>NC_134838.1:17576440-20076440 GCF_965363235.1 Mytilus galloprovincialis | reverse complement strand
TTTTAATCAATATCATTGTCCTATATTAGCTATATATAAAGTTGATTTCTTGGATTTGTCATTTTTACCCCGTGACGGCTGACAAATTGGACCTCGTTATTTTAGTATTATAGATATCATTTGTAAATCAAAATATATGTTTAGATAAACAAAGCTTCAGTACTGAGCAATACGGAACAAAATCAAGCGCTTAACCCACATGCACTTGTCCCTGAAAAATTGTTTACCTATATACGTTTTAAAATATAACACACGGTATTTAACTCTTTTTTTTTAAGATATGACACCCCGTTGAGATCTTCCGCTGTATTTCGAATCCACTGTTGTCTACTCCATTGATGTTTCGTAAAGCTATATTTAATTATTTACAACATGGTATTTAACACACCTATTTCTGTTTTCTGAATCTTTAGTAGCAAGCCCTCCAAGAAGGTCAACCTTAAAATATTTTGTCATTTTCTTGTGTCATTTTTATCGATCTTATCGATAGGGCTCCGTTTAATGTTTGATCGATGGTTGCACTAATACATACTGGATAAAGTTAGAGAGGGTTGAATGTTAACAAACATGAATAACTTTGCAATATTATGTATGTAGGAACTGCAACTCTTAGATTATGGTTGGTTGCTGTCTGCCTTGACGTTTTCCTTTTTTGTTTTTAGCCTTGATCATGCGGCCGCTACTTTTCCTCAATTAAGTTTTACTTGAAATGTTTTTTTTGTTCAAACTGTTATATTCAATCATAGCGTCTTGTTGTTTTCTCGAATACTCATCAAATCGCAAAGATGTGTTTTGAAGCTGAGGAAGAACTAAAATGTAATTATTTTTAGAATTCAAATCATGTGTTGAGTATAATTGTACTGATTGTGATGCATGTGCTGAAATTCTGCTCTGAAGTACAACCATCTATTTTAATATGAGGCAGGCATAACCTGTGAATGGGGACGAAGTCTGTATGTATTATTTTTTTTAATTCAAACATGTTGATAAAAGAAATACCGTAAAGTTCCCGATTTTGGTTCTGTTGTAAGGGATTTAGCTGTGACGTTCCTTAAATTATGACGTCATATTCAATGTAAACACAAGAAACGCTTTCATCAGGTAACGTTTTTTTCATATCAAACAATTATTAAAAATGAATTTGTATTGAGTCCCAATCTTATATTTTACTAGACTGATAACTATATATGTTATTTAAAGTCTCATGAAAACAAGACCGGAAAAAAAGTAGATCTCTGCGCGAATGCGGGGAAAACCGGAACAGGAAGTAGATCTGAAAAAAAAGTTAACGATTTTTAGTTCATTAGTAGGATGAAAAATTCGGGAAATTTTCCCGATTTTTTTCCTTTTTTTTCTTATTGATTTTTCTACCATAATTGGGGACTTCGTCTCTATATAAATGCCGCAGAATAATTTGATATCAACAAGCAAAGTACTTTGAGATTGATATCGAGTAACTTTCGAGCTTTCTATGACACAACGAGATGACAAATCAGCCCGAATACACTCATGTTTTTGTTTTTAATTTTGTCATTTCGGGAATTATGGTGTTGATAGAGTTTTTGGTTACAACTCGATACTATCAACGTCTTGACATATTTTTAAAGCAACCATTTGTTTTTGAAGACCGTATTCGAACACCTAGATGTCTTTTGACATTTGTGTCGTTTGACTTATGTCATATTGTATGACCAATTTTTCTTTGATTTATGATAATAGGTGACTGATGTTGATTGTGTGTTTTAAAAGCAAGTAACTAAAGTCGTATTCAATGTCATGACAGTATATGATGTTTTGACCCTCTTTATAAAGCAGTACAAAAGAAAAAAACATTTATGATTTCTGTTCATAATAAGGATGTGGAAGTACTGCCAAACTTATTAGTTTGGAAAACTGCAGTACATGTAAAACATGGAATTGACGACAAGAAAACAGTTTGAAAAACATTTAAATTTGGACACTAATTAATGTTTGCAAATATTATTAAAGCAATTGTTAAAACATATATCTAGGGCACGAAACAGCTCTGTAGATGCAAACACTTATAATTTGATTTCTTTAATAAGCAGTTGATAAATTTGAAATTGTAAAAATGAAAGGTTGACCTTGGAAATGTATGTATTAGTTTTAGGTATTTATGAGTCTGTTGCTGCAAACATTTCATTTTATTAATTTTATATAAAAAGTAAAAACACAAAAATACTGAACTCCGAGGAAACTTTAAAAGGGAAAGTCCCAATCAAATGGCAAATTCAAAAGTTCAAACACATCAAACAAATGGATAACAACTGTCATATTCCTGACTTGGTACAGGCATTTTCTTATGTAGAAAATGGTGGATTGAACCTGGTTTTATAGCTAGCTAAACCTCTCACTTGTATGACAGTCGCATCAAATACCATTACATTGTCAACGATGCATGAAAAAAACCCAGACACAATAGGTATAAATGTCAAAAATAGGGGTACAGCAGTCAACATTGTGTCATCATCTTAATCACTATAAAAACAACAAATTTAACGAAGAAGCATAAAAAGTCATACATCAAATTTATCATCCTCATTTTGCTTATATTATACGATTTTATTTATCTATGTCAAATCCACCCATAAAGGAGGGAAGGTTTTCAGTACTGGTGTAAAACTGCGCGTTTGAAATTCTCACAGGTAGACATAAAATAATTTTGTCGTTCAAAGTATGACGGTATACATAAATACAGAGTCAGGTAAAGTAGATATAACAAAAAAAAAAAAAACAGTTAACAGTAAAAGTAATAATAATAAATAAAATAATTGTGTGGTACAAAGTATGACGGGATACATATGTACAGAGTTATGTCAAATGTATATCACAAAAAAACAGACTTAACAGAAAAATAGTAAACACATGTTAATCAAA
Source organism: Mytilus galloprovincialis (assembly GCF_965363235.1). NCBI lineage: Eukaryota > Metazoa > Mollusca > Bivalvia > Mytilida > Mytilidae > Mytilus > Mytilus galloprovincialis. Next base: position 20,073,542 of record NC_134838.1, on the reverse strand, counting down.
ATTAAGTTGAAGTACTAAAAGAAAGAGATTTAACCTAAATTGATGAATTCCTTATTATTTCGAACAGAATGACAATAAGGAAAATGTAACTGGGATAAATAAATGATTTAATTGTTTTCTCGTGACATCCGAATAACAAGTCGAATAGGACTATTATATTAGATTCAAAAGACAATGATTCGACATACTAATAGTTCGTATAATTAACCAATTATAAACAAAGCAGAACTGAACAACGCTAAAAATATAAGGAAGTCATAATGTAAACATAGAATAAGTTTACATTCAAAACAAGGCATTATAATGATTGTTACATTTCATACTATATATCTACGCCCGATAGAAATGCTTAATAATTATGTACTCCCATTCACATAGTTTCATTGATTTTATAAACATGGAATACATGCATGTACGTAGGTATTAAAGTCATATCTTTTCTGAATTTAAATATTTCCGCTTTTACAATAAAATGTTTATTCTTATGCAATAATAAATGCTTTTCTCTGCCACGATTATTCCTTTATACGTTTTATCTTATTTGCAATGTTTTTAATTTCATCGAGCGTGACGTGTGTATTTTAGGAAAATTGAAAAAAAAATGTTTCAACAAACTAATTCCCTTTTTTTTAAATACAAAAGAATAATGTCTTTCAAAGAAATTAAACACTCATATCATTTTGTTTTATATAAATAACCTAGCAAACCTATCAAAATATCGAAATAGTCTAATTTGAACTGTTTAAATACCTCTTTTAATATCTGAATATACCCTTGTATTGGAAGCCTGGGCTTTACTTTGTAAACATTGTTTAGTGAAGTGAGTTCAATATGTGTCCTATTAGTAATGGATTTTCCATCTCTTACAAGGAAGTATGTCAAATTGCGTGGCTGAATACAAATGTGTTGCCAGAAAAATAAAAGTGGTCAATATATTTTGAAGAATTCGATTTATTTGGGTCAATGTCGTTTGATTTTAAGAACTGCACTTTGCGTTTATCGTACAATCTATTAGTCCACGATTTTAACAACGAATACTATTTTGTCACAGTTACATGTACATGTATAGCACACATTTTAGATTTAAAGTTTTGTCTAACAACTATGGTTTTGTTATTTATTGTTTTAGTGAATTTATTGTTAGCTGAGTGAATCGTACAGCTCTGAAATGTCAAGGCAAACAACTACAAACTTACAAATTTAAAAACAAACAATAATTTGACGCTGGATTAATTACTCTTCTAAACGGGTATTTGATTATTTAAATTACTATAAAATTTAGTTAACGGTTTATTTATAAGACATAACAATTTACTATCTATTTGAAGTATTTATAATCAATCTGATATCATCTTAGTATATCTAGATTTTATAGATTCATGCCAGGTGACAAACGCTTCGTCTCGCTTAATTGTATGGAGCTAATCAATTGAACTATTTGAAAACTATTTGTTTAATCATAAAGAAGTTTTCCTTTAATACGTAATATTTGTCGCCTTTTCCCAAAACACCCTTTTACTGGCTGTTTTAAGGATTCCAATTAGTGAAAGACACAACATAGAAAACCAAAGACTAAGCAATACGAACCCCAACAAAAACTGGGGGTGATCTCAGGTACTCCAAAAGGATAAGCAGATCATGATCCACATGTGGCACCCTTCGTGTTGCTTATGTTATTACAAATAATAATGATAATAAAAACAAATTCTTCTAACAGTTCTTTGTTGTTACCGCTGACTATTGGACTAAAAGTGTTGTTTTCAGTTTTTAACTAAATTCTTACTGTTGTTTTGTCTGGAACATTTGGGGGAGAACTGCTGACATAAAAATTTAACAAAACAACATGTTTATTTGTAAGTGTTAAGTCAGGGATATCATCAGTTGCCGTTATTCTGGTTTCATATTAAAAAAAATCGTTGTTTTGTTTTATTGAAGGTATTTACATTTTGTTTCGTATTCATAAATAACTAAGTAACTATTTTGTTTTATTTCTTTGATATTATTATCGTTAGGATCCCAAATTCAGCTCTTTTTCATTCACGTATACAAGTGCAATAAACAACACAATTTTTCGTCCATTACCTATTAAGTAATAAGTAACAAGGTAACTTCAACAGCATCATCTTACGTCTGGCGTAAATACAAATTTAATTCTGGTATATGTGAGGAGTTTATTTACAACCACTGGGTCGATGCCACTGTTGGTGGAGTTTTAATTTCCCGAGGGTATCACCATCCCAGTAGTCAGCACTTCTGTGCTGACATGATTTATCATTGATATGGTCATATTTATAAAATTATCTATTTACAAAACTTTAGATGTTTTTAAATACTAAGGCTTTTCTACCTCAGGAATAGATTACCTTAGCGATATTTGGCAAAACTTTTAGGAATTTTGGTTTTCAATGCTCTTCAACCTCGTACTTTATTTGACCTTTTAAACTTTGTTGGATTCTAGCGTCCTGATGAGTCTTCTGTAGACGAAACGCGCGTCTAGCGTAAATACAAATTTAATCCTGGTATCTATGATGAAGTTATTCTATAAAGTGTTTCCAGGAATTCTTATTTAGTTTGTTTACTACGTATTTATAAGTTGGCGCTGGATCAAAATACAATTTTCAATAAAGTATACATTAAATTTCATTGCCTCTGTTCTATCGCCTTTCTTTTTAAATCAATTATTCAAATACGAAAATATAAGGAAGGTGAAGATAAAAAATATCCGCCTTCTGATTTAAAAATATCCGTCTTCTGATTTACAAATTTGGTTCAAAAGTGGATTAGGTTCAAATTAATTTAATATTAACACATCTGAAAAAAAAACCTAACATATACAGCAGTTGTACAAATATCGTACAGAAGTCACACCATTTACTCCAAAATATTTGTCTCACAAATATCCTGTACACAGAATTTATTGTGGAAATCAAAGAATATGAAAGATATTGCAAGGGTTTGATTTAGTGCAGTTTTTGAATTTACCTTGGAGTTCAATATATTTGTAACTACTTTTTTACACTCAGTTTTTGACCGTTTTAGTATTTATAAACCTAACAAAGTTGAGTAATCCAGAACAGCGCAGCAGACGTTCCGCATTTATAAAGTATTATTATCAATGGACTATTGTATAAACACCTATTCATTTTTGAAGACTGCATATTATCCTGTATGTCTATCTTCGGTTGGTGTCACATTGCAGTTTACGCCACATTTCCTATGCGTTTACTCAGCTTTTAAAGTTTTGGATTATTAGAATTGTTTATATGGATAACTATATTAGTGTTGTTCGTTTAAAGCGTTTGTGAATCGGTTTTTCGCATGATCGTCAATTCGCGTATATATAGTTTGAAACAGAACAAAAATGTTCGTTATACATTTCTACTTTGACCATTGCATTTTACAAGAAGAAAAGCTGCCGCGATAAAAGTTCCCGTTGAATATTTACATTTCTGCAGATTCGGTCATGTAAGCTTACTTTCAATTCCTCCGATCATTCTATGATACGGGATTGTATAGACAAATATCTATGAAAACCGTCTGTTGACCTTATTTATGTCTCTCATGTCGTCGTATGTCTGTATGATTAACATTAACACCGTATTTCCTTTTAGTTAAGTTAAATATATTAATAATAATAAGTCAATACTAATAGTTAAGGGCGCAAAAGAAGTTACAAAAGTTACGAGTTGCTTGACCGAAAGGAATAACATTTACTTCGATATTTTCCATCACGTTTATTTTCTTTATGCAAGGATACAAATGAGGAAATTACATTACTATATTCCATAGCAAAATAAAGAAGAAACAAATTCTAAACCTAAAAACTAGCTTCTTGAAATAGAGGGTTGGTCGAGAATAAAATTTTACAAGTGGTGTGGTTGTTTTCAATCTATCGCAAATTAACGGATGGCATCACATTTTAGTTACTTTAACGGAATATCTGTTTCACAGATGATGACGGATGTTCCAATCGTAGTAACCGCAATTCCGCTCTCCTTTTCCCCGAATATGACCTACCGAAATAGACTTATCATCGGGTTTGAACTAATAAGAGCAACACAATGGATGCCACATGTGGAGTAGGATCTGATTACTTTTTCGGAGCACATACATCACCAAAATGATTGGTGGGGTTCGTGTTGCTTAGTCTTTAGTCTTCTATGTTCAGTTATGAATGTGTTATTTGTTTTTCGCTATTTTCCGTTTTTAGCCATGGCGTTGTCAGTTTATTTTCGATTTGTGCTTTTCAATAATCTTTTGGTTTCTCTCACCTCCCGTCTATGACACAAAAAATGATTATTTTGAAATTTCTTCTATTATTGTTTTAAGTAGCATTGCCCCTCTCGAGCAATACAATGAGAGCAACTTGCATAAAAAGTTGTTTTACAGGAATATGGTTAACACTTAGTTCGTGTACACACCAAACGTCATGTACAGTAAACATGTTTACAATTAGTTTACCCGCCCCCATCTTAATCTGCAACTTATTACACAATAAATCACGTAGGCTGCAGCAGTGTGTTTACAAACGAAGAAGAAGGATTGAAATGTTTAGGGTGTTTTAGTAATTCATTTATGAGTTAATCGTTGATTGAGTTAAGACCAGTGGCAAATATTTCTGTGTAAAAAATATTCTGATTCTAAAATTGATGAAAAAATATTCTGTTCAATGAGGAAAAAAAATTCTGAATCCAGATTTTTCCAATACCTTATAGTGTTCTAATTTGAACAAAAGTATTTGATTGAAGGCTTTAAAAAACAAATAAAATTATTCGTGCTGAGCGCGAAAAAAAATTATATGGTGAACGTAAAAACCATAACCCCCTTCCCGCATGTGGTTAAATGGTTGCTCCCTTGTAAGGCTACGTAAAAGATTTTTTTATTATAACAAACTGATTTGTATATCGAGTTTAGAAATAATTCGGTAAAACAACTACATAAATAATTGTTATAAATATCATTTTTATTGAAAATTAAAGTTTCTTCTTTAAATGTACATTGTAAAATGCATGTTTTAAATACCTTGTTTTGTGTACACTTAATCTACACAAGGCCTACATTGAATATCGACTGCGTGTAGACAAAACATGATTTAAACTACATGTAAAAATTGCGTTTTACCAATGGGAACGTAATTGTGTTTAGTTTATGCGTGAATTACACTTACACAACACCGAGTTTATGTCATAGAAAACCATCATTCAAAAAGAATATTTCACACACACAAAAAAAAAAGAAAAACCAAACACGACCATCATACATGTACTGTCAGAAACAGAATCCATAAAACATTTCTAAAGAATTAAGATATTTAATTTGTACCCATGTCTATTTTGCATTCTTATTACTCAGTATGAATGAAACACAATCATTATATTAATATGCTCTAATTACTTAAATAACTGCTTACCAAACTAGAAGTTGATGTTAATATTAAAAGGTAGTTGTCTAACCAAACTTTTGATATTTTTCAATACAGATTCTTATGAATTTGTTGATAATCAAGCACTCTAAAAAATCAAAATAAAACATTGACTTACCTTGGGTGACTGTAAATAATGTAAATGAACAAAACTTATTATACAAAATCATAATTATGTTAACTTATTTTTAAAATCTTTGTATGTGCATCGGACCGAAATATAATGTAGAGTACGGGTAATTTAAAAAAAAATAGTTCCATAGGTTAAACGCTATAGTGATTTTTATTTCCGACTATTCATGTCAAGATTGTTTAGGAAATGAATATGCCAAGGAAAACCCAAATTTTCTCTTCTGTAACCTTCCAAGATTTTGATGATATACAATTTAAATCTCATGGTTCACTGAATAGGTCTGTCTATTAAATCAACACATTTCACTGCCTTCTATAAAAAAAAATCTCTGACGTAATCTGATGAATACGAATTTATATTTTAAAGAGAATGTTTTAAATAGAAGATATTATTTTTGTCTTTAATAAAACAACATCTTCCATATCCGTTGACATCAAATATTTTATTTTACAATTTTAAAAGCCATAGAAATACATGCTGACAGAGGAGCAGGATATGCACCATGATTTTCTAATGTTAACACTGATTTCTTTTTGTTTGACTTTCGTTCTGTTTTTAGGAAGGTCTGTTTTTCTTCCCTTTTATAGTTATTAGGTTTTAAGTTTTAGAATATTCAGATTCTTGTATATATTTCCATGAGCTCTCTTTTACGTCACCACGTAATTCGATTCTCCAAAATCTCTATAATGCAGCATGTTTTGTTATTATGTGGATGTTGAAGATGTTCACGGCGTACGTAGTTTTGCAATGATGACCATCTCAAAGTAATATTTGATGTTGAAATCAGCATGCATGTTTGATAGTAAACAAACAAAAAAGAAATGATTTTTAGCTTGTTGTATGAAAATCGGCAATGGCAATCAAGAGTTTTTGCAAGTATCTATGTTTTATAACATAGTGATATAAAAGAGACTTCTTTTCTGTTAGTGACATTGACTATCAAAATAATGTGTGTTTCCTAAGCTCTACTCGTACTTAAAGACTCAGATCTGATATAATTTGTGAAAGAGAGGCTAAATATACAAATGGGACATTCTAACTCATAAGTCATAGATTAAATGTTAACGCCATGGTAAACAAAGACCAACAGACAAACAAAATAACACAAATCACAACATGGAACATTTAGACATCACTTGTGTCAACGTGATGATCGTAACTGCAATTACGATCATCCCAATATGGCGGACACAAATTTATAGAAATTTTAGAAGTCTGATTTCTCCACTTTGACAGCTTATTTTTAGATTTGCATTATGTCAAGAAACATCTTTATAAGCATTGCCATTGAAATATGTTTTCGTACATGATGGAAAAGCAACAAGAAGAATGAAAATCGAGATACAAAAAATCTCGATGATGATTGTAACTTGTATTTATTTTTATCAACGATGATCGTAACTTTTTTTTATGATGATCGTAACTGTCTGTTCCAACGAAGCATTTTCTGATAAATAAAGCTGTCAGGTATGCGAAAAAGTGTACACTGATTATCAGCTAATATTGAAATAGTAATGAGGAACGATCACTGAGGGGTATGTGCACATTTTGTTTTGATTTCGCGAGATCCTATCCCCCCACCACCCCGCCATCTAGTTTAATATTAAATTGCATTGGGGGTAAAAAACTTTATATTGATTACATATATTTTATATAAATAAGGTATTGGACATTTCATATTAATAGCCAGTTTGGTAAAATTGGAGATTTTATTTCTTTTTTTCCCCTGCATTTTGTAACAGTACCTTTCGAGAATCTGTTTGTTTTTTTAGGAATTCAAACTTTATTATTTTTTTATAAACATATATAGGATTTTTTAAGGAGAGGTTGAAAAACTATAGCATTATGAAATGTAACAATATCTGTTAAATGGAGAAAAAAAACAATGAAACAATCAATAAAGGGAGCTAATGTCTGAATTTTTATTGGGGGAGGGGCTAAGATAAAAAATATTGTCCTACAGTTTTTTTAGTTGAAATATCTATCCCGCGTTTTTATTTTTCGCTCTATTCGGTCCTGCCTTTTTCATTAGTTTATCCTGATTTTTTTTACCTAAATTGTCTCTTCCTTCCTTTTTGTTGTTCGTCCGACCTTTTTTTATTAAAACTCCGGTTTTGCCTTTTTTACAAATTTCACCCCCTCTTTCCCTATAAAATCAAATGGTAGCTTTCTTATGGATATTTTTGGCTTATACAACTTCTTCTATACTTACGTCAATAAAACATGTCATATACCGAAAGGGTAAGGTTTTTTAGGTTGAAAAAACATGGAATCTAATATGAACGTGTATACCATCTATTTCAGCTTTTCCTTCTTTGAATAAATAACTAATCCATGGTAAATATAGGTAACAGAAGTGCAGTGGCGGATCAGAAATTCTTATAAAGGGGGTGGCGACTGGCTGTCTAAGAGTAGGCCCGCTACAGGTCATGTTTCACTGGTTCCCTATATAACCAACAAAACTTTTTTCTACAAAAAGTGGATGCAGGCACCCTGTCCCTCCCTCTAAATCCGCATCTTCATGCCTACCATTACTTAATAGCCATTTCTAAAATATTCAGTGAACGTTTTGGCCTGTATTCTTAAACTGTATCATGATGATGATATTTATATTTACTTCATATAAACGTATTCCATTTTAAATGTTAACTAAATTACTTATAAGAAATAAATATTTAGGACATTTTCATATAAGCTTGCTAATTTCCCCTTATGTCATTTCTTTTTGACAAATGTCGCTGTTCATTAACGCTCATTTTGTTTAGTTGTAAAATCATACTATTTTCAGTAAGACCAATATATCGTGACTGCTAAATATGATGTTCATTTAAAGAAAAAACAACATCGTAAATTTTGAGTTACGATCATCATTTTATAAAAACTAGTCCAAGTTACGATCATCCATAGACGAAGTTACGATCATCATCGTGTTTTTTTAAATCTCGATTTTTGTTCTTCTGATTGTTTTTCTATTATCTAGGAAAAACACATTCGATGAATGTGTTCTCAACTAAAATTTGTAATTCTCATATGCTTAAAGAGAATTTTTTGACAATTTTTGAATTTTTAAGGTAAAATTATGTTGTATTCTACTAAATTTTTCAATGTCCAGAGAAAATGTTACGGCCATGTTCCATATTCGGAATATTTCTACTATATTGCATTTGTTTAAGTATCAATATATGCTCATTTTACCAAAAATCATACTGATTCATTTATTTCTATGAATAGTAGATGCTACATAATGAATTTTATTGGGTCTTAAAGATTATGGATGCTCTCTCGATTATATTAATAACTTTTGTAGTTGTGAAATTGTTTTGTATAAAAAGCACTTCTTATTTCTGTACATAGCATATTTCAAAAAAGTATCTGCAGATAATGACGAAAAAGATTAAAATTGCATCTTCACCTTTGATAGATGCTGATGTAATTCTTTTAATTTCATATTGAATACCTCAACGTTTGGATGCTGGCTTCCAATTATTTATAGATTCTGGCATCCCATCATATCCGGAAACTGACATCCCAACATATCTGGATGCTGGCATCCCAAAATATCCGGATGCTGGCATCCCAATATATCTGGATGCTGGCATCCCAAAATATCCGGATGCTGGCATCCCAATATATCTGGATGCTGGCATCCCAAAACATCCGGATGCTGGCATCCCAAAATATCCGGATGCTGGCATCTCAATATATCCGGATGCTGGCATCCCAAAATATCCGGATGCTGGCATCCCAAAATATCCGGATGCTAGCATCTCAATATATCTGGATGCTGACATACCAAAATATAGGGATTCTGGCATCACAACCTTGCAGACATGTACCATTTTTCATTATGACATACGAATTTAAATGCTGCTTCCTAATCAATTGGATTTTAGTATTAATCCACCAATATAACACCTAGTACATTTCCAGTTTAATGCATATTGAGAATGTGACATCATAGGTAAGAGTGTGAAATGTATACTTGACCAACAAACTGAGTCTGAATTGTAAAGTGCTAGTTGACCATGTGAATGCTGATGTCAACAATTTGATATTTATAAAACTATGTCAATGTACTACCGGTAAGTTTCCAATAATTAGCCAATTTTAATGTTATTTTTCTGAATTTGATTACCATTATGTAAGACATGATGTATACATGTTATTGACTATTGTGGTCTCGAGACGATACATTTATATATGATGACATCAGGACTATAATTTTCAAATCTGATATGCTCATGTTTCGAATGTTCATAGAATTTTTTTTTTAATAAGCTTAATGCAATTGCCAGCTGAAATCATATCAAGTTTAGTAGTTCCCAAGGCTTTCAGAAATCAACTGGACAAAATTAAAAAAAAATGCTGCTAATTTTGTATGGCATTTTATCAATCAAATGAATTTGCCCAATGACCATCAACCTTGGGAATGTCTGATTAACTAAGTCATCCAGGACAAACACTCTACAAAACGGATTGGTGACTGTACCTTTATTAAAATGCTAAATATGAGGTGCGTTATATTTAAACCTGCATAATAATTTTTGTTTTGTGTCTATGAGAAACCCCATTGGCATCCAATGTATAAATTAAGGAGATTTGTTTCCCGCAATTGCCTGTATACAATAAAACGTGTACCATAATGCAATATTTAAAAATAATCTATTATTGATACTAGTGCACAGTGTCTATGATCTGTACATACTGGATATTGTCAGTATCTCTGGACTTGCTGTATACATCTTCCAATGAGTCAGTACATCATGTCAGGATCTTCTAGTACTTGAGCCTTTCATTTTATTAACAAAACTTACATTTTCTTTATTACAATCATTATTAAACTTGTATCTTTTTCTGTATTTTAATATTTCAATACCGGTATTTGTTAATCATTTAATCAAATCAGTTACACGAACTGGAACTTTCAAACTTTCTATTATCATGTATTGCTAGTAATCTGAAATCAGCTGGAATCACAAATGATCTGGTGCTGTTTGGATGATTCGTCGTCTGAGTTTAACCTGTCCAATAACTATAAAGTGTTGCGATACATTAATACACAACACATGAATAGTAACCAGAAAGGTGAAGCCACTTCTTTACAAATGCTGAAAAGAGAAATAATAATTATATGAAAGATTTTCAACAATAAATTTTCGTTGTAACATCACAACACTAGGGAACGAGAAAACGCATTATTATTCGAAGAAAACCTTCATTTAAACTTCTTTTAAATTAAGTTTTCCACACCAATATATGCCTGTTGTTAATATTCAAAACACATACATTTGACATATGAACCACTAGTTCAATTGATTTTTTTATGGAACAACATCCAGGTCTATACTGTACATTATGAAAGGGAGAAAAGTGGGTTTTTTTTAGAATTACATCCTACATGTATTTAGCGACTTTCGTGAACTTTAGTTCCCATCTAAGGGTGTATTCGGTTAACACCTTTTTTAAATTTGTGTGTGTGTTTTTTTTTTTTAAATTTTAGCCTAGTCCTGGAACACAAAACTCTTGTAGCGATATTTACAGTTTCCTTAATTTTCGTATTTTCTTTTCATTCATTTTGCAAATTTGCTATATATATGCATTGCTTTTATTATCAAGCTTCCCCCGAGCTTCGTTTAAAAAAAAAAGAAATAAATCACGAAAATATCAGCTTAAAATTATTTATGAAAAGATGACTCCGAGGCATATTTGTAAGACTAGCTTGACCCATAAAACTATACATGTAAACTATTATTATTAATTCTTGCCAGTAAGCTAAGTACAAAATGTATATATATTAGTAAATTTATTTTGAAATCGGCAAATCTGTTATGTAGGATAAGCGTTTCTTTCTTTTAAAACATAGTATTTCAAATTTTACATTCAATCTAATTCATATATGACTATGCAGTATGAGTTTTGTTCATTGTTGGAGGCCATATGCTGACATTTAATTGTAAACTGCTTAGTCATATTAGTGCTATATTATTTGGTCTCAGTCCGGTGGAGAGTTGTCTCATTAGCAATCATACCATTACTCAGATATTACTCGGACTTCAAACGGCTGTTTTGCAAGACAAGCTAGGCCCATGAGCGTAGGAAGTCAAGACTCAGAGTAATCTCGGACGGGCACAAGTTAACTGGTTTTAGACCCTTGCAAAAAAAAGGCAATCAACCCATTCAATTTTCTAGACCAAAAATTAATCTGAAATTAAGTTTTTCATACTTTATTTTTCTTAAACTCAAAGGACTCTTACCAGTGATGCATTTTAATGGTTTTCTTATAGGTTGTCTATAGGGGTAAACAAATTAATTTTGCGGACCCAATATTTTTACTGGCCATGGCCATATTGATGGTGGTTAATCGTCTCGGTGGGGTTTATGTCGATCATATTTTTGTCAAAACTATTCATAACTTCATGAAAAAGTACATATTTCTGTAAAGCAAAATAAAAAGAATATATGTGTATTTCCTATTTCCATACCTACCCTAATATAGAAATAGCTAGTCTTCCTTCAAGTTTTTTGGTAATTTAGCACCAAGCACTGTCACAGTCATAATTTCTCTCTCATAGACTCGATGTAAAAAAAGGTAAAAACTCTCATAGTCATATTAAAGTATGTCTGTCTTGGAGGCTCATCGCTACCATAGGCGGATCCAGCCCCCCTCCTTTTTCGTGTGAAAAAATTTGGTTTATTATACAAGTAAACACTAAAAGATGACTTTAGCGGGTCCCTTTGTTATGGCAGTCAGTGACCCCCCCACCCCCCCCCCCCCCAAATCCCATTTATAGAATGTTCTGGAATCACCATTGGCTACCACAAACGGATCGAAGTGCATCCCTCCCCGACGACATGGGAAAATCTGGCGACTGACATTAATCATTGTTGCCAAACCATTTAAGCCTGTAGTTTTCCCTCTGGAAGTAATCAGAATTATATTATCTGGCTGGCGTATCAAGTCACTGAAAATGCGTCCGATATTGCTCGGACTTCAAACAGCTGTTTTCAAGACAAGCTACATGTAGGCCCATGAGCGTAGGACGTCAGAGTATAAATCTCGGACGGGCACAAGTCAAATCGTCTCCTATAGAAAAATTAGACATCTGATAATATGTATATGAAACCATTACAGACATACAGTTGTCGAGTTGAGTAGGATATTCCTTATGAATGGCTAAATCTGAGAAATCTAGGACTACGAAGTGCATGTAAAATATAAGAAAATCTACTTTGTCTTACCTGTATGAGTAGCGTTCTATTGCGTATATGTTTCTGTTATATCAAAATGATAATAAATTGCGGCATACTGGCCAAAGAAGTGTGTTTCGTCCTTCCCCTTGCGTCCATTTCGCCGATTTTTAACATTCTTTTTACATGACGTCATGCGGGTGGGATTTGCCGCAATTAGCGTAGAAAAATAGTGCAAGCGCTTTCAGTATTAAACATAAGAAAAACTAATAAATAAGAGAATATTAAAAGGGTTACCTGTTTTAATTACTTTTCAAAAAATATTTACATCGGTATAAGTGATTCGTGAGATTTGATTTCTTATCATGTTTACTGTCTCTGCATGAATCTCTACGCATGATGGTAAAACACCTCTTACGTCATAATATCCCTGACGTCATTAGATAAAATGTTGGGAGGAAAACAACAAACGGATTTTTGTTGTTGTTTTGTTTTTTGCATTACACAAAATTATGCATTGGAGTACATCTATAGAAATTCGGCCAACAGTATATCAAACAGAACTTTTAGGATTACTGCATTCGGATATTTTGCGATGTCTGCACTCCTACAGTTTTGGATGCCAGCATCCAGCTTTTTCGGGATGCCAGCATCCCAATAAAACGGGATGCCAGCATCCCAATATAACGGGATGCCAGCATCCCAATAAAACGGGATGCCAGCATCTCAATAAAACGGGATGCCAGCATCCCAATATGACTGGATGCCAGCATCCCAATAAAACGGGATGCCAGCATCTCAATAAAATGGGATGCCAGCATCCCAATATGACTGGATGCCAGCATCTCGGTAAAACGGGATGCCACCATCCCAATATGACTGGATGCCAGCATTTCAATATATAGGAAATCCAGCATCCCCAAAAAATAAAAAAATGTTTAAAAAAAAAATATATGCAAAACTAGCATCCTAGTAAAAGTAAGATGCTCCAGTACATTATTATTTTAACAACAGCATCTACATCAAATTTAAATGCTGGAAGAATATAAAATCAAACAGACAGCATATGTACTATAAAAAGATGCTACCTTATACAAAATATGAAAGCAATTAAAAAATTGAGAAATACTTTGACAAATTATTCAAAATTAGCATCTTTTCATTGACATATGCTATTTCCTAGTTATTTCACGGAATGTATGAAAAAAACTGTACATGAGAATTTGAAATTTTAGTTGAGAACGCATTGATGGCAATGCTTATAAAGATTTTTTTGATTTAAAAAAATATGAAAATAAGCTGTTAAAGTGGATACATCGACCTCCTAAAATTTCTCTAAATTTGTGTCCGCCATATTGGGATGATCGTAATCGCAGTTACTATCATCATGTTGACACCGGTGTAGACATGGCATTGTTATTTTTATTTTTATCTATGAGTGTGAATTTCTCTCTGGTATCCTTTCCCCCTATCGTAACACTCAGAAACACAAACCAAACTTAAAACTGCAGCACATATGGCACATGTTGTGTTGCTCGTGTATGTACAAACCAGGTGATGATTCTAATTCGGTAAGTCACATTTTAGTAAGATTTTGCATCTCATATCTCCAACTGAATTTAAAACTAGCTAAAACACATTTCTTATATTTATATCTATATGCAAGACAAGAAAGAAAAGACAAGTTACTCCAACTTAAACACACATTTGGATGTACAATATGATAACAATTATAGAGGAGGGCAAGGGGGGTCCCAATAACAGGAAAACAGCAAATTGATTTGGCTCATAACAGATAACAAGGAATTAAAATGGACAAAAACAGATAACAGTAAATGAAATATTAAAATAATTCGGTCTTTGACAAATCAGTATTTCTTATTACGGATGTAATGCATTCCATTTTCTATGACTTTGTTTTTAGTGTTAATTTATGTATCTAGAATGTGTTTAAATTACTATTCAATATTTTATAATATTTTTTATACGCTCGTTTACGGAACGTATTATAGTATACTGTTGTCCGTCTGTTGTCAACATGTCGGACATTAACTCAAAATCTCTTTAACCAATTTGCATTAAACTTTGGGAAATTGTTTATATCTATTGACGTGAGCTCTTTTTTTTTTTTTTTTTTTTTTATAAATTTTAGATTTTAAGTTTCTGGGTAATGGGTTTTTATTCAATAAAATTGGTGTTTTTTTTCAGTTTTCTGATAATATCTCAAAAATGCTTTCACAAAGCAAGGAATTTTGGTGAATTGTTTATATCTATTAACATGAGGTCACTTTCAATTTTTATAAATTTTAGATTTTACGTTTCCAAGTTAACGGGTTTTATTAATTAAAAAGGGGGGATTTTTCAGTTTTCAGACATTAACACAAAAAATGTTTTCAGCAGTTCTCATGAAACTTTGCTGAAATGTTTATATCTATTTTTCAATTTTTATTAATTTTAGATTTTATGTTATTGAGTTAAGGGATTTTATTCCTTAGAAAAAGGTGGTATTTTCTAGTTTTCAAAAATAACTCAAAAATGCTTTCAGCAGTTCTCATGAAACGTTGGTGTATTGTTTATATATATTGACTGAAGCTCCCTTTGTTGCTTATAAAAAAAAAATGCAATGAGTTTGAATATTCTGACTTTTTCTAAATGACCATTTAATGAGATGTGTGAATTTTTCTTAATAAGACTATGAGGCAAAGTGGTATATAGGGTAGAAAAATCAAAAGCACCAATTATAAGCATGCAACTTATCAAGTACTTCGAACGAATTTTGACACTCCCAAAACAATTTATTCCGCTATTTTCAAAGGCCTTATTTGAACATTTTTTTATCAGCTGAGGTTCTTGATTGTACCACGTGTACTAGTAAGTAGAATACATAGTTTAGTAGGGAAACAATGGCTTGAAACGAAATAAATCTTTGTTTGTAATGAGTTATGTGCAGCTTCGGACCTAAGTACATGGTTGGAACTTTCATTGTACAATGCATTTGGTTCTGCTTTGAACAGAATCACAGAGTTGAGTCTATGTACCATGTTTTATAAAAGGTTAAGTGGTTATAGGACCTAGTCCTTAATTGAGATCCTTGTCAGATATTCCTGGCCATATGTTTTCCTATTTGTCATATTAAGAATTGTTTTAATTTAATATGTTCGTACGGGAAACAAGGAACATTATTCTCATACAAAAACTTAAGATAATTCTAAATACACATTCATAAATAAATGGAATTTATTACAAAGGATAATCATAAGATATACTTGAATTGTCCTGGACCTCACTTCTGAGATGGGTATATGTTAATTGAATCCTTCTCTGAATACGGGACAAACATATTAGTAGTGGCAGACCCCAATGTCCAATGATCTTCAATTTATACCGAATATTGACTGTCAAAATAAAATGCTAACATTCCAATTTTCAATAACAGTTAACAGCAAATACATTATCACAATAACAGATAACAAAAAACTAAAAGCCCAATAACAGCTAACAAAGAATAAGACAATAACAGCTAACAGCAAATATATTTTCAAAATAACAGATAACAAAGAATTAAATTGCCCCATAACAGCATAACAGTTAAACCCCTTGCCCCCTCTTTATACATTAACAATTACATAATTATCTATTTGCAAGCAAAACACACAATATATGAATTAGTGAAGTCATTCAATAAAATTGAAATATTTCATAAAAATTTGATTTGTTTGCAATATTTCGAATTGCAACGTGAACACGTTGATACAACTTTATAATATGATATAAATTATAAAAATAGCTTAAAACGGGTACAGTTATGTTAGAACTGGCACATTACAGTGTGATAGTATACCTATGAATTGTTTGTGTAACATGTAACATAGCATATCTCTCTTTTAATGACATAATTTGTGTATTCAATTTGGTACATTACATGGACTTCATTAACAGGTGTTAAACAAAAATTTCCTTCCAGAAGGGTTATTTAGAAAAAAGACTTAAATCGAAACTGCTCAAGTTTTTGATATCCATCAAATGTTCATTTGTACAAAGAAATTTAAAAATCTTTATTATAGCAACTTCGTGTTAACCTACCATAAGCAAATTGACACTACGAAATGCAACTAAATGTAGACTGGTTTTTATCATGAAAAAGCGGGTATAAAAGGACAAAAAATGATACACGTGATTGATACACTCTCGTCTTTGATATGATTAAAACATTCTGTTGAATATTTTGGTCTAGAAGTACTTATCAATATTTTTCCTGGAAGAGAGTTTCAAAGGTAAACATACATATTTAACATTTTTTTTTTATTTTATCAAGCATGACCTGTGTATTACCTGGAAGTGATCAAAATTTAAACAAATTGTTTCCCAAAAATAATTAACTTTTCTTTAAATGCAAAATATTAAAATTCTTAAAATGAAATGAAACACTCGTATCAAAATTTGAAAAAGGTAACTAAAGAACAAAAATATAATTCGAACGGATTTGATATCTCTATTCATATCTAAATATACCCTATTATTGGACATTTGCGGAAACTCTACGATTACACTTTAGACTTACGATTACAGGTATCAAAAACAAGGGGTCATCTCAAAATACAAAAACAAACCAACAATACATATTATGACTAAAAATAGCAAATGGTGTCTTCTATGAAAAAAAAAAATCATTTGTCCGAGAGCGCTTTACTGAATTTACCATCAGGATCACACAAAGACGAATATTTGATGTCAGGGATTTTTAAGGTCCGAACGTATAGATAGATGTATGCTATGATCAGCAAGAGAAATAGACTTTCTCCGCGAAACAGGGTTCTTTTATTGCAATGGTAAGTATACGAAAACCAGCAAAAATATTGTTCAGATGATACTCAACTGCACGATTACAACTTTGTATCCGCAACTGTTGCGTTGCCTATTTAAATAGATTGTGATTTATTTTTAATAATTTCTTCTCGCATGCTACTATTTTGGATGTTTTATCCCTAACAATCAATTGAATAGATTTGCGTATAAACGTACTGTTCTGAGGGTTGGAACACCCCTTTTCTTGCCAATCTATGTTTTTGATTAGGAACATATGGTCGACCCCCTTTTTTTATCTTGTGTTGGAATCCTCTTTGGAAAATAGCTGGATCAGCCTCTACGTCGTCAGTACACTCTATATTACAATTCCATGAAAATTGTAACAGTCTCGGAACAGGGGTTAAATTTACTTAATGTTTCGAGCATACCAGTTCCACCTATGTTCATGGAGGATAATTATCGACACCGCAAAAAAAAACCCTCCATAATTAATGATTCCAGAGATCTTTTTATAATAATTGCATGAAAAAAAAACAACTTGAAACTCGTTTGTCATTTTCTGTGTGTTGCTGTTGATAACATAGATATCAAAGTTTTAACTATTTGAGTACAGCTATTTTACATTTCAACTGAGTCTGCCAAACAGTATAAAATATATTTCCGACACAGAAAAGTTCGTCGATAACTGCTTTTTTTTTTTTTTTTCCTTGAATAGTTGTGTTTTTTTTCAATTGAAACTAAAAACGTAGACAAAAGTGTTTGTCCTGTTCAGGAAAAATAAAAGATTTCAAAATTATACCTAACGGCAAGTGAAATTTTATGAAGAGTAAATATCTCAAAAACACCCGTCCGCTGTATTTCCTCGTTCTCTTTAAAACAAAATAAAAGATAGAAAGTATGTCTAAGCATAAACATGCTCAATGGTTGATTGAACCTTTCTTAAGCTATAACAAAGTATTGTTAAATTTTTTCAGCACTTGTCACAATCTTTCAACTGCAACGATAATTGCGATATTTTGTGTGTCTCATGTTAAATTTATTTCTAAAATAATGTTAGTTCATTCTATCAGACTTCGTACAATTGCAGCATTTTTAACCTTGAATAACACCCTATGCAATAATTAATGATAACACATTATTGGAAAATATATTTGAAAAAAAATTCTCTATCGTTACATTGTTTTGGATCGACGGTTTATTTTTACACTTTGAGAAAGCCCTAAATTTAAATGCTACCTGTAAGTGTAATTGTCATCCTAATCATAGGTGTATGAAAGTTTTCGCAAATGTCTAATTAGTAGCCTGGATTTTTACTTTATAAACATTGTTAACTGAAATGATTTCCATATGTTTCATATTAGTAATGGATTTTCCATCTTTTATAAGGAAGTATGTCAAACTGCGTGGCTAAATACAAATGTGTTGACAAAAAATTAAAAGTGGTCATTATATTTTGAGGAATGTGATTTATTTGGGTCAATGTCGTTTGATTTTAAGAACTGCACTTTACATTTATTGTACAATCTATTAGTTCATGATTTTAACAAACGAATACTATTTTGTCACAGTTACATGTAAATGCATAAAACACATTTAAGATTGAAAGTTTTATCCGACAACTATGATTTTGTAATTTATTGTTTTTGGTAAATTTTTCTATCTGAATGAATCGTACAGCTATGATATGTCATAAAAAATAAAAACGAACAAATTTAAAAAAAACAAACAATAATTTGATGCTGGATGAATTACTCTTCTGAACGAATATTTGATTACTTAAATTACTATAATATTTATTTTACGCTTTATTTATAAGACATAACAATTTGACGATCTATTTAAAGTATTTATAATCAATCTGATATTATCTTAGTATATCTAGATTTTATAGATTCATGCCAGGTGACAAACGCTTCGTCTCGCTTAATTGAATGGAGCTAATCAATTGAACTATTTGAAAACTAAATGGTTAATTATAAAGAATTTTTCTTCGATAAGAATAATATTTGTAGCCTTTTCCAAAAACACCCTTTACGGACTGTTTTAAGGATTCAAAATAGTGAAATAAATTTATTTTGGATCTACGAAAATAAGGAAAATTGACAAACTGCCAACTACCAATTAGACAACTATTGAACAGAGAGAAACAGTGTAGATGTAAGCAAGGTATTTAGAATAAAAAAAAAAACAAAAAAAAACCACAAGTTATCCGTTACCCAAATGGGTATCCATTCATGAGACAAAATCAGTGCATGAACAGCAAAATCAACAGCTTTTATTGCTGTTCTTCATCTCAAAATCACAGTGAGGCCTTCAACAAGGAACAAGACGGCCCTCACATCACTGTAACTTAAGAAATAAAAATAAGAATAGGAAAAAATACAAATGTGATACCCTAATTTGATACGTAAAAGAGGGTCGAAAGATACCAAATGAACAGTAAAACTCGATGATTGAAAATAAACTGACAATGCAATGGCTAATAAAGAAAAAGACAAACAGACAAATAATAGTACAAAGGACACAACATAGAAAACTAAAGACCAAACAATACGAACCCCACAAAAAACTGGGGGTGATCTCAGTTGCTCCGGAACGGTAAGCAGATTCTTCTCCACATGTGGCACCCGTCGTATTGCTTATGTTATTACAAATCCCATATATAGTATAATTCGGTAGTTTATATTCTTGAAAAGGGAAGGGAATTGTAGTTACGACATAAGGAACATATCCGATATCATCTGTCAAGTGAGAAATCAAATATTTGGAGGTCAACATACAATCTTCAAGTTATGAATAGGTCCGAGTCGAAATAATAAAGACTGATTTTAATCGACTATCTATCATATTATTAGATCGGCAATCAAGACCAAAATCTATTTAAAAAAATCACACGGAGATATAAAAAAGACAATCGAGAACAGGGACCATTATAAGGTATCTGATCTCGATTGTCTCTATAATGATAAGGCTCCTAACTTAATTTTCCAAACTTTTGATCTCGGGTACATATGTTTAAGGTTACTCATGAAACATGTGTCATGCGCATAGCAACCCATATTTTACGTTTTATTTTGTTGACAAACGTTTTACTTGATTCAGATCAGCATTTCACTTTATTCAGACTGCCATTAATCTGACTTATGCTACGTCGACATAAGTCTTACATCCCGTTATCACTTTATGATAACTCATCATAAATACACAGCAAGTCAACATACAAGTCATTAACTATTTTGACTTTAATCAATACTAAAAGAATATGTTTCATACAAAACGACTGTATTTGTTAAGTCGTTTTGTAGCTACTCCGGGCATTGTTTAATTTATTTGTTTGTACTTGTACCTTTTTGTTAAGTCGTGTCAAAGTATTCTGTAGATGTAGTAAATAGAATATGATTTTTTTGTTTGATGATAATAACAAAAAGAATTGCTCACATCAAAATTGAACAAAACAACATGTTTATGTGTAAGTGTTAAATCAGGGATATCGTCAGGTGCCGTTGTTCTGGTTTCATATTAAAAAAAATCGTTGTTTTGTTTGATCGAAGATATATACATTTTCTTTTATGGTCATAAATAACTGAGTAACTAGTTTTTTCATTTATTTGATATTATTATTTTCAGGATCCCAAATTCAGCTCTTGTGCATTCAAGTCTATACCTTATAAGTGCAGCACACACTGCTCTGTTTTCCGTAAAAATACAATGTTTCGTCCATTACCTATTATTTTCAAGTAACAAGGTAACTGCAACAACGTCTTCTAAAAAGTTTTTCCATGATAACTAATTTTTTTTGTTTACCAAGTATTTAAAAGTTGGCGCTGGATCAAAATACAATTATTAATATAGTATACATTAAATTGAATTGCCTCTTAAGTATCGTCTTTCTTTTAAAATAAATTATTCAAAATCCGAATAATAAGGAAGGTTAAGATCACAAATAGCCGCCTTCTGATTCAAAAATTTGTTTTTTAAAAGTGGATTAGGTTTTAATTATTAACACATCTGAAAAAAACTAACACTTTACAGCAGTTGTACAGATATCATAAAGTAGCCACACCATTTACTGCAAAATATTTGTCTGACAAAAATCCTGAATACAGAAGTATACTCCACATTTCCTATGCATTTGCTCAGCTTTAAAAGTTTTGGATTATAAGATTTGTTTAAATGGATAACTATATTAGTGTTGTTCGTTTAAAGCGTTTGTGTTTTTTTTTCGGATGATCGTCAATTCTCTAATATTTAGTTTGAAACAGAACAAAAATGTTCGTTATGTATTTCTACTTTGAAATTGTGTACACGTGAGATCAATGTATTATACAATAAAGACATGTCCGATTTTAGAGTTCCCGTTAAAAAAAAACTAAAGTCATGTAAGCTTACTTTCAACTCATTCATTCTATGATACGGTATTAAGGCAATAGTTAGGGTGTTATAGCGATTACAAAAGCTATCAGTTGCTTGACCGAAATAAACAACATTTACTTGAATATTTTCTACCAGTTTATTTCCTTTATGCAAGGATACAAATGAGGAAATAACATTTACATATGCAAAATAAAGAAGTAACAAATTATAAACCTTATAGTATTGAAAATTAGCTACTTAAAATTGACAATGAGTGTTGGTGTTGGTCGAAAACGACACTTCCCAAGTGGTGAGGTTGAATTCATTCCTATGAAAATTAACAGAGGTCATCACAAGTTAGTTACTGTTACGGAATATCAGTTTTACAGGTGACGACAAATATGTTCCTATCGTCGTAACCACAATTCAGCTCTCCTTTCCCCCGAAATAGACCTCTTCCGAAATAGACATATCATTAGGTTTGTACTAAAATGAGCAACACGGCGGATGCCATATGTGTAACAGGATCTAATTGCCCTTCCAGAACACATAGAATCACCCATGTTTTAGTGGAGTTCGTGTTGTAAGTCTAAAGTTTTCTATGTTTTGTTTTATAGATGTTATTTGACTTTTGGTATTTTTAGCCATGGCCATTGAGTACTCGTTTTTTTTTTACAGTAAACTTGTGCGTTAAAATACCATTTGCTATCTTTAACCTCTCCTTTATGACAAGCAACTTGTAGAAAAGCCTTCTTTTGATTTTTAAAGGAGCATTGCTCCTCTCTAACAATACAATGAGAGAAAATAACATTGAAGTTTGTTTTACAGAATATGGCTTACACATATGATAAGATGTAAAATCTTAGCTTTTATTTCAAGCTTTTACAATTTATAACCAATGCTGTCTGAAAGTTAATTCTTATTAATTGTAAAAAAAATAATATATTGAGTCTACCTCCAAGGTACATTTTCATGATGAGTTTGTTGATAAGAAATATTAGCATGAGAAAAAGATTATGAGAAGAGATTTTCTATATCTGTAAAAAAGGTTTGTGCTAAAATTAAATGTTGATAGCACGTTTTAAGCAATAGCAATATGAGGCAAAGGACATGTGGCATTGTATTAAACACGAAACTTTTCGACTATTTTAAATATTCAGACACCACTGCGTATAGCAATTATATAATTCAGAAAATATGCTATGTTAATTTTATCAATCAAAAGCTTTTGATTTATGAAAAAAGTACATTAAATCGGACCAACAGCTTGATACTGTTTATGTTATCATTCCTTTAAAGGTTTGTTTTCAATAAATTTCAGTACGTTGTACATTATGAACGAAGATTTATTGATATATGTTTTCGATTTTGTTTTGTTTTATGTGTATAAATGTATTTAATTTTCTTGTAATATAAATCATTATATCAAAACGCAGTCCCTGCATTAAGACATGAAAGTTTTGAGAAAATAAGTTTTCTCATTCGATATCTGCTGGAGACGAGCTACCTTCAGAGAGATAAACTAAGTTAAAAGCTATGGATATACATATTATATTACACGTATCCAAGCGCGGATCCGGTCATTTTGAAAAATGGGTCCCAACCTCGGAACACTATGAAATGTGCTACAGGTTAAAGGAATAGACAATTGAAAACAACATTAAAAACTAAAAAAAGAGGTTCAATACCCTTTGATTCGAGGACCCACCAATGCGTTTCAAACATTTTGTTTACATCATTCAAACAGTTGGTATGTTAAAATAAAGAAAATCAAAAACCTACAATAATCTCACAATATGGAGACAATGTTTTAAAACTTTTAAAGATAACAAAACACTAGTTCCTTTACCATACAAAATGATCATTCAAAAATAATATTTATTATTTATTACATGTACTGTCAGAAACAGAACGACACCCATCCATAAAATATTTCTAAGAATTACGATATTTCATTTGTGCCCATGTCTATTACTCAGTGTGAAGGAAACACAATCAATGTATAAATACGCTCTAATTACTTAAATAACTACCTACCAAACTAGAAATTAATGTTAATATTAATAGATAGTTATCTGAACCAAACTTTTGATATTTTCAATTACAGATTCTTATGAATGTATTGATAATTAATCACTCTAAAAAGACAAAATAAAAAATTGACTTACCTTGGGTGACTGCTAATAATGTAAATGAACAAAACTTATTATACAAAATCCTAATTATGTTAACTTATTTTTAGAATCTTTAAATGTGCATCGGACCGACATATAATGCAGAGTACGGGTATAATTAAAAAAAAACCCAGTTCTTTAGGTTAAACACTATAGTAACGTGATATATTTCCGGATATTTATGTCAAGATTGTTTCAGAAATGAATATGTCAAGGAAAACTCAAACTCTCTCAACTGTAACCTTCCAAAATTTTGATGACATACAATTTAGATTTCTTGGTTAACTGAATAGGTCTGTCTTTTAAATCTGCACATTTCACTGCCTTCTATAGAAAACAATCTCTGACGTAATCTGATGAATACGAATTTATAATTTAAACAGAATGTTTCAAATAGAAGATAATATTATGGTCTTTAATAAAACAACATCTTCTATATCCGTTGACATCACATATTTAGTTTTACAATTTCAAAAGTCATAGCAATACATGCGGGTGCTGACAGAGGAGCAAGGATGAGCACCACGATGTTCTAATTTTATCACAGATTTATTGTTTATTTTATTATTATTTATTGATGAACATCTTTAAGTTATATATACAATTGAAATAAGCATGCATATTTGATAGTAAACAAACATTAAAAAAAGGATGAATTTTACCTCGTTGTATGAATAAACTCATCATAGATACCAGGATTAAATTTTTATATTTACGCTAGACGCGCATTTCGTCTACACAGGACTCATCAGTGGCGCTCGAATAAAAAAATGTTTAAAGGGCCAAATAAAGTAAGAAGTTGAAGAGCATTGAGGACCAAAAATTCCTAAAAGTTTTGCCAAAATACAGCTAAGGTAATCTATTCTTGAGGTAGAAAGCCTTAGTTTTACAAAATTCAAAGTTTTGTAAACAGTTAATTTATAATTATGAACATATCGATGATAACTTAAGTCAACACAGAAGTGCTGACTATTGGGCTGGATATTGCAATACAGGGACTCATCATCAAGGTCGTTTGCAAATAGTCATTGTTGAGTGTCTTGGTAGTATAACAATGTCATTTAATAGAAACTTCCTTTTTGTAGGTAAAATGAATAGTTCGAATCTCTACTCGAACCTAAGGATTCAGATCAGATATAATTTTTAAAAAGTGGCAAAAGATACAAAAGGGACATTATAAATCATTAGTCGAAATTAAAATGACGACACCATAATAAAAAAAATAAAATGATCAACAGACACGCAACATTACAAAAACACTCCATTGAACATTTAAGACTGAGCAACATGAACCCAACCAAAATCTGGAAGTGTTGAAATGTAAGCACATCCTTCACATCTGGCACCTGTCGTGTTGCTCTCATAAGTATAAACACTGGGATAAGTATAATTCGATAGGTTACATTTTGGGAAACGGGGACAGGATAGTAGTCACGATAATAAAAACATATCCATCTTTATATGTGAAACATACATTTCAGAATTAAGAAATCATTGATTCAAGCTATACTTTAATGTAGTTTTAATATGGGTAGGTATTATATTCGTGATTATTTTTGCCCGAGCAATGGTGCATCAATTATTTTGATTCTGATTAGGACATTAAAGGTGGTTTTTATGTCCAATGTGTATAAGTGTTGAGCGTTTGTGTATGTTCTTCCATGAACCTCCCTCCCTTTTTTTGTTTGCAAACAAGCAAACGACTGGCGATGTGATTTGTCAGAGGGCAGAGTTTTTAACAGCAAGCATGAAAGGTTGTCGTATTAATGTCAAATATGTCAATTTCGAGTTGCAAAACATGAAATATATTAAATGCATGACAATTTGATAAAATTTATTATTCTGCAGTGGTCAATATACGCATTTGCAAACTCATTCTATTGGATTTAGAGCATGAATTTTTTCACAAAGCGAAAGAAGCACGTCATACTAGAGGTTTCCCCGATTTGAATCGTATCAGCTACGGTCGATACGTAACGCAACCGTTAGTGCTATTTTGGAGGTATCATTTTAAGCATGAAATTATTTTATTCATCATGATAAAATCAAAAGAATTGAAATGCGTATCATCAAAAAACTAGCTTAACGATTTATTTGATAACGATTTCAACGTTACAAGAACTGTTTGTTTATGATTATTTGTGGAATTACTTAGTTATGCGCAAGTGCATGAATCAAACAGACCTTTTAACGAAATTGGTAAACATGGCCTTTATAATTACAAATTTGCTCTTTGTTATTGGTATTGTAAGAAAAATAAAGATTGTTTTTCTCACAGAGTATAGCTTTGGAATAATTAAAATAATAACTAAAGACTACTTTCTAAAACACATGACACTGGTGTTGGTTATACTTACCATTATATGTATTACGTTTCTTGTCACTTGTGTATATTATGTTTGCATTTTAATCCGTCCGGGTTTCACTTTTTTGCAATAAATATAAAACATGCATATATTGTGTTTATCCTCAAATACCTCCTAACACTTGAAAATGTAAATTAAAATCTAAATCATTGTCTCTTATTTCTCAAAGAAATCGACATAGTTGAAACGCGAACCGCGACGAGGACCCCAAAATGAACTGGTTCGAGAACAGAAATATTCATATAACTGCTTGCTCAACATGAGGTTTAAAAGGAGACTTTATTTGTACATGTACAAATAAAGCAAAAAATTATTTGTATACCTGTCATTTTTACAATAGTTGGCTAAATTTATATATTTGATAACGTTTAAACTTGGCGTAATTTTCGTATTAAAATTAGTTCTTGCATGATTTTGAAATTAGATTTTATTATTCAAGTAATCTATTTAGGTCATTGCAGCAGAATATTGGTAAATTAATATATATATATATAGGACTCTAAAGTGCGATGGTATTCTAAAGTGCGATGGTCACGCTAAAGTGCGATGGTCTACGCTAAAGTACGATGGTGTCTCACGCTAAAGCGCGTTGGCTGTTTGTTCGCTTAAGTACGATGGTGTATCACGCTAAAGTGTGATGGTCCAAAGGGTAAGATTCGAAGTATTAAAATATCGAGGTTTAAAAAGTCTTTTTGCAAAAGCTATTATGCTATATTATGCTAAGGTATAACATATGTGATAGGCTTTACAATTTACCGGTAGGCGGAAGTAATTGTTTCTAAATTTTTCCGACCAAGTAATAATTTGCTATAAAGGTAATTTGTGTTTTGCTAATATTATATTTCATGTAAAATGAATTTTTAAAAATTCGGAGGGTATTGAATATTTGGATAATTGGTGTAGATTGCCGTTCACTCTAATGTTACAACCTACCTCCTATTACATTTGTCTGAAAATTAAAAATCTCTAATTCGTTCATTGTCGGAATATGTACATAAGCTTAAATCTAAATACGAGAGAAATGCAATGTTCGCCGAGCTTTCTCCTTTTGCATATTTTTCTACAAAATACACTACGAACTTATGTTTTAGAGGACAATTTATAGTTAACGCATGAAAAGATGTGTCTCTATTATACCGACGTTACTTTTCATTAAAAATCGACGTCATTTTAACGGGGATCACAAAGTAAACTGCCACATAAATAATGATTCGAATGTATCCGTTCGCTTCAAATAGAAGCAGGACAATTATGCATATACAGTTTTGTATTTATACAGTAAAATGGTCGACTGTAGGATACAAGTCCTTTTTCCAGCACTCGAAAAAAAAAAAATAAACATTGTGATTCAGCCGACAAAGAACGGTTAAATTCAATCAATTACTCGTAAGTCATGGACATATGGTGTAAAAATTGTTAATCAAATATTCCTAATATATTTACCGGTATGCTCATTTTTAGTTTGTATAAACAACTGTTAACGTTATTATCGAACTACGTTTTTACGTCTATATTTTTCTGGACCATCGCACTTTAGCGTATGGAACCACGTACTTTAGCGTAGACCATCGCACTCTAGCGTGAACATCGTTCTTTAGCGTCCCCATCGCACTTTAGAGTCCTACATATACTATTCGGTTGACAATGAAAAAATCATTTCTTGAATCATTGAATGTAATTAACTAGAATGGGTCTTAAGACAATGCAGTGAGAAAATGCCGCACACCCGGAGGTGGACCTCAGCTGGCCCCGAACAAAAATGTTTACTAGTTTAGTGAAAATGGACGTCAAACTATATATACTCAGCAACATATAAATGAACTAAAATTAAAAAACAACACATACAAGATTAATAAAGGTTTCTGTCTTGGGACTGATTAGTGTATCTATTATTTGATTCTTTATTCGTTCTTTTGACGCCAGTAAAATGTCTCATACGTGTGAATGACGATTTATTTTTCAAAATTTCAAAAAAATATAAGACTTGCATCATAGATAATGAGTTTGAACAACTTAAATAAACTAATACAATGAAAGTCCCAACTATGTATTGGCTTCAGAAGCTACACAAATCACCTTACAAATATAGATTCATTTCGTCTTCAAGCCATTGTTTCATTACTGAATTGTCTATTCTTCTTACCAATACACTTGGTACACTCGAAAACCTGAAAATAAATTGTTCAAAAAAGGACTTCGAAAATAGTGGAATTAATTACTTTTGGAGTGTCAAGAACTCGTTGAAAGTACTTGATAAATTGCATGCCTATATTGGTGATTTTGAAAAAATTACACACCTAATTAAATGGCCATTTAAAAAGTCAGAATGTGAATATATATGTTCAAACTCTTTTAGGTCATTTTTTAGTTGAAAGTACTTGATAAATTGCATGCCTATATTGGTGATTTTGAAAAAATTACACACCTAATTAAATGGCCATTTAAAAAGTCAGAATGTGAATATATATGTTCAAACTCTTTTAGGTCATTTTTTAGTAGCAATAAACAAAAAAAAACTATGTCAATTAGACATGCTTTGATACTATATCTGCCCTTGAATTTTTACTAGATAACATTTTTGTTCGCTTCGGAGATTCCGTACATCATCAGGTTATCATAATTTCAATGGGACTAACTGTGCACCATTTATTGCGGACCTGCTTTTGTATTGCTATGAGTTACAATTTATGACAAAAATCAGCAAAGACCCATCGAAACAACATCTGATAAAGAAATTTAATAATACTTTTAGATATTTGGATGATATTTTGGGTCTCAATAATAACGACTTCAGTATGTATACTAAAGAAATTTATCCTGTTGAACTTACTTTTAATAAAGCTAATACTGACAATTACCACTGTCCTTTCCTCGATCTTGATATCTATATCACTAACGGAAAGCTTAATACTAAAATGTATGATAAAAGAGATGATTTTTCATTTCTTTTCATTAATTATCCATTGTTAGATGGTGACGTTCCCTTGTCACTATCTCACGGTGTTTATATATCTCAACTTGTACGATTCGCTCGTGTATGTAGCAATGTTTTAGATTTTAATGAGAGAAAGTTATGTATTACTGAAAAATTATAACACCAGGGTTTTCGATATCACAAACTAGTCAAAACATTTACTAAATTTTATCATCGGTATAAGGACATCATTCGTATTATAGCTCAACATGCAGACTTCTTATATGTTCACATCCAATTTTTTATGGAAAATTTCTTTATGATAGTTATATATATATAGTTATGATAATGTTGTCAGGTCATTAAAGATTGCATATTTTGGCGTTAATATTGATTCAATTATCGGGTCTTTGCATCGGAACTAAACACATTTAATAAAAAAAACCAGTTGTTGGCATGACACGGGTTATGTTCTTCTCATATATGTTGGTATGATACTAAAGCCCTAACGGGAAGGATTGTGCGTGATATTCATATGATGAAATCATAATCTTTCAATCAGTTTAATTGAAGTCTGGAGCTGGCATGTCAGTTAACTGCTAGTAGTCTGCAGTTATTTATGTATTATTGTCATTTTGTTTATTTTCTTTGGTTACATCTTCTGACATCAGACTCGGACTTGTCTTGAACTGAATTTTAACATCTTTTTTCACTAGTTTCCGTAAATTGAAATTCCTATCATTCCTAGCAGAATTTAAAATAATGTGTTTGAAAGTAATGTAAGATCACATAAAAAATATATTGTTTGTGTCGATAGTCATATGACACTAAGCAAAACAAATTACACATAATCAAACATTATACTGTAAACTTTTTTAAGTGATAGCACATTTCAAAATAGCTAACAACATAAAGATAACATACATATATAGTCTTAATTTGCAAAGATTTTTTAAAATAACTGGGACACTTTCAGTTATACATTTAGTGAAATACTCATCAACTCATAATACTAAATAGAACAATAAGACACCAAAAACATCGCTTATAACTGAAGTAAAATACTTATAAAATTGCAGTACTCAATCACACTATCAAACAAAACAAATAATAATATAAAGAAGTAGATGTGGTATGAGTGGCAATGAGACAACTATTCATCCATGCTACAATGTATAAAAAGTTAACATTTGACATAAATCAAACATCACATCGAGAGAGAGAGAGAGAGAGAAAACAAATTGAATATATAGATTTACAATATAATATAATGATTAATTACAATGTTATTAGTAACTGCATAATTCGTTTTTTTCTGTGTTTTTGGCATAATAATTTAATCATTTGGAAGAATTATCTATTGCTGTTTTAAATATTGGACTCTTTTATTTCCATTCTAATACAAAACGGGGTAATACACACTCATTCATTTATTGCTATTGAAGAGCTTTAACGTGAAACAAAATAGGTATATTACAGTGTGGTTCCCAATAAAG
This sequence comes from Mytilus galloprovincialis, assembly GCF_965363235.1. Lineage (NCBI taxonomy): Eukaryota > Metazoa > Mollusca > Bivalvia > Mytilida > Mytilidae > Mytilus > Mytilus galloprovincialis. The sequence continues at coordinate 20,042,690 of NC_134838.1, read as the reverse complement.
AGATACACATTATATATAAAACGGTTAACTACAATATACGGAATATATCATTACTTGAAGTCATCGTAAAAGTTTCGATTAGTCTTGCCCATACATTCGGAACCTTTACTTTCTTGTTTTTCTGTGTATTGAGGGAGTTCAACATCATCAATAGCATCTATGTATGGATCAATCACATCTGTTCTATTACAAATTTTGAAATACTTTACCGCACCAAACACAACAAGAGCTAGTATTATTCCAGCAACCACTGATCCACTAACTATCCCAATTATTGTATATGAATCTTTTCCATTAGGCTCGTTTGCTTTCGAAAGTGGCGCTGAAAAACATACAAATTATATTTTTCGCAAAAATGAATAGTTTCGAAATCTAAATACTTTAAATCCGTATCGAACAAGCATTTCTATGGGTCATTTCTTGTTTACAAAACGATACCACACAAACATTGTTTATGCCTATATGACATTTTATGAATAAATAATAGGTTTCGACAGCATCTCAAATGTTCTAACAATTACTTTTAGGGCTTTATTTTAATACATAGATATGGTTGTATTTGGAGCTTTACCTTGTCCAATCATTCATATCCACAGTTTGTTAAAATGACTACTGGAGAACGTCAGAAAAAAAAAATGAATTCGTAATATCTTTAAAACATGTTTATTTTTTAATTTATTCTACCGCGGTGAGGTTAAAGCATTTTGGGACTATTCTTGTGCATTAGGGGAAATAGAGGGCATCAAAAACATAAATATGTGTCATCTTTTTCAGATAAACCTTTCAATTGCCATTTTGAACTTAATTTGTACAACTGCATTTATGAATAAATCGGTTAAGAAATATAATGAAGAAAAAAAAAAAAAAATTCACAAAACAAGTCATTTTTTTTTCATCTTTGAATTGTTCATATGATAATTAACAAATATGGAAATGATGCAAAATAAAGTAACTTTATGATAAAATTTTAGGATTTCTGAAGATAGCTTACCTTTGAGCGATTCAATAAATTTAAAGTTTGAAAAATAAATCTCCGATAATTAATGATTGGTAAGTTGACAATTATTCTCTACTGCTTTACATATTATCATTAGAAATAAAGGAAATAAGTAACTTCCAGTTATACAATTTCACTGCCAGTGACAGATAATTTGTTCATTTTTTACTGATTCCAATTATATCTATTTACTTCTGAGCTATATGAAAGATACCTAGCTTCTCCTGGTTTACATATAGTCATTTTAGTGTCAATAGTTATCAAAGGTACCAGGACTATAATTTAGTACGCCAGATGCAATGTCAAGCAATGAATTATATTACACTGATTTGAAAAAAATAATATATGGTTGATTGGCAATTTTCCTGAGAATGAGTTCAAAACCAACTACTTTGGTTTGGATAAAGGAGCGACCTAGTAGTTGTATCATGAATGAGATTGATGTTTCATTTAATTCATCTTTTGTATGAAAGTTTTTAGAGGGATGACACCAGTAGGACATTAGGAGATTATCATTTTGATCAAATGTACATTCACCCCAAACACTTTGCAAAAGAGAGTCATAATCCGAAAACAAACTGACAACAACGCATGGCAAAAAAATGAGAAGTTATCAATATTATAAAAATAAAAACAAACTAAAGACAGAATAAAACGAGATTTATTTAAAACCCGGGTTAATCTCAGGGGCTCCTGAAAGGGAAAAGGATACTGCTCAACATTTGAATAACCGTCGTGTTGCTCATATACGTACAAATAAGGCGTTACATGTTAATCGGTAGATCACATTCGAAAAAAGAGGACGGGATATTGTTTACGGCAGTTATAACATATTAGTCCTAATATTCATGTCTTTTTTTTACTTTCAAAAGAGATGCAATCACACATAATGATCAAATTCAGAACAGGACATTGATCTTAATTTATATGACACATTGTTTGCTTATTAGGGTTAAGATGCTACCAATATCTGCAATGTTTTCCATCTAAAATCTATCCGAAAAACGATACCTGGTTACTATATAAATAAAACTACACCTGTCATTTCATATATCTATTTATCAAACATTTTCAACCCCAAATAGGAGCTATAAACTCTTAACCCTAAGATGTAAATACAAACCACCCACTTCTATTGCCCATTGTACTTATACAAATACAATCTATATTTTGATATTCTACGAAAACCTTGACTGTATAATTATATCAATCAAAAACTAAGTGTTGTATTCATACAGAAAAAGAAAAGAACTGTTGAATTGTTCTTAAATGGTAACTTTGATGATTTAGAAATAATAATATTAAATTGCGTGTGAACAAGGGCTTGTTGAATCGGATTTGCTTTTTTGCCAATATTTATCTGGACATGAATGACACTGAACAGTTTCAGCTCATTTGTGTATCACTACTAAAAGAGGGGCGAAAAATACAAGAGGGACAGTCACACTCATAGAATAAAAATAAACTGCCAACGCCATGAATAAAAAATAAAAAAGACAAACATCAAAATAATGGTACAACAGACACAACATAGAAAAGTAAAGACTAAACATATGTCAATGGGGTATAAAACATCCTACTGTATATATGTTTGATCATGGTAGAAGGCTGTACATGTTTTCGATTTCAATTTCTCGTGTGTTTAAATTTTAAGATCTCTTACTAGCAATCAGTTTACTTCCAACTAATATATGAGCGCCACTGATGAGCCTTATGTAAACAAATATTGCGTCTAATTTACAAAATCAAAGCCTTGTATTTATTTCCAAGTTTACATTTCTCACTTTATAATAATTTGTAAGTAAGTTCCCCGTCGTCATAAAGCTCCAAACGTGTTTTTCTACTTTTTTGGCTTAAATATGTCATTGTGTCAGCGTTTGCATTAATATCTGACTTCAAAGTCAAATATAACACTTACCACATGTATCTCTTTTTTCAGGCTTTGTTTTACCGAAATAACAATCTTCTTTCAGTCTACAACATGGCGTAGCAATTTGTTGTCCAAGGTCAGTATACTCGCACCACGTGCACTCAGCTTCGCTATAACAGTCTCTAAAACAAAACGTCGATAATTTGACAACATTTTCTTTCAAATAAACATATGAAAATAAGAAGTTGCGGTATTATTGGCAATGAGCCAACACTCAACAACTAGAGACAAAATGACACAGAAGTTAATAACTACAGGTCCCTCTGCGGCCTTCAACAAACAATAATGAAAACCCATACTTTATAAATGTACGATAGGAACATAATTTGGAATGAACTATTAAAAAAACACTCATTTATACACCCCTACATAGTACACATTTCATTATGCATTCTGCAATAATAAACTGAGAAACGTGTAGATTTTAGTCTAGAAGAGTATTTAAATAACAATTCCATTCAGAGTATATTTTTTTCAAAAGGTATTCAAAGAAAACTATTTAAGATTTGACGTTATAAATCTTTGAAAACTAAATAATTATCTTTCTTAAGCATAGCTCTGAATTCAAGTTCATGTTTCGCCTTTTGTTCTAATCCTTTTTAAGTTTTATCATTCCATAATTTTTTATCAAAACCTTTTGATTTTCAAATGTGTTTGGTTCTAGTACAAATGAAGAGAAATAACTTTTCAAAATGTCTATTTGATGCACTAAAATAGGTAACATCAATTTTATGACCACTACTGGATCAATACTTCTGCCAGTAAACGCCTAGATCCTGATGATATAATCAACTCAGTAGCCAGTACCACAGTAATGGACATACTGATATTGTATTGTTGAAATTAGTCACGTTTTTATTATTCCAAGTGGACATTTCTTGAAATTCGTTTTCAGAGTGCTTTCATTTAAATCTCGCCATTTTTATATTTTGAACCGTTTTCGACATATAAAAGGCCAAAGGCACTTGAAACTTTTTCAGTGAAACTTTTTTAGTAATGCCTCCCTTTTTGGCGGATTTTTACCATCCGAGGTTATTACCTACTGTTTAACTGTTACCTTACTGTTTCTAAAATATTGAATTGTTTGAAACGCTAAGACTTGTAAACCCAGAGACAAAAAACTGCCTGAACCGAACTTGGCACAATTATTATGACAATTTTCATGCTCTTAAATGTCAAATATTCGACATTATTTTTAAGGGGGAGCATCACACAAGATAACTATAGCGTTTTATGTGTCTAAATCTTACTGTTTTGTTGTTTTCTGATAACAAATTGGTGCATAGCATGCTTTAAGGTTATCAGTATCATCAGGCTTGTTTTTACCAGATGTATCTGGAATTCTAGCACTACATGGTGAACTGGCAGATCTTAAAATAGAAATGTAGAAGTTAGAGACAAAAATTATTGCTACTACTGAAAACAAGTCGTTGTTGTTCTATAAGCTTTTCTCCTTTAAAACACAATCATTTTAAAAGAAAAGCTTACTATGAACTCAAAGTGCATGAAATGTAACAAAGATATCTTTTATCAGATGAAACATGAGATCCTGTAAATACGTATTCAGTCGATTCAAAATATACCCACAAAAGTTCAGATACAGGTATGGCCCTCGGCATATTCATATATTTCGTTTGCTACAATTGATGGCGTAAATCTTGCTTTGACATAAATACTATAGATATAGGAAGATGTGGTGTGAGTGCCAATGAGACAACTCTCCATCCAAACAACAGTTTTAAAAAAGTAAACCATTATAGGTAAATGTACGGCCTTTAACACGGAGCCTTGGCTCACACCGAACAACAAGCTATAAAGGACCCCAAATTACTAGTGTAAAACTATTCAAACGGGAAAACCAACGGTCTAATCTATATAAAATAAAAAAAACGAGAAACGAGAACCACGTATAAATTACATAAACAATCGACAACTACTGTACATCAGATTCCTGACTTAGGACAGGTGCAAACATTTGCAGCGGGATAAAACGTTTTAATGGATCCAAACCTTCTCCTTTTTTTCTGAAAAAATAGCATAACATCACAACATAGACAAACACACTATAAAATATCAATTGGCAGGCGTAACTCAATACATAGAAAAGTATATAAGCCTTAATTGAGCTGAACATTGATTAATAAAATGCGAAAAGCACGCACAAAGTCTTCTTAATGTCTCATAAAATATAATTTATGTGCTGGAAAGAAGGTTTGCGAGTAAAGTATACTTATGAATTAAATCCGGAGATGGTGGTTTCTGTGCATGTATGTATCATAATATGTAACATAAATAAATGTAGTATAAACATACTCGGTGTTATATCTGTTTGCGCAAACGTCAAAGATAATTGGCATATGACACAAACATTGACAGGGACCTTGGCATTTAACGACATCAGGTGACTTTGATCCATCCTAAATTCACGAAATAGAAAAAAAGACTTTAAAATAAAAAATGGTACAAGTTTATCGTATTTTTATAATCAAACATCGAATTGTTAGACCTGCTGTTCTGCTGTAAATAGTCTCAGGAATTAAACAATATTTCAAAATGCTGTAATGGGAAGCTTAATATTTAGCACGTTTATATGCAGTTTCTTTCACAACATAGCTCTTGGATTCCTATAAGATTATATGTTAATGAATAAAATAGATGCAAGTGTTAATTCTATTTGCTCATAACCTACCATATGTCACCGATTTTGATAGCCAAATATTAGATTTAAGCACGGTTGCTGATGTGGCATGGTCAAAAATGAAAATTTTCACTCCCTTTTATGTCATAACTGATTCGGAACTAACGAATAGTCTCTGTTCTTCTGCAATCATCCAACTATCATTAACAACAGGTGTGTTAAATTTGTATGCTATATTTGCACTTTTATCAAATATAGCGTGTTTTTTTATTTTGAGGAACATAAGCACCTGAGATCACCCCTAGTTTTTGGTGGGGTTCTTGTTGATTATTCTTTAGTTTTCTATGTTGTGTCGTGTGAACTACTGTTTGCCTGTTTGTCCTTTTCATTTTTAGCCATGTTTATTGTCGATTTATGAGTCTAACTGTCCCTCTGGTATCTTTCGTCCATCTTTTACACGAAAATTAATATTTAAACACTGATAATTTTGAGGTTATGTTTGCGATTTCATTTCAAATAATGTGAATTGTTTGAGATGTACATTTAAAAACCAAAGATACAATAGCAAATAAAAATGTAAATGTTTTAAAGTCGTCATCGAAATGCAGGATAAAAGTCCATAAACATTCCTAATATATACAATATAAAATACATAGTAACCAGTGAAGTAGGGCAGCAATTTTAACCAGTTTCGCTTTTATTTCTAAAAAAAGATATAAGTTTTTACTTTTGTGCATATCTAGAGTTTTCAACGACGTTTTTTTGTATACTTTTGATAATAAGCATACTGGTCTTGCTCAGTGTGTCATTATGGAGGTTATTGGATATAATAAAATTGAGAATGGAAATGGATTAGTTACTTACAACGGCACGGTACTTATTGTACAATGTAATACATTTTTTTCATAATGATTTAGTAAGGTCTTCTGAAAAGTTATATTTCAAAATATAGATAAAACAATAGTCAATATCTCTACACCATATCAACAAATTAAATCGTAGCTGTGCAATTAGTTTACGAACAATTTGAAGGTACAACTAATTTGCAATATGCAGTCGTAACTCAAACAAGAAATAAAGAATGTATCTCCTTTCTGCATATTTTTAGTTCCTTGCCCGGATTTGGCTTAACCTTTTGTCCTTTTTGTTTTACTTGCTCTTCAATTTTATCACAAGTTTTAAAATTTCACATATTTTGTCCTCGAGCATCTCTTATGAGACATATATTTAATAATGCGCATCGGGAGCAGTAAAATTAATATCATCAAGTCTTTTTTTATCTGAACTTACACAAGAACATGTGCTTGATGGTTTCGCTTTGAATCTTATGATAAACAAGTTACTCTCAGCAATTGGTCTTATCTCAAATTTGTCATCCGTATCCTTAAAATCCAATCCACTTGAAAATCCTGATGGCATGGTCACCTTTGAATGATCAAGTAAAGCGTTTTCAGAAGAAAACAGAAAAGAGAAACCTTTCTGTAAAATCTTCTGATTGTAAAAATTATGTTAAAATAATTATAACTGGTAATATATTAAACAACAGTGATACAAAAAATGATTCATATGAATAAAACAATAAAAAATTGATTTATATGAATAAAACAATTAAAAATTGATTAATACGAATAAAACAGTTCTAGTGTTTTACAAATTTAGCAATAAAGTGCATAATAATAGAAGAAAATCTTATTTGATTTATTGTTAGCCCTTATTTGACACATCATATTTGATGCGATTTTGTAGTTTATGCTTAGATTAATTTCTGCCATTATCCGAGTTTTAAATACCGATGCTGATTGTATGTCCATACATCTGGAATGCTCATAAATGGTTTCTTTTTCACTCCTTTATTTATTTCAAACTTTATTATTCATTTCAGCTGATACAACCAATGTAAATTTAGCTTGATTCTTGAGGATACTAATCATATCTACTTTTGATAAGCAATACTTAAAAGACGGAGTGTCTTATACTTATAAGACACACTTTTCTTAAGGAAACTCTCGGCTATTTTTTATTCCCAAAAAAACAAAACACCTTTTTCAAGTTTTCCAATGATACTTTCAGTATTTTTGCCTTGGGTAATCTTTATTCAAGCAACATTTTTAACCTGTCAATGCATAAAAAAATAACAAAAATGTATTTAATTATAAAAAAAAACCCTGATGTTAATACTTCAAGAACCAAAAAAGGAAATTTTGAAATAGATAATGATTGACTAATAATTTTTGATAATAATTTTGATAATTTGAGAAACATATTAGCGTTATTTGAAACTAAACATATGAAACAATAATTATAATCGATGCAAATCTACCAAATTTTGCATTTTCTACTTTTTAAAACGAGGTGCATGTATCTGTGTTTGTTACTCGTAATTTTCGTTACAAAACTATAGACTAATACTGAAAAAATTGGCACATGTATATTTCGGTGTTGGTATTAGATAATATGATGTTGTCGAAATGCGCATCTGGTGCAGGAAAATTGGTACCGTTAATGTTAGTACCCTAAATGATCGAAGATTTATGTTCTCAGAGAAATCTTGGCATTCTTTGAAATTCAGCACCAATTTAATCTTCAATATTTCTGCGAAACCAGGCTCCTACAAAATAATGCGTCCGTTTAGGGGTTTGTTGTGTTAATGCTACGATGTAGCCATTTTAGATGATTAGAAGTTCAAGTAAAGAAGTGAAGGGCGGAAGAGATTTACATCATATTTTTATATCTAGAGATAAAATGATATTGAGATATCCGAAATGATGTTGAAATTATAAAGTACTCTGTAGATGATTGACATATTTATAATTTCCTCATATAAAACAATGAGAAATATAAAAGTGTTTATCTGAATAATTTACATATTAAGTTTCCCTAAAATAACGGGTTATCAAATAACACCAAGTTGCCTATGTACCTAACACATATGTTTATTTTAAAAATACCTCGACAGTAATATGTTTCGGTTCATGAAAGTCAGATTCATCTGTAGTGTCTTTAAGTCTAGGGTGCATCACAATAAACCCACTATTGTCCAAAATAATGCATCTGAAATGAAACATAGTATGAATCTTAAAATAAGAGTCAACAATCATTCATGAAACCATCGATCGACGATACGACCAGGCTTAAATAAGATTTACTGATAATCCCGGCTTTCTTTCCAAATTGAATAGCCACACAAGCACTACAAATTTTGTACTTTGCATCCCCTACTTTTTACTCAAGATATCTGATTGATATATAAGAAAAGCGCTTTTAAGTTACAGCTCATCAAACAAGTAAGGTGATGACCAAAAGTTGAGTCGTCCTGTTCTGTGTTTCGTAGAAAGTCAAAGGCTCTTACGCAACACTATATCACTGGAACGCTGCTCGTACAATATGAGAAATTCTGTTTGGGAGGACCTGTAAAAAGGGAATGCACATAATTTTTAAAACAACTGAACGGATAAAAATGAAATTAACCACTGTTTAAAAATTCATCGAAACATAGCTCTTATTATGATTATGGGTGTACTAAAAGCTAACCATTAAGGAAGGCAAGAAACGTAAGTTTTATTATTGAAATGAAACCATACATTCTGACTGTGTTAACATAATTTATCATTGATGTAGTTCTAATTATCATTATAAACTGCTATAAATCCATATTGTTTATGTTGATAGCAATACAATATTTCATTCGGTACACAGAGATTAGTGTATATCAATGTGTTATCAATGTTTTTCAAATGCATTATTATAGATTACCTGTTCCCGTCTTCGCAGGAAGGATATATCTTACTAATGAACCAATTGAAATACTGTAATGGAAAATCAGCAGCAACAGTTGCAGTTACTGCACTGGAACTAAAATATGTCAAAGCAATAAGAGTTAGCAAATGCAATTTACAGAATATTTACTTTTAAAGGATAATTGCAGTACTCGAACATGTCTGATTTATACATTCTACATAAAGTTTTATAAATGTCTTTTAATGCCTTATTCGAAGATTTCCAATTGTTAACCTTACTGTCCTTTTTGTGATTGGTGGTGGCGAAATATTTTTTCACGAGCACCGAATTAAAATTATCAGTCTAATAATTTAAAGTTTAAAACCTTTCACGATCACAATAAAAAGACTGAAAATGTTACAGATTATTGAAATTCGCTACTTTGATTGATTTGTCGGCTAAACTTTATAGTTGTTGTGTCAAACTTAATTCCATTGGCTACAAACATGGACCACCTACATACATGTAAAGTGTTTCATTGTCAAGATTATCTCATGTTCTGCTCATATATTGTAGCGATAAATTAACAGAACTTCCCATTTTTCGTTTCGAAACTATGCGTTAAAGCCGTTTTCTGGTGTTTTAGCCTAATACATCTACTAAACTGAGTGTCTTTTCTGACTACACATATTTAAACCTTAAAAGACTTTCGAAGATGGAAGAATGTACAGTAATACTCCAATTGACATTTTTGTAAGTTGAGAATGACCTTACATGATAGGATATTATTTAATGCCATGAAACACACTTCATTGAAATTTGGTACCGTCTGGGTTCTTTCCTCAAAAGGAATACCGTTCGAGATGTTTCAAATCTGCATCGTATTCAAAAGAGACACCAGTCAATATCAGTGCAATGTTTTGAAAGACATCATGAGAAACCCGATTTCTCTGTTAAACTTTGATTTAAGAAAACAATTTGTCGACATGAAATATTAATCACAAGACCTTTTCCTTTTATCTTTCTCATAAAATAATGGTTATAAAAGACTAAGGTTTCTACTCAAGGCATAGGTGGCTAAAATCATATTGGACACAATTTTGAGGATTGTTTTGCTTGAAATACTATACAACTTCGCTTTGATGTTTTTTACGGCTGTGTGAGACTATTAATACTTGACTTGCTCATACCCTCATTTTTTTTATACACAAATTGTTAAAAAAATAACATTAGATAGGCTTTCAATAAACTCATCAAAAGAGATGATTTAAGTTTCGCAACGGTGAACCTTTAATGTATTTGTAGCAAAATTCTAGCAGCACCCGCAAATTAATAATGTATCTCAAGTTGATACGATTCCTGACCTTTTGTCTCGAATGTGACCTAACTGATTAGACTTATCATCGGTTTTGTTTGTACATAAGCAGCAAGATGGTTATCACATGAATGAACTTATCCTTCAGGAACATCTGAGATCAACCCTGGTTTTTGTTGGGGTCTGCGTCGCTCTGTCTTTAGTTTTCTTTATTTTGTTTTGTAAACTGTTCTTTGTCTTTTGCTCCTTTTCGTTTTTTGCCATGGCGTTGTCAGTACATTTTCAACTTATTAGCTCGAATAATTCTGTGAAATCTTTTGCCAACTTTTTGGAATTTTGGATCCTCAATGCTCTTCAACTTTGTATTTGTTTGGTTTATAACTATTTTGATATGAGCGTCACTGATGGGTCTTATGTAGACGAAACGCGCGTCTGGCGTACGAAATTATAATCCTTATACCTTTAATAACTATTGACTCCCTTTTATAGCTAGAAAATTCATAAAACGGTGAATTTATATTGCAATGTTAAGCCTCATTCTTGCGAATGAGTTGTTTCCTTCTTTTATACAAAAGTTTTTTTTTATAATATTTTAGCCAAAAAAGCTAAATAAAACTAATTACTTAGCTTTATGTAGTGTATGTATAAATGTCAGAACTATACCGGATCCCCAGCCATCAACATACGGTGTTGTTAGATACATAGTATTTGGATGTCCTAAAGCCTGGCGCCACCTTAAATTGAAAATTTCTTTAATATCCATTGGTAAATAAACTGTCAAAAAATATTTTATACAACAGAAAGATGTAATTAAATGAACTATCCCGATGAAAAAAAGAAAACGGTACTCTATGAATTTCATGTTTCCGAAGAGCTTTTCTGAAACCTAACTAGTTGTATGTCCGATTTGAAAAAAAAATATATATAAATTTAGAATATGTGCGTTTTTAAAACAAAATAATCCAAAGGTGTAGAGTTGATAATATAGAAACTAAGCGATGATTTGAAATATTTGATAGATTTTCCGTGCGGTTACTGTTATACTTTTTATTCATAACCTTAGATTGAAGCTTAATAGAACTATTTCCGAATTAATTTTCGACATACAAAGTAAATCTTTCTCACCAAGGTCTTTTTTCATGGTCAAAGTTTTTATGCATCAGAATTCCCGGATAAGTTCTCATGATTCCTGATTTTGTACCAATGTACCGCCATGATACATAACTGACAGGATTTTGCTTCCAAAACTGTTCAGCTTTATAAGTAGCCCAGACAGATGAACGTACAGTTGACTATAAATATGGTTTTAGAAGAAGAACAATCAAAACATTTTTAATATAAAGTATGAAAAAGTAATCGTAAAGTAATAATGTTGAAAATAACTGTTGATACAGATTTCTTTCTTAAAATGCAAAATATATAATACGATAAAATCATAAAGATATAAAGACGGTTGAAACAAATAAAGATGCATTATGTTATGTATTATTTATAGAGTAAATGTGTCGGCTATTGTCGCATGCTTTTCTTATGATTAATTTTCCATTTCAAAGTAGTTCTATAATATAATATAAGAAATTACTTCATATCATTAACCATCCGAACATTGTCCACCGTTTTATACTTATATCAATCATTTTGAAAAAGTCTTACAATTCAGTATATCATCTATTTTTATATTTAGACTTTACAAAGTTTATTTTGATGTCTGGACAAAAATTAAATCTTATAGCGGTTTAGTGTCATGACTTGATTTGCTCAGTCAAAATATGTCTTGGTGCGTGATATACATATGCTCTGATATTTTCATATTTGTGACGTCTGATTTCTTGAGATAGTGTCTAATATGTGCTACGACCCTTTTTTTCTTACTGATATTTTAATTATCATTCACATATATTCCATATATATCTGACCTTAAACCCTGGATTACTCCCCGTTGATGTGATAAAGTTTGTATATTTGCTGACATCCTCGGCTGTTTCATCGCTGTCTATGAATTGAAATGGATTTTGGAAAGCAGATTGCGTGAACTTGACAGAACTGTGATCTGAACAGTAAAATTGAAAGATAATCGAAGCGTTTATGGAATCAATCAAACTTTAAATAGCAATTGCAGGCTTAATGATCTTTTGCAGAAACGTGCAACATAGTGTTACATTGTATTACAAAGCTAATCGAAGATCAGGAAACTTGCTGCGAATGTTGGAGATTTATTGTCTTATTTAAATTATATAGCACCAGGTCGACATCACTGTTGGTGGATTGTTAGTCCCTAGGGTTTCATGAGCTCAGTAATCGATACTTTATAATTTATAACATACTGTTCAAAATATGTGTCAAATAAACATGTTTTTTTAAAAAGAAACTAAGGTTCCAGCTCACTCATTTGACCAAATATGCATTTGCCTATTTTATTTCTTTTTCTTTACATCATGTTTTTCCAACCGTTTCTATATCTTTTATGCATCTATGATAGCGTCGATGATTTGGTTTGATCATTGCATGCACAGGTACTTTTAAAACTAGATCGAGGAATACCGGTATTATTATTGACCTTTTATGTCTACGTTTTAATATTTAAAAATTTAAAAAGTGCTAATACGAAAAACGTAACTTACGTATGTTGAATTTTGAAACATAAATATTTTATCTCATCTAACTTTTGTCTTGTAAAGTTTCAATTGCTATGTAACAACATTCTAGCAGTATCTACGCATTTGGGTATAAAAAATAACCCAACGAGAATATACTGCAAAATGTGTTATTCTTCGCTTGAATTTAATTGTCTGAGAGAGTTATTTGCTACACCAAGCATTAAATATATATTTCATAAATCTGTCTTCATAAATATAACTATACCTTGTCTTGTTTAGATTCGAATGCCGCTTTGACTATATGTTACTTACCCAATGTAGCTCGTCTTCTATAGAATTTACAATTTTGAAAGTCATCCTTCAAAAGACTGCGATCATGGAACATAAACATATTTTTTATATCTGTGCTGCTGGGCTGAAACTGTTTTTCATCGATTTCAGAGTAAGATTCGTCCACAAGTACAATACACAAAGAAAAGTTACTCCGAGGAACCTGTAAAAATATCAATTCAAATTATCTCCCCTCTTTTATATCATATTTCATAAATGACAAGATAGCCTATATATTTTTTTCATTTTTCACGAAACGTGATTCTGAAACATTCTTCTTCAAGTTTTAAGACAAATTTTGGCAAGAAGAAAGACAAAAAGGGTGAGCATTAAAGAGGATTAAACGTTAAGGGGCCGAAACAGATAAGGCTTTTTTTACGGTTATGTAACTCAAGGATAAGTAAAAAAACGTATAATTTAGAATACGAATGTTTAACCAATATTATTTGAATCATTCCAACATTAAAACTCATTTTCTTCGAAAAATCTAATCTACTAGTTAACAATAAAAAATAGGATTCATTGTACTAGGCAATGTGTTTTCCCACATACAATGGAATTAGATACATTGTACCAAGGTAAACAATTGCCAAACAGGTCTAACCGAGGAATATTTTCTTATCATTGATTTACGACTTATAAACGAATTTGTTTTGCTGTTTTTGTTATTTCAAAAATCATATTTTCACAAAACATTTCCCAAAACGATATGAGAACTTTTTTTCTCACTTTACAAATCGGTCAGATTCTTTTAATCAAATGTATTTGTCTTGCTAATCAATGCTTTTCATTGGATAACAGATTATTCTTATTTATCATATTCTATGATAAATTACAGTTCAAACTTGTGTATCGTTACTTTTGCTGACTAGAATAGTTAATTTTGATACGAAAATAAGATGTGAAGTACACGTCAATTAGAATTATTATAAATTTGACCAAGCTCTATTTCGTCCAGAGTCTTTAAGAAGTTGTTATACACCGGTATTTTTAATATTTTAAAAAATATACTGTTTAAAACGTTGCTTGCATTTAACTTCGTGCTTTATATGGCTCTTATATTGTTTTTTTTTTCATTCGAGAGTCTTTTATAGACGAGACGCTTGTCTGGTGTAAATATAAAATTTTAATCCTGGTATCTATGATGAGTTTATCAACTTAATATGATATCTTAGTAAACTATAAGGGTTTGCATTTAGAAGTAATATATCATTATAATAATAATGTTATAATTTGCTCGACCATATGCGAATTTCATAAAAATTTGGTTTTTCAAATTTTAACCTCGGGCCTATATGGGAGTCTTGGGGGCGATACCAGGGCTAATACGAAAATGGTCATGTTATAAGCCAATATTATTGCACATGTCATTTCCGATCATTTATTCAATATAAGCAACTTAGTGTGCATTTTCATATTTTTACAGTATCTTACTTTTTAATATAGAAAATTTATCTTTACTTACTGGACCCCAGAAAAAATTGGCATTTAGAACAACATCCTTACTGCCGTCATTAATAAGCTTGCCACGCGGCTTTGTGAACACCTTGGTAAAGTTTTTAAATCCAGAACCACCACTGAAATGATAGAACTATTCCATGATTATATACTAAATAATTAAAGGTTATCCGTTCAACAGTTTATTAGAATAAAACAAAACTGTATACATATTCAAAGTTACCCAATGACATTCTCTTACTTTTTCTAGTGGATTGATAGTTTTACCTGGTCCTTTTTTGGTCAGAATTAAAAAATATAGATTTCTAAACGACAAAACCTGTAAAATATTTGATCTTTATTCACCAGTTAACTAATTTTAATTCTTAAATGTGTATTATCTATCAAAGTTGCCTTTGTCTTGCAATCATATTCTGCATTGTATCAAACTATTTTAGCTGTGTTTATTTGGTTTGTGGTTTTTTGACCGTATACGTATACTCGTACGGTCGGACCGTATCAATACGCTCGTCCGGTCTAGAACGGGTTAGACCATATATGTATTTGGAGCATATGGATGAATTCGGAAAAAAACATTCATACAGTTGCACATATTAATAATATTACAGTTAGATGCATAAATTGTAAACATTCAATCAAATGTAATTTAAAATTTATGTTATTATTAATCTGAGTCCTATTTTAGCACTCTTGCCCATGTTGAAACTTGCTGTGATAAGGAACGTCAGATTTTTTACATTTATATGTTTAGTTCATGCATGTTTTTGTTATACTATTGTTTTAGGAAACGGGAGAAGGTTTGATATTATTAAAACGTTAAATCCCGTGGCAAATGTTTGAACCTGTCCTAAGTCCTAAAACTGACGAGGAAAGGTAACACACGGCCACTGAAAGCTTTATTTTGATGCTCAGGTGGTCGTATGGTCTAGCAAGAGGGCTACAGTGCAGGCGATTAGGTGTCACGATATCTCAGTAGTATGGGTTCGAATCCCAGCGAGGGAAGAACAAAAAATTTTGCGAAAGCAAATTAACAGATCTAACATTGTTGGGTTGATGTTTAGACGAGTTGTATATTCATAATGTGCACAGCCATGTATCACCATCATTGCTGGTGATCCGATGGATAAATCTGTTGTAGAGTTGTCACTGACTCAGACGTACTTATAAAATAAATATAATTATTTTCTGTGATTGTATATTGCATTAATTTGTAGGATCCTTTACTATAGATAATTGAGCTGATCTGTAACAATAACATCTTCATGCCTTATATATCATAGTACGACGCTAGATTAAAACTGACGAGGAAAGGTAACACACGGCCACTGAAAGCTTTATTTTGAAGCCCAGGTGGTCGTGTGGTCTAGTGGGACGGCTACAGTGCAGGCGATTAGGTGTCACGATATCTCGGTAGCATGGGTTCGAATCCCGGCGAGGGAAGAACAAAATATTTGCGAAAGCAAATTTACAGATCTAACATTGTTGGGATGATGTTTACACGAGTTATATATATATATATATATATAATATATATATATGACCGTTGGTTTTCCTGTTTGAATGGTTTTACACTAGTAATTTTCTGGCCCTTTATAGCTTGTTGTTCGGTGTGAACCAAGGCTCTGTGTTGAAGGCCGTACCTTTACTTATAATGGTTAAATTGTATAAATTGTTATTTGGATGGAAAGTTATCTCATTAGCACTCATACCACACTTTCCTATATCTATGTTCCTTTGCATTTGAATTTCTTGTCAGTAAGGAAAAAACTTGCAGCAGTCGACGCAATGAACATCCTTCTGTTTTCCAATTTGCAGTTTCAATTTTGCGCGTCAAAAGTTCTATATCATCCATATCATTACAAGAATTTAATATGCTAAGTTAACATGTCAGTTTGTACACATTTTCATCTTACCCGATTGTATCATTAATCGGGGAAGATCATATCAAGCCTACTTTTCAAATCTTTGCATTTGTTTTCGACACATTTGTATTATATTTTCTCATTGTGATTTCAGCAGATTATTTTTTTACAATTTCTGTCCAGCATCTTTGACAGTTTTTGTAATAAAGTTCATTGTTATTCTAAAACATGTTCATCCTTAATTATGAATACATTTTCCAAAAATTCAATTTCAGTAAGTACAATTATATTTCATGTATGAGTGATATGCCATATACAGGAGATCAACAGATTAAATTACCGTGATATTTTTTAAAATAGTTAAAACATTAAGTTTTCATTTTATTTACGTCTGAACTCATTACATTAATTCTAGATTTTAGATACATCGATCTGTATTCAACTATAAAACCAGGTTTAATCCACCGTTGTCTACATAAGAAAATGCCTGTACCAAGTCAGGAATATGACAGTTGTTATCCATTTGTTTGGTGTGTTTGAGCTTTTGATTTTGTCGTTTGATTAAGGACTTTCCGTTTTAAAGTTCTCCTTGGAGTTCGGTATTTTTGTTATTTCACTTTTCATACCTCTTCATTGATTCAATAACGTTATGCGCTGCCGGTGCACGTTCAAGAACTTTTATATCAACTAATACAGGATCTTCGTTATAATTGACAAACGCGGCATTTGGCAACAGTGGATGCATTACGACTCTCCCAGTTCCATCTATCATAAATCCGTAGGAATATTCTTCTTCAGAGAAGTACTCTATTTCAGACAGTAGTTCACTAATTTTCACATCAGTACACATAACTCCGTGAAACCCTGCGGCAACTTTAACTGTGCGACAGAGAGATGTAATCAATCCTGTAATTATTATAAAATAGAATAAAGATTATATTAGCATGTTATTTTGACATGTCTTCATAATATAAAATTTAACCTATTTGGGAACAACATGTTGTCATTTTAATGCTATATTCAACATTGCAATTAAAGCAAAAGGTTAGACATGCCACAAAATCAGGTTTAACCCACCATTTTTTCTTAAAATGTCCTGTACCAAGTCAGAAAAATGGCCGTTGTTATATTATAGTTTGTTAATGTGTGTGCTAAATTTTAATATTGTGTTTCTTTTGTGTCGTAGTTCTCCACTTATATTTGATGCGCTTCCCTCAGTTTTAGTGGTATACTACTGTTGCCTTTATTTCGTATAGTTTAAAACTCTACGAATGTATTCCTTTTCGTGATTATAAGAGCTTATACTTAAGAGAAGTTGGTATGCTTGACCAAGTTTTACCAATATCGATACCATAATTATATATAAATATACTAAATAGATAAATGATTTGGAAAATACGTTGAAGGTATAAAAAGTCAAGAGAATTCTGAATGCAATTAGGTTATATTCGGGCACTCTGGTTCTAAACCTTGGTTCCATCTGTTTTTTTTGGTTCTGAACCTTGGTTCTCTGGTTCGAAACCATGGTAACTGGTTCAACATCCGGGTTGTTTGGTTATAGCAACCCAACTTCTTGGTTCCATCTGGGTTCTATTCTAGATCATTCTTATGTTCCCGTTGAACTTGGAGAAGATAACCGCAAGTATCCGAATAAAAAGATAAAGTAGGTCAAAGACGCTAAAATTGTTTTATAACATTAAACATTTCAGCATCGGCGTTAAAGGAAGCTGTAAGGTATTTATCTTCTCTTTTAATTATTTTCATTAGGCAACTATATAAATAAATAAAGCATCGTAAAGATTTTAAAAATAAACCGAAATATACAGTATATCGAACATCCTTTTATTTAATTCAGTCGTTCTGTTTTCATTTATTTTTCTTTACTCATCCCTTATTTCGGTTAATATTTCTAGAAGTTTTAAAACGACATGTCGTTCAATTGGCCGAAGATATGTGCATCTAGCCACTTGACCAGTTAACGACTTGCATATATACTTGAATGATAGTATATTTGTCTTCAAGTTCGACTGAATTGTATTTAATTGTCTTTATAATAATGCTAGATTTGATAGAAATACAATTGAAGTATATGTAACAAATCGTTTTGTTAAAAAAAATGTTAAAAGACATATAAAAAGAAAGAGATGATCAATTTAAGTTTGTAAGCTTTAAAATTAGTTGACAAATAAGTTATAAAATATTACAACAATAAATTTGTCAAATTTGAGACTCCTTCTGAAGGGAATGCATATAATCATTCGCCCCCCCCCCAAAAAAAAAGAAATAAAAATTAAGATTAAATATTTTTATAATAAAATTGTGTGTATGTGTGTTAATGACAGTGCTAAGGGGATGAGTATTACCAGCACAATAGTCAGAACTTCTGTGTTGGTGCCATAGTGGAGAGGCATAAGGTGTTACCCTAGTCCGTCCTTCCCGAACATCCCAAAAAAGAGTTCCGTTCTTCTAACTTTAGTTTGCCTCAACCAATATTGGGAAATACTACAAAACTTATACACAATATAAAAAAGAAAATGTGGCATGAGTGTCAATGAGAACTCTCCACAAGAGACCAAATGACTCAGAAATTAACAACTATATGTCACCATACGACCTTCAAAAATGAGCAAAGTCCATACACAATAGTCAGCTATAAAAGGCTACGAAATGACAATGCAAAACAATTCAAACGAGAGAACTAACGGCCTAATTTATGTACAAAAAAAACAAATATGTTACACATAAACAAACTAAAATCACTGAATTACAGGCTCCTGACTTGGGACAGGCACATACATACAGAATAAGGCGGGGTTAAATTTGTTAACGGGATCCCCACCCTTTGCCTAATATGGCTTGAGTGCCAATGGGAAATCTCCACAAGAGATCAGATGACACAGGAATTAACAACTATAGGTCACAGTACGGTCTTCAATAATGAGCAAAGGTCATACCTCATAGTCACTTATAAAAGGCACTGAAATGACAATGTAAAACAATTCAAACGAGAATAGAAACGGACAAATTTATGAACAAAAAATGAACGAAAAACAAATATGTAACACATAAACAAACGACAAACACTGAATTACAGGTTCCTGACATGCGACAGGCACATACATACCGAAAAAGGTGGAATCCCCACCATCCCCCTAACCTGGGACAATGCTTATTACCACACAACACAAAATAAAATTTTAAATTTGGTAGCGTCACTTTTACCGTTTATGAGAATTCGTGTCTATAAGATTTGTGTCAAAATGTCTTATTTTGGTTGCTAAGGACTGTAAACAATAAAAATAACATGTATTGTAATTCTTAAACACTTAATTTCCTCAGAAGTTGATTTAGAATCTAAATATCAATAGATTTGTGGCATGAAAAGTCTTAAATTATACAATTCTGAGCTTGGTAAGTATGCCTTACTTCTGAGGAAATTAAGTGTTTAAGAATTACAATACATGTTATTTTTATTGTTTACAGTCCTTAGCAACCAAAATTAGACATTTTGACACAAATCTTATATTTGTACTCTATCGGCTTAACTCTTGCTTCTCATTGATTGGGGTGCATGTAGTAGCCTAAGTACTGAACGCGTTGGTTTTTTTCTTGCGAATATATCAAATTATTGTTTTAATCAAGATTTCATGTTACATTTTGGCAAATTTTAAATGTATAGTTAAATCAGAAGTAAGAAAGTGATTCCCTATCACCAAGTGTTAATCAAGTCTTTGGTATGCAATAAGCATAAAGATTAACATTTTTATGCTTGAAATTGCTTAATTTTGTACTATTTTGCATCATCAGAGATCTTATTAAGATTTTCAACATTAAAAAACTGACAAAAGAGGTATAGTTTTTAAGATTTTGCTAAAAATTGAGGTAGAGACAAGATTTTACACTATGACTTGGCAATTTCTTTAAAATCAGTTTTTGTCGCGTTTCAGTGTCAACTGCTAACCTTCATAAAATATTCATTACTCAACCAATTTTCAAAAATAAAAGGCCATTTTGCTCGATTTAGCTAGCAGAACACAGAAAATAAGTTAAAAGGGAGAATTGGAAAAAAATATTTACTATTAAGGTAGCAATACACAGTTAGGAGTTTAGTTTCGCATTTTGGCCCCTGTGGATTTTTCAAATAGGAAAGTTATTGTGTAATAAAATTCATTTTTAGACAGCTGAGTGCTAATTTAGCATTCAAAGATGGTTTATAAGAGCATCAAGATTATTTTTTGCATGTTTTATGGGCTGTTTTCTGTTTGACAATCCGTATTTTCATAGCTAGACCGGCCATCCGTCCAGAAATTATTTTTTTTATTTTACCATTTTATATACTGGATATAAAATCTATGGAAGATTCTGATTACATACATATGCCCATACATGACACAAACAGTAATCTTGATATTGCAAGAAAGCAATGAAAAGGGGATGGTAAAATTTATAAGGGCAAATTTTAATATTTTTTCCTAACTGTTTATTGCTACCGTAGACTTCAATTCCCGTTTTCACGACACAATAATTTGACTTTCACGTTTAAGGCTTACAAAAAGTCAACAATCCCGCGTCACGCTTAGACCTAAATGAGACCCACCCAAATTTTTCACGGAAATTAAAGGATTCAGTTTTCATTTGAACCTAACATTCTTAAAAATTGAGAACGAAAATATGGAATGTGTAAAAGAGACAGTAAAATGACAAAAGAGCAGAAAGCAGTCGAAAGTCCCCAAATGGGTCTTCAACAAAGCGTGAAAATCCCTCGACCGGAGGCGGGCTTTAGATGGCCCCTAAACAAAGTGTGTACTAGTTCAAACTCCAAAACATAAAACTGAACTTACAATTAAAAACATACAAGATCAACAAAAACAGAGACTCCTGACTTGTTGTCAAGGTAATCATACCAAGAGACACACGAGACACACCCAATATGCAGAGGTAAAGAGTCAAAAAGTCATAGTCTGGTCAAGAGTTCCTTATCAAAAAAACACAAAGCAGATTTTGAGGAAAGCGTAGTCGTGCTACACAAAACTAACAAATATATCTTTATATCTAAAATAGATATAATAAGATGTGGTATGAGTGCCAATCGACAATTCCTCATTTAATTCAAACAAAATATACAAGTTGTACATTGAGGCCAAAGGTCAAGCTCACATGAAGTTTCTATTGCCACTAGACTCACCAACTTACAATACATCTACATGCCATATATTCAGAAGCAAGGTCAATTGAAAATTATATTTTGAGGTCAAGGTCATATACACACTGTATCCTGATGACACACCCAACGTGCATAGGTCAGGAGTCAAAAATTCATATTCTGGTCAATAGTTCCATGTCAAAAATATACACAGCAGTCATGCACGAAAGTTTATCATGGTACACGTAACAATGTCTTATGTCATGATGCACTACACCTGCCAAATACAGAAAACCTAGGTCAGAGACAGAAACACAAGACATATAACAAAACTCAATGGAACGGTACCTGTATTACAGGTCACTAGAAATTGCCTTCAAAATAGAACATAAATTCTCGCAACACTGCAAAATTAAAACCGTCTTTCACAAAAGTTTAACAGGATTCTTTGCAACGATTATCTTACCACTATCAATTGAGAATCGAATCGTGCAGTTTATGTCAATAAAGCAAAACGGTAAGCACTAAAAACTAGGGTTTACCATTAATTTCAAAGCTAACCATGTGATAGTTCTATGGTAAACGGATGGAACACATGATACAGTCATGAAATTTAATATTTGCAATAGTACAACCAGAACAATACAAGACAGAGTTGTAAACAAATGAAAGTAATGATAACGAATTTTAAATAACAATGCACAAATAAGGAAACAGTTTTCATTCAATTTATTCATTTAAAATGTTCGCTCGCGTTAAGCAATGGAAATTAACACTGTATATTTATATGTCCTGTTCCAATTCAGGAATATAAAATAGTTCGTTTCTATGTAAATTGGCGTTTGTTTTTGTTGTACTTCAGTGTTCCTATTGTTCCTTTGTTTTCCTATTATTGATGATGTGTTTCCATCGGTTTTAGTTTTTAACCCGGATATTTGTTTTTCTATCAATCGATGTATGACTATTGAACACCGGTATACTATTGTTGCCTTCATTTACATTGAATTTCAAAAAGGCATTTTTTTTTAAATTAGTTATCATGGTTATTGCTATAAAAATAAAGGCCACAGTCTTACCAAAAACGATTGTGCTACCAGATGTCTTATAAGAATATGAATGGGAGTACAAGCATTAGCGACAACAATTTTATTACACTAGATGATGTGCATTCAAACCATGCATGTCGCTTCAGTGATTCTCTAATATTTTGAAGCAATAAAGCCTTGACTTATAAACTTGATATAATAAACCAGAAATATTTACAGTAAATACTTATTTTCCTCAGCTGTCATAGAAAAGTTGTTCTGTTTGTCTTCTTTCTTCAATTATTCACTTATAAAAGAGCATGTTAAAATTCAAAAAGAATATAATGTTAATAACTTTAAACTCTCCCGTACCTATTCCAGAATATGGATCAACGTATGGTGATGTAAAGGTTGACTGGTCGGATTGACTTTTGGCAGAGAGATGTTCATAAAACGTGGCTAACTTGACAGAAAGTAACTTCTGTGTGGATAGAGGAAAGTGCTCGAAATGTCCTATCTGAAAATAAATGTTCGATTGAATGTACACGCAATATAAATTTTTATTTGTGTAATAGTTCATACAACATACGTTTGCTATCAACTTACATTTAGCAGTTCCTAGAATGAAGGTTTGAGAAAACAGATACAGGATGCAAAAACTACAAAAATGTTTAAAAAAAAAAAACCAACCAACATACATGTATGTACAAAATTAAGGGATGTGGTATTCTTTCCACTTTTCTCGTACCATCTGCGAGGGTCCAAAAAGTTAATTCACAAAAAAACTGAACTCAGAGGAAAATCAAATCGGAAAGTCCATAATCACATGGCAAAATCAAATGACAAAACACATAGAAAACGAATGGACAAGAACTGTCATATTCCTGACTTGGTACAGACATTTTCAAATGTAGAAAATGGTGGATTAAGCCTGGTTTTATAGCGCTAAACCTCTCACTTTTTTGACAGTCTCATCAAATTTCGTTATATTTACAATGATGCGTGAACTAAACAGATATAATAAATAAAATAGTCAAAATATGGGTACAGCAGTCATCATCGTTTAACAATTTTAAAGGGAACAATTTAACAGAACACAAAAACATCTATCTACAAACACATTCATTGATTCGCGTGTCTGATGTCAGAAAATTTTATACGTCACATATTTTTGTTGTTCAATCTTTATACAAACAATTTTAAAATTTCACATGGACAATGTTAGCATACAGGATTAAAAAATCAAAAGGATGTAAGAATTAATGTCAGAAATAGACCGAGATTTAAAATAGTCCAAAAGTTCTATAGAATTTATAAGAATCCACAAATAGTTTATTCAACTATGTATAGCTACGCGATTGAATAATTTTGATGTTTGTGGTTCAACGTATTTTTTAATTCATAATAGAAATAAATCATAATGAAATATTATAGAACAATAATTTACTGACGGGATCTTTTAAAATACAGAGTAACGTTATAAGTACCAAAGAAACACAAAAAATGAATATACAAAACACACCAGCAAAAAATGAACGATAATACAAACACAAATGACTTTTATATAAGTAACTATAAGATATTGTACGGT
Source organism: Mytilus galloprovincialis (assembly GCF_965363235.1). Lineage (NCBI taxonomy): Eukaryota > Metazoa > Mollusca > Bivalvia > Mytilida > Mytilidae > Mytilus > Mytilus galloprovincialis. The sequence continues at coordinate 20,018,087 of NC_134838.1, read as the reverse complement.
TTTTGGAAAAAAACCAACACCGAATCTATGAATACAACTAAAAAAGGCTCCAGCACGACAAAATAACAAAAATGACAAAATCACCGGTGAGGTTTAAGACAAAACAGTTAACAAAAAAACAAATATAACAGACAACAGCAAATGACAATAACAGCATGGTAGGCTCGTGGCGTAATACATGTTGTACATTAAACTTGCTTGTGACCTTTCAACTCTCCCTTAACTTTAAAGTTTTGTCCTAGCACCGACATACCACCTAACCGTAAACTCAGTTGGGTTTTCTCATCACATCTGCACCAAGCACAAAATATCTAAATATATCACATAAAAACGATTGACTCAGAGTACCCACAGTTACTAAAAGCTAGTCAAAATCATCTAATTGATATATCTTGTTTTCCCATAGCACATCAATGTTAAGTATCAATTAGTATAGATAAAGTCAACAGTAGTATACCGACGTTCGAAATTCATAAATCGATTGAGAAAAACAAATCCGGGTTACAAACTAAAACTAAAACTGAACTAACACATCAAATATAAGACGAGAACAACGACACAACAGAAACACTAAAATGTAACAAACAGAAAAACGAACTATAAGATAACATATTTATTTTCGATTTATTTTGTTTGAATTGATGCTTTATAATATCGCTCTTATTCCGTTATTAACTCAAATGTTAAGTTTAAACATATTTATTTATAGTGAAATGGGAAACGAAGTTTTGCAACCTATATTAATCCCTTTCCACTTTGCGGGTGGGAGTGCTGCCTTGAAGCGGCATTAGTCTGGTTTTTTTCGAAATCTACAAGGGTGTCTTTAACGTGCAAGAGATATGGCTCTCTCTTAACACGGGTAAGTCATTTATCATCCCCTTCCGACGGACTATCATCGTTTCCTCAAGACCATATTCGCAAATTCAAATGTTATTAAAACATACTTGTTTAGGTCCATAGGACGGATCATGTAAGGTCTGATTTGCCATATTTTGTAACTGACTTTTGGCTTGTTCATCTGAAATAGAGATATTCAAATGTAGCAATTTGTTAAACATTACAATCATGAAATGACTTCATATACAGGAGTGTGCTCCTTACGCAGAAACTGCTCCAACAAAGTTATGAGGAGGACAGATTAAAATTGACACTCCGTAAATTTTATGGACACCATCACGAATTGGTTGATCCATATAATGTCTCTTTAACCAAACTAGCTAAGGACATTTTTACCACATGGTAGATTGTGGTTTGTCATTATGTCGTCTAATCTTTTAATTACCAAACGTGACTTATTCCCGATTGTGACCGTTTTGCTGAATTTGAATTCGCATTACTATAAGACGTGTTTCTGTACTTGTTTATCCCAAATTCATGTATTTAGTTTACATGTTTAATGTTATATTTGTAATTCTCATCAGATTTTGTCAAATGTGTTGACGTCTTCTTATTATATATTTAGGTATGACGTATAGAAAAATTAACCACCTCCTCTTTATTAATTATATTAAATTTTGTACGATTATTTACGTTTGAAGTTGGATTCATAACAAACTGGACATATATATATTACAGTTAATTGCTATTAATAAGTATTGCAATATGCATTTTGTTTAAATGAATTATCAGTATTTAGTTCTAAATCAATCCTAATTCTATCTCATTTTTGAATGATAGTTTTTCATATGTGACGTCATGCTGTTTCTAAATTTCATAAATTCAAATGTGGCATAACGTTTCTGCCTTTTCGCCATCGTATGTGACGTCACAATTTTTTTAATTACGTTGACGCTTACTGATTCGGATGTGTGTCTATTTTGTGATAAACTTGGGTTTAGTTTTCTGTTATTAGTTAATATTTCAGTTTCATTATGTATTTCTCTTTCATATTCATTTGTTAACATTTACTGTTTGCAATAGCATTAAGTATTCTATATAATAAGGATGTTCTTATCCCGTGCATAAAAACAATGCCGTATTTGTCAAAACCTTTTCAACTTTTAATCTTCAGTGCTGTACAACTTTGTACCTTTTTCACGTTCGATCTTTTATATCTAGGCGTTATGTATTCAGGTTTAGTTTTCTGTAATTAGTTAATACTTTAGTTTCCTTGTGTATATCTCTTTCATATTCATTTGATAAAATTTACTGTTTGCAATAGCATGAATTGTTCTATATAATAAGAATGTTCTTATCCCGGGCATAAAAACAATGCCGCATTTTGCGAAACCTTTTCAACTTTTGATCTTCAGTGCTGTACAACTTTGTACTTTTTTCACTTTCGATCTTTTATATCTGGGCGTCACTGGTGAGTCTTGTGTGGGCAAGGCGCGTTTTTGGCGTATTGAATTTTAAACCTGATGCTTTTTGTTATCTATTAATCATGTTTTTCTGTGTCTAATATGTTCTCCTATTTATTTGTATTGTAGTCCTGTAATATTATGTTGTCATTTCAATGTTATATTTAACTTTGCCATTAAAGTGCGAGGTTTGGCATGCCTTAAAACCAGGTTCAACCCACCACTTTTATTCCCCTTTAAAAGTGTCCTGTACCAAGTCAGGAAGATGGTCATTGTTATATATTGTTCGTTTCTCTTTGTGTTGCATTTTAACGTTGAGTCGTTTGTGTTTTCTCTTATTTTTGAGATATTGAGATAAGACGTGGCACGGTACTTGTCTATCCCAAATTCATGTATTTGGTTTTCATGTTACATTTGTTATTCTCGTGGTGTTTTGTCTGATGATTGGTCTGTTTCTGTGTGTGTTGCGTTTCGATGTTGTGTCGTTGTTCTCCTCTTATATTTAATGCGTTTCGCTCGGTTTTGGTTTGTTACCCCGATTTTGTTTTTTGTCCATGGATTTATGAGTTTTGAACAGCGGTATACTACTGTTGCCTTTATTGTACCATTGTATTTGTTATAATGAGTCTTGGTCATTTCGTTTTGTTTTTCCTACAGAAAATTAATTTCCTGAAAACTGTTTATCGCTCTAATTTTTTTTTCGTACTTGCAAATTACCGCGGTCAATCAAATCTTATATTAGTCATGTTATAGATAAAAACACCTGATAGTTGTGGTAATGTTTAAATCAAGTGACGGCTGAAGCTGACAGAGTAGAAGTAATAACGAAACATCAGTATGTTATCTTTGGCTATTCACCGATAAGAATGATCTTTGGTTAGGATATAGCGTATTTACATGACGATATCGCGATATAGGTATTTAGTCGGATCTTAACATGTAATTGTGATTTGTTTACAAACCGGTATTGATAAAAATAAACAAACAATGTCGAAATGTTCGGGACTTAATTAAATCCGTATTTTGGTAAGTTGATGCAAGCATACGATCTGCATTGCGTCTTACACTTTGAGAAGCAAATAATCTTTAACTTTGTTTTATTAAAATATTGTGTAAATATAAAACAGAGGATGTGGTATGATTGCCTAGGAGACAACTATCCACAAAAGACCAAAATGACACAGACATAAACAACTATAGGTCACCGTACGGCCTTCAACAATGAGCAAAGCCCATACCGTATAGTGAACTATAAAAAAACGTTAATTATGAGCTATGAAAGTCATGTGACTAGGGCATTTTTCAGAGTAAGTTTTAAAAATTTTCAAAGAAATAATTTTTACAGTGGGTTATCATTCATTAGTCTTCATTATCCTATAGATTAACAACTTTTGGTTGTTTTTATAATTTAGAATCTTCATTGAAAGTGGAGCACGAATAGGAAGTTAATATTGATATGTCATTTGTATGCAAGAGTGACATTCCTTTGTATAATGTTCCGATCCGAAAAAGTCAATCTAAGTTATGCGAGTATTGGCTCCCTTGACCAGGCTCATTATTTTATAAATAAGTATATGTTTCTGATTTAAATTTGAACCTACTTAAATCATTTTTTCATCTTTTTTAAAAAGACTATAAATGAAAACCGAATTATTTATCTCCCATAATGATAGAATGATTGGGAAAATAACAAGAGTTATCTAACATTAATCACAGAAGGGGCTAGTATTTTTTTTTTATTGTAGCTTATTTAACGATAAAACAATTTTCCACTATAAACAAATGTTACTTTATACAAATATTAGGACTTTGTTATCTAAATCTACAAATTTTATTAGATATTATGGATGTTTATTACAATAGTTCAAGATGCTATTAAGTATAACATTGTCGCTTTTGTTGTAAAATTTTGTTTTTGTATAAACGTACATATTAAATGAACCATGTGATTATTATATGTTGGTCAAAATGAGGAAACATATTTGTAAAGTTATTTTTGAATATATATATTTATATAACACATTTTTATATATTGAACAAAAATTGACCTTTTTGCATTTGATATGCATAATTTTGATGAACATTATATGTGCCAGCAATGTTTTGTCATTACTAAATTCACAGCAGATATTTAAAAATCATATTCCTTAGAAATAGTGATTTGAAATTTAACTAAAATCCAATTGAATAATAGGTAAAAGATACATATTTGTATCGATCTGATGCGTTTAGCCCTTATCTACCTTTTTATGACTTGTTCTAATGCTGTGCTGTTATACCAATGTTTGGTTTAAAGTCGAAGCCTGTTATTCACAGTTCAAGGTATGTCGTTTGTTGATGTTTATCATATCTGTTCTTAGGTTATTGTTTTGTTTATGAATCAAGCCCTACGTTTCTCGTTTGATTTTCGTTTGATATTTTGATTCCTGATATAGCTTAAGGATGTACACCTCCTCTGAGGAGCCAAAAATTTCTAGAATTAAACTTTTTTCTTAAGCTGATTTTTGGGTTTATATGACTGTAAAAAAATAATTGATGAAAACAAAATCATATGGTGGTGCACTTCTTTTTTTGCTACGTCCCTATTTTGATGATTTTCCCATTTTTCATCAATTTTTACCTATTTTTGGGCTATTATCACGAAAAATATCACAGTTCCACAATTAAACCTTTTTTTTTCATACTTTCAATAAAGGTGTAGTAGACCAACCTGAAAACATTTAACTTAAAAAAAAACTATAGATAGGTGTTAATATAAGAAAGTTTTGTCATATTTTGATGCTTTTTTTGTGTCAATTTTACCATGCTACCATTTTTGTAAATTGGTGAATTTTCGCAATTTTAAGAACAAAATGCATATTATTTAAACTTTTTAATTATAATTGATTGAAAAAAATACATATCTAAGAAATTTGAAAAGACAAAAATGATATGGGATGTACATGATTCTTTTAACATCATTTTTGTGCCCCAAACACATTTTCTTAAAATTTTGACTTAAACGACTGAGTTGGATAGTCATAAAATTTGAAAACTTGATTACTCAATAACTATCCACAGTTAATACACCATTTTTCAAAGAGTTATGTTTGATTATAATATTTTTAAAATTCATTAATATTTTTCACATGTATCACATGTTTTGGAAATAATTACAGAACGAGATTTCAACGAGACTAAAACGTCAGAAGATTAAATCCTTAACACGCCAATTTGGTGTCTGGATGAGAGTTTCCTCATTTAAAAACATTTAACATCCTCTTATTTTGATATAACCAGCTGTGTAATAAAAAACAAATGACAACAAAAATACCAAGGCAATTTCAAAATAAAAAAAAAACCACACGCGTTCCCTTATAAAAAAAGGACACAACAGTTTGAAGGTCGAATATATATTTGAGGGTTATATGATTGAAAACCTTTTGTTAATATTTCTTGAACCGAACGTTTACAAAAAAAAATGACAGTATCAATGACATTTCATATCGTCATCATTTGTAAATAAATATGATATACCTTCTCCAATTAGGTAAGTGAATATTGCAATTCTATTTTGAAATTTGGAATTTTCAGTGCTGATAACTTGTACAGGATCACTGACTGATGTCGATTTTCCATCGGCGATGAAAAGAATTACTTGATCTGAAATAAATAATAACTTTAACTAGAATTTGACACTTTCTAGTACTCATATTATTTTCGATTCCTAGAACTATATCATGTTTGGATTCAATGTTGTTTATATAACATTTATCAGTACATAATATTATATCATAAAGAACGATTTGATGGATTCAAAATTGCTTTCCTACAGAAAAAAATAACAAAAGTATAATATAATTTCGAAAAAGGAGAAGAACTTTTGTTTGTGTCGTATCTTGTTTGTATATTTGTCTACTGACAATTTCGTGTTCTACTTACAATATGAATCATGTGGTCGTTTCTTCGAAATTTAAAGAGAAACAACACTCATCAACAACAGAGACAAACATCTGGAGTTGAAAGACTACTAACAGGCATATTAGTCAGTCTAAAATCCTGTTATGTTCTATAATAATTATACGGCATTCTAGATCCGTTTGGTGACTTATATTTTTATAAATGTCTATTATGCTGAAGATTACCTCTATTTTGAACATTTAAAGTGTCGACCGAGGAATTGTAAAATTCAAAGGCAGCAACTAGAGCCTTTTCAAAGTTAGAATCAGGACTTCCAGTGTCTATAGAAAATATGTAATTTTTCAGTTTGTCTGTATTTTCTTTTGTGGCAAATGACAGCTCTCTTTGATAACATGGGTGATAAGAATTTCCAGAAGGAGAAGATGCATCTTGGTTATATGTAACAATTCCAACCTAAAACCATGTATAAAATGACATGAATTAAAAATGTAGTGAAATCAGATGAATTATACACATTTGTAAATATCGCATACAATAATATATTTATAATACTTGGAGCCACATATTTATATAATCTTTCAGTTCAGTGAGTTATGTTTTCCATATAAACTATCTCCATAACTAACACTGATGTTTATGACACTGCATTCTGTTGTCAGTTGTTTGACAATTTAATTAGACAACGAAGTTATAAGTTCCAGGAAACATGGATAAAATGGCAAAATTGGGAAAAAACTTGCAAAAAGGAGGGTCATCCAAAACAAAAAAATCGAATTGGACCTCAAGCTTCACGAACTTGATCAGGGGAATGATGCGTTAACTTTTATATCTGAGCTTCATTATCGCAAATGATCAAGATCGAGAAGATCACATAAACAACATCACGGCATCTTACATTGACACTTCAATATCGTCTAACAATTCATCCAATAACATGCTTATGTTGTACGGCACGACAATATTTGCCCTTTTAAACTAGCAAAACCTCATAAATAAAATAGATGGAGTTTTTGGACGAGTTCATAATAGGTCAGTTAATGTAAACATAGATCAAGTATCAGCAATGTAATAAATGACCTCAGTCGGCAAAGACTATAAACAGGATGGTTTATTAATTTGGATTGATAATATTTACAATAAAATATAATTTTGAATGTTGAGGAAGAAACAATTTACTCACTCTGTCATTAGGTTTAAGTGTTTGAATCACGTTGTTTGCTGCTTCCTTAGCAATGACGAATTTTGCTTTGAGTGGCACTCCGGATGATTGTTTCATTGATTCACTTGTATCCATTACAACAACGACATCTTTATCCGTAGGAGAGGCTGTTGAAGCATATGGAGTCCTAAAAAAAAACGATACACAAAACAAAGACATTAGGGAATTAAACATATTACATAAGAGTATAAGACAACAACTAAAAGTATGGTAACACTTGGTTTTATTTGATTTTGTAGTCATCAATTATTTTTATATTCTATATGTTTGCCCTTCCTTTAAAAAGTGTTGACAAATGCAAAGCATAAACATCCTGAGTATCAAATATTGTTCACGTTAACCAATTAAGTCTAGGTCTGTTTGGAATGCTCAACCAATTTGTCAATATACCAGAACTATACAAACTATCATAGGAATCGGTGGTTAAGCTAGGGCTGAACCAATAATTTTTCTCGTTGGATTTTTCCTTCTTGAATTTATCTTAAAGTTGATTTTGTTTTGATCATATAAATTTAATGTCGTTTGTTTTCTTACTTTAATTGTTTCTCTATTTTATGTCTGGCTGTTCATATTTGACTACCTTTTTTCGATTGTAAAACTCGAAATTTGTCTTATTTATAGTATTGACATCACTAATTAATTTATCACTTTATCATGATTTCTCAATTGGGTCGTGCTTATTTAACTTTTCATGAATCTAATTTATTCCTTTTGGTCCCCTTATTTCTATCACAGTCTTAATTTGACATTTGCAGAATGACCTTCTATTGGGAAAACATAACTACGATGTACATTTATTAATCTCTAGTCAGGGGTTTTTCCGAATAATTTTCTTAATGCTTACGATTCAATGATTTAGCAACAACTGAACAATTAGAAATACGCTACATATTCATGTAAGTCATACGAAACTTTTATGCTTTCACTTTCTGTTCATATCATACATCTATATCTAAACTGTAAAATAATATCTTATTGCAAGGTGTTTCAAAAAAAAAATCTTACGTAAATCTTGGATCAAAGTTGTCACAGGTTGTCAACTTGGTAGCAGGGTATAGAACAAATACACCTTCTGTAGTACTATAATGCTGCCACAAAACATTTTTGTTGTCTTGGTAATCTTTCTTCATTATAGCACTGATATCCTTGGTTGGATATTTTAAGTTATCAGTTTTTATCGGGGAAGTAGTAACACATGCTTGATTAAAATCGACCTGAACATATAGAAAAATGCAAATCGCTATGGTTTCACAATGTTTGTATTCAAATATGTACCTTATATCTATACGACATTGTAGTTTTAAACAGTTTATTGAATCCAAAGAGTAAACAGATTGTAAAACTTTGATCAAAATAGTCTTACAACAAAATACTATTCTTATATACATATGCACTTTCATCGATCTACAAATTTTAGATTCTTATCTCTTTTGCATTGCACACAGTCATAATTTTTTCGGACTGTTAAAGACATCTTTACACTATATCCATTGGCAGTTGGATGTGTACTGATTTGTAATTCAGTCTTAAATGCATGATTTTTTAAGCCTTGAACTAGCTGTTAGTAACTGCGAGTACTCTGAGATCTGAATATAGTGTTTATTTGTTGTTATGATGTACAAGTTCCCGGCCACGTTCACTTTGTGTTTTGTATTTTTCATGTATTTCTTTTTTATCCATCTGATGAGTTAAGCCATCCAACTGATTTCCATATTTCGTTCTTATGTTGTAAGTTTACACCACTGTCACACTTTAGCGGGGGGTTGGGATCCCGTTAACATGTTTAGCCCCACCTGTATGTATGTGCTGTCAGGAGCTTGTGATTCAGGGGTTATCGTTTGTTGTCGTGTTACATATTTGTTTTTCGTTCATTTTTTTGTACATTCAATTCTCAAAATTTACTTCTTACAAATGGAATTTATAATTAAGACATAAGGAATGACTGTAATATCTTTTTCTCTCTGTTCGAAATAACCTGAAAATGTGGTGCACACTGAATAAACCGCGAAGGCTTAACTCATCATTTGGTAGGTTATTTCTTCAAACACAGAAAAAATATAAAAGTCATTCCTTAAATAGACTTAATACACTTGGAGATGATCACAGGTGCTCAGGACAAGTATACATCCGACAGCACTATATTTTTTTTTTATACATCACAAATGCATTTCTATTACGCGGTTTACATTCTTTTAAATTATATTTATATTCAAGCTTCGATATGAAAACATTTCAAAAAAGATACCCAATATCCTTTCAAACCATTGTTTGGTTACGTGTGAGTAATACACTATATATGTGTTTCCATTTTATAAAAAAAAAAAAATAAGGTAAATAGTGTTTTTTCAAGCAAGACATTTTTTTGTCTTGAGTCTATAAATGTAAACTGAAAACGGAAATACATTTTTTATCTATCCACAAAAATTGGTACCAACGAACATTGATGAATCAACAGTTTTCCGAATTTATTTTCTTACCTTTGTTTGAAACTTAAGTGCAAACGTTAGTTGGTCGTCTGATAAATCGCAACAATTTGGTAGATACATTGAATCAAAATCCTGGTTAACTGACACAAGTTCATCTTTTACATTTTTCAACACTGTGTCTAAACTTTCGAGTGCAGTATCAAGATTGGATTGTATCTAAAACAGTTAAATTCGATTATTTATAATTTGTTACAAATGTATCACTTTTTAGTTTCAAAACAGTCATATTCAAAGGATACACAAAGTATCAAATATTGTCATTAACTAGATATGTGAAAAAGCAGTTTAATACATAAAAGTATATATAAAATAAAGAAACATATGTAAATGCACTAGATTGAAAAAAATCAGGTATTTTTTTTGCGAGTTCATATATTGTATATATTATTTTAGTTCAGTAAAGTCATTAAGTTGCAACATTAAGATTAAAAAGGTATCATTACTCATCAACTGAAAAGTATTCCCAAAAGATTTTTTTTCTATCTTTAGTGTATATACTTTTGTAGCAGCTCTATATAGAAATAACGTTTTTATTCAATAGAAAACGAGACTTATAATTCTAGTTTGCACGCCGTTCAAATAAAAAGTATACTCACTCAAAATCATTGTCATCAATTCATTATTAACTGTTACTGGAAAATATTTTTTCCTTATCAAGAAATTTCAGAATCATGAACAAAAATAATGTAATTTAATCATTCTTATTTCTTTTTACTTAAAACACTTGAAATGTATAATTCTACTTACCCTCTTTAGTATTTCATTTCCAGTGTCTGATATTCGTATGTAAGGAAATTTATTAAACTGCGCCTAATCGAAAAAAATAATCATAAATTGAATAATGACTAAATAAAATGACACTTTTGAATAAATTAAGTTCGACCTAAGCAACTTTCTAGATTTACTAAAATCATTCACGCTTAAACCTAAAAATATCAGCGTTTGTCAAGCAGATAGGTGCAATATTTGAAAGAATTGTGCACTTCGTGTTAAAAGCACCAAATTTTGCTCAAACATACTTCTATCTATTCTCTTCAATTTGAAATATGGAGGCAAGCTGAAAATATGGTTTACTTCCGGTAAAATCCAAGATGGTGGATGCATGTTGAAATCTCAACTTTTTTAATTCTCTTTATTTTTTTTTAGTTTAAACTACAAAAACTGATGTTTGAATTTAATCAGAATCGCATCAAATGGTTTTCAGAGTTGTTTATAAAATTGTAGCACCATTTTGGTGGCATTTGTTCCACTTCCGGTCGAAATTTCGTGTTAAACTTCAAAAGAAGTGTCGACTTTTAATTTGCCAAAAGTGAGAAGAAGGATGTAATAGAATCATGTATTCAAAATTCATTTATGGTGAATATCGTTTCATTATTATTTTTGAATGTAGTTAGACTAACACTTTATAAATCATGAGTCTAAATAACAATTCAAAGATGAGCTCTTAAAGATTTAATTTATTGAGACATCAGATGATCAATGACCAGGAAGATCTTTCTCAAATGTTGAAGAGTTTCACTGGTCTTTATTTTAATTCTTTTATATATTTGGAGTTAAGTGTGATGTTCATTATCACTGAACTAATACACAATTTTATATAGGGACAATCTGAGGACCACCTGTGTGTGCGGGAATTTCTCTCTGCATTGCACGCCCATTTGTGACTTCGGCAGTTGTCTGCTCTTTGGTCGGGTTGTTGTCTCTTTGACATATTCCTCATTTCTATTCTCAATTTTTAATGTATAGCTTGTCAGTATGAATTGCTGCAATGCCCTTCATCGGTAAAGTGTATTATTATTGGTGCTGGATATGTGACTTTGGAGGAAAATCTCGTAAAATATAAGGAACTTCCATGTTTACCGTCTAAGACCAATCCGAATACACAATATGATGGCAGTGGTCTTCCATGTGCTATGTACAAAAACAATGCAACATGGCATAAGACCTGCTATCTAAAGTTATTTCAACAGAACTAAAGAGAGCTAAAAAAAAGACACCAAAAAGATAGATGATATGTAAAAAAACAGACAATCTGAGCTGGAAACTCACCCGCACCAGCTTACCATGTAAAAAAGCAATGATAGAATATGTATGTTTCTTTTGTGGTTTGTATTAACCACATGAAAACCTCCACAAAGTAACAAGTCATGTTGATATCACTTTTCGTCAATGTGTGCTAAAGCTTTAGGATATAACTTTATTAGAGAAGCTAAATGCTGGGGACCGTTTTGTACAAGAAACGAAATATCAAGTCCAATGTCTTGCTAATCTTTATCGAAAGGCATCAAGAGTTTCTAGTGAAGATGAGACTAAATAGAAGAGAAACACGAATAATTCATAAAATTGCATAAGCGAAATTTATCAGCTACATTAAAGATTCCATAACCGAGGAAGATTTAGCACCAGAATTCAAGATGTCAGGTTTATTCTAAGCGAATAAGGAATCTAGGTGTTGGCATGGAAGACTGAGTTCATAATACAAGAACGAAGAATAAACTTTTTTTTACAAATATGGGTTGTTTGAGAGAGCTTTCACATGTTTGAATTGGATGGAGATTTGTCTCAATGGCACTCAAATTACCACAACTTCATATAATGCTTGCTTATTTACCTGATATTCGGGAATACAAACAAGGGAGAGAGAATTAACTTGCTTTCAAAGAAGATATAAGACCCTGTCTTCAGAAAGCATGTAATGATGACTTTGACTCAAACTAAATGCAGATTTATAAAGCAGTAAATATCATTCGCAGCGGCATGTTTACTGTTACATTTGGGTTTGACGGTAGTTTTTCAGTGCACTGTCATACCCTTATTAGTATGTTGTTGTATGGATTAGACATCATAACTGACTCTTATTCTCAAGATACACTAACGATTGCTCAGATCAAAATATTAAACTGCTACAGTTGAACCTGTAACTCTCCAAAGATCCCTCATCATGCATCTAATGAAACCCCCTTACAAATGCACCTAGGGATAATGGTTACCTGTCAGACAAGAAAACATGGAAATTAATTAGTGGGTACATTTTTCATTTAGGTTTGTGGGTGTCGTATGATAGAGTGCTCTCAGTATCCGCAAATCTTACTAATCTGCTTTGCAATGAATATCAAGAAGATCAAAAGTTTGTAGTTCATAAGTCAAAGAAATTGTTTTCAGGAATAGCTATTGACCATGCACATGAACCAAAACAAATATGTTGCTAAGTCAGAGGGAGGCACTCTTGAATTAACAGAAAACCAATTAGCCATGCGAAGATGGATGATAGCTTGACGAGAAATGGCAAGAATTGCTAAAAGGTTTGAGAAAAGGGGCGAAAGATACCAGAGGGACAGTCATATATCGTTTTTTTTTATGAAGAGGACATTCACACTATGAAAAGAAACTAAGTGTCCAAATGTCGTTTATCAATGATGTAGCCTCTTTGGTAGAATAGTTAGGAAATCTATTTCTTGCAGACAGCAACAAATTATCTGTACTTTTTAAAGATATAGCTTCCTCAGCAGTTGTTGATACTTTTCGTCGTTCGTTTAAATTGTTGGACAATACTAGTATGAAAAGTGTATCTAAGAAGAAACCAGGACGAGTTCTTTTAACACGAAAATCACATCCATCCACCAGTGGCATTCGGTCTGATTTACTTATAAAGTGTTTAGAACCATTGACAACATCAACGATGATGTAACTTTTGTAGATACTATAAATATTGACTTTGCAAGGAGACGTGTCCAATGGAAAATATGCCTACCACGAAACTGGTAGAGCTTTTCACGTGTAGATGAAAACAAAACAGAGATCGTTCATTTTCTGTCGCATTAACTGATGAATGAACTCAATTTCGGGAAAATTATTGTTGCTACAGTTGATACCGATGTAGTAGTACTTGTTGTGTCCTGCTTTCATGTGACAAATGCAGCTGATATATGGGTTGCTTTAGAACTGGAAAACACTTTAGATACATTTCAATTCAGGAGCTGGCTTACTTTGTGGGACAAGAAAAAGCTTATGCATTGCCTGTTTTCCATGCATTCACTGAATTCAACACTGTGGCATCGATCGTTGGTTAAGGGGGAAACAGCATGGTAAACATGGATGGCATTGCATGGTGTCACAAGAGCATTCATCGTTATGAGAGACACGGCGAGGACTCGATCTGAATAATAAAACCACTATTACGTCATTAATCGAGCGATTCGTTATGAGAGACCTGGCGAGGACTCTGAATAACAAACCACTATTACGCCATTAATCGAGCGATTCGTTATTCTGATGTATGAATTTACAAATATATCAGAGAAGGTCAATGATATTCAAACTATTTTATTTGGCAACATTGCTTATTTTTTTTTTTAAACATATCATTTTGTCCCTAAATTACGTTTTTTGTGATATTTTTGACCAGAAGTGAAAAAATTCCGACGTAGATATTCCAAGTGCTTCAAAGAATTGATAAATTATGTCAAACAATGAATACACAATACTTGTATCGTCTAAACAGCAAAAGTTGACGATCAGTTGTGAGAATTATTTAAGCATATTCAGTTATCAAATGCATGTTCGCCATTTTTATGATTAAACCGGAAGCGGATAAAATTAAGCTTGCCTCTATATCTAATTTTGTTTAGATTGATACAAAGTAGGTTTCTACCAAATCTTATGCTTTTAACACAAAGTGCACAATTATTCACCTATCTGCTGGACTACTTCACGTAATATGAACGCATTACCAGCCATGTGAATCTAACCTCAAAGAAAATGTCAATGTCGGTTTAAGGCCATACACGTTTATGAAAATTCTGGTATTCAAAGATCTAAGTGAGACGAGACAAAAACACATCGCAATGTTCATCAATTAAAATTAGAATTAAGTGTCATATATTTTTATGTTTTATGGTACATCTATCTTGATGATTTCAATTTTTCTCGTTCTAGTGTTGTTCGCTGGATATTGAGACATCAATTCCAAGTTGGGTACAAGTAGTATTAAATAAAGGATATTAATATTCCTTTTTGATAAAAATAGGCATGGATGTGGCTTAATATAAAAAAAAGTATCGTGATTCGCAATATCAATCTACTTATTTGGTACAATAACTAGTGTTGTCGTTTGGTACACAGTTATTTTTTCAAAGTGTACGCTTTGGTAATATATACAATTATAAACTCATCTTATAGATCAGGATTGAAGTTTTGTAATCCAGACGATCGTTTTGATTTCAAAAAGACTGACCAGTTACGCTCGAATCAAACATAATAAAACGGGTCAAATAAAAGACGAAGTTAAAAAGCAATAAGACCCAATATTCCTACAGGTCTTGCCAGTACATCCTATACACTTTAACGCATTTATGTTCATGTCAACATGTTGGACCTTTTTGGGTATCCTTATATTATCTGGAATAGGTGACAGATCAACAAAATCAATAAAGACTTTTTCTGAATTTACTTTTTCCAGATACTTTATGTATTAAGATTGCAAAAGATTCATTTATATAGACAAAACGGGTACACAGTCAGGACAAATCAAACTGATCGAGGACATAAACTGCTTGAATTGACTCGTCCTAAATTCAAACGAAGAAAGCATTCAAGAACATTTCCTTTTGAAGAATTGAAATAAACAACGAAGTTTGTCTATTATCTAAAATCAAAGTTAAGGAAAAGTCAATAATCAATGTTTTAATAAAATTTTCTATCATTAAAAACATCAAATCATGCATGCAAAGGTAATGTGGAGAGTAAAAGAAGGTGTTTTCAACACGACAATCAAATATGACCATATTCAATGATCAGACAGTATATATGAACTAGCTATTGACGGACAAGGATAGGACAATAAACTATGATCCTTGAAATTGAATGACTTTTTTTATACATGTATTTTAAAAGATCAAAATTTTGATTATATTTTTTTTTAAATTGAATAGTATACCGTCTTCTTCTTTAGTCATACAACGATCACTCATTAAAATCACAAATAAAACACGTAATGAATGTTGAAAAATGTGTCACATGACATATTTAGGCGTTCTTATATGCAATAGTATGTATCAGTACCTGCAAAACATTAACACCAATTTCTCTTTTGATAATTCGCAATTCGTCCGCTAATAATTTTCCATCTATGCTATCCACAGCTGCCACACAAATCTGTGATCCAACAAGTATGGTCAGCATGAACAGATTTTCGATTTCCATATGATATTGTTATGTTGATTTGAAAACTTTAAAACAAAAAGGTCCATGTATTTTCTGTATTTGATAAAACAAAAAGACGATCTATACTCAATACAATATTAAGTAAATCTATAGTGTTTTTATAGAGCAGAAACTTAAAAATATCTAGTTGGAATTTTGATTTTGTCGAGGGAATTGTTTGTATTTTCCTACGAGAATTGCCAAGTATTTGCGCGTGAATGTATGTTAAATGAAAACAAACACACATCATGTCAATAAAAATATCTTTCGCTTGAAGGATTCATATAAGGTACGATAGTATTTGTAATAGGAAGTTTAAGTTTTTAGTAACAATACATTGTTTTGAGTTATAACAGTTGATTTAATCTCTAACCGCTTTCAATTAAGATATAGAACAAAGGCTTTAATATACAAATATGAATGCACAATGCAGCGGAATTGCATTCATTAAATCTATAATTAATTTCATTTGTAGACGCCTTATGTTATACCTTAAACGGACAAACAAAGTGCATTTTGAGAAAAAAAAAAGTTTTAAAATCTATAGCACATGAAATAACATGCCTCAACTTTGGCAGTGAAAACAAATTGAAGTATTCATCATTTGAAGATTTACGGTTCAATGATTTATATTTTCATTCGATGGTAGGGATTTTTTTTTACAAGATCTGTATGAATTTTGTATTTGTTTCAATTTTACCATTCATCAAAATGTAGGATGAAATTCTAGACTTGACAACGTATAAAAACGTGAATTGCCGGTTTAGAACTATTATTGTCAATTGTAAAAATTAAAAATGTTGATGAAATATTTCCCTGTATATTTTATCACCGGAAGATTCATCATAGAATATGTTTATTTTGATATGTGCTGTAAACAATATGCAGGACATCACTCTTTTATCAAGGTAGTTTAATCTTCAGAAAAAAATAACCATATTTTTTTCTTTAAGTCTTTTTTGATTACTAAATTTGTAAATATTTGATTTAAGAATTGAATGCTTCTTTTTGTAACTTCATTGGGGTGTAAAAGCGTTGACCGAAGTACATTTTGTATGAAGCGCGGAAGAAGCATTCAATACTTATAATTACATTTTTTTAGCAATTATCATTAAAACACGAATTTTATTATTGTTTTATTTATTTCCCCTGTGCACTTTATTGTGGGACCACGTGTTATCATGAATGAAAAGTTTTATTGAGCAATACAATTGCTTACGGAATAACACGTGATGTGCAGTTAGCCAATCAGAATAAAGTATCATAATGAAACATACATTTAATGTAATTATATTATAATACAAAGTTAACCTTAAAACTCATTATACTGATTATACTAGTGTCTTAAACAAATGACGATCGATTATACAATGCGGGGCACTATATTTGCTTTAACAACCTGATTTGGACAATAATGTTCTCATTTGTAATCATATTAATTCTCCTTGTTTAATTTAAAAGCAGCAATAGTTAACCGGTGTTAAAAACCTATACAAATCAATCTTAAAAAATGAGGGAATCTGATAAACTTCAAAATGAGCGCGAACAAAATCGTCTTTGGTAAGTACTTCCAGTCATTTTTATTAAAAAAAAGACAACTGTAGACCCAACAAGGATCTGTTTATGTTTCTAGGTCCTTTCCATTACATGATTTCTTGGCTATTTAACATCCAACAGCAAATAGTTCATACATGTTTAAGACGAAATTTCATGCACAGCAAATAGTTCTGTATCATAAGAATTTTTACTACGAAATAAATAATTTGATGGCATCCTTTATGATCGGAATGTTCATCACGTCTACAAATATTTTTAGCAAATATATGTTTCAAACAATAGAACAGACAGTAAAACGCGAAATTAAAGTTAATATTCAACATACCGAGAAATCTTAAACAAATGACGATCGATTATACAATGCGGGGCACTATATTCGCTTTAACAACCTGATTTGGACAATAATGTTCCCATTTGTAATCATATTAATTCTCCTTGTTTAATTTAAAAGCAGCAATAATTAACCGGTGTTAAAAACCTATACAAATCAATCTTAAAAAATGAGGGAATCTGATAAACTTCAAAATGAGCGCGAACAAAATCGTCTTTGGTAAGTACTTCCAGTCATTTTCATTAAAAAAACAAACTGTAGACCCAACTAGGATCTGTTTATGTTTCTAGGTCCTTTCCATTACATGATTTCTTGGCTATTTAACATCCAACAGCAAATAGTTCATGCATGTTTAAGACGAAATTTCATGCACAGCAAATAGTTCTGTATCATAAGAATTTTTACTACGAAATAAATAATTTGATGGCATCCTTTATGATCAGAATGTTTATCACGTCTACAAATATTTTTAGCAAATATATGTTTCAAACAATTGAACAGACAGTAACACGCGAAATTAAAGTTAATATTCAACATACCGAAAAACTTGGAAGGAGGTGAACAACACAATACACCTACTAAATGCTTCTATGGTTTTATACTGGATTTTCTTTCAATAATCCACATATCTACAAACACGAAAAAACTTTTACTGCAGCTATAAAGCTATCATAAATACGTCAAAACGTGATCAACATTTTATTATATATAAAATGTTTAAAATTCAACGTAAAGGAAATAAATATGAAGTTGCATTTTAACCCACCTATTCATGGTAATGCTACCTTACAAGCTAACAATAAATGTGATTAAGAGCTTAATTTAAGTAGCATATTGTTTAGAAACTTGTTTATTTTTTAAAAACCTATGTTGTCTCATTGATATCATTTGGTTATTTGTTTCGGTGATTTGATATCGTATTCAAGTGGTTAACTTGACTTAATTACAACTAAGGTAAATTAAAAAATCCAATGGTATATTTTAGGATGATCGTTTACTCGTCAATTTATGGTTTGAAAAATAAAAAAAATACAGAAACCAGGACTTAGAGGTTTATTTTCTGTTACCGCATTTAAACTATGTATATAAACTCATCATAAATACCAGGATTATTTTTTTTATTTACGCCAGACGCGCGTTTCGTCTACAAAAGACTCATCACTGACGCTCGAATCATAAAAGTTTGAAAAGGTGAAATAAGGTACGAAGTTGATGAGCATTTAGGACCAAAACTTCCTAAAAGTTTTGCCAAATATATCTAAGGTAATCCATTCCTGAGGTAGAAAAGCCTTAGTATTTCAAAAATTCTAAGTTTGTATAAGTTTGATATGAAGTTTGTACACATCAAATGACCGTTCATCAAACAGCTAATGTGTAGGTCACATATTAAATTATGTTGTGCACAATTGCAACTTCCATTGTATTAGCACGAAAACATGATAGAAAAACAACTGCTTGAATTGCAATTGTAGATATTGTATCTGTCGAACAGACAGTAGGTATAGGGAGTTGTTGTACAAGACGGATAAAACTTGTACTGCAATATGAATGAAATATACTGTGACAGACACCCATCGATATCCGAGTTTCAGACAGTATGATTGATTATCTTCGGATTAAGTGATGCAAACTTGCTTTGCGTAATTTTTACTTTTCTGTGATATGGTATTCAACACTTTTTTACTTCGTGCCAATGATTGCTCTCTCATTGGTTAAACTCTGCATTTCCTTTAATCTATAGTAAAATGCGTAGTAGCAAATGACAAAACACAAATTCAAGGTCCTGCAATATGCTTGACCTAAATGAACGGTACTTAAATTTTTATTCTATTTATTTTACCATTTTTATTGCCCTAACGCAAGGATACAAAAGAAGAATCTACGTTTATGTATTTCGTACAAAATAAGGAAGTAAGGTACTATAAACCTCATGAAACCGAAAACCTTCAGTATATTTAGATTATAACGATCAATAAATCATTAAACTTCAAAATGGAATTGATGTTTGGTTTCTGCTAATTCAGACAAGTGCATGATAAATTTTTTATGTATTCAATTTTATGGTCGTCTCGAACAATTAAATTCTGTCAAATTCATTTGCATATAAAAAGGAAACTAACAAAAATAAAGCAACGCCGAGGAAAATTTTAAACAAAGAATCTCTTTTCAAATGGTAAAATCTCAACCTTAAACTCATAAAACGAATGTATAACAACTGTCACATTCCAATCTTAGAGTCATTTTTTTAATGTATAAAATTGTGTATTTAAACTGGTTTTATAGGTAGCTAAATCTCTCACTTGTTTCACAGTTGCATAAAATTTTATTATGTTGATACGATGTGTGAAAAAAAAAACCAGACATATGGCAAAATAAGAAGCTAAAAAACATTAAACGAAAGCAAAACAACTTTCATATTCTGGACTTGAGACAGACATTTTCTTATATAGAAAGTGGTGGATTAAACCTGGTTTCATAGCTAGCTAAACTTCTCACTTATATGACAGTCGCATAAAATTCCACTGCATTGAAAACAATGTATGAAGAAAATAAACATACAAAAATGACAAAAGTAAAAGTTGGAACAACCGAATAACAGTCATATTCCTATCTTTGTACAGGCATATTTTAATTTAGAAAATGACGCATTTAGGTGGTATGGGTGTCTTTCGCCATCTTTGATTGTAAAAATCAGAGAATTTAAGTTCCAGGTTTTTCATCAATGTAGCAAACTTTGATACAGGAATGCAGATAACTTGTGTGAATTTACATTTAAAAGAACATATTCATGAAATCATAACTTATAGATATTAACATGTTTAAAAGTGTTGATTATTTCTGCTTGGTTTTTAATAGTTTGAATTGACAATAACTATGCAATAGTGTATTTTCTGAGGAATCTACATGCAATTTTGCTATTTTGTATTTTGGCCGGAAAAAAAAAAACGCACGGTGACCCCATATTTTCTTTTGATTTTCTGAAAGCATTTTCTAAAAACTATCTTCTCGTATTCTATTTATCATTTAGTTTTGCTTCTAATTACATAATGATGATTTTTCTTGTATACTCCATACAAAATGTGTCCTTTAGTCACAACCTGTAGCTTGAAAAAATGCGCTGTGACCTATCATTTGTATTATATTTTTGAACATATATTAATATAAACTACGTTTTGGCAAATATGAACAAATTCTATCATTTTTAATTTAGACTCATACACCGCATTAAACCGTGTTATATAGCTAGCTAAGCCTCTCATTTGTATGTATATCAAGTGATTTCACAAAATATGGCTTTCACTTATGATTCGCTGTCAATTCCTTCCATGAACATTATAATGTATGTTTTTCCAATGTAAAAACGTTTGTATGATCAACAAAACATCTCATTTACGAAATAGTTCTATCACTTCAAATATGCAGACGTTATCTCGACCCAATGAAGACATAGTTTTTGTTAAATAAAATTCAGTACATTGTATAGCCTGAACACAGATTTTTAGATCTCTTTTCATTTTAAATATATAAATATGGATACTAGTACGTTATCAAATTGTTGCATTGTAGATATATCCTAAATCGCAAGTACCTGTACTATGGCAGAAAACTGGGGTGATTCCAGGTGCTCAGGAAGGATGAGCAGATATTAATCCACATGTGGCATCCGTCGTGTAAATTGATTCCATCAGCGATTTGATTTTTCCTGTTTGCTCTCTTGTTTCACTTTGCATGGGAACTTCCGTTTCGTTTGATAACTGAGCACGCTTAGCACACACGAAAAAACCCATATGCAGGTAAGGATATAATTGAAAGTCGCATAATAACGGGTTCAAATGAGTTTAAATCAATGACTTGTATGCCAATTGCAGGTCTTGCAAGTCAAGCCAACTGCAGGTCAGGCCAATAATACTTTAGCGATGTTCTTGAGCTTATTTCCACCATATTGAATCAAATTTATAGCAATTAAACGAAAAACTGTTATAAAAATTCGCTGTTATAAATATTTTACACAAAATAGAATCATCTTTTGATGATTTGTCTAAATGGTACCTAATATTCATTCCATTACTATTGAGAAATAAGGCTAATATTAATAGACAATTTTATCTTATTCAACTGAAGCATCAAAAAATGAATTAGATTAATAACTAACCTTGGGTGTCTGCCTAATAAAATAAAAAGTTATGAGGCAAAATCTTAATTATACCCATTTATCTTTAGAATCTTTTAACATGCATCGGAGCGAGATAAAACGAAAGAACGGATACATTTACGAATATTACATAATGTCTATACGGTGTACACAACAGTGGTATTATACAATTCAAGCTATTGGGAAAATCAAATGTCAAAGTTTAATTAGATAGATGTGTAGGTAGGAAACATTTAGGTTTCATTACAGTCAGTATTCTAAGAATCATATAACATAATATAAAGATCTCTAGATTTATCAAAGAGACCATACTATTTGATTGGCATATTTCAATACCTTCCAAAATAAGTCCAATAAGTACGTAATTTGGTAAATAAATATTATGACTTAATTTAAAAAGATGTGACATGATTGCCAATAATAGACCAAAATGACACAGAAATGAAGTATGTTTTGGGCATTTTTGGTTTTAAATGCTCTTAAACTGCGTTATTGATTTTGCCTCCAAACTGTCTTAATACAAGCATCATAAATAAGACAAATCGCGAATCAAAAAGGTGTCATAGCTCGATGAAGCTCGCATTACAACTGTTTCAATGCCTTCAATGCCTTCAAATAAATACATCTGATATCTAAAGCCACTGAACACTCATTGTCTGCTAGTATTTATCCTTTATAAGGTCAAATTCCCGAAGACTCCTTCTACATAATTAAAAACTATCATGGTGCATAAACCATAGTATATCAGAATGTAACTGATATCACTCAAGAATATTTATAATTCGTCTAAATGTCAGCCACACAATGTTAGATCTGTAAATTTGCAGAAGCAAGCTTAAGCTTGTGTTTCTCCCGCGGCCGGGATTCTAGCTCATGCTACTGCTATCTGTTACCTTTCTTTGTTAGGTTTAACCCAGTGTCGTAACACAGTACATAATAAATGGGGTATACAGACGGAATTTATACAGGTCAGCTGAATTATCTATCTTAGTGCTGATTATCTTTCAAATTAATGTAGGATGCAGTCACAGCATTACTTATATCATAATAACGTCTGAACCAGTGACAACTTACGACATATTTTATCCCACGGATCACCAAGGATATTGATACAAGCCTGAAAACACATTCTATATATATAGTTCGTCTAAATATCAACAATGTTAGATAACGCAAATGTTTTGTTCTTCCCTGGCCGGGATTTGTACTCTTGCTACTGAGATATAGTGGCAACAAATCCTCTTGCTCTATGATAAAGCTTTCGGTGGCCGGGTGTAACATTTTCTCGTTTGTTTTAATCTAGAGTTCTCACAGAGTAACAGAGTATATGATATATGAGCTGAATTATATAGAAGAACCATACCTTGTCTCAAATTGTACATTTTCATAAGGCTAAAAAACCAGTAGAAAGTGAGGCTGTGTATATCTAGAGACAATGTATGATTGTTCTATATTTTGAGATTGTGATACAGTGATGGCTGATGTACCCATATTTTGACTATTTTACCTATTATGTCTGTTTTGTTCACACATCGCTGTTAATATAATGGCATTTGATGCGACTGACATACAAGAGAGAAGTTAAGCACTATAAAACCAGGTTCAATCCACGATTTTCTACATTAGAAAATGTTTTACCAAGTCAAAATATGACAGTTGTTATCCATTCGTTTGATTGCGGTTGAGCTTTTGATTTTGCCATTTGATTAGGACCTATATCTAGAAATTGACTATGAGGGTCGGTTGAAAACCAAAATTTACGACAAAAAAGATGATAACATCCTCCCAATCATGACCATTTCATTTTTAAAGCAAGAGTTCCAGATGTTGAAGTTAAAGTCTTCACTTCGTAAATTGTACGGACGGCCGTTATGGAATATTTGTTATAAATACAGATGATATCGGATATGTTCCTTATTTCGTAATTACCATCCCCTTCCATTTTTGCGAATGTAACCTACTAAATTAGACTATTTACCGGTTTTGTAATAACATTAGCAACTCGACAGGTGCCACATGTGGAACGGGATCTGCTTACCCTTCCGGAGCACCTGCAATCACACCTAGTTTTGATTGGGTTCGTGTTGTTGTTGTTTCCCTATTTGTGTTACATTTTGTTGAATATGATTGAATTTGATGCGACTGTCGTTCAAGTGAGAGGTTTAGCGCTATAAAACCAGATTCAATCTACCATTGTCTACATTTGAAAATGCCTGCACTAAGTCCGGAACATGCCAGTTGTTGTCCATTCGTTTAATGTGTTTTATCATTTGATTACAGTTTGCTTCGGAGTTCAGTACTTTTGTGATTTTACGTAATGCAACTCATACAAAATATCTTGAATGAACTATTTAGGGTAAAGACGATCATTTTCGAATTTGGAGCGCAAACAACGTAAAAGTTAAGCGAACATGTAATTGTAATGGCGTCATAAATAAAACTGTTCGGAAACTTAATGCCAACGCCATAAACAAGGGTGTATGCGGTCAGTGACTGTATATCACAAATGATTATACGGTCAATGCAATTTGACTGCGCAAAAAGAGCAGAATATCAGCAAAAATATGCACATTTATTATGTTAAGTTAGGCTTCAACAAACAAATATTACAATAAAAACGTTATAAGAAGCTTAAATTTCCTTATGGACAGTCAATAATTTCACTGCGACTATGTTTCTCTCAGAGAGCCGATAAGGGTTTTTATTTCTTATTCAAGTACTATTACAACCATTCCTTTCTTTGATAAAATGATGATCAAATTAAGCTTAAAACTTGAATGAATTTCTGTAAACATTTCAAATTGATTTATTGACTGGAAAAATGGGCTTGTCTGAATTGAAGATGAAGTTTTGGGTTCTAATGAAAACTGAAATTGATTTTTTTATCAAGCATCCCTACAACAAATTGTAAAGACATTCAATGCCACTAAAGGAAAAGACCGATTTCGTTGGGTCGCAACATCCCTGAAACCATACAAAGTCGAAAATATTTTTTTTTGTACTTCATAAATTTATATTTGAAACAATCTTTTTTTCAAAGAAAACGCCATGTTTTATGCTGTTTTTCGGCAGACGACAACACATTTTATTTGAGTGAAGCGTTATACAAGTCCATTCCAGTTAACCAAATTTTGAGACCGTTATCTATCTGCGTATTATAATCTTTCGCGCATGCTCATTTAACGTATTGCCCGATAACAAAATGAACAACAATATATGAAAACAATGAGAAGTCGATCGGCCGTAATACACTTGCCCAATTGCACCGCGATTTCGCAGGCATCTTCTAGTCTATTTAAAGTTGATAATATGTCTGTATAAACAAATTATTACCGAAACTGGTAAACGTATAAAATACTGTGTTTGAAGACCGCATAATCATTGTTTTGGATAAAATTTTGGCTAAGTAATCAAAAACATAAAGGACAATATTCATTTTCAGCCAAATATGTCCGTAAATTTCAATTTCATTCCAAAATTCCAAAATGGCCATAACTTTGATTTCTTAATGATAAAGTTGAGAATGGAATTTTTAAAAACTTTACGTCTTTGATAAAACAAATCTCTTCAATTCATAAGCAAACATTTTGTGCTTCAAAAGCAGCACATGTTAGATATATCGTCAAAGTACAATGATTTTGTGCATTTTCCCGATGATGAAACTAAGTTCCTAGCTATAGATACAAAAACTTTGTGGATCTTGGATGGCGACCAAAGTTAATTATAAAAAATACTTTAAAGATTATTTGAAAATTTGACCAAAACAGACCAATAAGGCATACATAAAGAATCAATACTTCGTCACTTTTAATATGATGTACCAAAAATGAGGTTATTTTGTATTAATAGTCATATCATAAGTGTTTCTATGTGACATTTGGAATCTTATGACTTGATGATAAAACAGAGTATTATAAGGGCCATTTCTAACCCTTTGTGAATTTACTTCTTTCGTAAATAACCATAGGAAAGGATTTATGGGTAATTCTGATGATCATCAAAAAAATATTAAGATAGCAATTTGATATTTAGCAGTAATATAAAATTCAAACACAAAATACGGCATAAAACGATGCTTCATTGGATGAATGCAATTTAACACTTATCATAAAAAATATATACTAAAATGTGAAGGGAATTGATTAACTGGTAGTGTCAGGAAATGACTACTTGAGGGTATTTCTTTACTATTGGTTTATTCAATTATATACATAAAAAAAGCTTCATGCATATTTTTACACTACAACGTCTAACAAAACTATTGATTTTTCAACCCTGCATACCACTATTTTCCATGTGAAATTATAATTTTGAAAATACTTTGAATGAAAAAATATTTTTTATTGACGTTTACATTCTGACGCCAAACACGCCACTCTTGGCAATGAATGTGGTGGTTAAATTTGATAGATGCTTTTTGTGCTTTTTTGTTACATATTTGTTTGTTCTAATTGAGATTGTGACACAGTGAGGACTCTTGTACCCCTGTTTTGACAAATTCACCTTTTATGTCTGTATTGTTCACGCATCGTTGTAAATATAATGAAGTTTGATGCAACTCTCATACAAGTGAGAGGTTTGGCGCTTTAAAATCAGGTTCAATTCACCATTTTCTACATTTGAAAATGCCTTTACCAAGTCAGGAATATAACAGTTGTTGTCCATTCGACGATTGATGAGTTTTGCCATTTGATTAGGGACTTTCCGTTTTGAATTTTCCGCGGAGTTCAGTATTTGTGTGATTTAACTTTTTGTTATACATTTTTCTTATCCTTTTTTGTAATATATTGTTCAAAGTGTTTAGTTCAATTACTAGACATTATTTTTTTCAAATACAATGGAAAGTGAAAATCATGTTTTAAAAATGCACATCGATCGGGTCTTTTCAATATGCAGTTAAAGGGTTCTAAAAAATTCAAGCAGTGATTAGAAATAATTAAAATAAATATCCTTGTAAACCATTGACAACTACAACTGTTTTTTTTCACAATGTTTGACATTATATATTCCCCGTTTATATCTTTATGTAACACACTAAATATTTATGTGTTCCGCTTGCTCATATATAATCAATAAAAAATTCTTCGTCAATGCCCTTTTATAAGTTCTACCGGAAATTCGATTTTGTTCAGGAATCTGAGCAGATTTTGTTTTTACCCCCCGTTAATGTCCCGAAGTGTTAGGTGAGGACTGCACTATATATTTTGCTGTTTGATGAAAACTAAACTCATTTGTTAATAATTCATGTACTATATAAGTTGAAGATATTAGTATCAGTGCTGGTATATAACAAAAGCAGATAATCAACGGAAGATAGAAAGAAATCTTGTTCCTTTTTTATCCTATGATTTGAGTGTTCATTTAGTGTCAGTTAATCTTTGTCTCATATCCAGCAGATATCAATTATAACTTCAATACGTAAATTATAAGATCAGAACCGTGTAAAAAGGCTGTTTTATCCGATTTGAAGAAATAAATGACGTAGATTTGGTTTATCCTGTTGATTCAAGCATAAAAAAATAATACTTGGAAGAATGAGGATTTCATTTAGATCCAGGTATTGAAAAAGTTCATCTGATTACTGCAAACTGTTTGAGTAAGAGGTTTAGCTAACTATAAAACCAGGTTTAATCCACCATTTTCTACACCACAAAATGCCTGTACCAAGTCATGAATATGAGGATTGTTATCTATTGGTGTGATGTGTTTGAGGTTTTGATTTTGTCATTTGATAAGGAACATTCCATATTTACCTTTCCTTTGGGTTCGGTATTTTTGTTATTCAACTTTTTTTAATCATGTTGTCAAGAAAACAGCAACATTGAATGAAAAACAAATCCTTTTAAATCTTGTTAAAAGATGTCCTTTTGTCACTTTTAAAATTCCCCCTTTTCCTGTGTCAATGCACCCGCTCTTGTTCTTTTTGGAGTTTATCCGTTTTATCTTTTTGGCTTGTTATGTTAATATAGTTTGGACAAAAAGATAGGCAGATTTATATTTACACCCTTTAAGGTTCTTATTGTACACGTGGTGCTTTTGTAAACTCTGAATAAATTACGAAACAAAATTTTTATGGAGTTGTCGCTCTTATTACGGGCTGGGACATAATGTATTAGAAGAATAGTCCAAGCAACAGTTTAGAGGAAGAATAAGATGATTAGACAATGTATACTCATGTATGCCCATTCCTCACTTATAAATAAACTTCAAACACCCTTTCTTTTTAAACAATTAGGAGGATTGAGCCCATGCATATCAATCAGTATAGAGTCAATATCAACAACGTCAGTAATATTGCATTGGAAATGTACTGAAAGCAGTGTTTATAATCTAAAAACAAAATCGAGAAGTATCAGGTTGCGATTTGATCAAAATGACCGTTTCCGTTCATAATAAGTTTCCGTTTGATAATGGATATGGACATGAGATACATTGCTATGTTTGTGTGTGGTATTTATAAAGTTCACTGACATATGGTACATCTAGTAAGTAAAATAAAAGAACAACAGTCCAACAAATGATAAAAACTGTATAAAATATTTACAAGTGAACACTTCGTGTAACGATTAATTATTTGTTTATTTTCGAACTTTTCATTTTATCCAACGATCCGATAAGCTGTCAAAATAAACGAACAGACTAAATGCTTGACTATTCTGAACTACCCAACAATAACTCGTAAGAAGTTGAAGGCTATATGTTGACATTAAGACTCCCAAAGTTACAAACAATATCTGTAAATACATTTAAAGACTGGTATGAAATACAAGCAAACAAAAAACTATAAAGACGTCTTAAAGGTATATAAAAGAGCAGAAAAGTAACGGAAGATGTCTCTAGTACTATTAAATAGACGGAAATTGTGTGTTTCTTTCATAATCTTTAATTTGAGTGTTACTTTAGTGTTAGTTTTTTTATGTATCATATCCAGCAGATCTCAATACTATCATTTTAGCTAGCTGTAAAACCAGGATTTATCCACTATTTTCTACAAAAGGAAATGCCTGGACCAAGTCAGGAATATGACAGATATTTTCCATTGGTTTCATTTGATTAGAGACTTTCCGTCTCTACCTGCTCGATCTCCGAAATTTACGTGTATGTGAGTTTTGAAAGACGTCAAATCCACTTTCTTTTATAACAATTTCGAGAGTTAAATCCATGCATAGCAATCATTACTGGATCAATATCAACAACATTAGTAATAATGCATTGCAAATGTGTTGAAAGCAGTGTTTTCAATCTCATTATTTTTACTACCTATTAATGAAAAGCACATGTATACCCCAAGGGAATGAAGGCATATATAAACAATACAACAACAAAACATCATAAGTATCAGATCACAATTTGATAAAAATTTCCGTTTACATTCAAAAATATTTTCGTTTGAAAACAAATATTTACTTTATTATTATTGACATGAGAAACATTGTAATTTTTTCTGTGTGTGGTACTTTAAAGTTCACTGACATATTGCACATCGAATAAGTCAATGGAAATCAAAACAGTCCTACTAATGATAAACAGAGTAATCAAATATTTTTTTTGTGTCACGATTCATTATCTGTTTATTTTCGAACTTTTTTCATTTTATCCAACCATCAGATAAGCTTTTCACAAAACAGCCGAAGTCAAAATATACAAACAGACTGTGTGTTAAACTATTCTAAACTGACGAATAATTATTCAAAAGAAGTTGAAGACTGTATGTTGACATCGAGTCACACCATCTGTAAATTCATTATATACACTGGTTAAAAAACAAGCGTATAAAAACTATCAAAATAATACGCAATAAAAAATTAACAAAATAGCAAAGTAAATTAAAAGAAGTAAATTACTGGTTTTACACTATAATGAACAAACGATAAATGTATGACGTAAGTAAGGTGAAATATGGACAAGAATAAATAGTTCTGGCTGTCAGTATGACATATATAATAGGAACCCCAAATACGACAAATGTTTAATTTCTAAATGACAAGTTAACATTAACTTTTCGTATTTTCTCATGTTTACATTACTAATATAGTTATATTTTCTATTTGATGTATTGTAAATAATTGTAAATAAAAGAGGTCATGTGGTTTAAAAACAATGAGGTAAGGACATAAATATAAAACAGCATTTACAAAAATTTAGACACAAAATTTAATCTTTCGGAGGACTATATTGTAAAGCGGCTAATGAATGTTTTAATATAATAGATAATGCTGCCAGTAAATGTTTAGTATTCCGTTAAACCAAAAAAAGGTGTATGTTAACACAAAAATAAAAAAACGGTTTGACAAAGAACTGGTACAAAAACGTAAAAGCCTTATTTCTAAAGGTGAGCTGACAGTCTTGATAATCTAAGGGATAATAATCTTAAGAGTTATTGGAATCCCATCAAAGAATTAAAAGAAGACATTTTTGGTGGTCCAGAACATTCCATTCAAATTAACGTCTGGTTTTCATATTTTCAATTTTTAAATCTAAACTTTTACAAATTTCAACACAGATTAAAAGAAATTAGCAAGGAAGTAAATAATTTAAAAAGAGTCCAACTTTTTGTGAACTGGATTACAAAATAACCCTAAAAGATAGTTTGGACGCTATAAATAAACTAAAGAACAATACAGCTGCAGGAGTGGATAGTATCCCAAACGAGATATTGAAATCAGGGATAAATATATTTGCACTTGTTTTACAGAAACCTTTTAACTTGATAGATATTCTTCTCTGGAACATACAAATAGTCATTATCTTATCTAGGTCCAATTTTTAGAGCAGGCTGGCCACGTTGTATCCAGTGACCTCAACATAGTTAATAACACTTCCCTGCGAAATGTGTCATGCAAAGGTCCAAAATATCGTGTGCCTAAATCCATCAATCGAAAAAAAACAAACTTCAAAATACTGATGGATTCAGTCGAGGATAATGACAGGCAATGGGCTAAACGCGAGAAAGGAGGCGTAGATACTCTTTCCGAATGGATTAAGGCTGGGAGGTCGTTGATACAAATCTAAATTTAGAAACTGAACGGGTTTATAAACCTATGCTACGTCAATCGTTAGAGACCCAAATGTTGCAAAACACTTGAACTACAGGTACCTCTAAGACAAATATGTTGTTGTCCCCGCAGATTAAGCCCCAAACAACATTTTTTTTTGTGTGTAAAACTCATCATTACATAAACTGCTTGATAAATAAATTAGGTATAAAACTCAACATACACCCTCACGACACTTAACAAAGAGGAAATTCTGGATAATCATAGGTCTGTTCTATGTTCCTTTGGAATTGCAACCAAAGATGAACAACTGGATCTTCCATCACTGTATTGGATACCTAAACTAAATAAGTGTCATCTCAAATAACGGTATATTGCTGGGTCTTCCAGGTGCTTCTCGAAACCTCTTTCTAAATTATTAACATCTGTTTTATCAGCAATCAAAGCCGGGCTTCAAAGTGGTTGTGAAACTGCCTATTCTAGAGGTAGCGTCAATCAGATGTGGATAATAAAAATAACCAAAGATCTTTTAGAATACATACAATCTAAGACTAAGACTCTTAGAGCTTGCTAGAGTACTAAAACATTTGACTTTTCTACACTTTACACAATTATTACCCATTCTAAACTAAAAGACAAATTGTAAGAGTTGGTATTGCTCTGTTTCATAAAAAAGAATGGCAAACGAGTACTAGTATCTTGTATTATGGAGGGATAAATCCCTTTTGTAAAGGATCAAACTGCTTCAATCAAAACATTCTCTGAAACTGACATTATTAGAAATGCTTGATTTCTTGACTGACAACATTTTTGTTACGTTCGGAGGACGTGTTTTTAACAGACTGTCGGTATTCTAATGGGACCCAATTGTGCCTTCTTCTTGCCAACTTATATCTTTATTATTATGAGGGTGACATCATACATCAACTTATTATGATGAAAACTAAAAAGTAAATAATATCCTTAAACTTAACGCGCCGCTATATAGATATAGTTCTCTCACTACATAATTCAAAATTTGGTGATAATGTTGAACGCATCTATCCCATCGAACTAGAGATAAAAGATACAAGAGATACAGTTAATATAAAAAAAAGAAGATGTGGTATGATTGCCAATGAGAAAACTCTCCACAAGATACCAAAATGACACAGAAATTAACAACTATAGGTCACCGTACGGCCTTCAACAATGAGCAAATACCATACCTCATAATAAGCTATAAAAGGCCCCGAAAAGACAATGTAAAACAATTCAAACGAGAAAACTAACGGCCTAATTTATGTATACAAAATTGAAGTCTGCCTCATATCTTGACTAACATCTAGATATTGACAATTAGGGTCGGTTGAAAACAAAACTTTTCGACAAACGAGATTATTTCAGCTTTCCAATTGTGAACTTTCAATGTTTATGTATGAACATTCTAGCAGCGCAAATTTGAGTATATGTTTAAAACTATCATTTCGATAACCTTCAGAAGCACAATGACTTAATGATGCAGGACCTCTTTAATTAAATCTCCATCTGAATGTAACTACAAGAAGGCGATTGCAGTGCACTGGAAACCTGCATAGTTTGACACAATTTGTCCTTGGTGGCAACGCCCGTTCACTACCTTCATCTTGTGAACAACAATGCTCTAATTATCTAAAAATCAATAATTTACCAACAAAAGAACGTTACAAATTGTTTTGTGAATATTCCGATTATATTTAAATAAGTGATTTACCATTTAAATAACGTTTTCTCTGTTTGTGTTACCCCGCGGAAATCTCACATGCGTAGGTGCGTTCTAAAAGTCATGTACGTTCGTACAACAAAGTTTACATTAAAAATTATATAATTGTTCCGAATAAACAGCTGTCATGGATGCAAAGAGCTATTGGAGAAACAATTATTTTAATAAAAATATAAATCTTTGTAAGATCTAGTTCAAATATTTATAGTTTTTCACTTACTTTCCATCACGATATAATTAACGAGACGTTTTTCAAACACAACCAAATCACCCACCATGACAGCATTTTGTCCAATCACAGAAAGGATTTTCGAGCATGCGTATTCTGTTGCCAAAGTTAAGCGTCCTTAAGTTCAAAGGGCACAAACCGAAACTATACCGACTACGTCGGAAAAATGAGAATAAGTGCTCATGATCTTAGAATTGAGAAAGATAGATATTGTAAAAAAAAACATAGAGAGAGCTCAGCGTGTATGTCATCATTGCTTATCACATGGATCAAATTTTGTTGAAGATGTGACCCATTTTACAGTAAAGAGTCTTTTATACATTGAACAGAGAAAATTATTATTTGATCGGGCTAAGACTTTTTTACTAATTTAAAAAAAAAATACCTAAGGACAGAATATATTCCTTGCTGTTCACAACTGAGCATTTACCAACTTTTACAAACCTAGGGAGTTATATTATTAAATATTTAGAAATAAGATCCAGGTGTTGACAAAATATATGAAATAATATTTTAAAATTGTTATGAGATATGATGTAATACACATGATCCTGTCCATAACAAGATAGTATTATATTGGGTTCTTGTTTTTCTTTAATCCAATCATATTGTGCATAATATTGTTATTAAGGTAGCACAATACAAAGATTTCATAACTCCAACTCCCAAGTTTTAAAATGCTGTAACTTTCTTTATAATGCTTGAAAATTTATAAAAGTGGTAGTTTTTGGATAGCTAACAGATTACTCTTTCAAAATATAGCAATGTTAGCATTATGAAACAATTATGTAACCAATTATAATGTTAACTGTTTCTAAAATATTTTTCACCAAATTTCCACTTTCAAATGAAATTAGCTTCTGCATAGGTATCCTAGAGGATTGATTTTATTATATATTGTTCCTATGGATTTCAGATTTCAGATAGAATGTACAAATTTTATACCTGATTAAACATTATCTTCTTTTATGTGGTTAGAATGTTTACACTAATTACAGATTTATGAGAGAATGGAATACCATAGGGACAATTTGAGACACGCTGTTGAAGCCCATGATGTGTTGATTAAGATTTCGTTAAAATTTTCTGTATAGTTAAAGAGATGATAGAGCTAAATTCAAGTGAACTGACCGAGATATTTCCACTAATTACATTATAATTGATCAGGTACAGCATTTTAAAGGTAAGTGATTGGAAGTAAA
Organism: Mytilus galloprovincialis; assembly: GCF_965363235.1. Taxonomy (NCBI): domain Eukaryota; kingdom Metazoa; phylum Mollusca; class Bivalvia; order Mytilida; family Mytilidae; genus Mytilus; species Mytilus galloprovincialis. The sequence goes on along the minus strand of NC_134838.1, from coordinate 19,983,772 downwards.
AACATCTTTGTACTGTGCTACCTTAAATGATTGCCTTTATGGGTTCTTGATTAAATTAATAAAATACTTATCTTATTATACTTTTAACCAACATATCAAGTGTATCAAGTCAAAATTTCACTTATTTTAAGAAAATTTATTCGATGATTGCGAATTTCTTGATAACTTAACGGGAACGTCACATCGAGGGTTCCATAAATCCGAGTTTGTAATATGTAAAAATGAATCAACTGTTCTTTTTGAGGAATCTTGATACACATACATCTTACTAAAAACATTGACAAGCAAACATAATTAGACTTTTTTTTATTCAAAGTTGCACAAAGCTATTATGATATATTTGTAAAGTCGGCTGCGATATACAGCAGAGTCTTTGCAATGTTTATATGATTATTCAATAAACATAAAGTTATGTAGGATTTTGATTTGTACTTACTTATGATAATTAAAGTTATCAATTAGTCTGACAAAACTCGTGAGTGTAGTATAATCAACGCCAATACCAACTAATGTGATGGTCTCTGAACGCGATTGTTGTTATGTTATGATTATACAGTAACATATCAGATGATATTTAAAGTAGTATACTGCGGTTCAATAGTCACAATTCGATTCAGCAAAAACAAATCTGAGTAACAAACTTAAACCGAAGGAAACACAACAACTATAAGAGGAAAACACCGGAATAACAGAAACGCTGAACTACATATCTCCTATATCAGAGTCATGCTCTCGTACCTGTGCATGATGGATTTTTTTGTATTATCAACACAGTTTATTGTTTACAGTTCATTATACAATTTGATGAAATATTTTCTTCATTTTTCCTTGGAGTTCGGACAGTTTTGTCATTTTGCTCTTTACACGTAACGGAGTACTTCAGTTATATGGATCATAAACTGTTGGTGTGGTTTGTGAATTTTTAAACGTGTTCTTTTGTTGCAAATGTAGAAATGAAAAGCAAACGGTAAATTAAATATACACTTATAATGACAGCTCCTCTTTAAAATGGTCATAACAGCTTTGAAATGATTTTGATGGATGTAATTAGTTTTTTTCATAATATTTTGATTAATGTAATTTAGTTAAAACTCATAAATTTTAATAGAATGACTTTAATTGTGCTAGCTATGCAAATCGTAAATTATCTTGTGTTCTCAGTTTACAAAACAACATCATTTGAGACGTTTTTACGTCAACTTATACATGTATATCATATAACGTGTATAACATATTAATTAATACAAACTGGTCTTTATGATTTAAAAAGTGTCGGTAAATAAGATGCGCAGAACACAAATAGTCCATTTTGCGATTGATGATTGGCTTGATAACAATTTTGCAATTTTAAAATTTTGATTCATAAAGCTACATTAGCACAAAAACTCGAAGTTGGTTAGGGGAAAATGAAATAAATTTCATATGACGTCAGAAACATCTGTCACATTAGCAGTCATATTGTATCTACCTTTTTTAATATTAAGGTCAGATTACTCCTACGAGACAATAAAGAGTACCTTACAATGATGTCTGGAGATTGAACAGACTCGACCTATTACTTCGATACGTAATCATTTAGGTGTACAAGGTTATCAACATTAAAATTTGTAAATCAATTCACAAAAAAAAGCATTACATTTATAAGATCACTGAAACTTGAAATAAAGGATAGAGAGTTTAAATAGTATTTGCAATTATTAACTTCACCCCAGCAACTCTTTTAGTGTACGTGTTAAATTTGATGTATAAGACGCTAAAGTCTATGTACTTTTAAGCAGATTATTATTATACGACAGTTACATTTAGATTGATCAATGAAAATATCCTAGACAGTAACAAATAGGTATCATACTTAAGTATACACTATAATACATGTATATACTTAAAAGTAGATAAGTTCCTAATAGTAATTGTAGAAAGTATACCAAGGTCATACCTCTATCTCTTTAATTACTTCACTGGTTTGAAGATAATCTATTGACAGAAAAAATGTCTCGTCAATTACAAATAAATTTATTACAGAGTGTGGTATCATTTGTTGATGCTGTTTGAGCTTATTATCAATGTCAGACAGATGACATTGAAGCATGTACATAAACTCATCGTAGATACCAGGATTAAAGATGTGCATTTTGCTTTAAAACAAATTCATCAGTGACGCTCTAATCAAAAACATAAATAGACCAAATAGTGACGAAGTTGAAGAGTACTAAGGGCCCAAAATGAAGAAAGATTTTGCAAAATGAAGCTGAAGTTTTACCTTCCTTTATTTAGAAAATCCTAAGAATTTCCAAAAAAAAAAGCAACCTTGTAAACAGTTATCTATAATGATAACAATATCAATGATAATTCATGACAACACTGAAGAGCTGACTACCGTGCTTGTGATACCCTATGGGAGTATAATCACTTCCATCTGTGTTATCAACCCTATGCTTGTTAATAAACTCATCATAAATACCAGGATAAAAATTTCTGAACGCCAGACTCGCTTTTAGTTTACAAAAGACTCATCAGTGAAACTCGAATAAAAAAAACTAACATGCCAAACAAAGTGAGCAGTTAAGGAGCAAAAATAAACTCATCATATATACAAGGGTTAGGATTTGTGGACGCCAGACACGCGTTTGTTCTCCAAAAGACTTACCAGTGACTTCCAAGAAATGAGAAGCCATGCAAAGAACAGTACACAAACGAACAACCTCAAAAGTAGGCGAACAGGTGCCAAAAATGCATGGAAAGATATCAATACAGAAAATTTTTACAGGAAAAGTGCATATATTAAATCAAATTAGCTGTTTCGGAAGGGTAGGCATATCCATGTCAAATAAATTGTTTCAAACAAATTAATCGCTATACTAATGCCATAATGCACTTAATGAATTTCTGAGGTACAATGTACATCACATTAGTATAAATATTCATTTTCACACTTTTCACGTGTTTAGTGAGCAACAAAATGTATCATCTTGATATTGTTTATCCCATGAAGCTTTTGTTATTGCATCCAAGTTGCTTACATCTCTCAATGAATTTTAAGAAATCTCAAGTATTGTTTGACGTTCACGTAATTGTAATTAAACAATATATCTTTAGAAAAGTATTTATTGTCAAAATGATTTTTCAGCTTTTTGTGATCTGTCAACTTTTGCTAAACAACCATGCATACACGTGACATGTATTTCAGAAGAGGGTTTAAAAAAAATACGTAAACTTTTCCTTCGCCGCTTACGAAGACAATTTGTAAAAGTTACTTTCGAACATATTCTGACAAAGGTGCTTTTTGAAATGAAAAAAAAAGTCTTGTTGTAACTGAGATGTGATTTTTCTATAAAAAAAATGAGAGACAATCTCTCTAGTTATGATTTCAGAGGTCAGTAATTTCCCTTGTATATAAAGTTCTGCAGGTACCTTACACATGCCATCTATCAGAACATATGCATTTGCATTGTGATCAAGCCTTCTTCAGGTTATCAGGTCATGGCTGCACTTGTATGATATAATGATCGAGAAGCATACATAAACACATAATACATTACAATAAACATTTATTGCATTCTTATGGCGACAAAATAGCAATTAAAATATAATAAACTAACGCGTGCAGTGTAAGACAAACACTGTGTACGTGAACTTCTAATCAATGTTTAAAGTTAACAACTCCTTCTGTCGGCCTGTGTATTACAACGTAAAATAATGTTCCAATATTAAAACAGTTGATTTACAGAATAAAAGTGGCGAGCCATTTAGCACATATACCAAAGTTACCCGTTGTTTAAAGCAATACTGTTTAATATTTCATAGTATTCAAAACAACATGGGGATTTTTTTATAATAGCGTGTATTGTCTCCAAATATTCATAAACAACCTGTACAATCCAAAAAGCTTGTGCTTAGTCACCGCTTGAATTCCTTTTACGTATTCTAAACGTATAAGGATAAAAAGGGCACGTATAACTGATGTATATAATATAATTCAATGATATGCTGATTTAAATTGCAGTATATTTTATGTCAGTAATTGCAATTATTTACAAGTACCAGTAATGGCACAAGATTTGCTAGATCTGCAGAACACATAAAATCGACTTCGGTTTTTGGTTCGGTTCGTGTTGCTTTATCCTTGATTCTCTATGTAGCGATTTTTATAATGTTATTGTTTTTCCCTGATTCCGTTTGCCATGGCGTTGTTAGTTGTCTTCGTCTTGTTAGTTTGGATATCCGTTTTTGGATATTTTGCCAAAAGGAGGGACAAAAGATATTACAGGGACTTTCAAACTCATAAATAAGAAAAAAACTTACAACGCCGTGGCTAAAAAAGAAAAGACAAACAGACAAACAAAAGTACACAAAATTATCGAATTACTGGATAGAAATTTCTGCTAATATATTTCAATATGACGTGTGCTTCAGTGTATCCGTAGTATAAAATATGATTTGGGGTGCAGATCGTTATGTGTTCTGTGAGTTAACGATTGATTTTTTGTCTGCTTTCGTTTGGTCATTCTTATATTGCAAGTTTAGTAATTTCAGACTATTTACAATTTGGAATGCATTAGAATAAGCATAGTGATGACGGAAAAGAACGTATGAAATAAATCAGCAATTAACATTTAAAAGCATGTCTACATAATTTCTCACCGAGGACATCCACGACTGTCATAAATAGTAATAAAATTAAAAATATACAGCTTCAAAGGGGAAAATATTCATGAACAGCTGTCTTTTATTACATAGACAATAGATATAAATATTATAATAGGATTGGAATAAGGGAGTTTTATTTGAATATTTTTTTCTTATCTCAGCATCATTGTCAAAAATACTTCTTACTATTTTTATAGTGTTTGATGTCATAGAATAACTTTCGATTAAGCAATTTTCTTGCAAAATGTAGTTAAAATAATTTTCATATCTTCTCTCATCCTGTACATGATCATCTGCTTCGTTCGAACTGTCAGAGAACTATTTACAATCCAAAACAATGGATGCCTAGTTTCAATGAAACCTGTTTATTGAATCATGTACACTAAAAACTAATGTTTAAAAACTAATGTTAAATTTTTAAACTGGGCTTCCTATGTGCCGCTTACCTTACATTTTATATATATAGTTTCATTTTGATTTAGAATAGAATTATAACATATAGATCGTTGAACTAGACAAAAAACTCTCATCCTTCAAATGTGATCTAATTTATCAACAGAATGACTAATTGTCATGTTTGTGACAGAAAATAGGTCATTTACACGAGAACGACATAGCACTGGTAATGTGAATCTTGCAGATTTGAGAAACAGTTGTTGGTGCTTCAGATTTTCTGTAGTATTCTCATAACCTGCATGTTTATGAGAGTAAACAGCAACATTCAACCATCATTTAATTATTGACCAAGCTATCAATGCATGTTTACTCACTTCAAATTTACAACATATTGTATAAGTATGATTTCCATAATTGATATTTGATCATGTAAATTAGAAAAAGGTCAAGGGAAGTGCAGCCGTTCTCAGTCTAGCTTCGTGTTGGGACAAAAATAATTTTACGAGTGTTTGCACGCTTTTATATAATTAATGGCTTAGTGATAGCTATTAATTTACTTGTACAGCTTCTAAAAAAGTGATAAACAAATACATATGAAGTGCAAAATTTTAGAACTTATGTTGTTACACATTTGGAGCTTTTTCCTGTAAGGTAAACAGAGAATGTAGTGAGTGCTAAAGAAAAGTAGAAATCAGTGGAAGAAATAAAGTTAAACGGATCCAAAAGAGGATTGACATTTTCAAAGGTATCCTATATTGATTTTTTGAAGTTTTATTCAAAATTAGGTTTATGACACACATACTGAAAATAAGGAGCCAACGTAGTTGATGCTATAGCAAAATAAGGAATAACTTCGAGGTATTGGACAAGGGACAAATAACAGACGTAGAGACTAAGTAGTAAAACATGAGAACTATACATAAATTTCTTTTACTTGCGTTGTACGTGCATAATTACATTCTATTATTTTGAAATATTTTGCTTTTGTCTTTTGTTTTAAGCGTTATTCTTTACAGAAAATGCACATACGGCATAAATGACAATGCTACAAATAACAACCAGAGGATGTACTAATATAATTATCTACTGTCATAGATAACTACAAGGTTTTTGATAATGGGTACAGAAAAATAGATGATATGAAAAACTCTGGTAAAATAAAGGCAATGGACAACTTTGTAATTCATATTTTAGGGAATTGAAAAAGTGGTTAAGCAATACAGTCTTCACAAAAATGTTAGGCACTTGAATGAATGATTTAAGTTAGATTGCAACATAAGTTTTTAAAAAATATGCATCGAAAACACAGTGCATTTTCGTTTCTATCCCTATATATTTTGGCAATCCTCATGTAAAGCACTTTTCTGAATCAGTCTTCATCAAGGGCGATGTAACTACAACAAAAAAGAGCCGAAGATTTTTAAGTTGCTGAACAAAACAAAAACCAAATTCCTCTATGGTCAACTTTGGCTTAGGGATTTTGAACCTTAGAAAACTTAGAGAATTCAAGAAGAGCTTGTTATTAATCATTTCAGTACTGAAGTAGCCAGTACTTATTTGACTAGCAGTTCTACAGCAGTGGAATAGACATTATGTCTTTAAAAACAAATAACAATTAATTAAATTCATCTGCCTTCATCAAAAATGCTTAAAATATAAAAAATCAAAATCAAAACGCTCGAACTGCTATATGACAAAACAAAAAACACTATAAGGTCATCTTTGCCATCACTTTCCAAATTTGATATTTGGACTATTGATACAACAATTAATTCCTATGAGTTACTAAATCAATTTTAGTAACTTAAATGCATGTGTCATAAATCATAATATTTATGATGTCTGTGTAATATTTTTAAAAGGAAGTTTACTTTGATTCGTTCCCTTTGTTATTTGTTATGCTAATAATATTTTGTTTTAAAAATAAGTGCCTCATGTAGTTTCGTAACAAATTTACAAAAATACTCAAACGAAAACATCACGGTTTACTTAGCATTGAGAATATAATTAGTAAAAAGAAGAAAGAAGAGCAATAGTCTCTAAAGTAGTGACTATTTAAAAATTATACTTGGTCAAATATGAAAAATATGAATGTATGTCATAGCAACGATATTTTTAACATGAGGTCTTATAACGTTCTTGAAACAATCAGCGTAACTTCGAGCATTTGTTAAGCATTTTATATGTAATGAGTGAACAATGATGAAAATTTGGATACGTTTTTAAAGAAATTTCTGAAAATATGATAATTTATTGGCAAAAACTATGACTATACAATGTTGTTTGTATTGATATCTGAAACTAACAGAACTATTTCTGTAAGATTATTAGGGAGAATAAATGAAATAGACACTGCATAAATTTCAGCTCACCATCACGATTCGATTGACCGATACGATTCGTCTGTATCTTAGATCTAGTCTAGACTTATTCGGAATATTGCATGACGGGTGGTGCATGCATAGCATGAGACGCAGAAGTAGCCTTATCGATGAGCTTATTGTCGCAACGTTTAGAGTCAGAGCGAGATGTAAACATTGGAAAACACCTGTTGCATTTTATGTATACTGAGAAATAAAATTAACAAAAATACCAACCTCCGAGTAAATTTAAAACGGAAAGTCCCTATTCAAATGGCAAATTCAAAAGCTCAAACACATCAAAAGAATGAATAATAACTGTCATAATCTTAAGTGCATTGACAACGATGAAGACAATGTTAGACAGCCATTTTGCGAACCTGCTATGGTTTAACTGATGCATACGTACTTTATGTACTTTATATGTGTATGATGGAATCAAGCTTCCGTAAATTCTTATAATAATGGTCCTGTATTTCAAAGAAAATTGTATATGTAATGTCAGAAATAAGGGTATGGGGTTTTAGGGTTTTATGGAACAAATTCTCCGAATCGAATTTGTCGAACCAGTTTTTTATTTGCATAAACTTCGAAAAGGAACAAATCTTTTTCTTGAAATTAAAAGAAAAACCTAAGGAAAGGAAGTTGCATATGAGAAACTAGCATTATGTTATGATTAGTTCTTATCAATAAAAGAAAGAACTTTTTCATATGACTTCAATTTTGTATGATACGTATACATTACCGTACTATGGTATACGATCAGCAACAAACGGTCTTTCAAGTGTGTTTTTTTCTTTTACACTTCTCCTTAGTTTAAACATATTTTATTTGTTAAAGTACAAATTGGATAAGACACAAGTCAAACAGACTTATGAAGTCTTCTCCATTTAACATTTATAGCAATATAATACAAAAATATATGTATGAGCATGCATGTATAGAATGGTATATCTATTTAGTAAATATATATATAAATATGGATCAAAAGACGGAAAATTGAAGAAAAAGAAAACAATAATAATACAGAAAAAAAATCAAAAACAAAAATATATAAATCATTATTTAGAAAACAGAAACACAAAAAAAAAAACAACAAAAAATAACAACAAAAAAAAAAAACAAATAATAATAAAAAAACATAAAAAAACAAAAACAAAAAAACAAAAAAAAACCAAAAAAAAAAACCCAAAAAAAACGAAAAAATAAAAAGGACAAAAAAGGGGAGAAGAAATTTTACTTAGATGATGATGTGTGTGCGATCATGGTTTGCTACCTAGACAATTTGAAATCTTTCCGAACTTTTAATAAACTCAAAGACATTTTTGAAAATGGTTTGGTTTTGCTCTAGAGAAAGAAGACAACTACCCGAGGTAAGTAGTTCTATGTTAATTTTACAATCATTTGGAAGCCAGCGCAGACTTTCATACATTTTATTTCGTATGTCTGAATATAATATACATTTAAAAAAGAAATGATAGGAATCTTCACGATTAACACCACAGCGGCAGGAAGGGTCAGAAATAATATTGACCCTATATAGATCATAGTTTAAGGATGATGCAAAACATCGAAGTTGGGTGAGAATTATATTCAATTTTCGATTTCCAAATTCATATTGCTTCTGTACAAATATATTACTCTGAGGATAACGGTTTTTTAGTTCAGTTTTAAATTTATCAATTGATTCCACATCACGAGTTGAATCCTCAAGATTATTCCAAAGACGTATGGTTGATGGAATAAAAGAATCATTAGTTAATGCTAGTCTGCAGAATGGAATAATGATGTCATTTCCATTACGTAGAGGATAGACCATCATACTTTGTATTTTTTGGGGGATTAAATTTGACAAATATTCTGGAACAATATTATTTTGAATATTATAAAACATTTGGATTTTTCTTCTCTCTCTTCTTTCAGCTAATGTTTCCTATCCAAGTTCTTCATAAATAATCCTTCTCCTTTATCTCTATCGTGTGACTCTGTATACTTATACTGTATGTTGTATATGTTTGTTTGCTACAAAGTTGTTTGCATTGTAATGTTATAATGTATAAACGTCCTTACATTAAAAAAAAAAAAACAACAACAACAACATTTATTTGTCTACATTCTTCAAAACTCTTCAGATAACCTTAATATATGCTTGGTGTTCGGTGTGAGCCAAAGTCCGTAATGAAGGCCGTTCTTTGACCTATAATGGTTTACTGCTTTACAAATTGTGACTTTGATGGAGAGTTCTCTCATTAGCACTCATGCCACATCTTCTCATATTTACGTATCATGAGTATTGCACTATCGTCGCCGTTCACATGGAATTCTTGTAATCTTGTTTTCATTTTAAGTATGCAAATTCTTTTAGAATTTAGTAATATTTGAAATAAAACGTTTGAATCAAATAGGCATTGTGTATTTGTATATTTCGAAGAGAAAACAACAATCATTAACAAACAAGAAAATTATATTTTTCATTGGTGTACTTCATCTTTTTATAATGACTTTTAATTCTTATCTGATATGCAAAGTCAATTTCAAAAGGATTTTATCAGTTTTTGTATTGTACTCTTACACCACGATGCCTGGTTATGGGATGACTGAGCACGAAATGCTCCAGGTGACTGTCCTAGCCATGCATATGTTATCAAGTTGTTGTCTTTGGTTGTGGCCTGTCATTATTGGTTTTGTTATTGAGAGTAAGGCTAGGAAAAAGCGTATAGGATGCTAAAGAAAAGTTAAAACCAGTGGGAGAAATTAAAAACAGAATTAAAAAATTCTAAGATTACCTGAACGAAGTTCTTTGTTTAATTTCAAGTGAACGGAAAAGTTGACGTAGATAAGGGGTAAAACAGGTGAATTATACATACACAACTTTTATTTGCATTCAAAGTGCTTTTTTCAACTTGGAATTATTTTGCTTTTATTTTTTTTATAAGCATAAATTTAAATAGAGTACGTAGGTATGGTATGATTGACAATACAACATATACATGTATCAACAAACAATAGAACTCATATACATATCTACAGATCAGTATGAAGCCTTTCTTTCTGGACAAAACGCAGTAGAATGTATGAAAAGCTAGTAAATCAAATGTAATTAAAAATAATTTGACATCACATTCAAACTTGAGCAATTATACGGTATTGGAAAGGGACGTTCATTACAAAGATTTTGGGCACCGACATGTATATTCAAAGTAAGAATGCAGCATAACTATTACAAAATATTATTATCCCTAGACCGGCATTTTTGTTTTAAGCAATTTATATGAATTTCCCTTCCTTAAAAACGGATAATTTAAAAAAAATGATTATAAATCATGGCGGAAGCACTGATTATTCGAAATCATTCGTAGACAGCAGGTTGTCAATTTCCTAGACATCTTCGTATTGATAAGTGGGCTGCCAATACAATAATTAATTTTAATGCGGAATTACTTCAAAAAGATTATAAACTTAAAATAAATGTGTCATAAATCATGACATATTTTGATGTTTGAGATTGTTAATGAAATACAACAAGGAAAATTACTTTGGTTTTTAGTTTGTCTTGTACTAACCTATTAAATGAAAATTTTGTTTGAGAAATACACTATAGTATATTTTTAACAAATTAAGGAATATACTCAAAATGGGCAATTATTATTCATTTGTCGGATAAAAAAATAAGCAATATGATGTCAATCAAGGATTTAATCTTGTGAAAGCCCTGTAGATAATATTTAGAATAAAAGTAGTAGAAAGAAGAGCAATAGTCTTTAATCAGTGACTTAAAAAAATGTATTTGGTTAAATCCAAAGACAACATTAATGTATGCGATAGCAACGATATGTGTAACATTAGGTCTAATAATGTTCTCGTGTTAATCATCGTGATGAGTGGGGTAAAACCATTCATGAAAACTAGTGTACGCTTTCAATGCATATTCAAACTTGTTATATGTCAATTTAGTGACAAAACTATGCTTGGTTATTCTAATATGTAAAATACGCTAGCCCAGCTGGGCAATACGTGAGAATGACTGAAATAAACAAATAAACAAATTAAAAATATTACGATTGACCATTAGACGTGTCTATATTTTAGGTAGAATCAGCTGTTGTGTCCCTTTTCTATGGTATCGGATTTTTACTAATCATTATTTGAATGGCGGGTGGTTTGCGCATGAGACACCTAAACGCCTGTTGCTCAGTCTTTCTTTTTCTACGTTGTTTTTTGTGTACTTTCGTTTTAGTGTTGTTTCTTTAATTTTTAGCCATGCCATTGTCAGTTTATTTTCAGATTTTGCATCTGAATGTCCATCGGGTATCTTTCGCCTCTCTTCTTCTACCTTGCTGAAGTTCCCATTCTCGATAAGTTAAGATTTCATGCGACATTTATACATCGGTAAACTAGCGTTGATTCTTATGTATAAACAATACGTGCATAAGAAAACTAGCTAGACCAATTTTTCATTCTCAATTATTTTTAATATTCAAATCGTTTTTTCTAGATGTATTATTCTCTTCGTAAATAATTAAATTACAATTGAGAAAGAAAAAGTTGAAGAAGTATGAAAATCACAGAACTGTCACCCAGATATGCACAATAGCATCATTGCACATCCATACAGCTATTTCTGGCGTGTATAACAAACTGCTATCTTAGTACAAATGCATTATCAGTATGAACATTTTTCAAAGATTTAATCACATATATATTAGGATGTTTTAACTGATGCATACGCATCTTTAAGTTCTTTGTGTGTATAAAAATAGAATCAAGCTTCCGTTTAAATCTGTGCATGGCACATTTTCCAAGTCGCATTTGGCGAATAAGTTTTATTTGTATAAAATGTATTTACTTATCTCAGTAATATGGAAAAGTTCTATCTATATCAGCTAGGTAAGAACTCTTCATTATTGACCAAATGACATAAAAGAGACAAAAGGTAAATCTTACAATGTGACCCATATCACAAATGGTATAACAAATGTTATCATAAAAATCTTATGAAGGTCATATGTAGTTTAAAAAAATGAAATTAACTTCACAAAACCTTTACTTGAAATAAAAAAAAAACACCATTAGGAACAAAAACTTGCATATGAGAATTTAGATGGATATCATTGGAAGAAATTTCGTAAATACAGAAAATGTGAAAAACTTCCAATCAAAGCTAAATGTATAGATATGTTTAAAGATTGTATAAATCAGTAGTATTGACCATTTAAAAAACAAATGCCTCAAGATTTTAGTTAGTACCAATCCAAAAAAAGATCTGTTGGTTTTCCTCATGATTATAATTTTTCTATGATGCATATACACTACAGTCGCTATAATACATGCACTACAACAAGCGACCTTCGAAGTGTGATCTTTATTTTACATCCATATTTTAGTTTTATCCTTCATCTCTATCGTGTGACTCATCACCAATGTACTTGTATTATGTAATAATATAGTAGATCTTTCCTGGTTATAAATTTTGCTGCACTTTAATGTAAAAATGTCTTATGTTTACAACAACAAAAATATATTTATATGTCTAACGATGATTATTGCTCTATCATCGCCGTGGACATGTAATACATGTACAGTGCCTCGCTTTATAGCATTCTTATGTTTATTTTTGTATCCGTATGAATTATTACATTTGAATACAGTAGACGTGATTATTCGTATACAGTTACTGTATTCATTCCCTTTAATTTCAATCAGAGGAATAATAAGTGGTATTGAAAAAGTAAAATCACTAAAATACCGAACTCCGAGGAAAAAAGAAAAACGGAAAGTCCATAATAAATGGCAAAATCATAAAACAAATGGACAACAATTGTCATAGTCCTGACTTGTTACAAGCATTTTCTTATGGTGAATTAAACCTTGTTTTGTATCTAGCTAAACCTGCTTAGCCTTTAGGTTTCTATTTTGTGTCTTGTGTACTATTATTTGTCTGTTTGTCTTTGTCTGTTTAGTCCTGGCGTTGTCAGTTTATTTTCGATTGATGAGTTTGAAAGAAGTCCCTCTAGTATCTTTCGACCCTCTTGTATATCAGTGGTATAAAATTCCATAATATTAACAACGATGTGAGAACAAAACAAACAGACATAATAAGTAAAGTACAAAATAGGGGTACAGCAATGTTAACGTTTTGTTGTTATCGCAATCACTACAAAAAAAAACCAGATATTGATTTATCATTTAAAAAAAATACAAATTATAATAAGAGTTAGACATATTTAATTATGAAGTCTCAGTTTACTGAAACTAACAAATGCTAATTTGTTTAATAAACTGTTGAAAAGTTTTCAACAAAAAAATACCATCAATTTTTCGACATTGAACATTCTGTTTTGATAGAGCAACATGCCAGTAGCACTAAATTGCGACCTATTATATATATAAACCGGCTGAAACGGTATTCTAGTGCCTTTCAGTCTTTTGTTAATTCCATTGATAAAGAGTTGCTTCTTAAAAGGAATTTGCTAACTTGAAGGGTTTCAAAAGTTTTGAAATTTAAGTATTCTATGGTATGTTTTACGAACGACGTCATATTTTGATTGGTTGTTATCAAATATCTGTACCACAAGTTAATTGTTGTTCATGTAGCCACAACGCAGCCACCCTTTGTCCACTTATGACATCATCGAAATGACCTATTACTGGATTCATTTTTGCTGATTATTTCGTAAACAATATGATGCTTGCCTCCTCTATATCTTGTGTAGTCGGGAATAATAATCTTTAAGTGTTCTGTGAGTTAACGTTTGTTTATGCCTACTTTCTTTTAGTCATTACTATTGCACATTTTTTTACTCTTTTCAATTGAAATTGCATCAAATTAAAATTATCATATCAATGAAAGGAAATAATTATGTGTTTACCAATCTTAATTTAGCACATATTGAATTTGTACCTTCGACAGTTTTTTGGATATTTTTGTCGTTTATTAATTATTGACTTTATCTTCTTCCTTTTTAAACATTTAAAAACAGAGACGTTTGGACTGGTTGGAACACCCATTTTTCCTATTGTATGACCCCCCCCCCCAGAAAAAAAAATTAAATAAAAAAAAAACAAAACAAAACCTCGCACCTTTTGAAAATGGCTGGATCCGACTCTGCATGTGTATGGGATCTAATTGACTTTATATCACCGTGACGCCGTGAAAAGATAGAACATTGATCAAATGTAAAACAAAAGACTTGAATAATACTAATACATTTATAAAATTCACACATCATAACTAGAAATGCAAGGGAAACTCCCGATCATATTTGTAAACAAATACACATTTCACCCATTGATTCATTTACAAAACTCTTGCTATGTTTATCATGTGAGTTGTTAGCATGTGTGTCTGGGCGGACCTTCAGCGCTTGGAGGTCGAATCAGGTTTGAAGCGACCAATGACAATGATCGTTTCTTTACGTGTCGATCCAATTAAGTTTTGTTCACTGATCGTGTCGTAGGACCTTTCGCTAAAATTCACTGCATTTGAGTGTACAATAAAAACATGTAAGCTTGCAATATTCAGTCTGTGCATGCATGTCCCAAGCCAGGAGTCTGAAAACCGTGGTCGTAGTTTGTGCCTGTAATATCATATATGTCAAATTTCGTTCATTGTTTTTTTTATATAAACCAGGCCGTTAATTTTCTCGTTTGAATTATTTTATATTTGTCATTTCGGGGCCATTTTATAGCTGACTTTGGTTTTTTCTCAATGCTGCATATTGTATTGTGACCTGTAGTTGGTTTAACAACTATGTCATTTGGCAAATGGTGAAGAGTTATCCATTGGCAATTATACCACATAGCCTAATCTTATATATCAACATAACTTCTTTTTTTTTTTTGAATTTTGGTCCTCAATGCTCTTCAACTTTACACTTGTTTGACTTTCTAACTATTTTGATCTGAGCGTCACTGATGAGTCTTATGTAGACAAAACGCGCGTCTGTCGTACCAAATTATAAGCCTGGTACCTTTGATAACTATTTACACCACTGGGTTGATGCAACTGCTGGTGAACGTTTCGTCCCCGAGGGCATCACCAGGCCAGTAGGCAGAACTTCGGTGTTGACATGAATATCAATTATATGATCATTTTTTTAAATCTACTGTTTGCAAAATCATGAATTATTTGAAATACTAAGCCTGGTTACTTTGATAACTATTCTTAAATCAAAGACATGCATGACTGTCATGAATTGTAATATAAAATACTAAAACGTTCAGGGGGTGGGGGGGGGGGGGGAAGATCATGAACGGTAGGTTTTTTTTTATGCCAAAGACATTTGATATACATTTATTCATAACTTCAGGATTGGAGTAAGGCCGTTTTATTTGAATAATTAGTCAATCTCAGCATGAATGTTTCAAATACATATGACTATTTTTACAGTGATTGATGTTATAAAATAACGTTCGATTCAGCAATACGTATAGGATAAGATAAGATTAGATTAGAATTTTATTAATCTAATCAAGAACCCATAAAGGGCATCATTTTACAACAATATTATGACAATATGATTGGAAAAAGCAAAACAGAAAACTAATACCATACTATAACGTTATGGACAGGACAGGATCAGAGCCTAACACAACATATGTCTTGTATAACTATCATATTAAATCTAATAATAATAAAATATTATTTCATATATTTTGTTTACAACTGGATCTTATTTCTAAACCTCTTATAATGTAATTTCCTAGACACATGAGAGTTGATAAATGCTCATTTGTGAACAGCCAGAAATATTTCTTATCCTTAGGTAGTTCTTTGAAATTAATACAAAAGTGTTAACTTTATCAAATAATAAATTCCTCTGTTTATTATATAAAGGACAATTTCCTGAAAAATGAGTCTCATCTTCAATAGAGTTTGATCCATGTGATAAGCAGTGATGACATAGACGTTGAGTTCTCTCTATAAATTTTTTACTATATCTATCTTTCTCAATTCTAAGATCATGAGCACTTATTCTCATTATGTTCATTTAAAATATTGTTGCTATTAACTTTATTTGCCACTTTTATCCTGTAAATGACTGTCTGATTGCTCCGAACTATCAGAGAACTATCCATAATCCTCATCATTTAAAACAGATTTCTGTTAATTGAATCATAAGTCTAACAACTGAAGAATAAAAAACTGAATATATTTATTATAAAGCTAAGCTTTCTATATATGTGACGATTACCTCACATTTATTGTATTAATTATGTATTTATATAATAAATATTACCATTGCTCGGTTAATTTTATATCAATTTGATATAGAATCAAAACATATTGATCATTGAACCAGACATAAACTCTACTCTTATCCTTCAGATGTCACCAGAAGGGCTAATCGATATGTTTGTGACAAAAAATAGTACAAAACCATAGAACATATTTAAAACAACGAGAATGCACTTGTAATCCGAGTCAGATTTTGAGAAACAGGTTTCGATGCTTTATCATCACAGCTGTATGTTCATAATAACTGGCGTCTTATAAAATAAAGAGCAGTATTCAAACATCATATACTAATGAGTGCATTTACTAATGCCTCCGTAAGTGTTTACTCACTTGAAGACTTCATATTTACAACAGATTGTGTAAGTACTGATGCTTGATCATGTAAATTACAAAACGGTTACGGAAAGTGCAGCAATTCTTGGTATTTGCTTCGTCTTGGGAAAAATAAATTATAATGATCTTCAAATACGTTCTGTCTTTATGAAATAATTATTTTCGTTTTTTCCTTCATCTTTATTTTGTGAGCCAACATAATTGTACTGGTATTATATAATAAATAACATCTTGCTTGGCATTAAACCTGTTTGCGCTATAATATACATGTACAAATGTCCATACTTTGAAAGCAATCATCATTCGCATTCAATCTTCGTCACCTCAGTTAACATAGATATTTGTCTTACTACGAATATTGTACTATCATCGCCGTGCACATGTCATACACACAACTTTTTAGCATGTAAATTCTTGTAGAATTTTGTTATACTAGTATTATGAAGAAAAATAATATATGAATAATAGTTATCAAAGGTACCAGGTTTATAATTAGATATACCAGACGCGCGTCTCGTCTACATAAGACTCATCACTGACGCATTCAAAATAATAAGAAAGTCAGATAAGTTTCAAGTTGAAGAGGACCCAAAATTCCAAAAATGTGTGCCAAATACGGCTAAGGTAATCTTTGCGTTGGATAAAAAAATCCTTAGTATTTCGAATAATTCATACTTTTGCAAACAGTTAAGAAAAATTGTCATATCATTGATATTCATGTCAACACCGAATTGCTGACTACTGGGATGGTGATACCCTCGTGGAATAAACGTCCACCAGCAGTGGTATCGATGCAAAAGTGTAAATAGTTATCAAAGGTAGCAGGCTTATTATTTGATATACCAGACGTGCGTTTCGGCTACATAAGACTCATCAGTGACGCTCATATCAAATAATAAGAAAGCTAAACAAGTTTAAAGTTTAAGAGAATTGAGGACCCAAAATTCTAAAGAGTTGTGTCAAATAAAGTTGACTTTTTTGTATAATCGTAATCGATGAGAAAACAATTTACCAACACGAAACAATGCAAAGTATATCTTATGTCATTTCCATCTTTTTATTCTTATCTGAACCAGGCCTTTTCCAAATGATTTTTACAGCTTAATACTTGCAGTTTAATATGTGGCTCATAGGGGGGACAACAAAAGAAGGGATTTCTAATTACTGGATCAATTATGGGAAGTGGCAAATAGACTATTGAGCAGTATCAGACTTCTGAAACAATTAAACGCTATGCAAACATCAAAAGTTACTCAATGGTAATCAGTCTGATGAACGTTTAGTCCTCGAGGGCATAAAATGCCTGAGCCATTTTGTCAAGACGTCTTAGAAACGGTTTTCACTGCTCTTTATTTTATCTTTCAGTTGTTTTCATTTTCATTCGCGCACCAATGATAAGTTTCTTGTATCCATGACGTTCATATTGATACAAAACCATAATTCTGATATCTTAGGTTACCACTTTAAAGATTGTAGTCGATACCACTAAATACTGATGGACGTTTCGGTCCCGATGCCACCCACAGTCAAGAAATTAGCATTATGTTTTGACAAGTGTAGTCAGTAATTTTCTCTTAACTAAACATAAAAAATTCGAAACACTTTAAGATTTGTCTACCCTAAAACAAAGATGGCTTTCGCCATTTAAAGCATTTCTTTTCAACTTCGAAGTGGACTTGATTTGGCATTTTTTTTTCATTCAAGTGCTGCCCCTGAAGCTTTCGCGTATTAGCGCGCATTTGAAATACAACATCGCAAAAGTTGTTACTTGCATTACATTTTAATAAATGACGTTTTCTACTACAAAATCTACAATACATTACGATAAAGGTGAAATAATGACAGATTCGTTTGCATGTTTTTGAATTATCCATCTTCAAATACATTTAACATGAACCAGATGGCTTCATATTTTTAAATATAATACATGGCATGTGTCATCAAAAATTATACAAAAAAAAACAACATATATTTAAGATTCAAAATTAGGAACAAAATAGTTGCTTCGCAAATACTTTGAATGCTTGAAAAAAAGGCTACATGATATTAAAGAAAAAGGTTAAAATGTCAGAGGCGAACAAAATTTTTTTTACAAAGAAATTTTTAAGTTGAATATTGTATCAAAAATAGTTGTACAGTAACGCCCAATGATGACCGGAGAGATAATACACAAAACTGGTTGGAGCATTATAACCAAAGTGGATAAGACAGAACAGTCATTTATTATCAACTATGCCAGAAGGAGTTGTACTTAGTGTTATGGTCCTGTTTTTCCTTTGTTTTCCTCTTATAGGTGATATTTTCCCTCGGTTTTGGCTTTTACCCGGATTTGTTTTCTCTCACTCGATTTATGACTTTTGAACACCGTTATTCTACTATTGCCTTTATTTGCAAACGTTTTTTTTCAAATGAATCTCAACAAACCCAGGGGAAAATAATCAATTATGAATTTTCTCATTCTGTATGTGCTATTGGTTGTCGTTGGTTTCTATCTAAAATACACGTTTTACATTTATTTACCTAGGAAAAACTCATGACATTGGATTTTGACTTTTGAAATATTGAACATTTTGTCAACCCAGTGACTTTTATAGCTAAACTATTTTGTATGGGTGCTACTGATTGTTACTGGAGATTTGTTGACCTGTACTAGTGTTGTTCATATAGATGTCTTAGGTTGATAGTTGTCTCATTGGCTATAATACTTCACTGTAACTCCTTATTCTTATATTGGATGCTCATATAAGTTACTTTCGGCATTTTTTCTGTATGTTTTGTGACCTAGCTTTGTATAAACAAGGAAAAAGACAACTTTCATATGAAAGGTCAGCAGCTTTTAACTTTAAAATATCCAGGACACAAAACCACTAAACTAAGGCAGTTTTAACAGTATCCGGAAATATCAAGGGCATTAAACAAGTATAAATATCCTGATTAAACCATAGATAATAAAAACCCTTTATGAAATAAACCTTTTAGCTTATATGAATATATAAAGTTATTGTTGTACTTTACTCTCAGTTATTTATTTAATTTTGGTTTTTAATTATTGCAGATCTTACTTCTTTGATGGGAGCTGTGTGATACCGGGCTTGGCATTTGAACCGTCCTGGTTACTCTCTTATCAGCAGGTTCTAAAATAAGAGGTGATTCAATTAATATGATGAGATTTTTACCGTAAACGTGTTATGTTATTCATCGTTAATCAAATAAAGGCAACAGTAGTATACCGCTGTTCAAAATTCATAAATCGATAGAGAAAAAACAAATCCGGGTTACAAACTAAAACTGAGGGAAACGTATCAAATATAATCAAAATTTTCGATCTATTTTTTTTTTTTTTTTTTTTTTTTTTTTATCTTTAACGTTTTTTTTTGGCTTTTTTTTTAACATTTACAAATATATTTAATTGCACCAGAGAAATCTAAGTTTGCAACTGTTCCAATAAGTAAAGACGACATAAGTTCCCGAGGATAATTTTATCATCCACACCGTCTCAAGTTGTTAATACATTTATTGGTTTTCTTTTACAGCTAATTTGATGGCTAACAAGCAAGATTGCGATTGATTTTCTACTATTTGGTTACTGTTGTTCAAGAACCATTAGTCGTTATTACTGTAGACGTACTCCAGACAGCCAGTGTTTATCACTGGTATGATTTTAATCGCTTTTTAAAAAAAAATAGACTGAGAAGTCCACCAATCCAAAATGTAATGTGACACATTATAAAGGGACAATGGATTTATTCAAATCATAACGTAATTTACTAAAAACGAATTTAAAGACAAATACTTGAAATGCGGCGATCACACATAGACAGGAAAGTTGGATCTCTATCGGATCGCATTCGGGAAAATTATTGCCGCTGTGGTGTTTGACCTTGCGTACCAGAATCAGATTAAGTACGGTATTATCGGGACGTTTCCTGGACAATGTCTGATTGTTTTCGCAATCAAATATTTCTCTTTTAAGCTGGGGTCACACATTTGCGATTTTTACTGCAGTCCTTGACAGGACCATTCCCAATCAAAATTTGTTAAAAGTCTGATCAAGATCCTGTGAGTCGTGGCTGAAAATTTTGTTATCCATTCGTTTGATGTGTTGAGATTTTGATTTTACCATTTGATTAGGGACTTTTCGTTTGAATTTTCCTCTGAGTTGAATATTTTTGTGATTTTACTTTTGATTAAAATTTGTTAAAACGATTATTCAATCACGACAACAATCAGATATTGTTCAGGAAGCATCCCAATCAAAGTCGTTTCCAGCTGAATTAATCCCAATTATACGTTTCTCCATCTGATATTAATCCGATTTGTATCTATAACTTGAAAAATAACCAGACCGAATCTGTCCCGACAGCGTCCCGATTATACCGAATGTGATCCGACAGAGATCAACAGTGACCAGACATTGAACCGACACTGACGGAAGATATCCATTAGAAAATCGTGGCAACTATCGGGGTGATCAAGTACTGTCGGAACGCAATCCTAATCGCATTCTGCTATACCGCAGTACAACGGCTTGGTATGGACTCCATCATATTGTGTTTTATAATTGGCGATATTATGCCTGTTTCACAGAAAACCGTCCAGAAATCACAGAACAGTGCGACGATTTTGATCCGATACAGCAGAATTTGTCACGACATAGTCACAATTGTAATCAGACTAGACAAACTCGGCTGAGTGTCCCTTCAAAATTTACGGGACACACCTAACTGTCGAGATGCCTGGCAGACCAATCCGGACTTTTCCCGATCCGTAGGAATCTGTTACGAACGCATACGACTGCGTTCAGGCAATAATATAGGACATTTAGATCATCGAGGATAGTAGTAAGACTTTTTCACTTTTGTGTCTTATCGCTGTCTGTTCTAAAACGGGAGCACTATGTGAACACTGCATTACATGTCTAGCAACGAATCACATGGTCTTCATATTCCTTTTGATAAGTTGAAAATAGGGAATGATTCTATCATGGAAGGGGGGGGGGGGTCCCACTCTATCATGGACACATTCTATTAGAGGAGAAAAACAGTTACCATAGGGATATTCAAACTCATATTTTAAACTCATAAGTCAAAAATTAACTGACAATGCTGGACAAAAAAGAAAAAACGAAAAAAAAAAAAACAAAAAACAAACTGAACATAAAAAACTATTGACTGAACAACACGAATTCAGGGATGCTTAACAAGAAAAAAAAATCATTCAAAGTATATGGCGGAGTTAAACTAGTATCATATTTCTAGCTCTCATCCCTCCTCATTTCGAGTGTGCAAATGTTTCTGATATTTTTGGTTAGAAAACAGATAAGTTCCAAATATAGTCACTGTCTTTCTATAAGATATTATAAACAGACAGACACCTGAATGTTACCCCCCCCCCCCCCCCCCCCCTTGTTTTATCCGATATGTTTACCCTAAAAATATTGAGTTTTTATATTTTACAACAATATATTTAGAATATTTGAACGAACAATGACCTATGCCTAAAAAATTGATAGAAATTATATTTTTAAAAGCCTTGAAGAAACGAAATATGAACGTACTAACAGTGCACTTAGACCACAAAAAATGTTATTCTTTAGGGATCGATGACTTACAGAGGAACAAAAGAATCATACGTGATCCCTAGCACAGTATTTTTGTTTTCACTTCGTTATGATCAACAATAAGTTTATGTGTACTGTTGTTTACTACGAACACGTTATTTTAGAAATTTCAATGATGTAAACATTATATTATCAAAACAGCTGAGCATGCAGTAAACGTATGATATAATAATAGACAAGACAATTAATGAATATGCATTAGAATTGATCAGACAGAAGGCAACATTAAGGAGTGCGACAAAATCTACCTGTGATAGTTAAATTTAGAGTTTAAAACCCATAATAAGTTCTGATACAAGTGATTGTAATTGGTCGTTGCGAATAAGTAAACCTAAGTTTTGAGGTAGACGAGATAAGCTTGATCAAACCTCGATCGCTGTGCTGTGAAAACGTCGTACATGTTTAAAACAATTAAGCTATGTATCTTGGTTAATTAGAACATAATCTATTCAAAATATCTCTCAGACTCCATGTATATAAACGCCACGAAAATACAGCGTATACAATTAAAATTTATCATTAAATAGTCCATTACCAATCAATTTTAATGTGCCCTGCAGTTTAAAAAGCCACGTGGTTTCTTTTAATGTTTACAAACACAGGAAATCCCCACGCGGTATTTCTGTGTCAAGGCTAAAGTTGTTTATGTATTTATTTTTGCTGCGGGTTGTACAGTGAAAGTCGGCAGGGGCATCACTATATAAACTTTTGCAATAAAATTTATAATTTATACTATTTAATTTACTGACCAAAAGCAAAGTTCAAATAGAATTGTAAATTAGGAAATTTATTTTCTAGCTGCACAAGGTAATATATGTTTTTAGTATATATATGTGTATAGCTCTGACTAAGGTATCCATTGTTTTTCTGACAGTCAAATTTATATTCAAACGCGAAATTTACATTCTTTAAATATGAATTATTGGGTGTTTGGAACCAAGCTCCGTAGAAATTTGTGCTTTAAAAACATTTTAAAATAAATTGTCAGTTTCACCGCCCCTTATTTTTTATTTGGTCCACTTTGATAAAGACCCGCAATCCTGTCAATGCACAGCTAGTCTGTGTACGGAAACTTTTCATAAAGGGGGGGGGGGCTGACTGACCTAAAAGGGGGGTGGCGCTCCAGTTATGCATATGTGATTCCAACAAAAGGGGGAGCATGCCCCCAGGGTCCCCCTCCTGGATCCGCCTATGAATGGGGAAGGGTATAGATGATAGCTCAGTATTGGTCCGATTTAGATGTATGATCTAAATGTTTGAATATCATAATTTTTTATTACAGATAGGCGTAATGGAAAAACGGGAAATGAGAGACTTTTTGGGAAACACCCAACATTATAATCCTGAATCTAACAATTTTAGTGCAGCAGAAGCTGCAAAGGCTAAATTCAGATACAAAGGTGCACATCATATGGGTTCCAATCCCGACGCAGGAATGAGGACTCATGAGGGAGGCCTTAAATTGAACATTTTCACCCAGTTTCGACGATCAAGGTCCGAAAGTTGTGGAAGTGAAGGAGAACCCACATCACCCATTGGGTCTACATCATGTGCATTGCCACCAATTCATGCTATATTATAAACCAACGCACAAAATGAAAATTGCTTAAATATTTTAGTCATAATAGCATTTGTTGTGTTTAAGAGAGAAAAACAGTCATACGAGCTCAGAAAATATTGTCATAGAGATAGCAATTTCATGGGCAAGTGTTTCAAATGTGTATGGTGTTCAGATCAAATCTTTATTTTAATATTTAAATGTTGTTAGATGTATATACATGTACAGACATGCTCATATTTGTTATTGTTTTGTTTATACAATGTTATTCCAAATAAATTTTCTACAAATTCTTCTATTTTTAAATAATCGATTTTAACCAAGCTGTCGGCCAAACATGAGTAATTTACAAACAACTGAAGTAGGTTAGTGTTCTTTTGTGTAAATTGTGTTAAGTATTGATATACTCTTAAAGAGACATGTTCATAACCAAATATTGAACCCGTGTAACCTTTTGTTGACTAAAAAGAGAAGAAAGGGCTACACATGGTCCTTAATTTGATTTTCGTATGCACCAACCAGGTTTTTTCAGTTTTTATGAATTTTCTATTTTTGGACAGCTACTATATAAGTATGCCTGTCGTCGTGTTTGAACTGTAGATTGCAAACAATTGAATTCGTTGAAGGTCGGGGTTGTAGAGAATTGCAATATATCATATATTCTTTACAGATCCGTCAATGAGACTAATATTATATTCGGTTATTATTTGTAAATTTATTCAAAACTATAATTGTTCCATATGTTTTACTGTACGGACAAACAGTAGGTACTTGTTATTCGAAATAAACTCATCATAGATACCAGAACTAAATTTAGTATACACCTGACGCGCGTTTCGTCTACAAAAGACTCATCAGTGACGCTCGAATCCAAAAAAGTTAAAAAGGTGAAATAAAGTACGAAGTTGAAGAGCATTGAGGAATATACTAGACTAAATGGATTCAAATGATTGCTTCGCATCACGGTGCGGATCTATTAGTTTCAGTCGACATACAATTTGCAAGTTGAATTTTTCGCTAATTGTACACAAACGATAGCACTAAAGTATTCGGTTAAAAGGATGTTGATGAGCATGAAGTTGGAAAGACTCTTCACATACTAGTAGTTTAGCATGATCGCATACACAAGATTTTAAATCTCGAAAGGCTTTATTTGTAGTTCCTGCGAAAAAAAGTGACGGAAATTTCATATATTATCATGATGAGTAAGTTATATAAGTATTCGAGGAACTCGAGGTAGATTGCTGAAAAGTCTGAGGAAGCTTGGCGATACGCATGTTCGTATGAAGCTGGATTCCTAATTTCAGAAAGCCTAGCTTTGTAGTTTTCATTAAAAACGCGACAAAATTTCAACTCTCCACCCAAGTCACAATTTATAGAAGTAAACCATTATAGCTCAATCTACAGTCTTCAACACAGAGCCTTGGCTCACACCGAACAGCAAGCTATAAAAGGCCTCAAGAATACTAGTGTAAAATAATTCAAACGGGGAAAAACAACGGTCTAATCTATACAAAGAAAGAAACGAGAACCACTCATGAACCACATCAACAAACGACACCTATTGAACATCACATTCCTGACAGATGACAGGCGCACACAATTGCAGAGGGTGTACACGTTTTAATGGTACCAAACCTTCACCCTTATCTGAAACAATAGTCTTAAATCACAACATAGAAAGGCACACTATAAAATATCAATTGGAATGGCTCAACTCACTTAATAGACGTAGTAACAAGTCCAGTATGTGTGAAAACATACAAGTATTTGAACAAACAGGAAATACATTGAATGATGAATCTATCACACAGTGTAAAATTCTCACATGAACCTTGTCTGATTTTAAATGTAAAGAATCCCTGTACTCGCAGGAATGTGACCGAAATGTTATGGGACAGAGGACCGGATGTACAAAATGTAAGTGTGTTTAAGGACAGACGGAAACCAGTACGCCCCTTCGTTTGTGAACATGGGTACCGTATAAGACTGTTTATTTGGAAGTAAGAGCATTTTATTATTATAATGTCCGATAAAATTTAATTATAAAATAATACGATTAAAACAGTCCTAGTACTACCAAAACGGCATGTATCATACTGGTGACGTTGTCCTGGTCATATAAATCACGTGATCTGTATTGCTTTTCGGCCAGGTCCAATAGTTCCGATACGAACTGGCAATGAATCCTGAAGTACATGTAAACATATATAATTGTCCATGTCATTCAGGATTCATTGACAGTCCGTATTGGAAATATTGGCCCTATATTCACATCATTACCAGTCTGTATTGGAACTATTGGCTCTATATTCACATCATTGCCAGTCCGTATTGGAAATATTGACCCTATATTCACATTTGATGTATGTAATACAGCATTTAGAACTAGTCTGTATTGAAAAAGATTATTTAATAAAAGTGTTATGAACTGGCTATTTCTGTAGCGGCACTATGGGTCTCGATGCCAATACAGCAAACATTGAATCTATACCACTGCCGATACAGACACAGCCAGTTAATAACACTATATTATAATATATACAGGTTTAACTATTTAAAACTAGGAAATTAGCTCTGAAAAGAATTAAAAGTATTGTATTTATCTTGCATGTATTTTATTCGGCCTAACCGGCATTTATATTATTTGACTTTCTATGTCTTCTTAATATGTCATCAATCAATCCTATGTCATATTAAAATACGAAATTGAACTCATATATAGGAATGGACAAACGACTAAACCCGAGTTCATGTTGTGACAATTTAATGCAGACTTGCAATACATGCATACCATATATTTTTTTTCATAATTATTCTCATTTCCAGAGAGCAAAGAGACTACCGTTATGCTTAATAGGCTTGCCATAGAAGTATTGATTCATATTATTCAAAACATAGCCGACAATAAAAATAAATGTCACAAATAACTGATGAGGTATGATTGAAATGATTACACTAAATCCTTTGAAGAGATACTAGTCTATGAAAATATGGTCTATTTTTTGCCGTTAAACTAGCTTAATATAGTAAATGTGAATTTTTGAGATTTGTCTCGTTTCTTTGTGTTCTTGGTGCACACGTATATTGATCTGACGAGTCAGACGCTTCAATTTGATTCAACAGCGTGACGCTACCTATGTTACCGGATAGGAATGTCTATATGTGTGTATTTCCTTCGTATTCTCTATGTGCCCAACTCAATCCACAGGCATGATAGTCGTATCACAATTATTTTAGTTTATTGTTGAAGTTCTACTCAGGTAATCAGTTTACCATACCGGGCCCATAATAGCCAAACTGACTATACGATACGAATTTTGCTTATTGTGGAAGGTCGTATCTTTGTCTTTTGCTGCAGGTCAGACCATTAGCCAATAAATACAAGAATTTCCAATTTCCTTTTCTCCCTGTCGAATTTGAGAGTAATGAAATAAAGGTTATGTAATTGTACCGTTTTATAGTTTCTTTTTCTGGGTATATTACAATTCTCCCAAGTAGAGGCAAGCTTCTATCCCGGTGACTTTATGTAGGGTTGCTATCTTTTAAAAGCTCACCCAACCAATCCTTTTTTCAATCTTCAGATGTACTGCTTGCAAAAAGAAGTGCCTGTTAAATGTGACCAAATATTTTTTTTTTATCTTGTCTCGATTTTTCCCCAATAGATCGAAATCTACCATTAAATATGATACAAGATGTGGTTTTAGTGCCAACTCGAACTATCCATCCAAGTCACAATTTGTATAAGTAAACCGTTTTAGGTCAAACTACGGTCTTTAACACGGAGCCTGGCTCACACCGAAGAGCAAGCTATAAAGGGTCCCAAATAATACCAGACTTACAGTGTGAAACCACTCAAAGAGGAGACTAATCTATGTAAAAACGAGAAACCTGAAACCCTTATAAAACCACACCAACAAACGACAACCACTGCGCATCAGGTTAAAAGTTGTAACATTGAAGTATATCCTCCAATTTTTTAAGATGTACGGTTCGCATAGAAGCATAGATTGTTAAAGGTGAGAGACAAAGAGTATCTCCTTTAAATCTAACGTACCCTCCCCCTTTTCGTATCTTCTCTTCGTATGCCTTACATAGATAGACTGCAATCGGAAAGATTGCAAAAGAAATGCGTTATTTCTAAATAGGAACGACTTGATATGGATTTAAAAATAGATAATAAAACAATGCATCAATGATAAGGTTAGTTTAAGATTTATAAATACTTTCCAGGTGACTCGTAATCATCAAGGACACTGACCTAGTTTATTCTGTAAACTGTAAACACACGCTTTCCGCAAAACTAGGCCAGCGGCTTGATTATAACTCGTTAAACTCTTGAAACTTTGTAGAACAATTTATTTTTGACAAAAAATATTGTATACACAAAATATCATTGTGAGACCTTATGCACACTAAACACAATTTTATTATCACCACGATAGCGATTTGATCGCAAACAATCAGTCATATCTTTGCACACATTCATGGAAAATCAAACCAATGAGAGATCACTACAATATGTACACATATATACCCTCGTGAGGTAGCACTATAGTCTTTTGAAAACGACCAATCCGACTAGAATTAGTTCTTGGACGAAATGTTTATTTGAAATCAAATTCATGTCTAAGCTCCTTCATTTTTAGACTGTTTGCTATTGATTGTCCTGGGGCCCCAAATTGAGATTGAGTGTTGGCTTGCATGGCAGCATGAAGTGGTGGGGTAGTTATTGGTGATCCAATGGGTGATGAAGGTTCTCCTTCACTTCCACAACTTTCTGATCGTGTTCGTCTAAACTGTTGACCAAATATTTGCATTTTCGGACTACCTTGATGTGTTCTGACCCCAGCCTCGGGATTAGCTCCCATATAATGTGCACCTTTGAATTTGAATTTTGCTTTAGCAGCATCATCTGGGTTGACTTGGTTCATAGCAGGATTAAAATGGGTGGTTGTTCCCAAAAAATCCCTCATTTCTTTTTTCTCCATGATTAACTCACTGAAATGAAATAAATGAACAATATAATTGACGAGACAAAAATGCATTTCACAGAAAAATATAGCAGTATTACTTACTACATTTTGTATATTTGAAAAGCAGCAATTATTTATTTCATTTTGTCAAATTGTTTTAATTTTGAGGTGATGCCTCGGACGTCGAAGTCTTATAAAGATGTCAACGCATAAAAAAAATATAATATAGCCGCGATTACAAGACGCCATATAAAACAGAAACATAAACATTTTTCCGTTTACCGGATTATCGATGTTTTTGCATTTCTTAAGAAATGATACATGTAAATGACAGATACTAGGATAGAGGACAGGGGACAAGCCCTGTTCCATACGGAGCTATCTATACTAGTCATATTTCCTGTTTTATTCTATTCTTGACCCATTTCTAATGTTGTTTTGCTAAGAGCACCCCTTTTCAACGACAGCAAAATCCTGGACTCATACCTAGCTGTGTTTACTAGTTTGAAATAATCGACCAAATTTTTCTGGTGGCACAAATTAATGCCAATACTAGATTGATGTCACTGATGATAAAAGAGAGAATAAAATTGTAATTTAAAAATTTCAATACTGATATATTTGGCATAAATAAAACATTTTAAATATAATAAAAATGCGGTTTCTTACCTTTATTAATTACTCTTGAAACACTATTGCCCTATTCTATGTTTTGAATTATGCTTCCACGAGCTAATTGCTCTTCTTTATATACCAATGCCCCTGCCGTCTTCATTCGTAGAACCCGTAGTGGCCTACACATAAACAAAGCCAGCCTTGACAGAAATTATCGCCACGTGGTGACTAACTTGTGTTTGTAAACATTCAAGTAAACCACGTGACACTTTCTCTGTGAGGCACATACACAGGTTTGATGAATTTATATGCTGGCTTGCCCATCTGAAGCGTGTAATGATATCTGACTATGAATTTTGTTTATATGATGACCTTACATCGACTTTCAAAAAACTATCAGTACCTCGCAATTAGAATTAGTGTAACTGTTAAAGAATAAAAACTATGACAGTGTCACTGTGTAGTATGATCAAGGGTGTAAATCATTGTCAGAATAAAAAATACGAAGAGTTTAACTGTTTATAGTTAGTTATGTGGTATCAATATATTGATATTTCTCTTGAGATTCCTAAATGTAACTTATTTTAAACAAAATACTTTAACAATGTCTTTGTATAAATACAAAAATAACAAAAAAAACAATTTAAACTCCCTTTATGTACCTTTCTATAAAAAAAATCTTGCATATTCATAAGCCAGTCTATTTTAATCATACATTGGACGAATGTTCAGTATTATTTTTTCCTAACACACAATCAACAATAAACTTGTTTTGTAAATAAAACTGAATTTGGAAATGTTGACAAGTATCTCCCAGTAAATAACAGACAAATGAAAACAGCGCATGCATACGTCACGTATATGGTGGCAAATATCAGTACCTTGACTTTTAAAAGTAGTGATCAGTAGTAAGGGAGCTACCATTTCATTTTTTAATAGGGGGGGGGGGGGGGGGGGGGGGGGGGGGGCTAGGATGAAATTTGAAAAAAATAGGCAGGACAGGAGTTTTGAGTAAAAAAAAAAAGGCAGGATGAGACACTTGCAAAAAAAAAAGTCAGGACGACAATTTAGGTAAAAAAAAGTCTGGATAAACTAAAAAAAAGGGGGGACAATTTAAACCAAGTTTGGAGTGGAACAGGTAAAAAGTCTGAATTTACCATAATGATTGATCTAGGTCCATTGGGGGAACGTCACCTTACCGCCCCCTCAAATCATTTCACATCTCATAATTACGGTACAGTAGTTTTAGAAATAAATCCAGAGTTCAGGCACTTCCCACTAACGTCATTTAGAACCACAGAATCGAAGTGGGCTTTTATTAGTATTAATATATCTATATACATGTAGCCCTAAGGCACTACATAGAGAGAAGGGATTTAAATTATCATGTGACTCGGGCGGCAGCAGATACCAATTTTATGTCTATAAACTTTAATTTGACCTAGCTGGATATGAAACCCATAAAAAAAATTTCTACTCGTGGTTAGCAGTGGTTTATACAGAACACCGTACACGATATTCTTGAATTCTCCAGTCATCGAGATTCTTTTGGAATTTGCAAGGGGGAAAGCATGATTTTCAGTTGATTTTGCCCTAAAATCAAATTGATAATGCATCTCAAGATTCTCTCTAATGCAGAATCAAATTGATATTCATATGCAATATGCCAAATACCCTCATCAATTCGACGAACCTGCACAAAATGTTGACTGTTTGGCTCGCATATGTTCGTTTAGAAATAATATGGATCACAATCATCGACTGTAAAAGATTTAATACAGGATGTTTTACTTTGTGTGGGGCATTAAGTTGTGATTCTAGCACAACTGGCAATTATAAATTGTTTATAAGGAGCAATGTTGATTTTTGAAATTTCTTTATTTAGAGCTTCTTTTAAACTAAAGTAAATTGCATTTTAAAGTTCAGAGAGAAAAGTAAACCATAGATTTCATCTATGAGTAAACAGACATTGAACGTGTATGTTATTTATAAATATTATTCACCGAGCTGTTGCCTAACAGTTTAGTCAACATCGATTTTCTTGCCAATAAAACAACTAAGTTTGATTAAATTGTCATAATCAAAACAAAATAAATAAACGTTAGAGTACAAAAAATCACGCCATTGATTAGGGTTAAGCATCGGATGCACACTCAATAGAGTCCTTGACACAACATTGGATCTTCCCTGTAAATAACATTTAAGATAGAAAATGATAGAGAAAATAGGGTGTATTTAAGTACTAATTATACTATCATAGTTCATGTGCGTTCTATCCAAGTTCATGTATAGGGGTTTAAAAAGGGAGATTGGAGACCCCTACGGTGTAATGAGTGGTAGGGACGAGAGGGGACGAGAGGCGAAATATACCAAAGGAACATTCAAACTCATATAGGTCGAAAGTAAACTGACAATACGTACAATGCCAAAAAATATAAAGACCAAAAGACAAATTGCAGTTTACAAAAAACATTCAGAAAACTACCGTAAATACTGACCAACACGACCCCCCGCCCCCCCCCCCCCCCCTCAAAAAAAAAAAAACCAAAAAAAAACGGGAGTGTTCTAAACCGCTAAGATAGGTTGTTGTTTAAAGCTTCAATGTATATAATAAGGTCGAGAAATTTATAAGATGTAATATATGAAATGGTTGAAGATTGAATCATAAGTACAAAAAAATGTACCTTAACCTTATCAGATGTCTTTTCATTACTTGTCACAGTTGGAATTAATACCACAGTCGTAAATGCATATATTTGTTTAATCTAATAATCTATTGGGTAAATATATATATTTATTTTAAAATTATGATAAGGATGGTTTTGTTTGATTTTTGATATTTTGATCCAAGTCAAATTGACAGTTTGCTTTATTATATGCTATATTTACACCAAGCCCTCATTATAGACATTAGGTTGATCTTATGGGAGGTTATGGGTTGCATTTGGAAGGTGGTATATTTTCTGGTCAATTTGAACCCGACCATACTGGCAAATGGTCATTTTCAGTCTATTTATCTATTTTAGTACGACCTTGAGATGAACATTGACCAAACTGTGTTTCTTTGTCATTCGACTATCACCTTCTAGTTACAGCAGTCCATCTATAGATACTGACTGGAAGTAAATGTCTTTTAATTTACTTGCTGGGCAATTATTATTGGCAAGCCATGGCCAGTTATGTCTTATTGTCAGTTTTTGACGGATTTCTGACAAAACAGTGATAAAGATTTTACACACCAGTTCTTTTTTTTTTTTTTTTTTTTTGGGGGGGGGGGGTATTATACATATGTACCTTCTTGTGTAACTGCACCATCTATCATGCATATATAGAGGATAATAGTTAATATGTTCGGCCATCCCATCCCATCTGATTTTGGCTACTTTTCACATTTTTCACATTTTAAACTTTATGAGAAAGGTATAAAAATTTCTAATTTCATTAAATCACAAGTCTAAGGACCACAAATTGCATGGTTAAAGACCCTACTGTCGACACAGTTCTGCTGAGACAAGTCTAAAAAAGATATGGTGGGTCATACGAGCTATCAAAAAATGGTGATTGCTATCATGACTACAAGCGTGGATGGGGCGAATGGCTGATACCATCAGTACTTATATCTATAAAACAAAGATACTGACAAGAACGACATTAGATGGTTCTCTAGTTTATTTATATGGTGGATATTTAAGTGCCATCAAATTCGTTAGTGGAAATATCCACCATATTCCAAATAACATAGATAAGTGACATTAATACCTACTAGCCTGTAGCTTATCACAGGACTTGGTTCATAGGTCTGTTTTGTCAACTGTATTCGGGTCTATCAATTTTCTACGTATCGGCTTGCCCTCTACAGTTTTACATACTGTCTAGGCCTACATTGAGATATTGACCTTGACAAAAGTACATGTATTGATAAAGTAGTGTGTCAATATTTGATTGTATATCAGATCATTCACTTTAGAAGTTAAGATATTTTCACATAAAACACGTCATTATTTATCTTAAACAAACAACAATATTTACAAAACATACCGTTTTATACAAACACAAAGGGAAAAAAAAGGTCAAAAGAGATGTATGCTTAATGTCCAGTGGCAAACATGTTATGCAAATTCAGGGTATTAAATGTATTCGTGGTATTATAAACATTTACATGATTATTATCATAAAAAACGAAGGACTTGATATTGTGCACCACCACCTTGAGGACTTCATATAAGAATAAGAAGGTCGAGGCTCAATGCACTATATACCTCTGTACAACAGAGGCAAGGTCCAAGAGAAAATGAAAGAAACCTGCACATCATAAAAAAGGCATGCACTCACAAATTATTAATTAAAAAATAAAAATCTGAATGGTGTGAATTCATTGTATAAATACGTAAGAACACTATACAATTCATTAATTTAATTTAACTGATAAAGATTGCCGTCTTCTCTTCTTTTGTATTACATTAAAAGCATCACTAGATACCATGAGTAACAAGGACTGGTCACAAAAAACTAATTTCTATATCTGTCGAGACTGTTTATTAACCCCTGGTTGTCTGATTTTGTTTTCATGTTGATTGTGCGCTATTTTCATCACTTGGTGTCAACAATCAAGAAATATTTTGAACTTCCAACCTACTTTGAAGGTTTGAAACTAGCCCTTACTGGTTATTCGAGGTTCTTAATTAATCTCTTTTACACTATTGAAAAATTATAACCATTTAGTTTGCTTAAAAATTTAGAAGCATGCACGATTTTTTTTAGAATGAAATTCAAAACAGTGTGGCTGTGGCCATTGATTGACACATTAAGTTCATCCATTGACTGGGACAATTTACGTGAACGTTTGTCTGTAACGACCACTGTTCACGACGTACCTACGATAGACATTTAAACTGTGGGGTCACCAAAGGTTTCTTAACGCCTTTAATTATAAAATAATTCAAAAAATTAAACAGGAATAACCTTTATGTTTTGATTTATATAATTGATATAAATCAAAACATCGTGTTATTTCTGATTAATTTTTCGAATTACTTTATTAAGGTGTTGAGAACCTTTGGTGACCCCATAGTTTAAGTGTCTTTAAAAAGTACACAGTGAGCAGTGGTCGTTACATACAAACGTTCACCTAAATTGTCCAAGTCAATGGATGAATTTAATGTGTCAATCAATGGCCACAGCCACACTGTTTTGAATTTCATTCTATTAGTTGTTAGTTGCTTTGAACTAGTAACTGCGAGTACTATTAGATCTGTAGTTTTTATAGCTGACTATACGGTATGAGCTTTACGCAATGTTGAAGGCCGTATGGTGACCAATAGTTGTTAATTTCTGTGTTATTCGGTCTCTTGTGGAGAGCTGTCTCCCCACATCTTCTTTTTTATATTAACATAAAACACACTTGTTTTCATGAAATCGAATGGTCATTATCATATTTTGGATCATTTGATAACAGTAAACGACAAGACTTTTTCGACCTAAAAAGTGATTTCATAAATATGGGCACATATTCACAACGTATTGTTTGACCTCAAAATAGATCACTACATTAATATATTCCGAAGTAATCAGAAGTGTATACAAATGGGTTAAACTATTTCTTTGATGAAGATGTATTATGTCATGTAAATTACATGAAATATAGGTAATACGCCAAAAGGTAAATGTTCATAAAACAAACTTGTGGTTAAGTATGATGTCCTATATGAAGTAAACAAATTCATGGAATAAAATTTTATTTTTTAAGCAAATTGACGTGGTTATAAGACTAAATGCAAATTCAAGTATACATACTTATAGCCATTTTCTGCATACTAAACAAAAGTCAACATGGTAAGAAAATAGAAAACATGGACATAAATCATGAATTACTAATGCGAAAAGCTTACACTTAAAACAGTCAAGGATCCTTCATGAGTTTCTAGTAACGCACATTTCCATATGTTCCTGCGTATTTGAATACATTGAATACATTAAGGAAAGTCGCTTGTGACGTTTTGGAATTTTTGTCAGATTTTCGAAATCCTCTGGTTATATCCATTTTAATGCCTTAAAAGTTTACACATTGACCCCATTTTTCTTTTTATAAATCTTTTAAAGATGCAATTATAAGCCATATGTAAAAGTCCTTTAAAATCTTTGTTATATTTTTTATTATAGTTTTTGGGAACTTAAACTTGTCAATGATGATTAAAGCTAAGAAAAATCAAGAGAGAACATTTTCCGACAAAATTTAAATGGCTAATATCTCGAAAACATGCACCTTGACCTATATATTTTTTTTGCTCTTTTAGTTTCTTTATAAGTCCCAATCAATATATGTTCTCGTGGGTTTTAACCCACCCCTACTGAAAAATGGTCATTTTCAGTTTATTTTCCGATTTTAAAATGACCTTGAGGGGTGAACCTTGACCACTAGCAGACTGTGTTTCTCTGTCATTTTAGTATTACCCTATAGTTGTAGCAGTCCATTCATGCTAACTGGGAGTGTATAGGACTTAAGTGTCTTGCTGGGAAATTATTATTGTCAAGTCAGGCTAGCCTAAATGTCCGTTATACGGATTTTTGACAAAACGATGACCTACATTTTACAGACTACATTCCTATTGGCCATATTATACCTCGTTGTGTTCCTGTACCACCTATGCATGCTTTTATGATAATAGTTCATACCTACAGTCACTTCCAGATACGTAGTGGCCATCAAAAGATGCCCACCCCCACCTGATTTTGGCTACTTTTCACGTTTTTCCGATTTTGAACTCGAAAACGGCTTTCAAAGTGCCATATTTTCATATACATGTACAGACATCTGAGTAAAGTTTATGGACCATGAACTGCTTGGTAAAAGTCCCTGCTATCATGTCAGTTCCGCGGGGGCAGTTCAAAAAAGGTATGGAGGGTCATACGGGTCATCAAAGAGTGGTTGTAAGGCCTACAGGCGGGATTGGGGCTAAAGGGTTAATGAACGGTTACATTATATTGTATCAACAAGTGCATGATTATAATTCTAAAGTTTAATATATATTTGTATTGAAAGTATGATATTATATTTATACGTTTTCTCATATGTTTGCAATGTTCAATCATTTTTGTTCGTGCATACATTGCGCATTATTTGTAGACTACCTCTTAAGATAAGCTTCAGAAGAGGCTTTTAAATATCTAGTTTTTCAAAGCTTTTTTTACACCCGTCATTATAAAGCATACTTACATTATATTTAATTGCATCGTAAACAGGGCTCGAAAAAGACGAAACAACTATACACACATGTATCTTCATATAATTACACTACAAACCAGTAAAAGTCTGAAATGGCCTATATCTGTACTCGACTGTACTGATTTTTACTTGACCAGTCTGAATTGGTCTGACTTTTACTTGACATTACTCGGCCCAATACTCGACTGTACTGAATCGTACTTGACCTTTATCTTTGTGGTTGAAAATAGTCCGAACTATTACTCGACCAGTCTGAAACAGTCTTAACCCATTCTCGACATGTACTCGACCTTTTATCCAGTCTGAACCATACTTAACCAAAGGTCTGAACAATACTCGGCCTGTCTGAACCATACTGGACCAAATAATAACCTCTACTTTCTAAATTTCTTTTTAACTTACATATATAACAACAGCCAAAAAAAAATCAATGATTTTCTTAACCTTAATTTAGAAACATATCTATTATTATAATTTGGGATAATTTTATATATAATTTATAAAAAGAGATAAAATTAAAGAAATTAATAAAATTGTTCTTCTTCTCCTTGAAATCAAAAGTATCATCCTTATATTTGAATGTTTTCACATACCTTAATTTGTTTGATATATATATATATATATATATATCTAAGTAGTATTTTATGCTATGGCAGTGAGATATGGGGCTTTAATAAGGTCCGAATATTGAAAAAGTTCAGTTAGATTTTTGCAAAAATATTTTAGGTGTAAAACAATGTACAACGAATGTAATGGTGTATTATGAGTTTGGTAGATATCCTTTGATATATTCTAGATTGTATAATATTATAAGATACTGGTTTAAAATTGTATCAACGAATAATTGTATTCTTGAAAATTGTTACAAAGAACAGGTACGGAATAATTGTAATAACAGAAATAGTTGGATTTATCAACTGAAGTATTTATTGTTGAATTTGGGTCTGAATGACTTCTGGTATAACCAAGATAATTTAGTTGTAAATGACACTCTTAAGTATTTTATCAAAACTAGAATATTTGATCAAGCTAATCAATACTTGAATCAATTATTGGATGGCTCGCCAAAGTGTGTTTTTTTTTATATAAATACTGTGTAAATAATGTTCGTTTACAATTTTACCTTACTAAACATGTGAATTTTATAGAGTATCTAACGAGAATAAGATTGTCTTCACATAACTTATTTGTTGAAACAGGACGATATCACGATGTTAATAGATCAGAAAGAAAATGCACTATCTGCACTTTAAATACAATAGAAGACGAGTTTCATTTCATTTTACAGTGTGATTGTTATAATGCAAGTAGGAGACAGTATATTAAGCCATATTATTATAAGCGTCCATCGTCATTTAAGCTTATACAGTTGTTGAGCACAGAAAATGTAAAAGACATATGTAACCTTTATAAATTTCTTTTCCATGCATTTAAACGTTGACCAGACATGTTATAAGTTCCCAATACTTAATATAGATCATCATTCTTCTCGGAGGTATTCATTTATCAGTTATGTATGTTTTATGTATTTATTTATCATATATTGTATTTGCATATATATATCATATTTGTACTGATAATCATCAATTGCTCAAAGTAATAAAGAATTGAATTGAATTGATTAGTGATGAAGTATAAAGTATTACCTCTGCTTGGGCCAAACTCATTAAGAAGATCACACCTGGTTAGAGGTATTAAATTTTAAATAACATTTATTCAAAATTGCAACATCCTGTTTAACTTAAATATCAAGGAAATAGGGCTTTCTTTTAAGCTGTAAAACACACATGTACTGAGGTTAAAAAGTTTATCAAGGATTTCTATCATGGAAATTTCATTATCATGATTACATGAAAGTCTTGGTTTAACAAAACAAAGCAATGATCTCGTTTTTTTCAGATTTATTAAGTTGCTTTATATACTATTTTATATTATTAATAAAAAAATATATATTCACTGCATTATTTACTAATTTCAACTGACAATATAAATCTGACATGTCAAAAACATTCGAGTAAGGATCGAGAAGCCAGTCACTCGAGAAGAGATCGAGAATTCGTCGAGTAGCGATCGAATTGATGGGGAAAGGATCGTGTAGAGATCGAGTTTGGTCTGAATACAAATAGTTTACCGATCAATACTCGATCATTTCGATCATTGCTCGACTTAATTCTGATCATTTCCCGATCAACGACAACCCGTACGATATGTGGTCAAGATTGACTCGACCAATAGACGGTTCTTAAAAGTTATTCATGTATGCATTGACCCAGAGGTCAATTATCGAAAATGAGGCTAAGCTAGGCACCGGTATTATCAATAATGGCTTCTCCAGCATCATCAACAAGTAAACAAAGAGATGAATACTGTTGTGTGCCATTTTGTAATGGCAATGCCAGAACTAATAAAGAGCTGAGTTTTCATCACATACCATCAGAAAAGAAAATGCAAACAAGAAAACAGTGGATTGTTGCAATCCGTAGAGATGAAGGTGAATTTTTCAAGGTAAATACTAGAAACACGTGCATTTGTTTACACTTTTCATAGAAGCCGATAATGTTCTTTTATATGTAATACCTGTCCCAATTTTCAATAATTAGTTTTAGACAGACTAAAAGATTATGTTCAACAATATTTTTCTTTAACAATACTTTTATTTTAGCCGTAAAACATCTGTTTAAGTGTTCCATGTCAATTAAACTGTTACCACATGTTGATAGCGATTTTTCCTTCATCATATCTGTAGATATGTGTAATTAATTTATTCCATGTTGTTTTTATCACTGTATGTATGAGACTGTTATAAATATAATATGCATTTTGAACTTCAAACCGTCTTTCATCACGGTCATAGGGAATGAAAATAATGTGATGTATGAATTCATAAACAACACCAACAATTTCATTCTCAACATTCTTTTAAAATTGTAATTTACTTATAAACACATTTGTAAATTGCAAATACTTTTATTTAATTATTAAAAAAAATAAACTTCTTAATTTTTTATAAATATGTTACTGGTCTACATTATAAACATGATAAGTTTTATGTTATACAAGAATGAAACCTATTCATTTGGGTTTGTTTTCAGATTGGAGGAAATACAGTGGTTTGTTCCAAACATTTCAAAAAGGAAGATTACCGCTGGACTCCTAACAGAAAATGTCTTAAACCAGAAGCTGTTCCATCTCTCTTTGATTGGAAATTAAATGAAAGCAGCAGAAAGGCCCCCACATCAAGACAGTCCCTTTTCAAAAAGATGAAAGTTGACGATCGTGAAGATGAAGATGAAATGGTTGTAGAGGAGAGTGTCTGTGAAGTTCACAATTCACAAAGTGTTGAGCATGAAAATGACATGTAAGCTTAGTTATCAGAATGTATAAATTCAAAATAAAAAAAATATTAAATGTATATACCCAAGTTTAAATTGAACTTGCATGTTTTTTATGTATATAATTATTTTCAAAATAATTAAGAAGAAAATATAAAAATATTTTATAAAATCAAAAGGAAACATAATGTGCTTTAAAACTACTTCTCCCCCTTTAATGTTAAGGAGATTATACCATTACTTAATACATTTATTTTATATTGACAGGAGTTGTGATACTAATATTCATGCTGGCTGTCTCGAGAAAATTGAGAAACTGGAACATGTGGTACAGCAAAAGGACTCTGAACTTAAAGACAAGACATATGAGCTGGCAAGTTTAAACAAGAAATTACAAATGGAACGGTTCGGAGTAACAAGATTTTCTTTTGACCATGAAATGATAGAGTTTTATACTGGATTTCCAACTTTTGATTTATTTTTAATTTTCTATTCTGTAATCAAGCCTTCTGCAACAAGAATGAAAACTGTGTATTATAAGTCTTCTGATGAACCCAGCAATAGAGGACGTCCAAAGTCAATGGATCCTATTGATGAACTATTTATGTTTTTATGTAGGTTAAGGTGTGGTTTTCTGACTGAGGACTTGTCAGTAAGATTTAACATTCATGCATCAACAGTTAGCAGAAAAATAATAACTTGGACAAATTATTTATATTTCATATTGGGTGGCATTAATATCTGGCCTAGTAGGAGTAAAATTATGGAGCATATGCCACAGGACTTTAAACTTCTGTACCCTTATACTCGTGTGATAATAGACTGTACGGAAATTTTTACAGAAAGACCTTCTTCTTTAGCCTTGGCGTCAAAAACCTTTTCATCATACAAAAGTCACAACACCTGGAAAGGACTGGTCGGAATATCGCCACATGGTGCTATCACATTTATTTCTGCATTATATTCTGGATGTATGTCTGACATAGAAATTACCAAGCATAGTGGACTTATTGACCTATTAGAACCAGGAGACCAAATAATGGCGGATAAAGGGTTTATTTTAAATAAATTACTTAAAGATACAGGTGTATCAATAGCTACGCCACACT
This sequence comes from Mytilus galloprovincialis, assembly GCF_965363235.1. NCBI lineage: Eukaryota > Metazoa > Mollusca > Bivalvia > Mytilida > Mytilidae > Mytilus > Mytilus galloprovincialis. The sequence continues at coordinate 19,942,366 of NC_134838.1, read as the reverse complement.
TTCTTTGCAGTGATGGACAGTTTACACCGTCACAAATTGAGGACAATAAAAAAATTGCATCATTAAGAATACATGTTGAGCGGCATATAAAGCGGGCTAAAGAATATAGACTTTTACAGTATACAGTCCCACTTTCATTAGCTGGATCTGTGAATCAGTTATGGACTGTTGCTAATCTTTTGACTCTGTTCAGAAGACCATTAATTAAACAAAAAAACTAAATCATCACTAATTAAAAATTGGCATTGTGTTTCATTTATACATGCATACAGTGACATAATTTAGTTCAAGAAATAAGTGTTGAAAAACAAATCAAGTTTGTCTTTTGTAGCTTCCCAAAATTCACTATCAAAGTAAACTGTTTCCAAATGTGAATCATTTTCAAGCCAAACAAAAAAGTCACACCAGTCTAATCCTGTAACGGCCATTTGCATCTGTATTTGATAATGATAGTTATCATTTTTTTCAATTTAAACTCCCCGTCTATTAAATGAAGACATTTGACGCTTGATAATTGGTCAGTGTTTGGACATTTTATTTCCAGCAAACCATGTGGTTGATTTCTATCAGGTGCATATACTTTTCTGTCTGGGGTAGCTGCAAGCCAGTGACACCAGGGATTTACAATCACACCACAAGGATATAAGTTGACATTGTCATTCATCACCTTGCTATAGGCATGTGCTGCAGTAACCTCACATTCTATACCACGTTTCATAGCTGCTGTCTGAACATGTCTAGTTGACTGCAAGCGTTCAGCAAGTTTAGCCCCATCAGCTCTTCGCTTGGCTATTTCTCCTGCATGCGATGCTGTGATACGATCGCTTCATGATCACTGTCTGTGACTTCTATATTTTCTTCATCCCAGACCAACTTGACCAATACCCGATCTCTACGCGACCACATTCGACCACTCTTTGACCTATAATCGGCCATACAGGAGTATACATGACTGCTTCAAGATTCTCTAAAAATGTGTACAGCTCTGATTAACTCTCATAACTTCGCTTTTGCAAAAATATTTTGTCACTATCTATTTTTAGCTGTACACAAATTCCTCTATGTACAGTACGCGTCTGTACTTTTGCAAGGAGGTGTAAAATTGTAAAAAAGAGAACAGATACCAAAGGAACAATCAAACTCAAAGGTCAAACCGAAAGCCAACGAGAAGACAAACAGAAGTGAACGTAACACAACATAAAAAAACTAAAAACATAGAAACGCGAAACCCAATAAAACCTGGAGGATTTTTCAAAATATGAATGAACTTGTGGATTAAAATTCTTTATTCGACAGCTGATGACTAATTTAGCCTTGAAAGTTAGTTTTTAAGAACATCAATATTATATTTTAGCTGTTTAACGGGCTATTTTTGATTGACTGTCCGTATTATTCGTATGTTCAGAAATATTTGAAGTATAAAAATAAGAAGATATGGTATAATTACCAATGAGACAACTCTCCGTATGACATCAAATGACACAGAAATTAACAATTTTATGTCACCGTACGGTCGAATGTTTACAAACACTTTTTTGTATACGCTTTTTGATACAATTTTTTATTTAAAAAATCGAGACGAATGACAATTTGTTTTTATTTGAATTCGTGGTAGATATATGTAAACATTTTTGGCCAAATTTTGGAAATAATATGTGACATCTTTGTCCCTTTTTGCAATATTATTAGAAAAAAGGAAGGTTGTTACCATGGAAACACCAAAAAGAAATATCCTGAACCATTCATCTGCAGGGCATCACATCTATGGAAAATACTGATAACATACATATGCACATATATGACACAAACAGAAGGCTTAATTTGTAAGAAAGCAAGGAAAGGGGGATGGTAATATTTACATTGTATGTTTATTGCTATCTAAGATAACTACTTATCCAGTGACAAATCTCATTTGGAGAAATCATCGTCCTACCATACTTACAGGAAGTTTTTATAATCATTGGGGTCCTCTTTGTTCAGCTCCTGCAAGTCTCTCATACTTTTGATTTTGCCATTTGATTAGGGACTTTCCGTTTTAAATTTTTTCCTGATTTCAGTATTTTTGTGTTTACTATTTAAACTGCTCACACAGTTTCGCCTTGTCAGCCACTGCATCATTTAGATTTTTCGGAACCCATTGCTTTCTACCCCTTTTTGTTTGTTTTTTACGCTCATTTCAAGCTCCGTCACAACTATTAACCTGTCTATCATAGCCCTAACCACCTTGCCAAACAATCCAACTGCTTTATGTCTATGTAGATATTTTAAATATAAAATTTTACTCAGACCATCTGTGAACTACTGAATCTAACCAAATAAACGTGGAACGTGTCCATTGGATACAGATAATGCCCAAGCTTGCATATAACGTTATAAAGAGTTATTACTCAAGAATGGTAAAAAGCGAGGGACGAAAGATACCGAAGGGACAGTCAAACTCATAAGTCTAAAACAATCTGACAACGCCATGGCTAAAAATGAAAAGGACAAACAAACAACAGCACATATGACACAACATAGAAAACTAAAGAATAAACAACACGAACCCCACCAAAAAAACTAGGGGTGATCTCAGGTGCTCCGGAAGGGTAAGCAGATCCTGCTCCACATGTGGCACCCGTCGTGTGGCTTATGTGATAACAAATCTGGTAAATAGTCAAATCGGTAGGTCTCATTCATGAAAAGGAAGGGGATTGTAGTTACGACGTAAGGAACATATCCGATATCATTTGTGAAACGGTTATTCCATAACGGTCAACCAACTCGTGATGGCGTCCGTAAAATTTACCAAGGGATGATTTCAACTTCACCATTTGGAACTCTAGGTTTAATAGCTTCCTTGTGAGCAGCAACCCTCTATCAAGAAAATCATGATAGGAAATGCAAGCACGGGAATATCGTATCAATTGGGAGATATATACCCCGTATGCAGGTGCTGCAGGTAAAAGTGCCACTACCCAAATTCGCACTTGATCTGTGTTTTGAGGTACTGCGTTTCATGAAATTTGGTAGAGGCACAATAAAATTATTGTTGGGACGTATGTATACGTACTCGAGGACGTACAAGGGTAACACATAACGACTCCTCCGATGCAGCGGGTGATATGAAAAAAATCATCTGTTTTTATACTGAATTTGTACATACCCGACCAATGCCAGACTATCCCTACGATCAAGTCGATCTAGTCTGGCCGAGATCAGACTGAGATCGAGTATAGTTGATTTGGTCAAGCTAGTCGAGTAAAGAGCGTGTAGAGATCGTGAATTGGTCGGATTTATCGAATATGCATTCAATAAGTGGTCGGGTTTGAGTCGTGATGGAGTCGTTAAGGAGTCATGAATGGTCGGGTTAAGGTCATGTACAGTCGGATAGCAGTCGGGTAGAAGTCGTAAACAGGACCGATCAAGAATTTGGTCCCGCTTGGTCGTGGCAATCTTAACAATCGGGATCATCGAGTTGATCTGATCGGCAGTGTGAACCTAGCTTTAAGTATGGTTCAGACTACAGTAAAGTATTATTAAGTAAATTTCAGACCAATTCAGACTGGTCGAGTAAAAATCAGTACAGTCGAGTACAGATATTGGCCATTTCAGACTTTTACTGGTTTGCAGTATGTGAAAAGAATTGACCGTTTTACCGGATATAAAAGTTATTACAGATTAAAAATAATAATTCAATATTGCAAATTACCTCTTTGTCATTTTTTATAAGCAAATAACTGCTGAAAGTGACAAAATGTTAAAGGGAGTTAACCGATATTTTCAAAGCCAATTTTCTGAATCCACGCTTACATTTACAGTTTAAAAGCATATCAAACATTTGATTTTATGCGCAAAACGTCAACAAATAATACCATTATTAAATTTCATCGAGCTATATGTTCCATTCCTCTATAGTGATTATTGAGTAATGTTCCTTGGTTCGTTCAAGTTTTATTAATTTTCATAAAAATTCGGTAAAATACTTTTTCAAATGAATTTCTATTAACCTAACATAGTTATATTTGATTTTGAGGTATATGGACTACAAACAACATTAAATGTTTAACTGACCAGTTACCCCGATCTGATAGCAATAAGCCTTGACAATGTACTTTACTTTAGTTTATCTAAATAGGTAATGATAACATATGTAGTTTGCTCTTAAGGCAATTGAACTTTACTTCAGGACACCTATTAAGTGTAATTTATTTCATTGAAGATCTTTTTTTATACAACTAAGATTGATTAGGTTAATTAATTTATCATTATACTGTTGGCAAGTTTTCTAGGTGTCTACTAAAACAGTACAGTTAAAACATTGTATATTTGCTGTATGGAATAAATTTGAATAAACGCTGTTCCTACAATCTAAACAATTAATAGGTAACGCATAGAACCAACCCCTAGAAAGAGTTTCCAAAGTATCGTCAAAAATGTTAGTTTACATTTCCATATTTAGTACACATTTAAAAAGTTCAGCTGTAAAACAGATTAACAATTTTTCATAAAGATGAATTAATGGACTTGTTTCAAGGACGCACTGTGTTGTTTAAAAATCATTATACAATATGGATTACTACCAAGTACAGTTGGTATAAAACTAGACGTTTTGGCTCATATATATGATTTTCAATGGGACGACTAATCAATATGAAAAAAGACCGTTTTCTGTTTAGTACTAATCTAATGAGTCTAGACCTATCTAACTGATTTGTATTATTCTATTGTTACACCACTTACACTGTGTTAAGCTAGGAGAGGTTGAACTTACTATATAATATTGGATTTGTTCATGGTTAAAAGCTGCACATTTACCCGTAAAGTATAATATCCCACCTCCTTATTTTCATGTGTAGTGTCAAAAAGACATGCATCAAAAATCCTGGGAACTAAATAATACCAAAAAAGAAAACTTGGCAATTCTATGTTTGCTTTTTTTTGTGATTATGTTTTGAGATTTTCAAATTATTAAATTATTTTTGGTTTATAACTTATTTTGTAAACACTATGCTTAGGTGATGTCTAGGACAATTATGTTTAACAAATGGAAATGATAAGCAATGACATATGTTTTGGAAATGCCTGAACAGTAGAGCTGAAAAGGGTAAAAAAATACCGTTTTAATTTAAAAAGAACAAACCCTTAACACTTTCGTGCTAACGATAAAATCACTAATCCAGTTGATGAAATTTCTACCAAAACTGACGCTTAAAAAGAATGTGAGCGCTAAATATGTATCTAAACATTTCAATGGAAACATTTTTAACTATAAATTATCGCTGGAAACTGACAAAATTTATGTTATTCTAACTTGTCAGTTTTTAAAAGCGCACTAACGCTTAAAGTGCAAAAAATCTCTAAATATTCGTAATTTAACCAAGATCTCAAAACACATCCTCAAAATCCACCATTAAATAACTACTTTAATACATATCAAATTTGCATTTTGTAGACAGTTTTTAAAAGCGCACTAGCGCACTAACGCTTAAAGTGCAAAAAATCTCTAAATATTCGTAATTTAACCAAGATCTCAAAACACATCCTCAAAATCCACCATTAAATAACTACTTTAATACATATCAAATTTGCATTTTGTAGACAAACATAAAAGAACAATTTCCCATAATTAAATTCTATCGAGCCAAATGTTCCTTTCAATATGATTGTAAGATAGTGATTATTGAGTTATATCCCTTGGTTCAATATTTTCTTTTCTTTTTTTCATAAAAATTATGTAAAACTCTTTTCTAACATATTTTCAGTACCAAAGATAAAGCGTACTTTAAAGGCATATGGACAAACAACATTCGATGTTTCACTGACCCATTATCCTATATTATACCAATAATCCTTGACAAAATACTCTACATCTTTTTATCTAAATGATAATTACAAATGTATGATAAACAGGGTATGTAGTTTGATTTTAAAGTTAAGGAACTTCGACTAAAACAAAAATGATACATACATGTATAAGGTTCAACGATTATAAATAAACATAGTTATCGTGTTTATTTAAACATAATATAGTCAATATTTATATTATACTAATTATTCATTAAACTGTTGGTAACTGTTCTAGATGTTTATTTAAACATTGTTTAACAGCTGTTTACAATCTAAACAAGTTGCGATAGGTAACAAATAGATAACTAAAACAAAAGTGTTTTCATATTTATATAGGCTATACCAATACGTTAAAAAAACGTTCAACAAAAATGCTTATTTTCATTTCCTCATTAAGTACGCATTTAAAAAAAAGCAAGCTGACATATTTTTTAAAGTTGAATCACAGGGTTGTTTTTTAGACTCAAAGTAAGTATAAAACAAAACTAGCATTGCAGAATTCTGATCTAGGACAAAAACGGGTAGAATTTTGGGTTGTGTAAAAGTGTTAACTGATTTATGAGATTTGAAGCAGCATTTCTCCTAGGGACATACACCACTAATTCATGGTCCCATTGCTTTCTATGTTAAATTCCTCCATTTCAAGTAGGCACACCTCTTTTATTTTAAGTTCAAATAAAGTGGCAATCATTACATGTCAAAGCAACATTTTATGGTGTCTTGTACTGAAAAAATCAACATACCTTTAATGGCATACAAGAAAGAACTGGTTCCCGGAACTTCGGATGTACCAAAACAGGTACTTCAGATCTGACAAACAGACAAAATGTAACCTCTTTTTAAAATTTGATGCAGTTTTTTAATAATTAAAATTAAAAGTCCAAAAGTGTTCTACAATGATCACCAGTCCGTCAGTTTTCATTTGATGCCAAAAATACCTAAATATCCCACATATTTTGAAAGTTACACTCATGCGTAAGAACTATTTTGTGTTAAATATGTACTACTTTCGGTATGTGCTTTCTGGCCGGGCCCGAATTAGTGGTGTTACACCTTAAGCAACGTCAAATTTCAAGATTAAAGCTTTAGTCATGGTGCTTTTTCCGAATTGTGTATTGTTGATAATTTGTGCTATTCGCAGTTTTTTTTTCTATGCACTAATAATAATTAATTAAGATAGGTCAAAACGATATAATTAGTTATAAATCAACATTTAAGAACTATATCTCGTATTAGCTATTGATTTGTTTTATCTTGTTGATCTTGTTTTTTTTTGCTAGCCATAGGTGTTTCTACCTAAAACAGTTTTCTGTTATTATATTTTACGAATTTTCATACTATTAAATATTTTTTGTCTGGCGTACTAAATTATAATCCTGGTACCTTTGATAACTATTTACACAACTGGGTCGATACCACTGGTGGTGGACGTTTCGTCCCCGAGGGTATCACCAGCCCAGTAGTCAGCACTTCAGTGTTGACATGAATATCAATTATGTGGTCATTTTTATAAATTTCCTGTTTACAAAACTTTGAATTTAGCGAAAAAATAAGGATGTTCTTATCCCAGGAATAGATTACCTTAGCCGTATTTGGCACAACCGTTTTGGAATTTTGGACCCTCAATGCTCTTCAACTTCGTACTTGTTTGGCATTATAAATATTTTGATATGAGCGTCACTGGAGAGACTTGTGTAGACGAAATGCGCATCTGGCGTACTAAATTATAATCCTGGTACCTTTGATAACTATTTTGATTTATAACTTGTATAAAAGATACTCATGAGTTTTACCAGTTTAAGGCTCAAATGTTTTGTGTAGACTTAGCATAGTTGACGACTTGGAAAAAGTCTCTTATTTGAACGGAAATTGTTAACTAATACATATTGATGAAATGATTCGCATTAAACAGAAGTGTTTAAATTAAAAAAAAAATCTCCTAAAATTTTTTAATTATTTTTTTTTTACATGCTCTTGCTTATATTGCAATGACAAAGACAGTTGATGAATCATATTTAATTGTACGATGCCTAAAAAGAATGTTAACACTTGTAATTATCTATCTAACCATTTCAATGAGAACATGTCTTTCTGGTGTTCTTATCGAACAACTTGGAAAAATTGATATCATCATGATGCTTGGTTTATTAATTGACAATTATTTGTTACGTTTGGAGGACTATCGGCATTCACATTGGAGTAAATATACCTCTCTTCGTGTCGACTTATTCCTTTATTCGAAAGAGGCTGAATTCAACAAGAAGCTCCTTAGGAAGAAAGACAAGAAGTTAGAATTATCCTTCAATTATAAAGAAGATTTAGTATGATTGCCAATGAGACAACTCTACACAAGAGACCAAAATGACACAGACAATAACAACTTTACTTTCCGCTATATATATGATGTATTTTCACTAATTTAATCAAAATTTGGTGCCGATTTTGAACGCATATACCCCATTAAAGTTGAGATAAAGGATACAACAGATACAGTAGGGTCTGCCTTATATCTTGACTTACATCTAGAAATTGACAGGGTCGATTGAAACAAACAAAAATACTTTATCCATTGTGAACTTTCTATTTTCATGTAGCAACAATTCAACAGCACCTGCATACGTAGCATGTATATCCCAATTGATACGATATTCCTAGGCTTGTATTCCCTTTTAATGATTTTCTTGATAGAGGGTTGCTGTTCACAAGGAAGCTATTAAGCTGAGAGTTCCAAATGGTAAAATTGAAATCATTCCTTCGTTAATTTTACGGACGACATCATGAGTTGGTGACCAATATTGAATATCCGTTTCGTTTCACAGATAATAGCGGATATGAAAAATCTAATCCTGGTATCTATGATGAGTTTATATAATGTTATAACTACCGTCCCCGTCCCCTTTTCACGAATGTGACCTACCGAATTAGACTTGTTACCGTGTTTGTACTAAAATGAGCAACACGACGGGTGCCAGATATGGAACAGGATTTGCCTACCTTTCCGAAGCACCTGAGATCATCCCCCAGTTTTTGGTTGGGTTCATGTTGCTTAGTCTTTAGTTTCAATGTTGTGTTATGTGTATTATTGTTTTTCTGTTTTTCTTTTTCTTTTTTAGCCATGGCGTTGACGGTTTGTTTTCGATCTATGAGTTTGAATGTCCCTGTAGTATATTTCATTCCACTGTAGGGAGCTGACCTAACAATGTTAGTGAAAAGTGTGAAATTCTAAAATATGTACATGTTAGCAACCCGGCAAATTGTAACTTTACGAGGAATGCTACAAATGATATAGATCGATCAACTGACAATGAATAACCAACATTATACTTGAATGATACATGTGATTTGAAAATCTAAAAATAGTTATTATCTCATCTGGTATCTGTTAATGCTTTGAATTGTGTTGACATATTGCTTTCCTGTCAGATATTATGGTGCACTTTTCATGTACTCTCTTTACCTTGTAAATATTTATTAAACATTTATTGTTTTAATTTGCTGTCATCTTTGCACACTTAAGTTCATGATAATGCGTACATTTGGGTATAATTTCAAACAATATTAACAAAAGTATGAATTAATTTGTAAGTTTTGTCCGTCCTTTATATATATATATATTTTTTCAAACAAATGGTTATGGGTATTAAGGAATTAACTTTAAAAATAATACCACAAAACCATTTGATACAACATGTAAAGATACCATACCTAGTTGATATCATTTGAATTGCGCAATACAATTTGTATGATATTGTTATTGTCATGTTAATTTATCTTGGCCTAATTTGTTTTGTATAGCCTTAAGACCTTTAAATAGTTATTTCATATGTTATTATTGTGCAGTTAAGAAATCACTGGGGAACAAACATAGATACTGATGGAATGATTGGAACTTTCTATTTGACTTACAAAACAACGTCTGAATGATCATAGTTAATGAATGAGTAATTTTATCTTATGTAATATTCTCGAACTTTCCATTCTGCAGAGTCTCTTTAACAGTGTTCTAGACGTTTTCTTGATAACTATATTTATACACAGATACCGAATTAGACTAACAGACATCAATTACATCATACTAGTGAACTTTATATTGGATATATTCTGTAAGATTTAAGACAAGAATTCTGGATAAAGAAAAATCAAAGGATTGGACAGATATTTTTTACAGTTAAGTTGACACTTCTTTTTGTATAACTTATTTGTAAAATTGTATAATAAATCTGGTTACATTTCATTACATTGTATATTGATTTGTGTTTTTTATAGCTATAAGTTAAAGGCACTTGAAGTTAAGGTCGAAAACATTGACTCTATAACATAAACACAGCTTGAATTAGAACATGAACAAAGTTAGATTAAAACAAGTAGAAAAAGAAGACGAATTTGCATTATGACAGACAGAACTTGATATGAAGGAAAGGTTAGAAAGGGAGAAAATCATGATTAAAAATTGTAAAAGTAGAAAGCAACACTAATGTAGAGTAAAAATCCGAATATTTTAATGCAGCTAAAAATATACATTTGGTCCCCAGATTTTGACCCAAAAAAAATCAAATTCATCGAATGTGACTTACCGAACTAGACTTATAATCGGCCTTGTACCTCTCAAAGAAACTCGACACATGCCACTAGTTTATCAGGGTATGCATATCTCATTTCCTACCTGAAGCTAACGAGATCATACAGGGTTTTTGGTGTTCGTGTTGCTCAGTGTTTTTAGTTTTCTATGTTCTGTTTTGTAAACCATTTTTTAACGTTTTTCGCTATTTGCCATGTCGATGTCAGTTTTTTTCCCTATAAGTTTTAATGTCCCATTTATATCCTTCGTTCCTCTATGAATGTGTGCTAAATATTCATTTGGGAAATCAAAAGCGTCCTAATGTCATCAAGTACGTTAACTTGTTTATGACAACACAGTAATATGCATCAATGAAAAAATGTAAACATCCTAAGTTTTTGGTGGCGTTCACGTTGCTTAGTCTTTAGTTTTCTATGTTGTGTCATGTGTACTATTGTTTGTCTGTTTGTCATTTTCATTTTTAGCCATGGCGTTGTCGGTTGTTTTCGATCTATGAGTTTGAATTTCCCTCTGGTGTCTTTCACCTTTCTTTTTGATATACAAGATTTAATAAAAAGAGATATAAATGAAATACAATTGGGAGATTTCTCAATGAAGAATCGGAAAGGGAAATCCCATGAAAATTATTATAAAAAAACACAATATATAATGGATAAGTTCTAAAATGCTTAAGAAGCAAATATAAAAAGGAGAATAAATTGAACAAACTAACATAACAGCAAAGAAATAATAGACAAGTTTGAAGCCTTACCTGTTGGTGACCTTCTGCTGTTGTTTTTTCTATGGTCGGGTTGTTGTCTCTTTGACACATTCCCCATTTCCATTCTCAATTTTATTGTAACATTGCAAATCACGGTTCTTACTGAACCATTACCATCGAGAAAAAGGCAACACCAAAATAATTGAAGACATGGAAAGTAGACACGTGACCAATTGAAGACAACTTTACAAGACTGTTGATCGCGCGTCTTAGCAGCACACCGCGTCTACACAGATTCACCATAGCGTTCGTAGTACAAATAGCCTTTTGGAGAACTATGCATATAGAAATTAAAACCTAAATAGACACTGATCGAATTTTTATGTTGATTCATATATACCTTGACATAATATTTCATGTTCAGTGAAGTCTAGGGGCAATATTTTTCTATATCTAATATTTATACAGTATAACGTGTTAAAATTAGAATGAAATTCAAAACAGTGTGGCTGTGGCCATTGATTGACACATTAAGTTCATCCATTGACTGGGACAATTTACGTGAACGTTTGTCTGTAACGACCACTGTTCACGACGTACCTACGATAGACCTTTAAACTGTGGGGTCACCAAAGGTTTCTTAACGCCTTTAATTATAAAATAATTCGAAAAATTAATCAGGAATAACTTTTATGTTTTGATTTATATAATTGATATAAATCAAAACATCGTGTTATTTCTCATTAATTTTTCGAATTACTTTATTAAGGTGGTGAGAACCTTTGGTGACCCCATAGTTTAAGTGTCTTTAAAAAGTACATAGTGAGCAGTGGTCGTTACATACAAACGTTCACCTAAATTGTCCCAGACAATAGATGAATTTAATGTGTCAATCAATGGCCACTGCCACACTGTTTTGAATTTCATTCTAAATTAAAAATATTTATAAACTGCAATAAAATTGGTAGGTTATAAATCCAAGTTTTAGTTTTAAAATTTGTTAGCCAAGAAAATGCAAGATGTAATTCGAAAATTAGTAAGTACTTAAACTTTATTTATGCTGTACGGTAATTTTGTATTCACTATTGTTAACCAGTATACAAGGTGTTCCATAGACTGTTCAGCAGAAAGAGAATTAAGACATGTAGGCTGACACTGTTTTCGGTTAATTGTAAAATAGACAATTTAGAATGTACACTGATATTTACTTTTGGTAGTCGAGCATGTATGCAATAGGGTATAGAATGGATTATCATACGTTATTAAGTAGGCCCCCCAAAAAAGAGACCATCTAAAAGACAATTTGACGCTTATCTTTCGATAAAGTTTCGGTTTCGGTAAGGAACTTTTCACCTTTTTATTAAAGGATTTATTTGTTAAGACGTATACAAATTGCAGTTCAGAACCGACTTGTAGCAGATCTATTTAATAAATTGGTATCACATTTTGCATTGATAAGAGATTGCTTCAAACTATGAAAAAAAGTTCTGCGCGGAGTTTTTGTTTATATAAAAAGATACCACGTAATTCAATAAGAGTGACACTGAAATTTCCCGTCAGTGCAATTGCACTTATTTCTATTTATAGGTTGCACATTGTGAATACAGCTGTTTCTCAAAACACGCCTCTTTTGGGGAGATCTTGAATATTCATAGAAAATTAATTTTGTTTACATACTGGTTCCCAGTTATGCTCTCTGTGTTCCATCTCACAGAGACATAACTTGGGAATGTTACCAGTAAATATACATGTGCATATTGTTTACATTGAAATCTGTGGTAACCTTTCATTCGAAGTAGGGGTAGTTAAGAAAATTAATGTTAGTTTAAACTCTGAGAAGTTCAGGGCATATACACGTTGAAAATATGCCGCACAGCCCTATATTTTGACCTTTGAAAAAAATTGTGATGCATATGAACTTTCAATTCTAGGATAAGATTTTTTCAAGACTTCATAGTAAAAATGGTACAGTTTTAGCCGTAAAAGGAGTTCCTATTTGTAAGTTAAATTGTTAAAAAGTGCTGATATTTACTCTTCGCAGGCATTGAAACTCACAGATCCTTCCTGATTTTTTTATGCGGTGTTTGTGTCCTTTCGACAACCCAAAAGTAAGCCGCAACACCTTAATCTGCTTTTTTGTCACCACAGCATAATAAATACAAGCTAGAAAAACAACAATATGTCAACAAAACTAGTGTGTTCTATCCTGAATATGTACTAAATATTCTAAATTGCTATAAACAGCAGAATGATTAAGAAATTTGAGGCCCCAGGGGCAAAAACATAGAACATTTCATATCCCCTTGGGTCATAAAACAAATAACTTAACTAGTAAATGCTATGATTTTATGATTTTAAAGTTCTTGATATAGAAAACAATAACTATGCTTGGAAGTAATGCAAAAATCAGATGTTAGCAGTCATCTCTATAACATTTTAAGTGAATTTATATCTCAGACTGGTATCTGCAAAAATACAACTATTGCAAATATATATGGCTTTGTTTGAACACTTCTAGTATATATATATTAGCTAAATTGTGTCAGATATATGGTTACAGATGAAACTGTTGTGACAAGAATTCTAAATTGACCATTTGAGGCAGAAAATGTGTACTTCAATTGACAAATAGGCATACAGTAAGATTTGGACTGGAGACAGAGGCTGGATTGAATACTTTATATAATCTTGAATGTTGTAATGATTGAATGCTATGCATAACATTTATAGTATTCTAATATGCTTTCAATGTGTTATCAAAACAGTTTTAAACAGGTTCTAGGCTTTTTTTATCAGAAAATATGCAAATAGGGTAAGCTGGTAATAATTAAAATCTTGTTTTCGAATTCTTTGAAAAATTGAAACAGGGAGGGGGTATAAAATGTACAGTAAAGAAAAACTTAGAATATACACAGTGATTTCTTTCAGGCTATAATTCTGATAAATGAGTATTAATGTGAGAAAAACTGATTTTAGAGAGTTTTCTATTTGAATAAATGTTTGTATAGTTTGCACTTTGTAAATACAGCTGTTTCTCAAAACACGCCTCTTTTGGGGAGATCTTGAATATTCATAGAAAATTAATTTTGTTTATATACTGGTTCCCAGTTATGCTCTCTGTGTTCCATCTCACAGAGACATAACTTGGGAATGTTACCATTAAATATACATGTGCATATTGTTTACATTGAAATCTGTGGTAACCTTTCATTCGAGGTAGGGGCAGTTAGAAAATTAGTGTTAGTTTAAACTCTGAGAAGTTCAGGGCATATAAACGTTGAAAATATGCCGCACAGCCCTATATTTCAACCTTTGAAAAAAATTGTGGTGAATATGATCTTTCAATTCTAGGATAAGATTTTTTTCAAGACTTCATAGTAAAAGTGGTACAGTTTTAGCCGTTAAAGGAGTCCCTATGGGAAATGGCATTGTCAATATTTACAGAAATGCAACCGATATGCAGTTTTAATGAGATTTAAATCTGAAGGTTAGTGTAAAATTTACGACAGAAGACACGTATCATATATGATCTACTTGTTAGACTGATTATTATCCATTTCTAAAGTCGTTGAACTTTGCTAGTTGATTTTTTTTAAATCACACACACACACACACACAAACTAATAATATTTTTTGTTTTAATAAAATATATCACTGCAATCGCCCAGTTTTTAAAAGTTGATGTCCAATTAATTCTACCATATTTTCAAAAACAGCTTGTACAACGACCATTTTAGTCGATCTTGCTCATAACCCTGATAAAGAAGTTAGAAAACCTATATTTATGAAGTCCGAAAAATCATACCTTCGACAGTTGGCAATACTGAACTAGAAATCGACACGTGTGTCAGTTTAAGACACGAAGCATATCTTCTAGATTCAGTACTATCGGATATGATGACTGTCAGGAGTTCAACAATATAGGTTAACATTAAAGTAAAACATACAGGAATCTAATTTGTTACCTAATATATAGGCAGAAGCAAATGTGGTACCCAATAAGCTCATATTGGTACAGCAGTTAACGCAACCCGATACATATTTAGTCAGTCAGAAACTTCAACAATTTTGTTTTTGTTGTGTTTGGTGAAGAAATCATGGAGTCTCATTGTTTTGTTCACACTTCGTTGTTAATATAATGAAATTTAATATGACTGTCTTTCAAGTGAGAGGTTTAGCTAGCTTTAACATCAGGTTTAATCCAACATTTCTACAAACAAAAATGCCTGTACCAAGACAGGAATATGACAGTTGTTATCCATTCGTTTGATGTGTTTGAGCTTTCGGTTTTGTCATTTGATTAGGGACTATCCGTTTAGAATTTCCCTCAGTGTTCAATATTTTTGTGATTTTCCTTTTTTTTTCATAAAGTAGATTTTTCATGAACTTATATCATTTTTTCCCACTCCTTGTTGTAAAACACTGTTTAATGGGCTTATTAAGACGATCTATTAATCCAGCAAGATGTATAGCAGTGTTGAGTTTAAAAAATATGTTAACAAAATATTAGGTAATCTTTCTCAAAAAAATAAGGGGAGATAGCCTTATTCAAGATGCTTAGCTGGACATCTAGATTATGCTGAGATTGATATCATACTTTGTTTATGTTAATATCAACGGACGGAACCACATATTTTAGTGTATTTACAATCTCCTCTGTCATGACCCATGTAGGTGTTTCAGTTGAATACTGGGATTTCAGTCATTTATTTACCTGCTTGTCGCATGAATAATTAAACACACAATAATCTTGTTGATACTGTCATTAGTTAATTACTGCCATAAGCTATACATATAGTGCCAAATACATGACTATTTATCATGATATGTATTGATAATAGTTATCACCCTGAGGTCTATGTATAAGCGAATTTGATCAACAAAGAACGAATAATGATATGCTACAATGTCCTTGACATTGATGGTTGTGATATTGGTAAACATAACATCGACGTTACAGTAAATATTTTGTCAAAAAACTAACACCAATACATGTAAAAAGAAATTCAACATCAAACATTTTTGAGAGTGGAATGTTTTACATTCCCCTATGTATTACTAGCTCAAACGGCAGCACTGATGTATTGACATAAAAAAAAACAATGATACGGTTAACTGTTTAGTATTTTATTAATTAGGCGGTGAAAAAAGGTTCCATTCATTTAGGCCCGAAGACCTGGCACAACTTTTCAAAATTTATCGTTGTATTTGCTCTCTAACTCCATATTTGATACTGACATTCCGACTGATTCAATTCAAGTTCTTATAATGAGCATTTTGCAAACGAATACGCGTTTTGCGTAACGATTTGCAACCCCAATATATTTGATAATTATTCATCATCACTGGATTAAGATTTCGTGTGAGGGTATCACAACTTACATAGTAAACACCCCAATGTTAGCTTAAAATATGAATGATTTGGTAAAAATTGTGTAAATTTCCTGTTTTAAAAATTTGGAATTATTCAAAACACTGTCATTTATAGCCATATTTCTCAACCTTTTTAGAATTTTGGCTTTCAATGCTTTGGATTCCCGGACTACTGTTTGGTTAAAGTTAAGTCTGTATAAGTAAATTATGTTAGTAACAATCAAAGGATATACTTTTAAAAATTATTAGTAATTTTTCCTAAAAAACGATTCCTTTGCATCATGGAGGTAACAAAAAAGATTATACCCTGGAATAACTAGTATTTGACAAAACTAAGTTGATTAACACGAATCATTCGACAGCAAAAATCAATGTCGAAATTTACAATTTGTAAACTGTTAGTTGTACAGTTTCTAAATATAATCTTTTATAATTCTTCTCCGGACTTACCTTGATTTTATCATATGTTTAGTAGTAAATACAGTAGTTTTGAATATTTGATAAATAGCCTGCTGTTTAATCCATATCGCGCAACTTTGATGCACACCCTTTATTGCATACCCTTTATCACACCCCTACCCTTTATCGCATACCCTTATCACACCTTTGCCCTTTATCACAACCCTACTTTTTTTTTACAGTTTTTTTTTTATTTTATTTTTTGCTTAAGAAATATTTTTCCTCAAAATAGGTACGGTCATTCGGGCGTGACGCAATTTATTAAATGACGTCATCGTTTGGTATGTACATGTGACGTCAAGAACGTCAAGTCTTCATATTTTTTGGCACACTAAATGCAACTATAAAAAATACAAAACACACGATAAAATACAATAATAAACAAAATATTTTTAAAACAACAGCACGCAAATTGTAAGGTAACCCAGGTGCTTTGGATAAGTAATTGTGCATTTCTTTTAAGGCTTTTAAAACAAGACAAAAGTAGAACTGAAGGTAACCCAGTGAACAGTTCATATAATATAACTTTCCTGTTGAAATATATAATAAAGCGTATAAAACATGGCGAAATCCGTATCAACTGCCGTATCACCCTCGACCAATATCATCCCTCGGGCCTAAAGGCCCTTGGGCTGATATTGGTGTCTCGGGATGATACGACATGTGATACGGATTTTCCACTGAAATTATTCTCTATGTATTGAATAACTAAGCTTTACAAAATTCCGTATAAACATTGCGTTTCGCTTTTTTGTTTAAAAAAAGATCTAAATAATATTTAGTTTAAGTTGCTGCATTTCTCAACCCTTGTACTGTGTGGTATCGAATTTACCCAACAGAGAACGAATACTGATATGCTAATGATGTGCTAGAAACTGAAGGTTACGCTTTTTGTTTAAAAATATTAAGCAAAAATACCTATATTTTGTATAATTAATAAGACATTCATTTCAATTACTCAAGTCATTTTTAGCAAAACTTTTCTGAATCTGAGTTTTTCAATACTCTTCATATTTGTTATTGGCCGTCCGGTGTATTATTTAAAGCGCCACTAATAAGAATCATGTGGACGAAACGCTCGTCTGAAGTAACGATTTGGATTCTTTTTTATCTTTGGTGATTTTTTCAATCCCTAGTCGAGGATCCGTCTTTTTGGGTATCACAGTTAAATGTGTCATAAATAAATAATATAAAATATAACTGATTTGTCAGTTTTAGAATATACCTTTTTATTCCAAAAAGTTGTAATATTTTTCAAAACTAAGTTCATTAACACGAATAATTCCACAGCAAACAACACTGTCTACTTCATTGGGAGAGTAAGTTGTATTAGAGAGTTAGTGGTGATAGGACTATTTGTTAACTGAAAAATTCCTAAAAGCTATCTGTTTGTGTCTTATAAGTAGTTACATATAAGCTACCTTGGGAGTGATACATTCATAGCAGTAATGAAGTTACATAAACATATTGTATAAAACCACTTGCGGGACAAACTACACGTGTTTTGAAGAATTTTTTATTTTTTATTTGTCAACATATGTTGGTGTTCTTAAAGTTGATGATTGATGTTAGTTGTACAATTTTAAACACTTTTAAATAAATTCTCGTAAATGCCGTTGAAGTTTAACATTAACCTGAAAATTCGAGTTATAATTGTTAAATCTTGTTGAAACATTTTATCTGGTATACAAAATGCTGTATAAAATTCAAAAATGAACCCAAATATTTCACAGATTCGTGTAAGTATTCACACAGTTGCTTTTCTTTTAAGTAATGATACTTCTGAACGTCATCATGCTACAGAGTGACTTACCAGTGCCATTTCATAGACTTCGGCAAAATTTAGTCATTAAAAGAATATGAAGTGGGGCATATTCTATACAAACATTTCCTCTGCAAGAACTTATTAGTCTGAATAATGTGTTGCTTTTTAAATTACCATCATCAATAAACATGATTTGAACAACAAAACATCAATAAAATTGAATGTTTAATCTTCCGAGGGTATTATCGATAATTAACGAAAAAAAAAAGAAATAATAAGTTAGTTTTATTGACTGTTTTTTTTTTACAAATTATGCGACACAATAAGATTGTCATACCCCAAGTCCGACATAGCACACTTCTTCTGAATCTTGGTATTACAATGCTTTTCGTATTTGATATTGACTTTCCGGCTTTTTTATTTCAATCGCCACTTATGAGAAATTTGTAATCGAAAACGTGCGTCCGAAGAAACGATTAACATCCTTTGTACCTTTGACAATAAGCACAATCCCTGGTTCGAAGTTTTGTAAGCTAGGGTATCAATCTTAGTAGTCGGCACTTAAATGTTTACATTAAATATATATGATCGATCTGGTAAATATCGATAAATATTCTGTTTCCAAAACTTGAAAAACTCTCATATACTAACATTATAACAACAAAGATAATAATTCATTGGGAGGAGAGTTAATAATTACTAAATCGTTATTCATTTGTAAACTACAAATTTGCATGTCTTGAATGAGGCACATTCTCAGTAAGAATTTATGTCTCGGGAGTGCCGAATACTATCTACAAGGTTTATTATATCCTAGTAAACGGTGAGTTCATTTAGGAGTGATACTGTCCTAGAAGTAATGTAATTACATAGATATATGAAACCAATTGATGTACAGAATTCACGTGTTTTGAAGTAAAAAATGTATGGGTAGCCGTAAAAATAAATATTAACAGTTTTGAACTATTAAAAGCTAGCTTCAGTACGAATTCGGTTACGGTGGATATTAAATTCTTTAGTTATTGTCAACATATATATTTGTTTGATGATTGATGTTGGTTATAAAATTTCTAAATATATACATTTATATAAATTCTTGTAAATACCGTTGAAGTCATATACAAAAACCTGTTCCTAAATATGTTTAACCTGCAAATTCAAGTAACATCTGATCTTGAAATATATTATCTGTTATCACATAATAGAGGAGAAAGATGCCCGACTGTCGCTTGAGAGTCCAGTAGATCTTTTCCGGCATTTATTGCATTGGCAGGCAGGAATATTATAAAATGTAAGAAAAATCCACAGATAAATGTAAGTAACAGTTGCTGTTCTTTAAAGCAATAACATTTCTGATTATTGCAATGACAAAAGGCGACACAACATTACCTTTTGATAGACTTTTGGCATATTTGATGAAGTTAAACACAAGTGGGGAACATTCTCAACAAAATTGACCTCAACAACAACGTATTGATGACGTTTTGCTTTTTAATGTAAAATAAAAGCGACGAAAATACTCAAACAAAAGTTGTTTCTCTGGGAGCCAAAGGTCATAGATGGTTAACACACAAAACAAAACCAGGGAACCTAAGCAAAACATCATATGATTAACTGTTTTAGAGCCATTTCAATAGTGAACTGTTGCAGTCATTGGTCAATTCAAATTTTTATCAAGATAAACCTGCAAGCCGGGTATATAAGGGGTACAAGAGAGAATAATATACATACACAATTAAACGGAATTTCAGGATTTAATAATTACGTAAACAGAATTCTTCAGCTGCGGTTCTACGGTATACAAATTGCAAAAAAATGTAAATTTTGTTTTATTTATTTTCGTACATAAATCATTCGTCTCGAAAACTTTCACATTGCATAGCAAATTATATGTATTTATTTGTGTGTATGTCATCCACCGATTGGGAGTAAAAATGCGTATTTATTGATATAAAAAGACTTGATGATGACTCTTGAATCATAACGAGGACACAATCAAGTAACCCTGAAAAGAAGGGGCTTGTGGTTTAGAGCTATGCTTTTGATCTTGGCTAAAAGAGGAGTCCATTTAAATCTTGTACTATCACTTAAGGGTCATATTGTGTTTACATGTAAATGAAATTCAATGTAAAATGTGGAATTTAACTAGGAACAATATTTCACACTGTTTTAATAGATGCAGATGAGGTGTCTTTCATTTACATTCTACAACGAACGTTTTCGAAATACAGCTTAGATTCATCGAACATTTTTAACCTGTAGATATGACATGTACATGTGACCATGAATGAAATTCAAAATATAAAAAGTTATCCCATTTTTTTTAAATGTAGTACTATTTCCTCCCAGTAGTCATCATCATTTAAATTAAAAAGATTTTGATATACCATTCTTTGTGATGCGGTTTTTTTTTACAATTCTATATCATAAAATGCGCATATAAATTTTCATGGGTAGATGGAATATTAACAAATCCAAAGATTTAAAGTTTTTAAAAGCATGTACGTTTGAATTGCATTGTGAAATTATGCCCGCTGTACACAATTAAGAAACCCTTTGGTGCAGATCATGTCTTTTAAATGTGAATGTAACTTCGATCAACGTGTGCTACCTATCTTGGCGGGGCATGTTAGTTTATCTGGGGTCGACGTTTTGTATTGACAAATGACAACGACTGCTCCGTTTCAAATGACTATAACACGTATAGTTGAATGACATTGCATACCTTTTTAAAAGCTTGATCGCAATTTGATGTATTTGCATGTGTTAAGAAGAAAAAATCCAGTCGAAAATGAAACGTTCGTTTTTCTTATTTTTGTATTCCTAAAATTGTATCAGAAGGTAAACTAATTGTATAACAAAGGAAACATATTGTATGATAAGGAAAACACAACACCAGTAGAAGTCTTAACGTGGGCAGTATTTGTACTCGAATGTACTGATTCTTATTTTTACTAGAAATTATCCCAATCTTAACAATTCTTAACAAACTCTATACCTGCACTTAACCTTTGGTCTTACCCTGCTTTCATGATCTGAAACTGTACTCGACTAGTTCTCAATACTAGTAATACTCAAACAGTTTATTTCTATTTAATCAATCTTGATATTGGTGAATTACTTTTATTTAAAGCTATAGGATGTCTATATCCGTTTTCTGATCAGTTGTAAACAAAAACTACAACGTGCATTGATTAATTTAGGATAAATACACAACTATGCATTATTACATTTAGAAATACAAAAAATGTTACTGTATCAAACTCAGACAGTTCGATAACTAGTTCACACTGTGAAGTATGGTCCAGATAAATGACGTGTACAAATCAGTGCAGTTGAGTACAAATACTGTCCAGATTTTTACTGATTTAATAAAACTGTTTGATGTTAAATCCGACTACTTTTACTTTACATGTACAGCTCATGCTTGAAACGTGCATGTTAATAATTAAAAGAACTTTAGATGATGTATTTATTTATTATGATGGTTGATTAACAGTTACTGGAATTTTCCATTGATCAATATTTCCGCTGGTAATACTGATTTCAGGGTTCAGCTAACAAAGTAGATAACCTCAAACCCTCTACATTTCTTCATACGCAGACCTGTTTGTTGTAAGTACTACTTTTTATACTTCCCAATCTCTATAAACCAGGGACGAAAGATACCAGATGGACAGTCAAACTCATAAATCTAAAACAAACTGACAACGCCATGGCTAAAAATGAAAAGGACAAACAGACAAACAATAGTACACATGGCACAACATAGAAAACTAAAGAATAAACAACATGAACCCCACCAAAAACTAGGGTTGATCTCAGGTGCTCCGGAAGGGTAAGCAGATCCTGCTCCACATGTGGCACCAGTCGTGTTGCTTATGAGATAACAAATCCGGTAAATAGTCTAATTCGGTAAGTCACATTTATAAATGGGAAGGGGATTGTAGTAACGACGTAAGGAACATATCCGATATCATTTGTGAAACGGTTATTCCATAACGGTCAACCATCTCGTGATGGCGTCCGTAAAATTTACGAAGGGATGATTTCAACTTCACCATTTGGAACTCTTGGTTTAATAGCTTCCTTCTGAGCAGCAACCCTCTATCAAGAAAATCATGATAGGAAATGCAAGCATATATGCAAACAATTATAATAGATAGACGTATCAGATTCCTTACAATGCCAATTGACACGTCTTTAATTTGCCTATATTGGTGATTTATGATTAGATTATGATGATGACACACATAAACATGAACTTTATAAATATGTAACTGTGAAAGATTATACATATAAAAGATATGATTTGAACAGTTCAACGATGAATCATTTGTGTGCACTACAAGAGGTTGTGAGTTCGAATCCTGCACATTACAGGTGCGCTTGATTCCACTATTAATTGACTACGAATGTTAGTTTCGTATCGAACGTATGTGTTTTTTCTTGGGGCGAAGTACTCCGTCTTCCTTCAACAATAAAAACTCACCGCAACAAAAGAGTGCAGAAAGTAGTGTTAAACACCTATTAAATAATATATCGTTATTGTAATAGTTGTTATGGTTCTTCAAGGAATTTGTATCATTTTATCCGATTCCCTTTTTGTAGAAAAAAAATCTGTTTAATGAGACATTGTAGTCCATCTTGCAATTAAGCATTTGAATTAGCAGTGTAAAACGTGGAAAAATCAAAAGTTTTCATATTACTGCAAAGTTGTAATGATTATGATAGAAGCTCTTCTGTTGTGAATTCTTTGTTGTGAAGTTTCTTAGTAAGAAATTCCAAAATAATAATTTCTGAATAAAATACAATATTATTTGAGGATTTGTAGGCTGGATCGATAGAATATTTGTCGTGAAGTGAGAATAAATAATTAAATTGAGTCATCTACCTGGATTATGTTATTCGCTTATTTGATTGTACACTTATTTTCTCGAAGCATTCGGTGAACTTGGTTGCTTTAAATGAGTTCAGTATTTTGTGATTTTTCTTTTTGATGATGGATAGAGTGATCTGTTGTAAATGTACAGTCTAATAGTTTTGTAAATTTTAAGTATCGTATCTTAACATGGTAAATTGTATATGTAATACACTCAATCCATCTCTTTTTAAAATTATAGCTTCTAAAATTAAATTATGAAAAATCAAACGAATATTCAGATAGTTGGACATATCATAATTTTACCTGTTGATATTTTGTTGAATAAGCATTTAACTATATTTATAAGAAGATGTGGTACATAAAGTTAACAATAAAGTTCAAAGTATGACTTCAATACGGAAGTTTAACCAATCATTTTTTTAAATGTCCTGTACCAAGTCAGGAATATTGCAGTTGTTATCAAGCTCAATTATATGACAAAGTTGCTAAATGAGCACGGATCTTTCAATCGCATATCCTTCGGAGATGCCCTCTGGAACTCGGTAATACGGCCATCTATAGCACATGGTTGTGCTGTATGGCTGCCGTCGTCAGCTTCAAGCAAACAAATTCTTGAAACTTGGCAAGATAAATCGGCGAAATTCATTTTTAGTACTAATATGAATATCCATAAGACGGCTCTGTTCGTAGATTTTGGTTAGGAACCGATAAATGATTTCCCAGATAGACAAAGGGTGTCTTAGTTTGCTCCATTTCATGACCTAGATAAGAATAGATTATGTCGAATCATATTTGGCGAGCTAAAGGATTTAACGCTACATCGAGGATGGGGATATCCCCAGTATATGAAAAATGTGTTTAATTCTGTTGGTCTTGATCATTTTTACAACTCAAATGTTAACCTGAATAATTTCAAACAGTGTTTTGGAAGGTTTGTTCGTGAAAAAGAATTTCAAGTTTTAAGAAATAAAAGCAGTCTAAATGCGTTCTCTAAATTCAACCTTGCGTCTGGTAGACAAGTTTTGTATAGAATGAATATGTCCGAGACTACCATTTGTCAAATGTGTTCATCCAAATCTGATTATTTGGATTATTTTATAATCATATCAAAACACCTAAAACAACTGCCAGACAAAAATATCATTAACTGACCAAATTTGATAATAAGCATTCAGCTTTTCAAAATTCGGAAGTTAATACGATGACACATGTGATAAAGTATATAATACTTATTGTTGATTTTAATTATAATCATAATATCAGTTGCATTTGTAGTCCATAGTATGTCACGTTTTATTTTGTACATAAAATATAAAACAATCCTTATGCAATATAAAAATAGGGAGGTGTGATATGATTGCCAATGAGACAACCATCCATCCGATTTCTACAAAATGTCTTTTAAAAGTTGCTATGTTCATGTAGTCATAGTTTATTTCTTTCAATTAAGCATAAAAAGACAATAATGGCAGAACATTAAGTAAATCAAATTAAATAAAACATAGCTAAGACGGTAATAGAGCCGATTGTTACTCAGTCATAGATAAAATGTTTTCTCGGGGTAACAATCTTCTCTGTTATCTTCTGAGCTATGCATTATTCATATAAATTTCTCACAGACAAAAGAGTAATGTCATCTGACAGGATGAGCAAATGTCATTGCGAGGGATTACTCACTTTTGTGGTGGTCCTGTTATTTTATTTATTACATTAAAATTAAACAAACTAGTTGATGCTAAACAATTATGTTCCTAGAAGCTAAAAATTCATATAAGGAAAGATAACTTTGAAATTTTGAATGGAATTCTAATAAAGATGGGCGGAATTTTCTTTTACTAAAATAGAGTTTCCTTTGTTCTTTAAAATAAGGAATACCAAATGTACTAAATACATGCAGTTTCTGTTAATACATACTAGTTTTGCGGTACTTTCTTAAAACTATTCAAATGAAAAATCAATTTCTGTATGAACATGTTAGTTTTTTTTAAACTCTTAAAACCACACGCACGACACTCAAGTTTTAGACTAGTATGAAAATGCCAGTTGTGGAATAATTTCAAATATACAAATGAAAACTCAGGCGAATCGTTCATTGATATATTGAACTAGGCTTAAGCGTATTGAAGATTAAATTAAGATTATGAATACAAATCTATGTATATCATAGAGCAAGGATTAAACACTTTGAGAGAAATTATAAAAATTAAAAACCTAATTGTTTACTGTTTTTCCTCGTCACAATTAAATGATTACTTTTTGCTTCCCTGTAACTTGGATATATTGGTTAACTAACACTTATGTCATCGATGTCTTCCTGACAGTGGCTACAAAAGAAACCAATGGAATGATTAAAGTCTTTAATGTAATACATACAATATAGAAATGTTATAAATACTAGAAAGGTGTAATAAGTTATCAAAGGTACCAGGATTATAATTTAATACGCCAGACGAGCGTTCAATAGTAGACCAAGGCCACAATTATATGGATTGAAATAGAACATGGCGTCTTAGCTTTTAACCGATTTTTTTATGACTGTCCTATCTACATTTATAGTCCAATTCAAAAAATATAGGTCAAGAATACTGATAGATTAGAAAATTGATGACCATGACCTTATATAGACATCAATAATTGTATTGTTGTTAGAATGTTTTAAACAGGACTGAATAAAACTTTTTCTCAATTTGTTTTGATAAAATATTGGTATAAAAAAAATATGTTAATAGGGGACGAAAAATAGATGTTATGAATATGAATTAATCGCTACAATTATGTGCTGGTGGACGATCAGTTATCGAATTAATCCGTTGAGTTAAGCTTGTTAATTTACGAATTCTTAGTTACTGGGATGAGTTAAAAATATGTACTTATATCTGATAAATTATGTATATAAGTTACGTAATATAACACTGCACTTAAGAATGCAACTCCCTTTTTGCATAGTTTTTACAGTTTGGCTGTTTTCATGTTTATATGTTTCAATCTCCCCAAACTAATGATAACGAGCCTGCTCAAAATGATTTTCTCAGAAATATTTGTTTAGTATGGATACAATTCTTTGTTTTTATTACAATCACTCAGTTGATCTTGCTGCTGTAGTTCCCTGAGGGTGCCACCCATACAAAGGTCAATGAGATGGCACTGATAAGATCAGAATGGCCAATTCCCATTGACAACTTTAAGTTTATAAATCACAATGGTTAGTTAGGAAAAAGAAACTTTGGGCAAAAATATTGCAGACAATTATATCTTTTCTTCTCTGATTGTTTGCTGTTACTGTCTGTTCTTTTAGTCTAGTCAAAATAGATGAAAAATGTGGCCAACCTAAAAAATGCAACAGAATTATTTTTGGTATTCTAAAAGGTTTTCTTTGTAACATACTAAAAGTCTACCAAGATATCTTATTGGGAAAATGGATTTTTAGGGTGAAAAATAGCAAAATTTGACAAATATAGTGAAAAACTGTGAAAAGCTTGATAAACAGTCATTTTTGATGATAAGAATCTCAAATCAAAAGATTTACATCAGGTTATACAGTGTTTATGAAATAAAATAATTAATCTATAAACATGAAATTTTAGGTGAAAACATCTGTTTTTTGTTGGAATTTGAGATTTACAAAGCGTGAATATAAATATTGGTAATATAATAGAAGTTCATTTGATAGTTCAAAAAAGACAAATACCTTTATTCTAATCATTCCAAAACTTCACAGCAAAACTTAATTGGGTAAATAATGATTTTTGGAAAAAAATAGCAAAATCATCAAAAAATCGTTAAAAACTTGGAAAAACATTAATTTGGAATTTTAACTGTTTTTAAATCCCTCCAAAAATAGAAAAATGCAAATTTTAATAGAATAATAATCAGATCAAACAAAATTCATTGTAAAACATATTTGAAAATAACTGATTTTGGGTGAAAAAAAAGCTAAATTTTGCCCAAAATTGTCAAAAACTGCCAAAAAAAATGATAAAATTCATAGTTTTCAGAAATCAATTAAGATGTTAGTGAAAATTATTTTATATTCTTTATATGAAAAAGTGCAATGCTTGAATTCATACTATATTAACCAACAAGAGATGTTAAGTGAAAATCAAAGATTTGTTGACCATGCATAATGAGAGGTAAAAAGTCTCATTGACCGAAACGGATAATGATTTAAAAGTAAATGACAAGATACTTTGAAACAATTCTTTTTAAGAATACTTCATAGTTTTCTGTATATATGCAACAAATATCTTTTTATAAGTAAAGTCAGATTCAGCAATGGGAACAAAATTAGAACAACTCAAACCACAATATTCACCGTATCCTACCGAAAACTTTTAAAGATTTTGTCTACAGACACATCATTTGGTGTTGCAGTTTAGCTGACAGTTGCATCTTATAACGGTAAAACTTTTATCAGGTGCAGGTGCATCAAAATTGGACGAAGTTTTCCTCGTGAAATTTCCCAACCATAGTCAGCATGGCCTGTAGGATCTATGTCTATTTCTTCTTACATCCATTTTTGGCACCGATAATACACTCGCAGACTATGAAATTGCCCTGAATCGGATGCTTCTTCTCCTGCTTTGATGATATCTGCTTTAATAAAGTATTATTCATTATAACTTGACATGCATTTTCAGATATTCTTAGATAAGTGTTTTTAATACATGTCATTTGCCTATTAAAATAAGTATAGATGATGATTATAGAATGCAAAAAGAGCAACAAATTCCTTCCCAAGAAATCCGTTAGACTGTTCTAAGTTCCATATTTTCATTTTTTTTTTCATCTTCTTATATTGTGCAAATATCTTTGGTTTGTGCTTTGTCTTAAATAGTCATAGTAAATGGTGAAGATATGGATCTATTGGTGTTACTTATTCATCATGTTAATCAGCAGTGCAAAAGGGTTATTTTTAAATCTGATAAAATGGCAATCAACCAAAAAAATGTAAATACGGACCATAAGGATTTCTTGGAGAGGATGTCTGTAATTTGTTGCTCTTTTTGCATTCTATAACAGGTTGGGACTCATCATCTAGGCTATTTTGGAATAAAAATAAACTTAACCAGAACTATTAAGATCAAGTTTTCATGAGTAAGGCTTCATTAATGCAGATATCATCAAAGCAGGAGAAGAAGCGCTCACATGTTTATAATATGGATGACTTCCTCTGAAAGGACTTGACATTCTTCTCTGGAGAAAATTCAAATCCATAGTAATTACTGAAAACACATTGGTTCAGGTGAAAAGTTAACCACCAACATTACATTCAGGCAATTTCATAGTCTTCGAGTGTATTATCAGAAGAAGTTGACATACATCCTACAGACTAAGGTTGGGAAATCAAACATGGAAAACTTTGACCAATTTGATGGAACTTCCACCTGTAGCTGCTAAGCTTCTTAACATTATGAGATGCAACTGTAAACAAAACTGTGACAC
Organism: Mytilus galloprovincialis; assembly: GCF_965363235.1. Taxonomy (NCBI): domain Eukaryota; kingdom Metazoa; phylum Mollusca; class Bivalvia; order Mytilida; family Mytilidae; genus Mytilus; species Mytilus galloprovincialis. Next base: position 19,913,334 of record NC_134838.1, on the reverse strand, counting down.
CAAGTTTTGCTTTTTCTAAGATGCTAAGATCTGTTATTTAACTATTTGTTTTACAATAAATTTTGTTTGATCGGATTATAATTTTATTAAGATTTCAATTTTTCTATTTTGGAGTGATTCAAAAACAGTTTAAACTCCAAATTGGTGTATTTCCAGTTTTTAATGATTTTTTGATGATTTTACTATATTTTACCCAAAATTACCATTTACCCAATTAAGTATTGCTGTAAAGTTTTTGAATTATTAGAATAAAGGTTGTTTTTTTTTTTGGCTTTTTTGAAACTATCAAATGAACCTCATTTACCAATATATTCTATTTCTTGTCCTGTTGGTAATCAATTCACGCTTTGTAAATCTCAAATTCCAACAAAAAACGGATGTCTTCACCCAAAATTTCATGTTTATATGAAAAAAAATTCATAAACACTGTATAAACTGTTGTAAAACTTTTGATTTGAAATGATTATCATCATAAATGAATGTTTAACAAGCTTTTTCCAGGTTTTCGCTATTTTTGACAAATTTTTCACCCAAAAAAATGCATTTTCCCATTCAGATACCTTGTTAGACTTTTAATATGTTACAAAGAAAGCCATTTGGAATAAAAAAAATACAAAAACAAATTCTGTTGCAATTTTTTTTTAGGTCAAATGCTATTTTGACTAGACTATTTGTGTCTGTGTTTTTTAACCGTTCGAGGGTCAAATACTGTTTTCTAAAATGTATATTACGGTTTGCATGCACTGATCTAACATAGAATTAAAAAAAAATACAGAGGGCATGCCTCAATTAACCAGTCTCGCTACTCATTAAATATAACATGCATTTTATGTCATATAATTTGACTGTTTTATCCGATTACATTACGATCAGAACTCTAAAAGTTGGTTAAATAGTACTATCAAATCACCTGTAAAAGTTACTAGAAACAATTATTTTTGACCGACTAAATTTAATAATTCATAATTATCCAGTTAATATGATGACACATGTGATTAGGTACATAATACATAGTGTTGATTTTAATTTTAATCATAAAATATGTTGCATTTGTTATCCATAGTATGTCACGTTACATATGTACTTAAAATATAAAATAATCCTGATACAATAAAAAAAATAAATAAGGAGGTGTGATATGATTGCAAATGAGACAACTATCCATCCAATTTCTACAAATGTCGTTTAAAAGTTGCTATGTATATGTAGTCATAGTTTATTTCTTTCAATTTAGCATTTAAAGACAATAATGGCAGAACATTCAGTATAATAAATTAAATAACACATAACTGAGAGGGTGATAGAGCCGATTGTTACTGAGTCCTAGATAATATGTTTTCTCGGAGTAACAATCTTCTCAGCAATGCATTATTCCTATAAATTTCTCATAGACAAATGATTAATGTCATTTGACAGGATGAGCGAATGTGATTGCGAAAGATTATTACTCAGTTGTGTGGTGATCCTGTTATTTTATATGTTAAATCAAAATTAAACAAACTAGTTGATGCCAAACAATTATGTTCCTAGATGCTAAAAATGCATTTAAGGAAAGGTAAATTTGAAATCTTGAATGGAATTCTAATGCAGTTGGTCTGGAATTTTCCTTTACTAAAATAGTGTTCCCTTTGTTCTTTAAAATAAAGAATACAAAATGTACTAAATATATGCAGTTTCTGTTAAAACATACTAGTTTTGTGGTACTTTCTTAAAACTATTTAAATGAAAAATCAATTTGTGTAAACATGCTAACTTTTTTTAGAACTCTTCAAACCACACGCACGACCCTTAAGTTTGAGTATGAAAATGCCAGTTGGGGAATAATTACATTTATACACATGAAAACTCAGGCGAATCGTTCATTGATAAGTTGAACTAGGCTTAATTATATTGAAGATTAAATTAAGATTATTAATACAAATGTATGTCTATGATAAACCAAGAATTAGACACTTTAAGAGAAATGATAAATATTAAAAGTTAAGTTGTCTACTGTTTTATCTGTTATAAATAATTACGTTTTGCTTCCCTGTAACTTGAATTTATTGGTAAAATAAAACTATTGTCCTCGATGTCTTCCTGACGGTGGATACAAAAGAAACCCATTGAATGATTAAAGTCTTTCATGTAATATATGCACTATAGAAATGTAATAAATTATAGACAGATGAAAATGTTTAATAGTAGGCTAAAGCCACAATTATATGGATTTAAAGAGAACATGGCGTCTTAGCTTTTAACCGATTTTTTTTTACAACTGGCCTATCTGCATTAATAATTTAATTCATAAAATATAGGTCAGGAAAACTGATAGATTAGAGAATTAATGACCATGAACTTATATAGAAATCGATAACTGTATTGTAAGATTGTTTAACCAGGCCTGAATAAAACTTTTTCTCAATTTGTTTTGATAAAATATTGGGCTAAAATAGTATTGTTATAGGGAACGAAAAAATGTTGCTTTGAATATGAATTATGAGTTATCGAGGGTATCAGTTTTTACAGTTTTGGCTGTTTATGGTTAAACCTTTTAATGTTTCAAGTTCCCCAAACTAATGATGACGATCCTACTTCCAGAAACGTGCGGTATGCACGAAATACGATTTTTTAAATTACAATCACTGAGTTGAACTGATCGCTGCTGTCGTTCCTTGGTGGGGGTGGGGGTACCAGGCTCGGGCAGCCACGCTCATTGACAATTTTTAGTTAAATAAATCAATTAGTTTAGTGTACCAAATAAAATCCAGAGAAAGAATACCGCAAACGATAGTAACTGTTCTTTTCAAGCCATTTGTTGGTTTAATGTTGTTTCTGTCTGTTGATGTTATCGGTTTATCAACCTTTAAAGGATCGAATACTGGTTTCTAAACACCATATTACGGATTGCATGTACTTACCTAACTTTTTGCATTGTATTAAAAAAAACACAAAGGGAATGTCTCACAATTCATTAAATATTACATGCATTTTATGTCACATAGTTAAACTGTTTTTATCGATTACATTACGATCAAAACTCTTTTAAAAGTTGGTTAAATAATCATTTTAAAAAACCTGTAACAGTTGCCAGACAAAAATATTATTGACTGACGAAATTTAATATAAGCATTTGGCTTTTAAAAATTCTTATGTAAGTATGATGACAAATGTGATAAAGTATATAATACATATTGATGATTTTTATTATAATAATAAAATATGTTGCATTTGTAATCCATACTATGTGACGTTTCATTTTGTACTTGAAATATAAAAAAATAATCCGTATGCAATATAAAAATAAGGAGATGTGATATGATTGTCGATTAGACAATTATCCGCCATAGTTCAAATGACGTTTAAAATCGGTTACGTACTTGAAGTCATAGTCAATTTATTTCAATTTAGAATTAAAAGATAATAATGGCAGAACATTCACTATAATGATTTGAATAACACATAATAGAAGAGAGGATGATACTTTTTGTTACTCCCATATACAATGCTTACTCGGGGTAAAAATCTGCTACAATACCCTCTCAGATATGCATTATTTATATAAGGTTCTTATATTTAAAGGTAAATTTCATCAATATCATCATATGAGCGATTTGGGGGGATTATTCAGTTGTGTAGTAGTCCTGTTATTTTTGTTGTTGTTTTTTTTTTTTCATTATTAAATCAACATTAAACCAACTGTTAGAGGATATACTACAATAAACGTTCCTAGACGCTATACATGCATTTAAAGAAGGATAACTCAGAAATCTTGGAATGGAATTGTAAAGCAGTTGGAATGGAATTTTCCTATAGTTATTTTTCATTTGTTCTTAAAAAAAAAGGAACAACAAATGTACAAAATATGGAGTTTCTGTAAAAACATGCTAGTCTTGGTAAATTTAATAAAACTATTCACATTAAAAAAATCACTGTCTGCATAGACTTGAAAACTTTTCAAACTATACCCATGGAACTTAAGTTTTTGTATAGACATGTTAGTTTGGGAATAACTTCAAACTTTACACATATAAACTCTGTAAAAGCATGGCCATTTTTTTTTTAAAAAACTCTTCAACCTTTTAGCATGAAAACTCAGTTTTTGTATAAACATTCCATTTTTTTGGGAGGAAAATTCTTTTAACTACCCACATGAATACTCGGTTTATGTATTAACATGCTTGTTCTTAATGGGAAACTCTTTGAATTATACACAAAAACACATTGTCTGTATTTATGCATCCTGGTTTTGGAGGAAAGCTCTTCTAACTGTACACTAGAAAACTTAGTTCCTGTATAAAATTGATTGTTTTTGGAAAATTATCCACATAATTCTAAGATATTAAACATGCTAGTTTGGGTTGGTGGACTCTTACAATCATTCAAAAGAAAATTAGTAATAGTATTTGACTAGAAACATCCACTTTGAGTAAAACGAATGACGTTTTATCATTTTTCAAAGTTGCATTTATCATTAAATATCTAAAACCATCTAACTGAATATTGTGATTCCTCTTGGCTGCAGATGTAAGGAACAAGTCCAAAATTAGCAAAATGAATGTAATACTCTTTTATAGACTATATGCTATATATTTGTATATACAGTAAGTCTTTACAGGCTGGGTATTGATCCTTTTTTTATGATGTTGTTATGTATTTTAATGTAGATCAATATGTGACACTTTAATAAACTAGTATTTATCTTATCTTATCTATGCTGCTTTTGCTTAGCTACGTTAATCACAAGCACAATCAAATTGACTTCCCTGATTATATGTCGATTAAGGTGGCTCGTGGGTACAAAAATTTCAGCAAAAAATTGAACCTTTATTTTTTCATTACAAATTTTATTTATTACACCATTAGTTATTACTTTATGATATGCTAAAAAAATCAACCCAAAAAATCGATTCGGTTTGGCCCCAGATGACTTTTAAAATGCTTATATCATTGAAAAAGCTCCAAATTATCTCCCTTTGGTGCAAAAATGCCATTTTTTGGCATTAAATTTGAAATATCTTTTTTAACTCATCGGTGACCTATATTTTTTATTATTGTTTTCATATAAGCTGTACATAAACTAAATAATTGTAAAATTTAAGCGATTTCTGTAATTAGGTTATTTTTTTATTTCGATATTACCTCTATTTCTCCTATTAGTTCAACAAAAAAAAGGACATTAACAAAAATGTATGCTTCTTCCGGAGGCAGATTGTGAGCTTAAATGAACGGTGACCACATTTTTTTATTTCATTTTTCTTTTAAGTATATGAGAAAGTTCATTTGTAAAAAATATAGCAAAATCCTATATTAGAAAAAAAAATTGATTTATACCCAGGAGCCCCCTTTTTTGACTTGTTGAGTTGCTGTCTCATTTATATACATCCCACATGTTCTTTTATTCGTATGAAAATTCCTGGAATCTTTTTGTCGGTTAGATAGAATGACCGATACTTATATACAATATTTAAAATATGACGCATCATCAATCATAATTCATAAATATACCAGCTACCCTTAAGTTTTGATATATGAATTGACATCGTTTGGTGCACATATATTTTATCGTTATATGATACGCATGGATTGTTGGATTAACTGCATGTTTAAGTGGGTGTGAGATTTTAGATATTTGTATATGATATGTAGATCATACCCCAAATCAATATAAAGTTATCAAACGTAAATGCATTTTAATATAGGATGTCATTAAAAAGGAGGGTCATTTTTATATAAAATCTCGCAAAATTATGACCCATATTTTTGGCACATCCCCGTATACCCAATAATAAAAGGAGGGTCATTTTTATATAAAATCTCGCAAAATTATGACCCATATTTTGTCACATCCCCGTATACCCAATAATAGGAAGTTACCCCACCCCCACTCCAGTGATCGCTATAACCAATTCTTTGTTTGTGGTGGCGTGCCCGCCTATATTGCGGTGAATTTCAAACCAAATACTTGAACTTTGATAAGTGCTGCCTCTCTGCTAACCATACAACAGTTAGGATTGATACTAGATACTGGTCGTTTTGGAGTCCAGGTTATCGGACATGTCTTGTTAACTAGCATGATGAAAATCTGACTCAAAATCCGGTCAATTAAAAGTAAGGATTCATATTTATGTCATCTCGACACGTTCTTGTCCTAAACATGTATTTATTAAAAAAAGAAAAGAAAAACAAAGAAGGACCGATACACATAAGAGAGGATCAAGTTATTTCTGTAGTTTGTCTTTCGTTAATATGTTTAAGAAAGGTATCATAACAAAACCACCGCATCCCACCTAAAATCTAAACTTTTCAATTGACATTTAGGATTCATCCGAGTACTCGAGTACTCGCGAGTATCATGACCGAGTATCCGAGTACTAAATTTCAGATCTTTTGACATCCCTAATTTATTTGCCATGGTACATCAAACATTCATCCATCCATTCAACCTTTGATGCTAAATGTATGCTTTTAACAATTGAAAAGTCTTTTTTCTTTTAAGCTTGAGTGGAAATTATAATCAATTATATTAGTTGGCATTAATCTTAATATAAGAAGATGTGGTATGAGTGCAATGAGACATTCCCCCCAAGTCAAAATTTGTAAAAGTAAACAATTATAGAACAAAGAACGGCCTTCAATACGGAGCCTTGGCTCACCGAGCAGCAAGCTATAATGGGCCCCAAAAATTACTAGTGTAAAACCATTCAAACAGGAAAACCAGCGGTATGGGGTTCGTGTTCTTTATTCTTTAGTTTTCTATGTTGTGTCATGTGTACTATTGTTTGTCTGTTTGTCTTTTTCATTTTTATCCATGGCGTTGTCAGTTTATTTTAGATTTCTGAGTTTGACTGTCCCTTCGGTATCTTTCGTCCCTCTTTTATATAAGGTCTAAAAAAAATCAGAAATCTGTAAAAGAAAGATTACTTTGTGTTGTACACTTTACCTTCGTCACCTCTTTTCTCCATTTTCAAATCAATGGAGATTAAATATTTAAGTTTATATAAATGTTAAAAATAAAATAAAATAATATTATGGTTCATCATAATAGTCCAGTCGATTTGTGAAACAATTGCTCAGATTGTGGCAAAAGCATCAAATTTGGCAGAGTGTTAGTTGAGGTCATAACTAACATTTATAGCTATGGACCCAATTCAGAAAATCAAAATGGCGGCTCTGGGTGGCCATTTTGAAATCATGTCCAAAAAAATCATAAAAAATATTTTAAAAAATATGAAAAACATATTACTTCACCAATTTTGATAAACTTTTGTATATCTTATGACAAAGGATATCAACTGAGGACTATTGAAGTAGTAGGTGGCCATTTTTGAATGGTGGCCATTTTGGAAACGTAAATTTCAAATATATCACTATTCGCTATCCTATATTGTTTTTTGAATTGATACTAAAGTTTTACAACTGTTCCAAGTTGATGAAGGCAATGTAATGGGAGAATCACAAGGCAAAAGGTACTTATCCTGTTAAAGCAGATCTTAAGATCAAAATATATTTTGTCAGGAAAAACGAAAAAAGTCTAAAATTGAGTCATGGATTGAAAATAACAGTAAAATAACCAGCCACGGTTGTGATGAATTAACAAGAAAAATATGATTGCAGGAATTTTTTTCTTTCATTGTGATGAGGTATGTGACTATCATCATGAAGCCTCGACAATTATGGTCAACAATAGAGTATGTGACTGTCACTTGAACTACTAACCATTGTTCCTTTAGCAAGACTCAGTGCTGGAGATTAATATTTCAGGAGCAGATATCATGCTAAATGTTTGTTAAAACTGCACGACAGGGCAATTAGACAGAATTCGAGACACAGAAAAAAGTCAAGAATCTGTTATCCATGGAATGGGGCTCGCCAAATTGATAGAAAACAGTGACGGCTCTCACTATGGAACAGATATTGTTTTAATATTTAAAATTGATGATATTGGTAAATTGTACAGTAAACGTTCTTAGTAAATATGAGTTGTCATGGAAGGAATGATTAACACAACACTTCTCAAAATTGAATACTAGCTGCCATAAATGATATGCAAGCACACATGAAAGTTTGCGTCTTTCTCCGGATTCTCAACGAATATGTTGGGGAAGTTCTGAAATAGGTTTACAGGGACATTCAATGTAGGCTTTCCAAATGAATCAGTTCCACAATCTTTGAGACATCTTACTCTCTATCTGAGGACTGATAAGTTGCAGTTGTATCCTTTCAACGACGATTTGCACAATTGAACAATTATAGCTGAGAAATGGTAAGTCTTGTCTGCCACTCAACGATATATCTGAGCTGTGTCTTGATGTTTGGCCATCCTGTGTCATTTTTACTAAGGAAACTTATGTCTGTTGAACTGATTCGTGTTAACACCTGTTATTGAGTGTCCTTATAAAGTTATTCTTAGTATCAAGCATATATATTTTGCCTGCTATGGCTATGGTGATGCCTCTATTTTTACCTTTTTTTATTAGGTCTGTTTCAGAGCTTCACGATAAAATTTGTTGAAAATCAAGAGCACTAATTTATCTTGCTTGTATGCTTATAGATATCCTATAGCAGCTATATTACAATTTTGTTTACTGCTTTGTATCAGTTCTTCCTTCCATGATAACTCCAAGATCTTCCAGGCGTTTACTGTACAATTTAGCGTGATCTGCAAGCTTGGAGATAGGTACAATATCTCTTCCAGACCGTGTGCCATCAATGTCTTTCATTATTTAGGAAAGCACAACTCCAAGGATAAAAGATTCCTGGCTTTCTATCTGTGTCTTTTATTCTGCCTATTTGCTATGTTGTCAAGTTTTATCAATCAGCAAGCATGATACTAGTGATTTGTCATCTCCAGCTCTTACTTTGGCTAAGGGGATATGTCTTGTAGTACAAGTGCACAGTCATGCCCTATTTATGTCGATTTGAAAATGTCGATGTATCATGGAGATCTTCAGATACATCACCACAGAAAAAATACATTGCAGTCATTGTTCTTTTTGATCCAGTTCCACTTTACAGTGTCTGGTTACTTATTGTTTCCTTTCAATTGGCAACTTATCTTCAACATCAGAAGTATGTTTTCCCTTTTGCTGATGAAATATTTTGAGGTCTGAAAATTTGTTTGACATGGTTTGTACCATTTTGCCTTGTCATTCTGGAGGGCTTCTGCAGTTCCATAGCCCTCATTCAACTGTTTCGAATTGAGCGAAAGGAAAACCAATTCAAGACCCAACATCTTCGTATGCTTGCATCAAAAGAGTGATTGCCAGCTCAAATGTCTATGACTGTTCTGTTTGTATCTGCTTGGTATTGCAAACCCTTACATGTCCTCTCTTGCCGTTTCACACATTCCTTCCAGTCTAATTGCCCATTATGTTTTTCTTATATCTAGTTCCAGTGTTTTTGAAATCTACAATTTTGATCTTTTAAAAAAAAACTTTCGGTCATTAATTATATAATATATACGTAATTTCTGTTTTAAAAAGTAACTTAGGCAAACGTGTAAGTAACAGAAATTTTGAAACTGATATCTTGATTTTGAAAACATGTGCATGTCTTATCTGAGCTCTTTGTGAATATCCAATATAAATTAGTAAAAAAAAGTATGAATGCAAACAGTGAATTGATAAGATTAGCGAATAATGATATATTTGAAATTCATGTTTTCAAAATGGCCATCATTCAAGATGGCTACCAAAAAATCAATATATATGAAGTCCTCAGAAGACAGTCCTTGTCAATTGTGATGAATATACCATATGACTATATAATAATTTCCTGCAGCAAGCGCTTAACTTATAAGTCAAAGTGAACACGGTTACTAAGGAATTGCAAATGTGTAAAGGCAGTATTAAGTTGTACTACTTTATGTTAATGTGGATGACAATGTGATAGAATATGATAAACAGAGTGTGGTTTGACAAAACATGTATATGTACATTTCATTTATTGTTAGATATTGTTAACGTCAATTGAGAACATTTGAGCAGTTGATGTTCTTATAACATTACTTGTATGATATAAAATTCATTATGTCTGCAATTAAGGTTTTTGAAAGTTGTTTCAAATGAACAATATCAACAAAACGAATTATCCAGTAATCTGCCAACTATTATAAATGACAGGTATACAAATATTTTTTTTGCTTTATTTCTACGTATAAAGTAAAATTATCCTGTTATTCTATGTTGAACAAGCGGTTGCACGAATATTGCTTTCAGAGTAACAGTTCATTTTATGATCCTCTTCGTGTCCGCGTTTTAATGCTTTTGTACCCGCTACAAAACAGAAGAATAACTAGGGGGAGGGGTTAGGCTAGCTTTTTGTCCTGTTTATATAGCATAAGCAAATACATTTGTATATATCTTCCACGATGCATGTTTTTTTTATTATATCGAATAAGGACTACATATTTTGGCTTAAAAAAAAGAAGATTTTTCAAGATGGCCGCCATTCAATATGGGTAATATTTCCAAAACTTTTGTTCTACAAGACAATTGGATTCAGTACTGTTATTCTATCAACCAGATTTCATGTCAATATCTTTTCTAATATCATTTTCATGATTTTCTATTATCAATCTATTGAGATCAAACGGCCGCCATTTCAAAATGGCCGCCTCTTCCGCCAATTTCGATTTTCAGATTGGGCCCATAGCTTAAATTGTTGTCCATGACATTTACTCCTACTATGCCAAATTTCATGCTTTTACCACAATCTGAGCAATTTTGTCACAAATCTGCACAAATCGACTGGACTATAACTAATCATATTGATTCATTATACACCGATAAATTATACATAAAGTATTGTGATTTAACGAAATATCTCGTCTGGAAAATGGAAAAAAAAATACACTTCATGAACTTGATGCGTCAAAATTGTCTTCTTCAGATTCATTCAAATTCAAAATTGAATACCAAGGATGCATAAGTACCTAGCCATGTGAAGAGTTACATTGTAAATAATCAAAAGATAAGGCATTTTCAATATATTCAACTCGTAAACGCAATGAGAACTTTTACTATATAATACGGTTAGTGTAAAATTGAACTAATTTAAACTTTCTTGCACGGTGTTTTTTTTTACATATATTTTATCCAATGAATTGAAATCATTTAAATTGTAGAAACCACGTTCCACCCTGTATATCACCGATATAAATGAATCCGGACGTTAAAGCATTCGAGTAGAACACACATGTAGTAAACAACTAAGGTCAAGTACAAGACAATCTATACTTTTAAGGTAAGCTAAATAATTATTTATCGAATTATCGTTATAGTCAGTAGTGAGCGAACTTATTTATTGCTTTGTTTGATTTTTATTGTTTGGGGGTTTAAAATTGTTGGACCTTTTATAAGATTTTGCTTGAATATATTCTGTAATGTTTTACGATATGTTGAGTTATATTCCTGAAACGCATAATTTTGCCATCGTTTAAAACGTACGCATCATGTCTTAACTAAATTTAATGTTAAATAGTAATACATTTTTAGTATTCCGTTCCCTACATTTTATATAAAAAAAGATATCTAGAAAGTTCATTACTTTGGTTTGTAAACTAATATAGCTTTAATTGTGTTTATACAATAATGTAATATCCAACAACGGGGTTAATACTTTATGTTACCTATTTGCTTCTTTGTGGTTCGGTGCGCGTGAGGTGCGTTGAATACCTAACATTATTATGTAATAGACTCTTTTTAAAATGTAAATTACAACTATTTATTAACCAACTAAGTGCATTATTGCCAAAAGTGACTGTTTATTAAAAATTACATATTTTCTGTAATGGCCCTGTTTTTCTGTTTTTTTCTGTAATGGCCCTGTTTTTCTGTAATGGCCCTGTTTTTTCTGTAATGGCCCTGTTTTTCTGTAATGGCCCTGTATTAATGCCCAGTTTGTCTGTATTTAGCCGTGTTAGGGTTTTTAATAAAGTGAATAAAACTAAGTTGTAAAGAGTATAATACCTTTTTGTATTTTATTTAATTTAGTAACCAGCAACCAACATTAAAGAACCATATAAAGGGATCACTGTTCATCCTGTTTTTAACACATATCTCTTTCAACTTAATATCTTGAATATTTGGTATATTTAAAGCTTTATTATGGTGAAGTACAAATTATTTTGTTCAAACTAAACTGTTATTAAAAGAGTAAGACAGTACATCAAGTTAGCAGCAACACATACACTTTTGTTCAGTTGGTTAATAAATGTATTAAGAAATGGGTGTTTTTATAATGGCCCTGTTATATGTCCTCGGTCAGTAATAATGGCCTCGGATGTCTGTAATAGCCCTCGGCGTTGCCTCGGGCCATTACAGACTTCCTCAACCATTATTACAGACCTTATACATATAACAGGACCATTATAAAAACACCCATTCATTAATACTATAATTCAGCTTCACAGCGAATATTTTCGATTTACTAGCAGGAATCAATATATTATATTCAAATGACGTGGATTTTAGCAATTATAAGAAACCATACAACCTAAAAAATGGGGAAAACCATACCTTGTAGTTAGCTTTAAAGGGTCCTGACTTGACAGGATGTAAAAGAAATTAAAAAAAATAAACCTGCAGTCTAATTCATGACAAAAAATAAACCTGAAGTCTGATTTATGACAAAAAAAATAAACGAAAAACCTATATATTGAATAAACTCATCATAGATACCAGGATTGATATCTAATATTTACGCCAGACGCGCGTTTCGTCTACAAAAGACTCATCAGTGACGCTCGAATCAAAATAACAGACATCAACAAACTGTAATGGATTACATGCTCTTGACTTCGGACATGCAGATACAGCATGTGGCGGAGTTGAACATGTATTATATCTGCCCTCAGCTGGTATAAAAAAAATACACGAAGACCAAAAGCATAAAACTACGGAAGCGTATAAGCGCCACACATTTTTTTTTTATTTTTTCTTCCTATGTTTGCGTTATAACGCAAACCTTTGATATATATATATAACGCAAACCTTTGCGATATAACGCAAACCTTATAACGCAAACCTTTGCGTTTGAACGCAAACCTTTGCGATATAACGCAAACCTTTTCCGTTATAACGCAAACATTTGCGTTGTAACGCCAACCTTTTGCGTTTAACTCAAACCTTTGCGTTAAACGCAAATATTTGCGTTAAAACGCAATCCTTTGCGATATAACGCAAACCTTTGCGTTATAACGCAAACATTTGTTTTATCTCATTTCTTATTCAAGATCCAAAGGAAACCGTAGTTATTAATGGAGGAGGCTGTATATATTAAAATTTGTCACCTTTGTAGTAATTGCAAAGTAAAATGCTTGAATAATTAGATCATATCAATGACTAGTAATGAGCAGAATAATATAAGAACATGTGGTATGAGTGCCAATAAGAAAACTCTCCATCTAAGTACTATTCGTAAAAGTAAACCATCATAGGCCGAATTACGTCTTCAACAAGGAGCATTGGCTCACACTGAACAACAAACTATAAAGGTCCCCAAAAACGATATCCATGTTTCTACTAGTATATATATTACAAAGAAAATTGAGTAAATTGAGGTTATACCTAAGAAAAAAATCAACCCTGGTAATATAGCTATAACCGAATATAAATATACTTCCAAAGTAAGCTCTCGTTTGAGAACTGTGTAAAGTAGGTTAGATTCAAACAAGCTACCCTTTGGCAATAAATGTATAGAATGAAGATGTTTTATTAATAAAATTATGTTCTCTCTATTCAAACTGCTACCCAAGCATCTTAAAAATACTTCATTATATTGAAATGAAAATTCAATGACTTTCTATCAAAGAATCTTGATCATATTCTGAGATTTAAAAAAAAATGTTTCCTTATTAATAATTCATTTTAAAGCAGAAAGATCATTTTGTCTATTTGACTTGGAGGTTGGTTTCACAATTGTATGACATTATTTTTGATCTTTCAATTTTAATATGACTATATACTAAACTATATCTATTTTCTTGTTAAATTATATACTTTTCTGATGCACAAATCAGTCTTAATTTATGTATAATTGCACTTCAATTATTCCATTATTCCTATGCATATTTATTATAATGATTTGGCCTTGTATGTAAGTTTCTTTTTTTTATCTACTAGTAAATCACATCTGAAATGAATGACAGACGGACATATATACAAAACTTAATGAATAATTGAAATCAAGATATTTGCGTTATAACGCAAATGTTTGCGTTATATCGCAAAGGTTTGCGTTGTAACGCAAATGTTTGCGTTATAACGCAAAGGTTTGCGTTATAACGCAAAGGTTTGCGTTAAAACGCAAAAGGTTTGCGTTATAACGCAAATGTAGATTTACTAGTAGATAAAAAAAGAATAAAATTGAGAAAGGAAATGGTGAATATGTCAAAGCGACAACCACCCGACCATAGAGCAAACAACAGCCGAAGGCAACCAATGGGTCTTCAATGTAACGAGAATTCCCGCACCCGTAGGTGTCCTTCAGCTGGCCCCTAAAATATGCATAATAGTACAGTGATAATGGACGTCATACTAAACTCCGAATTATACACAAGAAACTAAAATTTAAAATCATACAAGACTAACAAAGGCCAGAGGCTCCTGACTTGGGACAGGCGCAAAATTGCGGCGGGGTTAAACATGTTTATGAGATCTCAACCCTCCCCCTATACCTCTAGCCAATGTAGAAAAGTAAAAGAATAACAATACGCACATTAAAATTCAGTTCAAGAGAAGTCCGAGTCTGATGTCAAAAGATGTAACAAAAGAAAATAAATAAAATGACAATAATACATAAATAACAACAGACTACTAGCAGTTAACTGACATGCCAGCTCCAGACCTCAATTAAACTGATTGAAAGATTATATCTTCATCATATGAATATCAGGTACAATCCCTCCCGTTAGGGGTTTAGTATCATACTATCATAAAATATATGAGAAGAACATAACCCGTGTCATGCCAACAACTGTTTTTTTAGAAATAAATGTGTTTAGTTCCGATGCAAAGACCCTATCAGTGAATCAATGTTAAAGCCAAAATATGCAATCTTTAATGACCTGACAACAGTATCGTAACTATATCCCCTTTTAATAAGTCTATTTAAAGGTTTTGTTAGTTTCTGAGGAGAATACTGACATTTTTGTGCTTTATAAAGAATATTTCCATAAAATTTTGGATGTGAAATACCTGAACGTATAAGATGTCTGCATGTTGAGTTATATTTACGAATTATTTCCTTATACCGGTGATAAAATTTAGTAAATGTTTTGACCAGTTTGTGATATCGAAAACCCTGGTGTAATAATTTTTCAGTAATACATAAATTTCTCTCGCTAAAATCTAATACATTGTTACATACACGAGCGAATCGTACAAGTTGAGATATATAAACACCATAAGATGGTGACAAGGGAACGTCACCATCTAAAAATGGATAATTAACAATAGGAAATGAAAAATCATCTCTTTTATCATAAATTTTTGTATTAAGCTTCCCGTTTATGATATAGATATACATACAAAACTTAATGAATAATTGAAATCAAGATATTTGCGTTATAACGCAAATGTTTGCGTTATATCGCAAAGGTTTGCGTTATAACGCAAAAGGTTTGCGTTGTAACGCAAATGTTTGCGTTGTAACGCAAAAGTTTGCGTTATAACGCAAATGTCTGCGTTATAACGCAAAAGGTTTGCGTTATATGACGCAAATGTTTGCGTTATGACGCAAATGTTTGTGTTACATGTATAACGCAAAGGTTTGCGTTGTAACTCAAAGGTTTGCGTTACAACGCAAACATAGGAAGAAAAATAAAAAAAAAAATGTGTGGCGCTAATACGCTTCCGTAGATTTGTGCATCAGAAAAGTATATAATTTAACAAGAAAATAGATATAGTTTAGTATATAGTCATATTAAAATTGAAAGATCAAAAATAATGTCATACAATTGTAAAACCAACCTCCAAGTCAAATAGACAAAATGATCTTTCTGCTTTAAAATGAATTATTAATAAGGAAACATTTTTTTTTAAATCTCAGAATATGATCAAGATTCTTTGATAGAAAGTCATTGAATTTTCATTTCAATGTAATGAAGTATTTTTTAGATGCTTGGGTAGCAATTTGAATAGAGAGAACATAATTTTATTAATAAAACCTTCATTCTATACATTTATTGCCAAAGGGTAGCTTGCTTGAATCTAACCTACTTTACATAGTTCTCAAACGAGAGCTTACTTTGGAAGTATATTTATATTCGGTTATAGCTATATTACCAGGGTTGATTTTTTTCTTAGGTATAACCTCAATTTACTCAATTTTCTTTGTAATATATATACTAGTAGAAACATGGATATCGTTTTTTGGGACCTTTATAGTTTGTTGTTCAGTGTGAGCCAATGCTCCGTGTTGAAGACCGTAATTCGGCCTATGATGGTTTACTTTTACGAATAGTGACTTAGATGGAGAGTTTTCTTATTGGCACTCATACCACATGTTCTTATATTATTCTGCTCATTATTAGTCATTGATATGATCTAATTATTCAAGCATTTTACTTTGCAATTACTACAAAGGTGACAAATTTTAATAAATACAGCCTCCTCCATTAATAACTACGGTTTCCTTTGGATCTTGAATAAGAAATAAGATAAAACAAATGTTTGCGTTAAACGCAAAGGTTTGCGTTATATCGCAAAGGTTTGAGTTAGAACGCAAAGGTTTGCATTACAACGCGAACATAGGAAGAAAAATAAAAAAAAAATGTGTGGCGCTAATGCGCTTCCGTATAAAACACCAATCTATGAGTACAGTTACTGAAAGTAAAATCAAAATTCAAATTCTATTTTTCGAGAAATCAGTAGGGTGCTTGATTAAGTATTTCTAACGACAGTGTTCCTTCGGTCATTTTAACCAGCAACAAAACTTGACAGATTTGTTGTAACTAATGATACAGTATCAGATGAAACTATCGTGTTTGATAACTTGTGTTTATTCTTAATTCTAGGGAACATTTGAAGGTTGATGTGTTATTTGCATGTTTGATACAAAATTTATTAGAAAAGGGAATTTATATGTTTTTATTCAAATTACATTTAACAATTTTTAAAGGATACACATTATATTTTCCAAAGATTAACAGTTTTATCATTAAAATACATCCTTTGAATTTTAAGGCATTCGAGGGACAGATATTTGATCAAATGTATAAAGCATGCAAGGAAGACACCCTCTGGGAAAATACATTTGTTCAATTTGAATATATAACATAACAAAAAGTTATCATAGATATGTTGATAATGTTCCTTTTTTCTAGAAGTTTTTGCCTGTGAAGTTCTGAAATAAAAAAAATACGACTTATCATTATAAGAAAAAAATCACAACTGAAAGCTATTCATACAAATTAAATCAATAACAAGTATATATCCATATTTTATGCAGTGAGATTGTCTGGAAAACTGTAACGATATTTGTTTGTTTTGTTTTCTTTGCCTTTTATAGCCGAGTGGTATGAACCATTTGTTTTATACTATAGAAGGAGATCGATTAATGTTTGCTTTATTGTGCTGATGCAGCATAAAGCATACACTTATTATCCATCTGAAGTATTAAACAGTTGCAAATATAACTCAGCATCTGCTTTCATAATGTTCAGTCGAGAGTGCTTGAGATTTAGCAACTAGTGCTGCTCAGACCAATTGCAGCGATCTTGAACTTTCATCAAAGCGTGAGCTTTTGCTACGAGCCGAAATGCCTCTCGGTAACTTTGAAACAAAGAACAACACCGTTTCTTTGCTTTTTACTGTTCTAAAATACGAGATAGGGATGTGTGCATTTTATATTTCTATTCGATAGGATAAAGAAAGGTAACTCTTTAACAAACATTGGAATTTATAATGTTACTAGAACACACCCGCGAAATCGCGGGCATATACAGCTTGTGAACTGTTGTAGGATTATTTTTTTGTAAAAGAAATTATGTATGGAGAATTTCAGAAAAGGTATCAAAAGCCCTCTCCCTTTTTTCCAAAGTCTAATATTTGTTTCCTTTCTGTTAAGGGGGCTCGCGGGTCTAAATTGATTTTTTTAATTTTATATAAGATATCGCTATATTTTTCTATAAATGAACTTTATCTTATACTTGATAGAAAAATAAAATTAAAAAAATGGGGTCACCGTTCATTTACGCTCATAAACTGCCTTCGAACGAAGCATACATTTTTGTAAAGGTACCTTTTTTCTGTTGAACTAATAGGAGAAATAGAGGTAATATCGAAATAAAAAAAAGAAAATAATTACAGAAATCGCTCACATTTTACAATAGTTTAGTTAAAGTATAGCTTAATTGAAAAAAAATATATAGGTAACCGATGAGTTAAAAAAGATATTTAAATTCTAATGCCAAAAAATGTCATTTTTGTACCAAAAGGAGATAATTTGGAGCGTTTTCAATGATATCTACATTTAAAAATTCATCTGGGGCCAACACGAATTTAATTTTTTTTAAATTATTATTTTACCATATGATAAAATACCAACTACTAAAGGTAAAATAAAATTTGTAATGAAAAATAAAAATTTTTATTCCATCGAGTCTCCTTAAATTCAATTATTTTCGTGTTTCTGGCCTCGGACCAAATTATTCTTCTCCTTTGCTACAATGCATCTTTTGTTAAAAGTCAAATTAAATTACTAATTTGCACCGCTTCAAACATGAAACAAATGTAACTGCTTATATGTATAGACCATTATTAGTCTAAAAAAAATATGCTTCCAGGACAATCTATCAGTGCTTTTTCTTTTGAGAGCCTTGTTAACATGGTAGGATATGAATCTTGTATAAATGACTAAGACCGACTAAGGCTAATTTGAGGGGTGGTCGGAGGGGTCTTGATCCCGAAATCTCGAGATGCAGAATTTAAAGAAATTCATATCCCGAAATCGAAAAATATATTCCCGTAAGGATCAACCCCCAAATCCCGAGCTTAAAAATACCCGATCTCGACGTCCCGAAAAAGTCATCCCTACTTTCATTTTTGCCAAATCACTACTTTGTCACTTTCAACAATTAATTTGTATGCCCCATGTATGGGCATTATGTTTTCTAGTCTGTGTATCCGTGCGTTCGTTCGTTCGTTCTTTGTACCGTCCGTCTGTCCCGCTTCAGGTTAAAGTTTTTCATCGGGGTAGTTTTTGATGAAGACTAGAAACTTGCGTGTACTATGGACACATTCTTGTTTCCACATGTTATACTTATTTTAATATATATGCAACTGGTATGACCCCTTAAATGGTAAACATTTCAAAGAAAACAGTAGACAGAATACAGAGAGTCTCTGTATATTTAAGTAGTATAATCATAGTTTACATGTAGAAAAACGCTAAAAATTATTGTCCACTCTCAGGAGGTATAATAGTTGTGGTTCTTGCGATCTAAACACCATGATATGGAGAACGCTCTGATTGGCTTATTTATTTTTCATTTTTGTTATCTATCATACGGCCCGAGACCACAATTAATTCCTCTATTAGTTCTTTATAACGTTTTGTCTCATAAAAAAAAATTGAACTGTTCTTTTTGGCAGATCTTTTGTGTGTGTAATGTACAGTACAAGTCCAAAAATATGTCCAAGTTTCAGAAACATTGCATGTTTACAACTTACAAATTTAGCCAATACACATCCATACCCCTATGGACAAGTCAAGAGATGTTCCGAAAACTGTAAATATCACCTTTTTGCACCTGACCTAATCACTCTTTCCATATCAAAATCAGTTAAAATAAAACATCTAAAAAATTATTTCACCTCTCTTCTTTCATTTCCACCTTATAAAAGCTAAGAAATGTTTGAGAAAAGGAAAGACAAAAAATTAAGAAGAAATACACTTAAATTAAAGGGAACTATATTCGTGAACAACGAAAAGCGGGGTCATTAATTGTGGTCTTGGGCCATACAATTGGTTGTACTTGTGCATGTCGACGTCTCAAACCGGAAATCTTATCTATGACTAAAAGTCAGTCTTATGACGGAATCAATATCGGACTCTTTTTTGTCGTTTTTCTTCAAAAATAACCCAATCTGAATAATCGTAAGAATGTATGATATGTGCGACTATGCATGTTACCTATAGAACACAGAGGCATGATGATTAATTTATCGTGGAAGGAACACACAAAATAAGGTCTTCTCGTTTAATAGTATAGATACGGAGTTTTATTGTTTCGATAGTGAATTGGGCGTTTCATCTAATTCCTAAACTAGTCTGTACATTTTTTTTTACCGAGGACAATACTTATTTACTTATCTTACTGTCTTATAAACTGTCACTAAAGTTTTTATTTAAAACCCTGTCTATAAATACCTGGCCTATACCCCTTTCCCCCACATCGTTCCCGATCCTACAACAAAGAATATCTTAAATATTATGTATATTTATATATGCATACTAACGAACTTAGAAAACATCGAGAATATACGATTAAATACGATTTCTTTTTTAAATCGCTTTTGTGTCGTAGTAGAAAACTATATTTTCAATCTTATAACGTTTTCTATTCATTATAATTTTACAAAAACTGAAAATGAAGGGAATATTGAAATTTACAAGTTCAATTACATCAAGATGATTAGCGACATATTTGATAGGATGAACCGCGTCAAACATATCCCTGTTCATGATATTTGTAAGGATACTTGATTCGATATTTATAATGCATAAAAAAGTATTCCATGTTGAGAAATACCCTCTTTCACTAGCATGTCGTATAAATATAATGAAAGAAAATAAAGTCAAAATACAGTCGATCGGTCTAATTAAAAACAACGTATAAAATAAGACCAACTGATCGTTTTAAAACCGGATTAAACTAACGGAAAATTGAGTTTTAATGTGATTAAAAAATGTTTTATTTCTCGTACATGTATCGTCTATTTTAAAAATGTAAAGCATATAGGATAGGTTAAGCGTAAATTTCAACTTCCGTTTTAAATGTTAGGATTAAAAAGAAAAAAAAATAATGTAAAGTTAACTATAAGTTTTATTTTTAATCTTATTCAAACAATAACAAATTACATATGCAATAGAGAATTCAAGCTCTAGTTTCAGATAGGAATGTACAGAATACCAGACATACATTTCAATGTACCTTACATCTTAACGTCGTTTAACAAGGTAGGAGAACAGCTGAGTGTTTCACCTTTTCTTGATTCTTTATCATAACATTTTACAACTTTTGTTGCCTATCAGGTTGTCAAGTATTTAAAAGGAAGGGGAGACAAATATATTTTGTCGAAAAATAACACAAATGAGGATGTTGATTTTTTAAATCCTATGAAAATGATAGTCTACAATTTACTTGATGGGATGAACTGCAAACAAATACCCCTTTCTATGATATGTGTATGAACACATAATTTCGATATATGAGATGCATAAATAAGAATCATATGTTGAGGAGTTCATCTCTCACAAGCATGTCGCATAAAACACAATGAAAGCTTTATCATCTTGTCTATACGTGATTAGATCACCAATAGTTTAAACATATTTTATAGTGGATTGGGAAACAAGTTTTGCAACTTGTATTAATCCCTTTCCACTTTGCGGGTGCGCGAGTGCTGCTTTGTAGCGGCATTGGCCTACTCTTTTTCGAAATCTACAAGGGTGTCTTTAACATGCAAGAGATATGGCTCTCTCTTAAGACGTGTCAGCCATTTATCGTCCCCTTCCGACGGACTATCATCGTTTCCTCAAGATCATTCTCGCAGATGGTGTCATGGGAGAGCCGAAAATTGAGTTCCTGAAATTTCATCCCAAATGGGAATCGAACCAGGAACCTTTGTGTTAGTAGTACGATGCACTAACCACTACACCACCAATGCACACACTCCAATTCAAAACATAATAGAATCCCTTCCCTGACGTAAATCGTGATTTTGGAGTAATCGTTTACTTCAACTAACCAAAATATTTGCAGAAATCGGATACTTTTATTGAAAGAGAAATATATTAATACCTTTGATCCAAAATTTACTGGTCAATGAGCTTGCTTTTAAAATTAAATTTTAATGAGGCCCCTCATGGGGGGGTCCTAGTAATCACATAATCACCATTTTTTTGCCAATATAATCACATAATCATTAAATATCTGCTTATCTTTAGTAATCAAATAATCATAAACTAAAAATACAGTCCTAGGTAATCAAATAATCATGAAATATTTGGCTTAATAATCAAATAATCATTAAAAAAAACGGCCAAGTAATCACATAATCAAAAACCCCATGAGGGCCCTCTTTAATGCAGTGGCGGATGCAGGAATTTTCGAAAGGGGGGTGCTAGCCCAGGGCAAAGGGGGGGTGCAAAACATATGTCCCGATTCAAATGCATTGATCGGCCAAAATAAAGGGGGGGTGCGCACCCCCGGAACCCCCCCCCCCCCTCTGGATCCGCCACTGTAATGCACTCCATAATGTATACTATCGACATTATATTTACATTCACTTGTCTTTATATATATATATTTGGTGATATACTCTTAGCATAATAATTATCGTCCTTTACATACAATTTCTTAGTTTTGAACACATGCATATGATATATAATATTTCTTGTGAGGGTAAAAACTCGTTCCCCTCCCCTTTTCATTCTTTTCCGTTTCATATCTATTTATATCATCTATTTCAGTTTCATTGTATAGTAGCCTTTTAGTGCTGCAAGTCAACAACCATCATGTAACCGTCTCAGCTTGAAGTAACTACATGTATACTATTGTTACTCCATGTTATATAGCAATTCAATGGCAATTAAATTTTCATTGACTGGGTTTTACCAATTACAGTTAGAAATGACAACCTTGACCTTGCAAATGTATTTATTTAAATACTGTATTGTACATATTAAATCTCCAATATATTTTGTGTCGACACAACATATCATAATTAAAATAGTTTATAGTATATGAAAATCAAATCATTGAATATTGTTTTAAAAATTTAGTTTGGACAACTGGCTCATGGAAATTTCTTTTAATTTTGTAAATTGCAATTGTGACTTTGGTGAATTTCGTTTAAATATTGTACATGCATATAGGTATTTAAATAAATAAGGTCAGCTTAACATATTTAAGCAATGTTGTTTTCACATATAATATTTATAAATCTTTTTA
Organism: Mytilus galloprovincialis; assembly: GCF_965363235.1. Classification (NCBI taxonomy): domain Eukaryota; kingdom Metazoa; phylum Mollusca; class Bivalvia; order Mytilida; family Mytilidae; genus Mytilus; species Mytilus galloprovincialis. The sequence goes on along the minus strand of NC_134838.1, from coordinate 19,890,173 downwards.
AACTTAAAGTCCCCTAGGGATGACATGATCCGGAAATAATATACATTTGTTTTTATTTTTTGATTTGTGCCAATTCAGATCGAACCTAGACGACATAGTATATATCTAACTTGCAGCACCCGGAGTCAATGTACGATAAAAAGTACTTACGAAGTGAATAAGTACATCTGACGCAGTCAGTTAGTACTACAGACGTGATTGCTATTGGATAGGATTGTAAGATAAATGGCTTGTTACAGAAAATTCCGCGGGTTATGTACTGTGTGGTGTTCTGTTGAAATACTATTATTCTCTGGAATTATTTACGGATGGAGTTCTCTCGTATTTATATTTACAAACGAAGGATTTTATGCAGATCTCTGTAAGATAAATCAATTGATTACTGATGTTAAAATTAACTTCACGCATGGAGAGAATGTATCAAGCATTTATAGTGGTGACTATAGTAACAATATAACACTCTTTGATTCTAATGATGAAGAATATAAAGATTGCACAGAACAAGAGAGTCGACTTGGGCTCTTTTTTTCCATTGGTGTTGGTTTTACATGGGCAGGAATGGCTATTCTCGGACCAATGACAAAGGCACTTGGAACGCGTATTACACGGATTGTAATTTTGTAAGATATGTTGGTTAAGATGATTTTATGTCTTTTTTTCTACCTATAAGCTTTATACATGACATTAAAATCCGTGCCTTCTCGTACAAATGTGGAAACCTTTATTCGTGCATGCATATATAGAAACTTATTAAGCTCGCCATACGCTTCCTTTTATACATGAAAACGATAAATTTATTCTTTTGATAGTTGTCCCTTCCTAAATCATGAATTTTTTTTTTTTTTAAAAGAAATGAACATGAAAATCATAGCTGTTTTTTTTTTACCCCCCTTTTTTTAAAAAAAAAATGATGATAAAAGAATGTAAATCAAAAGGTGTTAACTATTCATGTCATGGCCATGCAGGGCATTGAAAAACATACTATTGAAAACTGCTGATGCAAAAAAAAAATGTTGACTAGGAAAGCTGTCCTAGTTATCGACCAGTTTTACTATAACATAGATTCATGTTTTTTGTAGGTTGGTATACGAGATTGGACTCTTTTGTCTTGCATTTACAACAACAGGTAGTTCTATATTTTTATCTTTTGAACATTTCAATGCATAGTTTCCCTCTATTTTTACTTAGCCATAATTCTATTGTCACGCATATTTTAGATATTTTCCAATTAGATGTGTGTACTTTTATCAACAGTAGACACTGAAACTGGACTTTTTAAGGAAGCCTCCTCATACCTTACTGCATTGCAGTACCGTCAAATAAATTTTCACGAATATTATACCAACTAAAAACGAGTGCAACTTAATTAAAATTAAGGAGGCTTCAGTAAGATGATATTGAGTTAGGATTACAATATATATTGTATACGTCAAAATAGTATTTGAATTATTGGTGAAATACAGACTATACTGTTTACCGTTGATCTCAATTTTCGAAAAAAAAGTTTATTTAAGCTTAATACTTTGGTCGTTGAATGCGACCTCGTTTTTTTTATGTAGGTTTAGTACTAAATTAATGTACATATACGAGTATATATAGTATGTACACAAAAATGAACAGACATATAATATTTCAGAGGTGTATTTGAGAATAGTACTTGTTGTCTGACAGTAAAATTTCCCAGGTCATCGAGAGTTGAGAATATTATTTGTTCTCAAGAAAAGTATTTTTCGAAAGTTCACCTTCATACATTATTATCTAATCACATCGAATGTTTTAATCAAATGTATTATACATAAAACTGTGGAAATAAAACGTTCACCTTTTATTATTAGATAATTTATGTAATTAGGAACTGTGTTGCTTTTTAATGGTGGGTTAATATGCATACATACATACATGAGCATGTTGTCTCTTATCAAGGTCATTACGTATTTTGTAGATTGTTGCATGCTTCTGACATGTCTGAATAATGCATCGTCATCAATTAAATTTCCGGTCGTACCAAAAGTTAATACACGACGAAGTGCAGACGCACTCAAACTTTGTATGTCATTGACTTTAAAATGCAGATATAGAAAGACCAAATGGTTCTGGCGGGGGAAAATTTACTCGCGAGGGTATTTTATTTAATACCAGGGCATATAAGTAATTGGAGGCAGATTCACTCAAAATCGTGAAATAACCATGCATATTTGTGCATAACGAAAAAAAAAAAAAGAAAACCACGTTAACACAAGTTTAAGCAAAATACACTTGCTATTAAACAACTAAAATTTTTGGTATTAATAAAATATTATTACATTTTTTATTTCAGAAACATCCTGGTTAATATGTCCAGGTCTTTGTTGTATCGGAGTTGCTGGTCTTGCACACTTTGCTAGTAATATCCAAGTGAGTTCTACTGTTAATTATTTAAAATTGAGAACGGAAATCGGGAATATATGTCAAAGAGACAACAACCCGACCAAAGAGCACATAACAGCCGAAGGCCACCACTGAGTCTTCAACGCAGCGAGAAAATCCTGCAATCTGATGTGGGCATCAGCTTGCCCTAAAATAAAAATGTGTACTACTTCAGTGAAAATGGACGTCATACTAAACTCCCAAAACATATAAATGAATAAATATTAAAAAACATACAAGACTAACAAAGACTAGAGGCAGGCGCAAAAATGCGGCGGGGATAAACATGTTTTAGTAGATCTTAAGACTGGTTTATACTGTACGATTGTGTATCTAAGAATTTAAATTGTGATTTTATTTATTTGTCTTTATGTTGAAATTAAAATTTAACTTCAATTTAGATTAGATTATTGTTTTACTGTTTATTGTGAAGGAAGAAAGACTTCATTTGTACACAAAGCACAATCGAAATTTTTAAAACATTGTACTGAAAGTTGTCAGTTTTAAGTTTGCGTTTTCGTTTTCTTTTATTATTCAATTATTTTTTTTTCGGAAATGAAACCAAAAAAGATTCCAGTTCTCAGCATGATCTTTATTTCTGTTTCCAGGTAGCGAATCTCTTTCAGGGATTCTCGTCAACCATTGTAGCATTATTCTGTGGACTCTTCGACAGTTCGTCAGTTATTTTACAAGTAGTCAAGGTAAATGTACTCACAAACAGATACTATTTTCTTTAAAAATGAGCCCAACCAAACTGAAAAATGTACCGCTGTCAGTATATAGAAACCAAATATTCTTAATGAAAGTTTCTCACTTTATTATTTTTCTGGGAATTTTGTTTGGTAATTGTTGTAACTTGTTTTGTCTCACCATCTTATCATGGTTGAAATATTTGTTGGTAGCTTTTGTAGCTGTTATTTTGTATGCTTAGTTCATAGAATTTTTTTATGCCAACATAAACACACAAATCTGGTACCTGCATATTTCAAGGTCGATAGTCTTTCATTGTTTAGGAGGCCAGACACCCAATTGATTTTTACTATCTCTAGATAAATTTCAAGAATGTGACAGTGTGACTTCTTCTGAAATTCTTTTACAAAATAATATTTTCAAGGTCGATTGTTCTCTGTCGTTAAGCAGCCCGCATATCTAACTGTGAGAATATGACAGTATGTATTTATGTTCTCTTAAATACTATTTCAAAAACATCATGTCTTTGGAAGTATATGGATCAACAAGTAACATTTTATTGTACAGCGAATTGTACAACGGTGTATTATGATGATCGATAAAAAGAGAAGAAGTCAGTTCATCAAAAGTTGTTAGAATTAAAATTAAAACAGTATACTTAAGAACTCGGTAGAACTGTTTTTTAAAAATGAACATAAATAATTTAAGTTGTTTCAACTTCACTAGATCCACTACGTTGGTTCCAAAGTTAGGGCGGTGATAATACACTAAGTTGTAGACAGTTACAATTTATCGACATAGGGACTGATCCTTCATCTTGGTTGGGTTTTTCTCCTTCATGCTATTCAATTTATTTGCTTATTTAATAAAAAAAAAAAGAAAAAAAAAGAAAAAAATACTGTGTGTACAAATGCCCCTTTATAATACTACCGATCATATACATTAAAGAATATGAGGCTTAGATAGATTTAAACATGATACAATATTAGTAATGCTAAGACCATATTGTTGTCGTAATAGAAATAATGATTTAAAAATTGAGGTAATACCATGCCAAACCTTTTGGTTAATTGATACGTAAACATAACGAGTATATATATATTTACAATGCGTTTTCGTACAGAAAGGTTTGTCCTTCGATTAGCAACCATACTACATGTCGACCTGCGTTAGAAAATAAAGTACATGTGAATTTTTGTATAACTAAAGTATATATATTAAAGTTGTTTGTTACGCCAATTTAGATGCGGCCTTCAGTAATTTCAGAATATTTCTCACGACACTTTTCATTTTGATAAAATTATGTAGGTGTCACCAGTTTGATGAATGTGTAATGGTTAGCAATTTCTCTATAGCATTACCTTGACAGAGTTGGTTTGTCATGTTGTTTGGAAGCCGTAGAAGTAACACTTTGCTTGGTGCGAATGCTGTCATATTATCATTAAACCCCTGCAGAATTGCCTATATTGTGCAAAAGAGACCGTATCAATTGCCTTACATGACTTAATTCATAACTATTCCTAATTTGAACACATTTTTTTTTTTTTTTTTTTTTTTTTTTTTTTGCTTTAGACTGAACAAACAACGCCAATAAAACATGATGTCATGTATATTCTGTAATCATATTTAAACTAAATTTCTTTCTAAAATTCGATTAATGTCATCTCATAGTTTATTTTAAGTTTTTCCATGATTCTTTTTAAGACGAGGTTACTTATGTGTACCAATCCATTTTTTTTTTTATTTTAGTCTGTATGTTAATCAAACGTTGTCATGTTTTCATTCCAACTACACGTTGCAATGTTATTTTGCAAACATCTAGTTGCGCTTTGTGGTTTTTCGAATGGGAGGTAGCATTGTTTCAGTGACATCATAGAGCAAATAACGACAGCTTTCGATTTATTCGAAGCCTTTTCTAGTCTTTCATTTGTTCATATTACTCCGTGTCTGTATTAGTCTTCAGTGTCCAGTTGCACCATTTGAATATATATCAACGAATATTTATGCGGTTTATGATTCTATACATATTTATATAGACATAAGAAAATGTGGTATCTATCAGTTCCAATGAGACAACTCTCCATCCAAGTTACAATTTGTAAAAGTAAATTATTATAGGTCAAAGTACGGTCACTAACACGGAGCCTTGACTCATACCGAACAGCAAGCTATAAAGGGCTTCCAAAATAACCAGTGTAAAACCATTCAAACTGGAAAACTAACGGTCTAATCTATATAAAAAACGAGTTATGTCTTATCTATTGTAAAGTAGCTAAATTTGTGGAAAAGCAACCTTAACACCAATGAATTCATTTTCTTTTCTTTTATTTTCTGTCAGAGGCCTCATATGGTTCAAATCTGGAAACATAAATGCTCTTATCAGAAATAAATATAGTGACTGATACTTAATCTATATTCAATATTTTTCGTTTTTGCTATTACATTATAATACACTTGATACACTTAAAATTTTCTTACGGAAAGAAGGCTTGGTTTGATTTAAAGTTATTGGTAATTTTAGTAATGCTTATACCATATTTTAACCTTTGTTGTTTTATTATTAAGTAATAGAAATATTAATCTAATAAGTGAGGTAATATACCCTACTAATCCAGTTATTGGATATGAAAACTGTATTATATTTCTAAAATTCTATAGCTTACTTAGTCTATAGTCCGCTGTCACAGTCGATTACTAATGCTTATACATGTCGATATGCAAAGACAAAATACGTGTGGATTTTTTGTAAAAGTTTATAATCAAGTTGTTTGTTACACCATTTAGGATTGACATTAATCAATTTGAAAATGGTTCTCACGACATTTGTCAATTGTTAAAATTAAATTATGTTCGTGGCGTAACCAGTGAATTAAATCATAACATCATGAAAAATGCAAAGCTATGGATTACTTAGGGCTAAGCAGGATTTGTCTCCCCATTACAGAGTTTGTCTCTTATTAGGTCTTGAAGTCAAAGGAAGGTTGTCTTAGCATAAGGTTTATCATCTCATCTTTTAAACTTTTAAAAATGACGTACTTTATGTAGAGATATCCTTCTTCACAGTACATGTATCTCCCTAGATCGATATGTTTATCAATATATAATTCACCCGTTTAATGCATCCTGGTTTCTATGATGAGTTTATTCATACATCATAAAATATTCGTTCATTGTATGTTCATTTGTTTTTGGGATACGATTGCTTTTAAGCAATCTGTAGACTTTTACCGTTGACTCAGGGCTCATTCCCTCACGTCAACCGTTTTATTCTAAACATTCAGCAACATCTCAGATTCGTATGATTGTCTTGCTTTAAAAGGTAAAAACAAGCAAAAGGATTGAACATAAACAACTTTCCTGTAATGTTCTTCTCATAATCTTCATGTTTGATTTTTCCCTTGACTTATATGCGTGTTTTTAACAACACGGAAAATCAGAATTAAGCAGTATTTATATTTAGTGTTTTTATAAATTTAGAAACACGTCAGAGGGAATTCCCCAGTTTTGATAAATGCGAGAGTTCTTTGAATTCCGATAATTCTATTTCTGTCATATATAAGAACTGAAGTGGAGTTTTCTATATTTTACCGTTATGAAACTGATACTGTACTCTCATAAAGAAATTGAGACTCATTCATCATATCAAATTAAATAAACGTTCTTGTTCCAAATCGCAAGTCGCGGGTTTTTTTATGTATTAATGCGCATGCGTATAGTTTTCTTGATTTCAAGGGGTATCAGATTGAGTGGTTGTTCTGGATTCCCCGCTTATTAATTAATTTGAAACTCATTGGATTCTTTCTATGTCTGCCTGCTATTGAGGGTTTAATATTGTTGTTGCATAATTTAAAATCATATGCATCATTTAAATTAAAATCAATGAAGTTTTACCTATAACACCCCTTTAGCCGAAATGGAGTCTTCCATATTATCGTTTCGAGTTGTCTCCCTTTCAGGAGTATTTCCCGTCAAAATCGTCAAGAAAACTCGTTAGATGTCGATAAACGTCGTATTATATTAAGAACGATCTCAATTTAAACAGAGGAGTGTGTACGGAAGGATTCATGCCCACTGACCCAAAGGAAATTAATAATTAAAGAGTTAGAAATGGGGTTCCTCCTAGAATTAACGGTGATAAGATACGAAGTGAAAAGTCCGAGATTACTGGGTACAAGTCAAATCGGCACCCATAGAAAAAGTCAAATCGGCACCTGGTTAAATCGGCATCTAGTCAAATCGGCACCTATTTAAAAGTCAATTCGGCATCCAATTATATTTGATATAATATATGGGACTAGGAAATGGGGTTCCTCCTAAAATTAACGGTGATAAGATACGAAGTGAATAGTCCCGAGATTACTGGGTACAAGTCAAATCGGCACCCATAGAAAAAGTCAAATCGGCACCTATTTAAAAGTCAATTCGGCATCCAATAATATTTGATATGATATATGGGACTGGGACTATTTAAGTTTGTAATTTAAGTATACTAGCATAAAAGTCCCCCACGGTCCAAGCTTGTCTGGCAAATCAGCCGTCGGACATCAGAGTAATCTCGAACTATGAAGTGAAATACCTTCTCTCTCTCTCTCAGTGACTGCTGTGGAAAGTAAACTTGTAATTGATGGCACACAAATAAAACACAATAAGTACATTGCTCGTACACTTGTATCCAGGATTAGCTATTTTTAAAGTTGAGTGACTATTCAGATTTACATAACCTTTGCATGTGCAGTTGAATTAGTTTTGAAAATAATACTATCCAGCTGTACCAGTAGTCCAAATAATTATGACGTCTTGGAAGGCTTATATAATTTTTTTCTTTGAAGCCTTACTTCGACGTCGAAGTAAGGCGTCAAAGAAAACAAAATATAAAAGCCTTTCAAGACGTCATAATTATTTGGACTATCAAGGCCAGGGCTGCCAAAAATGTGTGATACTCACGCATGTTCATGCTTTTTTGCAGCAGTATCCTTGGATCAATTTTTTCCTCTTTGATCTTTTCTATTTTGGCCAAATCTCACGAATTTGCTTAATGAAAAGTTGGCAGAACTGCTATACATGTGTCAATGAAAACTATACGGCAATCGTATCCCTCAGAGCATTCTGCTCTTTGATTGTTAATATGTCTTGTTTTGTTAATGTGAACTGGGGTCGAAATTAGCGTTGGTCCGGTGGTCCGGGACCAGTAGAATTTGAGTCGGACCAGTATATTTTGTTACCTGGTGGTCCGGCGGACCAGTAGAAATTTGTCGATAAAATCCCTGATTGAATCGCAATTTCGTTTTTTTCACAAAACAATTTACCTGCGAAGTCAATTACACGGTACTGGAGGTACTAAGTATTACAATTGATTAAGTTTTTATTAATATCGAGGTTTGGCGTCCTTCACAACAATTCAAAATGTGGAAATTTTTGGAATGAGTCAAATCGACGGACCAAAAAATAAAAAAGAAAGTGACATTCAAATGGAAGATCTGAATAAAGTTTATGAAATTGACAAAAAGAAACGTAAATATCAAAAATCATAGGTAAAAAAATAACGCGAATGGTTTAATTTTATAGTTGATTGCAATGTAATGGATTGTATTATGTATATCATGTGAACAATTTGCAGTGACAGACCTAGATAAGAATGTATTTTTGTAACGAGATCTTCAAATTTTAAGTTAGATTCTGTACTTGCACAAGAACTATAGGGTGTTTTTCCATGTTGTGATGTTACACTCTTGTTTTGGGGTAGGGTGAAAATTGATGCCTATTCAAACTTTTAAACCCGCTACATTTGTTTGCACCTGTCCTCAGACAGGAACTTGATGTTTAGTGGTTATCTTTTGTTGATCTGATTCATAAGTGTTTCTCGTTTCTCGTTTTATTTTATGGATTAGACACTTGGTTTCCAGTTTGAATGGTTTTACACTAATCATTTTGGGCCCATTATAGCTTGCTGTTCGTTGTGAGCCAAGGTTTCGTATTGAAGGCCGTTCTTTGAGCTATAATGGTTTACTTTTACAAGTTTGGACTTGGATGGAGAGTTGTCTTTATTGGCACTAATACCACATCTTCTTATATCTATCACGATAATTTCTTAGAAAATGTATCATGTTTTATTTTTAGATTGCATATGGATTGGGCATTGGACGCAGGGAGTCTTTCCTATTTTTGGCTTGCCTGTATCTTGTAATGATCGGAACGAGCACTTTCTTTATATTACCAAAATGTTACATTACCAACGATGAGAAGCCGGATGAAGTTGAGATATGTGTCACCAGTGACAGCGTCCTTCAGTACACTGAAATACAAAGAACCGATAAACCATGTAAGCCAGAAAGCAAACGCCAATTACATTAACGAATCGCGTACAACGAATAAGATGGCAGTAACATGATAACAAAAGAGTTATCGTTATTGCTAAAATGAGGTTAAAATGAAAACGCATTTAAAATGGAGGTAGAATATACCTAATAGATACTAGAACTCAAACTCACAAGCCGAAAACAAAGTGGCAAATTCTATGAACAAAAATAGAAAAATGATCAAAAGACAAATTATATTACAAACCATATTATAGAAAAATTCACAGAGGAATTACACAAACCCCACCAAAACCGGGGTTGTACAAACTAAGGTTGAATAATATCTAACTACTCCTACACTTTTGAAGGATAGCTTTATAGGTTAAACCTTCCATTAAGTAAAATCGTTTATTAGTTATGATTCTGTTTTAGTTATTTCAATTAAATGTATTGACCATCTGTGTTTAATATAATTCTAAAAGATTATTTTTTAACCATACTTATTATAACAATATGAGAGTCGCACTCCAATAATTGCCCGTAATTTGTTTATGTTGAAAATATTTAAATGCCTACGCACTTTTAATTGAATAAAATGATCCAGAAATTGTACAACCTTGTGAATAAATCGGTTATTTTTTTCTTGGTCAATTTTTGATATATAGAATACAAGTACACAAACTTCCGGAAAGACAAAGTGAACATTACAATTGCCCCCCAAAAAAGGAACACTTTGAGATAGCAAACATCTAGAGAAGTAAAGCTGTACATGTATAATACTAATGTCGCGTGCTTTTTCGAATTCGCGTGCTTAGTTTATACCACAAGAGACATGAGAGACAAAGCAGGCAAATATAAAAAAAAAAAAAAGACCTGAATATATTAAACTGAAAAGTTTAAACACAATTGTAACATTCTAAAAGGTAAAAGGAATAACAACTGAGAAACAAATATGTAATGCTTGATATAAATTCACGTATTATTACACCTACATTTTTCAAATTTCTTAATGATAATATTAGAACAAATAATAAAATCCAGACCGAGAAGTAAAAAACATAGCTTATCACATTATATATCTTTTTTTTATTGTCAAATGTTTGGGAGACCAAACGACTATCACTGCGTTAGCTACGTGTTTGTATTAGTGAATATGGACTGGTTTATTAATGTATTGACACGTTTTTGTATTTCCTCTTCAGCTATTGGAATAAAACCTAGCCCTAAGAAAGGTGTATTGTCTTATATGAAATCTATGACATATATATCACATGTCTGTTGGATGACAATTCACTGTCTGCTTTTCTCTACATTCCTGAATTTACTGTATATCAGAATAGATAAATTAGCCAATGGCGAAGTATCTACAGGTAAGTGAGACACACATTGTTTGACTAAGGCTTAGAAAAAAATATGTGTCATTCTAAAAAAAAAGTTGAATTGCATGATTAAACCATGATTGTAGTATTAAAGATTCTGTGAAATCTGCTTAATATTTTCTTGCACCTACAAATATCAGTAATGGTCGGTTAAAAACTAAATTTCACGACAAAACTGATGAGAACTTTGTGTTACAAATGACCATAGATATGTTCCAATTATTGAAGTCATAATTCTCTTTCTCAAATAAGACATCGCGCAATGCGATAGTCAGCAAATATTGTGTCATGAGCAGCACGACGGACGCAAGTGTGGAACTGGAACTGGTTACCCTTCCGCAGCACCTAGGTACACCCGTGTTCGTTTTGCTTAGTACTCTGTGTTATAAATGCGGTTTACTTTCAATGGTTATGTTCCATCGTTGACGGTCATATCTATCGTATGTCCATCAATATCATTTTTATAACAATCTACTGTATAAGTTTGTACTTGCTTGTTTTACAGTTAGTTATTATGTTGGTGTATTTGCCTATACTACCATGGGATCAGGGATAGGGTCAGTAGTTGCTGGTCTCATCTACGACGCTGAACGGAGAAGATATTCAGGTAAGATTGTACATGCGTCTCATTACTTTTGTTACTTTCCGTACAATTTCAAATAGGAATCAAATGTTTGATGTCTCAAACTTCAAGTCACTGCTTATTTTTTTGTGTTCGTAGATCTATATCTTTAGTTTTACTCATTTGTTGTATTCCAGTTTTGTGATATATGTCTGAGCAGAAAAAAGTCAACATTGAAGTAGATAACTACTGGTAAGGTGACACTTATAATTAATAAAGGACTACTGAAGAATATTGAAATCTTATTTGTATAAATTTTATGAGTACAATTAATGGTTCGAAAAAATTATAACACTATGTGAAAACTCCAACTTTCCTGTTTTTACCAAATCTATAAAAGACGTTCATGAAGTTGTAAGTTTGTTTCCAAATAATGAAAATGTATTTACTTCAAATGATTTATGTATTCAAATATTTCAATTCCTTATCTCTCATATTTCAGACTTTTCAAAAACTGAGAAGAAATGGAAGCCAGTTGTTATACCGATGACTGCATGTGGAATATTCATAGCAGCCGTATTCAGCTTTTTACTTGTAGAAAATATAAGTTTTTTGTTTCCTAGTTTCGTTTTGTTCACACTATTCCGCAATTTTCTCTTTTCCATTGGAGTAGCATTTGTAAATGAAGCGTGAGTATTTTTATAAGTTTTAACTTTTATTTGAACACAAGCTGTAAATGTACTGCCACTTTGTTCCTTCAGTTACGATGTTTTGGCGGAACTTTTCAACTAGTTACGTTCCGATGGAACTTTCCAACTAGTTGTTTTATTCCGAGTGCAGTCGAAAGTTCCGGGAAAATGTAGCTAGTTGAAAAGTCCCGGAACAATGTATCTAGTTGAATTGTTCTGACGGAGCAGAACAACTAGTTACATCGTTCCGAATATACCATATTTCTTCCTTTTTGTAGAAAGAGGGAGAAGAATGAGTATCAGTATATATAAGAGCAAATCATTAATTTACAATAATACCCAACGCACTGAAAGGGGTTTCTTTGGGGACAAATATGAAAAAGGGGCATGGAACTTTATTTTTGGGGAAATAATGAAAATGTATGTAAATTTTGATGTACTGAGGTGGAAGAACAAACTCCCCTAGCAAAATTTAAGTTGTATTTTATAGCTCACATAAAACGGAATAAGTTGCATTATCATGTAAATTAAGCATTCATAGTACCCTCAAGAAAGGGGAAAATACCCCCTTCTTCATGTGGGTCTTGGATCAATTCTCCAAATGGAATTTTTGGGATAGTTTGTTAGTTCCAGTTTTGACTTATTTGCCAAAGAGGAACTTTGTGGTTATTTGACAAGGTCCTTTTGACTTTTGTAATCAGTATCTTGGTTTCCCTTTGAAAGGTTCAAATATAATTAGTTGCGCTTTTACTTTGCATCAATTCTCCAAATGGAACTTTCTGGCTGGTTGATACGTTCCGTTGGAACTTTTGGGCTAGTTTGTTTGTTCCGGTTGTGACTAATTTGGCAAAAAGGAACATTCTAACTAGTTGATATGTACCGTTGGAACTTTTCAACTAGTCACTTTGTTCCGGTGGAACTTTTAAACCAGAGCAAGAACAAAGTTGCTAGTTAATAAGTTCTGGGTTCGGCTAGTTAGTTCTTTCCGCCCGGAACAAAAGAGCATTTACATAAACAGCGTGTCAAGAAGTAATATCATATCACTGTGACAACATACCATTGGTCCGTTTTAATAGAAAATATTAAAACAATATATAAAACATACCTTTTTATACTGTTAAGTTCAAAGGCTTTTATATTATTATGATGACGCAGTTTTGTTCAGTTTCATTCCTTTAAAGGCAAAAATAATATGTTATTTTAAACATCATTCACCATTATGACAGAGGTGCGACCAGACTATATTCCATGCTTGATATAAAGTTTGACAAAATCTAAATACGTAACACAAATCGTTTAGTGCGTAAATTTTGCTTATCTTAAGAAACTAAGTTTGCAAAAGTACGACATGATAAGGACAGCAAAAATGACATTTCTACACTGATGGGTCAAGTTTTGTTTATTCATTTTAATAGATTTAATATTGATTGTAAATAAAAATGTAATTGTTTTGCAATCATCTCGTGTCATGATATACATTGTTTCAGCTGTAACCTACATCCTATTATGCATATCGTCAAAAAATGAAGTTGAAATTTCACCATATAGTCTTCTTAAAATATGATGTTAAACTATAAAAAAACACGCGACGGTTGAAATGATATAAAAAAAAAGTCAGAATTAAAATGTCAATTGTTCTTGAACAATTGAGAGGTCTTTCCTTTTGTAATGTAAAATACATGTTCCAATAGACGTAGAATGTATTGAAAAGCTTTAAAACACACTGAAAATTCTTTAAATAAGGTCAAAAACACATAATTCGCTACATGGGACATGACCTTGACATTTGACCTTTTGACCTTTGTCAAGGTCATTAGTCCCCAATGTCATTGCTGAAGACCCCATGGGTCTAGGACCTTTGGTCATATAGTAAAAGCTGATTTTGCCTTTTCAGAAACCTAAAACAAGAGTTATGCCCCATACAGAAAGGTCAAATCTCTTCGGTCAAAATGTAACAAAGTTGCGCCTTAATGACCCAAACATTTTCCACTATTCAAAACTTCTGTAAGTATAATGGTTTCTGAGATGTTCTGATAACAAGGTGTTAGGTCAAAGGTCAAGGTCAACATACACATTTGACCTTGAGGTATTTTTCATATTCACATGAATTGATGATGAATGGTGAAGATCCTAGGTGTCTACGACTTCCGGTTTCTGAGTTTTGGTGGCCAACCGACAGCGGTTAATTTTAATAGGGGCATAACCCTACCAATGAGTCGTTGAATCTTTTCGATCCAAATGTCTGGTCCTGAACAAATTTCACCCTTCGTTTTTTTTTCTACCTATTACGGTTACGGTGTTGGAACGATAACAAGGTTTTTGGGTTTTGGAGGGATTACTCCGAACCGACAAAATATTTCGACTCACAGGGTGAGTTCCGGATAGGTATTCATGACACCGATACAAAGTGTGAACATGAAAGGGACACGTCTTACGGTTACGGAGGCTAACTTCGTCAAAGTTTGGCGGAAAAAGAATAATAATAAACAGAAGAAATACAGTAAGGTCTTTCCCTTTTGAAAAAGGAAAGACCTTAATTATCACACATATCGATATGAATATAAAGACATTTTTGTATTTTCCAGCTTTATAGCTGCCTAAAACATAAAACAAACTTTAAGAATTTAACATGTACGGTCTAAATACTATTAAGTTAGTAAAGGAAAGTCAACTTATTCCAAAATACTGATGTAGATAGTATTATGTCATACTGATACATGGAGATGTTTGACGTACATCAATTACACAGCAACCCAACAGCATATAAATGAAAGGACAACTTATAGGCCAATATACGGTCTGTAACAATAGACTGTCATTCTTATAATATAATTATATATTGTCGAAATGCGCATCTGGTGCAGGAAAATTGGTACCGTTAATGTTAATATAACAATTTTTTTAAAAGATAAATATATTTCTTAATAAAAAAAAAAAAATGCTATAAAAACTTAGATTTGCAGTTTTTATTTCAGATTTCCTTCCGAATATTTTGGACCTCTGTATGGTTTTATGACTTTTATAAATGGAGTGTTTTCATTAACGCAATATGGATTCGTCAAGTGGGCTGTATCCTCTCAAAGTGGATGTAAACAGGTAAGCTAGAGTTATCTCGCTTTCCATGAATCGGTTATGTGAAAAGTAAATTCACAAAAATACCGAACGCCGAGGAAAATTCAAAACAGAAAGTCCCTAATAAAATGGTAAAAAAAAGCTCCAACACATGAAACGTATAGATAACAACTGTCATATTCCTGCCTTGGTACAGGCATTTTCTTATGTCGAAAATGGTGAATGAAGACTGGTTTTATAGCTAGCTTAACCTCTCACTTGTATGACAGTCACATATTGATAACGGTGTGTAAACAATAGAAGACCAAACTTTGTACTTCCTAAAATACATTAATTAAATATTCTTATACTTTCTTCGTATATATTACGTATACCTTTTTAAAGTTTTAAAATCAATTGGATACTATTGAGGTTACCTCGAATCTTTTTACCCTCATAGAAACAATATTTTTCAATATATTATATTTTGTTTCCAAAATTTCAACTGATGAAATATGGAAACGATGTCGTATTGCTTCTGTAATATTTTGGAATCGTTATCCTTTTTATCCTTTTATATGAGCCAGTCCATGCGAAAAGGTACAAAAAGTCCTTTTGGTAAACTTTACAGGACACGTTATCGAAGTTTGTTATAGTATTTTTGAAAAACGATTTTATCCGAAAAAAAAATACATTAATGTAAACATTCATAAGATTGTCAATTCTATCCCGAATTTGTCAACTAAAACAGAAAAAGACGTAGAAATATCTGAATTTTTGGTATTTGAGCAAGTGTAAAATCATTTGTTCCCCGGACTAATGCTATACCGACCAGAAACTATAAAAGTTTATGACACTACAGAGACAAAAGTCAAGAATTTCCGTCAGTTCTACAGGTTTATAGAAAGTAAGACAACATTAAAACATGAGGGAAAATACAAAAACTATGACATCTTGTGTTTTAGAAATTGAAATTTAAGTTAAGTCATTTAATATTATATGAATCAACCTTAGTTGCACGGGATTCGAACCGTTGCCCGGTTTGATTGCATTGATATCCGCATCGTAAGCGAGAGCCTTATCCCCACTGCTACCGGGGTTAACATAATCAATTGGCAAATCAAGCCATTTAAACTGTACTTTGAAAATGATTGAAATATATGAAATAATTCACTAAAAATCTTGATAAAACTAAGGGGGGGGGTCTCAACACTCGCAGGTGCGTGTAGCTCACAGCTTGATGATATGAGGGAAAGTAAATGTGTTTTATAAATCACAAGTCTACTACCAATAATTATGCACACTTTTTAGAATTTCGTAAATTTATCGTTTTTGTACCTTTTCGCATGGACTGGCTCATATTTTCTTGTTGCAGGTATATATTACTTTAATCATTATGGCATCAATTACATTCCTACATCCGCTACAGTTATGGATAAGGTCCAACAAAATGAAGAAATTTCCACAATTGACACATAAAAGTGATGAGGCAGTTCCTTTACAAGATAAAGCTTGACCCGAGCTTTATGGCGATACATATCAGATCTGGGATTATTTATTATTCAGCTGAAATAGAGGAACGAAAAGTATTGTTCTTGTTTTCGAACGCACACGCATCAGAGTAAACAACGTTGTATCTCGTCTGTCCGTCCGTTCGACATATATATATATATATATATACTTTGATTCAAGAGTGCCTTCAGTGATATTTTCTATCTTTATAAATTTATTAAGAATAGTCGTCTGTGTATCTTTAATATACTCTTTGATACCATGTGGTTAGAGTGACATGTGCAAACCATCCGAGCATGGCACAGCAGGTGGGTTTTTTTTAATGGTATATTTGAAATGTTGTGACGTTACGCACGGTATTCGGTCTATGTTTCATTTGACCATTTCTTGATGCATAAGTAGGACAGAAACAAATCAATTATGCGTATTATCAAATTATTACTTGTCTTGGTTCACCAGTTTAATCGATATTAAATAAAACCTAATTTTTAAAATATTTAATTTTATGTATTATTACATAATTAAGCAATAAGTCCCGTGTTCATAATACCATTTTTGCCGTGTAAGACGTAACAACAATAACTTACCATACAAATATAAACGAAAAAAAAAACCCAAAAACTACTGAATGGATTACGATGAAATTCAAACAGGTGGGATATAATATGATCATATGTATATACATTGATTCAAGAGTGCCTTCAGTGATATTTTCTATCTTTATAAATTTATTAAGAATAGTCGTCTGTGTATCTTTAATATACTCTTTGATACCATGTGGTTAGAGTGACATGTGCAAACCATCCGAGCATGGCACAGCAGGTGGGTTTTTTTTTATGGTATATTTGAAATGTTGTGACGTTACGCACGGTATTCGGTCTATGTTTCATTTGACCATTTCTTGATGCATAAGTAGGACAGAAACAAATCAATTATGCGTATTATCAAATTATTACTTGTCTTGGTTCACCAGTTTAATCGATATTAAATAAAACCTAATTTTTAAAATATTTAATTTTATGTATTATTACATAATTAAGCAATAAGTCCCGTGTTCATAATACCATTTTTGCCGTGTAAGACGTAACAACAATAACTTACCATACAAATATAAACGAAAAAAAAAACCCAAAAACTACTGAATGGATTACGATGAAATTCAAACAGGTGGGATATAATATGATCATATGCATGGTGTGAAACGGTTACGATAAATATCATGTTAGTTCGCATTCTAGTGGCCATTTTCGAAATTCCATACAGCTGTAAGATTTGAAAATTCGAGTATACAAAAATGAAAGCAAGCACTTTGATATTACAATATTTTCACATAAGTCATAGAAAAAGTCATAGAAAAGGTTCGCCACATCTACATGCAAATGTAATTTTATTGAAATTTACGAACACATATTTATTTCTAACATAGCTTCTCTCGTTTTATTTTTTTTTCAGTTTTTTCCATGTCTCCCTTAAATGTTACCATAGAGCCATTGTTTAAGATTTTGTAGTACCATGCTAATTTAGGGTATTTTAAATTTGTGACAGACAAATGAACTATGAAAACAAATGTTACTACTGAAATGTAATTTTTTTAAAGATTGGTTTAAGCCTTCAATGTTAAGGAAACGCTAAATTTTTCATCAATTTCCATCAAGTTGTCCATGTCTCCCCAAAATGTTACCACGTCCAAATTGAACGGTTTTTTGTAAGGAACGTCAATGTAACGTATATATATTTAATTTTCCATAGACTAAAAGTTAAGCATTTTTGAGTCTTAAGCATTTGACACGTTCTGTTTCATGATATATTTTTGGGAGAGAATTTTCAAATATTTATTCTAAAATGTAATAAATCAACAAGAAATTTGACTTCCATCAGTGTTTTGTAAACCATGTGCTGATCTTAAAGGCGTCGAAGTTTTTGATAAATGATAAGTTTTCTATAATACCGAACCTTTCGACTTTGGGAACTTTAGCAAAAGATATGTTTCTGCTAGTACGAATGTTTGTTGCATACACTAGCAGTTATTTCCACGCATCCGACAAACTGACGCATGTGAAAAAAATACTGATCCTAATTCAAGGACTGTAGATCACTTTTTAATCTTATAAAATGAGCAATTTCAAATTGCCGTTTTCTTTCCAAAAGCTGAGAATGAAATTGAAATTATAGATCAAGCAAACAGAGGATACATATAGAAGCTGTTGCTGCCATTGACCCGATCGAGAATTATTTTTCATTATAATATTCTCGAAAGCCTCATATTTGGAATGTAACTTTTGGTAGTACGGATAGAAAGACCCTAAAATTATTTCAATAAGTTAAGATTATGAGGAAATAAATCAATCGAGAATGGAAAGATTATTCATCAAAAATGTAAAATCAGTCATGTTCACAGTCTATATTTTTTTTAAATAAGTAGTCAAACATCAAAAAGCCATATGTTTTAAAAATAGTGCAAAGCTTGAACGTTTTGTACAAAAGTCGGTTGAAATAAATGAAAATTACGTCGACTAACGTTACCATTACTAAACCGAACACTGTGCGTAACGTCTATGTTAAGTGTATATATACAGGTAGATTGTAATGTGATATTTAGTCTTTCATGTCATTTGTTGAATCTGTTTACATAAAAATTGTTTCTTATGTTTGTACCGAAATAAAGTATATATGATATTAAAACTATGTTTTGTTCAAGTTTCAATTATCTTTGAAATGGTACAAGTTACAACAGCATAATTGACGCCTGTATGTTGAATTGTTTAGAACTACACGTATGATTTGATATATAGTTACATTGAATGTGTATGTGTGTGTTTGTAATAATCGCCAAATTTTAAATTAACCAGAGTTGAACTGAAAACCATAGGATATTTCTATAATTCAAGCATTTGAAATAGTACATTGATATACATGTAGGAAGCTGTGACACGAGCGCCAATGAGACAACTCTTTTGCCTTCTTTAAAAATTGCTTCTGCATAACATATAAATTGATATGCAGATACAAGGCAAATGTAAGATAGAGCAGACATACTTCAAAGCAAACATTTTTACTAATTATATTATGAACAGTAATTTCCTTTTAAAATGATGCAATATTTGAATCATGTCAATAGAAGCACTTTCTACAGGATGGTTTATACTCTATGAGACTGACGGCCAACTGCCGCAGTACCAGAAATGTCTTATACGATATCAATACGCACGGTCGATCAGTGTTTGCTAAATATTTTACGCTCAAGAACAAAATATGTCTAGGAAGCCAAATATTTATCATAAGTGATAAGAACGTACAATCGATTTTTGGAAAATTAAAAGTCAAAAGGTCCTGTACACATATGATCCAAACTCCATACATCTCCTATATAGTACGGCGGCTTTGTGAAAAATTGTGCACATACTGCTACAAGCATGAAATTTGGCATATACCTTCCTCATCTATTACTCTTTAATTTCAGATAGGGAGGCATTTAAAAAAATGTCGCACTTCCGTTAAAATCCAAAATGGCGGACTTCATACTTAAATCAGCCCAATATCGAGGGTAGTATATGAAAAGGTGTAATAATCATGCTACTATCATAATATTTAACACAAACCTTTGTTTTTTACTACTTTTGGATATATTATATTGATTAGATGTCTTGAAAACCCTACTTCCGGTAAAAGCTAATATGCCGGACATTGTACTAAAATAAGCTTATTTTTTAGGGAGGGTGATTGAAATATGTTCAAACATATTGCTACTATCATTACATTGTGCAGTAACCATTTCTTTGGTGCTTCTCATGGATACAATGTATAAGACATATTTCTTTAAAACCCTTACTTTCGGTAATATCCAAAATGGCGGACATAGAAATATCAATTTCTTTTTTTTTTATTCAACTTTTTTCAAAATGTAAAGAAAATGTTGTTTATTGTGCTGGCTTTAAGTTATCCTCAAAACCATTTATTCTATTCTACTGAAAATGTTTAAATACAAAGTTATCACTTCCGGTTAAAAAAAAACAATTTGGCGTAAATTTCAAAGATGAGTCCTCAATCCATTTCTTCGAGGTAGAGTTTTGTATAGATTGATTAAAACAAAATAAAATTACTTAAGTACTAATATTTTTTAAAATTGCTACTACAATTCAGCCAAGAAGATATGTTCATTGACGATCACCACCTCATGCACACAAGGCAGTTTACGGGAGACACGATTTTTTACATCACCCTTTCTTACATCCACATGTACAAGCTTCTGACAAAATGATGAGGCCTCAGAAAGAGTTTTTTTTTAAAGGGATCCTCTTTGTCATTTCGCCATCCATTAACGCCTGGACTGGGAAGCATAAGAGCCAATTCCAAGCTCGTCCCCCTAAATACATGCCTTAGTATATTGCACGTTTTACATGCTGGAAAAGACTAGATCAAGTTGAGGGAATAGCCTCAATTAGCCTTCCCTTTTGCGCAAATAGTTATAATCTTGCTTTGTTAACCATGTTAACCCAATCTATTAAATTTGTGGTGCGATCTTATAGTAAAACCCCGGTGATTTAGGTTGATCAATCATCATTCTTTATGTTAATGTTACATTTTCAAATACCATCAATGTCTCACACGCAGTCTTTTTCTTTTCAAGCAAAGATAGAACTGTATCACAACTGGTAAAGGCATGGATCACAATAAGTGTGTGTGATCACTCATTGCCTAGTGCATTTGAAATGTCATTGATAAATATTAATTCAAAGTTATTTGCCCTTGCAAACACAATTCATAGTTCGTCTACCCCTCTGTCACGGAGAAGCGAAACAGTAATGACAGCATCATCAGTAACGACTATTCGAATCATGACTCGTCTAAGATCGTGTTTCACTGCATCAGATACATGCACCATGATTCTAGTGTCTGCCTCTTAATGTGAACATAGTGCTAAACTTGAAATACATAACGTGGTGGATAAGATAGAATATCCTGAACATTTGTTGCTACTAATACCATACGCATCCGAGAAATTCATCCACTCGTGTTACAGTTTCAATGTATTTTATTGAGGTAAGGACATAATACCCAATCAGCATACTCTATAGCCCGCAAATACATGTTTATTCACAATCGGAGAGCTGATCTTTTACATTTACAAAGACTGGTAACTTTGTTTCTTACATCCATAATGTACAAGCTCCTGATAAGATGAAGAGGCCTCACTAAGAGTTCAAAAGGGTTCCCATGGATCATATTTGTTCCTTCGCCATTCATAAGCGTCTGGACTAGTTAGCATATGAACCAATTCCAAGCTTGTTACACATTCATAGCCGCCATGGTATATTGCACGCTTTACATGCTGAAAAAGACTAGACCGAGTGTGGGAATAGCCTCAATAAGTCTTTCCTCTCCCCAAAACGCATGTTTTCTTGCTTTGTACTCGTTCTAAATGCTTAAGTCGCATCTTCAAACGCCATCCATGTCACCAACGCAGTTCCTTTTCCAGCAAACGTGTAATCTCTCAATGCCTAGTGCATTTGATAGGTCATGTATAGATATATCTAAAGTTTTTCCCTCTTCCAAATGCAAACCAAAGTTCGTCTGCCCTATGTCACGGACTAGCGAAACAGCAATGACATCAGTATCGACTGTTCGATGGTGCTAAACTTGAAACATCATCAAGTGGTGGATAAGACTGAACTTCTGAGCATTTGTGGCTACAACTACCTTTTCATCAAAATTTATTGCTGTGAATGAAAACTAAAAAATTCTTTCTTATTGTCGTCATCTCTCAGAACTTTTTGCCAATTTTGAGGAATTTGATTTGACCCTGGATTCGTCTGTGTATTCTCTTTCCCCAAAATGTGCTCTTGCTTCTTGTAGCAGCCTTCAAAATACCAGTTTTGTCTATGTACGCATCAGAGACTACTTCCACTATTGTTACAGTTTCAAGGTGTTTCCTGATTATTATGTCCTTACCTTAATAAAATAACTTAAAACTGTAACAAGAGTAGATGAAATTTTTGATGAGCATGGTAGTTGTAGCAACAAATACTCAGGATTTTCAGTGTTATCCACCACGTGATGCATTTCAAATTTAGCACCATGTTCACATTAAGAGGCTGACACCAGAATCATGGTGCAGGTGTATGATGCAGTGAAACACGAACTTAAACGAGTCATGATTCGAACAGTCGTTACTGATGATGCTGTCATTACTGTTTCGCTATTCCGTGACATAGGGGTAGACGAACTATGGATTGTGTTTGGGAAGGCAAAACACTTTGGATTACTATCTATCAATGATCTTTCAAATGTACTAGGCAATAAGGGATCACACACACTTATTGTGATCAATGCCTTTATCGGTTGTGATACGGTTCTCTCTTTGATTGGAAAGAAAAAACACTGCGTGGGAGTCATTGATTGCATTTGAAGATGTGACTTTAACATAAAGAAAGATGATTGATCAACCGAAATTACCGGGGTTTTACTGTAAGATCGCACAAACTTATCAGATGGGCTAGTGTAGTCGCACTATCTGGGTATGAATAAATAGTAGACTGTATAGGGTTCTGGATAGTTTTATTATTCAATGAAGCATCAAAAGAAACCCTGTAATATAATATCACATTTAATAACAACGTATATAAATCAATTCTTTTAAAACATGTATTATATCAATCTGATAAATTTACGTAATATGTACATGTGTACTCAAAATATTTAACCAATTTACTGTAAAATACGTCACAGTTCATGAAATTACCAAAATGTGCAATTAACCTTATCTAATCAAAATATAACTTTCTGTGACATCCGAAACAGAATTTAACTTGTCAAAAAAACAAAATAGAAACATAGTTTCTCATTTAACAAAATATTATGATATACGAATTAGCCGTTAAAACTATAAACAAACTGTCTAAGCAAAATAAGCATTAATTAAGCCAATACCGAAAAGCAGTTAACTAATAAAGCTAAGCTAAGCTAAACAAAGCAAAATAACTAAGCTAATAAAATAATAAGCAACTACAAATGAACAATCATTCTTACCTCGTATGAGGTACAAAGTTAGTAACAATCAAGGCTAAACTAGTCAATCGTCAAAGTCCGTGAATATAAAATCCGAATAGCACCACTCATAATTAATGTCATTAATTACAATCCGTAATTAATCTTTTTGAAAACGAAAACACAAATATGAATTAGGAATTAAATCATTTTTATTAAAGGCAAATTCAAATCGGAAATAAAATATACATTACAAAATCATAACGGTATTTATTCAATCGTGAATAAATACACGCTAGCACACTAGCATGGTTAACAAAGCAAGAAAATAACTATTTGCACAAAAGGGAAGGCTAATTGAGGATATTTCCTCAGCTTGGTCTACTCTTTTCCAGCATATAAAACGTGCAATATACTAGGGAAGGTGTTTAGGGGGACGCGCATTGGATTGGCTCTTATGCCACCCAGCCCAGGCGCTAATGGATGGCGAAGGGACAAAGAGGATCCCTTTTAGAAAACTCTTTCTGAGGCCTCATCATTTTGTCAAAAGCTTTTACATTGTGGATGTGAGAAAGGATGTCTCGGTCGTTGTTAATGTGGAAAATCGGGTCTCCAGTGCACTGATTTGTGTGTATGTGGTAGGGACTGTGAATAAACATGTATTTTTGGCCAAATAATAGTAATTTTAAAAATGTTTTAGTATTATACTGATTTTTTTTTAATCAATCTATCCAAAACTGTACATCGAAGAAATGGATTGAGTACTCATCTTTGAAATTTACGCCATATTTTTTACCGGAAGTGTCTACTTTGTATTTAAACATTTACAACAGAATAGAATAAGGGGTTTAGAGGATAACTTAAGAAGGAAGACCTAGGTTAAGGGAAATAACTCTTAAAATCATCAGTACATTTGTGTCAACCATTTTTAAAAATATATTCTAAGCTTCTAGGTTACATAGATTATTTTCAATCAGTTTCAGGTAAATGCTTAAAATACATTGATGAACTTGACTTTTACAAACGTACTGATGATTTAAAGAGTTATCTCCCTTCACCTAGGTCTACCCCCTTAAAGCCAAAATATTAATGACCAGCACAAAAAACAACATTTTCTTTACATTTTGAAAAAAAGTTGAATATTTAAATAATGAATTGATATTTCTATGTCCGCCATTTTGAATATTACCGGAAGTAGGGGTTTCAAAGACAGATTTTTTATACATTGTATCCATTAGAAGCACCAACGAAAAGTTCCTGCACAATGTAATGATAGTAGCAAAACGTTTAAACACATTTCAATTACCCTCCCTATAAGCTTTTTTTAGTACAATGTCCGCCATGTTGGAATTTACCGGAAGTAGGATTTTTACAAACATCTAAACAATATAATATATCCAAAAGTAGTACAAAACAAAGATTTGCACCAAATATAATGGTTGCAGCATGATAATAACACCTGTTCAAATACTAGCCTTTGATATTAGGCTGATTTAAGTATGAAGTCCGCCATTTTGGATTTTACCGGAGGTGAAACATTTTTTTCAAATGCCTCCCTCATCTGAAATAAAAGAGTAATAGTTGAGGAAGGTCTATGCCAAATTACATGCTTGTAGCAGGATGTGCACAATTCGTCTGAAATATGCTTGTAGCCGCCGGACTAATAGTACGTATTTTTTTTTAATTCTGTTAATTAAAGATTAAAATAATTTAAGAAATATTGTGTGGAATAAAACAGGCCGCATATGGTAACGGTTTTGCTCATTATTGAAGGTTGTACGGTTACCTTTAGATGCTAATACCAACGTTGTTTTACAGCTGAGTTGTCTCATAGGCAATCATTACGCAACTCCTAATACTAAATAATTCAAGAAATCTTATGTGGAATTAAATCGGCCGCAGGGGAAAAACAGTAAACGAGGCCTGGCAAGACGATACAAACCGCCGGCATTTTTAATCTTGGCAAGTAGGTGTTCTTCTGGTAACAGAAGTAACAAAAGTTTCTCTAAGCAAAATTAGAGTGAACGAGGAGCACGACCCCACACTGACGCTAGGCCATAACTTGAATAACGCTTGCTCGGTACTCTGAGGATAAAATTCAAAACTGGTAACAGTGATGAACCGGCCGCTCTGGTAAACAAGAGAAAGCCGTTTATAAAAAACACAACTTCCCTGTGATACCACAGTAGAATATTTTAGCATATGGTCTAACGTAGAATTATATGGTCATGACCCCCCTGTCATCTTGCCAGATCCCGCCAAAATGAGAAGGTCTATACACTCTCATCCCCAACGAAACGAGTTTACTACACCGTACTGAAATATAATTTATAGTCTCATCAATTAGGAAATACTCGACGGTCCGTACTTGTAAACAACTCTTAAGCTCCCTGAACATTATTTAAAAAAACATCATTACCTTCAACTGACAAGTGCACTCCGTCAAGCCTGAAATAAACCTCTATCTTGAGCTTTTATATTTGTATGGCAAATTACAAGGCCATGATTTAATTCTTCTTGAATATATTGAACAATTGCCTTAACTCGTTTACGAGTCGAATTGATAGCCACCTGATTGTCTGACAAGTGCCAGTATCTACGAGGCAAAATTTCACTCCACACTAAGGAGAGATTTTGCAATAACACATGTGATTGCACAATGTCCAACTTTATTTGCTCAATAAGCTTTTTTTCCTTTGATTAAACCAAAAACTTAGAACCCAAATGGATGATCAAAATTTGTGTAGGTGGATAACATCTCCACTTCTGACCGCCCAATATACAAAAGATGACCCCATGACCAAAACTTGACGGGATTTTACAATGACAAAATTCTTAATGTTCTGTTAAAACCTTTACAAAACATATTAAAATACAGCTTCGAAGATCTTCGTATCTATAAATCTATCAAATCCGATGTAACTAGTGTATTCATCAACCTAAACCAAACTTCCCGTCCCCACTTCTTAATTTCTGAATCCGAAGCCCCCATTCTGCTATACTGGGATGCTCCGTCTATTCTAAACAATTGTGAATGAATGCGGTCTTTAAACATTTACAACAGAATAGAATAAGGGGTTTAGAGGATAACTTAAGAAGGAAGACCTAGGTTAAGGGAAATAACTCTTAAAATCATCAGTACATTTGTGTCAACCATTTTTAAAAATATATTCTAAGCTTCTAGGTTACATAGATTATTTTCAATCAGTTTCAGGTAAATGCTTAAAATACATTGATGAACTTGACTTTTACAAACGTACTGATGATTTAAAGAGTTATCTCCCTTAACCTAGGTCTACCCCCTTAAAGCCAAAATATTAATGACCAGCACAAAAAACAACATTTTCTTTACATTTTGAAAAAAAGTTGAATATTTAAATAATGAATTGATATTTCTATGTCCGCCATTTTGAATATTACCGGAAGTAGGGGTTTCAAAGACAGATTTTTTATACATTGTATCCATTTAATTCTTCTTGAATATATTGAACAATTGCCTTAACTCGTTTACGAGTCGAATTGATAGCCACCTGATTGTCTGACAAGTGCCAGTATCTACGAGGCAAAATTTCACTCCACACCAAGGAGAGATTTTGCAATAACACATGTGATTGCACAATGTCCAACTTTATTTGCTCAATAAGCTTTTTTTCCTTTGATTAAACTAAAAACTTAGAACCCAAATGGATGATCAAAATTTGTGTAGGTGGATAACATCTCCACTTCTGACCGCCCAATATACAAAAGATGACCCCATGACCAAAACTTGACGGGATTTTACAATGACAAAATTCTTAATGTTCTGTTAAAACCTTTACAAAACATATTAAAATACAGCTTCGAAGATCTTCGTATCTATAAATCTATCAAATCCGATGTAACTAGTGTATTCATCAACCTAAACCAAACTTCCCGTCCCCACTTCTTAATTTCTGAATCCGAAGCCCCCATTCTGCTATACTGGGATGCTCCGCCTATTCTAAACAATTGTGAATGAATGCGGTCTTTAACGCCACAAAATAAAGGGGGTTTCTTAAGTATAGAAATAAACTGAAAACGAGTCAATGGAGACCAATTAAAATGTTAAAACAAGGGTTTGTCAGAAACAGGGTATCTTATTCCCCAAAAGGCACGCAACGTCCAGGAATGGCTACTGTCACAGGGTCCAACTCCGCACGGTCACTTTGGTTTCGGTTGGAGGCAATAATCTCGTCTCCGCTATCATTTACCATAACTTGAGTTGAATGACTACTCGACGCAATAAATGTTTTGATTCACACGAGGAGCCATAAGTCTTTTTGGATCAGAATGCACACGACTTTTACTAACATTTGGTCTTTTATTACGCTTAGAAGTAGCATTTTTCTCTGCACCAGATCGTAAACTATTAGGCGGTTGCCTATTTTTATTCTGACGTTTCATCCGTGTTGAGGATGGAACTGGATTTTACAAAAACAATTTTGAACAAGCTTCCCATTCAAACGTTAGAAAATTTAGAAGTGACGTCACAATACGGTAATGTCACGTGACAGACACGGTCAAAGTTCAGAATGCAAAGACAAAAGGGGGGACTCGAAAATAAATGCGGAATTTTAACTTTTATTAAACCTGTATTATCAGTAAACCGATAAACATTATTAAGTCCTTGTGTTGCACTATACAAGCGACATGACTTGAAAAAAAGGTTCTATCTAATGAAGGTATTTATGATTCTAATAACTTATTTGATAAACAAAAAAAAAAGATTTCAAAGATTAGCTGACAATGAATTAGTTGTGGACTCGTATTTATTCTAAAAAAAAAACCTAAAAAAAAAACGTAAAAAAAAACCACATACATGTCATACATTGTACAGTTGTCTATTTCAACCAACACATCATATTTTACTTCTTATTTTTATGTATATAACATAATTTGGCGGTTCAAACATGATTGTTAGCGTTCAAATATCCACTATCCATGGACAATGGTGTAAAAGTTAAGAACAAACTGTAAAAACATCCTTTCTAAAGGGCTTAACTCAAACGAAAAAAAAAAATAGACTAAAGACACAAGTATCGTTCTTATTGTCCTTGCAGTTACTGAAATCGATTAAAAAGCTAATGTCAACCAATACATTGAGCATGTTTTCCAAGGCTTAAAAAACAATCAGAAAACATTAATAACTCACAAACACTTTTTGTTTAGGACCAGCTATAGCATGCCTCCAGGTGCGGGATTTTCTCGCTGTGTTGACGACCAATTTGTTGTCTTCGGCTGTTTCGTACACAGCGAGAAATTCACACATCGAGAGGCGCACTTCAGCTGGCCCTAAACATAAATGAGTTCTAGTTTAGTGAAAACAGACGTAAAAAAAAACTCCTGAACATATCAATGAACTAAAATTAAAAAAAAAATACAAGACTAACGAAGACTAGAGGCTCCGGACTAGAGACAGGCGCAAAAATGAGGTGGGATTGAACATGACTTGTGAGATCTCAACCCTCCGTACATCTAGCCAATTTAGATGAAACAAACGCACAGCGCTAGCGATACGCATAGTAAAACTCAATTTAAAAGAAGTCCGAGTCAGATGTCAGAAAAGATTACAAAAGAAACTATGCAAAATTACAATGATACATACATTAATAAAGGATTACTAACAGTTACTGACATGCCAGCTACTGACCACATTTAACTGACTGATTGAAAGACTATTTCTTCATCATATGACAATCAAGCACAATCCCACTTTTGAGGGTTTAGTATCATACCACTAAGCTATGAAATATATGAGATGAACATAACCCGTATCAACAGCTGGTTTTAGAATAAATAAGCTTTTTTTAGTTAACCTTTATCAGCAACGCTCAAACAAAACTTTTGAAAGTCAACGATATACAAGTTACTGAGTAGTTTTTAACAGATGAAATATTCCAAACCAATAACATTTGAAATAAAATCAGAGAACAGCAACTGAAGGAGCAAAAAAATAAAAAACAACAAAATAAGTATTGATACATATTTTTCGTAAAGATCGTTATGTAAATAACATCATACCCGTAGCCAGGGGGGTTCGGGGGTTCGGACGAACCCCCCCCCCCTTGAAAACAAATAAGCACTGTTAAAGTCAATGTTCTTTGAAATCATTGTAGTTTTATAACCTGTAACTTAACTCAACGGAAGCTTCTGATTGTAAACTAATTGCAATTACTGTCAGAAGGTCGACAAAACATTTGAAAAAACATAAAGTACAGACAGCCTAAATGCATTATTTCGAAACATTAATTACGGACAAAATGATTTCGACGAAACAAATTGGAAAAAATTGGGTTTAATCAGTTCTTTGATGAAGTGGTTAAATTTGCCAGAATTCACCTCTGATAAAGATGCTGATTTATAATGAACAAGACGAACTATGGCTTGTTATAATTGGCTATAATCAATATATCAGTAGTGACCAGATGTTTCAAATAGCCTACTTCAATCATTAAAAAACCACTACAACTTGTTAATGTTCATCAGACATTATCAATTATGTCTCAACATTTTCATAGGTATACAAGTAGATTCAGTCTTTTATCATATCCGGCTTGAATCCATCCCTGTGATAGTACATATTTATTTTAAAAAGGTACCAATTGGTTGTTAATTAAATAAGAAAAGACAAACTACATTGTTTATAGCACATTTCTTGTATGTGAATTCAGTAAATCCAATAAAGATTATTCTTAGCGATTTTTAATTGTTCTTATAGACAACTGAAGCAGAACCTTTATCTGGTTGAGTTTGTCTTTTGTTATCTTTTTTACCCCTTTCTTTTATGTATTTAGTTGTATTCTTCATCTCTCAATCGTTTTTGTGTTGAATAAAAGAATTTAAAAATCTTACTGCTATGTGATCATTTGTGTTCTTGCTTTTTCTTTGGCGATATTTGCAAATTTATGCAATGAAAAAAGTTTTCGATGAGTATTATATTTGGCTAAAAAGTATTTTGAAACAGTTTTGAATTATCTTGAAACTTTATATTGTAAAATTCTGTTTCCAACTTGGCTAGACGTTTATCTTGAGGTGTTTTTGTAGATTTATTTTTATTAGTGGGGTTTTTATTTCGTTAATTTCGTCAGTATAGTAATTATCATTTTTATCTAGTTCATACAATTTTTTTTATTTAAGCTTATCTGCATCATTTGACAAAAACTCGAAAACAAATATCCTCGATAAGAAAAATTTCAATCAACGAAAAGGGATATCCAAGATAAAAAATAAATCCATATTATAATTTGTTTCAATTTTCAAAAATAAGGGTTGCTAGTAAAGTCAATTTGCGAAAATCTCATAGTCAATTCACCAGCAGCAAATCTGAAGAGTGCTATTATAACTGGAACTCCTACAACCTTTAGAGTGGTTATCATTAATTTGATCAAACAAGCAAACCTTAAAAAATGTATGTTGAACGAATTTTGTAGACAAATCAAAACTTGCTTCGTCTTGAAGTGAAGTTATTCTTATGCCTATTGTGCAAATACGTGTATCTAAGATGAACTCAGAATACGCTATTTATTTTGGAGCACCTCAGGGCTACATTTGTTTTGGGGTGTGTGTGTTTTTCTGTCTTTAGTTTTTAGTTTTCTATTGCTTTTTCGTGTGCGCCTGATAGCTGTCTCTCTTAGACATATGCGTTTGATTCTCTCCTTTGTAACTTCCACCATCTGTTATTTCATTTAATTGTGGCTCTAATTTTGCTTTATATTTGAAACACATAGCATCAAACTGTTATCATCTCTAAAATATCAAATTATGACATGCAAATTCGATCCTAGCTTTAATAATAGTGTCGTATTTTGATATTAACTTCTTCTTATTACGAGGGCATGGATCTGTATATGAATATGTGGGCGTGAAACTTCTTTTCTTACATGTACCATGCTATATTTGATTGAAGTGTTTATCATGATTTTGTCTTTATGTTTCTTGTATACGAAGATATCTTTAAAATAAAAACTTCAGACGAAATCCTCGTTTGATTTGAATGAAACATATTTATTATCAGCTACTAATCGCAAATATCTCGGCAAATATACTCCCCCGCTCACCCTATGATTGAAGTAAAACACGAAGTTTAAGAGTTAAATACATTGATAAAGTTAAGGGCTAAACACAGCTCTGCCAATCAAGATAAGCTTTGTATCAAAAATAAGATAGCTCGAATTTTGAGATGCTAGGACACGTGAACGTAACACTTTATATTTTGAATAATATACATACTGGTTTTTACTTATTCAATAACTGATGCGTATATTGGTTTTGATATTTTTAAATACATGTAAAGCAGTTCTAGGACTTTCTCTTATACAAAAACCAAATGGTCAAGTTGGCTATATAAAAAAAAACCTAAATTTTTGACACATTTTTGTGTTCATAGATTCTGCTGTTTTTAAATTTTTGCCGAGGAAAATTCAAAACGGAAAATCCTAATCAAATGGCAAAATCAAAAGCTCAAACACATCAAACGAATGGATAACAACTGTCATATTCCTGAATTAATTGGTGCATGCATTTTGTTATGTAGAAAATGGTGGATTAAACTTGGTTTTATAACTAGCTAAACCTCTCACTTGTATGAGAGTCACATCAAACTCCACTATATATTGACAATTGCAACGATGTGTGGTCAAAACAAACAGACACAATAGATTAAAATATCAGAAATACAGCAGTCAAGATTGTGTTATAATCTTAATCAATATAAAAACAAATATGTAACAAAGAAGCACAATAAGGAATATAGACAAAGCACATATTAAAAGCAAAAATGAACGACAAGATTACCAAAACAATCATAGGACAATTAACACAATAATGACGGGATGTATAAGTACAGAGCCATGGCATATGTTTTAAAAAAAAAAAAAACATTACCAGGCATAAAGACAAAGTTTATGTCACTGTTTATAGCACATGGTTAGTGACAATTATATGCATTTATAAGAAATCCATTTACAATCTAACAGTTTTTTATCTTTCATTTTCTTGTTAGAATAATACTATTCACACATGATAAGTTTGATGACTGTAGTTGTTAGTCGTGACAACTGCTTTAAATGACTCGATGTAGTCGCTCATAATACTGACCAATCATTGGCTGTTCCTACTTTTTATCGTTCGTGAAATGAATTATTGCTGACATATTAACGTTCTGCAGGATGATATTTTGTATGATAGCAAGTGCATATTTCGTCACTGTCTGAGTGGTTGAATTAATCTGTCGAGTGTATTTGCAATAGCCATTAATTTGTAGAACTTGACGAGGCGTGCACATGTTCTGTCTGAAGGTATTTATGTTTTATGTTTTAAGTTTTTGTCTGTCAGTATCAAACCTATAAACATAAACATAATGGCACAACAAGGAAAAGTATTCCAACATAGTTTCAAATGTGTGCTATGTTGAAAATAAAAATTGTTAGTGTTATGGAATCATTTTCATAACAGCATGGACAACCGCAACACTTATATTGGTAATAGTACTGAATCCTTTGCCTTTAATTTGTTGTCAATGGCTATCGATAAAAGTGATTTTATGCTCACTCAGTCTGTCAGAGGTGTTACAGTGGGGATAAAATAAATGAGTACAGTATATGCAAGTGCACGAGAAGAAAAAAGAAAATTTAAGTATTAAACATTTAACTCAACACACATCGTTTAGTCCTTCGCTAGTTATTTGTATAATTTGATTTAGTCGTTAAGAACCTTAGGCAACCCCAATTTTTATATGTCTATATATAACACGTACGATATGACAACTGGGCGTTACAGAAGAACGTTGACCTAGTCTGACACAGTCAATTGTTACCATGAGAGCGTCAAGCAATGGTCATGTCCACGCTGTTATAAAAATGATTCTAATTTGTTACTTATGCTTTTTTTTCAGAAATACCAATTAAGCTGGATATTCTATGAAATAAGATTACCTTACTATTTACCACATACTCAAATTAAAAAAAAAATACAACTGTAAATTTCTTTAATTTTGTATATTTATTGTGTACGGTCTCATGATTAAAATGCTATTTTTTCTTGATAATTCCAACCGTTTTCCCTTTATATTAGTAAGGTCCCTTTTCTCAACAGTCAATTAGAAAGACAAAACACGAGAGTGAATGCGGAGGGTTAATAATCATGGTTGTTGCTTACACCACACTATAAAAAATGATGGCCAATGAGATAACCATCCACCAAAGTTCAAATGACGCTGTAATTTATATGCGGAATTAGTATTGTTGTACGGATATTCAGGGAGATTAAGCTCTTAATGAAAAAAAAATCATTAAAGCTTCGTAAACGGGTTTTTTGATTAATCTATCACATAATAATTGTTTTAAATTCAATATCGTGTCTACTGCCTCCAATTACACTTTCATCTAACCAATTTCTAACTGGGTTAAACGACAGTTATAAGATACGTGACGTTATAGTATTATCCAGCGTTCAGCTTTCTTATCTACACTTGCGTAAACCAGTAAAGAAAAGAAAACATTTTTTATCATAGCAAAATTGCCAATCTTCTTGCTGATACTAAGCAAAGTAGAAGTATCAAATTTCAAGGTATAATTATATCCTAAAATAATTATTAGAGAAAGCATGTTGTTTTATTTCCCTACAACAAAACACACTGCTCAAACATCGACCACGTCTGGCATCGATACAGACTACGTAACATTATATTTGTTTGATGAGAATAAATATGTGTTACGCTATTCGAGTACTTTGATGTTTTAGCTATAATTTCCATCTTTCAGTAATAATAGTAATATTAGGGTCTGTTTTTTATGTCTCAATGATGTCAATAACGTTTCATAAAGTTATGCATAATTAGAGATGTATGATAATTATGACTTAGTATTTCAAAATTATGGCTTAATAATTTGATTAATTTCTTTTTAATAATTGTGTTAACATTTGTTTAACACGGAAACGACAATTACGAAAGTATAAATGAATTTACAAGTAAGTTGCCATGCGGATATACTTGTCTAAAGTTTCCCAGACTAAATTATTGAAGTAGCAGAACTTTGAAAACAACCAATGCTAAGAGAGTTGATTTATAACATTTCAATCATTACAAGAGTACTATATATACAAACGAAAAGGTAACGTAATTGTTGGACCTCTTTGAAGTTGGAAAGTATCTAACTTTACGTGTCAAAGTCTGACAATAAACAAAAAATGGACTACCATTACAAATTACACCACAAAAAGTCAATGATAAATTAGAATTCAAAGACACCAAGACAAATAATAATACACAAGACACAACACAGAAAACTAAAGACTAAGCAAACGAACCCAATCAAATCTTAATAATGTTTGTAATGACCATTTAATAAGATCTCAAAAGTAAATTAATCATTCTTGCTTTAATATGTACACAATTGCCAGTCATATTACAACATACATGAGACAATTAGACTTTTGAATTGTGAAGGGTGTTCAATAAAGTAGCAGTTTTGAAAGCAAGCGGTTTGTTCACCTTACCATGAGGTTCTGACCTCAGAAATTAAATGTTTGTTGAATTTTGATATGTTTAAAAACGACCAAAACTTTACATTTCTCTGGATTTGGCTCTACAACAACTGTTTTTACTGTCCTTTCATCAACACTGAAAAGGAGCTAATTGAACTGGTTTTAGTTAATAAACTCGATATTTTACACTCTTGGATATATCATAGTGTCAAGAAAGCCGTAGTGTATCCACTTTTGACAACAAAACTTTTTTTAAAGGTTGAGTATAATTTTGCTCCTGTATTATGTCAATTATGTAATTTTACATAATAATGATTTTATTTCTTCAAATTTATCTCCTTATAAGAATAAAGGTATTATTAAAGAAGATTTATTTTATCTAACTTGAGGTTTGGAAATTACAGGTTTTACAACTGCTATTTTGGGTGTTATAATTTTTCAAAAAAAAAACAACATAAAATGACAGGTTTTCCGTGGATTTGGTCATCCACAACTAGATCTTCAAGTTAATAGTTGCAATTTCCTTTAACTGGTTTTCTGTCATTGCAAGATGACATAATAAAAATCAAAGTTAATGGTAGAATAGGTATTAGATTTAAATAAAACTAATACTAACAATGACCACTGCCCTTTCCTCGATCTTGATATATATATCATTAACGGAAAGCTTAATACTAAAATTTATGATAAAAGAGATGATTTCTCATTTCCTATCGTTAATTATCCATTTTTAGATGGTGACGTTCCCTTGTCACCATCTTACGGTGTTTATATATCTCAACTTGTACGACTCGCTCGTGTATGTAACAATGTTTTAGATTTTAACGAGAGAAATTTATGTATTACTGAAAAATTATTACACCAGGGTTTTCGATATCACAAACTAGTCAAAACATTTACTAAATCTTATCATCGGTATAAGGACATCATTCGGAAATATAGCTCAACATGCAGACTTCTTATACGTTCAGGTATTTCACATCCAAAATTTTATGGAAATATTCTGTATAAAGCACAAAAATGTCAGTATTCACCTCAGAAGCTAACAAAACCTTTAAATAGACTTATTAAGAAGGGATATAGTTACGATACTGTTGTCAAGTCATTAAAGATTGCATATTTTGGCGTTAATATTGATTCACTTATAGGGTCTTTGCATCGGAACTAAACACATTTATTATTAATAAACCAGTTGTTGGCATGACACGGGTTATGTTCTTCTCATATGTGTTATGATGGTATGATACTAAACCCCTCACGGGGAGGATTGTGCCTGATATTCATATGATGAAGACATAATTTTTCAATCAGTTTAATTGAAGTCTGGAGCTAGCATGTTAGTTAACTGCTAGTAGTCTGGTGTTATTTATGTATTATTGTCATTTTGTTTATTTTCTTTGGTTACATCTTCTGACATCAGACTCGGACTTCTCTTGAACTGAATTTAATGTGCGTATTTTTATGCGTTTACTTTTCTGCATTGGCTAGAGGTATAGGATGAGGGTTGAGATCTCACAAACATGTTTAATCCCGCCGCAATTTTGCGCCTGTCCCAAGTCAGGAGCCTCTGGCCTTTGTTAATCTTGTATTATTTTAACTTTTAGTTTCTTGTGTACAATTTGGAGTTTAGTATGGCATTCATTATCACTGAACTAGTATATGTTTGTTTAGGGGCCAGCTGAAGGACGCCTCCGGGTGACGACCTGTTGGTGACCTTCTGCTGTTGTCTGCTCTATGGTCGGGTTGTTGTCTCTTTGGCAAATTCCCCATTTCCATTCTCAATTTTATTAACAAATCTAGTTTGCTTGTCGTCTTGGGTTTTGTAATTCTACATACTAGAAAAACGAGGATGACATTTTGGTGATAATGTACGTCACAACAAATCCATTTGCGATTCGGACCCACTAGTTGAGTAGAAATATTTGACCTTCTTTGGATTCTTTTGACTGCTTTACGAAAAGATTTGTAAAATAGGAATAGAAAGACTGCAGTTTTGCTATTCAATAAAGGGATTTCATGGTGTCATTTTCGATATTGACCGGAAAAGACTTTGATTCCCCAGTACCAATTGTCTCCCCTAGTGATATAACTAATCTATCAGTATTGCGTTGTTAACATATAAACACGAGATTGTCAAAATATGTTTTTGAAGGTAGAACGGTGCTTTCTCATCTGGGGGATTTTTTGGAACACAGAAAATTAAGTGCTAATTGACATCGTGCGAACTCAATTTTGGCAGGATTCAACTGATCTTACAAAGTTGATCCTATGAGAATGAGTTTACAACGTATTTTTGTTTGTTTGCAAATAAATCAAATGAATTGGATTACGGTAGATGTCCTAAAAGATGAAAACAGTTCACACAAATCTATGGCGAATATAACATAAGCAGTTTAACCAAATATGACTTGATTTTCGTGGAAAATAATTACAGATCATTTCATTTGTACTGATTGCAAAAAAAAATTCGTTTGAATACGTTAGCAAATTATTTGTTGGGGATGATGGTTTCCTATGATTAGAATGGTGATTGACAATAATTCTACTATCAGACAAGGACTTACTGAGATTAGTTTCTGTATGTACTGCTTAACGAACTAGTTATCTTTCATCAAGATATCACAGCAGAAATTGGTTTTATAGCCTCAATTAGACCACAATAAATGTATTTACAGAACAGAAGATTTGTTTCCGAATTAGGTGGCATTCAATATTCATCTACATCGAACATAGGTCTCAAACAACAAATTATACATTCCTTTGAAAATCACTTTCGAAAAATTTACCGCTTTACTTGGATATTGTAGTTTACTTATGACTGACGGACTATTAGTGACTCTTATGTATCGGTCAACATGTTCATGATGTGACCGTTAAAGTAAATCATAATTTTATTGTATTGAATGCAAATTGAATTGATTTCGTTTATCGTGAGCGCTCGGACCTAGAATTGGATAAAAGCTAAACATTCACAAAGACAAAACTCCGTCTTGTTCCTCTATTCTACCGGTACTAAGCAGTTGCAGTATTTAATCCTCAATTTACAATGAATAAAATCTTTTGGAGTAATTTGGTACAATGTCAGTTTGTTGCCTGATTTCAATTATTAATTTGGTTTTGGTAGTTCGTTATTTATGCTAATAGATATTTTGTGTATGGGATATCATTAATTGGGTTCTTGTATTATCTAACCATATCTTTTTTAATTTCATGCGAACTCAACACAAACATTTCAAAACTTAACATTTCAGTTTCCAATGAATATATGTGAGTTAATGCTGATGTCCATGATTCGTAACAATGACATTTTTGTACAAGATATGTGGTGTTTGTTTTGTTTTGTATGTGACTGAATTATATAGAATGAAATTCAAAACAGTGTGGCTGTGGTCATTGATTGACACATGAAATTCATCCATTGACTGGGACAATTTAGGTGAACGTTTGTATGTAACGACCACTGTTCACTGTGTACTTTTTAAAAACACTTAAACTATGGGGTCACCAAAGGTTCTCAACACCTTAATAAAGTAATTCGAAAAATTAATCAGAAATAACACGATGTTTTGATTTATATCAATTATATAAATCAAAACTTAAAGGTTATTCCTGATTAATTTTTCGAATTATTTTATAATTAAAGGCGTTAAGAAACCTTTGGTGACCCCACAGTTTAAATGTCTATCGTAGGTACGTCGTGAACAGTGGTCATTACAGACAAACGTTCACGTAAATTGTCTAGAATGAAATTCAAAACAGTGTGGCTGTGGCCATTGATTGACACATTAAATTCATTCATTGACTGGGACAATTTAGGTGAACGTTTGTATGTAAAGACCACTGCTCACTATGTACTTTTTAAAGACACTTAAACTATGGGGTCACCAAAGGTTCTCAACACCTTAATAAAGTAATTCGAAAAATAAATCAGAAATAACACGATGTTTTGATTTATATCAATTATATAAATCAAAACATAAAGGTTATTCCTGATTGATTTTTCGAATTATTTTATAATTAAAGGCGTTAAGAAACCTTTGGTGACCCCACAGTTTAAATGTCTATCGTAGGTACGTCGTGAACAGTGGTCGTTACAGACAAACGTTCACGTAAACTGTCCCAGTCAATGGATGAATTTAATGTGTCAATCAATGCATATGGCAACAGCCACACTGTTTTGAATTTCATTCTAAAGAATCGTGTCAATTTTCTCCTTGACTGAACCACAGTATTTTCACTTATATCTATAGGAACTTGTTAAACATTTATTTTTTCTTTTAAAAATTATATAACGGTAAAAGTTAGACTACCAGCTCGTTGCTTGAAAAAAAAAGCACCCATATGTAAATTTTACTTTTCAACATTGGTGTAACAGTCAGAGTGAAGTTTATTAAAATGTATAACTTTTTTCAGTTCGTAGATTTGTTTTTTCTCCATCGCTTTATGACTTTCGAACAGCGGTGTACTACTGTTGCCAGTGCCTTAATTCATTCCTAAGGCTTACTTTTTGGAAAAATGGCATTAAAACAGTAACAAGGACCGATTTAGGAGTTCTTGTATAGTCAACGGCCTATTGCAAATTAGAGCACGGTTACATCATTTGCATCTACCAAAAGAAATAAAAGAGGGACGAAAGATACCAAAGGGACAGTCATAAATCTAAAACAAACTGACAACGCCATGGCTAAAAATGAAAAAGACAAACAAACAACAGCACACACGACACAACATATATAGAAAACTAAAGAATAAACAACGCCAACCCCACCAAAAAACTAGGGGTGATCTCAGGTGCTCCGGAAGGGTAAGCAGATCCTGCTCCACATGTGACACCCGTCGTGTTGCTTATGTGAAAACAAATCCGGTAAATAGTCTAATTCGGTAGGTCACATTCATGAAAGGGAAGGAGATTGTAGTTACGACGTAGGGAACATATCCGATATCATTTGTGAATAATGTTCCACTTTATCAACAGAATTCTTCGTAAGGCACATTTGCATTCTTGATTTGAAAATATAAGTGTTTTTAACAGAAGCCATTATATTCTTGTTTAACAAGTCATTCGGGAAGATTTCTGAAATACTTGTGTATTATGTTATCCAGGATTCTGTGCCAACTACAATCTCTAGTTTAACCTAATCAATTACCTGAAAGAGGTCAGGTACTTTGGATTTTTACTGACTGACAAATGATGTGTTTTATTGTTAAAATCATTTATGAGCTTTTTTCATTGTTGTTTTTGGCTCTATGTTTACTTTTATTTTGGGGCTAGGAATCTAGAGATTATGTTGACGGGATGGGTGAAAAGTGTCAGAAAATGACGATGTTACTAATTTTAAAGAATCAAACATGTTTAAATGATACACATTGTCGAGTGAAGTAAAGTTCGTATGTTCAATTGAATACATTTATATCAACTGCATGTGTTTATCTGACGGAATGGCGTTACACAAGCAGGACTAGGAGGTATAGATCTGATTGTTTCGTGATATTCATTTACATTCTGTATGCATGTTCCTAATCGTTAGTCCGTTAAAGTGTCATTGACAATTGCCAAGGCCAGTTTGGTTGTATTTCACGATATTTTCGTTTTCTTTAACATCTTAAGGTTACTACTAAAAACTAAGGGAATTGCCTGAAATTTCAAAGGAGTTAAACTTGTGGTTTTCACAGGGTACATAATTAGGTGCCTGTCAAATGTCAGGCGCTGTAGTGTTCAATTATTACTATCTTTCAACTCAAGGCGACGCTTCAATTAATTAGGTAACATAATCATGAATGCTTGCAAATGCAGTAATTTGTTGACACTAGAGTTGATCGATTATAAATATGCAATCAACATCAAGAACAATATGCACATACAATTTGTATATATTTACTTGCCAATAACTTCATTAACTCATTATAGATACCAGGATTCAATATGTTTTCGCCAGACGCGCACTTCGACTACAAAATATAAATTATCAACTATTGTCGCTCGAATCACAAAAGTTCAAAAGGCCAGATAAAGTACGAAGTTTGGAGCATTGAGGAATCTTAAAGCCATGACCTATTTCTGTTTTAGCTCAGGTTATTCTGAACATGCATTCAATTCATTCCAAAAAGTGAAAACATG
Source organism: Mytilus galloprovincialis (assembly GCF_965363235.1). Classification (NCBI taxonomy): domain Eukaryota; kingdom Metazoa; phylum Mollusca; class Bivalvia; order Mytilida; family Mytilidae; genus Mytilus; species Mytilus galloprovincialis. The sequence goes on along the minus strand of NC_134838.1, from coordinate 19,848,984 downwards.
TAAATTTATAAGACTTTCAATCTCACAAGTATCTATTTTCAGATAGGAATTTTAGGGACAAAAATGAAATCATACGCAAATCATACATGTTCAGAATTTAGAAAAAAAAAGCCGAATTAATTATACACTATGCTAACCCATGATCAATTTATTTTCTATTTACATTTACCTGTTATTCACATTTTTCATCATATCCTTGGCCAAATCGAAATATTTTTCACATTAGACAGAACAATTTACGCTCCTGTAACATATACGCATGCATATGCCGCTCTTATCAGTCAGGTTGTTTGCATAAAATACATAATTGTTGCTATTATTTGTTAAATCATTTGCTCATTATTTATTGATAACCCGTTAGAAAGAGCGATACCTTGATGCACGTCAATATTATGGTGATTTAAGACGATTGTACACTTAACATATCATAACATTATGCCAATCATTTAATAATGTAAATAAATGACCAGTCTGATGTAGTGTCTGCTTAAATTAGTCTGAAGTAATTATTTTGGTTTGGTGTGATGAAGCACTGTCTAGCTTTCATAACAAATCAATCTTACCCGTAATGATTACAAATATAAATCAGATAAACAAATTACAGTAAGGGTATTGGTCACCAAACTTGACATTTAGTTGTTAAAAAATAATGAACGATAGTTAAAATTATAGCACTATATTTATTGATTTCTGCATACTGAAGGTGGATCCTTACAGATATAGCAAAACAAATTTCACCATCGAAACACTAAAACCTAAATAAAGACAAAAGGAGTATATCGCTGTGCAAACGTAATAAACTTTCGAATAAAGAAAACAAGTCCAGGTTAAAAACGCCAACATATTTAGAAAAGAACTATTTGATAACAACTGCCATATTCCTGACTTGGTACAGGATATTCTAATACAATTCATTTGTAACGATAATTTTCATTGGACATTGACAAATATTTTGAAGGGTTAGATTCTAGTCCGTAACTAAGAAAACCACCATTTTGGATTAACGAGCCTCAGGTAGCAATACACAGTCAGGAGTTTAGTTTCGCATTTTGGCCCCAGTGAATTTTTCAAATAGGAGTTATTGTGTAATATAATTATTTTTAGACAACTGAGGCTAATTTAGCCTTTAAAGATGGTTTATAAGAGCATCAAGACTATTTTTTACATGTTTTATGTGCTCTTTTCTGTTTGATAATCTGTATTTTCATAGCTAGACCGGCAATCGTTCCAGAAATTAATGTAATGTTTACAAACACTTTTTTCTACACTTTTTGACGCAATTTTACATAAAATGAGATGCAAGACATATGATTTTCATTAGATTTGCTAAAATCTATTGAAGATTCTGATTACATACACATGCCTATATATGACACAAACAGTAAGCTTGATATTGCAAGAAAGCAATGAAAAGGGGATGGGAAAATTTATAAGGGCAAATTTTATTAAGGTCTTTCCTTTTACTAAAGGGAAAGACCTTACTGTATTTCTTCCGTTTATTAAGGTCTTTCCTTTTTCTATAAGGAAAGACCTTACTGTATTTCTTCTGATTATTAAGGTCTTTCCTTTTACAAAAGGGAAAGACCTTACTGTATTTCTTCTGTTTATTATTAAGGTCTTTCCTTTTACTAAAGGGAAAGACCTTACTGTATTTCTTCTGTTTATTATTATTATTATTCTTCCGCCAAACTTTGACAAATTTATCCGCGTTAACCGTAAGACGTGTCGCTTTCATATTCATACCTTGTATCGGTGTCATGAATACCTATCCTGAACTCACCCTGTGAGTCGAAATATTTTGTCGGTTCGGAGTTATCCCTCCGAAACCCAAAAACCTTGTTATCGTTCCAACACCGTAACCGTAATAGGTAGAAAAAAAACGAAGGGTGAAATTTGTTCAGGACCAGACCCCGGTTCTTCGTTACATTTGGATCGAAAAGATTCAACGACTCATTGGTAGGGTTATGCCCCTCTGAAAATTAACCGGTGTCGGTTTGCCACCAAAACTCAGAAACCGTAAGTCGTAGACACCTAGGATCTTCACCATTCATCATCAATTCATGTATCTTTGAAAAATACCTCAAGGTCAAATTTGTATGTTGACCTTGACCTTTGACCTAACACCTTGTTATGGGATAATCTCAGAAACCATTATACTTACAGAAGTTTTAAATAGTGGAAAATGTTTGGGTCATTATGGCGCAACTTTGTTACATTTTGACCGAAGAGATTTGACCTTTCTGTAAGGGGCATAACCCCTGATTTAGGTTTCTGAAAAGACAAAATCAGCTTTTACTATATAACCAAAGGTCCTAGACCCGTGGGGTCTTCACCAATGACATTGGGGACTAATGACCTTGACAAAGGTCACAAGGTCAAAGGTCAAGGTCATGTCCCAGATAGCGAATTATGTGTTTTTGACCTTATTTTAAGCATTTTGAGTGTGTTTTAAGTGTTTTTAAGGTTGACCTTGACCTTTGACCTTTCAACTTTTTAGTCGATATCTCAAAAACGGTTAATCTTACAGAAATAGTAAACAGTGAAAAATGTTAAGGTGACTGAGGCACAACTTTTTTACATTTTGACCGAAAGGATTTGACATATTCTTAAGGGGCATAACCGCCGTTAACGGTTTCTGAAAAGGTAAAATTAGCTTTAACTCTTGAACGAAAAGTCCTAGACCCATTGGGTCTTTTACAATGACATTGTGGACCAATGACCTTCACAAAGGTCACAAGGTCAAAAGTCAAGGTCATGTCCAAATTATCGAATTGATTGTTTTTGTCATTTTTTAGCGGTTTTATGTGTGTTTGAGAGCTTTTCAATGCATTCTACGCCTATTGCAACATGTACTTTACATTTCGAAAAGGAAAGACCTCTCAATTGTTCAAGAACAATTGACATTTTAATTATTATTATTATTCTTCTGCCAAACTTTGACGAAGTTAGCAGCCTAAACCGTAAGACGTGTCGCTTTCATGTTCACACTTTGTATCGGTGTCATGAATACCTATCTGGAACTCACCCTGTTAGTCGAAATATTTTGTCGGTTCGGAGTAATCCCTCCGTAACCAAAAAACCTTGTTATCGTTCCAACACCGTAACCATAATAGGTAGAAAAAAAACAAAGGGTGAAATTTGTTCAGGACCAGACCCCGGTTCTTCGTTACATTTGGATCAAAAAGATTCAACGACTCATTGGTAGGGTTATGCCCCTATGAAAATTAACCGGTGTCGGTTGACCACCAAAACTCAGAAACCGTAAGTCGTAGACACCTAGGATCTTCACCATTCATCATCAATTGATGTATCTTTGTAAAATACCTCAAGGTCAAATTTGTATGTTGACCTTGACCTTTGACCTAACACCTTGTTATGGGATAATCTCAGAAACCATTATACTTACAGAAGTTTTGAATAGTGGAAAATGTTTGGGTCATTACGGCGCAACTTTGTTACATTTTGACCGAAGAGATTTGACCTTTTTTTAAGGGGCATAACCCCTGTTTTAGGTTTCTGGTAAGACAAAATCAGGTTTTACTATATAACCAAAGGTCCTAGACACATGTGGTCTTCAGCAATAACATTGGGGACTAATGACCTTGACAAAGGTCAAAGGTCAAAGGTCAAGGTCATGTCCCAGATAGCGAATTTAGTGTTTTAAACCTTATATAAAGGATTTTTAGTGTGTTTTAAAGCTTTTTAAGGTTGACCTTGACCTTTGACCTTTCACTTTTTATTGGATATCTCAAAAACTATTATACTTACAGAAATAGTAAATAGTGCAAAATGTTCAGGACATTGGGGACTATTGACCTTGATATAGGTCAACAGGTCAAAGGTCAAGGTCATGTCCCAAATAGCGGATTATGTGTTTTTGACCTTATTGAAAGGGTTTTTAGTGTGTATTAAAGCTTTTCAATACATTCTACGTCTATTTGAACATGTATTTTACATTACAAAAGGAAAGACCTCTCAATTGTTCAAGAACAATTGACAGTTTAATTATTATTATTCTTCTTGTTCCGCCAAACTTTGACAAAATTTCCCTCCGTAAACGTAAGACGTGTCGCTTTCATGTTCACACTTTGTATCGGTGTCATGAATACCTATCCGGAACTCACCCTGTGAGTCGAAATTTTTTGTCGGTTCGGAGTAATCCCTCCGAAACCCAAAAACCTTGTTATCGTTCCAACACCGTAACCGTAATAGGTAGAAAAAAAATGAAGGGTGAAATTTGTTCAGGACCAGACCCCGGTTCTTCGTTACATTTGGATCGAAAAGATTCAACGACTCATTGGTAGGGTTATGCCCCTATGAAAATTAACCGGTGTCGGTTGGCCACCAAAACTCAGAAACCGTAAGTCGTAGACACATAGGATCTTCACCAATCATCATCATTTCATGTATCTTTAAAAAATACCTCAAGGTCAAATTTGTATGTTGACCTTGACCTTTGACCTAACACCTTGTTATGGGATAATCTCAGAAACCATTATACTTACAGAAGTTTTAAATGGTGGAAAATGTTTAGGTCATTATGGCGCAACTTTGTTACATTTTGACCAAAGAGATTTGACCTTTCTATAAGGGGCATAACCCCTGTTTTAGGTTTTTGAAAAGACAAAATCAGCTTTTACTATATAACCAAAGGTCCTAGACCCTTAAGGTCTTCAGTAATGGCATTGGGGACCAATGACCTTGATAAAGGTCAAAAGGTCAAAGGTCAAGGTCATGTCCCAGATAGCGAATTTAGTGTTTTTAACCTTATTTAAAGGATTTTTAGTGTGTTTTCGAGCTTTTTAAGGTTGACCTTGACCTTTTCAATACATTCTACGTCTGTTGGAACATGTATTTTACATTAAAAAAGGAAAGACCTCTCAATTGTTCAAGAACAATTGACAGTTTAATTAAGGTCTTTCCTTTTTCTATAAGGAAAGACCTTACTGTATTTCTTCTGATTATTATTATTATTCTTCTTGTTCCGCCAAACTTTGACAAAATTTCCCTCCGTAACCGTAAACCATGTCGCTTTCATGTTCACACTTTGTATTGGTTTCATGAATACCTATCCGGAACTCACCCTGTGAGTCGAAATATTTTGTCGGTTCGGAGTAATCCCTCCGAAACCCAAAAACCTTGTTATCGTTCCAACACCGTAACCGTAATAGGTAGAAAAAAAATGAAGGGTGAAATTTGTTCAGGACCAGACCCCGGTTCTTCGTTACATTTGGATCGAAAAGATTCAACGACTCATTGGTAGGGTTATGCCCCTATCAAAATTAACCGGTGTCGGTTGGCCACCAAAACTCAGAAACCGTAAGTCGTAGACACATAGGATCTTCACCAATCATCATCATTTCATGTATCTTTAAAAAATACCTCAAGGTCAAATTTGTATGTTGACCTTGACCTTTGAACTAACACCTTGTTATGGGATAATCTCAGAAACCATTATACTTACAGAAGTTTTAAATGGTGGAAAATGTTTGGGTCATTATGGCGCAACTTTGTTACATTTTGACCAAAGAGATTTGACCTTTCTATAAGGGGCATAACCCCTGTTTTAGGTTTTTGAAAAGACAAAATCAGCTTTTACTATATAACCAAAGGTCCTAGACCCTTGGGGTCTTCAGTAATGGCATTGGGGACCAATGACCTTGACAAAGGTTAAAAGGTCAAAGGTCAAGGTCATGTCCCAGATAGCGAATTACCTTATTTAAAGGATTTTTAGTGTGTTTTCGAGCTTTTTAAGGTTGACTTTGACCTTTTCAATACATTCTACGTCTCTTGGAACATGTATTTTACATTAAAAAAGGAAAGACCTCTCAATTGTTCAAGAACAATTGACAGTTTAATTATTATTCTTTTTGTTCCGCCAAACTTTGACAAAATTTCCCTCCGTAACCGTAAGACGTGTCGCTTTCATATTCACACTTTGTATCGGTGTCATGAATACCTATCCGGAACTCACCCTGTGAGTCGAAATATTTTGTCGGTTCGGAGTAATCCCTCCGAAACCAAAAAACCTTGTTATCGTTCCAACACGGTAACCGTAATAGGTAGAAAAAAAACAAAGGGTGAAATTTGTTCAGGACCAGACCCCGGTTCTTCGTTACATTTGGATCGAAAAGATTCAACGACTCATTGGTAGGGTTATGCCCCTATGAAAATTAACCGGTGTCGGTTGGCCACCAAAACTCAGAAACCGTAAGTCGTAGACACCTAGGATCTTCACCAATCATCATCAATTCATGTATCTTTGAAAAATACCTCAAGGTCAAATTTGTATGTTGACCTTGACCTTTGACCTAACACCTTGTTATGGGATAATCTCAGAAACCATTATACTTACAGAAATTTTAAATAGTGGAAAATGTTTGGGTCATTACGGCGCAACTTTGTTACATTTTGACCGCAGAGATTTGACCTTTTTTTAAGGGGCATAAAGCCTCTTTTACGTTTCTGAAAAGACAAAATCAGCTTTTACTACATAACCGAAGGTCCTAGACCCATGGGGTCTTCAGCAATGACATTGGGGACTAATGACCTTGACAAAGGTCAAAAGGTCAAAGGTCAAGGTCATGTCCAAGATAGCGAATTTAGTGTTTTTAACCTTATTTAAAGGATTTTCAGTGTGTTTTAAAGCTTTTCAATACATTCTACGTCTATTTGAACATGTATTTTACATTGCAAAAGGAAAGACCTCTCAATTGTTCAAGAACAATTGACAGTTTAATTTTTTCTTACTTTTTATTGTGACATCGAGAGAATACATGTGACGTCACATTGTTGACATGCTAAAGACAATACAACAGTTTCGGGGACTTTTCATTGATGTAATTTGATGCCAAAATATTTTTCAAATGGAATTTAGTTTAATATGCTGCTAGGTAAACCCAATTTGTGACAGCGAAATCTACGTGTTACGAAGGCCAAACTTATAATACAATACAGTGATACCCTAAATTTAAGAAACAAAATTAAAAACTAGTATCTCAACTGTTTGTAAAACAATTGAAAGGTCTTTCCTGTAAAAGTGATGTGTTCGTAATGTACCTTGTACGACCTTTCGTTTGATATACGACAAGCATACCGTCTGAAACTTTTCGCTTTTAACACTTAATGACCTCATCCGGCTACATTTTTGAGAATGGAAGTATGATATATGTAACATAGAGTAGATGAGGTTTCATTTGATATGCGACAACGCCATGTTCTAAAAAGTTTGATTTTTGCACTTAATAACCCTATCCAACTTATTTTTGGAGGTCGGGAATTTGATATTTCAAATGTACACATCATGACCTTTGATGTTTTATACAACAACCCTATCTTAAAAGAAAATTTATTTTTTGCACTCAATGACCCCATCCAACCCATTTTTTGGGACACGTCAATTTAAAATTTAAAATGTACGCTTCATGTTCTTTCATTTGATATGCGACAACCTTACCATCTGAGAAATTCGAGTGTTTGCAATAAATGACCCCACCCGTCCCCCCTGGGATGAAAAGGGGGTTTATTTAGACCTTGAATTTGATTTATCAAATGACCTCATTTGACAAAGTGCCAAAAAATGAAGCAGTATCAACTATATAAATAGAAGTTATGAAACTTACAAAGTCAATACAAAACATGAAAATATCTAATTGATTTTTTTGGTGTTTTTTTTCCATTGGATATTTTCGGTATTTGATCAAACATATTAATATGTTAACTTCTTCATTTTTTTAAATATTTTAAGTGGTAAGCTGTTGTTGATTCACAAATACATGCCTCCGCTTGCAAAACTTCAAACTGTGAAGGTCAAGGTGAAATTTCATCATGACCTTTCATTGACCTCAAATTGAAGGTCTTGACTTACTGATCATCTTTGCAGTTTACAGTACGTTGATATCTGTGACCTTTAAAAAGATATACACAAAATACTGTACTTTTAAGAATCATCCCGTTGTAACTTTTGAACAGACGGTCGGACATTTTTGGGTTTATTGTATAAAATATAGAGCTTGTCGAGAGGAACATTTTATACACAGTATGTATGCAGCAAACTCTTATCATTTTCTTAATATGTAAGCTTGAAATTGCAGCGTACATTTGTATTGCACTCAGTGAACTTTGACCTTGGGTGCAAGTTAAAGGTCACATGAATTACAAATTATTGGTCAAGGTCCCCGGTGTCTACAACTTCCGGTTCTCAAAATACAACTTTAAAAAAAATGTGTATAATTTTTCAAGGCAAATAACTCCTTATAAGTGTTTATGTATATGCTGCCATTTTCAAATCGATTCTATCTCTAATACGTTTAAAGAAAAATGCAAATGAAAGAAATTGCTTCAAGGGGACATAATTCTCAAATGGGATGATGAAATCCTTCGCAGCCTCATATGGTAATACATCATGATGAGATCTACCTATTGTCAAAATAAGATAATGATATCTTAAAAAACAACGAAAGAGGGTCATGTTGAAGAAAAAACAATAAAAGGGAGATAACTTATAACGGGGATGATGAAATTCTTAAACAGGGTCATCTGGTAATTCCTCATGATGAGGTCTATCGATGGTCCATATTTGATCTTGATAACTTTAAAAAAAAAAGACATGGGGTGACCATGGTCCGTGTATATCTGCGTCCAATCGTTTTTCGTTTTGAAATATCAAAAACAAAAAACAAAAAACGAAAGTGTTTTCATTTTTCGTTTTTGATTTCTTAAAAACCAAAATGAAAAACAAAAGTGTTTTCGTTTTTCTTTTTTGATTTCACAAAACAAAAAACGAAAAACGAAAGTGTATTTATTTTTTCTGTCCAACACTGTTTAATTGTCATTCAAAAAATGACTATGTTGTCATTTGTCATTCATTTATTAAAGGTCGTTAAAGTATACATGCACAGCGGTTGTCAGATCAATACTACTTTAATCGAAGATAATGTCGACGGATGCAAATTCTTTAGCAATCGGAACAATATGGGTGCGTGAACTTTATTACTTTTAAGTTTAGAAAGGTCGATCCACGATTATTAGAATTGATGGCCAAGATCCATCTGCCAGTATATTACGAACTACGAGGAAGATAATGTATTTTGCTTGATCAAATTTTCAAAATTTCCGCAATTTCACAATTCAAACTGGGATATTAAAGCCTTCAATTGGTTTGCCATTAGGAGCCTATAAGGTATTAATTTTGCTTATTTGTGAAGACTATAAGGTGAGTCTGACATTAAGTAAAAAAACTAATTAAAGTTTTTTTTTCTAAAATAGGTCTAAAGTTGAGGTCGTATACCCTACAAAAACCCTTACCAGACAGTTAATAAAAAAAATCTGCGGCAATACTTTTATCTGCACTAGGTGAGAACGTAAGCTAGAGATCTAGGGCCTACTTGATCAAAATTACAAGTTAATTTATAGCACGGATCAATCTTTTTTAAGCTAATACATAATTTACTTGCTCACCATACTTTGAATACAAAAAATAAACCTTTTGTCCAGTCATATTTAAGCGAAATCCACTAGTTCAGAGGTAGAATGTTTTGTAAAAACAGTTTTGTGTGGCAAAAAAAGTTAAAGCACGAGTGCAACTTTCTTTTCTTTTAATGCAGAATTATTTTTACTTTTCATGAACTATTTGACAGGATGCCGATACTAAGGGAAGATATTTCACCCAATAGTGCAATTTTGCCATCATTTAAAAAAAACATAATTATTTACGATTCTATAAACACTCAAAGTGTTGACTGTTTAAAATGTAACAAAAAAAAAACCCTTAAATTCTTAAATGAACCAGAAATAAAATTTTAAAATTCATTGAATAGTGTCTTTGACTGCTTAATTATATTTTAAAAACTGATGATATAGTGGTTATATATTAATAAAAACATTTGAAGTATGTTTGAGTCTTATGCAATATTTGTGTTTATATATTTGAAAATTGACTGCTACCGACTGGCTGCTTGAGCCTGGTCTCACAAACTTCGCATTTTCATTACAGCCGATTACATTGAGTGTGTAGACAAAAGTAATATCTTTGGATCGCTTGTTTGTTAGCTGAACTATGAAGTAACTAGGTAAGGTATACCACCCTCCTGTAGAAGGAGCCTAGTCCTACAGACAGATTGATTGGTTATCTGTCTAACTAGTCTACTCTTAAAGGAGGGTAGTTTACCTAACCTAATAATACAAGCAAGCTAACCAAGGATATGTACCTTTGCCTACACACTCAATGCAATCGGCTGTAACTTCTTCACATTACAGGTTGCAACACCTTGCCAAATCATTGGGTTCCAATAAACGTTTGGAAAATTAAGTCAATGTGCTTTCCCATAGGATTTTATGCAGAACAATTACCGGAAATCTATTATGGAAACTTACAAAAACAATATCAAAATCGAAATCTAAGTGAACAATGAAGTTACTCACATTAAAAAAGGTAGAGACATTGAAGGCCAAATATTTTTTTTATTCTTGCGTGTCTTATTATAATCAGACGGTAATTTTAGAGTTTACATAGAAATTTAATATTAAGACAAAAATTAATGTCCAGTTTCATTGGTGAAATTAACACTACAATACAAATAAAGGATTCTCAAATGATCATGACTTTTGCTTGTAGTAAAATGATCAATCAATCAATCAATCAATCAATCAATCAATTGATCAATAAACAAAATTGAGAATGGAAATAAAAAATGTGTCAAAGAAACAACAGTCAGCCTAACCAAAGAGCACAGCCGAAGGCCACCAATGAGTCTTCAACACAACGAGAAAATCCCGCAACCAGAGGCGGACTTCAGCTGGTCTCTAAATAAAAATATATACTAGTAATGTGAAAATGGACGTCACACTTAACTTAGATAAAAAAAAACATAAAAAAAAACTAACAAAGATCAGAGTCTACTGTCTTGGGACAGGCACAAAAATACGGCTGGGCTAAACATGCTTTGTTAGATCTCAACCCTCCCGCTATACAACTATATCTAGCTCATGTAGAATAAACAAACACACAACAATATGCACAGAGAAACTCAGTTTAAAAGAAATCCGAGTCCGATGACAAAATAGTAGACAAAAGAAACTACACAAAATGAATATGATTCATAAATTAACAAAGAACTACTAGCAGTAACTGACATGCCAGCTCCAGACCCCAATCAAACATATCGAAAGAATATATAGATATAAGAAGATGTGGTATGAGTGCCAATGAGACAACTCTCCATCCAAGTCACAGTGTGTAGAAGGAAACTATTATAGGTTAAAGTATCCTCTTCAACACGAATCCTTGGCTCACACCGAATAGCAAGTTAAGCCCCAGTCCCACTAGACCACGATCGCACCACGCTCACCGCGATCTAAAATAAATTTAGATCGTGGTGAGGTCGCGGTATGAGCGGCATGAAAATGTAAATTTTCGTTGCTTTCACGATGCTACTACGTCCTCTCTACGCTTCTACAAAGATCCCTCTACGATTATACCACGTTCTCACCGCGCTTATTCTGCGACCTCACTACGCTTATCAAAATCTTTCTACGCTCTTCACGTTCTCACTACGACCATACCACGAGTTATCCGATTTCAACACGATCTTGCTGCGATTATAACACATTCTTACCACGATTATACTACGTTCATAGCGCGATCTTACTACGTTCTCAGCAATAACGTCAACATCGTGTTCCATATCAATACAGTTCAATTCCTTCTGTCTCTGATTAAATCGTAGATTTCTCGGAAACAATACAGTCATGCCACCAAAATCTACCAGTACACGTGGGCATGGTGGTATGAGTTGATGTAGAGGCAGAGGGAGCAAAGTAACGAATCCTGATCAAGCAGAGATGTCGGACCGACCAATCCAACCTTAATTACAACATATAGGAAGATGTGGTATGAGTTCCAATGAGACAACTCTCCATCCAAGTAACAATTTATAAAAGTAAACCATTATAGGCCAAGGTACGGCCTTCAACACGGAGCCTTGGCTCACATCAATCAGCACGTTAATTATAAAGGACCCAAAATATTACTAGTGTTAAACCATTTAAACGGGAAAACCAAAGGTCTAATCTATAAAAACGAGAAGCATGGTTGAGCCGTTAGAGCAAATGGATAATTACATTCAAACAAACAAAATCTAGGGAGTTTTTTTTATATATTTTATGTGAAAATGACAATGAGAATGATGGTCGTAGTGTGAACGTAGTCAGGTCGTAAGAAGTGCGTGATGAGGACGGCAAGGGCGTGCTAGAATCGTACTATGGTCGTGAACAGCGTGGTATAGTCGTAATGGAAGCGTAGTTGGGTCGCAGTGAGAACGTGATGGTCGTAGTGAGGTCGTGATAACGTCGCTGTGCGATCGTAGCGCAGTCTCTCCGAATAGAATCGCGCTTTCGCTACGCTCTCGCTGCGATTGTACAGCGACCGTTGCGATCTTACTACGATCTTAGTGCGCTCTCACTACGCTTCTACTACGACCTGATTTCGCCACGACCGCACCACGATTGTTTTGAACATGTTCAAAGTTGGCCACGCTCTTCACGATCTTGAAGACCTCACCACGACCGTGATACGACCTTACTGCGATCTACACGATCGCACTACGATCATCAAAATTTGCATTTTTTTCACAGATCGTAGTGCGATCGTGGCCTAGTGGGACTAGGGTATAAGGATCCCATTCAAACGGGAAAAACAAAGGTCTAAACTCTATATATAACTAGAGGCTCTAAAGAGCTTGTGTCGCTCACCTTGGTCTATGTGTTTTGGTGATGGTGATGTGTTCGTAGATCTTACTTTACTAAACATTTTTGATGCGTACAATTATCTCTATCTATAATGAACTTAGCCTAGTTGTTTCAGTGGAAAATATTTTGTAAAAATGTACAAATTTATGAAAATTGTTAACAATTGACTATAAAGGGCAATCAATTGACCGTTTTGGTCATGTTGACTTATTTGTAGGTCTTACTTTGCTGTATATTATTGTTGTTTACAGTTTATCTCTATCTATAATAATATTCAAGAAAATTACCAAAAGCTGCAAAATTTTCTTAAAATTACCAATTCAGGGGCAGCAACATAACAACAGGTTGTCTGATTCATCTGAAAATTTCAGGGCAGATAGATAATGACCTAATAAACATTTTCACCCCATGTCAGATTTGCTTCTAATGCTCTGGTTTCTGAGATATAAGCCAAAATCTTCATTTTACTCCTATATTCTATTTTTATCCATGGCGACCATCTTGGTTAGTTGGCCAGATCACCGGACACATTTGTTATACTAGATACCCCAGTGATGATGGTGGCTATGTTTGGTTGAATTTGGCTCAGTAGTTTCAGAGGAGAAGATTTTTGTAAAAGTTACGACGACGGACGACGGACGCCAAGATATGAGAAAAGCTCACTTGACACTTCGGGCTAGGTGAACTAAAAAACTAGAAGCGAGAACGACATCAACAAACGACAACTACTGTTTTTTTTTTTGTGTGATTTTTTTATTACTAGACCAAATATTTCATGATTTTTTATTATCTAGGACTGTATTTTTGATTAATAATTGATTACCAAGTTTAATAAAATCATATGTGTGTATAGCAAACATATTAACTTTGGCTTGAAAGACGTCTATTTAATTGTTTTCGACTCGCTCTGCTCGGAAAAATTAACAAGAATAAAATCCTAAGATTGAACGCGTTCGTTCAACAATCTTATTAAAATTAATATATATATATTAATTTTCTCATACACATAAGTATCACGAAATCAGAGATATACCTTTTAATTAGATTAGTTCGTCTAATTTACAAATGTAGTATTATCTGTAGTAAATTTACTGACTTCTTTAATAAAGGATTTGAATAAGAATGTGTCCATACCACATAAATGCCCCACTCGCACTATCATTTTCCATGTCTAGTGGACCGTGGAATTGAGGGTCAGAACTCTATATTTGGCATTAAAATTAAAAAGATCATATGATATAGAATATGTGTACTGAGTTTCAAAAAAAAAAATACGGAGCCTGTTGGTCTCACACAGATTATAAAGTGTCTTTTAAAGTCCTGCGCTGAAGATGTGTAAAGTCTAGCGCTGGAGATGTAAAGTCTAGCGCTAGAGATGTAAAGTCTAGCGCTGGAAATGTAAAGTCCAGCGCTGAAGATGTAAAGTCTAGCGCTGGAGATCTGAAGTCTAGCGCTGGAGATATAAAGTCAAGCGCTGAAGATGTAAAGTTTAGCGCTGGGGATGTAAAGTCTACCGCTGGAGATGTGTAAAATCTAGCGCTGGAGATATGCAAAGTCTAGCGCTGGAGATGTAAAGTCAAGCGCTGGAGATGTAAAGTCAAGCGCTGGAGATGTAAAATCAAGCGCTGGAGATGTAAAGTCTAGCGCTGAAGAGGTAAAATCAAGCGCTGGAGATGTAAAGTCTGGCGCTGAAGATGTAAAGTCCGGCGCTGGAGATGTAAAGTCAAGCGCTGGAGATGTAAAATCAAGCGCTGGAGATAAAACGTCCGGCGATGGAGATGTAAAGTCAAGCGCTGGAGATATAAAGTCTATCGCTGGAGATGTAAAGTCAACTTACAAGCGCTAGAAATGTAAGATCCAGCTCTGGAGATGTAAAGTCCAGCGCTGGAGATGTAAAATCAATCTCTGGAGATGTAAAGTCTTGTGCATTCTTATTTGCAACACGCTATAAAACACGATTTTACATTTCTAGCGATAGACTTTACATCTCATGCGCTTGACTTTACATCTCCAGCGCTGGACTTTATATTTCCAGCGCTTGACTTTACATCTCCAGCGCTACACTTTATATCTCTAGCGCTTGACTTTACATCTTCAGCGCTGGACTTTACATCTCAAGCGCTTGATTTTAAATCTCAAGCGCTTGATTTTAAATCTCCAGCGCTTGACTTTACATCTTCAGCGCCAGACTTTACATCTCCAGCGCTTGATTTTACATCTTCAGCGCTAGACTTTAGATCTCAACCGCTTGATTTTACATATCCAGCGCTTGACTTTACATCTCCAGCGTTAGACTTTGCATATCTCCAGCGCTAGATTTTACACATCTCCAGTGCTAGGCTTTACATCCCAAGCACTAGACTTTACATCTTCAGCGCTTGATTTTACATCTCCAGCGCTAGACTTTAGATCTCCAGCGCTGGACTTTACATCTCCAGCGCTAGACTTTATATCTTCATCGATGGACTTTACATCTCCAGCGCTAGACTTTAGATCTCCAGCGCTGGACTTTAAATCTCCAGCGCTAGACTTTATATCTTCAGCGCTGGACTTTACATCTCCAGCGCTAGACTTTACACATCTTCAGCGCAGGACTTTAAAAGACACTTTATAATCTGTGTGAGACCAACAGGGCTCCGTAAAAAATAAATCTGTACATTAACTTCACTTTCAAGTATAGAGATGTGATTTTTTTTCTGAGACAAGTGCTTGTGACAATCCAGAAGAACTTGCAGCCATTCGATGTTCAGTACTTCAGTGCTTTGATTGTTTTAAAACGAGGTAAAAATACCCGTCCACATTCGGTATGTGTTTTTGTTAGACCTTTTTTTTTTCTGTATTGTATCGATCTCATACGTTAAGCCCTTTTCCGATGATTTGTATAGTTTGTTCTTATGTTGTGCTGTAACAAAACTGTCCCGGCTGTTTACAAGCATGTTAAACGCCACAATATATTGCATGTGCCTGCTCCAACTCAGGAGCATGTAGTTCAGTGGTTTTCTTTTGTTGATGTCTTTTATATGTGTTTTCGTAATTCATGTTGTTTTAAAATAGGCCGTTATATTTCTCAATTAAACTGTTTCATATTTTTCAATTCATGGACTATTGTAGCCGACAATACCGTATGTTTTTTCTCATTGTTGAAGATTATATGGTTGCCTATATATAATTGCTTACATCCACTGCATTTGATCTTTGTGGGATAGTTGACTCATTTGCATTAATACCAAATCTCCTTATTAAAGTTGAGGGGTGTGTGTATTTCTTTGGAAAATTTCAATGTTTTTCTCCCATGTCAACCAGTTTGAATAGAATATTTTGACATTTGCTGTGCTCTTGGATTTGAATTAAGAGCCAACCAAAGCTCACGGCCTGTTGGTGGGTAGTTGATGACTATATGGTAAGCTCTGGATGTCTTTTTGTGTATTGCATACGGTGATTTGGTGATGTCTTCATGCCATGCATTGTCCCATTACTTTATATAGACAGCTTATCAGTCAACCTGATCTATCAAAGTAGCTCTCCTCGCCTTTTGTATAGTCAGACGAAAAACAATATATAAACTGATTTAGCTTTGTATATACATGTTTATTTAATATACTCATATAAATATAAAAAAAGAAGATGTAGTATGATTGTCAATGAGACAACTCTCCACAAGAGACCAAAATAATACAGAAATTATCAACTATAGGTCATCGTACGGCCTTCAACAATGAGCAAAGCCCATACCGCATAGTCAGATATAAAAGGCCCCGAAATGACAATGTAAAACAATTCAAACAAGAAAACTAACGGCCTAATTTATGCACAAAAATTGAACGAAAAACAAAAATGTAACACATAAACAAACGACAACCACTGAATTACAGGCTCCTGACTTGGAACAGGCACATTCATTTTGAATGTGGCGGGGTTAAACATGTTAGCGGGATCCCAAATTCAAGTCAAATTGATATTTTAAAACAACATAAAAGTAAAAAAGTGTAAAAAAAAAATTTTTTTTAATAAATGTTGAAAATATTATTGTGTTTGTGAGTGGAAAACTACTTAAAATTGTAGAAATATTCAAAAGTAGCTCTCGCGTTTTTGTTCTGCGGCTACATTAACGGAACACCAATCAAGTAATCGATCTTCAAGACTATGGCTTCAATATTTAATGGTATAAAATATCATGTTCTGCTTGTTGTAGACTCAAAAAGACTTCAAGTTGGAATAGATCTACGAAGACAAAAGAACGTTCATGTGTGGTTTAGCAATTGTACATGCCCACGACACCGATGTCCAGATATTGTTCGGAAGATGTTTTGAGAAGTTACGATGCGACCGGACATGTGAAATTAAACTGTTACAGTGTATTACAGAACACAAAACTGGCTATCTTTGCTGTAAATACAAGTTAAAAACCGGACATGGCTTACATTAAAGCTAAAAATCCCAATCCCACGGCATCAACTAATTAAAAAAAAAACATATGACCTTTAACATTGGAGGGCTAAACTAGCATTGAGCCGTGTCCAGGTCCGAAATAGAAAATAAAGAGATGTGGAGTAAATGTAAACGAGACAAAATCGCACACAATATATAGAAAAAATATAAATCATTAATGAACAGGGCTTTTATTCCTGTTCTTCATCTTGAAAGGAGCTGGAGGGTCTTCAACAAGGAACTAGACCATTGATCCTCATTATACAAAAGTAACATAGGTTAGTGCATCGGACTATACAAAAACATAAGTTCCTGGTTCGATCCCCGTTCCGGGGAGAAAATTTCCAATCCACTATTAATAAATATGTTTAAACTAACAATAGCCACACACTTGACTTTGTGGATTACATTATTTTTTTCATCCTCCTACATATGTCTTTTGATATTGTTCATACATGTAAATACTAAAAGTCTTACGCTGTATCTATATATTTTGCTCCGAGACCAGAACATAATAAAATAGCTAAATTAAAACTTGCGCTTAAGATTAAGAAAGGGACTGAAAGATTTTGTATCATTTTTTCCAGTTCTTCTGGGGTCCTTGAGCCCTTCCCTCGCCAACAATATATAGTTTGCTTTATTTGTAAAAGAGGCTAGTTACGCTTCAGTATTATCATCTTAGATTAACCTCGAGCTCTCCAAACTTAAAAGTAAAGATCACGCACCCTTATTGTTTAGATTGCTAAAGACTTTTGCATCCGTCGACATTATCTTCGATTAAAGTAGTATTGATCTGACAACCGCTGTGCATGTATACTTTAACGACCTTTAAATGAATTACAAATGACAACATTGTCATTTTTTGAATTTTTTGAATGACAATTAAACAGTGTTGGAAAGATAAAATAAATACACTTTCGTTTTTCGTTTTTTGTTTTTGTGAAATCAAAAATGAAAAATGAAAACACTTTCATTTTTCGATTTTAGTTTTTGAAAAACCAAAATTGAAAAATGAAAATACTTTTGTTTTTCGTTTTTTGTTTTGTGAAATCAAAAACGAAAAACGAAAACACTTTTGTTTTCATTTTGGTTTTTAAGAAATCAAAAACGAAAAATGAAAACACTTTCGTTTTTTGTTTTTTGTTTTTGATATTTCAAAACGAAAACCGATTGGACGCAGATATACACCATGCCAAAAAAAAAACCTCAACTATTGATGGGTAAATACCAGAGATATATTTTAATAAGTGTTTTATAAGTATGAATTACATGACATGACATAAATCGAAGTTATGCAGCAGCAGCAGACTATATGACAATTCAGTATTAGTTATATAACGCAGGATAGACACGCTGTATCCCAAATGTATAACTAACTAACACCCGATACTAAACCTTATATTTGTTTATATTTGTGGACGGGTAGGAGACGGACACCATTTTGGATTGAAGAGACTAACGATAAAGACATTTTGAATCAACCAAAGTACTTACATGTATCAGTTTAATGAAGGTAATCATAAATGTATTTTATTTGGTACATGTTTTAATATACAAATAAAAGCCCCCTCCCTTCTTCTCAACATAAAACAAACATTCATATTCGAACATACTGAGGGATAAGGGGTTATGGGGGGATTGGAATCCTTTTTACGATCAATGCTTTAGAATATAGACATATGACTAGAACCCCCCTTTTTATTCTAGGTTTGCACCCCCTTGTTAAAATGACTGTATCCGCCCCTTGGTGCCATTATAAGTCTTCAACAATCAAAACATTAATATTTTTTTGATGATTATGAAAAACATATGTTTTAATGTATAATTCAAATAAAAGTTCTTATAGAAAATGTAATTTGGGATCAAATTTTTTAGCTTGAAGCAAAGATGTATTTAAATGATTTTTTAATTAAAAATTTGATTCTCAATACTTTTTTCGACATTGTTTTAGAATTTCCTGATAAATTGTACTTTAATAAGTCTTGAAACAATTTATAGTGAACACTATCAGTCAATTTTTATGTGCATGCTATGAAAAACAATTTCCTATTTTATTGATAACAATGGACTGTGTTTATGTGATGTAGAAGTAGGGGTTTCCAGAAACCCCGCTTGTTAAACCCTGTGGTCAAAATCCATTGTTATTCGTAACAATAGATCTATTCAATTTACACTTGTTTCAAAAATAGAATCTACGAAGAATAACAATAGATCTAGGGTGTAATGCGATATCTGACTGAAATATGTGATAGAAATACGTGATACTTCACAATCTTTTTCAGGTAAAACGTCTTACATATAGATTATGTTGCAGTTCTTCATCAACCTTCATTAAGATAACAGAAGGACAAACGGTGAAAAAATGCAGTTGTTAAACACCCTTGTCCTTAGTCTTTAGTGGGAAGCTAACCATATGACATCTTCTCATACCTTTTTAATCACATGACAAGTGTATGCAACACCTTAAATCAACAGTATAAAAATGACAACTTCAAAAGCCTGATTTTGAATAGCGTAACTATATATTGTCATGACCAAATAAAAGTTGTTGAAAAAAAAAGAAATATAGGAACAATAAATATCAATAATACGAGTGTGTTGCTAAAAATCCAGACAAATGAATGCATTTAACGTCTACATTATTACATACGTTAATTGACCAGAAGAAATGTCTGACGTGCTGTCCAACTCTATTTGCATTTTTGTCGTAAACAATGCATTAATCTATTAGCTTAAAACGATCGCAAACAAACAGATATAAGATACGTATCAATCCTTAGAGAATCAAAACCATAAGGTTTAAAGTATACGTCACATATCTGGCATT
Organism: Mytilus galloprovincialis; assembly: GCF_965363235.1. Taxonomy (NCBI): domain Eukaryota; kingdom Metazoa; phylum Mollusca; class Bivalvia; order Mytilida; family Mytilidae; genus Mytilus; species Mytilus galloprovincialis. The sequence goes on along the minus strand of NC_134838.1, from coordinate 19,828,982 downwards.
CGACTTTCTGGTAATTAGCACCTTACACAATATTTAGTGGCGATAGACGGCCAATTGTAGACTATAATTCCATTATCATCACATCATTTGTTTGGTTAATGGCGTTTGGTTCATATGTCTATGTAAGTTATTGGTTCTTTAGCCACTAAGTAGAATGCACGGAAACATAAGAAGACAATTACCGGCACACCATGTTAATTTTAATTGTAATAATCGTGATGCCTATGATTATATTGACAAATTGCAAGAGATTTTATTGAAATGTAATACGATCATCCCGAACTACAATACTATACTTTTTAGGGATTTAAAAAAAAAAAAGAATAATAATATATGGTCCATGTGTGTGTAAAGGTCAAAACGAAACGGCTAGAGATTTAGTTTTATCATGTTGTTTGTTTTCCATTCCTAAAAGAACTCCTTATATGTCTTCTGACATTTTAACATATTGTGTCTGTTTGTTTTGTTCGCGCATCGTTGTCAAAATAAAGGAATTTGACGTGACTGTCATACAAGTGAGAGCTTTAGCTAGCAATAAATCCAGGTTCAATCCACCATTTTCTATAGAAGAAAATGCCTTTTACAAGTCAGGAAAATGACAGTTGTAGGCACTTTCCTTTTTAGCTCACCTGGCCTAAAAGGCCAAGTTAGCTTTTCTCATCACTTGGCGTCCGGCGTCCGTCGTCCGTCGTCGTCGTTAACTTTTACAAAAATCTTCTCCTCTGAAACTACTAAGCCAAATTAAACCAAACTTAGCCAAAATCATCATTGGGGTATCTAGTTTAAAAAATGTGTCCGGTGACCCGGCCAACTATCCAAGATGGCCGCCATGGCTAAAAATAGAACATAGGGGTAAAATGCAGTTTTTGGCTTATAACTCAAAAACCAAAGGATTTAGAGCAAATCTGAAATGGGGAAAATTGTTAAACAGATGAAGATCTATCTGCCCTGAAATTTTCAGATGAATCGGATAACCCGTTGTTGGGTTGCTGCCCCTGAATTAGTAATTTTAAGGAAATTTTGCTGTTTTTGGTTATTATCTTGAATATTATTATAGATAGAGATAAACAGTAAACAGCAATAATGTTCAGCAAAGTAAGATTTACAAATAAGTCAACATGACTGAAATGGTCAGTTGACCCCTTTAGGAGTTATTACCCTTTATAGTCAATTTTTAACCATTTTTCGTAAATCTTAGTAATATTTTACAAAAATCTTCTCCTCTGAAACTACTTGGCCAAATTAATCCAAACTTGGCCACAATCATCTTTTGGGTTAGTAGTTTGAAAAATGTGTCCGGTGATCCGGCCATCCAACCAAGATGGCCGCCATGGCTAAAAATAGAACATGGGGTAAAATTCAGTTTTTGGTTATAAATCAAAACCCAAAGCATTTAGAGCAAATCTGAAATGGGGTAAAATTGATTATTAGTTCAAGATCTATCTGCCCTGAAATTTTCAGATGAATTGGACAACCCATTGTTGGGTTGCTGGCCCTGAATTAGTAATTTTAAGGAAATTTAGCTTTTTTTGGTTATTATCTTGAATATTATTATAGATAGAGATAAACTATAAACAGCAATAATGTTCAGCAAAGTAAGATTTACAAATAAGTCAACATGACTGAAATGGTCAGTTGACCCCTTTAGGAGTTATTGCCCTTTATAGTCAATTTTTAACCATTTTTCGTAAATCTTAATAATCTTTTACAAAAATCTTCTCCTCTGAAACTACTTGGCCAAATTAATCCAAACTTGGCCACAATCATCTTTTGGGTTAGTAGTTTGAAAAATGTGTCCGGTGACCCGGCCATCCAACCAAGATGGCCGCTATGGCTAAAAATAGAACATGGGGTGAAATGCAGTTTTTGGCTTACAACTCAAAGCATAAAGAGCAAATCTGAAATGGGGTAAAATTGTTTATCAGGTCAACATTTATCTGGTCTGAAATTTTTAGATGAATCGGACAACCCGTTGTTGGGTTGCTGACCCTGAATTGTTAGTTTTAAGGAAATTTTGCTGTTTTTGGTCATTATCTTGAATATTATTATTGATAGAGATAAACTGTAAACAACAATAATGTTCAGCAAAGAAAGATTTACAAATAAGTCAACATGACCGAAATGGTCAATTGACCCCCTTAGGAGTTATTGTTCTTTATAGTTATTTTTTAACAATTTTCATAAAATTTGTAAATTTTTACTAACATTTTCCACTGAAACTAATGGGCCAAGTTCATTATAGATAGAGATAATTTTAAGCAGCAAGAATGTTCAGTAAAGTAAGATGTACAAACACATCCCCATCATCAAAACACCATTTTGTCATGAATCTATCTGCTTCCTTTAATATTCACATAGACCAAGGTGAGCGACACAGGCTCTTTAGAGCCTCTAGTTGAATTTCCACGGAGTTCAGTAATTTTGTGATTTTATTTTTTTCTGTTAAGCGACTGTATACCCTTGTCTTAAATATAGCATCACCATTTATAACTGTACTGTATAGCCAGATTCAGATAAGGCTTTAAGCATACCTATTTCTTCATTCATTATTAACAAAACTCGTTTCTCAAGAACAAACATACAGGTCGAACTGGTTGATAACTATTATTTTTTTCTCACTATTACGTAAAAAAATAGAAAACAAAACGCTTAATACTTTTATTACGTAAATAAGTGTACTTTGTATATGATTTGTACAAACATTCTGAATTGATATTTACTTTTCAAAGTCTTTTAATTTAGATAGAACATCATTGGGAATGCTGACTACTTTTTTATATCAAAATGTTACGTAATGAATCAACTTCTTAAAGATCTTTGCGTTACACTTTTTATAAAAGAATTATTAAAGTTACGGTAAAAAGCAGTTTTAATGTTATTCTTGTCTTCCCCAATTCTATTCTAAGCAAGGAGAAGGTTGTTTGTAAGTGTGTCATTTTTTTACAAAATTGTTATTTTACGATAAAATTATAACATATTGTCATATTGTATAAAGCTTATCTCTTCAAGTATGTCGTAATTGTAGAACAGAAGACATCTGAATGAAATCAAATATCCTTGCAGTAAATAATAATAATTCAGTTACTATGACCAATTGTTATATCTGTCTATTAGTGATTAACCCAGAGAGAATAGTAAAGAGCTGATGACTTCTTGTGGTATTTCATGTCAAGTACAAACAAAAGTTACCATCAGAATAACCCAAAAAAACATAAAAATTATTGCACGTGTTCAATAAAAAAGCAATATATCAGCTTGTGCTGTAATGACTGAAGCTGAACATACGCAACATAATGCAGTAATTAACATTCTACTGATACGAATACCTACCTCATTTTAAACAGTTTTAAAAGTTAGGGTTGTAATAAATATATCCCTTTTACTCTCTTTTTGAAAAATCCATTCGTTACTACTTCTAAATGTATAGTAACTATCTGTGGTTAAACCATTGAACGTTTGTTTCCTGTTCGTCTTCTTTTTTATAAAAGACTAAAGGAATCAGCAAACTCAATGTGAAGCTGTATGTCGAGTGACCGCAGCGAACGAGTTCAAAACGGCTCGGTATTGAGTCGAGCATCGGATGTCTGAAATATCAGTATATGATAATTCCAATATTATTCAAATACCGATCATGTTTCTACGATTTGCTTATAATGAAAAACGTGGACACATAATCTGTTTTTTATTCAAATTGAGTAATCGAATATGGGTGTGTTTTTAATGATAGGAACAGTAATTTTTCATTCCTTCTATGGCAAGCAGGAAGAGGGTTTGATAAGTTCGGGTCAGGCTACACGACGTCGATTTAAACATTTGAATGTCGGGTCAATATAATTAGAGCCAGATCAGCATCGTTGACGTCATTTTACTTTGATATGCAATTATTTTATGTTGAGCTAAGTAGAAAGATAAAGGCCGAGGAAACCTGATAATTTTTCATATCCTTCTCTTTGACATAATAGACTAAATGATAAAGATTGAAATTATACGGTTGTTGTTCAATTAATGTGCCTCTTATTTCTTTGGCATCCATTTCAATTCGTTAATCTATTCAATATTCAGATGTTTGAAGTACATGCATAATTAGTACTAATTTATTTTTTAATGACGGCAGAATTTTGTGATTTATTCATTTAAAACCGGTTTACACTCGAGGCGAATATCAGTTTGACATATTTAACAGACGCAAATGTCTATTGTTTTAGACAATATATTTTAATTATTATATTTGCTTTCCGTCCATGAGATAGGAACAAATACATATTTAGTCTAAGAAGACAAAAGAGTTTTTAGAGAACTTCAAAATGGGGTTTTCAGCCAGTCAGTAATATTATTTGTGAAGTGTCAGGGTTAATCAAATATACATCCAATTTGAAATTTTAAAAAAAACATATGGAACCTTGTACCGAAAGAACATTCTTGATATTCCAATTCACCAATTCTCTAATTATAAATAAAGGCAAAATAGTATACGGTTGTTCAAAAGTAAAAAAATAATAATATCACAATAGAGACACCCTGCTACCCTTCCCCCTAATAATCTTAAAGGTCCGTATGGTCAAGTCAAAATAAGTTTATCACAGGTAAACATGTTAATTTCGATTTGTCGTAGGCGCAAAATGGTTCGTTTCCGTCGTTTGATTTTTATTTTCCACAGGCAACATTACGATTTCTAGTAGTTTTTGAAGGTACTTTTGGTTGGGTTTCTGTGAAGTGTTTTGTTGAAGCATATCCGTGTAACAGATATTATTGTGATTTAACAAATTTGGGAATAAGGATATACATCCCTTTAATACGGGGGTAATAAATTGAAAACTGGCATACCAGAGAGATGTTCAGCTAGATATAAAACCAGGTTCAAACTATCATATTTGTTCTGCATATACTAAGTAAGGAATATGAAAGCAGTTTTCCATTAGTTTCGTTGGTTGATATAGTTTAATTTGATTTTGTCATGTTTTTATGGACTTCCGCCTTATTAATTGACCATTATTTTTGTTAATACTTGTTTGGATAATAAAAATAAGATTTAATCATTTTAGCATTCAATAAATTTAATAAAATTAATGAGATTATCTTCTGCTTAACTAGAGTAATCTTTTCTTTAATTGTGAAGCACTTGAGCGTCTTTCGTTTACCTACATAATTTTATAAGCGGTTCTCCCGCTTTTATTTGATATAAAATTGCATGCTTTTTGTGATTTGTTCATTGCGTGATTTGATTTGAAGGAAAACAAAAACCCACCCTATCCCTACCTTGAGAATATTTTCTATTGTTTGTTGTATATTTTCAGATATTGTCAAAAGAAGCGTCATGGATTGGACAGAATGTTACCTGAATATATAGTTTTACTGAATGGTTGAATTTATCAAAGCTGGCGTCTGGTATCCCAGTTGCCATTTGGAGAAAACATATGATGGTTGCCGTTCAATGTTTTTATCTTGGACATTAATGAGACATTTTTTTATGAATGCAAATTTGTTGGTCGGTTGAAACATAGTTGAACTGTCCTAATAAATCCATGACAAAAACAAATGCCACAGTTCAAACTTACCATTTGTTGTTTTTATTTTGATTATTTATTTAGTTTGTCTTACAATTTGTAAACATTTGTTAAACGAAGTAAATCTGGAGTCATTGAAAATATTACGAGCGATTTCAATGAATTTGGGTTATCTTTTATCTGGTATATCGAATTCCTAAATTTGCTTCTGTTGATTTCTTTCGAATATTTAATAACATATATGAAAAAGAGCTCTAAGTTGTCATTTCGTATAATTAATCTCGAATACATTAATACTTGAGATTATAAACTGTTACTTAGACCGACTTTAAGTTGTCCGGAATTTTTAAAGGCAAACAAGAGTAAATTTTAAAATAAACTGTATATATTGAAAACGTTCTTGCCTTCAAAATATTGATGATCTATTAACTACTTATTACTAAATGCATGGATGAAATACGGTTATCATGAAACATCCATGCTAAATGTAACAGCGGTTGGAATTGTGTCAATAAAAATTTACTTGTATGGTTGGGGATTTCCAACCCATTTTTCACTTAAACACAATTTTAGTTGAATACAAATTGCATCTGTTAACATGGTTAATATTGATGTTAAAACTATATAATCATATCGCTTATAATTCTGCTTCAGGAATCGACAATTATTCATCAAATGATTTTTAAAACATATTATCAGTCTTACAAGCAAGAAGAAGTTTGATAAACACATAGTTGGTTGAACTAAAGCTTACAATGTACTTGGGGAAAAATAGGTTAAATATAACACTGCTTATTTTAAGTACTACCGTACTAAAGATAATTCGTATATACCTTTAGTTCTTCGATCTGTTTTACTTGATTTCACATGTGCTGCTGATACCATATTGCTAATTAAGTAATTGAGGTAAAGAAGCGTTCAATTTTAATTAAAGCTGCCTTCAGTTTCAATATATATATAAGTTCTCTAACATAAGATTAATCGATTTTAAAGATTTAAAAGGTCTGACTGATTTTAAGTTTTAGATGTCAATTTTGTTAGAGTATATGTGATAATCAGTCGGAAATTTATAATGAGATCAAATAAACTCATCATAGATACCAGGACTAGATTTAGTATATACGCCATATATTCCTGTTCGTCTTCTTTTTTATAAAAGACTAAAGGAATCAGCAAACTCAATGTGAAGCTGTATGTCGAGTGACCGCAGCGAACGAGTTCAAAACGGCTCGGTATTGAGTCGAGCATCGGATGTCTGAAATATCAGTATATGATAATTCCAATATTATTCAAATACCGATCATGTTTCTACGATTTGCTTATAATGAAAAACGTGGACACATAATCTGTTTTTTATTCAAATTGAGTAATCGAATATGGGTGTGTTTTTAATGATAGGAACAGTAATTTTTCATTCCTTCTATGGCAAGCAGGAAGAGGGTTTGATAAGTTCGGGTCAGGCTACACGACGTCGATTTAAACATTTGAATGTCGGGTCAATATAATTAGAGCCAGATCAGCATCGTTGACGTCATTTTACTTTGATATGCAATTATTTTATGTTGAGCTAAGTAGAAAGATAAAGGCCGAGGAAACCTGATAATTTTTCATATCCTTCTCTTTGACATAATAGACTAAATGATAAAGATTGAAATTATACGGTTGTTGTTCAATTAATGTGCCTCTTATTTCTTTGGCATCCATTTCAATTCGTTAATCTATTCAATATTCAGATGTTTGAAGTACATGCATAATTAGTACTAATTTATTTTTTAATGACGGCAGAATTTTGTGATTTATTCATTTAAAACCGGTTTACACTCGAGGCGAATATCAGTTTGACATATTTAACAGACGCAAATGTCTATTGTTTTAGACAATATATTTTAATTATTATATTTGCTTTCCGTCCATGAGATAGGAACAAATACATATTTAGTCTAAGAAGACAAAAGAGTTTTTAGAGAACTTCAAAATGGGGTTTTCAGCCAGTCAGTAATATTATTTGTGAAGTGTCAGGGTTAATCAAATATACATCCAATTTGAAATTTTAAAAAAAACATATGGAACCTTGTACCGAAAGAACATTCTTGATATTCCAATTCACCAATTCTCTAATTATAAATAAAGGCAAAATAGTATACGGTTGTTCAAAAGTAAAAAAATAATAATATCACAATAGAGACACCCTGCTACCCTTCCCCCTAATAATCTTAAAGGTCCGTATGGTCAAGTCAAAATAAGTTTATCACAGGTAAACATGTTAATTTCGATTTGTCGTAGGCGCAAAATGGTTCGTTTCCGTCGTTTGATTTTTATTTTCCACAGGCAACATTACGATTTCTAGTAGTTTTTGAAGGTACTTTTGGTTGGGTTTCTGTGAAGTGTTTTGTTGAAGCATATCCGTGTAACAGATATTATTGTGATTTAACAAATTTGGGAATAAGGATATACATCCCTTTAATACGGGGGTAATAAATTGAAAACTGGCATACCAGAGAGATGTTCAGCTAGATATAAAACCAGGTTCAAACTATCATATTTGTTCTGCATATACTAAGTAAGGAATATGAAAGCAGTTTTCCATTAGTTTCGTTGGTTGATATAGTTTAATTTGATTTTGTCATGTTTTTATGGACTTCCGCCTTATTAATTGACCTTTATTTTTGTTAATACTTGTTTGGATAATAAAAATAAGATTTAATCATTTTAGCATTCAATAAATTTAATAAAATTAATGAGATTATCTTCTGCTTAACTAGAGTAATCTTTTCTTTAATTGTGAAGCACTTGAGCGTCTTTCGTTTACCTACATAATTTTATAAGCGGTTCTCCCGCTTTTATTTGATATAAAATTGCATGCTTTTTGTGATTTGTTCATTGCGTGATTTGATTTGAAGGAAAACAAAAACCCACCCTATCCCTACCTTGAGAATATTTTCTATTGTTTGTTGTATATTTTCAGATATTGTCAAAAGAAGCGTCATGGATTGGACAGAATGTTACCTGAATATATAGTTTTACTGAATGGTTGAATTTATCAAAGCTGGCGTCTGGTATCCCAGTTGCCATTTGGAGAAAACATATGATGGTTGCCGTTCAATGTTTTTATCTTGGACATTAATGAGACATTTTTTTATGAATGCAAATTTGTTGGTCGGTTGAAACATAGTTGAACTGTCCTAATAAATCCATGACAAAAACAAATGCCACAGTTCAAACTTACCATTTGTTGTTTTTATTTTGATTATTTATTTTGTTTGTCTTACAATTTGTAAACATTTGTTAAACGAAGTAAATCTGGAGTCATTGAAAATATTACGAGCGATTTCAATGAATTTGGGTTATCTTTTATCTGGTATATCGAATTCCTAAATTTGCTTCTGTTGATTTCTTTCGAATATTTAATAACATATATGAAAAAGAGCTCTAAGTTGTCATTTCGTATAATTAATCTCGAATACATTAATACTTGAGATTATAAACTGTTACTTAGACCGACTTTAAGTTGTCCGGAATTTTTAAAGGCAAACAAGAGTAAATTTTAAAATAAACTGTATATATTGAAAACGTTCTTGCCTTCAAAATATTGATGATCTATTAACTACTTATTACTAAATGCATGGATGAAATACGGTTATCATGAAACGTCCATGCTAAATGTAACAGCGGTTGGAATTGTGTCAATAAAAATTTACTTGTATGGTTGGGGATTTCCAACCCATTTTTCACTTAAACACAATTTTAGTTGAATACAAATTGCATCTGTTAACATGGTTAATATTGATGTTAAAACTATATAATCATATCGCTTATAATTCTGCTTCAGGAATCGACAATTATTCATCAAATGATTTTTAAAACATATTATCAGTCTTACAAGCAAGAAGAAGTTTGATAAACACATAGTTGGTTGAACTAAAGCTTACAATGTACTTGGGGAAAAATAGGTTAAATATAACACTGCTTATTTTAAGTACTACCGTACTAAAGATAATTCGTATATACCTTTAGTTCTTCGATCTGTTTTACTTGATTTCACATGTGCTGCTGATACCATATTGCTAATTAAGTAATTGAGGTAAAGAAGCGTTCAATTTTAATTAAAGCTGCCTTCAGTTTCAATATATATATAAGTTCTCTAACATAAGATTAATCGATTTTAAAGATTTAAAAGGTCTGACTGATTTTAAGTTTTAGATGTCAATTTTGTTAGAGTATATGTGATAATCAGTCGGAAATTTATAATGAGATCAAATAAACTCATCATAGATACCAGGACTAGATTTAGTATATACGCCATATATTCCTGTTCGTCTTCTTTTTTATAAAAGACTAAAGGAATCAGCAAACTCAATGTGAAGCTGTATGTCGAGTGACCGCAGCGAACGAGTTCAAAACGGCTCGGTATTGAGTCGAGCATCGGATGTCTGAAATATCAGTATATGATAATTCCAATATTATTCAAATACCGATCATGTTTCTACGATTTGCTTATAATGAAAAACGTGGACACATAATCTGTTTTTTATTCAAATTGAGTAATCGAATATGGGTGTGTTTTTAATGATAGGAACAGTAATTTTTCATTCCTTCTATGGCAAGCAGGAAGAGGGTTTGATAAGTTCGGGTCAGGCTACACGACGTCGATTTAAACATTTGAATGTCGGGTCAATATAATTAGAGCCAGATCAGCATCGTTGACGTCATTTTACTTTGATATGCAATTATTTTATGTTGAGCTAAGTAGAAAGATAAAGGCCGAGGAAACCTGATAATTTTTCATATCCTTCTCTTTGACATAATAGACTAAATGATAAAGATTGAAATTATACGGTTGTTGTTCAATTAATGTGCCTCTTATTTCTTTGGCATCCATTTCAATTCGTTAATCTATTCAATATTCAGATGTTTGAAGTACATGCATAATTAGTACTAATTTATTTTTTAATGACGGCAGAATTTTGTGATTTATTCATTTAAAACCGGTTTACACTCGAGGCGAATATCAGTTTGACATATTTAACAGACGCAAATGTCTATTGTTTTAGACAATATATTTTAATTATTATATTTGCTTTCCGTCCATGAGATAGGAACAAATACATATTTAGTCTAAGAAGACAAAAGAGTTTTTAGAGAACTTCAAAATGGGGTTTTCAGCCAGTCAGTAATATTATTTGTGAAGTGTCAGGGTTAATCAAATATACATCCAATTTGAAATTTTAAAAAAAACATATGGAACCTTGTACCGAAAGAACATTCTTGATATTCCAATTCACCAATTCTCTAATTATAAATAAAGGCAAAATAGTATACGGTTGTTCAAAAGTAAAAAAATAATAATATCACAATAGAGACACCCTGCTACCCTTCCCCCTAATAATCTTAAAGGTCCGTATGGTCAAGTCAAAATAAGTTTATCACAGGTAAACATGTTAATTTCGATTTGTCGTAGGCGCAAAATGGTTCGTTTCCGTCGTTTGATTTTTATTTTCCACAGGCAACATTACGATTTCTAGTAGTTTTTGAAGGTACTTTTGGTTGGGTTTCTGTGAAGTGTTTTGTTGAAGCATATCCGTGTAACAGATATTATTGTGATTTAACAAATTTGGGAATAAGGATATACATCCCTTTAATACGGGGGTAATAAATTGAAAACTGGCATACCAGAGAGATGTTCAGCTAGATATAAAACCAGGTTCAAACTATCATATTTGTTCTGCATATACTAAGTAAGGAATATGAAAGCAGTTTTCCATTAGTTTCGTTGGTTGATATAGTTTAATTTGATTTTGTCATGTTTTTATGGACTTCCGCCTTATTAATTGACCTTTATTTTTGTTAATACTTGTTTGGATAATAAAAATAAGATTTAATCATTTTAGCATTCAATAAATTTAATAAAATTAATGAGATTATCTTCTGCTTAACTAGAGTAATCTTTTCTTTAATTGTGAAGCACTTGAGCGTCTTTCGTTTACCTACATAATTTTATAAGCGGTTCTCCCGCTTTTATTTGATATAAAATTGCATGCTTTTTGTGATTTGTTCATTGCGTGATTTGATTTGAAGGAAAACAAAAACCCACCCTATCCCTACCTTGAGAATATTTTCTATTGTTTGTTGTATATTTTCAGATATTGTCAAAAGAAGCGTCATGGATTGGACAGAATGTTACCTGAATATATAGTTTTACTGAATGGTTGAATTTATCAAAGCTGGCGTCTGGTATCCCAGTTGCCATTTGGAGAAAACATATGATGGTTGCCGTTCAATGTTTTTATCTTGGACATTAATGAGACATTTTTTTATGAATGCAAATTTGTTGGTCGGTTGAAACATAGTTGAACTGTCCTAATAAATCCATGACAAAAACAAATGCCACAGTTCAAACTTACCATTTGTTGTTTTTATTTTGATTATTTATTTAGTTTGTCTTACAATTTGTAAACATTTGTTAAACGAAGTAAATCTGGAGTCATTGAAAATATTACGAGCGATTTCAATGAATTTGGGTTATCTTTTATCTGGTATATCGAATTCCTAAATTTGCTTCTGTTGATTTCTTTCGAATATTTAATAACATATATGAAAAAGAGCTCTAAGTTGTCATTTCGTATAATTAATCTCGAATACATTAATACTTGAGATTATAAACTGTTACTTAGACCGACTTTAAGTTGTCCGGAATTTTTAAAGGCAAACAAGAGTAAATTTTAAAATAAACTGTATATATTGAAAACGTTCTTGCCTTCAAAATATTGATGATCTATTAACTACTTATTACTAAATGCATGGATGAAATACGGTTATCATGAAACGTCCATGCTAAATGTAACAGCGGTTGGAATTGTGTCAATAAAAATTTACTTGTATGGTTGGGGATTTCCAACCCATTTTTCACTTAAACACAATTTTAGTTGAATACAAATTGCATCTGTTAACATGGTTAATATTGATGTTAAAACTATATAATCATATCGCTTATAATTCTGCTTCAGGAATCGACAATTATTCATCAAATGATTTTTAAAACATATTATCAGTCTTACAAGCAAGAAGAAGTTTGATAAACACATAGTTGGTTGAACTAAAGCTTACAATGTACTTGGGGAAAAATAGGTTAAATATAACACTGCTTATTTTAAGTACTACCGTACTAAAGATAATTCGTATATACCTTTAGTTCTTCGATCTGTTTTACTTGATTTCACATGTGCTGCTGATACCATATTGCTAATTAAGTAATTGAGGTAAAGAAGCGTTCAATTTTAATTAAAGCTGCCTTCAGTTTCAATATATATATAAGTTCTCTAACATAAGATTAATCGATTTTAAAGATTTAAAAGGTCTGACTGATTTTAAGTTTTAGATGTCAATTTTGTTAGAGTATATGTGATAATCAGTCGGAAATTTATAATGAGATCAAATAAACTCATCATAGATACCAGGACTAGATTTAGTATATACGCCAGACGTGCGTTTCGTCTACAAAAGACTCATCAGTGACGCTCGAATACAAAAAAAGTTAAAAAGGCCAAATCAAAACGATTTGAAAAATCTCCAGTATGCAGTAGCAGAATTTTTAAAACCTGCAACAAGTGCGATAACCGGAGACGATTATTTTATTTTAATATATCAAAAAACAAAACAACACTATAGTGTTTCCTCCAATGGCTGAAGTGAGCGAACAAAAGGATACTTCTTATCTTATATTCAGGAAATCGAGCTGAAATGCAGGTTTTGGTCATCTGTGTCCAGTTGACAGGTTTCATATATCTTTTATCTACAAAATGACAAAATACGCAATACACTAGTAAGATTTGAAATACAGCATCAATAACTTCGAGACACACATTTCGGTCAGGTTGACTTGTAAGTTTATCCAAATTTGGTTAAAACAAAACAAAACAGATAAAAAAAACTTTTAGGGCACTTTTTTCTATGGCGATTCATCTGTTAATTTTGAAGAAAATGGAAAGTATGTAGATTTTGATAGATTGTAATCTAAAAATATTTTACCCCGACCAGATTTTATCTAACCATTATGATATTCAAGATATTTAACAATTACATATCATTAACCTTAAATTTTTCTAAGCCATACTGTCTTCGTTGATTGATTAAAAGGAACAAGAACACACATTTTATACTCGATGCGATAAGACCAAGTTTAGTAGAAGTTGGTCCAGTGGAAGGGAAAGCATGCATAACGACGTCGGCACGTTGTAGCAATAACCCATATAAAACAAAGGTCAAGGTCTCCTTCAAAGGGAGCTAGTGGTCAGTAAAACATGATAAGAGACCAAGAACAAGTTGAATACTGATTCCATTACTACAATGAATGACAGACATCATTTTCAGAATTCAAGTGTAAATACTGATATTAAGAATGAAGATAATAAAGTAAAGGGACGAAAATGACCCTTAGATAGTTCATTTTTTCAGACTGAACTGCCCTGAAAGTAAACGATGTCATCACCTATGCCTCGCTATTATAAATGTACAATGTCGTTAAAATCACCGGTGAAAGTAAAGGAGAAATCACATAACATAAAGATAAAACCACGTGTACTGGTTGTAAAGATGCTACCAATGACCGAACAGATTAGTCATAATTAAACGTAAATAAACGTAGATATGAAACCGCTTGACGCAAATATTTACCTCCTAGACAGTTTTTTGTTACATTCCAAACAATTTGGAATCCCCTTCGCACGTAATGTCATGATTGTATAGAATGTATAGACAGCCGACATTTTCATAAAATTGTGCATTATATACTTACTGGCTTAATACTTTAACAATAGCAAAACAAAGTTCACTCCACCTGTTCTGCTGTTCACCATGTACAGACAACCTAATTGAAAATTTTGAAAATTGAAAAACTGAACATAAACATTAACACATTATATAATGTTATGGTATTTTTGTCTAAAATAACATATTTTTAAGAGTAAATTTACAGAACAATTATATTTATGATATTTCATGTCAAAACAGAAGTGCTGACTACTGTGCTGTTGATACTCACGAGGCAATATGTCCACCAGCGGTGTATTTTTTTGTGTATATTCATCCTTTACTCGTTTCCAAAAAAGTAGAAAACCAAATCAAGTACGAAGGTGGAAAGAATCGAAATGTTCAGACGGTTGTGTTACATTTGTGCAATGTGGTAGAACAACAATAGGACACCACCCATTTACAGAAAAAAGACCTCGAAAATGATATTTCATGATAACTCATGTGTATAATGTTATCGAAAAAGTAAGCGTAAGTTAAAACGAATCATTGTAAAAAACGATAAAATGTTCACTCCAGATATTTACATAACGATTATAATAAGACATTTTCAATCAATTCAAATTATAATTCCAGAAGTACAGACAGAGAAATATCAACATAAACATGTCTAATATCAACCTATTGTATATTCCCGTAGTGAAATACTATTCATTTAAAATGCACTAAATACCATCCATTCAAATCCAAAATACATAGATAAGGTGTAATAAGAATAAAAATACACGTAAGTCATGAACATTTCAATACAGCGGGCATTCATTTTTTATATGAAGAGTCGATGGTTTGTATGATACAGTATCGCCTTCGGCTATTATTTTCACATTTATCCAGACTGTATTGAAGGAGCAGTACTGAGAGTAAGACTTTTAATACATCCCTGGGAGTATGGAAAGTTTTGTACAAGTGTTATTTTATGTCCACTGTAATTAATTTTGTCATATTAACGTTTTGATTATCGTCTGTTAAAGTCATTAAGTCAAATGGCTATCCTTCTATAAGAGATTAACATAGCATGTTCTCTAAGGTCACATTGTAAATACTTTTATATGATTTATATGTTTTATTTTTGTAAACAAAGAGTTGGAGAATATTTGGAGATTATTTAGGTCAGTTGGAGAATATTTGGAGATTATTTAGGTCAGTTGGAGAATATTTGGAGATCATAGGTATATAAGAGCCCTCTGTTTTTAGAGTTTAGAGAGAATTGAAGGCAAAACATTTAAGAACAATACAATGTGAAAAGTTAATATTTAAAAAGGATTTTTTTGTTATTCTAGCGATAACATTTTTAGATACATCTTAGCAGATTACTGATAGCTTTGGAATTATTATTATTTCTTTATTGTTTGTCCGCACAGTATTGGACGCTGTTGCGTGGTTCCGCTCAGTATTGGACACTGATGCGTGGTTTTGTCCGCACAGTATTGGACGCTGTTGCGTGGTTCCGCTCAGTATTGAACACTGATGCGTGGTTTTGTCCGCACAGTATTGGACGCTGTTGCGTGGTTCCGCTCAGTATTGGACACTGATGCGTGGTTTTGTCCACACAGTATTGGACACTGTTACGTGGTTTTGTCCGCATAGTATTGGACACTATGCGTGGTTTTTGTGAGTGAACAGTATTGGACACTGTTGCCGAATTTATACAGAGTGCCGTTTATGATACCGTGTGAAAGTAATGTGCTAATGAATGTTTGAACTATACATTTTGTAAACTGTATATATAATGTAAATAGTGTCCTGGAATGGAATTTTAATAAATAGATTAGTGAATTTACTTGTATATTTCTTTGACAACAAGACTACAGATTATTGGATTATTTTGTTCTTGAATTTTCTGTGATTTCATAATACCCGGCCTGACCAGAAAGTTTGATGTAACTCGACCGCCATGGCAGTTTAAAAAAAAGAAATAAGATAACACAGGGGCAATAAAGATTCATACGTCGATGAGAAATCGACTAACTCATGTCACAAAACTGAAAATTACGAAAAGACAACCAATAGTCTACAAATAACTAACCTACATATATGTACTGGTGGGAATTACTTCTACGTCACATCATTTCAGAATCACTGATATTAAGAATGAAGATAATATAGTAAAGGGACGAAAATGACCCTTAGATATTTCATTTTTTCAAATTGAACTGCCTTGAAAGTAAACGATGTCATCACCTATGCCTCGCTATTATAAATGTACAATGTCGTTAAAATCACCAGTGAAAGTAAAGGAGAAATCACATAACATAAAGATAAAACCACGTGTACTGGTTGTAAAGATGCTACCAATGACCGAACAGAATAGTCATAATTAAACGTAAATAAACGTAGATATGAAACCGCTTGAAGCAAAACATTTACCTCCTAGACAGTTTTTTGTTACATTCCAAACAATTTGGAATCCCCTTCGCACGTAATGTCATGATTGTATAGAATGTATAGACAACCGACATTTTCATAAGATTGTGCATTATATACTTACTGGCTTAATACTTTAACAATAGCAAAACAAAGTTCACTCCACCTGTTCTGCTGTTCACCATGTACAGACAACCTAATTGAAAATTTTGAAAATTGAAAAACTGAACATAAACATTAACACATTATATAATGTTATGGTATCTTTGTCTAAAATAACATATTTTTAAGAGTAAATTTACAGAACAATTATATTTATGATATTTCATGTCAAAACAGAAGTGCTGACTACTGTGCTGTTGATACTCACGAGGCAATATGTCCACCAGCCGTGTATTTTTTGTGTATATTCATGCTTTACTCGTTTCCAAAAAAGTAGAAAACCAAATCAAGTACGAAGGTGGAAAGAATCGAAATGTTCAGACGGTTGTGTTACATTTGTGCAATGTGGTAGAACAACAATAGGACACCACCCATTTACAGAAAAAGACCTCGAAAATGATAGTTCGTGTCATCGATGAAAATCTCACTACTACTGGTTCTAAAGCATACTATTCATAAACATAAATCAGGTTTATGATTTGGTACGATAATCAATCGTTTTGCCTAAGACAGACTCATGTGTGACGTTCAAATTTAAATACGTAGAAGCGGGGAAGAAAAAAACTGTGTATAAAGGTATAAGATTTGGTCTCACTTTTGATCGATTAATTGATTAAGTAATCAATTGATTGGTCACTTTTTGTTTGTTTTACCTGATATAATCATCTTTTGATGATACATTCAAACATAAATCGGACAACGACTCATAAAATGGTTTACTGCGTCTGCCCTAGTCTTGAGTTAATAAAAAGGCGACGTAAGTCGCATGCAACAAAGTGTGCGTGTTTTATAGGGAAAATTAACAGCATTTAGCTCTGTTCAAAGAACACCAACTGAGACTGATGCTGTGACGGAATTTATTGCGTAATAAAATAAATTGTGTTAATTTCATCTGATCATATGTTACATCATTTACAACTTCCCTTTTCCGACATCATAACTTTTCTGTGAACTATTACAATTACTTAACCGAAATAAAGTGGAAAGATCCGATGTTACACCTACTGAATAAAGTGATAAAATATTCTTGATTAGTTTACAAAGTGGTATACAAGGCACTCGTTTCGTTGCATTAAATTCTCCATTGGCGTTCAAATCAAAAACAAACATTTTGTGAATCAATATTTCAGATATGCCTTGTGATATCCCAGTGGACAAATGTCCCTCTGGTATCTTCCACCCCTCTTTTCCTTTATACCAAAACGTCCATCAAAAGTGTAAAAAATCAGGTGCCTGTAAAAGGTTATCCATGATAACTTGGTAAACATTCGTTGATTGGTATTTTCATTTCCGACTTCATTTTGATCACGACTACTAGTGAAAATACTATCCAAAACTTATGACAATTTAGATATTGAAAATGCAAATCATGATCAATGATGGAACTAAACACTATTAATGTAAAAGATGGAAACATTTTGTTTCTCGATTTTCCTTTGTCGTAGTGATTCATCAAAGGGTATTTTATAGTTATAGCTTTTTCACTTTTATTAAAATTTCACTTATAAGATACATGTAGGAGGATGGGTATATTTTTAAAAGTGATCATTCGATTTCAAGAAATTTGGATCAAATGGATTGTTTGATCTACGTACTTAAATAAAAATTCTTGTTTGGGCGGAAAAAGGCTAAAATGTTGTCACTAAAGTCACATTAGCAGGTTTAACTCTCAAATAAGTTAGGTCTAATGTAAGTACTTAAAGATAAATGTTCTGACTAGATATGGTACTCCATAGGT
This sequence comes from Mytilus galloprovincialis, assembly GCF_965363235.1. Taxonomy (NCBI): domain Eukaryota; kingdom Metazoa; phylum Mollusca; class Bivalvia; order Mytilida; family Mytilidae; genus Mytilus; species Mytilus galloprovincialis. The sequence continues at coordinate 19,810,409 of NC_134838.1, read as the reverse complement.
AATTTCTCTGGACCCGACTTCGTTTTACAGACATCAGTTCATGGACATACGCCATCTCGTTATGCATGTTTTTTAAATCAATTCATGGCTCCGGTCATGTAATATACCTTGATGTTTTTGTGTTTTCCTATTGTGAGGGATGTATATCCTCTGTCAGAATTATATTTGATTCTTCTTCACCAAGCATGTTTTAAAATCCAGAAGAATATATACTCGTCAGCTTGGAGACAGCATAATGTATTTGGTTATGATAATACGTCTTTCTGTTGATATTTATCATTGTTTAGTTTCTGTCTATTTAAATTTCTGACTAAACTTGCCATTTTAAATTCTTATTTCATTACCATGTTTTTGTTCTCAGTAGGTATTAATATTTGCGATTGGACATTAAGCAGTAATCAATTAATCAATCATCAAGACAAATCTTGAAACTAGTTTTGTGCATGTAAAAAGGACTTATCTTGCTAAAATTCCCAATATCTTGCTAAAATTCCCAATTTCACCTCCTAGTTAGTGTACAATGGACTTTGACTTAAAGTGGAGAGATACTTGTTCTTAATGTATTAAATGGATTACCAAATAAATAAGTATTAGTACGTGTATTTACCTGAGTTTACCTGTCAAATAAATGCGCGCAAATGTAAAGGTAATGCGCACAAACGTAATGCACCGGTATAATGCCGTGTTTTTGGTTTTAACGTTTGAAACGCACTGACAGTTAATTTAACGCTGGCGATTTACCTGATTGGCTGGAAACGTTGACGTGAATAATTTGACTTAGAGCATATATGTTACATATTAATTTACTTATATAATCAGAATTAATCAATTATAATTCTTTATAAAGATGGGTTTATTAAGTGTATTTCTAAATGGTGCACTTTATCAGATTACCTATCTCACTAAATGATATAATTTAATTAAAGCATCTCCTTTTCTTCATTAAAACCGGTGGAATGTTCATTGATTTTTATCGACGACACCTTTCTAATCAAGAAAACATGACATCGTTATTTTTTGTACCAGAAATTTCAATCATTAACACATTAAATAGATTGTTATATCAAAATAATTAGATAAGGTACGATTTATAGCTAGGCTGTGTTATTAATAAAATTAAAGTGTGTGCACTTGTACACATTTAAGACTAGTTTGTATGCATTCTTCAAAACTCAACATGGACATAATCGAAATTCATGATCCTAGAATTGATTGTTTAGTTTTAACAAAACAAGATGATTGTATAAGAAATTTGGAAAACAATGACCATATTTACCAGAAATCATCGAACGGGCAGCTAACAGCCTTATTACATGTACCAACCGTCACCACTATGATAGAGGTTCCTGGCGTAGAATAGACACAAACATGAATGCCAAAATCTTTGTCAGCCCTAAAATCTCTCGGAAACTATACTATAGCTACCTTCAAGAAGATGAATAATCCTATGTGTAGGTCGATGTTCTAAATTCTAATATGGTCAAAATCTATAACAATATACGAAAATGGTTTCTTGATAATAACAATCATTTCAAATTGAGATCAAGCGTAAACAATAATGTCTACTTATTCAACAAAATGAACCCCAAACTCAACTCTGAAACAACCATATAAACTAGAATTTGAAAATTATCCTTATGGCCAACAAAGGTATGAAGTTCCTAGCTTTCTCTGCAGTAGATGTTACTAACGCAAGATAAATAAAAGGAAGCTACTAGTTTTAAAAAGAAGGACCAATAAACTGACAAAGACGTTACTTACGAACTTCTATACTTCAATGAACAGTCCATAGTTATGAAGTAAACACAAATGACTAAAGGAATAAGGTGCGACATTATGACCTTTTAATTCGGTATCAATCATGAAAAGTTTCAAGGATCAGAAAAATGTCAATATGATTTATTTTTATTTTGACATACTGGTAATGAAATAACATTTTAATCAGAATTGTGTTTTTGGTCGACTATCCATAAATGTTTCATATCATTACAAGCAAAACATACTTCTACAAACAGAAACAATATATAAAATTTAAGGCTTACGTTATTCATTAAACAAGTTTCGAACAGTTCATATGTTATATTTTAAAAATATTTTTTTTATTGTTATGACATAACTCATTTATCGAGATCTATCTTTAAAATTATTCCAGTACTACTGATTTTGTATTTAATCTATTCAGAAATATCAATATTCTTAAACACTTGAACAAATCATTATTTGAAAACGATCAAATTTTCGCTTAAGAAAAGGAGTAAGACACGGTTTTGACCTCAAAATATAGCAGTTTAGAAAAATTGTTAAAATGTGAACTTTGAGTTATTAATTGGAAAGTAGAATGCTTCTGCTACATAAATATTGGCTGTTTTTGACAATACAATGCATATATATCGGAGTTTAGCAGCATTAAGTCATGCTAAATTAGCAAAATCTTCAAAATTTAAGCATTTTTGTAAAATTTTAGACGTTTTCCGTCTTAAATGAAAGTGGCCGCATTTGTGTTTATTCTTAATATTGAAATGTAAGTTGTATTTGATGATAATACATAACATATATAAAGGTTGAGGATGAACACGGATGCGGCCACTTTCATTTTTGACAAAACCCAACTTAAAAGTGACATTTTTTGGCATATCTAATAGATTTTTTATATTCAAGCTTGAATCGGAGCATTTTAATGACTTAAACAGTTAAAATCTTTCACATAAACTTATTGACATAACTGAAATAGACACTAAAGTGTTTAAAAAGTGTCCAAAATCTTTAATTAACATAGAACTTTTCAGTGTTTAGCCATATGTAGGTTCCCGATAGTTTATATGGAAAGTACAAGGGAAAACAGTCCGGGATATGGTAGCGAAATAGTGAACATCTAATTTTGGTTCATAAAATAATTTTTCGAAACCTTTGTTCAGAGAGTTTTCTAGTTTCAGCGAGATTAAAATCATAATTATTTATGACATAATTCAATTTCAAACGTCTATTATGGGAACTATTATTATCCTGCAAGAACGATAACAAGATCACAATCATTTGAACACACATATATATCAAACTCAATTCGTGTATAATGTTATCGAAAAAGTCAGCGTAAGTTAAAACGAATCATTGTAAAAAACGATAAAATGTTCACTCCAGACATTTACATAACGGTTATAATAAGACATTTTCACAATTCAAATTATAATTCCGGAAGTACAGACAGAGAAACATGAAAATAAACATTTCTAATATCCCGTAGTGAAATACTATTCATTATAAATGCACTAAATACCATCCATTCAAATCCAAAATGCATAGATAAGGTGTAATAAGAATAAAAATATACGTAAGTCATGAACATTTCAATACAGCAGGCATTCATTTTTTATATGAAGAGTCGATGGTTTGTATGATACAATATCTACTTCGGCTAACATTTTCACATTTATCCAGACTGTATTGAAGGAGCAGTACTGAGAGTAAGAGTTTTAATACATCCCTGGGAGTATAGAAAGTTTAAAAAAGAGAAACAAGATAACGCAGGGGCAATGAAGATTCATACGTCGATGAAAAATCGACTAACTCATGTCACAAAACTAAAAATTACGAAAAGACAACCAATAGTCTACAAATAACTCACCCAAATATATGTACTTGTGGGAATTACTTCTACGTCAGATCATTTCAGAATCACTTATTACTGTATTGTCTTATTCAAAAGACAAATTTTTTTCATGCACAAGAAAACCGGTACATATATTTATCTTTGAAAATACATTTGAAGTAAAACTAGGTTCGAAATACACTCGTTAAACAGGATTTTTTTATTGGTAATGACAAAATTCTTTTATCATAGTCTAACCTAAAATTTATTATTTTGCTGCACGAAAAATAACAATATATTAATTATATTGAAACAAATGGACTTTACATATAACATTTGTGGCATACAGTTTGTTTTTTTTTCAATTTGAGCGATTGATTATGATTATTCGACTTAAGTCAGAATTGAAAAATTAATGCATCTGATGATGTATCAAAGTCTGTGGCGTCTAGCGTTATTACACAAAGTAAGCGTCTTTGAAATGTATGGAATAGGCGTTATTCAGCAATTAAAACCATTCTCAATCTGATTTTTGGAATGAAAAAGTGCTAAATATAAAATAAGATAATGGATCTGTTTTTCTGATATGAATATTCATAAATGCATCTGAATGAAACGTTGCTAAATGAAATGTAAACTCAAACCAAAATCAATTTTGTTTCCTTATCTAATCAATCAATCTGTCACTGACTAAAGTATCAGGCTAGAAAATGCTTACTTTATTTACGTTAAAAATATAGATACGAATCATGATAATGGTAGAAGGTAGTTGAAACTATTTACAACTGAAAATGACTGTAAATGCTTTTGACAGCCTTTACAATACAAATATATAGAGTCATCTAGAAAGTTCTAAGTTCATGTGAATATAGGACCACATGTACTCTTGGCATAGCCTACGTTTCGATCTTCATAAGAAAAAAATAAATAATAGTTATGCTTCATCTGAAATGAAAATTAAAAAGAATATCTTTGAAATTATGCCTGTTTTTTAAAAAAAATATCGAATGCAACTTTGTGGCATGAAGGTATGATACTGATTTTAATTACATGAAACACATGTTCGTAAAATAACTTTCATCAGGTAAGGTTCAGAATTATAAACTTGAGAAAAAGAAAAAGTATGACAAAATTCGAACTCTTAAACAAATTAAAAATGTAGAGGTCGATTAAAACTGACAAATCAATATATCAATCAACGGAAGAGGCAAAAAACAATATTCGTTAGTGTATGCAATTTCCGACGGGAAAAAAATGAATTAAACATGGTTTTATAGCTAGCTAAAACTCCCACTTTGCATGACAGTTGTTTATGATTCCGTTACTGACAATGATATTTATTTATTTATTGATAATTTTTCCATTTTCGACCAGTTACACCTATTGTCTTACTGTTATTATCAAAGAATCAATTATAACTGAAATGATCTTTAAATGCCAATTCATCAAATTTCAATAATGTTATGTTTTCTACTCTTTTTCAACGGATAGTTGTATAAAAGTCACTTTAAGTAACCGTCTGAATTTATACATTCCTGTTGTAAATACGAAAACATAAAAGACACCAAGATGAATTGCTTCTAAAAATTAAGTTTGAAAAAATAAGTTTAGCGACATATCGTTCTTGAATCACTTTAATGTGCTTAATGTACATGTAGGGTATATTTCCATAAAAAATGACAATTTTGCTTATTCTGATTTATATTAACTTCAGAGAACTATAGAATATATTTATGCTTAGGACTTACATAGGAAATGTTATGTTCTCATCAATGCATATTGCTTTCTTGCTTTGAATACTATTTAAACCCCGTTCGGTTTTTTTTATGCATATTCCGCGTGTTTATTCAGATCAATTGCAAATTACTTGGAACTCTTTTAGATTTCCATGTCAGTTTTACATTTTCAGTGATATATGGTTTCACGAAAGCTAATTACCCGGTCCGGAGGCGGATTTAAAAAGGTTAGAATGACATTGTGTTGATGTAGTTTTACTGATATGGCATTTTACAACGTTATTAAGAGGATACTTTACGGACGTAATTATGCTTTATTTCTGTATCTAAGAATACATTCAAAGACCTTTGAAAGAAAATAAATGAACAAATATAAAACACATTTGTCACGAATTTAACTTTATTTACAAGTGATATCATGTTGATTTTTTTATCCTTTATTGGTATATTGGTTCTTTGAAAAAATGGACAACAGCTCTCATATCACATGCTAATCAGACAAATATGATTGATTGAAATATCGTCTATATTAACGACAAACAGGACTGATATTGGACGAATTGATGTATAATTAACATATATGTTTTATAATTTGTTAGTTCTTTAAGTTCCCAGTTTCAATATTTTTCTGTACATATTTATCTCTATTTATAGATTTTTTTCAACTTCACTGATGCTTAATTGTGAAACATCCTTATAACACAGTTGGAAAATTGACAGTATGCATTTAAATAGTTTGATGTATTGTATTTGAAACTTGGTCTACGTAGAACGTGAGCTTAAGTGTCGGAAAACCGATTCCTCAAATACAATACGGATATCCCTTGGATTATTAAAAAAAACAATGCAGTTTATTTCAGTCAAGATTTCGGTATAAAATTTCGAAAAACGAAAATTCCGCGAAAAAAATTTGTTATCGTATTTGGCAACTTAAAAGTGTATAGTATTTAAAAAGGTAACGACATATGCATGCTTCCGGCGTCATATGTAAACATCGGTGTTTTCGGGGCTCTTAGGCGCTTCATAAGGTAATAAAATTTAATAAAAAAGTTAGGTACAGAATTAACAAACTTCAACGAAAATATCAAATGTCAAATGTCAAAATCAAAAGCTCAAACACACCAGACTGTCATATATCTGAATTGGTAGAGGAATTTCCTTGTTCAAAAATGGTGGATTAAATCTGGTTAAAAAGTAAGCTACACCTCTTACTTGTATGACAATCGCATGTAATTCCATTACATTCCAAACAATGGTTGAGCAGTATTGGAAATTACAAATAACATGCAACACAATTTTTTTTTTTTTTTTTTTTTTTTTTTGGTAAATAAGGGGACCTATATTTTAGTTCAGATTGATAAAAATGGTACTATATAAGCTTCAAAAAGCAAAAAGTGAATTGTCATTAAAGTGTCTATGCTTTATGCCAACGTTAACAAACTCAATGTCTGGGCGTCTTCTTTTTTCGTGATGGTTATTTAGTACAAATAAGGCAAGTTCTTATGGCGGTTCATGGAAACAATCTCTTTCTAAGTTGTTAATGATATCGTAAGCAACACATTAACGTAAAACATATGCAAGTTTTTATATTTCAGATGTATCACGTCGACAGCGATTATTGTCTTATTTGTGATACTCGAGACCGAACAGATAATATAAATGTACATTTATTTCTCACTTTAGAATCTTAAAATAAAAAAAAATTGTAAAGAAATTCTGAAATTGTTAATATTATCATCTAAAAGGGGAGCGCAAGATACCAGAGAGACATTTAAACTCATAAATCGTGAATTCCTTCCTAGAAAAAAATAAAAAAAAATGAATTGCCATCTTAAGCCCGCGTATTAAGGTAATCTCATTATTATTAGTTATTAACCCGTTGATTTACTGGAGTTTATACAGTTTATCTTATGTATCAAATAAATCAACTGACTGAAGGTGATATGATGTATTCTTGTTTTCCGTAAATGCGTCCATTACTTCGCTTTTCTCTCCGCTGACATTTAGTGTTGAATTAAAATCTAGAATAGTACGTTGTATTTTTGTATCTTTGTGCAAGATTGCAAGTCTGATGTGTCAAGCCATATGAAGGTTATATTTTTAGTTTGTTCTTACTTAGTGCTGCAACACGCTGAACTAGCACTATCAAGCATGTTTCATCTCTCATACTGTGTGTGCCTGTACAAGGGAGGAGCTCATTACGCAGTCGTTGTCTTGTCAATGGTTGAAGTCTGTTATATATTTTTTTTCGTTTAATATGTTGTTATGAATCAAGCCGTTAGTTTTTCGTTTGGTGGTTTGTAATGAATCAGGCTGTAGGTAAATGGTTTGAATTGTAGCATATTTAATAATTTTTAGGCCTCCTAATGTTAAAGACAGTGCATGGAAATGGTAATACTTAGATCAATATCATTTGTTGGAAAGTTAACTGAACTTATTACCATATAATACAATATCTCTTTATCTTACAATAATTTGATTTTGAATGTAACGCGTCTTCTGATTGGCTCACGTCGTTTTGTTTATCAGCTTATAGACATAATTCATTCATGTGACCGTGGCGTCATGAACGTATTTTCATGATTTACTCCGGTTTAAAATGGAATTTAGAATTAAATTATAAGCAATGACTGTAATATTTTTTCTTTCTATTCGAAATACATTAAAAAAATGTGGTGCACACTTGAAAATAACCCGCTACTCTGATTATTCAGTTTGCACCACATTTTTGATGTTATTTCGAATAGACAGAAAAACTATTACACTGTTATATTTAACATTGCCATTAAAGTACGAGGTTTGGCATGCCACAAAACCAGGTTCAACCCACCATTTTTTTCTTTAAAAATGTCCTGTACCAAGTCAGGAAAATGGCCATTGTTATATCATAGTTCGTTTCTGTGTGTGTAACATTTTTACGCTGTGTTTCCGTTGTGTTGTTTGTTTTCTCTTATATTTTAGTGTGAATTCACATTACTATAAGATGTGTCACGGTACTTTTCTATCCCAATTTCATGTATTTGGTTTTGATGTTATATTTGTTATTCTCATCGGATTTTGTCTAATGCTTAGTCCGTTTCTGTGTGTGTTACATTTTAATCTTGTGTCGTTGTTCTCCTCTTATATTTAATGCATTTCCCTCAGTTTTGGTTTGTTACCCCGATTTTGTTTTTTGCCAATAGATTTACGAGTTTTGAACAGCGGTATACTACTGTTGCCTTTATTTTACAGTCATTGTTTATAACTTAATTCCTTAGAGTAGAGAATTTTGCATTACAGGATTGCTGATTATTGCCTTAGTTTGTAAGTACAACCCGTGTTTGGATCCAAGTCAATCAAGCAAATATATATACTGGTATTTGAAATGTAAATGAAATAAAATAGCAATCTTACACGTGTTTCATTTTTATTTAAAAAAAAAAGTCAAGTTGGTTATTTTCCAACTGGTTGAATTAAAATATCATCTAGGCAGTTGCTGATTTGATGAATACTTTTATTTATTTGCGTTTCCTTTTTGTAAATAAACTCATCATAGATACCAGGACTAAATTTAGTATATACGCCAGACGCGAGTTTCGTCTACAAAAGACTCATCAGTGACGGTCGAATCCAAAAAAGTTTAAAAGGCCAAATGAAGTACGAAGTATACATTAATAACCATCTATTCCTTCTAAACGTTAATTATATTTTTTAAATTGTATCTTGTTCGTGAATCAGTTTTTTTCAACTGAAGCAAAATCAAAAATTTTTGACAGGTGCTTGCATATGACTTGGCAATGCATGTATTTCATGTAATATATGTCTCATTAATGTATTATCAATAATATTAGCAAACGTTGATTTTGGATACATTTCATATGTAATTGATTTAAATTAAAATGTCTATTTGCTAGCAAAATGAACCTATAGTTACAAGAAAAAAATCATAATATGTTTACTTGAAAAGGATATTAAACCCTTTTTTAATATCATTAATTAAGAAAACGTCTATCTTATGTATTTCATTACAGTCCGTTCATCGCTTGTTATATTCTTTTTTTTTTTCTAATAATCTGCATATTATAACGTGCTCTTAATTTATAGTTGATTGAAATGATAGGAAAAACTATCATAAATGCAAAATATTAAACATAGAATATATTGCAGAAGCAGAAGTTCACATCTTTTTTTTTTAAACAAAAGTTATCAGTGGGTTGAACCGAGCGAAAACTTAGTCTAATGTAGACGAAATGCGAATATATAGTACCAAATTATAAACTTTGTATCTTTGGTGAGTTTTAAAGGATATATGCCATCTAATTATTGGTTTTCTTGAACAACATTTAAACCTTAAAATGTTCAACCAAATAAAGTAGAAGGATTTTTATTAGCTAAAACAATTGAATGATAGGAGAGAAAAAAATGAAAATTTCCCACAAAAACATTCTAAAATGTTTGAACATAACCAATTTTTCAAAAGAATGGTGGTGAATTGCTAATCTACCTGTTGTTGCGGGATCATATTAGAGCAATAATGTCACCTACTTCCGTGGTACTCTGTGACATTCATCAATGATTATCAATAAAATAAAAAGATCTTTATAACAGATTTAATACACTGAAAGGATAATATATATTAAACATCTATCAACAAACACAGCAGAACATTGGTTAAAAGTAATCTCAAAATAGTTATGTTCCAACCTCAGGTTATATATTACCTCTTTTATTGACTTAGATTAAGTTTTCTCAATTGATGACATTCTCTTTCGCGCCACAAAATTAGACAAAAATAATTTGAAAATCCGATGCAGTAGATATTAAATAGAGAATCGCATCTCTAGCCAAACTTAAAGTTTACATTGCTAGTTATTGAAAGGTCCAACACATGCTCATTTGAGTCCAATAAACGATGGCTATTCAGACCTTTTCAGCATTCTCGTTTATTAGTAGACTATTTGTCTAAGTCGCTATAAAAATGTATGCACGTTTTAAATTAAAAATTATAAGAAGCACATCATCTTAAGGATTTTGCCGATCAATGAAAAGGTCTAATAAAAGCTTGAGATTGTATTATGCCGTGAGTAAAGAATAATCAGGAAGTGAACTACAACCACTAAGATAAAAAGTTACACCACACAATATATCATGTCTCAAATTATGGGTAATTGACTTTTTTCTGAAAGAGATGCATAGATTTCATAACAATATCAAATGTATAAACTTTATAAATAAGTTTAAATTAAATTGAAGGAACAATGGGTTTTGATGATATGGGAAGTTTAAGGAAATGTAAAAAGAAATGAAGACATTTCTACAATAAAGACAAACTTTCATTTATGTATTTATACTTAAAACATAAAAGATTTCGAAAACCTACTTTGAATAATTCTTTGTTTCGGAATTTCAGATTCTAATATTTTAAGTTCATTTGTCTATCTATTAAAGTGCTTCCGTTAACATTATTTTTAAACTTGTACGTCAAAATGAACGATATGAATAAAAAAAAAAGAATACCAATCGTTTTAAAATAAGTTGATGTATAATAATGATAAGATTATGCAACCAAGTAAAAAATAAAATTACTCAAAAACCGACCTCCGAGAATCATTCAATGAGGAAAGTCCCAAATCAAACGGCAAAATCAAAAGTATGTATACGAATGGATATGGGTATCAACAATGCTGGCTTAAAAAACATAGAACAGAAAATAATAGCTGATTTGTGTATCTCAGTGAATATATGACCTTCCGGAGCACCTGAGATCACTCCCAGTTTTTGGTAGGATTCGTGTTGCTTAGTCTTTAGTTTTCAATATTGTGTCTTGTGAACTATTATTTGTCTGTTTGACTTTTTCTTTTTTAGCCAATGTGTTCTCAGTTTATTTTCGATCTATGAGTTTGACTGTCCCTCTGGTATCTTTCGTCCCACGTTTTATAGCATTGGAGTTCACATCGTATTGTATGGGTTTTAAAAATTAATTTTATCCATGTAATTGTTTTGAGTAATGTTTTGTTCACGATAAATGTTTTCTGTCTTATTTGTCCTTATTTGATTTTTAATACTTCCTTTGTATCGTCGATTAATTTTGGGTTTTTTTTCTCCAATAGAGTTAAATATGTTAAGTGTTACTTAATGAACTGCAGGTGGTCATTTGTTTAAGATAAACATTTAAAGATGGCATTTCCAGGACATTAAGCGATTAAATTACCTTGAACAACAAAGAAATAATCTGGACAGGTCTTCTATAGTTGTATACAGACAATGAAGTTCTAATTTCAGAAGCTCACGATTGTTCATATAAAACTTTGGTTCTTCTGTACTATTATTGGTCTGTTTGTCTAGTTTTTTTAGCCATGGCGTTGTTAGTTTTTTATTTTTTCAATCTATGAGTTTGTCTGTCCCTCTCGTATCTTTTGTCCCTCTTCTCCAATAGAAAGGATGCGTCTAATAGAACGATATACCAATTATCATTTACTTCATTTCCTGATTTCCTTAAATCTTATCATATCAACGTATTTAAAAGTTTCAATACTAATTGACCATGACTGAGGAAAGAAGGCATATACTTTCCACGAAAATGAAATTTACAGCGCAAATTCAACTAAATGTCGATGCCACTGCTGGTGTAGTTTTAATTCCTCGAGGGTATCACCACCCCAGTAGTCAACACCTCTGTGTTGACTTGAGGTATCATGAATATGTTCATAATTATAAATTAACTGTTAACAAAACTTGGAATTTTCGAAATACTAAGGCTTTCCACCTCAGGAATAGATCAACTCAGCTGTATTTGGCAGAACATTTAGGAATTTTTGGTCCACAATGCTCTTCAACTTCGTATTTTATTTGGTCTTTTTGACATTTTTTTATGATTCGAGCGTCACTGATGAGTCATTTTATAGCGAAACGCGCGTCTGGCGTTAATATAAAATTTCAGTCCTAGTATCTGTGGTGAGTTTATTTACAACCACTGGGTTGATGCCACTGCTGGTGGAGTTGTAATTCCCCGATGGTGTCACCAGCCCAGTAGTCAGCACTTCTGTGTTGACTTAAAGTATCATTGATATGTTCATAATTATAAATTAACTGTTAACAAAACTTTGAATTTTTGAAATACTAAGGCTTTTCTAGCTCAGCAACAGATTACCTTAGCTGTATTTGACAAAACATTAAGGAATTTGTGTGCCACAATGCTCTTTAACTTCGTACTTTATTTGGCCTTTTTAAAAATTTCTTTATGATTCGAGCCACATTTGTCAATGAGAATAATTTTAATTATTTTCCTAATGATGTGTCATCGGCTATAGAACCTTTTTTGTAGTATAAGTTTCAACTAGACAATGTCTATTTATTTGTGAGCACTATAAGCAATTATGTTTCAAATGAAATACTTTCTATTATAAATGTTACAGTTACTTTGTGTATCGCAGTTATGTTGCTTTTAATTGATTCATTGCATCGGTAAAGGTTTTGTAGTATGGTTTCAAACACCAAATTCGTTTACCAATTAAAAAAGAGCCAGTTTAAATACACAAAACGAATTATGTGTTTGTATTCAAATAAAAAAAAATCCACTTTCCCTTTTGTACTTTCTATGACTATGTAGCAATACTCTAGCGGCACATACATATGCAGTGTGTCATTTTTATTTTTAAAATATATTTTTTACCTTTTTGTGTTTATATATGAATTCATTCCATTCATGTTAGAGTTGTTGTATTAAATATAAGAAAGTACAGTCGTCCATATAGAGATCAGGATGGACATGAATTCGTGTTTACACCAGTATTTCTTTTTCTGGTCTGCTTTAGGATTTCTTCTGTCTTATCTATCTAGAAAAATAAGTTCTACTGATATGTGCTTCAACTTGACATCTGTTTTTGAAAAAAATCTTTAAATAAAAATGAAATATTAAATTAGTTTTGGCTTTATCTTAAGTACTTGAGAAATTATCTTTGAAAGGTTATCACACACGTTTACACTAAATATTACACTTGAAATCTGTACAATTATTAAAACGTGTTGAGTAAAGTTTATATCATAAAGTATAAAAAATACTTAACAAATAATTATTATGAAATTATTGAATGTCACTTTAAAAGCAATTTAAAAGTAATGTTCACACTACTTCAATGACTCTAGAAGGAATTCCGCCAGTGTGTTGAAATGTATCATCAACATCAGAACAGGGATCATGGACGATGTCAATCAAAACAGTATTGATTTAAGAATATTCCTTTTTGATTTATATTTTTATTATTTTTTTTATTTTTTTTGGGGAGAGGTATGTCTCTGGTTTTTAAGGATTTGTCTCATATTATCCTGTTTCGAACTCAAGAATCACCTCTACTGGTTTTTTTTTTTTTTTCTCATTTTCACTCTTTTCGTTTTAACTCGTCCTTGATAAATAATATTGTCAAAACAGGTTTTTTTTGTGGCATTTAAATATTACTTTGTACTTTTGTCCCCTTGTCGTGGCTGGGTAACATTAAAGGTACGCTAGATTTGGCAAAAATGTCTGTTTTTAAGATTTAACAAAACAGTAGACTTTTTTAACGACAAGAATTCATCAAGCCTTATATTACCTACATTGGTTTCTGAACTATCTGGAGATGATTCAGGAGACATGTAATAGTTAAACCTACGGCATATGTCGTTAACGTATTACCTCTAGGTAACTCACATCTTCACTTAATTTCGGTTACTTTCCACAGTTATGCTGAGTTTATCGTTTTACGTGAATGTATTATTTAGCACGGTAGGTATAGTGTCCGGCTAGGATCGTGGTTTTTCGAGTGATTTGATCGGGCTTTTTCGAGTGTGACCACTTTTTTTCGAGTGAATATGATCAAAAATGTAAACAAACAGACTTCTTTTGTAACAAGACGTGATAAAGAAGCTTGAGTTTGATAAACAAGATTGTACATGATATGTAAGCATTTGAGATATAAAGATAGTATCATTCTGACATTGCTTTTCGTTTAAAAAGTTAAATTTAGCCTTAAAATGCTTTTATTCCAAAATACCGAATAAAACCATTTTCTTCCACATACCAATGCAAATGTCGACGGAAATGCATACATGGAATCTATATATCCTTACATATACAGACACTTTACAAAAACAATTGTTATTGCATTGAAAACGACATTTTGAGAGTAAATTCAGTTTTTTATGTCCGGGTTTTTTCGAGAGCAGTCCGGGCTTTTTCGAGTGTGTCCTTTTTTTATCGAGTGATTATACACATTCTTTATAGCTAAAAATCTTATGTGTTTACGTTTAAAAACTATAAAATTAAGGCTCAAATTAAGTACTTTCAAGGCACATGATGTATCAACACTTGCATTTTATCATGAAACACGTATCTTTCATTTGTATATATTCTTTTTCTCACATCTTATAAATTGCATGTACAGTATATATATCCGTGATGTCAACAATCTAATGTGAGTGTTCCGGTAATATAAGTATTTGGACCTCATGGGATGACTATTACTGAACAACAAAATGTCGACTTGGAAGATAACTTCCAAAAAAAGTCTTAATGAACTGTTAAACAACTAGTTAACTAACTGACAAAAAAAAATCGATCTGATATAAAGAGTCTAATAATTGATAGTAGAGACGGACAGAAACATAATTATACTAGTACACCCAACTTAGACAATTAATTGAAAGACGGTGGGTTTCAACTTGTAACTTGTGCTGTTTTGTGTAGCTTTTGAACTATAAAATTAATACATTTTATGTAACCGTCGTTGTTATACATACGTTTATTGTATTATTGAATCGTTTCTATTGTATAAACTTGAGAATGGAAATGGGGAATGCGTCAAAGAGACAAGAACCCGACCATAAAACTGACAACAGCAGAAGGTCTCTAACAGGTCTTCAATGCAGCGAGAAATCGTCGCACCTCGCGGACGTCCTTCAGCTGGCCCCTTAATAAATATATACTAGTTCAGTGATAATGAACGCCATACTAAACTCCAAATTGTACACAAGAAACTAAAATTAAAAATAATACAAGACTAACAAAGGTCAGAGGCTCCTGACTTGGAACAGGCGCAAAAATGCGGCGGAGTTAAATATGTTTATGAGATCTCAACCCTCCCCCTATACCTGGCCAATGTAGAAAAGTAAACGCATAACAATACGCACCTTAAAATTCAGTTCAAGAGAAGTCCGAGTCTGATGTCAGAAGATGTAACCAAAGAAAATAAACAAAATGACAATAATGCATAAATAACAACAAACTACTAGCAGTTAACTGACATGCCAGCTCCAGACTTCAATCAAAAAATATAATAATTGGCCGTACAGCAACTAAACACCATGATAACCTCCTTTCAGTAAAACAAAAGGGTCTAAAAAATAGAAAATTGGAATATTAATCAAGACATTAAAATGGTGATCCTGGTGACGTTCGAAGCACTGGAAAATCTAGCTGGTGATAGCATATGATATACACATTTTGTATTTATCTATCATTGCTAAAGAATCATATTTAGGCTAATGAATTACATGTATTCATATCATTGTTGATTTTATCTGAAATTTTATTCAAATTTTGTGTTTAATGACAATAAAAATGGGATGGATTAAGTGTGTGTGTTTTTTATGTTTTTTATTAATAGGTTTCTATTATTAATCTCCGGAGTTCACCACAAGAAATATTATTAACTGTAAAATCAAAAGTAACATGAAATGAAGTTAAAATGAATATGAGATCCCTGCATAATGTTCTAGACACCGTTTTGTTAAGGATCAAGTTATTTCTAAATGAACACTGAAAAATAGTTGTATAACGCTCTCCAAACAGAATTTTGCATTAAATTGAAAAAAGATTCATTTTGATATGTTTTTGATGACTTATTGGGAATATATGATATTGTCCTTCACTTAATTACAGTTATAAAAAGGTATTTTTTAAAGCCTAGAATACCTTCAATTTTCTGTAAAAAAAACCCGGACCATTTGTCTAAAAACCCGGACGAATTCACAGTTGCTCTCAAAAAAACCCGGACAATAACAAACACTGATTTATTTATTAAATACAAGGAAATTGAGCTTCTTTGTTGATCAAAATATAAATAGTATTCAATATAAGATGCGTAGTAATGTTTAAAACTGTTATAATTACGAAATATCCGTTAATTGAACTTATCGCATGTTTTATCACTCGAAAAAGCCCGAACCACACTCGAAAAAAAATGGACCAAATCACTCGAAAACCACGATCCTAGCCGGACACTATACCTACCGTGTTTAGGTCGATTGTTAAAACATTTTCATTATGTTTTTTGGGTTTTTTTTTGTCATGATATTTTTTTATCATTTAACGTGGTAATTTGTTATTGAATGTTTACCTGTAGCAGTTCTTTTACTGAATGAATAGCTTTTGAAAGTGATACTGTCTTTTTTGGCAAAGTTTCCAATATACAAATTTGTATAAAAACTGTGTTATATATTATATACATGTATATATTAATATCAAACAATCATCTAACAATATTGAAAAATTTGGATACGAATTCATTGCTTTTTTTCTCAAAGCAGCAAATATTTCGACCGAATAAATTGCTATTAAAGTTTTAGTCCGTCCTTACTTATAGATCACTGTAAGAAATACTTCTCTCCAAAATTTGCTATTGTTTCAATTAGGATTTATTAAACCGGAAAGGATGAATTTCTCCTGACCACGAAGGCAACAAATCTTGACTACAAAATAAATGAGGTTATTTTTTGTAAAACAATCCCTACTATAAATGCTAAAAATAATTGTGCGAGAAAACTAAAAATATTAAGCACAGACATGTATTTTTTCCGTTTTAACCTATAAATATTCTATGTCTACATTGAATTATATGCCTACATTCAGTAACTCTAGTAAATACCATTATTGGTTATCTGTCATTCAAAACTTCTTGTAATCACTATTAAAACTTAAAACTTCCAATGTTTTATATGAACAATCGTGAGCTTCTGAAATTAGAACTTCCTTGTTTGTATACAACTATAGAAGACCTATCCAAATTATTTCTTTGTTGTGCATGGTAATTTAATCGCTTAATTTCCTGGAAATGCCGTCTTCAAATGGTCTTCTTGAATAAATGACCACCTGCAGTTCTTTAAGTAATACTTAACCTACTTAACTATATTGGAGAGAAAAAAATCCCAAATTATTATGAAGATACAAAGGAAGTATTAAAAATCAAATAAGGACAAATAAGACAGAAAAACAATTATCGTGAACAAAACATTACTCATAACAATTACATCGATAAAATTAATTGCTAAAACCCATACAATACAGTGTGAACTACAATGCTATAAAAGAGAAGGCAGTTTCGATTAAAACATGCTGCACATTACAAACATATCGTTGTCAGTGTAGAACTTGAAGCAGTCATGTTGTTCAGTAAAAAAAAACCATGACAGGGACAATTCATAATCGGTATTACAAAGGAAATCAGTCTGGCGTATTAAATTAGAATCCTGGTACCTTTGATAACTATTTACACCACTGGGTCGATGCCACTGCTGGTGGACGTTTCGTTCGCGAGGGTATCACTAGCCCAGAAGTCAGCACTTCGGTGTTGACATTAATATAAATTATATGGTAATTTTTATAAATTTCCTGTTACAAAACTTTGAATATTTCAAAAAACTAAGGATTTTCCTATCCCAGGAATAGATTACCTTGTCCGTATTTGGCACAACTTTTTGGAATTTTAGGTCTCGGTGCTTCAACTTTTTACTTGTTTGGTTTTATAACTATTTTGATCTGAGCGTCACTGATAAGTCTTATGTAGACGAAACGCGCGTCTGGCTTATTAAATTAAAATCCTGGTAAGTGAATAAATATTTGCTGCTCATTATACGATAGAAAAAAAAACAAATAAGGAAGAAATAAAATGTGTGATGTGACAAGATTATACTAAAACTGGTAGTTTGTGATGCGTAAATAAGTATATGCATTACCGTCAATTAAGCTGTTATGTAACGTGCAAATGCAGAAGTAATTATTACTTGACTTTTTTAACCTGGAACAGAGAATGAACGATTATACAGAAAAGCATATATTATATATGAAGTAACGAAAAGTAAACAGAAGAACCAAGGTTACATTCTAAACTCATATGATGAAGAAAAAGGTAACAGTCGAAAAATTACGAAAATACTACCAAGACAATCAAACACTACACAAACAAAAGTAAAATCACAAAAATACTGAACTCAGAGGAAAATCAATTCGGAAAGTCCATAATCACATGGCAAAATCAAATAACAAAACGCATCAAAAACGAATTGACAAGAACTGTCATATTCCTGACTTGGTACAAGCATTTTTAAATGTAGAAAATGGTGGATTGAATCTGGTTTTATAGCTAGCTAAACCTCTCACTTGTATGACAGTCGTATCACATTCCATTATATTGTCACCGATGTGTGAACAAAACAAACAGACACAATAGTTAAAAATGTCAAAAATAGGGGTACAGCAGTCAACATTGTGTTATCATCTTAATCACTATAAAAACAACAAATGTAACGAAGAAGCACAAAAAGGCATACATCAAATTAACATCCTCAATTTGATTATATTATACGATTTTATTTGTCGGTGTAAAATTGCGCGTTTGAAATTCGCATAGGTAGACATGAAATAATGTTGTCGTTCAAAGTATGACGGGATGAATAAATACAGTCACGCAAAATAGATATAACAAAAACTGACTAAACAGTATAAATTAATAATAAATAAAATAATAGTGTGGTTAAAAGTATGACGGGATAAATAAGTACAGATTCACGTCAAATGTATATCACAAAAAAAGTGGGTTAACAGTAAAGGTACTATTAATAAATAAAATAATTTTGTCATTCAAAGTATGACAAGATACATAGGTACAGAGTCACATCATAAAATAATTTTGTCGTTCAAAGTATGATGGGATACATAAGCACAGAGTTACGTCAAAAAGGATATCTCAAAAAACAGACTTAACAGTTAAAGTAATATTAATAAAGACAAATAAAAGAATAATATTACACGTTATTAAGACGATAAACAACGTCAGTACGCAAAATCTATACTTCAAGACCATCGTGTATTATTTGTGAAGTTGATACGGAATATTTATCAACAAGTTCTGGGTACCTTCCGATGAACTTTTTTTAGAAATTAAAGACTGTGACAAACAAATCCTACCCAAACAAACTGGGGGTTATCATTCTTTAGTATATACTTGGTAGTTAATACAGGTAAATTGTATGTGTAATACGGTCGACAGCAATCGTGCTGTATCAGCCATCCGTGATGATATTGATATCAGTCACGGTTGCTAAGACTTTATCACACCTTTAATATATATGACGTCACATTATCGATATCAGTCAATGTTGCAAAGGCATTATCAAACCCTTTATCTGTTTGTCATGTCAAATTTAAAACATCTACTTGAGGTATATAATAAAATGTATATGATATGGCTTTTTCAATTACAGACCTATCAACCGTCAACCAATATAATTCTTCGACTTAAGTTCTTGGAATTATATTGATATATCGGGTTGATACGGATGTTATATTGAAAAAGCCATACGATATATCATACCCGTAGCCAGAGGGGGTTCGGGGGTTCGTCACCTTGAAAACAAAAAAGCACTGTTAAAGTCAAGGTTCTGTTTGAGTTGTGACTGTTAAAGTTGAGTTCGCGAGTCCAAATACCCCTCCCTTTGGGAATTTCTGGCCTGATATTCTCTATTTATATATATGGTCTTGATTTTTTATGGTAAAACTACTTATTAAATCCACGATGAAAGTGTTTTAGAAAGCGGGATCATAGATGACTTAATATAAAATTGAATGTCAATATGTACGGAACATATTATTTTTATCGAGTGGAAGTAAAAACTATTTTGCCGTTCATCCTGTCCGATCTTTTTGCCGACATGATTTCGTATGGCTTTTACAAATGCATGAGATATTGGCTACTGAACGTTATTATGGTCTTATTATGGATAAAAAAAGCAAAGGTTATACCTTGCTATGAGAACATGTAAAACTTTTCCAGCTCTACTTCGAATAATTACCAATGTTATCATCACGGTATCAGCCAAAAGGCATTATAATTAATCACTTATAAAAGTACATCAGAACTATAGGGGAGGAAAATTACTCTGGAGTTAATTTTATCCCATTAACCTAATGATAACAACATACAGAATTAAAAACACAGCATGTTGCTTTATACATTGATCTACCAGAGATATAGTCTAGCAAATTGTATTTAATTAAAAACAAGCTCAGAGTTATATTGCTCGCTGATACAAAGTTCAATCTTGTAGTTATTCATTAAAAGTCGATTGTATTAAGATATATAGGGCCATTATTAGTACCTAAATAATGCCATTTTAATTTTATTACTCAATACTTAATAGATTATATGTGTTTAGAATGTCAGTACAGTATGATAAACTTGCAGCAGAGTTTTAATTGCTTTTGAAAATTTACATTATAGCAACCTTTTGGTTAGCGTGCAGTGACAACATGTGTTCAACTACCATGAAATATATTAAAAAAATAAGATGTGGTATGATTGCCAATGAGACAACTCTCCACAAGAGACCAAAATGACACAAAAATTAACAACTGTAGGTCATCGTACGGCTTCAACAATGAACCAAGCCCACATCGCATAGTCAGCTATATAAGGCCTCGAAATGACAATGTAAAACAGTTGAAACGAGAAAACTAACGGCCTTATTTATGTGTAAAACAATGGACGAAAAACAAATATATGAAATCCTTTCTCGCAGAAACAAAAGTTTTGCTGATTCACTATTAATTCTTATAATTTTTATGATATATTTAGCCTTCAAGAACAAAGTTGTGTTCTTAATGTTGTAAAACACTAGTTACTACAGTTTCATATAATTTACTGGCGTATTCCGTATTTATTACTAATATTGATTGAAAAATAGTCAGCTAAATAAAAGAATGTTTGCAACCTATTTTGGGTAAAGTTAATCGTTTGGTTTAATATGAAGTTAATGACTGAACACAACGTGAGTCCGATCTTTTGTTCGTATTTCGACTTGGCGAAATATGAATGAGAAACGATAATGATTAACAAAAAAACACAGGAGCTCATTCTTGAACATTTACAAATTTGTTCTTTGATTGAAATATACAGAAATTATCATACACCGTTTTATCAGATGTACTTGGAAATGTCAGAATGCATTAATTTTCAATTTATTTAAAGCGAAAGAAACTGATTGTATTGAGGGTACGATTAATTTGTTTTTTATCACGTGGTTTTATTACATCTAACTGAAAGCTAGTGGTACTGTCTAATTATCTGATTTACTACAAATAGTTCTCGCATTAGATAAACAATTCGCCTCTAATTTTTCCTTTTCAAAACAAACCTCATACAATGGTAATTACAGACATCAGCGTTCCAGAATAAGATTAATTTGAAATGTCTTATATCCTCAGCTCGTATCATTGTTGTTCAAACATCAGAGTGTTATTTATAATGATTTTGGAACTCTAAAGAAGCATCATTTATCTATGGTATACGTATTGTAGGTCCAAATTGTTTTTGGAATTAACATTTGACAGATAATAACTGCTCCGATTCCCTTGATTGTAAAATGTCTTTCGCCCTTATACCTTACAAGACAATAACTTATCTCGATATCAAATTGTTTGTATTCTTTTATCTTTTTCAATTTATGATACTGATTATAAAACATTTTAAAAAAAACTTTTTGCGCAAGACTTTTGTTCTTTGGTAACTTCAAGTTATATGCAAAAGTCGAGAAAACTGTATAAATTAAACGTTTGAGGGGCTTTATCAAGAGAATCTAAACAACGACAACAACCTATTCAACATATTTTGTCAAGTTCATGTATTTTAATTGAATGCAAGAAAAACACATATTAGCTTTTGTTTTGATATTGTAATTATTGTATTTATTTATGTTGGTCTGATTTGTGTTGTGTGGTCTGTTTAAAGAATAATCTTAGAACTGTGCAGTTTAGAAATCACTGGAACAATTACAGAATGATTGGAACTTTCCAGAATGATCCTAATAAAAGATGCGTTATATAAACTTCTCCATTTTACTAGAAACTTCCGTTGTAACTTTCTAGGACGTTCCATTATAGACTGTTCTAGAATTTTCCGTGACAACTATATATATAAAGACACTAAAGTTAAACACAGACTCACACTTGGACTTAGACATCGATAGACACTAATATTCATAGGATTTGGATTGACACTTTTATTCTACAAACAACATCATACTGGATTGTGACAGTAGTAGTGAACGTAATATTCAGATTGGATTCCGAAAGATATCTGGATACAGATAAAGATAAAAGATTGGACTCATATTTTGACAGTTAAGTTGACAGTAATATTTTGTAATACTTTTTGTATAATAAATATGGTTAAATTTTATAATTGATTTGTGTCTTTTGTTGGCTACAATGTAAAGGTAATTTCTGGCCGTAACACTTTGCAATAATGCTTTAACCGGAAAGGAATAAGTTCTATTATTTCCAAGAAGGTTAAAGAACATAAAATGTGTACAGATATTGTAACTTTTGACAAACTATAACGGCCTTATTATCACGACTAAATACGGCATTTAATGGAAAACAGCAAGTTATATCAAGGTAAATGTTGCTTTACCAATGTTAATTGTGGGTTAAGTTATTGTTTTGTTCTTAGAATTGCTAGATTTTGTTAACTCGTATACAAATTACCTCTTTCAAAAACTAAATCAACCAGTTTCAATAAGTTGTTTTAATATTATATGTGGTTTTCCATGAGAGGCAACATTTTCATACTTATTCATCTAGCATGTACAATTCTATCTAGAATATAAACATAGTAATAAACAAACGTTGGGTTGTTTTCTTAAAAGCAACCCATTTGAAATAACATGTGGTTAATGATGTTTATAATGACGAGTTTTTAAAGTTTTGCACTGTAACGTTAGCAGATAGTAAAATAGTCTCTGCAGAGATATGCAATTGTTACACGCGATTCTGTCGTAATGATATAAACTAATGAGAGCGTTTCAATTATTTATATCTTTGTTCTGAATAAACAACATTGTTCCTATTGTTACGCCTGTCATCATTTTGTGGTAATTAAGATTACGTGAATAAATAGATTTAAGAAAAAAAACATATCACCTGAAGTGATAAGTTCTTGCCAAACGTTATCTTAAACGCTGAAACGACATTTCAGGTAAATAAGAGACGAACAATACCAGACGGAGATTCAAACTGAAAAAATCGATAAACTGACAATTACATGTCTTTGAAATAAAAAGTGTCCAACAGACAAACATTAGTACAAAAAAATAGAAAACAAAAGACTAAGCAACACGAATCCCACCAAAAACGAGGGATGATCTCAGTTGCTGCGAAATGGTTAGCAGATCCTTGCTTTACATGTGGCACTCGTCATGCTGTTCATCTAAGAACATATCCAGTAACAAGTCTAATTCGGTAGGTGACATTGAATTTCCACAAAATTGTAGAAGCTCTTTCAAAATATTATTTTAGTTCTTGAATTTTGTTCAAATAGTGTGTATTTGTTAGGACTACTTGTTAGATAAGCACATCATTGAATCTAATTGGTTGCCCAAGAATGCAGTTGCTTTTGTATCAATTCTAACTTAATTATCTTAACAATTGTCAAAATATCCTGATATCAAACAATTCCAAACTTCAAGAATAGTTCTACCCAATAAACTATTGTAGACTAGAACCGTCAGGATCTGATCTTGGTCGATAGGAATGTTTATGTCTGTTTAAGGGTAAGGCAGTTATAAATTACGTCTTGTCAGACACCTTTGAATAACGCATTGTGTGTTTTAAGCATGACAGTGTTCGACACTTCCTGTTTAATTCAATGTTAAATGTGGAATGATTGTCAATAGAATATTCAAATGTAACATGATTATTCATGTACCTGCATTTGATATCAGGATGTTTTTAATTCCTTATATGATCTCGTTTTTCAAACGCTCTATTCACCACACAACAAATGTTTTCAAGATAGCAATGTTAATGTTTTGTTTCACTCTCATAATATGAAATTACAATTTAAATCATTTTATTCAATGTTAAAATGATGATAACATAATGAATAAAGTATTTTAAATTTATGGAAACTTAACTAATAGTGTGTGGGGTCGAAAGCATTCATATCTCGATAATATTATCGATACTTTCGGAAAGCGGCAATCAGTTTAGTTATATGATTAATATTCAATATGTTCATTTGACAGATTTCAATTAGATAAAACTTTGTGCGGATTTATTATTTGAATTAACAGTAGTACTACTAAAAAAGACAAACAAACAACTATCATGATTCCAACAAAATTACAACACTAAATGATTTGCCATCGGCTAGATGATATCTTTTATGTTTTATGTTAATGCATGTATACCATTTTAAATTCAAGGCAAAATTCTAATTTTTTTTGTAGAAGGATTAAGTCAGTGGTTTGTGTATCCTGGAGGCAAGAAATCACATAACTACAAAATCTATGCAGATATGAAGCCAGTGATAATGTATTATATTATATGGGAAGTAATACTTATACTGATATCATGCATTGTGTTTAGGTTTATATTAGTATTTGGTTCTTTTATTCCAATCATTCACTATTTTATTTATATAAAACATAAAAAGTGTAAATGTTCTGCCAATGCATTAAATGAAAGTCTAGGAACATCATTTTTATTTTAAGATAATTAAAGTTATAATTGATTTAGATAACAAAAATACCGAACTCAAAAAGGAAAATTCAAAATAAAAAATCCCTAAGCAATTTGACAAAAATCTTCTATACTAAATAAGAGCGTCACTGATGAGTCTTTTGTAGACGTCTGGCGCAAATCCATAAGTTCAATCCTGGTATCTATGATGAGTTTACTTACAGATGCATTTGAACTCGATAGTCATGTAGTTATATGTTTCTGCAATGTTGGAAGTTACAGGTGGTTGTTTAATAAATAAAATACGATATTAAAATGTTTAATACTTCGCTAATAAAAAGAAATAGAACAAAAACATACTACATCAAACAGAATGTATACAACAAAAAAATACAGATTTTATGGAAAATATGGTAGCTTTAATAGAACTACTGAATTGATTTATCTTGTATGCCTGCAAATGTTGTGGGCTAAATATACATTCAACCTTCACAGAACGTTTAATTTTTATTACTTTTGATCATACTTTATTATGCATCGAAGATAACATAGTGAAGTTTTTTCTTAAGAAAATTCAAGCGAATATTTTAACGCTCTCAAGGTCTTTCCTGTCATAATGATATAATGCTACTAGTTTTTTTTCATAATTTCTCTCCGGATTTTAAAAATACTTATCTATAGAATTATGTCGAAGAAACACTGAAATCGTTCGTTTACCATCACCATCTCGTATTGGTTGGCTGATACGATGTGGGTTTTGTGTTTCTTAACTCACAACGGACATTTGTTTGTGGTATTGGATCTTTAAATACCAGAATAGTAGTCTGATCTGTTGAATAATGGATTGTGTCCTATTCATGATTGTGGATTTGCACAGAAGACGCTTAAACTGTCGATGCTTTTGATCTCGCTACTATTTGAGGCCATGCGATTTCCTCAGTTGTCATAGATTGTTTCTAAATGGATATATGATAATTGAACATCATTTAACTACTGTTGCCTCGTATTTATCGAGAATAAATATGTAGCAGCAAATATCATAGTATGTATCGCGTAACTGTACATTTCATATTGTATGTAAAGATCACAGGTTACATTCTAGTATTGGTGGATATTTGTCTCATAGGCAATCATACCACATTTCCTCTTTTTTGTATACTGTGAGTAAAACTCACTTGCGAAGTTCTATGGTTTTATAAAAGAAACTTCAAATAACTACGATAGAAAAGTAGGCAAATAAAGGCAACAGTAGTATACCGCTGTTCAATAATCATAAATCGATTAGATAAAACAAATATGGGTTACAAACTAAAACCGAGGGAAACACATCAACTATAAGAGAAAAACACCGAAACAATACTGAAATGCAACAAAAATCAAACGACAATGCAACATACATAGAAACGAACCATTAGATACAAGTTTTATAGTTATATGGTGAAGAATCTGAGAAAGTTTCATTAAATTCGGATTTATAAGGTATATTCAAATGTGTACTGAAATGTTTGGTCATGAAAAGGTCGTATCAAAGAACAAACGCACATAAACAAGTAAGATTATGTAAAAGTGTCACGAAAATCTGTTCATCGATTCATTAACCAACACCGTCATCATTATTTATCGTTAATTTGATGTAATGCTTTATATAGAGCTTGAAAATATTTATGGTTATACAGAATATTTGTGTTAAGAACACAATTTTAGACATATATTAGGAACCCTTAAATATATAAAGGTCAAACCGGGCATGTTTTACTTAACATTTTAGTTTTAAAAGTCATTAAAACGAAGAATTTATTGTGTGAAGGAAAGAAAAAATGAAAACTTGAATAACACGAGAAATATGCTCGACAACTTGTCAGCTATGAGATATTATTTTAAGGTTTTATTATTCAAAATATTGTTTCTGTTGAATTTAAAGTCAATCTTGCACTTCGTTTATCACACATGATTATCTTGTATCAGACTCATGATCATACTTATATATTGTGACGTCATGAATGTAAACAAAAACAGTTTGAAACATAATTAAAATGTGTTCAGCAGAATTGATTTAAAACATTAAATACTTATTAAAGTATTATCTAAATGGGAATATTGTATTTAATTTTTATAAAACAGAACAGGAAAACGATAAAAATTGATGATACGGGTTTGATAACTTGTTTTGACGCTTTTCAAATCCGCAAAATTAAGAGAACAAAAAATCAATGTCCATTTGGATCAAATATTAGTGCCATGAATTATTTGTTTTTTTTAATCTTATAAAAATCATATGTTATTTACAAAATTATTATATGTGATGTGATGTTATGTTACTGGTCTGATATACTTGTGTTGATTAACAAAAAGTATGAGGAAATAATAAGTGCCTGTATGTGCATTAAAACTGATCCTATAGCTAGCTACACCTCTCACTTATTATATTGACAACGATGTGTTAACAAAACAAACATACATAATAGGTAAAAATGTCAAAAATAGGGGCACAGCAGTCAATATTGTGTCATTATCTTAATCACTAAAACAAACAGTTATGTAAACAAACATTTACCAGGGCACAATAACACAATGACGGGATGTATAAGTACATAACCACGTCATGTGTAACACAGAAACAAAAAGCGGCATTTAGACAAAGCATTTTAGCAAATATGAAAGTTATATAAGCTCCGAGCCGACAAGTCTTTGTTCAAACTCCTAAATAATGCGTTTGATATTGAGAAGCAGCAAATATTAATGATCAAGTCTTCACACTGATCAAGCTGAGGTAGAAACCATCATTCAAAGCAAGCACGATACCACAAGACCCAAGATGCGGTACAAATTCATACATATATCGGTTTTGGTCTTGTGATGTTTAATAGAAGCTTCCTTGTCTTAAATATTTAGACGTTCATTTAAATGTCGAAATTGCTTGTTGTTGATATTGATCTGAAACTAGAAGAGGATTACAAAGAAATAAATGAATCAAAATATTTGGAGTATTATGCTAAATATTTGAAACAAGATATGACAAGGCAAATGAAGTTTTTGCATCAGAAAAAGTGATAAATGGCCTTGAGAAAGATCAATTGAAAATATCCTTGTTTGAACTACAAGTAGCCTTTTTTGCACTTATTTATGCAAAAGTATCTTTAAACTGATTATGATTGGATGTAGCACAAAGAACCAATCGCATGATCTAAGACGCGTCATTGTTATGTAAATATAGACTCTACAACTGTATCGAGTGATATGATACGCTAATAATCAAATCAAAACAGTTAAATTTTCATATTCTAAACGTGAGGCTTGCCGAGTTTAAAAATTCAAATTTTAATTGTCGAGAGATGATAAAAATCGTATTGCACAAGATATAGTGGTGGAATCTGCTTCTCTATTGATTTTTAAACGATATGCAAACAAACTCAATTCTTTTTTTTTTTTCGATTGATCAGCAAAAAGATGTATTCTTTTTATATGATGTAATCAGGCATGGTCGCCTTTTTTCATGATGTCACAATAAAAAATTTGATGTCATAATCGAATTTTGATCAATGAAGAATTGAGATCAAACGAAACACACGTTGATTGAATGAAAATAAAATTAATTGAAATTAAAATATTGAAGCTATCCTTGCGTACAAAATTATAAGCCTGGTATCTTCAATGAGTTTATGGAACTACTGCTAGTCGACGTTTTTATTCCAGAGTGTATCACCAGCCCAGCAGTCAGCACTTATTGTTGATAATAATAACCGACCGTGGGAGACCGTCATGGATATTCAATGTCGTTAAACACACACTAGTATTACGTATTGTTGACATGCAATAGTATTGATATGTAAATTATTTGTAAACATATCGTGTTTTTAACTGAAAAACGTCCGAAAATCTATTGTTTTTCGTTCACAAGGCATAGTTTGTCCTAAAGGGCCACTATCTACGAGATACATTTATTTTGTTCAATCATTAATGAAGTGAAATAGAAATAATATTTCGCTATTAGAAGCGAGTATGGTTCAATGTTGTCAAAATAAGCTAAGAAACATCGATGATGAATTATTCACTTGCAATTGAATAATTCGACCTCATTAAATCCGTATGTAACCCCTTGGCTAGAGATGGATTATGCATGATTAATGCGTGTTGGGCTATTAAAAGAAACAAATGTTTGAAAGTGAATCAAAGGAAAAATCATTTTCCACAAAAAAATCATTCTTGTATAGATAAAATTAAAAACTATGTTATACAAACAAACGAATCTACATATTATCAAGCCCATGCCCTGTAAATTGTTTATTCAAGATTTTCATAATGGATCAATGTTTAACATTGTTAAAAATTTAATATGAGAATTTGAGTCAAATCAGTTAACATGAACTTGACAGCTAGTGCCCCTTTAACCGTATTTAATACAACTTAATGGAATTTCGAATTGGCATCAAAACGTCTCTGGAGTACAACTTTAAAGCCTTATATTTTCGATGAGTATTTTGTATTTCTAAAGTGACTATTTCCAATCTCCCTTAGTGCGTAGCTTACATCGTTCTGTCTTAACATATGTAAAATAAGCTGTCCTAATACCTAAAATTGACTTTTTAATTTTATTAAAATTTTAATATCTAAAATTGACTTTTTATTTTATTGAAACAAATTATATATTATTCGTCAATTTAATTTTATTTCAAAATCCAATTAACAGATAAAAGTTTACTGTCATGCTACCGTATGGCAGTGAAAAGTGGTTTATATTTAAATCCTTTGAAACTTGATGAATATGGATCGACTCTTCTGTGTCATATTTAAGTAATTGTTTTAGACTAGCATAAACTTTTAATGCAGACATCTGTCTCATTAAGTATAAACCAAAGAAAGAAGATTTTAACAAATTGTATTGTTGATGATGTATTACTCTTACAGGCGACCTTGAATGTTCTGTTTAGCAGCATACATTTGATTTAATTAATACTTGCACAATTTATTTCATTCGCACATCATAAAACTTCATCTGTTATCTGTAAGATTCATTGATGTTTAAGCCTTATTGATTACTAAATTATTTTTACTCGTAAGGTTCAAAGAGTGTTTTATCCTGATTCTGGTATAGGTAAGGTTTATAAAGTAACATAAATATAACGTATTCAAGGCGAAGGTGCATCTAGGGACACTTTGATAGGTTGGGATATAAGGTGCACTAGCTTATCTTATCAGATAATTTAATTCCTAAAACCTTCCGAGGATACACATTGGCTGCAGGATATTGTGGGACTTATTTGTTCAACTAAACACACAAACACAAAAACAAAACTAAAACATCCCCCGGAACAAACTCACATTATACCAAGTTCCAAATCAGATCGAGAAATTTTGAACTGACAAAGAGGCCAGAAATCTGAAAACAAGTAATGAAATTTATAAATTAACAATGAAAATGATTATTGAGAGCGTAATAAGTACAGTGTAATAAGGATAATAAATAGAGTATGGTAAACTGTAGATAACGGACACCACAGAATATTTAAAACAAACTATGGAGATAAATAAAAGCCCATAGGTATTTTGGCACGATATACATTTAAATCGCAAAACACAAGGAAGAGGATGTAATGTATAAAAAAGCAATCAAAGATACATGTGACATCTACATTAAACAAAATAAATTCGGAATCAATTTTTAAATTTACATTAAAGGGAGATTTCATTGTTAATCGTTTACCTTATGTCGTTTGGAGCAATGGCGAAACAGCTAATGCAGATGGCCATACCTATTCAAAATTATAATGCTACCTTTTACCTAAAACCCAACGTTGTTGACTTGTTACCAATAAAATTATATGTTATTGTTGAGTCCAAATCTAAAAGTTAAAAGGAGTAGGTTCAGTAAGACCCTTTTTTGGCCCCAAAATATAGCAGTTTTACAGAATTGTGAAAATGTTATCTTTTAGCTTTTTATTGGCAAGTAGAATGCTTCTGCTACACAAATATGGGCTGTTTTTGACAATACAATACATAGATATCGGGTATTAACATCACTAAGTCATGTTAAAATACTAAAATTTTCACAATTTTAGCATTTTAGTTAAATTTTAGACGGTTTCCGTCTTAAATGAAAGTGGCCACATTCGTGTTCATTCATAATATTGAAATGCAAGTTGTATTTGATGATAATACATAATATATATAAAGGTTGAGGATAAACACGGATGCGGCCACTTTCATTTTTGACAAATTCCATCTGAAAAGTGTCATTTTTTTGGCATATTTGATAGATTTTTCATATTTAAGCTTTAATCAGAGCGTTTTTAATGACTTAATCAGTTAATATCTTTCACATAAACTAAGTGAATCAATTGAAATAGACACTTAAGTGTTTAAAAAGTTTCTGAAATCTTTCGTAAGATGAACCTGAAATTTAAGGCCAAAATCGGCCCTTACCGGACCTACTCCTTTTTAGTATTTAACCTTTAAGAATAAAGTAAAAAGAAACAATCGCATGACTTAAGGAAAATTATTTAATAGGTTGTAGGTCACGTAATAGCTCTAACTTCCAAGAACCAGTTCGTGCTATTGTCCATTAAGGATGGGTATTCATAACTGGTACAATTTTCTAATTTGTTTTGACCGATTTACAAATGACAAATATTATGGACAATAAGCTTCATTGAAGACCGTATATTGACCATTAAAATGACGATTGTGTTTTTATGGTGTTAAGAAGTTGCTTAATCACTGACGTATATCCATTACCATCTTTTATTCGTATTAAAATATTGATGGTACTTATCTATCAAAAAGAATTTTAGGGAATTAGCAGTTTATTGATGGTACACAGAACAAACTTCGAAAGTCAATGCCATTTGGTTTCGCTCGTTATTGTATAATTGTAGATTGTTCTTCAACGATACTGCTCGTCAGTTCAATAAAAAAAAATAGCCGTGTTTTAAATATTCGCAGAACAAAAATGGCCTCACCCGCCCCTGTACATGATTACCAACAAAATTGTGTTTAGGATTCATTAGCTTCCATCTTGTTTCAATGACATCAATAAAACTCAAATCTTCTCTAAATGTAATAGAGTTTTTGATGAAACACTTCACAGATTTGCACCATATCAATAAATTTTAATAAACAGATGAACTATATGATACATTATCGCAGTCATTTTTTATGGTAAGTATTATTCAAATTGATCTAGCAATTGTAAAGAGAAAGCATCCTACGATGTCTGTACGAATAATGCATCAACACAGATAATATTCATCAGACTTGAATGCCATGGGTAATAGTAAGTCAGACATACATCTTAATTTTAAAAGGTTATGCCGTCAGAGTAGTCAGACAATTACTCAGTCAACACATAAGTGTCAATAACAATCTTTAAATATTTGAATATTTAACAGTCTACCTCGCCATGAAGCGTCAAATTTGCATTTTCAGAAGTTTCCTTTTTATTACATAATGCTTTAAGAGAGGTAAAAATTGCGAGGATCACAGCGCATTACAATTTATATCTAAGATAAGATATGACTATTCCTTTTTGCTTTTGCAACCATTTAGAAGATGATATATTGAGTGGAAATGGTTAATTCTATTCATGGAGAAGGAGGACGACCCTAAATTGTAGCGTAATAACACTCCTTTGCTACGTAATAAAAGAAATTGCGAAAACCAAATTGAAGTAAACGACAAAGGCAAAAGTTTTAGAATATTAGGCAATGTAACCTAAACTACAAGTTTGTGTACACTCTGACAGTCAATAAAATTTGAATTTATCATAATTATATGGATGCTATTTCCATTTTACCCTGATCTAAAAAATACATTAATTAGATTGCAAAATGTTTATGGAAAATATTAATTGAGCATTTTTGTATTACACCGTTTCTTCTAAACGGGACAAAAACACAACTGATAGATTTATTTTGTTGCTGGTACGTTGTGAATTTCCCCCTCCCCGCCAAATTTCCGTTTGCAGCAGATAAAGCATTCTCAAAGTTATTTAAAAAAGAGATGCGGAAGATACGAAGGGATATTCAAACTCATAAACGAAAAAAACAATTGACAAATCCATGGCAAGCAACAGCAAAAGATTATAAGACAAAAAACAGTCCACAAAACACAAAATTAAAACCTGTGATTGAGCCTCGAAAATCCAACTCAAACCCGGGGGTGGTCTCATGTGCTCCGATATGGTAAGCAGATCTTGCTCCACATGTAGCACCAAAGAGGCATTTAAATATTACGACACCCAATCACTACAACGTAGGAACAATGTAGTTGTCAGTATTTAAATGTTTGTCGAGATTGAATATGGATTAACTAACGCATCTATCATTCGTATGTGACAAATTTAGGTAGGGCGTATCAATAACTATAAAAAGCAGGAAATTCTTATCAATTTGTGTTGAAAGACACGAAACTTATTGTATCACTCCATAGTGTCCTCTTATTCTTTCCTGTTTTGACAATGGATAATTGGTTTGATTCAGGTACTTTTAGAGTCCAAAAGGATGTTAACTTTTCTTTTCCTTTTGGTTTGTTTTATTTTATTTTCATAAAAAAGACATAACATTTTCTGAATTTTTATTTAATCATCATTTTAGTTAAAATATAATTTTCTTTTAAAAAATATCTATTTGAGCTAAAATATTGTTTCCTATTTTTTTCAAAAATAACACGTGTATGGTTACAAAATGTAACTTGCATGTGATTATAATGGTGTCTTCCCGATTTTCCCACTTTTTGAAATTACAGGTAGAAAAGTAATGCAATTTTGTGGGACAATCGGGAATATGTTTGTGGGACAGTTGGGAAGTTTAAATGTGGGACAATTGGGAAATGTTTTGAGTTGTTAATTTCTGTGTCATTTGGTCTCTGGTGGAGAATTGTCTTATTGGCAATCATACCACATCTTCTTATTTTTTATTGAAGTCTGATTCTTCTGTACATAGTTGGTTACGAGTCTTGTCGACAAAGACAAAAGGAATATTGGTAAAATAATCTTTAATAGTGATTATTTGAAAGACAAAACTGGTCAAAATCTAGACAACAGCTTCGTTATCAATAAAGAACGTTGTTGGTTCAGGTGATTTTTTAGCAGTCTTCAATAGCGCAGAGAATGTTGTTAACGTGTCCTCTGAAATCCCTAGTAAAATTGCAAAGGTACAAGTGGAAACATTTCTCAATCAACAATTTCATATAGATGCTGGAACATATTAATTGACTGTTAGATATACTGTTCCCAGATAGAGGGAAGACTGTTAACGAGTTTATACCTTTTTAAATTGCATGCATACATTATTTATTTATTTATTTAAAAACTTTACAAAGAAAATGTTATTAAAATTATGGTATTGACATTTGTTTAATAAATATTAAACGTAACATTGTAGATATATTTCATAAATCAGAGATATAATATGGTTTTATATTAAAAGTGTTTTTATCTGATGACTTTCTTTTATATACTTTTGTAAAATTAATATTTTATACCTTTATAAAATTAATATTTTATACTTTTCTAAAATTAATATTTTATACTTTTATAAAATTAATATTTCATACTTTTATGAAATTAATATTTTGTACTTTTATAAAATTAATATTTTATACTTTTATAAAATTGATATTTTATACTTTTATAAAATTAATATTTTATGTGCAATAATTAATTCTTGTTTATTTTGCAAAACAAACAACAGTTACCTTGTTTATCTGAGAACATTTTACTTCATAAAATAATGTGGTACAATCAGAACTTTTTATGTGGGACAATCAGAACTCTAAAATTTTAAAAAGTGGGACAATCGGGAATAAACCATTATAATCACGCAAGTTCTGCCTACTCGTTCAGCATAGATCTTAATTTGACTGTTTTGATAATGTATTTTTAAAAAAATACATTAACTTTCCCGTGCGTCTTTGCAACAACAGAGTTTCTCCGCTTATTCATTATTGCACAGTTAAATAAAACCTAGATAAATTATGGATGCGTTCATGCGTAACAACTGCCTGTTCGGTCTAAGCAAAGACTCTGTGTTGAAGGCCGTACTTTGACCTATAATGGTTTATTTTTTACTTATTGTAACTTGGATGGATAGTTGTCTCATTGGCACATCGTCTTATGTCTTATTATGAATGTTTTCATTTTAATATGCATCCCAAAGTTCACAGGTCAAACCCAGGAAAACTAAAAAAAAGTGTTGAAAGCCGTTTGGTGATTTGTATTTGTTTACAAATTTTGATTTAGTATTCTGATGAACAGTTTCATTGGCAATCATATCACATCTCCCTATTTTTATATCCAACAGGGAAACAAAAAATATATATTAAGTAAATTTTCTCTTACCAAGGTTAAGTTGGTTAAGAGTTAAAAATATTTGGTAGTGTAAATCATTTTTCGTTTACATGCTAATGCAAATATGATTTATTCATATAAATACATTAATTGACTCTTGTAAATAAGTGCAATCTAGAAGTAGACTCGGTCTTGTACATTTTAATAACGTATAGAATACTTTTATTAAATACACAAAACACTTGCTATCATATGTGTAAACTAGAAAGCTTCTAACGACGGCTTCTTCGGTATTGTTCTTGGGAGCCAGTCTAAATATAGAATCTTCCCTTTATAATTACCACCAAACATTTGTAATTAGATAACATAACCCAATCATCTGGGCAAGTTGGTATACTATCTACAGGGAAAACGGTAGTATTTAATTTTCCCAGCATTAGGTTGGCCTTTTGTGTACCCAAGACAGGGCGTAGGAAGTCAACTTAAGAGCGCTGTGATTGGATGTAAGGGTACAATATATTTTTTATTTATCTATGAATAACTGCAGTGTGTATATTTACAATATACATTTTGAAACCTATTGAAATATTTTCTAGAGAATTATTCGAAAAGACTTGCAAAATTTCATAAATTTGGTGCAAAATAACGGTGGGGATGGATAACATAAACAAGCTCCGTTGGAAGTTGGTCATGATACTATTTGGCTTTAATTTTCAAAACACAGTAATAAAGTACTAACACAACATATAACTGTTTTATCCAGGTTTTTATCTTAAAAAGTGGTAAATTTAGAAAATGTTAATATTGTCGCCTATGGCAGAATAAATAGTACCGTTTTCCCTACAAGGACAACTGTTTATTAACGTCTCCTAATTGCATTTGACTTAATGAAACCATGGAAGTATTATATTTCCATCGTAAAATTAAACAACTGAGCAGACTGGTTTAGTTTTTACAGTTCAGGTTTTCTAACATGACTACCGATATAGCCATTAATGAAGATCAATTAATACTATAATCTCCAGTGACTTTTCACTAAAATATGAGTTTAATGTCAATTAAGCATACATACAGAAGGACGTAACTATCATTACAATTACATTACAAAGATAGTTAATCAGAATTCCACCATTTTGATTGACAGGCTGCAATCACGTGGTATTTTCTCCAATAAAACGCAACATCCATGACTGTCCATGTGCTCTCCATGACAAAGTCACAGGAATGAGTAAAAGAAAGAATATGTAGATCTTAACAAAAAAAGCCTGATTTAACTCGTATTTTTTACTATTATTAGCATTAATATGTAATTAAAAGAATCGAATGCTTCTTTTATTGTAGCTTTATTGGCCTGGGTTATAAGACGTTGAACATTTGGACATCTTTATTATGAAGCACTCAATACAAATGTACTATTGTCAAAGTACATATAGAATGAAATTCAAAACAGTGTGGCTGTGGCAATTGATTGACACATTAAATTCATCCATTGACTGGGATAATTTAGGTGAACGTTTGTATGTAAAGACCACTGCTCACTATGTACTTTTTAAAGACACTTAAACTATGGGGTCACCAAAGGTTCTCAACACCTTAAGAAAGTGATTCGAAAAATTAATCAGAAATAACACGATGTTTTGATTTATATCAATTATATAAGTCAAAACATAAACGGTTATTCCTGATTGATTTTTCGAATTATTTTATAATTAAAGGCGTTAAGAAACCTTTGGTGACCCCACAGTTTAAATGTCTATCGTAGGTACGTAGTGAACAGTGGTCGTTACAGACAAACGTTCACGTAAATTGTCCCAGTCAATGGATGAATTTAATGTGTCAATCAATGGCCACAGCCACACTGTTTTGAATTTCATTCTATATTAAATATTCATTTTAAAGACATTTCAGAACTCAACTTTTTTGTCTTGTAACAGAGTTTAACAATTATATTCTAAAATTAAATTGCTTATTTATACTACACGAAACCTTTATTGTTAAAATAAAAGCATAAATGCTTAAACTATATGTTTCCTGATTATATAATTGTAATTGGCAATACATATTTACTGCTAACGGTAGTATAAACTAACAATATATAAACTGTTTATTTGTTTTGTAGCCAAAGTGCAACAGTCAAGGCTAATTTTTACGTTGTATGCGGTTTTGAAAGATTAGATCTTATCGCAGCAAAGTTCATTGTAAAATAAGTGCACCAACTTCATGGAGTTGCAATGCTATTTCAATTCACTTAACAGGAGCCAATGTTTACGCCCGTGAGTTTCGGATACAAAGCTTTTGTCACATAACAAATTGCCTCCGGTCATTTGTCATTTCCTAATGGGTTACTGCAATTCATTATGATAAAAACATGGACGTCATAATTCTGTAAAGTATAAAATATTAAGTAGAAGTATCTGTTAAACGGGACAGTGTATTCAATCATAGTTCTATTACCGTACGTTTTCGTTCTTGCATAAGCTAAATGTTTTCAAATACAAAATTAAAGAAAAAAAATATGACTGCTTTTTTTAACTGATTAGTCAAACAACGTGTGGATCAAACAAGTATTTAGTACACTTGGTTTCAGTTGATCCTAAACCTGTCTTTTCTTTCTTCATAAAAGCGCTTCATACCCAAGGACGGTTTGTTTATTGATCATCTGTCTTACCTTGAAATGTAAAGGTTTCTGGAAACAGATTTATTACTATTCCCTTTTGATTTCTTGTTTTGGAAAGGTATCCTACATTTTTGTTTCTTTTTATTATCTTAAC
The DNA here is from genome assembly GCF_965363235.1 of Mytilus galloprovincialis. Lineage (NCBI taxonomy): Eukaryota > Metazoa > Mollusca > Bivalvia > Mytilida > Mytilidae > Mytilus > Mytilus galloprovincialis. The sequence goes on along the minus strand of NC_134838.1, from coordinate 19,772,287 downwards.
TTCTATAGCTCATATACAATGGTTTCTCAGAGGACATAGATATTAATCTTGTGAAACATGATTTCACTTTCAGATGTTAAAAAAAATACTGTAAGGTTAAAAGATATTTTTACGAACGTTTATGTGTTATCACAAAACAACCAACATGTTATCACTGGATTATTTGTCTTAAAACTCTGATACAGATAGGAATCTGATACTGATAGGTTATCAACATTTTCCCTTCCGTTTTATAGCAGCTGTTGAATTAAAACAGTAATATTACCAGTAATAGAAAGAATATGCCAAAATAGTTTCCTTACAGAAATTTGATTTTGTAATGCGATCGTCATCGGCAGAGTTGTCTGAGTTTCATTAGCCTGTCAACACTGAGGTTGCGGTTTCGAAGCCCTTACGGGGAATAAACACAAGATTCGAACACAAAATTGTCCAATATTGTCAGTTTTCCTGCACAATTCAGTGCTTCTATTCAGGTTCTAGCTTCGGTTTCAACGCTAATAAAAACTTGCCACCACTCATCTCATAGGCATAGAATAGACATAGAAAACTGTATTTTATTTCGGCATAGTATAAAACATGCACACATAAGCCCTGTTGACCTTTTTAACAACTATAAACACATAAACAAACCAAATTAAACAGAGCATCATGCACTTTTAACTGTAAAACAAAGCAAGAAAAACTCTAATTTTCAGATTTCTAGCAATCCAATATACAAATAAAAAATTTGTTGGAACCGTTTGACAAAACAACATCAGCAGTTCATTTAGAAAGTGCCTCTAAGGGTCACTTGTCAACAGCGATAACAATTGGAAAGTTTTTAAAAACAAATAGCGCTAACAAAGAAATTCATATAGGCTAAAACTTTTGAGTTAGCCCTAATCAATAAATATGAAAAGCATAATACAAATAAACTAATTTGAAAAACCAAAGTTATGAAGATGACAAAATAATAGCGAAGAATGCATGAAGAACATGGACATTTCGAACCATTCAAGACTCGTGCAAAAAGTAAAATCACAAAAATACTGAACTCAGAGGAAAATCAATTCGGAAAGTCCATAATCACATGGCAAAATCAAATAACAAAACGCATCAAAAACGAATGGACAAGAACTGTCATATTCCTGACTTGGTACAGGCATTTTCAAATGTAGAAAATGGTGGATTGAACCTGGTTTTATAACTAGCTAAACCTCTCACTTGTATGACAGTCTTATCACATTTCATTATATTGTCACCGATGCTTGAACAAAACAAACAGACACAATAGTCAAAAATGTCAAAAATAGGGGTACAGCAGTCAACATTGTGTTATCATATTAATCACTATAAAAACAACAAATGTAACGAAGAAGCACACACCAAATTAACATCCTCATTTTGATTATATTATACGATTTTATTTGTCTATGTAAAATGCACCCATCAAGGAAGGAGGGTTTTGAGTACTAGGGTAAAATTGCGCGTTTAAAATTCGCACAGGTAGACATGAAATAATTTTGTCGTTCAAAGTATGACGGGATGCATTAATACAGTCACGCAAAATAGATATAACAAAAACTGACTAAACAGTATAAAGTAATAATAAATAAAATAACAGTGTGGTTCAAAGTATGATGGGATACACGAGTACAGAGTCACGTCAAATGTATATCACAAAAAAGTGGGTTAACAGTAAAAGTACTATTAATAAATAAAATAATTTTGTCATTCAAAGTATGACAAGATACATAGGTACAGAGTCACATCATAAAATAATTTTGTCGTTCAAAGTATGATGGGATACATAAGCACAGAGTAAAGTCAAAAAAGGATATCTAAAAAAAACAGACTTAACAGTAAAAGTAATATTAATAAAGACAAATAAAAGAATAATATAACACGTTATTAAGATGATAAACAACGTCAGTACGCAAAATCTATACTTCAAGACCATTGTATATTATTTGTGAAGTTGATACGGAATATTTATCAACAAGTTCTGGGTACCTTCCGATGAACTTTTTTTAGAAAAAGGACGAGACGTTCTTTGACATAACTCTGATTCATCAACTTTCTGAATCCCCCAAGGGTGACTGGGGAATAGAAATATGGTCACTTGGTCTTCTCCCGACTAGCAGTAAAACGCTTGCCGAAGTGGGGCGTCCGTTTGGCTGTGCGGGATGTATCAAGTTTGCAGTCACGTCCGGTCAGAAGGGGGACGTTAAATCCGATGCCTCGTGTAAGGAGAGTGCCACACTCTTTGCACGTTAAGAACCCTTGCGACAACTCTTTGAGGAGTCCGTAGGTGGCCTGTTGCAAGGCAAAATTTCTGTCCCTATCCAATATACCCTCATTTTCCAGTGGCAGTCCAAATTTCCCCGACCATCATCCCAGATGGCCTCTATTGTATCAACCTACATATTGTATTTATTGTGAACTTGTTCTCGTCCTGAATATGCATGAAATATTTGCCACTGGACGTTAAGCAACCAACAATCAATCAATCAATCAACTTTCTGCTCAGACATTGGTGACATTTTACAAAGTCTGAGTAGGAGCTGCAAGCTCTTGAATACCGAATAAGTTGGGAAATGTATATTCCATATGCAGGTGAAGTTGGTATATTGCTACTTAAGTGGGGGAAATTGATAATTTTAAAATTAAAATCGTCTCGTTTGCAACACCATATTTCTCCACTCTCGACCACAAAATTTGAGATTTTTAAAAAGTTCTGTAAAAGAAGGACGAAAGATACCAGATGGACAGTCAAACTCATAAATCGAAAATAAACTGACAACGCCATGGCGTTGAAAATATGAGTCTAGTTAATAAATATCTTATCACACTCGCTACAGTGGTGAAACTCCCATTTGACATAGAAATTTTGTAAGAATACTTTTATCACTGAAACTAGCCTAATTCAAAATGGAAACGTAATTTATTTCCATTTATCTTCTAAGAAACAAAATTATTTTATCTTATAACATATCTTTTGTAGAAAAAAGAGTAAATACGTGATTATCTAGAATATATTATATTTCAAAGTTGATGTATAAAATGAGATAACTAAAATGATTAATTTTCATCAATGAATTGTGTTGAAAGGTGAATGTATTAAGAACTATTTTGAATCTATAATTACTAATTGGCCTTTCGTGAAAGAGAGGTATAATATACCAAAGATACATTAAATCTAAAAACGAAAAGCTGAGCAACAATTACCCAACAAAAACTGTCGATGATCTCAGGTTCCCCAAAATGATAAGCCGTTCCTGTTCAACGCGTGGCACCCGTCGTACTGCTCATGTAAGTACATACCCGCGGTGATTAGTCTAGATCGGTAGGTCTAATTCCGTATGCCTGTACCAAGTTCGGAATATGACAGTTGTTGTCCATTCGTATGATATGTTTTATCACTTAATTTATGCCATTTAATTAGGAACTTTCCGTTTTGAATTTTCCTCGGAGTTCAGTATTTTTGTGATTTTACTTTTCACACTAGGGGAAAAGGCACCGGATTGTAGTTACTACAATTATGAAATGTATCGTCGTCATTTGTAAAACATATATTCATGATAACGGCCAAAGAACTCGAGCTGGCTTTCGTAAAATTTACGATGTGGTGATTATAACACTTCCTTGTAAGTAGCGAATCTCTATCAAGGAAACCATGATCAAAAACACAAGCCCTGGAATATCGTATCAACTGGGAGATGTATACTCCTTATTCAGGCGCTGCTTACTCCTTTGATTTAGGAAAGCATAATAGTCCGAATACGTACATTTATTGAAAGACTAGGCGATTTCTATGGGGATTTTAATTATATGCTTTAAGAATTGTAAAGCTAAACGTTTTCGAAACCATATATTAGTTTAAATAATCCTCATATTAAAAATTGATTTTAAATAACATCGTACTTATTGAACGTATTACTAAAACATTATAAATACTGACGTACTAATGAAAAAATATGATTATAAATCATCGACCAATTGTTGGCGACTGAAAGCTTTATACCAACGTTGTTTTGTTCGTTTTTCATTAGCCATTTGTCATGGACAATGAGATACACATAATCCCTATCAAACAGCTCAACAACAATTTGTGATTTCTTTTAAATCAACATGGATTGATATTTTTTTAACGCTAAACCCAATAGACCTTTTTTTATCAGTGATACATATATATATATTTTAAATGATTGAGTTGACTTACAGCCAGTAAAAATAAATGACGTTTAACATGTAGGTATACCTAAGTATGGTCAATCTCGCCCTTTCATATTTGGGTAGTCCTATATTACTCTCGAAGGGATTATTCGAGAGTAATATTCAAGTAATGTGTTTGTAACAAAAAGAAAGCTTATCATTCAAAGAGCGGTACTTAGTGTTTTCAACCATTTTGTGAGTTGGTTTTTTACATTTTGAATTGTCCAATGTATAATTATCTCGTTGACTTTCATTGAATACAATATGGTAAGGGCTTTGATAACTTTTGAAGGTCGAATGATAACCTTTAGTTCTTTCTTTTCTTTAGTTATACAAAGTACAATCAACTTCGATGATTACATGATGTTGTATACGTGTACGATTTAGTAAAATGTACCCACAACAAAACAGAAAATTACCTTGTAGTGCAGTGAAAATTAACAATTTTGTGATTAAAACTATGATATATAATATTGTTTTACGCTTTTAAGATATAGTTAAGAGGACAGCGACAGTTAAGTCGGCCTCATATCTTGACTTACTTCTAGAAATTGACAATGAGGGTCGGTTGAAAACAAAACTTTACGACAAAAGGGATGATTTCAGCTTTCCAGTTGATAACTTTCCATTTTAAGTAGCAACATTCCAGCAGCACCTGCATACGGGTATATATTTCCCAATCCATACGATATTCTCGTGCTTGCATTTCCTATCATGATTTACTTGATAGAGGGTTGCTGCTCACAAGAAAGCTATTAAACCAAGAGTTCCAAATAGTGAAGTTGAAATCATCCCTTCGTAAATTTTACGGACGCCATCATGCGTTGGTTAACCGTTATGGAATAACCGTTTCTCAAACGATATCGGATATGTTACTTATGTCGTAACTACAATCCCCTTTCATGAATGTGACCTACCGAATTAGACTATTTACCGGATTTGTTATCACATAAGCAACACGATGGGTGACACATGTGGAGCAGGATCTGCTTACCCTTCCGGAGCACCTGATATCACCCCTAGTTTTTTTGGTGGGGTTCGTGTTGTTTATTCTTTAGTTTTCTATATTGTGTCATGTGTGCTGTTGTTTGTTTGTCTTATTCATTTGTTGGCCATGGCGTTGTCAGTTTGTTTCGGATTTATGAGTTTGACTGTCCCTTTGGTATCTTTCGTCCCTCTTTTGCCAAGTAATGGTATTATAAACATGGAGTATCTGTTTGAATCTTTGGGTGTGAACAAGTGCCTTAATGTGAGGGTTTGGGTTCTTGAGTCTACTAGTACAAGGATGTCGGATGGTATGTTATTTCGTACTTTATTTGTCCTTTTTAACCTCGTGATTCGAGCATCATTGGTGAGTCTTTTATAGACAAAATGATCGTCTGGCGTTCACAATTTTTAAATTCTGGTATCTTTGATGAGTTTATTTACATCATTACCAATCTTGTGCGTAGTTTACATTCTGCGAGTTGTGGTAGTTTATTTTTGAGCTATTTGCATTCAGGTGTCTGTTGCAGATATACTGTGCTTTAATCTTGTTGTTGGGCCATTTTAATTTTAGATAAAATTTCAGTTGAAAGAACAAGGTTCAAAACAAAACAAGAAAATTCAGGTCAAAAGTTCGTAAAGAAATACAAACCTACCTTAACCCATCTTTTCACTGATGCTGCTAAAAATGTTTATCTCTACGGGTATAAGCTTAAATTATGTATTAAAAATGCAAATAAAATCAAGGTTGTTTAACTTTAATTGATATTTGATATCTAGTGAAGCTGTGATATATATAAATACAGATTATATCCTATTCTTTGCAAATTTGTAATTTCCGTACCCGGTTGATTATGTTTTATATAATCCACTGTCGGTAGTTATATTTGAAATATTTGAAACGCTTGGCAAGCCTCGCGTTTTAAATTTGTAAAAACGGTCTCATGCTGTGGTAAAGAATCTATATGCACATGTTTGTGTGGTGAAATGAAAACTCTTAGTATGATCTTCTTTTTAATAATCATTAAAATCAGCTTTACGTGAATGTGGTATATGAAAAGACTATGCACTTTTTTTTAAAGATACCGCAGATCTTTATGTTTCAAAAATAGATCAATGAAAACTGTAAAATTGTTAAACCAAGATGTGAGGCTATTAATATGCTGCATGTTGGTACATTATTTATTGCAATTAATTGATAGATATGATTGAAATCTTTTTTGATAAAGAAATAATTCTCACTCATGTTCTGGTCCGATCTTTTTTCGACTTTGGCTTCACTGTTTGTCCTTTTTCGTTTTATCAGCTTCTTAACGTTTGAACTATAAAATGTATGTTAAAGATTTTCGAATATCTTGAACTCCAACATTACTTTATCAACATTAAATTTCAAAGTGCAAATATAGTGTAGTAAAATTGGCAAAGTTTCTGTCCTAATTTATTTTACTGAAGTACAAGATACAAAGAAACATTCTTATGTAGTTAAATAAATTTTGGGATGTACCTTGGATTATTTGTGTGTGTTAATATATTATAAGATAATCAAGTTTATAATGTATTCAGTAGTAGTATATAGAATTAATTGAAAACAATTAAATTGTTGCCAGCAAAACAGACATTTGTCTTTTGTGGATATGCGTTATATTTTGGTATACTGTAAAACATGAGATGGTACGATAATATAGAAATGTGGTAAGGGAAAAATACTAACATACTACATCACCAAAACAAAAGTTGACGGCAAAGATTGTATAACAATAACAGCCATTGTTAACATACAAACTGGATACTCATAGTTTTTTTTTTCATTCCTGTACCTTGGTATTGCTCCAAAAACAAAAAAAGAGATCAGACAAACCGATAGACTGCATGCGCTCAAAATAAGTACGATAACAAAGACAGTGGAATGTGTTTCATAAGCTTTCATTTCTGTGTCATTAACAGCTTTATCTTTATCCCATGTCTTAATTTTTGTTGTTGTGGCTTTTCGCAAAGCATGGAGCATGTAAGAGAAAGCATAAAGTTTTGTCAGTTAGATTCATAATAATATGTGTACGAAGACTACGAAAAGTAACATTATGAACGGGTGATACGGTGCTTTTTGTCCGCAATTTGCTTTTTGTCCGCTTTTGCTTTTTGTCCGATAATTTTGCTTTTTGTCCGACACTTTTGCTTTTTGTCTGTTGCTTTTTGTCCGTTTTGCTTTTTGTCCGATAATTTTGCTTTTTGTCCGACACTTTTGCTTTTTGTCCGTTGCTTTTTGTCCGTTTCGCTTTTTGTCCGATAATTTTGCTTTTTGTCCGACACTTTTGCTTTTTGTCCGTTGCTTTTTGTCCGTTTTGCCTTTTTAGCTCACCTGGACCAGAGGGTTAAGTGAGCTTTTTTCATCACTTGGCATCCGTCGTCGTCGATAACTTTCAGAAAATCTGAAACTAATGGCAAAATTAAAGCAAATATGGCCACAATCATCCTTAGGGTATGTAGTTTAAAAAAGGTATCCGATGACCCCGCCCAAAAAATCAAGATGGCCGCCATGTCTAAAAATAGAACATTGTGGTAAAATGTAGATTTTAGCTTATATCTCTACAACTAAAGGATTTAGTTCTGGGATAAAAATATTCATCAAGTCATAATCTATATGCCCGAGATTTTTCAGTTACATTAGACAACGCGTTTTGGGGTTGCTGCCCCTGATATTTTAATTTTAAGATAAATTAGCATTTTATAGTTTTAATTTGATTGAAGTTTTATTTTAAAGTCGTTATAACGAGTAAGCTTACTTGTTATAACGACTTAACTAACAACACAGCTAACTTGTTTTAACGACTTAACTAACTGTTTAAACCACTTGACTAACTTGTTTACTTAAAAACTACTACACAATTTTTATGTGATGTTTGATAATAATATAATGATTAAATGTGTTGCTATTAGATAATAAATAAAATTGAGAATGGAAATGGGGAATGAGTCAAAGCGACAACAACCCGACCATAGAGCAGACAACAGCCGAAGGCCACCAAATATGACTTACTTTTACTATTTATCTAGAACAAAGCAAGGTTTTATTCATATCACATTTATATTTGATCTTTGAAAATATATATATTCCATATTTGTCACTTGGTGTTAAGCGACCACCAATCAATCAATCAATCATCAACTATGTTTGAACATCGGATTGATATATCTTTGTTTGTGCTACTTTCATAGAATCAAGAAAGAAGAGACGGAAGACAAATATGGACATTCAAAACTCGCAATTTAAAGAAAATCCGACAACACCATGACGAAAAACGAAACGACGGTTGATAAAACTCCAAAAGGATAAGCAGTGTTTGGTCAACATGGCACTCGTGCAAGTTCTTATATAGTGAATGATGGCACAATCAAGGACAAGTCGACAGGATTGTTGTTACAACCATTCTAACATATCCGTGGTCATCTTCTTAAGTTCTGAGGAAATCTTCTAAGTTATTATTTAATTATCATTACAACTGATATAGCATCACCGTTTACTGCTTGGAAAAATCGCCTATAATCTAATCATGCATTTTGTTTGGTTTCATTGTAAAACCCTGCAGTGTTTGCTGATAATGATACCACTACTATGCAAATATATCAATAATGCGTCACATATATATGTTATTAAATTGGTGAAAGTCAATGCCTTTTTATAAAAGCATGTTTTCACTTTAGTTGAATTAGTTTATTTCATTTTGATATGTTATGAACAAATTTATAACTGTTTTCGAAGGAAGAATATTCTTAAAGCATGAAATTTGTTGTGGAATATTGGAAAATGAGAAAGATGTAAGAAAAAAGTAAATATAAATTTACAAAATTCCTTATTCATTTTGGACTAGATGACGAAGTATTTCTGTTTTTACCAGATTACTTTCGTTCGTACCTGATGATAGTCCTTACAGAATTACGTGTAAAGCACACTAGAGCCACTGAAATAAACACTCTTCCTGGTCGCACGAACATAAACAAAGGTCGTTTTCGCGCTGAAATAAACACGATGGTGATGATCGCACAGACATAATACAAACAAATGAACATCTCGGTTCTGCGCTGAAATAAACACGCGTGGATTACACCAAATTAAACACATATTTTCAACCCATTGAAATAAACCATTCTTGATCGTATTAAAATGAACAAATTTGTGTTTAGCACACTGAAATAAGCACTTCTTGATAGTATTAAAATGAACAAATTTGTGTTTAACACACTGAAATAAGAAATTCTTGATCGTCTTAAAATGAACAAAAGTATTTAGCACAATGGAATACATAGAAGTCTTTTCGTACTGAAATTAACGCAGGTGTTTAGCAAATTGAAATAAAAAAAAGCTATAATTGAGCTTACTAAATTTGATATCGATTTAGCGAGTCAAACTGGCTTTTTCTATGTAAGACGTCAAGTCAGGAGCCTGTAATTCAGTGGTTGTCGTTTGTTTATGTATTACATATTTTTTTTTCGTTCATTTTTTTATACAAATGAGGCCGTTAGTTTTCTCGTTTGAATTGTTTTACATTGTCATATCGGGGCCTTTTATAGCTGACTATGCGGTATGGGCTTTGCTCCTTGTTGAAGGCCGTACGGTGATCTATAGTTGTTAATGTCTGTGTCATTTTGGTCTCTTGTGGACAGTTGTCTCATTGGCAATCATACCACATCTTCTTTTCTATATATACTTAACTTTAAGTTTGAACTATGGACAAAAATATCTTATTGGTTTTTAATATAAATGTAAGGAGATGTTGTATAATTATGTCCATTGCATTTGAGATGTTGTTAAAAAAAAGAAAAAACTTCAATACTGTAATCAATTATAATCTCAAGAATCTGAAAGTACTATCTTGGGAAAATTACATACATTTAAATGATTAAAAGGTACACAGCGAAATTTGTTTTTTTTTAAATGCAGCAAGTAAAGTTGTACAAAAAGGGGTGATTAAAACAGATTTTTTGCTATTTGTGCCACGAGGCTACATGTCAAACTCCGTACAGTGATCGCTTCTGTTCCGAAACTTTTTTCCTTTAATCTATGTAGAGTAGTATGCGGATCGGAGCTGGAATTGTCGGGAAATTTGGCCACATGTATTACATTTTCATGGCCTTCTACGTTCTGCTTACGTTGTGAGATTTATGTTTGAACAGTCTGTAATGATTAGCATGTTATGATGTCGTGCCAAGGAAATATTTACATTTGTTTAACTCATTAATCTCATGTCTGTTATCAGAACACACAAAAAGGTTACTTTTAAGTTAATTTTTTATCTTCCCTCCATTATCTGTGCTCGATGCGGATAAAAAAAAATCTTTTGATCTACAACGTAACTCTGCAGAATAGTGTTTGTTGAACCTTATTACGAGTTGTGTTAGCAATTGTAATAATTAAAATTACCATTGACCAAAGATAAAATTTGTTAGATGAAAGTGAATTTTGTACATTGAATTGACGGGTTAATCGTCACTCGGCCTTTATACTGATGGGTATACACTCGATTAAACTCTATTTATGTTTGCGGAGCTGCAAATTTAACTTTTCTCGGGATTTTTATCGATTTATGCTTTTCTACTTCAGATTGTTTACATTGTACCTTTTGTCTATTGTAGAGATATCTTTTTTTACATATAATCCCATTACTACCGCGTCAACGACGTAAGACGAGAGAAACAAAATTGACTTTTACACATTAACCATCGTCTTTTGAGAAACGTAACTTGTCTTTCTCCCTAGCATGTCTGTGACAGCCCTCATTTAGAATAAAACCCATAAAGACATGTATTTGGTTGGATTTTTATTTGACTCTATTCTTCTTCTTGCATATACATGTAAATGACCAATATGATATCGGAAACTGTTTTTATGCTGCAGCAGTCCTCCTACGAACAAAAACCTATAAGAGTAGTTTCTTGGATTCTTGAACTCGCAGATCGAATGTGGCTGTGTAATTATACATCGGACCAAACGGACGCCTCGCAGATCGAATGTGGCTGTGTAATTATACATCCAAACAGACGCCGGACACCTATCTTTAGAAAGGGTTTGGCTGTTTATTTGCAGAGGATCATTGTAGTTTTATGGCGTTGGAGGCTAATAAACCAAAAAGTATGAAAGTAAAATAAAAGTATTATATACCATACATTATATAATCGATATAAGGTAGCTTCCTGTTGCGACTTTTATAATTGCTTAAATGTTTTGATTTAAAGATGAACATAATTGAAGGTCGTACTGTGGCCTATAATTTCTTGTAACTGTTCCAGACCATATGAGTATTTGGACCGTACGCGTACGGTCCGGACCGTATACGTATACTCATACGGTCCGACCATACGCGTACGGTCGGACCGTATAAGTATACGCGTACGGTCCAGTACGATCTGAGAATACATGTTATTTGATCATATGGGTTAAATTGAAACAATCTTTATTTTTAGTTTTACAAATTGTTATTGATAATTTGTTACAATTAGATAGATAAAATGAACAAACGAACAATTGAAATTAGGTATTTGTTTAATTGTATATATGAATCCTATTTTGGTACTCTCGCCCAAGGTGACACAATTCAAGTAACGTAATATTTTTAGCAATTTCATGTATGCAGTTCATGCATGTTCTTTTACATTGTTTTTTAATTTTTTTGGTAAAGTTGCTAAATATTTTAAAACAATTGAACTCCCACTTTATGTTTACTTCCGATATCTTCAATTTCAGCGTTCATAATACAATTAATGTACTACTGATCGACACGCTTAATACAAGAGATTAGCATATTTAATTAGCGTGAATTAAAAACAAGTTAAAATATAAAGTTTTAGTTTCAATTACAATTGAACTTTTTTATATTAATTTGATAGTTAAGTTATGTTGATCTGCTATATGCATTTGTATCTAATAAACTTGACCAACTTTTTAATAATAGTCAGACCGTACGCGTACGGTCCGACCGTATGAGTATTTTGAAAAAGTACGCATACGGTTCAGACCGTACGCGTACGGTCCAAATACTCATACGGTCTGGAACATAACCACTTCATTTTAACTCTTGTGGATATTATAAAGTTGTCTTATTGGCAATAATACCACATCACATGTTTATAATAATCTGCATCAATATTTAAAAGATGTACAATTATTTACTAAGGGTTACCCCAACGTTTTACAACACTAGTCATTGTTTTCTCTGAAGGTCATTTAGTTGATAAAAGATTCAAAAAATGTCTGACTGTTTAAGCTTTTATAAAAATACGCAGTTATTTACGTATTTTAGAATATAATCAGTTTTGGAGATGGAAGTGCACTGATGAATGACCGTCTTAACACGCCATGCAACATTTTTAAACGTGATGTTACTATATGCAGACCAATTAATCTTTTTTTTTTAGTAGTATCTATAATATTTTTATCTTCAGATCATGAAATATCTATACAGTTCCATGTTTGAAAGAAATTCCTATTATCAATAGCTTCCCTGGATCTTCATGCTATGGGAAATTTCTTTAATTGGAAAATTATTCTGGGCGTTACACGCTCAAATTGATTTTAAATTGAATTGGCGTACCGTTCATTGACTTTACATAGATGAAAAAATAGACATAGGAAGTTATCAAATTATTAAATGTGTTGGAAAATTGAACGATTAAAATAGATTAACCGTAACACCATTAAAGTAATGAGTTACACATTTGATGTATGATAATCGAAACGTGTATATGCCAAAAACTAAACTTATATCTAAGTACATGAGATTTGCTCATTGTTACATGCGTATGGTGACTTAGTTGCTTGCATCTTTATCCTTTGGTCTCTGGAGGAAAGTTGTCTTACTGTGGCTTCATTTCTTTTCGTGCGAACCAATATTCGTAGATTGAGGAAAACTTGCATTTTCGTGGATTTCATGGTTTTGCCAAAGTCTGTATATGTATATTACAGAAAAATTATAATTTATGGAACACTTCATTTCGTGGTTCACCTATATCCACGAAATCTACGAAAATTGGTATCCAACGAAATTTAATGAATCCACAGTACTTGGAATCATATCTTAAACTTAATATTAATTAGCTTTTAAAGAGAGAAAAAAAGTGTAACCATTATCATGAAATATTAGAATTAAATCTGCATGCAAACTCCTATTACCTCAGGTCGTAAAAGGAGATCGTATTTTCAGGAAAAAGATCAAAAGTATCATCAAAATGTTGATTCTAGAATTGCAATCACGATCAAAGTAACGAAAACAAATGAAAGCTAGATATCGTCATAATAAATAGTGTGTTGAAAAGAAATAAGATAAAACTTATGAGAAAGCTTAAGGTATTTAACCTTAATATCAATATATTAACATAAAGAACATTTCATCCTGTGCTAATAGTAATAGAAGACGCGTAAAACACATAACAATTTTCAAATCTTCTTTTGCTCATTAAATAGCCATCGTAAATTCCACGCCCATAAGATTCAACGTAACGTCAATCAAAACATATCCTGCAGAATCAATACATATGTATTTTCAATACTATCAGAGAACAACAGAAAAAGCTGATGCGGTGTTGTAATAGAGAGTTGTACAGATTTTATTCTCACATTGATAGCTAGACAACTTGCATAGTATTTTTGGGAAACTTGTTAGGGAAGTTTAAACATTGAAAAATGAATGATACAAATTGGACAGGTGTGCAAGAAAATACATTTGATGAATTCAACACTGACAAAATAATTTTATTATGTATTTATATTCCGGTATTCTTCGTTGCTTTAGTTGGGAATATTCTTGTGCTTGTTATGGTGTGTATGAACAAAAGTGTCAGGAGAAATGTTGCTAATTATTTCCTGGTAAATTTAGCCGTAGCAGATCTTTTAGGTAAGTAAAATACATGACAATTTCATCGGATATCATTTGAATTTTGTTGGATTTAGACTCAAGGCTATCGTACGAATGTAAAATCGTGTATTATATACTTTTTATTCGTTGTCGAGGGCAAAATAGTTTTAATTTAATGATTAGCTTTGCGATTAAGTTACGAAAGAGGAAATTAATGTACGGGTTTATAATCTAATAACATGCTTTATAATTAGTAAGAGAAGGAAATTACTCAACACATTTTGAAACATTATGGACGATCATTTGAATTTTGGTAGGGAGGGCTCGGTGGATTTTCAAAAAACGAATATCCTGGCCTTGTAAAAACTGAAGCTAAATAACACAAGACGGGATGAAAACATATTCTACATCATAAAATGCTAGAAGAATTGTGTATAAAAGTGAAAAATATGTATTTTCGAGGGCAAAAAATATCCTACCAAAGGATGAAAATAAAAAACAAAATCCTGATGTTCCCCACAAGAAAATTAAATTGTCGTCCCCTTTCTCAAGTTTATACATTTGGTTATCCCTGTGTTTTTTTTTTTTTTTTTTGTTTTTTTTTTTTTTTATATAGCTCACTAACTATATATAAGTGTTGCTTATTGCAAACAAAACTAAGAAAGACCGTAGAGTGCCCTGTAGTTGTGTATATAATTGTTCAATGGTCATTAGTGGATAGCGATCATACATCATATTCCTATGATTATATTGAAGCAATGCATCATATTTATTCCTCATTCTGACAAGTAATATTTTAAACGAATCAGATAATTCACTGTATGTAGCAGTTACATTAAACATTTGTTAGCAAATTCCAAGCCAGAATAAAAGGATTTATTCAATCTTATTTTTCTTGAATTATAATTAAAGTTTAAAGCTTGAAACGACGATAACCATACTGAGTGCTGTCATATTTTTGAAAACGATTGACGTGTTATTGAGATCTTCGATGGTACAAAAATTGTTTGAAAAATTTTAACTTTTACGACGCCATCGTGAGCTAGGGACCGTTATGAAATCTTAGTCGACAGATGAAGTTCACATGTGTTTTCCAAATGCTGTATACATTCTCTTGTTCTCTTTTGTATATTTCTCCTGGCTCATTTATTAGGTCCGGTAAGGGCCAATTTTGGTCCAAATCTTCAAGTACATCTGATGAAATATTTGGAACACTTTTTAAACACTTTTAAAAGAGTCTACTTCAATCGATTAAATTAGTTTATGTGAAAGATTTGAAATAATTTAGTCGTTCACGACGCTCAAATTCAAGATTAAATATGAATAATCGATCAAATATGCTGTTAAATGACACTTTTCAAATGTTTCTTTGTCAAAAATGAAAGTGCCACATTCGTGTTCAGTCTCAACCTTATATATGTTATGTAATATCATCATATACAACATACATTTAAATATTAAGAAAGAACACAAATGCGACCACTGCGGAAACTGTTCAAAAATAAGCTCAATTAATAAAATGGTGAAGATTTTAGTAATTTTGCTTGACTTTATGATGCTAGTACCCGATACATATATGTATTGTATTGTCATATGTGAGGAACCTGATGGGTTATTTTCGTTCTTCGTGATCTGCGCATTTTCGCTATCGTGATCCGTTTTTCTACAGATTATTTTTATATTTTCGTGATACGTGATCATGGAAATTTATTTTCTGTGAATCGTGATTGACAAAAAAATCATCTCGTGAATCGTGTTGAGACCCCCATCAGGACCCTCATATGTATGTAACAGAAGTATTCTGCTTTCCAATAAAAAGCTGAAAGTTTATATTTTAACGATTTTGTAAAACTGCTGTATTTTGGAGCCAAAAAGGGGTTTTACTGGGGTTAATGCAGTAAAGTGTTCATTGAAACTGTAGTTACATGTGACTGTGGATAGTATTGTAATATTGTATTCTGTAATCAGCAAACTATTGTACAAATAATTAATCCTAGTATCAACATTGTTTTATGTTGAGTAAACAGTATGTTGAAATTACTATGTACGTAACAATTCAGTTTGATGGTCCCTTCGCGATCCGCGATGAAGCCATGTCTATTTTTATAAAATTCATAGAAACTTATGAAAAAATTTTAAAAAAACTTACACGAAATCGCCAATCTTAAATTGCATGATAAAAACAATATACGTTATTTATACGGAAAAGTATTAGATTTATCAGTACACGCTATGAAACATGAGAAAAGCTCTGCGAGTCTTGCTTTTACTTCCTGTATCTAAAAAGCAAATATACATTTTATATTTTCCTTCAATATATATATTGCATATATTGTATATAAATTGTGCAACGGAAATTTATTCCATTTTAATATAATAATGCACATCAAGTGGACATTTTCAAAATGCACTTATAGAACTATTAGTATAATGTCTCTTAATGTCAAGATTTAATTATCATAAGTGTTTTCTCTTTCTCGGTGTCCTTATAGACAATATATAATATAGATATAAGAAGATTTGGTATGAATGCCAATGAAACAGCTCTCCATCAAAGTCGAATTTATAAAAGTAAACCATTATAGGTCAAAGTACGGTCTTCAATACGGAGCCTTGGCTTACACCGAACATATGACTACTAATGAAATTTCTATTAAACGTGCAGGAAAGGCCTTAATACGTATGAAGTGAATCAAACTATTTGAAACAATATAACAGAAGAGGAAATAAAACAATAATATAGTTTGTATTTAAAAAAAAGATCACAGAAATATATGGTTGAGACCGATGCTCCAGGACTTCAGGAGTTCTGTTCAACTTCCTGATGGTATTATTTTTTCAGTAATAAGGACTGTGGTACTGACAATTTTTGGTAGAATGGTCTGGATTTTAAGTTTAATATCATCTACATTTGTAGAAAACAAGTTTTCAATCATAAAGATTGAATTAGAATGAAATTCAAAACAGTGTGGCTGTGGCCATTGATTGACACATTAAGTTCATCCATTGACTGGGACAATTTACGTGAACGTTTGTCTGTAACGACCACTGTTCACGACGTACCTACGATAGACATTTAAACTGTGGGGTCACCAAAGGTTTCTTAACGCCTTTAATTATAAAATAATTCAAAAAATTAAACAGGAATAACCTTTATGTTTTGATTTATATAATTGATATAAATCAAAACATCGTGTTATTTCTGATTAATTTTTCGAATTACTTTATTAAGGTGTTGAGAACCTTTGGTGACCCCATAGTTTAAGTGTCTTTAAAAAGTACACAGTGAGCAGTGGTCGTTACATACAAACGTTCACCTAAATTGTCCAAGTCAATGGATGAATTAAATGTGTCAATCAATGGCCACAGCCACACTGTTTTGAATTTCATTCTATATAGCTCTTGGTGGACCGTGAGTCCAAGAGGGTATTATTTTTTTGTTTTACAATATTTTAGAAATAATTTAAAAAAAACTAAGATTGCAAATCCCTCAGGCAGTGTTGACCTTAGAATAATGTTTGCTATTCTTTTAATGTTCTGTTCATTGTTTATACATCATTGGATATTTTAGTTGGAGATTTCCTGATGAAGGTATATTTTAAATTTCCGGATGAAGGTACATTTTAATTTTTTTCTGCTGGAAGTTCATTTTTATTTTCCTAAGTGCCTTTTAATTTTCCCGAAGGTAAAGAGCGTTTTTGGTGAAGGTATATTAAAAGCGCTTTGTGCGCCACACATGCAGTTATAACATATCATTTTTTTTCAACACTTCTCAATTGAACTAGATGTTTGTCTCTAAAGTGCCCTTTTTAGTTAGTTTCGAATGTTTCCCTAAGTTCTTTATGGTATTTGTGTTGTGTTTGGTTTTTTTATATTGTTTTTTTTTTTTTTTTTTTTATTGTAAATGGACCAAATGTAACCTTCAAATGAACTTTTTATGTTACTCCATAGAGAAAAATTATCTTAATTTTAGAAGTAGATTCTGTATTAGAGAGACCTAAAAACTATTAATGAGAAATTATAAATTCCACTCAGTGGGGACCTATAGTCTACATGTACCTATCTCATAGAATCACAACTGTTTTAATGGATCAATTTTGTGTTAAAAATAAGATTGATAAATATTTATTCCTCAATTATTAATGTATTTGAACATGTGCTACACTTCGAGTGCACCACACTTCGCCTTATGTTTTAATTGGATTCGTGTTAGGAAGTGTACATGACGAAAGCGAGGTCCTTTCTAGATATTGATATAAATCTCACGGTTTCATACCTGAATTTATGGATAAACGTCGTACCTTTCCTATTGTCAATTTTCCCTTTTCTTGACGATGATAGTAAGTTAGCTCTTTTTTCAAATACCCAGTTTTTAACGGTTATATATTATGCATCGCAAACAAGTTTAGACATTTTTAAACTAATTTAAAGTTTGAATTATTTTCGGTATTTTTTCTGCAAAAGTTAACTTACTTTGAGCGTTGTAAGAGATCGTGGCTTCTTGTGCTTATTTTTTATTGTGCTACGGTAAGTTTTTGTATTCTCGTCGTTCGTTTTTGCGAATGTACTTGGTCTATATATCTTTTTGTTTTTCTCGTTGACATATTTGTTTGTTTTTATAGTGATTAAGATTATAACACAATTTTGACCGCTGTGCCCCTATTTTTTTATTATACTTTTACCTATTGTGTCTGTTTGTTTTGATCACACATCGTTGTCAGTATAATGGAATTGTATGCAACTGATGATTTAAGTGAAAGGAAATATTACGCTATAAACCCAGTTTTAAACCACCATTTTCTACACAGGAAAATGCATGTACCAAGTCAGGAATATGACAGATGTTATCTATTCGTTTGATGTGTTTGAGCTATTAGATATTGTCATTTGATTAGGGACTTTGTGCTTTGAATTTTCGTCGGAGTCCGGTATTTTTGATACTTTCCTTTGCTGTAAGAAATCCACTAATACGACCGCAAATATAATAGTGTAGAACGTCATGATTGCCGATCAGCAGGGTACCTTGTGCTTATGAACATATGTATGGAATCTCTAGCATGATTTCTTATGGAAGGAAAATAAGAAGTTTATTTTTTAAGTAAAATTTAAATACCCATGAAATGCTAATTCAATCTTTAAGGAGACTGGGGTTTTAATGTATGCATTGATTAAACATTAATTTTCTCAGTTGCGAACACAAGGATGGTATTGTTTGTTTTATCATTGCTACATTGTACACGCTAAACTGGCAGCATAGCCTATCAGACATAACTTACCCTAAATCCAATAAAATATCTCATATAAAAGTGTCTTATGCTAAATTTACACATGATACTTAAAATGCCTATCACATACAATTAGCGCTAGATTAATTATTTCCCAATAGCTTATTTCTGGAGAAAATAATGGAATAATTTTTCATTGACCTATCATTGCTAAACCCATTAACTAAAATAATGGAACTCATGGCAAAGATAAAACATAGTGATAGAAAAGTCAGGATTGACTTTAAATTAAAAAAGAATATGCGAGCTGTTAAATGTATTATCTGTTAACTATGATAAGTCGGTTAGTTTGTTTTAAGTGTATAATTATGCAGCATTGGTTGCAATATGTATAAGTTTGGATTCAAGAATTAAACAGTCAGTCTGGTAAAGAAAACAGGATAAGACTACAGAAAAAAACAACCTATACATACTACAAATTTGAACTTTTTCCTTTGATACTAAATGACGTACGATACAGTCTGACTCGGAAATTTAACTGAATAACTAAATTTTAACCGTGTTAGTTCTACAAGTATAAAGAAACATATGCATACGCACGTTACCATTACAACTGCGGCTACTAGTCGGTATCATTTTTGTTTATAAAGGCTTATTTTTGATTATATGAAGGTTTGAATCAAACTATGTAGACCATTTTAAGTAGTAACCGAAAGGGCTTTCGGTGTTGAAGGCTGTAAGGTGACCTGTTATCGTTTTCATATTTGTCGTTTGACCTTTGTTGAGTAGTAAAAACGTGAACAATCATGCAACATTCCCACCTTTGACATGACAAAAACAAAAAAAGAAATCTGATTTAATAGAAATAATTTCTTTTCTTTGCTATTTAAGAATACTAAATTTGTTTAAAGGATGTACTGCAGACATGGGTAATAAAGAAACAAAGTTGCAGCCAAGAAAAAAGACTTAACATGCATTACATATTGTAAAAAATAGGTACTCGAAAAAGATTTATAAATGTAAGATTATGGCTTATGATTGAATAATTAACTTATTCACTTATTTTTGATATATCACTATAAAAGCTGAACAAAGGTTGACTATCTTAAATTTGCAATAACCGATGACTGATTTGATACATTCAAACTTTCCCTATAGTAAACTGTTAATGTTTTTGCTCAAGTAAAACAACGTATATAATGGAAATGAATCAGACATTATCGATAATGGTGTAATTACCATAGACTTACCAGAAACAACATACTAGCTTCGTAGGAAACAAATTATAAATCACAGAAGACTCACATCAAAGCATTTATTAATTCGATAACCAAATTGTGTATTCCTATAAATGACAATCACTAAGGATAAGTATAGAAACATCGGATATTCCGAATGACATTATAACGATTGGTCAGAAAAGTTTTAAAATGCTACGATAAATATAAAAATAATTTGATTGCTATAGCAGTTTCAATTTTAAAGGGTTAATTTCGGTATAAATACAGATGTTCACAACTTATCTGCCAAACAGTAAAATTTATCACAACCAATCTCACTTTATATTTTTTTTTTTTTTTTTTTTTTTTTGCAAACAATTGTGTAAGAATAAAGAGAGGTAACTATCTTTAAAAGCACTCAAAATTCTACCAAATTTCCCAAAAGATCCCAAGCAAATAATAACTTTTATTATATGTCATTTAAGCAAGCGTTTATGTACAACGTATAATATTGTACAACATAAATTTCACTTCTTGTAGTTTTAATGCGAAGTCTACTATTATCAGACATTAGAACTTGAACAATGCGTCTAAAAGCCATGTTTTGTCGATAAACCTCCATTTTTAATCAGAATAAGTGAACATTTGAGTCAAGCGATTTAAAAAATAAATAAATATAAGATATAAAATAAAATAAAATATTTTTTTAGAAAAATTTGCAAGAATTGAAAGTAAATGCAAATCAACACTATGTGTAACTGAATATAGAAATAGAAATTCCCTTTACGAGCTTCAACGATCGAGTCCATGAGATCATTGAAAAATTAAAACCAAGAAAGAATTTACAAACTAGTTTTTAATTCTGTTCATCTTTTATTTTCGATCAGTGACGAAACTAAAGAGTGAAAATGGACAAATCAAAAAGTCAACTGAAAAGAAAAATAATTAGCCAGATAATATGATATACATGGTATAAAGGCGTAAATCCCTGACCAAGTTTTGATCCACAGAAAAGATACAAGGACGTAAATCCAATACTTTTTACATATCAATACAAAATTAATTCCCCCTATTTTGCAATCTATACGCAGTGTAACCTGGTTCGTGAATCAAACCATCTGATTTTGATGAACCAATCGATATGCAGTCTTGTAGTCTAGCAGTTCATTTAGTGCTGTATATTGTCTGTCAATGTCGGGACACTACCGAGTATGTTATAATGGATTTGATATCGGAAACTCGTCCCAAATGATCGGCTTAGTTAGGAAATTCAGTATAAAGAGTAGTCTTAGTAATATCTTCACATCTTATATGTTCTTTAATGCTTCTTTGACACTTAATGTCGAGAGACTTGCCGAAGTTTCAGGAAATTAATATGAAAGTACCTTTAACTGATGCTAATGTTTTCTTTTAATCAGAGAGATATAGACGGACTAAATATAAGTGAAAATGTTCGTTTACACCATATTCGAGACAACCTTATATTTTAAGTTTTAAATTTGAAATTTTAAAAAAGAATTGGCGACAGATAGATTTTAGTTTTATTTAGTAAATACCTTGCAGATGACCGTTGATACTTGCCGACGCTGGATTTTACATTGTATATTCCATTCAGTTGATATCATAAATGTAATTTAAGCTCTTTATAATTAAAGTAAAAGAGTAAAGTCATATAAAAATGCCATAGAATGCAAATAAATTAAGTTTTAAATGCATGATATTGACTTGTTCTCTCAAAAAGAACACAACAGCACAGAAATAGTGTAAATATTGTAGCACAATATAAAGTCACTTATAAACTGAATTTGGTATAGCAACTTTTTTAATGACAAATCAGACAAATTGTTATCCCGTAAGCATTTTCCAATTTTGATCTTCAAAAGGCATTGACGCAACACTTGGCAGTGTGAAAATGCTCTTTCCAGGCGTTCTTTGACAAGCATATGGGCTTTGGCTTATTCTAGTGTTAGATAATCTGACTTTTGAAAACTACCCATATGTGTTCCTTTGATGTTCCTTACCAAGTCGTGTTGCCTCCTGAGATTGCCAGTTATCAAGAAATAGCCTGAAGGTTTACAATGAAACTTATGTGATAAAGGAGTTTGATTTTGATATTTAAGAACGAATGAAGCGAAATGAAATTGAACCAAACTTGAATATTTTTCGAATATTTTTCCTTAGTGCTTTCATATGCAGATAAAGGAAAGCAAAATCGAGTAGATCAAAGTTTTGAAGATATTCAAACTTGACAAGGATGTTCCTTCGAAGTAAGATATACACATAGTCATCGATTTATATTTCAAGACCGTCAAACAATCAGCTGTTGAAAAATAAACCACTACCGCTTTCAGTGCAAATAAGTTGATGATCCGCTAACGCTTTCAGTGCAAATAAGTTGATGATCCGCGGTTATGTCAAAGAACGTCTCGTCCTGTTTCTAAAAACGTTCATTGAAGATACAAAGACCTCGTTGATGAATATTCCGCATCAACTTCAGAAATAATAAATGATGGTCTAAAAGTATAGATTCTTGGAACTGACGTTGGTAATCATCTTTTATACGTGTTAAAGTACATTGTTTGTGTCCTTGTATATTTTTAACTTTTACTGTTAATCCATTTTTGATTAAAATAACTATGACGTGTATCGGTACTTTTGCGAACAGCAAAAAGAATAATGAAATTCGTCGCCAATATCACCGGAACTTCACAACGTTAATTAGGGACAATGTTTCTACAGGCAACGCATGGTTAACTGCTCTAAATTTAAATAAGGTAAACAAATTTTGTCATTAGAATGTTCAGGTAGTTCTCAAAGTCCAATGTTTTTAACAGTCTATTGTTAATGCATTTTGGAGAGTTTTGTTTTGAAGAGTAAATGTCTGTTTGTATTGTTCAATTAGCCTAATAATACTGGTACCTTTGATAACTATTTGACGCTTTGATAAAGCCAATTTGAGAAATGTGATCTTTTTGGTAGTTGATAAATATTTGAATATTTAGAATATTTTATTTTTGTATCCATTTGATGCTTTCATTTTTACACTGTTTTCGTATAAACATAGTTTGCACCATGAGGGTATCTGCCCATTTCACCATACACTATAATGTTTGGTGTTGATTTTTTCGAGTGCAGTTTTTACGTATTATGTCTGTTTGTTCTGCTCAAACATTGTTGTTAATATAATAGAATTCTCTCATACAAAGAGAGGTTTAACTAGCTATAAATCCAAGTTCAATCCTCCATTTTCTACATAAGGAAATGTACATAAATATAACAGATGTTTTCGATTCGTTAGATGTGTTTTAGCTTTTGATTTTGCCATTTTATAAAGGACTTTCCGTTTTGAATTTTCCTTTGAGTTTATAATTAGTATTTTGTTATTTTACTTTTTACAAAGATGCTGGAACCCTCTTCATGGATTCAATTATGATACTTTAATTTTAAAAATGATTTTAATTCCTTCACAGTCAAAAAAGTTGTAAGGAAAAAATAAGTAATTTAAGATATCTTCTTGAATTTTACTGCCAAAAGATCATTTTAGAGGATAAAAACAATTCTAAATATCTTAAATGATGGGAATATTTTCTCTACATCACATAAACTCAGCTTGTTTTATGTCTCGACATATTCATCATAAGAACAGTTGAACTATTATTTTTAGTATACAATACAATTTGTCTGTAAACTGCACTTCCGCATGATCAGAATGCTATATAGTAGTCAATTTGTAATGAAACTTTGATTATATGACAGCTGTGACAATCATTAATGATTTATAGTAAGATGCTTCCTTGTATTCTCTGGGGTTATTTCATAGTCTACAACAAACACATATTCATGATTAGTATTCCCATTGGCTTCTCGAACTTAGTTTGACTCCTTACCTTATAATGGCCGATTTTTAGAACTGAAAAAAAAGGATATTCACCGGTGGGTATTTATATAAACTTTTTTTATTCAATTACCACTACTAACGTAGTGTAAACGTTGTCGTAGTCTTCCTCTATTTAGTTTCTCTCATTTCTGAGCACTTACTGAAATTAAACTGATTCTCATACAACTGTTAATCGAAGGATCATGTTATGTAGGATTCGTGATTGTAACATTTTCCGTTGGCATATTCGCCAAATATCCTTATCTTCATAGTGGATATCTATATCCCAGTTATTCAGTTAGCATCCAAAGGTGGCGATCAAATAGAGCTGTGCTGTATTTAAATCGATGTCAACTCTAATTGTTTTATATAAGTTGTTTTGCTGCTCAGCATCAAGCACAGTGTCATAATTCAAAATCTATCATTTTTATTATTTTTTGTTTCGTTTGAAAAACGTTGAATCGGAGATTACTATGATTTGCTTCATCAGATATATTTTAGTATTTGATATTCCCAGTTCAAAACGTCCAGATAGTGACGAAGTTGACTTTCCGTTATCAGATTATTGTCAACCAACTGAGTCTTTATATATGATTATACATTATATTTCTCATGACTTTCGGCGTATTGAATAGGTTATGGAATAATCGTTTCACAAATGATATCGGACATGTTCCTTGCGCCGTAACTACAATCCCCTTTCCTTTCATAAACGTGACCTACCGAATTAGACTATTTACCGGATTTGATATCTCATAAGCAACACGACGGGTGCCACATGTGGAGCAGGATCTGCTTACCCTTCCGGAGCACTTCAGATCACCCCTAGTTTTTGGTGGGGTTCGTGTTGTTTATTCTTTAGTTTTCTATGTTGTGTCGTGTGTACTATTGTTTGTCTGTTTGTCCTTTTCATTTTTAGCCATGGCGTTGTCAGTTTATTTTCGATTTATAGGTTTGACTGTCCCTCTAGTATCTTTCGTCCCTCTTTTCTAAATATATGTTTAGCATTTTCTAAACTTCATTCAACCTAATTTTAACAAAATCCCTTATATATCCCAAAAGCTTCTGAATAATAAGGATCGGGTGTTATATGTTTATTAAAAGTTTTATTAATTAAAAATTTACCAAAAACTGTTTACGTCTTATCAAAGATTGTTTTAGACGACTTAATTTAAAATAATTTTATGTGTTTTTCTTGCAATGAATATTTTAAGACAAACACAAATAAAAAATCTATTTCTTTTCAAAACACAGAGAAAGACAAATATACAATCACGAACAATGAAACAAGATTTTTAAAAAGATCAAAACAGAACATTAATGGCAATTCCTTGCTTTGTTGTCGAAGGAAAATAAAACTTTAAAATTAAAATTATTGATCGCGTTTGTTCTTCTTTAAGTTTTAATTTCCCTTTTCCCAGTTTATGATTGCTTTCAATAATCTCTTTTATACTGTGCACTGAATATTGTAGACTGGTTCATTATGTTATAACCTAACTGAAATTTTACAAAGAAAATGTGGATAATATTTGATAATCATTTGCTATAAATTGATATCAAGATCTATTTTGCTGACAATCAACACATCAATACATCCTGCCAAAGGATGTCATGGGTCTTTACGTTAGTTAATTGATTTCAGAAATTTCAGGGATAATAAACAGGTACCAAAATAAAATAAAGTCGGAGAAAACATACACCATTTTCAAAAGAAAAGGTCGAACAGTTCAACAGTTATTGCAGTATATCAGATATCACACCCAAAACAAAAACAAAAACAATCCTTTAAACAGTTACACTTATGACGATCATCGTCTTAGTTGTGTTAATTTCTTATTGCACATAAACTACGGGTTGCATTATACAACAAAAGTTTGTCTTATTAATGTTGAATTACGAGTACAAAAGCGGCTGTTTAGATAAGTAGGTTAAACATCAACAAAGGGAAGGATAACTATTGGTCCAGCTTAAAAGGAACCTTAAATAGTATACTTATATTGTTGTCTGCTCTATGGTCGGTTTGTTCTCGCTTTGACACATTCCCCATTTCCTTTCTCAATTTTATTAATAAAAAGTGCTGACAAACATCCAGATTTAGATAGGTTTTACTAAAGCTAAATGTGTGCAATAAAGGCAATAGTAGTATACCGCTGTTCGAAATTCATCAATCGATAGAGAAAAAACAAATCCGAGTTGCAAAACAAAGTCGAGGGAAACGCATCAAATATAAGAAAACTACCACACAATAGAAACACAACATTAAAATGTAACACACACAGAAACGAACTATAATATGACAATGGCCATTGCCCTGACTTGACACAGGGCATTTTAAGATTAAAATGGTGGGTTGAACCTGGTTTTGTGGCATGCCAAATCTCCCGTTTTAATGGCAATGTTAATTAAAACATTAAAATGACAACATTACATGACAGGACTACAATACAAATAAATGGGAGAAAATATAGGACAGAGAAGCAAACGATTAATAGCCAACAAAAGGTACTATACTAAATATACATGATTAAACTGAAGTGGTGACTAACTACAGAACAAAAACTGATAAGTTACAAAAATTCACAGCCTTGTTGGCCAGTATGATAACCAGTGTTACACTCGAAGTGACATCACATTCGAATTTCTAAAACGAGTTCCCAAAATTAAGAAAGAATTTATATGAAGTTCAAGATGAGATTAATATGACTCATCTAACGTTTATTATGAACAAGTGAAAATAACAATACCAATTAATATCAAATTGTAGTAGTAATTAGATAGTTTATTGTATTATTTAGCTATGTCGCTGTTCTTCTGATTCAAACTGTAAACCAAATATATAGTGTAAATTTCGTTGATCCAAACTAAAATTTAATAAATGAACTGGATGATCAATTATCTTTACCATAACACCCGAATATAACAGAAAAAAAATAAGATGTACAACTTCAAACGTTTAGACATTTGACAAAATCCGATGACAATAACAAATATAACATCAAAACTAAATAAATGAATTTGGGATGGAAAAGTACCGTGACACGTCTTATAGCAATGCGAATTCACACTCAGCAAAACAGTGACAATCGGGAATAAATCACGGTCGGTAATAAAAAGATCAGACGACGTAATGATAAACCACAATCTAACACGTGGTAAAAATGTCCATAGTTAGTTTGGACAAAGATACCTAGTATGGATCAACCAATTCGTGATGGTGTCCGTAAAATTTACTGAGTGTCTTTTTTAATCTGTCCTCTTCATAACTTTGTTGGTGCAGTTTCTGCGTTAGGAGCACACTCCTGTTTATGAAGTCCGTATAGTGTGAACATGCACGAGAATAACGAATCAATTGAGATATGCAAACACCATACGAAGGGGCAGAGGGTATGTTACTGCTGAGAAATGGGAAATCGACAATTGGTAATTTGAAATCGTCCCGTTTATCATAGATTTTCGTGTGAAGTCGTCCATCTGTGTCAATATTGAGGAAAAGATCAAGATATGAAGTAGTCCTTCTAGTATCAGTAGTGTCTTCAATTTCATGTTAATTGGGATATATAAGATGCAAGTATTGGCTGAAATATGGGTTATTTAATGATAGGACATCATCAATATATCGGAAAGTAAAATTAAAGAATTTCGCAAGGTGCTTTTTCTGTTTGTCTTTTAGATGGTTTTGAAAGAATTCAGCTTCATACGAGTACAAAAATAAATCGGCAGTAGGGGTTCACAATTAGTACCCATTGGAATACAGACTGTCTGTTGAAATATGAATCCTCCAAACTCAACAAATATATTGTCGATCAAAAAGTCTAGCATTTTGATATTATCATCTTCAGTATATTTTCTGGCAGATTCGGTGTGGTTCTTCACAAAATATGAATTATTGTAACCTAAAACAAGAAATTTGTATCTACGATTCCCATTTTTATAGAAACAGCTCTTTTTAATGAGATGGTGAAGTCGATCATTCAACTGAGCATGGGGAATAGTAGTGTAAAGCGTAGAAAATCAAAAGTCTTAATGTTGCTGCAAAATTGCAAAGATTGTGATAGAATATTAAGCAGTAGGTCTTTCGAATTTTTGAGAATCCACATACTGGTAGAATATATCTCATCACAATATTTTTGAAGCCCATCTTAAACTGTAGAAAGAATATGAGTCAGTTTTTGAGAAAGATGTTTAGTCGAACAGTTTGATGATCCAGCTATGTATCGTTCTCTATATGGAGTTTTGTGTAGTTTTGGTATCCAGTATAATGATGGTAAATTTTCTTCGTTTTCTTTGATGTTGATACCAAAAGAAAGGACAGATTTGTGATTTTGTAAAATTTTGTCCTTGGTAAAGGATGTTAAAGAATATGTAGGGTTACCAGTTGTTCTATTTATTCCAAGTTCTGTTGTGAGACATTGTAAACAATGGTTTTTACAAATGAAGACAATATTATTAGAGGTTTTATCTGCTAGAACAACGGCCCTTTTCAGGGCCACCAACATTTTTCAAAAAGAGTCTATTATTGTTGTACATAACAAACTTCTAAATCAAGCTGTGTCCCACCCCACATATTTGTCATGCAAAGAGGATTAAGCATCCACAACATCCGGATTCTCGAAAGGGTTTGTAACTCTTGTGCTCATAGTTCATCGTAACTTTTGAATGCGCTTCTGAATGCATGATCGAATAGCTTTGATCCATTCAGACACAGCGTCCAGTTCTGGTTCATCTGGTTCGCTCTTTACCCATTTTCTTGTATAGTCCTCAACTGCATCCATCAGAAACTTGAAGTTCTTTTTCCAGTTGATGGGCTGGGGAATTCTATATTTTAGTCCCTTGGCTAACGATTCTCTTAGTTGTCCATTGGGAACGATGCCAAGGTCACCAGTAATAACATGACCAGCTGGACTATAATTGTATTGTGACGATGCACATGAGCAATCCGCAGCTTGGATTTATTGAGGTGAAAGGCCTCTAAAACCCTCTTGTGGTTGAAAATCTTGGATGCAATAGACTTGGTGTAAGTATAAGAAATAACAGATGTAGCTTTATTTTTGAAGTAGTCAGGTATAGTTTTTTGTACTGATTTCTGTTGGAAAATATTGCTAATATTTACAGCATCTAAACCTTTATTGGCAAATTATACCTTAAAAAAATACGTCTCTCCTCATTTTTAGATACTAATTTGAATAGTCTATGGTTAGCAATGTCCGTGATAATTGCAACTTATCTATACAAAACAGAACGAGAATCAGTAACGGAAGTATTTCGGGCCTCTTGAAATAGTAAAAAAAGTTTTGACAATGGAATGGAGTATAATTTAGTTCTGATATGCTGAATTCCTAAAAGTTTTTTGAACATACGTTAACAGACTATCAATTGTCACGGTGTGCATAGTAGGTGGTATATATTTTCTGTGACCATGACCTATTCCGTCGAGCAGAAATATTAAATAATTGTAATGTATTGACAGTGATACACCTGGGACTAGACAAAATACCTACATCATCAATTTTGTCATTGCATCCATAGAGAATGGCTGTTCCCAACTCTCTTATCCAAAAGTTTTCTCTTTGTAAACGATATGGTGTACAGCAAGTTCGTCAACCACTTATTTTCATTATAAAAATCACTCTTATGATAAAAATTCATAAGACAATATTACCAAAAAGATATCGTTTTTGTGTTTCTTTGTTTATGCCAAGAATTTATAACCTGGCTTACTACAAGATATGGGATTTGCTCAGTGTTTTAAGATCACATGATACTCTTTAATTGTTTTCATCCTCATGTTTTGGTGGATTATTGTCTCAAACGATTTTTAAAGCAACATACATATTCATTTTAAAGAGCCATTTTTGGAAGCCGGTTCTTAAGTAAAAAAAAACGAAATACTGTGCTATAGTAACGAAAGATTGTTATCATTATAACTTCATATTAACATTATCATAAAAACGAAATATCTAACGTCGTGATAACGACATACTTAGATCATGTGTAGACGGTTGATGTTCCTGCTTATGTACAGTACGAAGTAAAATAACAAAAGTACTGAACTTAGAGGAAAATGCAAAACGGAAAGTCCCTAATCAAATGCATAATCAAAAGCTCAAACACATTAAACAAATAGATTACAAATGTCATATACTTGACTTAGTTCAGGTATTTCTTATGTTGAAAATGGTGGATGCAACCACGTTTTTTAGCTAGCTAAACTCTCACTTGTATGACAGTTGAAAAAGATTAATCGTCGAATTGAAACATTGTGTAATAAAGTGGTTTTTTCAAACATTTTTAATAAAAGCAAAATAATTGACAGTTTATACAAAACAATAACAATGTCAAAAAACAAATGATACTTAGGACCAATTTTCGTGGAATTGTTATGCAATTGAGTTATTTTTAAAAAGTGTCTATATCTTAATGTACAATTTACAGAAATACAGCTTCATGTGTTTATTTTGAAATCATATCTTGATTGCTATATTGCGTCTTTCTTAATATGTAACTTACAAATGTTTAATGATGGTACAAAACAGCTATTTGACAGATTTAATAGTATTTTTTTTAGTATTTCTTTCAAAGTAATTAAGAAGAAATTTTTTAACAAAATATGAAATTTAATCACAAAGAAGTGTCAAGCAATGTATTATTTTTTAGAAACAAATTACTTAAATTTTGTAAAAGGGTGTTCCTTGATACAAAGCATGTAAAATAAAAAGTGTTATGGATTGTTTGTGTACTACATGATGCATCTGTACATGTCATACTTTTACAAAGACATGTTTTTTTTTATTAAAGTCTCACAACTTATTACATATAAAATATTTACGCCCTTTCTTGTACTCTAATACTTTTATGTGAATGAAATGTTTCTGCCTATGTAGCTATAGAAAAATTATTCTTTAAATTCACTATTACGAGGTTTGTACCTTTAGTTTCCAATACTGTTTTGAAAAGGGAGCCAAAGAACGAACTACAAATGTATAAAACGCAATATGTTCATTAAGGCAACATGAAGTCGGGATTAACAACACTTAAATTATCAGTATGATGAAAGATTGACACTATGTATAGCGGGAGATATTGAATTTAGAATTGAGATTTATGATAACAGAGATGTTTGTAATAAGACTTCATAAAGATAATATGTGCATTAATTTACCATTAGCAGCTATAAATGTGCAAATTATTTAAAATACTATATAAAAAATCCTTGAATCATCAATGAATTAAGATTTCGATAGATTGGTCCTTATTTTGGGTTTCCTAATTTATTTTCTTGAAAATCGTGTTGAAAATGTTTCACATCAACCTTAATTCTTAAATAAATTTTTTTTTTTCATTTTGTTTATTCTTTTTAATCACTATATCTGTTTAATTCTAATTTTATTGTATTTTGTGGTTTTGTGTTCCAGGGTTGATATGCATAAAACTACTAAAGTTAAAATTTGTTTCGAAATGACGGATTTTTCTACATGTCCTACGATAAATTAGTACTACGATTGAACATCTTAACTTCAATGGTTGTATGCATATCAGCCCTGCACTTCTGCTTTTCATAAATCTCAACATCTCTTTAATTCCTATCTATTCTTTGATTAATTAACTTTCGTATTTTTATTTATTTACCCAGTATTATCCATATTTACAATGGTTTGACATTATTTGAATACACTTGAATAAAAGAATCATTGATGACATCAGATTCATTCCCTATCGTATTAATTATTAACGGTGGTCATCTTTTATACAAATCTGCGAAACACGGAGATTACTGAAATGAAAACAATTCATCAATTATTGAGCCACAGGTTCACTACCGATTGTCTATTTTTAATAGAAAAACATACGCAGCAGCTTTTATGTGATTTTCTAGATATTAAGCAGAATAATGATAACTTTTTATTCCATAATTGTTCGCTTTTAATGTAGAGATGCGGTATAATTCAGAAATTTCGCTTATAATTAACTGTCAAAACATGTCAATTTAACATTCACTGTTGATTGTTCGTGTCCATCCAAGGCTCAGTTTGAACTTTTGAACCGCAGTGATGATGAGAAGTAAACAAAATATAATGCCTTTTTTCTTCATTAATTGATTGATTTATTTTAATTAACGTGATTTAGATGAAGGATGGATGTCCATATATTTCTATATTTTTTTCTGCTATAGAATTAATTAATTACAATGACCTCTCAGAATGAATTATTATGTTTATACAGTTGAGGTAGATCGGGTATCTCCTGTCATCTGAAAACAAAACAATCCGTCTTGATTTTTAATGAAATATGATAATTATGAGAGTGGATGTAATTCAATTGTAAGACTTTTCATCTAAGTGCTTTAAAAGGTTTTCCAAAATTACAATTCGTTTTTAACAAAATATTTTAGTTCGGTGGTGGTGTAAATACTACAGGCGTCTGCAAACAGTTTCATACCGTGCAATGTGAATTGTTATGAATTGTTCAACAAATGAATTTATGTTGTTACTATGCACATCCTGTAATACAATGGAGGATGAAGCCCATTTTATTTTATACTGCAAAAAAAATTGCTAAACTAAGAGATAACTTTATAGGAAATGTAATTAAACATATGCCAGATTTTATGTCCTGGCAAGAAAATGAAAAAATTAAATATCTTCTTTGTCCATCAACCTCAAAAGAAGTAGAAAGCTTAGGGTCCTATTTTAAACAGGCATTAGAACTGAGGACAGGGGACTCTTGATTTATGTATAAAATATATTTATATATCATATAGATAGATTGTTTTGCTTTTTTGCTTTTTTTTTTTTTGTTTTCATGGTTTTGTTTGTTAAATGTATTTTGTGTATGTTTATATTATTTGTCACAAACTTATTGTTCAGAGTTTATATGACAATAAATATTTGAATATTTGAGTTGTTACTGGTGAGTGGTGACAAGATAGGGTCAAATTTGATATTGGAGATTTTATCTCTTATTGTTAAGGAGAAATGGCCCATGACATGTGTGAAATTGGCACTTTAATCACTTTTCATGCAATAACTTGTGAACCATCAACCAATGTATTTCAATTTAAATATATGTTGTTACTGATGACATAATGAAGTTCAAAGTCATATAGAAGATTTTTTCTTAGCCGTATTTGGCACAACTTTTTAGAATTTGGGGTCCTCAATGCTCTTCAACTTTGTACTTGTTTGGCTTTATGAGTCTTATGTAGACAAAACGCGCGTCTGGCGCATTATGTTATAATCCTAGTACCTTTGATAACTTTTACACCACTGGGTCGATGCCACTGCTGATTGACGTTTTGTCCCCGATGGTATCGCTAACCCAGAAGTCAGCACTTCGGTGTTGACATGAATATCAATTGTATGGTATTTTTAATAAATTTCCTCTTAAAACACAAACACTTCATATTTTATACAGCAAAACTATGTCAGTACCTCAAATTATAAGTAAAACTAATTTCAGTGGAATTGTTATCCAATTGAGTTATTGTAAAAAAAAATGCGTTAATCTTTATGTGTAATGTAAAGAAATACATCTGCATGTGTAAACTTTGAGATTATATTTTTATTATATCATGACGTATTTCTTAACTGGTAAATATATTACAAACTGTTAATGAGTACAAAACTGCTATTTGAATGATTTAATCATATTTTTAGTATCTTATTCAAAAAGTAAGTTAGACGAAATTTCTGAACAAAATCTGAAATTTAATTAAAAAGAAGTCAAGCAATGTATTGTTTTTTTTAGATACAAATTACTTCAATTTTGTAAAGTGTGTTCTTCGATGCAAAACATGTAAAACAAAAATAAGAAATTGCGCATTAGATTGTCGGCAGAAATATATAACATTGAATAACTCATTGATTTTTTGGTTGAAATTGTATCGGTTAGAATCTTCAATTTAAAATTTCAACAAGTTCATTATAGAAACTTGCGATATTCTCACCTTAAAATTTTCCTCACATTACTAGGCGATCATTCGAAGTATTAACGAAAAGAACTAATACACAATTTGTCCAATAAGTAGGCTCTTCTCCCGACGTTGCTGTGTCATTATGCATCCCCCACATCCAAGCGGGTTCATTCACTATCCTGCTTCTTTTCACTACGACAGCTTTTTTTTTTTATAAATACAGGTTTTAAATATCGAGATATTTTTCAATTTTGCCATATAAGAGGAGGTTACTCAGATAATCTATCTTTTTAAAGAAATGTGTTATAAAGTTTATCGTTTTGTTTTGCAGCAAGAAAATGAGTCCAGTGATCCTAATTTTTATTTTCATTTTAAAAGAACATTACGAGAACCATATTATCATGAGTGATCTTTAAATTGTATCTGTCAAAGAAAAACATATCAATTATTTATTTTTTTTTTTTGTGTTTATAATCTGTAAAAAAATTGAGTTTTGCATAACCTGCAGACTAAAAAAGGCTCGGTTGCAAATTTTTTGTATTATATATTTTTGTAGAGCATTATGTAACAAAATTTTGGCAAATTATTAAAATATATTTATATACATCGATTTAGTTAAGACCTTGATGTTTGGTTACTGTCTGTTGAGTTAACTTCTCATCTCTTTTATTGGCAGCTTCGATTATGTGATCTTGTTTTGTGGTGTACGCTTCCTGATTTGTCAGATATATTAGATTAATTGCACTGTACTTTTTGCCAATATAACTTAAACTATTATGCACATATTTTAGATAAAGGTACTAAATAGGTCATCAAATACTAAATCGTGATGGTTCAAATAACCGGGAAAAGGTCTTCGTTGGTATTTTGCAACAAAGATAATTAGAATTTAGAATTTATTGATCGCCTTAATCAGACTTGTAAACGTTTTTCTTCAATCCAGTATAAGCTGCAAGTGTTGTATAGGTTGTGATTATATTGTTTGTATTGAATCGGAAAACGCATAATAATCCATGCAATAATTTGTTGAAAGAAGATAACTCACGCAACTCAGATATACTGTTTTGTAGAAATCTATTACTGCCTACCTTGTAGTTCGTACAATGATACAGAAAACAGAAACAATATCATTTAGGATAATAACTTTTCTGCATGAATAAAGAAAATCATCGTAACATTCAATGCCGTATTCATTCTTTTGAGGATATGTCTTAACGGTCAATACAACGTATTTACTATTATAACAACCGAAAAGAAAAAAGAAAATTATGTTTGCTGATTATAATTATAGTGTTGTCATCACTGCGTAACAATGTAAAATATTACTATTGTACTATTTTTTTAATGTAGAGCATAACCATTGTACTTTATTCGCATAAAACATTACTTTTTGCACGTAAAACATATCACTCACTCATGTAGCTTGTAATACTACTAGTATTCTAGAGTTTTTCGCTAATGTACTATACCTTCTAGTCAGACAACTGACATTACGGGGAATTGAATGGTATGTCAATATAGAAATAAGGTCATGCGGAATGATTGCCAATGATACAACAATCCGTAATGACTAGAGGACAAAGACATGAACAATTACAGGTCACCGTACAGCCTTCAACAATTAGCAAAACCCATACCGTATAATTAGCGTTTTGTTGTTTGTGTTGATTTTGGATAATATCTTGGCATGAGGAATTCAGATGTTAAACACAAAAGACATTCACTAGTCAACAAAAGTTAAAATACACATGTTTAATTCGAAATAAAAAATATTATTACGGGAAAAGACCTGCAAATCTATCCAAAATCTGACCTAGTCGGAAAGTTAAACAATTACCATGTAATCAAACAAATTTAGGGGCGCACTTCTTTTTGTGGAAACGGATGACACAATCGGCACACAATTTCATAGGTCAGAATAACGTATTTTTAAAATTCGATCGCACATGCTTATATTTCAAACTTTATGTTCAAATAACAATTATTGAAAAGTTGGCTGAAATAAAAAGATTTTTCAGATCAATAAAATTGTCAATAAAACATTGTCATTTTTGCCTTAAATCAATTTTTTTCGTGAGGTGAAATATTCTGTAAACACTTGAACATTTGGACAATTTAGCTTGATACTTATTATTTATGGGAACATTTTTCTTACATCATTTATTTAAGAAAAATTGCTTCCTTATTTAATTTTATTGGGGTTGTGAAAGTGTTGACCGAATCACATTTTGTATGATGTGCGGAGGCGCTCTAATATTAAATAGATGCAAGGACATCACTTCTACACCGCAATAAAATTGCAGAAAGAAACATTTATTCATATTCATGCTTATTAAACCATAGAATAAAGTTTTTATCAAGTTTTTAACCGGTATTTTGTGTCAAAAATGTCGGTTATTGATTTGGGGATGTACGGCGGGCGGCAACCAAATGTTGTCCGTGCATTTACTCATGAAGTGTTCAACCAAACCTTTTAAAATGTTAATATGTTGTTACTGACAACAAAATGGAGGTCAAGTTCAATAATGACGAATTTGACTTTTACCGTTCAGGAGTTACGGTTCTTGAAAGTTAAAAAAATGTTGTGTCCGTGCATTTACTCATGAACCGTTCAACCAAACCTTTTAAAATGTTAATATGTTGTTACTGACAACATAACGGAGGTCAAGTTCAATAATGACGATTTTTACTTTTACCGTTCAGAAGTTACGGTTCTTGAAAGTTTAAAAAATGTTATGTCCGTGCATTTACTCATGAACCGTTCAACCAAACCTTTAAAAATTTCCTATTAGGAGTTTTGGTATATTGATAAATGCCAGAACACAAATAAATGTTAAAGAATCCGGTTTACTGTCATTTTGACAGCTCTTGTTCATCTTTTAAATCACTTGGTAGATACCTCTGCTGGTGATCATCAGCTCAGTAGTCAGTACTTTTGTACTGATATGATTTATAACAATCATTTCTAAAATAGTCCGTTTATAAATTTGGAAATTGTAAAGAAACTAAGGTTTTAAATTCCTCAGACAAATTTGGCCTTATGTTGATATGGCTATTATATTTGGTTATTTTTGGTCATACAGGTCTACAATTGGTTCGGTTCTAATAAATCCTTGGCTTTCAAATATTTGATCTTAAACGTAGTACTGGTGAAGGAAAAATCCGATAAGCGCTTCGGACGCATGAATTATATATAACGTGTTGTTTTGATTTTTCAGTGGAAGCACGTGTCAGAACGAATGTCACATTTCATTTTGTTATGGAGAATTTTTCTATGATTCGATTGTTGTGAGCCGATCAAATTAAAGGGTTCTCGTGAAACGTGCATGTAATTTAATTATTATTTATTAAATATGTAGAGAAATGAAAATAATTTCAATATCAAGATTTTTAATTCACAATTACTTGATTTGATTAATTACTTAATCTAAAAATATTGACAACGTTTCAGTATATAATTTAATGTTATATCATAAAAAAAAACAAAAAATGGGTTTGGCTATACTATGTTGTCCTTTTTGGTTTATAACATTTTATCTTTTAATAAGCTTTGAAATTTTAAATGGTTTAGCCTCGAGCACCAATGAAGAGACATTGATTGTCGAAATGCGCATCTGGTACAGGAAATCTGGTACAGGAAATTTGGTCCCGTTTATGTTATTGCAAGACAAGTTAATACATATCTCTGCTTTATGTGAGTCTATAGATTACGTGATTTTAAGTAGGAAACCGTATTGTTTTGTAATAAGCGTAGTTGTGTATACATCATTATGCCACGCTTATAACAAAACAATACGTTAGCTATTGTATCAAGCAGAGAAATAGTTCGCTATCAGTAACTTATTAAAACTGCCAACTTTTCAAGAGCGTAAAAAACCTTATATTATATGAAGGTCAACCAACAATGGCTCAAAGATGAATGTGTAAGTCAAACTTTCTCAATGATAAGCAATACTAAGTGTTTATGGACATGTATATATATTTTAATAAAAAAAAATATAAAGTTTGGTAATTTTGATATTTCTATTCTCTCCAACCACAAGCTGTAATTTGATTATGTATCTGGAGGTGAAATACCACAATTGATTTCCCCTATTAGTCTTTGTTAAATTTGCACGTTTCAAAAGATTGTGCAGAATTTATCTTTATTTCAAATAAAGAAATACTTGGAATGAGTAGTTTTATCCTACCCAGTATGTTTTTATAGACAAAATTTCTCATAATATTTTATTGTATATAGAAAATAACCATAACTGGAAGTTAATCAATCAAATTTTACCCCTTTTTCCCCTACGTACAAGGTTAAGTAACCATGTAGCCTCAAGTTGCCAAAATGTTCTATAGAAACATCAAATAAATAAAATGGTGCTTTGAAACACCTAAGATATATGTTTATGAATCAGAAATATGTTACTGCAATGAAATATAGGATCAATTTCCTACAAATGTTAAAAAAGGGAATATATCTTGTCGACCCTTTTTCGTATGCAATTGTATTTGGTCGTACTATTATTTCGTGGTATTACACATGAAGAGGCGGACATACCATGAAAAGTCTGTGGTCTTACGAGCAACGGGGCCTATCCTTAACTCTTAACGGGCATTTTTTGTTTTATTTATCTGACATTTTGACTGCTTCGATATTATTATGCCTCAGTAATTAGTTTGCTGTATACATTTTTGGTAACCTTTCTGCCTTTTAATTAACTGTTGTTGTCTGTCTCAAGTTTAATTATGCATTGAAATAATTAACATCTTTTCAAAAAAACTAGAAAAACGGTCAATGTCCAGTCAAGTTTGTGTCTAAAGAGATAGCCAATTAGCACTATTTGACATCTACATAACAGATCTCCAAACTAATCAGACAAAATCAATATACCACAAATAGTTGATAATTTATTCATAACATTTGATTTCTTTTTATCCTTTTTATCTAGATATGTCAGGGAAGAATATTGGATGCGTTATAAATATCTATATATAAATCTAATTGAATGACAAGTGAGAATTCTTATTTAGGGAGGATGGTTATTGGTTTATTGCAATAACATACTCGTTACCAATTTGAATGCACTAGATGTTGATTTTCTCTATATATAAACCATATACAGTCAAGATATGATTTTTATAGTTCGTTCTTATGTTGTGGGAGGTTTGGGATCCTGCTAACATGTTGAACCCCGCCACATTATTTTAGTATATGCCTGTCCCAAGTCAGGAGCCTGTAATTCAGGGGTTGTCGATTGTTCATGTGTTAAATATTTGTTTTTTCGTTCATTTTTTTTTTTATATAAATAAGGCCGTTAGTTTTCTCGTTTGAATTGTTTTACATTGTCTTATCGGGGCCTTTTATAGCTTACTATGCGGTATGGGCTTTGCTCATTGTTGAAGGCCGTACGGTGACCTATAGTTGTTAACGTCTGTGTCATTTTGGTCTCTTGTGGACAGTTGTCTCATTGGCTATCATACCACATCTTCTTTTTTATAAGATATGCTCACTTGAATCTCTCATTGATATCATATGAAATTCGTGTGAGATTCACCTTACACGAGCTTATACACGAAACCATCTGAATTTCACATGAATTGAGAATTATATGAATTTGAAAATTAAGATGTTTCTTGAGATTCTTTATTTTTTGTTTATTAATTCTCACTTGAAATTCACGCGAGTTTCACATGAGATTCAAGTGAGTTTCTTGTATGAGCTCGTTTGATGAGAAAAATATGCATGAACTTCACTTCAGATTCACAAGAATTTAAATTCACGTGAAATTGATGTGGTTGAAATTGCCATGTGTACCTTACTCTAATAGTAATTTTAAACTAAATAAAGATGTTAGTACTGATCTTATTATATTATTTATTTCAGGGATCACATAAAATACATTGACTCTGAAGTGTTATAACATGTATATAGTTGACCATGATTGTCTCTTTATTTTAGTTACCATAGTTTGTATACCAATGACAGTCACAGTAATGATATACCCAGTGTGGATTTACGGAGATTTCATGTGCCGTACTTTAGACTTTATGCAAGGTAATACTTGAATTATTATTATTTCAAAAACCAAAAAACAGAATTGCAAACTATAGACTTTAAGGTAGTTAATCAATATTCAGTAGGTGTAATGAAAATGTATGAAAATAATCGGAATAGCGTGATCTCTAAACGGAAGAACGCCGGGTGCCTATCCGTGCATTTCTCCTCCAAACCCATAATCAGAAGTATGTTTCAAAAGCTAATGAGTGCAACTATTCGGTTCAATTTTATTTTGATTTAGATTCAAAACATATGAAATAGTGGCAACAATGTCAAGAAAAACAGATAATTGTTCAACAAATTGACAAGAACTATATATATATATATATATATATATATATATACCATTCCTAAATTAGATGTGATATGAATTACAGCTCTAATATTAGTGGCTTTATAATCTGTCAGTGATCATTTGATAAGTCGAGCGAACTCAAGAATCGCACCAGCTATGCTTTAACATGACGACGTCGGAAGGCCTAAATTACTATCATAGAATAAAAAGTCAATAACATTCTAATGCATAAATAATTCTTGTAATCTGTTACTGTTTTATTCGGCGAGTGTAATTGATCTGACATACAGGCTTTTATTGCCACTGATGTTGAAATTTAAATTTAAATCCGACGATTCTGAAAGGGAACTGAAAGCAAGTGCAATATGTATACAACATACAACAACTAAGTATTAAAACACTTGAAGCTAGTCAGCCACATGTTGCAGTCATTACGATTACACCATTGAACTTTTTGACAGTAATTGCTGAAATTACAAGACTTTCTACAAAAAATATATTATAATCAATCGTCTTAACATCAAAACTCCTATCGATTGCAATTTGTAATTTAAAAATAATGACAAAACAGTATAAGTTAAACCAATATGGTATAAGAAGTGGAACATTACCATAATCCGGTCGTCAAATGTCAGAAAATCTTATATTATTAATCATAAATCGTATTTTTGTTGAAAAAACATACTTTTTATCACTAATGAATTGCACTAAAAACCATGTTTCTCCGTGCTTTCTGGTCTTAAGATATTTGATGTTTGTCAATTAACGCTCTACTACGCCCATTTACCCTTCTGTCCTCCGCCTTATTTTCAGTTTAAGTTGACATTAGCGATTATGTCAGTACTAGACTCTATGATATATCTAGGTGATGAGGTTGGTTGTCTTCTTAAATGAACTTTTGGCGTGGCTCAGTATTTATAATCCCGACATTGTGTTATTGTGCTATTGTCATTTTTTAAGGTCTTTCCTCTTCCCGAGGAAAGACCTTATTGTTTTTCTAATGTTTTTTTTTCTTTTTTTTTTCCTTCCAGCATTTGTTTGGCACGCCCTCCTACCGCTTCTATTGGAGTTATCAATACCAAATTTGAACCATCGATAGACCTCATCATGAACTTTTGTAGGATTTCATCATCCCCTTTAGAAGTTATCTCCCTTTTATTGATTTTTTTCAACATGGCCCCCCCTAAATGTTTTAAAAGATATCATGACCTTATTTAGACAATAAGTAGATATTATTATGATGTATTTCCATATGAGGCTGCATAGGATTTCATCATCCCCTTTGAGAGTTATATCCCCTTGAAGAAATTTCTTTTATTTGTATTTTTCTTTAAAAGTATTAGAGATAGAATCAATTTGAAAATGGCAGCATATACAAGAACAGATGGCAATGTGTATAAACATAAACAATTAATTTGTTACTAAGCCTTATAAGGAGTTATTTCCCTTTAAAAATTATAAATATTTTTCGAAAAGTTCTATTTCAAGAACCAGAAGTCATAGAGACTTGGAACCTTCACCAATAATCTTAAATTCATATGACCTTTAATATGCACCTAAGGTCAAAGGTCACCGACTGCAAAAAAATTTACGCTGCAATTTCAAGCTTACATATTAGGAAAACGATAAGACTTTGCTGCATACATACAGTGCATAAAATGTTCTTCTCGACAAGCTTTACATTTTATACAATAAGCCCAAAAATGTCCGACCGTCTGTTCAAAAGTTACAACGGGATGATTCTTAAAAGTATAGTATTGTGTGTATATCTTTTAAAATGTAACAGATATCAACCTACTATAAAGTGCAAAGATGATCAGTAATTCAAGACCTTCAATTTGAGGTCAATGTCAGGTCATGATGAAATTTCACCTTGACCTTCACAGTATACAATGACCTTGACCTTGTGATAGTTGAAAGATAAAGTGGTCCTGAGTTGAATGGTGATAGTCCCATGTCTCTACGACTTCCGGTTCTTAAGTTTAGTATTGCATCATATATTTGATGATTAATTGTGACCTTGGTGAACTTTAATATTGTCCCAATTCTTTTTCTATAATGGTGTCCTTCAACTGTAGATCATTTATCATTTAACAGATTTGAGATATCTATTGTCGTTTTAGAGATAAAGCAGTTTGAAGTTTTTCGAGCGGAGGCATGTATTTCTGAATCATCAAGAGCTTACTACTTAAAATGTTTTAGAAATTGAAGAAGTTAATATAGTTATATGTTTGCCCAAATACCAAAAACATTCCATGGAAAATAACGCCAAAAATTCAATTTGAAATTTTCAAGTTTTGAATTGACTTTGTAAGTTTCATAACTTCTATTTATATAATTGATATTGCATCATTATTTGCACTTTGTCAAATGGGGTCATCTGATATATCAAATTGAAGGCCTTAATAAAGTCTACTTAAAAATGAAAATTTTAAACCCCCTTTTCATCCCAGGGGGACGGGTGGGGTCATTTAGTGCAAAAATTCAAATTTCTCAGATGGTAAGGTTGTCGCATATCAAATGAAAGAACGTAAAGCGTACATTGCAAATTTCAAATTGACGTCCCCAAAAATTGGTTGAATGGGGTCATTGAGTGCAAAAAATAAATTTGCTTTTAAGATAGGGTTGTTGTATATCAAATGAAAGGTCATGATGTGTACATTTGAAATATCAAATTCCTGACCTCCAAAAATTTGTAAGATAGGGTTATTAAGTGCAAAAATCAAACTTTCTAGAACATGGCGTTGTCGCATATCAAATGAAAGCTCATCTACTCTATGTTACATGTATCATACTTCCGATCTCAAAAATGTAGGCGGATGAGGTCATTAAGTGTAAAAAGCGAAAAGTTTCAGAAGGTATGCTTGTCGTATATCAAACGAAAGGTCATACAAAATACAATACGAAAACATCACTTTTACAGGAAAGACCTTTCAATTGTTTTACAAACAATTGAGATACTAGTTTTTTTTTTTTTTTTTTTTTTTCATCCAGCATTTGTTTAACATGGCCTCCCCTTGTTTCTATTGGAGTTATCAAGACCAAATATGGACCATCGGTAGACCTCATCATGAAGTATTACCAGATGAGGCTGTGTAGGATTTCATCATCCCCTTTAGAAGTTATCTCCCTTTTATTGGTTTTTTTCGACATGGCCCCCCCTCGTTGTTTTTGAAGATATCATGACCTTATTTGGACAATAGTTAGATCTCATCATGATGTGTTACCATATGAGGCTGCTAAGGATTTCATCATTCCCTATGAGAGTTATGTCCCCTTGAAGCAATTTCTTTCTTTTACATTTTTCTCAAAAAGTATTCAAGATAGAATCGATTTGAAAACGG
This sequence comes from Mytilus galloprovincialis, assembly GCF_965363235.1. NCBI lineage: Eukaryota > Metazoa > Mollusca > Bivalvia > Mytilida > Mytilidae > Mytilus > Mytilus galloprovincialis. The sequence goes on along the minus strand of NC_134838.1, from coordinate 19,728,349 downwards.
CAACATGTACAGGAACAGATGGCAATGTTAATTAACATATACAATCATTTTGTTGTTAACCCTTATAAGGAGTTATTTCCCTTGAAAAAATATAAACAATTTTTGAAAAATTGTATCTCGAGAACCGGAAGTCATAAAGACTTGGGACCTACACCAATAATCTTAAGTTCATGTGACCTTTAATTTGCACCCAAGGTCAAAGGTCACCGAGTGCAAAAAAAAATTACGCTGCAATTTCAAGCTTTCATATTAAGAAAACGATAAGAGTTTGCTGCATACTTACAACGTATAAAATGTTCCTCTCGACGAGCTCTACATTTTATACACTGACCTCAAAAGAGTCCGACTGTCTGTTCAAAAGTTACAACGGGATGATTCTTAAAAGTATAGTACTGTGTGTATATCTTTTTAAAGGTAACAGATATCAACCTACTATAAACTGCAAAGATGATCAGTAGTTCAATACCTTCAATTTGAGGTCAATGTCAGGTCATGATGAAATTTCACCTTGACCTTCATATTTTACTATGACCTTGACCTTGTAATATTTGAAAGGTCAAGTGGTCCTGAGTTGAATGGTGATAGTCCCATGTCTCTACGACTTCCGGTTCTCAAGTTTTGTATTGCATCATATATTTGATGATTAATTGTGACCTTGGTGAACTTTGAAATTGTCCCAATTCTTTTTTTATAATGTTGTCCTTCAACTGTAGATCATTTATCATTTAACAGATTTGAGATATCTATTGTCGTTTTAGAGATAATGCAGTTTGAAGTTTTTCGAGCGGAGGCATGTATTTCTGAATGATCAAGAGCTTACCACTTAAAATGTTTTAGAAATTGAAGAGGTTGACATAGTTATATGTTTGACCAAATACCAAAAACATTCCATGGAAAAAAACACCAAAAAATCAATTTGAAATTTTCAAGTTTTGCATTGACTTTGTAAGTTTCATAACTTCTATTTATATAATTGATATTGCATCATTATTTGCACTTTGTCAAATGGGGTCATCTGACATATCAAATTGAAGGTCTTAATAAACTCTACTTAAAAATGAAAATTTTAAACCCCCTTTTCATCCAAGGGGGACGGGTGGGGTCATTTAGTGCAAACATTCAAATTTCTCAGATGGTAAGGTTGTCGCATATCAAATGAAAGAACATAAAGCGTACATTTCAAATTTCAAATTGACGTCTCCCAAAAATGGGTTGGATGGGGTCATTTAGTGCAAAAAATAAATGTTCTTTTAAGGTAGGGTTGTTGTATATCAAATGAAAGGTCATGATGTGTACATTTGAAATATCAAATTCCCGACCTCCAAAAATTTGTTGGATAGGGTTATTAAGTGCAAAAATCAAACTTTCAAGAACATGGTGTTGTCGCATATCAAACGAAAGCTCATCTACTCTGTTCCATATATCATAATTCCGATCTCAAAAATGTAGACGGATGAGGTCATTAAGTGTAAAAAGCGAAAAGTTTCAGAAGGTGTGCTTGTCGTATATCAAACGAAAGGTCGTACAAAGTACAATACGAAAACATCACTTTTACAGGAAAGACCTTTCAATTGTTTTACAAACAATTGAGATACTAGTGTTTTTTCTTTTTTAAGGTCTTTCCCCTACATGGGAAAGACCTTATTGTTTTTCTAATGTTTTTTCTTTTTCTTTTTTTTCTTTTTTTTCTTCCAACATTTTTTTGACATGCCCGCCTCTTGTTTCTGTTGAAGTTATTAAGACCAAATATGGACCATCGCTAGACATCACCAAGATGTATTATCAAATGACCCTGTTAAGGATTTCATCAACCCCTTTAGGAGTTATCTCTCTTTTATTGATTTTTTTCAACATGGCACCCCCTCGTTGGTTTTGAAGATATCATGACCTTAATTGGACATAATGTAGATCTCATCATGATGTATTACCATGTGAGACTGAATAGATTGTTATCGTCCCCTATGAGAGTTATATCCCCTTGAAACAATTTCTTTTCTTTGCATTTTTCTCAAAAAGTATAAAAGATAGAATCGATTTGAAAACGGCAACATGTACAGGAACAGATGGCAATGTTAATGAACATGTACAATCATTTTGTTATAAACCCTTATAAGGAGTTATTCCCTTTGAAAAATTGTACATAATTTTAGAAAAAATGTATTTCGAGAACCAGAAGTCATAGAAACTTGGGACCTTCACCAATAATCTTTAATTAATGTGACCTTTAAAATGCAGTCAAGGTCAAAGGTCACTGAGTGCAAAAAAAATTTACGCTGCAATTTCAAGCTTACATATTAGAAAAACGATAAGAGTTTGCTGCATACATACAGCGTATAAAATGTTCCTCTCGACGAGCTCTACATTGTATACGATCAGTCCAAAAATGTCCGACTGTCTGTTCAAAAGTTACAACAGGATGATTCTTAAAAGTATAGTATTTTGTGTATATCTTTTTAAAGGTAACAGATATCAACCTACTATAAACTGCAAAGATGATCAGTAAGTCAAAACCTTCAATTTGAGGTCAATGTCAGGTCATGATGAAATTTCACCTTGACCTTCACATTATACAATGACCTTGACCTTGTGATATTAAAAAGGTCAAGTGGTCCTGAGTTGAATGGTGGTAGTCCTATGTCTCTACGACTTCCGGTTCTCAAGTTTAGTATTGCATCATTATTTGATGATTCATTGTGACCTTGATAAACTTTTGAGTTGTCCCAATTTCTTTTCTACAATGTTGTCATTCACTTGCAGATCATTTATCATTTAACAGATTTGAGATATCTATTGTCGTTTGCAAGATAATGCAGTTTGAAATTTTGCGAGCGGGAGCATGTATTTCGGAATCGACAACACCTTACCACTTAAAATGTTTTAGAAATTGGAGAGGTTAACATAGTTATATGTTTGACCAAATACCAAAAACATTCCATGGAAAAAAAACACCAAAAAATCCATTTGAAAATTTCCGGTTTTGCATTGACTTTGTGAGTTTCATAAGTTCTATTTATATAGTTGATATTGCATCATTTTTGGCACTTTGTCAAATGGGGTCATTTGATATATTAAATTGAAGGTCTCAATAAACTCTACTCAAAGATAAAAATTTTAAACCCCCCTTTTTTATCCCAGGGGGAAGGAGGGGGTCATTTAGTGCAAAAATTCAAATTTGTCAGATGGTGAGGTTGTCGCATATCAAATGAAAGAACATAAAGCGTACATTTCAAATTTCAAATTGACTACCCCAAAAAAATGGTTGGGTGGGGTCATTGAGTGCAGAAAATACCTTTTCTTATAAGATAGGGTTGTTGTATTTCAAATGAAAGGTTATGATGTGTACATTTCGAATATCAAATTCCCAACCTCCAAAAATTAGTTGGATGGGGTTATTAAGTGCAAAAATCAAACTTTCTAGAACATGGCGTTGTCGCATATCAATTGAAAGATCATCAAGTCTACATTACCTATATTATACTTTCGATCTCGAAAATGTAGGCGGATGGGGTCATTTAGTGTAAAAAGCAAAAAGTTTCAGAAGGTATGCTTGTCGTATATCAAACGAAAGGTCGTACAAAGCACATTACGAAAACATCATTTTTACAGGAAAGACCTGTCAATTGTTTTACAAACAATTGAGATACTAGTTTTTCTTTTTTTTTCTTCCAACATTTTTTTGGCATGGCCTCCCCATGTTTCTTTTGAAGTTATCAAGACCAAACATGGACCATCGATAAACCTCATCATGAGGTATAACCAGATGACCCTGTTAAGGATTTCATCATCCCCTTTATAAGTTATCTCCCTTTTATTAGTTTTTTTCAACATAGCCCCCTCTCGTTGTTTTTCAAGATATCATTACCCTTTTTTAACAATAGGTAGATCTCATCATGATGTATTACCATATGAGGTTGAATAGGATTGCATCGTCCCCTATGAGAGTTATATCCCCTTGAAGCAATTTCTTTCCTTTGCATTTTTCTCAAAAAGTATTAGAGATAGAATTGATTTGAAAACGGCAACATGTACAGGAACGGATGGCAATGTTAATGAACATGTACAATCATTTTGTTATTAACCCTTATAAGGAGTTATCCCCCTTGAAAAATTGTACACAATTTTAAAAAAATCTATTTCGAGAACCGGAAGTCGTACAGACCTGGGACCTTCACCAATAACCTTTACTGCATGTGACCTTCAATATGCATACAAGGTCAAAGGTCACCAAGTGCAAAAAAAAATTACGCTGCAATTTAAAGCTTGCATATTAAGAAAACGATAAGAGTTTGCTGCATACTTACAGCGTATAAAATGTTCCTCTCGACGAGCTCTACATTTTATGTAATAAGCCCAAAAATGTCCGACCGTCTGTTCAAAAGTTACAACGGGATGATTCTTAAAAGTATAGTATTTTGTGTATATCTTTTTAAAGGTAACAGATATTAACCTACTATAAACTGCAAAGATGATCAGTAATTCAAGACCTTCAATTTGAGGTCAATGTCAGGTCATGATGAAATTTCACCTTGACCTTCACAGTATACTATGACCTTGACCTTGTGATATTTGAAAGGTCAAGTGGTCCTGAGTTGAATGGTGCTAGTCCCATGTCTCTACGACTTCCGGTTCTTAAGTTTGGTATTGCATCATATATTTGATGATTAATTATGACCTTGGTGAACTTTAAAATTGTCCCAATTCTTTTTCTATAATGTTGTCCTTTAACTGCAGATCATTTATCATTTAACAGATTTGAGATATCTATTGTCGTTTTAGAGATAATGCAGTTTGAAGTTTTGCGAGCGGAGGCATGTATTTCTGAATCAACAAGAGCTTACCACTTAAAATGTTTTAGAAATTGAAGAGGTTAACATAGTTATATGTTTGACCAAATACCAAAAACATTCCATGGAAAAAAACACCAAAAAATCAATTTGAAATTTTCAAGTTTTGCATTGACTTTGTAAGTTTCATAACTTCTATTTATATAGTTGATATTGCATCATTATTTGAAATTTGTCAAATGGGGTCATCTGATATATCAAATTGAAGGTCTTAATAAACTCTACTTACAAATGAAAATTTTAAACCCCCTTTTCATCCAAGGGGGACGGGTTGGGTCATTTAGTGCAAACATTCAAATTTCTCAGATGGTAAGGTTGTCGCATATCAAATGAAAGAACATAAAGTGTACATTTCAAATTTCAAATTGACGTCTCCCAAAAATGGGCTGGATGGGGTCATTGAGTGCAAAAAATAAATGTTTTTTTAAGATAGGGTTGTTGTATATTAAATGAAAGGTCATGCTATGTACATTTGAAATATCAAATCTCGACCTCCAAAAATTAGTTGGATAGGGTTATTAAGTGCAAAAATCAAACTTTCTAGAACATGGCGTTGCTGCATATCAAATGAAAGCTCATCTACTCTATGTTACATATATCATAATTCCAATCTCAAAAATGTAGGCGGATGAGGTCATTAAGTGTTAAAAGCAAAAAGTTTCAGAAGGTATGCTTGTCGTATATCAAACGAAAGGTCGTACAAAGTACATTGCGAAAACATCACTTTTACAGGAAAGACCTTTCAATTGTTTTACAAACAATTGAGATACTAGTTGTTTTTCTAATGTTTTTTTTTCTTTTTTTTTTCCTTCCAGCATTTGTTTGGCACGCCCTCCTACCGCTTCTATTGGAGTTATCAATACCAAATTTGAACCATCGATAGACCTCATCATGAACTTTTGCCAGATGAACTTTTGTAGGATTTCATCATCCCCTTTAGAAGTCATCTCCCTTTTATTGATTTTTTTCAACATGGCATCCCCTAAATGTTTTAAAAGATATCATGACCTTATTTAGACAATAGGTAGATATTATCATGATGTATTACCATATGAGGCTGCATAGGATTTCATCATCTCCTTTGAGAGTTATATCCCCTTGAAGCAATTTCTTTTATTTGTATTTTTCTTTAAAATTATTAGAGATAGAATCGATTTGAAAATGGCAGCATATACAAGAACAGATGGCAATGTTTATAAACATAAACAATTAATTTGTTACTAAGCCTGATAAGGAGTTATTTCCCTTTAAAAATTATAAATATTTTTTGAAAAGTTCTATTTCGAGAACCAGAAGTCATAGAGACTTGGAACCTTCACCAATAATCTTGAATTCATATGACCTTTAATATGCACCTAAGGTCAAAGGTCACCGAGTGCAAAAAAAAAATTACGCTGCAATTTCAAGCTTACATATTAGGAAAACGATAAGACTTTGCTGCATACATACAGCGCATAAAATGTTCTTCTCGACGAGCTCTACATTTTATACAATAAGCCCAAAAACGTCCGACCGTCTGTTCAAAAGTTACAACGGGATGATTCTTAAAAATATAGTATTGTGTGTATATCTTTTTAAATGTAACAGATATCAACCTACCATAAAGTGCAAAGATGATCAGTAATTCAAGACCTTCAATTTGAGGTCAATGTCAGGTCATGATAAAATTTCACCTTGACTTTCACAGTATACAATGACCTTGACCTTGTGATAGTTGAAAGTTTAAGTGGTCCTGAGTTGAATGGTGCTAGTCTCATGTCTCTACGACTTCCGGTTCTTAAGTTTAGTATTGCATCATATATTTGATGATTAATTGTGACCTTGGTGAACTTCGAAATTGTCCCAATTCTTTTTCTATAATGTTGTCCTTTAACTGCAGATCATTTACCATTTAACAGATTTGAGATATCTATTGTCGTTTTAGAGATAATGCAGTTTGAAGTTTTGCGAGCGGAGGCGTGTATTCCTGAATCAACAAGAGCTTACCACTTAAAATGTTTTAGAAATTGAAGAGGTTAATATAGTTATATGTTTGCCCAAATACCAAAAACATTCCATGGAAAAAAACACCAAAAAATTAATTTGAAATTTTCAAGTTTTGCATTGACTATGTAAGTTTCATAACTTTTATTTATAGAGTTGATATTGCATCATTATTTGCACTTTGTCAAATGGGGTCATCTGATATATCAAATTGAAGGTCTTGATAAAGTCTACTTAAAAATGAAAATTTTAAACCCCCATTTCATCCCAGGGGGACGGGTGGGGTCATTTAGTGCAAACATTCAAATTTCTCAGATGGTAAGGTTGTCGCATATCAAATGAAAGAACATAAAGCGTACATTTCAAATTTCAAATTGACGTCTCCCAAAAATGGGTTGGATGGGGTTATTGAGTGCAAAAAATAAATTTTCTTTTAAGATAGGGTTGTTGTATATCAAATGAAAGGTCATGATGTGTACATTTGAAATATCAAATTTCTGACCTCCAAAAATTAGTTGGATAGGGTTATTAAGTGCAAAAATCAAACTTTCTAGAACAAGGCGTTGTCGCATATCAAATGAAAGCTCATCTACTCTATGTTACATATATCATACTTCCGATCTCAAAAATGTAGCCGGATGAGGTCATTTAGTGTTAAAAGAGAAAAGTTTCAGAAGGTATGCTTGTCGTATATTTAAGGTCTTTCCCCTACATGGGAAAGACCTTATTGTTTTTCTAATGTTTTTTTAAGGTCTTTCCCCTTCGTGAGGAAAGACCTTATTGTTTTTCTAATGTTTTTTTTTTTTTTTTCTTCCAGCATTTTTTTGGTAAGCCCTCCTACCGCTTCTATTGCAGTTATCAATACCAAATTTGAACCATCGATAGACCTCATCATGAAGTTGTACCAGATGAACTTTTGTAGGATTTCATCATCCCCTTGAGAAGTTATCTCCCTTATATTGATTTTTTTCAACATGGCCCCCCTTCGTTGTTTTTGAAGATATCATGACTTTATTTGGACAATAGGTAGATCTAATCCTGATGTATTACCATATGAGGCTGCAAAGGATTTCATCATCCCCTATGAGAGTTATATCCCCTTGAAACAATTTCTTTCCTTTGCATTTTTCTCAAAAAGTATAAGAGATAGAATCGATTTGAAAACGGCAACATGTACAGGAACAGATGGCAATGTTAATAAACATGTACAATCATTTTGTTATTAACCCTTATAAGGAGTTATTCCCCTTGAAAAATTGTACATAATTTAAAAAAAATTGTATTTCGAGAACCAGAAGTCGTAGAGACTTGGGACCTTCACCAATACTCTTTAATTCATGTGACCTTTAATATGCAGTCAAGTTCAAAGGTCACTGAGTGCAAAAAAAAATTACGCTGCAATTTCAAGCTTACATATTAGAAAAACGATAAGACTTTGCTGCATACATACAGCGTGTAAATTGTTCCTCTCGACGAGCTCTACATTTTATACAATAAGCCCAAAAATGTCCGACTGTCTGTTTAAAAGTTACAACGGGATGATTCTTAAAAGTGTAGTTTTGTGTGTATATCTTTTTAAAGGTAACATATATCAACCTACTATAAACTGCAAAGATGATCAGTAAGACAAGACCTTCAGTTTGAGGTCAATGTCAGGTTATGATGAAATTTCACCTTGACCTTCACAGTATACTATGACCTTGACCTTGTGATAGTTGAAAGGTCAAGTGGTCCTGAGTTGAATGGTGCTAGTCCAATGTCTCTACGACTTCTGGTTCTTAAGTTTGGTATTGCATCATATATTTGATGATTAATTGTGACCTTGGTGAACTTTGAAATTGTCTCAATTCTTTTTCTATAATGTTGTCCTTCAACTGTAGATCATTTATCATTTAACAGATTTGAGATATCTATTGTCGTTTTAGAGATAATGCAGTTCGAAGTTTTGCGAGCGGAGGCGTGTATTTCTGAATCAACAACAGCTTACCACTTAAAATGTTTTAGAAAATGTAGAAGTTAACATAGTTATATGTTTAACCAAATGCCAAAAACATTCCATGGAAAAAAAACCGCCAAAAATTCAATTTGAAATTTTCATGTTTTGCATTGACTTAGTTAGTTTCATAACTTCTATTTATATAGTTGATATTGCATCATTTTTTGCACTTTGTAAAATGGGGTCATCTGATATATCAAATTGAAGGTCTTAATAAACTACTTATAAATGAAAATTTTAAACACCCTTTTCATCCCAGGGGGACGGGTGGGGTCATTTAGTGCAAAAAATTAAATTTCTCAGATGGTAAGGTTGTCGCATATCAAATGAAAGAACATAAAGTGTACATTTCAAATTTCAAATTGACGTCTCCCAAAAATGGGTTGGATGGGGTTATTGAGTGCAAACATTAAATTTTGTTTTAAGATAGGGTTGTTGTATATCAAATGAAAGGTCATGATGTGTACATTTGATATATGAAATTCCCGACCTCCAAAAATTACTTGGATAGGGTTATTAAGTGCAAAAATCAAACTTTCTAGAACATGGCGTTGTCGCATATCAAATGAAAGCTCATCTACACTGTGTTGCATATATCATACTTCCGATCTCAAAAATGTAGGCGGATGAGGTCATGAGGATGCTTGTCGTATATCAAACGAAAGGTCATACAAAGTACATTACGAAAACCTCACTTTTACAGGAAAGACCTTTCAATTGTTTTACAAACAATTGAGATACTAGTTTTTTTTTTTTTTTTTTCTTTCATCCAGCATTTGTTTAACATGGCCTCCCCTTGTTTCTATTGGAGTTATCAAGACCAAATATGGACCATCGGTAGACCTCATCATGAAGTATTACCAGATGAGGCTGTGTAGGATTTCATCATCCTCTTTAGAAGTTATCTCCCTTTTATTGGTTTTTTTCGACATGGCCCCCCCCTCGTTGTTTTTGAAGATATCATGACCTTATTTGGACAATAGTTAGATCTCATCATGATGTGTTACCATATGAGGCTGCTAAGGATTTCATCATTCCCTATGAGAGTTATGTCCCCTTGAAGCAATTTTTTTCTTTTACATTTTTCTCAAGAAGTATTTAAGATAGAATCGATTTGAAAACGGCAACATGTACAGGACCAGATGGCAATGTTAATTAACATATACAATCATTTTGTTGTTAACCCTTATAAGGAGTTATTTCCCTTGAAAAAATATAAACAATTTTTGAAAAATTGTATCTCGAGAACCGGAAGTCGTAAAGACTTGGGACCTACACCAATAATCTTAAGTTCATGTGACCTTTAATTTGCACCCAAGGTCAAAGGTCACCGAGTGCAAAAAAAAATTAAGCTGGAATTTCAAGCTTTCATATTAAGAAAACGATAAGAGTTTGCTGCATACTTACAGCAAATAAAATGTTCCTCTCGACGAGCTCTACATTTTATACACTGACCTCAAAAGAGTCCGACTGTCTGTTTAAAAGTTACGACGGGATGATTCTTAAAAGTATAGTAGTGTGTGTATATCTTTTTAAAGGTAACAGATATCAACCTACTATAAACTGCAAAGATGATCAGTAGTTCAAGACCTTCAATTTGAGGTCAATGTCAGGTCATGATGAAATTTCATCTTGACCTTCACATTTTACTATGACCTTGACCTTGTAATATTTGAAAGGTCAAGTGGTCCTGAGTTGAATGGTGATAGTCCCATGTCTCTACGACTTCCGGTTCTCAAGTTTTGTATTGCATTATATATTTGATGATTAATTGTGACCTTGGTGAACTTTGAAATTGTCCCAATTCTTTTTTTATAATGTTGTCCTTCAACTGTAGATCATTTATCATTTAACAGATTTGAGATATCTATTGTCGTTTTCGAGATAATGCAGTTTGAAGTTTTTCGAGCGGAGGCATGTATTTCTGAATCATCAAGAGCTTACCACTTAAAATGTTTTAGAAATTGAAGAGGTTGACATAGTTATATGTTTGACCAAATACCAAAAACATTCCATGGAAAAAAACACCCAAAATTCAATTTGAAATTTTCAAGTTTTGCATTGACTTTGTAAGTTTCATAACTTCTATTTATATAATTGATATTGCATCATTATTTGCACTTTGTCAAATGGGGTCATCTGATATATCAAATTACAGGTCTTAATAAACTCTACTTAAAAATGAAAATTTTAAACCCCCTTTTCATCCCAGGGGGACGGGTAGGGTCATTTAGTGCAAACATTCAAATTTCTCAGATGGTAAGGTTGTCGCATATCAAATGAAAGAACATAAAGCGTACATTTCAAATTTCAAATTGACGTCTCCCAAAAATGGGTTGGATGGGGTCATTGAGTGCAAAAAATAAATGTTCTATTAAGGTAGGGTTGTTGTATATCAAATGAAAGGTCATGATGTGTACATTTGAAATATCAAATTCCTGACCTCCAAAAATTTGTTGGATAGGGTTATTTAGTGCAAAAATCAAACTTTCAAGAACATGGTGCTGTCGCATATGAAACGAAAGCTCATCTACTCTGTTCCATATACCATAATTCCGATCTCAAAAATGTATACGGATGAGGTCATTAAGTGTAAAAAGCGAAAAGTTTCAGAAGGTGTGCTTGTCGTATATCAAACGAAAGGTCATACAAAATACAATACGAAAACATCACTTTTACAGGAAAGACCTTTCAATTGTTTTACAAACAATTGAGATACTAGTTTATTATTTTCTTTTTTCTTTTTTGATTATGTACTTTGTCCGTAGAATGTGTATATGCCAATTTGTTTTTCTTTGTCGAATTATTTATTTCTTTTTATGGTGATTCAGATTATATTTCAATGTTGACTCTATGCTCCATGTTTTTACACTTTCACCTATCATGTCTGGTCGTTTTGCTCATTCATTGTTGTGAATATAATGCAATTATATGCGACGGTTATACAAGTGAGGGGTTTAGCTAGCCATGAAACCAGGTTTAATCCACAAAAATTCCACAAAAGGAAGTGTATGTTCTAATTCAGTAATATGACAGTTGTTTGCCATTCATTTGATGTATTGGAAATTTAGATTTTGCAATTTTATAAAGGACTTTCCGTTCTGAATTGTACTTCGGTATTTTTTAAAGTAATTATCAATGTTATAAACTTGAATGAAGCGCTTAAAAATAGATTGAAGATGTGTATTTTCTTTTGAAATTTGTTCTGAGGTTTCACATATGAGAGTATCATATTTGTCACTGCAATTGGTATGGGGTACATCGCTGATGTAATGTGTGACTCCAACAATTTTATTCAAGACTATACAAAGTTTGCATGATGATTCCACAAGATTCAAGATATGGATCTTCTATTGTAAACAGTTTTCCTAAGCGATAATTGTCTTTACTTTAGACAGTTTTGTTGTGAAATGTTATAAAGCGTACCTAGATGTGTACCGATCTTGAACTATATGCAACTCCAACTGTCTTTCTTCAACATCTGTAACTCTTTTGTCAGTAACTGCACTCCTAAATGTACCTTATGCTTTACCAGACTTTCCTTGTGGAAATTAGTCAATTTTTATATTAGGTTTTCGATGGTCTTCAACTTCTGAATTGATTTGATTTTACAACTGTTTTCATTCGAGTACCACTTATGAGCCTTGTGTAGACTAAAAGCACGTCTGTCATATTAAATTAAAGCCTGGTATCTTTGATGATTATTTTTATTAAGAGAGGTATAACATTCATTGATATATTAAAGAAAATCTGGATAATTCAAAAAGAACTTATCATATTAGTATCTACAGATCTAATGGGGGTTGTAACGTTTCATCTTAAATAAAGCAAGTCATAAACTGTGATTTGTGTTTTGAAAAATCAAATCTGCGATAAGAGGGTCATAGTCAGTTCACAATTTTTACAATGAATTAAAAATTTTTGGGGGTGCAAATTTGATGATATTATTGACAGTTTTTCGCTTTATTCAATTCAAGTTGAATAAAAAAAAATAGTTTCCACATACTTGGAGTTAAATAAAGACAACAGTAGTATGCCGTGGTTCGAAACTAATAAATCGATAGAGAAAAAAATCAAATCCAGGTTACAAACTAAAACTGAGGGAAACACAACATTAAAATGTAACACACACAGAAACGAACTATAATATAACAATTGCCATTTTCCTGACTTGCTACAGGACATTTAAAAAAAAATGGTGGGTTGAACCTGATTTTGTGGCATGCCAAACATACAAATACAAATAAATGGGAGAACATGTAGGACAGAAAACCACACGAATAATAGCTAATAAATGGTACCAGGTTTAAAATTTAATACGCCAGACGTACGTTTCATCCACACAAGACTAACCAGTGACGCTCAGATGAAAAAAGTTCGAAAGCCAAAACAAGTACAAAGTTAAAGAGCACTGAGGACCAAAAGTTTCAAACAATTGTGCCCAATACGGCTAGGGTTTTCTGCCTGGGATAAAAACATCCTTATTATTTAGAATAATTCATACTTTTACAAACAGTAAATTTTATAAAAAAAGACTAACTACAGAATAAAAAAGGATACATTACATAAAACAACGTAATACACAGCCAGGTTAGCCAAAGACCAACGCACAAAGTGACGTCAGCTTTGAAATTCTAAAAAAACACACAAAGTGACTTCACATTTGAATTTGTAAAAATATTTCCCAAAAATAAGACAGAATCAGGATTGATTTAAGATTAGATTTGTAATACTAAAAACTAAACTATTGGTTGTAAAGTTAAAGTAAAAGTGAGAGTAAAATAACAAAAATACCGGACTCCGAGGTAGATTCAAAACGGAAAGTCCCGTACAGGCATTTTCGTATGTACAAAGTGATGGATTAAAGCTGGTTTTATAGCTAGCTAAACCTTTCACTCGTACGACATTCTTATTAAATTCCATTATATTGACAATGTGTACATAAAAGGTAAAAATGTCAAAATAGGGGAACAATTGTCAACATTGTGATTTCATTTTATTCACTATAAAAGCAAACACAAATGTAACAAAGAAACACTTAAAGCATTTAAACAAAGCGCATAGGTGTAAATGAAAGACAAGAATACAAAAATTTACTATTGAACAATAACACAATGACGGGATGTATTAGTACCGAGCATCGTCAAATGGATATCATCAAATACAGACTTAACAATAAAAGTAATTTTCGAAATGACAATTAAAATAATACTATAATTATTAATTAATTAAGATGATAAATAACGTCAGTACTCAGAGTTCATACTTCAATACCATGGTGCATTATTTGTGGAGTTGATATGGAATATTCATCAACAAGGTCGTGGTACCTTCCGATGAACTTACCAACTAGTACATTATAAATGCATTGGAAGTTGTTTTCCTTTAAGCCATAAAGGTTTTGTGTTGTTTCTATAATACGAAATTGTATACCAAATTGATTTTTTTTTGTCCATATTTCAAGGAAATAGCACCCTCATATATCTTTTGTATCATATGCGCTTATTGTTTATAAATAATGGCTATACATTAGTATTAGAAATTCAGTGTTTGCTTCTTGCAAACACAAGCAACAAGTGAACGATATTACTATTGACCAGAGCTTTTATTCGCAAAAACCTAGTCGCTGACTTTTAAATGATCTTTCATCGAATAATTACGGTCTGGATGATTCCTATAAGCATGAATAAAAAGACTGGCGAAAGTCAATACTGTACAATTATCCCATCAATAAAGGTACTAAAAGCATTAAGATGTTTGGTTTCTTTGTTTAATCACGACCTATCGTATAACAATGTTAAGTTCCTCGAGGTAATTATTGAACGATCTCGTCTACAAGAAAGTACATCATAGATTATTATGTTTAATTATGTTTTATGACTGAAATCTTCAGAAAAGTTCGAGGCCATATATATACTTGAACATAAATATACATTGTCCAGACAAGATACATCATGGTTTGACGAGAGAGAAAAAATATTTTATGTAGTTAGTTCAAGGGTAATACATATACTATGTTACGATTTAGAAGAAAAGCCAGTACTGTTTTCTTTAAGTTTTTTTCTGATATTTTAGTTTCTATATAATATTGTTTTTGACCATTGAGAGCAAAAATTATCAATTCGAAAATGCCTTTGAAAGATTTTAAGAATTTCCTGACATTTGTCTTAACAAGGTGCATTATAAGTCAAAACTGTCAGTCGATTTCTCAAAGGACATATTTCATTTCAATAAAAAAAAATAAGTTTTATATTTCTTTTCTGCCTACTATCTTTAAAACTTTAAAAGATGAAGAGAAACTTTTAATAGCAAAAATGATCAGCAAAACACGTTCTACAAATAAGTTAACACGGTCTAAATAATCAGTCGACTTTTTATTAGAGCTTTTGCCCTTTGATGAAATTTTTACCACTAATTTTGTTTTCCTTATATCTTAAAAGTTATAATAGACAGAAAGAAACTTAGCTAGGCCTATCTTATCAGCAAATCAAAATCTACAACGATGAAAATATGGAAGAAATGTCAGACGACTCCTTAATAGAGTTACTGCTCTTCAAAGACGTTGATCAGCAAGTCATGATCTTCTCTCAAAACAAAATTTACAAATATTGTTAGTAGACTGTCACTCTTTATAGGAGTGATTATCCTTAAATGAAAAATTTGTTAACCCTTTTTGTGCTTTTAGCAAAAACTAAAACAGATAAATAGATACTAAACAGAATTAAAAAAAAAATCATCAGAAGTTCAAGATCAACAAAACGGGGTTTTTTTTTTATCATAAATTCTATTTTCATCTACAATGTTGAGGGGAACCTTTGCTTGATATGTTCCGACAAATATGGGCGACACAGGCTCTTGGGAGCCTCTAGTAAATTTATTGCAATAAAAGTCACCACTATATCTATATTCTAAAAAATAAAGTCATGCCAAATGAAAATACCATCATACATAGTTGGTGTGCAAGAAACGATTTTCTGAAGGTACCTTAGGCCTAAAAAATTTATAGTCCTGAAACCTTTAGTTCCTTGATGATCAAAAAGTCTAAAAAGAGTAGTATGTATCCCTTCTATCATTAATGGTTTAAAAACAGGTCTTCTTAAAAGAGGGGCGAAAGATACAAAAGGGACATTCAAACTCATATGCCGAAAATTAACAGACAACGACATGACTGAAAAAATAATTCCAAAGAGCTTAAATTACTGGAGCTCCATTTCAATTCCCACTTAACACACATTTGATCTGGGCTTTGGTTTTTGCTCCCTACTAATAATCAATTTTTTTTCTATATTAACCTTAAGTCCCGAGATTTCAGCATAAAAATGAAGAACACGAAGAGAAGCATTGAGTGATTCTGACGAGCCAATTTATAACACTACAACCTATCTTAACAATACTCTAATCAGCTGTGATTGGGTGAAATCTTCGCAAGCTTTGGCCATTTCAACAGTGTGTATATTTTTTTAACAACTCAATAATTTTGTATGTCAGACGCACGTTCTGATCAAAACGACTCCTAGGTTATGGTCGAATTCAAAATAAAAAACAGTAAGTAAGCTGTATTCCAATCCTTTTTTTTTATATATGTACACAATAAAATTAAAACAAATCAATATTTATTTCATCTCTTTCAGGGGTATCGATAGAAGGGAGTGTTATAACCATTGTTTGTATGGGTACAGAACGATATTTTGCTATTAGACACCCCATGAAAGTACGGAGAATATGTAATGAATTCAACGTTAAGGTCGCTATAGCAGTAACATGGATATTAGCAATAATCATAATGTGTCCTATGGTTATGTATAAGCGACTAGTCGTAGAACAGCACGTATTTATTTTTAATAGTACAGACTATCTGTTCAATGGAACTCAGGAAATCCCGTCATTTCACAGTGAAACATGCCAGGAAGATTGGCCATCTACCTCGGATAAAATTGCCTATGATATTTTTTTGTTGTTTATAGTATATATAATTCCTGGATTTATTGTTGTGGCTCTATATTCTTTGATTGGCTGCAGTCTTTGCAGACAAAATCACGCACTGAATCGTGCTAATTCTGTTATAAGTAATGATGTAAAAGTAATGGCAAGTAGAAGAAAACTTGCCCGAATGATGATTATAATTTCTGTACTGTTTGCTTTGTGTTGGCTTCCATATTTTATTATCATTATGGGAACTGATTTCTATGAGGATTACCGAAATACTCTGGCCAAGTTATACCCATTTGCCTTGCTATTAGCACATTCTCATAGTGCACAAAATCCTATATTGTACTGTTTTATGCACAGGGGATTTTTAGAGTTTTTGACAAAGCTAGCCCGATGTCAATTTTCAAGTATTACTAATAGACGACAGGTACGTATTTTTTTAATATTATTCTTAAGGAAATATTATATGTTTACTCTCTGTTATAGATTAATTACTGGAAATAAGAAAACATATATCAATCATTTAAACACCAAAAGAGACACAAAATATACCAAAAAGACTCCAAACTCTCACATAAGTTGAAAATAAAGTGACAAAACCATGGCAGAAAAAGACCAAAAGTCAAACAACAGAATACAAAGCATAACATAAAAAAACCAACGACTGATCAACACGAACACAGCAAAAACAGGGCTAAATAACTAACGACTGATCAACACGAACACAGCAAAAACAGGGCTAAATAACTAACGACTGATCAACACGAACACAGCAAAAACAGGGCTAAATAACTAACGACTGAACAACACGAACCCAGCAACAACAGAGCTAAATAACTAACGACTGATCAACACGAACACAGCAAAAACAGGGCTAAATAACTAACGACTGATCAACACGAACACAGCAAAAACAGGGATAAATAACTAACGACTGATCAACACGAACACAGCAAAAACAGGGATAAATAACTAACGACTGATCAACACGAACACAGCAAAAACAGGGCTAAATAACTAACGACTGATCAACACGAACCCAGCAAAAAAGGGCTAAATGACTAACGACTGATCGACACGAACAAAGCAAAAACAGGGCTAAATAACTAACGACTGAACAACACGAACCCAGCAACAACAGGGCTAAATAACTAACGACTGATCAACACGAACCCAGCAAAACAGGGCTAAATAACTAACGACTGATCAACACGAACCCAGCAAAAACAGGGCTAAATAACTAACGACTGATCAACACGAACCCAGCAAAAACAGGGCTAAATAACTAACGACTGATCAACACGAACCCAGCAAAAACAGGGCTAATAAAAGTTATATCAAGTGATTAGACATCACAGCACAGCGGATTGGTAAAAAATTACTCTGGTCTCATCATAAGACATCGGCAAATTAATAAACTTTCGGTCAAATAATTATACTATCCCTTAAACTTGACCGACTATGAAAAGATGATATGCGGTATACGAGACTGTCACAGATATAAACAACACACACATTGAAAAATAAAAAAATGAAAACAGAATCAAATTTAAAACAATGCCAGGATCAACAGATCCTGTTCTACATCTGGCACCCGTAGTGTTGATAACATAAGAAAAAATCCGATGATATTCGGGGCAAAGAAGACATTATTGCTATTACGACTTTGAAACATGTCCGTCGTCTTACAATACCAATTGCTTATTAAAACCAGGGAATCGAGAGCCACTTCGTAAAAAGCATTATACAGACAACCTTTGATAGAGTTACAAGAACCACATTTAAAACCGGGAGTTAACGTTTGAGCAAAATTAATGTAGTTATAATATACTTTTTCTTGCCTGAATATACACATAAATTGATTTATTCTTACATTTGCAGATGAAAAATTCATTCAACTCTTCTGATAGAACACAATCGCTTAGAATTTCAAAAATGAATGATGGTACAAATGATGAAAGGAAAAGATTAGTTGTGACTTTGTCAGATCCTGGAAAAGCTGTTTAGGCCATTAATTGTAAACAGTGTTGAAGCAGTCGTGATATATGTATATGACATGAAAAAAAGCATTAATGAATTAAACACACTATGCCAATTGTACAAATACTTTACTTGTGTCCATTTGCTGAAATAAATTATTATATAGATGATCTATGTTTGCAGAGAACCCATATAGGGGGCATTAAGCTATTAAAACACAATTGAGTTGCAGCTTAAAGATGTTCAGACAGGTTTTAATATAAAATGATCTTACAATGTCATATTGTTCAAAACCTGTGATTTCTCAATTAAGTAACCAGACATTGCTAAGATAAATCCTTTGCAATAAATTTTATAAAAATCTACCAAAAATTGAAAAAGTTAGTGCGCTAAAAGGAGCGGATGGACGGATGCCCGGCATTTCAACGCCCTCCACAACACGTGGCGCGAGGGACAACAATAATGAGAGACACAGCTTGAATTGGTACCAAACAGATGTTACAAACAAATAAGTGAAATATCAAATATCAAAATCGCTGTAGTATAAGCAGTGCGTGTGTCATTAATAGTTGATACTTCAAGCTGTTCAAAATATTCGAAAATGCAATCAACTCTTTTGAATCAAAACATTTTAATGGTTATGATCTCCTTAATATTATTCAATTCAAAACTATGATCATTGTGAAGTGTTACTCCAAGTTTTGATACAACGTTTAAAGTATAATTTGAAAATGTTTGATATTTTGCCGATGTAATTTAGAATCCCGTTTTCCTATATTTCTTTCATTAGGTTATCTGTAATGAGAATTTTGAGTTTGAAATTCAAGGCCAGATCGTTCCGAGAAAAGATCGATAAGAACAATAACATGGCTAAAAAGTATTTTATAACAAGTAACAAAAAATAGCAAAATTACTAATACACTAAAATAAAATGCCACCAAAAAAATATTATAACTGTTATACATGAATTTTGTAAAAAGAATTGACAATGTTGAAATGAAATGTAAATAAAATAACGTTTCATATCGTCCGTTAATGATATGACACATTTAAGGAATGACTGTAATATTTTTTCTGTCTATGAAGAAATAACATAAAAAAATTGGTGCACACTGAATAACGCGCGTAGCGGGTTATTTAATAGTTTGCACCACATTTTTTATGTTATTTCAAATAGACAGAAAAAATATTAAAGTCATTTCTTATAATTTAATTCTAAATTCCATTTTAAACCGTAGAAAGCCACGAAAAAACGTTGATGACGTCACGGTCACATGACTAAATTATGTCTATGGGCTGATAACAAAATAACGTCACCCAATCAGAAGACGCGTTACATCCAAAATTAAATTATTGCGTATTGTTTTTGTCAATAAGAAACTAACCCAACGGCACTAAACGCTTGATGTTGCATTGACGTCTCAAAATTGCATTCTATTTTTCTCTCTTTTTTTGTATACGAAGAACATATTACTGCCTTTATTTATTAGAAATAATTAGATTTCAGATGGACCGTTCATGCACATTGTTGTTATTAAACAAACGGCGAGAAATAGACGTATTGTAACATGAATTCCTCTATAAATTGATATTGGCGTTACATAGGTATATACTATGGTTGCTTTTACTAACAAGGCAACAATTAAGTGAATATTTGAAAATAACACTGAAAGTTAGAAATCTTTTGATAAACTTAAGGCCTAACATGGGGCTTTATATTAAACATAAACATAACAAACCATTAACGCACGCACGAACATGAATACAAATGCCTGCAACGTGTTTGCCATTAAAGATATAGAATGATCTACTGAAATATAAACATTAGGTTTGGAATCCCGGCCCGCTATCATGTTTAACTCAGCCACATTCTGTATTAATTTGCCTGTTAGGAGCCTATAATTCCGTGGTTTTCGTTTGTTTATGTGTTACATATTTGTTTTTCGTTCATTTTTTGTACATAATTTAGACCGTTTTTTAGCTGACTATGCGGTATGGGCTTTGCTCATTTTTGAAGGCCATACGGTGACCTATAGTTGTTAATTACTGTGTCATTTGGTCTCTTGTGGAGAGTTGTCTGATTGGCAGTTTTACCACATCTTCTTTTTTATATTGATTAAGCAAGTTGTGAAATTCACCACCTATTTGTTTCATTATTACGTAAGTATATAATTCTTTAGGATCAATCAATTATAAATCAAATTACCAATTTAAACCTGTGGATTACACATCTGAAATGAATAAAAAACAGTACACAAAACACAACACAGAAAACTACAGCAACACGGACCCCACCACAACTGCTGTTGGTCCCATGTGGTCTGGAAGGATAGGCATATCCTGCTTTTTATCTAGCATCCTTTGATTTGTTCAATTGAGTACAAACTCAGTGATAAGTCTATACAGTAGACAACATTCAAGATAAAAGATGACGAGATTGTAGTTACTGCAATTGTCAAATATCCGTCTTTATCTGAGAATCAGATATTTGATAACGTCGATAAAATTAAAAGAATAATTTCAATTTCACCACATGGAACTCCTGATCCAATAGTTTCCGTGTAAGCAACAATCTTTCATCAAGGAAAATATGATAGAAAATGCAAGCTTTTGAATATCGTATCAGCTGTGAGATGTACATGTATACCCCATATGCAGTCGCTACTGAAATGTTCCTACATAAAATTAAAAGTTCATAATTTGGAAGCAAACATCATCAGGGTGGTAAGGATTCTGTCCAAGTACTCTAAATATTTCAATCCTTTAATGGTGGATTTTACATAGATGAATAAAATCGTATAAAAGAAAAGCAATAAATGAGGTTGTTAAATTTGTGGTATACCTTTTTGTGCTTCTTTGTTACATTTCTTATTTTTTATAGTGATTAAGATTTTAACACAATGTTGACTGCTGTGCATCTATTTTTGGCATTTGTACCTATTTTGTATGTTTGTTTTGTTCAAGCATTGTTGTCAGTATAAAGACATTTGATGCGACTGTCATACAAGTGAGAGGTTTAGCTAGCATAAAACCAGGTTCAATCCACCATTTTCTACATCTGAAAATGCCTATACCAAGTCAGTAATATGGCAGTTCTTGTCCATTCGTTTTGTATGTGTTTTGTCATTTGAATTTGCCATTTGATTAGGGACTTTCCGATTTGATTTTCCTCTGATTTGTATTTTTTATTATGCTGCGGTCCATGCGTTCGCGAGTAGTAGGGTTGGGAATGGTGTTAAGCGAGGCTGGCATAGCTTTGTCACAGATTGAGTTGCGTGAAGTGGTATCCTTATGCTGGGCATAACAGAGATCGTGGTGATATGCAGCTTGGTCCACTCGATTAATGGGTTTTGACCAAGCCTTTGGGGTACCATCGGGGAGTAGTCGCTTGCTAAGTTTAGTTCCTGGCCCGGTAAAGTTGTGTCCAGGTAGATGCATTTCCATGGGTAATCGATTGATTAGTTTGTTCATAAACCCTGCACCAGTTGTAGCAACAAACTGAGACTTTTTAGAACCCCACACTTTGCACTGACCCACCTTTCTTCGTCGTCCATTGTTGGTTATTGTTTCACCAAGGTTAATTGTATCTGTTTTTTTCTACATTTAACACAAAAGATCATTGTTATTTTATTTAAATAAATGAATGTTGAAGACATTTCCTATAATGATAACACTTTAAAAAGAAGTAATCATTACCTACTTCCACAAAGGTCAATTAGAGGGTTAGTTATTGGAAAGTCTGACTGTGGAAAACCACACTATTGAATAACCTACTCCTGCGTGATGGATGGCTTGCTTATGATAGATTATATGTTTTTGGAAAATCACTTCACCAACCCATTTACCAGTTGTTGCAACAAGCTTTAGGAAAAGGCTTCCCTAAGGAAGATATTCGAAATCTCCTACAGTGTAAGGGTAATTCACCTTACTCATTGATTGATGTGGTTGATGCCTTACCACCACCACTATACCCAAGTGGTATTGATACTTTTTTCTTCGAGCAAGGGGACGATGTACCAGACCCCCGAGAACTCGACCCCAGTCGCAAAAACCTTATGGTGTTCGACGATTTAATGCTGAGCAAACAGAACACATGTGAAGACTACTACGTGCGCGGTCGTCACAACAACGTTGATTGTTTCTACCTGTGTCAGAACTACTTTAAACTACCTCGACAAACGATTCGAGAAAATACAAACTTTATCTGTCTCTTTCAGCAAGATGCTAAGAATCTCAATCATATTCGACGCGATCACTGCAATGATCTTACCAAGGAACAATTTGACACTCTGTGTAAGCATTGCTGGTCCCAACCTTATGGATTTGTAACCATCGATCTCACAAGCCCAAAGTCAGCAGGAAAATACCGATGTAAATTAGAAGAGTTTTATGTAAACTAATTATATTAAAGGGATGGCATCCAATATTGTAGATATAAATATGAATCAGTATGAAAAATTCTTTAAAATTTTGGAGAATGAGATGGAACTGGAGCTGGAATTTGGTCCTATGGATCCTATTAAGCCAAAGAGTAGGTTGTCATACGAAAAATGTAAGTTTGAGTGGGATCCAGTCGAACAGAGGAGTTTTAAATGTGGTCTCGTGATCACCCGCATGATCGATAGTAGTGAAGGTGATTTCGATGCGTGGAACTCTGGCCGCCTGTATGGTAAGGTGCAGCGATTTTTCCAACCCCAATGTCCTACCATGACAATTCGAAACCGACAGTGCACACACCCATGCCACCCTGGTAAAGACCTATGTCGCAGACACTTTAATTTTGCAATAAAAAAGGAAACCATAGTGGATACAGTTGATACCCCTAGTGATTGGGAAAGGCGTCTGAACCTTCCACCAGGTGCTTGGGAGCGTTTTTCCTAACACTTAAGGATGTTCACTTCATCGCTATAGGGCGATCAACAACATTCACTTCATCGCTATAGGGCGATCAACAACATTCACTTCATCGCTATAGGGCGATCAACAACATTCACTTCATCGCTATAGGGCGATCAACAATATTCACTTCATCGCTATAGGGCGATCAACAACATTCACTTCATCGCTATAGGGTTATCAACAGCATTCACTTCATCGCTATAGGGCGATCAACAGCATTCACTGCATCGCTATAGGGCGATCAACAGCGTTCACTCCTATAAATAAATGACATTTATCAAGATTACTGATCCTAAGCAGCGCGAAGCACTTGCAAAGGAATTGCATGACACTAAGCGAAGCATTCAAGCTAGCAACATGCAACATCGTCTCGACAAGATTGGACTCAGTCGAGACCTTTCCAGGATGTTCAAGCCTGTGGTTGAGGCTCAGCTGGAAGTAGCTTCAAAAATCACCAAAACAATTGAAGATATACCTACAGCAGTGCCAACCCTCCCTCCTCCACCACCTGAGTTTGCTGACCCACTACCCATTGCACCACCTACAGACACAGTTCTTGGACCTCAAGCACAGCAGTATTTGCAGCTCAGTATGACTTCTTTCGCTGACCACACCTTTGGATTGCGATCTGAAAACGATGGTATCTTCATTGGAAGCTCACCAGTTACATTTGAGGGTGATGATATTTATGTAGATGGTGTGAGGTATAAAGGAACCCTTGGCCTCTGGGAACTCATGGGGAAAAAAAATCCAAAATCATTCGAGCCTGAAGACCTAGAGGACTATGCACAAATCCTAAAAAAATCCAATGCCATGTATCAAAGCAATTCCACCCTCTGCAGCTGCAGCATACCAAGCAGGAAATAATGGTGTGCACAACGAAATGGTGTCAATTATTGATGCTATGAAAAAGGGTAAACATATTAGTATCAATGAATATAAGGCGTTTCATCGTAGTATCCTATAAATAAATGTTGCAAATCAAGAAAGGTTATGTTCGAAAGTATGCCTATGGTGGTAAAGGACTGTTTGACACAATTGCCAGTTTAGCTGGACGCATGTTTACTTCCTCTGCCGCCCAAACCATAGGAAGTAAGGCCATAAATGCTGCCACCACTGCAGCCTTGAAAGGTGTTGAAAAAGGGGCTTCCAAAGCTGTTGACCATATGGTTGATAAAGTGACCCGCCCAAGAAAACATATTAAAACCCCTCTTCAACAGCCTAGTGTTCAACTCAAGAAGCCAGAGCAAGTTCGGTTGAACAATCTAATCTCAGGCTCAGGTATCAAAACCATCCACGACTTCGTCCAACGCTATAAATAAATACATTATATCTGACATCCTTACAATCACTGAAGGGTTAACCTTCGACGAAAGTCTCCAGGAATATCAAGTTCGAGAATATGAACCACAAGCTGGTGCCCAGCTAAACAACCCTGGTGCTGACATTCGAATCAACATTGAAACCCAGGATTTGTTCCTACACCCCGCCGAGAGTTATCTCGTGGTAGAAGGTCGACTTCTCAAGAATGATGACACAGCATATGGTGATGCTGATCTTGTGTCACTCACCCATAATGGTATCATGTATCTTTCAAAGAGCATCAGTTACAGACTTTCAGGTCAGCAGATTGAACATATTAATGACCCAGGCATAGCCACCACTATGTTGGGAATGTTAACCTACCCCGACGACTTTTCCAAATCACAGGGTCTCAATCAACTGTGGTATAAAGATTCTTCCCCCAATGCTGAGACTGAAAACAGTGGATTTGCAGCCCGTCATGGATACACCAAGCCCACCAACAAAGGATCGTTTTCCTTTGCTATCCCCCTAAAACATATTTTTGGATTCGCAGACAACAAAATAGTGTATGGGTTTAGGCATGAACTCTCACACGTTCGCGATTCAAATTCTAATGCCATTTTGAGAGCAGCTGCTGTCAATGATGCAGCAAAGATTGTCCTAAGTAAACTATCATGGTTTGTTCCTCATGTTACCCCCTTAGATGAAAATAAGATGCAACTGTACAAAACTATCCAGAGTAAATCCAAAATCCACTGTGGATTTCACATGAGACAGTGTGATTCCATAGCTGTTCCCCAAGCCTCACAGTTTAACTGGCGCCTAGCTGCCAAGAGTGGTCGCGAAAAGCCTAGATATATCATTGTTGCCTTCCAAACAAACAGAAGTGGTGACCAAACCCATAATGCTGCTGTGTTTGATCACTGTCGATTGCGAAATATCCATGTCACCCTCAATGCTGAGCGTTATCCAGCAGTGGACTATAATGCAGCTTTTACTGAAAATAGGATTGCCAGAGTGTTCAAAGAGGCCTCTGACTTCAGAAAGAAATTCCATAACATGGACAGCCTACTCAGTAATGGTGGTATCAACCCCTCCGATTTCATCGACTTGTATCCCCTGTTTGTAATTGATGTGAGTCATCAGTCTGAGCGTCTCAAAGAATCTACTGTAGACATTCAAATCAGAGCAGAATTCGCCCGTAATGTTCCAGCCAACACTGAAGCGTTTACACTTGTCATTTCAGATAGAATCCTACAGTTTGAATCTGATGGTCAAAAGATGAATGTTGTGTACTAAAAAGTAAATGGATAAAATTCACCTACAATTCCTCTTTGCCACTCACCCCGCTGAAGTTTATGCAATTGTAGTGAAGGCTAGTAAACAACTCAAGGAGCAGTATGATGGTATCGAAGAGTGGAAGCAAAAATATGTGACAATGGTCTACCATAAATAAATGGATAACACATTGTTGCAGCAAATTGTCAATAATACCAACCCAAAGCATACGTTTTCCTTCATCGTCTCTGGAAATAATAGCCAAATTCTTACCCGGTTCAACCCCCACTACAACTCGAGGAATCTAAGACCTACGAAATGGCATTAGTAAACCTGGAAACCTATAACTCCATCCCCAACATTCATACAGGTAACAATTCCTTCCGCTACTCCCCCGACGATGGTGCCAACTGGTTTCCCATCGCACTAAGCACAGGTTCCTATGACATCGAAGACATCAACAATGAGATCCAGAGGCGGCTACGGCTCAACAAACACAAAACGAAGATCATCATCGATGCCAACCGGGCAACCCTAAGAGCAACGCTGACCCTCGCCAGACACTATCAAGTAGACTTCAACGTTGTCAATAGCATCAACACTGTTTTGGGATTCGAGCGACAAATTTACACATATGATATGACCACAAATGGCTATACAGAAGGAAAACACATTGTAAATATCATCAGCATCAACAGCATTTTGGTAAATAGTGATATCATCCATGGAAGTTATGTGAATGGAACACAACAGTCTACCATCTACAGCTTCTTTCCTGCAGATGGTCCTGGTATGAAAATCATTCAAACCCCCAAAAATCTAGTATACTTACCAGTAACCTTGCGAACCATCAATCGCATGCAAACATATCTCAGCGATCAAGATGGTAGACCCATCGATTTCAGGGGTGAACATCTCACCATTCGCTTTCATCTTCGCGAGGTATAAATAAATGACTTATCACAAACAAGGTTTGAACTTAACAAAAGGTCAAGCTGATAAACTACAACAGGCGGCCAAAAAAGGTTGTCCGGTCTCCATTCGTTTGTCCCAGGCAAACCTGCAAGGTGAACACAAGATGTTGCTCACCACCCGCCAGGTTCAAGAGATCGCCAAGCTTCTACAAAAGGGTACTGGTGGCATGGTTCTAGAGTTGAGTGCAATCCAATTGAAGGAAAACATGCAGAAGGTGGGTGGCTTCCTACCCATGTTGAGGACACTTCCCATGTTAGTAAAAACCATTCTACCCGCCTTGGGTGTCGGAGCCTTGAGTGGTCTTGGTGGTGTAGCCGTCAACAAGGCCTTAGGGTCTGGATTGTACCTAAAACGTGGTGGATGCGTTTGCACTGTGAAACCTAGTGGCAACGGTCTCTACCTCAAACCCTCAAACGCCCGGATCACTTATGGTGATGGACTCTACTTAAAGCGTGGTCAGCAATTCCACAACGGAGCTGGTCTAATCTTAGGTGCTAACAGCCCCTTCAAAAATATTCCCCTCCTCGGTATGCTCCTATAAAATAAATGAATGATTTAGATTCTGAATACCGACAAACCAGAGTCGAATGTATGGAAGACCAACTCAACGCAGATATTCATAAGTATAAACATACCTTAAAAATCTACAAACGTCTAGACAAATTTGCATCTGTAGCACTGGGTGCTTGTTATGTGGCCAGTTTGGTGTTGACCAGCTGCACCATGGGTTCAGCTTTAACCGGTATAGGTATTATAGCCTCCCTTCCCCTAGGATCCCTTGCTTGCTTGATTGCCACTAGCGTGATGGTACTCACACTAATCTCAAGGCGTATCATGAAAAAGAAGAAAAAACACCGCGATACCTTGCAATTGACACTGTCCACTAAATTTTTGGTTGAACAATGTATTAGTACTGCTTTGGCTAATAACAAACAAATTAATGATGCTGAGTTTGGAAAAATCTCCACCTGCCTCAAAAACTACTACGATGAAAAGTATAAGCTCCAACAATCTTCCACCACTTTTAGTGAGGACCTTAATGCGCATGCGCCGTAAAAAACATCACGCATCATTCCATTACACTTCACTCCACACATCGTTTCACGATGTGCATCATTCCGCTTCACTTCATGGTGTGCTCTGTTTCAAACATAATATAAATAAATAAAAAAAAACTTTTTTTCAATCCAGCAGAAAAATTTGTTGAATTAAAAGAAATTTTTAAAAAAATAGTATAAAGTGTTGCGTAAAAACATCATGAAGTAAAGCGTAATGAAGCACATTGTAAAACAATGTGTGAAATGGAGTGTAGTAAAATGATGTTTTACGCAACACTTTATACTATTTTTTTAAAAACTTTTTTCAACCCAACAAATTTTTGTTGGATTAAAAGAAATTTTTACCTATTTATTTTGCAAAGCACTTATTCATTTTGTTAAACATTAAAAGTAATTTCTTTTAGTTTTTTGGTAAATTTGCTTTTTAGTGTCCAATTGAACACCCAAAAACTTAGCCATTTTTTACTGTCTTACAAGATTGTAAGATAAGTACTCCTGTTTAGTTTTTTGACTCACTTTAAAACCTGTACTTTTTACAAAAGCTCCTTCCAAAGGTTCATTCTCTCTATTCAATCCACTACAAGCCCACACCTTAGAAATTTCACCTTCTCTATCCATCAAAGTTAAAATGTTACTTTTTCCAAATTTACCATCTATTTCTAATACTTTTATAATTTTATAAATCACATCCAGTGGAAGTTCTTTCCATTTTATAATTTTTAAACTTTGATCTTTGGCCTTTTCATCAAATATATTTTCATTTATAAATTTGTTGTCTTTTAAATTTTTATTTATAGACATATTTCTTTTTTCTTACCCTATAATTAAAACCTTTTAAAGTGTTTTCTTATTTTTTATCATTTTTATGTTGTAGGTTGGTAAATAG
The DNA here is from genome assembly GCF_965363235.1 of Mytilus galloprovincialis. Classification (NCBI taxonomy): domain Eukaryota; kingdom Metazoa; phylum Mollusca; class Bivalvia; order Mytilida; family Mytilidae; genus Mytilus; species Mytilus galloprovincialis. The sequence goes on along the minus strand of NC_134838.1, from coordinate 19,699,216 downwards.
ATATTCATTACTTTTTAAAGGGTTTTTTTTCATTTTTTTTCTCATACTTTTTGTGCTAAAAGTAGCTTTGTGGCAGAACCGGCATTTTTATACTACTTATATATCTCGTAGCTAGTGCCCCTTTAAAGGAAAAGAATATCATCATTGAAAGTTAAACAAAGGTAAATCATTTGATTGACTGATTTGATCCACACAATAACATTCTTATACAGGTAAAAACGATGATTCACATATATTTGTAATCTGTAATATGAAAATAAACAGACCTACAAAAATATCAAAACAAATTCATAAAATTAGCGAAATAGGATGATTTTTCAATTGGCACAAATGATGCCTATAGTTTTTAAATGAAGTGGCGCAAAAGTAGCATTGGCGCAAATAAGTTGTGGCGCGAATTCGAGTCAAATCGATGAACATGAATTTGACAGCTAGTGCCCCTTTTAAGCCTATATAACTTTATGTCATTAAAAGGTTCATTATACATATAAAGTTATTTTTGTGAAACATCAGAAAGTTATTTATTATAAATAATGAAACTTTCTGACAAAATAAACAAAAATTTTAATTGGGGAATTATTGCAAAGATATTTATTTTACATGAATGTTTTCATTTGTTTTAATCTGTTCCAAACATTAACTGGTCAACATTTCCATATCAAATTCCTCACAAATTAGTGTTTACATACAATGCTATGATTAAGGATCAATCTTCAAACATTGAGGACTGTACCCACATGATCCTGCTCTGAAGGAAGATACCACAAAACCAATGATGTTTAGCTTGATTTTAACATGCATGTACAAGAGGCAGACATGTCCCCTATTTGAACAAAATATATTGACTCTAAGCTGACTGGACTTGGCTACTAATCCATTATCTTTATAATTAAGAGTGTCTTATACTAATTGTAAAATTTTTGGTTTGACCATGGAAGTATAATACTTCCATGGTTTGACCCAGGAGAAGATCACATTCACATTGCATGTACTCACGAAGGGCAAATTAAGGCCAGACCACTGAGATATTAATACAGTTTCTCATAAACAGACTTAATCAGGGGGGACTTAATGTTGACCAATGAAACTTCAAAATGTGGTCATATGCATGTGAACCCTACAAGAAAGCTTTATCATAAGACTGGGATTACGTTCCTATATACTCCTCCACACCAAGTTTTCTATGCATGTGTACAGTTCAATTTATGTCCATTTATGTTATGAAGAGTGGCACATACAAGGCACAACAACAGACAAACAGTAGTTGGTATTATAAGTTATACTGTTCCTTTAAAAAATTCAGTGAATCATTAAAATAAGGCCAAGGACTACAGACTTATATTAGACTCTTATATCAGATCTTATTTTAGTTATCTAGTTTTTAACCTTAGATTTAAATTCTTATTAAAATAGTTGACACCATTGCTGAATCAGCATCTTTACATACTTAGCATCAGTGACTTCTGTTTTTGGGGGTGAGATAAAAAATAGTTAATGTGCTATAATGGTTTACTTTTATAAATAGTGACTTGGATGGAGAGTTGTCTCATTGGCACTCATACCACATCTTCCTTTATCTATACATGTCGGCTTAATTTTTACACACACATTTAGATATTCTTAAGTTACTGTATCAATTTAACCTTTGATACTAGAACAAACCCGTGATATCGCGGGTGCGTGACTGAATCAAAGTATATAAATATGCGTAAGCCTTAATTTAGTATTGGTATTGTCATCTGATAAAGTCATGCCGATTATAAGATGTACAGTTTTCTCTTCTTTCAAAATCTTTCTGTTTGAACCTGTCGATCTGGAACTATTATTGGTAATATCAATTATTTAATTAAACAAAAGGGCCTGGAATGGAGTATTTTTTAATCAACAGCATTGTCGTATATTAGTTATAAATAAAGTTGAATTCTTTGATTCGATGTTTTACGTCATGCCGGCTAACAAATTGAAAACTGTACCTATACGCCTTATTCTAAGTCCAGATTTTGAGTATTCGTATTGTCATCTTAGAAAGTCAAACTGATTAAAATACTACAATAGGGAACAATGTGACAATGATTGAATTTAGTAGTGTCAACCCTGAGATTATGACCCGTGTATATAGCAAAAGCATAACTTATTTAAAATAAATAACTAACATGTTATTGTGTCGGTCATGGCATCCAGTATATCTATAACATGTGGACTCTGACTATAAGGCTAAATAAATTGTATTTTATATATGTGTAGGTCATGGCAAGCAGTAAACCTATACCATGTGGACCTTGTCAAGAAGGACAAGTAAAGACGAAAGCTGACATCTGGTGTTACAACTGTGATGAAGGATTATGCTCAACATGTTCAGGTCACCACAAAAGATTCAAAGGAACCCGTGATCACAAAACTGTTGATATGAAAAGTTATAAACCATCTATCCAAGCTATCAAAACAGAATGTGACAAACATGGTCAACAGCTCATCTTGTACTGTCCCAGACATGCAATGCCTTGTTGTGATGAATACATGTCCGAGATTCATTCAAAATATAGTGGAATAAAAAGTTTCGCAAGTGTGGTGGAGAAAACAATAATTGAAAAATCCAAAGAATCTGTAGAGCGAGAAATCAACTCCATCCTACATATCTTAGATATAATATTAAATAACAAATTAACAAACATCAAAATTGGAGAACAACAATGTGAAGGCATAAAGGAATCAATAGATAAAATACGGATTCGAATGAATAAATATTTGGACTGCATGGAGAAGAAATTCAGCAAAGAAATTGACAATCTCTTGGATACGGAAAAATCAGCAGCTAAAGATTTTATTTCTGAAGTTAAAGAGAAGAAGAAAACCTTAAACGAATTAAAAGAACATTTGCATACAGTCACAACATATAGTTCAAAAATTTACTCAGTTCTGGGTGTACATCAGATAGAACAACAAATATATCAATGTCAACAATATGTTGATGATCTAGAAAACGACGACAGGGCTAAAGAATTTTATATCACAATGACCCAAAATGATGAGATAAAAAATATAGTAGATCAGTTAGGATCATTAAAATCAATAGGAGAAGTAACAGTTGTTAAAACAGAATCAGATCTGAACAAAGTACCAAGAGTGAGGATGAAAGCAGAAGTAGAATTACATAAACAATTCGACATAAACAACATGACAATGAATATTCAAGCATCGATAGAAGTCAACATTGGGATTATAAGGGACATGGTTTGTCTGATGGATGGAAAAGTAATAACAGTAGTGGACGAGGTTGATAAAGCTGATCTTTTTAATTCTTATGGCAAACTTGAGAAACAATTACCTCTATCTGGTGATGCATGGAATGTTACACAGATCAACCAGAACACTATTGCCATAACTTATCCTAGAGAGACAACCATTAAGATCTTCAATATGGAGAATGAAACAGTTACTACGGTTATCACATTAGATAAAGTATGCAAAGGTTTATCCTTCTATAATAACTCTCTGGCTGTTGGTTTGAACGTGAATGATGATCGCGAAATCCGTATTATAGACTTGAAAGGATATATACTGCAGTCAATACAAGTTCAGAGTAAATCATTCCTGGATGACATTGTCTACTGTAATGACAGAGTAATCTTTAGTGACTATGCTGGTAAAGCAGTAAACTGTTTTGATATATCAGGTAAACAGTTGTGGCAATGTACAAAGGATTTAACATCACCATGAGGACTTTGTACAGATATCTATGGTAATATTTGTGTAGCAGACACCAACTCGGATAGTGTAATAGTGATATCAAAAGATGGAAAGAATAGTAAAGTACTGATTAGCAAAGAGGATGGACTGGAGGATGGACTGGAGGATCCAAAGTGTATTTGTTTCAAACGAAATGACTCTTTTGGTTTTATGTGTGATGGCACATACTTGACCAAATACAGTTTATCTTATCAATAGAATTTGAAAAATACATATTCCATGTAGTGTACAGTATGCAACATATACAACTTATATACACAATAAATGAAAACTATTAAAGAATTTTAAGCCTTTGCAACCCCAAACAAAGTATCACAAGAGTGAACACGCTGATATATCTTGCCTGCTTTACTTACCATGATTTGTTTTATGTTGACAGTATATTGATTGAATCTCAATAATGGCGACTTCAAAATGTACACTAAAGGGATTTTTCCTGCCGAACTGACTTTAGATAAAGCTAGTACTAACTATGAACACTCTCTCCTGTATCTAAATATCTATGTCTCTAACGAGAAGTTTAATTCCAAAATTTATGACAAAAGAGATTATTTTTTATTTCCTATTGCTTAATATCAATTTTTAGATGTAGACGGTCCATTGTCACCATCTTATGGTGTTTATATATCTCAACTTGTTCGATTGTTTGTGTATGTAACAACGTGTTTAATTTCTGTAAATGAAATCTCTGTATTACTGAAAAATTATTAAATTAAATTAAATTATTAAATTTTTAAAAAAGAAGATGTGGTATGATTGTCAATGAGACAACTCTCCACAAGAGACCAACATGACAAAGAAATTAACCACTATATGTCACCGTACGGTCTTCAACAATGAACAAAGCCCATACCGCATAATCATAAGGCCCCGAAATGACAATGTAAAACAATTCAAACGAGAAAACTAACGGCCTTATTTATATTAAAAAATGAACATAAAACTAAAATGTAACACATAAACAAATAACAACCACTGAATTACAGGCTCCTGACTTGTGACAGGCTTATACATACATAATGTGGCGGGGTTAAACATGTTAGGGAGATCCCAACCCCCAACCCCCCTCCTAACCTGGGACAGTGGTTTTACAGTACAACATAAGAACAAACTATAAAAATCAGTTGAAAAAGGCTTAACTCATCAGATGGACAAAAATACAAGTAGACGTGGTCGGGTTATGTACATCCCAACAACAAAAAGACACTAGGAACATATCTGAGAGTACTCGCAGTTAACTGACAGCTAGTTCAAAGCCACTGACAACTAATAAAAATATCATGCATCTAAGACTAGATTATCAATCCGTGTACATTCAACATCCAGTGGATTTAGTATAAAGACGTCATAAACAGTCAGAGAAAAACATGACCTTGTGCAATGCGAAGATACAGGGATCGACAGATTGTAGATCCATGAATGTTTATATGTATATAACATACTAGTAATATTAAGTTTGCTTTTAATTTATTGATAACAAATCAATATTTATACCAATAAAAACAATATTCAATGATCTTATTACAGTGTTGAATAGGTAACCTTTTAGAATAAGTTTATTTAAAGGGGCGACAAGTTTGCAAGGATCATTTATAAATTTCCGGGCAGGGTTAACAACATTTCCGTAAAGATGAGGATGTGCTATCCCGTTTGAAATAAATTTTCTACAGGTACAACCATACTTCAAAACCAAATCTTTATATCTATAGAAAAATTTAGTAAAGGTTTTAAGTTATTTATGGTAACGATATCCCTGGTTTAATATTTTACCAGTAATACATAGGTTGCGTTTGTTAAAAATTAAAAACGTCACAACAGACACGGCCATAGCGAACGAGCTATGAAATATAAACACCGTAAGGTGGTGCCAAAGGAACATCAACATCTTAAAATGGAAAATTAACAATAGGGAATGAAAAATCTTCCCTTTTGTCGTAAATTTTAGTGTGGAGTTTCGCGTTTAAAACCGAAATATCTAAATCTATAAAAGGACAATTATTACCGTTTAAATTTGATTTATTTAAAGTTAGTTACTTGGGGTAAATTTCATCAGTATATTGATTATTTAACGAAAAAATATCATCAAGATAACGGTAAGCGTAGTTGAATTTATCAATTAAATGCAATTTCGGCAGGTCTTTACTGAGTTTAGTCATACAATGTGATTCGTTACAGTACAAAAACAAGTCTGCTATTAAAGGGGCGCAATTAGTGCCCATATGGATATCTACAACCTGTCGATAAACTTTGTTGCCGAAACGTACATCAATATTATCAAGGAGAAAATTAATAGCTTTAATCATCTCATCACACCTCCAGTAAGTATATCTAGCATATTTACCTTTCTCATTAGAGAAGAAGGCTTTAAATGAGTTGCAGCAAATATATTTTCATTCAGATTTACCAAACGACCATTTAATCATATAGGAAAACTTTTGTTTGATAAGATAGTGTGGAAGTGTAGTGTAAAAAGTAAAAAAATCAAAAATGTCAACAGAATCAAAAGGACCATCAAAAGCACCTAATTTATCTAAAACATCCAAAGATTTTTTTACACTAAAAATAGTTTATTCAACTATGTTCATATAGTTTATTACTATCGTTTATGATAAGCTCCTTAATAGTAGTTAATGAACTTGTTAAAAGCACTGAAAGATTAGTTGTAGAAAACTTACTAGAGGCCGAGATGAAACCATATTTAAATCGTTTTTTGTGTAGTTTATGTAGCCAGTACATAGTAGGGCCTTCAAATGTCCAGAAGAAGCCTTAAGCTTTGATGTGGTTGTGATATGTTTATTTGCTATATGACTCTCTGTGGAGCGGATGGACTTGAATGTAGATGAATTTAAAATTTGATTCTGAAGAACGTCCGTGTAGTATTTACGACATACCACCACCCTAGCCACCACCACATTGTTGGCTGCTTTGTCGGCCGGTACAAACACAAACCGGATTTTTCCTATTTCAAAACGTTCGGAATTGCGACCCAGGTTCAGGTCGCACTTATTTCCCCAAAAAATATTGTTTATAATCCATGCAAAACTATTCAGCAATTCCGAACGTTTTGAAATAGGAAAAATCCGTAGCTCTATAGTCCGCAAATAGCCAAAAAATAACATAAGGACCTAAGAGCTACGGTTCCGCAGCTAGTCCTATTCGCAATTGCGATATTTTCACGGAGTGTTGGCCCGCAAGGATAGTTATATATTCACAGCCAGATACCTTTACCCTGTCGACACACGGGTCTAACTCTGTTTTTGGAAATCATGTAATTTCCCCAATTATTTAATTGGTTCATTTTAACATTGTTTTCATCCTTTTAATCAATGAGGGGATTTCAATATCGGTATTCTACTGTTGTCTTCTTTTATCCATTCGTTCTGTCAGGTATAAATGCTGACCATGCAGAACGTGTCACTGGCAGAGAGACCCTAAGTACTATTATAAACCATATAGAGTACAGAAAATATAGTAATCATTAAAATGTCTGAAATACTCAACAAAGTTAATAATTCCTGTATTATGTAATTGTTAAATAACTTAATTCAATTTACACGACTGGATCAGATTTTATTAGTTTCAGTGATGCATTTGAACAAGTTTGTCACTCAGACATGTTAGTATCGTTATTAAACTGTCTCATAATAAATCATTTAGATGTGTATCAAGCCTGTATGTCACTTATGTTTTCAGTTCTATCAAATTCTGAAGTCGAATATTGACTTTCCTATAGATATAGATAGTTTTAATTTTCCACTATGATAAATTCATTTCATAGAAAATCATTGGAGATTTTTAAAAGAGGAATTGAACGATATATTGGGTATTAATGATTGGGTATATAGATGGCAATCAACCATCTCCTAAAATAGACAAGTGTCTATATAATATTTCAAACACAAAATCAAACCGAGTGCATAAAAGTTGTGAATATGGTAAACAAAAACTATTTATGATATGTCATCTAAACCTAATTATCAAAATGACAAAAAAAAAAACATTTAAACAAGACAACATCTGACAACGTTTCTGACTTGATACATAAAGACTAATATATGCATATGGGGTTCAACTAATTGAGTTTTTTTAACCATAACTCTTCCCTCCCCTTTGATACCGATCAGTGAACAAATAAAAAAAAACTCAGATACCAGGCTTGGCTTATCAGTTACGCTTGAATCGAAAAGTTTACAGGCCAAATGAAGTTCCAAGTTGAAGATAGTTGAGGACACAAAATTCTCATTTAAAAAAATAGATATAGCTACGGTAATCTTTTCCTGTCGTAAAGTACGTAAAAGGAACATACAAAAGATATCGATGCATTACAGAGCATTTCAGAACAGATGAACCATAGAAATAAGGCAACAGTAGTACAACGTGATATATTGTTCTTTCATTTGTATTTGTTCTATTATTAATATTACTTTTACTGTTGAATTGTTTTGTGTGATATCCATTTAACGTGGCTCGGTACTTATACATCCCGTCAATGTGTTTGTATTATCTTTTTTTATCATTTTTGCTAGTGTGTTTTGTATATGCGACTTTTTGTGTTTATTTGGTTCTTATTACGTGACTCTATACTTTTAAAGGTCATGTCAGTATGTCATTGTTATATACTATGTCTTTAGGTTATATTTCTATTATAAATTAGAAAATACGTTGAACCACAAACGGCAAAATTATCTAATCGTGTAGTGAATTAACCAATTGTGGATTCTTATAAATTCTATATAACGTTTGGACTATTTTAAATCTCGGTCTATTCCTAAAATAAGTTCTTACTAGTTTTGATTTTTTAACTCTGTTTGCTAACATTGACCATGTGAAATTTTGAAATTGTTTGTATAAACATTGTACGAAACAAATATGTGATATATAAATTTTCTGACGTCAGACACGCGAAGCAATGAGTGTGTTTTTAATTTGATAGATTCTTGTGTGTTATGTTAAATTGTTTCTCTTTAAAATTATAATACGATGATGACGGCTGTACCCGTATTTAGACTATTTTATTTATTATGTCTGTTTAGTTCACGCATCATTGTAAATATAACAGAATTTGACGAGACTGTTGTACAAAGTGAGATGTTTAGCGCTATAAAATCAGGTTTAATCCACCATTTTCTACATTTGAAAATGCCTATACCAATTCAGGAATATGACAGTTCTTGTCCATTTGTTTTTTATGTGTTTTGTCATTTGAATTTGCCATTTGATTAGGGACTTTCCGATTTGATTTTCCTCTGATTTGTATTTTTTTTTTTATATTACTTTATACCGCTGTTTGAAAGTCATAAATCGAATGATAGAAAACAAATCCTGGTTACAAACTAAAACCGAGGGAAACACATCAACTATAAAAGGAAAACAACGAAACAACAGAAATACTTAAGTGCATCGAAAATCCGAACTACAATGTAGCACAAGCACGAATTATAAGATGACAACTGTCATTTTCCTGTCTAACTGACACAAAAGGAAAACGAACACGTAAAACAACAGAGGGCAGATCATAAAAACAGCACAAAATAACCATGCATTGTCAAAAACGTAGTTTAAACAACTGATGGGAGAAATAAAATTAAACAATTAATATTATTCTTATTTTGAAATGTTACATTTTAGCTTCCTTCAAGTAATTCGAAGCCTTCTTTAGGAAGATATGATTAAGTGCATCAAAAATCCAAACTACAATGTAGCACACACATAAATGAATTATACGATGACAACTGCCGTTTTCCTGACTTGGTACAGGACATTTTACGAAACATATGGTGGGTTGAACCTGGTTTATACGGCTAGCCAAACCTCGCGCTGTTATGTCAATGTTAAGTATAGCACTTAAATGACAACATTACATTACAGTACAAATAAATGCAAAAACATTTAGGACAGAGAAATAGATAAATAAACAATACAATAATACATTTTGACATGCTATTAGTAATCAAAGGTTTAAGGCTGATAATTTAAAACGCCAGACGCACGTTTCATCTTCATAAGACTCATCAGTGACGATCAAATAAAAAAAGTAAGAAAGCCAAACAAGTATAAAGTTAAACAGCATTGGTGACCCACAATTCCAAAAAGTTGTACCAAATAAGGCTAAGATTATCTATGCCTCGGATAAGAAAATTCTTAGTATTCAAAATAATTCATACTTTTGCAAACAGTAAATTTATCCAAAAAAAATGACCATATAATTAATATTTACGTCAGCACCGAAGTACTGACTAACACAGAATGAAAACGAACACGTAAAACAACAGAGAGCAGCACATAAAAACAGCACAACATAACCATGCATTGTCTAAAACTTACTTTTAAACCCGTAAATGACGTTATCATTAGTAACAACCATACACATATATGAAAAACACAATATACAAACTGAATCATATCTTCCTAAGGAAGGCTTGAAGGAAGCTAACATGTAACATTTCAAAATAAGAATAATATTAATTGTTTAATTAGGTTTTTTTACCATCAGTTGCTTAACAACATCGACAGTGGTACAATGTTAACTAACTTATCGAAAACATAATCGTGAATCGTTTAGGATCTACCAAAAAATCTCGTATTCAGCGAGAAAAAACTAAGTTTTAATTTATAATTCTAATAGATTTTTTTATCGCTTATGTCCAACTACATGCTCACAATAAGACACAAGAGCAAAGTATATAAAAATGAAAAGTATCCGCGTCTCTCTGTGGTAATATGTAGAAATGATATTCGGTATCATAATTACTTATTTATTTTGAACAGCAAATATATTAATGCAACCAATGATGCACTTTATAAGGAAAATCGTTATTATCCCTTTCTTTATGATTAAATACCATTGTCAAATACATGAACCACGCATCAAATGAGCTCTTTCAAAAATTTAGGTTAAATATCAATACTACAGTTTAATCATTGTATACGTCATGTACGTATACAACAATATTAAAACTACTTTAAGCGTCGAGTTTACACATTGTGTTATCTTAAAGGTGGAAAGACTTTTGAATATTACATTTTTGTAATTTACAGATCCGGGTACACAGATAAATCAGTAACCATTTTTATTTTGCTGAGCTATTTTTAAGCGTTAATGGAATACAGCAAAAAACAAAATATGTGACATGAAATATAAAAATTAAAATGGCAAATTGGATTCATAAAACGTTTGTCAATCAAAGAAAACAACTTTTAACCTCGCTATATGGTTTTCTTCGATGAAATATTATTTGATATATAAATTGTCAAATCGATTTTATTACGATTCATTTAATTTTCTAATTTAACATCATGCATGGTGATAATATAGATCCAAAAAACAGACACACGATTAAACCAAAATACAAAGATGTAAACAGAACTACGGAAAGCTTTCTAAATGAACAGAAATATATAATATGAATCAGTTTTAAGTACATGTAGCTTGTTTTCAGATAAGGTTATTTCTCGGTATACATCGTCCAATCATAGATGGGGTTTTTTTTCGTGAGAAATACATGCAACGTTTTCAAATTCATAACAAAAAATATGCCTCGAGTTGACGCAGGTGGTTTGAATATAACTTAACCAGTTAACAAGTACAGATTATGAAAAGAATGCACGAATTTTAAAAGAAATGGTCTGGTCTTATACACTAGAAGCTAGGATTAGATCCGGTCGTGTTCTACAGAAATAAACCTTTGTAGGAATAAAACAGGAAACTACAGGAATAAAACAAAATAGATAAAGTATGAAATAAGAAATATAATTGATAATAGCTCATTGTTAAAAACAGAAGTAAGCCATCGTAGGTAAACTCAACCTGCGACAATAAAACCGACGTTTTACGTAGGCCAAGCTTCATATACAATACAGTTGTCTCTTAATTGATATTTTTTCCTTTTTAAAAAAAAGTAATGATTTTATTCAAGAACTCAATAAAAAAAAGTTATTTACTTCGTACTATGATTAGAGTGATTGGAGTTTAATTCTAAAAATAAATAATATACAATTACGGTCTAATATTTTTGGTTTTATTGACTTTTAAAAAACTGATATTCACTGAGGCATACCAATTAAAGACAGTTATTGTTTTTCTTCCATACCAACAGCTATAAAAATAATGTATTTAAATGGCAACGGTATACCAAAACCAATTGAACATCAAATCATTATACACGTAAATGTCAATGTCTTTAAGCGCGGTTAGCACCAATTGCAAATCTTTTTTTTTTTATGTTAGCGCGATACGTATTTTAGCATTTTCCTCGGATGAATATACGTTGCTTTATTCAAAAGCTAATTAATATAGAAAAACATAGTGAATACTTAAATATTACTTATGTGGGATAACACCAAAGATTTTACTCGTCAAAACAGATTATCCATCGATAATGGCTGTTAGTTCGGTCGAATGCAAGATTTATTGACCAAAGAAAAAGTAAAATAGCCATCCGCCTAAGGTCTCAATGATTAACCATCACAAGTAAAACATACTAATTGAATATTGATGCTATTATTAATTGAAAAAATAAGAACCAGCTTTGTTGTATAATAAGTAAAATAACAAAAAAACGAACTCCGAGGAAAAATTTAAATGGAAAAGTCTACCGCAAATACTATTTTTTCATCCTGGTATTTATGATAAGTTTATTTCCAACTACAAGGTTGATGCCACTGCTGGTGGGGTTTTGTATTCCCCGAGGGTATCACCAGCCCAGTATTCGGCACTTCTGTGTTGACATGAGTTATCATTGATATGGTCATAATTATAAATGAACTCTTTACAAATTTTTGAATTTTTGAAAAACTTAGGCTTTTCTACCTCAGCAATAGATCACCTTAGCTGTATTTGGAAAAACTTTTAAGATTTTTTTAAAATTCTTTTAAGACATATAAACATTTTATTCATAAATATTTCCTGTATACAATTGCCTTAGTCGTCCAGAAACAGGCTAGGGGTCACTTTTTACAAAATGAACCATTTTAAGAATTTTGGTTCTTCATGCTCTTGTACTTTATTAGCCTTTTAAACATGTTTGGAGTTCGAGCGTCACTGATAAATCTTTTGTAGTCAAATTGCACGCCATTGCAAATACTATATTTTAATCCTGGTATCTATGATGAGTTTATTTACAACCACCGGGTCGATGCCACTGCTGGTGGAGTTTTTATTCCGTGAGGGTATCAAAAGCCTTGTAATCAGCACTTTTGTGTTGACATGTATTATCATTGATTAATATTGTCATAATTATAGATTAACTGTTTACTAAATTGAATTTTTGAAATACTTAAGATTTTCTACCTCAGGAATAGATCACCTTAACTGTATTTGGTCCTCAATGCTCTTAAACTTCGTACTTTTTTTTTGGCCTTTTAAACCCCTTTTTGGTTCGAACATCACTAATGAGTCTTTTGTAGACGCAGTTCTGGTACAAATACTATATTTAATCCTAGTATCTATGATGAGTTTATTTCATTAGCAATTGACAAAAGCAAAAGCTCAAACATATCAAACGACTTCAAGTACATGTAACAACTTCCGCGAAAAGAACAGAAAATCCATGAGTAAAATACATCACATCAATAGATAAAATTGAACGTAAGAACGTATAAATCATTTTCTACTAAATGTTTCAGAATAATCAAGCATTTTCAAATTGAACAAATATTTATCAAAGGTATCAGGCTTATATTTTCATACGCTAGACGCGCGTTTATTTTAAATTATTAAACTCATCAGTTACGTTCAAATCAAAATAATTTAATTTTGGATGTAACGCGTCTTCTGATTGGCTGACGTTTTTTTGTCATGAGCCCATAGACATAATTTAGTCATGTGACCGTGACGTTTCCAACGTTTTTCATGGTTTTCTACGGTTTAAAATGGAATTTAGAATTAAATTATAAGAAATGACTGTAATGTTTTTTTCTGTCTATTCGAAATAACATAAAAAATGTGGTGCACACTGTTAAATAACCCACTACGCGCGTTATTCAGTGTGCACCAAATTTTTTATGTTATTTCTTCATAGACAGAAAAAATATTACAGTCATTCCTTAAACAATTTGAAAGCCAAACAAGTATAAAGTTGAAGAGCTTTGAAGTTCAAACATTCCAAAAAGTAGTGCCAAATACGGCTAAGGTAATATATACCTGGGATAAGAATATCCTTAGGATTTCGAATAATTCATACTTGTGCAAACCGTAAATTTATAAAAATGACCTTGTACTTAATATGCATGTGAACACCGAAGTGCTGACTACTGGGCTGATGATACCTTCGGGGACAAAAACCATTATTAGCAAATAATTGTTGCGTAAAGCACAGAAGATCCATCAGTAAATAATAAAACTATAACGAAGATTTCGATGTTAAAAAGCATTGATTTTATAGGCTTTATCTTACAACCAATATATGCAAATAAAGCATTACTGTTTGACAACACTGTTATCAGTAAAGATAGTATTGTTTACTTATTAAAAAAGAGATTTGTATCTTATTACGAATTTGATGTATATTTCCGGATGGTTTTTTGAAAACAAATCATTTCTTGACATTGTGTAGCTTATTGATTCGTTTTTAAACAGCTTTTCCTAGTTTCTTGACCTGAGAACTTTATATATACAAATGACGATAATCTCATCAGAGTATTCCAAGGTTACTAATAACAACGTTGGACGTTTTTATTATTTTAATACAATACAAAACTCATTCCTGAGAGATATAGAAAACGTCGACGGATATAGAAATCGTTTATGGTTGTAAGTACAACATAACGAGAGCAAATGTCGTTATACTCTTCGAAAGTGTAAGAAAAAATAAAACTGCATAAAACTGCATCAATATAAGTAATACGTTCACGCTTCATTGATTCTTTCATTTAAAACATTTGAGAAAGAGTTATTGAGAGAAATAGTCTGACCTCATGACGCATTATTTATTTCATTGTAAACAAATGAATATGGTCATGGAAATTTCATTTGCATGCTACGTTTTGTAATGTATCTTCGTTCAGTTTGGAACAACACTTAAACAACAAAATAATGCAATTTTCACTGCATTTATTTCACTTTCAATGTCTTTTTAATTACTTATTTCAATAGTCAAGACTTCGTCACTGATGAGTCTTATGTAGACAAAACCCGCGTCTGGCGTACTAAATTATAATCCTCGTACCTTTGATAACTATTTACACCACTGGGTCGATGCCACAGCTGGTGGACGTTTCGTCCCCGAGGGTATCACCAGCCCAGTAGTCAGAACTTCAGTTTTGGCATGAATATCAATTATATGGTCATTTTTATAAATTTCCTGTTACAAAACTTTGAATTTGTCGAAAAACTAAGGTTATCGTATCCCAGGAAAAGATTACCTTAGCTGTATTTGGCAAAACGTTTTGGAATTTTGGGTCTTCAATGCTCTTCAACTTTGTACTCGTGCGACTTTATAACGTTCTTGATATGAGTGTCACTGATGAGTCTTATGTAGACGAAACGCGCGTCTGGCGTATAGAATTATAATCCTGGTTCCTTTGATAACTAATTTCAATATTCATATGTACGTTTAATGACGAATGACTACGATTTGATATATTTCAACCAACTTACCTTATATGTATTTCATTCTCAATTCAAAATCGGAAAGTCGTTTCAACTTATAAAATATTATAATAAATTGTTATCATCATACTTACATTTTTTAGAAGACATAAAATATGAAAATTAATACAATAACAAACATTTCTGTTAAACAGTTGACCTAAGAAGAAACTGATTAACTAAAACAAGTAAATTTTGAAAATAGTGAACGAAATAGAATTTCTCAATGATGCTTAGGGCTATCTCAGTATCAGAAGAACCATATCGATATGCAATATTAGTTTTAGATCTACACATTCTTAAGATCCTTATTGTTTTCTTTATGATTACTATTCATGACAACGATCACTCAAATGTTCTTTTTTCTTATCTCGTAGAAATGTACCAAAAAGATTGTTTTACAAATTACACTATTTACAAACTGTTACGAAGCTTTTTGTAAATTAAAATCAAATTTAGATAGATAGAACTTTATCAATTTACGGAACACGAAATCAGCTTGTTTGGCCGTTATTGATTTCTTTCATTACAACGATAATGTCCAATACTTTTACTAAACGCCTAGCGATGATTATGTGATTTTAACGTCTTTAGATAGATTGGTTGTTTACACGGTGCTTAGAAATTGTTGAAAATCTAAACGAAAGCTAACAAACTTATCAAGATTACACTGCTTGCCAATAAATAACCCATATTTCCCAATATAAAACTTTGTAATTATTTTCGGCTTGAATAAAACTGAAGGTTTTCAAATTTCTAATTTCAGCAATATCAACCACATAAGGCGAAATATACTCTTGTAATATATTTTACTGATTGCGTACAACTGATCATGCAACCTACACTCACTACAATTGAATGTTTTTACTGACTTAATCATAGCATATTTATTAAGATACATAAAAAGTTATCTTGAGCGAGGTTCAATCGTCACTTACAATTTGGCAATTTATAACGATAAAATACAGTAATGAAATAAATGGTAAACTATTATTGATGAGTAGTTGGACCCACAAAATTTATGAGAAACATAGGATGTCATCTTTGAAAACAATACGTGAACTTGTTGTCGTTCTGAATTGATAGACCGATATACCAAATTAACGCTTAAGGTGGTTCGCTTGTCATGTTTTGGGATTATTGTCAGATTTTCGGAATTCTCTGGTTTCATCCATTTGAATGTCTTTAAAAATTTGCCCATTGACCCCCAATTTCTTTTTATAAATCTTTTACATGTATAATGAAATGCCATCAGTAAAAGTCTTATATATAAAATTTTTATAATTATTATTCAACAGTTTTTGAGAACTTAAACATGTCAATGATAAAGCTATGAAAAGTCAAGAGAGAATATTCTCCCGCCAAAATTTCAATGACTAATATCTCGAAAATAAGCATATTGACCTAATTATTTTTTTTTTACTCTTTTGATTCTTTTATTAATCCCCTATAGTATAAACTAGTGTTTTGAAAAGTTAATTATTTTGAAACTAAAAAGCGAACTACCTTAATACATATGCATACGCTTTTAAAAAGATTTTGATATGTTCAGATTGTAAATTCAAACGATATCATACTTAAATTCTAACCACACAAAGACATCAAGGAACAATTACCGGAATAGTTGCTTATGATACACAGATGTTGTGACAATTTATTCCCGAGGACATCATCCGCCCAGTGGCATAACTTAAATTGCATGAACTTACGAAGATCACACAGGAAACTGGCTCGGACGTCGCCCAGTATAAAACGGTCTGAAACAGACGTCACCATGGACACGGTGTCGTCTGATATGCCAGGTGTCCCCTCATCACCAGACATGACAAATATCTCAAACATGACTCATTCAGATCATCGTACTAGTGAAAATAGCAATATTACACATATACAGTCATGTTCAGTTCTCCTTAAAGACATTTTGATGACTCAGAACAACACTGTCGCATTTCAAAATGTGAAACCAAAGGCTGCAATTTTAATAACAGACGCTTAATTCACTAGCAATTTAAGTAAGAAGTCATATTTTACCAGAAGTTACGAGTATCTGAATTGTAAATCGATTAAAGTCGTCTATGGATTGTAGTGCAACCTTTGCGGATTAGTATACGTCGGTGAAACGAAAGGAAGGCTAAACAAATGTATGTGCGGTCATAGATCAGACATTAGCCTCAATGCTAACGACATTCTTTACCAGCATTTAAATCAGCCCGATCATTCCATCGTTTCTATGGCAGTACCATTATTGAAAAAATATACCATAGTATAACAACGCCTCTCCGTAGACAAAAAGAGGACTACTGGATTAGACAATTGGGAACTGCGACACCATATGACAAAATTGATGGTATAGGTATTCTATCTAGTCCTTCATGTAGCTCGGTGAATGTGATGAACATTTTTAACTCTACTAATCGACGTAGACGCAGTCATGATCATCGTCATTATACATCACCTACTCTGCATGATGTTTCTATTAATGACTTGCTGCCATTTATACAAAAGCCGTTAGGTATTCATCACATTCGCACGAAACTTTATTCATTACCCCTTTCAAAACTTCATTCTCTGCTCAATTTTAGTATGGAAACCAATGTTACAAATCCTCATTCAAACAAATACAAACTTACAGCTATAGTTTCTGATATTGCAAGATCTTTCCTTAATCTTTCCTTTGGCAACAAAGATCTCGATGACGTCAACTTAGACAATATCTTTTATCTTAAATTAATTCAATCGAGAATACCCCCTTATTTCAAAGACCAGTCTGTACCAATCATTTCTTATACCTATACCAAATTTATTGCAACTAAAATTTTCAATTACAAACATGTTTTGCAGGATCTCAGTATTGACGACTTCAAGTCTAAACCTCCCGATTGCACTTGTGCTAGTTTCCAATTCACATATAATCCGGCTGGTCACGTTGTTACCGGTCACCTCAACATTGTTAATAACACTTCGCTACGAAATGTGTTATCGAAATGTCCAAAATATCGTGAGCCGAAATCCATCAATTGGAAATACAACTTTAAAATTTTGATGGATTCAGTCGAGGATTATGCAAGGCAATAGGATAAGCGTGAGAAGGAAGATGTAGACACTCTTTCCGAATGAATTAAGGCAGTGAGGTCGTTGATACAAATCAGAATTAAGAAACCAGATGGGTCTATCAATGTCCATGCTACGTCAATCTTTAAAGACCATAATGTAGCAAAACACTTATCCTACCTGCATGACAAATATGTTGTTGTCCCCGCAGATAAAGCCCCAAACAACACCGTTTTTGTGTGTAAAACTCATTACATTAACTGCTTGATAAACGAATTAGGTATTTTCAATTCACTTGGAAACCCAACATATACCCTCACGACACTTACCACAGAGGAAATCATGGATAATCTTAGGTCTGTGCTATGTTCCTTTGGAATTTCAACCAAAGATGATGAACTGGATCTTCCATCACTGTATTGGATACCTAAACTGCATAAATTTCCTTACAAACAACGGTATATTGCTTGGTCTTCCAAGTGTTCCACGAAACCTCTTCTCATTTATTAACATCTATTTTATCAGCAATCAAAGACGGGCTTCAAACGTATTGTGAAACTGCCTGTTCTAAAGGTGGCGTGAATCAGATTTGGATACTTAGAAATTCCAAAGATCTTTTAGAGTACATACAATCTAACTCTCTTTCATCTTGTAATAGTATTAAAACATTTGACTTTTCTACACTTTATACAATTATTCCACATTCCAAACTAAAAGATAAAGTGAAAGAGTTGGTATTGCTTTGTTTCATTAAAAAGTTTGGCCAACGAAGATACAAGTATTTTGTCTTAGGAAGGGAAAAATCCTACTTTGTAAAGGATCACTCTGATTCAAACAAAAAATTCTCTGAAACTGACATTATCAAGATGCTTGATTTCTTGATTGACAACATATTTGTTATGTTCGGAGGACATGTTTTGCAATAATTCAAAATTTGGTGATTATGTGGAATGAATCTATCCCATCGAACTAGATATAAAGGATACAACAGATACAGTAAAGTCGGCCTCATATCTTGACTTACATCTAGAAATTGACAATGAGGGTCGATTAAAAACAAAACTTTACGACAAAAGATTCAACTTTCCAATTGTGAACTTTCCATTTCTAAGTAGCAACATTCCAGCAGCACCTGCATACGGTGTATATATTTTGATATACGATATTCCCGTGTTTGCATTTCCTATCATGATTTTCTTGATAGAGGGTTAATTCTCTCAAGGAAGAGAATCAAGAGTTCCAAATGGTGAAGTTGAAATCATCTCTTTGTAAATTTAACGGACACCATCACGAGTTGGTTAACCGTTATGGAATAACCGTTTTACAAATGATATCGGATATGTTCCTTACGTCGTAACTACATTCCCTTCCCTTTCAAAAATGTGACCTACCGAATTAGACTATTTACCGGATTTGTTATCTCATAAGCAACACAACGGGTTCCAAATGTGGAGCAGGATCTGCTTACCCTTCCGGAACACCTGAGATCACTCCTAGTTTTTGGTGGGGTTCGTGTTGTTTATTCTCTAGTTTTCTATGTTGTGTCATGTGTGCTGTTGTTTGTTTGTCCTTTTCATTTTTATCCATGGCGTTGTCAGTTTGTTTTGGATTTGTGAGTTTGACTGTCCCTTTGGTATCTATCGTTCCTCTTTTTTTACATGTTCATGAAATCACTTCATTGGCACAATCTATTTAATCCATCGATGTTAAACTTTAAAACAAGAACAAGTCAAAACTAAAATTTAAGTCCACATTTGTACGTTTGTACGGTCTGCCAGGAGCGATGTAGAAAAGCGATGCTTAAAAAGGAAAAAATAACAATTAATAATTTTTTCCATAAAAAATACAGGAGTACGTAAATAAAATTTAGAGTTAAAATTGGGAATGTGTCAAAGATACAACACCCCGTCCTAAGGACAGAAAACAACATATGGCCACTACTAGGTCTTCAACACAGCGAGAAATCCGCAATACTTGAGTATTTTAAAAGGTGTTGAAATATCGATTAGCGTATATACCATACAATGACGCGATTGTTTTCCATAAATAATACATTATAATAGTGAATATTGTTTCTATTGAAAATTTCTACACAACCTCTTACATTTCTCCGATGAAATAAGTTGAACACTATTATACTTAATAATAGAACAAATATATTGGACGTGTTCCTATATGATATTTAAGTGTCCTCATACGAAAATAGTGGTCTATATCCTAATTATAAAAAAAGTGATGTAATGGTCTATATCATAATAAGGTCTTTTATTTTCAACCATGTGGCTCTTTCATCATGTGACCTTTTGGAAGGAAAGTGGTCGTAAAAACTGCCATTTAGAACGTTTACTTAAGCTAAAAGCAAATGAGAACTGTCTTGATCCATCATTATAGAGATGTTTAATGACGCTAGACTACTCATCTTCATTTAGTTGTCTACTTGGATTACGGAAAATAGAACATTGTCTTCTTAAGATCAAATTACAGACGTCTAAATTTTTTGATTTCTGAAGATTATATGTGTACTTAAACCCAGATAACAATTCCATTGAATAACTTGAGTATTTTTCTATTTCCTTTATCTTTATAAGCTTATTTTGCTTATTTGTTTGATTTTAAAGTACAAGGGGGATTCACGGGATACTATATTTCAAACTCCCATTTCTAATCAATCTTATATTATTGGACTGCAACAGGAAATGAGCAGTTCATTATCAATAAATCAATATTCATGAAATTTTTGGAAAAGAGAGGAGAAGGAAACCAAAGAGACATTGAAACTTATAAAGTCGAAAATAAACTGAAAACGTAATGGCTAAAAAAAAAAGCAGAAAGAATAAAAAGAGAAACACCAGTACACAAAATACAACATAGAAGACTAAAGACTGAGAAATACGACCCGACTAATAACTGTGGGTGATCTAATGTGTTTATGAAGGAGAACAACATCCTGCTCCACATGTTACACCAGTCGTGATGCTCATATTCACGGTGTCTTCTTGGAAAAGTCGCAATTCCGAAAAACGCTGTTTTATTTTTATAACGTTTTCGCGTAAGTCAGTTGCTTTTTGTCATCGTATTTCAGTACATAAATTTTCATAAAATCACGGGTGACTGAAAACAACATTTGCTGTTATATAGAAAAGAACATCGTGTTCCAACCGTTCGAGAGTAAGAACCATATTGACTGTGTTTGTGGCTGTTAAATGCTTAAATACATTTTTAACGTCCGGACGAAATGGTTGTGTTTATTCTGATATCTCGTGTATGGAGAAGTTCACACCATCAAAACATTTTTTTTTAAGGTATCAATAGAAAATATGAAGAAAGATCAAAGTAGAATCACAAAAATACTGAACTCAGAGGAAATCTAATCGGAAAGTGCATAATCACATGGCAAAATCAAATGACAAAACACATCAAAAACGAATGGACAAGAACTGTCATATTCATGTTTATGTTCGTTTCCAATGTACCCTCTTTTTTGTAGTTGCAGTAAACATTACCAGTTTCATCCAGGTTGATGAATCTTGAAAAGCATAACTTTTATGATCAATGTATAGTTATTTTGTTTCTGACTAAAATATGCATGAAATACGCCTTGGCATGTGACATAACAAAACAACAATAACTCAAACATCGTGCTAGAAAACAAAGTGGTATTTTCCTGTTAAATGACATATTGCAATAAATTCATCTATGCAGTTTCTTGTCGTTATTTGATTTTAAATCTGAATTTAAATCAGCGTTATACTGCTTCGTCAGTTAATAATAATTTGTTTTAGTCAGAGTCTGTTAAGTCGGGTTTCTCCTTTGAATCAATACGTCTATAGAAAATATCGACACCAAATCTACGAAAATCTGACTCATATGCTGTTGAAACTTAAAAAATTAAAGCTGTTTCAAACAAACTTTATTTAGGATTTTGTTACCGTTTATTTGAACTCGATTTTAACTGTCTAAGCGTCATGGTGCAATTTGGCTTCTAATCAGACGGCGTTGTAAGGCTTCTTTGAATCAATACGTCTACAAAAAAAAGATCGACATCAAATGTTCAGAAATCTGACACATATGCTGTTGAAACTTGAAAAAAAAATAAAGCTGTTTCAAACAAACGTTTCAACTGTGTAAGTTAGCGTCATGGTGCAATTTGGCTTCTCATCAGACGACGTAATAAGGTTTTGCCACTGTTCTGAGCGAAAGAAAACAATTGTGTAATATGATTTTAGACATGCATTTTGGCATACACAGTCACCTCAACACCAGAATCTATGACAAACGAGATGATTTCAATTTCCGACAACTTAGTAGTAATATACCAATTTCACCTGCAAATGGGAAATACATTTACCAACTTCAAACAGACATGATAAATAAAAATGTCAAAAATAAGCGTTTAGTAGTTATAATTGTAATCACTATTAAAACAAACAAATATATGTATGCTCCTATCCCAAGTCAAGACCCTGCAATTCAGTGGTTATCGTTTGTTTATGTGTTACATATTTGTGTTTCATTCATTTTTTGTACATAATGAGGCCGTAAGTTTTCTCCTTTAAATTGTTTTAAATTATCATTTCGGGGTCTTTAATAGCTGACTATGCTGTAAGGGCTTTGCTTATTGTTGAAGGCCGTACGGTGACCTATAGCTGGTAATTTCTGTGTCATTTTGGTCTCTTGTGGAGAGTTGTATCATTAGCAATCATACCACATCTTCTTTTTTATATTAAATATGTAACAAAGAAACACTAAAAGGCACTAAAAGGCATATAGACATAGCACATTAGGAAAAATGAGAGACAAGAATACAAAACTTTACTGTATCAAAGAAACACAAAAAAAAGCCTATATACAAAGCACATTAGCAAAAATGAAAGTTAAAATACAAAAATTATAAAACAATGATACAATGACGGGATGTATAAGGACAGAGCCATATCATTGTAATAAGAAACACAAAAAGACATATAGACAAATCACATTAGCACATATGAAAAACAAGAATACAAAAATTATCATAGAACAAAAACACAATGACAGGATGTATACGTACAGAGCCACGTCAAAAGGATACCACCAAAAAACCAAACTAAACAGAAAAAGTAATATTCATAAAGACAAATAAAAGATTACCATAACACCTTATTTAGGTGATACACAACGTCAGAACCAAGAATCTATAATTCAAGACTATCGTGTACTATTTGTACGGAATATTTATCAACAAGGTTCTCTGGTTTATCATCTTTCTGCTCAGACTTAGAAGACATTTTACAACGTCTGAGTAGCTGCTGCATGCTCTTGAATACAGAAAAAATTAGGAAATGAATATCCCATATGCAGGTTAAGTTAGTATATTACTTCTAAGGAGGAGGTTATTGATAATAAGTTTGTCATAGATTTTGGTACTGAGATGACCTTGTATGTCAAGTTCGATGTATAAGTCCAAACATTAGTCGGTGGAAGCCGTGTCTGTTGTTTCTTTAATATCTTGTTCTTGTGGATATATCAATGAAACCCAAATCAGAAAAGTTTGGATTGTTGATTGCTTTTTTATTTTCTTGTTTTTAACAAGTGTCCGAAGGAACACCGATTCATATGAAAATAAGAAGATGTCGGTAAGGAGAGGAACACAATTTTACCTCCAAATTAAACAAATATGTTGTCAATAAGAAACTACAGTATACTGATCATTTGTTCCTTTGTGTAGCATGTTTAACCTTTTTGTTCACTTTTCACAAAATATGCCGTAGGGTATATCAAAGTAATAAATTATAGCGTATGCTGCCTTTTTATGTTGAAAAGCATTGTAGATAATTTCTTTTATGCGATTTTTCAATTTCAATTTTAAGCTAACGACATAAAATAACTGAAGATACAAATATTGACATAGCCCTTCTATTAGTCAGTTCTCAAGCTTCTTCTTAGGATAAACGTAACGTCATAGTTTCACAAGGAGGAATTTTAATACTACCAAAGTAACAAGATATGTTTTAGGTCACTATACTCTCAAGTTTTTAAAGAATTATCAAAGTACGTGTTTAGTACTCGGTTATGCACTAAGCAGTATGTAATAGGATGGAAATCGTGTGATGAACAGTTTCGCATATAATTGTCGCCTCATTCTTGTTTAAGATGTTTTTATCATAAACCGGTTATTCGTTGCCTCAGACAAAATGGTTTCTCTAGATAGAAACAGGCGGCCATGCAAGATTCTTAAGCATTAATGATTTTATATCAGCAGATAATTGTAGTGTGAAATCAATTCATTTCACAATATTTTGGTATGATTTCGGTCTAGGAATGCTTGCAAATATCGGAAAAATCGAAATTGGCCAAACCTTCAGACTTTTAATCTTTCAAGAGGCTGTCCAAGGAAACTCAGGTAATTGTTGGCACATCATGGGACTCAGATTTCAATGAAACTTTACATGAAGTCTATTAAGGTAGATCGGGTGTTTGATCAAGTTGCGCATAGTGTTGTAAACTGTCGTAAAATTTTATCAAAGTAACATTGTAACTTATTATTTTTTTATATCTGTGAAAATTATTAGAAACGCTTTTATAATCCTATTTTATCAACTCAATTTTCAAACAAATAATCTCATTTCAGTTTGATTGCTGCAAATTGTTTACTTCCGTCCATGGCGACTCGCACAACATGGTGAAGAATGGAAAAAAATGAGAAAGAAACTGTAATCGTGATAAAGTGGACTGCTTTTTATAAATACTGCGATGTAGATCTGTAAATTAACAATATGATCTTCGTCCTGGTAGCTTATGAAGCAATTCCACACAGATTCTGCACTAAAAGTAGACGACAGAAAACATGGGAGGTAAACAAGTAATTTTATTTTGTGTTGCTGCTTGCCGTAAGTACAATTAATATCGAATCGTCTGCTATAATCTTACGAATGATGGCTGAAAGATCTCAATTAGGAAGATTCAAAAAAGCAAACACGTTATCTAGGGCCAATAACTTTATTAACTTCAAAGATTCACTTTCAGACCCCCCTACTTCTGATCATAATGAAGAAGCAGATTCAGAGATGCCTTCTGTACATGTAGAGGTTCTTGTAAATCTTGACCACACATACACCTTACCGCTGGTACTAGACAATGACCCTTTGGAAATTTTTTCTGAGATTGAAGTCCACACTGAAGTAAATAAAGGGGAAAACATTGAAAATGAACTATTATTTGACTACATCCCATCAGATCTTGTTCCATTAAGCCATTGCCGGTTCATAGTTGATTTGGGTTTTGTGGCCGAGCAGTTAAAACACTGTCAGTCTTGTCAGTCAACCCTTCATCTCTACAATGCATTAGGAGTTAAACCTTTGGGATTTTCAGGATTGATGTATGTCCAATGTCCTGAATGTGGTGGTGTGACAAAAATCAAGTTGGGGAAAACTCATCATAGTGGTAATAGCAAAAGAGGATGTGGAACTTTCGACATTAATACAAAAGCTGCAACAGGTGCACTTTTTATTTAGTTGTTTTTATGAATCAAAACCTTTGTAGAATTTTTGTCAGTACATAAACATGTACATGATGTAAAGCTCTGCAATACATATATTCATTGTTGAAAAGCATAGGTAAATTATTTGTGTTTTCGGGCAAAATTGATTGAAATGTATGCGAGGCCTTGCATTTCCCAAGTTTCTAAGCCTCATTCAAATGTTACCAATATTTTGTTCAACACAGATGTATAAAAACAGTTATTCTACTAATTGTATAAGAAACTGGATAAGTGCACTGTAAAACCTGGAATTACCCACAAATTGCACATGTAAAGTAAGATGGTTGTCTTCGGTTTTGACAATGCGTCCACTTTCCCCCGTAAAAGGACAATTACCAAAAAATGTTTTTATAAAAATACAATACAAGTTCTAGCTTCACATGTACAAATTATCAATTATTGACCTTGGGTTCAGAGGTCAAGTCACACTGCAGTCCTTATAGCACATGACCTACCCTCCATTGATTTTATACGTACTTAACAAACTTCATATTAAGCTGTATAACAATGAAAACAAAATTTTTGACACTCAATCAAGCACGCATACTTGAAATGTCAATTATTTAACCTTGGAGCCAAAGGTCAAGGCTAAATTGCTAGCTTTCCTGCTGGTATACAACAAGCTGTCCCATGGTTTTACAAAAAACATACAATACATCATTGATTTATCTCAAAAGACAAAAATATTACGGCTCGGACAATTAACTACAAGTTCATAATATAACACTTATAGATACGTTTCAATAATTTGACCTTGAGGTCAAAGGTCAAGTAAAAAATGCGGGCTTGGTTGTACACAACTCACCCTCTTAATATTAAACACTAACATACCAAATACCATTGATTTACAGAGAAACAAATTAAAATCTGAACAAGAAGAAAATGAAATTTTCAAATTTATTCAATTCATGAATTTAAAGTTAACTCCCTTTTTTATCTATTTTCTTGTCAAAATTAGCTTGTATCTTTCTTATATGGACGGTGACCTACCATTTTTTTTATCTTAACTTTTAAATTAATGTTTGGAGAATTCAAAAACACAAAATAAGAAAATTCTATGGATTAGAAATGCAACTTTTGATTCAAATAATGTATCAAATGACGTTTTTTCCTTCATAGTCTATACGAAATTTGCGTCAAAATGTCCATTTTGCCTTAAATTTTCAAATCAAAATTTTGAGCTTTGAACACCGGTGACCCCACTTTTTTATTTGATAATTTCAAAGTATATATCACTAATAAGTTTTCCTGAAAAAATATAAAAAATCTATGGATAAAAAATTAGACCCCCCATCTACCTTAAAGACATGAAATGAAAAAAAAATGTCGGGAAAAAAAATTGTGCACGGTTGCCATGGCAACACGAGCATCATCATTTTGGCCTTTAAAACAGCGGAGAAAAACTGATTTTTACTCCATTTTCAATTTAACATTTCTTCTTAATCACAATTTAAAGAGCTTAACTATATTGATACAAGATAATATCCACCTTAGTGTCTTTATTTTGAATACTAAACTGACAGGCTCCACGTTGATGCCGTACTGTGAACTATATTTGCTTATTTTTACTGGATGGAGAGTTGACATACATGTATCATTGGCAATCAAACCAATTCATATTATGTTTAAATGGTATTTTGTATAAAATAACCGAAATCATAATTGCATGATGTAGACAAACCCCCCCCCTCCCAAACAACTCCAATGGAATTAATTCAAACTGTCTCTCCTGAAAAAAAATATTGCATAAGACTTAGTCCTTGGCTTATGTGCTGAATTAATTCTTGATTGCAACACATCTTCCATGATGGCAGACTTCCTTAACACTGTTCCATTCACAGGATCTTAAAAAAGGTAAAAAGTCTCGACATTACTTTTTTTAACAAGTCAATCTTTTGGAATAGTCTTTGTTCCATTGCAAGTAAAGTCATAAATAAAGTCATTCGCTGCAAAATGTAATTGCACCAGTTCCTCGAAAATGGACGTCGATTTGAGGCCAAAAAATTGGACGTCGATTTGAGTCTAACATATATACTACATGTGTGCATGTACCTTGTACTGTCGGCTTGGCAGGCTACCGGTGATGGACACATATTTCAGCTTGACAGCAAGAGGGTTAAGGAAAGGGCACAACCTGAATTTCATGTAACTTACCACTTCCAACAGGTATCAAGGATTGATACAGGGAAAATATTTCTTTTGATGTTTTGAAATCAATGGTTCTATCTCCTTTACACTTTGCTATATGGACTGGATAGGCACACTTCAAACTGTTTGTTTTCCAATAAGTCCCAAGAAAATCTCTATGGGCTTTGCAAATAAGTAGCAATTGCCTGCAGGCTGCATCTACATCAAATAATCCGGCGCGATACAGTATCAGATCCTGCTCATTTACATTTTCACCTGTTGTACACACTTTAAGATATCTAAGGTGGGCAACAACATCTTTTTGGCAGTCATGAAAGTGCATGATATGGCCAGAACAGTCTCCTAACCTGCTGAAACTGCAGGAGTCATTTATTCCCTCCATTTTTTCTTGTAAGTTGTATACAAATGCAGTAAATGAATCCGCAGTAAATATATTTTTTTAATTTATCTTTTCAATAAAAAGAGTTTTATCACAGTCTTTGTGCGTTTCTCCAATATTATAATTTATTATCATTGATAGAATATTAATTGTAATATTTTATTGACAAAATAACATATTCATTGAAAATATTCCCACTGGTATTCAAAGGGAGGTAATCCAGATACTAGTTTTATAATATGTTTCAAACCAAGAAATAGGTACTAATAATGTAGATCCCAATATTTTTTTAGCTTTAGAGTATGAATTCCACATTTATCTAAATATTTAAACAATTTTTACTTTTCAAATAAATGTGGAACAACAAAAAACAATTTTAAAAATTGCACTTTTACAATGAACATAAAGGGTAAAACAAGGTACTAAAACCTTCTAATTTTTTTTAGAATATATCAAAGTTTCATCCGAAAATTAAAAACACACCATTTGTTGCATCTAATAACAATGGCATTTAATGCAAGAAAACTAATTACAAGAAAATTTTTAAAAAATGTGCCAACATTTATGCATCCCTTACCTTGTTTTCAAATGGACAGCCTCTAAATCTTTTGATTTTAAGGGTAGTAAATTTCAGGATTAGTTTTACATAAACAAATACTTACACTCATAATTACGTAGCTTATGTCAGCTTTGTGAACGCGTTCAATCATTTTACACTGGGCTGGTCAGTCTAAGTCTAGAATGGACACTTTCGAAAAAAATTGAAATGTTTTTTTTTCTGGAATCGAGTCCACTAATAATTGTGAAGTGTTAATGGAGACTTTTGTCAGGCTTTAGGAATGCCTTTTGTCATACAATAAAACAGCTGGATTTTCGACAACATTTACATTTCTTGGTCTTGACATTGACACGTAACGTATGTTGGTGAAAATTCCTGAAAACAAGGCAATTAAATTAAAGTCTGGTATTCAATACATGGTTGGTCGAAAAAAGATAAAATTGAAGGAAGAAGAGTCAATTATATGTCCGATGGGTTTCTGTTCGCGTGCAATTCCGTCAGCAAGGACTTATACCAGAAAATGTTATGATGTAATTTCAAACCTCAAGCATGGAAAACCGTTTTATTATGTCAAAACTAATCAAGAGTTGAGATCAGATGTTTAACTTTTGGGTTTTCAAGATTGTGGTAACTCCGAATTATTCTCCTGTGGAAATGTGGAAGAATCAACATAAATATAATTCAATACGATAGCTTTTAACTTTTTTAAGATTTGGACAGCAATGATCAGATGTTGATGATATTTCAGAAGGCTTTCATAGCAAAACATTCGTGACATTCTATTTTACAAAAGAGACAAAAAATTGCATGGGATCTGTTATTAAAAAAATGTTTGACGTATATTCGCCATTAACATTTTGTATGAGATATTGTGTATTGGTTCAAGTGTAAAAATAACATGTATTCATTTTTGAATTTGATCCATTATTCTAATACATCATATGGCAATCAAAAAGTTCAATAATCCCTAGCATGCAGATAAGCACATTAAGTAGAATTAGGAAACATATATGCAAAGTAATTATTTATATGTTACAGCAGAATTATGCATTTGCATGTCAGGAAATTACGTAACTAAAATTGCCAAGATTAAATTCATTTCTCTTCGTCTGCGTGATGTCAGACACGTAATTGAACAATTATCTATATCTCTAAAGAATATTACTATTGACAGATTTTCCTACCGGTTAATTGTACTTTTATTGCCATAATATTTACGACGTTTTATCATATAAATTACATTGCAGGAACCATTTTTGGTACTTCCTCTTATGATTCAATGATTATATATTAGATTGCATTCAGGATTTTTCATTTAACATATAGTTCATCTCGTTGAAAAAGAGGGACAAAAGATACCAGAGGGACAGTCAAACTCATAAATCGAAAATAAACTGACAACGCCATGGCTTAAAATGAAAAAGACAAACAATAGTACATATGACACAACATAGAAAACTAAAGAATAAACAACACGAACCCCACCAAAAACTAGGGGTGATCCCAGGTGCTCCGGAAGGGTAAGCAGATCCTGCTCCACATGTGGCACCCTTCGTGTTGCTTATGTTATAAAAAATTTGGTAAATAGTTTAACTCGGTAGGTCACATTCATGAAAGGGAAGGGGATTGTAGTTACGACTTAAGGAACATATCCGATATCATTTGTTGAGTGTAATATAAAGATAGTTTTTTTGGAGAGGCTGTCAACTTCAATAAATATACGTATATAAGTGAAGCTGGGTTCCATTTTGAAGTCAAATGATACTTTAAATTTCAAAATAGGTTCAACTTTTTTGTATATACTTGAAAGGTAAGATTTACTTTAAAACAACCGTACAATAAGTGTGTGTAGTATGTATCTACATCTGGGTAAATTGTGACCTGAAGCTAGTCAACTAAATATTTTATGCCTAGAAGCAAATTTCATTGAAAGTTTGTATCGTCCAGCTTTTTTTTCGAAACAATGACCTGTCGTTCAGAAAGGAAGTAACACTATGAAGGTATTTAGTTTAAAAGAAGGATTTTTATTTTATTAAAACTTAAGAAATGTACAGCAATTATACAGTGAATTATATGATCCCTGCAAACTCATTCGCCCGTAACTTTTCCGTATGAAATGACATCAATCACGGGACCTCTCGTTGGCAAACACACAGAGCAATTGCGAGGGAAACCCATGATGAAAGAAAAAGTAAATAAAAATGGAAGTAAGATAACGTTTATATTTTAAAAGACAATCTGAATCATTTAACAAATGCACTGGCTTTGGCTAACACGGTTGTGTATTTTTGTAATGTATCCGTTTTTATTCTATAGCTTGTCACCACTTCATTTTAATCATGTATATCTATTATATAGTAATTTTATAAAATTTACTGTTTTCAAAAGTTTGAATTATTCTAAATAATAAGGATGTTCTTGTTCCAGGCGGATTACCCTGGCTGTATTGGTCACAACTTTTTGGTACTTTTGGTCGTCGGTGGTCTTCAGCTTTGAACATGTTTTTGCTTTCAAACTTTTTTCATCTGAGCGTCGCTGGTTAATCTGTGTGGACGTGGCAACAACAACAACACAAATTTCAAAATGGCATCCCTCATTAAAATAATGTCTTTAAAAAAATAAAAACGTTTCTTATAAATTAACAATTAATTTCAAACTAAATTCATACATAATTTTACTTTTTTTTATATAGATTATGATGTTGTATTTATTTTAAACTATAACTATAAATATACTTTCAATTCCTAATGATTATGCAATACATCTTTGGATTTGGATTGTGGTTAAATATTTTGCATAGCTTAGATTTTTTTAGCTCTTTTTTTACCAGTAATAACTACACGGTTCGGGCCATAACCCACAGAACTAATCCCAACCTTCTTTTTTCAGGGAGGGAACCTTGTGATATAATTTCATAGGAATCTTTACACTTATACATAAGTAGTAGTCCTGAAACTAGATTTATTTTTTCTTTTTGGCTTCTTTTATCTTAACAGCTGGATCAATAACTCCAAATTCAATCCCTAACATTCCTTTTGAAGTATGATACCCTATTGTATAATGCCATAGATATCCATACACTTATTCTCAATTAAGAGACTCGAAACCTTAATAAAAGGGGGATCGCCCCCCCCCCCCATGGCCCCTGGATCCGCCTATGCTTTGTGCGTTCAATGCTAAAATTCGTGACGAACCAGTACACTATTATGATCGACTCATAGTCCCTATCCAAAACAAGATGTATGGATCGCTTGATTTTTATATAACTGCATTCATGGTTCAGCATGCATACTGGAATCAATATTTCAGTCATCTTTGTTGATTGTGACCTTCGGTATTATTCAGTTATTCTTTTACAGATTTCGTTATATAAATGTCTCGTCTTAAGGAGGCAAATCTTTAGAAAATTCAAAAGGATATGTACGATATCGAAAAAAAAATATATCTGACTACGTTTTATTTCTAGTGTCCTCCGTAAGATGTAACCTTATACTAATTATCTGTTGTCTGACTTTGTCGATTTCTTTTGATAAATGCTTTTTAACGTTAAACTAAAATCAATTAAAAAGTCACTGTGTAAAGAATTTTTTTTATTAAAAAACCTATTAATTCACTTTATGTTTTCCTTAAACGAACGGTTGTTTTAACATTTGTTTTTAAAAAAACAGCAGAATAAAAGTTTAAGATGTCAATTTGTTTTACATTGGACAATACCAATATACATTGTTTATTTATTATACATCATCTTAACTTTGAAGAGCGATAAAGTAAAGTGTGTTAAAAATGGAGAGTAAAGACAGTTTTATCAAGTAGAGGGAATTTGTCTAAATAATTACAAAAATACCAGTTTTAATATAATTAATGTAAAAGCAGTAGTTCGGTATCTTCAATGCAAGTGATGCTAGTCCTGGTAAACTTCAAATAATTTTTTTAAGGAACGGACAAAATCTTTTTTACTTCAAAGAAAAGAAATAAACGTCTGTTTAACTTCAGCATATCGAGAGAAGTTTACCCTGCCAACAAGCATACAGCTGGTCGTCGTTCAATGAAAAGAAAAGTGTGATATTGGCAAAATCGTAGTTTACCACTAGACATGTTTTAGAATAAAGTTTTGCATGCATAAGAGATACTGATTGGTATATCTTTTGATGTTGTCATTTCATTTCGTACTTTCCGTTTTGAATTTTCCTCGGAGTTCGGTATTTTTGTTATTTTACTTTCTATCATGACTCCAATTGTGATCTCGGTAATTCACTTTTAATAGCAGCTGAAAAGGTTTTTTAAAAAAAAGAAGAAAAAAAACTACATGTTCATCTGTCGTTCAATTAGTTCATGCAACAGTAGTCTATCGATGTTACAATCTTATGACTCGATTAAAAAGACAGAACGAGGTCACAAACAGAAACTGATAGAATCACATAAACGCGTTTGTCGACAGAGTAAGCGCCTGCTGCTGTGTATTAATCGCCCGTAGGATTTTTCGCAGACATCAATTACTATCTACTTACCAGTGTAAAAACCACCATAACAAATTCGAATCGATCTTGCAATGTTAAAAAAAATCTTCTGACATATTTTAAAATAGCAAACAGTTTATCAGGATGTAGAATTTTTTCACTGCGTTTGTTGTTTACCGACGTTCAAACTTCATTAATCGATTTAGATTATGAAGATAAGGTAATAAAAAATAATGCTATGTGCTATGCATGCAACATACATCACTGGCCATACAAATCTCTCTGTTACTCTGTTAAATTATCACATATCAAAATTAGGCAAAATGTGTAATAACTTTTTTTTATTTCGCGATATGAAAATACCTGCATTGTGAAATAAACTTGGAACTTTATGAAAAGTGTTAAAATAAAAATTTTATATACACATATTCCAAATGATATATATAGCAGATTATACATGGGTATTTGTCCTACAGTTTTTTCCAGGTATCCGAATTGATTTTTGTATGAACAATGAAATTGTTATTGATTTATTTTATTGAAGACGTATAATTGAAACATTTTACAGTATAGTCAAAATCAGTTAGATTCATTTAAAGGAGAAATGATTTCAAAAAGGCAAAAGCTAATAGTGAATAATTTCTATAAATACGCTTTTTGCGTGGATAAAATAAAGAAACCAATTGTCTTTGATAATAGTACTTTACTTTGATACTGATCGACAATTAAAAAGATTATTCAAATTTCAAAAGTCTGTTCTTAAATTATCATGTTTTCAGTCGTGTTCACTTTATTTTTCAATAAATTATTTACGTTATCATCTAAATTATACGAAAATGAGGAAGTGTAGGAATTCTAAACTGATATCTATAAAACATTTCTATTTAAAAAACAGTGACTGATGCCAGTACATTCAAATTGGTAAATCAGAAACATTTCCCAACCAATTTAGTTTTGAAAAATTTACTTAAAAGAGAATACTTGTCCAGTATCTATGATTTATGACCTGACATTTTCATCCAAATATAAGTGAATATCAATTAGGTTCTGACATATCGGTTTTGATTTGTGCAAGCACTTGCCAAAAGTGGAAGATGGATTACTTTGAAATATAAAATATTTCACAAAAGAGTTTAATGGAATGAAAAGGGTTAATCTTATTTGCAATAAATAAATGATGACAGAGATTGGGAAGGGAATTTGTTTCTATTTCCGAGATTTCTGTCTTGGAATAAAATTAATAAATAATTGATATCTGTCAAGTTACAGGGACAAATATATAAGAGTCAGTATCAGTTCAGGATGGAGTAAGCTAGCTTTAAACATTTGTTAAATGTGACCGATCTATGAATTGATAGACTTTGTTTTTTAAACGTCATTTCATTATTTCATGTTTTACATTTTGTTACAAGCCGTTTGCCCATTGCAAAACAGATATTGAATAACAAGGTGATTTGTTGCTGTTTATAATCAGTACATAAAGGCTGTTTTCCTGAAGGATGAAATCAAAAACCGTACGTCGAAGTACACAGACAATACCATGGCAAAAAGAAGAAATTAGAACAACTAATCAAACAATTAACAAACCACTACACAGGTTTAAACTGAAAAGCCCTCACCAAAGTAAGATTAAATAAGAAAAACAGAGGCAACAAATATCAAAGGGATAATCCGACTCATAAGACGAAAACAAACTGCCAATTGCATGAAGAAAAAAACGGAAAACGACCTACATAACATTACATAAACTATTACATATAACAATAAAGACTGAGCAACACTAAAACTTGGGTTGATCCAAGATCCTCTGGACGAAAAACAGTCATACTTACATGTGGAAACCGTCGTGTTGCTCGTATAAGTATAGAATCGATGAAATTCGATAGGTAACATTCAAGGAAGATAGCACGGGATTGCGTTACAACAGTTAGAAAATATTCGATGTCATTTGTTGAATAGATATTTCATAGTGGTCAACCTACTCGTTACTCAAGTGCTTTCAAATAAACTCAACATAGATACCAGGATTAAATTTTATATTACGCCTGACGCGCGTTTCGTCTACAAAAGACTCATCAGTGACGCTCGAATAAAAAAATGTTCAAAAGGCCAAATAGAGTACAAAGTTGAAGAGTATTGAGGACCAAAAATTCCTAAATGTTTTGCCAAAAACGGCTAAGGTAATCTATTCATGAGGTAGAAAAACCTTAGTTTTTGAAGTTTTGTTAACAGTTAATTCGTAATTATGAACATATCAATGATAACTCAAGTCAACACAGAAGTGCCGACTACTGGGCTGGTGATACCCTCGGGGAAATAAATCTCCACCAGCAGTGGCATCGACCCAGTGGTTGCAAATAAACTCATTATAGATACTAGCATTAAACTTTATATTACGCCAGAAGCACGTTTCGTCTACAAAAGATTCATCAGTCAAAAGATATGATTCATGTTTTCACTAGTAACATCTGTCGTGTTGAGCATGGCATGCAACATTCTCCGCTTCAGAACTTAATGTATTTTGAGTTATATTTTCGAGAGTGTACATTAAAACGCTGTGAATGGCTGACAATGTCCAAAATGGTAATTAGTTTGGAGGAAAACAATGAGATTAACCATGGTCCTTTTGATTCTAAAACGGCGAATTCCAGTGATGAGTCATAAACTTTAAAAAAAAAAACAAAAACGAAAATGTAAGTAAGGCAACCTGAAAAAATATACCCATGACAATCTGTGACAGAAAAAGTCGTGATATTCAAACCTAGAACTTACGACTGTTACCACTAGTCTTTTTTTACAGCCCTGATGGCCGTTATTACTGGGGATTTAAACATAATTCAACATACACATTTCCATAGGTAAAAAATCAGAGAAACGCATCACATAAATTTGAACCATAATTTTAAAAATATAATTATTAATTTTTGGATATCATACGGCATATTTTGATATTTTGTAACAAAAAAGGTGAATAAAACTTCACAGAGGAACATGTAACAAGTATGCTGCAATTTCCTTATTGACAACATATTTATTGAATGTCGAGTTAAACTTTTTCAACAGATTGTCAGCATCGCTATGGGAAATAATTATGCGTCTTTCCTTGCCGACCTCTTCTTATTTTCATGAGTCCAGGTTCATTCAGACACTTGTCGAAAACAAGAAGATCAAATAACCCAGTTCAATATATTTCTAATGTTCTTTCTATTACCAATGCAAATTTTTCTGATGTGGTCAATATATCCTCCCAAACTAGAAATTTAAGAAACAACAAATAGGACATCCTCTGCCTATCATTAAGACATCAATACCTCATCAGTTTCATTCACATTAGTAGCAATATACCAACTTCACCTCAATATTTGATAAACATTTCCCAACTCATTCGGTATTCGGGAGCTTGCAGCTGCTATCCAGATTTTATGAAACGTCAACAGTGTCTCAGCTCAATTTTGATGAGCCAGGGTTATGTCAAAAAACGTCTCGTTCTTTTTATAAGAAATAGGTGCACCGGAAGATATATACCCTTTAATAGATACTCCCATCAACTTAAGTATAGATTCTAGGCAAATACGTTGTTAATCATCTAAATTACTTGCTTTACCTTTTTCTCTAATTTGTCTTTTTAAATTATTAACCTTAACTCTAAAGTCCACTTTTGGTCATATCTTTTGGTGTAGCTCGGTAGTAATGCATCCCGACACTGTGTTGGTTGGGCTGTGGTAATTTTGTTATATTATTGTCTTTCATTGTGGCTTATGTATTAGGTCTATATAAAGTTTTGTTTCTCTTGTTGATATATTTGTTTGTTTTTAAAGTGATTAAGATAATAACGCATTGTTGACAGTTGTGCCCTTCTTTTGACATTTTAACCTATTATATTTGTTTGTTTTGTTCATAAATTGTTGTCAATGTAAGGATTTGTTTTTGCGACTGTCACACAAATTAGAGGTTTAGCAAGCTATAAAACCATGTTAAATTTACCATTTTTTACATAAGGAAATGCCTGTACAAAGTCAGAAACATTACAGTTCATTTCAATTCGCTTGATGTGTTTGAACTTCTGATTTTACCATTTAATAGGGAGCTTTCCGACTTGCATTTTCCTTAAAAGAGGGACGAAAGATACCAAAGGGACAGTCAAACTCAATAATCGAAAATAAACTGACAACGCCATGGCTAAAAATGAAAAAGACAAACAGACAAACAATAGTACACATGACACAACATAGAAAACTAAAGAATAAACAACACAAACCCCACCAAAAACTAGGGGTGATCTCAGGTGCTCCGGAAGGGTAAGCAGATCCTGCTCCACATGTGGCACCCGTCATGTTGCTTATGTGATAACAAATCAGGTAAACAGTCTATTTCGGTAGGTCACACCTTAAAGTTCGTTATTTTTGTTATTTTTACTTTTTACAAACAAATGACTTCAATTTTTCTAGAGTAAATTATTTTAGCTCAAAATATCGAATGAAGTGTAGATCTTATTTGGATCATTAAAAATACAATTTGATAACTTTAATTTCTTATATCGGACAGCACATTATATATTATGAATAATGCAGATATATTTATTTCTAATACAACAACAAAAATGGTAATTTTATATACATTATAAAAGGAATCTCTTCTTTGGCTTGTAAACGAAAGAATGTTTTAATTCAAATAAAACATGGTGTACACGTATGTTACGTTACAATTGGATTTGCAACTGAAGTTTTATTTTGAACAACACTAGAGATTGAAATTAAAATGTTTGCGGGAGTTGATCATAATATTTAATTAGTATTTAATTGTGGGTTTGTGGTATTCAGTCTTTAGCTTTTAAGTTGTGTTTTGTATATTGTAGTCTTTTTGTCGTTTTTCGATTTCTGCCATGGTATTGTCTGCTTGTTTTCGACTTATGAATTTGAATACTGATATCACTTTGGTATCTTTCGGCTCTTTTCTCTTTCAAAAAGACCGAATAAGTTTCTTCTCTTTTTTATTTAATTCAATGCCAAGCATTTGTAAACGTTTTGCTTCTTCAAATTCCCGTACTTTTTTACGTATGTGAATTTCATCATTAGCTATAGGCGTGAATATGCTTTCTGCGCATAATTCATTATATGTTTTTAGGAAATCTTTCCTCTGTCCATCGTCCATATTAGTAAGGTATCTGAAATAACCGATTTATAAATTAAACCCATTGAATTATTATTTTTTTTAGACTTCGGACTATTGTTCACTTCATCACTTATATAGGTACTTTGTGTCTATTGATTTCATATTAGTTGTTTTTGTACCTCGATCTTCTAATTTTAACAAATTAATTGTTTTATATTTTGCAGTTACATCACTGTATCAGGTAAGCGGATGATTGAAAGTACACAAACATGTGTAATCCGCCACATTCTCTATATTTTGTCATATATTTGCTTGTATTTGTGAGAACTTTTTCATCAGTACTTTGTGTCTATTGTTTTTATGTTATTTGTTTTGATTATTGTATTTACTGGCATATTGAGTTCAGCCATTTGCATCTGAGTTTTGCAGTATATTCTTATGTAATGCTGTAACATGACTGGTCTTGATTATGAACAGGAAGGGCGTTCATAAACATGATCAACATCGCTACAATCTTAATGCGTCTATCCCAAGTCAAGAAACTGCGCATCAGCGGTTGTCGTTTTTTTTCCGTGTTTGGCATCTTTGTTCTTCGTTCATTTTCATTGTATCAGGTATTCCGATATTTATCGTTTGTATTGTTTCCTATTTTTCATGTTAAGTATTTTATAGTTATGGTTTTTTTCTCAGTGTTAAAGACCATCGGTGATATATAATTGCTTTTCATATTCGTCACTAAATTAACTCTGGAGTACATTGCTCATTGCTAATCATAAAATATCTTCTTTTTTTTAGTGCAATTGTAAAAACAAGTGACTGAAGGTATCAAGGGATACTCAAAACTGATAACGCCATGACAAAACACGAAAGACAAACAAGTACACAAAACATTTCTCACAAAGTACTCTGCTGGGCGCGCATTCTAATACGACAGCACTGATCGAACCGTGAACAGTGGGAGCACGTATGAGCTCTACAATAAAGTTTAATTTAGCTCTGAATTTGGATTGTGATTAAATATTATTTTTTGTGTCTATTGTATCTAATATTAACTAATCATCTATTTTTAATTTATATGTATTGTGCAATTCTCTGATTTTGATTATGATTAGATATTTGACATAGCATAATTTTTGACACAGAATGAATGAGGTCTAAGAACATAGAAAATTTAAATTGGATATATACCTTTTTAAATATAGTCAAATATCCAAAATATTAATGCACGGTAAGATTCAGCATATCAAAGAAATACAAGATTGTAATTCATGACTGCATCAAACAAAGTTTAATTTGAGACATCTTGAACCTAAGAGTTGATCTATTTAATTATGGGACCCAAAATTCAAAAATGAATACAAAGTAAAATTCACCATATCAAAGAACCCCATATATTGATTTTTGTTGAAAACAAACAAAGTTTAATTTTGATGTTTTGATACAAAAAAAATAAAACTGCTCAATATAGGTCACAAATTAACTTATTTCGGAATACTTATGTTTTACTGATCTAAGTGAATTGGAAACTGTATCGAATCTAATTAAAAGGAAACATTGTTAGTGAGCATAAGTCCTTCACCCTAAATATGCATTGCTTAATGGAAAATTGTAAACCTTACTTTTTCTAGGAAATGAGCAGTATAACCTATGATATATTTATAGTTTTTCAGAAATGTCATTTCTAACAACATCATATATCAAAATCATAAAAATGACAATAGAATCAAAAACTGTATCGAATCTAATTAAAAGAAAACATTGTTAGTTATAAGAGAAAGCATTAATTCATTCAACCTAAATATGCATTGCTCAACGTAAAATTGAAAATTTCATTTGAACATAGGCAAATTCATATTGCCTAG
The DNA here is from genome assembly GCF_965363235.1 of Mytilus galloprovincialis. Lineage (NCBI taxonomy): Eukaryota > Metazoa > Mollusca > Bivalvia > Mytilida > Mytilidae > Mytilus > Mytilus galloprovincialis. The sequence continues at coordinate 19,658,795 of NC_134838.1, read as the reverse complement.
TCATTACGTGTTGATGAAGTGATGAAATAATGAGATCAATGATACAGGTCCCGCTCCAGTAGAAATAAACTCATCATAAATACCAGTATTAGATTTTGTACTTACGCCAGACGCGCGTTTCGTCTACAAAAGTGACGCTCGAATCCAAAAATGTTAAAAAGGCCAAATGAATTACGAAGTTGAAGAGCATTGACATAGCATATGCCAATGGAAGGCAGTAATGTTACTGATGTACCACTTTTTCATTCTCAAATCCAAGGGGGTTTCGAAGTAATAGAGCAGAACCGATTTTAAATTCATATCAACATGAATGAGAAAGTTAAACTAAAATTTTGACCATGACTTTTCATGTTCAGTTTTTCTTACTTCTATACGACACATTTTTTAGTTAGGGTGAATAACTATGCCAAGTTTTATTACCCAACTCTAAGGGATATGAAGTAAAAAAGTGAAAACAAGAAAGACCAAGTTATACTCCGTTTTTTACAATAGTTGCATGTGTCCGTTTTTTCTGCCTTGTAGGCGACGAGTTCAGACGCGTGCTGTTGGTAATTAGTTATGACAGGTTTCATTAGAAAACCTGATGTTTCGAATTAAGAGAGCGGAAACGAATTGTGACAAATAGACGAATGAACGGGCAAACTTGCCAGTTAGCCCTAATTATTGTACTTACTTGGACATTGAAACCCGTATTGGCAGAAGTGTCTCAACATCTAATGATGCATACAAAGCCATTTCTCTTGTCAATGGCCGTCTCAACCAAATGGTCTGATCCTCTGACATTTTACTTTTCATATCATCTTTCAGTTTTTGATTTGGAAAACGTCCTACATACTTTTCATAAATAAAGTCCAACGATTTCCTTTGGCATTGTAGTCTTCTTGTTGTTAATGCCTGGTTAGCCTGATTTTCAACTGTCATCTGGAAGGTCTAAATAAGTAAAACAAATAAGAATATATCAACTTTAAAGTAAGTATATATCCATAATCAAACGTCGCGGGTAAGTTGTAGTGTCGATATATATAAAGGCAAAAGTAGTATACCGCTGTTCAATATCGTTTCAACTGAAACAAATCCGGGTCACAAACCAAAACTTAGGGAAACATATCTACTGTAAGAGGAACAACAGATCATATTTTATCATTTTGTCTAAAATTAAAAAACAAAGTGGCAACCGATCTTTATAATTCAAAAATTGTTGATCGACAGTGATTACATCATTCTCATTAAAGTAAAAAGTAAGTCTTCTGTGGACGTATCAGTTTATTTTATCAAAACGTCACAGTTAATATAAAATAGAAGATGTGGTATGATTGCCAATTAGAAAACCGTCCAGAAGAGACCAAAATGACACAGAAATTAACAGCTATAGATCACCGCACGGTCTTCAACAATGAGCAAAACCCATACCGCACAGTCAGCTATAAAAGGCCCCGAAATGACAATGTAAAACAATTCAAACGAGAAAACTAACGGCCTTATTTATATAAAAAAAAATGAACGAAAAACAATATGTAACATATAAACAAACGACAACCACTGAATTACAGGCTCCTGACTTGGGACAGGCACATACATACATAATGTGGCGGGGTTAAACATGTTAGCGGGATCCCAACCCTCCCCTAACCTGGGACAGTGGTATAACAGTACAACATAAGAAAGAATTTATATTGTATTGAGATCAAATCCTTTAATTTGAATAAACAGATTTAACGGCTTTATTTTACAATCACTTTCATAGATAATCAAAGTCGGAAACAGAAAAGTTTCAAATTCGTACCTGTTAGATTGTTATATTCAACCCATTGCTATGCGTAAAAATAAACATAAAGTCTAAAATGAGCGAGATTAGATGCATCAACAAGGTATGCGTTTCCTGGTTGGTATACTTTACTCGCCATTCGATATAATTTTAGCACAAAGAGTATGTGCGAAATAGAATATTCGATCTGAACATATTTTTTTGTACAATTTATAATGGAGCTCAAAAAGTTGTACCAAGTCAGAAATATTACAGTTGTTGTCCATTCGTTTGATGTGTTTTGTCGTTTGGTTTTGACATTTGATAAGGGACTTTCCGTTTTGAATTTTCCTCGGAGTTCATTATTTTTGATATTTTACTTTTTTTTTTGGAAGGTTGGACCAATCATCAATGATAATGCAATTCAGCTTCAAAGCTGATACTTGAAAATCTATCTGAATTTCCATCAAAATGTTAATAGAAAACAAACACAAACCTGTGTATCAAATACATTTCGCATCTCTGTCTGGAATGTTTCATACAGCATCCTGCTATCATTTCTAGGATCATGAATCACCTGAAACAAAAAATTAATTGATAAATAAACAAAAAAGAGCTAAAAAAAAATAGGAATAAGACTACGTTTATGTGTTATCTAAACCAGACTGACTCAATATTTGCTATCACTAGGATATGAAAAAAATGTATTAAACAATTGTCTTTTAAGTATTGAGGCTATATTAACAAACCTTTTCAATCTCTGCAGATGTCATTATGTCGTTGAACAAGGTCGCCTTCAAATCTATCTTACTCCCATATATATCTATAATGTAGGGAGGTTCGTCTTGTATCTTTATTTGCACAATGCATACAACTGATCTTCCCAATTCAACAGATTCCACATCTAAACCAAGTGTCGCTATATTGTGTTTGTTCTTATGTATTCTATGAAATAATGCCTTCGCCTCCTCATTTCTTGATATCAAAATGTAGTCTTGGGTTGAATTATTGTGTTCTCCTGCTCTATCCTGAAATGATGTCATCTGGTTTTCATAAAATTTAAGCAACAGAAACTTTAAAATTCAAATAAAGCTGATCGTCGATTTATCAAACCATTTACACGTCAAACATGTTGCACATTATTATTTTGGACCTTAAATTTAATGTTTCCAAGTTTACATAAACACATATACATGTATCTATGTGAAAATGGAATAATAATTTAGTACAAAAGATGAAGTTTACTTGGTGTAAATTGATTTCATATGCGCAGGATGCGTACCTTGTGCTTGTTGGCATTCTTTTTCCTGTACTGTTTGTTTTGTCTTTTGTATACCTTCTGTTATTCTGGTGATTTTAACGATTTTAAGTTTTAAGCCCACCGGATGTTCAAAAAACCTTCTCAATGATTGCAATTGCAAGAATTGCTGGCGATATCTTAATGTTTTTTTACATTTAAAAAAGTTTGTATTGAGTTCAAATATTTGATAGATATAACAACGAATGTGGATATGCTTTAAAGCTAGACATATTGTATTGACAATTGTCAATGTATTGAAGGCCTCTAGATATTTATTTGTGTCGACAGATTACTATCTCAGTGATATAATACCCTGCGCAATCAACTAAAACCTTTGCAACTGTAAGTCTTTAAGTTGTGTATTTGAATCAAATATACAGAAAAACATTGCCAAAAACGAAACATGGAAGGTCAACAAACATAAAGCCATTTGAACAAATATATGGAACACATTTGAATACACAACGAAATATTTTTCCTGAACAACAACAAATATTCACAATGAATTTAGCAGATGTGATAATAAGGTTAATTTATTGGTATACTTACATATTTAGCGGCCATCAATTAATTCTGCAACTGAAACCAATAATTAGAAAACGAGTGCTAAACTGAAAGTGTTGAATTACTATTTTGTGAAAATCCCCTTCTATTTATAGTTTAATATTAACTTATTGATCTAACTTATTATCTAATTTAAGTACTTGGAAACCCAACTTAAATGCATGGTTCATGTGTATGAGCTTTTGATTTTGCCATTTGATTAGGGACTTTACGTATTGAATATTCCGGAGTTCGGCATTTTTGTGATTTTACTTTTTTTCACAATTTTCGTTATTCTGCTTCAATTTTGAAAATATAACAACCTAAACTTTTCTACAAAAAAATACTGAAATGTAGTAAATGATACAAATCTGCCTTGGACATTTAAGAAAAGAACTTTTTCTTCATTTGATACTTCGCTAAATATTCGTTGACATTTTTAAAACATAACTAGCAAAACATTTATACTTTCTCGCGTTATTACGTTGGAATTAAATATATGGGTCGTTTTCAAAAAATGTCGAATTTTCAGTACACCCATGCTAACTTTTTTATTTCTAATGGAAATTTCAGTTGTAATGGTTTAAATGAAAGCTTGTCGGATTTGTGATTCAGAACATTAATAATAAACACACCTTACATCTATTTTGATAAGATTAAACTGCATTTAAGACCCATTTTGGGGGTATTTGTCTGCGTACAGTGTCAGAAAAACACATTTCAAATGATTTTTTTGCGATTTTCTGATCGCCTTGATATCTGCAAAAGGGACTTTTTAAGAACGTTTAATATTACTCTAACGAAAAATCGTAGCTTCTATATCATTGTATGTAACATATTATCTACAAACTAAATTGAATCTGCGTACAGGAGGTTCATGTCTTTCCTGTTACCACTACTTAAATCAGCCGTGAAATTATTCTCCCTATGAATATTGAATCAGTCAGTGTTGATCTCAAAAGTGCAAAGTAATCTTTACATATAAAACGCCTCGTTTCTTGAACGAAAGTGTAGAGAAAAGAAATTTCAAGACATTTAGTGAAAAAAATATAGCGTACTTTTTTTCATGTCTATGCTGTTACCACCAATTTTGATTAAATACACCAACAGTATACTTGTAAAAAGTGCAATAACGTGTTGGAAACCAAATTCACAATAGAAAAACATAATCACTTCACCAAAGGGAGTAGTTATTTCACAACAGCAATCAAAAACAAAGAAATTTGTCTATCCTGTTATGTCTATCCTGTTACTATGGTTGCTATGGTTACAGTAACAGGATAGACAATTGTAGACAAAAACGTCGTTAATTTTTTTATCTTAACATATAGGTGCAAAACGAATGAAATATTTCGTTGTTTGAAGTAATCTTAAGGTTATCTATAATACTAAAATTGCGAGGTCCAATTTGTCAGCCGTCATCACGTAAAAACGACGAATCAAAGAATTCAACTTTATATACAACTAATATAGTACAAAGGTGTAGATTAAAAATTACACCACTCCAGGCCTTTTTGTTTTCCACGTAATTAATATCGCCAATAATTAGGAAGTTCCGGGTCGAGTCCGATACCGATACCAATAGTATAATCACCTGTTACCTATTACCTTATCTGTACGTTCCGCATCTGACAGGCGCACCACCAAACGGTGTATTCGGGATTAATATGCTATATAAACGGGTCATAATCACAGGGTTGACACTACTAAATTGTCAAATTGTTACCTGTTGTAGTATTTTAATCCGTAAGACTTTCTAAGATAACAATACGAATACTAAAAATCTGGCTAAAAATAAGTTTCAATTTGTTAGCGGGCATGACGTAAAACAGCGAATCAAAGATTTCAACTTTATTTATAACTAATATAGGACAATGCTGTTGATTAAAAAATACTCCATTCCAGGACCTTTTGTTTTCCAAATATTTAATATTACCAATAATTGATAAGTTCCAGTTCGACGGGTTCAAACAGAAAGATTTGAAAGCAGAGAAAATTGTTTATCTTATAATCGGCATGACTTTATCAGATGACAGTACTAATACTAAGATAAGGCTTGCGCAAGTTATATACTTTAATTCAGTCACGGACCCGCGATATCACGGGTGTGTTCTAGTAACGTATTAATCTTCCCAATTAAGCATTCGCAGGTGCAATACTGATATCGGTAACAGGATAGACAAAAAGGTAACAGGATAGACTTTTATATAGTAACTAGAACATACCCGTGATATCACGGGTCCGTGACTGAATTAAAGTATATAACTATGTGCAAGCCTTATTTTAGTATTAGTATTGTCATCTGATAAAGTCATGCCGATTATAAGATACACAGTTTTTCTCTGCCTTCAAGTCTTTCTGTTTGAACCCGTCGAACTGAAACAATAATATTAATTATTTGGAAAACAAAAGGTCCTGGAATGAAGTATTTCTTAATCAACAGCATTGTCCTATATAAGTTATAAATAAAGTTGAATTCTTTGCTTCGCTGTTTTACGTCATTCCCACTAACAAATTGAAAACTGTCCCTATACGCCTTATTTTTAGTCCAGATTTTTAGTATTCGTATTGTTATCTTAGAAAGTCTTACTGATTAAAATACTACAATAGGTAACAATTTGACAATTTAGTAGTGTCAACCCTGTGGTTATGACCCGTGTATATAGCATATTAATCCCGAATACAACGTTTGGTGGTGCGCCTGTTAGATGCGGAACGTACAGATAAGGTAATAGGTAACAGGTGAATATACTATTGGTATCGGTAGCGGACTCGACCCGGAACTTCTTAATTATTGGCAATATTAATTACGTGGAAAACAAAAGGGCCTGGAGTGGTGTAATTTTTAATCTACACCTTTGTACTATATTAGTTATTTATAAAGTTGAATTCTGTGATTCGTCGTTTTTACGTGATGACGGCTGACAAATTGGACCTCGTAATTTTAGTATTATAGATATATCAGAAACGTACGTTCCTGTTACCAATGAAATATAGAGAAAAGTTAACTAACTTATGAGGGATTTACTTGATGTTGGGTTTATTTGAAAGGGTGAAAAAATGCCGAACAATATAAATTGCTATCTTAGACTTGCATTACTGGTGGTAATTTTTACAACCTTTGAAAACCAATTTTTAGAGGCATTTTTCAGTACAACCTGTTAAATTGGCAAATAATCTATTATATTACAGAATGAATATATATGGAAGTTTATTCTCTTGAAAACCATCTAATTGTCTACGTAAAACAAGCTTAACATTTTATCTAAACCTTTTCTTAATAACCCAAAATTTCTTTTGAAAATGGTAACAGGATAGACAAAATAATGTACCACCGATCAAAAAATGTTTCAACATATTTTTGTATGACATCATTAAGATTGCATCTTTTAATATGTTGTTCTTAAAGTACTGTTTGTTTTGATTTGCTTATGTAGAGGGTTGTTTGAATAAGTAACTTTTAATATTTTTTTCAATTTCAAAATTCGACATTTTTTGAAAATGACCCATATATTAAATGATTCAAACGAAAGTGAAAATGAAAGTAAATCGTTTACGCAAATACATTCGATTTAAATGTATTATTATAAAGGGGAAATCCATAAATGTTTGTGCTAAAAATAAACAAATCTTTTGTATTTGGTTAAAATGTATATGCATAAAAAGTTGAGGATCATCCCAGGTTTTGTGAAGTAGAAAGTATATGTGATCAATGTTGAGTTGGTCCTTCGTATGAGGGTTTGAACATGTAGATAAGGGATGTGTATACAATAAGGTACCAGTTATGAAGATTCATTTCGGAAGATCATTGGTATACAAGTTGTCATATCAGAGATAAAAGAAAAAAGAGTAGTGAAAATGTTGTTCATAAAAAAGTAAAATTTCAAAATGATTGGACAAAACAACGCACAGCACCATCCAAAACTCCTATAGGTCCTCTGCAAAATAGACATACAAAAAATGTATCTTAAATACTGAACTCCAATGCAAATTTTAAAAAAGTAAACGTTAATTATCAATTAAGAACAAGTGAAACAACTGCCATATTCCTGATTTGGCACAAACAAGACAACAAAGTTCAATACGTAGCCTAAATAGCGTGGTTTGATGTAGGAATAAAATATGATGGGGTTTATCCAGATTTACACCAGTCTGTGTCTACTTTACTTGTCATTACTGCTTTTGAAGGTAAACTTTTCATAAAAGGAAAAGGATTGTGAAGATAGTTTGTGAATACAAATACATTTGTATACCACTTGAACTTTCAAAAGATGCCCAAATGGCCAATAGTACATGTAGAAAATCCTATATTAAATTACTATGTATACCACGCGCTTGATAACATTCTACAAATATAACAATGTATAATATATGATTTAATGTGGTCAGATTTTTCAAAGTCCTTTCAATATGAATTGCTACAAAAAGCGATGGTTCTGTTATCTGGAGAAACCAAATTTTTTTACAACTATAAGAACATACATTTCTTGATTCAACGAATCAGTTGCCACTTTTTTACCCATATGTCTTCCTAAGAGTTTCCAATCGCAGGAGGTTAGTATTCATCTCTACATTTAGTATTTAATCATCAAGTATTACACTTTTTCTAACTCCGTCGTTGCTGGTATATGTATAGTCAATGTCAATGCTATAAATACTGCTAACTGCAACATCTGAGTGTTTGTCTACACGTAGTTCAAATATCTTTACATTCCTTGCTGTAACTACGCTATCTGGAAGGCTTTTCAACATTACCTTTTCTTTCCTGACATCGATTGTGCTCCTGCTTTAACCAGTGTCAACGAATGTCGTCCTTTTTTTTTATCGAACTGGTGTTTCGCACATTCAAACCTAATATAACATTTCTTTCACAGTAGGTAGAATTCTGTTACTATCGTGCATGTCTCTATCATATCGGTTCTTATGGTTCGAAATTTTCATGTTGGCATTTTCGTGTTTCAGTCGTTTTTCGTCTTTAATGAGGGATTTTGCTGCTTCATATTGGACTTTTCTATAGACTTGATATCCGTCTTTCTATATATAGGTTCCTTATGCTAATATCATATTCAAGATAAGGACGAGCTAATGCTTCAAAAAGTTGGTCGAAATTTTTATAGTGTTTATATTATTTTCTTTAACTTTCTTTTATTTGAAAGAATATATATTGTATGCCAAAACCACATTGAAATTTAATTTAAAGTTATGCCAAATACGGCTACGGTAATCTATTTCTGGGATAAGAAAATCCTTAGTTTTTCGAAAAATTTAAAGTTTTGTCAACAGGAAAGGAGTAGGTCCAGTAAGACCCCTTTTTGGCCCCAAAATATAGCAGTTTTATAAAATTGTTAAAATGTAAACTTTTAGTTATTTATTGGACAGTAGAATTCTTCTGCTACATAAATATGGGCTGTTTTTGACGATAGAATGCACATATATCGGGTACTAGCACCATTAAGTCATGCTAAATTACTGAAATCTTCACAATTCTAGCATTTTAGTTAAATTTTAGACGGTTTTCGTGGAAAACGGAAGTGGCCGCATTCGTGTTCATCCTTGATATTGAAATGCAAGTTGTATTTTATGATAATACATAACATATATAAAGGTTGAGGATGAACGCAGATACGGCCACTTTCATTTTTGACAAAAACCATCTGAAAACTGACATTTTTCGGCATATTTGGTAGATTCTTTATATTTGAGCTTGAATCATTTCGTTTTTAATGACTAAATCAGATAAAATCTTTCACATAAACTAATTGAATCAAATGAAATAGACACTTAAGTGTTTAAAAAGTGGTCAAAATCTTTCGTCAGATGAACCTGAAATTTGAGGTCAAAATCGGTCCTTATCGGACCTACTCCTTTATTAAAAAGTAAAATCACACAAATACTGAACGCAGAGGAAAATCTAATCGGAAAGTCCATAATCACATGGCAAGATCAAATGACAAATAAAGGCAACAGTAGTATACCGCTGTTCAAAACTCATAAATCCATGGACAAAAAACAAAATCGGGGTAACAAACCAAAACCGAGCGAAACGCATTAAATATAAGAGGAGAACAACGACACAACATCGAAACGCAACACACACAGAAACAGACCAATCATCAGACAAAACACCACGAGAATAACAAATGTAACATGAAAACCAAATACATGAATTTGGGATAGACAAGTACCGTGCCACGTCTTATCTCAATATCTCAAAAATAAGAGAAAACACAAACGACTCAACGTTAAAATGCAACACAAAGAGAAACGAACAATATATAACAATGACCATCTTCCTGACTTGGTACAGGACACTTTTAAAGGGGAATAAAAGTGGTGGGTTGAACCTGGTTTTAAGGCATGCCAAACCTCGCACTTTAATGGCAAAGTTAAATATAACATTGAAATGACAACATAATATTACAGGACTACAATACAAATAAATAGGAGAACATATTAGACACAGAAAAACATGATTAATAGATGACAAAAAGCATCAGGTTTAAAATTCAATACGCCAAAAACGCGCCTTGCCCACACAAGACTCACCAGTGACGCCCAGATATAAAAGATCGAAAGTGAAAAAAGTACAAAGTTGTACAGCACTGAAGATCAAAAGTTGAAAAGGTTTCGCAAAATACGGCATTGTTTTTATGCCCGGGATAAGAACATTCTTATTATATAGAACAATTCATGCTATTGCAAACAGTAAATTTTATCAAATGAATATGAATAAAGGCAACAGTAGTATACCGCTGTTCAAAACTCATAAATCCATGGACAAAAAACAAAATCGGGATAACAAACTAAAACCGAGGGAAACGCATTAAATATAAGAGGAGAACAACGACATAACACTAAAATGTAACACATATAGACAAAATCCCACGAGAATAACAAATATAACATATATATATAACATCAAAACCAAATACATGAATTTGGGATAGACAAGTACCGTGACACGTCTTATCGCAATGTGAATTTACACTCAAAAATAAGAGAAAACAAACGACACAACGTTATAATGTAATACACACAGAAACGAACTATAATATAACAATGACCATATTCCTGACTTGGTACAGGGCATTTTTAAAGGAAAAAAAATGGTGGGTTGAACCTGGTTTTGTGGCATGCCAAACCTCGCACTTTTATGGCCATATGAAATATAACATCAAAATGACAACACAGGACTACAATATAAATAAATTGGAGAACACAATAGACAAAGAATCACACGAACAACAGCCAACAAAAGGCAACAAGTACAAAATTTTAATACGCCAGAAGTGTATTTTGTCCACACAAGACCTATGTGTGACGCACAGATACAAAAGTTTGAAAGCCGAAACGAGTACAAAGTTGAACAGCATCGAGGACCAAAAGATCAAAAAGGTTGTGCCAAAAACGGCAAGGGTTTTCCGTTAAGTTACCAGAAAATCCCTATAATTTAGAGTAATTTATACTTTTGCAAACAGTAAATTTAATAAAATGAATATTCAAAAGATGTACATGATAAAGCTGAAGTATTAACTAATTACAGGAAACAACTGAAATACATTTACATAACCAGACATTTGAAACACAAAAGTAGACACATCCGAATACGTTTAAACCTCTACGCCAAGTGACGTCCTATTTGAAACTGAAAAATGACGAAAAAATGACGTCATTAGAATTAGTAAAACAGAGCATCAAAAAATGAAAAATGACGAAAAAATGACGTCATTAGAATTAGGATTAATTTAAGATTATATATTTGAACTAAATACTGATATTGCATTTAATAACAAAGCACATATTAATTCTTATTAATATAAAACTGAGGTAGCAATTAACTATATTATAAAACTATGTCAGGTTTGTTATGAATCTAACTTCAAAAGTAAAATATCGTACTGATTACTTTGAACGAAATCAAATCTGATAAATGAAGGCGGTGATTAATTTTCTTTACCATAACACAGAAATATAATAGAAAAGACGTCAACACATTTGACAAAATCCGATGAGAATTACAAATATAACATTAAACATTTAAACTAAATACATGAATATGGGATGTATAAGTACCGTACCACGTCTCATAGTAATGCGAGTTCACACTCGGCAAAACAGTCACAATCGGGAATAAGTCACGTTTGGTAATTAAAAGATTAGACGACATTATGACAAAACACAATCTACCATGTGGTAAAAATGTCCTTAGCTAGTTTGGTCAACGAAACATCGTATGGATCCACCAAATCGTGATGGTGTCCATAAAATTTACGGAGTGTCAATTTTAATCTGTCCTCCTCATAACTTTGTTGGAGCAGTTTCTGCGTAAGGAGCACACTCCTGTATATGAAGTCCGTATAGTGTGAACAAGCACGTGAATAACGTATCAATTGTGATATGTAAACACCATACGAAGGGGCAGAGGGTATGTTACTGCTGAGAAATGGGAAATTGATAATTGGGAAGTTGAAATCGTCCCGTTTATCATAGATTTTCGTGTGAAGTCGTCCATCTACGTCAATATTGAGGAAAAGATCAAGGTATGAAGCAGTCCTTCTAGTATCAGTGGTATCCTTAATTTCAAGTTCACTTGGATATATGAGATGTAAGTATTGGCTGAAATATGGGTTATTCAATGATAGAACATCATCAATATATCGGAAAGTAAAATTAAAGAATTTCGCAAGGTGCTTTTTCTTTTTGTCTTTTAGAAGGTTTTAAGATGATCCTGGGGACACCTGATAAAATCGGTGTTGTTGTGTCCTTGACAACAGCCGATTGACACCTTTTTATCCTGGGCGTCGTGTCATCCAGTATAATATTATTTTTTCTACTAGTTTTCATGCTGTTAGGCTACCGGACTGGTAGAATCCTCGGGGACAGATTGTCCACCAGCAGAGATTCCGGTCCGGTGGTGATAAATAAAGGCAACAGTAGTATACCGCTGTTCAAAACTCATAAATCCATGGACAAAAAACAAAATCGGGGTAACAAACCAAAACCGAGCGAAACGCATTAAATATAAGAGGAGAACAACGACACAACATCGAAACGCAACACACACAGAAACAGACCAATCATCAGACAAAACACCACGAGAATAACAAATGTAACATGAAAACCAAATACATGAATTTGGGATAGACAAGTACCGTGCCACGTCTTATCTCAATATCTCAAAAATAAGAGAAAACACAAACGACTCAACGTTAAAATGCAACACAAAGAGAAACGAACAATATATAACAATGACCATCTTCCTGACTTGGTACAGGACACTTTTAAAGGGGAATAAAAGTGGTGGGTTGAACCTGGTTTTAAGGCATGCCAAACCTCGCACTTTAATGGCAAAGTTAAATATAACATTGAAATGACAACATAATATTACAGGACTACAATACAAATAAATAGGAGAACATATTAGACACAGAAAAACATGATTAATAGATGACAAAAAGCATCAGGTTTAAAATTCAATACGCCAAAAACGCGCCTTGCCCACACAAGACTCACCAGTGACGCCCAGATATAAAAGATCGAAAGTGAAAAAAGTACAAAGTTGTACAGCACTGAAGATCAAAAGTTGAAAAGGTTTCGCAAAATACGGCATTGTTTTTATGCCCGGGATAAGAACATTCTTATTATATAGAACAATTCATGCTATTGCAAACAGTAAATTTTATCAAATGAATATGAAAGAGATATACACAAAGAAACTAAAGTATTAACTAATTACAGAAAACTAAACCTGAATACATAACGCCTAGGTATAAAAGATCGAACGTGAAAAAGGTACAAAGTTGTACAGCACTGAAGATTAAAAGTTGAAAAGGTTTTGACAAATACGGCATTGTTTTTATGCACGGGATAAGAACATCCTTATTATATAGAATACTTAATGCTATTGCAAACAGTAAATGTTAACAAATGAATATGAAAGAGATATACATAATGAAACTGAAATATTAACTAATTACAGAAAACTAAACCCAAGTTTATCACAAAATAGACACACATCCGAATCAGTCCAAGCGTCAACGTAATTAAAAAAATTGTGACGTCACATACGATGGCGAAAAGGCAGAAACGTTATGCCACATTTGAATTTATGAAATTTAGAAACAGCATGACGTCACATATGAAAAACTATCATTCAAAAATGAGATAGAATTAGGATTGATTTAGAACTAAATATTGATAATTCATTTAAACAAAATGCATATTGCAATACTTATTAATAGCAATTAACTGTAATATATATATGTCCAGTTTGTTATGAATCCAACTTCAAAACACATCAAAAACGAATGGACAAGAACTGTTAAATAAACTCATCATAGATACCAGGACTAAATTTAGTATACGCCAGACGCGCGTTTCGTCTACAAAAGACCCATCAGTGACGCTCGAATCCAAAAAAGTTAAAAAGGCCAAATAAAGGACCATATAATAATCCGTACAATGATCTGTAGTTTTTTACATATTTCCTTTGATTAAGATTTGTCTCTTTGAAGATCAAACTGCATCGTCATATTTTTGTACCGAAAGGAATGTAATTATTTCAATTGGAGTATGGATAATAAAGATTCGAAATTTCTCTGCAAAGGAACATTTTGTATATATATAATTCCAGCTCTTCTGATTTTTATTCTGTGTCGAAGTTGGTAACTTTAAAAAAAATATTTGATACATAACCAAAACAATGGTTAAAATACTTTTTATTGCACAACAATAGATAACAAACAATAATCAAATGATATGATTCCTGAGATAAATACAATTTCGTTGTACACATTTTTGTTTAAAAGGGGAAAAGACTACTTAATTTCATTTCGATGATTTGTTTTGGCTTATTTCATCTGCAAGACTTAATTTATTTAAATTTCTTCTTATTACTCGTGAAGGTGAATGTCGAGAACTCACTGACAGCTGTAAACTTCGAAACTCTTGGTTTTCTTGATTTGGCGTTGCTGATTCTATAGCGGATACGTCATTCATTTGGTCCTCTGAGTTATTTTTGCATGAGATTCCTTCAGCCTGACATGGACCCGTTTTAACATCTGGACATTTTCGGTCAATGGTTTTCCTTTGCTTTTCTTTTGCTGCTCTTAGCCTATAAGGGGATTGTTTACGACGTCTCGTTGGTGAAAATGTATAAGAAGAACGCGGTGTTCTCAAACTTTGAATTATTTCACCCTCTGCTTTAGACAAGGAAATGCCAGATTTCTGTAAAAATGACGCTTCCTCATATTCACGCTCCTTTTTACGCATCATGATTTTTCGTTTTGCAACATGGTCTGTCGTATAAATGCTTTCTATGCACAGTTCCTTAAATGTTTTCTCAAAACCATTTCTTTTTGTTTCGTCCATTTGACTAAGGTATCTGGAAATAATTTATTAGTACGAAACGAATTATTTATTTTCCTACCTCGTTATTGATCAAAACAATTATTCTTTTCCATTTAAAAATGAGATCACTTTTACAACAATATGCTTTAATCTGCAGTCTGATTTCAGACAAGTGTAATTATATCTTCTTATTTGTATTCAATGTGACAAACTAACATTTACGAGTTGTGACTAAGGTACTTACTTCTCCATCTCAGAACGTATTGGCAGAAGTGTCTCAACATCTGTTGCTGCATACAAAGCCATCTCTCTGGTCAAAGGTCGTTTCATCAATAGTTTCGGACTTTGATCTTTTGACTTCATCTGCTTTTTCATATCCTCTTTCAGGTGTTTATTTGGAAACGGACCAACGTACTTTTCGTAAATAAAGTCCAGAGACTTTCTTTTGCCTTGCAATCGTCTAATTGTTAAGGTCGGATCGGATTTATTTTCAACCGTCATTTGGAAGGACTAGAACAAAAATAAGCAAGTCATAAAAAGCAAACATAAACTAAAATTTATTTGTTTCAATAAAGGAATCATCAGTTTGTGTTTTTATTTATCATTCTTTAAAAGTGAGAAAAATCTGTTAAAAATCTTACTAGTTTTACGTTTCAATGGTGTTTGTTTGTGATCTGACGGTTTCTAAATATAACTCTTAAATCAAAGTTCTTTCTTAAAGTACATGCTGTATGTATAAAAAAGATATCACCTTGTTATTTAGACGATATTGTCTAAAAAAAACATTAGTGCATACATTTTGTGTTGTTTCCGTTTTCTTTAAAGCACAAATATAAACAAGTGTAATCCTTTAATGCATTTTTGGTCAAATAGTTTTTGTTATCACAGATTAATATTACAATTGGATAAGACAAATTATATTGAATATATATTCGACTAATCAATCGTTACTATGACTTACAGTATTGTCCATTTGACTTCTATATATTTGTAGAAAAAAATTCTTAAAAATTCTTTTTTTAACTTAATATTTTTTTTCTTGATGTATGTTGATATATGATATTTACGAACTCTGACTATTAATAATTTTTGGTCTATAATTTAAATAGTTTCCCTTTAGGTTTCTAAGTTAATTTTATTTGTTGAAGTGTTGATTAACTGATGGAGTAAGTATAAGTAGGGTACAGACTGCCAATCAAAACAAAAACAACATACATTTGCTTTTAATGTATGTTTATTTGGAAGCTTATTTTGTGTACTGTAAACATAAATGCCAAAAGAAAGCATTCATATAAAGATAAAATTAAAAGGTCAATAATTGTTGAAAAACCGAATATCTTCGCAAAAAGTCAAATAATCTAAAATCTTGAACTCCAAGGATATTCAAAACGGAAAGCTCCTTATCAGATGGCAAAATCAAAACCACAAAACATTATATTAATTACAATCACAACATGTATAATCAGGTCATCTTTTGTTTGAAATCCCATTGTGAGATTTTGATAAAATAACAGGATAACTGTGACTCGGGAACATATAATGAGACTATTATTGGTTTTTTTTTTATTCCTTTGGCTATTCTAGAAACATAAGGTTGAGACTCGTGGTTGAGACTAAAATAACTACAGCAATGTTTCAAATTAGCTGGGGAGACGCTGCAATAATGTTGACCTTTTTATGGAAAGCTCTATCCTGGTATATATATGATGAGTTTATTTATTCTATATGAATAATTTGGTTAATTTTCATATCAAATTGATAAATGCAGGATCTTAATTAAAAAAAATAGGGGAGAGGGGGGTCTTATATTGCAAAATTGCAAATGACAAACAACACATTCGGTAGGTATACACAACTATACGATGTAATATTACTTTCTTCAAATGAAGAAAAAAAATGTTATCGGGATAATATTAATGAACAAAGGAAGACAAACCTGTGGGTCAAACACGTTCTTCAACTCTGTTCTGTACTTTTCGTAGAGCATTTTACTGTCATTTCTGGGGTCCTGTATGATCTAAAACAAACGAAGAAAATATTTTTTTATAAATATTTCCATTATTCCTTATTTTTCCCTTTTTACCAATTTTAAGTATAAGTAGATATTAAACATGACACTTACACAAATGAATAAGTGCTTAAATCAATTTCTTTTATTTAAAAAATGGTCTCTTCTAATATTGTAAATGTTGTAATTAGCAAGAACAAAATAAAAAGTACTTAAAATCAGTTATTTTAAGTTTGTTACAGTGTATGTCATAGAAAACATTTAGTTCACATTCTTAAAGCCAAATATAAAACCTACCGTTTCAATGTTTGTCGATTTCATTACTTCGTTGAACCTAGTACTCTTCAGATCTATCTGGCTTCCATGTATATCTATTATGTAGGCTGGTTCATCCATTAGTTTTATCTGTATAATTGAAATTTTTCCATTCTTGAAATCTCCTATATTATCTGCTTCCATATCAAAGCCAATTGCAACAGTTTGTTTGCTCTTTTCTATTCTTTGGAATAATTCCATTGCCTCCTCGGTAGTTGATATCAATGTGTATTTCAAAGAGTGGTCGGTTTCTTCTCCTTGTTCACTCTGGAATGTTAATACATTTCGTTTTTAAAAGACATAAATATACACTTTCTCAAATAACTATAACTTTATGCGATTAATATAACTTTAACAAAAGATGTATTCTAGTCAAATCATAGCCAAATACAATAAATAATGTAACAAATTAGACTACTCACAATTTTTGAAGTCATGATTCTTTGCATTTATTAAAAAAATGATTATCATTTTTAAAATATAATGTTTTCAAAAGATTTAACTAGTATATGTTAGAAACCCCCTTTTCTATTTTTAGGAAAATGGAATAACCCAAGTGCTATTTATGATTTGTATTTAAATTTAGACCGACTAAACAACAATGCGTCATTAGAATGAAAAACTTCATTAACGTTACCTCAATATCGTTTCTTTTTCGCATTAAATATACATAAAATGTTTAATGGCATAATTTTCAACACAAAACGAGGTGGTTGGAAGGTTTGCATTCTTTTAAAATAAACGTTTTTCAATAGACAATAGACAATATTTTATTGGCACAAACGCATTTACAATAAATGGTAATGACCGAATGGATAAACAATTTGCTATACATGGTAGTAAAATACAAACAATTATATATATATGTTTGTGAATAAACGTTAAAGGTATAATGAAAATCTATTACAACATATGTACAATAGATTACTTAATTCTTGCATCTAAACAATTTGTTACGAAAGAGGAAGATAATTTTAGTGCCGTATAAGGTGTATTATTAAGTATAAGATTTATTTTATTTTTATCGCACAATGTGGATATACTTTTCCCTGTAATTTTGAACATTTTTAATACAAAAGTCTCTCTAATACTGGAGTAACCTCTGCAGTGTAGCAGCATGTGCTGTTCATTTTCAATTTCGCCACTTTTACAGATTTCACAAATTCTTTGATCTCTGGGCACTTTTAAATATCTTCCTCTTTCAATGGCAAGGTTATGAGCACTAACTCTTAATTTACATAATGATGATCGATGTGATCTATTTTTTAAAGCATCAACATAACCTGCCCGTTCACTCATTTTGTAAACACTTTGGAAAAATGTTAATTTTGGAGATGCTGAAATATTTGCATGTTGTTCCTGAAAACCCTGGTCAATTAGTCTTTGTTTTATAAAACCAACAGGGGTAAGGTTATCACTTGACAAATAAGATAACCCTTAGTTTTGAATAATATTTAACCTTTTAACCCATGGGTTACTTTTTTTTTTGTAGCATTATATATTTGGTGAACTAAACTTCCTTCTGAAGTGATTAAATGGTCCCAGAATTTAATGCAAGATAACATTATCCTATTTTTCAATGGTAGTCTTGCAAGTTCGGAACGACATGAATCATTCGAGGCCTTACAGTGTACTCCCAAGATTTCTTTAATAAATTTTATATGCAACTTTTCATAGGCATCACTGTCTTTAAATGTCGAAATAATCCCCCAGATTTCGCTACAATAAAGAAGAATAGGGGCTACTAAGGAATCAAAAAGTTTTTCCAGAAGTTTACAAGGGTTATCTAATCCTATTGTTTTCTTTATTTTAAAATATGCTTTCCTAGCTTTTTCCATAAACGAAATGATGGCGACATTAAAACTGTCATTATATCTGATATTAATACCCAAGTAACAATAAGTACTAACTGTCTCTAAGGATTTGCCATTTTAATAAAATTATCAAACATTATAATTTTAGACTGGGAATATCCAATTTTGTTAAGTTGTAATCGTATCATCTATATAGATGCGTGGGATGGCTTTGTCATTAGCGTTTACATATAAGTTCTTGATTACTTTGTCGGTCCCATGATCTTTGTCCAACAGCCTACGAAATAGTTTACAGGAAATAAATATTCTATTATTAGAATTATTTATTCTCTTGTGGTATTTTGAAACAATCATTCGAACTGTTATCCTAGTTAAAAATAGGGGTTCTTAATTATATTTACAAGTATGATGACTTTAAACGATTCGGTATTTGTAGTAACTGAAGTTCGTTACACCACAACTGCTTTTACATTTTGTAATAAAATCAAATTTCATTTGAATTTCTTAGTTGTGAATCAGTAAATTATTCAAAAGAATTTTCTGTCGTTTAGTGGTAAATCATTGAATCTGTAATATCGGTAGTGCATACATTTTGTATTATTTTTATTTCCTTAAATAACACATGTAAACACGTGTTATCCTGTAATTATTTTTTGGTCAAATCATTTTTGCTTTCATAGCTCTCTCTTAAATGTGATAAGACAAATTATATTGAATGTATATTACATTATTCAATCGTTTTTATAATTAACTTTTTGCGCCATGCAGACGTGCGTTTCGTCTTCAAAAGACTCATCAGTGACTCTCGAATAAACAAAAAGTAGTTAAAAAGGCCAAATAAAGTACGAGTTGAAGAGCATTGAGATCCACAAATTTTAAACGTTTTGACAATTACAGCTTAGGTTATCTTTTCCTGAGGTAGAAAAGCCTTAGTATTTCAAAAATGTCGAGTTTTGTAAACAGTAAATTTATAATTATGACCATATCAATGATAGTTCATGTCAACACAGAAGTGATGACTACTGGGCTGGTAATACCCTCGGGGAAAAAAACTCCACCAGCAGTGGCATCAACCCAGTGGTTACAGTAAGTAAGTTTCATGTGTGTACTTTAATGTTCTTTTAACTTAAATGCAAAAAAAAAGGTTAACAAAGAAATCTTTTCTGATTTTAACCTACTTTAATCATTCTTATAGAGATCAAATTAAAGAGTCGATCATTGCTTAAAAAAAGAATATCTTTGCAAAAAGTAAAATATTTAAAAACAAAATACCATTCTTAATGGATATTCAAAACGGAAAGCCTTTTATCAGATTGCAAAATCAAAATCTGTCTTATAGGTCAACATACGGCAGTATTGTTCAGCACTCCAATTGTTTTTATTTATCCACATACATGTTAAATGGAGACAGAAGACACCAAGTAGAAGTAAAACTGACAAAAAAGACAAACAGGTCCACAACATAGTACAATGTCGAAAGACTGAGCAACACGAGTACCACAAAGACAGGAGTAAACTTGGATGCTCCAAAAGGAAGAGAAGTTTGTGTGCCCCATTTTACCCGTAGTGTTTATTTCATTATGTGATGCCTCAATCGAGAAACAGAGCACAGGAATTGTTATGACTATTGTTACATATCAATGGTCATCTATGACACAGCTATTTCATAACTGTCAACCAACTCTAAATTGCGTCAATAAAAACTAATAATCAAATACCAGGGTTATTACTGTGTACGCAAGATGTACGTTTCGTCAACTTGTGACTCGTCAGTACCACACATATTAATAGTTATCAAAGGTACCAGGATTATAATTTAGTACGTCAGACGCGCGTTTCGTCTACATAAGACTCATCAGTGACGCTCATATCAAAATATTTATAAAGCCAAACAAGTAAAAAGTTGAAGAGCATTGAGGATCCAAAATTCCAAAAAGTTATGCCAAATACGGCCAAGGTAATCTATGCCTGGGATAAGAAAATCCTGAGTTTTTCGAAAAATTCAATGTTTTGTAAACTGGAAATTTATAAAAAAAAATGACCACATTATTGATATTCATTTCAACACCGAAGTGTTGACTACTGGGCTGATGATACCCTCGGGGACGAAACGTCCACCAGCAGTGGCATCGACCCAGTGGTGTAAATAGTTATCAAAGGTACCAGGATTATAATTTAGTACGTCAGACGCGCGTTTCGTCTACA
This sequence comes from Mytilus galloprovincialis, assembly GCF_965363235.1. Lineage (NCBI taxonomy): Eukaryota > Metazoa > Mollusca > Bivalvia > Mytilida > Mytilidae > Mytilus > Mytilus galloprovincialis. The sequence continues at coordinate 19,637,517 of NC_134838.1, read as the reverse complement.
TAAGACTCATCAGTGACGCTCATATCAAAATATTTATAAAGCCAAACAAGTAAAAAGTTGAAGAGCATTGAGGATCCAAAATTCCAAAAAGTTATGCCAAATACGGCTAAGGTAATCTATGCCTGGGATAAGAAAATCCTTAGTTTTTCGAAAAATTCAATGTTTTGTAAACTGGAAATTTATAAAAAAAAATGACCACATTATTGATATTCATGTCAACACCGAAGTGTTGACTACTGGGCTGGTGATACCCTCGGGGACGAAACGTCCAGTCGCAGCGCCAAATCAAATACGGAGCAATGGAGTTTTAAATATTGACTAAAAGTTATGCTCAACACATCTAAAGCAGTCTATACTAAAGATAGATAACTTGGAACGGAGTCATTTGATTTTACCACTTGGTACCTTGAGTTCAATAGCTTTTTTTGTAAACAGCAACCGTTCAATTGGTCCCCTTAGGCATATAGATTGTTTGTTGAAAAATCCGTCAACCAAATATAACAATATAAAAATCAACCATGTTGATAATGGCAGAGTAAGAAAAAAAGTTTGAATCTATGTATGATTTATCCTTTACTTAAGCAATATATGTGTGTTTACGTTGATCAGTCGTTTTTTATGAAACGAAGTTGGACTTTTTTGTTTTACTTTTTTGGATTCGAGCGTCACTGATGATTCTTTTAAAGACAAAACGCTCGTCTGGCATAAATACAAAATTTAATCCTGGTATCTATGATTAATTTATTTACAACCACTGGGTCGATGCCACTGCTGGTGGAGTCTTAATTCCGCCGAGCGTTTCACCAGCCCAGTAGTCAGCACTTCTATGCTGACATGAATTATCATTGATATGGTCATATTTATGAATTAACTGTTTACAAAACTGGAATTTTGAAATACTAAGGTTTTTTTACCTCGGGAATAGATTACCTTAGCTGTATTTGTCAAAACTTTTCAGAATTTTGGTCCGCAATGCTCTTCAACTTCGTTCGTTATTTGACCTTTTTAACTTTTTTGGATTCAAACGTCACTGGTTAGTCTTTTGTAGACGAAATGCACTTCTGGCGTAAGTACAAAATTTAATCCTGGTATCTATGATGAGTTTATTTACAACCATTGGGTTGATGCCAATGCTGGTGGAGTTTTAATTCCTCAGAGGGTATCACCAGCCCAGTAGTCAGCACTTCTGTGGTGACATGAAAATGATGAATTATCATTGATATGGTCATATTTATAAATTTACTGTTTACAAAACTGGAATTTTGAAATACTAAGGTTTTTCTACCTCAGGAATAGATTACCTTAGCTGTATTTGGCAAAATTTTTAGGAATTTTGGTCCGCAATGCTCTTTATCTTCGTACGTTATTTGACCTTTTTAACTTTTTTGGATTCGAGCGTCACTGGTTAGTCTTTTGTAGACGAACGCGCGTGATGCGTAAATACAAAATTTAATCCTTGTGTCTATGATAAGTTTATTTATTTATATAAACTCATTATAGATACCAGGACTAAATTTTGTATTTACGCCAGACGCACGTTTCGTCTAAAAAAGACTCGTCAGTGACGCTCGAATCCAAAAAAGTTAAAAACATTTTTTTTTTTTAAAAGCCAAATTAAGTACAAAGTTGAAGAAGAGCATTGAGGATCAAAGTTCCTAAAAGTTTTGCCAAATACAGCTAAGGAAATCTATTCCTAAGGTATAATATATGGTACGAACAATTTTTTTTAAGTAGGAAGGTAATTTTAGATACAATCAACTGATGAAGGATGAAGCATATTGCCGTAATCGATGGCATTGTGCCAATAATAGTAAAGACGTCAAAATGGAAAGGTCTTATGGACCATAAGTTTCAAGAATGAACTTCCTGTTGTCAATATAGTTAGTTTTAGGGTAGTTGTTATCTAATAGTTCGTTTCTATGTATGTTGCATTGCCGTTCGTTACAGTTCAGTGTTTTTGTTGTTTCAGTTTTCCTCTTATAGTTGATGTGTTTCTCTCGTTTTTAGTTTGTAACCCAGATTTGTTTCCTCTCAATCGATTTATGACGTTTGAACAACAGTATACTACTGTTGCCTGTATCTATTAAAGTATAAAAGGTCATGTTGGCTATAAAAGAATGGGTGTTGCAATCTCGAATATTGGCGTGATCTGGGTAGATGGGTATAATGCATATAATATTAGTCCCCGTCCTCTTGCAATGGTGTCAAACGTTTGAATTTTTAATATAAATGTATTTCTGATTTTTATTATCTTTATATATCCTATTTGTTACTGGTGATTTTCAACAGACAATAGTGTTAGGGTTGCACTGCGATAGGACCAAACTGCTCCTCTTATCTGACATGTTTCTTTATTGGTATCAAAACGGCTTCTTATATAAGTTTCTCATAGACAGTGTCAAGAGGATGTATTCCTGTCCTCTATGTAGACAATGTACTTTCGCATTTGATGTGACTGGTGAACTTGATATGTCCGGTCCGTCGCAGTTTATAACATGACCGGCTGAACTATGTTTGTATAAGAGGAATGGTGAGGTTTGGATTTTACATATCTGTGGGTAAAGGTCTCAAATACCCTCTTGTGGTTAAAATTCACATAAGAAAAAGGTTTGGTGTTGGTATATAAAATGACAGTAGTTTTGTCTTCAAACTAATTTTGCATTTTCATGGCTGTTATCTGTAGACTTTTTGTTGGAAAATACTGCTAAAATTTATGGCATACAAACTCGTCTTTGGTTTCAACTTCTTCGTGTAATAAATTACCATTTTTGATTATTTTCGAATTAGTTGTCAGTTTAAAATAGTTTGTGGTTAGCAATGTTCATGAAAATTGCAACATATCTGTATTATTTTAAATTACATGTATAATTTAATTTGAATCAATAACAGTGTTTTGTTGTTGAAATCACTTCAACTGGGACTCCACAAAATACTGACACCATCAAATTGGTTGTTCCTGATTCTTGAATCCAGAAATCTGAGTAAGCAATATGGTGTAATACAAATAGGATCACTTGTTGATATCTAAATTTTATCTGTAATTTTGACTTTCATAAAAGCAATATAATGGTGAGGGTGGTTAAAGTGTTATAAAGAAATTCATTGTCCTCTTGATCCTTAATATTTGAATGTTGATCGTTCATTATTTCTTGAAGTCTTTGCCATTTTTTAATTTTGCTTCATTGTCAGGACCTCTTAAAATAAATATGAGTTTTGAATATCCTATCAACCTCTTCTGTCCCTTTTTAGCTCACCTGGCCTTTCGGGCCAGTTGAGCTTTTCTCATCACTTGTCGTCCGTCGTCGTTAACATTTTACATTTTGACCTTCTTCTAGAGAACCACTGAATGGAATGAAACGAAACATGGCATGAATGTTCTTTATGAGGTGCTGACCAAGTCTTGTTACTTTGTAGTCAATCCATCATCCAAGATGGCCGCCACCAGGGCACTTAGTTTAACATTGGACCCTATGGGAAATGCATACAAATTACTTCTTTTAGAGAACCACTAAATGGAATAAAGCCAAACATGGCATGAATGTTCCTTACTAGGCGCTGACCAAGTGTTGTTACTTTGTAGCCGATCCATTATCCAAGATGGCCGCCAGCAGGGGACTTAGTTTAACATAGGACCCTATTGGAAATGCATACAAATGACTTCTTTTAGAGAACTGTTGAATGGAATGAAACCAAACATGGCATGAATTTTTCTTATGAGACGCTGAACAAGTGTTGTTACTTTGTAGCCGATCCATCATCCAAGATGGCTGCCAGCGGTGGACTTAGTTTAACATAAGACCCTATGGGAAATACATACAAATGACTTTTATAAGAGAACCAATGAATGGAATGAAACCAAACATGGCATGAATATTCCTTATAAGATGCTGACCAAGTGTTGTTACTTTGTAGCCGATCCATCATCCAAGATGGCCGCCAGCAGGGGACTTAGTTTAACATAGGACCCTTGTGGAAATGCATACAAATGACTTCTTTTAGAGAACTGTTGAATGGAATGAAACCAAACATGACATGAATGTTCCTTACTAGGCGCTGACCAAGTGTTGTTACTTTGTAGCCGATCCATCATCCAAGATGGCCGCCAGCAGGGTACTTAGTTTAACATAGAACCCTACGGGAAATGCATACAGCATTGAAATACATTCAAATTTCTTCTTTTAGAGAACCACTGAATGGAATGAAATCAAACATAGCATTAATGTTTCTTATGAGATTCTGACCAAGTGTTGTTACTTTGTAGCCGATCCATCATCCAAGATGGGCGTCAGGGGGGGGTTTAGTTTAACATAGGACTCTAGGGGAAATGCATAAGCCAAATTTACCTTTTTTTTTAATATGATTTCAACAAGAGTGCACACACTGAAATGTCTCGCCTTCTTTACTTATCATTGATATTATGTTGATAGTCCTAAGTATAAAGCGTTATTACAACTGTCACATAAACTTAACATTAAACAAGATAGTTAAACAAAGACCAATGAACCATGAAAATGAGGTCAAGGTCAGATGAACCATGCCAGGCAGACATGTACAGCTAACAATGCTTCCATACAACAAATATAGTTGACCTATTACTTGTAGTTTAAGAAAAATAGACCAAAACACAAAAACTTAACACTGTCCAATGAACCGTGCAATTGAGGTCATGGTCATATAAAACCTGCGGGATTGACATATAGATCATAATATATTTCCATACACCAAATATAGGTAACCTTTGGCATATAATATTAGATAAAAAGATCAAAACTTAAAAACTTAACTTTGACCACTGAACCATGAAAATGAGGTCAAGGTCAGATGACATCTGCCCGTTAGACATGTACACCTTACAATCATTCCATACAACAAATATAGTAGACCTATTGCATAAAGTATGAGAAAAAAAGACCAAAACACAAAAACTTAACTATAACCACTGAACCATGAAAATGAGGTCAAGGTCAGATGACACCTGCCAGTTGGACATGTTCACCTTCCAGTCCTTCCATACACCAAATATACTAGCCCTATTGCTTATAGTATCTGAGATATGGACTTGACCACCAAAACTTAACCTTGTTCACTGATCCATGAAATGAGGTTGAGGTCAAGTGAAAACTGTCTGACGGGCATGAGGACCTTGCAAGGTATGTACATACCAAATATAGTTATCCTATTACTTATAATAAGTGAGAATTCAACGTTACAAAAATTCTTAACTTTTTCTTCAAGTGGTCACTGAACCATGAAAATGAGGTCAAGGACATTGGACATGTGACTGACGGAAACTTTGTAACATGAGGCATCTATATACAAAATATGAAGCATCCAGGTCTTCCACCTTCTAAAATATATAGCTTTTAAGAAGTGAGCTAACACCGCCGCCGCCGCCGTAGCCGCCGCCGCCAGATCACTATCCCTATGTCGAGCTTTCTGCAACAAAAGTTGCAGGCTCGACAAAAACCCAAGTAGAGTCAGGTGAGCGATACAGGCTCTTGAGATCCTCTAGTTTATTACTGCATTGATATAAGAATTTATGATTGGTTGAGAATTAAACTTGATATCTCTCAGTTGATTTTATATTCCAGGGTTTGTTTTTCAGTTCTCACTTTCTTGATAGAAGTTTGCTGCTTAGAAGGCAGCTACATTTGTACTCCACAATGTGGACAATGTATCAGTGCAAACTATACAAGCCTGATTACCAGTGTGTAGTTTAATGTGATGGATATGTTAAACATTATTTAAAACAAGGATGGAACTGTTTTAATTTCTAAATTATTTTGTGTGAGATTTTGACTTTTCTCAACACTTTTGAAGCGTTTTAGAATCATTTACAAGCAGTTTCAACTTCTATGAGTTGATGGAAAACAGGGTTTCCATGAAAATACTGCAAACAACCACACACGATTTGAAATTAACAGGGTAGTGTAAATTAATGTGTCTAAGTGGTTTAACTTCGGCTTGTTATTTTGTTGTTGACTATACTAGCATTAGTTGGTAAAGTGCTTTTTCTGTACTGATTTTATTTGTATATTATGCTATGATCAAGTTATAATGCAGAAATTCGATTTAAACAGATAGGGTTGAGATGTCAAAAAAATATTTAATCTAGCCACATGTTAAAAGTGCCTGCATGAAGGCAGAAACATGGTAAGTTTCTTTTCTTGATTAAATTTTTATGTTTATTCAACAATAATGTAAATTTCCTACTGGTGGTATACATTAGCAGTTGTTGAAGACAGTACTAGTATGTTGACTGTAAGATGTATTTCTGCAGCTCTTTACGCAAAACATTTTTTGAGTAAAAATACTTGTAAATCATGAATATTTCAGAATAACTTACAATCAATTAGTTGCTGGGTTCCTTTTTTGTAATTTAGATGCTATTTCACCAATATTTTACCCAATATCTTGTAATTCATAACATCAATTTTCTTTTTCTCAATGCCCAGCAAATTTGTTTTCTCTTCCATTCAACAGAAAACAAGTCGAATAATAAATAAATCTTTTATACTTTTGAAGTAAATATAAATAGTCCCGATGAGATTAACTTCCAGTCATTAAATGAGATGATTTTCTTTGATAAAAAAATTCTTCAACATAAATTAGCACTAATTATTACATCACAGTTTGGTCCTCACAAGTTCAATGAATTATGCTTTATGAAAACGTTTTGTTGGGTCATTTGCATGGTCTAACAACATCTGACATGGTTTGAACTGTGGCCCATATAAACTCTCATATCTTAACATTTTGTCTACTAACTGTCCTGCACCATATAAATCCAGGTATCTGAAGGGACCTACAAATAAAATAATTTGAAATTTAAATGTATGGAATACTGATAATATACTGAGAAATAAACCTATATCTTTTGATGTTTTTTTTATTCTTGGTGTTCTTATGGGTAAATCTCACTGAGAACACTAATTTCCTCTTTTCTCTATAATAAATAAGAACCCTAACCAAACTTTATTTCACAATAACAAATTACAACTGTATAAGTTGAACAATTATTCCTATAAAAGTCATACCCAACAGTTTTCAAAACTAATACATACCAATATATCGATATGAAAGTCTTTTCAAGAGAAAAGGAAATGAAATTGTACAAAGTTCTACTTCTGTTTCGCACAATAAGTCTAACAAAAAGGTTAACATATTATGTGTGAAATGAATATACCCAATTTATTGTATTTATTTGGTGTTCATTAGATAATTTGTAATCTTTATGTGAGATATCAAAAACATGTATGAATATATATATATAGCTGTATAATTGATATTTTTCAAAGATGATTGAGGCAAAGTCTTAGTTTTGTAGAGTAGTGGGTACTTCAACCACTGATATATACTAATAATACCTACCTCCCATAAATGGAGGGAATCCTAAACCGAAAACGGCACCAATATCACCATCAAGCTAAAAATAGAAAGATCACAGTTTGTTATAACCTTATTTAAATAAATGTATTGTATGAACCTTACGGCTTGTCAATTGAGACATTTTATATTATCAGCTATAGTATGTCTCATATTACTTTTTTGAAAGACAATGAAATAGAACTACACATATCAATTATAAATTTTATTGTGGGTTTTCTTTCTTGACAATTTTTTTCCTTGTGAAAATTTGTAGAATAGGTATGTCAATATGTAATAAACTTACTTACACAAGAAATCAACAATTTCAAACAACTTCAGAGAAACATTGAATTTGCAATGCTTCATACAGCATCAAGTTATTTTAAAATATATAGTTAAAATACATGATACTGTGGAATCATTATTATTCATTAGACATGTTAGATACCAATTTTCATGGTTTTTGTGGGTACAGGTGAACCATGATTTTAAATGTTCAACAAATTACAAATTTTCTATCAGGTTGTATGCAGACTTTGGCAAAACCACGAAATTATATCTCCACGAACCGGCAAGTTTTCTGCAATCCATGAAAATTGGTACCCACAAAAATAAATGAATCCACAGTACTTATATAAAATTCTCCCTATAATTTCTACTTAGCATGGTATGAGTTATGATAATTTATGTCAAACAATGCTTTAACATGTAAAAGCTTTGTGCTAAAATTAAAATACTTACTGGTGAATCTAGAATGCCCTCTTGTAAACATAAAACAGCTTCATTGACAAAGCGAGAAACTAATCTGTGTTGTATATCTACATCTGTATTCCTATAACAAACAAATAGGGGAAATAAAACAAACATTTCAATGTTTGATCAAATTCTAATGGGCTGAAACAAGAGTCAAATTTACTTTTAATACTTTAACTAAAATTATCCCCACTTGGATAATATTACATATCAACGGAGAACCATTGAAGTTTTAGAACTACTGATCAATAAGCAAGTTATGCAGGCCAACTTCTTCAATCAAGGATTATTGAAGCCATTTTTCATGACATTTTTAAACTCTTCATAAACTTATTTCAGTCTAAATTTTAAAACTGTGAGGGGAAAGTTAAAATCACAATCATTACTCAGGTCTCTGAGGTTATATATTATTTGATGAATAATACAGTTATAACATTCATAAAAAGATGAGCAAATTCTGAGAAATTTGACCAATATTTATCATCATTCAAATGTGGTTAAACTCAGGAAAAGATTTACTCCATCTTTTAATCATTATAGTAAACTTTTTATCTGAAACAAATATCTACATACTCTGCCAATGGTTCCACACTGTATCTTTTCACTATTTCTAAAGCATCTTGATTTTCTGGTCTTGCTTTTGATCCTTTTTCGTAAATATAACAACCTTTTCCAGCCTTTCTCCCTATGAATATAAATTTGGAACAATAAATTCTGAAATATATCTTAATTACTAAGGTCAACGATTCACTCAACTCATATGCACTTACCAAATGCAGACAACGTATCCCCTCCAACATTTTAACTTTTACTCCAAAATTAAGATTTTTCTTTTGATGGATTTTATTATAAACCATATTACACTAATTTTTAATTATAATTTAAAGTTACTCATACACTCAAAGGATCAACAGAATGTACTTAATTCTGATATCTGGGGCTAAAAATATAGATTCTACCACTGTATTAAAATTATCCACTCTTGTTGAGTGTTTTAAATATTCAAAATTTAACTGTTGAGAGTGGATAAATGTCGTATTGCACAAGATTTGGTGGTTGAATCTTTTTCTATAATGATTTTTAGACAATATGCAGACAAATTTAATCCGTTTCCAATGATCTGTGAAAGGATGTGTTCTTTCTACACGACATAATCAGGCATAGTCACCTTTTTTCATGACTTCCCCAAAAGGAGAGCAAGAAAAGTGGCTGTCATAATTCGAATTTTGACCAATGATAAACTGAGATCAACCAAACCACTTGCTGATTAAATAAAACTACTTTGGGTTCATTAATATTCGTAATTTTAGTGGATTTCATGGGTAAAGGAGAACCAGGAATTTAAATGTTCAACGAATTACAAATTTTTAAAAGGAATGAAAACATACTTTGCTAAAACAACGAAATAAAATATCCATGAAATTACAAATTTTCTCAATCCACGAAAATTGGTACCAACGAAAATAAATGAATCCACAGTAATCAACATGTCAGGAAAAGGATAAATTGTATATGAATTGGGGAAAATATAAATATAAATATGTGTCGGAGACAGTCCTCCCATACCAAAAGAAGTCAACAAAGACAAATGACATTAAGAGGGTGACATACCATTTTCAACAACAAGTAAGTAATTATACCAAATTTCAAGCTATCAATCAACCTAAATCTATGAAAGTTGTGAGTATGTTTTTAAACAAGAGACAATAACATTCTATTTCTTTATACTAAACCAGATACAAACCTAAGAAACCAGCTTTTACCATATCTTTCAGTACGTTGACATTACCACCACCAAATCTATCTCCAAAAACTTTGCCTAGATCTTCTGCTACATGAGCAGCTACATCTACACCCACTTCATCAGCCAATGTGGCTGCTCCTACAGGGAAACCAAACTTCTTTGTTAACGCATCTAACTTCTTTGGTCCTACTCCTTCCTACAAAATAAAATTAGACAAGTTGTAAAGTACAGTTCATCATTGAACAAGAAACTGTCAAACTGACAGCTTTATTTCATGTATTAAGATCAATGCCATACCAAAAGACAAAAACTCCTGAACATTAGCAGTGGAAATCGTAAATATCTCAATTTTGATATTTATTCTTGAAAATTGTGAAAATGACTCCATACAAATTCAAATTTCATATTTGCTTTGTGATAATGGTAATACACATTGAGCAAACTTTTTGGTTAAAGCAAACTAAAGTTAGAGAACAGTATCTAGTTTTGAGACAAACAGATGAACATATAGACAGACAATGGTAAAACTTGCCTCTAATGTTTGTAACCTGACCATCAACTGATTTTGTTAACCACATGAATCAATAAGTTTTTAGATGTCTAGAAAACCAACCTGTAACAGTCTGATAGCTTCTGACAACATAGGTGCTAAGATTCTAGTGGTGTAAAATCCTGGTCCATCTTTCACTGTTATCACAACCTTTCCTTGTTTTAATCCTACAGCTACGGCAGATGCTATGAAAATATAATATTAAACAAGATGTACTCCACAAATTTATATTTACATAGCCATATTTTGCAATGGCAGTCATCAAAGATTATTCAAAAAAACTAAAATAAACAGCAGGTGCACAATTACATTTTGTATACAACAATCTGCAAATGTAACTTTCATACATTTATTGTTTGGACCATGACTGAATAAAATTTAAACATTGCACATTTGTACAGAATACATGGACAATTGGTGAAAAAGCCTTAAGATTTAAATAGATTTAAATTTCTTATAGGGTTGATGGTTACTCCTAATTAAACTGTCAAATTATAGACTTCAACTTTCCACTCTTAACCTGTATAAATAATTACCTGCTGTGTCCTTTGATGTTTTATCAGTTGTTATTATTTCTAGCAATTGCATTTTATCAACAGGTGAAAAGTAGTGCATACCAATGAACTGAAATAAAATGTATATCATCATTGAAAGGCTTTGTAAGATAAATCAACAAAATACCAATTAAATTTTTATGTATGCAACTTCTAATTTTGATATCCTATGATGATTAAAAAATATTTTGACCTCAAATGTTTCATCTCACAAAACAAACTGCTCACTAAAAATCAAAATAATATAAGAATCTAATCCTTATTATTTTGGGCAATGAACAAGTTCAATAAATTCAATACAAGGGCCTAATAAGACTATTATCAGCACAATTTGCTTCAGATTTTTACAACTGTACATTTCCATATACCTTTCATAAAATGATACGAAATGTGTTTTTTAAATTCAAACTATCATACAGTGTAAAGTTCTCCTGAGAAAACTTCAACACTAAATCTGTTAAATCAGTAAATGTGATTTGAACTGTAAAGCTTCTTGCAATTAACTCTGAAATGAAAACTTAACAGACAAATATAATTACCTTTTCTGGTCTTTTACTGGCTGTAGCTATCAGATTAATTGGTAATGCTGATGTGTTGGAAGCAAATATACAATGTTCTGGTATATGCTAAAAATAAATTCAATGTTCAAAACACTTATCTTAACACATAACAGTTGATTTTTTTATTATCTACTTATTCATAAAAAAAATAGTTTTCAGAGCACATAAATTCAGAGTATTACCCATGTAAACTCTCTGATCTTATATGGTTATATCCATTGTTGTGACTACATCTATTTCACTTAATAGCTATAGGCTGTACACAAATTGGTAAATGACAAATTCAAAATAATTCAAACTTTTTCTCAGCTTCTTTAATTTCCTTTAATTTTTTTTTTAAAAGGACTAACATATGTTTTTTTTATTTAAGATAGACTAACCTGTTCCACTTCCTTGACAACTTTATGTTTAATGTTGATATCCTCAAAAACAGCTTCTATAACCATATCAACCTTGTTAAATCCAGAATAGTCTATTGTTGGATCCATGAATGACATTAAATGATCTCTTTCAAACCTATCAAAAAACATCTACCATTAGACTGATTGATGCTTTATAATATCAAACATCAAATATTACATGTATATTCAGTATGATAACATGTTGATATGAAATGATTATGAAACTTACAATGTACTTCACTGAACTAGCCCATCAACAACAAATCTTAGTGACATTATCTTCCATTAGGGGTCATTTTTTATATACATTGTACATTATTTCAACCAATCTATTAATACAAAGCTTATGAAGAATTTGTAATTCATTAAATATTTCAGTTGCGGAGGGTATAATGTTTTTGACCAGTCCATCCGTCCGTCAGTCCTGTTTCTTGTCATCGCAACTCCTCTCAAACCACACAACAGAATTTCATGAAAACTTTTTAGATAATAAGGACATACTATGTAGTTGTGCATATCGACAGGAAATTGTGATTCAATTTTTTTTTTTAGGAGTTACGCCCCTTTTAATTTATTTACTTTAATGTATTACTGCAACAGTTTGTCATTGCAACTCCTCTCAAACCACACAACAGAATTTCACAAAACCTTTTCAGATAATAAGGACATACTATGTAGTTGTGTATATCGACTTCACAATTTTTTTCTAGGAGTTACGCCCCTTTGAACTAATTTACTTTAATGTACTACTGCAAAAGTTTGTCATCGCAACTCCTCTCAAACCACACAACAGAATTTCATGAAACCTTTTCAGATAATAAGTAGTTATCAAAAGTACCAGGATTATAATTTTATACGCCAGACGCGCATTTCGTCTACATAAGACTCATCAGTGACGCTCAGATCAAAATAGTTAAAAAGCCAAACAAATACAAAGTTGAAGAGCATTGAGGACCCAAAATTCTAAAAAGTTGTGCCAAATACGGCTAAGGTAATCTACTCCTGGGGTAAGAAAATCCTTAGTTTTTCGAAAAATTCAAAGTTTTGTAAACCGAAAATTTATAAAAATGACCATATAATTGATATTCATGTCAACACCGAAGTGCTGACTACTGGGCTGGTGATACCCTCGGGGACGAAACGTCCACCAGCAGTGGCATACTACATACTACGTAGATGTGCGTATCGACAGGAAATTACAATTCAATTTTTTCCAGGAGTTACGCCCCTTTGAACTTATTTGCCAAATAAACTACTGCAACCTTTTGTCTTCGCAACTCCTCTCAAACCACACAACAGAATTTCATGAAACCTTTTCAGATAATAAGGACATACTATGTAGATGAGCATATCGACAGGAAATTATGATTCAATTTTTTTTCTAGGAGTTACGCCCCTTTGTACTTATTTGTTTCAATGTGCTTCTGCAACAGTTTGTCATCACAACTCCTCTGAAACCTCACAACATAAATTCATGAAACTTTGTAGATAATAAGGACATTCTATGTAGATGTGCATATTGACAGGAAATTATGATTCAATTTTTTTTTCTTATACAATTTTTTCTTCTTGCACATATTTTATTTCTCCAATGACAATGTGGGGACGTGGGTAATTATTCAAGTGATGTCTAGATTCAGTCACTTATTGGGGAAAGCAAACCTAACACCAATATGTCATATAAAAATTATGTTGTATTCATTATGAGTGATACTGTCAGTTGTTTAATTCTTTTCATTTGGAATTTCACTAAAAGATTTTTTTTAGCAGAAACATGTCTATAATTCACTAAACTTAACATTTGAAAAGATACTTTTCTTCATATAAGACTGAAGATATTCATAGTTTATGACTGTAAAGATTAAAACATACGTAGATATCTTCTTTCTTTTGGCTTGTTTGTTCAATCCTGCATACACTTGTTCTTGACCCCTAGCTAATCCTTCAATTGACATATCTTTCATTGTTACATGGTAACCTTTGTCTATGCTAACTTGTACTACACCAGCTCCCATTAAACCAGCTCCAAGAACAGCTATATGTCTACAAAATTATTCATACAAGTTGTACTGTGCAGTAACTCTATAAATAGATTCATGACAGCAAAAATATTAACTTGCAAATTTGGCTTTTTAAATATAATGTATTTAAGCACTATTAGTCTTGCAGATTGTCAGTAGATAATCATTCTATGTTTTTTTTTTTAATTCTATGATATTCATTTCTAACTGAATTGACCAATACAATAAAGAGCTGTGCCATGGGCCTACGATACGTCCATGCCCTTTTTAGTTGACAACTTTTCAACAACAAAAAATCAATAATTCCCCAATGTCACATTAGAAAGATCATAAAAAACGTCAATAGATATAAACAATACACCAAAGTTTTATGAAAACAAATGTAGGAAATTTCAACTGCTTTTAACACTTAAATGTGTTGTTCACATACACCCATGAAATCCATGAAAATGAGTACCCTATCTGCCCATGAATAATAATAATGAATCGATAGTATATCATTTGTCTAAAAGAGTTATGGCCCTTTACAGATATTGGTATACAAAATTAACCATTACATACTTGGTCTCTCTGGCAGGTTTGCCAAATCTGTTCTTCTTGCAGTGAGTTTGTCCATGGTATAATCCTATCAAGGCTTTGGAATGTGTGGTCATACCTAATTCACCAAAGGCCTGAAATATTAGTTTGAAATGATGTTCAGAGAACAATTAAAATAAGACATCATTATAAAATGGAACTAACAATATGATTGTCTGCTCCATGGCTACAATAGTGAACATTCTCTTCTAATATTATGAAGCTTGACACCTTTAAAGATTCTCATAGCTTGAACCATTTAATGTTTTTTTTAAATAATATTGAAAGCGTTTCCCCGTATACAAATTGGCTCTGTAATTTCAGGAGATAAGTATTGAATAAGTTCAATATTTAGAGAAAGTAATGAGAAAAGCACACTGTCACTTCGTAGAGCCCTTACAGGAATTAAATAGCACAGATAGCTGTATTCTAAAAAGATATAATAACAAACAAAGATGTATAAATATATTAACATACAAAAGGTAATCAAAAGCAGGGATTTAAAATATGCAGCCATTTATCAAATGATATTGTGATTTCATTATAAACAAGATATACTCTACCTCTGATTCTGCCTTGTATCCAGCAGCAGATCCAGGTTTGTTCATCAGACTGGTTTTTACTATCTGCAATCATAATATAACATACAAAGTTCATTATTGATATCTATTGTTTTATTTTTACTTGAATAAGTAAGTTGCATGTGGATGAGGCCAAGGTTGTCTTCCCAAAACATTATCTGAATTTAAGCAAATACCAGTCAAAACAAAACAATTGGTAGTGAACAAGCATACATACCTCCAATATAAAGGGGAATAGCTTTAAGTGACCTGCTGATATACTATTTTCTGTTATGATATCAGACTTATATTTTCTTACAAAACTTTAACCTTGCCTTCAACTTATTGACTTCAAAATCTAAAGAGATCTTCCCCTCAATATATGTGACTACATATCCAATTTGTATTAAATCTTACAACTAGAAACCTTTTTTTGCACAAATTTTGTCTATTGTCATGATTGTTGTGGAAACCCTTTTTCTGATATTATGATTTATTTTTAGAAACTATTAGGACTATAGTAAAGTTTCAATTGGATAAACAAGTATTTTATTTAGCATCTGGAAACCACTTTTCGTGGGTACTTTATTCTATTGTCAACAACTGTGTTGTACAGAGTTATATATTCCAGTATATCTGTTTTGTTCTGGTTCCCATTGATGAGTGGCTGGGGTAGAAAAAGTGTCACCTTCCCGTTCGGCAGAAAAACTTATGCTCAAAAATAGCAACTGCTCTGCTGTGCAGAATAAATAAATATGAACATTATTTCTACAGTGTACACAAATGATATACATATCATACAATCCAATACACTCCATCATTTTGAATGCAATATCCATTTCAAGGCATAAATAATTACTTGCTATGATTAAAATTGAGAACTGTCCAATACCAAAACCAAATGTGCACTTACATCTAAAATTTTAAGTGGAGCTGGATAGTGTCCGCCTGAAGCTTTCATTACTTGTTTTCTAGCTTGATTTAAAATAATATCTGGACCAAATGAATAGATTACTCTTCCCATAATTTCTGAAATAAATATTAAGGTATGAGTTACAATTTACATAATCAGAACAGAAAAACATTATTATCTTTAACCCATCTTAAATTCTTATATTTCTAATGTGTTGAGTTATAGCCTATCTATTTGAGAATGTGTAAGATTGATTGATTGTTGGTTGTTAAATGCCAAATGGCAAATAATGTACAAAGAATAATAAAATGAAGTTGGCTTGTTAGTTAGTTGAACCATGCAATCAATAAATTCTTTATTTTATTATCTCCTGAAAAAATGTATACACTGTTTATCTACATATGTGCAGCTACATGTCACAAAGGCTACAGATACCCTACTGACTGGTAATCTTGTTAAACTACTCCATGTAAAAGTAGCTATTTATAAGTTAGAGAATTTATAAACAGTGTGTTTAAATTCAGAGTACTATTCAAACCATTTTACTTACTTTCCATTAATGATTTACTTCTATTTGTTTTTTTTAAACTTCTATCTGCTAATGATCTGAAAAACAACCATAATTGTCATTTCATTAAATTATTGATGAATATAGTGTCATGCTATTCTTTATATCAAAATCATACCAAAGATTGTGCTTGTAAAGCTACATTATGTTTTCATAAATCATGGTTTTTCTTTTCTGTATAAACTTAGGATACGCTCTATAAAGGACATACTATTGGCATCAATATAAAAGTCAACCATTCAAGGTCACAAACCTGCTGGATCATAATTGTCTTTAGGAATAACAGGAACCTTCACAGAGATCCAAGAAAGTAACCAATATGGTTAAATTACATATTTAGAAAAAATATAATATTATTTTGTAATCATCAGCTGGTGATCTTGATTATATTCTTTTAGAAACGTAGATATTACAATGGTACATGAAATTTTAGTAGAAACTATCTTTTTTAATGAAATTGTAAAATTAGGTGAAATTGTTCTAAAAATATGTTGTTTTAAATGTGCATGATGTTGCACATGAGAAAAATAAATGATTTTTTTTCTTTAGATTACTTTATTATTTCCATCTGTATAAATATTGTGATGTCATAACTTTTGAAAATTTTACTGTTTAATCTATTGAACTTTCTGTTTTTTTGGTTTCATATTTTTCTTTCCTGTGCATAACATTTTTCAAATACTGTGGATTCATATATTTTCGTGGTTTTATGAAAACTTGCATATTCGTGGATATTTAATTTCTTGGTTTTGGCAAATATAAAAAAGAAGATGTGGTATGATTGCCAATGAGACAACTATCCACAAAAGACCAGTCTGCATTCATTCCTTTAGAAAAAAATTTATTCATTGAACATTTGAATTCGTGGTTCTCCTTTACCTATGATATCCACGAAAATTGGTATCCAACGAATATAAATGAATCCACAGTAAAGAAAATAATTCCATTCATCTTTATGTTTCATCAATTTATTATGGAGTTTATATTGACAAAACTTGTATTTTGTTTTGTCTGCTGTTGTTAGACTTTGTCTTTTGGGGTTTATCTCCCTCTATTCATGTTAATTAAATAGAATTCCTTGTTCATAGACTACTTATTCACAAGAGTAAAGATGTAAGTACTAAACAATCTAATATACAGCCTAGAAATAATCAAGGTTCAAAATTTTAACCGAAAGGGTTTCATTTATGAAAAGAGCAATCATGATACTTTCTGGAAAACAGAAGTAAAATAGTTCACAAAACCAAAAATGAAGATTAAAACAAGAATGTGTACATAGTATCATTTTGTATGTTCAGTGGGACGTGAAATTGGGGCCAAACATTACTTTGGCATAAAAAACTAGAAAGATCATATCATAGGGAACATGTGTACCAAGTTTCAAGTTGATTGGATTTCAACTTCATTAAAAACTACCTCGACCAAAAACTTTAACATGAAGTGAGATAGAGGGACAGACCAACGGACACAGACTGAAAAACATATTGCCCCTAGGTGGGGCATAGACATACTTTGCAGTTTGAACAGCTACTTCATGCAGGTATTCCATTGTTCTTGTTTCAGCATCTTTCAATCCATCTCCTAAAACATAAAAATATCTCATTGAAAGTATTGTTCATCATAAAATATCTTAATGAGTTTTAATAACTTTGCAACAACAAAAAAACTCACAATTGTATCAAGCAAACACATTTTAATGACTCTTTCCTGAGTTATTTAACTTTACTTTCATAAACAACCTTTTATATAAAATGCCCATGCGGTGATGCCCCCAACATTTTAGAAATCATTACTGAGGGTGCAGGGCCATATAATCTTCATTGCATACCATTAGTGGCTCTCCTTAAACTCAACCTTATCACAAACTATAACAATTATCTCAATTTTACCTGTCAGTCATAATTTTTGTTAACCTGTGAGACTAATAAATAATAAGTTATAACGAAATTTGATAGCGATTTGACTTCAGTGGCAATTTGATAAAACTTTTTACAGGCCAGATTTTGGCCTGTATAAAAGCAACATTTTGTGCTGTATATTTTTTCCTCTCAGGTGTCTAATTCCTATAAATGTTAACCATTGATTCAACAGCTATACTTTTGTTTCTCTGGTTTATGTGTTTGACTGTTTGGATTTTGAGTAAGCACCATTAACATTAGGAATTATATTTTAAATATTAAAAGTTCTTAAATGACATCCTTCAAACGCTTTGAGTACACACCCGTGGTAAAATAGGAATACATTGCCAGGGCTGCTCTGATTGTATTCCTACGTCATATGCTTTTTTATGAATGAGCTTATGTTTCCTTGATAAGACTGCAGTCTTTTGCAACCAAATCAGTGTCTTCCCTAGAAAATTCTTGATGCATGGTGGGTCTAAGATGAATTTGCAATGCGATGCACGGCGTTGTTTTGTAGAATTATTTTTGTTACACTTGTGAAATGAATTGTGCATGTCAGTTTAAAAACTTCACATAAATCTGCAATACAGTCAGGAACAATACTTAACATTTTCTCTCAATGCCAGCCTGGATCCAAAAGTTTTTTCAAGGGCCCTGTAGAATTTTTTTAGGCTCTACCAGGTTTGTTTTTACTACAGGCACATACATATTAATAGTCTTGAATGTTCTTAATATATAAAAGCCAAAAATATATGTTTGAAATACCTTATACATGTAGCTTGTTTCTGATTATGATGGAAATAATAAAGGAATTAAATAAACATGAATCAGATATGCAGTAAATAAAGGTAGAACATATTATCTTTTATTTCAATAGAGAAAACTATTTTTTGCCATTATAGCATCAAAATTCACTCATGAGTAAAATACAGGTCAAGATGATCTATTTGTGATGTGGAAGACAGCCTCTTTCATGACACACATTTATGAAACATTGTCAGTTTAAAAACTTCACATAAATCTGCAATACAGTCAGGAACAATACTTAACATTTTCTCTCAAGGCCAGCCTGGATCCAAAAGTTTTTTCAAGGGCCCTGTAGAATTTTTTTAGGCTCTACCAGGTTTGTTTTTACTACAGGCACATACATATTAATAGTCTTGAATGTTCTTAATATATAAAAGCCAAAAATATATGTTTGAAATACCTTATACATGTAGCTTGTTTCTGATTATGATGGAAATAATAAAGGAATTAAATAAACATGAGTTTTTTAGAATTAAAATCCATTTAACCATGTATTTTCAGACTGGTGAACTTTATATATATTTGTAATATTATTGAAAAAAAAAAGAAAAAAAAAAACAGCCTCCCTTTCCATACCCCCCTAGATGTAAATTATTTTAATAAAAAAAAGTATTATCAGTTTCACCCCAAGAAATTATTAATTTTTCATGAATAAATCTTAGCAGTTAATCAAAATGATTTTCAAAATGAAATTCCTACTGTCTATAAATAACAATGAAATGTAACTGTTTCCTGTTATAAGGGGTTTCCCGAATTTTCCCGCTAAAAAGCACATGGCTTTCAACAATTGTAAACAAAGCACTCAATTTGTGATCATGGATTACAGTTTTAATTAATTTAATTTGGATATAGATATTCAACTTAAGGTACAGGCAAGCAATGTTTTTACTTTCTTCTGGATTAAAACTAGTTTGAAAGATCAGTTTCAAAAATAAAAACATCAAAACAAAAAAACGATCTGAATTGTGAATATTCAGTGACCCATAAATTTTTTGAACTCTGCTACGGAGGTCAAAGTTACATCATGTTTCAACCCAATGATGTGTATTCTCTGTTACAACTAATCAACTGCGTTTGATATAAATATTTCGATGTCAGACTTATGATTTCAAAACGTAAAATTTATACTGCAAAAGGTTTACTTTTTATTTTTTCACGGAAGGATATTTGGAAGCTGTATCAGGCTATAATATTTATCATTAAAACAATTTGAACTCCCGATTTCTATTATGCAATCGAAGTCTTCAATGTTGTTCTATCTAATCAACGTGGTTGTAAAATCAGAGCGTTGCATCTAATTACGATCAATTATCAGTCCAGTGAGTTTGAAACACCTGTAGAGTTTTGTCAATTGTCACTTCATATTATAAGATAATAAAAATTTCACACATAGCGGGATGCAAAGCGGGTATGATAAATGCATGGCGGCCGAAATTTTATGCGTAGCAGTACCGCCATGCATGAAAAGCCTAGGGAAAACACTGCAAATAGTGGCATATTTTAGTAGCAAAAATCACATATTTTCCTCTCTAGATCATACTCTGCAAGTAAGTGATATGTAAATTAGCTTGGAGTGGTTAACAAGTTGGACCAATTGAACCATATGTTATTTAAGAAATAATTCATGGGGGGCTTGAATTTATGGTGATTTAACCACAGGTTGTCCCTTTATGCAAAATATTTTACCCTGAGCGATAGCAGTCTTATCAAGGAAACATAACAGAGACAGAAAAGTAAGGTCTGGCCTGCATTTTACATTAGATAATTATACAATAAACCCCGTTATAACCACCTACCTAATGGAGAGACTATATGATCAACCAAGCCTATTTTTTTGGCCTTCTTAGGTGGTATGTTTTTACCAGTCAGCATCATATCCATAGCATCTGTGATCGGTAACTGTAAATATAAATGTTAAAGTTATACAGTGCATACATTCTAACACTAGGACCTATTGAGTATATCTATCCCCATGAATCAGATATGCAGTAAATAAAGGTAGAACATATTATCTTTTATTTCAATAGAGAAAACAATTTTTTGCCATTATAGCATCAAAATTCACTCATGAGTAAAATACAGGTCAAGATGATCTATTTGTGATGTGGTAGACAGCCTCTTTCATGACACACGTTTATGAAACATTGGAAAATCATCTCTTTTCATTTGTATCTGAGATATTAGCTTAGTCCATCTCAATTCATTTCTTCAAAGCAATTATGAATATTGATGTACCTCTCTTAGAAGTCTCTGTGTTCCACCAGCACCAGGCAACAATCCAAGCATTACTTCAGGGACGGCTAGTTTTGTCTTTTTGTCGTCAACAGCAATACGATAATGACATCCTAATGCAGCCTGAAATTAAGTTAAAAAAAATTATTTGTAAAATGTAGTTTCAGTTATCATAAAACCATAAAACTAAAACCATGAAAATCGTTCTGGTTTTAACTCAAAATTGAAGTTCAGCTATAATTCTGTTATACAAAATTAATAATTTTACTTTTGAGGTCAGTTAAAATTGATGTTAATAAAAAAGAGAAATAAATTGTCTTGTTTAGTCTGTGAAAATGCTGATATTATCATTTACTTAAGTAAGTCAACATTTTTCATTCTTTCAAACTCTAAAGCAAATAAGAAATCTAATTGGAAAATGTAACTATTTTGTATATATTGGGAATGGGCCAATATCTTACACTAAATTCCCAGAGCTGTATATGCATATTTGTAATGAGTTTTAAGTTTCTTAAACATTGGCTCATGGTCTTGGGCTATTATCTTTTATCTAATTTCAATAACAATATCAAACTTGCCAAAGCTCGTTTATAATTACATTGAAATTAAATAACTCTAAATGCTATCAAATGATATCTATTTTTCACTCTTCCTCTTATAAAACCAATAAATGTGAGCACCAATTGTTGACCTACCTCTAATCCACCTCCCATGCATGTTCCCATTATTGACCTACCTCTAATCCACCTCCCATGCATGTCCCCATTATTGACCTACCTCTAATCCACCTCCCATACATGTTCCCATTATTGACCTACCTCTAATCCACCTCCCATGCATGTTCCAATTATTGACCTACCTCTAATCCAGCTCCCATGCATGTTCCCATTCATTATTGACCTACCTCTAATCCACCTCCCATGCATGTTCCCATTCATTATTGACCTACCTCTAATCCACCTCCCATGCATGTCCCCATTATTGCTGCTACAACAGGCTTTTTACAGTTTTCTACATCCTGGAATATCTGTTGTCCCTTCTGAGAAAGACTTGTTAATTCTTCTGCAGTTTTACATTGCTCTAACATTCTGAAGATAAACAATCACAGATTTTTAGTAATTGTATTATTTCTAATTAAAATAACTATTATTTACTATTATTGAATTCATTCACAGTCATGTATATGTTATTCACATTAACCCTTTAGTCGATGAGTCAAGGTTTACTGGGATTCATGCGTCAAACAGCTGACGATTTTGAAAGAATATGGAAGAATTGAAGCCAAACTAGTATAATTTTTTGACATAAAATGTTGTTTTATGTACAAAACACACATCGTTCAGTGTAAGGCATTTGTACAACCTCATTAAATTTTTCAAAATTTTGCCGTTTTGGGTTAAAAAAATTACGATTTTGGGTCAAAGAGCAGAATTTTGAGAATTTCACCTAGATAATGCAGAAAATTTGAAAATTGAATATTTTATGAAGAAAAATTTATCAAAACATGAACAAAACTGTGAACATGGTGTTAGTGAATGAACATGATGAAATAAAGACACAAATAACTACAGACAAATTTTATTGACATTTGATATGAAGATCTCCCACTTGACTAATAGAAGCCAGGGAAGCCATCGTCGCAGAGTAGCTTCTGTCTCGGCAGCTATCGGTGAAAGGGTTAAGAAAATTCCTATTCTATAATAATGAAAATTAGGCACAGCTTTTTAATATGGTTGATAAAAAATGACTTTCATAATAAAATGTTCGATAAGATTGATTGAGTATTGGTTTTTATTAAATGTCCATTGGAAATTTCACTAAAAAGAACACATCACAAAGTTGTGAAGGATCTTGCTACTGTATAGCCTTCCTACAATAATCATTTCATCCATGTTGTGAATAAAAACTTGCTACTGTATAGCCTTCCTACAATAATCATTTCATCCATGTTGTGAATAAAAACAAGTTATGTTTATACAAAACTGTATTGATTCCCTTCAGTCCTTCAAGATATGAAGTTGAGTAGAGTTAAGTTTCATTTTAACAGAGTTCTCCAAAAGTGATGGTCTGTTTGACCACCAAGCTTTGGCAAAGGAAAGACACAATTTTGGTATATAGCAACAGAAATAATACTGAGGAGTCTGTGAGGACCAGCAGATTTTTCTAAAAGGACTCCTATTGGAAATAAGGTTTCGAAACCTCAGAATTTTAGAAGATTTTTCACTTGACTAATTAATACACAAAATTCGTTTCCGATAATAAAAAAAAATGCCATACATGTTCAACTGTATATTGGATAACATTTTTTGTGGATTATGTTGGTAATGGTTAACCCAAAATTCAAATATCCTATTGGCTTGTATACTCACTAACAAAACCAGGAAATCAAATATCCAAAAACTAAAAAGGATTTTTTTTCCTCAATTCACAATAAAATTGATATCAAGGAAAATGAATGAATCCACAGAATGACAACTTCTTACGAAACATAGAATATCTTGTAAACTACTGTCTATTATTTTGTAGTATCTTTCATGACTAGGTAGAAATCTTACGACATAATTATTCAAGCAAAACTTTAAAAGCTGCTAAAGTTTACATCATTAAATGTATGTCACAGAAACATATTGGGTTCCCAAGTTGACCCACATATTATACATAAAGAGTTTAAATAATCCTTCATCACAATTACATTGAATATAATTTTGGCATTCCTTGATGAAGCCTTCATTCAGCTACTTACCCAATATCTGCACCAGCAATAAAACATCCTGGCTTTCCTGAGGCAACCACGATGCTTCTGACTTTGCTGTCTGTGTTTGCACGATCGAATAAATCTACAAATTCCTGCTGTACATCTATTGATAGAGTATTGACCTACAATATAAATTTTGTTGTAAAAGTTTAACTTGAATAAAGTAAAGATGTTTAACCTTACTGATGGTTATAAATAAATATGTTTTAACTGATTACACTATAAAGTTCCTGTATTATCATTACCATCAGGACAATGAAGCAAATATTTTACAACATAAGGAACAATTTAAATTGCAGAGGTACATTTACATCCAAAGTTAAATTTTACAAAACAATCTCCTTAAGATACAAACTTTTTTTTTAAAGCGGATGAAAAATTATTTCTGGTCTGAAACATATCACTTTTTTCTATTCAAAATAGACTTAAGTATCATGAGTATTGCAATATAAATAAAAAGAGTCAATGAGATTGCAACAAAAGAAAAGAAAATCAAGACATTTAGAAATCTTCAACTATAAACAATTGTCTATATAAAATGTTAAGTATGAGTACAAAATTGCCATATGTGTTTGAAAAGTTGTAATTTACAGAAAGTTTATCAAACTAAGTGCATCTTACCCTAAGGCTTACCATGTATTACATTTAAATTCAATCTTCTTTATCTAATAAGGTGACTACACCACAACTGTAGTTATGAATAAGTGACAGATCATTCAATTTCTTACTTTCAAGAGAAATTCATGTCAATCATTCAATTTAATAAGTTGAGTATAATTGGGACAGACTTTGACCACAAGGCAAACTTTTTACAATAACATCATCTAACCAAGGTCACAATTTTGGCATCTTTTTAGATAAAGGCTTTTGATATTTTGTAAGTCAGTACACACCCTAAGACAGAGTGTTGTATACAATTAGGTATGAATTTCATCTTTGACTTGAGGGTCAGAGTTTTGATATTTAAGGACAATAACATATATATCATGCATCATTCCATGTTTCAAGCCCTTATATTTCCCACTGACTTGACTGCTTAACACAGGGTATAGTCCCATAGGACTTATTGTGAAGCATGTTTTATTCATCTTAACAATTGTACTTTACCTTTGAATTTGGTGTGTCAAATTTAATTACAGCTACATCTCCTACTGTTTGATAGTTTAAATGTGCTGAAATTAAAAATTGTATAAATTGCTGACAACCACAACTTTCCACAACATTCAAGTAAAATAAACAAGTAAGATTCTAATGACTATAAATTTGAATTAGGTAAACAGTGATCAGATTGAATACTAAACATTTATAAATGTGATTGAATTTTTGTCAATACTTTTAGACATTGATTAAAGTTACAGACAGCAGCAATTATGGTGTCTCTTATCTAAAAAAATGCAAAGCAAAAAATATCAGTTTTTACAATTAACTGAACTTTCGAAACTTAGAACATGCATGTTTTCTATTTCAAATCAAAAACTCTATCAAAGGTAAAAAAATTAATAGCTGCCTAATCTAAATTCAGGGTAGCAGTTAGAAATGATGTATGTAGAAATAAGCATTTTGAAAGATTACCATATTAAAGAATAGAGAGTATGGGGAAAATGTACTACATGTAATATTTTTCACTTGTATAGATCTATCAAGAAGATGACACTTTATGTTTAATGTAATATGACACAATATTATAATGTCTGTTTGCATTACTAGAGGGTTAATATACAATTATGGCCCGCTGAGGAGTTGATTATTCAAAATTGTTAACTGGAGTAAGGGTTATTCCACAAGGGCTTTAGCCCAAGGGGAATAACTCTTAGTTGGGTCGACAATTTTGGATAATCACGGACTCAATGCCAATGGACAATAAATTTATTATTATACAGAACAAACAGTTTCAGTTAAAAGTAAAATGTTGTAACAGATTTTCAAAACACTTACTTTAGAAAACTTTTTTGTGTCTATTGAAATTTTGCGCAGGTACAACAAAGGTAGATTCCTTTTGTAATATATATAGAAGGCCCTAAAAAAGGCTGTTTACAAGAGATATCGTAGACACTAGATGAATTCCCAACCTACGTTGTCGGCTTCCTGCAACGTGAACGTTGCCATTTTGTTTATTTACATCTGTGACTTTATCTTTATGGGAGATAACTTGTGTTTAGATCAAGAAAATTAAAATGTTATTCGACTGCTCAGCTGGTATAAATTTTAAGGGTTATTCATCCTTCCTTGCAATCAATTGAAAAGCAGTCAATTATTCCATGTCAAGTGATAACATTTACACCAATAAAATTGTTTGAAATAGATATAAGGTATAATAAAGGATATTTTTGTTTTATAAAATATAAAGCATAATAAAAATAAATCTTACCATTCATACAAGAGCCTGTTGAGAAAAAATGTCTGTATTCTCCTAAAACAGAAAAAAAAGCCTTCAAGGATTAATTAATATAGTTAATCTACCATGGTCTATGATTTTTTTAAGTCAGTTACATAAGGATTTGCTATGAATGCAATTTAACAGAAAAAATTTCCATGCTTAAAAAACATGATCACGATCTGTGTGCAACAATGGTTAACTTTCCTAAATACAATCTATACTGCTCTGCTTTAATCATAAACATTCAACTTGCTCGCTTTCCCGAGGCAGTTTAAAATTTTCTGCCCTCAATCATCGTCGATTCCATCAAGTATTTTCTATTACGAATTCAAAATTTTACAGGAAATTTTGTGATGTCCAGTTATGGTGGACAAATAGTGATAAGGAATTAAGGTGTATAGCATGAATAATTTCAGAATGTTTACACAAATCTTGAGTGTTTTTTATGAATAAGTAACACCAGTTGACCCGGTGTGAAACCTTCAAAATGAGGTCATCCAACATTCAGTTTTTACTGATGTAATAACAAGCTTATGAGGGTAAATCAGTAGTACTGTAACATTTACCACACCACATCTAATTTTTATGATCTGAAAAATTATTCAGATGTACCAATATTTTTTCGTCAGGACTTGAACATGCCTTAAATATGAGGCATGTGAGAACAACTACTTGGGACAAGTTACATGTAACATGTACCCTATAGGCTATACAGAAATTATGACTTATAAAATATTTTTTTGAGGACGATGAACTCAGTAAGGTCAATCAGGATCATGTGCAGTCCATTCAGTATTCTGCCAAATATCAAGATGAACATAAGAAACGTGAGAATACTTATTTGATCACCTTGTGATATACGCCCAAACGATGAAGATGCAAATTTACAAGCTCTCAGTATCTTCATGCTGGACGACATGATTTCAAGATACCGGTGCCGGTTGAACTTTGGGCTCTCGGAAAAACTCGTAAAATCTCGTGAAATCTCTTTTATTCTTAATATCTTTTATTGTTTGTAAGGAAATAATAGTCATCAGAGATACGATAAATGATTTTTTTTATAGCCTCTTGTACAAGCAGGCTTAATGTCGTTTGACAAACTAAAGTTTTGACACAATCGACTATTTTCTTATAGGTCACGTGAAGTCCAACGGTCAACATCAACTGTCATGGCTGCCTCCATGAGAAGAACTGTTTTAGCCTTGAAACATCAAGCTTTACCTTGTAGGTTACTGATATAAACGCATAATCTGTAGTAGTACGGTTGATTTGAAAATGTAGAAATGCACGAAAGCCTTCAACATAAAAAACTTTGCAGACGTCACATTTTCTGACTTGTCCGGAATAGTTGCTCTTTGAAAGAACGAACAAGACTGCTGTAAATTTAAATGCACAAACTTAAGGCATTTCACTCAGTGTATTACTGACTTGCTCATGCTCATGTTTAAAATCATACTTATTTCGGACCAATCACAGGCACTTGGACCCCCCCCCCTTTTTTTCATCTACAAATGTACCTTTTTTTAATAATTTTTATATGCTTTGCATATTAAGGAATACGTTGATATGATTGGCCAAGAGGATATCCGGTAGTTGTTCTTGACGTTTATTTTTCGACAGACCTTAATTCTTTTTGTAACCAATGTAAACAAGATAATTTGCCATGATGGGTGATACACCTTATCGCTAATCCCGGCTGACCCGGCCGCTTGAACTTTTGACGTCAACAACAATCACTTTTCCATTGTAGCGTCAGATATTTTGTTTTATGACGTCAAAATTTTACGGGAACCTGTGTGATTTCCAGCAATGGCGGACAAATAGCGATAAGGTGTATTGAAACATAGTATCCTCGTGTATTGTATTTTCGACCTACTAACATATTTTTCCGATTTTTCCTTTTATATGTTTGAACATAGACATACAAATATTTTCAGAGTCACAGGTATACTTGTGTATAAAATAATTGTATCGGAAATATATTTTGATCTTTAATTATTTTTTTTTTATTTGAGTTCATTTGATCGATGACACCTATGTTGACAAAAACAAGTGTCTTGGGTTTTCGACCTATCTAAAAAACGGATCAAAAGTCAGAAACGACATGTCGTACAAATCCGGAATTGTTTATAAATTTGATACCAAAGTTTATATATCAAAGTGTTAGAGGCGATCAAAGTTATGACTTAGGCCGAGAAAAAAAAGATCCGTGTTTCCGGTAACCCAACCGACCCTGTTTTTTATCCCCGACCCTAACTTTTTTATTGGATCTTCCAAAAAAAAAAAAAAAAAAATTTATCAACCGACCCTGTTTTTGACACAGGCTTCTGATAGATGACATAATATTTTTTCTCTCTTGCTTCCTCTTGCATAGAAAGCCAGTAAAACATTTTATTAATGTCAAAAGGTATTCCGAATAGGTTAAAATCCAAGAAATTTGCACAGCAGGTGCTTCAAAAACATTGCAAATGGCACACTTCCGGTTTTTGAAACTAATTACGGATCCGGACTTGGAAAAAACATGATAATTTTCCGGATTTCATTTACGATGTCAAAAAAAAAAAAAAAAAAAAAAAAAAAAAGAATTCCGACCTACCGACCCTATTTTTCAAAATGATGTTACCGGAAACACATATCTTTTTTTTTTAGGCCTTAATAAATTAAATGGTTAAATATACAACTATAAGATATAGAATATTATTTTGAAGTTCTTTTTTGGACAAGTTGTACACATTTAAGAATGAGGCACTTTGGAAGCCTTGCATGGTCTTGTATATGTTTCGGACCATATGAGTGTTTGGACCATACGCGTGCATGTCCGACTATACACATATTTTGACCATATAGGTATTTTTTTCAAATATGCATCACAAACATTTCAATAATACAATAAACTTGATCTTGAAAACAATAATGGTTACATGGCAATGTATTAATTTAAATGACAACATAAGGGTTAATAAAAAATGTATTTTTTTTCTTGCAGTTAGTTTAAGATGTTTGAGCACCTCTGTGAATCACAGTCTTTGTGCACCAAGAAAAGGTATGTAATACATTTATAAAGAATGTGAAATATGAGACTGTTTGAATTCAAATAAGTTTGAATATAAGTGTCAATAAAATTTCACAGCTCATACTGAAGTAGATATTTGCGGTTTTCTTCCAGAAAAACAAAGATGAAAAATTAGTTACTTTCTGGTCTGAATTATATATCATGTGGCTAAAAAGACTAAACAATCAATATAAAAAGGATATTTTGTTTAATTGATTTTAAAAAGTATTTTAATGTAATGTTTGCATACCTGTCAACCTGTGACGATGAAAATGAAGGTCATGACCTGCATTGAAGAATGAAATCTCAGGTCATTATGCGTACAAACTTTTTCGAGCTGAATTTCAGTATTTAGGGGACATTTTTCTCAAAATTAAAATCAGTTTCCAAAACATGTTCACTTGGTTAAGTAATTTAAAATTTTATTAATTATTATTTCATTCCACTTTTTAAAGCATTTGATAAATTTGTGTAACAATCAAATCTCCTTTTGTTATTCATTTTTATTAATATTGCTACATGAACTTATTTGATGTGTTTCAGCCTCAACCATAATTTCTACACATGATGTATCTGTTGTTTGTGACTGGCCTTACAGCCCTTTCACATTAGCTATTAGATTGTTGAAATTACAGTATAGTAAAATAAAGTCAAACAGTTAAAGGAAGTATAGATTGATAAAATAATTATCAATTTTTTTTTATAATTGTATTATTAAAGGTATAAAAATAATATAAAGTTATATTTCAATATGTATTTAAATTCTTTTTGTTTTAGATTTTATCTTTTTTACCCCAAAAAACGTAAATATAAGGAACAATTTTGAATGGTGACAAAAAAGGGAAAGTAAGTCATGTTGAAAAACGCTTGTAAAATAACAGTTAAATTTATTTACCACTTAAAGATAAGGTAATTGGTGTTAATTAACAGTGTGTTTGACACCAAAGCTGTCACGTGAAGCCATGCACTTAATGGGTAACTTAATTTTACAGTTTACACAGCTAGCTGAACTTCCTGTTCAAGGAAGAATTACGAATTTGCCGGTATTTTAATGGAAAATCACTTATGATGAAATCAATCTTAGGCTAAAAAATCCATGTATAAACGGGTCATTTTTGGAAATCCCGGGTTATTCAATGACCTGGCGGGTGATCCCTCAGAATTGTGAAAATCTCGGGTCACACCCGCCGAATATGGGTCAGTTGACAGGTTAGCTGCGAAAAAGTAGCTCTATCATGTCTATTGTCCTTTGAATTTTTTTTTGTCAAAATCATCAAAAGGACCTTAAGAGCTACGTTTTTGCAGCTATTGACAGGTATGTGTTTGTTAAAATAATATGTTTAAAAAATAATTCTTGCAGCTTGACTATATATTTGTATTAGAATTATAGACTTCCCATTTATGTTTTAGAAAAGACTTTATCGAAGCCAGGAGTTAAAAATGTAGTTCTTGTTGAAGGAGTAAGAACTCCATTTCTGATGTCGGGAACAGATTATAAAAATTTAATGCCACATGACCTGGCAAGAGCAGCGTTACAGTAAGTATTTCATAGATAATTTTACACTGGTATTAAGAAAAAAATGTTTAGTGAGAACTGTGTATCATATATTGATAAATGCACCTTTAATTGACATGTATCAGATAACAAAACTTTAAATTCACATAAATATACAATACATTGTCAGAAATATAAAATTTATTTTATAAGCTTTAGAAACAGAATGAAAAGCAAGGCTCACCGAGCTTTTCTCCTGTTTCATAACTAGTTCAAATAAATTTTATATTTTCAGACGATATATATATATTTATATAATAGTTCTTGAAAAACTGGTCATTATCGTGATATATGAACTGTCCTACGGGCAGTCCATGTATCACGATGATGACCAGTTTTTCAAGAACTATTATGTTTATTTCATTGAGAAACCATGTTTTGGAAAATTCTCATAAATTCAAAATGCCTAAAGCAAACTCGAGTAGTTGTACGATTTCTATGGCAAAGAGTGAAGACCAGTCGTAGTAATACTGCCATTCATTTTAGTGCAATTTTTCAGTAAATAAATACTCAATCAAGTTCTCTTTAATTTTATTATTAACGAAAACATTTAATAAACAATTCAACAACTGAAATATAATATTAAAAACAGGAACATGTTTTAAAAAAGGTACACATCTCTCTAAACAAAGAAACCACGCCCCATCGGTCATTAACAGAGAAACCACGCCCCAACGGTCATTATCAGACGGAAACCACGTCCCACCAGTCATTATCAGACGGAAACCATGCCCCACCGGTCATTATCATGTAAAAGTTCGTTAACGACCTGTTTTCTGGTCCGTTTTGTTCTGTTAATGACCGATGGAATTTATTACTGAAGAATTATGAATGTCATGTGACCCCTTTTTATCCAATAAGAGAATCTTATTCTCAACCGATATGAAATAAATATTGTTTTTATCTTGCAATATACACCCACCACTTAAAACTTTAGTTGTTAAAATTCAAATCATTGTCTTTAACTTTTAAAATAAATCAACATATTTTAATTTGTACTAGTACAAATAAACCAAATAACATTTGAGTGGTGTCAGTGTGTAAAATAATCATATTAGTAAATTTATTATTACAAATAAATGCATCAAGGTATATGGAAGTTGAATACATTTAAAAAAAACAAGACTCTTTGAAGGCTTTATTATTTATCATTTTTATACTTTTTTTCTTCAGTGGATTGGTTAAAAAGTCAGGAGTAGACAAAGGTAAGTTAATACTAAATATTTGATTTAATATATTTCTGATATTTTGGAATTTTTATGACTGAAACTATTTTTTTGTGTGATGTATGGATAAGGTTAATGAAACAGAAGTAGAAAAAAATCGGCATCTGTGTGTTACCATACAGAATTGTGTAATAAAATATTAAGAATTAACGTAGAGATTTGAATTTTGTAGATATAGTTGATTACATTGTGTATGGAATAGTTATCCAGGAAGTAAAAACCAGTAATGTGGCAAGAGAGGTAAGGAAGCGTTGATGTTACACTTTTTATCCTATTAATATTATATTAGATTTTATCAGACTTGTACTAATAAACATTTCAAGCAGACATGTAAAATTAATACACAATAATGATAGGCTGTATAAAAAAAGAAAATCAAAATACAAAATATAAACAAATTCACCTATTATTTTGTCTGAAATTATGTTCATGTAGCTCCTATATTTATAACCTCAGAAATTAAACCTAATCATTATATGGAAAAATACAGTAGGAAAAAGAAATTGATTTCAGATAATCACAAAATTACTCTGGTTGCAAAATATCTGTTGTGAATATCTCCAAACCATTCTATTCATCACTTTTATTTCAGGCAGCCCTTGGTGCTGGTTTTTCAGACAGAATACCATCTCATACTGTCACTCAAGCATGCATTTCATCAAACCAAGCTATTACTACAGGTATGTACAATCAATTGATTTTCTGTTAGGCTTGTAGCTTAACTTAGCTTTATTACCTAAAAAAATGTTACTGTCTTTCTTTTGTAAAAGTATGTTAGTCTTATCATGAATCTCTTAGGAAAAGTTGTTGAGGTTTGGTATGCATTGTTAAATCTCATATCTATGGAGATTATATAGTTTTGTTCAAACAAAAAACAGTAAACTTGTCATAATTTTTTTTTTTAAGTTGTACCTATGACTGTATACATGTACTGGGTTATCTATTTTTGCTTTCGATGTACAAATAGTCCTACAATGAATGCTCCAAGGAAAGTGATATATAAAAGTTATAAAGTTCCATAGTTGACAGTGACAATTAAATTGTGTACAGTGATATAAAATTTGCATTAACATGTACATCAAGACTAGAATTTCTGACATGTTACCGTAAAAATTCAGAAATTTAAGTGTGCATTTATTTTTGAACTTTGGACCAAAAAATGAATTATTTATTGATATATATCTGAAAATGCTTCATACAAAAATGCTATCAAAATTTTAAAAGAAAGATTTAATCATTTTTGTGAAACCTATTAATACACCATTTTCATAATAAAAACAAATGGCAAAAAAAACATTTGGATGGATAACCTTATTTGCCATAATATAATTGGAACATACATTCAGTTGAATGAATAAAAAGATATATCAGATAGATTACAATTTGTGAATCACCACTTAACAACATACACCAACCAACATGAACACTATTATTTCTTAAATTCATAAAACAAGAGTTTAAGAACATGTGATGGCAAAAATTGCATTATGAAAACCAGTACAGAAGAAGCACTTTATTTAATGAATTTGTCATCTTGGTAATGCTGCTGGAAGATGAAAACTTGTATTCAATAAATTTAACACTGCTTTTAGATAAAAAAAAATTATAATTATCTTTCAAGTTCTTTGTTTGGACGAAAGTGCATTTAAAGCTTCCATTATCATGTTTTCTAGTGGATTCTATAGAGCAATGAATGTTTATGACTTTGCTAAACCACTTTTATGGTATATTTCACTTGTATTGTAGGAATTGGGATGATTGCATCTGGTCAAATGGACACTGTGGTTGCTGGCGGTGTTGAATTTATGTCTGATGTACCTATAAGATTTAGTAGAAAGATGAGAAAGCATATGTTGTCTTTTCCTAAAGCAAAAACATTACCAGCAAAACTAGGCCTTTTCTCTCAGATGATTAAACCTTCCATATGGGCACCTGAGGTAAGTGTACTTTTATATACCAGAAGGACAATATATGATGAGATTTATTTTTAATGGCCCCGCAACAAAGTTGTCGGTGCCTTATAGTTTTACCCTTGTCCGTAATTCTGTCATTATGTATTTCCGACCTTCCGTCATTCTGTCATTCCGTCATTCCGCAACGAACCAGTCGGCACCAAAAACTTTTTCAACTACTAGTCCGAAGACCAATATTCTGATATTTTTCTCATTGGTCCAAACAAAGTATTGCAAAATATTACTAGTCCGAATGAAAATTCACTAGTCTGGGGCATCGGACTAGTGGCTACCCTGCAGACTGCAAACCATTATACATAGTTTTTTTCTAAACGCCTTCAGATGTTGGACTGATTTTTTGGTATGTGAGTTAACCATGATAAGTTACAGATCAAGTTTAAGTTTCGTTCTGCTCCGCTAATTTTTTCAAAAATTAAGGGTTTACAACCTTGTTGTAAATCACAGTTATACAGACATTTGTCTATACCCCTCCAGATTTTGAGCTGATTTTTGATATGTGAGACTACCATCATGTTTTTGTCCACATGTGTTATTGAAATTACAGATTTTTCAACTTTTTGAGACGGGCCATTCGTGTCGCTTTGACACATCTAGTTTAAAATATATATGGATAGATGGGATGTTTTTCAATTATATTGTGTGGGTGATTGTTATAAAAATGTGCATTTTAAACCCCAACATACACTTGATTCTGGAATATCTCTTGAGACAGGGCTTCCATAAAGGTAACCATGAAAGGGGATTAAGGGTAACGAATTTGGTCACAACAGCATCTTATTTTGATGTTTGTTTCCTTTACTGACAGAAAAAGGTACATTTTTATAGGTTCAGTTATTGAACAGTGATTACTTTGAATTTCAGGTAGTGAGGGGACTAAAGTGTGAGCTATACTCTTTATTATAATGCAATTACATTCTGCGGACAAGAAATTTTGCTGTAATATACTTACTTTCTTTTAATATTGTAATAAATTAAATGTGTATTCTGTTAAAAGTATAGTAAAAAGTTTTACATATGCAGACATTATATTAACATACAAAACTACTCTTTTTATATGTGAAATTTTTTATATAACCACAACAATAAACTGAATTTAACCAATTGGATTGATTTGCTTATCAGAATGTAATATTCATGAAAAGTGTCTTTTATTTGTAGTTACCTGCTGTGGCTGAGTTTTCTACAGGTGAATCTATGGGTCATTCAGCAGACAGACTCTGTGCTACATTTGGTGTCACTAGAAAGGAACAGGTTAGTTATATACTCACTGTGAAAAAGGTTTAGAGGCTGAAAATGTACTCCTTGTTAAAACTGATCACAAGCCTGGTTATTTCAGTCAACTATTCATACATTGTTAAAACTAGACATGATATGGTTATTTCAGTTAGATACATTTACATACTGTGAGATATAAGACAAGGCTGTTTTCCTATGTTGCAATAACATTGATTGCCAATTTATAAGTAAAATAAATGTTTATGATATGATCAATAAAAGGATAAATATAGGTGGTAAGATATGCATACCAGTGTTCTAGCCAGGATTTGAAAAGGGCAGGGTCACTGTGCTTAAACGGCTGTGGGTAACTTAAGTTACCCACAGCCCAAGATGGAGCCGCCTTGCGTCGGTTAGGGACTTCTCTTCTATAGAATAACAAT
Organism: Mytilus galloprovincialis; assembly: GCF_965363235.1. NCBI lineage: Eukaryota > Metazoa > Mollusca > Bivalvia > Mytilida > Mytilidae > Mytilus > Mytilus galloprovincialis. Next base: position 19,601,413 of record NC_134838.1, on the reverse strand, counting down.
ACCATGGATGCATCAATTAAACCACTGAATTAAAAAGTTGTATTAATCGTTTAGGGAAACCCCTAAACTTAACAGGTGATTAAATTCTACAAAATAAACGATCACAGCACGATTTGAAAAAACGCTTAGGCTGTCCGTAACTTAAAAACAACTTGTCCGTAACTTTTTTCATTATACCAATAGGAATGTCTGTAACTTTCAAAGAATCGACATACATGGATGTAATGTTTTACTTATGATAGAGATTGCATCGAATACATAATTAGAAAGGAAGTAGATCTCTAGTATGATATAATTCATTTGAATTAGAATGGAAGACAAAATTGGAAATAATATGAAAAAAATAACGATAAATCTGTTAAACTCGGGTCTGATTTTTTATAACGTCGGGATACCAAAATCGCCCTTTTCGGAGGGTGGTTTCCTACCATTGCAGATAATCTGTTGAAACATCATTGTTGATTTTTATTTTTGAACAAGTAGACTACACAAGTATTTTTTACACATGCATGTGGCGTGTATGGACTAAATGATTTTCTGCCAGCAACGACAAGAGTAGATCATGCGTAAATCCGGGATTAATTTTTTTTTTTGGGGGGGGGGGGGGGGGGGTACCAAAATTTCGCAATCACATGACAATTATCAAAGGTTCAGCCAAAAACGATTATATTCAAAAGACATTCATTTCCATTGATTTTAAAAAAAAAATCACTTAATTCTAAGTCCAATGACATTACGATTCGATTAGAATTTATAGTGGCCTGTTGCATTCGATGCTCGAACTTTATAGTCAGATTTGCAGTAAATGGGAAAACTTGAAGAAAGGACATTTTGTAAAAATGAATAAAACCTAGTTTTACAGCTAGCTGCATATTTCACTTGTATGAAAGTTGCATTAAATTTCATTAAATTGAACTAAACTGAAAGACACAATAGTTAAAATTCAGTGACTTAAAAGGAATAGAGCTATCAACATAGTGTAACAATTAGAAATAGTATATGAAAATATGAATAACTAAGACAACAGGGTAATTAAATAGTTTCACGATCCCTGATAACATACAAAGAGAAATAAAAAAAAAACCATAAAAAACACTATAACTTACTGGTGGGATGTATAAATACCGAGCCGACGGTCAAAGAGTATTCATCAAAATACACATAAAAAGAAACAGAGGTGAAAATAAACCGCAGGCAGATATGACGCACATCATTTAATAAAAGTTCAAACCATAACCAGGATCGAGTACCACAAACCCCACATAAAACGTCTGTGGTGTAAGTATGATGCGTTAATAAAATCACATTTGGTGGTGAATGAGTAGTATAAACGGCCGTGAAGGTTACAAATATGATGTTATTTATTTTCTAATTGTTGAAATTATAGTTCTTAAAATTTTAAATCAAAAGTTACCCACATCTGAAAATAAAGTTACGGACAGTCTGCTTAGTTTCGATCAAAAAGTTACGGACGTCTTATGCATTTTTTAAAGTTGGTCTTGCGCTTTAGTGAACTCTTTATTAACAAATTTATGGTAATTGTTAGTTATTTCTTCATTCAATAATCCTATAAATATTTACATTGTGCATGAAAAACGTCGCAAAAGGTACATTTTGTATGAATTAAATATCAACGAGTTTAGAGTCCGCCATCTTGGGCTGTGGGTAGTTACCCACAGCCGTTTAAGCACAGTGCAGGGTGTTAGTCAGAAAAAGGGCAATTTTACGCGTAAATGTCATTGAAAAAAGGGCAATTTTTACGCGTTAATTAATGTCACTGAAATTATTTAAGCCTCATAATTATTATATATATGCATTCTTGTAAATTCAAGTTTCAGTTAAAATGTAATATTTTTCAATACTTTTGGCACAATTTTATATGGTTGACTTCATAAATATGTGGTCATGATGCTGAGACCCTTTTAGGAAGCTGTTTCCTTGATATTATATAGTTGATGCTATTTTTTTTTTCTTTATTCTGTCTCACCAAGTATGTAAGCAGATATTGGGATTTTTTTTAGTATTATTTGCTTTTGATAGATCACTTAATGGAAGTTAAGATGCAAAATATAATTTTCAAAATATTTATTTTTGAAGTATATTCAAGTGAAAATAATTTAAATTTATATTCTTATATGCATTTGTATTAAATTAATTTTATATTTAATCCTTTTACGAAAAGAAACATAATTTTAAGGAATATATTGTGAACAGGTGATAAATAAGGGGAAGTAACTCATTTTGTTGATATACACAAATTATGTATGACCTTAAGCTAAGGTAATTGGTGTTAATTAACAATGTATTTGACACCGAAGCTGTCAGGAGAAGCCATGCACTTAATGGGTTACTTAAATTGACAGTTTGCACAGGTAGCTGAACTTCCTGTTCATGGAAGAATTACAAATTTACCGATATTTCAAAGGCAAAAATTGCCGATTTTTCCGCAATTAAAACGGGAGGGCGCCCGAGGGACGGTAGATAAAAGGCACGGGCGTCTATAAAAAAGGGCGGGCGCAGCGCCATGTTCAAACTTTGTAGCTAGAACACTGCATACAAGTCTTAATTTCAGTAGTTTTCATCTTCTTAAATTTGTCGAACAATGGTTGTCATATATCTAGTTCATTCCTTGTAATAACTGATTGCTGTCAGAAAATCCAAATTTTTAGTTAACATGTGTAAATTGTTGAATATGTAAAAATGCACATGTTAGTACTGACAATGGACAGGTAACAACTGCTACATTTTTATGATGTATTTTGTTAAGATTTTTAAGCTGATTTACGAAATAAAAATGGGTTAATGATTTTTGGATGTACAGCTGGTAGGCGGCATGCCAAACAGTGTCTGTTCAATAGTATGAAACCCTTTGACGATTTTTTTTCAAATTTTCTTTTTATTTAGGACGATTTTGCTATAAGGTCACATACACTAGCAGCCGAGGCAACAGAGAAAGGATTTCTAAGTGATGTCATTACTTATAAAGTACCAGGTTTGTACACCTTTTTAAATGCATTACAATCTACAGACACCTGACTTTCTTTTGGTTTTGTATAGTTTGCTTGAAAAAGTTGTTTAAAACATTCTCTATTAACTTTTCAAAATTCTCAAAGATTTTATACACAAATGAATTTAAGTTAAAGTTTTAAACCACTCAGTTAGAATACATGTTCCTATAATTTTAGGAGACATTGAAATTTAATTGTATTCCCATTTCACAAATTTTGATTTATTAAATCTGGAAAATGTAGTGAAGAAACAATTTTCTGCTGTAAGAAATGCATCAAATATTTAAATATTGAGAAGTAGTATGAATGCCAACCAGAGTTCAAATGACTTAATGTGGGTTTGTTTATTTTCGTTATAACCAATTTTCGTGGATTTAGGAAAAATTGCATGTTCATGGATATTTAATTTTGTAGTTTTGCAGAAGTCTGCATACAAGCCTATATAAAATTTGTAATTCGTTCAATTTTGTGGTTCAACTGTACTCACGAAAGCAAGGAAAATTGGTATCCAATGAATAATAATGAATCCACAGTAGATAAAAGCAATTGTAGGTCACTGTTCCCCTCTTCAATAGACCACATTATTAAAAGATAAAAAGACATCCTGTTTTATTTTATAGGCTACATTTTCTACTATTTGTAAGACATTAATCTCATTAATTTCAATTTTTGTTCAGTTGGATTAAAAAAAAACTGTTCAGAAAAACTTTTCAGCTCAGTATTGAATCAAGATTACAAAATGATGAAATTTGCAGGATTCTGACTGTTTATCAAGAACTGATAGCCACACATTTTATTTAAACACAGGAGTAAGCAAACCAGTGGTCAAAGATAATGGTATCCGACCATCATCATATGAAAAAATGGCAAAGCTGAAACCAGCGTTCATCAAACCTCATGGAACAATCACTGCTGCTAATTCATCATTTCTGGTTTGTATTTTTAGATAACAATTAAAAAATATATCAGATGAAATTGACAAATAACAAATATATCAGATAAAATTGACAGATGAAATTGACAAATGAAATTGACAATAAACAAATATATATCGGATGAAATTGAAATTTATAACACCATTAGGATGAGAAGTATGTAAATGTGCAACCTTTATGTTATGTAAATTTAAATTCAATGATGTCATATGGAAATCCACCAATGTATAGATAATAAGTTTCCTACTGACAGAAGTCTAAGAGGACTTTAGGTTTGCACTCTGTCTGTCTGTTTTTTCTTCGTGCTCAAAGATATTGATTAGATATTTGGGTTATTGTTTTATCATGACAAGTTACAGGTCAAGTTCAATTTTAATGAATTTAGCCTTTGTTCAGTTAAAGTCCTTTCCCTAGAATTAAATTTTGATGAAATATTTTTATGCCCCACCTACGATAGTAGAGGGGCATTATGTTTTCTGGTCTGTGCATCCGTTCGTCTGTCCGTCTGTCTGTTCGTTCGTTCGTCCGTCTGTCCTGCTTCAGGTTAAAGTTTTTGGTCAAGGTAGTTTTTGATGAAGTTGAAGTCCAATCAACTTGAAACTTAGTATACATGTGCCCTATGATATGATCTTTCTAATTTAAATGCCAAATTATAGTTTTGACCCCAATTTTACGGTTCACTGAACATAGAAAATGATAGTGCAAATTTCAGGTTAAAGTTTTTGGTCAAGGTAGTTTTTGATAAAGTAGAAGTCCAATCAACTTGAAACTTAGTATACATGTTCCCTTTGATAAGATCATTCTAATTTTAATGCCAAATTAGAGAATTTATTCCAATTTCACGGTCCACTAAACATAGAAAATGATAGTGCGAGTGGGGCATCCGTGTACTGTGGACACATTCTTGTTTAATTAGTAGATTTCATCAATAAAATTGATATTTATTTTTGGGCATGAGTTTTGAAAATCACAAATTTCATTGACATTTTTTTTGTCAAGAATGATTTAAACTCTCTCTAATCATCTTTATGTTAATTTTTCCTTTAGACTGATGGTGCATCAGCTTGTCTGATCATGTCAGAAGAGAAGGCTTTGGCTATGGGATTAAAACCTAAAGCTTACCTCAGAGATTTTGTATATGTCTCACAAGACCCAAAGGACCAGCTATTGTTAGGGTAAGTTTTAATTTGTTTATCTTACCTGCAACAAGTTAACTGAAAAAAAAAGAAATGAAATCAGTGATTTGTTGCATAGATTTTTTTTATAGTAAAATATTCATTTAGCGAGGGGAAATAACTTCTGCATTATTTTTCTTAGGCAGAATACTGTGTTTAATATGAGAAAATTTTATTAGTTGTTTGGGTTACCATAACTGTGATGCTGGAATATAAGAATGAATTGGTAATGTAACTTTTTTTGTCCATGTCCATATGGATTTCATTTGAACTTCAGTCAATAGTTGAGGGGTATGTATTGTGGTATTATTTTTTTATGATCTTGCTTACCTTAACCGCCTCATTTCACACTAAAATTATCTTCATTATTTTTCCAGACCAACTTATGCAACACCTAAAGTTTTAGAAAGAGCTGGATTGACCATGAACGACATTGATGTATTTGAATACCATGAAGCTTTTGCTGTAAGTTTATATGTATAGATTATAAAATTCCCTTTTTCCATATTGGCCCTGGTATCATTCCAAGACTCCCATATCGGCCTGAGGCTTTACTTATTAATTGACGAAGAATTTTGGCAGTCAACATTACACTTTACACTGTGATCAGCAGCCATACTGTGGATTATTTTTAATTCGTGGGTATCAGTTTTCATAGATTCTGCAGACACAGCATATTGGAAATTTGTAATTTGTTGAACATATGACTTTGTGGTTCACCGTCCTGTATCCACAAAACCCACGAAAATTGGTATCCAACAAATAATACAAAATCCACAAAAAGTTATAGGAAAAAGCCAAACCAGATTGACCAATACATAATGTATAATATAGCTTTGATAAATTCAACCATGTCAGAATTTTATAATTTCAGGGACAAATTTTAGCAAACTTGAAAGCTATGGACTCAGATTACTTTGCCAAAACACAGATGGGAAGAAAAGCAAAGGTGAATATGTGTTTTCTATGTGTCTTTAAAAATTTAATTTCAAAATTACCAGATATGTTAACACTTAATGGATACTTTCATTAAGTGTTAAGTAAGTGTCTACTGGAATATGAAACTTTTCTATTTGAAATAAAGAAAAGTAATGAAAAATTTATAAAATTAGTCACAGTTACTTGTAACAGTATTACTTTACATTCTGAATTAGTAACAATGAAAGTAAAGCTACATTAGTACCAATCTTCTAAATTCTAAATAGATTAGTCTTAGTTGTTCATTTTTTCATCACTTAAGAAGTAAAACTGTGTGTAAGTAGATGATTTCATTTGTCATGGATTTTTGTCAGATTTATGGTATTTTCACTCACTTGGGTATGATTAAGGGATTGAACCAATTTTAACCCAGAGCAAAGTTTTTATGATTGAAATTGTATTGTTTGCAGGTTGGTATTCCTCAAATGGAGAAATTTAACAACTGGGGAGGATCTTTATCAATAGGACATCCATTTGGTGCTACTGGTGTGAGACTGGTCACAACAGCTGCCCACAGATTACAACAAGAAGATGGACAGTTTGCATTAGTGGCAGCTTGTGCTGCTGGGGGTATTGTAAGTTATTGTCATATACTATAGATGTATGATTGCAACTACAGATATAAATTACAGGATATAAATTACTAATAACAAATGCGAAAAACTACCTGATATACTGTTACCCTGGTATACACTAACCGTATGTCTTTATTTTTGTACAAGAGATGTGTGCATGTCATGGCGCTAATTGCAAATTGGCCCCATGTTTGGACATTGTAACACAATGCGATATTATTATTTTACACAATTGTCAGAAGCAATATAAAGGAGTGCCTTTAAAGGGAGTCTTCCTTAAAAAAAGATTGACTAAAAGCTGCCATTTGAATTTTAATACACACTTGATAAATGAGCAAGCATTAAGTGTAGAACTGGTTAATCCAAATGTTTCAAATTAAAAACTAAAAAAAAATGTCCATGATAACCACTGTGGAATTATGTACATTATATAATACAAATCCACAGAGACAAAAGATTTCACACATTGATATTTATAAACGTCATTCAAGCATAATCTTCAACAATGAGACATGCACTTTAAACAATACAGCAATGTCTAGACTACTGCAGTGTAAAAGTAAATTTTCCAGCATTAATTGAATGCAGATAAATTTGAGATAAATAACATCAGCTGATAACCATGTTACCATTAAGATCAGCACATCTTACACACTAAATATCAGCTGAAAATTACTGTAAACAAAACCACAACATGTATATGATTGTTTATCTTTTATTTTTGCAGGGCCATGGAATGCTTGTAGAAAGATATCCATCATAATGTAGGATTCAGACATTTAGTGGCATAATCATTATTCATCCTCAAAGGATATATTGGTCATAATTGTAAATTATTGTACATGAGGACACTGTGATATTTATTTCATCAGATCTGTATTCTGTTTTGCTAAGATAAGAGTTATTATTAAATAATGAATAATTTAATGTGTGATTCTCTTATGATATGCCAGCTAAGGTGTATCCAGACATGAATAAGGTGTTGTTGAATTCTTTCCATTCAGATGATGACATACTGGAAGACACAGTTTGTCATTTGAACAGGTTCATTAGGTGTCTTGGTGTTGTGAATGCTACCATTGAAGGAAAAAGTTCTTTGCTTCAGTAGCCTATGGATGGCAATTTTAGTTAAAAATGACAAAATTTTAGATATTTTTAGCTCACCTTGCCCAAAGGGCCAAGTGAGCTTTTCTCATCACTTGGCATCCGTCGTCGTTAACTTTTACAAAAATCTTCTCCTCTGAAACTAAAGGGTAAAATTTAACCAAACTTAGCCACAATTCTCATTGGGGTATCTAGTTTAAAAAATGTGTCTGGTGACCCGGCCAACCAACCAATATGACCACCATGGCTTAAAATAGAACATAGGGGTAAAATGTAAATTTTGGCTTATATCTCTGAAACCAAAGCATTTAGACCAAATCTGACATGGGGTAAAATTGTTTATTAGGTCAAGATCTATCAACCTTGAAATTTTCAAATGAATCGGGACAACCGGTTGCTGCCCCTGAATTGGTAGTTTTTAGGAAATTTTGCAGTTTTTGGTTATTATCTTGAATATTATTATAGATAGAGATATACTGTAAACAGCAATAATGTTCAGCAAAGTAAGATCTACAAATAAGTCAAATGACCAAAATGGTAAGTTTACCCCTTAAGGAGTTATTGCCCTTTATAGTCAATTTTTCGTAAATTTTTGTTATCTTTTACAAAAATCTTCTCCTCTGAAACTACAATGACAAGGTTTAACCAAACTTGTCCACAATCATCATTAGGGTATGTAGTTTAAAAAATGTGTCCGATGACCCGCCTGTGAACTAAGATGGCCAACATTGCTTAAAATGGTATATAGGGTAAAATGCAGTTTTAGGCTCATATCTTAGAAACCAAGGCATTTAGTGCAAATCTGACTGGATTAATTTGTTCATCAGGTCAAGGTCTATCGGCTTAAATTTTCAGACCAATCTGGCAACCCGTTGTTGGGTTGCTGCCCCTGAATTTGTAATTTTGAGAACATTTTGCAGCTTTTGGTTATTATCTTTAATATTATTATAGATAGAGATAACCTGTAAACAGCAATAATGTACAGCAAACTAAGACCTACAAATAAGTCAACATGATCAAAATGGTCATTTGACCGAGTAGTTATCGCCCTTTATAGTCAATTTTTAACAAATTTTGTAAATTTTGTAATTTTTACAAAATATTTTAACTGCAAAGTTCATTATAGATAGAGATAATTGTAAGCAGCAAGAACATTCAGTAAAGTAAGATCTACAAACACATCACCATAACCAAAACACAATTTTGTCATGAATCCATCTGTGTCCTTCGTTTATGATATGCACATAGACCAAGGTGAGCGACACAGGCACTTTAGAGCCTCTAGTTTTTTATCAACTTTGTCCTCAAACTGGAAGTAGCCTTTTTGTGACCCTTGTCTTGTGACTTATAGTATATGTATTCCATCATGTTTGGGGAACTTCAATACTTAATTGAAAGGAGGTGCTGCTGGGGTTCTGTTACCCCATTTTTTCCATATAACTTGGATCTTAAAAATGTATACCTTATCTTATATTGCAAAAATAAAATGTACCCTTTTCTCTTATTGTTGGGTTTTGGGTAGTGTGTTGAATAGTGGAATATTTGAGGCTTTAATAATGTAATTTTTTAGCGGCACATCCTATTACCTTTTCAAAAGTTTATATCCAAAACATTAAATATAGAAAAATTTATTTTCCAGAGGTCCGCAGTATAATCTTTTCACAATTTGTTAGTTTTAATATTTTTTTATATCAAAATTGTTTATATGAATGGATTGCAACTTAATGTAATGGCCTCGGTCATTTTTTTTTAGGCAACAAAAACTAGAGTAAAAACATTGAATATTTTTGCTACATGCATATTCCCAGTATTTTTGCCTATGCTCAATTTATTGCAGGAAAAAAAGGTTACTTTTGTTGATGGAAGAAAAATGTTTGGAGCAGAACTTTATCTTAAAAAAAATTTTCATAAGCAATACTTTCTAAATGATGAAGTACCCTGTTTTACTATTATCTTATTATTACAACTGATTTTAAAAAGTAGAAAACATTTTTTGTATGATTCAATTTCGTTCATCTGTGTCATATAAGGGGGACATAACTTAAAAAACCTTGATTTTACAAAAGAATAGGTACGGAATTTACCTTTTTATACGACTGCAAAAATTAAAATTTTCTGGTTGTATATTGGTATGACGTTGGTGTTGTCGTCGTCCGAAGACATTTGGTTTTTGCACTGTAACTTTAGTAAAAGGAAATAGAAATCTATGAAATTTAAACACAAGGTTTATGACCATAAAAGGAAGGTAGGGATTGATTGATTTTGGGAGTTTTGGTCCCAACAGTTTAGGAATTAGGGCCAAAAAAAGGTCCCAAATAAGCATTTTTCTTGGTTTTTGCACGATAACTTTAGTATAAGTAAATAGAAATCTAGGAAATTTTAACAAGGTTTATGACCACAAAAGAAAGGTTGGGATTGATTTTGAGAGTGTTGGTCCGAACAGTTTAGGAATTAGGGGCCAAAAGGGTCTAAATAAGCATTTTTCTTGGTTTTCGCACATTAACTTTAGTATAAGGAAATAGAAATCTATGAAATTTTAACATAAGGTTCATGACCATAAAAAAAAGGTTGGGATTGATTTTGGGAGTTTTGCTCCCAACAGTTTAGGAATTGGGGGCCAAAAAAAATTCCCAAATAAGCATTTTTCTTGGTTTTTGCACAATAACTTTAGTAGAAGTAAATAGAAATCTATGAAATTTTAACACAAGGTTTATGACCACAAAAGGAAGGTTGGGATTGATTTTGGGAGTTATGGTCCCAACAGTTTAGGAATTAGGGGCCAAAAGGGGCCAAAATTAAACTTTGTTTGATTTCTTCAAAAAATGAATCATTGGGGTTCTTTGATATGCCAAATCAAACTGTGTATTTAGATTCTTAATTTTTGGTCCTGTTTTCAAATTGGTCCACATTAAGGTCCAAAGGGTCCAAAATTAAACTTAGTTTGATTTTAACAAAAATTGAATTCTTGGGGTTCTTTGATATGCTGAATCTAATCATGTACCTAGATTTTTTATTATGGGCCCAGTTTTCAAGTTGGTCCAAAATTAAACTTTGTTTGATTTCAACAAAAATTAAATATATGGGGTTCTTTAATATGCTGAATTTAACCATGTATTAAGATTTTTAATATTTGGGCCCAATATCAAATTGATCCACATTGAGTTCTAAAGGGTCTAAAATTGAACATTATTTGATTTCATCAAAAATTGAATTTTTGGGGTTCTATGATATGCTGAATCTAACCATGTATTTAGATTTTGCATATTGGACCATAATAGGTAAATGTCCAATTTAAATTTTTTAAATTTTTAAGTTTAAGTTCTTAGACCACATTCATTCTGTGTCAGAAACCTATGTTGTGTCAACTATTCAATCACAATCCAAATTCAGAGCTGTATCAAGCTTATATGTTGTGTCCATACTTGCCCCAACTGTTCAGGGTTCAACCTCTCAGGCTCTGCGGTCGTATAAAGCTGTGCCCTGCATCTGGTTTGTTTTGTAGAAAGAAAAAAAAAATGAGGTCAGAAAGCTTATTTGAAAATCATCTTCTAATATTTTATCATAATTTCTCTGGTTTAGCTTTCTAAATTGGTTTTACCATATGTAATCTATTCAAATCAGACAATTTAGCAAAATCTGTAGCTTCAAAAAAAAATTTGGCCTATCCTTTCAATATTTTGCTTTAAAGCAAGATATTAACTACATCTTAGTGAATTATTTTAACAAGAGTGCACAGTGAAATCTGGTCTGCTTTGCTCACCATTGATTTTATGTTAAAAGTCTAATTAATGATGAAGGTTTTACTAAAAGTACAACTTAACATTTTTAAAAAGCCTTGGCAATGAGGTCAAGGTCAGATAAATCCTAACATGTACACCTTACAATTATTCAATACACCAAATATTGAGTTGTGCTATTGCTTATGGTAATTAAAATAAACACTAAACACAAGAGTGCACATTCTGAAGTATCACGCCTGCTTTTCTGACAAAGCGATTTTATGTTGATATTCCTATATACAAAGTTTCACTACAAGTATGCCATAAACTTTACATTTAACATAATTCAAGAAAATGAGGTCAAGGTTAGATAAACCAGACATGCAAAACATGTACCCCTTACAAACATTCCATACACCAAATATAATTGACCTATTGCTTATTGTTTCTAAGAAATAAATATTAAAAAAAACCAAAAACACACTTTAAGTTAACCACTGAACCATGAAAATGAGGTAAAGGTCAGATGACACCTGCCAGTTCAACATGTACACCTTACAATCCTTTAATACACCAAATATAGTAAACCTATTTCTTAAAGAATTTGATTGATGGACTTGACCATGAAAACTTAACCTTGTAAACTAATCCATGTAATGATGCCAAGGTCAGATGAAAACTGCAACAGGAATGAGGACCCTGTAAGATACACTTACTAAATACAGTTATCCTATTACTCATAAGAGAGAAATAAAAATTAAATAAAATCTGAACCATTTTTTAAAAATAGTTGGTGAAACATAACCAGGTGCTCCCCAGGGCGCAGCTTTATACGACCGCAGAGGTCGAACCCTGAACAGTTGGGGCAAGTATGGACAAAACATTCAAGCGTGATACAGCTCTGAATTTGGATTGTGATCAAATTTTTGACATTACATGGGTTTTTTTTACACAAAACAAATGTCAAGATTTTACAAATCAATTAAAGATTTCTTCTTCAAACTTTTTAAATCTAAAATTAAATAGTTGACACAGCATAAGTTTCTGACACAGAATGAATGTGGTCTAATGAACTTAAAAGTTTTTTTTTGCCTTTGAGCAATTCACTATGCTGTTGAATATTAATCCTCTCAAAAAAATGTTTGAAGAAATTTTCTTTTTATTTATGAAATCTGAAATGAGAAAAATTTAAACCCCCCCCCCCCCCTTTTTTTCACATCCCCGTTTCCCTTTTTCCAACACTGATATCAATTCAAATTTCTAATGGAGTTTGCAACAATAACTACTCTTTTAAATACATCATAAAATATTAAAATGTAAAATAAAGTGCTTGTTATCACTGAATGGTAAAGATTGGTTGGTAGTAAAAGTGAATATACATTGTTTATTGTATAAAACAATAAAAAAAACTTCATTAGCAACATTTTATATTGGCAAATTTCCAATGAAGTTATTTACATAAAGTTATTGGCAAATAAAAATAGAAAATGACATCATAGTCATGTCTGGCAAATGTCCAACATACATTATCTAAAAACATTTTAGATAAGATAAGGAAAAAAAGCTTCATCAGCAACATTTTATATTGGCAAATTTCCAATGAAGTTATTTACATAAAGTTATTGGCAAATAAAAATAGAAAATGACATCATAGTCATGTCTGGCAAATTTCCAACATATATTATCAACTACTATTCTATACAAAGAAAGATAACTCCAATTGAAAATTAATTGCTATTGCACAATATTGTGCAATTAGATATTTCTTGCTATTGTGCAATACTGTGCAATTGAAAATTTCTTGCTATTGCACAATACTTGATATGGAATCCTGATTTGGACCAACTTGAAAACTGGGCCCATAATCAAAAATCAAAGTACATATTTAGATAAAGCATATCAAATAAGCCCAAGAATTTAATTTTTGTTAAAATCAAACTTAGTTTAATTTTGGACCCTTTGGACCTTAATGTAGACCAATTTGAAAACTGGACCAAAAATTAAGAATCTACATACACAGTTAGATTTGGCATATCAAAGAACCCATTTATTCAATTTTTGATGAAATCAAACAAAGTTTAATTTTGGACCCCCATTTGGACCAACTTGAAAACTAGGCCAATAATTACATTTTTAAATTCAGCATATCAAAGAACCCCAAGGATTCAACTTTTGTTAAAATCAAACTAAGTTTAATTTTGGACCCTTTGGACCTTAATGTAGACCAATTTGAAAACGGGACCAAAAATTAAGAATCTACATACATAGTTAGATTCGGCATATCAAAGAACCACAATTATTCAATTTTTGATGAAATCACACAAAGTTCAATTTTGGACCCTTTGGGCCCATTATTCCTAAAAATAATGCTTATTTGGGCCCCTTTTTGGCCCCTAATTCATAAACTGTTGTGACCTCAACTCCAAAAATCAATCCCAACCTTCCTTTTGTGGTCATAAACCTTGTGTTAAAATTTCATTGATTTCTATTTACTTATACTAAAGTTATTGTGCGAAAACCAAGAATAATGCTTATTTGGGCCCTTTTTTGGCCCTTTATTCCTAAACTGTTGGAACCAAAACTCCCAAAATCAATCCCAACCTTCCTTTTGTGGTCATAAACCTTGTGTCAAAATTTCATAGATTTCTATTCAGTTAAACTAAAGTTATAGTGCGAAAACCAAGAAAATGCTTATTTGGGCCCTTTTTGGCCCCTAATTCCTAAAATGTTGGGACCAAAACTCCCAAAATCAATCCCAACCTTCCTTTTGTGGTCATAAACCTTGTGTTAAAATTTCATTGATTTCTATTCACTTTTACTAAAGTTAGAGTGCGAAAACTAAAAGTATTCGGACGACGACGACGACGACGACGACGCCAACGTGATAGCAATATACGACCAAAAAATTAAAATTTTTGCGGTCGTATAAAAATGGGTGCAAGGACAATGGACGTATTTTTGTTGTTAAGATATACAATTTCCCTGTCAAATTAACTCTTGTTTTTGTAAAATGTATTTCTATTTGTATCCATCTGATGATTTACCTGGTAAGCATTTTTCAACTGATTTTTATAGTTTGTTCTTTTATTGTACTGCTACACCACTGTCTCAGGTTAGGGGTATGTGCCTGTCCCAAGTCAGAAGCCTTTAATCCAGTGGTTGTCGTTTGTTGATGTGTTACAACTTTGTTTTTGTTAATTTTTATGCCCCACCTACGATAGTAGAGGGGCATTATGTTTTCTGGTCTGTGCCTCCGTTCATTCGTTCGTTCGTCCGTCTGTGCGTCCGTCTGTGCATCCGTTCGCTTCAGGTTAAAGTTTTTGGTAAAGGTAGTTTTTGAAGAAGTTGAAGTCCAATCAACTTGAAACTTAGTACACATGTTCCCCATGAAATGATCTTTCTAATTTTAATGCCAAATTATAGTTTTTACCCCAATTTCATGGTCCACTGAACATAGAAAATGATAGTGCAAAGTTCAGGTTAAAGTTTTTGGTCAAGGTAGTTTTTGATAAAGTTAAAGTTACATCAACTTGAAACTTAGTACACATGTTCCCTATGATATGATCTTTGTAATTATAATTCCAAATTATAAGTTTGACCCCAATTTCACGGTCCACTGAACATAGAAAATGATAGTGCGAGTGGGGCATCCGTGTACTATGGACACATTCTTGTTTGTAGATAAATTAGGTTGTTAGTTTTCTCGCGTTTGAATTGTTTTCCATTTGTCATTTCGGGGCCTTTTATAGCAGACTATGGGATATGGACTTGGCTCATTGTTGAAGCCTGTACGGTGAACTATAGTTGTTTAAAATTTCTGTGTCGTTTGGTCTCTTGTGGAGAGTTGTCTCAATGGCTATCCTACCACACCTTTTTTATATATGACCAATGGAAACTTTATAACATGAAGCATCCAGGTCTTCCACCTTTCTAAAATATGAAGCTTTTTAGCTCACCTGGCCTAAAAGGCCATGTGAGCTTTTCTCATCACTTGGCGTCCGTCGTCGTCTGTCGTCGTTAACAATTTTTCAAACATCTTCTCCTCTGAAACTACTGAATGGATTTGAATGAAACTTAGCATGATTGTTCCTTAGAGTATCCTGCACAAAGTGTGTGCTTCGATTTTTGATCCGTCAAAAAACATGGCCGCCGTTACTTAAAATAGAACATAGGGGTCAAATGCAGTTTTTGGCTTATATCTCAAAAACGAAAGCATTTAGAGCAAATCTGACATGGGGTAAAAATGTTCATTAGGTCAAGATCTATCAGCCCTGAAATTTTCAGATGAATCAAACAAACCATTGTTGGGTTGCTGCCACTTAATTGGTAATTTTAAGGAAATTTTGCAGTTTTTGGTCATTATCTTGAATATTATTATAGATAAAGATAAACTGTAAACAGCAAAAATGATCAGCAAAGTAAGATCTACAAATAAGTTAATATGACCAAAATTGTCAATTGACCCCTTAAGGGGTTATTGTCCTTTAATGACAATTTTTCACAATTTGTTCATCATATTTGCTAACTTTAAAAAATCTTCTCCTCTGAAACTGCTGAATGGATTTGGATGAAACTTAGCATGATTGTTCCTTAGATTATCCTGCACAAAGTGTGTGCTTTGATTTTTGATCCGTCAAAAAACATGGCTGCCGTTACTTAAAATAGAACATAGGGGTCAAATGCAGTTTTTGGCTTATATCTCAAAAACGAAAGCATTTAGAGCAAATCTGACATGGGGTAAAAATGTTCATTAGGTCAAGATCTATCAGCCCTGAAATTTTCAGATGAATCAAACAAACCATTGTTGGGTTGCTGCCACTTAATTGGTAATTTTAAGGAAATTTTGCAGTTTTTGGTCATTATCTTGAATATTATTATAGATACAGATAAACTGTTAATAGCAAAAATGTTAAGCAAAGTAAGATCTACAAATAAGTCAATTTGACCAAAATTGTCAATTGACCTCTTAAGGAGTTATTGCCCTTTAAAGACTTTTTTCACAATTTGTTCATCATGTTGACTTACTTTAAAAAATCTTCTCCTTTGAAACTGCTGTATCAATTTCAGAAAAACTTAGGCTAAATGAGTTTTAGAGTTTCAGAGTATCTAGTATAAATTTTATATTTCATTTCCTTGTATGTCAAGAAACATAGCTCCTATGGCTAAAATAGAACATAGGAGAAAATGATTTTTGTTTTGCTTTTGAAGAAAATAGGACGATTCAAAGAACATTTAAATAAATTGAAAAGCCAAAATAATCATTGATATGAGATTAAACCAAAAAAATTCAGGTGAGCGATTCAGGCTCTTGAGAGCCTCTTGTTTAAGTGGTAAGTCATTATCCATATGGTCCAAAAACATTGACCGATAAACCATGAAAATGAGGCAAGATGAAATCTGACTGACATGTACCCTGTACTAACATTTCATACACCACATATAGTTGAACTACTACAGACCTAATCATCTTAATTTTATATTGATCACTGATCCATGAAAAAGGTTGAGGACAGATGAACCCAATGTGGTGGACATGTAGAACTTGCAAGGAACCAATAGACCAAATATAGTTATACTACTCATAAGTGAGAAATTCACAATACAAAAAAATTATGATTTGTTTTAAGCAGTCACTGAACCATGAAAATGAGGTCAAGGACAATGGCCATATGACTGAGAGAAACTTCATGAGATATCTACATAAAATGTATGAAGCATCCAGGTCTTATCTTTTTGACAGAAACTACCAATGTATCAGGAAACTTGTAGAAAAGTTATGATGAAACGATTCCTTAAAAATGCTCCCAATGACAATTTTTAAGAGACTATAGTTCTGGATAAAATGTCCTGTCTATGGTAAAGGTTTCAAAATCATCATGATCCAAGTAACCATCAAAATAAACAAAGAACATTTCAGGAACCTTGAATGAGCAAGCTAAAATATCACTCACAATATTCGCCTTGTGACCATGTATCCAAACAAGACTGCAATCAAGATAGCAATAAAAAATATAAACCCCAACCCCTGCTACTTAGACATTCACCAAAATTCATCCTCATACATAACATGGTTTAGCGAAGACCAATGGGTCTATTAAAAGATATGTATAATTTACTCAGGAAATTACCTATTGTTGACAATTTTGCTTTTACCCATATGTTGGGTCGCTGTCTTATTGATGTTTGTCCCATATCTACTTTTATGCATATTGCAAAATAGACAAAATCAAAGAAACTTTTGTAATAATTTATTTATACAATATTTAAATAGTTTTAAATTAAATGTACACTATACAAGAAAATATATTTTGTAACTTTTGGAGTAAAATAAAACAAAACAAAATGTAAAAAATATGATGTGAAAATGTACATTGTCATATTGTAAAGTACATTGGTAATTGTTATCGTGTTAGCTTGTAAATCCTTTCAATTTGTCATTTTCAAACCCTTTTAAGTAATTACCATATAAGATTTCATAAACAATTAATATTTAAAATATGAACTACATGTTTGTTAAATTAAGCTGTACATTCGTTGTAAAACAAGATTGTATAGGCCCCTAAACTACCAACACATTTATACAAAATCTCTTATCCTTTTTGTGCAAAATAGGGGGGAAAATAAAAATTAAATGATGTAAATAAATGCCTGAGCTTGCATAACATCCAATGTCAAATCATCAATAAGTGACACAAAGCAATCAATTTTATTTAAATATTTAAGGAAGACTGTAATATTTTTTTCGGTCAATTAACCCTTTCCTCCATAATGACGCCTTTTGACGCCACCCCCTTTACTCCATTTTGACGCCTGTGTAGTACCTCAGTTGAAACGCTATGTCTCCAAAATGTCTGCATCAGACTTTAAAAAAATTGTATCCAATATGAAAAGGAGATTCATGAGAATATCTGACTTGAATTTCATTGATGAAATATTAGTTTTCACAATGCATTAACACTTTAAACCTGATGATTTTTTTTACTGAAAAAAATCCTATGAGAATCAAGTATTTAAAAAAAAAAATCCATGGAGTAAAGGGTTAAGAAATAATATCCAAAATGTGGTATAACATGTGTAGCAGGTTATTTTAAAGTGTGCACCACATTTTTTATGTTATTTCGAATAGACAGAAAAATAAATTACAGTCATTTCTTATAATTAAATTCTAAATTCCATTTTAAACCGGAGTTAACCATGAAAATTTATTGATGACTTAATGATCACATGACAAAATTATGACTATGAGCTGATAAACAAAACAACATCAGCCAATCAGAAGATGCTTTACATTCAAAATTAAATTATTGATATTTAGATGTCTAAGGAACCCTAAAAGACATCCAAACATTGTAAAGATGCATATATAAATGTGAACATGGTGGTGAAGGGGTTAAACAAGTACATGTTATTTTGTAAATTTCAATTCTTCTGCTGTAAGTGAGCTAATTAAATATTTGTCAGCATTGCTACTGAGAAATATCTTTTACCTGAGTTTAAATTTTGTGTATGCTAGTGGTTTTTTTCAAATTTTGACAATAAGGTTGTAATACATGAATAAAATTGTTTGTTTTTGTTCAGATCAAATTCAGCAATTGGGAATAATTATCATTCTTATTCAAGAAACAGAATTAAAAATCTAATAAATAGTTTTATTTACATTTTATTCATTTAAGTAACAAAAGAGGTAATCATTAATTATAATACAATTACTTATGATGGAATATAAATCAATTGTAAAAAAATTCATTTCTTTTTTTTATTTGTAAATATTAATCATCAAAAAATAAAATTATAGCTACAATTTTGCAATCACTTAAACCTTATATATACATGTACAATCAATTGCCACATATCATTAAGTGGTGAGCATTATCAGTCTCCACATATTCTAGTATGCTTTTATACATTTGGACATAAAAACAAATTGTGAACCAAACATTTAGATTACAGGAGCCTAATTTAGTGGGCAAAATGACCTTCTTCAGACACCTAATTTGATACATTTTATATATCACATCCTATCCTAAAGGTATCATTATAAATCTGTTTTCATACCATACACACTAGTTCCTTCAGCTTTCTTAGTAATGGGTTCATGGTCAATTACTTGCCTTTTTATGCAGAAAATTTATAAGCCTGTTTAATGTTATTTTTCATAATTCAGAAACAGCAAAAACTGTTGCTTAGCTATCTTCAATTACTGTCATAGAAATAACATTCTATTGGGTATAAAGATAATACTTATTTATATGATTGAATGGAAAAACTCTTTCTGCTTTCAAACATTTACCTTGAGAGACAGTTGGTTTCTCAAAAATTTGTTTATTTAAAAAAAAAAATAATTAAAAATTGCTGTTAAAGAGGAGCGATCTCTTAAAAAAAAAGATTTTTCATTACAGATACCGATATTTTTTTTTCAAGTCTAAAATTATTTTAATTTGTTGGTCTTCTTACTGATTTTTAAAAAGAAAACGTTGTGCTGGTTGATTGGGCAAATAATAAATGCAAAATGGTAATATTGGTTTGGTCCTCTTTGCCAGGTGCCCCTTTTTTAAGTCTAAAAATGAAGGAACATTTTTATTCTACTCAATCAAACAATCAACAAGGACTTAACACATGGAAAAATAAACATCAATTTGTACAATTATGAAGACAAAAACTTTGAAGAGAATTTTTCACTCAACTCAACTGAGAGCCCTTTTTTTACCTTTAACACAAATATGGACTAGTTATAAACTTCTTAAATACTGCACAGAATAAATAGTACTATCAAATAATACATTAAATCTTAAATAAATTCCATTAACAGTTCGAATATAAAGCCAGCCATCTTTATAAAATACTAGTTAAGCATCAAATTCTTTCATACAAGCTGTCTCTGTAGTATATTTTCCATCTCCTGAAGTAAAAAAAGTATTTACAAGTTATAAATGGCTTATGTAGTTCTAATATCACCTATTTATGACCCCAAAAAATGTGCATGTTAGGAAAACTAGTTTAAAAAAAAAACATGATCTCAAGGTCAGATAAACCCTGTCAAATGGAAATGTACATTTAACAATCAATCAAAAACACCAAATATAGTTGACCTGCTACATAATGTATCTGAGATACTTGACCATGAAAACTTCACCATGATCACTTATTTTAATATGAAATGATCTATATGGTAATGTGACCCCTACATGTGACCATGTAGACCTTGTAATAATTCTATGTAACAAATATAGCTAACTTATCACTCCTTATAAGTGACATCATCAGATGTTTTAAATAATAATATGGTTTTAAATTTGGTTTAAATCAATTGACATATGCCTAAGAAACTTTGTAACATAAGGCATCTGTAAACAAGTTTTGAAGCATCCATGTTGTCTACCTTCTGAGGTTTTAAACCTTTCAACAAATAATTTTATATTGCCACAGAATAAGCAACTGTATGTCTGACATAGATGAGACCAACAAAATGTGACAAATTTACAACTTCTGATGAAATGTGATAACTTCTATATATTAAATTCATGCTTTAAATTATTTAAAAAGAACTGCTTGTTTTCCAAAGCTTTGATGTTTGTTTGAGGGTGATAAATGCCATTTCATAAATTACTTGAAATAAGCAGTGGTTACCAATGGGAATCATATCAACATCTTTAAGGATTGAACAAATATTTAATAGTACAAATCACTTACTTCAATCATTGATGTTTTATCATGGTCTTGCCGATAGCAATAAATACAATTACTATAAAGACTGTACAATTTCTCTAACTTTTCAATTCTGTAGTTCTTTGTCAATGCAACTGTATTATCTAAAAGTTTATTCAAACGTTCTTGGTCAACTATAACTGGCATTGCTTCTTCCTCTAGAATCTGTAAGGCATGTTCATGATCTTCTGTTTGTAGGCGTGACCTTGTAGCCCTGAATTTAGGTGATGTAACTGTTGGTATAAAAGTACAAAAAATTATTGACATTCTGAATGCATATTTTTTTGTATCTTTAAATTTATACATGTATTAAATTGACAAAATACACATTAATAAAATAACTGATACATTTACTGCAAGTTACTCTTTTATTTTACTAAATGAATTCAATAAAATCTAAGATATATATGTAGGACTCAAATCTATGGTGGGTTCCAAATCTATGGCAGAAACCTAATCTATGGTAAATGTGACGTCATGCCATCCCAAATCTATGGCAGATTTTTTGAATCCTAATCTATGGCAAGTTTTGTAATTTCCTAATGGCGGATTTTTGTTGTTTCCAAATCTATGGTAGATTTTGTGCAAATGTAGAACAAGGAAGTACATATACGATCACTTACTTGTCTTAAATAAGTTGACATGTACGACAACGGGAGCATGTCTAAATCATTTGTGAAATAAAAATTCCATAATGGTCAACCAAATCGGGATGTCAAACATAAAAAAAAGTAAAAGTGATAAACCATAATACCAAAATTAGGATCAAAATGATCTTTCCTGGAAAAATAACCATTTCTTAATCTGTTCATTGTACCAGTTTAATCCATTTTTTACAACAAGAAAGCAGTTATTATAAAAAAAAAATTAAACAGTTTGACTTTTCACATAATATTTATTTTAGCGTTAATCAATGTTTTTTAACTGGTGACGATTTTAGTCAACTTGGTGGTATCCTGTAATTTCATTTTCTCACTTTAAATACTTTGCTAGCCATAGACACTAAAATATTTACTATAACTCCATTCCCAAAATATCCACTACTAAAACAGGTGTGCCTTTCTTCATCGCGGGATTTGGACGGTATATCAAATAATTATTATCCGTCCTATAGATAAAAGATCACATCTTTCTTTAAATTATCGGCAAATTGTTCTAGAGGGAAATTGTTAAACACAGGACTTCAGGAAAGTTTGCTGTAGTCTGTGAGGACTAATTATATGCCGTTATTTTATTGTGACGTTATATTTTATTCTTTTTCCGGGAAAATTACGTAATTCATAAATCTGCCATAGATTAGGAGAAAACAAAAACCTACCATAGATTTGACGTTTGTAACGTCATATTTGCCATAGATTAGGAATCTGCCATAGATATGGAACCCGCCATAGATTTGAGTCCTACATATATATAGACAAGGTTGACTGTTCTGCAATGACTTGCATGTAATGGTTTTAAAAAATATAATTTTGATCATTAAGTGGTGTGCACTCCTCTTGATCCTAATAATACTGCATGTCAAGTTTTACAGACAATATTTGCACACAACTTGGGCATATTAACTTCAACTGTTCGTTGGTCTCATAGTTGTGGGCTCATATCCACTACATGGGTATGATTCCTGACTAAAGCAAGAGCAAAGATTGGTCAAGATTGCAGGGCATCTTCCTAAAATGTGATAACACCCCACCTCAATCCCCCTTTACCCCAAATTCTGTAATAGTTTTATAACATATGGTAGATATCAAAACTAAAGAGATTTTTTGCTTACAAACCTTTCTCATCTTCACTGTCTTGCTTTGAGGTAGCCCCTTCCTGAGATGTATTCAATTTCTAAAAAAAAAGAGAAAAAAACATGTACATAACAGATCCATCACTCAACTTGAAAAACAAAATAAATAATTGTGTTTCCTATTGCTCAGCCACCCTATCTTTAGTTTTTGACTTTTATGACAAGAATAGAGATAGTGTAAAAAAAAATCTAACAACTGTAATAACTTGTCCTTGGGAGTACAACAAGAAATGCATAACCCTTTGTCGTTTTTATAATATCCTGTTTTTATAATATCCTGTTAAGCTTAAGTTTGCTTTAACTATTATTGTCAACTTTATGCTTAATTGATTAATTGCTGCTTGCTTAATGATTACTATATGACACTAAATCTCAAGAAAAATAATAAGAACCCATATTTTCAATAGCCATGCATGATGCTCTATAAGAAACTAATTTTTGAACATGTACATGCACTTTTACACAATACTATTCTTAAAACTTGTATAATTTAATCATTATATTAATTTGGAACCTGTCAGGAAGTGTCATAGGAGCCCTGGCCTTTTTTTATTTTTATTATATGTTTTGGAGTTTAGTGTGTCCATTTTTATTGAACAAGTACACTTTTTGTTTATGAGCCAGCTGAAGCCTGCCTTTGGGGACGGGATTTTCTTGCTGTGTTGAAGACCCATTGGTCACATTCGGCTGTTTTTTGAACTTTGATTAGGTTATTGTCTCCGACACATTTCCCATTTCCAATCACAATTTTACATAGTCTCCATCTATGTACAAAACATTGATTATTCTTCATCAAGATGCTTATTTACTTTCCAACCAAAAGATTTCACCAAAATATTATTAATTCTGTTAAATAATAAGCATGTGTAATCCTTTAAAAAATTTACAAGATAAATACCGGTAGTGGTTTTTTTTTTAAGATTTCAGATGATTGGTCAGCTTAATCAAATGGTCAGTTTTGGTACAGATACTTTTTTTTAGTAATATTCTAAAACTACATTTCGTCAGTAGTAACAGCTACCTTAGGCCACGGTTTTTTAATTTGTTGGTTTACGGATTTTCCCCATGAAAAAGTCGGGTCGGTCGGTCGGGAAAAAAAAAGAAAAAAAATCATCTTTGAAGACAAAAAAATATGCAAAATCAATATATATTTCACCTTTCTAGCAATATGTTTGTTATGCTATTTTATCATCATTTCTAAAATTTTAGTTCGATGAAATATTATTGCTCAGCTGTTATAAACTACGCATGACATTGTCTAGTAATTTACAGTAAAAAAAAGGGGATGCACGGACAAAGACGAAATTAAATTATCATTTCAGAAACAAGAAAAATAGATTCGCGTAGCTCTTAATCAATTCCAGAAAACTTGGTAAATAATGATCTTCAAGCACGAAAACTGATAAAGAAAAAATGCATAAACGTCGTACGAAAATAAGTTTCAACACACGTGTCAAAAACCTAATAGAATCGTCCACTGGAAAAACGATATCGGGTTAATCTGTTGTCTTGCATTCCCGTTTTTTTATCCAAATGAACGACATTTTTTTTATTACCTATAAAAACAAGAAAATTCCTAATGATTTGTTAATATTCAGTTCTTTAATTTGATGCCTTCACCCTGTCCACATTTGGACAAGTCTATTTCTATGAGATGATGCATCTTACGGACTGATGACAAATAAGGTAAACGAACTTATTGTGTAATTGGTTTTAAACACAAGTTTCGTTCCGCAAAATTATTTGCGCAAACGACATTTCAAGGTCAGTTATAATTGATTTGTCTATATTTAGAAACGTAAACTGGAAGGGTTTTTTTTCACCCCAGAAAGTGTTGTCAATTTTGTTAGTGATTAAGGTAGATCATAGGTAAATCTTTTTTGAGACAGAATTTTCTTATACTTAGCCAGAATGAAGATTTTAATATGCTCTTTTCAAAAATATAATAAAAAGTAGGGGTCACCGTGCTATTTTTCAAGCTATGAGTCGTTGAAAATTGGCTAAATTTGGTTAGATTGTTAATGGAAAAACACAATTGTGTGCATTAAAAATAATCTATGAGATAAAATTTTGAAATAAATTGTGAAAAGATAGGTTTTGTAATATGTTTTAAGAAAATAAAAATAAAAAATGGTGTCACCGAACTTGTTTTCTTGCTACAAGTAAAAAGAAAAAAATTTCCTATCTGTCCAGTATAAATTTTTTACTAAAAGAGTTATCTTCCCTTAAATGGCTCATTTGAAAAAAATGATTCAAAAAGCAAAATAAAATGATATTTATTTAATTATTTTGAATTATACAATAAATTGCCAAGTTTTCTTTATATTATTAAACAGTCTAACCATCAAATTGCAAATCTGTCTCCAAATTTGCAGATTTAGGCAAATAACTAGACCAATTTTTTACTGTGATTGTTCAATCCAAGATGGCGGTATACCATGAATCTACCTTAATGCATTTCATTTCAGGAAAAAAAATATTTTAATTATTTTTCAGGGATAATGCATTTGTTAAGGTCGGCGGGAATAAAAAAGCGTGAAAAGTGAATTTTATTTTTATTCTGGAAATCAGCAAAATCGGGTCGGCGCATCCGTAAACCAATAAATTAAAAAATCCTGGCCTTAATTTTAGTCTGACAGATAGAAAATAAATTTGAAACTATACACCCACAAGGTAACTGCTATCAAGATTGATAAAAAATGGCAAAGTATTTTTATGATCAAATTTAAGGAAAGTTAATAGATAACAGCAGACTAATGCTACTACATTTGCAGATAATACTGTAAATTCAGAAATCATTGTGAAACTTTTATTAATGCAAATGATGTGATATGTAAGATTCTCATCAAAACCTAACTGCATTCTGACAGCAGATACATAAATCTGTATACAGATTTTCCTGAAACAGCAATAACTTATCTTGCATTTAGCCCATTCCTAAAAAATCACAATGATACATGCAGGCATTAAATTCTGCTTTTACAGTAATCATTTTCATAATTATGTTTGCAAGCAGGTTAATATTACATTGAAAGCATTCCTTTTACAGGTAAACACAGGTAAATTATGTCGATCTATATAATACTATTTAAATAAAACTTATGTGGATTGACACAATGGTTCAAACTGACTTAACCTAACTGGTTTTTTTTGGCCATTTAATATAATTGATACAACCATAAGGATGCGTTACCTCAACATGCTCAATATGAAAAATATGAACCATGAATTCAAATATTTAACAAATTACAAATTTTGTATGGGCTTTGTCTGTAGAGGTATGCAAAACAATGAAGACAAATATAAAAAAAAGTTTTCCTCAATCCACATAAATTGATACCACGAAAATAAATGAATCCACAATATAGTGATTCTTAATTACGCTTACATTTACCTGTGCTACCTTTAAAATGAAAACATGCGAATTAATCCCCAAGACAGCAAATGTAATGTGCTCTTGAAGAAAAGAACGACAATACCTCAGGGCTAGGAGTTTAAAAAAAAGTTTTGTTATGAAATGATGGCAAGCAAGGGTAGAGCAAGCAGGAAAAATTATGCAAATGAAACCATATCCAGCGATACATTTAATGATAATGGATGTTCTGTTTAGACAGAGGTTGAAGAATTCAAAATTTTTACCTGACTGGCTAATAACTTGGCATGTTCAACACTATCAACAGAATCTCCATTACTATCAACGGAACTACTGATTCCACTGTCTGTCTCCATTGGTTTAGTTGTACCTACCCTCGGTGACATTTTCCCTGACTTATTTGGCGATATGTTTTCTACTACTACAGATAATTCTAAGTTCTTTTCACCACCTTTCTGAGATGATGGTGTATGTTTTTTTAGAGTGGGATGTCCACTTGTTTCTTTTGATGTTGATTGTCGATCAGGTGATTTTGATCTCCTTCTATCTGATGATTTCCCTGATGTGTTTCGTGTTGGTGATTTTGATGAAGATTGACGATGAGGTGATTCAAACCGGTCTTTTGAACGGTCACGAGATCTACTTGAAATTGAGCTTCGTCTCCCTGTTGAGGACACAGAGTTTCTTCTCCCTGAAGATTTTTCCTCCTGTTCAGGTGATTTCCCTGAGGTTTTTGAAGCAGGTGATGAGTTGCAATTAGCAATAACTTCGGACACATCATAGTCATCTGTATCTGAAAATCTAGAGTCCTTCACTCCTGAATCAGAAAATTGAGAATCTTTACTTGGAGATGCAGACAATGGATTTCTTTTTTTTCTCCTTGACCTGTAACCTGAACTACTCCATATATCTTTTTTAGCTAGTGGTTTTTTTACTGATCTTGAACAGTCATCACCTGAAATTGCTTTTCTACATGAATGCGGTTTCTTTTTTGAAGATGTAAGCTGTTTTATTACGGCTTCACCATCACTTGCAGAATTGTCTCTTTTTTCTGGCGTCTTTTCTGGTGAACCCTTTCTTATACTTTTTTCTACAGCCCATTGTTTTTCTACCTGTTCTAAAGGAGATGTGTTTTCTATATCTAATCCTCTCAACCTACGACTTGTTCTTGATCTATTATCAGGATTACTTGTGAATGGCTTATAAGATGTAGATGTGGATTGCAATGGTTTAGTATGGTAAAAGTTTGGGGCAGATTGTTGTGGATCTATACCTGAAAGCAAATAAAAGAAAATCTCTAAAGATAAGAAAAGGATGTATCTTAGCCATGGTCACTGAAGACAAACCAGAAACATGTACAGTAAAAATGTACTTTTTGATAATAATTTTCAACACAAACTGAAAGATATGAAAAGCAAATAAAACACAATTTCTAGAAAAAGAAAAAGAAAAACTCCATCTTAACCCTTACCATCAGACACAGGGACCGCGCTGTGCATTGCCAATGTCGCAATTTGCGATTTTTTTATTTCATCTGGCCATATGACTGGCTCCAACATTTTCAAATGTAAAAATTTCCATTTCTTGACAATATTGATCTTGATTTAAATTGGTAGAAGTTAAAAAGATAAATTGTACAAAATTTTACCTGGCAACAAGTTAATGACTTTGTTTACAACCCCAAGCTAATCAACAGTTACAGGTGTCATAATCTGTTGTTACAGGTAATCCATTTATCAGAGGGTCATTAATGATCATCAACATTAATTAATTCAAAAAGAATCAGTCAGTAGGCATTTGTCTTTCATTTGAAGAAATGTTGATAACTCAATTTTACTTTTTCCTAGCATGGAGATACCTACTCAAGACATGTCTAAAACATGTCTACATACTTCTGGCTTTAGAATTTATATGTTTAGGTATTTTGAGTTATGGGAAGAGTTAAAGAGGGTCTTAGTAGCAGGGTGGGAAGGGTGCCTTTATCATCTTTTTCTGTATTCTTTATTTTTAATACAATTTTTCACTATTCTTAAAATCTAAACACCTCTTATTCTGTTTTCTTTATTCAATAACCAATTTTAATTTAAAAACATTTTCTCTATTCTGTAGCATATACAGACCATGGTATAAATACTGTCAAAGAAAATAAAAGTACACATGTTGTTTTATTGTATGTATATAAACCCTATGCAATAACTTACTAAGTGTAACATGTTACAATGTAAATGATGAAGAGTGCAGGCTGAGTGCATCAGAAATCTAAATTGAACATATTTTAAATTTTGGTAGAAGAAATAAAGACTAGCTGGCTCTAAAATTGGTCCAAGTTTTTAAAACTGGTGACAAAATATAGGAGCTAGTGATTTTTCTGGCTCCAACTTTTTGGGAGCCAGAGCAGCCCCTGAGAAACCATAATACTACAGTCTTACTCAAAATACTGTTATTTGGCTCCAATATCTCCTCTTACTTTTAAAGGTAAACTTTACAATATTAATTTCAAGGTTGATGAATGTTCAACCATAGGCTATCTATTGTCATGTTTCTCAGGTTTAAGGTAAACTTTTAGGTCAAACATCACTGTGCTTAAACGGCTGTGGGTAACTTAAGTTACCCACATCCCAAGATCGCGGACTCTAAACTCATTGATATTTAATTCATACAAAATGTACCTTTTGTTACGTTTTTCATGCAGAATGTAAATATTTATAGGATTATTGAATAAAGAAATAACTTACAATTACCATAAATTTGTTAATATAGAGTTCACTAAAGCGCAAAAAAAATGCATAAGACGTCTGTAACTTTTTGATCGAAACTAAGCAGACTATCCATAACTTTATTTTCAGATGTGGGTAACTTTGATTTAAAATTTTAAGAATTATAATTTCAACAATTAGAAGACTTTATTATTAACATCATATTTGTAACCTTCACGGCCGTTTATACTACTCATTCACCACCAAATGTGATTTTATTAACGCATCATACTTACACCACAGAGGTTTTATGTGGGGTTTGTGGTACTCGATCCTGGTTGTGGTTTGAATAATTAACTGATGTGCGTCTTATCGACGTTTTCGATTCGCAGCATGGCTTTGTCATACTCTTAATTGTTTAGTTTAATTATCTGTTTGCGATTTATTTTCATCTCTGTTTCTTTTTATGTGTATTTTGATGAATACTCTTTCAGTGGCTTCCCCAGTCGAACGCACGCAGAGAGCCGAGAGCAGTCGAGGCGCGGCAAATCCTCGGTCTCGGGTGACGCGGCTCGGTATTTATACATCCCACCAGTAAGTTATAGTGTTATGTTTTTTTGAATACGTTTCCTAGTATGTTTTTTTTTTTTATTTCTCTTTGTATGTTATCAGGGATTGTTAAACTATTAAATTACCCTGTTGTCTTCGTTATCTATATCTTCATATACTATTTCTAATTGTTACACTATGTTGATTGCTCTATTCCTTTTATGTCACTGTATTAACTATACTAGGTTTTATACATTTTTACAAAATGTCCTTTCTTCATGTTTTCTTATTTACTGCAAATCTATAAAGTTCGAGCATCTAATGCAACAGGCCACTATAAATTCTAATCGAATCGTAATGTCATTGGACTTAGAATTAAGTGATTTTTTTTAAATCAATGGATTTGAATGTCTTTTGAATATAATCCTTTTTGGCTGAACCTTTGATAATTCTCATGTGATTGGGCAATTTTTTTGGATTTACGCATGATCTACTCTTGTCATTGCTGGCAGAAAACCAGTTAGTGCATACACGCCACATGCATGTGTAAAAAATACTTGTGTAGTCTTCTTGTTCAAAAATAAAAATCAACAATGATGTTTCAACAGATTATCTGCAATAGTAGGAAACCACCCTCCGAACTGGGCGATTTAGGTATCCCAACGTTATAAACCAGATGCTCCGCAGGGCGCAGCTTTATACGACCGCAGATGTTGAACCCTGAACGGTTGGGGCAAGTATGGACATAACATTCAAGCTGGATTCAGCTCTAAATTTGGATTGTGATTAAATAGTTGACACAGCATAGGTTTCTGACACAGAATGAATGTGGTCTAATGAACTTAACCCTTTCCTCCATAATGACGCCTTTTGACGCCACCCCTCTACTCCATAATGACGCCTTTTGACGCCTGTGTAGTACCTCAGTTGAAACGCTATGTCTCCAAAATGTCTGCATCAGACTTAAAAAAAATTGTATCCAATATGAAAAGGAGATTCATGAGAATATCTGACTTGAATTTCATTGATGAAATATTAGTTTTCACAATGCATTAACACTTTAAACCTGATGATTTTTTTACTGAAAAAAATCCTATGCGAATCAAGTATTTAAAAAAAAAAATCCATGGAGTAAAGGGTTAAAATATTTTTTTTTGCCTTTGAGCAATTCACTATGCTGTTGAATATTAATCCTCTCAAAAAAATGTTTGAAGAAATTTTCTTTTTATTTATGAAATCTGAAATGAGAAAAAAAAAGGGAAAGGGGGATGTTCCAAAACTGATGTCAATTCAAATTTCTAATGGAGTTTGCAACAATAACTACTCATTTAAATACATCATAAAATATTAAAATGTAAAATAAAGTGCTTGTTATCACTGAATGGTAAAGATTGTTTTAATTTATCAGTTGGTAGTAAAAGTGAATATACATTGTATATTGTATAAAACAATGATTTAAGTTGATTCAACTACTATTCTGGACAAAGAAAGATAACTCCAATTGAAAATTTCTTGCTATTGCACAATATTGTGCAATTATATATTTCTTGCTATTGCACAATACTGTGCAATTGAAAATATTTGCTATTGCACAATACTGTGCAATTGAAGATTTCTTGCTAAATTGCCAATACTGTGCAATTGAAAATTTCTTGCTATTGCACAATACTTAATATAATAATTTTGGATCCTGATTTGAACCAACTTGAAAACTGGGCCCATAATCAAAAATCTAAGTACATGTTTAGGTTCAGCATATCAAAAAAGCCCAAGAATTCAATTTTTGTTAACAATCAAACTTAGTTTAATTTTGGACCCTTTGGACTTTATGGTGGCCAATTTGAAAACGGGACCAAAAATTAAGAATCTACATACACAGTTAGATTTGGCATATCAAAGAACCCCAATTATTCAATTTTTGATGAAATCAAACAAAGTTTAATTTTGGACCCCCATTTGGACCAACTCAAAAACTGGGCCAATAATCAAAAATCCAAGTACATTTTTAGATTCAGCATATCAAAGAACCCCAAGGATTCATTTTTTGTTAAAATCAAACTAAGTTTAATTTTGGACCCTTTGGACCTTAATGTAGACCAATTTGAAAACGGGACCAAAAATTAAGAATCTACATACACAGTTAGATTCGGCATATCAAAGAACCCCAAAATTCAATTTTTGATGAAATCAAACAAAGTTCAATTTTGGACCCTTTGGGCCCCTTATCCCTAAACTGTTGGGACCAAAACTCCCAAAATCAAACCCGTCCTTCCTTTTATGGTCATAAACCTTGTGTTTAAATTTCATAGATTTCTATTTACTTATACTAAAGTTATGGTGCGAAAACCAAGAATAATGCTTATTTGGGCCCTTTTTTGGCCCCTAATTCCTAAACAGTTGGAACAAAAACTCCAAAAATCAATCCCAACCTTCCTTTTGTGGTCATAAACCTTGTGTCAAATTTTCATAGATTTCTATTTACTAAAACTAAAGTTATAGTGTGAATACCAAGAAAATGCTTATTTGGGCCCTTTTTGGCCCCTAATTCCTAAAATGTTGGGACCAAAACTCCCAAAATCAATCCCAACCTTCCTTTTGTGGTCATAAACCTTGTGTTAAAATTTCATAGTCATAACTTTAAGTTACCCACAGCTGTTTCAGCACAGTGAACATGAACTTCGAAAATTATTAATACAATAAGTTAACGACTACTTCCATGACTTCTGGTTGCAGGTCCAGTTGAAGCCCAAAATCATGAAAAAATAAAGAAATTCCAGATATACCCTACAAGCATTTCAAAAATGAAAATTTTAACACTTAGTTCTGATTTTTATGTCTGGCAATTAAATTATATTTTTTGAGACAGATGGCATAATCCAGAAAAAACATCAGTTTTATTTGTTCTCATTGTAATTGTAGCTGACCAAGGCATTTAGACGTTTACAAATGTTTATTTTTTTCCCACAAATTATACACAAAACTACAACTCTGTTTTATGGGCATTTAAGACTCTTTCTTTAATATCAAAATTAAACATTTGTGTCATTGTGTGTTTGCTTTGTTAATTAGTTATGCATCCTTAAAGAACCTACCTCTATTCTTTCTTGAATTTACCAATTCTTGACACTGTGCTTCAAACTCAGGATCAAGTTCTACTTTTAGTATTGCCTCAGCTGTATCCTTCAAAGCACAAGCTCTATGTCTAATTGCTCGACCTTTTATAAAAAATTATTTCAACAATTTATTTTGATAAATATTTGGATTTTTCCACATGCTATGTATACAACAAGCGTATAATTAAGAGAAATATGCTAGCTAGTTCTTCCTAATATGTCTTCGTAAAGAAAAGAGGATGGTGAAGCAATCATGAGGTGTTGGATCTTACAGCTGCATGGTAATAAAATAAACAAAGTGCACACACTGAAATGACTTGCCTAAATTAATCATTATATTCTTACTGCAGGCCTTGCATCAAATAAAATAATCATCACTGATCAATGAAATGTGGTGATGGTCAGGATAAACTCGCTAAACAGACATATATGAACCTAACAAGCATTCTCATTATACCAAATTCTGTTACCATATTTTATTGTATCACTGAAATGAATCTAATCATGAAAACTTAACATTGATCAATGAAGCATGAAAATGAGGTCAGTGAAGTGAACCCTTACCAGATGGACATGACCTCCATTCAAATATTCTATACACAACATGTTGTTGACCGATTGCTAATGGAATCTTTGAAAACAGGTCGAATTTAACATGGACCACTGAATCATGAAAAGTTGTCAGGTTAAATTAACCCTGTCTGAAGGAAATTTATATCTTGTAAAGAAATATTCTTGTCTTTTAACTCATAATGACTAAACAAATATTTGATAAAAACATGTTTCTTTAAAATAAAGAAATTTCACACAATCTAATTATCTATCTAAGAATGATCCAGGTTTCTTTTGATGGGTTTCTCCTGCTGACATACACCCTAAATCTCCTTTATTCATAATATGTTACTTTAGACACCATGGGTTTACCAACAGTTTTTTTGCAGAATTTTACTTACCTGCAGGAGTTTTATCTGGGTTATATTCTAAAGCATTTAGGCAAATACGGCTAATATCATCAAGAAATGATTTGGCAGTTTGGTAGCGATGTAGATCTATTTTTGACATCATTGTTCCTAAGTCCATAGGATGTTTAATAATTTCATAATAATCAGGAGCCTACAAAAAAATATTTACTTTATTCAAACTAGATATGCCTGAAAGACAAATTCTGATTTTGAAAGATACTTTTCTGGTTAAGTATTTATCAAACTACTATTGATTCATGCTCTATGCAATCGTATACCCATCTTACATTTGATTTGTAAAGCAACAAAAGTTCCATAAATTATATATACTCTTAAAGGTATCCAAATTTATTGTTATGTATGATTAATATGTGTAAATTCTGTGTATTTGCACAATTGATGGCTTTGAAAAAAAATATATGGTGCAATTGATACATCTCAAAAATATCAATTGGCGCAAAAGGATTGCTGCCATTTTGTTTATTTTGTTTAAACAAAATATTTTTCGTCAGTTATTGGTTATTTCAGCATAATATTTGAAATTTAGCAGTAGAAATCATTTAACATTTTGCTATGTCAGAAAATGAATATGTTTAAAAAAAAAATATGAGGCAAATTTGGGACAGTCAATTTTCAAAAACAATTCTTAGAAATTCCTCTAAAATATGCATGGTAAAACATATCTTGTATTTATTCAATTCAAAATGCATTAGTATTACAACAGTGTAACTTACATCCTCTGTGTCAACGGGTTTAGCAAAGAGATGGAATTTTCGGTCTCTGCCTAATTTGTTGAGAACATCCCTGAGAAACAGACGTAATTCCCTGAGTGTAGTTTCTTCTTGTTCATAAATCTTCTCCAATTCCCTTGCTGAATATTTCCTTGGTTCTGGTGGTGCAGCCTTTGGTAAAATTTCTAAAAATCTTTTTGCTGAAATGGAATGATAATGTTACAGCAAAGCACTAATTTCTTCCTAATAATTCATCCTTGACATCAAAATTGTAAAAGCTGTACTAATTATTCAAACTTAGCTAAATAAAACTGTTAACACAGAGATATATGCTAATAAAACAGCAAACTATGTTTCAGAATGTCACTGAAGGACTTCTTCAACATAAACCCTCCAAAAAACCTAACATTTCAACAATGTAAAACTTCCAAATTAAGTACAAGTCCTATTTCATGAACACATAAACTCAGACAATTGAACATTTGAACTAAAATGGGGGAGAAAAAATCCAGTCTGTTGAACGTGATAAGGGGTTGGAGCTTCATGGATTGTAAATCAAGGTAAGATAGATTCTTATTGGACTGTTTTAATATAAAATTCTCAGTTTTATAGATTTTTGTGTATAGATAGTGATCAGAACTGTAACAGGAGTGCCTATTGAGAGTTCAATAATACTTACCTGATTTTATTTTGGTTTTAGATTTTATAAAATGGTGACATACAATATCAATATTTTATGATAATTTAATTTTGGATGTAACACGTCTTCTGATTGGCTGACATTATTTTGTTATCAGCCCATAGCCATAATTTAGTCATGTGACCGTGACGTCATCAACGGTTTTTCATGGTTTTCTACGATTTAAAATGGAATTTAGAATTAAATTATAAGAAATGTCTGTAATATTTTTTCTGTCTATTCGAAATAACATTAAAAATGTGGTGCACACTGTTAAATAATCTGCTCAAGCGTTATTCAGTGTGCACCTAATTTTTTATGTTATTTCTTCATAGACAGAAAAAATATTAGTCATTCCTTAAATGTATAAAATGTATTTTTATATTAATAATATAAAACTAAATATTTCCAAACATCAAATATATCTCTACCGTACTTGCATAAGCAAAAAAAAAAAATTAAATCTCGAAGAAAAAGACTGCTATCAGTTATCTGTTAAATTTTTGGAGCCAATAATGTACTCTCACAAAATACTTCATTTTACCTAGAATTATTGGCATAAAAAATGTTTTTTCTTCAGTTTAAGGCTATTTTCATTTACTCCACAAAATCTTGTCAGGCACTATTCAAATAAAACAACTGCAAGTATTTCTAATTTATAGAAATCCTCCAGAGTGGAGGATGAGATGTGTGAAATGACTATTTAAAAAATTCCTCATATTTTAACAAACATTGATGATATAAGCATGCATCAAAGGATCCTCTGTTCAAACACTTTTTTGTAACAAACAAATTACAAACAAACAAACAAAAAAATAAGAAACACTTTTTTTCATCGGTTCCATTAAATCACAAACATAACAAAGTCATTCATGCAAATTCAACAATTCTCTAAAAAGCTACCTCTACTAAAACTATTTGGACAGTCTGAATTCTGAAAATCTGTAAAGTTTTTTCAATAAACTTTAAAAGTTATATCACAATTTAAATGAACAGCAGTCAGTAGAAACTCAGTAAATAGAAACTTATATTATCTAACAAAATATGATAAAAGTCATTTATCAAATAAATAACAAAGTTTTGTCAAAAATAAGGAATGTCAATGACATCAAAGTATTAATATCATTAACATGTAACTAAAGATAGTTCAAATCTTCAAAACCTTTAACTTGTACAAATCTACATATTACACAGCACAAGTGTAGACATATTAATTTTATCACACACTGTTTAAAGACACCAGTACAGTTTAGTTTACTTTATTTTTACTGACTGCTATACTTTTTAAATTTTTCTTAAAACTTCTCGCTTTTTTTGTAAAAAGGATGGGGTTTAATCTTGAGAACAATAAGAGCAGTTGTGCAGCTAATTCTTGGTATACAACTTTGATGTAAATTTCAAAAAAATCCTACAATAAATGTAGGTGAGAGTGCTTTAATACAATGCAATTTTCCATAAATTTATTTTCAAAACAGACATTTCTTCTTTAAATATACTTAATCAGCACTGATTTCAAATTTGTCCAAGACATTGCTTTTCAATATAAACAGTCTGCAGTGTAAGCCAATAGTCCTATGTTTCAGAATAGTAAGAATAAAAATTTGGACTAGTTTAAACATATTTTATTTGATCAAGTACAAATTGGATAAGACACAAGTCAAGCAGACTTATGAAGTCTTCTCCAAAAATTTGGACTATTAAGTATAAGCAAAAATTTGCTAGTAGTTGGTTAAGATTTTGGTGCAGACCAAAAAACCTTTGATAGACATTAAAGAAGCTGGCTTGTCATGTTTTAGATTTTTTGTCAGATTTTAAGAATCCTCTTGTTTTATCCATTTGAATGACTTGAAAAAATTTGTCCGATGACCCTCATTTTTCTTTTTGTAAATCTTTTACATGTATAATGATAAGCCATCTGTAAAAGTCTTATAAAATGTTAATTACTTTATACCAGTTTTTGAGAACTTCAACTTGTCAATGATAAAGCTATGAAAAGTCAAGAGAGAATATTTTCCCGCCAAAATTTCAACAAGCACAGTGACCTATATATTTTTTTGACTCTTTGGATTCCTTTACTAATCCCCTATCTATATAAACTAGTGTTTTGAAAAGTTAATTACTTTGAAACTGAGAAGCGAACTCCTTTAAATAAAAATATAACAATTCATAGAACTAATATTTCTGAGGACATTACTTCTGTAAAAATAATAGATCAGCGATGATTTACAAACTCAACAAGTCATTGCTGATATAATATGTGGTAGAGTGGATTTTCTGCCATTTACCCTGGATGCATTGATTATATTATATGTACTAATTATAAATATCTCTTGCAGATGATTTATTGAAGTAGGTGATTCGTTTGCAATCTACTTGTGATTAGGTCTTATTTTATTGGTCATTGGTGGTCTTGTGATATATTATATAGAGGGAATTCAAATTAAATGGCTGGTCAATTTTGGTCTTTGTTTACAAAAGTTTAAATAGTTTAATTATTTAGTATCCAGACTTTGTAGTTACTTTTCATAGAAGGATTGAATCATTCAGTGATATTGGATACATTTATATTCAGTCAGGAACTACAAATATAGCATAATTTGGTAAGTTACATTTATTTACATTGAGAGCCTTTGTTCTGACAGATGGATGAAGTATGAATCCTGATTATGATATTTCATTAACATGCAAGGTAAAAGTAAGTTTCCCCAATGTCCAAGTGAGTGTGAGATTTTAGTTTGAGAGATGATTATGTGATTTGCTTGTTTTGAGAGCTTTTGTGTATTCGCTGTACGGGTGAGTTTGATTTATTTTAACAGTGACCTTGACCTATGTTATGGTATGGTATTGTCAATAATGACGTAGACATTTAAATGTAAACAAGTCAGATGATATTATGTTTGTTTATAATTGAAAGTACCTTTTTGTAAAGATTTATTTGTTTAATAGAATCTTGTACTTATAATTATATTATTGATTTCAGATAATGATATTATGTATTGACCATAGATCCATGATATATTGATCTGTATAAGGACACTAGGATAGAAGTTAAATAGTGTAGCTGTTGATGTTTAATATTGTACAAACTCAGTTCCACAAATTGGTGAGTTTACTTAACTGTGTAAATTGATTGCATTTGTATTTTATTTATGTTTACCTGTATAACTTGACTATGACAGATATTTCATTGTCACTTTGGAAATATTACACTGGGATTATCTTCCCTGATTATGAACATTCAAGCTAGATTCACATGAAGTTCAATATTTATGTTTATATTGATGATAAATGATAATTCATTTATATTATATTATCAAGACATTATATACGAAGCTCAAATTATCTGTAATGATAATTTGCACGAAGTTATTGTTTATTGTTTGTAAATTTACATTTTGATATTTTCAAACCGTATACCGTTTGTATAGAATTTATGATGTTTGTATGTATTCAGTCAGATCGATTGAGAGAAACGGTTATGAGTTTAAAGGTTAAAATATAGGATGTTTTAACTATATAAGAACATGTGAACTGAAATGATAATAGAAGTGTAATAGACTAGTATTTTAAGATATTGAATTATATCGTTTATTTTATTATCTTTACTATTGTTTATTTGTTATTCCAGGGTTAGTGTATGTAATTGTAAGATGAATGCATGTGATGTACAATTGATGAATAAAGAACCCTATGACTCAGATGACTTAGTTATATTTGATGAAGCAGAAAATTAGACTTTTACAATGGCGCCCACTATAATGGTTTATTCCAAGGATGGATCCTCACAGTGGAAGCTGGAATGACTTAAATTTTGTATTGAATATTACTTGCTGATATTTTATGAATTGATTTATAAATATAAATTTGACTTTAGATATTCAGTTTGTGAATAATGAATATGGCCTGAAAGTAAATTAATACATTTGTATATCTGATTGGTATTATTTGTTTAGATACTAAAAACACTTGAATTTGTAACAGAAGAAGACTCTTATATCTTGAATTGAACATTTGATAGATTATTGCATAAACTTTGGTTAATTTGTTTGTATATTGTGTATCTTGTGTAGATAATTATTGTTTTATTAAACTTATTTATTTTGAAACCAGTAAATTTTTTTAAATTAATTTATTGAAAACTTATTCAAATTTTTTTTATTTTGAATTCTTTTGGAATTTATTCTGAGATTTAACTTACTGTTTTGGAATTTTTCTGAAATTGGATAATTACAGTTTTTGGCATTAAAAGTAGTTTGATAAGTAAAATTGTACATTCATAGATTTGAAGGTAGTTTCAGTTTGCATACTGAATATAGTATTATTATATAATTGTAACTTATAGTTTGACATTTGTAATTATAATACAAAGGTCATTGTTAAATAAAGATTTCCCTTTGAGAGAGAGCTATCCCATCCCCATAGCACACACACACACATACTCATATTTAAAAAGAGACAAGGTAAGATCTACACAATGAACACAAGTTAGTACAGGAACTCTATGAGACATTAGCATCATTAGTTGAATACATAGTAGGTATACTCAGTACTCATTAGGTACATAGATAGTAGATTGGAGTTAGGTAGTTAGTGTTTTACATCAGTTTGGGTATGTAAGTTTAGGTTAGTAGTGTTGGTATATACATAGGTGCATATATAGAAGTACACTGTTGTAAGTATAGTACAAGTAGTATTTGTTTCTTACAGCAGATAGGATACTGTAGTAAAGGTTAGTACAGTGCATTGAGTTTAGTTGGTGTTGTATTGTCAGTCTATTGGTTGGTTGAGTTTTGCTTTGGTTAGTTGTTTGGTGGTTTGACATATGGGTTAGGTTATAAGCCTAACATATCTTCAAGGTAAATCAGGTATTATATATATATGTGATCACACAATGGTAGGTATTCAGTTTGTGTGATTGAAGATACAGTGACCGACTGGTGAGTGATACTTATATATATACTTTTCACATTGATATTAATCATTTTTTTAAATTGCAGGTACATTAATTAATTTGTTGATTTATTCAATCTCTTTCAGAAAAATTATTACATTAAGGTAAGTATCAGGATAAGCATCATGTCTGAGGAGTTGACCGAACAGGATATACAGAACATCGTTAGAGCTTTTAAGGATATGAAAGTCAAACCGAATGCCGATACAACTGATGCATTTAAGAATTGGATGAAGGAATTTTCCACGTCAAAGATGGACGATGTATTATATATGCCATACATACCGAAGTTACCTACCTTTTCCGGAGATGACAAAGGAGATGATGTTTCATACGATCTTTGGAGATATCAAGTAGCATGTCTTATCAAGGAGAATTACCGACATGAGATCATAGCTCAAGCCATCAGACGTTCTGTCCATGGAGAAGCAAGTCGAATTGTTATGCGATTAGGAGTTGAAGCAACCGTTGATGATGTCATAGACAGAATGGATTGCATCTTTGGATCTGTAGACGTCAAAGAAGTCCTTCTTGCACAGTTTTACACAGCATGTCAAGGAGCCGACGAAGATGTATCATCGTGGGGTTGTAGACTAGAGGAAATTCTTAATAAAGCACTACAGCGAGGTAAGATTTACGAACAAGATACGGATGATATGCTTAGATCAAAATTTTGGAAAGGATTACGACCAGAACTACGAAAGGTTTCCATACACAAGTTTGACCGTATTAAAGAATTCAACCAACTATTGATAGCCATGAGAGAAATAGAAGAGCAACACCGTCAAGATTGCGTGATTAAGGAAAAGAGCAGTACATCTTTACCAGACAAAGATAACATAACATCAGATGAAACAACAGAACTGAAGGCTATGGTTTAGAAACTAACTGCACAGTTACAGGAAAAAGAAACTCGAACAGCAACTCACACCAAGAATCCGAGCTCAACTACAACATTTATTCCGGACGAAACTATAATTCATCGACCGAATGACAGAAACATACGGAGAAAAAGCGATAAAGGAGATAGTATATGTTGGAGATGCGGACAACAAGGTCATATAGCAGTAGGATGCAGAGTAAGATTGGACAATTCAAGGAAAGTACAACATGCTTTGAATTTTCAACAAGTAACCTTCGAGGAACAACACATTAGTTCAAGCTTGACTACAAAGGAACAACGGATAGCAGGTACGGCAAATGAGGTTACAGTTTTCTTGAATGGAATGAAAACACAAGGATTGTTAGACACTGGATCGACTGTATCTACGATGAGCGAGGAATTTTACAACAAACACTGCTCAGCAATGCCATTAGAACAACTATCAGGACTATTAAAGATTGAATGTGCAGACGGCTTACAACTACCGTATTTAGGATATGTAGAGGC
Organism: Mytilus galloprovincialis; assembly: GCF_965363235.1. Classification (NCBI taxonomy): domain Eukaryota; kingdom Metazoa; phylum Mollusca; class Bivalvia; order Mytilida; family Mytilidae; genus Mytilus; species Mytilus galloprovincialis. Next base: position 19,559,978 of record NC_134838.1, on the reverse strand, counting down.
AGAACTTCAACTGGAAGGAATTACAACACCTTACATGAAAACATATCCAGGATTATTTCTCGTAGTTCCAGACAGCGGTTATAATTCTACTACACCTTTGCTTATAGGAACTAACATCTTAAGTTCAGTTATGGAGGATATCAGTAAAGCAATTGGGCCAAGGTATTTACAGGATACAAATCTTTATACGCCATGGTACCTCGCATTCAGATGCCTTACATTAAGAAACCAGGAATTGGAAAAACATCACAATAGATTAGCTATAGTCAAATCAGCAGAGATGAAACCAATAACAATACAGCCGAATACAGAAGTAGTCATTAAAGGATATATGGACAAGCAATTACAATACCCAACAGGTTGTGCCTTACTTCATGCTACAAGAAAATCAACACTTTCAACTGATCTTGACATTGTACCAGCTATAGTCAACTACAACAGTCAACGTAAAGAGCCAATACTAGTACGGATATCAAACATAACCACGAGAACAGTTACCGTAGCACCAAGATCAATTATTTGCGAGTTACAACCAGTCAGCATTGAAGAGTTACCACCAACCGAAAAATCAGACATACCTGATATTTTAGATATAGTGAAACTACCAACTGAAAAACTAGAGGATGATGAATTGGATAGAGGAAAAGATTTGTTAAATAGATTTAAGGATATATTTTCAACAGGAGATACTGACATTGGCCACACATCAGCAGTCAAACACCGAATTGACTTAGTAGATAACCGACCTTTTAAACAACGTCATCGCAGAATTCCACCTTTAATGATTGATGAAGTTAGGAACCATCTACGTCAACTGTTATCAGCTGGAATTATAAGAAGATCTCATTCACCGTGGTCTTCGAATGTGGTGCTTGTAAGAAAGAAGGATGGAAGCTTAAGAATGTGCGTCGATTATCGTCAGCTGAATGATATTACCATCAAAGATTCATACGCTTTACCACGCATAGAGGAGATCCTTGATTCTTTAGGAGGGAACACGTTTTATACTGTCTTAGACATGAAGAGTGGTTACCATCAGGTGGAAGTATTAGAGGAGCACAAAGAGAGAACAGCCTTTACCGTTGGACCACTAGGATTTTTTGAATATAACAGGTTACCATTCGGATTGGCCAATTCCCCTGCAACATACCAACGATTAATGGAAGAATGTTTGGGAGATCTTCACACCAAGATTTGTTTCATCTACCTGGATGATTTAATTATCTTTTCCAAGACCGTAGACGAGCATTTCGATAGATTAGAGAGAATATTTCAGAGATTAAGAGAAGTTGGACTGAAGCTGTCGCCAAAGAAATGTTCATTATTCCAACAGCGAGTAAAGTATATAGGACACATTGTGTCAGCTAAAGGCATTGAACCGGATCCAGAGAAGATCGACAAGGTTATGAACTGGCCAAGACCTACAAATCCAGAGGAAGTAAGACAGTTCTTAGGTTTTGTGGGATATTATAGGAAATTTGTCAGAGATTTTTCTAAGAAAGCCAGACCATTGACAGATTTGATGCCATCAACATCTAACAAGAAAGGAAAAGGAAAGAAAGGACAAAAGAAAACATCAGTAGAAGTGAAACCATGGCACTGGGATAAAGAACAAGAAGACGCATTTCAGGAACTGAGACACCATTTATCTAACCCACCAGTATTAGGATTCCCAGACTATCAGAATCCATTTGAACTACATACGGATGCCTGCTTAACTGGATTAGGAGCAGTTTTATACCAACTACAAGAAGGTAAAAAGCGTGTCATTGCGTACGCTAGCCGTGGTCTTTCGAAGTCCGAGAGGAATTACCCTGTACACAAGCTGGAATTTTTAGCGTTACGATGGGCCATCTGTGACAAATTCAACGATTATCTGTATGGAGCCAAATTTACTGTACTTACAGACAACAATCCGCTGACCTATGTTTTGTCTTCAGCCAAGTTAGATGCAACAGGGCATAGGTGGATAGCAGCTTTATCAGCTTTTGATTTCGATATCAAGTACCGACCTGGAAAGCAGAACACAGATGCAGATGCCTTATCAAGACTACCTGCTTTGCTTCAACGCCAGGAATGCACACCAGACGAAAGTTATAGCCATATCAGCGAGATCAGCAAGATACCTATTACATCAGTTAAGGCTATATGCAGTTTACTTCAACGACAACCATACATTGAATCTTTGGCAAAATCTACTAATGTAATGGAAGATATAGACATCATAGGAACAGATGAAAAAGTAGATATCAGGAGAGAACAACTGAGAGACCCTGTTATACGATACTGGATAGACAACGTTATGAAGAAGAATTCACCACGAAAGGAAGATATTCCAGCAGTACCGTTTCATCGTTTACTTCATTCAAACTTCAACAGACTTATATTGAAAGATGGAATACTATTTAGAAGAACAACAGTAGATGGAGAATCGAAAGATCAGTTAATTCTGCCAGCATCTCAGATTAAGACCGTTTTGAATTACCTGCATAACAACATGGGTCATCAAGGTCGAGACCGCACAACATCGTTAGTTAAAGATAGATACTTTTGGAGTGGAATGCATAAAGACATAGAGGAATGGATTCAACGTTGTCCAAGATGTTTGAAGAGGAAAAGATTACCGAATGATAAAGCACCACTCAAGAGTATAAAAACATCACAACCACAAGAAATCGTTTGCATGGATTTTTTAACACTAGAAACATCAAAAGGAGGATACCACCATATACTTGTAATCACGGATCATTTCACGCGGTATGCACAAGCCATTCCGACAAAGAACATGTCAGCTAAAACAACGGCGGAAGCCTTTTTCAACAACTATGTGATCCATTATGGTCTTCCTCAGAGAATACACTCGGACCAAGGAGGAAATTTTGAAAGTCGACTTCTTAAGGAACTATGCCAACTTACAGGAATTAAGAAGTCGAGAACAACGCCTTACCATCCGATGGGAAATGGCCAGTGTGAAAGGTTCAATAGAACACTTCTGAACATGTTAGGAACACTGCAAAATGATCAAAAGAGCAACTGGAAACAATACCTTGGTCCAATTGTCCATGCATACAACTGCACTAAACAGGATACTACTGGATATTCACCATTTTCATTAATGTTTGGACGAGAACCTCGACTTCCAATAGATACTGTATTTGGAATTGAGAACATCACTACTCAGAAGAACACGACGAAGTATGTTGAACAACTGAAAGATAGACTACGAAAATCTTACGAGCTTGCATTACGATCTGCAGAGAAAGCACAATCTAGACAAAAGAAAGGATACGATGAAAAGATCAGAGGAGCCGTATTAAATACAGGAGATAGAGTACTCGTTAAGATTTTAGCATTCGAAGGAAAACATAAGCTTTCTGATAGATGGGAAAACGATCCTTACATCATATTGGAACAACCAAACTCGGAGATACCAGTTTTCGTAGTGAGAAAAGAGAATGGTGAAGGGAGAAAGAGAACTTTACATCGCAACTTGTTGCTACCAATTGGTTTCGTCTCCATAGATGAACAAGAACCGGAAGATACACAACAACCAAAACCCAGATTAAGACCCAGGAAAGAGACTAAACCAGTACCAAAACCAAGAACGACAAGAAGAGAACCTTTGACAAAGGATCCACAGCCTCCAGTCAGTATTTCATCAGATACTGATAGTGAAAGCGAGGATGAGTCTTTCATGATTTTGATTACACAACCTACTGACGACACAGATATCAGCACAAACAGTGATGATGATGATAAGTCTGAAGAACCAGTAGCTGAAGTCTATGAACCGCCGACTGACGGAGATCAGCAGGGTGTCATAGAACAAGAGGAAACTGAAGATACAGAGGACGCTCTTTCTTCTAATGGGACAGAAGATTCAGTTTCAGAGCAATTAGAGGAAGCAGCTACCAATGCAGAAGTAGAACTTGAGGAAGCTGTTTCTTCGGATGAACCTGGGCAAGAAGATGAACAAGATGAACAAGATGAAATACAAGACATTCCACGAAGATCTGTCCGCACAAAAACATCAACAGCAACAACTAAATATAAGGACTTTGTGTGTAAACAGATTCAGCCTAATACAGATTGGTTAATGAGGGCACAGTTTTTGAAGGATGCTGTATCCAGTGGAGTATTCAGAGGATCTGAAGATAGAGTAAAAGATGCCTTACTGAAGATTGTCACTGATACAGGTTAGTATTCCCTTTTATATGTTCATGTTTTTATATTTATTTATTTATCTATTTTTTTTATTTAGTCGACGAGGACGTCTCTTTCTCTCAAGACCAGGGGGAGAGATTATATAGTTTATATTTTAGGTTGACGAGGACGTCATTTGCAACCAGGGGGAGGATGTGGTAGAGTGGATTTTCTGCCATTTACCCTGGATGCATTGATTATATTATATGTACTAATTATAAATATCTCTTGCAGATGATTTATTGAAGTAGGTGATTCGTTTGCAATCTACTTGTGATTAGGTCTTATTTTATTGGTCATTGGTGGTCTTGTGATATATTATATAGAGGGAATTCAAATTAAATGGCTGGTCAATTTTGGTCTTTGTTTACAAAAGTTTAAATAGTTTAATTATTTAGTATCCAGACTTTGTAGTTACTTTTCATAGAAGGATTGAATCATTCAGTGATATTGGATACATTTATATTCAGTCAGGAACTACAAATATAGCATAATTTGGTAAGTTACATTTATTTACATTGAGAGCCTTTGTTCTGACAGATGGATGAAGTATGAATCCTGATTATGATATTTCATTAACATGCAAGGTAAAAGTAAGTTTCCCCAATGTCCAAGTGAGTGTGAGATTTTAGTTTGAGAGATGATTATGTGATTTGCTTGTTTTGAGAGCTTTTGTGTATTCGCTGTACGGGTGAGTTTGATTTATTTTAACAGTGACCTTGACCTATGTTATGGTATGGTATTGTCAATAATGACGTAGACATTTAAATGTAAACAAGTCAGATGATATTATGTTTGTTTATAATTGAAAGTACCTTTTTGTAAAGATTTATTTGTTTAATAGAATCTTGTACTTATAATTATATTATTGATTTCAGATAATGATATTATGTATTGACCATAGATCCATGATATATTGATCTGTATAAGGACACTAGGATAGAAGTTAAATAGTGTAGCTGTTGATGTTTAATATTGTACAAACTCAGTTCCACAAATTGGTGAGTTTACTTAACTGTGTAAATTGATTGCATTTGTATTTTATTTATGTTTACCTGTATAACTTGACTATGACAGATATTTCATTGTCACTTTGGAAATATTACACTGGGATTATCTTCCCTGATTATGAACATTCAAGCTAGATTCACATGAAGTTCAATATTTATGTTTATATTGATGATAAATGATAATTCATTTATATTATATTATCAAGACATTATATACGAAGCTCAAATTATCTGTAATGATAATTTGCACGAAGTTATTGTTTATTGTTTGTAAATTTACATTTTGATATTTTCAAACCGTATACCGTTTGTATAGAATTTATGATGTTTGTATGTATTCAGTCAGATCGATTGAGAGAAACGGTTATGAGTTTAAAGGTTAAAATATAGGATGTTTTAACTATATAAGAACATGTGAACTGAAATGATAATAGAAGTGTAATAGACTAGTATTTTAAGATATTGAATTGTATCGTTTATTTTATTATCTTTACTATTGTTTATTTGTTATTCCAGGGTTAGTGTATGTAATTGTAAGATGAATGCATGTGATGTACAATTGATGAATAAAGAACCCTATGACTCAGATGACTTAGTTATATTTGATGAAGCAGAAAATTAGACTTTTACAATACCCCATTATTAATTTGATTTGAAATGTTGCTGTTCAATCAATTAAAAGGATATTCTATCTTTGAACAATTAAAAGTTCTAATCTGTTTCTCTCTTATTTATATTGGTATAACTAACATTAGAATGAGGGTATTCAAATGTGACAGAAATAAAATATAAAAGTTTAAATACCTTTACTTCAAAATTATTTTCAAATTGTTTCTATCATTGAAAGCGATCTATTTCTATCTTTGTTGAGGTTTCAAAAATAGAAACATCAGTTATCTGAAGGAACTGTTACAACTCTTGGTGTAATTTATGAAAAATGGCAAGTCTAATGCAGATAATAAGAATATTTTGGAAACCAGGCCTGTTATTTACGACAATGTTACATTCAAATAAAGCTTACCTGCTTGCTTCCTTTGAGAAGGAGGCTGCACTGCTTGATTTAACAATATGTCTGTGAAAAATTCTCTTCTTTCAGCTTCTGATGGATAAGCCATCTTAATGACTTGGCTAAAGTTGCTGTCGAAGATATGTGTCAACTGCAAAATAAAACAATAAACAACCATAACACAGTGCAATATTGGGTTGCTTATCATTTAATTGAGATACAGAACTTAATGTTGAAAACAAATCTTTGGTAGTCTGTTACAATTTATTAACAATTGGTAGTCTGTTATGTTTTGAGAAATTGTCTAGATGTCTAGTTGGATAGATATGAGGACAATGAAATGGCTGTTTCTAGTTGTAGGACCAAGTTCAGTAAAAAACTATAGTTTTGATCTCACTGATGTGGCAATGTCTTTGAATGACATGGCATTCATAGTTTTGCAATGTGAAATTCAAATATGTGTCTTGGGGAAAGAAGAAGCTAAAATTAAGCGAAGTCATGTCTCCAACAAATCGGTATAAAGGAGACAACTTTTAATTTACAAGTCACACTTGTAAGTATTATTGTTTGGTAATAAATACAAGACTGTGGTTGTTTTTTTGCTTAATAGAAAATTTGTTTTACATGGCTGATTAAAAAAAAAGAAAGAGAGATTGCATGGCTATCTAAGTTAGGATAGAAAAGAAATCAATACAAAAATGTAACAAATTTTATATGAACTGCTATTACCTGTTCCCCAAGCATGCTGTAATGGCATTCACTTGTTGCTAAAAGAAGAATTGGTGCAGTTGGATCTAATTCATTTAACATCATCATAAACGTTGCACGTAATGTCTCAGTTAATACACTCCATAACTGCTCAATATCAGGCATGTAAATAATACTTGGTGCAGTACGTCTTGCCTCACGGAAAACCTAAAATTACAGTTTTGAATAATATAAACACTGGTTGTGTTGTAAGGAGATTGAAACACTTTATTTCAAATGCTTAATTTGATAGGTGGTTGGATTAAAAAAAAATATATATTAACTAGAGGCTCTCAAGAGCCTGTATCACTCACCTGATTCTACTTGGATTTTTGAAATCATATAAAAAGATAAAATTTGGCTACAAAGTAACAACACTTGGCCAGCACCTCATTAAGAAAGGAACATTTATGCTATGTTTGCTTTCATTCAATTCAGTGGTTCTCTAAAAGAAGACATTTGTATATATTTCCCATAGGGTCCTAAGTTAAACCAAGTCCCCTGCTGGAAGCCACCTTGGATGATGGATTGGCTACAAAGTAACAACACTTGGTCAGCATGTCATAAGGAACATTCATGCCATGTTTGGTTTCATTCCATTCAGTAGTTCTCTAAAAGAAGTCATTTGTATGTATTCCCCATTGGGTCCTATGTTAAACTAAGTCCCCCGCTGGCAGCCATCTTGGATGATGGATCAGCTACGAAGTAACAAAACTTGGTCAACACCTCCTAAGGAACATTCATGGCATGTTTGGTTTCATTCCTTATGTGGTTCTCTAAAAGAAGTCATTTGTATGTATTTCCCATAGGGTCCTATGTTAAACTAAGTCCCCCTGCTGGCAACCATATTGGATGATAGATCAGCTACAAAGTAACTACACTTGGTCAGCATCTGATAAGGAACATTCATGTCATGTTTGGTTTTATTCCATTCAGTGGTTCTCTAGAAGAAGTTCAAAATGTAAAAAATTAACGACTACGCCGGATGCCAAGTGATGAGAAAAGCTCACTTTACACTTTGGGCCAGGTGAGCTAAAAAGCAAAGAAGCTAGAAAGTAGAATACTCTACAAGGTTAAATCTGGAAATTTTAAATAGGGTGGATAAAATGAGAGTGCCAGTTAATGCTCATAACTACACCAAATAATAAAAATTTAAAAAAAAATCCTTTCCCAGGTGGAGTTCTTTCTCTTTAAAGGTTTGGAAAGTTAACTTCTATGTATTAAAGATAATAAGAAAGACATGTCTTGCCTACACTTATATAATGGCAACCAAGGCGAATAGTCATCGAACAATTTTTATCGTGTCCAGCTTATACTTTTAAGATACAATATCTGTATCTTATCAAGAATTACCTGAGCACATGATTCTTCTGGAGTTTTAGTACTGACTGCAAAAAGTGAGGGAAGATCAAGAACATGAACAGGTAATTGTTCCATGTTATGAAGAATTCCTGGAGCTAAATGAGTTGTCTGTCCTTGTCCTGGTTGGCCAGCTAATAACATTCTTGGTCTGTGTGTTGTTGGTGTCTTGCTGGCATAACTGTTTAATATTAAAAAAAAATCTTGTATCATTATGTACATGTATGTGAAAACAAATTCATTTTTATCATCATTTATTGTAGAATTTGCTTTGTAAATTAAACTATTGTAAACAACAGCAAGACTACATGAATAATTGGGCTGTTCATTTTTCAATTTACAATACATTTGTATGGCAAGTATCTTCAAACTGATTTGGTTTTCAGGTATATTCATAAACAATAATATCTGCTCATAGGACACCATGTACATTTCTCACCATCACATTTCCATGTTCAAAGAACCATAAAATCTTGGCAATAATGCTGAATTGGCACATATATCTAACAGTTAACTTCAGAAGGAACATGTGCTCTAAGTTTCAAGTTGATGAGACTTTTGATTAAGCTACCTTAAACCAAATTTGTATCCTACCGTTGACGAAAATTTAAACCTATTACATTTCTATGTTCTGTGAAATATGTGTACAAGTTTCAAAATGATGTTTTCTTCTTGTATCTTATTCTAAAAGTCATTCATTTAGTTTCTTTCTGGTCATATAGAAGTGCTTTTCCTCTAAGATCTACACACTATAAGATTTTTTGGGTGGGAAATAGCATTTTCACAAAGACAGAAAAAAATCTATCAGTTTGTTTGGAATATAGTCCCATACTAAATCAATGTTACCTTGCAAAACTTAAAAATGTTTCTGGTTTATTGTCTTCTTTCTTCTTTTTTCCTTTACCCTTATTTTCATATATACTAGGTGCATTTTCATCTTCGTCACTGTCTAGTTGATCTAACAAGTTAGTACTCGACTCCTGCTGACTGGTTGTGGCTAAAAAATAAATATGAACGATTATAAAGCTGCTATCTAAAACATTTGTTTCCCCTGTTTTGCATCAAAATAAAATTATTAAAAAATCATATAAACTGCCATATTATTAATATTTGCTGTATAAAACAGGAATGTTTTGCTTTTCACAAATACTTATAAAACTTGCTGATAAAGACTTAACATTAAAGCATGTAATTACAGATGAACCTCGTTGTGTCGAAGTCGAAGGGACCAGACGAAAGTAATCGACCATCTGAGGTTTGACTCATCCGAGGTCGAGTGTTTATATTTGAAATATATTAAATACCAATATATGATTTCTGTAAACTAGATGCATGTATATTGATCATTGTGCTTTTTTCGATATGATAATATATGATTGTGTATTTATGTTCCGTATTTTTTAAGATTCAACACACAACATTCACAAATGTAATCAATACACAAGTATTTACAAAGGTCAGTCACTATAAATTATGTAATCATTCGCGAAAATATTTTCATAACTAATCTTTAAAGAATGTGAACAGTGTTCATAGATTAAAAAAAGACAGACTTATAATAATTAATAAAATATTTTAATCCTTTTAATTATTGTTCTTATTCTAATGGTTAATTTAATCTCAGCTTGGGTCATTGAAATTCGTTTTGTTTTTATACCAAGTGAAATAGGTTCAGCACATTCAAGTTCCAGTTGGACGATCAACAAAGGTGTTGATTAGCGGATATCATAAACATGTCATTTTAACTGTTTTACAAACAAGTATGTTTATACAGCTTTAATCACTTATGGAAATGAACAGGTTAAACAAGAAAAACATCCGTTATGAATTTTATTTTTAAAGTTTTTATTTCTTTCGATTTTTTTTAAATTTTGAACTTCGAGACATCGGGGTCAATTTACATCAATTTAACATCAACGGGACTTAGGAATTTCCTCGACTTAACCGAGAATTCGAATCATCCGAGTTCGACTCATCAGAGGTTAAAATGCATTGATCAAACGGGAATTATGCCGGTACCGAGAAATTACTTTGATTCATCCGAGTTTTCGACACAACGAGGTTCGACTGTATGTAAAAGTCATTGCAATAATCCTGAAGAGTTGAAAAAGTTATTAATGCAAGATTCTCATACATTGCTATTTCAATTATCAAGGGTTTAGTAATACATCTTATAAGAGAACATCAGACTTGCAGGGATCTAAAATAAAGAGTCATATAGTAAAAACTTGTATACTGCTTGTAACCAAGATTCATTTTTAAGTGGGAAATAATAACTGAAAGTCAAATCTACAAGAGGGTTCACAAACTGAAATCCTGATAATATAAACCTTTCATCTGGTTCACACCATTTAAACATTTTTCACTCAGTCTTATCAAGCATGCATTATATTTGATGAAAACATGATAATCTGTACATAGTGTGTTAATTTACGTTTTTTGATTGAGTTAAGCCTGCCAATTGATATTTTATTGTGTGTTTTTCTATGTTGTGATGTTATGCTATTGTTTCAGAAAAAGGGAGAAGGTTTGGTATCATTAAAACGTTAAATCCCGCTGCAAATGTTTGCACCTGTCCTAAGTCAGGAATCTGATGTACAGTAGTTTACGTTTGTTTATGTAATTCATATGTGTTTCTCGTTTCTTATATAGATTCGACCGTTGGTTTTCCCATTTGAATGGTTTTACACTAGTAATTTTGGGCCCTACATTGACCTATAATGGTTTACTTTTATAAATTGTTATTTGGATTGAGAGATGTCTCATTGGCACTCACACCACATTTTCTTATATCTATAGTTGACTACCAATCATTAACTGATATGGTAATATATCTCCCACTTGTGATGTTTTACTAAGTACAGCATTTAAAGAATACTTACCAGGAGCATCTAGACAAGACAGCTGTGAAAATACTGATGGGAAAACTTTTTGAACTGCATCTATACATTGTTTAAAAATATTTCTTAATAAAGGCTGAACACGCATTGACAATGCACGAGCTGGAGAGGTAACAGATCTTTGAGATGCAGGAACAATAGTATTCATAGCATTGAAGAAGTCTTTAGCAGCAAGATTTATTGAAGACACATCCAGTTGCAGTTTTTCAGATGTTGTGTAAATTTGTGGATATCTTCTTCTCAAAGCCAACAATGAAGCCTCAGTGCAAAGTGATTTCAAGTCAGCACCACAATATCCTGTTAAAATAGAATATCAATAATGAATAAAAACAGAAAAACTAAGTTTCACTTTACCTATTCAGGTTTTTTTATGCAGTCATTGGAAGTTCGAAAAGAAGACTAAGACAACTGATATACCTTAACTCCAACCAGACAATGTAGGTCATAAGACATAGTTAAAACATTTACTATTAACCCTTTACTCCATGGAAATAATTTTTTAACATACTTGATTCGCATAGGATTTTTTCAACAAAAAAAAAATCATCAGGTTTAAAGTATTAAAATGCAATGTTAAAACGAATATTTCATCAATGAAATTCCAGTCAGATATTCTCATGAATAACCTGTTTATGTTAGATACAACTTTTATAAAGTCTGATTCTCATTTGTCTTAGGCAAGACGATTTAACTGAGGCACTACACAGGCGTCAAAAAGCGTCATTATGGAGTAAAGGGGGTGGCGTCAAAAAGCATCATTATGGAGGAAAGGGTTAAGCTATTCTATTTTCAGAAGTATAATATACAATACGTTAATGATATTCTTGAACAATATACCCCACCATCCTTAGATATCCTACCAAATGCACTACAAGAATCATGAAACTCAAATTACATTTATAACAAAAGTTTGAATTAATTCTCAACATATCACTACCAAACTTATGTAGGCCAGACAAAACTATCTATTGTACTTAAATGTTGATATTAAGATATGGTATAACACATGTGAATTTAGAGTTGCCAAAAAGTATTAAATATATAAATGGAGTTTTTGGTGCTCCTACAACTAATTTTGCTTAAGATATTTTAGCAACAGACTGTTAATGCATAACAGTCATTAAAATACTTGAAAACTACCACTGAATCAAAATTATATTTTTTAACAATCTTAATCATGCAAATCTGGCAATAAATGAAATAAACCAAACTCACCAACTGTTTTTTCTGCCAGTTCACTCACAAAAGGAGCAGATAATTTTGGGTTCCACTCCTTTGTATGTATGTGCAATATTTGTCTTCTTGCCTGAAAATTCATTTGTTTTTCTAAAATCATTCTTCCTTATTACATGTATTACAAATAAACATATATTATATACCGAGTGCATAAAATAATCAATGAACAGATTTCATCCATTGTGTGGTAATGAACTTGCTTGATGTCATTTTCAGTTAATTTCAATTTTTCTTTGATTTATTTATGAAATTTACATTTTTTTAAGTTTTAATTTTTACATTTATTATATATATTTTTTTATAACTCTAAGATAAAAACAATAAGCACATTTTGTTTCGATGAGAGAATGTTTTAAGGAGCACCTCATGAGTGAGTGCATCCTTAAAGTTGTCTGTAGTGGTTTGGTTTGAGATATCAGGTGGGAATTTGTTCCAATCTTTGATTGTCTGGCTGAAGAAAGAAAATTTAAAGCTGTCTTTGTTACACCAAAGTTGTCTGTATGTCTGTTGATGGGTAGATCTTGTTTTAGACTGGCTTTTTGTAAGTGTATCTTTCGTTGGTATTGCAATTTCATTGTTGATGACTATGTGAAACATTTTGAGTCTGGTTTTTAGTCTGCGTTCTTGTAAGGTTTGCCATTTTAGATTTTCTAGCATTTCAGATACACTGCTAGTATTGTGGTATCTGTTACAAATATATTGTGCAGCTCTTCTTTGTACTTGTTCCAATTTATATATATATTTTGAGGTGTGTGGATCCCAAACTGTGCAGCAGTATTCTAGTTTTGTGTGAATTAAAATAATTTAGCATCACTGTTCTTGTACTAATGACAGAGGTATGAAAGTTGTTGATAGAATTGGACAATAAATTAATTTTATATGCAGTTCTGTCACTATATTTCAGACATGAAGAAAAACTTAATAAAACCCAAAAGTAAGACTTATATAAGAATTTAGTATAATGTATGTTATCTAATATCTTATAATCTTGTCTGTTTTAAACATACTTCTTGTGAAGGTAATGGAAACAAAAACTCTCTGTCAAATCTACCAGGCCTTCTCAAAGCTGGATCAATAGAATCTATTCTGTTTGTTGCCCCAATTACTACAATTTCTCCTCTGCTATCTAAGCCATCCATTAGCGCTAACAATGTTGAAACAATAGAACTATGAATCTGATCTTGTCTGCTGGACCTAACAGGTGCTAAACCATCAATCTCATCAAAGAAAATAATTGATGGTCTCATCTGGTAAGCCTACATCAACAATATAATGCGGTTAATGCTTTATAACAAAAAAGATTAAAGGAGAATAAATACTAATCTCAGAAACTAATAACATTCTTAATTAAGCAACATCAGCCCTCTTCCTACTAGAAAAGTCATTAGGATTTAAGAAGGCTCGCAGGTACAAAAATTTCAGCAAAAAATTAAACATTTATTTTTTCATTACAAATTTTATTTATTACACTATTTGTTATTACTTTATGATATGGTGCACAAAATCAACCCAAAAAATCAATTCGGTTAGGCCCAAGATGACTTTTAAAATGTATATATCATTGAAAAAGCTCCAAATTATCTCCCTTTGGTGCAAAAATGCCATTTTTTAGCATTAAAATTGAAATATCTTTTTTAACTCATCAGTGACCTATATTTTTTATTATTGTTTTCAAGTAAGCTGTACACAAACTAAATAATTGTAATATTTAAGTGATTTCTGTAATTAGTTTATTTTTTTATTTCGATATTACCTCTATTTCCCCTTTAGTTCAACAGAAACTAGAGGCTCTAAAGAGCCTGTGTCGCTCACCTTGGTATATGTGAATATTAAACAAAGGACGCAGATAGATTCATGAAAAATTGTGTTTTGGTGATGGTGAAGTGTTTGTACATCTTACTTTACTGAACATTCTTGCTGCTTACAATTATCTTTATCTATAATGAACTTGGCCAAGTAGTTTCAGTGGAAAATGTTAGTAAAAATTTACAAATTTTATGAAAATTTTAAAAAAATGACTATAAAGGACAATAACTCCTTAGGGGGTCAATTGACCATTTCAGTCACGTTGACTTATTTGTAAATCTTACTTTTCTGAACATTATTGCTGTTTACAGATTATCTCTATCTATAATAGTATTCAAGATAATAACAAAAAACAGCAAAATTTCCTTAAAATTACCAATTCAGGGGCAGCAACCTAACAACCAGTTGTCCAATTCATCTGAAAATTTTAGAGCAGATAGATCTGGACTTGATAAACAATTTCTTCCACTGTCAGATTTGCTCTAAATGCTTTGGTTTTTAAGTTATAAGCCCAAAACTGCATTTTACCCCTATGTTCTATTTTTAGCCATGGCAGCCATCTTGGTTGGTTGGCTGGGTCACTGGACACAATTTTAAAACTAGATACCCCAATGATGATTGTGGCCAAGTTTGCTTTTATTTGGCCCAGTAGTTTCAGAGGAGAAGATTTTTGTAAAATATAACTAAGATTTACGAAAAAAATGGTTAAAAATTGACTATAAAGGACAATAACTCCTAAAGGGGTCAACTGACCATTTTGGACCTGTTGACTTATTTGTAAATCTTACTTTGCTAAACATTTTTTTTATTTACAGTTTATCTCTATCTATAATAATATTCAAGAAAATAACCAAAAATAGCAAAAATTTCCTTAAAATGACCAATTAAGGGGAGGCAACCTAACAAAGGGTTGTCCGATTCATCTGAAAATTTCAGGACAGTTAGATCTTGACCTAATAAACAACTTTCATCCTTGTCAGATTTGCTCTAATTGCTTTGGTTTTTGAGTTATAAGCCAAAAACTGCATTTTACCCCTATGTTCTATTTTTAGCCATGGCGGCCATCTTGGTTGGTTGTGCGGGTCACCGGACACAATTTTTAAACTAGATACCCTAATTATTATTTTGGCCATATTTGGTTAAATTTGTCCCAGTAGTTTCAGAGGAGAAGATTTTTGTAAAAGATAACTAAGATTTACGAAAAATGGTTAAAAATTGACTTTAAAGGGCAATAACTCCTAAAGGGGTCAACTGACCATTTAGGACCTGCTGACTTATTTGTAAATCTTACTTTGTTTAACATTTTTTTTATTTACAGTTTATCTCTATCTATAATAATATTCAAGATAATAACCAAAAACAGCAAAAATTTTCTTAAAATTACCAATTCAGGGGCAGCAACCTAACAACGGGTTGTCCTATTCATCTGAAAATTTCAGGGCAGTTAGATCTTGACCTGATAAACAATTTTACCCCATGTCAGATTTGCTCTAAATGCTTTGGTTTTTGAGTTATAAGCCAAAAACTGCATTTTACCCCCATGTTCTATTTTTAGCCATGGCGGCCATCTTGGTTGGTTGGCGGGGTCACCGAACACAATTTTTAAACTAGATACCCCAATGATGATTGTAACCAAGTTTGGTTGAAATTAGCCTAGTAGTTTCAGAGGAGAAGATTTTTGTAAAAGTTAACGACGGACGACGACGACGACGGACGACGGACGCCGGACGACGACGGACGACGGACGCCGGACGACGGACGCCGGACGCCAAGTGATGAGAAAAGCTCACTTGGCCCTTCGGGCCAGGTGAGCTAATAAAAATTAGTTGAATTTAGTTGAATTTAAAAAAAAAAAAACTAGAGGCTCTAAAAAGCCTGTGTCGCTCACCTTGGTCTTGTGCATATTAAACAATGGACACGGATAAATTCATGACATAATTGTGTTTTGGTGATAGTGATGTGTTTGTAGATCTTACTTTACTGAACATTCTTGTTGCTACAATTATCTCTATCTATAATGAACTTGGCCCAGTAATTACAGTAGAAAATATTTTCTAAAAATTAACAAAAATTTATGAAAAATGTTAAAAATTAACTATAAAGGGCAATAACTCCTTAAGGGGTCAATTGACTATTTTGGTCATGTAAACTTATTTGTAGATCTTATTTTGCTGAACGTTATTGCTCTCTCTATCTATAATATTATTCAATATAATAACAAAAAACGGCAAAATTTCCCTAAAATTACCAATTCAGGACAGTAACCTAACAACGGGTTATCCGATCCATGTGAAAACATCAGGGCAGATAGATCTTGACCTGATAAACAATTAAACCCTGTCAGATTTTCTCTTAATGCTTCGGTTTTTGAGTTATAAGCCAAAAACTGCATTTTACCCCTATGTTTTATTATTAGCCGTGGTAGCCATCTTGGTTGGTTGATTGGCCAGGTCACGTCACACATTTTTTAAACAAGTTACCCTAATGATGACTGTGGTCAAGTTTAGTTTAATTCGGCCCAGTAGTTTCAGAGAAGAAGATTTTTGTAAAAGATTACTAAGATTTACGAAAAAATGGTTAAAAATTGACTATAAAGGGCAATAACTCCTTCAGGGGTCAACTGACCATTTTGGTCATGTTGACTTATCTGTAGATCTTACTTTGCTGAACATTATTGCTGTTTACAATTTATCTCTATCTATAATAATATTCAAGATAATAACCAAAAACAGCAAAATTTCCTCAAAATTACCAATTCAGGGGCAGCAACCCAACAACCGATTGACCGATTCATCTGAAAATTTCAGGGCAGATAGATCTTGACCTGATACACATTTTTATCCCATGTCAGATTTCCTCAAAATGCTTTGGTTTTTGAGTTATAAGCCAAAAACTGCATTTTACCCCTTTGTTCTATTTTTAGCCGTGGCGGCCATCTTGGTTGGTTGACCAGGTCACGCCACACATTTTTTAAACTAGATACCCCAAAGATGATTGTGGCCAAGTTTGGATTAATTTGGCCCAGTAGTTTCAGAGAAGAAGATTTTTGTAAAAGATTAATTTAATTTATGAAAAATGGTTAAAATTGACTATAAAGGGCAATAACTCCTAAACGGGTCAACTGACCATTTTGGTCATGTTGACTTATTTGTAGATCTTACTTTGCTGAACATTATTGCTGTTTACAGTTTATCTCTATCTATAATAATATTCAAGATAATAACCAAAAACAGCAAAATTTCCTCAAAATTACCAATTCAGGGGCAGCAACCCAACAACTGATTGACTGATTCATCTGAAAATTTCAGGGCAGATAGATCTTGACCTGATAAACATTTTTATCCCGTCAGATTTCCTCAAAATGCTTTGGTTTTTGAGTTATAAGCCAAAAACTGCATTTTACCTCTTTGTTCTATTTTTAGCCGTGGCGGCCATCTTAGTTGATTGACCAGGTCACGCCACACATTTTTTAAACTAGATACCCCAAAGATGATTGTGGCCAAGTTTGGATTAATTTAGCCCAGTAGTTTCAGAGGAGAAGATTTTTGTAAAAGATTACTTTAATTAACGAAAAATGGGTAAAAATTGACTATAAAGGGCAATAACTCCTAAACGGGTCAACTGACCATTTTGGTCATGTTGACTTATTTGTAGATCTTACTTTGCTGAACATTATTGCTGTTTACAGTTTATCTCTATCTATAATAATATTCAAGATAATAACCAAAAACAGCAAAATTTCCTCAAAATTACCAATTCAGGGGCAGCAACCCAACAACCGATTGACCGATTCATCTGAAAATTTCAGGGCAGATAGATCTTGACCTGATAAACATTTTTACCCCATGTCAGATTTGCTCTAAATGCTTTGGTTTTTGAGTTATAAGCCAAAAACTGCATTTTACCCCTATGTTCTATTTTTAGCCGTGGCGGCCATCTTGGTTGGTTGACCGGGTCAGGCCACACATTTTTTAAACTAGATACCCCAATGATGATTGTGGCCAAGTTTGGTTTGATTTGGCCCAGTAGTTTCAGAGGAGAAGATTTTTGTAAAAGTTAACGACGACGGACGACGGACGACGACGGACGACGACGGACGACGGACGCCAAGTGATGAGAAAAGCTCACTTGGCCCTTCGGGCCAGGTGAGCTAAAAAAAGGACATTAACAAAATTGTATGCTTCTTTCGGAGGCAGATTGTGAGCTTAAATGAATGGTGACCCGACTTTTTTATTTCATTTTTCTATTAAGTATATGATAAAGTTCATTTCTAAAAAAAATATAGCGAAATCATATATTTAAAAAAAAAATGGATTTATACCCACGAGCCCCCTTAATGAAAGAAAAAAATAGGTGCAAAATGACATTTGTTACTGATGTCCATTCCAAAATGTATACAATTTCATTCATTTTCAATAACACAGGCTGTGTATATTTCAGAAAACAGAAATAACTTGCCTGATCAAATAATAATCTCAGCTGCCTTTCTGATTCACCAACCCATTTACTAAGACAATCTGCTCCTTTCCTCATAAAAAATCCTACTCTTCTATTTCCTGTACTGCATTCATTTGCCAATGCCCTAGCAACTAATGTTTTTCCAGTCCCTAAAAATAGAAAGAGTTACACAATTTAAACTGTGAGGTATTGTACACATGCTGTCCCTACTTTGTAAACAGCAAGTTGATGAGAGTATTACAGTTAAAATATTAAAGCATGCAATCCAAGAGTTTAAATGCCTTGCTTGCTAACTTTGTTTGGTTGTTTACTCAGGCATTGTAATTAAAATTGACACCTAAATTCAATGGAGAGGCGGAGTAACAGTTTGTTTACTATATAAAAAAGAGTTGATTGGACAATGGATATTATATTGGAAACAAGTTTAATATTCATTGACCAATCAACCTTCGTGTATAGTAAACAGACTGTTATACTCCACCTACCCATTGAATTAAGGTATCTATCTTAATTACAATGTATGAGCAAACAACCAAACATAGTTGGCAAGCAAGGCATTTAAACTCTTGGATTGCATGCTTTAATATTTTAACTGTAATGGAAGTGAAAACGTATCACAGGGATAAACCTGTTTTGTTTTGAAAAAAAATGTGACAAAAATTTTTAATGGGATAGACCGATTCATGGACTGTCAGGACAACAACAAGGACAAAAGGACAAAAACCCAAACCGCCTCCTTATACTATTCTTAATCACCCAGAGTTGCATTTGTTATTTTGACATACTTTGCAATGACAAAACAATTCCAAATGTTTAAATCTGTTATGGTTTTCAATTTACTAGAACAGAAAATGTATTTAATTTCTTGTATAAATAAAGGTCCTATTATCCTTTTAACATTTCTAGTTACACAGAGTTGTCACAATATATTATTGATTATTGGTTGAAAAATTGCCATTTTTGACAATGGATTCAGATGGAATCATGTTCATAACATTTAATTTACTCTTTCTACATCTATATTTTTTTTGGCATAATAGTGTTTCTTTGTTATTTCAACATGCATTTCTGGTAGAAGAGCTAAATGACTTAATTCAGAAACTGATATAGTTCCTTCTCAACTTTGAATACAACTTAAACTATCCAAAGGTCTTCTGTGTAATATATATATAATTCATGATTTCTTTAATACTTAATATTAATCATTCAATATGAAATCTTACATCTATTTTTCAACTGGATCCACCAAGTGCATGATGATCATTTTTGAATGCCATTTTTCAAAGACAGTTATAACTTTATTTCTATCTTAGTTACCTGGAGGTCCATAAAACAACACTCCTCTTGGTGGTGCCAACTTAAATCTTTCAAAAACTTCTGGATATAGGAGAGGAAAAACAATCATTTCTTTCAATGCTCTCACATGTTTCCCCAATCCACCAACGCTGTTAAAATTAACCTGTTAATATCAAATAAAGAAAATGTGTAATAATACATGTTTAAAATAAAAGCAAGAATCTAAATTCTATTACGATAATCTGAGTACTAAAATGGCTGAAAATGCACTAAAAGCAAACCATAACATCATTGTAATAACATTTTTTTTTCTATTTATAGATACACTACTGTCTGTTAACAAAAGGATCATTGTTATATTCTATAACAAGAAGCTGTATCTGAAGGAATGAAAAGAACATCAACATTTATTCTCTTTGCAGGGTTTACATGATACAGTAGCATCTGCATATAAATGTTAAATTACTACAGAACATAACATAGGCAAATGAAGGTTTTATTCTCCTTTTGTCATAAATAAGTTACTAAATATGAGTGTGTTATAATATTACCATGTGTGACAGCAATGCCTGAATAATGATATTACAATAAGAATGTACTGCATCAATCTTATAATAAATACATAACACTATCCAGGTATTTAACATCAATATGATTTTGAAAAATATCTACAATGAGAACAAAAGTGTCATGTCACATAACTCAAGAATTTCATCAATTATTGATTGGCAACATATATAGTATTTTTTTTATAATTCTTAAAAATTCCTAGCAATAAAAAACAAAAATTTACAAAAATTCAAGAGAGATTTCTGAACTTTTTTGGAGGAAGAAAATCAAAATCAAATCTATGTTGCCAAGTAAATATAGAGAAAGTTGACAATATATATGGCTAAGTATTCAGTAAAGTGCTGTTTCAATGGGTGTCCCAGAAAAATGCATTTTTTTCATATTTTAAATTATTTTGAGTTTTAATGCAGGTAGCTAATCAATTCACTGCATGATGAAGAGATAATATAAACAGTCTCATATGAAAAGTTTATTGTTGAATAAAGTATTTTATAAATGAAGTGTTGAATTCCCTATTTTTTGCATGCTTATTTTGTGACATGGTCGAATGACCCAAAATCAAAATTGTTTTATTAACCTTTTTGTATGAATGTCAACTAGGTAAAAAGGATTTTCAGGTAAAACAATAGGGTTGGCAAGGTTAAGGACACTAAAACATGAAAAATCATCGAAAAATAAGGATTAAAAACAATTTTAAATGGTCATGTTGTTGGACTAACATTTTCTGTCTTCTTCCTATGTGAAAATGAAATATAAGTTATGTAACAATAGAGGGCAATTAAATGCACAAAATATCTTGAGGCTTGAGCTTATTAACTAAAATGTGATAATTCATCATGAAGGTACAGCAGAAAGTTTTATTTTTTTCAGGAATTGTCATTAAAGTTTACTCTTGAAAAATCTGTCCAACCGTTACGGGCGAACATTTCAATTTTCATTTGCAAGTTGCCAACTCAGTTTAAGTTTTTTTTAATGTTTATGACAACAAATTTTACTACAATCGTGATGTGCATACGGTATTGCTGTCAACTGTTCCTTTTTACTTGAGGTCAACGACATTGAAGGGGTGAACACTCTTTCTGTTCAACCAAGAGATGGAAGTTACATCCAACATTTGTCCAAAAAAATGTTACGTCCAACATCCAAGATATTCTCTAAAATGGCTATCACAAGTCACAGAATCAATTTCGCTTCTACTTTGACAATTACTTAACCTTAAATACTACCATATAAATGAAAAATAAAGAGGTTTTAAACTGTTGACAGTCTAAATTTGACATAATTTGAAAATTAGGACGTAACAAGAGTCCATTAATTTTCTGTTGGACGAACCGTAGGACAAAATCTTCTAATGTCGGACGTAACAGCTTTTTAAAAGTGAAAAGAACCTTGTTAACAACTAACAAGTCCACATAAACTAAAAAATAGTTCTCAGACCCTTCCTAGTCTCTTCTTAAGAGGTGCCCATTTTTAAATTCCCATTAGGATCAGTAAATTAATGAATTCTGTCCTATGTTTGTCCGACAGGGAATATAATCTGTCCTATGTTTGTCCTACAGTTTTTTTATGGTTTTGTTTTATCCATTTATTTAATAATGAACCATTTTACCTCTTGCTGAGGAACACCAGCTGTAGATATTAGTATAAACAGCATAGTTTTGATTTTGTTTTTGACTTTCAATGATGCAAATGGAACAAATTCTCATCCAAAAATGTCCCCGTTTGTCCGACATATTTTAAGATTTTTCCAACTTATAAGTTAGTTTTTGAAAAATTTAACAAAGTGATATACTTTAATTGAAGATCTTAAGAACTGTCAGAGAAAAATTGATATATTTATTAACTAGGCCTTCATATAAAAGGAAAATATTCAATTTTTCAATGTCCTGTTACGTCCAACATAACCTCTCTCCAACATGCTATTTAGGTCTAATTTTATGTTTTCTGACTAAATAACTATCTTTTTACATGTAAAACCCTAAACTAGAATCATTCTCCTTTCAGAAAATCATGTTATTAAGATTGAAACAGCTACTTTTAAAATCATACATGTTGTCACACACTAACAACACTATACTGAATACTTAGCCATATACATATACTCACAGTTCTGTCAACATTCATAGGATCAACATCAGCCAAACTGGAACCTATTTTTACTCTATCTTTGATAATGTTTGAGTTTTTCAAATTCTCAGCACTGATATTCATTGGTAAGCACCTATTTCTAGCTCTTGCCATACTTTTTGCCTTTCTTCTTTTAAATCTTTCCTCATCATCTGATTCACTACAGGACGATGATGATGTAGTATCACTACCATGAAATTGTGCTTTTCTTCTGAAAGTTTGTAATTAACTTCATGCACATTTGATAAATAAAAAGTATAGGTATCACATAAACTTAATCAATGATACATAAACATAAGTTAAAGGACTGACGGACATGTACATCTTACAATCATTCCATACACCATATATGTTTTACCCTTTCTGGTTAATTTTAGAATCTGACAAATAGACATTTCATGAAAAACTTAACATTGACTAATGACCTATGAACATGAGGTCATGGTCACTTGAACACATCTAGACAAACATGTACTCATTTCAATAAAAATATACACCAAATAGTCAACCTAGTGGCAAGGTGCTTTCAACTCCAATCTCAAATTACTAAAATGCAATTTTGCTGTAAAAGTTTGTTGGTTCTCACTAACTTACTCCAACTATTGAAAAACTGCCCACAATGATAAAGCCAAGTGTGTTGAAATTGGCATTAAAAACCAATAATCAATCAATCAGTTGACCAATTTCTTAATCAGAAAAACTGAACATCAAAATAATAATTTTATAGTCAGATGAAACATGCAAACCCTTTCAATCTTTCAATATACTGTATAAAGAAAGCTGTTTAATCAGAGTGGTGGAAATAGGAGAGTAGTTTGAATTATTTCATATTAAGGTATGGTGGGGAAAAATGAACATTTATAAAAATACTATTGCTGAAAATTGCATTTACAGCAGGTCTTTAGAAGGAAACTTGCTTTTCCAGTATGAGGATAAAATGAGCTCAAATTAATAATATGGGTCTCTTAAGGTGGTACCTAACACTACAGGGAGATAACTCTGTAAAATCAGCAGAACGTTTTAATGACGTTATGTTCATAAGGGAATACTAAGCTTCTCAATGATCAAAATAAGTGTTTGTCAAACTGCTATATAACCAGTGTAATTTTTCTGATTAAACGGTTGGTTCAAATTTTGAAATTTTTATATTTTTGTCAAAGGGTCAAGGTAAATACTTTGTCAAAATTTTAAGAAAAATTAAACTAGCCAAATGAATTTTAGTTAAAGTGTTAGGTACCACCTAAATTTGCACAATTTTATTTAAACTGCAGTTTATATCTTATCGAAATTATGTTGCCGGTTCTAAACACGTTTCAAAAAAACAATCAATGCATTTGAATGGGAACATATAGTTGGACCCCCCCCTTTTGTCATGGGTTGGGAACCCCCCTTTTTAAAATTTTTAAACTGTTTCAAGCCAATTCCTGATAAAAAAAAAAAAAAAAGTGTACTAATTTAATTGTTGATTAATTACAGATGATTATTGGAAATTTATCAGGGCTATTCCAGAAAAAAATGTATGGGGGGGTTGGAAGGCACATTATATTATTTATACATGGGTGATGGGAATCAGAGCAACTTTTCACACTATAATGCACTATAATACTCAATTACAATTGTCTGGGTGGCGGGTGCTGACAAAAACTGCCTTCCTACCCCCCCCCCCCTACATTTTTTCTGGAATAGCCCTCAAGTAAATTATAGGGCTTACTTGAATACCTTTTATTTATTCATATTTATATTCA
This sequence comes from Mytilus galloprovincialis, assembly GCF_965363235.1. Lineage (NCBI taxonomy): Eukaryota > Metazoa > Mollusca > Bivalvia > Mytilida > Mytilidae > Mytilus > Mytilus galloprovincialis. The sequence goes on along the minus strand of NC_134838.1, from coordinate 19,535,515 downwards.
TATTTCATTTTTTTTAAGATCTTGTTAATTCATTAATCATTTATCTTTCAGATATAATTTACAGAATCACTTTATGTAATGTAGATCAAAAGTAATTGGCAATAAATAAATCTATCATCCTTATATATAAATATCAAACATCTAATATATACATTTGTGTATTCAATTATGAGGTCAAATACTTGTGTATTAAGAATTATATGTATATTGAGTGGTCTGTATCATTATAAAGACTGAGGTTTATAGGTAATGTGGTCAATTTGATTGGCAGTTTAGGAGGTGGGGCATTGTAATTAAAGGTCCACCTTGTCTCCGATTGTTTAGTGATAATGACACTTGTCAATCATACTAGTTGAATCAATACCCAGTTGCCTAATCAAAATGTTTTTTAAAAAGCCTGCACATCAACACACCTTAATGACATACATTCTTGAATGAACTGCTCCAATAATATACACAGTTTTTTTCAGTTTATATGTGTATTATGTGCACATACATGAGAACCATAGGGAACTATATTTCAGTGTGAATACATTTAGTAACAGTAGCTAACCTGTCCTGTTGTTAGGGAGGTTGGTGCCTAAGTAAAGATTTAGAACAAGTTCTAATCTTTCCAAAAAACAAAAACATTTTTATCAATGCATTCAATGAAAGATGAAATTGAGGTCAGTATATACAGATATGAATAATGTTTTTCAATGAGAATCAAAGAAGAAAAAATAAATCCTGTGGGTTCATCTTTTTTATACATGTTTGTGCAAATTAACACATTTCAATATTCTGATATTCTTTATGTAATATGTTTTCTATAGTGTAGTATAACAGAAAAATAATAACCTTATTTCCAATTTTCGGTGAGCAGGTGATTGGTATACATGAGATTTTTGTCTTCTTTTTGGAGGTAATGGGGGAGTTTCCCTAAACAACTTTTGTACTCTTTTCCTCCTTTCCACTGCAATTAAAAAATACGATATTGAAACATATTAAACAAGATGTTTTTATATAAATTTGCTGACAGGGAAAAATACTTCCATTTAAACAGTGTGACTGTTTAAAAGTGATGAATACTATATGGTTTTATTTGATATATCCATGTAACTTTGACTTATTTTTGATGTCATAAATTTTATGTAAATGCATTTTTTTTTTTACATTTATTGCAGGGATTATACTTGTATAATATATGCAATACACTTTCAGTTATTTGCTTTCCAAAAGCTGACTTATAAACTTGTTGAGGGCAACCAAAATGTACAAAATCCCATGGAGTAACATATTTAAAATATAATTACCAACTGGTACTTCAAAAAGTTGAGTTCGTGGTTTGTGTTCCCTGAGGTTATATGAGCTTCTTTCTTTTTTCTCTTCTTCCTCTTCATCATTGTCGTCGTCGTCATCATCTTCTTCATCGTCATCATCACTACTTGAGTCTATCAAAATAACATGATATTATCACTGTTGGTCGATATTATATATAGGGCATCAGATATAGAAGGAAGAGCAGATAATAATGCATCCAAATTCAATGCAATGATTTCGAAATCCAAAATTGGTGGATATGACTAATGTCATCAAAATGGTTACATCCATTTGAAAGTATTTAAATAAGGAAAACAAAAATGTTGTCTACATAGTATTCAAATTATAAAGTTATTTATCATACATATTCTTAAATTGTCTTTACTACACTAAGGTACAAAAATAAATACAAATTATCATGAACCGACAAACCAACGGTCGCACAAACATGAAAACATAATGCCCAAAATCAGCTGATCAGAGCTGGAAACATTTACGACCTAGCAATATATCAAAATCACATTTTTGCTTTCAGTTCCTTCAGGATTTCTTACCATCATCATCATCATCCTCATCATCTTTGTTCTCATCACTGGTGTCATCAGGAATGGGAATACCATACATATCTCTTTTGATTACTTTTCTTGGCCTCTTAACACGACTGTACATATCCTCACTTTTCTAGATAAAAAAAGAACGGTAAATCTCAGTCAATTGAACTTAAATGTACAAGATAATACCCATTTATATTGTTTAAATATATTTCAGAGTGACCTTCATAGCTAACAATACTTTCATATATGTACAAGACAAATTTTGCACCTATTTTTAAACTTGTTAAAGTTGTTAATTCTAATTAGCACTTTAAAAATATTTACCTAAAAAACAATAGCATTCAATTTCAAATTCTTCTACAATTACTAACACCCATAGACTACCCAACTCTATACACATAAGACTAATCAAAGAGCAGATTGCTCTGAGGGATACGATTGCCATTGTTTTCATTGACACATGTATACATGTAACTGGATAATATTATTTTCAAAACTAATTCAACTGCACATGTCAAATGTAATTTACGTAATCTGAAGTTACAAAATAACCAATCCCAGATACAAGTGTACGAACAATGTATTCATTGTGTTTTATTTTTGTACTATAAATTCCAAGTTTACTTTCCCCAGAGGTCACAGCAGTGACTCACGAGTGAAAGAAGGTATTTCACTTCGTATCTTATCACCTATTTTCCTACGATAATTCTAGGAACCCCATTCCTAACTCTTTTAAAAATATTTAATTTCCTTTGCGTCAGTGGTCATGACTCCTTTCCGTACACATTTCCAGGGACTAAACTTAACTGTTTTTGTCTAGGGGCCAGCTGGGTCCCTAAGATATTTTTTTCAGGAGCCCAATTGAAATTTTAGGAGCCCAACCAATCTTTATACAAAAAGACTAAATAAAAATAAAACTGAAAATAACTTTTTATATACTTACTAACAGTGTTCCAGCTTGAATCTCAGGGCAGAAGGGTGCTAGTGCTCCTAAGTAAGGAGTTTTATAAATAAAACAGGTGAGATGGGAGAGGATTATATTATTTTGATGCAACAATACATTGCATATATTGCAGAAGCTTAGAACTGTTACTTTTTTTCTCCATAATTGTTAAAATTAAAAGCATTTTATAAGTGCCCCCATGTAAGGAGGATCACAAATACAAGAAGTAAAACAAGAAGTACAGTCTTGTTGATGTTCAAATACAAATTTCTCTGATTCTTCTTTAAATGTATGTTCATGGTATGAAACAAAACAGTTTTTTTAATAAAGCTCATAATATTTAAATTATTGCCACCAGAAATGTATTTGACATTATTTATTTTAGGTTATTTCCTGCCAAAATTGTCTCCCTTCAATTTTTTTCAACTTCCTGTTGACCTGACAATATGGCTGGTTTTTTTTTTTTAATAAATACTATCTCAATCCAAGCCATCCTCTAATAGTGTTGATCAAAATATATTTTGCAATAAGTTTAAATTGAAGATTAGACTTCAAACTTAATATTGGGATATTTATTTACGAGACTTTGCGTTTCGTTTTTACATTAAAGGGGCACTAGCTACGAGATAAATAAAAAATCTAAAGTCTGATTTTTTTCTGTTCAATAAATAATGAAAGTGAAATAGTGAAATAACAATTCGCTTTTTGCCGCCAAAAAGGTTCAATTTTGTCAAATTACGCTAAGAAACATTGATAATTAGAAATTCACTTGCAAGTGACTGAGTCGACCTATTTAAATCCGTATTCATATAATTACATTAGATGTATATTTCATTAAAATACGTTATTCTGATTGGCTAACTAGCAATCTCGTGATATTCCTTAATCAATTACATTACACAATGCAACTTTTTATTCATGATGACACGAGGTCCCACAATAAAGTGCACAGGTAAATGAAATAAAAACTTGATAAAAGGCATGCTTTCATGATCCTATAGGTAACCAGGTGCTCCGCAGGGCGCAGCTTTATATGACCGCAGAGGTCGATCCCTGAACAGTTGGGGCAGGTATGGACAAAACATTTAAGCGTGATACAGCTCTGAATTTGGATTGTGATCGACATTATATGGGTTTTTTACACAAAACAAATTTCAAGATTTTACAAATCAATTAAAGATTTCTTCTTCAAACTTATTTAAATCTAAAATTAAATAGTTGACACAGCATAGGTTTCTGACAAAGAATGAATGTGGTCTAATGAACTTAAAATTTTTTTTGCCTTTGAGCAATTCACTATGCTGTTGAATATTAATCCTGTCAAAAAAATGTTTGAAGAAATTTTCTTTTTATTTATGAAATCTGAAATGAGAACAAGTATGGACACAACTTTTAAGCTAAAAATATTTTAGATAAGATAAGGAAAAAAAACTTCATCAGCAACATTTTATATTGGCAAATTTCCAATGAAGTTATTTACATAAAGTTATTGGCAAATAAAAATAGAAAATGACATCATAGTCATGTCTGGCAAATGTCCAACATACATTATCTAAAAACATTTTAGATAAGATAAGGAAAAAAAGCTTCATCAGCAACATTTTATATTGGCAAATTTCCAATGAAGTTATTTACATAAAGTTATTGGCAAATAAAAATAGAAAATGACATCATAGTCATGTCTGGCAAATTTCCAACATATATTATCAACTACTATTCTATACAAAGAAAGATAACTCCAATTGAAAATTAATTGCTATTGCACAATATTGTGCAATTAGATATTTCTTGTTATTGCACAATATTGTGCAATTAGATATTTCTTGCTATTGTGCAATACTGTGCAATTGAAAATTTCTTGCTATTGCACAATACTTGATATGTAATCCTGATTTGGACCAACTTGGAAACTGGGCCCATAATCAAAAATCAAAGTACATGTTTAGATAAAGCATATCAAATAAGCCCAATAATTTAATTTTGTTAAAATCAAACTTAGTTTAATTTTGGACCCTTTGGACCTTAATGTAGACCAATTTGAAAACTGGACCAAAAATCAAGAATCTACATACACAGTTAGATTTGGCATATCAAAGAACCCATTTATTCAATTTTTGATGAAATCAAACAAAGTTTAATTTTGGACCCCCATTTGGACCAACTTGAAAACTAGGCCAATAATTAAAAATCTAAGTACATTTTTAAATTCAGCATATCAAAGAACCCCAAGGATTCAATTTTTGTTAAAATCAAACTAAGTTTAATTTTGGACCCTTTGGACCTTAATGTAGACCAATTTGAAAACGGGACCGAAAATTAAGAATCTACATACATAGTTAGATTCGGCATATCAAAGAACCCCAATTATTCAATTTTTGATGATATCACACAAAGTTCAATTTTGGACCCTTTGGGCCCCTTATTCCTAAACTGTTGGGACCAAAACTCCCAAAATAAAACCCAACCTTCCTTTTATGGTCATAAACCTTGTGTTTAAATTTCATAGATTTCTATTTACTTATACTAAAGTTATGGAGCAAAAACCAAAAATAATGCTTATTTGGGCCCCTTTTTTGCCCCTAATTCATAAACTGTTGTGACCTCAACTCCAAAAATCAATCCCAACCTTCCTTTTGTGGTCATAAACCTTGTGTTTAAATTTCATTGATTTCTATTTACTTATACTAAAGTTATTGTGCGAAAACCAAGAATAATGCTTATTTGGGCCCTTTTTTGGCCCTTAATTCCTAAACTGTTGGAACCAAAACTCCCAAAATCAATCCCAACCGTCCTTTTGTGGTCATAAACCTTGTGTCAAAATTTCATAGATTTCTATTCACTTAAACTAAAGTTATAGTGCGAAAACCAAGAAAATGCTTATTTGGGCCCTTTTTGGCCCCTAATTCCTAAAATGTTGGGACCAAAACTCCCAAAATCAATCCCAACCTTCCTTTTGTGGTCATAAACCTTGTGATAAAATTTCATTGATTTCTATTCACTTTTACTAAAGTTAGAGTGCGAAAACTAAAAGTATTCGGACGACGACGACGACGACGCAAGACGACGACGCCAACGTGATAGCAATATACGACCAAAAAATTAAAATTTTTGCGGTCGTATAAAAATGTAATTATAAGTATTGAATGCCTTTTTTTGTAACTTTATAGGGTTGTAAAAGCGTTGACCGTGTGCACATTTTTAGTATGAAGTGTTTCCGTGCTTCATACAAAATGTACTTCGGTCAACGCTTTTACACCCCAATAAATTTACAAAAAAGAGCATTCAATTCTTAAGTGAACTTCAATTTAACCCCTAGCTAGAGATTGACAACGCATGCATTGTACGTGTACTGGTTATTTAAAGAAAAAGAATGTCAACAATGAAAGTGAAACTACGGTAAATCATTTGATTACTAATTCGATGCACATAAAATCATTCTTATACGGTTAAAAACAATGAGAAACATCTATTTTTAATCTATAAAATAAAATCAAACAGACCTATAAAAATCCAATTGCACGTGTTGGTTTAATCTATTCATATCTTTATTTATGTTTACATCGCGTATATGGTCATCTGAGGTCAAATCGATAGTTAATTAAATGGCGTCTGGACTAAAATACACACGAAACGAACCTATATATTATCTACCCCATACTCTGTAAACTGTTTATTTTAGACTTTTGATAGTTTAGATAAATGTTTTACATTGTTATAAATCAAATATGAGAATTTGAGTCAAATCGGTGACCATGAATTTGACAGCTAGTGCCCCTTTAAGTATTTTTTGTAAATAGCGATTCAGGGACAAGTTAGCGTCTAACACAGGCTTGTAATGACTCCGAGGACAATTAGAAAACATCCCTTTCGCAATGCTTATTGAACAGTTTAGAAGAAAACACTATTCAATAATGAAATAATCGTAGAAAATTTAGCAGAGTTAAAAAAACATGCTGATTGAAGGAGGTATATGACATATCGTCACTTCGGATTGAAAACATAGCTGTTCGACTGGGTTTAGATTATTAGAAAGAACCTACTGGTTTTCAGAAATATTCTATATTACTATATCGCTTTGAAAAGACAAAACAGGTTTCCTTTTGGGAACAGTCTTCGTTAATATCGCAAGGGGGGGGGGGGGGGGGGGGGGGAGGGTACAAATGGGATTTACTTCAAATTTTTTAGTCGCCAGCTGGGCGACCAGGATGACTAAATATATTCGCCCAGCCGAAAATCTGGTTGCCTTGGGCGACTGGGCGAGCGTTAAGTTTAGTCCCTGATTCCTCGGTTAAAACTGCGATCATATTTAATATAACACGACGTTTATCGACAAAAAGAGTTTATTTTTCTGGACATGTTTTGTTTTCAGAATTTACAGAAGTTACTTCCGGAAGGGAGACAACTCGAAACGATAATATGGATGACTCCATTTCGCCGTAAGGGGTGTTGCGATGTGGACTAAATTTACTTTAATTTAAATGATGCATATGATTTAAAATTATGAAACAAGTATAACCCCCAATAAAGAAACGATCCCATGAGTTTTAAATCAATCAATTGAGTGGGGAATCCAGAGCAACCATCTAATACCCCTTAAAGTCAAGAAAACTATACGCATGCGCATAATTACCTAAACAAACCCTGGAGCAAGAACGTATATTAAATGTAGATGGTTCTCTATTTCTTTATGGAAGTACAATATCAAATATCAGTTTCATAACGCTGACATATAAGAAAAACTCCACTTCAGTTCTTATATGACAGAAATAGATTTATCGGAATTCAGAGAACTCTTGCATGTTTATCAAAACTGGGGAATTCCCTCTGCCGTGTTTCTAAATTTATAAAAACACTAAATATAAATACTGCTTAATTCTGATTTTCCGTGTTGTTAAAAACATGCATATAAGTCAAGAGAAATATCAAACATGAAGATTATGAAAAGAACATTATATTAAAATTGTTTAAGTTCAATCCCTTCGTTTGGTTTTACCTTTTAAAGCAAGACAATCATAAGAATCTGAGATGTTCCTTAATGTTTAGAATAAAATGATTGACGTGAGGGCATTGCCCTGAGCCACTGGTATAAGTCTATAGATTGCTTGAAAGCAATCGTATCCCAATAAAAACAAAACAAAGTTCAAACTGAATACCCACACGACAGTGCCATGTGCTGAATGGTTATATCCCATGAAGCACAGGATACAAATATCGGTCTATGGGCAACTAGAAGATATTCATTTCAATCTAATTCATTTCCTTCAAACGGTTGAAATTACATTATTGAAATGTTTTATTTTTATGGAATTTACTGAGCTTGACCATTTCTATTTTAACCCACATCTTAAAGCTGATACTAGACAGACTAAATGGGGACACAGACTGGAAAACATAATGTTCCTTCATTTAAATAAAAGTGGCAACATATTATACCAAAAGAGATCACAAGAAAGAATGTTTTGATACTCCTTATTCATCTTCTCTAACAGTTTTAGGAATTATTGGACATTTGTTTCTTTTTTAATAAATTCTGTAAACAATGAACAAGAGTTAAGAGTACATTTTGAGTTACAATTAGGCAAATTATTATACTCCAAAATCACATTATCAGTGATTTATTATGGAATATATTGCCCTGTCTTTTTTTGTTTTTTTTCCTTTAAAATTGTGTCCCTCTTTTAACCACACTGTTGTTCTGTTGTTAGAAGATATTTAACTAAAGCCAAAATGCCCAGAGGCAGATTGTGTTGATTATTTAGGGAATCACTTAAGAATGAAGCTGTAGAATACAATAGATTACACCATGGCATCAAGGTAACCTCTTATCTCAGAAAATTAAAACTGAATTTAAAAAAATCATGTCTTGCTTAATAAAAAATTAAACTACCAAGAGTGTAGAAATATTATAAACAAGATCAGTTGGGGAAATGTGTTTCACAACTGATATTTGCAGGTAGATTTATCTTTCTATTCAATGATCTGCCAAAAAAAAATATGTTCTTTAAGTTAACCCATTCAAGGCGTATGATGCCTGAATGCATCACCTTGCTACGGCCGCGTGACGCCTGAATGCATCATGGACAACGAAAAATACTCTGACCTACTTTCAGTTTTAATATCAGATCAATTACGTAAAGCTGTAAAGCGTACTTTACCACAATGTGTTAACAGGTTTCAATTTTTAATATTATGTATAAATTTTGACAATAAAAGTCATTGTTATGTCATTTCTTCGTACTTTCGATTTGCGTTCATGATAAAATAATATGCCGCCATTTTTTCAATTTTGTTGACATGTGTAGTCAATGTGATCGCTTTAAAAAATGAAAGTTCATTACCTTACACACAAAATATTTAACCCATTTATGTATCGCTGTTTTAAAAATTAATAATATTTACTTAGGACTGTTTAATAAAAAAGATAAGCCGGTAATGGCTGTCTCTTTATGTATAATCTTTGCATGCTGTTGATTTACGCTCTGTTGACGATCGGAAGTTTACGGTTTTTGCCGACAAATAAATTTCACACGATGTGCAGGTGTTCTCCCAAATAAGGAAATCCATAATTTTGTGCAGCCAATCAAATTTTTCTAGGCTAAAAGGCGGTTCCATAGTAAAATAGTTGTGAAAAACGTAGTATTGTCGTCTGGGTGAAAATTTAAAAAAATGTCTGAATCTTCAGATGAAGAGTTTGACGGATTTTCGCAAAATGAAGTTGATGCAGCTGCACAGCGGTACAATGATAGGCTTGCACAAATTGGGATAGGTGAATAAGTTGTTGTTGATGGTGAAAATGAAAGTGAAAATGATTTTTCTGATGAAAATGAACCCCTTGTTGATGAAGCTGGTGACCGTCCTGCTGAAGCTGATGGGTGGCATGAAAATTTTAATTATTATGAGAGGGGATTACCACACATATTTTTACCACGTGGAAATACTGGTCCTACCACAGTTTTAGATCCAGATAAAGAGCCCGTTGATTTTTTCTCATTGCTGTTTACCAATGCCATTTTGCAATACATCATACAGGAGACAGACAGGTATGCCAATAAACAAATTCGTGATCATCCTGATGAAAACAAATCCCCATGGGTTACACCAACTGTTGAAGAAATGAAGGCTTTTCTAGGTTTATGTTTCTTGATGGGAATCAATGTAAAACCAGATATAAAATCCTACTGGAGCACAGATGTTATGCTGGAGACCCCGTACTTCAGTAAAGTCATGAAAAGGGATCGCTATATGCAAATTATGCGGTACATCCATTTTTCAAATAGTGAGCAAGCCCCACAGCCAGGGGATCCCAATTATTCTAAATTATACAAAATTGAATCGTTAATGAATATGTTCACAGATTCTATGGTAAACCAGTATATCCCTCAAAGGCAACTATCAGTTGATGAGGTGATGGTTCCATGGAAAGGACGACTGTCTTTTAAGCAGTATATGCCAGCCAAGCCTACCAAATGGGGAATAAAAATGTGGGCGATAGCGGAAGCTAATACAGGATATGTTTCCTTCTGTCAGGTATACAGTGGGAGGATAAATGGTGCCGCAGCTCATGGTCTGGCAAACCGTGTAGTCAAAAATTGTATTGAAAAGGCAAATGTTATAGGGCAAGGGTACCATATTTATATGGACAACTACTTCACTTCTCCCACCTTATTTACAGACTTGTTTGAACATTTTAACACTGCTGCATGTGGTACTGTACGAATAAATAGGAGAGAGCTTCCTAAAGATATAATGAAGAAAAACCCTGAAGGTGTTACTTATCGTGGGGACATGCAGTTTAGACAGAAGGATGCAGTGGCTGCTGTTGTATGGAAGGACAAAAAAAATGTAAACTTTATTTCAAGTATTCACGATTTCTCAGTAGGTGCAGTGCAGAGAAATGTGCAACAAGCAGATGGTATTTTTCAACGACAAGAGATACCATGTCCACAGATGATCTCTGATTACACACAATACATGGGAGGGGTTGATAGGGCTGACTAGTACATCCAGTACTATGTTTTCCAACACAAAACACTGAAATGGCCTAAAAGGATTTTCTTTACAATGATAGAAATGTTGAAATTTAATGCCTTTAGGCTTTTTCTGGCTTCTCCTCATCATCAACCAGGCCCTGGTAAGAGACCATCAACCTTTTTGAAGTTTTCAAAGGGAGTAGCAGCAGGACTGATAGGTGGATACACAGGTGGTTCAGTTCGTAAAGGCTGTCCATCACTAATCCCGGTTGATGACCGTATTACACAGAGACACTTGCCAGGTTCCTTTGGAAATAAAAGTTGGTGCCATGTCTGTCACATGAGAGTGAAAAATAATCAGCAAGACACACGTAGACAAACAAAATATGGCTGTCTAGATTGTGGAAAGCACCTCTGTCTACCAGAGTGTTTCACGGTGTTCCATTCTGTTAAAAGTTACTGTTAGTATTATAGCTATGTTGTTAGTTCCAGACAATTTTGAATTTATTGACTTTACCGTTTCAATTTGCGAATTTATTTATTTATAAACTATGAACAAAACTAAAGAATAACTGATGAAGGATATATTCAAAAAGATAGTATCAAGAGACATTTTAAAATAAAGAAGGAATTTTATAGAGAGATCAGGACAACAAAATGTAGTAAAATGGACACTGAATTTTTTTTTAAAGACTTGAAAAGAGGCAAGTAACAAAAATTTATAAAACTGTTATTTTTGTTTGTTATATAACCTTATAGCAGTTTAAAAAAGAAATCAATATAATATCAATACCTTGAGTAGTTTTTTTTGTCAAATATCTAATTATTCATTTGATTTTTATTTTTTTAAATGTATTTTTTTTATCTGCTTAAATTGCTATTAGGTTGCATGCCTGTTACTTAGTTTGAAATGAATATTTTCAAGGAAGGTAATTTACTTTGACAAATACAGAGATTTTTTGTTTAATCATTGAACAAATACAAATTTTTATTTGTCATAGAACCGTAACAAGAAATTCTGTTATACCCCAAGTGACTTAAAAACATACGGCAACATATTTAAAAAAAGTTGTCGTCCGCCAAATTACAGTTGAGTTATCTCTCTTTAATTGTTGTTGACATGAACGACACTTTGCAAATGGCGGATTTCAATCGCTGGTACTTCTCATGTTGTCGGTCGTTTATCGTCTTCCCAATCAGTTATGGTGTTGTCATAGACATTTCATTTTATTTTTTGTAACAAAAAGAAACATTGAACGTAAGTTAATATCTCGGAAAGGGAACGGTCAGAAGAAACTCTCCCCTTCGCAGACATGTATTTGTAAACATTCAGTTATAAAAAAAAACTTGTTCGTCATAGAGCTAAACTGTTGATATTGCTTCCTTTTCATATCGCTCTAACCACAGCACAACTCAAAACAAGTAGGGTCCGACTTAACCTTAAAATATTTTAACGAAAATCGATCTCAAATAGCGGTAATTGTCGTTTGAAGTTCCGAGACGATTTTTTTACGAAACTGCTCGCGCTAATAAATCTCCGGCTATACGAACGCGCCAAAAAAAACAATGCCGTACTGAAAGTGTTAAATGTGACGTCATAAAGCATTGTAGCCTTTTTAATGTGGAGATGCAATATGAGATTCAATGAAAAGCAAGAAAAGACGAATTTTAACTTATGAAAAAACCTGATAAATCGAACAACTGAAAAGGTAATTTATAAAGGTTTCGAAAAAAATTAATAACAATAGTTGAATTTAAATTGTGTTTGATTTGTTAGTTTTTTACTATCCCTTGGCCACTACTTTTCATTTGCCATTTCCAGTTTTCCAGCAATTTCAGCTTAACACAGCAATTGCCTGAAATCTGTTCATTTGTTCAAATGCAACTTTACAGATATTCTAGACGTTTATTTTTTATTCAACAGAACAAAAATGAAAAAAGGTCAGGAACCAGAAAGGAGAAAACAATGAGTAAGAGCATTGGATTGACTAAAATGAGACTGCAATCAAAAGAAATCACTGACAAACTAATATATAAAGAATCATCACTTATGTTGCTCTTCTTCATAATGACAGTTTCTAGAAAGATAAAGTGATCAAATTTATCAAAAAAATTGCAATAAGCAAGGACTTAATCGATCTTAAATATTAATCAGAAACTGCTACTGTCTGAAGAAGAAGTACCATGTTAAATAGATTGTGACAAATTTCTTTAACTTTAAGTTGTGAAATAATTATAAACAAATAAACTGGAAACATGGAAAAGTACCTCTACATCAACAAGCTCAACTTCATTTCTCTTTCTTTTCCTGCCAGGCTGCATATCATCTCCATTCATATACAATGCTTTTTCCAAAATTTTCTGGTCAAATGTGCCATAAATCATTTTTCTTTGTCTGCTACTTCTTCTAACATCTCCATCTGCTGCATTGTTATTTCTGCTATATTTCCATGATCTCCTCCTAGCCCTTCCATAACTAACAGCATCTATTTCATCTGGGAAATCACAATTATCATATTTATAAAAAATATTTACAATATTCACTATAAATTTTGTTTGCTCTTTGAATTGATCTGATGAGTTAAGCCCTTTTCTATTAATTTTTAGTTTGTTCTTTTGCACTGTTTAACCACTGATCCAGGAGAGGGGATTGAGAGCTTGTGTCTGTCCCAATTTCGGAGGCTGCAATTCAGTTGTTGTTATTGATTGCTGTCTATCATATAAATAATTTTTTTATTTATTATTTTGTACATTTGTTTAAAATCCATATAATTTTTAATTTGTCATGCTTTTTTTCCCAAAATATATAATAAAAAGTATAGGTCATGACTTTTTTTTTTTCAAGCTACAGGTTGTGCAAAATTGTCAGATATTGTATAGATTATGCATGCAAAATCCAATTTTGTGTGATAAATAGAAAACTATATCATAAAATTTTAAGATACAATGTGAGGAGATGGTGTCACCCCACTTGTTTTCTTGATACATATTTACCCTTTCCACCTTTGATTTTTTTTTTTTTTTGGCATACTTGATTTGCATAGGATTTTTCAATAAAATGCTGAAAATATGCTTTACAGTATGAATGCATGGCAAAACAACTATTTCATCAAACAAATTTAAGTCGAATATTCCTATGATATTCCTTTTCATATTGGATACAAATTTATTAAGTCTACTGCAGGCAATTGTAGTCAAAGTGTGTCAACAGAGGTACCACACAGGCGTCATTATGGAGGAAAGGGTTAAAATAGATAAATCAAAACACTTTCTATTATAAAATTACTTTGAATGAGTTATCTCACCATACTATCTGAGTTATCTCCCCTTATTTGGCAAAATGAATCAAACAAAAATTTGTAATTTATTTGTTTTTTTTTTAGAAAATACAGCAATAAATATGATAAAACACATACTACTTCCAAAATTTGCACATTTCATTAAAGATCTAGACCAATTGTTACCTGTTACAACAAAATAGAAGAGGGAGGAAAGCAACCAAAACACCTTATTTTTTTTCTGATCGAGTTGTTTCCATTTTGTGTAAGTAATTACTATTCCGTATAGTTTCTGCTAATTGTTTAAGACCCTATTGTGATCTCTTATTGCTTTCATTTACATACTATGGTCTTTGTTAAATAGCTTTCCAATTGGCAATCATATATTTTCCTATTTTTAATGGATATTGGTAAGCTATGTTTTTATCTTAGAGGTAAAAATAAGTATGATAACTATCAATTTAAAGACACTTTCTCCCATGAGCCTATGTAAAAAGCATTCTTAAATCATTTTTTTTACCATCATTGCTTTCATCTTCCTCTTTGTACCTCCTGAAAATATATAACCATGAATGTCATCATACAACTTTTAGTGGTATGGTACATACGCATATTTCTATAATCTTGTCAGTTCCACAAATAATATCATTTAGATTTCCCATTTTCTAGTAAAGCTATTATACAATTACTTGTTGAGCAAATTTTTGATGATTTGTTTGTTTGAATGCTTGCTCAAGCATTGTGACTTTTTGTAACTTTAAAATATCCTACAAGCAATAAGTTGGAGGAGTTTCAATTTGTTAAAATCAAATTGAAATTTGGTTGGATGATTTACTGGTGGTTATGTACACTAGATTTTGTACATTGATAAGTTCTGAACTTAGATTGATTTAAGTTTATACAAAATCAAAACTTTTCAGGAAGGAAAACTTTAACACACAATATTTCTTTAAGCCATGTAAGTCTAAGTTAACTTTTCATCTCATTTTTCTTTAAAAAAAGAAAATTAATTTTGAAATACCTGTGTCTACTTCTTCTCAGGGTAGGAGATTGTGCTTTTTGTCTATGGTCAAGATCTGCAATTTGAACTTCGTCGCTTTCATCACTATGTGATTCCTACAAAGAAACAATCAATTTGAATACAAATGTAAAAAAGAATTCAAATAAAATAGATTTAAAGAAGAATGGAAACAAGTATGGACCACAGTACACGGATGCCCCACTGGCACTTTAGTGGACCGTGATTGGGGTCAAAACTGTTGTTATGTGACATTAAATTAGAAAGATCATATAGAAAAACATGTGTACCCAACTTCATAATAAAACTACCTTGAGCAAAAACTTTAACCTGAAGCAGGACAGTATGTCATTTTCTATGTTCAGTCAACTCTAATTTGCCATTTCAATGAGGAATATAATATCATAGCAAACAGGTTTCAAGTTGATTGGACTTCAACTTCTTCAAAAACTACCTTGACCAAAAACTTACCTGAAGCATTACAGAGGGACTGACGAACGAACTGACCCACTTATAGAAAAACATAATGCCCCATTTTGGGTTGGGGCTAATAAACCTTGTACCACTGTAAATTTGCAACAGAGCAAACTGGTACAAACTTGTTTAAATGCATTCAACTGGTGTTTAATGAGAATCTATATTCAAATTTCACTCAATACCCCTGGCATAAGTCCGTAAAAATTACCAATTTGTAGCTGGCTACTTGGATAAAGAAAACTGTAGCAGATTTGCTTTGTTGTCTCCCTTGACAGTTCCATTATTCAACTTTTACTGTTAACTATTTGATCAATTTTTTAATTATTTACAAATGTATTACATGTAGTCATGGTAGTAGCATTGAATAGATTTTGGTATTCATAATTGTTTCTAAAAGCAAATGTATTTATTGAGAAAATTTGTTTATTTTGTTTTAAAGTTCAATATTGTTCAAGACCAAAATTTAGAAAGTACAAAATTTATGTATATATAGATACAATATTCAATGCTCATTGTTATAACCACCATGCAAGGCCCTAATGGCAGTCGAAGATTTTAAAAAACATTTCATTTAACATGATGAACAAATCGACCATGGCTTAATAAGTATGCATAAAAGTGGAGCAGTTTTTTCAACTTTCAATAGAAACCCAAAGTCACAGAAAAGTTAAGAAATTCTATACAGATTTGCAAATAACGTTATAAATATTGTCTCAGTTTAATTAAGTTTTAGTATAAATTTCAAAAAATTCAACTCTTTTTAAAAAAGGAGAAAACAACATTTGTATTTGTTTATTTTTTTTATGATTTTTTGTGTAAAATTATTAAAGGAAGAAGAAGAAGGTTGCAGTGGAACGAATTTGCAATGGTACAAGTTAATGCTGGCTTTTTTGTTGCAGTAAAAGCTTGCAATGGTACCAAATGACTTTTAGTGGTATATTTGTAACTTCCTTCCATGAATAAGAACAACACAATAATAAGTCTATATGAAATAAGCCTTTATTATCAATATGACAAATGTAAGGCTTTGACACTATGATTTTTTCCAAAAAATCCAATAGGGATTTCGACAAAGTATCTGCATGCCTGGTAAATATTTCCAAATAAGAAGAATTTTAGATTTTCTTATAATTCCAAACAACAGAAAAAACACTGAATCCATCAAAATTTTCTCAGACAGCTAATCAGCAATTGGAATTTTAACTTTAAATTGGAAATCAGATAATTACGGCAAAACTATTCATGATATTAAAATCGGTATATTGGCACTAAAATCTGAAGGAATCATTGTTTCCATTGAATGGACCCCTGGACACGCTGACATACAAGGTAATGAACTAGCAGACCAACTAGCTAAAAAAGCAGCACAGGAGGCAGAAAAAATACAAAGTATTCCAATATTTACCAAACAAGATATACAAAAAGGAGCAAAAGACAGTGTTATGTTAAAATGGCAAAACCGATGGGACACCAGTGAAAAAGGAAGAAGATATTATGCCTTTCAACAAAATGTAAAAAATACACTTCCAAAAGACAAACCGTCAACTGAAATATATAGAATAACTACTAGTTTAAGAACAGGATATTGTAATTTAAACTCGTATAAATCAATGATATGCCCAGCACTCATCGACAAATGCAGCTGTGGACAAATAGAAACAGTTGACCATTATCTACTGGATTGTGAAAATTATGAGGAGGCTAGAGAAAAACTCCGCTCTGCACTCTATTTCATAACATCAAAACTAACACTTGAATCAGAAGTACTATTAGCAACAACAGAAAATGATAATTACAAACATCACATAGAGGATATTCAACATTTGTTAGGGGTCTTTATTAAAGATACTGGAAGGTTCACAAAATAGATAGTTAAGGTTTTATAAGGGTTAATTATTTATTCATTTTTTTTTTAATTTTTTTTTTTTTTTTTGTGAATTAATTATTTAATTATTTATTTATTTATTTAGTTTCTCTGCAGTGCCACATCATAAATACAAATGTACTAATGAGTTTTATACAATAGAGACATAAAATTACCAGAGTGATCGAAATTACAGATAGAGATTATAGTGTCAAGTTGACACTTCTAAAGACTAAAGACTAAAGATGTGTGTCTTGCCTCTTGGTACAGTACATCCAATAGGGATTTCGACAAAGCATCTGCATGCCTGGTAAATATTTCCAAATAAGAAGAATGTTTTCAAAACATAGATTAACCTTTTAGTTAATGTTGTTTTTTATTACTTTCTGTTTGGTCATATTTATGATATTATAATGTTATTATTAAACAGAAAATGTTTGTTTTATTATGTTAGGTCTGTTATCACTGGATTATTTTCAAAGCACCTGTAAAAATTTGGTCTTGTTAACGACATTACGTGATCATTTAATGATAATTGCTATTGGAATAAGATGAATCTTTATAAATTATACTGAATGATATGAACAAAGTCTTTGTGACGGGTTGTCGGAAATTTGTTATTTTTTCAACATACATAATTTACGGATCGCTGAGGTTTATTCGCCCGATCCCTACTGAGAGACAAGAATGTATCAGGAGACTCTTCTGTTACTCCTATACTATTCCTTGTCTTCACCATCCCGAAGGCTCCAAAATTTCAAATACTTTCAGTTATCGTTCAGACACCATTGCCTTCTCACAATCTCCTGTCTGTGTCGCGCTGAAATAGTTCGTTAAGATTTTACTTTTCGTTAATAATTTGCATTCTAAATACAAATATTGAATCTAAAAGATATTTAAATATTTCAGATTTTATTTTTCATAAGCATTGAGCAGGAAATTTAAAATAACTATATTTTTTTCCGTAATATCGCGTATGAATTTGAGTAAGAAAATATGGCGGGATTTTCTTTCAAAAACTAGGGAATGAATATTTTTCCCGGACTTTATAAATTATTCTAGAAGATGTCATGCTGATGTGTTTTTTTGTAAGATAGTGTAAAAGTGTACTGAAATATACACAAATTAACAAAATCGATCGATCTGTTATATCGACGTTCATGCATTTTCTTTGTTCGATGTTGTTAAATGAAACGGAAGTACACAATGATGAATGAGGGGAGATAATATTCGACCAGAATAAAGAAAACATGAAATGATCATATCTTCAAAAGATATTGTTCTTAACCTCCTTAAGTGCCTTGTCACATTTTATGCAGTTTACTTTGCTGTTGGAAGTCTTGCCTACGCCTCATTTAGGTAGATATGGCACAAAATGTGCACCTATAGGTATCTTGTTTTGTTACCCTCATAATTATCATTACGAGGGAAGTAATAAACGTATTTACACTTTTGGTATTTAGCTTAATTTTGTCTCCAAATGATCTTAGATCGCCTCCGAATAACCTTTTGACGTCAAACAACAATCACTTTTTTATTGTGACGTCAAATTTTTTGAATTGTTATGTCAAAGTTTAGGTGGCACGGTAGTATTTCCTGGCCCATAAGGGATAATGATAGCCTTTTTAGAATTTTCACCACTTTCTAACACTGCAAAAAATTCTACATTCACAGTTAACTGAAGTACTTTCATTTTACTATTCAGAAATGAATTTGAATATGTATCATGACCGTTTACTTTTTTTGCTATTTTTAAAAACCTAAGGCCACTAGTACTTTTAGGTATTTTATGGTGCAGTGAATACAAAATTTAAAAAAATTCTCAAAAATTCATTTTCATCTGTATGTAAAATTATTTCATATTTTTCTACACCTGATTCATCCCTCAGTTTGGGAAAGTATGTTCAGTTGATACTGTATTTTTTGTCCAATCACACTGTTTAGATACATTTACCTAAGTAGGGTACACAAAAGAGCAACCTAAATTCTGGTATACAAATACTACCGTGCCACCTTAACCAAGACATAACAAACTTGAAACCAGTCATGACACCTATGATTCATAGACTTCTTACTTTGGAACATATTACAATAAAGAATACTAGTCTGCACTCATTTCTTACCAAAAAAAATGAAACATTACATCCCTACCCCATCTGGCAGATTTTCACTTTTTTTTCATTTTACCATTTTTACTTAAGGAGTGAACAAAACCCAAATATATTATGTTTCAAATCAACACAGAAGTCAAACATGGTGATTCAGGAGGAATTATTGGATTGCCAACTATGTTTATGGTTAATCTGACTAAAAGAAACAGTTTAAAGGGAAAATTCACGATTTTTTACTTATGGTTTAAATATGTTCATTATGACATAATATATATATTCACCAAGTTTTATCGCTATATGTGCAGTAATAAAGGAGAAATTCAATATTTAATGAAAAGATATTAACTACTTCCTGTAGGTCGTGACGTTTTCTCCTGGTTTTTGCATGCCGGGATTTAAAATACAATCATTAAAAGTCTTGGTTTTTAAT
The DNA here is from genome assembly GCF_965363235.1 of Mytilus galloprovincialis. Taxonomy (NCBI): domain Eukaryota; kingdom Metazoa; phylum Mollusca; class Bivalvia; order Mytilida; family Mytilidae; genus Mytilus; species Mytilus galloprovincialis. The sequence goes on along the minus strand of NC_134838.1, from coordinate 19,515,571 downwards.
CATATTTTAACGTAATCGTAAGCGCGCCGATGACTTATGCTTTATCTAAATAACCATCCGATAATAAGAAGATAAAACGCACAGGCGTTCAATTGTACATATTCATGAGATAAATTTTCTATGTTAAACGTATATATTCGAATTATTTTTGTAGACAACACAAAAAGTTATAAATTTATTTTTAATTAATATATTTTCGGACTGATAAGGTGAACAAAGTAAAGTACAATAATCTGTAAAGACAATATGTTGGTGTACTCTTATTGACCTTTTACTATCTCTGCTATGACTTGGTTGATACGATGTGTGTATTCACGGTTCTGTGGCAATACTCGTAGATGGCTTGTTGAAAGGTAAATTGTTATTTGCACTTCGGTATTTAACCACGCCTCAAGGGCACACCTTGCCAGGTGTGACTGTCTATTCGGATCAGTGAATTATAAGACAAGGGAGCATTCAATACACATATTTAAAATATATATTCAAGTTGGTGACAAATAAAAATTGATCGTCGTGGAATTATTTAATTATGTTTGGTGCTATTATTTATTTGAATTCAAATAAGTTAATTTACTAAGAAATACACAATTTTCGGTTAAAGACGGGAAACTTAAATCATATGTCCGATTGAAATGATTTACACCTTTTGTCCTTGATTGGTGTCTAATAAAAAGGAGAACTTAGAAATTATAAATAGCTTTACCAAAGTATTTTTATTTGTCTTTATTAGGCAAATAAATGAATGAGAACACTTAGATTTAGACTTTTTAAAAGCCACGTATAAATTAATAACTGGAACTCACTGAAGATAACTCTACCGAAGCGGAATATAATATGAACGAATAAAGAAAAAAATATTTTTCTAAATGAGAAGTTTTAAAAAATTGACAGCAAATTTAAGGTCTTCTTGGAATGGAATCGAAAAATTACGAATAGATATTCTTTAAGTGTGAAAAACGTCAACCAAATTTAATCATAATCGGGGACGTCCTTATTAAAATAGTCTTCGTCTCACAGCGTATAATACTTAATAACTATTTGACCAAAGATGTTTAAAAACAAAAGACAACGAATTTAATGTCATCTTTCCCTATTTTTGAATGTAATTATAAGTCTGTTTAACTGGCAAGAATACCCCTAAAGCGGACAAATATCTGACAAGCAGTTTATTCTTTAAATTTGCTGTCATTGAATATCAAGAAAGAAAATAAATCCTGAAAATGATTTGAAACTTTAATACTCAATAGCTTTCCTAGAAAATTTCACATCCCTCGGGGATTATTAGTGTACGTCCAGTTGCATATGTCGGAACAATTGTGGTGATGACGAGTTTCTTTCTTTATTCGAGAACAATCTAATTGATATATAAATCTGTGATTTTACTATGTTCATAACTTCGATGAACCAAAGCAAGTTATAGATCGACCTGTATTTAAATCAAATTGGTCCTCTTCTTCTTCTTCTTTTGGTATACAATAGTCTATCGAATTGGATGATCTCATACTGTTGGTATACGTGGACTAGTCTATTTACAAAACTTTTATCCCAATTTGCACAAAATGTATGTTTTTTTCTTATGTTCAATGTATACATGTATATATTTTAAATTGCGCTGTAGTTCCGTAACATTCTATCCGGGCGTATAAACGAATCGTCGACAAGTGCGCACATTTTTTTAATCAACATTTCTGGAATGATCCAACTATGTCCTTTACTATTGACAACGAGTAAATATTACATTTTCCCAGAGACATATAATACAATTATATGTCTCTGATTTTCCCAAATTAACCCTTGGAAAAATACGTATATTTGTATGTCTTCAATTTTTTTATTTTTTTTTTATTGTATCAATTTTTTTTTATAAATAATATTCTTTACGCCAGAAATTTTATTTAAAAACAAGCGTATGAGTTAAGTAATGACTAGTATATTATATCACTTTCGGACACGCAAGACAGAGATGTATATTATACATGCACCTGATAGTTCAAAATGGAAAGTTATAAGTTATCGGCCGTGTACACTGATCAATACCTACAGAAGTGAAACGATGCATGAACTTGCAAGCCCGACAGGAAATCGCTTGAATACCTGGACGTGTCACCGTACACCCCTCATAATACCTTTGGGAGTAATACCTTAAGCCATGCGGGTGATCAGTGGAGCGAAGATCCTAATTTATTTGAATAAAGTATATTACTTTAAAGAATTATGAACGAATTAGATTTTCGAAAACAATTTTCACGGAACACTTATTTATGATTTGAACTTTGACTTTTTAACTAATTCCAATATTAACAGTTTAAAAATAACAGACTATATGGTTATTAAAAAAATAAGAACATTTTCCGTATCAAGTTAGTTAGTCAGATAAAACAACCGTACGATTGACAAGATATCGACACGTAATTAAGACTACATCGGTTACTGTAGTTTTGTTTCTTTGTGGTTTATAGACATATCGTGATTTTTGTTTGGACAAGATAACAAAATGGAGGAAGGCAGAGAACTGATACTCAAAATTTAAAATCGATGGTGATCTCTTATCTAGCGGAATAAAACTTTAATATTTATAAATTTGAGCATTTTTATATAGAATGGACATAATATCAATTTTTGATTTTTTTGCCAAGTTTCCCTTTAAGCACCAAATCATGAAAACTGATATTAAAGTCCATTCCACATTTTACAGCATGCCTTATATTACTTTAAACATTTCCAGATTATGAGGGCAATACAACAAGAGTCTTTAGATTGCAGTTAACTATTATTCCAAAATCTGTTTGACAATACATGTACTAGAATACATCTCTATGTTGACTGTTTGTCTATTTCTCATGTATGCATTAAGTTAAATTATGTCCCCTTACATAATCAATTTGCCTTTATTGTGCTTTTCACTGTCAGAAAATATTAACAACTAATGGTATTTGCATGGAAAATTAATAAACCATTTAATCTTACTGATATAGCATCATAAATACATTCTTTGTCAAAAATAATGTCTAGTTAATGTACAGAAACCCCTATTTCTATCTCTTTTTCAGACCAATATGAGAGATAAATGACTAAGTAAGAACCCCTTAACCACTTACTGGTTCCCGAAAAGCTCCTTCTGGTGTCATTTTACATTAGAACTACAAATTAAACCTCAAGAAAACTAGTATAGCTGTACTTGTGTTGAAAAAAATAAGAAATTATGCAATTTATTTATTTCGGTGAAAATAATAGGATGTACATGCAACCGAAGAATGTCGCGTCTCAAATTTCAGTGGTTGCACATGTGTCAGACACTGCGAAAAGTTAAAGCGAGCCTTTATAATTAAAAATATTTTCCAAGTTACATAGAAATAATGAAGTTCTACTTTCTAGGTAAATTTTTACATTATTACCTACACATCAGCCAAAATTTGCTGAATCAGCAATTTTTACTCTCAGGGGTGGAATTTAAGGCTTGTTTTTATCATAGTTGCCCTTAATCAACTTTTTATTGATAAACTTACAAATTGCATGGGTAAAAAAAGTTCCTTTATTGATTTAGTGTAAACATATATATCCCCCTTAAGGTGGCACGGTAGTATTTCCTGGCCCATAAGGGATAATGATAGCCTTTTTAGAATTTTCACCACTTTCTAACACTGCAAAAAATTCTACATTCACAGTTAACTGAAGTACTTTCATTTTACTATTCAGAAATGAATTTGAATATGTATCATGACCGTTTACTTTTTTTGCTATTTTTAAAAACCTAAGGCCACTAGTACTTTTAGGTATTTTATGGTGCAGTGAATACAAAATTTAAAAAAATTCTCAAAAATTCATTTTCATCTGTATGTAAAATTATTTCATATTTTTCTACACCTGATTCATCCCTCAGCTTGGGAAAGTATGTTCAGTTGATACTGTATTTTTTGTCCAATCACACTGTTTAGATACATTTACCTAAGTAGGGTACACAAAAGAGCAACCTAAATTCTGGTATACAAATACTACCGTGCCACCTTTAGGGAACCTGTGTGATTCTATCAATAATGGTGGACAAATTTGCATACAAGTGTAAATTTGTCTATGCCCTTACCCTCAGGCGTTAAACGGTCATTTTCATCTACCGTTAGCGTCAAATTGGTTAAAATTTTACCGGGATTTGTGAAAATATTCTCACTCCCTGGTGTTGGGGTTGGGATTGTCCTTGTAAATATTGAACATTGTAAATAAGTTAGAGACACATCTCTATTAATCGCAATAGGAAGTGAACCTGGACTCCACTGTACGGTACCCTCACAGCTCTTGAGAGATTCTTTGAATAACTGAGGAATTTACCAGTACATAAATACATACATACATTGTACATGAAGCATTGGTTACACACATGAGGGTGGGTCTTTTCACTATCAAATACCACTGATCACGCAAAAAAAAGACCAACCATTAAGAAAAAAAGGTGATATTATACAACATGTACAATAAAACGATAAAATTAATTAATATACAAATAATTAAATTACTTTTTAGATTTTGATACATGCATAATTTTTATCTGAAAGTCGATATCATAATCGATTTAAAGAAAAATGTATGTATATATATATTTCAAATATATTCATAATTAGTAATCAGTTTAAGTATCCTCGATCTCTGTTTATTGGTTGGATTTAACTTAAATATATTATATGTAGGTCACATTTTAATATGACGTGCTTCTTTCGCTTTTAGAACAAACCCATGCTCTGAATCTAATAAAATTTGTTTGCACATGCGTATATTTACATTTTTTGTACCTCTGCAGAATAATGTATTTTATCAAATTGGCATGCATTTAATATATTTCATTAACTTAAAGCAATTCCAAACTTTTAAATGATGCACATATTGTTTCTAATTCATGAAGTATGGCTGTCATGTGTTGCACTTCGAAATTAACAAATTTGACCTAGATACGACAACCGTTCATGCTGGCTGTTTAAAACTCCTTCCTCTGAAAAATCACGTCAGTCATTTGCTTGTTTACAAACATAAAAGGGAGGTTCATGGAAGAGCCTACACAAACGCTCTTCTTTTATGCACATCGGACATAGAAATTACATATAGGCACTATATTCATGTTATTTTAGCCCTCACTATCGCTCGGTCAAAAATTATCATGAATATAATGCCTACCCATGTAAAAACTACTATAAAGTATAGCTTGCATCAATTATTTCTAAATTTATAACTATTAAAGATGCAAATTAATTTTTGGGGTGTTCAGTGGTGGTAAGACCTAACGCACACATTGACCTTTAATAACTGATGTATAATGCTTGCTTAACTTTTAGAAATATTTGCTATAAACTGTACAAGTATTGAAAAATGCTTTTTTGTTTGACAGGTTGTTGTCTCTTTGACACATTTTCAATTTTATATGATCATCCATATGGAGCTTTTTCTCTCAAAAAATTATGTCTTAAAGCAACCATCTTGACATTACAAAATATGATGTGTTTTCCCTCAAAACAACTGAGGAATTTCATTATTTGAATTGACTTGGAACAGCCACATGTTTACGATAAAAACTTTACCTCTGGAAAGTTAATGCTCATTTCATGAATAAGCAGTACATTGCTTTAAACATAATGTATTTATTTATAATATTTCTTTCAAAATAATAAAACTGAACCAAAAACAGGGGAGTAAATAATGGAATCTTAATTGAAACTTTAAAATTTAAGGTTGTTGACCCATCCAACTATTTACAAAAGAAATTGGATACTGGGTTTAATATGAAATGTATGATCATATTAAAAAGGATATGAATATTGAGTAACAAATTTATTTTCTTTTGTAGCCAATCAAATTTTGATGGAAAAATCCCATTTGATTTTGAATCATGGATAGATTTATCAGAATGCTGCAGTGTGTACAAAGACAAAGAATTGGGTAAGAAGGACCATAGAGAATAATGTTGTAACTCAGTACCTAGATAGTATTAGATATTAGAGAGGTCTTGATACAATGTAACTGCTAATATATTTAGAAAGCTGTAGTGTATACAAAAATCAATAGTTAAAGTGACCGAGCATAGTTTCTTTGCAATTATTATTAACAGTACCAAATCTGTTGCTTAATATCATTAAAGAACTACCGTAGTACTATATGGGATAAATGTCAGAGAGCAATTTAAACATGATAAACAGTCAGGCGTACATACATGTATGGAAAAAATGTTTGTCAGATAACACCCTTAAGCAATCATGAATAATATTCATACAGTTGATACTTATTAAGTACTATGATGATGAGTTAAAATTAAACATTGAAGTTTTTGATTCAATGCATATTTTATATTTATATCAAATTATTTAAAGTTTAAAATGTCAGACTATTTAAACCAGTTAAAAACGTTTTGTGTATTCCCTATTCAGTCTTTCAAACAGAAAATACACATTTCCCTAGTCAAGTTAGGATGGGTGAAAAGAAGACTTGTTCATTCTCTTGAATTATTTTTTCAGTAAATGTGATATCAATGGAGGTGACTTACTTTATCTGTGGTGTGGTATTTGGAGTGCTAGTAAGGTCTAGAGTTTGGGATTATGCCATTACTGTCTCAGTAATCCACATATTACTCTCCTGTCTAGGTAAGAATAAAAGTATTTTATCCATTACAAATTTTTAGCTCACCTGTCCAGAAGGGCCAAGTGAGCTTTTCTCATCACTTGTCGTCCATCTTCGTTAACTTTTACCAAAATTTCATCTGAAACTACCAAGACAAATTTTACCAAACTTTGTCACAATCATCATTAGTGCATCTTGTTAAAAAAAAAACAACGGTTTGATTGATGTACAAAATAATAAACAAAAAACAAACATGATAAACAGCAACAAACGACCACCACTGAATTACAGGCTCCTGACTTTTAACAGGCACATATAAAATGTTCATCATATTGGTACTAGGAACAAAAAAAAAGAAAGATACAAAGTACCAATCTCAGATTTCTCACAGTTATTTAGTTATTATTTAGTTCCATCTTATTTCAGTAAATTCACACATCTGTGCATTATATATTTGACTCTTTTCAGTGATGTTGGCGTTTCCCATGAATTGGTCATGGTGGGTGTGCCTAGGTAAGCAAAAGTTGTATGATTACTTGAGTAAATTCAGGTTTTTTTTAAAATTAAAAATATAAGTCAGTTGATATGTTTAAGAGTTTTCCATATCAATTGTCATAAGAATGTTGGATTATTTGTTCATTCAGGTTACTTTCTCAATTGGTTTTTTTTTATTGATAATTAATTTACACATATTCTTTACAACTAGATTCATATTCACTCTAATATTTAGTTTTCTGTCAAAACTTTGAGATTTATTAGCTGCATGCATTCCCGTGATATAGCATTGTTGTCGAGCCTGCAACTTTTGTTGCAGAAAGCTCGACATAGGTATAGTGATCCGGCGGTGGCTGCGTTAGCACACTTCTTAAAAGCTTTATATTTTAGAAGGTGGAAGACCTGGATGCTTCATACTTTGTATATAGATGCTTCATGATACAAAGTTTCCGTCAGTCACATGTCCAATGTCCTTGACCTCATTTTCATGGTTCAGTGACCACTTCAAAAAAAAGTTCAAATTTTTTGTAATATTGAATTCTCTCTTATTATAAGTAATAGGATAACTATATTTGATATGTGTGTACCTTGCAAGGTCCTCATGTCTGTCAGACAGTTTTCACTTGACCTCGGCCTCATTTCATGGATCAGTGAACAAGGTTAAGTTTTGGTGGTCGTCCATATCTCAGATACTATAAGCAATAGGGCTAGTATATTCGATGTATGAAAAGGACTGTAAGGCGTACATGTCCAACTGGCAGGTGTCATCTGACCTTGACCTCATTTTCATGGTTCAGTGGTTATCGTTAAATTTTTGTGTTTTGGTCTGTTTTTCTCATACTATATGCAATAGGTCTACTATATTTGTTGTATGGAATGATTTTAAGGTGTACATGTTTAGCGGGCAGATGTCATGTGACCTTGACCTCATTTTCATGGTTCAGTGGTCAAAGTTAAGTTTTTTAGTTTTGGTCTTTTTATCTAATACTATATATGCCATAACTCAACTATATTTGGTGTATGGAAATATTTTATGATCTTTATGTTAATTGCGTAGGTTTTATTTGACCGTGATCTCATATTTACGGTTCATTGCACAGTGTTAAGTTTTTGTGTTTTGGTCTATTTTTCTTAAACTATAAGTAATGGGTCAACTATATATGTTGTATAGAAGCATTGTTAGCTGTACATGTCTGCCTGGCATGGTTCATCTGACCTTGACCTCATTTTCAAGGTTCATTGGTCTTTGTTTAGTTATCTTGGTTAATGTTAAGTTTATGTGACAGTTGTAATAAAGCTTAGCTGTATACTTAGGACTATCAACATAATATCAATGATTAGTATAGAAGGCGAGACATTTCAGCGTGTGCACTCTTGTTTTTGAAAAGTTTTGGCATTCAAATTTAATTTATTCAAATGAATTATCATATTACTTCTGAAGGTTACACATTCAAGTCATATAAACAGTCTAATTTCAGCTCACCTAAAAAGCTAGGTAAACATTTGAAATAGCTGGAGATGGGGGCTTCTTTATAAACATTTAAAAATATTTTTTGACCACTATCGTGTTTCAGACTTATATCTGCTGTCCAACCAAAATTGCTATCATTGCAACAAAAGGACATAACTCCACTACTGTTGACAAGTGGATGTTTTTATATAAATGTGGCTAACATTACTCTTAAAAAACTTTAAAAGCAGTAATCCAATTCCATTTAAAGACTACTGTTATATATAATATGTTTGATTACCTCCCTTTCACTGCTTAAAAATTATGTATTAAGACATGATGATTGTCTTGAGATGATTACCTGTAAATTTATTTTTAAAAGTTACTATTAATTAATATTAAAGGGAAACTTCGCAAAAAAATCAAAAATTGATATTATGTTTATTCTGTATAAAAATGCTCAAATTCATAGATATTAAAGTTTTATTCTGCTAGATAAGAGATCACCATCGATTTTAAATTTAGAGTATCAATTCTCTGCGGTCGGCCATTTTGTCACCTTCTCCGATTTGCAGTCAAGATATGTCTAAGGACCAAAACTACAGTAAGCCGATGTAGTCGTAATTGCGTGTCGATATCTCGTCAATCGTACGGTTGTTTTATCCGACTTGTTAACAAACTTGATACGGAATTTTTTTTTTTTTTTTTTTTAAATAACCAGAATCTGTTATTTTTAGACTGATAATATAGGAATTAGTGAAAAAGTCAAAATTTCAAATCATAAATAAGTCTTCCGTGAAACTTGAATTGTTTTCGGAAATCTAATTAGTTCATAATTCTTTTATGTAATAAACTTTATTCAAATAAATAAGGATCTTCGCTCCACTGATCACCCGCATGGCTAAAGGTATTACTCCCAAAGGTATTGGAGGGGGTGTGAGGTGACACGTCCAGGTATTCAAGCGATTTCCTGTCGAGTTTGCAAATTCATGCATCGTTTCACTTCTTATGTACACGGCCGATAACTTATAACTTTCCATTTTGAACTATTAGGTGGATAATATACATCTCTATCCTGCGTGTCCGAAAGTGATATTACTAAACTCATACGCTTGTTTATGAATAACATTTCTGGTGAAAAGAAATTTATTTATAAAATATAAATAATACCAAAAAAAAACAAACAGATTTGATGAAATAAAAATCTATATACGTATTTTTTCCAAGTGTAAATTTGGTAAAATGTAATATATACTCGTTGTCAATGGTGAAGGCCAGAAATATTGATTTAAAAAAATGTACGGACTTCTTCGTACGACCATTCGTATATACGCCTGGATTATAAGTTACGGAACTATAGCGCAAATTAAAATATATACATGTATACATAGAACATAAGAAAGAAACATACATTTTGCGTAAATTGGGGTAAAAGTTTTGTAAAATGTTCATGTATGCCAACAGTATGTAATCATCAAATGTCGATAGACTATTGTATACCAAAAGAAGAAGAAGAGATTTAAATACTGGTCGATATATAACTTTATTTGGCTCATCGAAGTTATGGACATTTATATATCAATTAGATTGTTCTCGAAAAAAGGAAGAAATTCGCCATCATCACAATTGTTCCGACATGCATGTAATATATATACGCAACTGGAAGTACACTAATACCGAGGGATGTGAATATTTTCCAGGAAAACTATAGAGTATCAAAGTTTCAAATCAATTTCGGGATTTATTTTCTCTCTTGATATTCAATGACAGCAATTTGCAGAATAAACTGCTTGTCCGCTTTACTGGTATACTTGCCAGTTGAAACAGACTTATAATTACATTAAAAAATAGGGAAAGATGACATTTAATTCGTTAATTTTTTTTTTTATACATCGTTGGTCAAATAGGTAAAGTATTATATATAGTTACGGTGTGAGACGAAGAGTATTTTAAGAAGGACATTCCCGATTATGCATAAATTTTGTTGATGTTTTTCACACTTGAAAAGCATATCTGTTCGTAATTTGTTGATTCCATTCCAATTAGATCCTTTAATTTCCTGTCAATTTTTTAAAACATCTTTTTTCAAATATCTGAAGTATTCATGTGTTGTGAGATTTAAAATATTTTGATGAGCACATTAATTCCTAATAAGGTAATTAAAGATCACTTTTGATTGACTAAAATATATAATTGCAATTGTTAATGATCTGTTTGAAATATTTAAGGCTGCCGATCCTAATTTGAAATAGTACAATTTTTAGTTCATAAACTCGTGTTTAGAAGGCTATTTTTATTTATAAATACTTCAATTAAAATAATTCAGTATTTTATCGTTACTAAAGTATTCAAAAGTCATAATTCATTAAAAGTGATCTTATGCAAAATATAAAAATATACAACAGCTATCCAGTTATTGTGCAATCTTATTATTCCCGTTAATTAATTTTAATTATTTTTTTTTACATTCATGTGTCTGTAACTTTGTCTGACTCCCGTTTACAATTGATACGAAATGATCTTCACACCTGAAATGCCAGTGAACCGTGACGCCTAGATTTCACTGAATGAGGATCAAAAGATTAGAATTACATAATGCTAATCTTTTAATTACCTTGAGTTAAACTACGCATTCCACATTCTTTAGGTGTCACAAAACAATACACATTTTATTGTTTCCACCGTACAAGCAAGTGAAAATGATTGCTGGAATGAAGCAAAAAGGGCAGAATACAAACATGTATTTTTAATACACTATCGATCATGTCAGTTTCATATGTTTGTTTAAAGTATTTTTAGAAAAAAAATCATAAAAATGTTCTATTGTATGATTTACTTTTATTATTAAAATTCGTTTTAAAAAATCCACACGATCTAATTTTAAAAGTTGCATGGCTATCACTTATTTTTCGTTGGTTAATAGCTACACCAAAAGTCGTCGATGCGCTTTAAATCGCGTTATTAGATGGTTAACGAACAAGACTTAAATGAGATATTTTCACTCCCGGCATGCATCAAAGACTTAAACTACGTCACATAAGTCAGGAAGTTTCAAAAAATAAAATTAATAATTTCCAATTTTCTTCTTTATTAGATTTCATTTCAAAATAAAACTTGGTGAATATGTTTTTTATGGTATTATGAACATAATAAGATGAAAAGTGAAAAATCGCGAATTATCCCTTTAATTTTAACCATGACTGTATGTCATTTTATATTTTAATATTTTATGATGTTTTTAAATGAGTAGTTATTGTTGCAAACTCCATTAGAAATTTGAATTTAGATTATTTTTGGAATAAGGGATTTCAGAATTCAGAAATTAAAAGGAAAATTTCTTCAGATATTATTTTTTTAGTGGATTGAAATTCAATAGCATAGTGTATTGCTCAAAAGCAAAATAAAAATTTTAAGTTCATTAGACCACATTCATTCTGTGTCAGAAACCTATTCTGTGTCTAATCACAATCCAAATTCAGAGCTGTATCAAGCTTGAATGTTGTGTCCATACTTGCCCCAACTGTTCAACCTCTGCTGTCGTATAAAGCTGCGCCCTGCGGAGCATCTGGTATTTGTTTCTACATTTGTATTAACGTTTTTAATTTTTGTTACTACAATGTATAGTTAACATTACAGTAAGCATTTATTACCTTCTTTAACAAAGAGCTCTGATTCTTTTGTTCTATTTCAACTGGGTTTCTCCCTGAATGGTTTAGGACAAAACATTTATTGCAAAAAATGAAAACCATATTAATTTTATTTCTTAGAAATAAAAAAAATCTACAATGAATTGTGATTCCGTGTGGTATTTATAATTGTTGCCATGGCAGTTTTGATTCATTGACTGACTAATTTAATATTTTTTACAGTCTGTTTTAAAGTTATGTGCTTCCCAAAGGTTTGAAAAGATATTTTAAACTACTCCAAGATTTCATCATGTCATGAAATCAGAATCTCAAAAAACACACCTGATTAATAGATTAAATTTGTCTTTTTTAAGGATGTGGTTTAGCAGTGTTGATTTTGGTGGGAGAAGCTGTTGGATTTGCAAGAAGAAAGAAATCTTTAACCAAAGTTAATCCAGAACCATCACAAACAAACATAAGTTACCTCTACAGAAAAGGATAAATAGTAAACATAATCTACAATCTGTATAGAGGAAGAGAGATGTACTTCCAGTAGCAGAAATTGACCTTCTTCCAACTTTTAATAGTCTTTGGACTACGAACATAAGGCCCTTTACATATATTACAAGTTGATTCAAAATGTCTGACTGCACGATACTTTATGAAAAAATAAGAGTACCTTAAGTGATTTCTTTCAGTAGAAATAATTGGCTTTATAACAACTTTTTAGGAAAATATTTTCTAGTGTCCTACATAAATAATTTAATATGCTGAAAACTGCAAATAACTTGAAAAAAATGGTGATTATTTGTAATTTCAGTTGTGCTGATATCAAATAACGATTTTTTTTTTTTTATTTTCTATAATTTTAGAAGGTTTTAAGATTTGTACATGGGCAATTTGTCATGTAATTTATCATGTAATACATATCCTAATTGAAAAAAAAAGGAAATCAAGAAAATATGTTTATAATTTATATGACTAATGGGCTGTGAGAAACCAGAAGTTGTTAAAAATATTGTTATGTGATAGTCAGTCTCTGGACTAAAAGATTTTTAAAAACAGATGAGTGCAAGTTAATGTTGTGAATCATTAATTTTGCCAGTTTTATACAATATACATGTGCAATGAACACTGCAATATTATATTTTTGCTTTATTTTGTAATTATGATTCCCTTTTAGGCATCTTTAATTAACAATAAAAATATTATTGTGTTGTAACTTATTTCTTACTGGATAATTCATGTATGTAGACCTAATATTTCTTTCAAAATGATTTTTGATGGAGAATTGATGTCTCATTGGCAATCTTACCAAATTTTCTTATTTTCATATTTAGATAAAATAGATATTTGATTTTTAATTTGTGCATTGATTGCTCTCTAATTTTCATATACCAAAATATGCCTTTTTTCAAATTCAATATTTTACATCTGTCATAACTGGCTAACACCTAGATAATTTCAGTTTTAAAAATGCCTTCAAATTGTTCAAAAAGTAAGATACCAAAAATACTGAACTCAAAAAGAATTCAAAATGGAAAACAACTGTCATATTTCTTACTTGGTACAGGCATTTCCTTATGTAGATTCCTGATAATGGATTAAACCTAGTTTTATAGCTAGCGTAAACCTCTCACTTGTATGACAGTCACATAGAATTCGATTAATTTGACGACTTGGAGCAAAACATAATCCTTATCAAGCTTCAAAATGTTGTTACCGATGACAAAAGGAAGGTTGATATAAAAAAGAATATGTGGTATGATTGCCAATGAGAAAACTCTCCACAAGAGACCAAATGACACAGAAATTAACAACTATTGGTCACTGTACTTTACTCAAATGAGTATCATTAACACCCTAATTTATGTACAAAAAATTTGAACAAAAAATAAATATGTAACACATCAACAAATGACAACCAATGAATTACAGGCTCCTGACTTGGGACAGGCACATGCATACAGAATGTGGCAGAGTTAAACATGTTAGTGGGATCCGAATCCTCCTAGGACAATGGGACAATGGTGTAACAATACAGCATAAGAACAAACTAAAAAAATCAGTTGAAAAAGGCTTAACTCATCAGATTGATACAAATAGAAATACATCTAGTAAAAACGCTGTGTGGAAGTGACAGGGTTAAGTTGGATATTGATTAATTTTCACTGCCACAATTTTTACCAAAGGGCAATTCTTATTTGGAGTTATTTCCCTTGAAATAATAAAAAAAAAACTTTAAATATATTACATTCTTTAGAAGCTAATATTTAAATTAGCATTGCAGAAGATCCTGTTTTTCTCAGACTATTTATACTGAATCAATTGGATGTTGGATGTGTATTGACTTATATTTTAATCTCAGATACTTGAATTTTAGTATGTTAATATTATTGGCTATGAACTAGCTTTCAGTAACTGCAAGTATTTTAACTCATAAAGTTGTGTTTGACATTAATTTTTACGACCCCAAAAAATTTTGCAGTCTATATTGGTATCATGTCTTCGTCGTCCGAAGACATTTGGTTTCCTGACAATAACTTTAGTATAAGTTGATATAAATCTTTGAAATTTAAACACAAGATTTATAACCACAAAAGGAAGGTTGGGATTGATTTTTGGGGGTTATTATCCTAACATTTTAGGAATTAGGGGCCAAAAAGGGCCCAAATAAGCATTTTTCTAGATTCCAGACAATAACTTGTGGAATGGTGTATGGATCTCTCTGAAATTATACCACAAGTTTCCATACCACAAAGGGATGGTTAGGATTGACTTTAGAGGGTTATGGCTTAAACCGTTCAGGAATTAAAATGGAAACAAGGGTTTCCATGTTAATGGACAATTGAGACAATTTAAAAGCAGTGTAAGGGAGGTAATCAAAACACAACATTGTTTTGGAATTATCTCACGTACTCTGCTTTTAAATAATGTATAAAGAAATGTTGTATTGTCTTGAGGTGATTTATAGCTGTCAATTTATTTTTAGAAGTTACTTTAAATTAATTTTAGCCATGATTATGTATGTCATTTTCTATTTTAATACTTATATGATGTATTTAAATGGGTAATTATGGATGCAAACTCCATTGGAAATTTGAATTGAGATTATGACCATATCTTGAGGGAAAGAATTATATTTTTGGGAAAAAGGGGGTGGGGTATTAAAAAAAGAAATTGTTTGGGTGGGACATTTTTTATCCTTTCAGATTTCAGAATTTTGGTTCTGGGTTGGACCTCTGTGGTCGTATACAGCTGCACTCGGCGAAGCAATTTATTGTAAGTTGTTTTATCAGGGGTTTTTTTTTCAAGGAGAAACACCAATTATTAATTTGGTACAATATGATGGGTGGCTGCTGTCAAGGGTTTTATGTGCAATAACCTATAAACTGTTCAACAATACCAGTCTGAGTAAAATCATACCTCATAGCGCTCCCTTTCTTTAGCTCGCTCACCTGACCAGAAAGGTCAGGTGAGCTTTTCTCATCACTTGGCGTCCGGCATCTGTTGTCTGTCGTCCGTAGACTTTAACCAAAATCTTCTCCTCTGAAACTACTGGTCCAAATTAATCCAAACTTGGCCACAATCATCATTGGGGTATCTTGTTAAAAAAAGTGTGTCCGTGACCCGTCCAACCAATCAAGATGGCCACCATGGCTAAAAATAGAACATAGGGGTAAAATGTAGATTTTGGCTTATATCTCTAAAACCAAAGCATTAAATTGAGCAAGTATGACATGGGGTAAAATTGTTTATTAGGTCAAGATCTATCTGCCCTGAAATTTTCCGACAATTCGGACAACCCGTTGTTGGGTTACTGCCCCAGAATTAGTAATTTAAGAAAAATTTTTCGTCGTATATTGCTATCACGTTGGCGTCGGCGGCGTCGTCGTCGTTGTCGTCGTCGTCGTCCGAATACTTTTAGTTTTCGCACTCTAACTTTAGTAAAAGTGAATGGAAATCTATGAAATTTTAACACAAGGTTTATTACCACAAAAGGAAGGTTGATATTGATTTTGGGAGTTTTGGTCCTAACATTTTAGGAATTAGGGGCCAAAAAGGGCCCAAATAAGCATTTTCTTGGTTTTCGCACTATAACTTTAGTTTAAGTTAATAGAAATCTATGAAATTTTGACACAAGGTTTATGACCACAAAAGAACGGTTGGGATTGATTTTGGGAGTTTTGGTTTCAACAGTTTAGGAATTAGGGGCCAAAAAAGGGCCCAAATAAGCATTATTCTTGGTTTTCGCACAATAACTTTAGTTTAAGTAAATAGAAATCAATGAAATTTAAACACAATGTTAATGACTACAAAAGGAAGGTTGGTATTGATTTTGGGAGTTTAGGTCCCAACAGTTTAGGAATTAGGGGCCAAAAAGGGACCCAAATAAGCATTTTTCTTGGTTTTCGCACCACAACGTTAGTATAAGTAAATAGAAATCTATGAAATTTAAACACAAGGTTTATGACCATAAAAGGAAGGTTAGTATTGATTTTGGGAGTTTTGGTCCCAACAGAATAAGGGGCCCAAAGGGTCCAAATTAAACTTTGTTTGATTTCATCAAAATTGAATAATTGGGGTTCTTTGATATGCCGAATCTAACTGTCATGACTGTGTATGTAGATTCTTAACTTTTGGTCCCGTTTTCAAATTGGTCTACATTAAGGTCCAAAGGGTCCAAAATTAAACTTAGTTTGATTTTGACAAAAAATGAATCAGTTAGGTTCTTTGATATGCTGAATCTAAAAATTTACTTAGATTCTTGATTATTGGCCCAGTTTTCAAGTTGGTCCAAATCGGGGTCCAAAATTAAACTTTGTTTGATTACATCAAAAATTGAATAAATGGGGTTCTTTGATATACCAAATCTAACTGTATATGTAGATTCTTAATTTTTGGTCCAGTTTTCAAATTGGTCTACATTAAGGTCCAAAGGGTCCAAAATTAAACTAAGTTTGATTTTAACAAAAATTAAATTCTTGGGCTTATTTGATATGCTTTATCTAAATATGTACTTTGATTTTTAGATTATGGGCCCAGTTTTCAAGTTGGTCCAAATCAGGATTCCATATCAAGTATTGTGCAATAGCAAGAAATTTTCAATTGCACAGTATTGCACAATAGCAAGAAATATCTAATTGCACAATATTGTGCAATAGCAATTAATTTTCAATTGGAGTTATCTTTCTTTGTATAGAATAGTAGTTGATAATATATGTTGGAAATTTGCCAGACATGACTATGATGTCATTTTCTATTTTTATTTGCCAATAACTTTATGTAAATAACTTCATTGGAAATTTGCCAATATAAAATGTTGCTGATGAAGCTTTTTTTCCTTATCTTATCTAAAATGTTTTTAGATAATGTATGTTGGACATTTGCCAGACATGACTATGATGTCATTTTCTATTTTTATTTGCCAATAACTTTATGTAAATAACTTCATTGGAAATTTGCCAATATAAAATGTTGCTGATGAAGTTTTTTTTATTGTTTTATACAATAAACAATGTATATTCACTTTTACTACCAACCAATCTTTACCATTCAGTGATAACAAGCACTTTATTTTACATTTTAATATTTTATGATGTATTTAAAAGAGTAGTTATTGTTGCAAACTTCATTAAAAATTTGAATTGATATCAGTTTTGGAAAAAGAGAAACGGGGATGTGAAAAAAAGGGGGGGGGGGGGTTTAAATTTTTCTCATTTCAGATTTCATAAATAAAAAGAAAATTTCTTCAAACATTTTTTTGAGAGGATTAATATTCAACAGCATAGTGAATTGCTCAAAGGCAAAAAAAAACTTTTAAGTTCATTAGACCACATTCATTCTGTGTCAGAAACCTATGCTGTGTCAACTATTTAATTTTAGATTTAAAAAGTTTGAAGAAGAAATCTTTAATTGATTTGCAAAATCTTGACATTTGTTTTGTGTAAAAAAAAACCATGTAATGTCAAAAATTTGATCACAATCCAAATCAGAGCTGTATCACGCATGAATGTTTTGTCCATACTTGCCCCAACTGTTCAGGGTTCGACCTCTGCGGTCTTATAAAGCTGCGCCCTGCGGAGCACCTGGTTGGTTATTATCTTGAATATTATTATAGATAGAGATAAACTGTAAACAGCTTTAATGTTCAGCAAAGTAAGATCTACAAATAAGTCAACATGACCAAAATTGTCAATTGACCCCTTAAGGAGTTATTGCCCATTATAGTCAATTTTTAACAATTTTCATAAATTTTTGTAAATTTTTACAAAATATTTTCCACTAATTATTTGGCCAAGTTCATTATAGATAGAGATAATTGTAGCAACAAGAATGTTCAGTAAAGTAAGATCTTCAAACACATCACCATCACCAAAGCACAATTTTATCATGAATTTATCCGTGTCCATTGTTTAATATGCACATAGACCAAGGTGAGCCACACAGGCTCTTGAAAGCCTCTAGTTTATATGACTCTTGATATATAAATAAATGATAGCAAGTGAGAGGTTTGATTTTAATCAGACTAAACCACTAGTTTCTAAATTTGACACCTCTTTCTAATTTTATCAGCAATCAAAGCCGGATTAGAATGGTATTGTGAATCTTTTAGAGTATATCCAATCTAAGGCATTTTCATCTGGCAATAGTATTAAAACATTGACTTTTCTACACAAGCATGAAGAAGCTGGTATTGCTTTGTTTCATACAAAAAAATGTCCAGTGTAGATACAAGTTTCTTGTATAGGGAGAGATAAATCCTATTTTGTAAAAAATCACTCTGATTCAAACAAAATATTCTCTGAAACTGATATTATCAAGATGCCTGATTTCTTGATTGACAACATTGCTGTTACATTTGGAGGATTCACATGGGAACCAACTGTGCCCCTTCTTGCCGACTTGTTTCTTTATTCTGCTATGATGTATGGATTTTGCTCATTGTTGCAGGTGAGGTCTATTGTACTTATAAAATCACTGCTATATTGATCTGTAATTAGTAACAGTCAAACTAGGTCACAATTATCAGTGAAAATTACCAAAAATCCATCACTTTAACCTGTCCTATACTTTGAATAAAAAAAGTTAACTCATCAAAATGACCTTCTTACATGGACACACATTTGACTCATTCTAATGAAGAAGAAAACAAATGCTATTCTTCTAAAGAATTGTGAATTGTGATAAGTTGTAGTAATGCAGCAAACGTTTCTCCATCTCAATTGAAGACTAAAGATCACAAAAACATGGTTCAAATTATGCACTCATTTCATATACACAAAGTTATACAATACAATACACACATCCGTGAGTCGGCCTCTACAAGCTTATGAAGCACTTCGTTCCCAAAATTTTAAAGACCAATTATTCTTTATTTATTTAGTTATAAAGTTATTTATCAATGTTATTTGTACAGATTAGTTTTGTGTACGAATGTACACATGTAAGTAAAAACTTGATCTATTTTGGTGAAGTTACATTCGACGAAAAAAAGGCTTGGTAATGTAACAATTGGAACATATCCAGTCTGATTAAAATCAAACCTCTCAGCTCTCCCGTTTTCTGATATGTCGCGATGATAAACGGTACTAAGCAAGTGAGAGGTTTGAGTTTAACCAGACTGGAACATATCCGTCGTCATCTGTGAAACAATGTTCAACAACGGTCAACCAATACGTGATGGCGTCTGTAATCTTTTCAAAAAGATTACTTTATAGCCGATTTCAATGAGTGTGAAGCTACTGCTAGCTTGCTTGCTAGCTGAACCGTGAAGTCATTGTTAGTTAAGATATCCTTCTTCTAAAAGTACCCCAGTCCTACAGACAGATAGATTGGTTATCTGTCGGATTAGTCTACTCTTAAAGGAGGGTAGTTTACCTAACCTGACAATGACTTCACGGTTCAGCTAGCAAGCAAGCTAACCAAAGATATTACCCACTTATTGAAATCGGCTGTAACTCCACCACTGAATTTGGTTTAATATCTTCCATGTAAGCAACCACCTATCAAGGAAGTCATGATAGGACATAGACCTGGAATATCGCATCAACTAGGAGATATAAACTCCATATGCAGACGCTGCTAGAATCTTACTGCATAGAATTGGAAAATGGCAATACGGAAGCTGAAATTATCCTTGTGTTGTAAAGATCTGTTCTCAATCGATCCTTATTGTCAATTTCTACACCACATTCAATTTGTGAGACCGACTAGATTGAATAAAGGCGCCCTACAAACTCGTAATCATAAAACTTTGAATTATTTTAAAGTAAGAGGACATAAACTGCAAAGAATCGAATGGAACAGAACATAAATATGTATCTGTCTAAACGTAGCAAATGTGTTGCCAGTCAAGAAATCAAGCAGTGTTATTGTTCTGTGATAATTTTTGTATTCTTGTCTTTCAATTTTGCTAATGTGCTTTGTCTAAATGCCTTTTTGTGTTTCTTGATACATACGACGAGGCTCTATACTTATACATCCCGTCATTATGTTATTGTACTATGACATTCTTGGCTTTCATTGTTGCTAATATGCTTTGTTTGTACGCCTTTCTGTGCTTCTCTGTGACATATGTGTTATGTTTTTGTAGTGATTAAGATTATAACACATTCAATGTTGACTGATGTACCCTATTTGACACTTTTACCTATTAAAAGATCTTTCTAAGCTGCCCATGTTTTTAAGAAACAAAGGAAGACCATGCAATAAGTTAGAAATTGGGAAAACTTGTATAAAGGGTAAAAAGTCAAATATGTTAATACTATTACAAGAGGTGAGATACTTCGATTTTAAATTCTCTAACAGATCTTTGAAATTTTTAAGTATCCACATCTGATTTACACCGCCATAGAGTGGATAGTTTCACAATACTCTTTAAGTCCAGCTTTGATTACTTATAAAATTGACCATGTTAATTGAGAGTTTAGAAAGAGGTTTGCATATATATAACACTTGGAAGAACAAGCACTATTGCGTTGTTTGTAAGTACAGGTATCCATAAAGTGATGGGCGATCAAATCTTCAAATTTTGTTGAAATTCCAACAGAAAAGTAGAACTGACATATGATTATTCATCATTTCCTCTTTGGTAAAAGAGATGAGAAAGATACCAAGGAGATTTTCAAACTCACAAGCCGAAGAAATAAAAAACGACGAACAAAAGTACACAAAAACACAACTAAAGACTGGGCCACACGAAACCCACCAAACACCAGGCCTTGCGGTCTTAAAACTTTCGAGTCAGTTTTTTGCACTCGTACTCGAAAATCAACCAATCAAAATGTTGGATTTCATGTTTCGAGCATGATTTTTGTGCTCAGAGCACTGAGCAAAGTTTTATGACTTCAACCCCTGGGGTGATAACAGGTGCTGTTGAAGGGTTATCTGATCCTACTCTACAAGTGGTAAATGTTTTGCGATCCTGTATGATGAGTTTCCAAGCTAGTGAATCGTCGTCAATACTAAGCAGTTTGACAAATTTTGTAAACCTATAGAGATTTTATGAAACTTGGACAGACGATACTTTAATAATCATTTGAATACCGCAATTTAGCCAGAACTTTTTTTTTGTTATTTTCTGTTTTTACTAATAAGAGGACTTTATTTTGAAAGTTAACATTTAGATACAGTCTCACTTTGGGGATAAGGTTTTTAGATATTAATAGCTTTGTTAAGAGAAGCTTCTTCAACATCTGAAGAAAAGAGATTGACAATTTTTTTCTTTCTGTATTTATCCAATAGATGGATACTTATAATAATAATCGAATGCAGGACAAAAACTTTCGCAGAATCCTTGACGTTTATTAAGGTGTTGGTGGGCTGACCGTTTAACTTTGATAACATTGTATGCGCATTAGAAAGTATTGTGCGAACGAACAAAGCTTACGACATGATTTCAAATAAACTCTAGCTGGACCGAGCCCTCGTCCGCAGGGTTTCCGGAATTGCTCGCTGTGTTGAAGACCCTTTGGTGGCCTTTGTCTATTTTCTGTTGTGTTTTTTTGGTCGGGTTGTTGTTTTTTGACACATTCCCCATTTTCATTCTCAGGGTGCATGCATGTTAGCAGTTTAAAAGGGAATTTCAGACAGTTCTTTCGCTAACATTTCTTTTTAAACAAATGAAAACATTTCAGAAAAGTTCGTAAATCGCATCACAGGCGCTTGATGAATATTGACATCCTTTATTGTTTTTTTGGGTTTTTTTTTTTTTTTTAATCTTTTAAAGTAAACATTTCATATCAGTACTTTATATCCTATTCACTAATTTGATGTGTTAAATTCTTGCACTTATCAATACACATTTTACAATAAAAATATTTTAAATATAATGACCCTCTATATTTTTCTTGTGAAAAATCAGAATAAAGGGACAACAAAAAATAAACAACTGTTATTATGAATATGTCTCCTTCATATTTAAACGGGTCAATCTAGAAACGTTTGATAATGAAATATATATAAATGAGACAATAACCAATGAAACAAATAGGACTTTAAGAAGTCAACATTAGTACGGACTTCAACCGTTTTTAATTGCTATCCAATACTAACGTATGAATACCCCACAGCTTCTCTAATGCAAATCTTTAGAACATAGAATAACGACAGATAACCAACCAGGAAAGGCTTTTTACAATATGTCGAAACTAAAAGTTGTTAGTTTTGCTATACCACTGGGTATGTTTAAAGGACGACCATCACTGTTAGGTTTAGATCATAGGTATATCGTTTCTAGAGATAGAATTTTCTTATACTTAGCTATAACGAAGACGTTACTATGCTCTTTTAAAAAATATAATAAAAAAGATTGGTCGCCGTGCTATTTTCTAAGCTGTGAGTCGTTGAAAATTGCCTAAATTTGCTTAGAATGATCATGAAATAACACATTTGTGTGCTTTAAAAGAAATCTATAAGATAGAATTTTGAAATAAACTGTGAGCAGATAGGTTTTGTGATAGGTTTTAAGAAAATAAAAATAAAAATGGTGTCACCAAACTTGTTTTCTTGCTACAAGTAAAAATTAAAAGTTTCCCTATCATTTCAGTGTATTTTTTTACTAAAAGAGTTATTTCCCCTTAAATGGTTTAGTTGACAAAAATGACTCTTAAACACAAATGTTTGGTATTTGTTTAAATACTTTGATTAATACTATGAACCTAAGTTAACTGAAAATAAATATCAATTTAACAGTGTTTCGTTAGGGTAGTTCTCAAGGTTGGTCCTAAACTGTGACCCATTACTGTATGAATGGGAAAAAAACGTGATAGGAGATGAGGGCTCAGACAATTTCACATAATTGTCAGATAATTTTTAAGTGTGTTCATATGGTATACTACGTCACTGTCCAAGGTTAAGGGAGGGGTTGGGCATCCGCAAACATGTCTAACCCCGCTTATTCTGTATGTGTCTGTTCGCCCTAGTCAGGAACCGGTAATTCAATGGTTGTCGTTTGTTGTGTATATAATAATTGTATTTCGTTCATTGATTGGTAAATAAATCATGCCGTTAGGTTTCTCGTTTGAATTGTTTTACATTTGTCATTTCGGGATCTGTTATAGCTTACTACGTGTTATTGGTTTGGTTGATTGTGAAAGCACGTATGGTAATCTATAGTTGTTAATGTCTATGTTAGGTGGTCATTGGTGGAGAGTTGTTTCATGGGGAACTATACCATATATTCTTGTTTTTATAATTATTCAATATTGGATATTTACTCCTGGATGGTAAACTTTGTTTCCAAGACAACTTAAACATTACCCTGGAAAAATAAAATGTGCATGTGTTCCTAACGGTTTTCTTCTTTTAACTTGATGGGTGGATTGTAGTAACGGTAAAATTCTGTTTACCTATTATAGTCATCTGGGTGTTTCTTTGTGATAATTTGAGGGGAGGCATGTGTTGTCTACATTTAAAAAAGTAAGAAGAAGAATAAACGCGGTAGAAAAAACAGTGTAAATGTGTATATATGTAAAACTTAATACAAACAACCCTCATTCTTAGTGATCAATATTAAACTAGAGATAAACACAACATATGCATGAATATAAGGAGAGTGTGGGTGTCAAGGAATAGAAGTTGCTTTACTAGTAATATTGGTTTCACAGGGAAGAAATATTCCGAGTGGAATATTACTTTTACTGGTACATATATTACATGCAGTCATGATTTGTCTGTAACGCGATAAAGGCAATGGAATAGTTGTTCCAATAGTAAACGATATTCTTGCATTGTATAACTAAGTTTCTAGAAGTACTTCTGTTAGGATGTATACAGCAACTGAACAACACAATATACATGAAGTAACGGAAGGCATGGGTAAACTGACTTCACTGATGAGGCAGCAACTAAACAACATAGTATAACTATGTTTGTTACGAAAAAGATGAAAACCAATATTTCAAATGCATATAAACTATATTCGAACATATGTTTAAACTGAGTTTTAGTGTACGTGCGTGTTTATTCCGTACTGGCTGAAGATGTACGGGTTGCGATCTTAACATTAAACATCTTTAACCCCCGCCACATGTCTGCGCCTGTCCCAAATCAAAAATTGGACAGACGCAAAAAAGCGGCAGTGTTAATCTTGTCTTAACTTTGGACACGCGCATACAATGCGTCGGATTAAACATGTTTTGTGAGAAATCTATCAACCCCCATCCCCTCCTATACCTCAACTTTGACTGTTTAACAGAGATCTTATAATAATATGTCTCTGATAAAACTAACAGTAGATTATAATAAAGTTGAATGTTGAATAAACACACACAGCAATATGCACAGTTCTTTTTTTTTTTCTTTTCTTTATATTTTTGCACCCCACTATTCTCTATCCTGTAACTCATTGGCCTATAAGTATTTTTTCTCTATTCTTTATCTTTCTGGGAAATTTTCCCTCTATTTTGCACTTTTTGCACATTAGTCTTTTCTATAAGAGTTTATTTGGCATTATGTTGCTGGTGTTTCAATTTAGTTTAAAATTTAGTAAAATATTAAGCAAACGAATAAACAAATTGTTTAAAGAATCATTGAAAGTTATATATATATATATATATATATATATATATATACAAAGGCTATATTTGATATATTATTAATTTCCGACCATGTTTGTATCAAAATCGTCATTTAGGTTTGTTGGAACTTTATAAATAATACATTGTCCCCTTGACAATAACAACATATTAGTTGTTATTTCATTAACTTTTTTTTGGACATCTTATGTATTTGAAGATTTTTTTTCGTCAAATAATCGATCACAGATATCATTTGTTTCAAAACGTTAAGGTAACACGATACCGAATGTCATATCTCCCGATTTCCAAACTTTTTGGCACACGTGTTCTTTGAATTGAGTTACATCGGAATATGTAATAAAAAATGGGGGTCACCATTTTTGTTTTCTTGGTATTTTCATAGGAAAACGTCAATTTTGGCGACAAATTTACCAAGGTATATAGGGGAAATGCCTTTTTTTCGGCTTAACTTTTTAGATTTTCCAATGGATGGCTATGTTCTTATATACGGAGAAAAACAAAAAACTAACATAATATCCAGAATTGCATACTGAATCCATACACGTATATAAACTCATATGTCACCATCCTTGTTTTTGAGATAAATGGCTTCAAAGTTGATTGATACCATTAGAATTGGACCGAAAACGTGTGACGTTATTGAATACAGAATGTAACGTTACGGTATTACTACTCAGAAATATTGAAAACAAAATATGTGTCAGGATCTGAATGGTGTTTATTTTTATTTTTATTTCCGCTGTCGGGTTTCGTTAATTTCCTAGTAATGAAATACACAATTCTGCTGATATAATTTATTTCGTTCTGCACCTGGAAATTTCACTCACATGAATTAACATTAATCTCGTCTGATTTTCATAACGAGCATATACTTGAAACTTGCTTGAACTGGTTGGTTCCACGTGAATCATGCATAAATCAGGTACACGTTGAATTCACGTAAATTTTCAAAATAAGATTATTAAAAAATTTAATTAAAATCATGAAAAATACCTTCATATTTTTGTAAAGTTCACGTGAAAATAACATGAAAAATTTCACGTGGGATTCATTTGAATTACTGAGTTTTTAACTCCATCATTTAAGACAATGGTGGTGTCGTTGCTTCATCCATGCAGAAATAGAGTACTTTAAAAATTTGATTCAGTTAACAGTTTTATAATTGATCGGTTTTTATAGTTTTATAATTGATCGGTTTTTGATGGTTCTTTAACGTTCAGTGGCAAATAGTTCATGCATGTTCGGGACGATACAATACAATTTTGAAAACAGTTGTTAGTAAAAGACACATTTGATGCACCAGTCAAAAAAGGTTTAACATTCTGTTAGTTGTGAATATTATGAGGGAAAATAATGATCCTGATAAAATGCACATTCTAAAAAATAAAATAACAAAACTCAAAGAAAAAATTCAAAACTTAAAAGTCCCTTATCAAATGACGAAATCATAAGCTCAAATACATTAAAAGAATGATAGATAAACAGCCGTCATATTCTTGACTTGCTACACACATTGGTTTAGTGTGGTGTAAATGTGTGAGTTGGCTGCTCAACAAGTCGGACAAACCTTGCAAACTGTATGCAAAATTTCACAGTGTCATTTGTGGAAAATTATTTACAAACAAATCTTGAGATCATATATGCATTCTTTATAAGTGAAACAAACTGCAAATGCGAAATATAAAAGTTTCAGCTTGAAATTCCACATGTAGGAGATGTAAGCCGGAGTCTGCGTGCCTTTTATATTTTATCAAAACGCCTAATCCAGCAACCTGTCATGAACAAAAAATAAAGAAAATCCAGACGATATGCGCACTTTTAATATGAGTAGTAACACCAGGTACATAATTTAAACCTGAAGCAAAAAGACTGTAAACCCTATATACACCAAGTGCGGGATTGACGGTAGAACGGACGCGGAGAAAAAAAAGCATTCTATAATAATTCCGAGTAAATTTTCTCCAGAAGAACAAAAGTTTTAGGACTTAAACACATATGTACTAGGAGACTGAAATGTTACTGTGATAATTATACTATCCAATTTAGGCGGCCAACGTTTACTAAATTTACAAATTAGAAATAAAAAGATGCTCGTCCAATTACCATTAGTCAAAATTTGCTTGATGTCTTTGGTTTTGATGTCGTTAAATGTCCAGATGTTGCTATCTCATAAATTGCAAATCCCATGTCTCTATTTATCATTTTTTGTACAAATGACATGTTCCATATATTTTTTTGTTTTATTTGTACTTGTACTTTTACAAATAAAGTTTCATGTTACCCCACTTCCATGGCATACTTAGCAAGCGGAAACGTAGATATTTCTTTTTGCGTAAATATTCTTAAACTTTGTCGATTTCTTTGAAAAAAATAGAGGCAATGATTTAAATTTTAACAACTGAAGTTTCAATTGACGGACCTGTGTAAATTGTAGGATTGATTGTTGGTTGCTTAAACGTCCAGTGGCAAATATGTCATGCATGTTCAGGACGAGAACAAGTTAACATTAATACAATAATAGATAGGTTTTGTAATAGAGGCGATCCGGGAAGATGGTTGAGAAAATTTGGACTGACACTGGAAAATGAGGGTATATCATGTGAGCAATATGCCACCCATGACCTAAAAAGGCAACTATGTTAATTATCTATCAGTCATTTTATCTCCGAACTTGTACATGTACATCATTTCCAACTCAAATCACACAAAAATATTTATAGATGCAAGTGGATACTTGGGACTGGCTTTAATCAGACTCTAACGGGACCTGGTTTTATTTTTTTTTTTTATTTTTTGCCGAATCAAGTTCCCATGTATTTCTCAGCCTACGGTAACTTTCTCAGGCCTCATTCTGATGTTGCTGTCTGTCCTGTGTAGACTTGGTCTATGATATTACTAAGCTAGCACTTTATTTTTAAAATGTTTCCGAAACTATATCAGATGTACAGCCAATGAGAATGTTTACACTTGGAACACAGGAAATGTTATTCGGCAAAATAACCAAGTTAAACCACTTTTCTACATTCCATACTAACAAACTATTTTCTGTATGAGTTTCAAAGTCTGCTTGTATTGTGCTTTTTTGCCTTATTCTCATCCAGATAAATTTCCTTTTTCTATTTTGCCCGAGCGGTGTTTTTGACGACCATTTTAACACCAATTAATAGTTGTACAATTCCCCGTTTTTTTACACATCATCCTAAGTTTCTATAGACAAGATTTCTATTTTCAAAACAAAATTCCATTGGGATACGGCGTGCATCATGAAAAAGTTTTTATTGCAAAAATAAACTAAGAGTAAAATAAAGTGATAAAACTCAGTCTATTTTGCATAAGAACATATATAGATAAATCGTGCAGATGCTAAAATATTAAAGAAACAGAATATGAATTAAAAGTAAAAGTAAAGTAATACATTTTTAAAGGTTAACAATGAGCAGAAGAATTGCCGGAAAACGATAAAACAATCTATGTCGAAAAGTTAACCGTTACGTATTGCATCAAAACTCTCGGCACTCTGCATCTAGAAAAAGTAACCGTTAAAAATGTCACATAGTTATGATTATCAAAAATATTTTTTCTTTATTATGTGATTGCAGAACCTGCTGCATTGGCTTGTATGTGTGAACAAAGTATATCAGTTTTTATATATTCTAAAAATAACCGTGCAATATGCTTTTTGCCGGTCAATATGCTTTTTGCTATCCGCCGTTTTTTCTCTACCTTCGAAAATATAGTTTAACATGTGACTATCCCTAAACGAATCAAATTTGTTAAAATATACGAATTAATAATATATATATATATATATATATATATATATACAACTCGTCTAAACATCAACCCAACAATGTTAGATCTGTAAATTTGCTTTCGCAAATTTTTGGTTCTTCCCTCGCCGGGATTCGAACCCATGCTACTGTGATATCTTGACACCAAATCGCCTGCACTGCAGCCGTCCCGCTAGACCACACGACCACCTGGGCTCTCAAAAAAAGAGCTTTCGCTGGCCGTGTGTTACCTTTCCTCGTCAGTTTTAATCTAGCGGCGTACTACAGTACATGATATATAAGGCATGAAGATGTTATTGTTACAGATCAGCTAAATTATCTATAGTAAAGGATCCTACAAATTAATGTAATATACAGTCACAGAAAATAATTATATTTATAAGTACGTCTGAGTCAGTGACAACTCTACAACAGATGTATCCATCGGATCGCCATCAATGATGGTGATACATGGCTGTGTACATAATGTATATACAACTCGTCTAAACATCAACCCAACAATGTTAGATCTGTAAATTTGCTTTCGCAATCTAGATTAAAACTGACGAGGAAAGGTAACACACGGCCAGCGAAAGCTCTTTTTTTGAGAGCCCAGGTGGTCGTGTGGTCTAGCGAGACGGCTGCAGTGCAGGCGATTTGGTGTCACGATATCACAGTAGCATGGGTTCGAATCCCGGCGAGGGAAGAACCAAAAATTTGCGAAAGCAAATTTACAGATCTAACATTGTTGGGTTGATGTTTAGACGAGTTGTATATACATCAGTGGCGGATCCAGGGGGGGGGGGTTCCGGGGGTGCGCACCCCCCCTTTATTTTTGCCGATCAATGCATTTGTATCGGGACATATGTTTTGCTCCCCCCCTGCACCCCCCCCTTTGCCCTGGGTTAGCACCCCCCCTTTCGAAAATTCCTGCATCCGCCCCTGTATACATTATGTACACAGCCATGTATCACCATCATTGATGGCGATCCGATGGATACATCTGTTGTAGTATATATATATATATATATATATATTGTTTATCTATACTATTAAACGAGAAGACTTCATTTTGTGTGTCGCTTCTTTTCCTTTCACAATAAATCAATCATCATGCATCTGTGTCCTAGCGTGCATAGTCGCATTTGTCATCCATTTTTATGATTATTCAAATTGAGTTATTTTGGGAGAAAAACGACAAAAAAGGAGTCCGGATATGATTCCGTCATCAGACTGACTTTTAGTCATAGATAAGACTTCCGGTTTTAAACATACACAAATACAACCAATCGTATAATAGATAACAAAAAATGAAAAATAAATAAGCCAATCAGAGCGTTCTCCATATCATGGTGTTTAGATCGCAAGAACCACAACTATTATACTTCCTTATAGAGGACAATTATTTTTCGCGTTTCTTATCATGGTGTTTAGATCGCAAGAATCACAACTATTATACTTCCTTATAGAGGACAATTATTTTTCGCGTTTCTTATCATGGTGTTTAGATCGCAAGAACCATCAGACGTTGCTCCAGTTACTTCTGGTGTCCCACAGGGAACAGTTCTGGGTCCAGTTCTTTTTCTGGTTTACATAAACGACCTACCAGAATATTTGAAAACCAGTAAACTCAGACTGTTCGCCGACGACAGCATCATTTACAAAAGCATCAAATCTAAAGAAGATTGTGATAGCCTTCAGGAAGATCTTGATGCTGCTGCAAAGTGGGAAGAAGACTGGCTGATGGCTTTCCATCCAGACAAATGTACAGTTCTCACAGCCTCAAATAAGAAAAATACAATTAAAAAAGACTACATCCTTCACAGTCATACCCTAGAATCTGTCTCCGCAGCTAAATATCTTGGTATAACACTGCAATCTGACCTAAAATGGAACCAGCATACAAACAACATCATTGGCAATGCAAATAAAAGTCTAGGATTTCTAAAAAGGAATCTAAAAACATCAATCACAAACATTAAGTCCCAGGCATACCTAGCACTTGTCCGACCAAAACTAGAATATGCTTGTTCGGTTTGGAACCCTCATACTGCAGAACAATGCAATAAACTTGAGATGGTTCAACGTCGGGCAGCTAGGTATGCCTGCAATCGTTACCACAACACCAGTAGCGTTACAGACATGCTCAATACCTTAAATTGGCCTACCTTACAACAACGCAGACTTAAAACTAGACTTATAATGTTCTATAAAATTGTTCACCATATTGTCGCCATACCATCAGATTTACTCATACCAACAGACAAGAGAACCAGACAATTCCATCCACAAACTTACAGACACATACTTACATTTAAAGACTGTTACAAATATTCCTTTTTTCCGTTTACTATTACACAACGGAATGTACTACCTCCAAAGGTAGTACTTTCTCCGACCTTAAATATTTTTAGAGAACAGTTGACACCTACTGTTCTCTACAATATAAAACAGTAAACCTAGTAGTTATGTAAATAGTTTTAACCACATGTCATGTTAGTATTTGTTTATTTTTGGCACTTTTCTTTTGTAAATATTTATTTATTATTATCCTACGCATGCGCAGCAGTTAGTAATCATCAAAAATCTGATGGATAACTGGATTCCATAAGAAGAAGAAGAAGAAGAACCACAACTATTAATCATCCTTAGAGAGGACAATCATTTTTCGCGTTTATCTACATGTAAACTACGATAACACTACTTTAATATATAGAGACTCTGTATTCTGTCAGGGACTTTCTATGTTAGTATAGAAAGTCCCTGATTCTGTCTACTGAAAACAGTTTTCTTTGAAATGTTTACTATTTAAGGGGTCATATACCACTTGCATATATATTAAAATAAGTAAAACATGCTCAACTTCTTCTAAAACTACCTCGACCAAAAACTTTAACCTGAAGCGGGACAGACGGACGGACGGACGACCGAACGAACGAACGCACGGATGCACAAACTAGAAAACATAATGACCATAAATGGGGCATAAAAATTTATTGTTGAAAGGGAAAATAGTGATTTGGCAGAAATGAAAGTAAGGTAGAGATTAGAGGGAGGCAGGACCTTTTTCGGGGCGTCGGGATCAGGTCTTTTTAAGTTCGGGATTTGGGGTTTGATCATTACGGGATCCGGCTATATATTTTTTGATTTCGGGATTTCGGGATATGAATTTCTTTAAATTCTGCATCTCGGGATTTCATGGTTTTAAGCGGCCGGGATCTCGAGATTTCATGGTTTTAAGCCCGGTATTTCGGGATCAGGACCCCTCCGACCACCCCTCAAATTAGCCTTAGTCGTTCTTAGTCATTTATACAATAGTGATTTGGCAGAAATGAAAGTAAGATAGAGATTAGAGGGAGGCAGGACATTTTTCGGGGCGTCGGGATCGGGTCTTTTTAAGTTCGGGATTTGGGGTTTGATCATTACGGGATCCGGGAATATATTTTTCGATTTCGGGATATGAATTTCTTTAAATTCTGCATCTCGGGATTTCATGGTTTAAAGCCCGGGATCTCTCGATTTCATGGTTTTATGCCCGGTATTTCGGGATCAGGACCCCTCCGACCACCCCTCAAATTAGCCTTAGTCGTTCTTAGTCATTTATACATGCTTCATATCCTACCATTGGCATGTTAATAAGGCTCTCAAAAGAAAAGTCACTGATGGATTGTCCTAGAAGCATATTTTATTAGAGTAATAATGGTCTATATGATATAAGCAGTTACATTTATTTCATGTTTGAAACGGTGCAATTTTTTTTCTCCCAAAAGAAGCATTGTAGCAAAGGAGAAGAATAATTGTGGTCTGAGGCCAGAAACACGAAAATAATTGAATTTAACAGAAAGGAAACAAATTTCGGACTTTGGAAAAAGGGAGAGGGCTTTTGATACCTTTTATGAAATTCTCCATACATAATATCTTTTACAAAAAAAATCATCCTACAACAGGTTCACAAGCTGTGTATATGCCCGCGATTTCGCGGGTGTGTTCTAGTATTATATACATAACATGATGTAAAATCGAGTGGATTGCCCGGCGTAAACAGAGACATATAAATACAGTATTTAGTATATATGTCTCTGGCGTAAATGACTAGAATGGGACGTGTGTGTTCAACCGGGTTCCAGTGACTGTATATAGACCAGAAAAGTAAATATAAGAGTTGACTGTTTCGTTTTTTTCCCTTTTTTGTTTCCACATTTTTATTTTTTTTATTTGTGTTTGTGTATTTATTCAATTTAGCATAATTATGCTATCATAAACTGAATATACTGTTGGCACGTAATATTGTTTGTTAAATAGATGCTATTTTTTTTTAGGGAGATGGATTTATAAAAGTTTTTCCAAACTTGTTTCCGAATCCCATATTTGAAATTCTGTAACATTGTTATATATAATAAATACTGTTTAAACTAAAGAATCGTTAGGGATACAGAGCTTAAACAGACGGAGGGAAAAGAATAAAATTCTATGATTTTTCCAGGCTTTAGTTTTTCCCAATATTTCGCGGGAACAGTTACTTAACCACGTGATTAATAAACTGTCATGGAAGAAGAAAAGAATATTTTTTGGCACACGACAAAACGAAACAAGAAAACTTACATATAAAGTGTTCAAGTTCGACCAAACTATGCCCTAAACATTGAAATATTCCAATATATATAGTCTGTAAGAATGGCAAACGTTAATCTTTCAATTGGCAAACTTGTACCCGTTTTAATAACCCACGTGGAATTTCAGACGGGAGGCTGCATCGGATACGGCCAATTCTGTGATCCAGAAGCTGTTGACAGTTTGTCAGAGAAAGTCACACAAGCAGCCACAGCCTCTAGGCCTATTAACGCATGTGTGGTAAATGATATTGTCCTTGCATTGTATCGTGAAGATGAAAATTGGTACAGGGCTAAAGTCTTGTCGACGAACGATAACTCAGTCTCCGTATTATTCATTGACTATGGAAATTCAGAAGTCGTTGACATTAGCGATGCTAGACTTGCCCCAACAGAGTTGAAACAATATTCTGGTTTGGCAGTAAAATGTGTTTTGGAAGACATAAATCCATCTGAAGGTAACACTTGGTCAAATGTAGATAAAGAAAAGGTACAAGAGGATCTGTTAAATAAAGAATTTACTGCAGAAGTAACTGATATAGTAAGCAGTGGTTATGTTATTGCATTGAATACCGAATCTGGCCAGTATCAGTTTGGCTCAAAGGAAAATGGAAAGACAGGAACAAACTTGGCAACAATGTATTTAACACCAGGTGAAAGCTACAAGGCATACATAGCATATGTTGACAGTGCAAATAAATTCTGGATACAGTTAAAGCAGTTTGAAGTAAATCTTGAAAACTTGATGCAAGACATATCTGATTACGCAGAGGCTGAGGCTCAACCATTACCACAGGCCAAACGTGGCACTTGTTGTATAGCAAAATTTAGTGAAGATGCCGTCCCATACAGGTCAAAGGTTTTGGGAATTACCAGTGATAAATGTCTAGTTCAGTTTGTTGACTATGGAAATTCAGAATCGAAGAGTCTTGTTGATTTAATGGTGATTCCTGAAAAATTCTGTCAGTTACCAATCCAAGGATTTAAATGTTGTTACACAAGAAGCAAGTTAAAAAGTAATACGTTAGATGAAAAAGTTCAAGAACTTACTTCAGATGAAGATGGTGTAATTCTGACAGTTATTTCTAAGTCTAGTGATGAATACAAAGTTGAAATAGATAAAATAGAAAAACTATCTGATACTGAAACTATAGAAGTCCAAGCATTTGAGCCTTTGCCAATAGATTTAAACAAGGATTTTGATATTTGTATATCACATGTTTTTCATCCAGGAAGATTTTATGTGCAGATAATTGAAAACGCTCCAATTATTGACAGTCTGATGGATAAAATATCTCAGGAATTTGAATCTAGTCGAAGTTTTTCTAGTATAAATGTTGGTTCACCTTGTATTGCCAAGTTAAGTGATGGTGCCTGTTATAGGTCAGTAATAAAAAGTGCTCAAAATGACAATAATGTGTTAGTGCTTGCTGTTGATTTTGGATTTGAAGAATTGGTTAGTAATTCACAGGTTAGAGAAATTTCTCCACGTAGTATGCCAATACCATCACAAGCTCTTGAATGTACAGTAGATTCCACAAAGACAGAGGAAAAACATTGGTCTGATAAAGAGATCAGACTTTTGTCTGAATTTGAAAGTAAGGAACCATTGATAGCTAAAGTGACTGCCAAGCGCGGATCAATTTTTCAATTAGATTTGCACGATACAAAAGATCCTGAATTAGACCGATACATAAATGCAGAATTGTTAGGAGTTGGAAAAGGTAGTAATGAAAGAATAATACAGAATTCTAAAATGACACCAAAAAAAGAACAAGTTATGATTCCAGGACCACAAGTAACAGTTGGTCAAAAATTACTTGTTTGTGTGACAGCAGTTAAGTCTACAAACCAGTTTTTTGCTCAGATGACAAAGTGTGCAAGTGAAATTGGCGAATTGCAACAGAAACTTCATGCAAACTATGAAAATTATAGTATGTCTCAGGGCGTGATGAAAAGTATAGGAGTAGGAGATGTTTGTTGTACAAAATACATTGATGGAGGTTGGTACAGAGGAATTGTGACAGGTTTAGAACAAGGCAAAATAGGAGTAAGCTTTGCCGACTTTGGAGATTCAACGACCTCAAATTTGAATAATCTGAAAGAATTACTACAAAGTTTTGCAGTGATGCCTCAACAATGTATACTTTGTCAGCTTCCCAGCTTGAGTACTGGATTGACCAAGGAAACTGTTGAAAGTGTGCTGATGAATCAAGTAGTTGAGGTTCTGATAAAGATGAAGAAAGGTAAGCTGTAGTGGCAGTTTTAATTTAAGCAATAGCTATATAGCTAGTAGACTGGAAGATCTTCTTAAACATGTTAAATAGGTGCAATACCAAAAATCTGGTATAAATTTTTAGTGACAAAAAAGTATATTTGGCTTTTCATAAGCATGGCTGTTCTGTTGCACGCATTCATGTATATGTCAACAAATTTGGCTGAATAATAAAATAGGAATAAGGATTCATAGTCTACTCAAACAATATAAAACGCAATGAGTTAACAAAACCAGTGAAATATTAAAAGTTGGTCATTCATAAACAAACAAAATTATTCAGCTTTATTTGTTGTTCATCATGTTCATAGGTACATGTAGATTAAAGTAAAGTACAAGTTTTTAATAAACAAACATGATAATTATTGTTTTTTTTTCAGAAGAAATTGTTGAATGTATTTAATTTCAAATGTTTTGATTTTTGTTTCAGATTTTTCATTTCCTCTTTTTGAAGTCGAGTTAACTAGTCACCCTAATAATGGAAGAATACTTCAGAAGTTGAAAGGACAGCCATCTGTTCCTAGAATTCCAAGACCAGCAATGTCAAATCATGTTTCAAATACAAGGTGAGTGTGATTGCAGTTGTCAACCCTATGCTGGAAACCAAACGAAATGATTTATTTAATTTCAAATTCAGAGAGACATTATTCTGCTATTTTTGAATTTGGCCATTTTGATTTCTTTCTATTTCAGGTATATGATAGTAATTTACCTCCTTTAGGGACATGACTGCTTTCATTTTTAATGACAGATTAAAAGAAGATAAAACTTTGTTTTACTGATACATTCTTGGAAAAATACCTGTACACTAGCTATAAATATAGCCACAAACTACACAAAAGAAAACACATTTAAAATTTGAACTTTTAAATTTATTTTAATTTACAGTTTTGCAGACTCACTAGATGACTATCAGCCTACGGTTGTCTCACTGTATTCCGCAGAAGAAGTTATGGTGACTCATGTTATTGACCCTGAACACTTTCACTGTCAGTTGAAGAAATTTGCTACTCACTTGGACGAAATCATGCAATCTCTAGAAGATCATTGTAAAAAACTTGGACCCAATGATGATTGTATAGGAGATATTCGTTTAGGACAGCCATGTTTAGCTAAATTTAGTGCTGATAATTCTTGGTACAGAGCTAAAGTTACAGGTTTGTTACAAGGCATACATAGACGCACATATTTTGAAAACAATTGGGAGTTTACAATCATTGCATTAGTAATTGAATTTGATCATTTAAAAAATGAAAGTAAAATTTAAGGAGAAAGCAATAGTTGATTCAAATTTTCTTCAAAAAGTAATTGATTTTAAAAAAAAAAATAAAAAAGATTTAAGTGGACTATAGAATAGGATTTATAGTAAGGATTAGGGACAGTCTTATGTTTTTTTCTCCAGTGAATTAGAAAATGTCTAATTTTGATTTTTACAACTAGATACATGTATAAGAAGATGGTCATGTGATACGAGTGCCAAAGGACAACTCCCATCAATTCACAATGTGTAAAAGTAAACCATTATAGGTCATCAAAGTAAGGTTTTCAACACGGAGCCTGGACTCCAACCTAACAGCAGCTACATGTATAAAGGGCCCCAAAATGACTAGTGTAAAACCCTTCAAACAGTAAAATAAATGAGCTAATCTACATACATGGTTTAAAAAACTTAGAAACAAGGAACACTTATAAACCACATCAACAAACAACAACCACTGAACATCAGGTTCCTGACTTATGACAGATGCAAACAAATGCAGCAGGTTGAAATGTTAAGTGGCAACCTTCATCCTTTCCTGAAACAATAGTGTAATGCACAACATAGAATGACACAATTAAATATCAATTGAAATGGCTTAACTCTAATTTGTTCCAGGTCTCCTTGCTGGGAAGAACCTTGTTGAGGTGTTGTTTATAGATTATGGTAATACAGAATGTCAAGAAAGAGATGGATTAAAGATTGTTCAACCAAAACATTTGAACCTACCTTCTCAAGCAATATTTTGTGGATTATCAGGTAAACATTATGCATTAAGTCATCAAAATTAATACAGAAGAAAGGGTTACAGTGAAAAAAGTTTTCTGCGTATCCAAGCGTTTCTGCTTTTGAAGTTTCATGTTTTTTTCTGACTTTTTTTTATTTAACAATATTTTGACATCTTGGAACACCATTTTCGCTATTTTGTTGAAGACCAATTTCTTCCATAGGTTCAAGACCTTTATTTTATTCTTTTAAAACTTTTTCAATACCTCAAAAGGAAGGTTGGTTGTGGAGATGATGGTCCCTACCGTTTTGGAATAAGGGGCCAAAAACAAGCATTTTTCTACTTTCAGGATATCAACTTGTGTATAAGGCCTTAATTAAAATATTGTTTGTTTGCCCTTTTCTGACCCTATGTTTTGAAACAGGGTAGGTAGGTAGGTAAAAAAATAACTTAGCTTGGTACATTTTTTGTCATGGGTAGGCAGGTAGGTATAATATTTTTTTTTTATAGAAACAAAATCTGCATGATGTCATTTTTGTTTAAGTATGCTTTTGCTTACAAGTTTCTGGGACTATTAGTATATATTAGTATGTGTGCATGGATACAAACTGAAAAAACACTCATTTAAACATTTTTCAGGCCTAAAATGACTATACATGTATGTGCAGATTTGAGTCTCTTTATGTATTATCACTGATAATTAGGGTTTACCTCTTGAAAGGGGGTCTGCAAATTAAAGTTCCAGTCAAATTTATGGTTTATTATTAATTTCCCAATTTGATAAAAATGACACTTATTTTCCAAAAAAAAAAGGGTAGAGGTAATTTTGAAAAAAGCCAACAATATCACTGTGGAACTTTTAAGAGTTTTAACTTACACTTATATTCTGTACTACAGACCTTGTACGCTTACCTCAACCTAAAGGTTTTCTGTAAGAGATAACTTTGTCCTGGTAAAATATGTCTTGGCAGACTTGCATTACCATAGTAGAAAAAGTCCCTATATAGTGTTTAAATTTTCGTGTGTGCCTGTGTTTCCAAAAAAATGCTCCAAGACTTGAAACTCAATTGTCACGTATTTTGCATCGCATTTATAAATGATTTGTATGGAAAAACTTGCCGATTTTACTGCCAAATATTCTCCATTTTACAGACCTTTGGTTCATGTCAGATAAAAATAATATTTCAATGCTGTTCGAAGTCATCGTTAACATAATCATCCTGATCTACGGATCACCAAAGGCGATCCCTACATAGGATACAACATCCGTTTACAAAATAGATTGTACACACATTGATAATTTTGTATTGGACGAACTTTTTTTTTTAATAAACCCTGCTCTTCAAGTATAAAGACACAGAAACGATCATATCATGATTTCAAACTTTCCACATCAATTTCAAACAAATGCTTTGAAACTCTAAATACGAGTGATCATGTCAAACGTTTACGTGATACCAAATGGACTAGACCTTATACGGGAAAGATAAAACCCGAGGATTCCGCTAAAAAAGTTTTGAGCAGGAAAATATAATAGGAACGAAAAATTAAATAAATTAAAATTTTGCTGGTAAATACAAATAAAAGATTTTCAGGCGGAACGAATTTATAGGGTCGGTCGGTAAAGGGCAAACAAATAATATTTTAATTTAAGCCCAAGCATTTCAATTGCTCTAAAATTGTACCACAATTTTTAATACCACAGATAGAAGGTTTGGATTGATATTGGGGGTTATGGTCCCGAATGTGTAGGAATTTGGGGTAAAAGAAGGGGCCAAAATAAGCATTGTTTTAGTTTTCAGTCAATGACTTGTGTTTAAGTGTATAAATCTCTCTGAAATTATACCACAATTTCCACAACAGGGTTCGACACTAACGCTAGCCCGCTAGCCCGAGACTAGTAACTTTTGTGTCGGGCTAGTAAATGTCCGTGGCGCGGTAGCCCGAGGGGCTAGTAAATTTATTTGTCATTGAACATCAATCTGTTGTACTTTCGGCAAAGTACAGTCCAAACGCCGGTCATATCTGACAACTTCGTCCAATATTGTCTACACTGGTTCCACGACCTCTTTATTTACATACAGATACAGATACTGGAGGGTAAAATTTCTACCGTAAACCAGTCGCCATAAACAGTCAACTCGGCCTAAGATTACTCGGCCCTTAAAGTAAGAATGCACCACGTTTCAAGATAACCCGTTTTGAAATAAACAATAATTATACTGCATATACATTTTGGTTTTATTATATTTTATCATTAATCACAACAGAGATCCTGATAAATCGTGTGCATAGTTTAGCCTTATCTATTACATAGTCGTCGCGTAAATAGTTTAAATTGGAAATGTCCTTTCGTTCTAAAAATAGAGCGTTGAAAGGTTCCCTGTTGAAATTTTCCTTTACTCCGAAGGTACACGTGGTGATGAAAACTTTTCGAACTTCTCTGTCTTTATCGAATTAGCGTTTGTCATGTCGTCATAATTCATTTCGTATTGCCCGGGACTTATCATTACAGTTGCAATGGACTGACACGAAAGTAAATTTCCGGTAATAATATTAAATGTGATAGCTTCTTTTTGAGAGCTGAGGGGGTGATGATGATAACAAGACTAAGCCATTGGTATCAGAAAGCGTCCATTGCACGTACCGGGATGTATGCATGTCATAATGCATTAGCGAGAACAGGGTTAAAACTCGTCATGAGACAAATTAGTCCGAGATTACTCTGACGTCCAACGGCTGTTTTGCCAGACAAGCTGGGGCCGTGGGACCTCAGAGCTCGTCCCACGGCCCCAGCTTGTCAAGCAAAACAGCCGTTGGACGTCAGAGTAATCTCGGACTAGAGACAAATCAGTTGGAACATGAAGACTCAGCATCAGAAACCAAAAGTAAAATAGGGGACAAGTCAACTTATTTATGTAAATAAAATTAATCAAAAACATTGTTTTTTTTTAAATTTGATTATTTTAGTTGATGAGTTTTTTGTAAGCAAAAAAAGTTTCCCATGAAATTGTGTCTTCTGATATTTCACAATTCATCTGTGAAATTTCGTTCAGGGACAGAATATCACATTTTTAAACTATAAAATAGTGTCCCCCTTAGTGAAAAATTGTCCCAAGTGCTTGGACATAATTTCATGGATGTTTTATAAAAATATGTCACAAGGGACAATTTTTCATAGTGAAGCTATTTTTTTCTGTCCCTAAAAAAGGGAAATAATTTAGCAATCATTGAAATGTTTTACTCAATTCATTAACAGTAAAAATGACAAACAAATTCCTGCCGTTAGATTTCTTTGGTGTTCATT
Organism: Mytilus galloprovincialis; assembly: GCF_965363235.1. Taxonomy (NCBI): domain Eukaryota; kingdom Metazoa; phylum Mollusca; class Bivalvia; order Mytilida; family Mytilidae; genus Mytilus; species Mytilus galloprovincialis. The sequence continues at coordinate 19,474,416 of NC_134838.1, read as the reverse complement.
TTTAAAAAAAAAATTTTTTTTATGAAGATAACAAGTATGAAATAGTTATTTTTCAGACTGAAAACATCTTCTTAAAAGGCCTCAGAATGCAGGATTTTGCATCTAAATTTCAAAAAATTTATGGGGGGGCATGCCCCCAGACCCCCCTAGCAAGTTCGCAGGCCTACGGCCTGCTCACTCGTGGGCCGTTGGCCCACTCACCGGGCTACCTGACACAGAACAGGGCTAGTTGAATATAATTTTTACTAGCCCTGCGGGCTAGTACCTACAAAAGTTAGTGTCAACCCCTGCACAATTTTCCATACTACAACGGAATGGTTATGGGGGGATATGGTTCAAATCATCAAGCAATTAGGGACAAAAAAGGGGGAAAACACTGGGTTTTTGTCGAGCCTGCAACTTTTGTTGCAGAAAGCTCGACATAGGGATAGTGATCCGGCGGCGGTGTTAGCTCACTTCTTAAAAGCTTTATATTTTAGAAGGTGGAAGACCTGGATGCTTCATACTTTGTATATAGATGCCTCATGTTACGAAGTTTCCGTCAGTCACATGTCCAATGTCCTTGACCTCATTTTCATGGTTCAGTGACCACTTGAAAAAAAAGTTCAGAATTTTTGTAATGTTGAATTCTCTCTTATTATAAGTAATAGGATAACTATATTTGGTATGTGCGTACCTTGCAAAGTCCTCATGCCCGTCAGACAGTTTTCACTTGACCTCAACCTCATTTCATGGATCAGTGAACAAGGTTAAGTTTTGGTGGTCAAGTCCATATCTCAGATACTATAAGCAATAGGGCTAGTATATTCGGTGTATGGAAGGACTGTAAGGTGTACATGTCCAACTGGCAGGTGTCATCTGACCTTGACCTCATTTTCATGGTTCAGTGGTTATAGTTAAGTTTTTGTGTTTTGGTCTGTTTTTCTCATACTTTATGCAATAGGTCTACTATATTTGTTGTATGGAATGATTGTAAGGTGAACATGTCTAGCGGACAGATGTCATCTGACCTTGACCTCATTTTCATGGTTCAGTGGTCAAAGTTAAGTTTTTCAGTTTTGGTCTTTTTATCTGATACTATACGCCATAGGTCAACTATATTTAGTGTATGAAAATATTTTATGATTTATATATTAGTCGCGCAGGTTTTATTTGACCTTGACCTCATTTTCACGGTTCATTGCTCAGTGTTAAGTTTTTGTGTTTTGATCTATTTTTATGCAGTTAAGCTGCATTATGCGAGCACCCTAGATTTGTGTTCTATCCAATAAATGCTGAAATACTTGCCATTGTTATTATCTAGCTCGCTACTATGTTAACTAATTGAACACTTTTTTAATACTTTTTATTCTGGATTACAAAAAATATGACCAGAAAAACCTTAAATGATCGTCGATTTATCCAAAAGTTTTGAAGTTACACATAGGAAGTAGTGCTTATTAAGAATCCTTGTGTAGTTCATTATGACTTGTGCTTTTAGCTAAGATGTCAATAAACAATTGTATGAAATATTTAATCGCCGAAAATCTCTGAAGACAAGTAGTTTAGATTTCCCAAATGGCAAAAGTCGTAGGGATATTGTTTGTCATCAATACGTAGTACAACTACGTCAGTAGTCTATTATATAATAAGTTCAACTGTTCATGATGTTGGCGGCAATTTCAAATTAGAAAAAAATTTTCGTAGCTTTTCAATTTGAAGGCAGGTGTGCAAATTAGCGGTAGTCCGAGACCTTCCACTTTTGCAAGCGGAATTTCGACTAGGATAGTTGGCTTCTAGCTACGCCTGACGTAGTCACCTTCCACTTGAAAGAAAATAAGAAATTACTTTGCAAACCTTTTCACCATGTTCACCAAAGTCTCCAATTAAACGAGCTAAAAACTTATTTTTATCATTATTATTTATGACAGCGATGTTCATTTTGTTCAACCGCTAGCTTTATACATAAAATCGCCGACAAATATTGTATAAATTCGAGTAAAATCGTATCTGATTGACAAAAACAACATTGTAAACACATAACAATGGCGGCCGTGAAGACAAAATTTTACAATATCGGATCCGATTCCGGGAGCGGATAAGAATAATTCCGGGTTTGGCGATTAATTACTAAATAAATCAAAGCAGGTGAAAAAATAAATCTATGCTTGGTAAATGAATATAAACACTAGAATTGTAAACCAAAACATATATGTAAAAGAAAGAAAAAGCAGAAAAATATTTTATACAGAAACTCAAAATTACTTTTTGACAAATTTTAATTTAAAAATGGGTCACCCCACCCTTCCTGTTTTAGAATTCAAAAACGGTCCAGATCTCCACCCCTAAACCATACATATTCATGTATGGGACAATGTAACAAATCAGATGAAATATAGGGGGAATCCCTTGGGTCACCCCACCCCCTCCTGTTTGAGAATTTAAAACCCGTTGAGATCGCCACCCCTTAACCATATATTCATGTACGGGACAATATAACAATTTAAATGAAAGATAGGGGGAGTCCCTAAGGTCACTGTACACCCTCCTGTTTGAGAACTTGGAAATGGTCAAGATCCTTACCCCTAAACCATATATACTCATGTATGGGACAATATAACAAATCAAATAAAATATAGGGGAAGTCTCTGTGGTCACCCCAACCCTTACGGTTGAGATCCCCACACCAAAGTAATATATATTCATGTATGGGCCAAATTATAACTAATTAAATGAAATATAGGTGGAGTCCCCGGGGTCACTCTACCCCTCCTGTTTGAGAACTTGGAAATGGTCAAGATCCTTACCCCTAAACCATATATACTCATGTATGGGACAATATAACAAATCAAATAAAATATAGGGGAAGTCTCTGTGGTCACCCCAACCCTTACGGTTGAGATCCCCACACCAAAGTAATATATATTCATGTATGGGCCAAATTATAACTAATTAAATGAAATATAGGTGGAGTCCCCGGGGTCACTCTACCCCTCCTGTTTGAGAACTTGGAAACCAATGAGATCCCCACCCCTAAACCATATATATTCATGTATAGGACAATATAACAAATAAAATGAAATGTAGGGGAAGTCCCTAGGGTCACCCTACCCCCAGTAGCGGATCCAGAAATTTTCATAAGTGGGGGCCCGCTCCAGTCACGCTTCAGTGATTCCCTATATAAGAAACCAATTTTTTTCCCCAAAAAGGGGGGTCCGGGCCCCCTGCCCCCCTAAATCCTCTACCTACCCCTATCTGTTTGAGAACTTGAAAACCGTTGAGATCCCCACCCCTAAATTATATATATTCATATGTATGAGACAAAATAACAAATTATTTACATTTACTATGGGCAGGTCAGTCAGACCTCACCTTTGATCCCTGTTGTAGTGAACATTTGTCTGATTCCTGTCGCATAACTTTTGTACTATAGAAAACAAACTCAGTTTTCTTTCCAGGGAAACTAGTCCATTCATACAATTACATGTACATACTAAGTCAACTTGAACTTCTAGCAGTCAAATAAAACCAAGGTTAACTACCAAGTAGAACAACTGCAATCATTGGGAACTTGTACCAGTGCAGACTTACCATAAAAAATATACATTTATATATGCATTGCTTTTGAAACCTTGATAACATATAAATTATTTGCCTTAATAAATAAATCATTAGATAAAGATGATTGTACTATATATGAATGTTTAATGTTGAGGCAACATTGGCACAGTTTTCATAATTACGGTTGTCTTGGTTTTTGGTTAACTGCCTTCAACGCTTACAGCGCTTTGATTCTTAAACTATAAGTATTAGGTCAACTATATTTGTTTTATGGAAGCATTGTTAGCTGTACATGTCAGCCTGGCATGGTTCATCTGACCTTGACCTCATTTTCATGGTTCATTGGTCTTTGTTTAGTTATCTTGGTTAATGTAACGTTTATGTGACGGTTGTAATAAAGCTTTATACTTAGGACTATCAACATAATATCAATGATTAGTAAAGAAGGCGAGACATTTCAGTGTGTTCACTCTTGTTTGGTTATAGGACAATTTAGAAAATTTAAAAGCAGTGAAGGGGAGGTAATCCAATTAAAATTTAAAGAACACTGTTTATGTTTGATTACTTGATTACCTCCCTTACACTGCTTGAAAATTATATATTAAGAAATGATGATTGTCTTGAGATGTGTAGCTGTAAATTTAATTTTAGAAGTTACTGTTTATTAATATTAATTTTAACCATGACTAGTATGTCATTTTATATTTTAAAATTTTATGATGCATTTAAATGAGTAGTTATTGTTGCCAACTCCTTTAGAAATTTAAATTGAGATTATTTTTTGGATAAGGAAACTGGGGAGGTGAAAAAAAATGTGGGAGGGGGTGGGGGTAGGGGTGTAAATTTTTTCTCATTTCAGATTTCAGAAATTAAAATGAATGTTTCTACAAATATTATGTTTTGAGGTGATTAATATTCAACAGCATAGGGTATTGCTCAATAGCAAAAAAAAAATTTTTTAAGTTCATTAGACCACATTCATTCTGTGTCAGAAGCCTATGATGTGTCAACTATTTAATCACTATCCAAATTCAGAGCTGTATCAAGCTTGAATGTTGTGTCCGTACTTGCTCCAACTGTTCAGGGTTCGACCACTGCGGTCATATAAAGCTGTGCCCTGCGGAGCATCTGGTTATTATTTTGACATATTTTTTGCTTTAGTCCTTTAAACCTCTAGCAACAGCTCTTTTAGGCTTGTTGCAAGACAGCATACATGTATCTGTCGGTATCAAACATTGTCTTAATTTCCCACACTTTATGTTGGTCCATAATTCATCATTTGCAGGATCTACCTTTTGGGTTAAGTACTAAATTGGTCTGTTCCTGAATGTGCCTGAAATCATTGCCACAAACATGAAGCAATTTCAAACATTGATGAAATATATTAAATTTCTAGTGATTAAGACAAAACTGCAAAAATAGCCTCATTTTGAAATGGTTATATTTACTATATGATGACTGGACAAAATATCTTTTTGGATAAGGTTGTGGTCAGTCGAAAATTAAAGTGTTGTTTCCTAACCAACCCTAATTTATACAATAGAATACAATATTTTAATTTTCCGAATTACAGGGCCCATTAAGAGCATAACATTAATAACAACATGAAATAAACATTACTGAGTGATTAATTTATAGGCTTTTACCTTAATTTTTTTTCAAAGATAAATGAAGAAAAAATGATTTTTCTGTGTGATTGCAAATCCCTTAATCTTCTGTGTCTAATTTGTGCAGTTTCTAGAGGTTTTTATATGACCAGGATCACAACTCTGCGGGACCAGTCTAATAAATTTTACAAAATGGCGACTTTGAAAGATGAAAATAAAACAAAGATTTCAACATTGACATCTATTGTTTTAATTGATAGAATATATAGAGGCATATATGAATAAAATGAGATGAAATAATTGACCGCATTTGCCAACGACAGTCAAAATTTTGTTGAACAAACGATGATTTTAAAAACGATCAAACACAGGGGTTTGTTACAATTTGCCGGTCTTACTATCATACGAACCTCGAAAATGAGCAAATCTTTGAAGTATTAATTATAATCTTTTCGAACTAATTATTGGTAAGGCAGCAATTCTACAGTAATGAATTTTACCATTTGAAAACAATTGAGAGGATATATGATTAGAAAAACAAACCCCAAGCTGATACGACTTGAGAAATTCACTTTCTTGATGTCCAGCTTGGATGAAGCCATTTGAATATTATATAACGTTAAGGTCAGAAAAATTACAAATCATTATGCTAAAAAATGTCAATTCCTGTCAAACATCGTAAGGTTAACAGTACACTGCTACAGTGGGTTACAAAACCAAATACAGAAGCTGACAATGAATGACTTTATTGTTGGTCCTACATGTTTTGCAACATCACCTGTTAAGTGATAAGAAATCTTCACCTAGGCAGTCTGGTATAGACCCATTATGGAAAAGACTGGAATAAATTACCACCTGAAATTTCAAACAACACTTCTACAGACTTACCCATGAAGTACTCCTTAAAACCTTTTCTCACTTAAACTAAATGTACCTATTGTTTTTATCTCAATATAAAAATAAAATAAAATAAAAAATGTAAAAATTAAAAGTCCAATATAAAAATTGTAAAGTTTATAAAAAAATAGAGAAAAATTGAAATTAATTTAAAAAGCAACCTCAATCAGGCATGCGCCAGAATGTAATCTTCAAAATGTTGATGGTTTTCTGTAAATAAAGAAGGAGAAGACTTCTCCTTGGGTTTTATACACAGATAATATGAGCATTATATGAATTTACAATGGACAAAAAAAGACTTTTCTTCTTTCATGTCTATATCCAGACAATAACATTAGCAAACAAAGGGGTAACTTCCATGAGTATGATGAGGAAATCATTACAAGAGAAAACATCAATAGCATAATATAAGAAAAACACATAACAAATCAATTATAAACCAACCGCGCCGTGACAAAGTTAAAGAGAATTGTCGAAAAATCACTCGCTTACCACAGCGCTATCTAAAAATCCTGGGGAGAACACTGGATTGCCAATAAGACAACTTCCACAAGAGACCAACAGGGAAAAAAATTAACGGTCGCCCAGTCGCCAATGTCGACCAGAAATTGACCTGGGCGATCTTTTAACTCAGTTGTGGTAGCCCAGATGGCGAATTGAAAACAAGTACTTGACTGACTGAAATCCACCATTTACTGTGACTCCAAGTACTAGCTACTTCACGGACAACAATTTAAATTCAAAAAGAAAAATCTTTTTAAAATGTATTGCATCAAAGTTGCAGTCGCGATAAACAAGGATGTCAAATCAGTGTTTACCTTTGACTAAATATAGTTCACGTTAATTCAGGTCACTGGTTGGTCGTCTATTTAAACTCGGAATGTATCGTATGTTTTCAAGGATAACAAGAGAGGTGTTCCGATGGTCATTAACAATATGAAGCAATTACGGATTTGACTTCAAGAAAGTCAGGGAAGATGACAATAGCATGTCATGAAGTAATATCAGTCAAATAAAAGAAAGTTTGATATAGAATGTTGTTAAGAATCTGGAAAACAGTACCTTTTGTAGTTACCTTTTCAAAGCCCACGTGGTGTACAGAGAATGAAGGTCAAAAACGAAAGTAGAATATTGTCGACCACAATAAATAACATTTATAGTTAAAAATGATTTAAGTTCCTTACTAACTGAACGCCTCTGAAATACATGAAATAGTCTTGAGAAAAAAGGGGGGTCATTTGTTTACAAATGTACGTAGTTTAATATGCAAAATGAATCGGCCAAGATATTTAATAAATTAGATTATTATAGAAATAATAAAATGAAATATTTCATCTACATGTATCATCTACATGTATCATCTACATGTATCATCTACATGTATCATCTACATGTATTCCAGAACAGAAAGTTCTTTAGTTGTCTTTAAAAGATGTTAAAAAATCGGGTATACGCAGGGCATGAAGATTCCCATTTTGCAAATGATATTTTTTTTTTAATGAAATTTGATTGAAGTCAACAACAAGAATAAGAAAAAATTTACATTTTCCCAGACATCTAAATCACCTCCAGGTATACTCAGAATGCAGGATTTTGAGTCTAAAATTTCAAAATTTTCTTCGGGGGGGGGGGCTTGCCCCCAAACCCCCTAGGAAGTTCAGCCCGCTATGCGGGCTTCACCGGTGATAGTAAAATTATGTGGGCTACTGACTTTTTGTCTGGGCTAACTGATTTTCAAGTCTAGTAGCCCAGCTGGCTACTGGCCTTTATAAGTTAATTTTGACCCCTGGACCAAATGACACAGAAATTAACAACTATAGGTCATTGTACTGCCTTCAACAATGAGCAAAACCCATACTGCAAAGTCAGCTATAAAAGGCCCCAAATGACAAATGTAAAACAATTCAAACAAAAAAAACTAAGGGGACTAATTTATGTATAAAAAATGAACGAAAAACCAATATTTAACACATTAAAAAACAACAACTTCAGAACTATAGGCCCCAGACTTGGGACAGGCAAATAAATACAGAATGCGGCGGGGTTAAACATGTTAGTGAGGGATGAACCTGATATACAAATGTTCAGTGACACAAACATTAAAAAAGCAGTTAAAATTAAATGGTTGCTAAACCTCTTATTAAGAAAATGAATTGCTTTTTATGTAAAGGAAAACAATGTTGCTTAGATAGAGTAATTAATTGGGTTTTTAAGAATTTCTTGACTAATTGCAGAAATTTAAAAAAACAAAAAAAAAACGTAAATCCAGATACTAACTGTATTTTTAGCAGCAAACAACTTGAATCAAACTTATTTTTAATGGACAAAAAATTGTGAGTCAACCTATCAAACTAGGTTTGCTATAGTTCTTTTGCATTTTTTGACAGCATTGTAATGAAGTGTTTCTATAAAAAAAGAAAATGTGGTATGATTACCAATAAGGCAACTCTCCACAAGAGACCAAATGACACAGAAATTAACAACTATAAGTCAAAGCACAGCCTTCAAAAATGAACAAAGCCCATACTGCATAGTCAGCTATCCCTGAAATTACTAGGTTACTTGGTTGATTTCTTTCTAAATTAATGAAAGTTTTGTTCATTAAAACTAGCATTTTTGACCACAAGCATCTCTTCAATATTGTTTTTAAACTAACATTAACAATAAGCCAATTGTTATAATCATATTTATATCATTTCAGGAATTGCTCCTTCACAAGGATATTGGCCACCAGAACACATTACACAATTTGAAGATTTGACACTTGACCAAAACTTTAACACAGTTTTCAAGAAATGGAACAAGGAAGAAGATAGATACTCTGTAGAGATGACAACATTACCAGGAGAAAGTTTGAATCTCAAATTTGGCAGCATGTCAAATTCACTTTGTTCAGAGCAATCAGATGATCCGGGAAGAAACAGATCTGTAGAAATGTCTGGCAATATAGATATGAAGGTGAAAGTTGGTGGGTTTGGTGACTCTGATGGAGGTAGAGGCTTTGGTGCAGCTAGTCGTAGCTTTGGTGGACGGGATGAAGATTCTGGTAGAGGTGGCCGCAGAGGTGGTTTTGGAGGTGATAGAGGAGGACGAGGCGGATTTGGTGGTGGGGACAGAAGTGATGGGTTTGGAGCCAGAAATGGTGATCGTGGGGATAGAGGTGGAAGAAGAGGAGGGTTTGGTGGTGGAGATAGAAGTAGTGGATTTGGTGCATCAACAAAAACAGATGACGACTGGGGAGATGGAGCATCAACCACAAATACCAGTGCTGGATTTGGTGGAAGTAGAAGTTTTGGAAGTGACAGAGGAGGAAGAGGGAGTTTTGGAGGTGATAGAGGTGGCCGTGGAGGAAGAAGTAATGGGTTTAGAAGAGAAGACAGTAATGATGGGGGATTCAGCAGCAGCAGAGGTGGTTTTGGAGGAGACCGAGGAGGACGTGGTGGAAGCAGAGGTAGCTTTGGTGGTGACAGAGATGATAGTGGACGTTCTGATGGATTTGGAGGAGACCGAGGTGGACGTGGTGGAAGCAGAGGTGGCTTTGTTGGTGACAGAGATGATAGTGGACGTTCTGGTGGATTTGGAGGGGATCGGGGTGGTAGGGGAGGTAGTTTTGGTGGAGACAGAGGTGGCAGAGATAGTGGATTTGGTGGTGACAGAGGTGGTAGAGGCGGTAGTTTTGGTGGAGACAGGGGTGGCAGAGGAGGTGGTTTTGGTGGAGACAGAGGTGGTAGAGGAGGCAGTTTTAGTAGTGACAGAGGCAGCAGAGGAGGTGGATTTGGTGGCGATAGAGGTGGCAGAGATAGTGGATTTGGTGGTGGCAGAGGAGGTGGGTTTGGTGGTGACCGAGGTGGTAGAGGAGGAGGATTTGGTGGAGACAGAGGTGGAAGAGGTGGAGGTTTTGGTGGCGACAGTGGAGGTCGAGGAGGAGGTTTTGGTGGTGACAGAGGTGGTAGAGGAGGAGGATTTGGTGGAGACAGAGGTGGTGGTAGAAGTGGTGGATTTGGAGGTGGTGGTTTTGGTGGTAATACAGTACAAGCTTCTGCTGATGAAGATTGGGGAGATACTACATCAAGCCCAACAGAAGCTAAACCAGTTACAGATAGAAAAGGAAATGGAGATAGTTGGGATGTTAAACCATCAGGTAGTCCTGCAGTGATCCATAGTGGTGGTGATGGTGAAGATAAATGGACGCATAAAAACTTGAATAGATTTGTATCTCAGAAATTTGTACTTGGAAAATCGTTAACGGTTAGTGTTGTCTATTCCAATAACCCAGGTGAATTCTGGTGTCAGAGTTTGGATCAAGTACCTGCTTTTGACGAAATGTCGGAAAATATGAACAAAGAGTACAACGGTATTACTGGAAATGATTTGAATCTTGACAAACCAGAAATACAGATGCCATGTATAGCCAAATTTTCTGAAGATGAACAATGGTACAGAGCAGAAATTATAAACAGTAAAGGAGATGACTTAGAAGTCTTATTTGTTGACTATGGAAACACAGAAACAGTATCAAAATCATCTGCAAAATCCATTAAAAAGCAATACTATAGTATGCCAGTACAGGGAATCAAATGCTCTTTGAACAATTTAAAGCCAAATGGTAAATCATGGTCAGAAAAATCTAATGATGATTTCTCTACATTAACAACTGACAAAAACACAGAAATGAAATTTATCAGTCTATCATCTGGAACATATGAAGTTGAGTTGAAGGATACTGACACCAAAGATGAAATTGCAGTCAAATTAGTAGAAATGGGTCATGCCACATTTTCGCCAGGAAGTCAAAAAGTTGTCAACCCTTACCCAAGTACTTCACTAGCTCCAGACACAACAAAGGAAGTGTTTGTATCATGGATTGATAATCCACACTGTTTTTGGATTCAACTCTCTGAGGCTACTGATAGTCTTAACGAACTTGTTGAGAAAATTCAAGAGGAATATACATCAGGACCATCTGCAAGTGCTACTGTTGAGAAAGCAGAAGTAGGAATGCAGGTTATAGCTCAATTTACTGATGATGATGCTTGGTATAGAGCATTCATAGAGAGTATAGATGCTGGAAAAAGTTGTGTTCGTTTTATTGACTATGGAAACTCTGATACAGTAGAAATGGAAAAGTTACGTAAACCTACTCCAGAATTGTCAAGTACAAATGCATATGCATTTAGATGTAAATTAGCTGGAGTTAAACCCTTACAAGCAGGTTGGAATGTTGACTCTAAGGATATAATGGAAAGTCTGGTAGACGATGCTGTTACTTGTCTTGTCAGATCGTCTGACAAGAGTGAATACACTGTAGAGATAACAGTTGGGTCTAAAAACATTGCAGAAGAATTAATCAACACAGCAGTGGCTAGAAAGGATGAAGGTCCAGTAGAAACAGTTAAACCAATACAAACCACAGATATACCATCAAGTTCAGTACCAAGTAGCTCACAAAGTTCTATACCAAGTAGATCTATAAATAAAAACAATCCAGTCTCTGCTTATGTTAGCTCAGTTATATCCCCGTCCAAATTTTATATCCAGTTTGCAGATGAAGAGGCCGCCTTGGAAAAATTAGTCAGTAGTTTGCAAGTAGCTTATAATGAGAACTCAGGAGAAGGAACAGATTCTGCTGATATAGGACAGTATTATTGTACTAAGTATACAGAGGATGATTCATGGTACCGTGCCATTGTAGAAAGCCTTGGTGATAAAGTAACAGTCTGTTTTGTAGATTATGGCAATTCGGAAAGTGTCAATATGTCAGATTTAAAACTTTTAAAACCTGAATTCTCAACTTTACCTGCATTCGCTGTTAACAGTTGTTTGTCGGGGGTTGAACCAGTCGCAGATAAATGGTCAGATGAGGCCAATACAGCTTTTGAAGAAGCAGTTGTAGACCAAGAGTTAACTGTTAGTTTTACCACTGATTCTGAAGTATCTGTTTCCAATGGGGAAGGAGATGTTGCCAAGAGTTTGATTACAGCAGGACATGCCAGAGTCAGAACTTCCTCTTATTCTTCAGAGAGTGAATTATCTATTGAAGATCAGCTTACCCCAGTTGGAGAAACACTTGTATATATATCTGCTATAGAGGACAAAGGATTTTATTTACAATTGTCAAGTCAGGAAACTACACTACAAACCATGTCGGACCTTTTACAAACATTATGTCCAACATTACAACCTGTCAATCTAACATCGCTATCAGTTGGAAGCTTCTGCTGTGGTAAATTTTCTGAAGATGAAGCATGGTACAGAGCAGTTGTGACTGACATAAAAGATCAAGAAGTTACTGTCACTTTCATAGATTATGGAAATGGGGAAACATTACCAGTTAGTAGTCTTAAACAGCTGCACAAAGATATATTGTCCCCAGCCATGGCATTCCATTGTTGTTTAGATGGTTGTGAATCTGTAGACCTAAACATAATTGAGCCAAGACTTACAGCCCTGATGGATTCAACAGAACTGAATGTGTCATTTATGGGAAAGATAGGAGATTTGTACAAAGTTGTGCTGACAGATAGTGGTGTAAATGTGAACCAAGAATTAGGTGATAAAGGTATGGGAATTGTATCTTCTTTTCAAAAGTTGTTTATCCAGTTTATTTAATATATTTACAAAATCTAAACAGGATCTAACAAGAAGGCCAACTGATTATTTTTGGTGTTTAGTACACTTCAAATAGTTTAACAGTATCAAAGTTTGAAATGAAATGGTATGATTGCCAATGAGACAACTCTGCACAAGAGACCAAATGACACAGAAATTAACAACTACAGGTCATCCTACGGCCTTCAACAATAAACTCCATACTGCATAGTCCACTATGAAAGGCTGCAACGGTTTAATTTATGTAAAAAAAAAATATGTAACACAGCAAAGAACGACAACCATTGAATAACAGAATCCTAACTTAGGACAGGCACATACAACAGCTAGGTTTAACAAATTAATGGGTTCCCAACTCTCCCCCTAATCTAGGCCAGTGGTATAACAGTACAACATAAGAACGAAAAATCAGTTATCCAAAGATCTAGAACACCTTAATGTTGATCACATTGTAAAAAATATTTGAATGTGGGTAAAGGAAGTATTATAAAAATGTTCTGTCTATATAAAACACACTAATGGATAGGAATTTTCCATAGAATAGTAAAAACTTTAATGAAATTGAGCTTTCCAGAAAATGTCCTTATTTTGCAAATAATTTATTTAGAAATTGTCTTGCAGGTGCTGTTCTAGCTGGTGATGTGATGGTCCTTGATGAAACGGGAGATGCACAAAAACTCTCTGAGGGTAAGTTGTAGGAATCAAAAATAGTTTTATGTATTTATTTTTTTGTCACTTGAATTTTCTCACTTTGAGTAATAGAATAACTATGTTTATTTGGAATTGGATTCCTTGCAAAGTCTTCATGACTGCCACAGTTCACTTGACCTCCACCTCATTCCATTGATCAGTGATTAAATTTCTGTCTCATGAAAGCATGGGGTCAACTATATGTAGTGTATGAAATAGTTGTAAGCAGTACATGTCAGTCTTGCAGGGTTCATCTGGCCTTGTCCTAATTTTCATGGTTTGTTGAGAATTGTTTATCTTTATCTTTAAGACTTGACATAAAATAAATTTCAACATAAAATCAATGGGGAATAAGACATTTCAACATGTGCACTCTTGTTACCATTATTATTCTTGACTGCCATTTATCTTGGAGATTTGTTTTTCTAATACTATTGGTAGTAGATCAAATATATTTGAATATGGAATGATTGTAAAGTGTTCACAAAATGTACTCATCAGTCTGGCAGCTTTCATTTGACCTTGGCCTTATTTTCACGGTTCTTTGATCAATGTTAAGTGTATGTTTTTGGTTGTTTCTTAAAAACTATATGTAATTGGTGATGGAAAGATATTAAGCTGTACATGTCTGTCTCGCAGGTATCATCAGTCCTATCCTCTTTTTCATGGTTGATTTGTCAATGTTAAGTTTTCCTAGTCTGTTTCATGTATACAAAATAGCAAAAATACACAAATAGCAATAGGTCAACTATGTTTGGTGTATGGAATAATAATAAGATATACATGTCTGTCTGTCTTGGTTTATCTGACCTTGGCCTCATATTTATTAATCATTGATAATGTTCTGTTAAGTACTATCAACGTAAAGCAAGTGAGACATTTCAACATGTTCTTTCTTGTTTCCAGTGTGTGAACAAACATGGCCACCACAGCTAAAAATAAAACGTAAAGGTAAAAAGCTATCATTGAATCAAAAAAAATAATACAGAATATCTGACGAGGTAAAAAATGCTCATTGTATTGACATCATGTTTGCACCAAAATTATCAGATGACTTCTTAAACCCCATATCACATTTTATTCATGACACGCCTTCTTTAAATTACTTTCTCCTTTCTTGTTCATTTCATTCAAGACTGAAAGATCTACCAATTGTTATGGAAAGAGAAAGGATTTTGTTTATTAATCCTTGACACTTGTCACTGAACTATTCCAACTCATGCAACAACAAAAAAACATCAGAAAAAAAACAGGGATTTTACTGCTGTTGATCTGGAGCTGGAGACTGAACCTAATTAACTATCATACATATATACAGTGTTCTCCCCAGAAATTTTGGATAGCATCACATTTGGCGTAAAAAATTAAATTGTATTTTTTACAATGTACACTGTAATTTATCGTGTCGTGGCAACACTTTATTTCCTTTATGTTATATACATTATTGTTTATTACAAAATGTATTATAATGTTTGTATGCTATAGGCCCTTATTTGGTAAATAAAATATTCTATTCCACCCTATTCTTTGTTTTTATATTGTTGAATTCATAACTGAGAATACAATTAAACTATAACCATGATAACTGTATTTTCAGTTTATGTTTTCTATATTCATTTATAGTTCCAGAATTATTTTTTTCCCTCTTAGTCTAAATAAAAATATATGTGTGGTTCCAGTTACCCTACCTATACCCAGCTAAATGAATGAATGGTTTATTATAGTGCAACCTGTATAGATACAATTGCACTAAATATGTAGGAAAAAACACGGGTTCTTAACAAAAAATTTGAATAGAAAAAATTCTTTATCATGTCTTTGAAACATATTGGTTCATGGTCCCAGTTGTTTCTTTTTACAAAATGATATATTTTTAACAAAGTTATCTACAAGTAGTCTGTTAATGCTTAGTTTTCTGTATACTGTGCCATTTGTGCATATGTAACTATTATTGTAAAATGCGGATTTTTGTCATATCTGGTCCGGTTCCGAACAGTAGTTTACGCTAAAATATTAAATGGCCGCCGAAAGCAATGAAAAATACGAAAATAAACAATGTTTGACAAGAGATTGGGAATGAATATGGCATTTTTAATGCATTAAATGGATCAAACATATACACAAGCCAATTTTGATCTCTTTCTAAAGAAAGTACAAAACTTAATTCGCCCAAAATCAAAATTTTCACTCTCGATTTACAAAAAAGTAATAGTAGGAAGAGAAAGAAAGTAATACTAATATATTAAAAGTTGTAAAAAGATAAGACTCAACCTCATTTTAAAAGAGAAAAATTGTTTGTTTCTTTGAAATTTCATTTAGCAAACATTTATATTTCGATTTTTTTATGATTTTCTGATTACGTTTTCTCCTTGTCGAAATTTGCCGATTGCAAACCATGTGGTATTAATCATGTCAAAGTGACAGCTTGGGGTATTCGTATCCAAACAGTTATCACCCAAAGGGCAATTAACACCTATTTAACCACTCTAAATTGCCTCTATTGTCCGACTTGAAGGGATTACAATAAAAAGTGATAAATTTTTTTTTATGATCATAAGTGGTAATTAGATGAAAGTTCAAAATTTAGGAACGAGAAAAAAACATCCTGAAAATAATTATAGCGTCGCGGTAATTATTATAGCGTCACGGGAAGAAATATAGCGTCGCGGTACCGGTACCGCGACGCTAAAACGGCCTGGGGAGAACACTGTATATATATCATTTATATCACATCAACCTTCACTATCATGCATATATCATTTATATCATATCATTCCTTATTTTTAGACCTCAAGTCATTGGCCATGGATGATACTCATTTAACTTTAGATCAGACAGGTTTTTCTGATGTATTGTCATCTCTAGAAGAGTCAATAGACAACATAGAGAAGTTAGAACAGACTGCTTCATTAGATGATACACATCTCACACTTGATCAAACTGGATTTTCAGAATGTTCCCCAGATGAAACAAATCTCACATTAGATCAGACTGGATTTTCAGAAGGTTCTCCAGATGAACCAAATCGTGCACTAGATCAGACTGGAATCTCAGAAGGTTCTGCAGATGATCCAAATCTTGCACTAGATCAGACTGGACTCTTAGAAGGTTCTCCAGATGAACCAAATCTCACACTAGATCATACTGGAATCTTAGAGTGTTCTACGGTTGAACCAAATCTCACACCAGATCAGACTGGAATCTCAGAGTGTTCTACAGTTGAACCAAATCTCACACTAGATCAGACTGGAATCTCAGAAGGTTCCCCAGATGAACCAAATTTCGCACTAGATCAGACTGGAATCTTAGAAGGTATTCCAGATGAACCAAATCTTGCACTAGCTCAGACTGGAATATCAGAGTGTTCTACAGTTGAACCAAATCTTGCACTAGCTCAGACTGGAATATCAGAGTGTTCTACAGTTGAACCAAATCTCAGACTAGATCAGACTGGAATCTCAGAAGGTTCCCCAGATGAACCAAATCTCGCACTAAGTCAGACTGAAATCTTAGAAGGTTCTCCAGATGAACCAAATCTCACACTAGATCAGACTGGAATTTCAGAAGGTTCCCCAGATGAACCAAATCTTGCACTAGATCAGACTGGAATCTCAGAAGGTTCCCCAGATGAACCAAATCATGCACTAGATCAGACTGGAATCTCAGAAGGTTCTCCAGATGAACCAAATCTCACACTAGATCAGACTGGAATCTCAGAAGGTTCCCCAGATGAACCAAATCTCACACTAGATAAGACTGGAATTTCAGAAGGTTCTCAAAATGAAACACATCTCACACTAGATCAGACTGGACTCTCAGAGTGTTCTACAGTTAAACCAAATTTCACACTAGATCAGACTGAAATCTCAGACGGTTCCCCAGATGAACCAAATCTTGCACTAGATCAGACTGGAATCTTAGAAGGTATTCCAGATGAACCAAATCTCACACTAGATCAGACTGGAATCTCAGAAGGTACCCCAGATGAACCAAATCTCACACTAGATCAGACTGGAATTTCAGAAGGTTCTCCAGATGAACAAAATCTCATACTAGATCAAACTGGAATTTCCGAAGGTTCTCAAAATGAAACACATCTCACACTAGTTCAGACTGGACTTTCAGAGTGTTCTACAGATGAACCAAATCTGACACTAGATCAGACTGGACTCTCAGAATGTTCCCCAGAGGAACCAAATCTCACACTAGATCAGACTGGAATTTCAGAAGGCTCTCAAAATGTAACACATCTCACACTAGATCAGACTGGACTCTCAGAGTGTTCTACAGATGAACCAAATCTCAAACTAGATCAGACTGGACTCTCAGAATGTTCCCCAGAGGAACCAAATCTCATACTAGATCAGACTAGAATCTCAGAAGGTTCCCCAGATGAAACACATCTCACACTAGATCAGACTGGAATCTCAGAGTGTTCCCAAGATGACACAAGTATCACACTAGATCAGACGGAAATATCAGAATGTTCATCAGATGAAACGCATCTCACACTTGATCTGACTGGATTTTCAGAAATTACCATAGACCAAACAGTTGAAGAAGAAGTTCAGGGTAATATGTCATGTGTTGACCCATGTGTCCTGTGTAAACCTAATGGTTTCCCGTCAACATTATTCAAACTTTGCACAGTTATTGCTCACGTTTTGAATATATGTTATACCTGTTTTGAACAGATTAGAATATTCTTTGCAGCCACTCCATAAGGCATCTGTCCCATAAATCTGTTGTCAGACTTATCTTTGGAACTGCAATGGAGTGTTTCCTAAAATTTGATACTGACAATTGTGAAATCATTGCTTGCATTTTTATTGGGATTTATGAAGAATGGACAATTATGCAAGATTAATTATTGCGTTTTCAGGAATTTCTGTATACAGATGCATATATCAGATATCAAAATGCTAGTTCTAATTATTGTGATACTTACTACACTATTCACATTAACAAAAACCTCACAATAATTTCTCAATTAACAGTAATGAGCTTCATATAAGCATGCTAAACAATATTATGCTCTTTCATCACTCATAAACTTACTACAAATGTATTTAACAAATACTTACAGCCGATTTCAGTGAGTATGTAGTTAGTTAGCTTGCTTGCTAGCTGAACTGTGAAGTCATTGTTAGACTAACCCTTTAAGAGTACTAGTCAGACAGATAACCAAACTATCTGTCTGTAGGACTAGGCTACTTCCAAAGGAGGGTAGTATACCTTACCTAACAATGACTTCACGGTTCAGCTAACAGACAAGCTAACCAAAGATATTACCTTCAGCTGCATACTCATTGGAATTGACTGTAAAGCAGGTGCATTATTTGTGAGTTATTGCTTATTTCAAGAAAATTCCTTCACACCATGCAAAGCTTTTTGTGTATAGTTATATCTGACTTCATTGCTATATTGACAACATCATTTATTTCAATGGAATAATTTCTGTTTTTATCTTATTTTAGATCCACAGGAACCAGTAACACATAGTTTGAAAGACTTGAAATTAGTAACTTTGAAAGATGGAGAAAGAATCTCAGTAACCATAAGCCATAGTGACAGTCCAAGTAAATTCTATGTTAATAAAGAAGAAAATGTCACCAAAATAGACACCTTAATGGATGATATGTTCAATTTCTACTCTAATTTATCTGAAAAGCAGTATAAAATAACAAAGCTAAAACCTCAAATGGTTTGTGCAGCCAAGTTTTCTGAAGATGATACATGGTATCGAGTCAAAGTAACATCAGTTGATGGAGAGAAGTGCCATGTTTTCTATTTAGATCATGGAAATTCAGAAGAAACTTCCATAACATGTTTGAAACAGTTGTTAACAAAATTTGCAGAATTACCCATTCAGGGCATTCCATGTATATTGTCTGGTATTGGTGCCACAGGAGAGAAGTGGAGTGAGGAGGATTTGACGCTATTTGATGAACTCACAAGCGAGAAGTAAGTATCTTTAAATAATGTGAATATTGGTAACTTACAGCCGATTTCATTGAGTGTGTATATGTAGGTAAAGGTAAAATACTTGTTACTCTCTTTGTGTACAGCTTTTAGTTGACCACTTTCCATTTATCTCATGCAATTTTTGTTGCTTTTTTCTCAGAAAGTGCAAATCAAGGACTAGTATCAAGCTTCATGCAGGCATGCTGTACTTGAGATACATTTTCAAAACTATCGCTCATCAGTCACCAGTTAACCAAATATAACTATTCCTTCAAAAAATGGCAATGTATGAAATTTAAGCATTTTTCCCAGGAGATACAAGTCCTAGCATAATACATTGTGATAGGATTTCATATCCATAGCTCCTAAACATCAAGAATGTTTGTTGTTTAACTTCTTTTTGTCTTGTGTAAAAATAATAAGATGCCACTAATATATAAAATATGTAAGAAATAATTAAAGGGCTTCTTTTTATTACATCACTTTTCTCTGATTCTTGGTGCTATACTTTGGTAAGAAATGATCTGGATAAACATGTACATTGTAATGCATTTTGGTATTTATTTTGTTGAATATATCATCTGCTAACTGTAGTTTCATGTTATGTTAAAGGAGCCTACTAGCAGATGTGATTGGTCATGGAAAAGGTAGATCATACATTGTACAGTTGTTGGATATGGGTATATCAGTCAGCCAGTCTATGATAGAGAAGTCACATGGTATGGTGATATCTACTCCACGTGTTAACACTAGAGTTAGACGAGTGTTTTCCGACTCAAGCGATATTGCCAGTCCTATGAGAATGAAGATGCCTTCTCTGACCACAGATGAAGAATCCATACTAGAGGATACATTCTATGGGTATGTTTGCTGTGAATTCAGTAATGATTGTGTGCATTCAATGTTGTGATTGTTGTAAAAAGACGCAAATACAGGATTAATTATTTGGGTTTAAGTTGGTACCCAACACTTTCACTAAAATTAATTTGGCTCGTTTAATTTTCATAAAATTTTGTCAAAGACACTTTAACAAAAATATAAAAATTCAAAAATTTTTGAACCAACTGTTTTGTCAGAAAAATTACACTGGTTATATGTACAAACATCAATTTTGATCATTGAGAAGCTTAATATTCCTTTTACAACACAACGTTAGCTGACTTTACAGAGTTATCTCTCTGTAGTGTTAGGTACCACCTTAAAATAATGATGTATACAAATAATGCTATCAAAATTTTGAAAATTTGTATTTTAATTTTCACAAGAAATTTCTGAATTTACAGTACTT
The DNA here is from genome assembly GCF_965363235.1 of Mytilus galloprovincialis. NCBI lineage: Eukaryota > Metazoa > Mollusca > Bivalvia > Mytilida > Mytilidae > Mytilus > Mytilus galloprovincialis. The sequence goes on along the minus strand of NC_134838.1, from coordinate 19,453,821 downwards.
CAAAATTTTATATGTATCTTCAAGGTTTTAATGTGTTATCCTGGAATTGCTTTGAATTTAGCTATAACAACACAAAATTAGCAAAAGAAAAAAGAAAACAGTTCTTAACCATTAGAAAACAGTTATTTAAGTTATGATGAGTAAAAATTCTATAATATGGCATGTCATACTGTTATCTGTGATTGGACACCATAATTTTATTTAAACCTTGTATTATTTAATATATTGCTCAATATTTCTGGTTTTCTACCATTTAGGTATTCCAGATTGACCTATGAAGTTGATAAAGATTACCCTGTGAAGGTGTCCCAGATAGAGAATCCCACCTGTTTCTGGTGTCAGGTAGTGGACCAAGAAAACAAACTTGATAATTTTATGGACAGTTTACAGGATAAATACAGTGATTCAGTTGATACTGTCGATGAAATAGATACACCTTGTGTAGCTAAGTGTAAAGGTGATGGTCGCTACTACAGAGGTGTCACTAGATCAAAACAAGAAAATGGAGCATTAACAGTATTATTTGTAGACTATGGAAGTACATATTGTGTACAGGCAGATGAGGTGAAGGCAATCAAAAGTGGCGATATTGAGCGTCCGATGCAAGCTGTAGATTGTATGTTACATGACATAGACCTTGATGAGTCTTATGATGACTGGGACGAGGAGGCGTGTGAATATTTTGAGGCTCTGTGCGAGGATAAGACATTAACAATGAAAGTGAAACAAGTATGTAATGAAGGAATATCAGTTTATCTTTATGATGGGGATGTAGATTTAAGTAGTCTTTTGGCAGAAAATGATTTTGTAAATCTTGTATCTCAGAAAAACGACAGCTGTATTTCTAAAGATGAAAAGACACCTGTAAAACGTAGCCCTAGGAAGGACGTTACAGCAGAAGTATTAGGACGGTTATTATCAACCGATTCTGAATACCATGTGATTATGTCCCATGTAAATGATCCATCAAGTTTCTATGTGGTGTTTCAGGATAATGCACTTGAATCTATTGAAGCGGCAATCAACAAACATATTACACAGAATCCAGATGATAATATTCCTGAGGATCTTGTGAAAGTTGATGAACTTTGTTTAGCTTGCTGTAAAGACGTAAAAGACTGGCAGAGGGCTAGAATTGAAGAAGTTCAAGACAATGGAATTCAGGTAAATGTCTGATCAAACTTCTACATGTGTTATGCAAGTATTATAAAGTTTTTCAGTTTATTTTATTTTCATGCAGTTATAACTATTTTGTTAGGCATCAACTTAAACCTCATGTCAAAATACACAAAATTTAAGTTGAAGATGGTTATTCAGGGCTCACACTACTTCAGAATTATAGGGAGAAGTGACTTCTCTTTTTGAAACTGATAGGGAGAAGTGGTGAGATTTGAAAGAGAAGTGCTCATTCGCGCGGTGCGCTACAATGTTTGGATTTTACAATAGTATAAAGGGCAATATGTATAAAATAATGTTCTTTTTATATTGTTCAATTCATATCTGAGTAAACAAAATTACAATTAAAGTAACATTTGAAATTAAAAGTTGTTTAAGTTTTACTAAGGTTCTTGTGAGAAACTACCAACTAAATATCAAGCACTAAAAAAAAAAAAATATTTTAAAAAATGTAAAGAAATTATAATATATCAATTACAATTTAATTTAAAATTATCTTGTGTATGAAATTCAGTGTTTCTCATAAAAAAATATAAAAGTTATCAAGCTGGGCCATAATATATTGATATTAGTATAATAATCTCAGAGTTAAGCAACTTTAATCAATAGTTTGAAACAATCCATAAGAAATATAGGGAATTATATACACCAATCAATTAGATGCAACCAAAAGTCTTTTAATGCGTGTGGAATCCGTAATTTTTCCGTTTGGGATCAATATCCTTCTGTCAGCTGTTCCATCCGTGCGTCCGTAGTAATTATTGTAAAAGTACGGATTTCGGTCATAGCTGGTCCGGTTCAGATCCGTAGTTTAGAAATCGGTCAATGGCGGACGAATGCAAGAAAATTTACAAAAATAAACGATGTTTGACAAGTTATTTGGAAAGGAACATGACGTTTTTAATGCAATAAATGGATTAAACATTTAATGGAGGCAACTTTTGTCACGTTTAAATGAAGTAACAAACTTATTTTGCCGCCGAAATTTAGGTTGTTGTACGTTTTCGAGTAACAAGCACTGGAACTTGCAGAAATGCACGAAGTGATAAAAAGTTGTATTTTTATCAAATAACCTGCTACAAACTGCGAAGACAATGCTTCAACCTCTTTTCTAAAGATAATGAATTGTTTATGTCTGAATTTCTTTAATTATCAATAAAAAATTGATGTTTCATCAATTTGGTAAAAAATGAAAATGTCCGAAGATGGAAGCGACTGAAAGCGAGTATCGTCATGGACAGGGCGACTTGTTTTCGCTTTCGGGGGTCGGGGAAAGCGAAGTGACGGTTGGGAAGGCGACTTCTTCGCCCAAGTCGCCTGGTAGCGTGAACCCTGGTTATTGTATTTATTTAAAGATATGCATATGGATCCTTTGAAGGAAATTCATTATTTTTTTTAATCGAATGTTGCCATTATTAAGTCCCAAACAAAGTTTGGAGACTTATTGTTTTTGCTCAGTTCTTATTATTTTTATTATTCTTCTTTTTCTTTTTCTTTTTCTTTTTCCGCCACTTTAAAAAATGAACTTGTCCGCAGCGTTTCTCCAAAACCACTTGTCAGATTTACTTAGGATTTCATAAAATGTTAGACTAACATGTCTAGGTGAGCCATCAATCGTTCGTTTGTGCATTGGGGTCTATTAAGGGGTATTTTGGGGGCTAAAAGAAGGGAGGGGTTTACTATAGAACCCTATGGGATTTTATTTTAGAAAATTTTCAAATGAATATAACTTTAAAACTTTAAGTGATAAACACACACAGTCTTCAGAAATGATCAAGTGACAATAAAACAAATCACGTGAAATAAAGGGGGAATCTCTAGGGGGTCATCCCCACCCCCTTAAATTTGAGAATATGCTATTATCTTGTAAAGGGTCTAAATCCCCACCCCTAAACCATGTATATTCTTGAATGGGACGATAAAACAAATTTAATGAATTAAAGGAGAAGTCCCTGGGGGTCGCCCCCACCCCGTTCAATTTGAGAATGTGCTATTATCTTGTAAACGGTCCAGATCCCCACCCCTAAACCATATATATTCTTGTAGGGGACAATAAAACAAATCGAATGAAATTAAAGGGAAGTCCCTGGGGGTCACCCCCACCCCATTCAATTTGAGAATGTGCTATTATCTTGTAAACGGTCCAGATCCCCACCCCTAAACCATATATATTCTTGTAGGGGACAGTAAAACTAATAAAAAGAAATCAAAAGGAAGTCCCTAGGGGGTCACCCCACCCCGTCGTGTTTGAAAACTTGTAAACGGTCCATATCCCCACCCCTAAACCATGTATATTCTTGTATGGAACAATAAAACACAACAACTGAAATATAGGGAGAGTCCATGGGGGTTACCCCATCCCCGCTCAATTTGAGAATGTTCTATTATCTTGTAAACGGTCCAGATCCCCACCCCTAAACCATATATATTCTTGTAGGGGACAATAAAATAAATGAAATGAAATAAAAGGGAAGTCCCTAGGGGGTCACCCCACCCCCTCTTGTTTGAAAACTTGTAAACGGTCAAGATCCCCACCCCTAAACCATATATATTCTTGTATGGGACAATTAAACAAGTCAAATTAATATGGGAGCTTTGTTTGGGAGACTTCGTAACAGCATCCTGTTACAATTACTTCTTGTTACAGATGTTTTAAACTTTTTAATTAAATAATTAAGATGCTGTCCCAGAATAATAAATGAACACACATTTGTACAAATAGTAGTCCAGTTGCAAACTAAAAAGGAGAAGTATCACACATATTGAGGACATCACCATGTTAAGTCGGACTGAAATATCATTGTATGAAAACATACGTGTCTAGTTCAAATGATCATAATGTATATTGTCATGCCCAAAACGCTTGCCATTCTTCAAATTGATTAACAGAAGTAAGATCTGATTTATAATTTAATTATATTGTAAATCATTCATGACCAGCAAAAATAACACATTAATTGATTATAGGATGATTGCCTACATTCCTAACTGAGATTATGAATACAAGTTTTTTTTAAAGCAAACCTAAGACTCTTGCATTTTTTGGCATTAATTAAAACATCTCAATAGTTCTAATGTGTTTTTCAGGTTCATTTAATAGACATTGGCAGTACAGAGTTGGTGAAAAAGACAGACCTGAGAAAGATACCTGAAGATATTAGTAACTACCCACCACAGGCTTTCCTCTGTGAGCTTGATGATATTAAACCAGTTGATGATCAAAAGGAATGGTCTGAAGACACAGTTGTTTACTTTCAGGGTTTGTTTCACTATTAAAATGTATATAAAACACAGCAATATATGAAATGTACTGTAGTCTTTATATCAAACATTGTTTAAGAAACTTCAATTACTCTTTAAAGGGACGGAGCTTATATAGTTGAAAATACCTTTACATTTGTTTACCATGTTTACTGTTCATTCCTTTAGTTACCTAAATAAATGTATAGGAGATAGAAATTAACAATGATATGACCTTGTTATTTAGTAATTTTGTCTTGTCCAAGGTATACAGTAAGGGTAGTTTCCTTATTCCATTGGCTCTTTAATGGTGTTCCAAGGTTCATTCTGCTCCTTGGGTGCAGATCATGGGTTTGATCGCCGGGCTTGTCAAACCAGACTTCAAAATGGTATAAAGTTTGTTGCTTCTCTAATAAGCATGAATGATCAAGGAGTACAAAGAAAGATAAGTCAGTTTGGAGTCTGGGTATTGTCACATATTTTTTGTGGGATCTTACTTTGTGAACTTCCAAGTTGTATATATCCTGTAGTACAAAACACGGTTTATATTCATACCACATTAGCATTTTCTTGTCTTGAATATACATTCAATGTGCAAAAGAAATTATGATATGAGAATAAATCAAGATTTGAAACACTGAAATTATTGGAGTTCTTTATATTTATGCTGAATTCTAAAAAAAAAAAAAATCGAAAAAAAAAACCATCAAATAAATGAACAAAAGCTGTCTTCCATCTGTACAGAGTAAGTCCTCTAGCAAACACTTATAAAGTAACCATAATTTCTTTTACTTTATAATTTTGCAGATGTTTGTTCTCCTGGTGAAGAAATGGTAATCTATTTCTGTGATCGTAATGAAGATAAGTTAAAGGTTTCTCTATTTGATGGATCAGTGAAGACACAACATGAACAGGATCAGCAGTTGGGTGTACAGTTAGTCAAACTAGGCTTTGCTGATTATATACCTGGATCAATAATAGAAGAAATAATCATGGAAGAAGAAAATACAGGTTGGAATTAAACTTTAGAACTATTACTTTAGAAAATTCAGTGACTTCTCATTTATAAATAGAAGGGCGCCATTTCCAATTATAAAAGTCCCCCACTTGTGATTAGATACCAGATTAAACGATGTGCTACTGGTCCAAAGTGAAAGTGTGAGCTATTGCCTCTACTTTCTTTATGTGATTTTCACTTGTTGGCCATTACAAACCTTATTTAATCAGGGCTCTGAAATTTAAGGGCATATTTGGATCAAAGTGTGTTGTATATTGTTTTCTATAAAAATTAATTCTATAAAAAATGAAACAGCAGGGTTTTTATGCCCCTGCCTCTGGCCAAAGAGGACATTATGGTTTACCCTAATGCTCGTCTGTCTTATAAAAATTTTGCACATTTGGTTTCATTATCTTATGATTAAAAAAGAAAAAATGGACTGTTCACTCTATATTGACGACACAAGATAATCATTAAAATGTTGCACACACCCACGAAGGACGGATGGAAATAAAAAGATGAAAGTGATCTGTGGTTAAGTTGTAATTGTGTGTTAGTGTTGAGTTTATGAAGATAAAGCATGCTAACTGATTTAGACTTAAAGAACAACTTTATTGGACTCCAGAAGATTAAAGTCAACTTCTGTGTTTATTTTGCCTCTTTTCTTTTAGAACCATTGTTTAATGAGATGTCATTACACAGGGAGAATTCTTATGGCAGCACGGAGGAACAGGATACAAGTGGTAATATTTTGTTTATGGAAAAGGATGGATCATGAACTTAAAATCTTGATTCAGTACTGTTGAATATTTTTATGCCTTATTTATGGGCATTATGTTTTCTGGTCTGTGCGTTCATTCGTTCATGCTTTGTCCGGCTTCAGGTTAAAGTTTTTGGTCGAGGTAGTTTTTGATGAAGTTGAAATTCAATCAACTTGAAACTTATTACACATGTTCCTTATGATATGGTCTTTCTAATTTTAATGCCAAATTAAAGAGTTATTTCCCCATTGTCACGGGCCACTAAACATGGAAAATGATAGTGCGGACACATTTTTGTTAAAATTTGTTTTTCAAAACATGACCATTCATGCTCCTGTATACTTCTAACAATTTTTTTATTAAATAACACTTACACCTTTGTTGCAGTTTAATTGGAATTTAAATTTAGGTTTCATTTTATAGACCATTTTGAATGAGATATCAATCCTGTATCTATTTTAAATTGATTATTAGAATCCACAATCTTTGAAGTTTTCATCATTGTTTAAATGTTGTTTTATGAAGAGTACTTGCAGTAGTCCATTTTTGATAATTTGTTGGTTGTTGTGTCAGCATTAATACTTTTCTATTTCAAGTAGCTTATTACATTTTGTTAAGGCTACAGTGATTTGAATTTGGACATTCTCCAAGTCTCTGATAAAGTTTGATACACATTTAGATATGCTGTTTTCTACACATAAAATGGGAAATCTTGACAACATAATTGGACATATTTTTCTAATCACAAAAAATTGGGAGAAAAAAAACCAGGTTCATGAAGGTTAAAGTAGCTTGGATATCTATGTGTTAATGGTAGATTTATCTCAACTTTAAAAGACATTGGGTCAATGTACTTTCAAATCTCGATATAAAAACTAGGGGTTTTGAATATTGTTTTTTTATTAAAACATGTTGAATTTAACAAAATGAAAGTTATTTAATGTAGGTTATATAGGAGTAACTTATTTTTATACGCCCCTCAAAATTTTGACGGGACGTATTATGGTAAACAAATGTCTGGCCGTCTGCTGTAAACATGTCGCTCCGTAACCTGAGAACGACTCATCCAAATTTAATGAAACTTAATATTGTTGTTCCTTATGATGGTCAAACGATCTGTATTCTTTTTGGTGAAAATAAGATTAAAACTTTTTGAGTTGCAGGACTTTGTAACTAAAACTGGGGTGGTTTTTTTTTTCACATGTCGTGCCGTATCTCAAAAATGATTCATGATATATGCTTTAAACTTTACACACTTCTTAGTTATATTTATCTAAAGATGTGTATACTTTTTGGTGATGATTTAAAATTTTATTTTAGAGTTATTGAGTTTTTTGTTAAAAAAGGTGTGTTTTCACATGTAAGGCTGTATCTCAGAAACTATTTATGATTATTGCACACAAGACGACAGGCGTATCATGCGCTCATGGCGCAGCTGTTTATTTTCTAATTGAGGAAACATTAAGCACTATACTTGGATAAAATTCAGAGAGAATTGTTTGTCCTAAATATTACAAAATATCAAATAAAAATAGGGGGTCACAGAAAAAAAATGATGTATTATATAAATAAAAATCTCAAATTGTTCTATCAAAACCAGTATTGTTATTTGCTCTTGATTATACATGGATTGTTTCTACTGAACAAATTTAAATATCATAATGACAAACAATTTTTCTAAAGTTTTAATCTTTTAATTTCAAGTATTAAATGTTTCTGTTGTACCAATGTATTAGAATTGTTCTTTCTAATATATTTTTTTTGCAACATGCCCAGAAAGGATATCAGAAAAAGACACCCTATTTTTGTTATGTTTTTAAAATGGTCATAAATTCATCTATAAAATGACACTGATAAAAAAATAATTGAAATTAAAATTCACAATATAAATGATTTGTTTATGCTTTTCCTAAATATTTATTATTAGATTTCAGCATTCTGAAAATGTTTGCCTACTAAAATAATTAACTTTATTTTCCAATTGTTTTACAGCTTTAGATGATTCCAGTATGTGCCCAGGTGAAACCACCACTGATCTTTCTACTTACCCAGAGGAGTCAGAATTAGAGACCACTGCCTCAGACAGCTTTTCCTTTGTCGATTTTAAACCAGTGCCAAAAATAAAAGGTATTAGTCATTAGAAGATTTGCATATAAACAGTTCAGTAGAACAATAGCATGGGCACTTTAAAGACTTTATATAAAGAAGATGTGGTATGATTTCCAATGAGAAAATCCTCCACTAGAGACCAAATAAGATAGAAGCAAGCAACTAAAGGTAAATATGGCCTTCAACAATGAACAAAACTATACTGCACAGCAATCTTAAAATGACATGGTATTGAACATGTAAAACAATTCAAACAAAAAAACTTAATGGCCCTGATTTATGTAAATGCAATAAGTGAAAAACAAATATGATATCTTTCCACAAATGACAAGCACATTACAGGCTCCTGACTTGGGGCTGACATAAACAGAGTGTGCTCTTCTTTTTGTCTAATTTGTTGTCAACACATACTGTATCAAGAAAGATAACAGATGATCATAGAAACTACAACGAGAAAATTGTAATATTCTGAAATGCAAAGTGCTCTTTGTCGTCCTAAAATCATTGTAAGTTCTTCAAAGATTAAATATTCCAAACTTTCTGAGGAAAATCAAGAATAGTGTAGTCAGTAACTCTGCTACTAAAAAAACCCAAAGGATTATAAAAATTAATCTGATTTTAATTGGTGTAAGTGCTGAGTTATAGTTCTGAAAAATTGATGAAATGACTTACAGTTTAAAAATGTCACAGATAGTGCACAGTAATGAAAAAGTATGATTCTTGTTTTTCACAAAGCGTTTGACTATTTTACAGGAGATGATTTGGAAGGAATACCAGCGAAGAAAGGAGATGATGAGGAAGATGATGAATTTTATGATGCTGAGGACGAAAAAGAAGAAAGCCAGGTTGTTGATGAGTTGGATGGAGGCAGTGAAAAAGTTGTAATTGAACAAAAGATAGATCTTCAAACTGGAGAAGAAAATCAGATAGAGCCAAACTTAATAGAGTCTGAAAAAGAAATTCAGTTGGAAAGTGAACAGTTGCAATCAGAAATACAACCGGAAAAAGAAAATTCTGAAGAAACTGAACCAAACAAAACAGAAACCCAACTTGAAGATGGTAATCAAAATGAAAAGCAGCAATCAGAAATTGCAGAGGGACAAGATTTAGGAACTGAAGGTCAAAATGAAACAAACATAGAAAATGACAATGAAAAGAAAGGGGATGCAGACAGTGAAGAGGAAGACACCATTAAAGACCTTAGCGATGAAGAACATGGAGAGGAAAAATCAAAACCCAGTCAAGATATAGGAGAAATAGACAGCAGATTAAAAGAATGTTCTATTGTTGAGGAAAATAATCAATCAAAAGAAATACAAGATATCAAAACTGACGATTTGTCCAATTCTGAAGCTGCTGAATCAGATCAAAATGAGGACCCAAAACATATTATTGAACAATTCATAAAACATTCAGTTGAAGAAGTTGCAATTGAAAAGTATAAAAAAGAAATGGAAGAAAGAGAACTTAGCCTGAAAGAAGATGGACCTAATGCAGTTAACAATAATGTTGAAAAGGATGATGAAGACCTTATACAAGAGATTGATCAATTAAACATGGAAGATGAAACAGATAATGCTCAAAAATCAACAGAAGAAAATGTTGAAGACACTGAAGATATTGAAAAGACAACTGAAGAACGAAGTGAAAGAAAAGAGGAGGAAGAGTCACAAACTGATCGTGTTAATCCTAGAGACCAAGAGGAAGATGTTGACTTCACAGGAAAAGAGGTTGAAGAACAGAGGACAGGAAATGATGATAATACTGATGAAAACAAAGATAAAGATGATACAACTGAAACTCTAGACGAAGAAAAGGATATAAATGAGGAGGAAACTGTAGATCAAGAAAAGGATACAAGTAAAGTGGATAGGTCACAGAAAGAAACTCTAGACGAAGGAAAGGATAAAAGTGATGAGGATGAATCACAGGAAGAAAAGGACTCAAGTGACGAAGATAGGTCACCGAAGGAAACTCTAGAAGAAGAAAATGACAAAAGTGATGAGGATGAGTCACAGAAAGAAACTTCAGACAAAGAAAAAAATAAAGTTGAAGCTGAAGAAGATCCAGATAAATCTGATGATCTTATTAAGGACGAACAAGCCTAGGATGAAGTTAGAATTGTAATCAAAATGGTTCAATAATAATGAGCCAGAATGTGGAAAAAAATATGTTCACATTGAATAATGGACATGATGACTATGTATTTTTGTATGATTGAGTTTATTTCCCTTTATGGGTTTGTTAGTTTTAGAATTTATTTTTGTTAAAAAAAAAAAAAATGACGATTTCACATGTAGCATAATATGTGTTTTGAGGAAGGAGGACTATTCATGTTTTGTTACAGATGGTGCTGCTTATTATATAGTGCTTTTGTATTGTTAATAGTATCATATTTAGTTCACACATAGTAGTAGTAGTTATAGATTGGTTTATTTTTTTATGTGCAATGGAACAGATTTTAAATGAGAAAAGGGAAGTAATATTTTAAGTCAAATATGATGAAATGTATAGCTTGATCTTTGTGGTTTTTTATTTGCAATTTTTCTCATCCCAAAAATTAAGTCATTTATAACATAGTAAGCTATCTGATCGTGTGCTTATTGCAAATATGAGCTTCATTGGATAGGCAGATATTTGCATATTTTTAAATGGTCCTTTTTCCTTCTTTCAAAGTAAGTAGGATACATTAAAACTAATGCATACATGGAATAGAACTTTTTTCACATACCAGGACAATGTTGTAAACAGTTAATTCTATAGATTTTTTTTTTACAGTAAATGGGTTATTAAGGTGGTACCCAACACCTTCACTAAAATTAATTTGACTCGTTTAATTTTCATAAAATTTTGACAAAGTATTCACTTTGACTCTTTGACAAAAATATATAAAAAATTTTAAAAATTTGAACCAACCATTTTATTAGAAAAATTACACTGGTTATATAGCAGTTTGACAAACACTTATTTTGATCATTGAGAAGCTTAATATTCCCTTAAAAACAACGTAATTAGAACGTTTAGCTGATTTTACAGAGTTATCTCCCTGTAGTGGTACCTTAATTATGTCAGCAGGGTACTTTAAGCCTCATTAACAGATGATGGTTTAAGTTTGGGTCTTTATGTACCAGTTTTGATAAAGAGAGAATTTAAATCTAGCAAAAGTCAATTTTTTTTCAGTTCTATTATGCAACAAATAGTGTCGAGATTAAAACTAGGCGTTTTTAGTTTGAAAGAAATGAAAAGCAGAACTTAGACTTGCTAGAGCTTTGAATGATTTTATAAGTTAATTGGAGAATTTGTTAAGTACCACTAGCATAGAAAAATAGCTGAATATCTGGAAGAACATTTTTAATAGTACAAAAAAGGTGATGGTTGGATGCTTATAGTCCAGTGGCTAATATTTCATGCATATTAAAGATTAAATCACAAATAGAAACTTGAGTTCAGATGACACATATTGAAACCATGTACCTATAAGGAATGAACTAGTAATCAAAGGAAGTTATTTTAAGGATAAATTAGGAATTGAACTGTTTAAAAAAAATATGATCTAGGACTTTAATTTGAGATAATTGGAGGGAGGTATTTATATTACAGAGAAGTGACATAGAAAATGAACTTTTAGAGTCAAATAACTTTTTTTTAAATTGGTACAAAAAAACATGAATGGCTGTGACTGTAAAGTGTAAATTGGATATAGAGTTAAGATTTGATGGTATAAATTTGGCATTGCAAATTAATAATGAACAGATTGTTTTACATAGAAAACATGGTATCAGATGACCAGCACTGATTTATACTTGTTTATTACTCTGTAGTTGAACACAATTACTGTAAATATTCTGTAAACATTTCTGTGGCATTTGCACATGCTTTTACAGTTTTGATGTAGTGACGCATTCCCTGCTGCAAGTATATACAATTCAATGACATTTCACACACTTCACATTGGGCTTAAAGGGGCATAAATACTTAACTGTTTTATCAAAAATGATTTCAGATTTTGGTTGTGTCTGATTATTTTTAATTGTATCAAAAGATTGTCCTAAGCTATGACGTGACAGTAAAATGTGTGTATATTTACACCTGTACTGGTAATCATGTCAAATTTCAGATTGCACAGGATAGCAGTTTATGAATTATGAGTTCTTATTTTTTTATATTGAAAGAAATTTCTGTTGGTAATCATGTGACCTACTGTTTTATTATCGCAAAGTTGTTATTAAACTGTTTATCTTACCCTTCAGTTATTGTATATTCTGGCCATAAGTTTCAGATTAGAAGCTGCTTACAAATTATACTACCAACAACTAGTTGAAATACAAACTTTTGAATGGCCTAGACAAACATTCAAAGCAAATACTGCATTGCAACGTCTAACATACTAAGTAAAATAGATGAAAATACAAACTATCATGGAATGGCCTCGACAACCATTCAAGGCAAATAATGCATTGCAAGGTCTAGCATACGAAGGAAAATACAAAAAAATTAAAGCCACACAGTTTATTTAAATTTGGCAGATCATTAAAAATAGGCAAACTAGAATTTGAAAGCCAATTAAATTTGAATAAACTACCATTCTGGCTTACAACATACACATGTAGTTCTAACTAGTTGCACAAATTGACCTTGATGTTGTCCCTTTCGTCATCCCACTAACTTGAGTAAAAGATTATATATAAAATAAAATGGAACGTCTGACTAAAAATCAGCTAAACAATTACTAATACAGAATAACAGACTTAAAATCAGCTTTAGAATACAACAAATTCGGAGAAACCTTATGTAACTAAGTTTCCATTGTCACATGTCCACAGTCCTTGGCCTCATTTTCATAGTTGACCCATTTTCATTGTTGAGTAACTGCTTGAAAAATATATCTTTGTCTTTGTTATGTAAATTTTTCACTTGTCAGTTTAAGGTTTCTGTGCAACGTCTACATGTCAGAGTTCAACTGACCATGACCTCATAATCATCAAGGTTTAAGTAACAGGATTTGGTCTTTCTCAGATACTTAAAGCAGAAGAACTATAAGTGGTATATCAGTCTAGGTTTCTTCTGACCTTGACCCCATTTTCATGGTTAATAAGTTGATGTTGATTTTCGTTGAGCATGCGACTTTTGTCGCAGAAAGCTTGACATAGTGAAAGTGATCCTGCAACATCGGTGTTATCTTACTTCTTAAAAGATTTATATTTTAGAAGGTGGAAGACCAGGATGTTTCATACTTTGTATATAGATGACTCATGTTACGAAGTTTCTGTCTGTCACATGTTCATTGTCATGATTCAGTGACTTCTTGAAAAAAAAGTTTTACTTATTTGCAATGTTCATTTCTCTCTTAATATGAGTTATAGGATAACTATATTTGGTATGTGCGTACATTGCAAGGTCATCATGCCCGTTTTCACTTGACCTGGACCTCATTAAATGGATCAGTGAACATGGTTAAGTTTTGGTGGTCGGGCATATCTCAGATTTTATAAGCAATAATTCTAATATATTCGGTGTATGGAATGATAGTAAGGTGTACATGTCCAACTGGCAGATGTCATCTGACCTTTACCTCATTTTCATGGTTCAGTGGTCAAAGTTGGGTTTTGAGATTTGGTCTTTTTCTAACACTATGCAATAGCTCAACTATATTTTGTGTATGGAAATATTTTATGATGTGTGTGTCAGTAATGCAGGTTTTATTTGACATTAACCTCATTTTCACGGTTCATTGCACAGTTTTTCTTGAACTATAAGCAATAGGTCAACTATCTTTGTTGTATGGAAGAACTGTGAGCTGTCCATGTCTGCCTGGAATGGTTCGTTGATCAATGTTTAGTTTTCTTGGTTAAGCCTTTTTCTTAGAAACTATAAGCAATAGGTCAACTTTATTTAGCATACATACATTTCTTGTTTGGTTTATATGACCTTGTTCTCATTTTCTTGGATCATGTTAAGTTTGTGTGATAGTTGTAGTTAAACTTTATATTTAGGAATATCAACATAATATCAATGATAAGTAAAGAAGGTGAGACATTTCAGCATGTGCACTCTTTGTTTGGTTCGTTTTAATTGAGCCTGGAACTCCTGTTGCAGAAAGCTCGATATATGGATAGTGATCTGAAGGCATTAAAAAAAAGCTTGAAAGCTTAATATTTCATACAGTTTTCACTTGACCTCTACCTAATTTGATGGATCAGTGAACAATGTTAAGCTTTTGTGGTCAAGTCCATATCTCCGGTGCTTCAAGCAATACGGTTGCTATATTTGGTGAATTGAATGATTGTAAGGTGTACATGTCCGTCTGGCAGGTGTCATTTGACCTTGACCTCATTTTCATGGATGAATGGTTTAAGCTATTTTTTTTGGTGTTTTGATCTGTTTTTCCAATAGTGTATGTAATAGGTCAACTATATTTGGTGTATAAAAATATTTACTTGTTCTACTTGACCTTTACTTCCTTTTTATGGTTCATTGCTCAATGTTAATTTTTGGATTTGGTCTGTTTTTCTATTATCGGAGCAATAGGTCAACAATATTTGGTGTATGGAATGATTGTTCACAGTATACGTCTGTCTGTTAATTATTTGACCATGACCACCTTTAAATGGTTCATTAGTCAATCTTAATCTGACCTTGACCTTGTTTTCTTGGATCATGTTAAGTTTATGTGGTACTGCTTTATTTTTAGCTAACCTGGCCCAAAGGGCCAAGTGAGCTTTTCTCATCACTTGGCGTCCATCGTCCTGCCTCTGAAACTACAGGGCCAAATTTACCCAAACTTGGCCACAATCATCATTGGGGTATCTAGTTTAAAAAATGTGTCCGATGACCGGGCCAACCAACCAAGATCGCCACCATGGCTAAAAATAGAACAAAGGGGTAAAATGTAGATTTTGGCATATATCTCTGAAACCAAAGCATTTAGGGCAAATTTGAAAGGGGTTAAATTGTTTATTATGTCAAGATCTATCTGCCTGAAAATTTTCAGACAAATCAGACAACCCGCTGTTGGGTTGCTGCTCTTTAATTAGTAATTTTAAGGAAATTTTGCAGTTTTTGGTTATTATTTTGAATAAAATTATCATAGAGTATTTAGTTTTGATATGTGTATGATGACCCCACCCGCGAACCAAGATGACTGCCATGGCTAAAAATAGTACTAAGGGGAAAATGCAGCGTTTGTCTCATATCTCTGAAACCAAAGCATTTAGAGTAAATCTGACAGAATAAAATTGTTCATTAGTAAACATCTATCTGCCCTGAAATTTTTAGACCATTCAGGCAACTCGTTGTTGGGTTGCCGCCCCTGAATTGGTTATTTTAAGAAAATTTCAGCTTTTGGTTATTATCTTGGATATTATTAAATTAGAGATAAACTGTAAACAGCAATCATGTACAGCAAAGTAAAATCTAAAAACAAAATGGTCAATTGATCCCTTAAGGAGTTATTGCCCTTTATAGTCAAATTTTAACAATTTTCATAAATTTTGTAAATTTTTACAAAATATTTTCCACTGTTGCTACTGGGCCAAGTTCGTTATAGATAGAGATAAGTGTAAGCAGCAATAATTTTCAGTAAAGTAAGATCTACAAACACATCACGATCACCAAAACAAAAATTTGTCACGAGTCCATATGTGTCCTTAGTTTAATATGCACATAGACCAAGGTGAGTCAAACAGGCTCTTTAGAGCTTCTAGTTATTGTTTATTTGCCAATGTTAAGTCTTGCGTTTTGGTCTGTTTTCTAAAACTCAAAGCAGTAGGTCAGCTATAGTTGGTGTATGGAATGATTGTAAGGTGTACAAGTCCGACTGACAGGTTTTATCGGACATTGACCTCAATTTCATGGTTCATTGGGCTTTGTTTAGCTTTTTGTATTGGTCTTTTTCTCAGATACTATATGCAAAAGGGCCAAAATATTTGGTGTATTGAATGCTTGTAGGATATGTATGTCTGGCAGGTTTATCTGATCTGTCTGGTGGGTTTCATTGACTTTACCTCAATTTGATGGTTCATAGGTCAATGTTAACACTTTGCTGATTTTAGGTACTATAAGCGATATGACATCTATGTTTGTTGTATGGAAAGATTGTTAGGCGTACTTTATGCTCTGATTCCTTTCACGGATTTGGCTATACTTTTGGACCTTTTGGATTATAGCTCTTCATCTTTTATATAAGCTTTGGATTTCAAATATTTTGGCCACGAGCATCACTGAAGAGACATGTATTGTCGAAATGCGCATCTGGTGCAAGAAAATTGGTACCGTTAATTTTATTACTACCACTGGGTCGATGTCTCTGCTGGTGGACTATTAGTCCCCCAGGGTATCACCAGCCCAGTACTTCGGTACTTGCATGAAAATACGGATTTTTTGTGTTATTAAAATTTGCTGTTACAAAATGATAGAAATTATTATAAATTAAGGAATGTATCTCCCTCATGCAAAGCTCTGATTCCTTTCACGGATTTGGATATACTTTTTGGACCTTTTGGATTATAGCTCTTCATCTTTTATATAAGCTTTGGATTTCAAATATTTTGGCCATGAGCATCACTGAAGAGACATGTATTGTCGAAATGCGCTTCTGGTGCAAGAAAATTGGTACCGTTAATTTTATTACTGGCATGGTTCACCTGTCTGTGATTTCATTTTCATGAATCATTGATACTTTTAAGTTTATGTGATACTTGTAGTAAAACCTTCATATAACAGACTTTCAACATGAATTCAATCATAAGTAAACCAGGCGACAATTGTCAGCGTCTACACTCTTGTTATAATTGATTGGAGTGATTGCCATTAAATTTAATGACCATTTATACCTATCTCTTAGAAATTCTATATTTTGGGCAAAAACCAGAGATGATAAAAGAGAAACTAAACAGAAAAAATTGATCAGCAATAAAAAAAAAATACAAAAAAGAAAATGTTCGTCATGAAATTTTATTCTACACTAGTTAGTTTAATTCGCATTCGAAACGTTTTACGTCCTAACGTCAATTCCAATTCGAATTAGAATGAAATTCAAAACAGTGTGGCTGTGGCTATTGATTGACACATTAAATTCATCCATTGACTGGGACATTTTACGTGAACGTTTGTCTGTAACGACCACTGTTCACGACGTACCTACGATAGACATTTAAACTGTGGGGTCACCAAAGGTTTCTTAACGCCTTTAATTATAAAATAATTCGAAAAATTAATCAGGAATAACCTTTATGTTTTGATTTATATAATTGATATAAATCAAAACATCGTGTTATTTCTCATTAATTTTTCGAATTACTTTATTAAGGTGTTGAGAACCTTTGGTGACCCCATAGTTTAAGTGTCTTTAAAAAGTACATAGTGAGCAGTGATCGTTACACACAAACGTTCACCTAAATTGTCCCAGTCAATGGATGAATTTAATGTGTCAATCAATGGCCACAGCCACACTGTTTTGCATTTCATTCTACAATGCGCGTCAAATTCGCTTTACTGTCCAAACGACGTTAACTTTTACTTCGTATTGACAAAAGCGTACTTCCAATGCGAATTAGATAATGCGAATTAGCCAATTCGAATTCGATTCGAATTAAAAAAGAAGAGTGTGTGAACGCAAATAGCGAATTCGATTCGCATTCGATTCGAATTCAATTCGAATTAAACGTACGTGTGAACGAGGCATACATATATATATGATGAAGTGTTCGTTGTTGGAGATGCACATACACATTTTTTCATGACACTGGCTCTTTAGAGATTCCAGTTTACGCTTTCCCTCAGTCTTGTCCACAATTATTGGAGGCAAATATTTTAATAATAGAATACTTGGTCAGGTGATGGATAATAAGGCGTCTGTAATTTAGTCACTTGCAACTTTCGTTACCTGTAAAATTCATACATATGGAGAAAAAAAATATTGATCATAAATGTATTAATAATTAAACTAATCATTTTAAATATATCTGAAGTATGCAATACCATAACCTCTAATGACTTAATTATGAGTTATCAATGTTAAAGTCAATAAAACATACCAATATCATTCATTTCATAAAAGTCTGAATCATGCAAAAGGAAAAAAAATTAAATACTGTGGCTAATTTTCATTCTGGATCAATAGATAAACTGAAGACCAGTATTTTGATTATAACCTTCTTTTTGTTTTTTTAGCTCACCTTGGTAAAGGTAGGTTCGCGTTTCGTTTGAAATCATTTTGTATCTGTCATCCATCTGTTAACTTTTCACATTCTGGTCTTGAGAGAATTCCTCCTTGTCCAGTTGTTACCTTTGTCAAATTTGACCTTCACGGCCTTTCGTAATTTCTGATTGATTTAACCTATAAAACCAACATGCCAGGTATGTTGCTGTAAAGATTATTAGCAAGTGTTGCTACTTTGGTTCCAACAGAATTAAAGATAAATTCCAGCGAAGATCAAACATAACATTGGAACCACATGTGATGCAACAGTTTGCTTTTTTTAAGTAAACCAAATCAAGCCATGCAGAAAAGTTCCCTTGAAGTTTCTTACCAAGTGTTACATTAATCTCGATTAAAAGTCCAATTTTACTTGAAGGGGTTTGATTATCAAAGACCTCTGTAGAACGACGTATACAATTAAAACCATACTTTTCTGGAATGCTCATTTAAAGGTTGTTGATAAGTGGTCTTACTAAGGTGCTGATCACTAATTCAATATGGTCTCTATTTGAAGTCAAAGTTTACTTTGAAACCCTAATAGGAAATTACATTTCACTCCTCAATTTTAAGAACGAATCAAAGAAATTCCTCCAAAATGGATTGAATTATTTATTTGTTTCTGATGAAATGCATATTTTTGCAACGTATTCAAAATAAATCCAGCTGACCATTTTAGACCCTTTCGAGTCTCAAATTCTATGTTGGGTTTTTTTTTCCATTTTGGTGAAGTCTTGTATACATGCTTTGTCAGTCTCAGTTCTGTTAGTTATCAAGCTTGAAATCATTAAATCAATCATGGCCAGTAAAGCAGACGAGACTTTCAGAGTGTACACTATTGTAATTGCATACATGAGCAATATTACGAACTTTATTGTCAAGCAAACTTACCAAATTTAAGTTGAACATGCCATTGAGGTAAACCACTAAACTTCTATGATATGACAAACACATCATTTAGTGTATAATTAGTACTCAGTCAGTTAATACTACAAATTTATGAAATTCTAAAGGAACAGGCAATGAAACAAGGATTTCTTATCTTATAACTATTAATACTGATCAAAATCCAGATAACATTTTTTTTGTAACAATGTTTTGTTTTCTAAAGATTAAATCAACTTTACATGAACTACCTCTAGTTAGTAATTTCATGTTTTTTTTAAGCCAATAGACGTCTTTCAAATATTTGCTGGTATATTTCATTCTTTTTATTCTGAATAATAAGAAAGATTGGTCTAGCGAAAAAGGCGGGACAAAATAATTATTTTCCCATGATGTTAAGTCGGCTATGTCAAAATAATATATAAAGTGCAAAATTTCCTATCGATCATGTGCAAAATCTTGTTCGATCACTTCATCAGGTGTTATATATAAAATGTAAGTTTTAGTCATTTTAGTAAACTTGGATAATTTCCAATGACAAATTTCGTCACCAGGGCTTCTCGTCTGCTTTACTCTTTCGATAAAAGTAACATACGAACCATCAAAAGCAGCCGAAGCCCGTGTTATCTATTTTTGAGTTATACCAAAAAGATTTTCCTCCATGTAACGTAAATAAAAATAAAAATCTCTGAAATATTATTTTGAAAGTATATGCTTTATCGTGTCAAATAGTTCCTTTACAAGAACCGTTATTGACATCATTGAAATATGATTTGCGTCGCTCAAGGCAGATGAATGAACAACTTCCTGATTCTCTGTGTATGTAAAAATATACGCTATTAGATAAACAGAGGTAAGTGTTTAATTTATTATATTCTTTATTTATTTACGATATAATAATAATAAAGCTTTTCATTTTTGCATTCGTATCCATGTTTCATGTGACTATGTTGATACAAAATACCATGCGAACTAATGTTCTGGAGTAAAGTTGGAGTTGATTTTCCTCTAATTATGGACATATTTTAAAATTGGAACCACTGTAGTCGGAAACATTTCATGTTTTTCTAATCTTTTTGTATTTTTAGTTTAATTTTGTCTTTCTTGCAGTTTCGGACAGTTTTAAACTATGGGAACCAAAGGGAATATTAAATGTTGTGCGGCAGTGTTCCATTTTCTGATATTTGTAAGTATATCTTATGAGTTTGGATCGTTGATTTCACTGAATTCTTTTGTTAAGTCTTAACTTCTTTTGACGACCCTTAAAACTCAACGAAGAAAAAAGGGATAAAACAGTTGTTGGTAAATAAACTAATATGTTCTGGTTTGTTATCTTATTCCTGTCTGTTTTCAAATAATATAAAAAAAAATAAGAAGATGAGGAGACCAAAACCACCACGTAGAGTGTAAATGACAAGGGTATAAGCAATTACAGCTCTTTAACAATGAGCGAAATCCCGGGCTATTAAAGGCCCCGACTTGACAAAATGTAAAAACAATTTAAAGGAGAAACACAACGGCCTGTTTATGAAAAACAAAACCAGCAAATAACAAACAAGATAACATTTCTATCACTTATTTCATTGATCATATTTTATGAATGTAAGAATAGTTTTATTCCATAATAATATGAATTCCATTTAGATCGCTGGTGTATCTAGTTTGTCTATGGGAATATATATCATAGCCTCCGACTATGGAGCACACCAATTGTCTGCTGTCCTAGGTGATGAACTGTATCACGTAGCTGCCTACATAGCTATTGCTGGAGGAACCGCCATCGCCATTATTTCACTCTGTGGTGTCTGTGGATCACTGAAAGAAAAGAAATGTGTCTTGGTCATTGTAAGTTAAACGTATATTGGCGTGGAACAGGAGAGAGTCTGTGACTGCTTTTTAAGTCTAAATAATTTAATTGAAGCAACGCATACAGTAGTTAGTCATGACTTTCTTAAAGAAACTTAACTTTTCTCAAGTGCATGATGTATACAACTACAGATTGTCGACTATCACATGCATGTTCTACAAGAACGAAATGTATAACGACATTGTAAGCAGCCAAACAGGCTACTAGTACCAGACTACAAATATATTACTTCAGACGCGTTTCTTCTATAAGATTCACAAGGGGAGCTCGAATCAAAACAGTAAGACAGTCAAATTAATGACGAAGATAAAGAGGACTGAAAACCAAAATTCACAAATTTCCTAAACTCTGGTTAAAGCAAAATAAGAGAATAAAGATCAAACAAATTGGAGTGGTGGTACGATTGTCAACTATCTAATTATCAATTATAAACCTTTTACACATACTATTATTATTATTGTTACCATATACGTCAGGAAAGAAAGCGAACAGCTGCAGATCCCCCAAAGGATGTCTACAACAACTAAATACCAGACTTCCAGTGTGGTCCATTAAAGACATCGCAAGACAAATTGTAAAAAGTCATAATTGTAAAAGCTGTTTTCATTTGATCAATGGTGCTTTAATTTGTTTCATTTACAGCCGATTTCAATGAGTATGTAGCTAAAGGTAATATCTTTGGTTAGCTTGCTTGCTAGCTCAACCGTGAAGTCATTGTTAGGTAAGGTATACTATCCTCATTTTGAAGTAGCCTTACAGTCAAATAGATTGGTTATTTGTCGGACTAGTCTACTTTTAAAAGGAGGATAATTTACCCAACCTAGTTCAGCTAGCAAGCAAGCTAACCAAAGATATTACCTTGAGCTACATAGTCATTGAAATCGGCTGTAAAATATAATAGATTGGGTTTTTTTTTTCAGTACACAGTTCTCATGGCTATCATTCTCGTAATATTACTAGTCACAGCAATCCTCTTGTTCGTTTTCGTTGGACAGGTATGTTTCACTAAGATTTTAATACATTCGTTTGAATTCGTTTCTCTTATATGTTCTTTGGACAGGTAAAGATTTGATTAAGTTTTAACCCTTTCCATATACATTCTCTATGGTGTCCTAAGGCACATTGGATATATATGTATACATTGTTGTATTATGAAAAATGATGTAAACAATTAAACGAAACAGAGATGGCGATTGTAGACTTTATAGTTCCCCCCCCCCCCCCCTTGGTGATTGATAAATATAAATGGCATTAAGATATCAATAAAACGTGAAGAAGAAAAAATAGAGATGAGTACACATAAAAGTTTATTTCAGATGTCTGGTAAAATTCAGAAATCTATGAAGATTGCTTTAGTTAACAAATATGGTGTGAATTTGGATCATTCTGAAAATAGAATGGTAACAGAAGTATGGGATCTGATGCAGAAGAACGTAAGTCTTATCTTCTGAAAAATGTATACCTAGGGGGGGGGGGGGGGGGGGGATAAGGATGTAACTTTTTGAGAGGACAAGCCCAACGACAGAAACATCAAACAAAAGACATAGAAATCAACATCAGCTCCATGCATGTTCATATCTTATTGTTTGAATATTCCTTAATATTCAAATCTATTATCAAGCAATCGTATTATTGCACAACTTTTTGGAATTTTGGGTCCTCAATGCTCTCCAACTTTATACTTGTTAGGTTTTTTAAATAGTTTGAATTCACTGATGAGTTTTATGTAGACGAAACGCGCGTCTGGCGTATCAAATTATAAGCCTTTGATAACTATTTAAGTTCCCTATTCATCATTGCCAATAAATGTGTATGTAGTGTTGTTTAAAAGGGAAGACACAGAGCACCTTTGTAATGCTCCAATTTTGAACTTGTAATAATTGATATTTTTATCTTTTTTTAATTTCAAGTTACCTAAACACTATAAAAATAACGATTGTCTCATTAAATCTTTTACCATCTTTTCCATTAATTTGATCTGACAGTTGGAGTGTTGTGGAGTACATGGAGGAGTCAATTCGACAGATTCGTGGGCGATATACAAAATAAAATCTCAATGGTACAAGCAGGGAAACAACAGTAAGTAAACAGATTGAAATTATATCTACATATGATAAGTATGATGGTGTTAAAAAGGGAAATAAATCCAAAATATGACTGTTACAGCAGCCGCAGCATTACGATTTATGCAATGGAAAAACAATCACTATAATTAGTTACATAGTGTGCTGGTGACCTAATACGATAAATCAAGTCTTCAGTACCGTTACGGTATCAGGAACCTACTTCCATTGATCTATACAAAAACAAATGCCAACAATAACAATTTGTTAACTTTAAATGTGTTTTATAAATTTATTTCAATCGTTCATTATCAATTTCATTATTTGTTGAAACCTTTTAGATTTTTCTTCAACACCGTATTGTTTGTATAAAGGGAAATAACACCACGACTAACCGTGTATTGAAATAAGCCCCGCCTACTAACCTTATATGGAATATACACGGTCTCTACGCGGTTGCTTTTAACCAATCATATTCCTAGAAATGTATAGGAGGTACGATAAGTTGTTATACAGGTCAATTATCACCGAAAAATAACATATTCAGTATATCATACAGGTAGTCATAAAGATAACGAACATTATTCTTGCCTTAACGATTAGACTATTTGAAATTATAGTTCCAGTTATTTACAATTTAGACATGGTTAGAAGCTTCATATATCCGTATAGTACATTATGATATGATTAAGGGAGCTACCATTTGATTTTTATGGGGGGGGCTAGGATGAAATTTGAAAAAAATAGGCAGGACAGGAGTTTTGAGTTAAAAAAAAGGCAGGATGACAATTTAGGTAAAAAAAGTCAGGATAAACTAATAAAAAAAAGGCAGGACTGAATAGAGTGAAAAATAAAAAGGCAGGACAGAGATTACAACTAAAAAAAAATGCAGGCCAAAATTTTTCATCCTAGCCCCCCCCCCTAGCCCCCCCCCCCCCCCCCCCCCATAAAAATCAAATGGTAGCTCCTTAAAATTGCTAATAAAACGAATTGCATATTCCATGTATGAAATGTAATTATTTTACGTCTGCAAAAATGTCATTAAATATTTGGTAAGACATTCAGTAACAATGACATTAAATCACCAGGGTCTCACGGATAGATTGTAATTGGCAATACATATTTGAAAGTTCAGAAGCTAAATTTTCAGTTACTTATCATTTGCGTCCTGCTACAGTTTTTTTCTTTCTTGTAATGGCGATAGAAATGCAATAAGGAAATCATCTAAAAAAGCACTAATTGACAACAAGGAATAAAGTTATATAAATAGCGACACAAAATTATGATTAAAAAACACCCAGTACTCAAAGCCGATGGTTGTTTGAATAATTGTACACTAATCGATAGCCAATGACAAATATTCATTATAATTGCACACCAATCGAAAGCCGATTCTTACTTTTCATTGGATGTGTGAATCATTGTACACCAATCGATAGCCTATTCTTACTTTTTATTGGATTTGCGAATCAGTGTACACCAATTGATAGCCGATTATTACTTTTCATTTGATGTGTGACTCACTGTACACAAATCGATAGCCGATGATAACATTTCCCTGGTTGTTTTAATTTAATCATTGCAACAATCGATAGCCAATTCTAACTTTTCATTTGATGTGTACATCATTTTACACCAATAGACAGCCGATGATAACATTTCACTGGTTGTTTGAATCATTGTACACAAATCGATAGCCGATGATAACACTTCATTGGTTTATTGGATCATTTTACACCAATCGATAGCCGATGCTAACATTTTATTGAATCATTGTACACCAATTAATAGCCGATGCTAACATTTCATTGAATCATTGTACACCAATCGAAAGCCGATGATAACATTTTATTGATTTTTTTTCCTTTTTCCATTGGTCACAAATGAACTAATTTTTTTTGAAGGGAAAGCCTATGTTCCTGATAGTTGCTGTCGTCACGACGGAGATATAATTACTTGCACTGGTTTAAACGGTACAGAAGGCACCCCAATAGATGGACCTCCAGTAGGTGGAAATGTTAATCCTCATCTTTATCATAAGGTACTGTCACAAAACTATTTAGAATTGTATAAAGACTCTTCCTTCTTGCGCATTCTGCTATTTTCAAAGGTAAAAACTATTAAAGTGTTTATATTTTACGATGAAAGACACACCTTTTGAAATGTTTTAATCTTACGAATTAATTACTTATTTACAAAACACTCATATTGTACATTTAATTGTTTTAATACATAATAATTTGTTACTGTTTTTTCCATTGCAGGGTTGTTATGATGAGCTTGTAAACTATGTCCAGGGACATGTATTAATGATCGGAGGTATTGCTGTTGCATCTATTGTTGTCATTGTAAGTTCATTTCTTCTATATCATCATAAATTAAAATAACATATATCAATGCTAAATTTTTTCCAATTTTTATATCATACAATCATACTGTTAACGCCAGTGCATGTTGTTTGGCACTTTATTTCGTATTTATAATAGTATATTTACAGCGAGTCAGAAACAAATATAGTCTGTTTTTCTTCTTTTTCAGTTATTTGGACTGATTTTCAGTATGTCTCTGTATAGATCCATACGAGAAGTGGATTCTTACTGAAGCTATTTTGATACACAAGTCGGAACAGGATCACCTTGCTGGTTTGATGTTTCCTTAACACGACAATCTTGATAGTATCTTGAGAGTCTGTCTTGATTCGTTCATGATGACTTTTTTATTTTTCGCATTTATAGAGTTATCTGCGTAAATACTTTTTAAAATGAAAAAAAAATCACACCCTTGGCTTAAAGACTTCATATCAAGCTGGTACTTGATCATTGTATTTTACTCATTTTGTAAAGACTACCATTTAGCTAAGTATTGTTGGATATTTCATAATATCTGAGAAAAATTGTTCATTATATGTCATTTTAATTTATATTATTCTATTTATTTGTATAAGTTATTGTTTTTGAATAAATGTTATACTATTGAATTTCGTGAAACCTGAGAAGCCGGTGACAAGTCAACCTAATCATCCTTTTAGCTCACCAGGGCCATAAGGGCCCCATGTGAACTTATAAATACTATCACTTGGCGTCCGTCGTCTGTCGTCGTAAACTATTTCAAAAATCTCCTCTTCTGAAACTACTGGGCCAAATATCTTCAAACTTTAACTAAATGTTCCTTAAGGTATCTTGTCTATAAATTTTATTAAAAACTAAAGCTTTTAGAGCAAATCTGACATGGGGTTAATTTCATCGATTGGTGAAGATCTATCAGCCCTGAAATTTTCGGACGAATCGAACAACCCATTGTTGGGTTGCTGCCACTAAATTGGTAGTTTTAAGGAAATTTTGCAGTTTTTAACCGGATTTTTGTGACAAAAATGTCGGTTATTGATTTGGGAATGTACGGCGGGCGGTCGGTCGGGCGGGCGGCAATCAAATGTTGTCCGTGCATTAACTCATGAACCGTTCAACCAAAGCTTTTAAAATTTTAATATGTTGTTACTGACAACTAAATGAAGGTCAAGTTCAATAATGGCGATTTTGACTTTTACCGTTCAGGAGTTATGGTTCTTGAAAGATTGAAAAATGGAGTTTTCAGTCGTGTCCGTGCATTTACGCATGAACTGTTCTACCAAAGCTTCCCAAATTTTAATATGTTGTTACTGATGACAAAATGGAGGTCAAGTTCAATAATGACGATTTTGACTTTTACCGTTCAGGAGTTATGGTTCTTGAAAGATTGAAAAATGGTGTTTCCAGTCGTGTCCGTGCATTTTCTCATGAACCATTCAACCAAAGCTTTTCAAATTTTAATTTGTTACTGATTACAAAATAGAGGTCAAGTTCAATAATGACGATTTTGACTTTTACCGTTCAGGAGTTATGGTTCTTGAAAGATCGTAAAATGGCGTTTCCAGTCGTGTCCGTGCATTTACGCATGAACTGTTCTACTAAAGCTTCCCAAATTTTAATATGTTGTTACTGATGACAAAATGGAGGTTAAGTTCAATAATGACGATTTTGACTTTTACCGTTCAGGAGTTATGGTTCTTGAAAGATTGAAAAATGGTGTTTCCAGTCGTGTCCGTGCATTTTCTCAAGAACCATTCAACCAAAGCTTTTCAAATTTTAATATGTTGTTACTGATGACAAAATAGAGGTCAAGTTCAATAATGAAGATTTTGACTTTTACCGTTCAGGAGTTATGGTTCTTGAAAGATCGTAAAATGGTGTTTCCATTCACCTGCATTGTTGCATTTACTCACGAACCATTCAATCTTAGCTTTTCAAATTTTAATATGTTGATACTTATGACAAAATGGAGGTCAAATTTGATATTGACGATTTTCACTTTCACCAATCATCAGTAATGGTTCTTGTGATATTGCCAGGACACAAATAAATGTTAATAAATCCGGTTTGCTGTCGTTGTGACAGCCTCTTGTTTGTTATTATCTTGAATATGAGTATAGATAAATATAAACTGTAAACAGCAATAATGTTCAGCAAAGTAAGATCAACAACAAAAATATTAGACCATAATTGTCAATTGACCCCTTAAGGAGTTATTGCCCTTTAAAGACAATTTTATCCAATTTGTTCATCAAGTTTGCTAACATTTAAAAATCTTCTCCTCTGAAATTACTGAGCCAATTACCTTCAAACTTTAACTAAATGTTCCTTATGGTATCTTGTTTATAAATTGTATCCGAAGTTTTGATCCATTGACAAACATGGCCACCATGGCTAAAAATAGAACATAAGAGTCAAATGCAGTTTTTGGATTATATCTCAAAAACTAAACTTGCTTTTAAACTGACATTGGATAAAATTGTTCAATTGGTCAAGATCTATCGGCCCTGAAATTATCAGACGAATCGAACAACCCATTGTTGGATTGCTGCCACCGAATTTGTAGTTTAAACATAATTTTGCAGTTTTTTTTTTGTCTCACTTGACAGAGTCAAAAAGCGAAACATAGGTATGCTGTTTCCGGCGGCGGCATCAACAATGTATTTGTTTGTGATTGTGTCTAGTTTATGGTGAACCACTAGTGGTAAGTCAAAGATATTAGGTATGCAGTTGTATAAGTGTTGGCACATCTCATTACCATGGAAATAATTTGACCCCGCCCCCTCAGTTATGGTCTATTGATGTTGAAACTTTTGCTTAGTTTTCATGTATTAGTTTGTGATTATGTCAGTTTATGGGGAACCACTAGTGGTAAGTTAATGATATTTGGTATATGTAGTTGTATAAGCATCATCATATCTCATTGGTCAAGATCTATCGGCCCTGGAATTATCAGACGAATCGAACTACCCATTGTTGGGTTGCTGCCACCACATTGGTAGTTGTCAACTCCTTAAGGAGTTATTGCCCTTTAAAGACAATTTTACACAATTCGTTCATCAAGTTTGCTAACACTTAGAAATCTTCTCTGAAATACAGGTGAGCGATTGAGGCTCTTCTTGGGAGCCTCTTGTATTTCATTGACCTTGGACATAAATTATTAATCCGGTGGGTTAACGGTGTATTATCCCTTTTTTAAAATAAATAGACAGTCAGGTGTTTTTTCATTCCCTTCTGACCAGTGCAAATGAGAAGAGGGTATTAATATTCTTTAATCCGTTATAACAGCTTCACTTCCGTAAACATTTGATTAAGACAGTAGATGACACTATATAATATTACACCAAGATGTCCTTAGACAAGTATGATGTATTAATATATAAACTATCTGTTACTTTTCTGGCCAATTTCTGTAAATAATTCTGTCTGGAACAACGATACGTTTTACGCCTGACAAAGGAAAACAGATTGCACAAAGATTGGATAAATGTATTGTCTTTCATGCGACTTTTTCTGATGGTATCGGGTGCCGTTTCCCGTACAAATGTCGATTCATATACAGTATCACTTTAATAAAGATGACAAGCCTTTGATTTGTAATGGCTAGCTTTGAT
Organism: Mytilus galloprovincialis; assembly: GCF_965363235.1. Taxonomy (NCBI): domain Eukaryota; kingdom Metazoa; phylum Mollusca; class Bivalvia; order Mytilida; family Mytilidae; genus Mytilus; species Mytilus galloprovincialis. The sequence goes on along the minus strand of NC_134838.1, from coordinate 19,424,569 downwards.
CAAGAAAAGCTTTAGTCTGCTGTACGTCAAATGTATAGTTCAATTCCTTTATGGGCTTGATAATGAAATAACAAACGAACAAATATAATTTGATCAGAGTATGATAGATATGTATTTATCGTATCGTCTCTCTAAGGATGCTGAAAAAATATAATTATGCATATTAACTTAAAATTAGTAGCTTTATATGTCACGAAAGACATTGGGAATGTTATTTGAAGTTATAAAAGAAGTTCATTTAATGAGAAGGGACAAAGCATGAATTATTTTGATAATCTATATACGAACAGAGTTATTTCAGAGTCAGTGAAAAATGTCCACGTTAAAAATTATAAAATTTCGATTCGGATAATGCAGTTATGGTGCCAAATGGCTTATTTGTAGAAAAATGTAATCCCGCCATATCTGTGTGTGGTTGTTCGAAGCAAGGAGCCGTTATAAACTCAGTGGTTGTCGTTTGTTCACAAATCAGGCAGTTAGTTTCCTCGTTATAATAGATTTAAGTTTGTCATTTCGGGGCCTTTTATAGTTGATTATGCAATGCGCTTTTGGTTTAACTCATTGATGAAGGCAGTATGGAGACCTATAAATGTTGATTTCTGTGTCATTTGGTCTCTTTAGAGTTGTATCATTGGAAATAATACAACATCTTTTTATTTCTATATTATCTAGGTGTATGAAAAAGAAATGTGAATAAACGTCTCCCGTAAAATGATAGAATGAAATTCAAAACAGTGTGGCTGTGGCCATTGATTGACACATTAAGTTCATCCATTGACTGGGACAATTTACGTGAACGTTTGTCTGTAACGACCACTGTTCACGACGTACCTACGATAGACATTTAAACTGTGGGGTCACCAAAGGTTTCTTAACGCCTTTAATTATAAAATAATTCAAAAAATTAAACAGGAATAACCTTTATGTTTTGATTTATATGATTGATATAAATCAAAACATCGTGTTATTTCTGATTAATTTTTCGAATTACTTTATTAAGGTGTTGAGAACCTTTGGTGACCCCATAGTTTAAGTGTCTTTAAAAAGTACACAGTGAGCAGTGGTCGTTACATACAAACGTTCACCTAAATTGTCCAAGTCAATGGATGAATTTAATGTGTCAATCAATGGCCACAGCCACACTGTTTTGAATTTCATTCTAATTCCAGATAAGAAGACTTATCTCGAAGTATTATAATCCGTATGTTTTTAGTTCTATTTCTGCGGGTGAATGAGTGCAATCCTCCTCCCCCTTTAGCCGCTTTCCCTTTTCAACCATCTGTATGTGAAATAAGAATTCATAGTTTCGCCGGACTATTTAAATCATCAAAAACTATGTCGGGCACATTAATGTGTGCAGGATCTGAACCTATTCATTACAGAACTACCTGCGTAGGAGACTGAAAATAATAAGTTAAAGTAACACAAAGAATGAAAGAGAGCAGTAAAAAAATATAGGTAAATTAAAATAAAACAAAGAAGAAAACACGTTTTGCGATATCTGTTTTGATAATTACTTGTTGAAAATAAAACATCTTCAAGGATCGCTTAACATTGCTATTTCATAGTTACCAACAGGAAGCATGCCACCATATGTAATATATACAACAACTTATTACATTGATGCATATTAAGAACCAGATCAGCATATTTTTAAAAAGACTGACAAAATCGCTAAACTACCAATGTAAGAAGGTCAATATGTTAACCGGAATGAAATGTGAACGCTGCATCTACTTTGGTATATTAAATAACTTGATATTCAAATAAATGCAGTTATTACAACCATTCTGCATTTGACGGAATTTACTTAACCAAAGACTCGATTCATCCAAACATCAGACAGAAATATCTACAAACTTTTTAAAGAAAATAGCCAATGACATTAGATACATTTTTGCAACGAACAGTTTCTTAATTCCGAGAGTGCATAGATGGAATAATGTTGTGCATGAAAGAAAACTAACAATGAAGTTGTCAAAATAACAAATACAGAAAATGGCTTAAAGTGGCTTGGGGTGAAAATATCATCTTTTGGAATAGGCTTTGGTCTTGAAAATAAAATTGATAACAATATGAATGTCTGTTGATAATGACGGATTAGATCGGAAATCTGCTAAAAGCTGATTTTTGGAAACGTTTCCGTAATTTATAATTTCAATTCATCTTTGTATGATGTCCGAGTTCCGTAAATAGACAAAGAATATATAGTGTAAAAGTCAATGAATTTTGACAATGCGTGATTTGTTATGTATCTCAACTGGCGTATGTAGTCAATTAAGACATTTCAGGAGAACATTTTAATATTCTTCACTAACAAGAAATTTTGTAAGAGAGTTTTATCTTTGACTAAAGTTGAACATACACTTTGTTAGTTTTACGCAATATATAGAAAAAAAGATTAGTGTTACTAAAGAATTACTAAATCAGTAAAAACTGTATACCGACCACCAAAATAAGCATGCTTTTGTGAAATTGATTATTTGATTCTATTCAAGAAAACTTTTTTTATGACCATCCCTTCTAAAACAAACCAGAGAACACCATGATAGAAAAGGAATAAAGACAAATTTAAACATTACATTCACTGCTATATTGATGATTAACATTTTATTACTCAAAACGACACATAAGAAACGGGTAGAAACTTTATGCCATAAGTATATGAAAGAAATTTGATTGTCGTAGAGGCTTGAACTATTGACAATGTTTGAGTAAATAGAGCTTTTACTTGTAATATGAAAATCTATTTAAAATCCACCATAAAGTGGTTTCGTTTAGAGTTGTTTGTTTTGTCGTGTTCCTATTGGGAAGAGTACCAGTAGGGTGTGAGTAGTGAGTGTTGCAAGTCCCATATTTGATTCCGCAGAGCGATGAAGTTTTCAAAAAATTAATGCGCCTAAAAAAATAAGTTTAATGATTGTTTGTGTGTGAACTTGACAGACATTGGATTTAACATAAAAGTATGTGTATGGTATCATAGCTATTTGAAGGATATTAGTTGACTAGCTACGAAAACGGAATCGTTAAAGACAACCGCAGCAATATGTGTGCTTGAAAAATAAATATTACATATCAGAGAACAATTGAAGGTCTTTACACATCATTCTAATATGACGTGCTTCTTTCGCTTTGTGAACAAACCCATGCTCTAAATCCAATAAAATTTATTTGCACATGCGTATATTGAATTCTTCAGAATAATGAATTTTATCAAATTATCATGCAATTAACATATTTCCTTAATTTTAAAACACTTCCAAACTGTTAAATGCTGCACATGATGTTAATTATTCATTTATTATGACTGTAATGTGTTGCATTCCGAAATTGACATATTTGACCTAGATACGACAACCGTTCATGCTGGCTGTTCAAACTCCTCCCTCTGAAAAATCACAGTGCCAGCCGTTTGCTACTTTACAAACAAAAAAGGAGGTTCATGGAAGAGCGTACACAAACGTTTTTACACTTTATATACTAATCGGACATAGAAATTACCATAATTGTCTTATTTAGAATCGAAATAACTGATGCAAGCTATACTATATTGTAGTTTTAACATGGATAGGCATTATATTCGTGTTATTTTAGCCCTCACTATCGCTCGGGCAATCAATTATTTCTTAAATTTTATAAATTATTGACGAGAAGCTACTTTCGGTTTACTCAAAGTTACTTTTGGCGTCCACGCAAATGTTTCTTCATACTGATTCAATATATGAATATTTCCACTTCCGGTTTAGAAAATGTCACTTCCGGTCTCAGATGATAGCTTCATTTACCGTTGAAAACTGGAGTTGATTAAACCAAATTGGTACCGTCATTTTATGAACAATTACAAAGTTCCCATGGCTGTAAAAAATAACAATTTCATGAAAGTAGAGGTTGCATAATTTCAATCTTTCTGTGAAGTTTCAAGGGATTTAGGTCGAAAACTTTAGATTGAAGCGATTACTCACTTCCCCTAACCCATGCAACTTCTCGCACATTCCGATTGCCCGATATCAATAACTTTAAACCGAGTTTACACTTTCTGCAACCAGATCAAAGATATTTTTCTACTTATACCAGTTGTATTCATTGGTTTGAAAACGCCAATGATTTTTCGATAGAAGGCAATTTCAAACAAAACAAAATATGGATATTGAAAATATAAAGTCATTTCATTGTCCATCGGCACAAATCAAATCCGTCAAATATATGCTGATGTATTCACTGTTCAACCTTTCCGTCTGTCCTTTACTACGGAGGTATATTTTGTTGTCTGATCTATCTTCGGCGATTGAATATATTTCTGGTACGATCGACATTTACAATTACGTTCAATAATTGACTTTTGGTATAAAATGCCATCCTTGGTGATGTAAATTCTTGATACTGTATGATTAAACAGATCAAACTCAATCAGATGTTAATTAAGATGTATTTTGAAATTGATCAATACATTGTTAAGTTGCTGTAAACAGGCTGAGATAAAATTCATTTCATAAAAAGTCTGTCATGAGTTATCTCTGTAAAAACTGAAGCTAACGAAACATAAAAACTGTTGAAGTTTTAAGTTAGATTTTATTGAAGATGGCGCTTTTCTATTTTCTATATTAATTTCTCCCATAAACCGACTTCTTGCTTTTATTGTTTTTGTGTCGTGCAATACTGTTGTCGAGAATAAATAGGGTCAGTAAGAGTCACTGTATAACAGGATTGATAATAATTAAAACATTGGAGCATAGGTAGTTTTAGAACAAACATAAAAAAGCAATAAATATATTTAATGCCTGGCGTTAATAGACCTTACTTCAACTTGTGCAACTAATTATTTCTAGAGCAGAAATGTCAAACAGTAACTAAGCACTTACAAACAAGTGTGAATAAGTAAAACCTACAGGGAAACATAGGTATTTGGTTGTGGCAAATTAATCACCAATCGAGTGCATCCCAAACAATTAAGAATTCGAGGTGGTTCTCTAATGATCGGTCGTCATAGATTCACACCAGTGTTTTGTTTATCTCATCATTTTATTCTTTAATTACAAGACCTTCATTCAACGGTGCAATGCATCTATGGAATGAGAGATTTTGAATGTAAGCTATCATTTAGTTTTGGTTGGAATCGCACGCTGACATATTACATACATTTTTTTTACATTCACATAAAAACTATACAACTTCAAAATGAATCAAACATTTTCAAAATGAAAATCAAGTACAATGGAAATGAACCTCACGATTATATTTTTACGCATATAAATTAAAGCGTTTTTGTACAGAGAGGCGTAAAACTAGTCAGATGCTCTATAGAAAGGTTTTTATGATCGGATGAAATATTGCAAAACTATTTTTCTGTATCGTTAAACACTTCCGGGAATTTAACATTATATATCCATATCTGTTTTGGTAGCGGAATTGCATTGTGTATCTCTTAACTTTATATAGATTTGTCAAAGACATTTCTAACCCATCTTTTTGAAATCATGTTCTAATTCCGTAAAAACTGACTGTCACGTCCTCCTATTTGAACAAATTTAAACATCAAGTAAAGATATACAGTAAGAAAATTTTAAGTGGATTAGATGGGGTGGAGCGAACAAACCATATTTTTATCATTTTTATTTCCATGTACTACAGCATGCTCAGAATGTGACATTACGACATGATATGGGTTATAATATATTCAAATATGTAGGATTGTACGCATGTATAGAACTGGTTCACCCAAGTAACAATATACAAAATCAAACTAACTTGGCCATATTTTGTTCTTCTGTTTTCGGATCTATTTTCGTAAGGAGACGGTTGTTAGTGGTTCGGGCGGCGTAGGGAAATGTCTTGGGTTTTTCATTTCCTGTTATCTTGTAATCCGCTGACGCGGAGAAAGCATGTTGGCCCATATTTAAAGTAAGAACTGTGTAAAACATCTCTCGGGTAGTTTCTATAGACATTCAAGCGATGTAGGAAACAGAGCAGTGCTATATGATTTCACAGTGTTTACAGACGCACTTTAAAAAATGATCAAGCTCTTCGTTGTCTAGAGCTGTTAACATTTCGATTTACAGGACTTTACTGATAAATTAACAAATCAAGGCCGCATTTCTTTCTAACCTAAATTTTGTAAACGTTGTGTCGCGTTTGTTGTTGTTTTCAGACTTTTTACAAACGCAGAACAAATACTTCTTTTAATCAGGTTGAGTTAAGAAACAAATGTAGCGTTTGTACTAACAAACGACAAACTACAGACGCATTTTTATCGTTTGCATAGTTTGTCAGACGTTGTGCAAACTTTGCAAACGTATGTTGGAAAGAAATGATCAAACCATGTGCGCGCTTAGCCGTTTGGATCGTTTGTGTTAGAAAAAAATGCACTCCAAATCATTATTATTTTGTTTTCAAAGTACCCTTTGATAAACATGGTCTCTAATAAAATAAACTTCTAATACATTCACATTTCGTTCTACTCATAAAGTATCGAACCTGTATCTAATCTAACGATTGTTAAATGACCACAAAATTGTTAATCGCTTTTTTACACGAATGAAAGAGATGTTGAGGATAAACATTTGAATGAGACGTCAACCCAACGATGATAGCATTTCAAAGGAGGAGAAATAATTAAGCCGTACTTTCATAAATTTCGATTTTACAGCGGTTGTTTATAGTATGTGCCTATGATGATTGATGCGACAGATCGTCAATATCTATGCAATGTCGCAGTAATGACTCCTCTACCCAAGGATATAGATTACAGAATGTTTCTTAATTAGTCTTATGCTCAAAACCTTTTATGTTACATTCATGGTCATAAATGTAAAATTGATCTTTTCCACTGTTTTAGACAGACTTTACATTTCTATTTAATATGGATCCATCATAGAGATAGATAGATCCAGAATTGACAAACAGGCTATTTATCTTTTTTTCAATTCCCATTTCAATTTAGTTACCGATACTGTATCTGTCTTTTGGATTTTTGTTTACATTCATATCATGTCAGCACAGTCAGACTGGTCTTATGAAAAGGGGTGATAGTCGCAGGTAGTACATAAAAGTTTGAAGCACAGAGAGCTCCATTAAAAGACTGTGTTAAAGTCATATGATTTTTGAAGTAATTTTGCGTCGTTCGTATTTACCTTTCGGATCAATTTTCGATTTTTAACACAGTCACCGCCTCTACTTTTTCATGTAAACGTCTAAATTAACAGTATTATTTGTATATAAATCCAATAATTAGAAAACTGACTAAATAGTTTATACAATAAAAGTCGTGTTTACTTTACGGCCCATTCGTTATTGCAAAAATATGGAATGTAACATCTATAATATTATACACTTGCATTACAATCTGACAGATGCTACCAATAATTACGCGTGCGGTAGCCTGCATGCGTCCAACTTAATGTCAAACAATTCATAATATCTGTTAAATTACTGGATTATTCTTGAGCAAAAGCAACAGATATCTTTACTTATATTATTGAATATCAATAATGTAAAATATGTTGTAGGACTAATCTACGTTCATTCTATCAAATGTCGGGTTATCTGCCCATGGGAATACGACACCTGGTTATTGTTATGATAGTACGAAAGGTGCAATTCTGAATAAGTTTATATAGATTTCGTAACTTGAAATATGGATTGTATTTTATTACAATTTTTACAGTTTTTGATTACATAAGAAATTAAATACTTGTGAAATTCGTCAGGATAAATGACACAATATTGAAGATGTGAAAACTTCTGTGGTCATTATGGTTAAAATTATATTTGGAATTAAATTCTGTATATTCTGTATATTCTTTAAATAATGGGCGCAAAGGAGGATCCAGAGGAATTTGAGGAGGAAATTCAGCCTGATATGGATTCCCAGGTGAGTGGAAAATGTTTAAACAATCAAATTCATTCTTAACTTTTTTCTTTTCTTCAATTCCACAATTGAAAAAAAGATTTTTTTTATATTTCTATTCTCTGAATTTACCCTTTCCACTTATCGTACCGATTCCTAAAGATCATGAAGAAAGGTGAATTGAATATTCAAAGTCACCATTTATTTGTAAAGTTTGTAATTAATTTTTAATTGCATCAGTTTTCCAATAGCTTTTGCACTTCATGTTTAAATTAAAATTAATTATTCATTCATTTATTAGTTTTCAATATTTGTCGCAATTTATGACAACTAAGCATAATTGTTCATGGTTGATCATTGTATATATATACCTCAGAATCTCTTATTTATATACATGTTCTGTATATACTTAATTCTATTTTCATAAGTTTTGAAAATCCTTTGTTATTAGATCTACTTTATTTTTTACAAAACAAGAGATATTTGACATACGTTTGAACATAGCATGTATCTAATATGTCAAAAGAGAAAAAATACCCAAGGAAGTGTTTCATTTATTGAGATGTATTGTTTGCACGATGAATACAAGTACAAATAACTAACCAAGGTACATGTACATGAATACAATATATTTAGCATGTATATATAGAACTAGCACAAAGAAGGTTTCTTATTAACAGAATAGACATTTACTTTACCTATTAAGAAAAGACAGATTTTACCTATTATGTTAACATAAATATTTAAACACGTTTCCTTTATACTAGTAAGAATTGTAACTGTATTATGTATAGCCTATATGTGTTAGTAAAACATCTGTCTTAGATTGAATCCTGGCCGAAAATGGACGTAGAAATCGTCCAAAATAATGTTAAGAATAGTAACTTTATAATGTGTCGCCTTAGTATATGTTTTAGTAAAATATCTGTCTCAGATTAGTTCTAACAGAGAATGGACGCCAAAATCGTCCGAAATACTGTTACGAATATTGTAACCATATAATGTTTCGCCAATATGCCTAATAAAACTAATTGAGTTCTGATTAGGAATGGACGTCAAAATTGTCCGAAATATTGTGCAGCATCACTGGTCTTATATAAAAATTGACAAGAAATGACAGAGATCAAAAGGGATCAAATTTAAATTGGAAATAAAGATAACATAAATATAGGATATCAATTACGGTAAATCAGGCACATTATATACTTGAACAAAAGTCTGGTCACAGATGTTTGATATAAAACCCTCTTATCACTATATATATTGAACTAAAATCAATTAAATCAAATTATGTATGCAATTATAGACACATTATATGGATCATGCATATGTTGATTTTAAGAGATTACAATCATTTGATATGATTTATCCAGTAACTTCTTTCTTAACAGAGTATGTCGCCTTGTTTACATTTAAATTAACATATAAAAAGATATATTACTTTATCTTTGATAGCATAAAGTTTCTGGTAGCTGGTATCAAATTTTATTCAATTCTAGACTCGAAACAAGGTAACTACAGAGTAGCCAAATTGTTACAAGAACTGTTTATGCATCATTTATATTGTGAAGGGGCATATAAACTAAAAGTAATCAATCTGTACTGATTTTCAAATTCATTGGCGATATCACCAGTGAACCCTTTGACATAAATTTCATTAAAATTCCATTATACATGTAAGTGCATGAGAGTTTTTCTTTCATTATTTAACATTTCCAATTGAGGGGCCTCGGTGGCCAGGTGGTCATGTGTAAGTAGTTCTACTACTGTAATCACTAGCCAGTCAATAATGAGTCTGAGGTTGTTAGTTTGAACCTCGCTCGTTCGGGTGCACCTGACTCCTTAATTGACTAGGATTGTCATTTTTCCTATCGAAGGTTGGTGGTTCTCTCCGGGCACTCCGGCATCCTCAACCAATTAAAATTGGCCACAATGAAATAACTCAAAAGCGGTACATAAAGAAAAGTGGCGTCGAAAACCAACAATCAACCAATCATTTCCAATTGACGTAACTCACAAGATTTTGCCGACCTTTGACATAATTCTATTTTAGTCTGGTGAGAACTGCATGTGCATGCTCATGCACATTGTTATTTTTCAATATTAATCAAACTAAAAGGTGATAACCCACAATTTAGATTTTAGAACTCGTCTAAAATATTGCTGATGTTAACTCTAAAAAATATTTTATCAAAGTTCAAAAACTTAAAGTTGGTCATATTTATTTCTTCAGGTCCCAGAGTGCATGCTATAATGATTTTCCGTAACTTATCTTTGATATTAGAACGGGACATATAGAATCCCCAAAATATTCGACGAACTCTGTTTATAGAATAAGTCTGAAATATTGATGATTTTGACCAATGCCAAAAATTCTATTTAACTCCAATGAGAATTGTGGGTGCGAGAGTTCTCACAATGTTGATTTTCCATATTGTCGACATATCTAAGGGCACAAGTCCCAAAACAATTAATGATGGATTGGTCCTAATTTTCTTATTCCTGAGGTAAAACTTTGACATTTATATTCCAATAAGCTTCAAATAGAATTGTTGGCACGAGCTGGCACGAGAGCGGTTAACATTTCCGTGTTATTTACATATGCAAAGGTATAATTCCTTCACCTATGTAATCGGTGGGTCTTAATTTACATGTTTCAGATATTACAGATGTTAATCATCACAAACCATCAACACAAATCTTATTGCAATATGGCCATTAATATAGCGTTTAAAATATCGGATGGCAGTCATCAGCCTGTCCATATCCCCTGAATTTATGTTTTCCATATATATAAATATATATAAAAAAACTTTCGTTTTAAACTACATGCAATTGGTGTCATGAATGGAACCGCATACGCTATACGTTTTATAGCATTCCCTGTTTTACTTGATTCGTATGACTCGATCCTTATTTCTTCACATACTAGTGGTTCTTTTTCAATATGTTAGCCAACTCTAAACAGTGTTAAATATGAATAAACGAAGATATGTCAAAGTTGAGTTAACGAGAATACATGTACATGTAAACATATATAATTATAAGTTCTTTTAACCCAGAGTATGGACAATACATTCAACAGAGATAACCAAATGTCTGACACCAACATCATAAGTCTCTCTTTCTAGAAAAAGGACAGACAAATTAAAAAGCGATAACTGATGTGGTCTCTGTCATTTAACTTTTACACCTTCATATATTCCAAGGGAGAAACAGTAAATACGGCGACTGAGTTGCATATCTTTCTACTTTTCCTTATCCAAACTTAAATCACAAAATAATACTTTGAGCAATCGATAACAGTTTTGGGCGATTACTGCATGGTTAATATTAAACTGGACAGCTTCAAGTGATATATTGAAGATCTTCTTTTTCTTGTAATGTGTTTGATTATATTTTAACTACGTAAAGTAAACGGTCTATACATGCACAGTGAGTAAATTGTGCATGCTATTGTACAAAAGAGGAATGTTTGAAAAATGTATGACTGGTATTATGTAGCTTTTTAAAGAAGTTCTGTTGGATAAGAATTTTAAACGTGTTTAAGAAACGTTACAACAAGAATAAACATTACTTTATTCTTTATCAAAAGTAATATAATCAAATTTATCTAGAATTTGTTCAGTCAAAATCAAAAAGTTGTAGAAACTTGCGTTTTTATTGAGGGGCAAGCTGAGGCCCGAGTACGGGTGCGGGACTTTCTCGATGCCGTTGAAGACCAATTCAGTGATGGCTTTCGTCAGTTTTCTGCTCTATGGTCGGGTTGCAGTCTCTTTGACATATTCCCAACTTCCATTCTCAATGTTATCAAACTTGAAAATCAAAGTGACTTAACATTCGTGAATATATGTCATTTAGTATTACAAAATTTGCAAATTTGCATGTTTTTGTAATATTTTCCGTCGAAGGACATCGTTAACCAACATATTCTTGTGTAAAGATCTAAAAGAAAGCACATATAGCTTTCGAATTCAGATCGAATGTTTGTATTGGTTCAGAGTGTCCTTCTTAGTAATTTTTATTAATGAAATTCAATATTTGTTCAATTCCTTCAAAATTCCTCAGAGCCAAATTGTAGCTCTGAGCCATCCGAAATACACGGCCGTAGACGGTAGTTTTGTAAATAGTACTTACATGAAGGTGTGATACAGTATTTCAGTAAAAATTGAAACATTTAGAAATGGCTCTGATGTAAAATTAATTCCGAAATTAATCAACCGGTTTTCTGAAACGTCGAGAAGACGCTAGAAAGTCAAGGATGTTTATTATTGAATTTGTTTTGAAGAATATTAAAATACTGCTGTACATTAGATGAAAGTTTCTTCAAATTACAATATACCGAAATTCCGTTAATTCACCTGATTGTACAACGTTGAAGATGAAAAGACGGTGTAATATCTAGCTTGTTTAACATTTAATAAGATATTGCATTTCTTATGCTTATTTAAATGGAGAATTAATAACGCATGTTTTGGATGTATGATCGGTGTCTGTCTAATCATGTAAACAATTTATACCGGTTCTGTACATTAATGAGAAACATATTGCATACCTGCTTCATCTTTATAACACCAGATGAGATCTTTACCTTTTCTTCATTTCACCTGCAACATATGAAGAAGTTTTTTTAATATACATTGCGTTGTAAAATGTAATTTGTACTCGATGTAAGAAACCCGAGAAAGAGCGTGAATAATTAGTAGAAAATAAAAGTAAAACTATTTAGAAATCCTCTTAATTAATTTCGCATATTTCATAGATATTGGCTCAAAGAAGTTCCAGTTGATAAGAAGAAAAAGACTTTAAATACATTTTACTACTTATTTAACAATAATGATCTAGTTAATTTTCGTTCATACTTATTTGCAAATGTTATTATAGCTTTGAAGAAATATTCTATTGGTTTTGGACATGTATTTGCACTAGTCTGCCTTTAATTTTTTAAACAGTTTAAAACAGAAATAAAATAATGCATCTTATAACGATTGAACTGGTGTCAAAATCATGACAGAGTTTTCTGTTTCGCTAAAACAGCTGTCATCAGAACAACTTGAGAGGAATACCTCTTGCATGATATATATGTATCCTCTATGGAAGATTGAATGTTACACAAACAATGGTGTATAAACAGCTCATCACATTATTAGTAAAGACAATAATGCAGCCATAATTCTAGTACAAAGTCATTCATACTGTCATCATGTAACAAGTGAAACACACATTTGTCTGAGAGGTCTACATAACTATGCACTCTGTTTTTAGAAAAAAATGTGCAAGGATAGGTATCTTGTTGAATAATTTATTGTTGGAATGGGGCTGCAACTTTGTTTTTGAAGGATTTTTTTTAACAAGCTAAAGACTTATTTTTTTTTTCGACAACAGGAGAAGAAGAATTTGTTTTCAAATCATCATTTTTTATGCATTCATACTCATAGAAAATGAAGTGATGTTAAAGTGCGAACACTTTTTTTGTCAATAAAAAGATAAAGGTCATCTTCACTTATACTTATACATATATGTTGTGTACAAGTTATAGTTTTGTACAAAAAAAAATGTACAAATTATAATTTGTATTTTGACTTTGTACAAATTGTAATTTGTACAAAAAGTGCTTGTACAAAAAGTGCTTGTACAAATTACAATTTGTACAAAATTTGACTTAAATTCACTTGTAACTTGTACAATAATTTATAATATGGATCTTGTTATAAAAAAAAACATTGATACACACCAATGAAGTTGTATTCCATGACCACACAATAAACCTTATTTACAAAATATAAAAAATAGTTATGTATCATTTGTTTGATCAGGTGAGGGGATTATGGCATCGGGAATTGTACAATATCTTAAGCTTTTTACATTTTCATTTGTCCTCCATCCTTTTGCGTTTACATGAGAAACCCCTAATCACCAGTTTTTGAAAGCTCTTTATCTGATTCTCGTAGAGAAAGTCGAAGCTCAAAAACCGTAGCTGTGAATAAAGATGAGTCTTTAACAGCATCAATTGATTTCTAGACAAATATATATCCTGTTCAAATTCCTACAGCAGTCCTAGTGTAGTACCTAAATTCCCAAGATTCAATAATTACACTATCAGAATTGTCACTGATGCCAATTTCTATTACACTATCAGAATTGTCACTGGGGCCAAATTCTATTTTATCCATCTGATGAGTTAAGCCTTTTTCAACTGATTTTTATAGTTCGTTCTTATGTTGTACTGTTATACCACTGTCCCGGGTTAGGGGAGGGTTGGAATCCCGCTAACATGTTTAACCCCGCCACATTATGTATGTATATACATAAATAGAAAGGTTACTCGGTTCACATGAAGTAAGAAGATAATAACAAAGATAAATCTGGTAAAAAAAGCTTATGTGACATATAAGTTAAAACAACCTGTTTCTGTTTCTGTTTATATTAAACAGCTTTATTTCAGAGTTGCATTGATTTCATGTGAAACTTAAAGTTTCATACCTCAATGTGTGATCTGTATGCCCAATAATGTATCACTAGATCTTTCAAATTATTGGAGCAAAATGCATTATGTGTGTAGGTAAAGGTGGAATCTTTGGTTAACTTGCTTGTTAGCTGAACCATGAAGTCATTATTGTATTAGGCATACTACCTCCCTTCGGATTAGTCTAGTCCTACAGACAGATACATTGGTTATCTGTCGGACTTGTCTACTTTTGAAGGAGGGTAGTTTACCTTACCTAATAATGACCTCGTGGCTCAGCTAGCATGCAAGCTAACCAAAGATATTACATTTACCTACACACTCAATGCATTCTGCTGTAACATCTATTCCTTCAGCAATCAAAGCTGGGCTTCAGAGTTACCGTAAAGCTGACTACATAGACTCTATATACATGAGCGGTGTGAATCATATTTTTCCATGATACTCAAACCATTCAAAGATATGTTAGATTATACTACGGAACCCTGTTGGTCTCACACGGATTATAAAGTGTCTTTTAAAGTCCTGCGCTGAAGATGTGTTAAATCTAGCGCTGGAGATGTAAAGTCTAGCGCTAGAGATGTAAAGTCAAGCACTGAAGATGTAAAGTCTAGCACTGGGGATGTAAAGTCTAGCACTGGAGATGTGTAAAATCTAGCGCTGGAGAAATGCAAAGTCTAGCGCTGGAGATGTAAAGTCAAGCGCTTGAGATGTAAAATCAAGGGCTGGAGATGTAAAGTCTAGCGCTGAAGATGTAAAATCAAGCGATGGAGATGTAAAGTATGTCGCTGAAGATGTAAATTCAAGCGCTGGAGATGTAAAGTCTAGCGCTGGAGATCTAAAGTCAAGCGCTGGAGATGTAAAATCAATATGATAGAAAGATTTCATATCGAATGTACTAAATTTGGGGTCCGACGTCCGTGAAATTTTCGCTCTTTGAACTTCTTTTTGGGAACCACGAAATAGGATCATTATTTGAATCTGTTATTTTTCTCCATTGTTGAAGCATATGATAAAAAGATCATAACATGTCATTTTTCATATGGCATGTATTACCAGGCCTCGGCCAATATCAGCCCTCGAGCCATACGACTCCGAGTTGGGCTGATATTAAACCTAGGGCTGATAATACATGCGATATGAAAAATGACATGTAATAATCTGATAATATCATACTACTAGCTTGAGATGGAAAATTATCGCTAAAAACTAAGGCACGTGGCGTTGCTTATGAAATTGACATGAAATTGCCAACGTCGTCCTTATTTTTAAGTCAAATTTTCTATTTTTAGTAACAAAGGCGGTTATGTTTGAAAGCGGTTGGGGTCATCAACCATAATTCTTAAAGGGAATCATAAGTGTTTCATTTACCCCAAATCTGGTAGTAATTGATCTGTTAAATGATTTTACAGAACTTTTTTATTGATTTTACCCCTATGTTTCATTTATAGCCATGGCGGCCATGTTGGATGACCGGCCGGAACATCGGATATAATTTGAAAGTAGACACCCTTAGGATGGTTATGGATATGTTTGGTTCCAATTGACCTAGTGGTTTCAGAGGAGAAGATTTTTGATTTTTTTTTTAAATTGTCAAATTTTCTATTTTTAGTTACGACAGCGGTCATGTTTAAAAGCGGTTGGGGTCATCAACCATAATTCTTAAAGGGAATCATAAGTGTATCATTTACCCCAATTTTGGTAGCAATTGGTCCATTAAATGATTTTATAGAATTTTTTTACCGAATTTTTTATTGATTTTACCCCTATGTTCTATTTAAAGTAACGGTTGGTTGGTCTGCGGGGTCAACGGATACAATTTTGAAAGTAGACACCCTAAGGATGATCATGGCCAAGTTTGGTTCCAATTGGCCCAGTGATTTCAGAGGAGAAGATCTTTTTATAAAAGTTTACGGATGACTTTACATCTCCAGCGCTAGACTTTGCATATCTCCAGCGCTAGATTTTACACATCTCCAGCGCTAGACTTTATATCCCCAGCGCTAGACTTTACATCTTCAGAGCTTGACTTTACATCTACAGCGGTAGACATCTCCAGCGCTGGACTTTACATCTCCAACACTAGACTTTACATCTTCAGCGCTGGACTTTACATCTCCAGCGCTAGACTTTACATCTCTAGCGCTAGACTTTACATCTTCAGCGCTAGACTTTACACATCTTCAGCGCAGGACTTTAAAAGACACTTTATAATCTGTTTGAGACCAACAGGGCTCCGTAGATTATCGCTATTTTGTGAATTTTTCCTTTGATAATTTTATGTGATAAATTTTCTTATCATAAACTTAGACTAAATAACATGATTTTAACTGTATGATAATAGCGTTAAATTAACGTAAATTACATATTTTTCGAATTGGTGCTTAGTGGGCTGATATGAAAAGTTTATCACATGTTTCGATTGTTATCACATGCCATTCCGGAAAATACACCTCAATGCTACGTTTTCAGTGGAAAACATTACAAAATATTGTGTACAAAACAATTATTTGGATAATTAAAAGTATATGGTGTAAAAAAAAATAAAAAAAATAAAAAACAAATTATTAAATAAATGCATTTTCAAACATAATTTAGAAAGTTACTTTGAAAAAATTGACTTTTCCAAACAGTGTTCATTATGAATATTGGTAAATTTTATTTTTTTTTTTGTTGATTCGTTCGTCCATATCAAAATGTTTTTCTTCTCTGTTGAGGCATATGATAGAAAGATTTCATATCGAATGTACTAAATTTGGGGTCCGACGTCCGTGAACTTTTCGCTCTTTGAACTTCTTTTTGGGAACCCCGAAATAGGATCATTATTTGAATCTGTTATTTTTCTCCATTGTTGAAGCATATGATAAAAAGATCATAACATGTCATTTTTCATATGGCATGTATTACCAGGCCTCGGCCAATATCAGCCCTCGAGCCATACGACTCCGAGTTGGGCTGATATTAAACCTAGGGCTGATAATACATGCGATATGAAAAATGACATGTAATAATCTGATAATATCATACTACTAGCTTGAGATGGAAAATTATCGCTAAAAACTAAGGCACGTGGCGTTGCTTATGAAATTGACATGAAATTGCCAACGTCGTCCTTATAGGTAAAATAGCGATAAACAGATTATCATTTGTCATCTCATCTCGATTAATTTTTCTCGCTTTCGTTTAGATTGCCAACGATAATCTTTAAAAACATGCAATCTATCATATTTCTTTACTTTCGATGTATGCAAAATTTCAACTTCTCTACACTTTTTACCAGTAATAGTAGTAGTATTCATCGTTATAAATTTAGCGACAGATTGAAAGAATTAGGCCAAATTTATATTTACAGGAACAACTTTTCTAAATTTACAATCGCCTTTGCCACAGAAACAACAGTACCATTGATGTTTTCATTTTTTTATTCGTTCATTATAAACCATACTTAATATATGCACCATAATTCAAAACTAAACATGGAAATTCGCCCACAATTCTTTTCTGTGCGTTTTGGTTTCCATGGTAAAGCAAAAAGTCTATACTGCACTCTCATAAAATTCCGTTTAATGTGCATATGCGTTATAGTAAATCAACAAGCTGAAAGAATTAAGTAACATTTCTTCTATAAATGTCACTGGAACATTCAATTAGATATTGAATCGTATATATATCTTTTATTTTTTCTATCATTAGATTTGTTTCCCCTGTACTGCACCTCCGAGTCTGCAATTGATAATTTCTTTTCCGATGACACAATACACACATGCTGATCGATATGGACGTCAGATTGCCTAATGTGTTTAATTCTAATACCGACTACAAACATGGAAATTCCATGTTTTAAGCCTATATTTATAGAACTTAGTGATTTCTGTGTATTGTATTGTATCAGTGCAGTGAGATGGTTTTATTGGATGTTGTTTATCGTCATGTAACGGTGCTGATCCTCGGTTTCATGTATAAGGGAATTGTAATAAATAAATCAGAATATATATATATACATATATAAGAATGTTGCAAGTAATCATTTTCAGATTACGATACGAGATAGCATCATACTTTACAAAGTATTTTACTTTGAACATGACATACATTGGTTCCAATAGCTGTAATTTCACTGCCCTGACGTCATACAATTCTATGAATCAAAACGAAGATATGGTTGCTTAATTGGATAATCTTTAATATAAAATCCAAAAAAAAATCAAATTCGAAAATCATTATCAACTCCCAACTAAAAATGCAATCTTTCTGTATTGTAGCGTTTTCTGCCTCTTTCTTTTGTGCATATTTTTAGTTTCACGCTTTCTGTAGTTTCACCATACAATATACTTTAATGTTTTTATGATACAAGCATGATGTACGAAACTAATGAACAATAGCTTGAAAACTACGGCAACATGTATTTTAGAGGGTTCATACTTGAAAACAATTTCAGATTATTTTTCGTGGGGTTAAATTTCTGGCGTTTGTTTCTTATTTGCTTGTAAGATGATTAATGTTCAGGTTTTACATATTGTTTAAGAACAGTTTAAAACTTAATTGGTGTTACATATCCACGAAATTGACGACATTGAAACTCAAACAAAAAGTCTGCCTTTTATGGTAAAGCACAATCTTCTTACCGATGATTCAATTAGACTAAGTGAAAAAGCAAACGAATAGCGCTTTTTTTTTTTGTCCTCATCTTGCTAGACGCTACCACCGGATTTGCAAATTGAAGACCAAAGAGGCGAAACAATACCAAACTTCGTCAAATATATACAACAGATTAAATACTATAAACTTAACCATTTATGTTTATATCATATTACACCATATAGAGTAATGTAGCTAAGATTGATTTTAAAAGATGTAATAAAGATATATGTATATGTCTTGCGCGTGAAAATAAATCGACCTCTTGGTCAATCTGAGGATGTGGAGACCAATGGAAATTAGGCGTTTCTCGCATGTTTCCAAATCCTTAATATATATAATCACAATCGGTTACTTTAGAAATCAACACTTAAATAAATTCTTAGCTTAGTTATGCTTACTTAAAATTTACGCAAAGGAATGCTCAAAATAGGTTAAAACCGTCTTTATCTTTAATCAATCCCATGCAAAGGTAAAAACATTGAATGGTTGATGACATTCTTTCGACCGAGAACACACAGCCCAGTAGCATTAAGGAATTGCTTTCAAAGGGTTAGGCATATAAGGAGGGCTGAAAACGGAACCGAAAGTCTTCATTTTCAAACAACTGTTTATAGGTCGTGATTATGTTGAAAGTACACTGACAAAATTAAATTGAACTGGTATGAGATTAATAAGTATTCATGAAACAATCAAATATCTAAAAGAGAAATCTGTCTAAAATGGTTAGAATATAGGGGTATAAGAGGTTCAGATCAGATTTCGGTCATTCAGCACAACATCCATAATTTTCAATTTGTAACGATTCGTTTTGCTATAAAATACCAAATATCATATGGATCTCTGCACGTTTAACAATAATGGAGAAAAATGTCATTTGCGTTAGATTATCCAAGTTCCGGGTTCGTATGTCAACTGGAACAAGTCTTCCTATCCGTATGTTTTATTCTCATTTTATGCAGATATATGATAACAATCTTACATAAATTTGCAAGGATTCCAAGAACGTCGAACAAGCTAATTTGGTGTTTATAACACGGCGGTGTTTAGAGATAAGAAAAAAAACCAACCAACAAAACCATACGGACTGGTTGACGCTTATATAGTTACCGCTAATGACTTACATCGGCCCTAAATCTATACAGAAAATCGTATCTACAACAATTTTGTTGATTTTAAATGATACATGTATTCAATAACATTTCCGTAACCAAGAAACTGGTCAAGAATTTTTCAAATATGTCAACGCGGATACATATATCAATACCAAGTATGAGGAATAGTCAGATATGCAGAACAGTTTGCTGCTATATTCTATATGTTCTTTAACTTCATTATTACCAGAAATTGGTTTTGAAACACAATGCTCAATTGCGAGGGTAAACAATCAACAGAACACTCACCTCAATGTGAATTAACCCTGTATACTCTCAATTACTATAATTGAACGCCTGTTTATAGATTCTCGCAATAAATAAGACTAAATGTTTAAATTGAGAACTTCAAATTTATTTTCGGTATAGCCTTTGAAGTAATACATGTAAATGCAAACACAAAAATCATCGTCAATGATGGCTTCCTTTCAATAAAACGATTTCACGCAAAGCAAGTTGACCTTATTGAATATACAGGTCATGTAGAGTATTGAAAAAAATAATGTTGTATTGATTTGTAAAAAAGCAAGCGTTTTCTCTATGAATGCTCTGGAAATAATATTACTTTAAAGAGGATATCGACCAAACCAAATTAGACATTTACTGCTTTACCCTTTTTTGTTGTACATAGGTTCCGGAAGATGAAATGCATAATCAATTCTGTAGATGAAATAGTAAAAAACACGTTGTAGTTTATAAATTTGATGGCATTATTTATTAGAAAGAGGGCTACCAAAATCACCAATTAAGTATTTGGTATCGATTTAATACAGATAGAAAGATAAGTGTTATGTTGGAGATGGATATTGTCTCCAAGTGACAAGATAATAGATGGAAGCTTTATTTTTGTCTTAACTAGGATTCGTTTGAATGATTTAACCTACGAAGAGGTACCTATTACAGTAAGTGTCTTATATATATTCTAGACATCAAAACGATACAGGAAAACATTTATCACATATCTTACATACTGGAATGTAATTATTGAGGATTGCAATGATTCAAATTATAACTATATTGATTATTATAGTAAAGCTGTCATCGAGGGACAGCTTCATGAAGCTTTTATAATTCTTTGCAGGAACGGCGCGCCTAATTAGCTATGGTCATAAGTATTAATCTGAAGGCGAAAGTGTTCCAATCAAAGTAGGTTAATTTGGTTAAGCCAATCGTTGGAAAGTTTGGTTAAGTTTACACCAAAATCCATTATTATAAACTGGACTGGTTTTAAATTTAAACTTTAAATGCAGTGTTTGGTTTACCCCCGTGAAAAAGGGGGTACCAGTCAAAAATAGAAAAAAAAATTGAATTACCGATTCAAATCGTTTTATTACAATCAAAATAAAATGCCTATAATGCATATAAAATACTATATGTGATTATATGTACACTAAGTGAACATTTTTAATGAATTAATTTAAAACTTTAACGTAGAACCTATTTTAGTTGCATTGATGTCTGACACATCCGGCATGGTCATGTCGTCTTAAAAACGCATGTTAATATATATCGGGACACAAAATAAAGCAAACAAACAAGAGGCAATTAGTAAGCTTTTAAACATGGATGAAATATTTTATCGAAACTCATTTATTTATGTCTTCAAATAACTGTATATTTTAAATCAAAAGCTATCCTATTATAATAAAATGGCGGAATGGGGCATTGCAGAACCGGTCTTGTCCGTACAAAGAATTTTTGTGTACGTGGTTGGTTAACTACAACTCGTTAAAACAAATTATGCAAACTAGCTTGAACAATCTTCACCAAACTTGGTAAACGAGAGGATAACACCAATTGAAAAAAAAGGATAAAAGGTCAGGTCAAAGTCATGAACCAGGGTAAAATCTTCCAAAAATTGCAAGCTTACAGGTCGGTGGCTAATCTTCTCGAAACATCGACTTTATTCCGGCAAAGACAGGATTAAATGTATTGATTTTCAAGAGAACTGAAAGGTTGCTTAGAACACGTAAAGTTAAGGGTTTAGATTTATAAAAAAAATGCTCGGTTTCTGGTTATGGGAGGGTTGGTGACTTCAAACTAGTCTTACCCGGCACAGTCTGTTTTTTTTTTAAATGAGAAGATGTGGTATGAGTGCCAATGATACAACTCTCCATCCAAGTCACAATGTATAAAAAGCTATCAATTTAAGGACAAAGTACGGTCTTGAACACGGAGCATTGGCTCACATCGAACAGCAAGCTATGAAGGGCCAATAGCTTCGATGCTACTCGACAGGGGATCAGACAGATGATGCACCTGTCCTAAGTCAGGAATCTGATGTACAGTAGTTGTCGTTTGTTTATGTAGTTCATACCAGTTTCTCGTTTCTCGTTTTCATATAGATTAGACCGTTGGTTTTCCCGTTTGAATGGTTTTACATTACCAATTTTTCGGGCCCTTTATAGCTTGCTGTTCGGTGTGAGCCAAGGCTCCGTGTTGAAGGCCGTACCTTGAACTATAATGGTTTACTTTTATAAATTGTTTTTTGGATGGAGAGTTGTCTCATTGGCACTCATACCACATCTTCCTATATCTATCTACTAACAATTGGTAATACATCCTTTTAGAGAGGTTGTAGGTGCGAATCCACGATTTTGAAAAGCGTAGGGGGCTAGCAAGTCAGCGTTAAGAGTGATACTTGAAGACAGTTTACGCATTTATCATATAAGAAGCGCCATAAGTGCCCTCTCCCCTTAATCAGCCTCTGAATAAGAATTTAGAATAATTGAATAATCTTTTGTTCGACTGAAATTGACTAAAACTAAACTTAAAGGTTTTTTTTTAACAGAAATATAAACCTGATCAGGATATTGAAACATCTTATTTTAACTGTGTAAACTCTATCGAAACACAGCACATATTAGCAGATCATGAAAAATTCAAACAGTATAGATATATTAGTTCGAGTCTTGTTCTGTTTGTGCTGTATAAATCAAACCAAATGTGCCAAATTCATAGTACTTTACTGGCGGATCCAGGATTTAAAAAAGAATTGAAGTATTTAGGAGGACGCATGTCGTTTTAAATGAGATGTTAGGTCGCATGCTCTCCCGCACAAAAAAAAACACGTACACAGCCTTACATTCAAAAATATTTGATCGTCATGATCATTTTGAATATAGTATGCCTTCGTGTAGCAAATATCTTTCGGGAAAATCAAAATTTAAGTGAATTGCCATAAAATTTGCCATGTTTTCGCTTAAAAAAAAACAAATAATTAAGACGGGATTGTATAACGACAAAGACGACTACACAAGAGAGATCATGAAAGTCTCACAAGACAGACAAACACGTTTATTTCGTCTTCTGCATGGTGCATAGTTTTATAGCTTTCTATAAGAGGGTAGTAATGCCCTTTTTACCGTCAGGCGTCAAACGGTCATTTTCAGCTCCCGTGAGCGTCAAATTGGTTAAGATTTTTACCGTGATTCGTCAAACTAACCTTATCACTATTCGTCAGAGGCCTCAAATAATTATCGTTACCGTCGTTTTTGGGGAAAATTTAATGTGATTCGTCAAAATCAGTCAATTTTCTTATCGTCTAAAAGAAAGTGTACATTTTATCGTCGTGCATCAAAAATTACCGTTTAAACATTTGGCAAGAAGTTTTACCGTGATTCGTCATGAAGGTACCTCCATTACCACCCTCCTATAAGTATCTATAATAGTGAAATGTGAATTATACCAAAAATATAAAACGTCTCCATGCATAGTTAAAAATTAAAACTCTTATACAAATTCGTCAAATGCAGCAGTGATTAGTACATTCCCTATGATTGCATGACAAAAATAATGACGATTTCTGGTAATGTCGATAACGTGACGGTACCCAAATTGCACCTATTTTGACAGTTTTTTCAACTAAGTTTTTTTATGATCAAGACAAAAATTTCCATTTTGTGTTTATTTTGTAGCCGTATCCTTCTTTATTATAAAGGTACACCAATTTGATTTTCAATCCATAAGGAATCATAGAAAAATTGGTCTGAACTTACCTCCAAACCATCCCAGATTCTGTAATGAGGAGTACCCAAATTGCATCCATGCTTAAATTTGCATCGTCAAAAGTCGATTAACAGAGCTTTTGATTATTTTTTTCAAATATTTTGAACAATTGGATATTTGTCCATGCTTACTCTTCATTTTTTAAGAAAAGGATACTTGAAACGTATTGTATTTGTTAATTTTAAAAAGATAACGTTTTGATGACGTCGCATGGCGACGTTTCAGTACATTTTGATTTTTCAGTAAACACTTCATCTGTTGATAAATATTGTAAACGTTTTGTGTATATCTAAATATTTTTACCTATGTTGAAAGACGTGCATAGTTTCAAATCATAAAAATACCATTTTTTTAGTCTCTAGGAAATCTTGTTAGATTTTCGCTGCTATTTTTGATAAAAAGGTGCAATTTGGGTACTCGGTGCAATTTGGGTACCGTTACGTTAATTCAATCATACCACTGAGTCGAAGGCGTTTTGTATGCCATGGATTCAGTTCTGTCAGTTTTAACACTAAATGGATGAAGATCTGATTAATCTTATTAGAATGCCAGTTTATTTCAAATCTCCATTTTTCCATATTTATAGTCAGAGATTATATATGTCTGCCATGGTCAAGAATTTCCCGGAAATAGTACATTTCCATTTTTAAAAATCCCGCCAATAAAACTTTGCTCCGTTGCTTATTTTCAAAATGACGTTTCCTGTTTTTGGCACCGCTATCAAAATGCTTTTTCCATTTGATATATATATATATATGGGTTGCATATCATAACATGTAACCATTTCAGAACATATTTGGCGCTGTCCGTTAAACTACTAGAAGCAGGCTTATTTCTACTGTATCATGAGTGTATGACTACTTATTGAGACGAATAGATTTTAAAATGGTTTAAAAAAAGATCTGAGATGTCAAAATCTGAAATTTATTATTACGATGCTTACAGTGCAGAACCAATAAAAATGAAGGTATGGGTAGTTAACTTTTACTATATGATATCCAACAGATATCTGGATTCCCCCTCCCCTTGTGCCTTTTTATATATTATATCAAATGGAGTTTGGTTATGAATACTTCTTTGTTGTGTTGGTCAAAGCAACATTATACACACAGACAAATATCCTTTAGTATTGGGGATGTGGAACTCTTGCCAACCGCATAGAGCTTTTGTTGTATTCATTATAGTAAGTTATCGGGTGACGTTCATTTCTGATTTCGAGGAATAGTTGTCTTGTCATTATAGTCGGTGGCTGATCCAGAACTTTTCATAAGGGGGAGGGGGCGCTGACTGACTGCTAAAAGGGGAGGGCTGGGCCGCTCAAGTCATGCTATAGTGATTCCCTATAGAAGCAACCAAATTTTTCCCACGAAAAGGGGGCCGCCGGGCTGGCCCCCATGCCCCCCCCCCCCGTAGTTCCGCCTATGATAGTACATAAACATAAATTAATATTGTGACCGATCATCATTTTTAGAAGATTATAATAAACATAACAATATTCCCTTTTAAGGACTTTTAACTGAGTTGATATCATGGTGGCTAGTTACTGTGTACGGGATCTGGTCTGATCCCATCCGTAAAGTAATTATTAAAAGCTAAAAAGTGAATCAGGCCCTACCATTATGAAATATTATCGTCCCAACATACTGTTCAATTTATAAATCTTAAAAAATCAAATAACCGCGCCAAAAAACTTTATCGACCTCCAAAGGTGAAGAGCTGTCATATATTATGTCAAATCAAATGTGCTAGGTAAAGATAAACAACGTTTTTAATTTTCGATACCAACCTTTTTCTGTTGTTTAAGTCTACGGCGACATTAGATAATGTGAATAATTTGGAACTCGATTTATATATGTGTGCAAATTATGGTATTATGATTTGAAAGGAATATATATAAACATATCACCTGAATTAATATACAGGTAACAAGGTAAGATGTCAACTTTCCGCCATGTAAACATACACATACAATCGACATATATTTAAATCAAGGATAATTTTCTTTGTGTTATGTCTAATACCATTCCATTGATCAATAAATACAATTTCATCAGAAAATGAAGTGATCACGAGTAAAAGCCATTTTATACTAACTTCGCAGTAATTATAGTCACGTTTTCTTTAAAGTGTATGTTATTTTTACGGGAAAATAGCTTGTATTGTCAAGGTGATTGGAGACTCGAATGACATTATTTAAAAACGAACTGCCTTTCCTGGGTAACAGAAATATGTTCAAAAATGATTAATACCTATTGCATGTATATTGCCCTCTAGTCAATATTAACAAATTTTAGTTACCTTAATAGATTGTAACATTAGATAATGTTGAGAGATAATATATCGGTATATCCTTTA
This sequence comes from Mytilus galloprovincialis, assembly GCF_965363235.1. Lineage (NCBI taxonomy): Eukaryota > Metazoa > Mollusca > Bivalvia > Mytilida > Mytilidae > Mytilus > Mytilus galloprovincialis. The sequence continues at coordinate 19,398,105 of NC_134838.1, read as the reverse complement.
ATACACCATTTAACATTTGTGTGGTTTGTCATAGCATTTACCTATATGTACCGGTAGGATTTAGTTTGTGTACCACTAGATTGGCAGAGAGAATGAACAGGGAACGAAATTGTCACATTTACAATAATTTATCATAGGTAAAACGGATACAGGACTCATTGCAAACCATTAGAAACGTTAACACTGACAGTATGGCGAACACATCATCAGGAAAGGAAAAGGATCAAAAGAGCAAACGAAAACTCAAGGATAAGGAAAAAAAGGAAGCCGTTGCCTTACTTGGTGGGGCAGGCAGTAAGCCACCTAAGGTATGTTCGTGACTGACGTGCAGTGATTTGAAGTCGTGTTGAGTGAGATTTATAGTCTAAACACTTTGTTTGAATGTTTCATGTTGTAAAATGTTTGATGTGATTCTACTTTAAAAACGTACTAGTTATGACTTCTCTACTGACTACTTTCACCAGGTAGTCCTTGAAAAACTTATTTTCATGCAAAGTCAACAAATTGTGTCAGTTCTGTGCAAAATTTGTTGGAAAAACAAGTTCAGACAACCACTTTTCGCGAGCTCTGTAAGTTGAATACCAACTTTTTGTCTTTTACTTTGGGATAGGGTGGGGATACAATTTCCGACAACACATTCAAGTACAAATCAGTATCTTCTTATTTATAAATTGTTACAAAGTTGTATGATATTTGCTGTGATTTCTCTTAAAAACGTGCGTCTTCCTTTATTTGGGGATGGGTAGCGGGGTAACTTTTTGAAAACACAATGAAATAAACAGATCATTTATTCAGTATCTGTTTTTTAATGATAAATTATGTTGTGATCTATATTTACATATTAAATATTATATTTCTTGACCTTTTTCTTACGTAATTTCCATTTGGAAAGCTTTAAATAAGAATATAAATTACATAAAAATTACATTTATATTTGGTTTTCTTTGTTGATGACATTTCTAATGTTCTTACATGTCGTGACATGGGTTATGCATTATATGTTAAATAAAATTTCATGCAGTTGGAATTCTGAAATAAAGTAGAAACAAGTGAAATATAAACATTTGTAAAGTTTTAATGGAAATGGACAAAGAAGTGTTATTGAAGTGTTAAACAGTAGCGTGTATTTTCAGTTGTTAAAACCTTTGAATGGAAAACCCGCGTCCAGAATGGCCGTACAATACAGTATGTAATGTACAATGTATTGGATTAGGTGTTAAACATCGAACATGTATTGTTTTGCCAATTTCATCAGATAGAGATGAAAGGTGACATTGACAGCTATCAAAATTTGTCATTTCTAATTATGATATTGCATGTTATGATTACATGTTATCGTAATGTGTCCACTGTACATGCACTTGAATATGTATGCTGGAATGTACACATATGTAAGTGTGCTCTTCTACCAAGATATTGAAAAAGGACAAAATGCTAAAGGAAAGACTTGATTTTTACGACTTGTTATGACCTCGGGCAATGCAATGGCCAGTCAGGACATTTAATTTTACCTACTATAGAGATTTTAACTTAACATATGTTTATAAATTGAAAGAGTATTATACATACATGTTTTACCTCAGTTCACAACAACATTATAGTGGTTCATGATAGGGCCTTTAGGTCAGCATTTTTGTCGACTTATATTATTGGTTTTGCTCTATACTAAGTTTAACGAACTTGTGTTTATATTTTGTACCCACGATAAAAACAGGATAGATTGATTGATGTTTGCTTAATGTTCAGTTGCAAATATTGGACGAGACAAATAGGAACAAACCCAAAATGTAGGTTCTGTAATGAATGGGTTTATCTCATTGTTGAAGGCCGTACAACATATATAGTTGCCTTCTTCTTCGTCAGTTGGTCTCTTGTGGAGAATTTACTTGTCTAGTTGGCAATCATACTACATTTTCTTATTTATGTATATAATGGAAGTATGATGATACCGACCTTTTGCCTTGGAAGGAGACTATCACCCCTATGAATAAATGCAAGGGTTCATTAACTTGTAAAACGTTGCTCTCTCTATACACGACAGTTTCGGTGCTATGGTTAAGGTACAAAACCAAAAAAAGTTTTTGGCTGATTCCCCGGTCGTTTCTTGTTTTATTTTTTTTTCATATGCAAAACTAGCTAATAAAATGTTAGATGTTATGGAGGCGATCGTTCGTTTTTGAGATAATAATTTTGGGGGTGGTTAAATTCTGTTTTAAGTTTTGTCTGATGACTATCCATTACCTACTAGTGAGTTATGTCAGCATTGTCTTATAAAAATAAGTTATATGTATCATCGTGTCATTTATGGCGATAAATCTTCCGCTACCGGAACTTAATTACATCAAAAATCAATCGGACAAAAGATACAGTCCGGAGCAACTTTTGATGAAGTTCTGATATCTAATATTATAGACACCATATACGGATTCTTTTCCTCCTGCCAATTACAATACAAAACTTATCTGCGTCGTATTGTTTTCTCTCATGAGACTCAAGTCGAGTCCACTGAGCCTGGAACATTCAGAGGTCCAGAAATAACAATTCGGCTTACGTGAACAAGTTACAAATAACTTTTGGTTGAAGTGAAATGTGACATTTGAAGTATACTCACCTTCAGTTTTGTTTTTGGTTTGCTATTTAATTTGGACTAAGCAATAGGCAATGGATAATCAGGGATGTTTATTTCGAAAGGTTACCGAAGATATGAGGTACAGATACTTATTTGGTTTTGGGGTAAGTTCATTCGGAATCACGTGCATTTGTTATCTAAGTTTTATTCAATTTTTATATATCATCCTTTTATAATTTATAAGAGTATAAATAACAAAGTAGAACCTGGCTGCATGTACCATACATGCGATGGGTTTGGATTTAAAAAAAAACACAAAAGTGTTCATTAATTACACTTCACGGTTACAGTGTACTCTTTTCCACAATGTGATAGTTAAAATTTATGCTACAAAAATGCATAGACAAAAATTATTGAAGCCGTAAAAACGAGGGCATATCTATACTATTAAACGAGAAGACCTCATTTTTGGTGTCGCTTCTCTTCTTTCCAGAATAAATTAATCAACACGCCTCTGTGTCCTATAGGTACAGTGCATAGGCGCATTTGTCATCCATTCATATGATTATTCAGATTGAGTTATTTTAGGTGAAAAACGAAAAAAAAGGCATCCGGATATTGTCCCGTCATTGTACGAATTTTTAAGTCAGATTAGACTTCCGGTTTGCGTTTTTCTGTATACTTTGAACATACATATTCTACGAATAAAGTGTATTTTCAGAATTTTATCTGCTATCATTTTCAAGTTTACTATCCACGGCGGTCACAGAGTTTATTAAATAGAGAGGGTCTGTATACTATATCAATGATCACCATGGATCGATTAGTAAACTTAGAATTGAAAGTAAATACGCTTTATTTATATATAGTAATGAATGTTCATAATATACAGATAAGCGCTAAAATTATTCATGTGAACTTTTGATACTTTTTCTGAAATTCTCCAGTCATTAAATCTTTTACAAAATTCATTGATTACATAAAAAAAGAAGATGTGGTATGATTGCCATGTTAAGACAACTCTCCACAAGAGACCAAAATGACACAGATATTAACAACTATAGGTCACCGTACGGCCTTCAACAAAGAGCAAAGCCCATACCGCATACTCAGCTTCAAAAGGCCCGAAATGACAATGTAAAACAATGCAAACGAGAAAACTAGCAGCCTTATTTATGTACAAAAAATGAACGAAAAACAAATATGTAACACATAAACAAACGACAACCACTGAATTACAGGCTCCTTACTTAAATAAATGTTCATAACATACTGTATGTTCATATTGAAATTGATAGAAAACCAAAAATTGGGAACTTTGGAAATAAAGGTGGAGGGTAAAAAAAAACATTTTCCTGTCCCCAATAACCTATGACTTATGATACTTTTGCTAAAATTCTCCAGTCATTCTGTATTTTACAAAATTCTTCCAACAACACTTAACATACTTTAAACTACGCTCTGAATGCCCGCGATTTCGCGGGTGTGTTCTAGTACACTTGAAATACAGTCACCTGTAGTGATCCGAATTGAAATATGATATGGGTTTCCAATACGTTTCATCAAAATTTAAGCTTTTAATGATATGCCTGTCCAGTTCTAGTTGGATGACCTCTTGTTCATGTTGACTGCTCTTTGTTGTGATTTAATACGTGAGGTTGGAGAACCAGAAAGATGAACTCCTTCATAAATATTAGACCCCGCCACTTGGTTATGTGACTGTTCTAAGTAAGAAACTTAATAGTTCAATGGTTGTCGTTGGTACTTGTCTGTCATATTTGTAAATTTACAGTCGCTTACATTCTCTCTTAGGCCTTTTCCAAAACGATATTTGGAATAATATTAAAAGAAAGTCTCCTCTGTCTTGCACAAGGAATCCCCAATTGTGTTGCTGAAACATTCATATTATATACATTGAAATATTTCATGGTTCTTCTTTTTGTCAATTGTATTTCTGGTTTTCACATGACAAAAATAAAACTCCCTTCATACCAAAACCCATGAAGAAACATTCTAATAATTAAATTCATTAGAGCTATGACATAATGCCATCTTGAAACCAAGGAGTTGAGGATAGCAATCTCGTTTTTGTCGCGTTTGTTAAAATATTTGTGTGAAATTGAAATCAATAAATGATAGGCACATCAAACTTGCTGTTGTGAATGATGAGTACTGAACAAGGATGTAGAATATTTACAATAGAAACCACGATGGAACAGGTATAGTAGTTTCCTTTCCATATACATGCATGCATGAGGTATAGATGTTTTATGTTTTCTTAATAAAAAAAAAGGGGGGAGCCGCGAGCTAGTAGGGACGATAAAAAAGAATAAATCCAGAATTTATATCAAGTAGTAGCTGAGGTGATCCCTGTTGAATTAAATGATGAACTGAAAAGATTTTACTGTGCATAAAATTAAAGAGCGACATATATTTATTTTTTTGTAAATGGTTGACATTTGATGGAATGCATGTTTGACAAGAAAGAATTTGGTGACACTGCTTTGGAAGCAATCGATAAAATTCTCATTTTGAATATTTAATGCTACAAAATAAATAATGGTGGTTTAGTGTATAGTGTCGAAAATAAATTGCTCATGTTTCGAGTTTCGAGCAACAATTATGATTTAATGTAATATGATTGTAATAAAAAAATATGGAAGGACATGATGCAGGCGAATTTATTTTTCTGCTTAATACATCTGATGTAACGGCTATAGCTGTTGATTCTCATTTGGCTTGATTAAATTCGAAAATGATGAACAGTTAGAGAGCTGGATTTTGAATATATTACTACATAAATAAGTCAACAGCCGACACAGTAAAAGATGGTGAAGACGTTTATCTTCAGAAGCTATAAAATCTTGCACCCCCCCTCCCGCCAAAAAAGCAAGACAAACAAACCAAATTAAAATTTGTATCTTCAACATCAACATGCAGGGTCATGTAGTAATAGAAGGTTGTATAAAAAAAAATCCAAAGAAGATAGTAAATGTGACACACTAGATGATAGGATATAGGAATGTTATCTTTTGAATGATTCAACAATATTATATCAAATTTGGAAAACAAATATTGATCTAGCTTTCAAATAACCCAGTAATTCGTTTACAAAATATTTGAACGCAATAATCAATTGTACATCGCGTTTTTGTTGACTTTATACAACAGGTTCATACCAAAACAGAAAAAAGACGCCATTAGCACGATGGTCAGTCTGCAATATTGCAACCTTTTGACATCAATGTAATTTATGTGTATTTAAAGGAGATTCAAAGACCAGTGTAGAGATTTCTATGTCCATATATAAATTACTCAGAAACAAACTCGTGCACGAAAGTACGGCGATGTGGTATGATTTTCATCGAGACAACTTCCTATGAGACCACAGGAAGATATTACAATCAACTACTAGTGTATGTTACAGTACGACCATCAACAATGAGAAAAACCCATGCCATATGGGAAGCTCTAAAAGGGTCCGGCATGACAAATTGTGAAACCATTCAAAAGAGGAAACAACGGCCTGATTTATTTTGATACCATAAATTAAAAAAAAAAACACAATATCGGCAAACAACACACAATGATACATGTATAAGTATATGGGACAAGATTTTCTTGTCCCTGGGGAAAAGTTCTTGTCTTTGTTTTCTTTCTTAATATTTTGTTGAACGCAACAATGTTTTCCAGAAAAACTAGAATTCTACTAATTATGCATTTGATTTGTTGTTATCAGTGTCTAACTTATATCCGCAAAAGAAAAGCCAAGTGTTGATTAAGATTTTTTTTCCTCACAAAATACTCATGTTTTAATTTGATCGTACACAGTTTGTTCTTTACGGTAAACACACATTTCTTCAGAACATATAGTTTATCATTTGTGGATGTTTACTACACGCAAAGAATCACGAACGCCTTGAGCACACAAGCAAGATTTTATGAAGTTTAATGTCGTAAGAAGGAAACAATGTGCATCGCAGGTATTTGTTTGGATGCGGTTTACACTACATGTACATGTCTTTAATGATATGATATAATTTTATCGGCCTTCCCTCTGTCTGTATATCATTACAAAAATAAGGGAATGTGGTAATTGTCAATGAGACAACTATCTAAATAAGTCTAGATGAAGCGAGTGTGAACAACCAAAGGTCACAATAAGAAAAATCCAAACTGTATAGTCGAATATGTCCCGCTCAGATCATCACAAAACTGCATACTCATATGACGTCAAAATCATATACGTTCACCGTGCAAAGCATTTAGATCGTCATTTTGATTTCAATATAAAACAAAAAGGTTTTACTGTTTCAAATCATAGCGTATTGTTTTGTGTGTATAAGTCATGCTGCCCGACGGTCAATATTGGTACAATAAATATTCCTATTCTTATTTACCTGGATTTATCACTGACGTCATAATGTTTGAACCAACGTTCATAAGTTCGACTCGAACTAATCAAATCTTTTTTTATATGACTAAAATAGAAGTGTAGAAAAATTATATAAAACTGAAATTTTCAATTTGAACACGTGCTATATAGTACTTGAAAAAGAATTCTCAATTTGAATTGAGACGACCATCTTGACATAAATAGCCAGGCCGTAGACAATGATTTAAATTGAAATATCAAATAAAAGGAAGATAGGTTAAAGATTTGATTCGAACTTTCTGAAATTTTATTTCGACTCTGTGAAGACACACACCCTTTTCATTTTATTTCGACTCTGTTAAGACACACACCCTTTTCATTCATTGGTTTCAACTTTGTGTATTCGGAACTTCGTATTAATTTGTACCTAACAATCTTGACAGAGGCTGGTCCCAATTGCAAATGTTGAATTTCTTAGTTTCATAGAAAATTATTTTAAATATGTGCATGCTCTCAATCAGTGCATACATTACGACAAACAAAAAGATCATGCATGCAGAATACAGAAATAAAATCGACCTTTTCGTCTCCGTAAGTCATGCAGTAAGACCCATGAAAAAAAATGTGTCCGTTGGCTGTTAAGGATGTATGAATACCTTGTTTCATTGACCTCTTTCTCCCATTTGTTGCGTTGATTGATATTCTGTAACGTTTGATTTTTCAGTTTGATTTTTGTTTATATTTTTTTGTGGACGGTCCTATACAATAGACTTATAGTCAAAAACAAAATGCGTAAATCGTACGGGTCTAAGCTTACCTTTTCCGGTACGTTGACATGGGACGATAGAGCACTTGCGGGTTCCGTTTACACTTAAAAATTGTGTAAGTCGTAGTTTGATTTTTACTCTAATAGTACAGTTAAACAACGACTTTAATTGATTATTTGATCTTTATTTAATGTTGAATATATCCAGTAGCAGCTATTGTAAAGTGCTTTACAGATGCAAATACAAATTTGAGTTTTAAGTTTGAAGCAATTGCGAATCGTACCTTTGTCTTAACAATCTCTACACGGCCAAGCTACCTTAGGGTGACATATTTTGGTGGGGGTTCGTGAAATGACCATCAATCTGTCTAAGTATTGTTAAATAAGCAGATCAAAGACATGATCAAAGGCGGATCACGAGGGATCTGTGCCCCCTTTTTGGGGTTTATGAATTAGGGAATCACTGAAACATGACTAGCGACCCCCTCTTATGGCAAACAGTTCTTGATCCGCCACTGATGATACCAAATGATATAAATGCTGGGCAGGCTATACCGTGTCTATAGTATTTTGTTAAATGCAACCGACAGAAAGAAAAAGATGTCTTGTGCATTCAAAGACCAGTCAAGTATAATTCCTTGATAGGGGTTAAAACTTGATTTAATAGTTAACTTATATATTTGCTTAAATTTTATCTACATTGACAAAAAGGGATTTCCGGATTTTGTGACATTAGGAATTCCTGCATACAAAGTTTATGTACACAATTTGAGATAAAAATATCTGATAATTAGCTCAGGGACCACGACAAAGCTAAGGTGCATGTTGTTGTTCGGATCAATATCCCACATGCGGTATTTACAATCTGAAATCTTAATTTACAAAATGAAAGCAAATAAGCAAAAAACGTACTTGTACTTAACAGAGACATATATAGTACTGGCACTTGTATATGACTGATATTTGAAATAATTGTATTACATAGGCATGTATATATTGAATTTATCCATATAACTTTTAAGCAAGATAGTTACGTCAAGCGATTTTACCCGGTTTAGACCAAATGCTTGTCTGGCAACAAATTATACGCTTGGTATTGTCCATTAGCTTTTCTTTACGGTGCGACCCTTACATAAAACTTTATATTAGATCCTAGGAGTATAACAAAATAACCCAGCTAACGTATGTAACAGACTTGTCAAATCTTTGTGGTGATTATTGGGCAAGGAGTAATGTTGTTTAAAAAGTTTTTTGTTGTTGCATTTATTGTTGTCAAGTGCATACATTTGATCAGATACACTTTTTTCTTCATCTGGTGGAAATGAAACATGAATAACATGCTTTCGGAGAGACTTACAAAATAATATTAGTTCTGAAGTAAGAGAGAGGTTGGAGCACACAAGTATTATGCTAGATGAAATGACTATTTAGAAATGAAGAACCGAAATCAGCCTTAACAGTCAGATCTAATAATATCGAAACAATTTCGGGATCTTAATCTAAATGAATAAACAAGGTCCTAAAATCAATTTATAATCATTAACACTCTGAAACGGCAAATTAATGATGTATACAGAAACACATACAAAAAAGTGAATCTCTAGAAAGGGTCAATTGACGTTTGCATGTTGATGTAATTTCATTTATCACTACATGTATAATACAAGTGTTCCTTATAGAATTTGTAGATTTTTGGAGCAAAGTTAAAGAGAACAAACTCTAATTAATATAAGAATTGAAAACAATGCTCAAATAACTTTATATAGAGGAAACCTTACATTGAAAACATTTGCTTTAAAAAAAGATAGAGCTGAATTACTAAAGTATCATTTTGCAGTGAATGAGTAAACATTTTGAGAGTAATGGACTATTTAACAACAAACTTGTGGTCAGTGTGAAATTAAAAGTTTAAATCAACAGAAATCTGGGCTCTTAACCTCTTAAGATTTATATACTTTTTGTTATCCTATAAACCAGTATTTCGCAATGCTCGATTGAACTTACAATGACGGAAATTAAATACACCTATGATATATAAGGAAAGCCCAAGTATTTGATAGTTATTTGAGGTTATTTATATTGAACAGATAAGATAGTTAAATGGTAAAGTATATTTTTGAGAACATATTAGAAACTCCCACATATATAATTGTGGATCATTTAGTTGTGCAGATGTAAATATTTAGTACATGATTTAAAGTTTTTTTCTCCAAAATAGTATGAATATTTAAGTGATATTTTTTAGTATGAAATATATTAGATGTTATTTTGTTTACTTCTCTAATATAAACAGAGGTTGCATGTTACATTCAATGTTACTTTTCTATAGTAGTTGCGCACTGTTGCATTACATGCAGTACAACTTAATATGAAAACAATTATCCTATCCATTTGTCCATATTAACAATAGCTTTATATTGTTTATTTTGACAATTTGTCAAAAGTCCTCATGAAGTAATTTTGTTAAGATGTGCTATTTTGGAATCACTTTATTTATTAGCCAAGTAGCACTGATTTGTTGTCATTGATATATAACTAAACAACAGAGAAAGTAGCAGAAGTTTGGGATAATTACAGTACTAATTTTATTTATAAATTGCTATGACTTTGTTGTAATGTTTTGCATTATTATCTTTTGCAGCCATTAAAACATAAACGAGCCAATTCCATGGACATGAACCATCGGGATGATGGTTACTTGAAACATAAAGATCCTCGGCTGTACAGGAGACAATCTACAACCGTGGAAATACAAACACCATGTTTTAAATGTCTCAGAAGTGCTCTACATTGTTATAATATTGTTGTTTTAGTAAGTTTTTGAAATTTATATTGAAGACAATTACATTTGAGACAATATTCTGGGGTGCAGTCTTGGCTTTGATCCCAATTTGAGTCAGAACTTTATCTTTTGAGCTTGCATGTTAAAAATGTGACTTCAGCATGTTTTCCCCAACAAACAATGTATTTTTCATATGACATTAACGTGATCATCCTGAATATGCATGTACATAAAAAAAAAATGGTGCCTCTGGTATTCAGAACCAATCCATATATCTGAATACAAATCCTCTAGTCATAGGTTAATAAAGGTTTAAGACATTGACAGCCTTTAGGTAATGAGTCCAAAGTTTACTTTGAACCAGAAAGAACTGGACATTTGAAATTGTTTACATATATTTCAACATACTGTCAAAAATAAACTGTAGGAAAATCAGATAATATGTATTGTGTTTACAACCATTTAAAGTGTGATAATTTAAGAATGTCCCCAATCTTCAGTTTGTATTGTTGTTCAGATTTTAAATACCTTTGTTACTAGAATATTACTTTGGACTTTAAATTTGATTCGTGTGATGTTGATTTTACCCTGTTTTAAGAAATAACATTCTCATTGAAATAGAATGAATTTAATTTTTATTTGGATCAGTGAACTGTCAAAAGCTAAAGGTCATTGGTTTATCTTATTTATAGGACTAGATTAAACATTGCCCTCAAGTAAAGAATAATAATAAAAGTAAAGTGTGAGGTTTTATGTTTGTTTATACAAACAAGGTTATAGTCCCTATCATAATGTTGATTATGTGATAGAAATAAAGAGATAGACATCAATTAGACGGGAACCTTAACCACAATAAAATCAGAAAGAACATTGTGAAATAATTTTTTTTAAATTCTGTATATTCATAACCATTTAACATAAAAAGATATAGCGTAGATTTATATAATGAACAGCAATGCAATTTATTATTTATTATTACCCAATATACTTTAAGTAATGTCCATTTATCCCCCTTTTTCATCCCTCAATAATATTTTCTCAAATAGTGTTGTCAATTAGAAAAAAAAGATCAGTGTTTTGTAGGTTCATAACAATCCTGTACATGTACTAAACGTAACAAAGTACATGCTGTAAACAGACAAAAAAATGCTGATATATTGTTTTAAGTATGCACTGAATATCATTGACTTTGGGATTTCACTTTGCCTTAGGCATTGATAGTACATGAATGATAACATTAAGTCTGACCCATATTGAAAACTTTAAAAACTAAAGAAAGGTGAACAAAGGAAAGATATATGAATTTGTCATTTATAACTGGAAGGTTAAGAATCTTATTGTGATTTATAACACTGCTTATTGTAATAAGTCACTTATAAAGTTGAGAGTTATCCACTTTTATAGTTATTGAAATGTATATAACTGGGAAAAACTTTCTAGTTCCCATGGTTAACATTTAAAAGATTTAAGGCATTGTGTACTTTTATAAAACCCTTGATGTGTTTGTCCTATGATTTGTCAACTAGCTTTATGTATGTTTAAATATGTTGTCCATTTTTCGAAGGTGTTAATTTCATTTTATAAACTAGAGCATACAGAGAAAGTTTAAAACAAATTCTGTTTAACAGTGTGTTTAGAAACACATGTATTGGTACTGTATCCTGTAAATGAAAATGTATATCGTTACCTAAATACTGCTTAAAACCAAAACAGAAAGTCGTCCAATGAAACACTGATTGGTGGTAGAGAAATGCAGGAAGGAAAATAGCTGTAAGGTTATAGATCCATCTGAACTATCCTCATATCTTTAAACAAAATTCATTTTAAAACTTCTGAGTACTATAGCTCTAAAAATTTTATTTTCCAGATAATGGGATGTGGAGCTTTAGCTGTTGGAGTGTGGTTGTTAGTGACAGACTTTAGTGCAAGAGAAATCTCTGTTATAGTTCATACAAATTTATTTGAAATTGGGACATATTTAATATTAGGTGGTGGAGGACTCATAGCATTGTTAGCATTCTGTGGCTGCTGTGGAACCATGAGAGAAGATAAATGTATACTGGGTTTTGTAAGTGTCATCAAAAAGGTTATATGTAAGGGCCAGCTGAGGCCACCTCTGGGGGCGGCATTTTTCTTGCTGTATTGAAGACCTATTGGTTGCCTTTGGTTGTTATCTGCCCTTTTGGTGGAGTGTTGTCTCTTTGACATTACCCATTTCCATTCTTAATTTTATATATTCGAGTCCCTTTCCATGAAACTAAAGACAGTGTTCAGGAAATTATACAGACGATTCCTGGAAATAATTAAGTAGTTCAGCTATCAATGCCCCAAAAAGCATTTCTTCAAGACTTTCATATGAGCAGTCTTGTGAATCTCAATTTTAAGCTGGTCTTGAATCTATGCACAAACTTATTTTGCTTCTGCATGTAAAGCTAAACTATTTGTGGTTGCTCCTTATGAGGTTAAATCTATCTACTAAATTTCCATACAAATATTGGAGAAGATTTTTAATGAAAAATGAAAACATTTGAAGATTGTTTGACAGTATATTAACTATTTGCCTATATTCTGATAGAGATATTGAGGACAAAAACCACTATACAGCAAACATACCAGTAAATACAAATTTAAAACATGAATTGAAGCACAAATAATGAAATGTATATATTTATCTGTTTCTAAAACTAAAATTACAAAGAAGGCTACTTTTTTTCATAGCTCGTTATAATTTTTTAGCTAAGTTAATTCAGTATTTTTTTTAATTTTTCATAATATACCTATAGACTAAAATAAGATTTGTTTTACTACATATCAAATCTGTCTTACCAACCTAGGTGGGAGACCATTAGTTAGAGCTTAACAAAAATAGCTGTCATTCCAAGTTGGGTTTTGAATGCCTATTAACAAAACTATACAAATCAATACTACAGCCTACTAAAGAAGTAAAACATGAAATGATTTCACTTTAAAATAAAAAAACTAACAGCTAACATGTAATATGATTAGGGTTTTGTATTTGATGTTTTAAATGTTTGTCTGATCATGGAAGCACTATGATTACTATTTAACCATGGTCTAATTTTATTTGTTGTACAATTTACAATCGAACGTGTTACCAAATATAAAAAGCAATTTAAGTTGTGGTTGAGAATTTTCGATATCGATTGTTATTATCGATTGTTGCTTCAAGCTGCTGCTTTTTTCTGCCTTTGACAAACACCAGGTAGAGATGTAACAGTATTGAATTTTCAATACAATTATTCCTGTTCCGCTTAACTTTGAAATAAAAACAAACAAATTTCCTGTATAATATAATCAACATACCAAATAAACGTTAATTTTCTGTTAAATTGACTGGGGTGAAAATAAGTAAATGTTATAGATTATTTTCCCTTAGCTGTTAGCGTTTGACTTTATAATAATCTCATTAATAACATTAACAATTGTGTATTGTTTAGCCGGAGGTTACCTGCAGGAGGTTTTATAATAAATGTATTTATACTTAATTGTTCTACGTACTAAAAAGGAATTAGTAAAACCAGTTTAAGGCCTGTTAAATATACATATGAAATCTTATTACCATTTATTATATAGTCCAATAAAGTACCAAAGGTTCTTTTATTAATCACATTAAGAACAAAATAATCCAATAAGTCGGCAAAGTGTATTGAAATTGTAAAAAGTCAACTAGGTTTTAAATGATCATTCAGGTAGGAGTTTTTATGGTCTGAGCTGTAGGCAAGTTCTACAGACTGGTGGAATTTTGCCAGTTCGTCTAAATTCATAACACCTTTGACTGTATATTTTTAGATTCACATAATTAAAGAAATAAGCGCATTGACATATATTCATTAAATGAGAATGCTAGTTGATGCAGTATAAATTATTTAAAATATTTATGAGATCAGCTATTTTAAACATTGTAATTGCCTTATAGATTTACTGTCAATAAAAAAATAAAAAAATTCAACCCACACCTTTCAACATTTGTGAATTTGTCATTTGGAGATCATATTTACTACGATATACTTAAAACCAGAATTAATTCATCACTACATTTGGTCAAAATAGAAATTTAAAAAGGGTGTATTCAGTAAATTTATTGAAGTGTATAACTATATCAGTGTAAATATATTTTTAAAAGTAACATCTAGGTTAACAGATAAGACACACCATGTGAACAATTTATAGTTTTTTAGGTGATCATTTAATAAAAATCAATGTTTATGGTCCTATTCATGAAAAATCGAAAATGGAAGAAGTAAAATATAATGATTCAGTAAGCAAAGCAATTAAGTGAGGCCTGCTAGTGATTTTTCAGTTAGGACTTTGCATTATGGGACAGTTTTTACTTAAAACTTAATTAAACCATAGATGTAATTTTAACATATATTTTCATTAACATGTACAGTCAGTTAAGTAAAATAAAGTGTTACTGTTTTTATCTTAAAGATAAACTTCATCAATGGACAGGTGCTACATGTAAGCGCCCTCTCTTAATAGATTATCTGAAATCCTAATATGGAATTTTATTTTCCTTGTCGTACAAGGAAAACATTACTGCATCTGTCAACAGTTTTGCGGTACTGTTAACTTTTTGTATCAGTCTATGTTTCAAATAAAAGCGTTTTTTTTTTTTTTAAAGATTGCTGGAGACAAGCATATCATGCACTCCTGGCACAGCTGTTTATTATGTTGTTATGAATCACACATTCGTTTTTATTATAGTAATTTCTAAATACCAATTTATACCCAACTAAAAGAAGGCATAGTCTCAAATTATCATGTATAACATCCAGACTGATTGATCATTTTAATAATTAATGCTCATAATAAATGAAACACATAATGATTTCAAATATTTTGCTATTTTTGTACATAAAAAAATCATTAATCTTCCCATTTACCCAATAAGATTTTCTATAATGTTGTTTTTAAATGAAACATCAACAACTGAATCAGTGTAGAAATATCAATACAGGGTAGAGAGCATTAAAGCTGAGGAGTTATCGATTGTCAACTTTGTTTTTAATCTAATCAAGAGAACATGTACACATGAGATTCATTCTATAATATGGAGAGTCTGACATTATTATGATACCATGGCTGTACTGCTGCAGACATTTTGTATCCTTCATGCTTACATGTTATAAACTATAATATTGTGAACCTGGCATAAATTTAATATAGTGAATCTGACATTAATAATATATCATGGTGGTTTTACTGACATTTTAAATTCAATTCCTTCATGCTTGCATGTTATAAACTCTATGTTCTTGTGAATCTGACATAAATATTATATCTTGGCTGTAGGGCAGACATTTTGAATTCAATTCCTTCAAACTCTAATATTGTGAACCTGGCATAAATGTAAATTATATAGTGAACCTGACATAGATAATATATCATGGCTATTCTGCAAACATTTTGAATTAAAATCTTTCATGCTTGCATGTTATAAACACCAAGTTATTTTCAACCTGACTTATATATAATATCTTGTCCATACATGGCAGACATTCTGATTCCAAATCCTTCATGTATAGATGTTATAAATCAGGAAAACACTCCTTTTATTGATAGACATAAATATGTACAAACAATATTTGAACAATCATTGCCTATATGTAATAAAAAATAAAAGCTATATGAAAAAAACAATCTTCAGGGAAAATTGAAATGATATACAAATGTAATAGGTTTTCTAAGAAGATAAATGTCCATTTGTACTGAATAGCCTGGCATTTATTATGTCTAATTCTGTGGCCTGGTTAGCAAAAACATGTACCTGAGGGATAACAAAACAGTTTATGAGCTAGTTATTAGATGTTGTTTCTAGAACATTGTAGGACTGTTTCAGTGGTGAATCCAAGGGAGGGGGTTCTTGGGGTTGGAACCCCCATTTTATTTGGACAATCAATGCATTTGAATAGGAACCCCCACTTTATCCAGGGTAGGAACCCCCACTATATCCAGGGTTGGGACCCCTACCACCCTTTTAAAAATGGCTGGATCCCCCCTAAAACGTCATGTAAGAATGAAATTAAATTCAATCCTCTACAAGAAAGGGTTAAAGCAAGATTCCTTCTAAAATGTCTGTTACATAATCAATTTCAAGTACATGTACTACAGTCCCTATTATTCAATCTTACTACACTGGACATTTAGCCAGCAACAAGCCATCAATTAATTAATTCTGCTCTACCGCATAATCTTACCACATAATTCTATATTGGAACATCTTAATGAAGGGGTACTAGGAAATTGAAGGATTGTAAGCTGTCAAGTCTTTATAAGTCTGAGAAGATAATAGTCCCAAATAGACTAGAAAAATAAATATAAACTTGGAGACACTGTCATGGAGATTTCCTTTAATGGTAAGCTTGTCGAACTGTTGAAATAAATATAGGACTCCCAAACCCCCAAACCCAGTATAATTTTTTTTTATTTGCCAATGCATCAAATAACAACTTCATTTTTACAGATATAAATATAAAGCATATCTGTGTCTCTTTCCGTGTCCATAAGTACAATCTTTCAATGTTATTTTATTAGTCAACAATAATCACTTCAAATATGAACTCAATACAGATAAATTTCATTTCATAAGTGTGTATGCACCAAATTTATATGATAAAGAAAATCATTTTGACCAATATTCATATGGTACAAATATAAGATAATCTAGACTCTTATCTCAACTGCTATTTAACTACAATTGGGTGCTGTTTATACCTTGTCCTTGTGACTAGGTGTGTTCCTTACATAATTTGTAAAACGTTAGTTGTAAATGTCAATGATACAGCAACCCCACAACACAAGCTTAGAAACTGACATTCATGTATCAAGTAGTGAACTGGTAACCCTTTCCTTTCCTATAGTGCAAATATGTATGAAACAAGTCAAATAATCCAGTACTGATATCAATTCCACTTTTGGTTTAAAATGTTAAGAGATCTGCTCATACTTTCATCTATGCAGATTTTTTTAAGAGATTTAAGACAAATTGGCAATTAAGAATATGCCTGCATGTTTGACTGATTGAAATGTATATTTATTGTTTCATTCTTCATATTTATGTTTGGTTTTTTTTTGCCTCACAAAGATAAACATTTCTATTAACTCAATTATATTTTAACATAAACCTTGTGTTTATTGACAGGAAATAAGTATTTTGTGTTCAGAAAACTTTTATGTTTATTTACTGATTGTTCTGTATTTTGTATTTACAGTATGGAGTTGTTTTACTATTAGTTTTGTGTGCTCTATGTGTTGGTGGAGTCCTTGCATTTACATTTAAAGCAACAGTAAGTATGAGAGTTGGATTACATTATGATGTACAATGACAAATTGATGTTCTAATATGACGTCCTTATTACGCTTTGTAAACAAAGCCGTGTTCTAATGAGCACAAAATATGTTTGACACATGCGCACGGACTTACTGTGTATATTAACATTATTTCCATCATTATCCTTTAAAATACATTGTATATACATTTAAGCAGCTAGCCTAAACTTTTATTATATATTTTTATAAAACAACATATATTTACCCTGCTCGTAGTTTTTAAACTTATCAAATATGAAATGTAATGCACTGACTGGGAGGAAACAGGAAAAGCCAAACGTTTTTATGGTATTTTTGTACGCTTCGACCTATAAAAATACTGTATTTGTCCTATTAGAATCGAAATAATTCCTTCGTGTCATGCTCTATGCTCATTTTAACATGGGTAGGCATTATATTTGACCACATTTTACACCTCGCTAACGCTCAGTGTAAAATATCAACAAATATAATGCCTACCCATATTAAAATGAGCATAGAGCATAACATGAAGGAATTATTTCTTAACTATTGTAATATGAGGGTAGGAATGCCTTTTACTGTGATTCGTCAAATTATCCTCACTGTGATTCATCAGAGGTCTCAAATTGTTACTTTTGAAGAAAGAAATAATGCGATTTGTCAAAATCAGTCAACTTTTTTATTGTTCATTTTATTATTATAGTTAACAAGATTTTTTCAAGAATTTTTACCGTTTTGGGTCATGAAAGTACTCCATTTTAATAGACCCTGTTATATTATTATTATCCTTGGATTTCACGGTTTAGTATAACCATGAAATAGTACCCTTGACAAAATTTTCATTCATTTCTATCACTGTCAAGTTAAAAATTTGATGACAAAAGAACTTGTTGATGAACATTTCAGTATGACTTGAATCAATTATTGTAGAAAGAATTTTTGTGAATATAGCCCCAGAAATTTAGGCTACTTTCCTCAAGTAATAGAAACTTATATCCCAAAGTGAAATTGCTTTTACAGTATATAAATTAAAAACCTGAAACATACAAGTCCACCTTACAAATATTGATATGCGTACCATATATCGTAATGATTGCAAAAATCAATGATCCAAAGAAAAAATGCTTTAATTATGTGTACTGTTCAAGTTATTTCTGATGAATGATTTATCAATAAGTACTAAAACATGACATCACCAATAAGGACTTAAGATGACATTCTATAAATAGATCATATTGATATCTGTAATGTCAGATGGAAATTATTGATCCTAGCAAGTTTAATCATATTTTTTTTTTAATAAACAAACAAAAAGACATGTTCATGTGAACTAGAATGAAACAAAGCCATAAATAAAACCCATTTTTTTGGGGAAATACTGAGAAATTTATTTGGGCAAAACAAAGCAAACGTATTTGAGTTGAGACCCATTGGTGGCCTTCGGCTGTTTTCTGCTTTTTGGTCGGGTTGTTGTCTCTTTGACAAATTCCCCAATTCCATACTCAATTTTAAATGCAGAAGTGCTATAATGTTTGATATGCTTTTACAAAAGTAAAACCATGAAAATTAACTTCAATTATGATAATATAATGCTGGAATGTATTGGACGAAATTGTCAAAAGATTGATTAACTAAGGCAAATAGAACCAACCACAAAGATCATGACAAGACTTACAAAAACTACAGTACAAAGAATGAAAGACTGAATGAACAGAAAAATATCAACCACTAAAGATCATGACAAAACTTACAAAAACTACAGTACAAAGAATAAAAGCCTGAGTGAACTCAGGCCATTAAAAGATGACAAAGAAACATCACAACTACATTGTATTATCTTACATAATATCACATAAATATACTAAGTAAAAAGTAGAAAGTTACCATGTGAGCAGTAATTGTATCATGGTATATAATGAACATTCAGATGAAACTTGACTGACTAGATTATATGTATATCTGATGTAATTAACTGTAACATTGAATTATAGTATACATTCTTGACTATGATGAAGAGAGTATCTTTTACTAATGAAAACCGGATGAAAAATTTATTTTTAATGATGAAAATTAAAGAATGTTAAACATTTTATTTGTGGAAGTGCCTAATTAATGTTGAAATCAATATAGATCTTAATTTGTAAACTGCCATTTAACTAAAAAAATCAATCAACCAGTTGATATATTAATGGTAGCAAGTTTTATTGATGAAAAATGTGTTCAATAGAAAACAATTTGAAACTTAACTAATTGAATAGAAAAAAACTAGGGCGCTTTCAGTGAATAGTTTGTACTTTTTTGTGCTAATTTGCATATAAGCAGAGAGATGTATTATAACCAATGATTAGTGAATATGGTTTTAAAGTTTTAAACTGTTAATTATTATATATTAAATCTGATCTCTAAGGATATCCCTGGTTAATCTTGTTCATGTATCTTTGTTGTTGTACAGCCAATGATACAGATGTTTCTTGAGACATATGTCTTGATTCTGAGATATTTGTTAGTTAAAGACTATATTATATTATTTTGAGTTCCGGATACTGTAAACAAATAACCAATCAACTATAAACAAGTTAATCTTGTTAATGATATATTAAGAATAAGTTCTGCCTAATAAACAAGTATTTCACTTATGCTTTTGCACCTATAAACATTGTGATATAATGTCTGAAATATGTATAATATCTGAGACTACTAGGATACAATTGAAAACAAAATGACCAAATCAAAAATAGATATAGAAAAGATAGACAGATATGTATTTTCATTTGGAAATTTAAATGGTTATAATTTTTAGTAAACCCTTGCTGGGTTTCATTTAGGTCTAGTTTATATTTAAACAAAAAAAATCTGTAGTTTACAGGCGCATTTGGTCTGGGTTTACGATTGATGTTGCAATAAGCAAAACTGAATATTTACTATGTATATTTTCAGTTAAGAGATGACATGTCACAAAAAATGATCAGATCAATCCGATTACAATATGGTAATGATGTGAGATCCAACTCTACAAACAGGCTAATTACTGACGCTTGGGATTCCATGCAGAGAAAGGTAATAATAACAATTTAAGATATATTTTATGAACAAAACTGTGTTACATCTTCTTTTTACTCCTCAAAACCTTCCCACAAGAAATTTTATTTTGTAACATTTTTGAATATATCTTTAAGCACCATATAAAAAAAACAGAAGATGTGGTATGATTGCTGATTTGGATAACTAACCACCACAGACAATATGACATAAAAATACGATTCACAATATGTTTAATTTTTCAATTCAATTTTATCACGATTTAAAAATCAGAATGTTTTTGTTTGTCTATGCTTTGATTTGAATCTCGTTAGAAATACAATGACCCTAACCATACTGTATGATTACGTATTTATTCTGAATCCTCTAATGAGTGATTCATCGTAACTTACGTGAATGACATCATACGAGGTTATTAATCAGATATCAATTATAAATACCCATATATAAACTTATTGATTCATAACTCCCGTAAATAATGGCTAAAGTTTCCATTAACAAGAAATTGCTTTGTCCTTCACATATATATCAGGTTTTCTTATTGGAATAAGTTATTGCTTTGGCAGTTAATTAATAGGAAGCATCCATGTGTTTTGTTTAAGAATAGTTTTAAAACCTTAAACACAAATCAAGAAAGTAAAATGTGATTAATCAACTATGTTGTTTATAGATTATTGGTGTTTGATGAAAGCTTCACAACTTGTTCAAACACTTCCTACCAGTCTTATGTTTATGTAATGAATTATATGCAACAATTTCACATCTTAATCTGTGTTTTCTTCTCCCAAAGAAAAACTAATGGATAAACTCGGATCTATTTAAAAACCGCAAACTGCAACAAATCCAATTGAATCTAAGAAAAAAAAACACAAAGAATTTAACTGAATATAATGTGCCCCTCCTTATCTCTAGATGTGGACTTAATAAATATATAAGATAGAGGTAAACATTTCAAGTACAAAGGTTAAAACTTAGTCAATTTAATTAAAAAAATAAATCAAAATATCACTGTTAGTGAAAAGACCATGGTTGTATGTTTCTTTGATTAAGACACTATATCAGAATCCCATAAATATCTTTTTTATCATGAAAGAAATTATTTAATTGATGGTTGTAGTCCTGTTTCTTAACATTATATATCTAATTTACATACTAATATTAATTTGCATGTGCAAAGTACTAAATCTAAATAAAACAAATTTAAAAAAAATATCCATCTTGATTTACCTGCATTACAAAGTTACCTTTCATTGATATTTTTAACATTATTTGATAAGACTGCCCAATAATGTAACTTTACCTTGTATAGAAATTTACATCAATATTTAATTTACTTGGCCAGAAATGTTACTATACCTTTAATTGTTATTTACAGCTTGGATGTTGTGGAGTTACTGGAAATATTTCGTTCTCAAAAAATTCTTGGGAAATTTATAGAGATGGAAGTCATTGGTACAGAAGTAGAACTGAGCGTAAGTGTTTACACACACATATATATATAAATTGATTTTTTAGTGTGCTAATTTGTATTAAATCATTAAAATATATTGTACAGGTAGGTGCAAGTTAAAGTCATCCTCAGATTTTCATAGGACTAGTTCTTTACTGAAATTCAAATCTCCTTTAATCTATTAGGAAATATATTTCATAATCTCCAAACAGGGGAAGTCCAGGGGTTTCATTATCTTTCATGTTGACTGGTACTTTCCAGGTTTCTAGGTGGTACTTTTCAATTTATTCCATGAATATCTTATATAAAAATTCCTACATTTAGGCGGTACTTGTCAATAGCATAGGAGGGTAAAAGTACCGGGTACCGCCTCCTAATGAATGGCCTGGAAGTCTGGTTGTGGTGAAAGTGACAGTGTCTCCTGCTATTCATGCAAATCCAATCTCAATAAAAATGTCACAATGTCAGGGAAAAGGACACAATTTGTAAATGAACCAAACGAATTACCTTTTTGGTATCTTTCGATCTAAGACTATGAAATAAATGTCTTTTGTTAGTTGAGTATGCTAATATTTTCCTGTTTGAATCATATGTGAACTATATATACTTCTTTTAATTGCTCTTACCTGCTTAAAATCAAGATAGTTGTGAGCATTTCTTCCCATCTTCACTATTGAAAAACTTAATCCACATTGTTTATGTAACACATTGAAAAAACACATTCTCTGTTTACTATATCCCATTGAAATTCACAAGTATGAAATATTAAACTCCAAGAATAAGTAATCCATTGGAAATCTGAAAAAAGATATAAATCATTTCTTTAAAAACAGTATTTTCTTAGATATCATTCAAATATAGTCAAACAATTTCCTTGAGTATGATTTAAACACAATTTAAATGTTTCCTGCATGACAGTTTCCCTCTGTGGATATACAAAAAAAAACGTATTGCATTAGAAATACCTAAATTTAGTTACTAGTACATGATAAGGGTTAGACTATATTCAGTAGAAGATAACCTTAGAATATTTTTTAATGGTAGTGTTGTGCTATTGTGTCAAAGGTATTTCCCACATATATCCTTTTATTTTAATTTTGTATCTCTATATTTGATGATTTTTGTCGAGCCTTCGACTTTAGTCGAAAAAGCGAGACATAGCGATCCTACATTCCGTCGTCGTCGGCGTCGTCGTCGTCGGCGGCGTCCACAAATATTCACTCTGTGGTTAAAGTTTTTGAAATTTTAATAACTTTCTTAAACTATCCTTGAATTGTACGAAACTTTGACAGAAGCTTGTTTATGATCAGGAGATAGTATCCAGAAGTAAATTTTGTAAAAATAAAATTCCATTTTTTCCGTATTTTACTTATAAATGGACTTAGTTTTTTCTGCCAGGAAACATTACATTCACTCTGTGGTTAAAGTTTTTAAAATTTTAATAACTTTCTTAAACTATCCTGGAAATGTACAAAACTTGGCCAGAAGCTTGTTTATGATCAGGAGATAGTATCCAGAAGTAAATTTTGTAAAAATAAAATTCCATTTTTTCCGTATTTTACTTATAAATGGACTTAGTTTTTCTGCCAGGAAACATTACATTCACTCTGTGGTTAAAGTTTTTAAAATTTTAATAACTTTCTTAAACTATCCTGGAATTGTAAGAAACTTGGCCAGAAGCTTGTTTATGATCAGAAGATAGTATCCAGATGTAAATTTTGTAAAAATAAAATTCCATTTTTCCCGTATTTTACTTATAAATGGACTTAGTTTTTCTTCCAGTTAACATTACATACAGTCTGCAGTTAAAGTATTTAAAACATTTTTAAGATTCTTAAACTAGCCTGGATTTTTACCAAACTTGGACAGAAGCTTCTGACAATCAAAAGATAGTATCGAGAGGAATAATTTTATTGATTTTTTTCATTATTTTTGATGAGTGTGTGATTAACAGCAAAAGTAGGCGAGACACTGGGTTCCGCGGAACCCTTACAAATTTTCTATTTCAGAGGTTCCATTTGTACCAGAGAGCTGTTGTACACCCAATGCTGATTTAGAAATGTGTCAGGGCAAAAAGTTTATGGGTCCTCCATCTATGCCTCATGAACCAGGACACCCTGTAAACCCACATTTGTATACAGATGTAAGTTACTACCCAAACACACAGTTGAAAGAACTTTAAAATATTTTTTTTTTCCCATTCATAACATATGAGCAACCAGATTTGTTGGAGTAATTTGGACTGACCATTTATTGCTATGAAAAAAGTTAAAGCAGAATTGATTATTCAAATAATAGAAATTGTACACTACAGTAAGCCACTTGTTTCCATTTGTGTGGAATTACAAACAAATGGATATTTTATCTTCTTTCAAGGATTGAATTCTCATTTCTTGTTCACACATAATATAGGCTATTACATCTATGATATAGATTAGAAAGATAGCCATGGTGTAGTGGTTAGTGCATCAGACTACTAACACAAAGGTTCCTGGTTCGATTCCCGTTTGGGATGAAAATTTCAGGAACTCAATTTTCAGCTCTCCCTTGACACCATATGCGAGTATGGTCTTGAGGAAACGATGATAGTCCGTTGAAAGGGGAAGATAAATGGCTGACCCGTGTTAAGAGAGAGCCATATCTCTTGCACGTTAAAGAGACCCTTGTAGATTTCGAAAAAGAGTATGCTAATGCCGCTACAAGGCAGCACTCGCACCCGCAAATTGGAAAGGGATTAATATAAGTTGCAAAACTTGTTTCCCAATCCACTATAAATAAATATTTTTAAAAGAAAATAACTGTGAATGACTAGTCTTGTCAAACAAATAATTGATAGTCCTTTATTATTTTAAAATCATTTATTATTTTAAAATCAATCATGACTATCTGTAATTCAACCATAATAATTCATTATTCACTTGTTTTATGATCAAATATTTTTCAACACATTCACATTTTCGTTGACAAATATACATTTATAGAATGAAATCTAACTATTGATGCTTTCATATTCAAGCTTTCAATTTCATCAACTAAAAAAATAGGCGTCCCAATTTGTCTTAATAAATGACCTTTAATGATCATTTAAACTGTAAACCTTTCGGGATAATGTTATGTTTTGTAAGTTACCTTTAGTTAATAATGCAGGGGATTGAATTATGTTAGTAAACCCAGTTTATCTTGCATTACACTGTTCTAGAACTAAATGTAACTGGATTTTATATAATGTATTTCGATAATTAAATGTATTTGTTTTATTTCAGGGATGTTATGATAAAGTTCTTCTCCATATACAGCAACATTCTTTAATTCTTGGAGCAGTTGCTTTAGCAGTTCCATTATTTTTGGTGAGTATTTTTATATATGTTTGTCTATAACTATCAAAAATTACATTCATGGTCCAAGGGGAGACAATTTTAAAGAAGTATGTGTTCAGTGTTATTGTTATCAGTCAATGGGAGATAACTCAAAAATAAATATCAACTTAATCATGAAATATAAATATTTACGTAGACGTGTTATCATGTATCAGCAAAAAATTAGTACTTAAACAACAAAAGGACAAGATAGAACAGTGAATCATGTTGGCATACTGGAACAATTGAGTAATTTGAAATAATAAATTTTATGTTTTTATTTTACAGATTGTTGGAGTTATAATTACATTTTGTATGTGTTGTAAAGTTAAAAAGGCTGAAGGTGAAGGTGACGAAGAGATCTTCTAATAATCCACTTAGTTATGAAACCCGTCCACTCATTACAACACTGCCATCAATAATAGTATTGTCTCTAAAGCAAGCTTTAACCATCAAATGGACAATCTGTTGACTTCATGGATTCCTTCTGTGACTGACAATGTTGCTTGCATTTATTTTTAAAAATGATGCTTAAAAAAAATTAAAAGTGGAATCAAGTGGATTAAATATTTGCCATTGGATTAATATAGCATGTGGATTTATTATTTGAAAATTGGATAAATATTGAAGAAAAAAATGTGTAGTGATGTGAAAAGTAAAAAAAAAAATATAAAAAAACTCAATAAGACCATATTAATGCTAAGCATTTAAACGCAGCCTACTACATATGCAAATACATGTACAACAACAGAAGATAGATTATAGTAATAAACCAGAGTTAGATAGACCTAACTATTCCTTTCACAAACAGTATGAATAATTTACATTATTCAAGTTGATTTGAATAGTACTTCATGTGACTGTGACAAGTGAAGAAGATCTGTCACCGGAACGTAATACAGTCATTTTGTAGCCATTTGTTGCTTTAGTGCTTTGTACAAAGGCTTTTTGTTATTGGTTGTGATGTGCTTAAAACAGAAGTAGTTTAATCAGGAAGATATTTAATGTGGTGGAGTAAACTATGACACAAAACATTCCAAAGTATATATATATATTATTGTTTCCAAATACTTGATCAAAAATTGTTTTAATTGACTTGTGAAGCCATCACAGACATTGATAATATATGTCAAATATATGTAGTTCTTTGCACAACACGTACATATGACATATTATTGTTGTGTATACATGCTTTTGTTGTATTAACCAAATGCTGCCATTTCATTCCAGAGTTTAAACAATGTAAGCTTTGGAGATTTTTAATTAATACAGGTCTTATTTTGGCTTCTGTGCAGAAGAATGCTGTATAATTTTTAAGCAAACTTTTTTTTTTAGTTTTAACTGTAAAAAAGAAAAAGTTGCAGAGAAAAGTGTAGTACACTTTGAATGACCATATTTGGTAATATTGATTGACATTTGATTTCAATGTAGATACTTCTCAATATAGTCAAATTAATTTTCATGATTAAACAAACAGACAACATTCATGAATACAGTGTATACAATTGAAGTGGAAACTAGATTTCTGTTGATGTGATGAATATTTAAATCACTATGATACCATTACAGAGTTTCATATCCAGGGCAAACATTCAATTTATGAGAATTGTGTGCACTTTTCTAAAATATAAATATCTATGCCATGCATATGATATATTTGTGACATGTTTTCCATGTGTCACTTTTACATGTGTGTTCATATATTCAGTTCACATATGTGGCTTACATATGGGTCACATTTTAGCAACATATATTGTATATAGTTAAAATACATATATTTAAAGAGTGATTGTAAACCAGTAGCAATTATGAAGAAATTTTTAAAAAAATCTATGGTTCACAAATATTACAATTTACTGGGGAAGATGGTTTCATAGGTGCAATATGAAGAAGGGTGAAAAGACGTAAGATACACATTATCTTAATTTGTACTGGTTTTATACAATTTATAAGATGACTTAAAGTAGATCTCAAAACATTTCATGAAGCAATCATTTAATCATTTAACAGCAAATCTGTATTTCAAATACATATTACAATCATTTTGTTTGAATTTTAACATCAACTATCAGAATAAACTGACCCACCTTTCATTAAGAATCAAAAACTGGTACCCAAGAAATGAAATATCAAGCTGGTTCCTTATTTAAATATGTTTTGAAATCAGTCATTGTGGTGTATGCATATTATAGAAAAATTAAAATCATTGTTTTTATTTTGTTGATATTCATGTAGTTTTGAGTACTGTGGATTCATTATTAGTTGTGGGGTACCAATTTCTATTGTACTATTTTAGTAACAAATTTAAATGTACAACAAAGTACACATTTTCTATAGTCTTGTATGCAGACTTTTTTTAAACCATGAAACGAAAAAAAAAACAAACATGAAAGTACCAATTTATTTCAATCCACTTAAATTTTAAAAATCCACTAAAAACACGATTCTTAGGAAATTGGTACCCAAACTTTAATGAAATCCACAGTAATTCTTTATTATTTTGTTAAAACCATTTTCTTTTTTGTAAATATTTACTTGCAGCATTATTTTCATTAGAACTTTAGAATTGATTGCATTGTGAAATACTAATATTTACTAACTAGTAGAGGAGTAGTCTCTAGCATATTTGGTTTAGTTGCATATTTTTAAAATCGCCTGAATTTTTTGTTTTTATAAAATAAGAAATGGTATTTCATTAGTATTGAACAATACAGTCAGTAATGTTGATTTTATTAGTTTTTTCTCATATTGTTTTTTTTTTATTGTTGTTTTGTTTTTTGAAATAGGAGAAACACTAAAATAAACAGTTCTAAGGTATCTATTAAAAATAGTTTTATTTAAACTTCTGTTATAAGAGGATATATAAAATTGAAGAATTGCTGATTGCACTTTTATTATTCACTTTTGAATTTGTTGTACAAATACAAGAGTATTTATATATTTAAATGAACCATTAACTGAAATCAAGACATAAATGACAATCTCATCATGAATTATCCAAGATTGTTAAAAAATTATGTCGAAAGTGTATTGTATAATAGAACCAGGTTACATCAGATATAAAAATAGTTATTCATGTGTCCAGAGTTCAAATGATGGACTGGTTATTATACCCAACATACATCCAAACTGCATTTATTGTTTTTCATTATTCTGTTTTAATGCTAGTCAATTATAAAATTATTCATGATGTAAATATGTATCTTATTTCATTTACAAATGTTCAACAAACTGTGTAAACAATTCCAATTGTGCATGTAGTATGTTTGAATATGTGAAAAGATAGTTCATATCAGTAAAACATGTCCCCATCCCCCTAAAAAAATCAGTTGTTTTTTTGAAAGAATAAGTTGTTTTTCCTTACCAAAAAAATGGTTTTTAGACTTATAAATATGTATGTGTAATATCAGAAAGAAAAAAAATTAACTCTTGAATTTTGTTACGATTTTTTTTTAATTGATTTTGTTTTGTTTTTTCTGTGATACAGTTTGTTACCTCTTTTACTTGCCAGTTGGATATTACAAGTATATGGACTAAATATTGATTTAAATGCCAGTAAACAAATGATTAAATTTATTAAAATTTACATTTTTTTTTATTGCACAATATTGTTCTAAAGATTGAATATCTTCATATTTTATTAAGAGCTCTGTGATTAGTGTAGTAAAGTTGTGAACATTAAGTTAGTGTTTATATTTTATTTGTTGTATTTTCCATTGTTACATATATTTTAGATTTATTATTATTTAATTTGTTGATACTTAAGGTTTTATATCAGAAATTACTGGTAAGATTTTTTCAACCAGTTAAAACAATTGACGTGGTTAAGCTTCATAAAATTAAACTGCATTTTGAAAAATAATTTCACAAAGACAGCTTTATGGAACTGTTTGAATAAGAAAATGTAATTTTTGGACTAACATGACCCTGTGAATTCCTGGAAAAAAATAAAAATGAACCATGGCCACTAAAGTTAACTTACATAGTTGAATCATCTAAAATAATATTTTATAACATTAGGGCAAAATAAGCATAGAATAAAGTCTAGCAAAAAACATTTTTAAGTATACCATCATAATTTCATTTTGCTGTTAATAAACTGGAGGACTGCAGTCATTCTCTAATGGACTTTAATGTTTGGGGACAAATTTGAAAATTTTATAAAGGTTTTATAAAATTATTGCAGAAAATATGGTATGATTGTACTACAGTGTTGATCACAGTGCCATATTATAAGATACTATATATCAATGTTTAAGTTTTTGTTTTGTTTGTAATACTTAAAAAAAAAGGATAAAATGGAGGAAATAATCCAATAAGAATTTAACAAACATGAGATATCATTTGCAAAATATACACATTAGTTAATATGTGAATTCAAACAAGAATTATTATTACTTTTCT
Organism: Mytilus galloprovincialis; assembly: GCF_965363235.1. NCBI lineage: Eukaryota > Metazoa > Mollusca > Bivalvia > Mytilida > Mytilidae > Mytilus > Mytilus galloprovincialis. The sequence goes on along the minus strand of NC_134838.1, from coordinate 19,368,050 downwards.
TCACAAAGAATTTTGGAGCAAGTTCTTAAATATAGTTGAGGAGCACCAGCCTATATAGGAATATTTTACAGTAAAAAAAATTGTGTATAAAGCACCATGAAATGCAAGACCAAATATTAAAGTTTCTGCAATTTAAATTCTATATTGATGTTCCCTTTAAAGAAGAATAGACATAATCACATTATGTAGAAAAGTTTTTGAAGTTAATTCCGGTGTTCAAGAAATTGAAGTTTTTACAGTCTTATTTATATATTCGATTAAGACATATCTTATATTGTTTAGTACAATTCTACATTTATATTGATTATTTAAAGGATTGATATTGTATAATTTCAGGGATGCTTTCCAAACTTATTTACTTTATTATTTTATTGAATAGTATATGGGATCTTGGATTAATTATAAGTAAAAGTATCAGTAAATTAAACCAGTTTACAATGTATCTCATGTTGAACATAATAAACGCATAATGTTGAGTACATCGCAATGTTGAACACCTTTCCTGATCCGAATTTATGTCTACGCAGCAAAAATATCATTTGATCATCAGTCATTTTATAGATAAAATCACATTCCTTTCATATAATGGAAACATGTTATCATTATGTATAAATTCAAGATCATTGTACAGAATTTTAATCTATGTGTAGATCAATCATTATATTACATTGTCCTTCTTTTTTTTGTTTTAAAAATTAAAAAAGTTAATTATAAATTGTAGTCAGAAATAAATGCGAATCTTTTAATATCTTTGTGTGAGCAATGTCTTTTGAGTTTGATTATTGCCTAACTTTTATGTCATGATTAGTGTTTTTCATGACTTCTGTGTCATGATTAGTGTATTTCATGACTTCTTTTTTGTAATCACTATCTTTGTCAATGAAATAAAAATATTTTACTATCAATAGATATTGTCTTTGTGTTTAGCCAAAGAAATACAGAAGATGGCAATGCAATTGTGCTACATAATGACTTGGAATTTAGTTCTGGTTTGAATATAGATATAAGAAGATTTGGTATGATTGCCAATGAGAGAACTCTCCATCCGAGTACAATTTGTAAAAGAAAAACCATTATAGGTCATAGTACAGTCTTCAACAGGGAGTGTATGAACTATCTAATTCTTCATTATTACCAAATATATCTGGTAATATTCTACTTACTGGTACACACTTATAACCCAAGAGGAGGAATTTTTTGAATGACAGTTGTTATCCATTCTTTGATGTGTTTGAGCTTTTGATTTTGCCATTTGATTAGGGACTTTTCTTTTTGATTTTTCCTTGGAGTTTAGTACTTTTGTGATTTTACTTTTTATTGATTTGGTTGTCTCCCTTTGGTCTTTATAACAAATAAACTCATCATTGAAACCAGACATACAGTTTTGTACACCAGACATGTGTTTATTTATTCTTACAAGAGACTCATCAGTGACACAAGAACAAAAAAGGTAAAAAAGGCAAAATAGGATATGTTGAATAGCATTGAGGACCCGAAATTCTGAAAGGATTTGCCAAATACAGCTTCTGTAATCTCTTCCTAGGCTAAAAAGAATCCAAAAGTTTGGAAAATTCAAAGTTTTGTAACATAATTTACAATTATAACCAGGTTATGATGTTCTTCCTTGATCTTTATATTCATATTGACATTGGATACCTAAATTAAGATATACAGTGAATTACCGTAGGGTTGTATCACCTGCAAGGAATGTTGTAGAATGTGATGGATTGGTATGCTAATCCATGAGTGGTGTTAGCTCATTGTATAAAGCTTTAAATTACAGAAGGTAGAACACCATGTCTTGTTTGCAGATGAATTATGTTCTGAAGATTTCATCTGTTGTCTTTGAACTCTTTTTCACAATGTAGTGACTACTTAAATAATCTGTATATTTTTTTATCATGTGATTTTATTTTAAGGTTGTAATGAGTTATAGAACACTCGGCATAGATTACCTTAGCTGTATCTGGCAAAACTTTTAGGAATTTTGGTTCTCAATGCTCTTCAAATTCGTACTTTATTTGGCCTTTTTAACTTTTTGGGATTCGAGCGTCACTGATGAGTCTTTTGTAGACGAAACGCGCGTCTGGCGTATATATTACTAAATTTAGTCCTGGTATCTATGATGAGTTTATTTACATTTGGTATAAAGAATCCTTACAAGGTGTCCATCTGACCTTAACAGGATACTCATGCTTTTTAGTCATCATTAAGGTCTCTTTATTGTGTGTTACTTGCACACTATAAGGTATAGGTCAACTATTGGGTGTATAGAATGGTTGTAAACTGTATCTGACCGGATTTATCTGACCTTATTAATTTATCGAGGATCATTGATAATGTAGCTAACTAAATGAGGCATTTCAGTGTTCAAACTCTTTATTTTCTTCATCTACTCAACTTCCCCTTAAATTCTTCAACTCTTCTTACTAGGCATAAGAACCCCTAGTTTGCATCAAAATTACAACTAGTAGCAAGAGGGATAAATCTGAAAAATTCTGATGGTTGTTTGATGTTCAATGACATAAAAATAATATCAAAGATAACAATATCAAAATGTTGGACTTTTAACTCTCTACAATACTAAATCTAAAAAAAGATGATTTTTAATTTTGGTTTCGTTTCTTTAAAATGTTTTATGCATTTGCTTTTAGTTTAAAGTGTCCCTTATAGAGATTATTATAGAAATTTATGTTATTTGCATTGCCTGTTATTGGTATCTCATACTACTATTTCGATGGTGACAATGCTTGTGAACAAACAATTCTCTTAGTACAAAAACCATTCATTCTGTAACCAGTTATGTTGCATAGTAGTTTTTTTTTTTTGCACCCTTCAGATTCTCAGTTACAAGTACTATACATACTTTTTTTTTTATTCGCAATGTAATTGAATTTTTGTAAAGGAAATGGTAGTACATTGTAGTATTACATTTTAATTTTTTTTTTTTCAGAACGAAAGAAGAAACTTTTAGTAATTTTCCAAAATTAAGGCAACTCGTAACAATCCTATATAGTTTGAAAAAGGTTCTTAAGATGTGGTACACATGATTTATTGTTTTTGTTATAAATGAAAACAAATGAAAATCTTTTGACCTTTTACGTTTTTCGGTTTCCTAAATATTTCAGAGGCACATACCTTTTTAAAAAAAGGGTGGAGCTTCAACCATGGAATAACATGAACATGAATATTTTGTACCATAGCTAAGCTCCGCCTTCTTTCCTTTAAATTCTAGTTGAGTTGCATATTTACAGCTTTTACATTAATGCTAGCAAGACAAATCTTTGTTTGGCTTGCTTGCTTTGTTTGCATCAATGTTTGCTCAAGCATGGCAATTAAGATAGGCGGGGTTTTAGCTTGTATACATCATACTTAAATTTTATTGGACGCTATGTTTGAGGTTAAGGACACTAAATTTTCAAACATCACATGACAAATATTCTCACATGTTGCCTTACCTGTAAATATACAATATAGGCAGGATTCTACTTCGTCAAAAATTATCTCCCCATTAAGCCAGTTCATTTTCACAATCGTAGAAATGGAAGCCATTTTTTTTTTTTTTTTTTTTGAAGATATGCATTTTCATCATCCAACTTAAAGAGTGTCGTCAAGTACTTTTAGTAAAATAGCTATTCGAACACACCTACTCTGATTTTGTGATTCATTGAATAGGTATTTCATCTTTTAGTACTGTGATTTTTTTTATGTTATAAAGTCAACCTGTAGCTTTGCTATATAAAACTGATAGAATTTGAAGCGAGATGATGTATCAAATACTCTTGCTTTGTACGTTTTCAAGACAAAATATTCATCTCAAACACACCCTAACATATTTTTTCTTGAGTCACTTAATGGAAGGGCAGACACGGTTTTAAACTGAACTAATACATTGATATGTTATAAAAAAAACAATATTAGGTCAATGTCACAAAAATATTAAAAAAAATTGTACTCGGCGCAAAACTGTGGAAGGCCAGTTTCAAGAAAAAAGTTTGTATTTTTACAGGTGAGGAAACATGTGAGAATATTTGTCATGTGATGTTTTAAAATTAAGTGTCCTTAACCTCAAACATAACGTCCAATAAAATTTACGTATGATGTATACAAGCTGATTAAGCCCCGCCTATCTTAATTACCATGCTTGAGCAAACATTGATACAAACAAAGCAAGCAAGCCAAACAAAGAATTGTCTTCCTAGCATTAATGTAAAAGCTGTAATTAGCAAAGTATGGTACAACATTAACTTGCATATAATATACCATGATTTTCCGTAAACACACTTTTTAAGCGAATTATTTCATTAAAACATCAAAAGAAAAAATACAATTTATGTTACAAATGGATATATACGGGTTTTGGTGATCTAATATAAAAACCAGTGATATGATATGACTGCCAATGAGACAAATATTTTTTAAAGTTTAACTTTAGTGGATGTAAGCATTAATACTCAACTATGCGGCCTTTCATAGTGAGAAAAACCTATACCGTATAGTCGACTATAAAACTAAAGAATATGAAACATTTCAATTGAGAAAACTAACCGCCTGATTTATTTAAAAAAAACAAAACTGACATCCATGCTCTAACGACTCTAATTACAGACTTCTGATTGGGAAAATCACACAAAGAAGTGGCATAGTTAAACATGCATGTTTGAAGGCGCCAACCCTCCCATCAACCTAGTATTATTATAAAAACAATACATTATGTTCAAGGTGGCACGGTAGTATTTCCTGGCCCATAAGGGATAATGATAGCCTTTTTAGAATTTTCACCACTTTCTAACACTGCAAAAAATTCTACATTCACAGTTAACTGAAGTACTTTCATTTTACTATTCACAAATGAATTTGAATATGTATCATGACCGTTTACTTTTTTTGCTATTTTTAAAAACCTAAGGCCACTAGTACTTTTAGGTCTTTTATGGTGCAGTGAATACAAAATTTCAAAAAATTCTCAAAAATTCATTTTCATCTGTATGTAAAATTATTTCATATTTTTCTACACCTGATTCATCCCTCAGTTTGGGAAAGTAAGTTCAGTTGATACTGTATTTTTTGTCCAATCGCACTGTTTAGATACATTAACCTAAGTAGGGTACACAAAAGAGCAACCTAAATTCTGGAATGCAAATACTACCGTGCCACCTCAAGCCCTAACCTTGAACATTTGCGTAACGGCACAATATAAGAACAACATTACAGTTAAAGATATAACAGCAATTGAAAACGTTCAAAGGCGAGCAACGAAACTGATACCAACATTGAAGGATTTAGAGTAGGAAGAAGCTTAAATTACTAACATTAAAATACAGACGCATGATAGAAGCTTACAAACTACCATCTTAGATATACGATAAAGCGTTGCCTAACTTATTAACATACAACACCATACTTCTGCAACAAGAGGACACAAAAAGAAACTGGCTATATATAGATAAATATAAAATTAAACTATTTCACCCAACGAATTGCACCAATATGGAACAGCTTACCCAGCAATGTTGTAAATGCACCAACTATTCAGACATTTGAAAGCCGACTAGACAAATTTTGATAAATATTGAGATGAAATTTAACTATAGAGCAAAATCTGACACAGGAACCGGAACCGAAACAAGTCTAACTGAATATCTGATCATAGTGGAGTGATCCAGTGCTCAGTTACAAACTAAGTAAGACTATGTAAGAAAACAATAAACGAGATTCAAATATGAGAACCAGCATGGACTTTGTTTGACATTTTACCTAAACATGTGTTTTGGTTTCCCAAGCTCTAATATTATGAGCATGTTTACCTAATTATAACTTCCAGAAACTTATGTCATGCACATACACATATCGTATTACAACTTCTCATTAAATAATAGTAACAGATATATTGTGTATAGTCAAACAAAAATCCTGCTTTATCAAGTTTGGACAACACTGATTCAAACAATGATACTCGAATCGAATAGCAAATAACCGCAATCGTCATATCCTGACGATTTATATTGTTGAAGTTGGTAGTTCCATGTCACAACAGAGCTGATATTTCAAAGGAAACTAATTGTACTCTCCTGCTAGTCAAATTGTTATGTTGGTTTTGTTATGTCAATCGTGACTCTGCCTCCGAAAACATATTTATAAGTTGTTGAATGGAAAGTTTGATGTACACAATTGTTACTATATAAAGTTTCTGCTTCAATATTTGAAAACGGAAACTATCTCTAAAAGTTTAAAATCCATTGTCCCTATAGAAATTCAATGTTTAATATCTAATAAATTTATTATCTCAATGTCGGATATTTTATTCACAGAACAATCGCTTGCTTCATCGATCTAAGGAAAACGTTTGGGTGCATATGTAACTTTTATTATTTGATTGTTTTATATCATTTATATATACATGTAGAATGTTTTCCTTAACGAGTCCTGAAGCCTTACACTCACGAGTTTGTTACTAAAAATTGAAAATCGTACAAATCCGTTCCAACTATGTGTTAAACGAATATAAAGCAATTCTTTAAAGATCAAGAATACTGTTCTAAGCCGAAATGATTTGAAGAATCTTTGATACTCATCATGAGTGCTGTTTCAAGTTCAAAGACAGAGAAATTAAATGGCAGCTTTCAAATTTTTCAAAGAAATAAATCGACTAAATTATGGAATACATTTATATACAAAAGAATGATATTAATGAAAGAAAATGTAGGAAAGAGTTGTCACTCTTAGTACTGCATCTAATGATTATGTTTTATTCTGAATAAATAGTCAATTTCTCTGAAAATGACCCAAAGTAGGACTTCAGTGATGGATAAAACGACTATTGAAGATAGAATACTAATAACGAGACATGCAGAGCAGACTGTGACATGGTAGATGCATGACTGACACGACTGTTGAGGAAGGAGCACTAGTGATGAGAAATCCTGAGCAAGACACGAAATGACTAATACAACAATTGAGGAAGGAGCAGTAGAAATATAAAATCCAGAGTAGGAAATGAGAGATGAATGACTGTTGAGGAAGAAACACTAAATATAAGACATCAAGCACAGGGATGAATGAAACGACTGTTTACGAAGGAGCACTGGTAATGAAAAATCCAGTGCAGGAATTGAGGGATGCATGACCTAAACGACTATAAAGGAAAGGATACTGACCATGAGAAATCCAGAGCAAATACGATTGAAAACTGAAACGATTATTGAGGAAGGAACATTACCAAAATTCAAAACATGACACAGGAGATGACTGAACCGGCTTTTAATGAAGGAGTAATGGAAAAAAGAAATCCAGAGAAGAACACAAGAGATGAATTAACCGACTTTTAAAGAAGGAGCACTGGTAATGAGAAATTCAGAGCAGAACTCAAGTGATGAATTAACCGTCTTTTAAAGACGGAACACTAGTAATGTGAAATCCAGAGCTGAACACAAGGGATGACTGAATCGGCTTTTAAAGAAAGGAGTACTGGTAATGAGAAATCCAGAGCAGAACACAAGTGATGAATTAACCGGCTTTTAAAGAAGGAACACTAGTAATGTGAAATCAAGAGCAGAACACAAGAGATGAATTAACCGGCTTTTAAAGAAGGAGCAAAGGTAATGAGAAATCCAGAGCTGAATACGAGAGATGAATTTACCGGCTTTTAAAGAAGAAGCAAAGGTAATGTGAAATCCAGAGCTGAACACGATGGATGACTGAATCGGCTTTTAAAGAAGGAGCAAAGGTAACGAAACCCCAAAGCTGAACACAAGAGATGAATTAACCGGCTTTTAAAGAAGGAGCACTGGTAATGAGAAATCCAGAGCAGAACACGAGAGATGAATTTACCGGCTTTTAAAGAAGAAGCAAAGGTAATGTGAAATACAGAGCTGAACACGAGGGATGACTGAACCGGATTTTAAAGAAGGAGTACTGGTAATGTGAAATCCAGAGCAAAACCGAGACATGACTGAACCGACTTTTAAAGAAGGAGCACTTGTAATGAGAAATCCAGAGCTGAACACAAGAGATGATTTAACCGGCTTTTAAAGAAGGAGCACTGGTAATGAGAAATCCAGAGCAGAACTCAAGTGATGAATCAACCGGCTTTTAAAGAAGGAACACTAATAATGAGAAATCCAGATAAGAACACAAGAGATGAATTATTCGGCTTTTAAAGAAGGAACACTAATAATGAGAAATCCAGATAAGAACACAAGAGATGAATTATTCGGCTTTTAAAGAAGGAGCACTGGTAATGTGAAATCCAGAGCTGAACACGAGAGATGACTGAACCGGCTTTTAAAGAAGGAACACTAATAATGAGAAATCCAGAGCAGAACACGAGAGATGAATAAACCGGCTTTTAAAGAAGGAACACTAATAATGAGAAATCCAGAGCAAAACACGAGAGATGACTCAGTCTGATTTGACTTTGGTGGAAGGAACACTGGGAATGAGAAATCCATTGCAGACTGTCCTTTATCCTGCTTGGAATGCAACACCTACAACATTGATCAGCATTTACTAATGCAATCAATGAATAAACTCATCATAGATACCAGGATTTAAATTTTATATTTGCTCCAGACGCACGTTTCGTTTACAAAAGACTCACCAGTGACGCTCGAATAAAAAAAGTAAAAAGCCAAACAAAGTTCGAAGTTGAAGAGTATTGAGGACAAAAAAATCGGAAAAGTTGTTTTCCGAATACAGCTAAGGTTATCTATTCCTGAGGTAGAAAAGCCTTACTATTATTTAAAAATTCAAAGTTTTGTAAACAGTTAATTCATAATTATGAACTTATCAATGATAACTCAAGCCAACACAGAAGTACTGACTACTGGGCTGGTGATACCTTCGGGGAATTAAAATCCCACCAGCAGTGTCATCGACCCAGTGGTTGTAAATAAACTCATAGATACCAGAATTAAAATTTTATATTTGCGCCAGACGCGCGTTTCGTCTACAAAAGACCTATCAGTGATGCTCGCATTTTTAAAAAAAAAAAGTAAAAAGCCAAACAAAGTATGAAGTTGAAGAGCATTGTGGACAAACAAATCCAAAAAGTTTCGCCAAATACAGCTAAGGTAATATATTCTTGAGGTAGAAAAGCATTAGCATTATTTAAAAAGAAATAAAGTTTTGTAAACAGTTAATTTATAATTGTGAACATATCAATAACAATTCAAGTCAACACAGAAGTGCTGACTACTTGGCTGGTGATAACCTCGGGGAATTTAAACTCCACCAGCAGTGTCAGAGAATTAAAACGCCACCAGCAGTGGCACCGACCCAGTGGTTTAGGTTGTAAATAAACTCATCATAGATACCAGGATTAAAATTTTATATTTGCGCCAGACGCGCGTTTTGTCATCAAAAGACTAATCAGTGATGCTCGAATTAAAAAAAAAAGTAAAAAGCCAAACAAAGTATGAAGTTGACGAGCATTGAGGACAAAAAAAAAATCCTAAAAGTTTTGCCAAATACAGCTAAGGTAATATATATTCTTGAGATAGAAAAGCATTAGTATTATTTTTAAAAATTCAAAGTTTTTTAAACACTTAATTTATCATTAAGAACATATCAGTGATAACTCAAGTCAACACAGACTACTGGGCTAATGATACCCTCGGGGAATCAAAACTGTAGCAGCAGTGGCATCGACCCAGTGGTTGTAAAAAATCGCATCATAGATACCAGGATTAAAATTTTATATTTGCGCCAGACGCTCGTTGAATGAAACCACTGAGGGATTTTAAGATTTAAAAAAAAAAAATTAAATTAATACTTTTTCATTGTTCATACTAAAGTTTGCACGCTTCAAGAGCCATAACATATAGTAAAATTTGAATAATGCAGTATAAGGTTGCCAGGTGATCATTAAGTGACATACCTATGAAAACGAGTGTTTTATGAATCATTAAGATGTCATGAATATGTATCGTTTTTTTCAAAGAAAGTCATAGCATATTAAGATAAAATATCCTTTATAAAAATAGGACTGTAAAAGTGAACAGACAAATGAACATAGAATTGAACATAATTCTAAAGAACGTTTAAATTTGACAGAACATATCATGTCTATTGGTTTGCTGAATCCATTTGAAACAATCTCTCAGAGGTGTTTGACAGAATTAAAATAACCCTGTAAAGAACTAGTGCAAACAACACTATCTAAGATTGCATGTACAATTGTGCGTAAAATTGGCAACTAATATAATTTGTACGGGAACACTGTGCGTTTTAATGTATCAATTTACAAATTAGTGTTCAAATCATTTAGTTATGTTCCGTCACACTGGCGCTAAATGCACTTATGGTAACACGTCACTAAATGATATTTAGTCAATATAGGAAAATTGGAAACTTGTAAAAAGGGACAATATCTCATTTATCTCTCTATTTGCATTAACAATTAAAGAAATGGAAATTTACTCATCAGTTTCATCATGGGGTTAACCCTAAAGGTTAATATTGAGTGCTTCTCTTGTAATTGGAAAACGATCATCAAAGCAGACCCTGTTTTCGATTCAAAACACTGATACACAAGAGTGTTCTTGTATAGTAATTTCCTATTATGATAGCGGGTTATCATTACGCTTTTATTAATTGGTATGATGTTTTACAAAAGAATAAAAATATTAGCTCGCTTTAGCCTCCGTACATTCATCGAAATAGTTTAACCGATGAAAAAGATTTGATTACAAATGACTTCTGCAGTATTTCGTAGGAAATAAGGATTATGCTCCAAGTAATTTAACAGCTGCACTAAGTAAGCTTTTGTACACAAAGGCTATTTTGTATTAAGTGGATTACATCATATAAAACACAACTAATGCATAGTGCTAACTACTTCTCTTTAAATTTATACTCCGGAAAGAACTACTAAAGTTTTCCATATTTCTTATGTTTGAAAGTTCTTTTTTGTTTTTGTTTTACACATACTTGACCTTTTCAATGGGATATACATGTTTTGAAGCTATATCTAAATATGAAATTTTAATTGTACATTTTGATACCCATTTGTTCTTATACTCACTATGAAATATATTTAATAGTGGTTCATGATAGTATACATATTTTTGAAATATTTCTTTAATTGGAAAACTAACAGGAACATATATAAAACAAACAAAAATAATATATCATAACTGTTAGTCAAGAACGTTACATATGTTTCAGTTTTCCTCGTAGCTGTTATTATCGATAGTACATTTAAAAAGTTATTTTTAATACAAGAAATATGCAGACTTGAATCTGTATCATACATTTGCATTGATACAATTTACCTCAACACTTTTGAAAAGGCAACAGCCAGTTTTTAACCGTTTTAACTACAGTAAAAGGATTTAACACTAAATCCAGATCAAATTAAATGTGTTTAACCGATTTAGGTTCTTTTTTTAATCATGCAAAAATGTCGTTACAGATGTTTTCTCATCACGATTTCAATTTCTCAATTTCTATTACTTTTATCTATGCAAACCATTAATCAATAATTTAAAAAATATTGCAGCGACATATATCTTTTACGTCTTCATCTTCGAGATAGATCCATCTCAAACACGCATTATATCAATGTCTTTTACGTCTTTGTTTTCCCATTTGAAAAAGCCTTGAATATTACTATGGAAAATGTAAAATACCAGAAAAATGATATTTCTTATCTCAGAAAAGATGTCTGTAAAAAAGTTAATAAATATAACATATATTTGAAGGAAGAAAATAGTAGTATGTAGTTTATTGCTGAGGGTCGAAAATATGTTTTTGTTGTTGCTGTGTTGTAGATTTTAGTTCAAGACCAACTTTCATTTACAAACAAACAATATAGTATAAGGTTGCTTAATATCAATTTTTGCGTTCGTTTTGATTAAAGGTGTAAGCTTAATTTTTAGACATGTCCTTGTCTGTTTCTGCACCCCTAAAATGTGGGATTGATCATACAATGATATTTCAAATAAGTACACAAATTTCCACACGCCCGAAAGAAAGACGTCAGTGTACATTTATTCCTGTTTTGAAAGATATGCAGATTCCTTTTTTCTTGCGACCTTTCGAAAAGTCGAAAAAAAATTGAATGCTTTGTTGTTAATATAAAATAAAAATTTAGAAAAAAATCCTTTCTCGAAAAAAAAAATGTTATTGTTTATCAAGAATACTCTTGATTTTTTTATTTTCCTTGCTATCGAATTTCAAAATCTGTCAGTATTAGTCTTTGATAAGATATTCACGTGCAATTATGAAAAATGAGTTTCATACGCTAAATCTTTAAATAGTCAAACAACTTCTCTCTTCAAGGAAAGTACAATACAATTATCCTAATGAATTACATAATAACCGAGAGTTGTTAAAAATACCAATTTGAATTATAGAGAAAATATTAACCCTTTACTGCTGTTATTATTCCGTTGACTTTTACATGAAACAAATCATTTTACAAACAGGGAATTTGTCAGGCTTTATTGCAAATGACACTTTTTGATCAAGTATTGTGATATTAGTAAATGGTGACCAATGGAAATGTCAGCATTTTAATAAAAAGGTCAGGAAATTACGAGAACCAATCTGTCTTTTAAAGTTGACATTTTCTGACAGCCGCAAAGGATTACAGAGAACTTTCCGTGTTGTTTTTCATTACCAACTTTCAGCAATACTTTTAGAAATTATGCGAAATTCAATTCTCATGGTTATACATCTTAATAACATGCAAACGCATGGCGCGTTAAAATAAAGCGTGCTTAAATATTGACGAATTCATAGAATGTTGCCGCTTGGAATAAAGAAAAATCATCTAGTTGGAAAGATAAGTGAGAACTAACAGAATGAGTGACACGAACGTGAGAATTCGGAAATAGTTTCAAATGACTTTTAGATTAATCATTATACTTTCGGAAACCCACAAAATAAAGAAATAATTACGCTGTCAAACTCGTGTTTGGTTACTCTATTGAATAAATCCGATTATATACTCATAATTTTAAACATCTATTATGAATACATTTTACAAAGGAAATATTACAAACATAATTAGATAATGGACAGATCATAAATGAAATGATTTAATAAAATTCAGACGAACAAATTCAAACATGTTTTATCAGATGAAGTCAGAAGATTATTCTATGGAAACCACTTCATGATAGCAAAATTAATTTGATGTAAATAAATCAAACCGATGCATACTTGTTACATAATGTTCAGAATCAGACCTCCTGTTACTATATGTCTGGATTTGTGCCTGACTTCATAATACAAAAATAAGAACATGTGTAAGAATTGTCAACATGGTCAATGAGACAACTATCCAAATGACGAAGACAATCAACAATATGAACCGTAAGACCTAAAACAATGAACAGAATTCATGCTGTATAGTCACTTATAAACGACTCCGGCAGGATGAAACGCGAAACAATTCAAACAACACAATGACCTTATTCATTACAAAACCATAAATGTGACAGATACCAACCAACTACAGCAGTGAACTGATGGCTCTGTCTTATCCTTGCTTGTTTCAAATTATGATGTCTCAAACTATCTGACAATAACATATAGTTCCCACATACATCCTACCAAGCTATCCACAAATTACACAATCCTCCCCGTCTTTGTTTCTTAATGTTCCCTCTTAAATATTTTTCAATCATTTTATTAACTGTCCATGTTTTAAAATATCTAAACAAGGTAAACCATAGTCTTATTTGTTTCCAAATATCACATCTCAAACTAACAGATCATAATCACACTCTATATTTGTTTTGACTTCGAATTTTCCTTATCAACATCTTATTGTTAAACCATTTCCCAATTTAGTTTCGAATTTACCTTATCAACATCTTATCGTTAAACCATTTCCCAATTTAGTTTCGAATTTTCCTTATCAACATCTTATTGTTAAACCATTTCCCAATTTAGTTTCCAAATACAAGAGCAACATAAAAGAAACGGTCTTAGCTGACACAATTTTCACCCAATTTAATGTTTAATTTGTCTTTTGTTTTAAATGACATACTAGAAAATCAACTTCAACTGTCAGAAGAAAAATATTTCAGTTTTTCTGGTGACGCAAGAGTTTTCCATTTGAAAAGTTTAACTCAAAAGGCAGAGATTTAGCATTTTACAGAATGTTATCTGTACAAATATACGCCGAGAAATGAATGGTAAGTAGCTGAAAACATACTTAAGTTTTTAAAATTATATCAATTTGATACATGAATATGAAACCGATTTTGAAGTAAATATTCAGTTTGGACAGAGTTTGAATCATTTTTTTTTTATATTAAAGGAAATGTGTCAAAATAACTTAAGTTAAAATAATCAAATTTTAGCTTCAGAATTACAAAACTTTAGTTTTTCGAAATACTACGGATTTTCTACCCATGGAATAGATTACCTAAAACGCATTTGACAAAACCTATGAGAATATCGGGTCCTCAATGCTCTTCAATTTCGAACCTTTTATTCGGCCTTTTTAACTTTTTCGACTCGAGCGTCACGGATGAGTCTTTTGTAGACGAAACGCGCGTCTTGCTTACAAAATTCTAATGCTGGTATCTATGTCGAGTTTATGCACAACATTTGATTTTTATCAGTCAATACAAATAACGATCACGGTAAATTTCCTTTCGTTTTTCAAATACTAATATCTTATATTATTCCAACTATAAGAATGTCTCACCAGCCCAGTAGTCAACATTTCGGTCTTGACATTAATATCAATAATGTGGTCATTTTTATAAATTTCCTGTTAACAAAACTTTGAATTTTTTGAAAAACTAAGGATTTTCTTATTTCAGACATAGATCACCTTAGCCGTTTTTGGCACCATTTTTGGAATTTGGATCCCCAATGCTCTTCAACTTTGTACTTGTTTGGCTTTATAAATATTTTGATATGAGCGTCGTTGATGAGTCTTATGTAGACGAAACGCGCGTCTGGCGTACTAAATTATAATCCTGGTACCTTTGATAACTATCAATACACATTTATGACAATATAAATTTAACAGATAATTTATTTTATTTTTCAAGATAAATTATTCAATGTACCATTGCAGAACACATTTTCCAAGATCATCCACGTAAAGCACACTACCAGTTCGATCTTGCTACATTTGTTTATTTCAAGCAAATTCAACTGAAGAAAACATTAATACAAATAAACGTTTAGTTACCATCTGTTAACTCTTAAGTAACAAATAACCTCCCCTTTTATGCTTTCTTTACACTTCAAAGTAACTTTAACTAAACTCAATCAAATAGTTTTATATCTTGCCATATTGTAAAATCAAATAGTTTTATATCTTGCCATATTGTCGTACTTTCATTAATACTCATTTGCAGGTACATGTTATGGGATCAAGAATTTGTTCGATCAATACGTACAACGAAAGCTGTAGATATTTTGAGATAAAAAAATCAGCTTCAGACAGATTAGGAGATATCGTATCTTTACCCACAGAAATAAGAAACATGCAGATTCAGACCAGAGCAACAACGAGAGAAACAAACATGTAGACAATAGTTCAAACATGAAGAAGAAAGAAAACATAAAGAAGAAAGCAAGAAAAGAATTTGGAAATCAACAAATGGAAATATAACACCGGTCATAGCAGACTTTAAGCCCATATTAACTGATTGCAGTGCTTTTTATATTTGATCTGCTTGCCATTCCAGAGAATTTGAGAACAATCCCGATTTTTAGTGAGGTTCGTGATGTTCAGTTTTAGCTAACTATGCTACCTACTTTGTGGACTGTTTGTCTTTACGTTTTTTCCCATATTTTTGCCATGCCGTTTTGTTCGACTGATTAAATATTGTCATTTAGTTTAAGTAAAATTATGAATACATTCACAATTAGGATTCATATACAATCAACATTGTCCTTTGGTGTCTAGGTAAAAGACAACAGTCCATAGCGTCAACACATACATATTCAATAATTTGTTATCACGTGTGCGGTATAATATTAAAAAATATTGATATTAAAAAAACTGAGGACTAATAAGATATGGATGAATATCACGTATATATGGTTTAAAGTATCAATATCACATCATTAAATCAAAATGCTGTAATATATTCACATCGATATTCAATTAAAATCTATACGACCAACTATTATCATACTTTGAATATCGTGGACATTGTGCAGTTGAAAAAAATGCAAACTAGACCCGTATAATCGCGCACTTTCTCCTAACGTCAAACTAGTTAACCCGTATGTGGGCAATCTATAAAGAGTGAATACAATTTCAATTTCAATATTCGATTTCGTTCAATAAAAGAAGATGTATGTAACTGTATTTGGTAAACCTTTCGGAATTATGGGTCCTCAATGCTCTTCAACTTCGTACTTTATTTGTCCTTCGTAATTTTTTCGATTCTCGAGTCAGTAATGATGAGTCTTATGTAAACGAAAGGCGTGTCTGGCGTACAACATTTTAAGTCTGGTATATATCTGTGATGAGTTTATGACTGAGATAAAAAAAAAAAGATATCTAGAGATCAACATATGATGTCTAAAAAAACTAGTGAGATGAAATTTGTATTCGTGAGTCTTAAACAACTGTGAAATAAATGAAATAAAGATTATCAAAGAACTGTCACCAATGACAAATGACTCAAAACCTAGAAAAAAGAAAGAAATACACAAAAGACAAAAGAAAACCAAAATATTTTATTCAATATAACACCTTTCAATCATTAACCTTTCAAGGCACACAAACACAGAGCACAAACAAGTGTCAAGTCTTTTTTTTTAATTCGAGTGCCATGTATAAGTCATATGCATATGCAACGATTTTTTGACGTGTAAATTCATAAGCCTGATTTATTTGATGAATATTTAGATGAATACGGATAGAAAAACTGAACCACAGGGTCCTGATTTATTCTTCCGTGTTCTATTTTGGACATGTGAAAACTTGAAAGATTGGTTGGATTATTTTGCAAGGACGTATCAACTAAGAATCATTATAAAATTTGTTTCCACATACTTTGGGTGTATTTTTTTTTCTTTTCTGAACATCAGAATTTTAATTTAAGAAACTACCTTAAAGTTTGGACTGTTCATATTAATTGCGATGGAGCAATACATCTTATGAACACTAAAATTAATGGAAACACAAAGGTTTTCTGTCTACCTCTAGGTGAAGAGGTTGAAGATTGCATAAGCCGTATTTACTTTTCAGAATTTTCTGTATTCAAAGCTGCATAACGTTGAATTCGATTTGTCCAACAAACTATTTTGTCTGGTTATAAACATAGTATCTTTGATGTTTTTTATAAGTAAACAAAAAAATGATTTCACTGGTATGTACTATAATTCGCATAGTCTGAAATAAAGGAACGGAACTGTTAATAGGATATAAAAATCGATTTGTCTTCATGTCCATTTCTGTTTACATTAAAGCAAGTGATTAACATCCATTATTTATCTTTACAATATAGGAGCCCGCACCTGTCACATGTAATAAAGACAGTTTAATTAAAATTGTAATACTAGTTTCTTACATCTGTTACCATTACTTCTGCGAATGTACTACTTCTCAATACACATATTTCTCATGAAAATCAATATGGACAGGTTGATTTCAATTTAATTTCGTGTATTAATTACATGCTACTTATGTTACACAAACTGTTTTATTTGTTTTACTATTATTCGATACTAAAATGCATAGCCCTTTTTATTCGATAACAAAAAATCTTCAAAAAGTAGTTAAGGCTAAAATTGAGAATGGAAATGGGGAATGTGTCAAAGAAACAACAACCCGACCATAGAGAAGACAACAGCATAAGGTCACCAACACCTCTTCAATGTAGCGAGAAATTCCCGCACCCGGAGGCACCATTCAGCTACATATTTTCGTTGTAAAAGAAGTTTTTTTTTTATTTCTGCTTCAAATAAGTTTTATCATAACTTTTAATTTTTGAATTTACACTAGTAACAAGTGTATTTTCACCACCTCATATAAGGAAACTCTTGTTATTTCAAAATGCGTTTCTCTAGTCAAATCTAATATTTGGATGGTAATCAAATGTGTTTTTCCTTCTTCTAGAATAGAGACAGACGCACTATTATATTTTCCATTGAATAGTATTTGCTGATATCAAAAACATACTAACACAAAAATGTATACTCTGCAGATTCACTGTAGCATTAAAATCTTTATTTAACAATTCATTTAAAGTGTATCTGGTTCAAAAGTCTTGACTATTGTCTTTATATTATATCAGCTTTTCGATCTATTGCATATAAGTCAAGCGCTATATTTCTTCATATGGTAAGTTACCACAAGGGTATCCATGCTTGAAAGTTTCTAACCAAAACTTTTACTGTTTATTGTTCACCTCAGTTAGTGAATGGACAAGAATTACATTCATGCCATGTAAGATGTGTGTTCACTTAAAGGTTAGTTTTTATTTCAAATCTTTGTATTCAGAACTTCAAATCAAATATTTCAAATGATAAATGAAATAGTATAGATTTTTGTTAAAAATTTATGAATTATCACGTGCAGTTTTTATTACAATTTTTGAAGTATGGACAAACAAATTTGTGTAAGATATCTGAAAGCAGTTCTTATATTGTTGCGATACTCACATATTCGCATTAATTGAAACCTCGTAATAATTTCTGTCAATGAAAAGTGAACAAAAATTTCAAATTGTACCAATCATGATTTTAATATTACAAATTATAACGCATGAAATAAAAAAAAAAAGAAAAATGAAAAATAAAACATATGAGAGAACAAAGGCCAAAACGGACCAAATAGAACCGTCATTTAACCGATTTAAATCAGCTGCTTATTTGTCCGCGATTACTGCGATTTTCGGATTTAGCTTCATTTATAGGTTTGAACAGCGGTATACATCTGTAGCCTTTATTTGGCAAACTGACCTATCTTAATGAACTGGAAAATAACACACACAATATATATCATATGAATCATGTCAATCTTGAAGTTTGGGGTAAATATTAGCATCTCCGCCTGATAAACAATATGCATCAGTACCGTCACAATGAATGAAGAGAAAGTAAGACATTTGATTTCTATGCAAACAACACGTGTTACTGAATTGCGTCTACCTAATTAAGCTCGGGACCAAGAGATTGAAACATTGGAGATCGAAAAACATAAACTTAAGAGGAATCAAAATTCAAAGTTCCTAAACAGAACAATCAAAAACTGTCACTGGTTAGTTTAACCTGAGGAAGTCGTAACCTTATCTTGTATCCAAATACAAATGAACACAATAATAAGTCTAATGATCGGGTATTTACTTATAATGCTAAAATTTTGGTTGCTGGACGGGAGGTATCATATGTACATGAAAATACACAAGCAGCGATCATGATCCGTTGGCAGTAAAACCTCAGATATTTCCCGCTGCGCGCAACCCATTTTTTTGGAATAAATTCACCATGAAAGCTCGAGATCAATTGCTCGGAAATTGAAAGCCGTAGAACGCTGCAGAGAACAAAAACCATAATAGACTAAACAGAACGTTAGCGAACTTTGTCTTCGTAAATTTGCCTGAAGGAATTGCTACTATAAATTAAGTGAGCCTACAACATAAGTTTGGAAACCTTGCTGTTACTCGTATTCTTAATCATACTTCTTTCATATCTTATCATTTAATTAATTACCTTATTCCTTTCGTTGGATTGTTACTGTTTAAACACCCTGAACCAAGCTAATAGCACTAGACATGTAGACTTATATACCAGTTATTTACAATAAGTCAGAAAGGTACTACATCTTAAACAGTGCTGTATCTGTTTTATATAACAAAACCAAGAAACATGATAACATATAAAGTTTTTATTCAGATGTGTTGATGGGGATCTCTGAGGACTATGATTGTCTATAAACTATCTGTATTTAACAATTCAACGAGCAGTTCCTTTATTGAAATTCAATATTTTTTGCATATTATTTTTATTTAGTGCCAAGATCGTAGCATTGTCCAGAGGTCTTACTGGGGTTGGTGATCTATAACCATATCTAAAATATTTATTTAGATAAGTTCCAACTTTATGGGAGATGACAAAACTGGCAGATATGTCATTGAAAAGTGAAGACGAAGAAATCGTCACTAGTCGCAGTGAAAGTGTGGAGCTTCTGTTACGGCTTCCGTTATGTGGACGATGTCGCCACAGGATATCAGAAACCACGTTAACATTGGCATTGATACCCGAGGAGGTAAGTCTAATGAAAATTGATATTGTCGTCATCCAAAAAACATTAAATAAACTGAAACAAAAAAATGAGAAATTTTTCTCTTTCATTTCATATACAATAAAATTGGGGTCTTTTTTTCGAAAAAAAGGAAAATAACTTAAATCATTTATTGTATTTATTGATTTTTAGTATAAAAATCTATAGACCCGATGCATTCATAACATCATTACAGATTACAGACAATTAATCTTTGTGGATTTGAAAATCATGAAAGTTAATATTAAGTGTCCAATTAACTTCGTAATTTTGTTAATAAATGGAAAAAGAAAACTGAAAAAAAAACATCATTCCTTCAATATATATTTTAGCATTAAACAAGTTCAAAACTCATATCCTTTTTACTTTTTAGAGTTTTGTCATTTCAAGACTAGTTAATATTTGGTAAACCTAATGTACTTTAAGTTTAAAACACAATATTCAATTTAACATTTTTGTGGTTTGTCCCGCTGGTGATGTTTTGTATATTGTATATTTAGGTTTTTAATGTTGCCTGTTGTGAATTAAACTCAAACATATCGACTTCGATATATTTGACTAGCTTTTCATGGATTGATGAGACCAGAATAGCTTAAAGCCAAGTGACAAGAAAACTTTCAATGTATCAATCTATTGGTATTTCCACCAAAAGGAATTAAAAGGAAAAGATAAAAGGTCAAAGGTTAATACTACATGCATGTCAATCATTAAATCTATTTATGGTGGTCATCATGATATCAACATTATAGAATTCGTAACATAACTGACCACGCAAGACCCTCAAGTGGACTCACTGTCGTTAAAAGCCCCCCTCGTCGTAGCATTTATGCACCATCATCTAGCTCCTTCCATACCCTTACAATGATACTACAATACAATCAAGCATCTTTTCCCTTATCACTGCCATAAAGTGTATTATAGGTTCCAACCTACACCTTACATATAAATCCAACTTTAGCCTTTTATTTTATTGATTATACCTTCACCCTTACATAATATTTACCTCAGTTTAACTCAACAAAAACCTTATTGCGGCTGGTTTATCCTACAGGTAAACACAACCTTTATCCCCATTTAGCTAAAACTTTTTTCTAACTGGTTATACCCTACAGTTTAACATAACCTTAACCTAACTTTAACTGAAACCTAACTCTAAAGTTAAACCTGGCTAAAAAGTATAAAGATCCCTAACAAAAACCTTTAATAAAGTTAACGCGTGGCTGGCGTATCAAACTATAAGCCTGATACCTTTGATAACTATTTACACCAACGGGTCGATGCCACTGCTGGTGGATGTTTCGTCCCCGAGGGTATCACCATCCTAGTAGTTAGCACTTCGGCTTTTGACAGGAATATAAATTATATGATCAATTTTGTTAATTAACTGTTTGTGAAAGTTTGAACTATTTGAAATACTAAAGATTTTCTTATCGCAGGTATATATTACCTTAGCTGTATTTACAAAGCTTTCTGGAATTTTGAGTCATGAATGCTCTTCAAGCTTATACTTGTTTGGCTTTCCAACTTATTTGATCTGAGCGTCACTGATTAGTCTTATGTAGACGAAAGGTGGTTCTGACGTACTAAATTATGAGCCTGCATGGTACCTTTGATAACTATTTACACAAGATTCATAATTTACTTGTTGATGCATGAGAGTTTGTATGTTACCATAACTTGCAATTATTCAAATTTTTAATTTTTACTGATAATTGAGAACCTCATCATTGTGAGATGGCAAATACAAAATGAAACGCTTTTGGGAAATTATGCATCAACTTAACGCACACACGTGTATATCCGAATCGCTGCTTAAACGTGTACCCGGCAACATTCAATAGATTTTTTAAAAATCATTAGCACGAGTGGTATAATTAGGAAATAAAACAATAGCAATACTGCTGGGTTTTCCTTGTTGTCTATACAGTTGAAAAATGTTTGATAAATGGTATCAAGTTATTCATGTAACATAAACGAATATTCCTCAAATTAGCATATTTTATTCATCTAAAAATAAGAGCCTATTTCGTCTAAGCCTATACTGCCATTGTTTTAATATGATTTTATTTTTAGAGGGATTAAATTCATACGAACTGAATATATAGTACTAGACAAATTTCTTGTTTCTTGTATAAGGGTTATTAGTAAGAGTATATAAGATAAGAACACCGCGTCCGCATGTTAAACGGTTTACAATACTGATGATATTAACGTTTATATTCAATGCTTACCTTTATTTAGAAATATCAGCTATTGTCCTGTTTGAGGAAATAATTCTAAAGCATATTGTGTTGTTTGATGAAATAAACAAAACATGATTTTGAAAATAATAATGTAACGAAAACTTAATCACAGATACCAGGCTTAAAATGTGGACGACCGTTTCATTTACAAAAGAGTATCTGTGATGCTCGAATCAAAAAGTTAATAAAAAGTCCAATAAAGTATGAAGTTGAAGAGTATGGAGGACTTAAAAATTTGAAGGTTTTGCCAAAAATTTCAAGTTTAACGTTTGCTTGGTAATAACTGTTTATATGAAATTTTCTTGGAGGTGGATAATTTTGTGATTTAACTTTTCCTTGTTTTAAGAAAAATGAAATCAAACTGAAATAAGTCATCAAGGCCGGCAATAGGATGATCAAATCTAAAGACCGGTAAATGTATATTATATGTAAAATAATTTTCTTTTACCCACTAAGACAAGAGAAAGCTTCTGGGAAAAGGGAAAAGGGAAGCTATACCCCGTATTTCATTTGAGGTGCCAGAAAACAACCACTTTTGACGTTGCAAATATTTATTCTTTTCATTATCAAATATCGCAATCACATTTACTATTTAGGTTTTGTTTATATCCAAGCATTAACAACAAGAGGCTGTCACAACGACAGCAAACCGGATTTATTAATATTTATTTGTGTCCTGGCAATATCACAAGAACCATTACTGATGAATGGTGAAAGTGAAAATCGTCAATATCAAATTTGACCTCCATTTTGTCATCAGTATCAACATCTTAAAATTTGAAAAGCTTAGATTGAATGGTTCATGAGTAAATGCAACAACGTGAATGGAAACGCCATTTCACAATCTTTCAAGAACCATAACTCCTGAACGGTAAAAGTCAAAATCGTCATTATTGATCTTGACCTCTAATTTGCCATCAGTAACAACATATAAAAATTTCAAAAGCTTTGGTTGAATGGTTCATGCGTAAATGCACGGACACGACTGGAAACTCCATTTTTCAATCTTTCAAGAACCATAACTCCTGAACGGTAAAAGTCAAAATCGCCATTATTGGACTTGATCTCCATTTTGTCATCAGTAACAACATATTAAAATTTGGAAAGCTTAGGTAGAACAGTTCATGCGTAAATGCAGGGACACGACTGGAAACTCCATTTTTCAATCTTTCAAGAACCATAACTCCTGAACGGTAAAAGTCAAAATCGCCATTATTGAACTTGACCTTCATTTAGTTGTCAGTAACAACATATTAAAATTTTAAAAGCTTTGGTTGAACGGTTCATGAGTTAATGCACGGACAACATTTGATTCCCGCCCGCCCGCCCGACCGACCGACCGCCCGCCCGCCCGACCGACCGCCCGCCCGACCGCCCGCCCGCCGTACATCCCCAAATCAATAACCGACATTTTTGTCACAAAAATCCGGTTAAAAATGAATGTGTAAAATATCCATAATACAACATTCAACTTTTGTGTCAAAAATCTCATAACAGATATTCAGGTATTCTTGAGTAGTGCCAATTGATGACTTAACTATCTTCGTGTATCGAAATCTGATAAGGCAATATCTATTGATGCGGTATGATTTAACTTTTTCTCGTTAAAAACAAGAGGAAGTAAATTGTATGAAACTGCTCAAAGTATGCTTCGTCCTTTCGTTTCCGTATTTGCAACTTCAATATTGTTCTTATATTTGACGTTGTAGATTTCTAGATGATCCCAATTTACTGCATTTTTATTTCATTTATATCAATTTTAGGACAGAACAAAAGTCTGAAAACGTTGCTTCATATTCAGAGATTAAATTCAAATAGCAGTTTTTATTAAAAAAATCATGCATCTATAAAGGAAAAATGTTTGTACAGATCAGTGAAGCAGATTCTCTCTTTTTTTAAGGTGTCCAATGTGTTTTTTATAGCTCGCTTTTCTTTATAATAGAGGTAACTTTGTCTTCAAATCTTATCCTCCAAAAATACACCAACGATAACAATAAAAAGTGAAATAACAAAAATACCGAACTCCAAGGAAAATTCCACAACAAAAATACCGACCTCCAAGGAAAATTCAAAACAGAAAATCCACATCGTATTCATGTATTCTGTAGACATAGTACATAAGCGTGTTATCTACCAAAGACAACATTCAAGAGAGATATTTGCTTTAGAATTATAGGGACGAGAAATTTCAATTCAGTATGATTTAGGTTTTGAACAACTAAAATAGTATATTTTTCATAAAAGTAATATTTGAAAAAATTAACTATTGACCACTAGAACGGCGAATCATTTGGCAGCAATAATCAAGAATGAATGAGCCTTCGGATTATGATATTCAAGTCACCAAACAAGAATAATATACTAAAAGGGCTGGTAAAGTCTCGGGTACCAATTATCTGAAATGATATATTTACTACGCTGGTAAATTGTTTTATAAAAGTTCAATATTATAAGTCTTTGGAATCTTGATGTTGAAATCTCGCAAACATCTTATATAAAATGACGTTAGCACTAATCACTTGAACAGTGAATATTACGGACTCTTAAATGTCAAGAACTACGAAGGTAATAGCCAAATGTTATTGGACAGCAACCGCTTAATTTACGAAGACTTATTACAGTCGTTAGATCCATATTTATACTAGATGCACTGTTGAACCAATTGGTACAACATTACAGAAATGGTTTGAGATTTTGATCAATAGATCTAGACTTGGCTATGCACCATCATGTGTCTCCAAAACATATTGTCCAATATAATGGTAAATCTTTCAGGTCTTAAAAGAATATAAGTCAGAAAGCTGGTAAACCTGAGTGGACTTACAAGTTTGGAATTATACAGGTATTGACTACTTGATTGGAAATTCCCTTGGATATTTGAATAAAACAGGAAAATGTATTCATCATCAAACTTTCAACTCTTGGTAGACTAAATAAACAGACGCGAAGTGCATCATTATCGGTTTTGACCTTAGTCCAGATCTTTGCATCATCATTAACACAAAAAGAAGAGTCTGTCAGGTATTATTTGTTTACTTGACCTTGCTTCTATTGTTCATTATTTGCCTGTATCTCTCAGACGTGTGTTCTTCAATTGCACCTCCCTTCCTATTATTTTGTAAAAAAAATTTTGAAGGGGAAGACTCATGAACTCGCAAAATATAAGAATTGGAAATAAAGCTAAAAACTCTATAGAATAAAAACTATACGTGTCGCATAGTCTTTTTTGTAAAAGAAAATATTTTAAGTTAACATTTCACATTGACGATATCATACAAAAGCGGTGACAAATTCCTGTTTGTTATTAAGTTGCATAACAACATTGAAGCATCAAATATATGAAGGTGTGGAAACCTGCATGAAAAACTGAATGGTGAATATTCGATATTTTGTGTTTTGTTTTAGATGATTTTGATATAATAATATGGCGATTTTGTATTAGTTACTATAGAGTCCAAGAAATAATTCATTAATAATTGACTTAAGTATCGTATTGTTTATCCCTAATGTCATAAAAAGTCTATCTTTACCAGAAAACGTATTGATAAATAGAGTTTTTACTACTAGTACTTAGTTATTATCAGAAGTCATGTTCTCCCAAGAGAACCTCGGCCATTTTCATAGTAAATAATCCATTTTTAGGGTTGAAAGAACATGAATAGTTTGAGGACTTATATTTTAGTTTAATCTCACGAAAAGTATTATAGGGTTATTGCATAAATATTGGGGAATATTGTTCCGAGTAGAATTTTATATTGCACGAGCTTGCGAGTGCAATATATGTTCTACGATGAACAATATTCCCCAACATTCATGCAATAACCCTTTTATTGTATAGCAATATAATATTTGAAAATAAAAATTGGTTTAAACAAAGATTTTGTCGTTGATGACGTCATGATTTTTTAAAACTTTCTGTGAGTAATATTATATTGCTATGCAATAAAATATAATTATCGTTTTTTCTTTGTTTTAGGACCTTTCCAAATATATTCTCTCAAACATTCATCGGACATATTTCTTTTCCCAGAAGCTTTTACTCGTTTTATATGAAGTATCTCTCCTTTTTATCGGTTTTCTCATTGTTCAACTTGAATCATGTATTACATGCATTAAAATAACAATTTATTTTACCTGATACAGGTTTAAATATAACAATTAAACGTGTTTACACAATCAAATGTCATAGGAATACTCTATAAAGTGAAAAAAAAAAGATTTAAATTTATTTTTATGATTCTTTTATAGATTGAACTGAATTAATTAAACTCGTATTAATTATGCAGAAAATGTTAATTTAAGCACGTTAAGAGGTCATTATTTTGATTATGAGGTCGTCGGAAGAAAGGAGTAAACTTTGGCTCACTCTTACGCCCGCAAACCCCTTCCGCACACTTTTTCTTCTGGTACACATTCATTTATATCAGTGTTTTACTCTGACAAAAATTATCAGAATCTTTTGTTTTACCTAAATAAATCTTGGACAGAGGGTCATATCCATATGCATTCGATAAGTGTTAGTGTCTTAACTGTCTTGTATAACATATATATATATATATATATATATATATATATATATATATATATATATATATATATATATACCAATATAAACCTAACACTTACAATTTATGTGGTAAAACATATTTTACAGATGTTTCTGACTTAAATAACCTTTTCTTATCCCAGGGATAGATTACCTTAGCCGTATTTGCCACAACGTTTTGGAATTTTGGATCCTCAATGTTTTCAATTTTGTACTTGTTTGGCTTTATAATATTTTGATATGAGCGTCACTGATGAGTCTTATGTAGACGAAACGCGCGTCTGGCGTACTAAATTATATTCCTGATACCTTTGATAACTATTTATCAGAAGAAAAAACAAAACGTAAATGTCAAATATGAATCCTTTCGTTTGTTTTAATCATTTAATCAGTTTATCTCACTTTTCTTATATATATATTTTTCGTCATAACTCGTTTATTGTAAATCCATAAATTTAGCCAACAATTATTTAAAGTGAAAATTGTAAGCCTTGTGAGAATACATGAAAACACCAAAAAATATGTTTTTGAATTTACTTCTGCCTAAACTTTTAATTTATCAATTAGACTGCTTTTGTTATAAAAAAAAATCAGTACCCGGTAACCTCAAGAAGATAGAATTCTGATAGAATTCTTTCCAATTCTTTGAAATTTCATTAGTAAAACTTTTAAAATGAAAAGAATTATTATTAAAACCTTTAGTTCTTAGTTATTTTGTTCTCTTACGGAATTTTGGTACATCAGTGCTCTTCAGCTTCATAGTTTTTTTGGCTTGCTAGTCGTCTTTTATTCGAGTGTCACTGATGAGACTATGTTTACGAAATGTTTATCTGACCTACGGAATTTTAATCCTGGTATATATGATGAGTTTATTTTTTCTTTCAGTTTTTGATATGATATATTTAGTAATGTGAACGTTATTTGACGAGTTTTTTAAGAAAAAGATTTTCAATTTAAATGATTAGAGCCATGTATGATTCTTTAAATATTTCGAAATTTTCACTTCGATGCCAGAATAAAATTGGCAAAATAGTACGTTTTTTATTTTATTTAAAAGTAAATGAATGACACTCACGATGTTAAAAATTCTTTCCAATGAAATGAAAATATGTCTTATTGAAAACCATCTATGACATCATGACATAATGACAATTTTATGATTGTTTGTTAGACCCTGTTGATGAAATAGTCTAAATAATTGTTATATCACTAGTATCAACTAGGTTCAAACATAATTGTATTTTGTACCCTACTTGTATCTCTCTACAAATGGAACTTTGTACTCTTAAATTATTATGGGTGTAACATAAACACAAACACATCTTAAGGAAGAAATTATCGTTGGTTTTATATCATCAAGTTCTATTGATATATCATTAAGCTTCACGTATAAAATCAGTTACAATTTGTGACCGTGAGAATTCGACTTTGGTATCGAATTATTATTTTTTTTGCACTAAGTTTTCTTAATTTAGAATGTGAGTAATGACACAATATAAAGAAATAAAACATAATAAGGATTCATGTTCAGTCGTTAGTGTCCGATTTTTTCATTTATTTGTGCCTTGTAGGTAAAATTCCATCATTTAATACGTAAAAACATAAAAGCTTTTGTTTCAGGGTAAAAGACGTTTTAATATAAAACATAACATCATCATTAGAGGAGGCAAAGTGCCTCGATCAAAATACATCGTTTAAAGGTTTCTTGTGAAATGAAGCATCACAGATGTTTTGTTACAATAAATTGACAAATGCTAATTTTTTTGTGAACTTTGAAGTCAAGTAAAATAATATTTTTGTTGCACATGTCCTTCATAATGTGACAGAAGCAACAAAAGAAAAACTAATACTTAAATTTTGAATAAAGTTATTTCATGACAAATAATCCGAAGTATTATATTCTGAATAATAACATCAAATTGACAATACATGTTTTAAAATAAACTGCCAAATTTATCCAATATCGTTTAAATCACCCAAAATGAGATTTTATAAACTTCTGATATTTACCAACAACAATATCCATAGAATCACATGAAAATTTCATTCAATATCATCTTAGACAGGTTTAAACTAAATAAATTTAAACACAAAAGAAAATTAAAGTCATTTACTCACAGCACTGTCTTCATCTGTGTCTTCACAGTTCGGTACTGCACATGGGATATTAATTTCTTAGAATCAATAGTGTCCGGAGAAACGGACAGTGCGACAAGGTATCTTTACATATCCATCACTAAATCACGAATATATTGTCTGTGTTTAAGGAAAAGGTTATTTGTATGGTAAATTCATATTAACGATCAATATCACAAACTTTTATTTCAAATCGGATTTTGCATTGATAGGCTGGCCTATAGCGTAATCGGATCCTGATACTGTAGTCATTGTTTCCAACTCAGAGAGCCAACCGCATGCGTTGTAAATGATTCGAAAAGGGAACAGATGTTGTGAATAATTAGTAGTAACAAACTTATATGATTTTTTACAAGTGCAACACGGACACATAGTTATGTTAATTAATGAGACGCAATGAACAATGATTGTCGATAATTTGAATCTTTTGAAGTTCAAAGGTTACACGTGAATGCCTCATTCCTCTACTAGTTGAAAGTTAATTTGTCTAACCGGTGGTTCGTTATAAGTTCTGACTATTATCTACTCTAAAATGGAAGCAAATCACTTCACTAAGGTAAGAAAAGCTTATAAAATCTTGCTGTTTTAAAAAATAATGGATAAAAAAGTTCTCAAGACTATTCGTTTAAATTTCTGTTCAATACCATCTTGAAATTATTTTCTCGCAATTTTATATTGTTTTTATATGTGTCTTTCCATGTTAAGGTTTGTGTTCGACTTATAAAGTAATCAGTATGGTCAGTTGGATGGAAACGGAAATGTTAAGATAAGTAGATAAGAAGCATTAACACTGATGTGTCAAATAGCCTTGGCTTCAGATTTTGTAATTACTCTTATGGTGTGCCTGTAAGTAAACCTACAAGAAAGTCCTTCATTAAATAAATATAAGTGTAATAAAAGAAGTTCTCGGGAGAAAATCAATTGTATCCATAAAATCATCTTATCTTACTTGAATGTTGCATGTTAATGTCTTCAACGTCATGACGTCATTATTTGTAATTTCATAATGTAGAAGGAGGCAGGTGCGAGTGCGCTCTGTTGAAGAGTTAATGCAATATAAAGTGTTATCCCTTATCCGAAAAACTGTTTTCCCACATTTGACCGCCATTAACTATACTTAATGGAAAATAATTTACTCTGAAATAACACTTAATAGCTTGTGGTTTTATGAGGTGAGGAAAGATGTCCCATTTGTTATATTTCCATTCTGCTGAGTAAGTCTTGGACAACCGGTTAAAAAATGTTCCTTGCACATATTAAAAAAGCGAAAACGGTAAAGTTTTTTTTTCTGTATCTTTAAACGTTAGATTTAACAAACTTTAACAGAACAAAACGGTCTCAAATTTAAAACACGAATTTACAAGTATACTCTATAAAATCACAGTTTCTGCAATCCTTTTACTTTTATTAGTAATTTTATAAATCTATATATTAATTAATCAACCATTGTTCATACTTATGACGTCATCTTATTTGCATATATTATGGTGAAATGAGATAAGCCTTCTTATTTTGTCTCCGACCAATGAAAATATTCATAAAATGGTTCAATTATAAATACCCGTAATATAAATTAATAACTTGGAATTTTTCGTACCGGTTTATCTAGTGGTTAGAACTTTCAATGTAAACCTAAGCTTAATATAATAGTTAAACGATGGTAAGCAAATACAAATTTGAATTTTGTTGTTTTCGGAGGATAATAAGAAAATAGTATTCAGTGGTCACATGATTTATCAACTTACTTCTGAAGACAACAATTGGTGTTGTTTATTTTCTTGGATAAGTATAAACAAATTGAATAACTCATGTTCTGAATAGAAAGGAAAGAAGATATCATTTGGACATTCAAATGAATATGCAGAAGACAAACTGACAACGCAATATAAAAAAAAAACGATCAAAAGACAAACAACAGTACACATAACAAAATATAGAAAAAAAAGTATAATAACAAAAATACCTTACTTAAAGGGAAATTCTAAACGGAAAGTTAATAGGCAAATGGCAAAATCAAAAGCTCAAAAATATCAAACGAATGGAAAACAAGTGTCATATTCCTGACTTTGTACAGGCATTTTCTTGTGTAGAAATGGAGGATTAAACCATGTTTATATACTGATTTAAAAATAGAAAAATCAACTGACCAACACGAACCCCATTTAAAAAGTGTGGTCTCGGGTGTTCCGGAAGAAAGGGTTTCATTTGTAACAAAACTAAAATAACTTGAAGTATTTTTTCTTATTTAAAAGGATTCAGCAATTTACCTTTTCTCCCCTTTCGAGGCCAAAGAAATACTCTTATGTATCTTCCTCTTCATAAGAATGAACCAATGAGGTTAAAATATAACTACGTTGTTAAAACCTAGTAGTTTTCTATATTTAAAACAAAACTTGGTTTGCTATATGTCGGAATTCATACATTACAAGCCCTCTCATTAAACTGGCTATTATAAGCTCAGTCTTACCAACGTAGCTGATACACTATCTGATAATTTGCATATACAACTATGATATTTCAGGTTTGATTTTACAAATATGCTTACAACAGATGTCTGCGAAGCTTTATATGAAAAATATTCATGTATTGAATGTTGATCATAAATAGGGAAAACAAGTGTTGATGTATTATGACATTACGATTTAATCGTGTTAGTGCGTATACTCTTAAATTGCTTTTGAGGGTATGTTGTTAATTTCTTAACGTTTTTTTGTTGTTGTTTTGTCCCTTGTTGGTTCATTTTACTTGCAATCAGCTGTAGACTTAATGTTAAACTATTTTTAATGCATATAGTAAATAATTTACAAATATACTTATATAATAATAAGCTGACTAACAACTTTGACCACAACAAGTACAAATTCCTATGGTCATAGTCCGAATTTAGAGCAAGTATGTCATTAATTGTTACATATACAATCTCAGACATAATGGTTGTAGTATAAAAATTGAGGCTGTACAATTTCAAATATTTGACTTTGCAATATAAACGATGTCACAAAATTTAGAAAAAGATAGAAGAAAAAAGAATTTTGAAAGTTCAGTTTATAATTGTATGAAAAAGGAACTAAATCTATTCTTGTAAGTTAAGAAATAAAGAAGAAAAAAAAAGAAAAAAATAGAAATTTTTCACTTGTGTTGATGTATTTTAGTGGATATTTTGAACTAACATTTTGTGTTCAATAGTCAATAGTATTGAAGTATATTGATTTGAATTTTTTTTTTAAATTCTATACGTTAACAGCACACATTTGATTGATTCAAATAATATGTGCACAATAACTCGCTACGTTTTATCCCCAAAAAGAAAATCCTTTGTTTGGAATAATTTTGATTAAAGTGTTGCCAAACCAAAAAGTATTTCTTAATACTAGTATGCATTGTATCTGTCCTATACAAGTATATCTACTATATCATCCAAATAGAAGAGTGTTTGTTCTATTACATATGAATCATAAACAACTAACCACCTACACATACCTCACAACTATCTTCAAAAGTCCATGGTTTTTGCTTGGGGAAAATTAGATGAAAGTAGAAGGACCAAGTTTGGAGGCGAGGAAATCTAACTGTAAGAAGAGCACATTCACTTAGAGCAGACAATTTGCTTTACGGACCGCTCGCATATTTGTTCATAGTTTTTTCCAACATTGTGAGATAAACTCATCATAGATACCATGTTTAAATTTTGTATATACGCCAGACGCTTGTATCGTCTACAAAAGACTCATCAGTGACGGTGGAAATTTAAGGCGTACAATATTTTATACTTATTCCTTTCCATTCCATTTCTTAAATTGTTCTCTTAGATAAGTTTTTTTTTTCATTTTTTTTACCTCTAGCTCGTAATCACATTTATTGAGCATTATGAAAAATTTCAAAGTAAAATAATCTGTATTCGGATTTAACTAATCCAGCGAACTTGGAATAATTTTAACAGGGGGCATCAGATTCAACGGCATCATTGCAAACTTATAAAAAGCTTCACTTATAGAACATATTTTTTGTAAACACCGGCCGTACCCCTTAAATCAAACATACGTCTCACAGCAAGTGTCTAACTGTAACAGAAACGAGAAATGTTAAGATTACCAGTCGCTTTTAGTCCTTTTTCAAAATACTAGTACTAAGAACTTTCTACCCATGAATAGATCACCTTAGCTGTATTTGACAAGCTTTATAAGATTTCAATACGATATATTCCTTTTTCAAAGGTACTATAAGCTGCAATCATGTATGTATTGTAAACTTTCGGATACTATTCTTGCATTTATAGGATAAAGCATTTGTATTAAAATAGTATCAAAATAAAAAAAAACTATTACATCTGAAATTGTCGTTGAAAAATTAAATCTTCATAGATTACGACAGGGAATCTTAAACTACAACAACATTTTACTCTGGTGATAAATCAGCAAACATATACGTTTATATTCATACAATAAAGACAATCGAATTAAATTGGAAAATGTTTTGAAAGACCACTTAAAAAACATGACGCTTCATCACTGCCAATTTTTCATTGATTTATCGCAGTTACCTCTACATTAAATTTGAAATTGTTTTGAGAAAATATTCTATTTTAACTCTGACGAAGTTTCTTTATTATCATGAATATAATGGGTGTATGATTCAAACAACAGATGCTTTTAGTATTTATTGCTAATATGCAAATTCACCATTACTATAAATCGATAATACCTTAAAACATTGTATTTTGGATAATAGACACACTTGTCCGATTGAATACTTTATTTGTCGGTGTAAACATACATTATATCTTGGAGTACTTCATTTATAGAATTCCAAGATTTCACATTTCAAATCAATGTTTAGAGATTTTAAAGCTTTTTAGAATATTTTGAGCATTTGTTTGTTTTACGGTTTCGGCAAATATACTGATTTATGATTTATTTATGATTATTTAAGAAAATGAATATTTTATCGCATTTTACTTTGTATGAAATCAATTTAATGATCTTGCAACTTTTAATGTATGATTGATGATTGTTTCGTATTTATAGGTTGAAACATTTTATTTTCAAAGTATAGCCTACCTTTCAATAATATAGATTCTTTATACTGATTCATATATTCAATTTGCTTTTCCTGTAGGTATAAAAATATGAAGCAGGTTTAGTGTTGCCATCGAGAACATATCAATGTATTTTTATAATCTTTCTTTTTTATAAAAAAAAAACCCAAAACGCGATGGTAAATAAATAAATCAACAAGTAAATAGGTATAGGAAGATTTGGAATGAGTGCCAATGAGACAAATCTCCATCCAAATCACAATTTATAAAAGTAAACCATTATAGGTCAATGTGTAGCCTTCAACATGGAGCCTTGGCTCACACCGATCAGCAAGCTATAAAGGGCCCAAAAGTTGATAGTGTAAAACCATTCAAACGGGAAAACCAACGGTCTAATCTATATAAAAACGCGAAACGAGAAACACTTTTGACAATTAATACATACATAAATACAACAGTTAAACTAAAAGAAGTTTAAAACTACACCACTTACCGACCGTGCACAGTTTGTATAGCCAGTTAAACCCTTCCATCATCATCACATTGTAAAACGAAATTAGGGTCAATAGGTAAGAGACAATAGAAGTTTATCTATGTTCAAAACCATTTTTAATATACTAACCTACTAGAGTAAACTAACTTAGCCGAGAAAAAAAATATGAGAGGATCATATGGATATAAAGTACTAAATGGTGGCCCCATTGCCGGCAATGCTATTTTTAGCAATTATCACCTTAAAAGGCGCTTTTAATAAACTAATTATGGAAAAACTGCTGTTGTCTAATTGAAGCTCGATATCTATTTGCGATTTTACCGCACTCAAATATATATGGTCCCATGGCTTTTCTTGGTGAATTTTGGGGTTTTTCACGATACCTGACGATTTCGCAGGAAAGTTTCCCTAATTTTGAGCAACATAAAAAAAATATTTCCGGCTCTTCATACTATACATTTAAGGACAAATTTGTGCTTGCATGAAACTTCATTCATAATGCTTTCCAGAAGAAAAATATATAAAAGATATAACAACCAATCACAGAGAGCCATCTATTTTTATCTCTATGTCATGTTCCCTTCATAAAATGGCTGCGCCCATGTAATTTTATTTGGTACATTGTAACCATATTGGTTCGTCTTCATTTATGTATACATCAATCTCTTGGCAAGTTAAAACTCAGTCAAAAATTAGACAAAATATAAAAGAATATGTAAATGAACAATTGAAAAACTCTCTACTTACTCTCACTGTTAATTTATGGATATGTGTGGCCAAGATACGAATTATACCTAATTTGTCATATTGGCATCCTTGTTTCTTCGTTGTACAATGCCAATATGTATTAAGAGTTTTAATACTGTTGGTGTATGTATTAATGATAGTTTGAACTTTGGGAATACTTTTGTAAACATTTCTTAGCTAGTATATGGGTGTCAAACAAACTTTACACAAGAATGGTACCATGAAATTATATATCAAGTTAAATTCTCTGACGGGAGGTTTAACCATTTCTGTCATGTGAAGTGATTTTGAGCATCACTGCGCAGTTCTCTCCAAAACAAAAATAAGATATAAATGAAACATTTTCATACTGATATGACATTTTTCTTAGCGTTAATAGATATTGCACTTTATTTTTATTTTTAAGGGAATAAATACATCCTTCGTGAAAGCAAATTGTCTACTTTTATCGACAATATTACTAGAAATGCATAAGAAGTAAAATAATGAAGTATATGTACTGTTTGTATTATTTTACTGAAGAGTGAATAGAAATATCGTAATCACAATTACGTCTTATTATGGTCTGTTGATTTTGGACGATTCTTTACAATGGGATATAGAATACCACACCAAGATATGCAAATCATGTCATTATCCGGAAAGTAATTCTTGTTTAAGCGGAGTCGACAATTCCTTATATTACTGACCGGATATGAATTTGTAAACTCTTTCCAAAAACCAAGAAGCATCAGTGGTTCTTGGTTAAACAATAATTCTACTAAAAAGTACCTGTACTGTATCTAACACTATCTGTGTTGTAATGTATTTTCTTTCAAGTCTCAATCCCTCTGCCATTTACATGTTGTAGCACATATTGGCATATCTAATTTAGATGATCATAATCGTATTTGGTACAGTTTTCGGGATTTTTATCTTCAACTCTCTTCAAGTAAAGTCGTATTTGGTTTAAACTTTCAACTTTTTTAAATAGAGGGCAACTAATAAGTTTTATATAGATGAAAAGATAGTCTATAGAAACAAATTATATAAGTTTGGTAATTTGGAACATTATCTAATCCATTGCATAAATTAGTAATTTTTTTCAAATTCAAAACTTTATTGCCATATAAACTTTACAGTTTGTGACATATAACAAAAACAAAAACAAATGAAGACTATAACTAAGTAACTCAATATATATATATAATAATAATTATATATACATGTTCAAGGTAAATATTAAAGGATCCCCAGTCCTCAGTTCCATTGACTTTTTAATAAAGGATCCTATTTTATTCACTTGTGTTGGTGTTTATGGTCTAAGTATATATATAACTTTGTCATTGTCAATGAGATAAGAAAATGAAACATCTTCTATGATAATGCAATTAAAATATGCTAATCTAATATTAGAATTGTCAGAACAATTTATGAGGAAATGTTTCTCATCATCCAGTACTTTGCATTTTTTGTAAAGTCTCTCTTCTCGAGGAATTATAAAATGCCTTCCTTTTTTCAATTAATAATGAATGGTCACTGATTCTAAGTTTTGTTGACATCAAACCTGTTGACGTTGTACGGTCTTATGTTTTGCTCGACTATCTTATAAACTTGAGAATATCACCAGCTCAATGATTTAGTTGGCCATCTTATTATTTGAAATTTAGCGTCACTGATATCTTATGATGACGAAACACACGTCTGATGTAAAATGTTATTAACCTGGTATCTTTGAAGAGGTTTTTAAACAACAGCGTCAGTGTCACTGCCTTTGGACATTTCGAAGTAATCAACTTGTTTTTGGGATGACATGAAATACCATTGATGCTTGGTTTTTTTTAGACACGATCCCTATTAACCCAGGCATAGAAAGTTTTAGTCGTATCTTTAGACAACTTTTCGGATTTTACTGATTTTTAATGCACTTTACTTTCGTATTTGATTTTGCCTGACAATGAATTGGATACTATGACGACTGATGAGTCTTGTATGGACGGAACGAGCTTCTGACCTAGTTTATGTCATGAGGTTTTGCAAAGTCACTTGACATCTTGAACAAACATTTTCTAAATAACTTTTCTTTTTGTAAAATTATTTTAAGATGTTATCCATTTTTGGCAGGTGCCTTTGGCTTTTTTGATCGTTGTATGCAGCTTTTACAGGTAAAAAGTAAAATCACAAAAATATTGAACTCCGAGCAAAATTCAAAACGGAAAGTCCTTAATCAAATGGCATTATAAAAAGATATAACACATCAAACGAATGGATATATACCAACTGTCCTATTCCTGACTTGGTACAGGCATTTTCCTATGAACCTGGTTTTATAGCTAGCTAAACCTCTTAACTTAGTTGTTCTGAGGTTTTATTGACCAAACTTTATGCGATATTTCATTGTTATTCTTTATTTCAGCTGTGCATATTTCTTGTTTTAATCGCCATCGGTAAAGTCTGTCCATATTCTTTCCCACTGATCTTATTTCCTTGTATCAATGTTGTCGCTCCTTTCCCTCGTATCGATCACTTTGTACAATGTACTACAACTACAATTGCAATAAGCTGCTTTTTGAATCTTAAATTGTATGTGTATGAACTGATTACGAAGACTATTTTCAATATATTGGCCATACACCTTTTAGCAACCATATTTAAGCTATAAGCATGAACTAAATTGATAGAATCTGATCTCTTTTTGTCAAATTGGCTCTGTTCGTCATGCCTATGTCAATTCGAATTTAAGTGTGACTACCAATGCGCGTACCGTATCTGTGGTTCGTACTAAAGTGGTAAATTATGTGTTAGTTATGTCTTATCATTATCTGGTGAGCTTCTTTTACAATCGTGTTAGTTTCTTTGATAGTATTGTCTTCAGTAAACACATCTCTTTAGTTTGCGAAAAGATATATGGTGTTGTAAAACAATTTTCACATTAAGGAAATCAAAGAAATTGTGTATTACCTCAGAATTATCTCTTTAAATTTGAATTAGCTGTGATAAAGGCCACGCATTTATGCTATAAACTGTATTCTACTTTAAGAAGAAAACCTTCTAAAATGTGACCATAAACAATATTTTTTAACGTAGCATAGATCTTACGCATGGCTTTATTCTGATTGTTTCCCGTATAGAGTATCGAACCCGTAGACAGTTTTATACATATCTTGTCAAAAGTTCATTTAAACTGAATCTATGTTTCACTCTGATCCATAGAAATGTCTATATCCAATACTGATGATCAATATCATAACACAAATATAATGTATCACCCAAGTAGCATAATGTTTAAATGTGGGGCCAGCATGAAAGTATATTTCATATACTATTTTTCAAAGCTTCAATAAACTCAACATAGATACCAGGATTTGTTGGTAAGCCAGACGCTCGTTTCGTCCATATAAGACTCATCAGTGACGCTCGAATTAAAAAGTTTAAACGGTCAAATCGGAGTAGAAGAGCATTGAGGACTTCTGAGAAACAAAAATTAAAAGTTCTCCAACATCACTTTTAAGTTAACCGTTTAATAGCATCAGTCAATTGTCTATTCTGTCGCTTATGATATTTTCCAACTTCTGTAATTTGTTCGATTTGGGCAAATGAATTTATTTATCCATAGTTGTTGTGTTTCCCTCGGTTTTAGTTTGTAACCCGAATTTGTTTTCTCTCAATCGGTTTATGACTTTTAAACAGCGGAATACTACTGGTGCCTTTATATATACAAGTATACTATTAATTTAAACCTGATCCCATGAATTTGTATGGTTTTTCATGATATCTGACAGTTAGTAAATATCACAGTGATTACTCTAACGTTTTCCTGAAATACAAGACTAATGTATTATTGGAACGAGATCACGTATGGAATCAACTTTCGCTTGATAATGTTTCTTTGACGATATAACGACAAATGAAGAATGAACAAACGAAACCTGAGGTTCCAATGAACCCTCACGAGGTCTCAAATGATTTAATTTTATAATGTTCTAAAGTTACAATCAAAATGAAATCTAGTTATTTCCTATCAAGTTAGAAGTTTCATTTTTTATGTATTTATAATCATCTGGTAAAAACCCGTGGCATATGATTATGTTGAATGAAAATCCATAAAATATCATATTGATAAGAATGAAATAATTTAACATTTGTGTGTATTTGCCTCATTTGTTTTTTGTTTTACCTAAACAATTTCATTTTTCATGTTCGTGGCTCTTGTGAAATTTGTTGGTATTCAATAGGTTTAAATATATAAACTTGTTCCACTTTTTATATGTAAAGAAATGTCGTCACAGAGTTAGTATTCTCCCTCCATTTTTTTTTCAATCTTCATATTAGAAAATACAAACACAAAACACATTAAAAATACATAAAAATTACAAATCATAAATATATAAAACAAATGAAAATGTACCCCCAAAAAAGAAAGAAGCTTTGTTGGAATTTACTATATTCCTTAATAAAGGGATCTGTTTCTCCATTAGGCTTCAATGATTTCTCTTCAAGAGTATTTCCTATTAATTTATTTTTTTTTCTTTCTCAGGGTGTAACTTCTCATTACCTGCAAATCAATGAGTTTCATCAGTATGCATTGTATAATTCATTAATAGACATGCAAATTCTTAATTAAGAAACGAACACAGTGAAATAAAGAATACATCACGAGGTTATCAACATGCAAATAGGATTTTGTAGTTAGTGTTAGGTTGATGTTGTCAAAATACGTATTTCTGAACAATCTTATGTGAAATATTTATTTACAAAATTCCATGGAAATAATATTTTTAAAAATATTGCTTACATTTAAATACTAAACTCCAAGGTTAATTAAAAAAATAGGAAGTCAATTAAATATAAACAAAAATTAAATATAAACAAAAATCATTCGTTCCACTATTTTAACCTACAGAACAAAAACAAAACAGCTGTCATATTATAGACTTGGTTCAAGTTCGCCTCATTCATTGTATAATAATAAAATAAAGGGTGGTGTGTATGTCAAAGGGACAACAGACCCAAAACAAACAAAAAAAGACATTTGCAAGTTGAAAGCTTGATATTCTTAACTATAATTCTGCACACCGTTCTGTTTTGATATATATCAATGTCGTGTAATTTTGTACACCTGATGTTTATTCAGCAAGACGAATTTAGATAATATTCATGTTCTTATGAAGGATAAACAGTTACTGTCTCACTTCTGACACTCTATGTAAATGAACTAATATTCCGGAGAAAAGTAGCTTTCGGTCAAGAAATGAAATTCTCAAGATAAAAGACTATTTGTTGGCTACGCGCTTGTAATATCTAAAACCATTTCAGCATGGGTTATTGAAAAGGGAGAGGGTGGTAAAATCTGGAGAACTTATTTCAATGCATGGTTTAAGCAATTTGCAAACAAGATAGGAATATCGGACCTGAACTTTCTGATATAATTTAGTAAACACTTTGCTGAATGTAAATTGTAATGTGGTGTATAAAAGTCATTTTAAATGTAATTTACTCAGTTATACAGCAAGATGAGTAAAACAAACTAGACAGCCATACATAATTTATTTCCCTCAGAAAATTCAGAGAATCGTTCAGCTGTGTTTTTCAGTAGTACATTACGCATTTCAGAGTTATAAATATTCAGTTTATGTAGTAGTGCATTTTATTTGGTTATATGTATATCTAAGCTGTATGGTACAACTTCGACATTCTAGTTATGCAATATTATCAAAAAGTAAAAGCAATCATTTGAAGGAATTATAAATTTGGGAAAACAACTCTGAATAAGTAAATAATCAATTTTACCTATACAAAAAAACCGACTGCAACTATATCACTAAAACTCAATATATTATTTCTAGATTACCGTTACCCAAATTCATTGTATATTGCTTTGTTCATTTATAACTGCGATTTTTTTAAGCTGACCAATACCAACTATGCATGCACAAAAGTGAATAACAAAAATACCGAACTCCAAGGAAAATTCAAATCAGATCCTTTATCAAATGGCAAAATCAAAAGTACAAACACATCAAACGAATAGAAATAACTGTCATTTTCCTAACTTGTTACAGGTATTTCATTATGTAGAAAATGGTGGATTGTATATAGCAACTTTCATAAAATGTATAAAATACAAATTCCTGGTAATAGCTGACGTTTGAACTATGGATCCATAATATTAGATTCCAAATTATGAAGTAGGTGTATATAAGCCTCATCTGCATACATGGCTAGTTCCGTAATCTTATGTTTGATTGTTTTCTCAACTTTTCATTATTATGTTATTTAGGCTTTAGCTGATATATGAATATTCGTATAATTAAGTATTTTTGAGTAATCCCAAATAATAACAAATAATATACCATGAATACTGAAGAATAATTTACGAAAGCGACAGTTATATGTTTTCTTGGTCGAATTAGTTATCAAAGGTACCAGGCTTATAAATGAAACTCCAGACACGAGTGTCGTCTACATAAGACTCGTCAGTGACGCTCAGATCAAAATAGTTAAAAAGTAAAATAAGTACAAACTTGAAGAGCATTGATGACCCAAAATTCAAAAAAGTTGTGCCAAATACGGCTATGGTTATCTATGTCTGGGATAAGACAATCCTTAGTTTTCGAATAATTCATACTTTTGCAATCAGTAAATTTATAGTAATGATCATATAATTGATATTCATGTCAACACCGAAATACTGATTAATGGGCTGGTGATACCCTCGGGGACGAAACGTCCTCCAGGGGTGGCATCCACCCAGTGCTGTAAA
Organism: Mytilus galloprovincialis; assembly: GCF_965363235.1. Lineage (NCBI taxonomy): Eukaryota > Metazoa > Mollusca > Bivalvia > Mytilida > Mytilidae > Mytilus > Mytilus galloprovincialis. The sequence continues at coordinate 19,325,893 of NC_134838.1, read as the reverse complement.
TAGTTATAAAAGGTACCAGGCTTATAATTTAATACGCTACGCTCAGATCAAAATAGTTAGAAAGCTAAACAAGTACAAAGTTGAAGAGCATTAATGACACACAATTCCCAAATAATTGTGCCAAATACGGCTAAGGTTATCTATGCCTTGGATAAGAAAATTCTAAGTATTTCGAATAATTCTTACTTTTGCAAACAGTAAATTTATAGAAATGACCGAAACCGTTTAAAGATTTCTAAAAACGTTTATTGCGAATGAATTCGGAGCAGTTTCTATATTTCTAAAAATATGAGTAAACAAAGGAGGTAAATTTTGAAGATACTAGTAGCATATTAACTTTGGATTCCCTTAATTACTGTCATACTCACAACATGCGCTGTGAAACACGTAATTATGAAGTGAAAAGTCGGGAATAAATAAAATTAAACAGGAATGTAAGTATATAAGATAAAACTATATATATAAATTTATATCAATTATAAAACTGTCTCAACTCGTTAAAAGCTACATTGTTTAAAAGTGTACAACTTGCAACATGGGGAAAATATTACATAACCATGCTAAAATATCAAATTATATTAAAGTTTTTATGACCCATCAAATAAAATGTGTGTACAGCTATGTAAATTTTGAGACATTGGAATTTGAAATAAGACGTTGACGACGCAAATGGTCGTTTCGTTTTTTTGTTGTTGCTGTTATGTTAAATATACAAGTTTAAAATAACTTTCTAAAGCATAGAGAGAAACTGTTTCGTGATCATTTCCTATTCAATTGTAGATTTTGTGGTAAAAATGTGTTGAAATTTTCACTTATGAAAAGAGATCTGTGCCATTTTTTCTGGCTAATAAATTATTCAAAATGGCAATGCTATTATCACTGCAACTGTTTTAATACCACTGGGATAGGACTGACAATAAATGTTGGAGAGGGAATATTCACTTCTATTATTCACTTTTAAAATCATCAGATTTACAGCTTGGAGTCCCATGTTAGTCGTTATCAAGAGAAAGGCACCAAATTAGGCGTGATCATAATAAATATTCTTGCATTTTATCGTTATTACTTCACACTTTGGTTTGGAATAGACTGTATATTCCCAATAAACTTGAAGAAAACAATCACAATTGTAAATAAAAAAGTTATAAGTTAGTTGGACTTAATTCTTCTGAATTGCGATCGATGCAGATATTTTATTGAAGAAATAATAAAGAAAAGCTTCAATCTTTAGATGAAATGTCGTATAACACTGCAATCCTGCGTGTTTGCACGAAAGTTGTGGATCAAAATTAGTCCTGTTTCCGGAATCCATACAATTCATCCAACAATCTTAATTAAATCGAAAAATACTAGAGGGAGTTCGCGTATTTATGGTTTAAGCTTACCAAGATTTTGCCTTCTTTGGCTCAGTGATATAAAGCAAAGGTGATGTATTACTGTGATCACGATATCACTTTACTGCTTTGGCTAATTTCCTGATTAGTGATGTAATTATAGAACCTTAAAAAGAAAAGTAAAAAGTATCAGAAGATCAATATAAAGAAAAATGATATGTTTAATATGATTATATTTGCGGCAACAACTTTTATGAATTACAGGTATTAATTACAGGTATTAAACCTGACTGATGTTCCTCTGTGATACACTACACCATCATCAATAACATGAATTTAAGACGATATATTTTCTCATTCCGTGAGAGGATTATTAAAGTTATCTAATATGCCAGAGATAGATTGTGCCATGCTGATATGTGTTTGTCCTTTGTTCTTTGTATGTTCTGGCGTGACCCGAGACATTTGAAGTTAAGACTGGAATTGGACTCCAATAAGGAAGCTATCAATCTTTTTCACTACATGAAGAAGTAATTGCTACTAATTAAAATTCAGGAAATGTTTAAATTAAGTAATTCCTTTATTCTCTGACTTGTAAAAATATATTCAAATGAGTGGATTTTTTCGAGTTCATCCAATTAATGCTCTGAAACGTGTGAGGTAGTCATCAAGACTGCCAGACTCATGGACTAACTAAGTTAATTTCAACAAGTCAATGCAGATGCAGGCATGCTCACTCTTATACTTTTTGCATTCCTATATTATAAATTGGTAGATAATAAGACTATTTTTGAAGCAAGTGTGTAGAGTATCTATACTTTAAACCATTCTGTTTGATGTTAATCTGATATACGTTGCAAGGTTTTCTGATTACTTAGTATATATTTCGTTTGTCTTTGAGAATTAGGCTGTCTTTCTCTGGTTCTTCATGGAGATAAACGGTATACAAAGGCTAGTATGAACAATGTGCTGATATAGATAAAAAAAAAACAAGGATCAGACACTATTTACCACTGACCAGGATACTTTCAAACTTTGCTGTTAAGAATTCTTCTACATGCAAAGTTACTGAGACGCACAATTTTGAAAATAATAAAGACATCATTACTATCAGCAATGAAGAGTATGCACAAAGAATGTCTATATGTATCAAGTCGAAAATGTGAAGGGTGGGTCGATATTTTCCATAATTTCCTGCGATTCTTTTGGTCTACATTTTAAAAATTTAATTTCGCGTTTGTTATAGAAAGATTCGCATAGTGCATTTTTTTTCACTATCAAAAATAGAATGCAAAACATCTATGTTTGTACATATAGTAAATATTAAGCCAACTTCGGAACGTCCGCCCAGCCTGCATTTCGCTGCTGAAATTTGTTCTTCTTGTTGACAACTGAGGCATTGATACTATCTATTAAACCAGGAGACGACAACAATTCTAATTACTAGCCTAATTTACTAATGCCGTAAGGTTAGTGTAATTAATTTCAATCAAAGCTATGTCCGATACAGAAAGATTTATAAAAGATGCATGGCCTTCTTCAGCGTATTTATTGATTCAACTCGACATGTTTTCCTCTCTTAGTTTTAAGTTTAACCATTGACCTCAATGTTACAATATTGTATTCAAACTGCTCTCCGTTAGTCCTTGCTCAAAGACATAATTCTTTACCAAATATAACAAAAAACCTTAAGTCATACAGTCGTATATACTGTGGTGAAACGTCTTTGAACAATCCATCGATCTTAGTGGATTTTTGACACGAACATAAGTCGATGATGGGACTACATGTTTTCCCCTTGTAGCTTTAAGACGTCAAGTCGTTAACAATACTGGCTCGCTGCATGAATTATGTATTTCAATAGAGATTTCTACCCTAAAAGATCGATCTTACTTCACGAACTGACTTTTTTAAATCCCTAGTGTATTGTCAAAGCTTCCTTAATGAAATAAGTGATTGACAAAGAATCTCTGGAGCAGGAATAAAATTCACACTTCATATTGAGTTCTTTATTTGAGCAACAATTACATACGATTTACTTCTTTTCTGTTTTCGAGGAAATTAAAAACAAATCGTATATTTCTATACGTGATATAAATAAAAGAAATTCAATTTCTCCTGATTAAGATGAATTTCTACTGGTTGTTTATCAGACATGCAACAATGTATATACATTTTTCAACTTGTTATCATCGTTTTTTATTCTAAAATCCTTTTAAATAAAACAAATTATAAAATCTATTTTTAAAGACTAAATAAAAAAATACACGTCTTTTAAAACTGATAACTTTATTCTTGTGATGCAGTTTATGGTAAAGAGTTCGCTTATCTATCCGTTTTCAGCATGAGACATGATGCTTGGGCTGGTATCCTCATAATATAGAATGAAATTCAAAACAGTGTGGCTGTGGCCATTGATTGACACATTAAATTCATCCATTGACTGGGACAATTTACGTGAACGTTTGTCTGTAACGACTTCTGTTCACGACGTACCTACGATAGACATTTAAACTGTGGGGTCACCAAAGATTTCTTAACGCCTTTAATTATAAGATAATTCGACAAATCAATCAGGAATAACCTTTATGTTTTGATTTATATAATTGATATAAATCAAAACATCGTGTTATTTCTCATTAATTTTTCGAATTACTTTATTAAGGTGTTGAGAACCTTTGGTGACCCCATAGTTTAAGTGTCTTTAAAAAGTACATAGTGAGCAGTGGTCTTTACATACAAACGTTCACCTAAATTGTCCCAGTCAATGAATGAATTTAATGAGTCAAGCAATGGCCACAGCCACACTGTTTTGAATTTCATTCTAAATATGTATTTAAAAAAAAAGAGCAGCACGTAATATCAGAAAATTGAATTAAGAAGTTTTAAATCACGCGTACTTCTACAGGACGGTTTCCAGTAGTTCAAATTGTGTGAACCTTTCCTCGATTATTGTCCGTATAAATTAGATAATAATGTGAATCGGACTAATAAATTGGAAAATAATTAAATTTCAGTACGATATTTATACTAGTCTCTGTTTCGGTCATTATATGCTAGATAATTGTAAGAATGTCCTTATTTGTCGGTAATTTGTCTTTTCAGAAGTTATGGCGTGTTTTAACGGTTGTAATGTCACTTTTAAGTAATTCATTTACCAAAGAAAGTTGTAAATTAATAAAACTGTTTAAATTTTTACTCCATGTTTCATAAATTTCTTAGAAAACAAATAAACTTGCCGTTACCACAATTAAGGAAATCAATTTAACCAAGGCGGTATTGTTGACTGAATGCGGAGAAGAATAGATTACAATTGTTGATGGGACATGATGTAATGAAAGAGTACAAAAGCCTAGGACAGATGAGCTCCTAAGTCAATGTTGATCTTCGCACCATACTTGGCTCTCTCATAACTCATGTCATTCACTGCGGATTGATTTTCGTATTTTAATGGTTATCCTATTCAATGTTTAAGTGTTTTTAGTTTACAGTGTTAATGGTTTAGATTTTTAACTATGATCGTAAATTGGCCCCGCAGATCAAACTGAAAACAGAATATTTGACAAATTGTTATTCGAGTTGTATTGACTTAAATGAATAATGACATTGCTGTCAAAACATTGCAATAGGCTTTGTTCTCTAACTCGTTTGGGACTAATTTAGCAACAACCTCAATGAACACATATTTTTTAACGATTTTTTGTATAAACTTTAAAATTAAGTGGTCTAAAAATATAGTTCACGATGTGTTTGTTTAACTCCGCAATTTGAAACAAACTTGTGTACTCGAATTGAAGTTGAAGTTCAAAAAGAAAAATATAATGATAGGAATTGTAAGGTGTTGTAAGTTTTCCAACGAGTGAACTCTCCAATCGAGACCATATCACGTAGACGTTTGAAACAATATAGCATTTGTTCACACCTGTCCTAAGTCAGGAACCTGAAATTCAATGTTTTTTAGTTTGTTGATGTGGTTCATAAGTGTTATTTGTTTCGTTTTTATATATATATTAGAAAGTTGGTTTTCGTGTATGAATGGTTTTATACTAGTCGTTTTTGGGGCCCTTTATAGCTTGCTGTTAGGTATGATCCAGGGTCCATATTGCAGACCGTACTATGACAGTCTATAATGGTTTACTTTTACAAATGATGACTTGGAATGAGAGCTATCTCATGGGCACTCATACCACTTCTTCTTATATCTATAGAATAATACTCATATATTTTCTATCTGCAAATGCAAGAATACATTTTAATGAATTTAGGAGATTTGTTTAGGCAACCACTCCAGTGTATAGTGCTTTCTTTCAGGTTATATGATTGCTTTGATTTATAACAGAACTAAGTTGAAACGTTATTATGAAGTCTCTTATCAGTGTATTGTGCATTGAATATCGTTTTATGATACCTGATTTCTGATGAATATGTGTTACTATGCAAACAAACACTGAGTTTTAAAGTAAAGTGTCAACTGAATAAAAAAAAATTATACTATTTATCTGTAAATGGCGGAAATGAAATGTTTATTTTTAGCGCAAATGAAATATGGTTTCTGGCCCAAATGACAGTTTTTTTACGCAAATAAAATGCTAACTGGAGCAAAAGCAAAGCACCGATTTAAGATATGGTATATAAGTGTAGAAATGATTTAAATTGCTCAAGTTAAATAATTTAATCCATAAAGCTGACACAGAGTTCAGCCTGAACAGTTCCCTTTTCAACAACCAGGTTTTTTTTTAAATAGCTTTGATGAAATTGACTTTGCATAAGTAAATTGCTTTTTTTTTGTTTCTTCTGTTCACATAAGCAGATAAGCAGTTTGGATACGATGCTTAAAAATTACATTATAACAGTAAACTCAATCTGTTTGGAAAATATTCTTTGCACAAAAAAATAAATATATATAGAAAGTGGCCTTTGAACCAGCGAGTAAAGAGATGCGCTTACGAATTAGCGAATATGGTAGAAGCAAAGACATTTTTACATTCAACTGCCACTTTTACCTTTTTCGGTGTACCTCCTGGCCCCTTTAAAATCCCGAATCAGCCTTTGAACATCGATGTTATTTAACTGTCCCAACAATTTTTAAGATATCCATAGACATTATACTTTTCTGAACTTTTCCATAGGAGAAAATTGCTCTTTTATGAAATTGTCATATATGTTGTTACATCGGCACCTTGAAAAAATCCAATTCAATCCGGTGCATTCTTGGAGCCGTCTTAGACTTGCATTTAGGTTCGAGCATTGAGCAGCACTGTATTGAGGGAATCACATGCCTTAAGATAAAGAACAGTATTATAAAAGCAATGTTCATTTGCTTTTGGGTTTTTACGTCATATTCCCTTTTCTATTATAATTTGTGTACAGTTCAATCAGACAACATGATAGAATTACTGTACATTGATCTTTATCAAGGTTAGTATTTGGCATTGGCACGGCCTATTTCAAATGAAAAGAAAATCGGAACCCATTGCAAATTAACAGCACGTATAGTGAGTGGATTATCGCATTATAGTTAAAGTCTTTCTCCCCGGGATTTCAAACAGAATATCGGTATACATGTTTGGGTACACTTGTCTTTTGTTGACCACCATTTGTTGACAAATTAATGTCTTGTTCGGTTTTTATTGCTGCTGTTGGTTGTCTCATTGATATTTACCCCATATCTACGTTCAATTATTGAAAATGCAAGTGGTTGGCAAAATATCTCTATGTACCTCATTTAAAATATGTTGATAAATCCTTGCAGTTATTTAGAAAATATTTGAGAAGGTCACATGTATCTGAACTATAACAGACTATTGCCACATCACACAGTTTGTTTGTATGTCTAACCATATGTCGACTTATATGTAATTTTGTGTTAGAAAAAAGGTTTCATTTAGAAGGAGAGATTGTGTATGCTATAGGTATGCGTAGTTCATGGGTAATGTGTATAGAATTTATATGGTTTTATGATACCTTATGTGATATAGTTTTTTTTTTATTGCAGTTTGCTATATATCTAGACTAGAAATGAAAATAAGTTCCCTGATTCAATTCAGTGCAGAGAAATTTTGACTTATATAATATGTCTTCAACCTTTTTTTATAAAAGATTTTATGTCCATTCCAACTAAAATGGTTTTATTAAAACTGATTACTGCTATCACAGATGACATGCTAGTTGCCCTATAGATATTTATGAATAACTGTAGAAAAATCGTAAATAACTGTATAATTTACGCTTAATCTATATCACATAAATTGAACATAATAACGTAAATTACTATGGATATCTCTCTTGCATTGGGAAATCGTGTGTAAAACTGAATTATTCTCCAAAAATTATAGTCTTTCGATTTTAAAAATGGAGTCAATTTGTGATGAGGTGAATGAATGGAATTAAAGTTCAATGAACACGAACAAAAAGCTTTACTACCGGTCTGTATTGAAAATTTTGTCGATATTTTTAAAAACCTAAATTTACATTTTAATCTTAACGTTACCTAGAGAAAGCAAGCCCGCCAAAATGTGAGTGGAGTATGTTTGTCAAATGCGTTTGTTTACAACTAAGAGAAGAAATTTGATACATTCGTGTTGATCTTGATTTCATGCTCTGCATGTGTCTGGGAACTTTCTTATCATCAAATTGTATGTGAACTTTCTTTATTTATCAAAATCTTTCTACGTATAAATTATAACAGTGTATTTTTATTCAAATAAATGGATTTTTAAAATGGATTATAACATTTTCTTTAAGTTTGAACAAGTACTTGTGGTGAAGGGTTCTTAAAGAATTGAGATCAAATACCATCATCAAAAACACATGGATCCTACAGAACTAACGGAAGTAAGTACTTTTCTACTAAAGTCAACAACTTACATGACTTACTAACATCAATCTCTCAGTAACTACAGTTTCAATTTGAGATTGTATGGCAAATTTAGCAACGTGGCTCAAGAAAATCCGAAAGTAATTGAATTAAAAGCATGTTAAATCCTGATCTGTTCCCTCAAGTCTGTTCCATTTGTACATGTAGACGTGTAAATAACCACTTCCCCCCAAAATTATACACTGTTGTTTATTTTTAAAATCAGAAAAAGGACACTATCGGATAGTGAAGTTACATAAGTCTCCCTTTGTTATGTATTCGCTTTTTCTTCGTCGAAATAACAAGGGCGTTTATACTAATCATTGTAAATTACTTTTCAATGAAAATTTAAACACTTTCTCTCCTTTGAAACCGCAAAATTGACATCATCAAGTTTGCTTGGGGATATTTTCTCTAGGAATACATTTTTTTGTGTATTGTCATATTCAACACCAAAAGAGATCAAACTTACTAAGAAACTAAAGGGAACATCTTAATCTGAAAGGAGTACAAGTCAAAATCCCAAATTATAAAACTACTTGAGATGGGTGATGTAACAACATCCTACAGAAACTGGTTCATACAGTTTGAGCGTCATCATTTTAACATCCGCCACATGTGAATATTTCAAATGTCATTCAATTATTGAAACAGGCTTGGACAATTTGTCCGATTTGAAACAAAATTATGTATGATAGTGTTAAATGATCGGAAAGAATAACAATAAGTATTTAATCTGTGTTTGGATATAGAGATTATATAAGTTATTATAACCTGGTCAGTCAAAAGTGGTCAGTTCTATCTAAACCATGTAAATCCCCCAGGCAATATAAGTATTTGGAGGGGAAATTGATTGAGATTGTTTACCATCAAATGGGAGAATTTATTTTGAAATCAGTGTTCTTTGTGAAATAATTGTAAAAATGAAACGGAAATATGATGTTCGAAAACATGGGATTGCTTTGCACAAAGTGGTGAGTTTTCTTTTCCTTAATTCTTTACATATGACATAATATAAATTGCACATTTTTAACATGACGTCTATTTTTTGAATATCTATGGCGTAGAAGTATGCAATGTGGTTTTCTCTGCGTAAGGAAATGATCATTGATCTTTGACTTTTTTTAGGAAATATTTTAAAAACTTATAATTTATTCTGAAGTGATTTGAAGAAACTTGATGGTCTATGATGTTTACATAAACATTATGAAATGTACATAGTTCAGAGCGCTACAGGCGGTAATACAACTTATACAAACAGTTCCAGGCAAAGTGATTATATCTTGTGTGTAGAGGGACTGTTTCATTATGAAAATTAAATAATGAATTTGTAATGTGATATTCTATGACTTCATATTGTGGCAGTTGAAAGGAAACATTCTTATGGAAGGAAGGAATGTGACATTCAAACGTTGGTTTTTGTTGCATCAGTCCAAATGAAAATGCAAGGACGCCCTGCCGAAATGATTTTAAAAACATGTGTTAAATACGACAACTAGGAAGAGATGAATAAACCTAAATCCTCTCCACTTGATATTGTATTATTTTCACATGATTTTACGAGTAGTTAACTCGGAAGCATGTTAAGTTTCTGGTAATTTGAGATTAATGAAAACGAACCTTTAGTTATTCTGTTTTTTAAAGACAGACCTTTTTCATCATATTCATTTATTCAAATTTCTGCTTTGTTCTTCATTTCATTAAACGTATTCTGTATTAAACTGGAAATGAATACATGATAAAATCAATAATAATTTACCCTGGACAAACGTGTCATTATAGTCCTATCTGATAATAGACCTATAAATGAACAACTTATTAAATACAGAGTGATTATAAAAATCTGTGATCATATTATACAGATGATAATTCTCAAAATTGGTAAAGAATGCAATAATTGTAAAAGTAATTTGTTGTAGAGTTACGCCTTTTAGAGATAACGACTTGGAACAAATTTAATTTTAACATGTTCACGTTAAATAATCAAAAATATCGTTCCTCGTCTATCAATTTTGTTGATTTTTTTCATAAAGACATTGAATTTAATTTCCAGCTTGTTCGATTGCATTGCAACAAAACGTGAGAATAATATTTAATTTGACAAGAAATGTCGTTGTCTCAATCTATATATTTACATTTAGCCAAAGCTTTCACGAGGCCAAAACCTTGGTTGACATTTTGCAAATGAAATTTTGCCAAATAATCAATCAAATTTTCGTTTCCATACACTTGATAAGCAGCGATCCGCTATACAATTACACGATGTGACTGCTTAAGCGAACAAGGTTCAGAGAAGATTGCTCAAACATAGCTTACTGAAGAAATGAACATAACGGACCTAAATGGAACTTCATTAACTAAAATGAAACTGGCGAAAGATCGTTGATGACCAAGTCTTTGTATTTGGGTTAGTCATGTCAGCTGTTACGAGTAGCTTGTCAACTAAATAGATGCGTTATTAACAATTTATCGAATCGACTTCTACAATAAAAGACGAGTTAAGTGTTACTAAAAAGCTACATTTAATGTTCTCTCTATTATTTGATTACGACTAAATCATTTCCATCGCAAAAACTGTGTAGATTTTAATAATCTCATGAAGTTGTTACAATTAGTAAAATACGATGAGTAGACGATTTCCATCTCGAAATCGGTTAATACCTTTAAAGTACAAATATATAATATATGATCTTCATTGGGATGAAATATTTGTTTCTGTCTTTGCTAAGGAAGCATTAATGCCATGATGCCCGTTGTTAACATATGTAGTTATGTAACACATTTTGGGGATAATAAGAAATTATGTTATAAATGCATTTTGAGGATAATTGATCAGTTAAGCGGTTAACTTAAACAACACTATATTGCTTATCTTCCTATTTATAACGTATCCTGGATGATAACCCATGTTTGAAATTTAGTTGCGGTACCTGGGTAAAAGTTGTTCCAAAGTATGATTAGTCCAAGGTGGTTGTATGACCTCTCTGGGTTAATCATACCAGCAGGTGCACGAGGTGGAGATTCCAACTAAATTTATCGGAAGTAGTACAGAAAAGCGACAAATTTAATCTGATATCCCTGGATACTCAGATGGTAATCTTTGTGGTTGTATTGTATTGATGGATGGGATGGGTGATAACGTGATAAATTCTGCACCAATTTGATTGATCGACTGTAGTCCATCGCACTTGTGTAACAAGATTTCGATTGAAAATTCTAGATTGAAAATTTCATAAGCATATGTTTTATTAACTTCAAATGAAATAGTAAAAAAAGGTTAAACACTTTCTGCAGAAAATCAATAAAAAGTTGTATGCAAAAACAATAATAAGAATGTAATTTGACGAAATGCGCTTTTTGAGACATTTAATGAATAGTCTCTTAATTATCGTTTTTTGAAATCACTGTTTTTTATTAGCAAGAGTCATCATATTGACAAATTGAGACACAATTGACAAGGGTTAACAGATGGCTTTATGTATTTTAGTATGTTTACTAATGTATAAACCTCTTCACTACTTCCGTTCTGAGCTATTACCCAGCAAACTGTAAGTGCTCGTTTAACGATTTCGTTCTAACCACTGTCTAGAATGCTGTTTTTACTGCTCCAGTTAATATAAATACATCCATCTATTTTGTAATTTTGTAATATACGTGTTATGCAAACTGTTTTCATTCTAATTACAGAGAACTTGTCTAATTTTTTTATAGCAGAAATGTAAAAATTGTCACGCCAAAAAATGTAATAGAAAACAAGTTTAAAACATCATTTCGTGAAAAAAGGACAATTTATACAGAAATACGAAGACATATATAGCAATGGCTTAACCAATATTCAAAGCGCTTTGGTAGGAAACACCACGCACATTCAGAGTTAAAATATGGATTGATTGATTGGTGACATATAAACGTCCAGTGACAAATGTCACTGCTATGCATATTCAGGATGAGTCTAAACTTTAACAACAATTCAGTCGGTAATGTACAAACTCACAATTTGAAAGTCAACAGAAAGACATATATCTCGGGTTAAACACATTCATATGACTCCAAACCGACCAGTTTTTGCTTTGTCTTCTAATGCCACATCCTTAGCGGAGAAGCAGCATGTGCCAATTTTAGAGTGTTTTAAGCAAACCTTTGACAGAACCTACGAACTCCTGCACTTGAACGGTATGAAGAGAACACCTAGACGGTTTCAAAAATCGGAATGTATGCAATCATGTGGAAAATATATGTAAAATAACATCGAAAGAATAGCCATTACAATCGAATTTAAGTTTTTAGTTTAGGACAAAGAAAATTAGCTTTGCAAAGTATTGAATCACTTATAGGCTGAGAGGCTTACAGCTCACCAGGAGTGCTATCGACACGTTAAGGACAAAAAGAGCCAAGATGATCAACTAAGCCAAGCTTTGTCTATATTTTTCTTAAGAACTACTAAAAATAATGCATCATCAGAGAATGCATGATATAAAAAAAATTATTCGAAAAGCATTAACCTCTAGGAAAGGAAGATTGGTACTCTAGAGGACAAATAGTCACGAAATTAACGAAGATTTGAAAAAATGTATCCGGACTTAGCCACACCTAGTTAAAACACGTTATTTTAATTATTTTATCCAGATCCTTAAAACGAATTTGAAATCCGTTTCCTGCGATCACGTCAGGATTTGTAACACTGCTGAAATTCTGTCGCTCCATTTCACATTACAGGCAGATTTGAAATAAGATTAACTAGGTCTTAAATAAAGTTTCCGCAGAAAACGTCTTTCCATGAAAAGACATTTAAACAATTGTCATGCGAACATATTTCGTTTGCTTAAGAAAAATATCTTTGTATTGATGTTGACAAGGTTTTTCCATTAAATTTAATTCTGGTGACTACGACTACTGAACCTCGTACCAAATCCCTTCTAAGTATTTCCGGTAAATGTTCGGTATCATAGTAACACATCGACAGGCTTTGTGATTGACATTTAATCCTCTTAGTGAAGGAAAACATGAAGTTTTCTGTAAACAAAAAAAAAAAATCTTATTCAGTCAGATTGATACAAATAATATTTTTGTATTATTTAATAAATCGCGTTTTCCAAATGACCTGAGTAACTAGATTTTAGATTATGAAAGAAACCTGCGACATTTCATCACACAGGTACAATTATGTTAGTTACAGGTAATAGCGGAAATCATTTGTATTTCATTGTCATCTTAAATTGCAAAGGTGTGCACTTAAGGTGGGGCTTACACATTATAAAATCATTTACAAAATACTTTGAATACCTGTGTGCAAATATGAACTTTTGAATCCTATAGGCAGTGTGAGTTTTTTCGTTTTCAATACGAAAATTTAATATCAATAAATATTTTGTGTATTAAAATCTTATTTCACTGTTGTACTTAATCTTGAATTATACCATATCCGAGGAGGCTGTACATAGGTCACACCATCCTGTGCGTGATCAACGTTAATTGGTCATATGTTAAGAGGCCAAATCATAGTGTAATTGCTTAATCATTTATGAAGACACATCCGTTTCTATTTTCAGCCATTAAAGAAATCTTTATCTAACAGTGCAGACAACAGCATAAACCACCATAAAAAGCAACGACTTTATATGGACAGTTCTACACACAGGGCAATACCAAGAAAAAGAAACAGGAGAAACAACTCTAACTCTGATCGATGTGTTAATCAACTTGTTGGACTTTTACATTGTTATAATGTTTTCCTTCTTGTAAGTCTTTTTCGTTGTATTCACTTGTAGTGACATGTTTAGGGGGCGTAGATGGTATACCCTTCCCTTTTATCGCAAACAAAAATATTGTTTTCACGATATAAGTAAATTTCTAGTATCATATTGTCCCACTTTTTCCTGACTCCATCCGCATGGCGTTATATATATATATATATAATCCAGGATAACGCCCCCTCCTTTATAATCCTGGATCCGTCCCTGACTTGCCACACCTTATATGTATGCTTCAATGCCTTACAATAACGTTAACTGTCCCCTTTTATAACCTATACGTTGTGAATTTATGATCAAGCGGTTCTTATAGTCAGATTTTGATTTGTTTGTCTTAAGTGAATAATTACGATTTTTGTTGATTATCATTGTTGCAGTTACTATACATATCTTAAATTAGATATTTTTCGAGAATCTTGGTAAAATGTTTAATCTTTTATATTTTAAAGAATAGTCATTGAAATGACATTTAACGTAATTTAACGTTGATGTTGATTTTTTTTTATTTCACGGAGATTTAGTCAGTTTGATTGTAATTGTATTTACTTCAGACAGTGACGAACTTCAGTGGTCTTGATCCATTTAACTTTTGAAATAGGAATCAATTTTATGTCTTCTTAGAAAAAGTTTAAAGTATAAACAAGAGTTAAATTTTCTAGTCAATTCTTCAATACAATTACTGCTAGCAAAACACTACAGTAAGCACAGATACAAATAATGGGCGAGACATATTCATTTATAAATGTTTAGTATTGAGATTTATTTCTTATGAGAACGCAGAAGAGCAGAAATGAATGCAATACTAGTATATCTTTATCATCTACAGAAACTTTGAGGTCTGAAGTTTTCCATGAACTGGCTAATTTCCGTTGTGCGTGGTCTCTTTTAAAAAGTTCAATTGCTTTAATTATTTTAGTGGTTTGTTGATCTTTGCAGGTAATATAAGTAATAACTCAAGCATATTTTCATACAGAATCAGCGGAAGTCTGGAAGGGACATTGATCTCATTGTATGGTACTTTTTGATCAACATTAAATTTTCATGTTCATGTTGTATCTTCAGTTAGTATGAGTAATAGACGACCTATATTTCATTTGAACTGTAAAATCATTCCTGGCTGAAAAAAAGTTCACCTCACCATAACCTCATGTTATCATCATTTAATTTTCATGATTTTGGTCAGTTTTACAATGATTATGATTTTGGTCAGTTTTACAATGATTATGATTTTGGTCAGTTTTACAATGATTATGATTTTGGTCAGTTTTACAATGATTATGATTTTTCAGTTTTACAATGATCATGATTTTAGTCAGTTTTACAATGATCATGATTTTGGTCAGTTTTACAATGATCATGATTTTGGTCAGTTTTACAATGATTACGATTTTTCAGTTTTACAGTGATCATGATTTTGGTCAGTTTTACAATGATTTTTGGTCAGTTTTACAATGATCATGATTTTGGTCAGTTTTACAATGATTATGAGTAAAAATTGAAAACAACACTTTGTAAATGTCATGCTTTTCTTCATTTACCGTCACCGTTATAACTGTTATTGTATTGGTCCGATTCATTACAATATATACATGTCTGTATGTCTGTACATGTCTGTATGTATGACAACGACATTTGACATTACATTGGCATTTGTTTAGGAAAGTTAAGTGTTTGTAATTACGGTCGGTTATCTATCGGTCATTACGAGTAATAGGTCAACTTCATTTTGTGAAGTGAAAATCATGACCTTAGTATAGGATAATTTTAACATGACCTGGACTAAATTCCAAAGTTCATTGAACAAAGTTATTTTATCGTGATGAAACCATCGTCGCTGTACTTTTGGTGAAATACACATCGATCTGCACTACAGAAACACATGACATTGACATCAATTTCATTTTTATCTTAATTTCAATATCTTCATAATTATGTGATTTTTGTAGTAAAGCTCATCTTTTGACCTACAAGAGTACATGATATACGAGTGCTAATGAGATAACTTGCAATACAATGTATAAAAAATTAATGGTCAAAGTATGGCCTTCAACTACGATCCTTGGCTCACACTTAAAAGTAAACCATAAAGGGCAAACAAAAATACTAGAGTAAAACAATTATAATAACAAAACCAAAGGTGTAATCTACATGATCTGTATAAAAAACAAAAAACCCATGTATTTCTACACCACAAAAAGTTGAAGCTAATGTGTATGCTTGTATTTTCACTAAAATCTAACCAAATCCAATTACAAAACATATATCAATTAAACTTTCTATTCAAGTATGACCTAATTGATAAAGATTTTGCGTTAATCAACGGTTTATCAGCATGTAATATACCAACGACGCATTTCGAGCGATTTATCTAACAGTTCTCATTAAATACTTGCATCTATTTGCATAATAGAAACTACATATTTCCCCAAATATAAAGACTCTCATTATAAAGTATTTGGAATAATAATTGGTCTCTGTGTAAAATACAATGAAGTGTAATTTGCTGTAATGAGTTTATTGAGCGATGGATTCTCATCGCTATGTTTAGTCACGTCCCGAGGAACTTCTTTTGAAACGAATTTACATGTCATTTCCCTCGCCAACTTCTCAGATCAGCTTATGCGAATTTCATTGCCATATCTGAAGTGCATTTGAACTTACTGGTGACATTGAAAGTGGATCTTAAATTTTTTTAACCTAGGCTCAGTGGAATAAATTTAGATACTGCTAAGTTTAAATGTTATATTTTTAAACGGAACCCAGAGTTTAGAATATAGAAAAGCTGGACAAATTTTGTCCTGAATACAAGTATCTATATATCTTTTTGTCTATCTGTTTTGAATTTTAAATTGTTTTATCGTTAAAACGGAAATTGTTAAAGCAATAAGTATTATTTTGAATCATTTAACTTTATCTAAATTCTGTGAAGAAATTGTCGAGAAATCGCAGTTTAAACAAAAAGGCATATTTTGGCCGCTTTTTGCATTCATTCTATACATTCATAAACCTATTTCACAAAATTTTACTTGACTGCATCTCTGGAAGATAAAAGCTTCACATATTATTTTCAATATCTTCCAAATTACATTTACTTTGCCTGAACTGAATTCTTTGTTCAAACTGCGTTATATAATCTTTTATAATTTAGTCTGCTCTTTAAACTTCATAGAAACGATAAAAATATAAAACTATATGTTAATGCAATATATGAATGATTAAGTAAGATGAGTTATGTCACTAAGTCCTGACACTTGAGAAGTTTCCAAAACGGGATAAAAGATAGCGGTGACTGCCATCATAATTTGATGATCTGCAAGGAAGAGATATCGGACCCTAATACTGATTAATGCATTGTCAACAGATGCCTTCGTTACCCTAACATTACAAATTTGTCTTCAAAAACACATTTTTGTTGATATATCGATATGGTGAATAATCACACATCACCTAAAATTACATTTTGTTGAATCCCCTAATATCAAGTTTGCCCATAGACATTAAATCATGTGATTTATCAAGTGGACTTTGTTCGGAGTATTGTCTATAAGGCTGTATTTCTGACAGAAAGGCATTGTATCATTGAATTTCAATTGATGAATTAATGCAATAAGCAGGAACCCTGGCAGGAGAAACAAATAGCATCTCGCAAGCAGATTGATTCACTTAAGACATTGTTATACAATCCTTCCAGTATTTGATAGGAAAATAGAGAAAATTGTATATATTTGAATACGGTAATAGAATGGAAAACCTCAGTCTGGAAGCAAACATGTCATACAGTTAACGTAAAAACAAATATTTATTTTTCAACATTGTTTCAAAACAACGTAAAATCTGAATCCAGGATTATTTTTTTTTTAAAAACACTGCAAATATCACTTTTTTTAATTATAATATTAAGTCTATAGTATAGCAGAAGATCAATCTGAAAATAATCGAGTTCTTCTCTTATTTCATAACTAAAAAAGAACAGAAACACTATAATTCTCATCCTTATTCTGTTTGCTATAAGAACTAACATAACAATACATACAAATGTGTTCAGTGCAAAAACTTGTGCAACCAATAACCATAGTTATAACATGTATAACGGAAATGACAACAAAAAAGTAAAAGATAAATAATACATGTATTATAAATGAATGTATGTGCGACTTTGCGTATAGTATTCAAATGATAAACAGAACGACATTAAAATGATAAAATTGAGAATGGAAATGGGGAATGTGTCAAAGAGACAACAGACCGAACAAAGGGCAGAAAATAGCAGAGGGTTACCAATTGGTCTTCAACACAGCGGGGAAATTCCGCACCCTGATATTTTTATACCATATTATTAATCTTCTCTTCTACAATACCATAAAGAATACACAAGGGGAGGGGGGAATGATCGTACAATCCAGACAAAACATTGACATGAAATATTAAAAAAGTAGTTTTGAATCACAGGAAATTACATGAAGACTAGCAGACATTAAAGAAATGTTATACAGCTATGGATGTACGTCAATGACATAAATAGTGTATATTAAGATTGCTCATGCTTTCTGTGATTTATGATCGAAATTTTTGGGAAAGAGGTTAGCTAAATATTACTGCTCCAACGGATCCGATGTCATAAAGGCAATATCCTCGTTAGTGCCAAGTTTACAAAAAAAGTTGGGGAAAAACTACTTCTACCAAATCTTTAGCTGAAGCGCGCCTCTAGTGCGGGATTTTCTCGCTGTATTGAAAACCCATTGGTGGCCTTCGGCTGTTTTCTGCTCTTTAGTCGTGGTTGTTGTCTTTTGACACATTCCCCAGTTTCCATTCTCAATTTTACTTAGTATAAATTGTATATATCTTTATCCTTTCAGATACTTGGAGCGGGTGTTTTAGGATTAGGAATATGGATGCTGGTCAAAGATTACAGTACAAGGGAGATAGCAGCGATCGTAGATTCTCGTCTGTTCGAGTATGTGACGTATGCGTTAGTGGCAGGTGGTGGCACTGTGGCTATTCTTGCCTTCTGTGGTTGCTGTGGTACTATGAGACAGGATAAATATGTCCTCGGATTTGTGAGTACTTACATTCGTCAATTTTATAATTGAAATTAATTCGAAACCCGACAAATTAAAGAAATGTAAAGTTTTAAAGAACCACTAGAAGTTTAAAAATAATACCTTTATCACTATAGTAATTACTAGTATATGTATGTACAAATGAACAGGAAAAAGAAGAAAATGATACATGGCCAACAGACAGCAGCGTCAGTAACTGATAATAAACTGAATGTTCTTTACATATAATTATCAACATTTTCCTTTGTCCAGATTTCAGTAATTGAACAATGTACTATCTATTTACAGTATGGAACAGTTTTATTTATGGTGCTAGGTGTGCTTGTCGGAGGCAGTGTAATTGGTATTATTTTCAGAACAAAAGTAAGTGTAATGTTCAAATAATTAGTATTGTATACATATTTGCAACTTTGTCACAAGTTTATTTCAGATCGTGAGATTTTTCTTTTTACTGATTTATTACAAAAACGAACCAACGGGTCTAGCGAAAAAGTAATAACTATTTCTTTTTTGGTGTTAGAGTAATAGTCACACGAAACTCCCTAATTCATTATTGCATAAGTATATATAATCTCAATCATTCGAAAGAAAAGATGTGGTTAGTTTTCTATATTCCATTGCGGAATTTTGTTATTGTTTTTTTCAGCAAAAAATAATTACAAAATGTAAACAAAAATCACAAAATGTAGTTTGTAAACAAGCGACGGTGATTTGTACTTTTTACCATTAAAAAAAACCATATAAACAACATTTTGACAAATAACCTCTCGTATCACCTTAAGGCATCACTATATACTTATTAATATATTTTTTTTTTTTTTTAGATAACCGAAGGAATGAAGAGAAGATTCGAGGATACTTTAGAATATAATTATAATGTTGATATAATAAAAAATTCAGAAAACAGACTTTTAACAGATGCGTGGGATGCAATGCAACGAACGGTAGGTTAATTGTCACGTTCAACATGGTCAAATTAGGAAATAAGAAAACATAGGTATTGTCGATGGAGGCAGACATTTGATAGACTGCAGTCCAAAGTACAATCGCCAATGAGTGTGTACAAATTTATTCAAAACTGCATTTAGTTGACAAAAGTAATGTTTTATGAAATGAAACATTTCCATCCGAAATTTTGTGTGTTTTGAAATTATATATATAAAAAAAGACGAAGATCCATATCAGAAAACGTGCTTTTTGTTTTTGTTAATTTTTCAAAAAGAATTTCTGCTCATGAATTACTTTCCTGGATTTCTGTGCTTGTCTGGCAAAACAACCAACCGTTGGACATCAGAGTTAACTCGAACTAAAGCTAAATGTACATTAATATTTGATTTTGTTATTCAAAATGTACTTGATCTTTGATTTTGTATTGCAGCTAGAATGTTGTGGTCCGCATGGTAATATTACATCACGCTATTCCTGGGCTTTTTACAAAGGAAGAACTGCTTGGTACTTAAAACGGCCTAGTCAAAAGAGTAAGTTTATAACTCAATATGAATGGAAATTGAATATTGGTAAACGTTGTTATAAAAGTAACAGTATAGATAAAAAGACACCTACTTGTCATACATGAAATTAAAGGTACTATATGTGTTAAAAATTAAAAAAAAAGCAGGTCCTTTCATTAAGCATCAGTTTTAACTTTAAATTTGTTTTTGTGACCTTGTTTAGCCGCGTCACAGTCACATGTGATTTGATTAAACATTTATTTATTAAGATATGAAAATGTTTGAGCAACAGGCACAGCCTATAAAAGCTCTCTCCATATAGTTACATGTGGATAAGTATCGCATTACCATTCCGGTGCACGGTTTTTTGGTCCGGTTCCTGGTGCTTAGTTTTCTATGTGATGTAATGTTGACTTGCTTGTCTTTTTGTTGTTGCTATAGCTTTGTGAATTGCTTTCCGACTTATGAATTTTGATTGTCTGCTTGTTATCCTCTGCCTTTTACAGATTTTGCGTCCATCTTTAAAGCCCGTACGTACCATGGTCTGTTCATCTCTATTTATTCTGTCTGTAGTTTCTATTATGATAATTGTTTCACTATATCTCAAATGTTTATCAGGATATATTTACACCTTTTACAATTGTTATATTGTATTCCTAAACACATTTATAATATATTATATTTTTTTTTCTCTTTCAAGTGTTTCCTTTTGTACCAGAGAGTTGTTGTCATCCAGGGTGGCCTTCCCACGACTGTCAGGGTATAAATAGTGAATATGATGGTGTTCCCGTAAAGGGACCAGACCCAAGTGTCCATGGTAATCCTGCATTATATACGAATGTAAGTTTATCACGGTATATGAAAATGTTTTCGTATTGATGAATGAAAGTTTTTAATTCGGTTTGATAATAACTAGTTACCCGGCCGTTTATATAAAATAGAATTGGTCAATAGTAATGCAATTTGTAGAATATTAAAATTAGAAAAAAGAATCAAATTCACCACTCAATATCAATACAAAAACATTTGACTATTTCATTGGGATAAATAAAGTAAACATATCAAAAATATTAACTTTTAGATTACTCAGGGACTTTCAATTCTAAAAAAAGTCCATGGATTACTAAACATTCAGTCGTGACTTTTGCAAGAAACCCAAACACTAAAAAAACATGTTAAAACATAATGAGATGTGGTTAAAATGCCAATGACACAATTTTTCACCAGAGTTCAAATAAAGTTAATGTAAGCAATTATATGCTATTAAAGTTGTTTCATTTCCGGTAAGAACATGAAGAATAACACTAATCTAATCGTTCTTTATTTGGCCTTTTTAATTTTTTTTTTATTGGAGCGTCACTGATAAGTCTTTAGTAGACGAAAAACGCGTCTGGCGTAAATACATTTTTTCAATCCTCATATCTAGGATGAGTTTGTTTACAGCATTGATAAATTGATACATACATGTCTGTTTAGTTAACACATCAATGTAAATATAACGGAAATTGATGAGACTGTCATCAAAGTGAGAGGGTTAGCACAGTACCCTATAAAACCAGGTTTAATCGACCATTTTCTACATTTGAAAATGCCTGTACCAAGTCAGGAATATGACAGTTCTTGTCCATTCGTTTTTGATGCGTTTTGTTATTTGATATTGCCATGTGATTATGGACTTTCCGAATTGATTTTCCTCTAAGTTCAGTATTTTTGTGATTTTACTTTTTATACATGCATGTTTTACTCTGATACTATTCAGATTTTATAATTCTTTAGATACATACTGATTATCAAAGATTCTTTAATTAAAACTATTAATGTTGTATTTCAGGGTTGCTATGACAAAGCTATTCAATATTTAGAAAAGCATAGTCTTTACATTGCAATAGTAGCAGGCGCAGTTCCAGTATTTCTGGTAGGTGGTTTTGTAAACGAAATAATTCCTACAGTATATCATTCTATATAACAAGAAATAAAATTGAGATGGAAATGGGGAATGTGTCAAAGAGACAACAACCTGACCAAAGAGCAAACAACAGCCGAAGGCCAAAAACGGGTCTTCAAAAGAGCGAGAAACACAATGCTGACGAGTTGTTTTATTGTTCTTTTGGTTAAGTTCTATTCTGTTCTGTTCTGTTTTGTTTTGTTTTCCAATTTCGTTTATCGTATCACAGATTAATAGATTAAAGTATACTTTAAAAAAAAACCACAATAGTAATATAAGAACTGAGATTTTTTCCATATGGTTATCAATATGAAAATAAGATATGTGTTATGTTATAGCATGATTTTTAGCAAAAAGTAAAAGCACAACAATACTGAACTCAGGGAAAAATTCAAAACGGAAGTCCCTAATCGAAAGCTCAAACACACCAAACGAATGGATAACAACTGTCATATTCCTGACTTGGTACAGGCATTTTCTAATGTAGAAAATGGTTAATTAAACCTGGTTTTATAGCTAGCTAAACTTCTTATTTGTATGACAGTCGTGTAAAACTGTATTATATTGACAACGATGTGTGAACAAAAGTAGACATAATAGGTAAAAATGTCAAAAGATAGATACAGCAGTCAACATTGTGTTATAATCATAATCACTATAAAACAATAAAATATGTTTCAAAGAAGCACAAAAAGACATATACATGACAATGTACGTTTGCAAATATGAAAGAAAAGGATGCACATATTTACCAAAGCACAATAACACAATGACGGGATGTATAAGTACAGAGCCACGTCATATGTAACAAAGAAACACAAAAATGCAAATAGATAAAGCACATTATCAAAATGAAAAACAAGAATACAAAATTTGCACTATAGAACAATAACAATAGAAATTGCAAACAATATTCATAATTGTTCTATCATACTCTTCTTGTTCCTTGATTTTTATATTCAGAAGAAATTTTAAATCAACATTCCTATGTGTCATAATAAGAAAGTACCGAGCTACATTGGTATTATTTTATTTTGTTCTTAGATAAATAAAACAATGCATTCTATATAAATGATATACACATTATAATAAATTACTCTTTTTTTTTCTATTGTAGATAGCTGGTATTGTGATATCGTTTTATCTTTGTGCCAATGTAAATCCGGAAGATGAGGATGACGACGATGACGACGATGGACAAGAGGCGGAAGTATGAAGTTATACTCATGAATAAACAACTTCCGTCCGATTTCTTAAAATCCCTCTCAAAGTGCCATATATGGAGATGCATATGATAGACACGTGAGACAAAATACCAAAGACGACGTTTCCGGTCGAAGCTACTCTATTAAACTGTTAAGTCGAGGCTAGAAATTGTTGGGAATAACCCATACCACGTGACAATCGAAGACATTCAGCCCTTTCACTGTATTGTTGCATTTCAATAAGGAAATGCCTCAATAAAACTGTTTTAACGCGTTTCCCGTTTGGCGCAAAATTGCACGCACATTTAATATAGGGCATACAAAAATGCTTGATGACCACGTCACAGCGCTTTATCCGTTTATTTAGTCCCATCTCTTTACAGAATATTTTTGCATTACTGCTAATATACACTGTGAAGAATTGTTTATTCAAAACAGATGCAATCTTTAAATTGTAATTATCCTGTATTTTTCTTTTTCTTTTAACTCAATGTGACACGTAGAACAAGTGCAGGCCGTTTTTCATTTGAAAGAAAACGTCTCAGCATCAATTAGTATAATATAAAACATTTAAATTGATAAGTATATTACAATGTGTTATCGTTTAGGAGTTATCAATATATTTCTTTTAAAATTGTCAGTATATTTTAAACTACTTGTTCCTTTATATAAAGTTACTATATTAGCAAAATTGCCATTTTAGTCAAGTGATGTATTGCTTTGCTTTTACGATATGGATATATACATGGTACCTCATGAAAGGTTGTTATTGTACATGTATTTGTGCAATGTATAGTTGGAAAGTGTGAAAAGAATTTCGATATAACTTCAGTAAATAGTTTGCTTGTAGAATGCATGATTTATGAGTTATAGATAGCTTTAGTAGATACCCAAAGACAATTCTTGCTTTCTAAATGTAGTTCGAAGATTTATACATAAAAAAAACTCTAGAGTAAAAAGTTATGCAGTTATTGATGAAGCAAACACATTATTATGCCAAATTTTCATATGTAAATAATTTCATTTATATAAATATCACCGAAAACAGTTAGTTTAGATGAATCAAAACTTTTGTGCTATTAATTTTATAGTAGCGTTTCGAATTTCACAATTTTTAGAAAAGGCTTTACTTATTTTTTTAATTATATGAAATCCATTTTAACCAATAAATTAGTCATTGTATACTAAAATATTTAAGAGTGTACTATTTATTATGATTTCTATCTAATTTTAATATTAATCTGCATTTTTCATTGCATCATTTTAGTTATAAATTCGTTTTCAAATCGAGTTTTTCATATTTGCGAGTCAAATACAACTTTAAATATCAAATATATGATAAAAATGTGTATTTCTTTTATGGTTATAGAAATTGATTTTGTAAGAAGTGAATATTATTGTTTTGAAGTGAAATATTGAAAAGCAGCATTTTTTTATTACAATTCTGTGCAATAAAAGGAGTGAATGAATGAATGGTAGAATGTATTGTATGATTGATGCTTAAAAGTGATTTGTAATTCCTATGATGATTTTTCATGTTATGTAGTATTTCACAATATGTTTTACTGCATGTATTTTGAAATCAATGTGCAATGTTTATATCTGATGGGACCAATTGCCATTTTAACACATTTTAACATTATGTTACACGATTTTGGTTTTAAATGTTTTTTATCACATCATGTCGTTGGCATCAACATTTTATGTAGAGACTGGTTCCTATATTGATTGTTTTGTTATACTGTAATACAGTATTTTTTATTATTTTACTATTCTGTGTTTTTGTAAATAATTCTACAAGAAATATTAAATATTTTGTATTAGATGAGTTATATTACGACCTCTAGCAGTGTCCAAACATAATTTGGTATGGCAGACGCTCAACTCACCAGTGTTGCTCGAATAAAAAAACTAAGAAGACCAAATCAAAGTCATAAATTGATTGAGAGAAAATGAATCCGGGTTACAAACTAAAACCGAGGGAAACACATTAACAGGTAAATATCAAACCAAATAAAAAAAATCAAAGCGCATTGAAAACTAAAAAATTCCACAAAAAGTTTCGAATTCCACAATGTTTAAAAAATGCTTAACTTATTTTTTTTTTTTTAAATCTTTTTTTTAACTTTATGAAATCTTAAGATCAAAGACTGTGAAATCGTATTGCTAGTGAATTGAAACGTATGTATTTTGTATTGGTCAACCATTCGTGATAGTTGTCGTAAAATGTCTGTAGTATCGAATTCAGTCATTTTGTCCAATTACTCGTTTGGAACAATGTTTGTGTTTGAAGCATGGTCCTGTTAAAGTAAAAAAATGTAAACATGCGCGAGTGTTACATATCAATTGAGATGGAGCAGAATGTATGTTACTACTGGGAAATGTGAAGTTGACAATTGGAAAGTTGAAATCATCACGGAAGTCAAAGATTCTAAATTGAAATCGTCCATCTGTGCCAATATCGAGAAAATATGAAGATATTAACATACTTTTAATGTAAATATTATCGTTTTAACAAGATGACGACAGGGACTTTGTACTTTAACTACTATATCAGAATTCAGAATGTTCTACGAATACACATCTGTGGAAGTCCAAGAGGTTTTAGTTTATCAGTAACAAAGAATTGTGGTGTTGATTGATATTTGAATAGATACTAGAATTTAGAAACAACGTTTCCATGTGGTTTGTAGGGATATGCATGTAATTTTGGATGTCAAGTAGAGCAATAAATTTTATATTTTTGGGGTCCAATTCTAAGAAACAACCCACACCTGTTCATGATTTCCTGTTATGTGAGTGTTGTTGCGGTTTATGTTTGGTTTCCGAGGGAAATCAATTTCCATTACGATATATCTTAATATCTTAAAAAGTAGTGTATATAAAGTAAAAACAAGCAATATGAAACAGTTCTAACTTATATCACTGGTTAGATATTTGTTCACAGCGTAAATTAAATCTTAGAAAACAACATTGGGGTGATTATTTCTTAGTTCACCTACAAGAGTAAAAGGATGGAGAAAAATAAACTCATCATAGGTAAAGAAAGGCAACAGTAGTATACCGCTGTTCGAAACTCATAAAACTCATAGATACCAGGATTGACATTTTGTAGAAAGATACCAAAGGGTTAATCAAATTCAAAAGTCAAAGACAAACTCACATCAACATGGTACAATATGGAAAAAGTGACGGAAAGACAAGCGTCTACAAAGCACAACACGTAAAGCAAAAAGATGAGGAGCTAGAATTGACCTTAATCTGTTGGAAACTAAACAACAGAAAACGGTCTGAATTTTATGTAAGGCTTTAGCAACAGATATCATTACAACCTGAGCAGAGTTTAAAAAAATACCCAAGGAAAATTTAAAACGGAAAGTATCTTACAGCAGATTTCAGTCAGTATGTAGCTAATGGTAATATCTTTGGTTAGCTTGCTTGTTAGCTGAACCGTGAAGTCATTGTTAGGTAAGGTATACTATCCTCCTTTTAAAGTAGCTTAGTCCTACAGAGAGATATATTTTTTATCTGTTGGGCTAGTCTACTAGTAAAGGAGGGAAGTTTACCTTACCTAACAATGACTTCACGGTTCAGCTAACAAGCAAGCTAACCAAAGATATTACCATTAGCTACATACTGACTGAAATCTGCTGTAACAAAATAAAAACTATTAACACACCAAACAAATGGAAAACATTTGTCATATTCCTCACTTGGCACATACGTTTTCTTATATAGAAAATAGTGAGCAAAAACCTGATTTTATATCTAGATAAACCTCTCACTTGTTTGACATTAAATTCCATTTCATTCAAAATGGTACTAGTCAAAATTTGAAATAGTACAGAAAGCACAGGGTTTATGGGATGTTGCGATTACAGTTAACAAGATAACTATTAGATGGCTGTCGACAAAATTGCTGTTCTAGAAAACAATAGAACTGATGATAATTAATTTGAGCGGCAATGTTGGTAATCTAGTTTTTTTCTGAGCAGAATTATATAATAATAAGAAAATGATGTGGTATGATTTTTGATAAGACAACTACCCAGCAAAAAGAAATGAGTTATTTGTAAGATGTGTTTTCTTGAAAATTTGTCTTGCGTGCATACAAATTAACTTGAACAATGGTTGGCATGAATTAGTATTTATCCTATGAACAGTTATTTCCAATATCAGCTTGAACTATAAAGATTCCTTCCACCCTGCGCTGTATAATGTATTACAAATGGTATCAGCAAATTATTTGAACCTTTTGATGGAAGAATAATTTTTCAATACAATATATATATATTCCGAATTTGATAAATGATTCTTCAAAATATATGTGGTTTATATATAAAAAAAATGCAACAAAAATATTAAATATACAAATCTTAAATTGGAATTTAGATAAAGTGCGACATGCAACCATCATGATTTTTCATCAGATATCTTAGTTAACACTGCTACACAAGTTTTACCAACTTTTGCACATAAATGGTAAAAATGTATGTTTACGTTTTTAAATGAATTATTATCCTTTTGACGCATCTTTACAGTTTTTGAAAAAATGAGACCAAGCATTAGTTTTTCTTATCCAAATACAAAAAAATAATCCATATGTTTATACATAAATCCTCCTTCATCCTGCTTCATTCTAAGGATCTCAAAGGATTCCAAGAGAACTGAAAAAAAAAATGTCCCAATCAAAAGACATTGTTTTAGATAAACACTTTCTTTTTGTATTCATCTTCTTCTTTTTATTAAAGAAATAAATATCATTGCTTTTAGATTTTTGGTTTTTAATGCTTACTAACGTCTCATTTTATTCAGCCTTACGCATGTTTTGATTCAAGCGCCACTGAGTCTCATATGTACGAAAAGTTCATTTGGCGTATCAACGTTCAAGACTGGTACTTTTCTATTCTGTTCTAATAATTTTCGACATTATTTTTTTTAGGTTTAGTTCCACTGCAATGGTTGTGGTTCCTTAACTTTTATTTTTTCTGAAAGCTTGTAAATTGTATTCTTGATCAAAGAGTTCTTACTATCGTGTTTTTAACAAAAGTATCAGAATATCTTTACATGTCTATTGTAACATCCATTATTGTCCATTAATGAGTGTGCTGTGAACCTCCATTATAATATCACATTTCAGCACAAACAGTATATTCCATCTATGACCTAAATCTTCTGTTAAATTATACTATTCCTAAATTTCAAATCAATATAATAGTTTGGTTAAAACCATTATTTGCAGACTTGTTGCTATCAAGATGTAGTATTTTATTCTTAGTAAAAAAATAAAGCATTTTGATATAGATTTAAGCAATAAAGAAATGCGAAATGCGACAAATTTCCAACTTTCAACAAAAGAAAACGTATTTTTGTCGGACTGTAGTCTAATTCTCAGTTATGTTACTATGATATTTCAATGTGTTCTGTCATTGCACTTGAAAGTGATGAAATATTAAATATTTAACTCTACAAATTAATGCCGCAGCACTTTGAAGAAAATTTTCCAACATAATGGTTTACAAAGAAAAGAGAGTAATTCATATTAATATTAATCATAGGTAGACATCGTTAAATGGTGAATTATCTAACAGATAATGTGTTTAATTGATACATTGAATGGGTTCTCCATAGACTACTGACATCATAATGGAAACAACTTTGTTCGACAGCTTGTAGTTCTAATGCCGTCAAGCACTTTTGACATAAACACTTTCCTTATCATTTTCTTCACTTAATGTTTGTTTTAACTTTCTTCTCTCTGTTTTCCGATCTTTTCCGTTTGAATTTTGATAATCTGCAGTCATCTTTGCTCATGTCTGTTCTTTTGAAAATAATTTGAGAACTCTTAGTTTTTATTAAAGGGAGCTCCTTTGTTTTCTATCCGCAAAATATTAGATAGTGCCTCATTAATTTGGATAAGCGTAATGGGAAGGAATGTATATCGTAAATGTATAGTACTATATATATTTGATGTAAACTTTTATGCTTCGTTTTTTGTGCGTAATTGAAATCCTTATCTTCCCTTTTTATTTTCAAAGTACTTTTTAATAGCAAATTTATCTTGTTTTTAAACTTTGACAAAGCTCAACCAGACTGCGTTTCTTTTTTCTCATATCTGTCTGGATTATTAATAACGTATAGTATGGTATGTTTAAAACGTGTGCCATGTAGCAAATGTTATATTAAAACCCCGATCGTGTTTTTGTGATATGTTGGTACCACATGAAAATAAGTTAAACTATAAGGATGGCAATTTTACTATTATGTCTGTTTGTTTTGCTCACACATTGTTGTCAATATAATGGTTTTCTATACGACTGTCATACAAGTGAGAGTTTGACATAGCTATAAAAACAGGTTTAATCCACTATGTCCTACAAATGAAATATGGGCTGTTTTCCATTCGTTTGATGTTGTTGAGCTTTTGATTTTTTCCATTTGAAAAAGGACTCGCTGTTTTGAATTTTTCAAGGAGTTCGGTATTTTTGCTTTTTTACTTTTTCGTTGTCAATATGTCAATAGCATGACAAAAGCTGTTCAAAACGACAATATGTACACTTGGTGCCTATTGCTGCATGATGGCCGATTTAGTTATTTGAAACTGGTGGATAGTTGTCTCATTGGCAATCATCATAATTTCTATATTATTTCCTTATTTTTATTTACTTTCGCCGCTTTGAATCATTTATATTGGACGTTTTGTGCCAATGGAACTATCCACATTTTGAAATTGACATTGAAATTAATAGTTGATGATTTATATCAATTTTTCTGACGTCAGACACACAAATCAATGTTAAATTGTTCCTTTTAAAATTGTTATACGATGATGACTGATGTACCCATATTTTGACTGTTTTATTTATTGTGTCTGTTTAGTTAACGCATCAATGTAAATATAACGGAATTTGATGAGACTGTCATCAAAGTGAGAGGGTTAGCGCTATAAAACCAGGTTTAATCCACCATTTTCTACATTTGAAAATGCCTGTACCAAGTCAGGAATATGACAGTTCTTGTCCATTCGTTTTTGATGCGTTTTGTTATTTGATTTTGCCATGTGATTATGGACTTTCCGAATTGATTTTCCTCTAAGTTCAGTATTTTTGTGATTTTACTTTTTATATACAAAAAAAATGATTGCAACTTCCTACGATAAAGATGGTTATCTATGGATTAAATCTTTTGATTATTACCATCCCTTTTGAATGTCAAAACTTTTGGTTTAAAGAAAGGAAGAATATTATTAATGCCAGTTTCCATATTTTTTTGGTATGAAATAGAATGGGGGTTTTCAAAGTATGATGAATTCCTCCATAAAAAAAATATTTGAATTTATACCAATTCATCCAATCTGTCTTTAATCTAAGAATAAGGAATACATGTGTAAAGGATAGAACAGTTGTTTATCTAATCCTATTGCAAGACACATATATTGTACAATTTTTCGGAATTTGATTTGCCTTCCCACTGTCTTCATTCGTGCGCCGATGATTACTCCAATATAGACGAAACGCGAATCTGGCGAATCAAAAGTATAAGCAATGTTTATTTAGGAGGTGTGTAATAATTTTGTTGAAGTAATGAAGTAAAATAAAAAAATAAAGGACAGAGACAGGACATAACTTAATACATACAAAGAGCGATAACAATGACATCACTTATTGCGTGATTTTTTTCCTTACATTTCTTGTTATTTTTATGACTTTCTCAAAAAGCTTTCTTCCTGTATAATTAGATATTTGTATCTACAATCGCTTTTCCCTTATATGAAAAAAAGGACAGTTGTGCAATTAAAGTATGCAATACAATGACTGGAGAACAAACTTATGATAAT
Organism: Mytilus galloprovincialis; assembly: GCF_965363235.1. Taxonomy (NCBI): domain Eukaryota; kingdom Metazoa; phylum Mollusca; class Bivalvia; order Mytilida; family Mytilidae; genus Mytilus; species Mytilus galloprovincialis. The sequence goes on along the minus strand of NC_134838.1, from coordinate 19,294,455 downwards.
ACTGGATTTCTTCATTGTTAAGTATCGTTGGGGTTGAGTTTCTGAAAAAATATCAATTCCGTATTCCTTTATCCGACAGCTTATGCAATGTGATTCATAATCAAGAATGATGTTGTTTAGGCTTTTATCCGAGGACAACAACATACTTATCATGGAGGTAAATGACAGGTGCTTAGCAGCTTTTGGTTATTGAAGATCGATAAAGCATGAAAACTCATAGACATCAATATTTTTTTTTAATTTTCAATTTTGATCAACGAATTCATAGCATTAATCATTTCGGAAAGAGTGTTTACGTCTCCTTTTTTGTGTATAGTAAATTCCATGGCGTAATCTTAGACTGAATAGGCACCTTAACAAGCGTAAAGATTTGTTGGCATATTCCCCTAAAAATATACAATTTTGGTTGTTTACATTTTCCATTTATTTGCTTACTTATGAAAGTCAATTCTCGTCTAAATGTACATTAGTAAGACTGCATCTTCAAGTTAAACTATCCACATTGATAACCCCAGTCGATGTTTGGCACAACTTTTCGGAATGTTATGCAGTACACTTTTGTATTTGACTAGAATACCATTGACGAGTCTTATGAGCTAGTCTGACATACAAACTTGTAAATAAAGGCAACAGTAGTATACCGCCTGGCATCTTAAATGTGTTTATGTAAACGATACGAGTATCTGGTGTATCAAATTGAAACCCTGGTTTATCTAATGTGATTTTCTAAAGATTTTATTGACAAAATGATACTCCCCATACTGAAGCAAATATGTACTACGATATAAGGCCAGAATTAGATACTACAGAAATTAGATCAATGCAAAGGGTGATAACTCTAATTACACTTCTTGTCCAAACGTTGTCCTACAGTTTCTGATTATCTTGTTATGTGTTCCTAATGACTAAATATGTCTCAAAATAACGTTCTTTCGGTCTATTTGCAGTGTCTAATTTCTCAAAAACTCTTCTTGCTTATCATTAGCTTTCTTTGTAGTTTTAGAAGATGTCTGTCGTCACAGAATGAAGTAACTCGTAGGAAACTCTTTTTATGTTCTGTATTGTTAAGTTTGTAGTAAAATTCTGGTATATTTTCTTCTGTCGAAGTATTAAGGATGGTTTATGTTTGCGTCTTGTGTTATAAGTATCTGGTTATAAATGTTAACTTTGATGATTTACTCTTACTAATAGTATATATTTAATTTATCAATTTTTATACAACTATCTGTCGAAGAAGTTATAAGCAGAATCCTCGAGTATAATATAATTGGTATTATAATAACTTGTCTAAATTGACAACATCATTAGAATTTTCTCATCTAAAAAACACACTCTACTCTTTGATTGATACATTGATACGTTTAAGTCAATTTTACTTTTGAAAACAATCGGTATCTATACTAATTCAATTTACTATATAAGTGTTAAGGTCACAACTTAATCGGCCATATACGACATTCCAGCGTTTATTTTTGTGGCTTTTATCATAATCGTATTATCAATCAAATAAGTGATATCAAAACAGAAAATCCACCAAGTAAAGACAAAAACCGAGATTGCATTTGTTGACCTCGACAACTGAGCAATATGACAAGTGTCGCATGCTTAGTCAGATATACCTTTTAAGAATCTGATATCACTCAGATTGTTTGTTATCTTCTATTTGAAAATAACCGCATATTCAATGTTGTGGTAGCCTGATCTCCACAAGTGATTGAGATCCATGGTTCAGCCATGTAAGAATCAAAACAAAGACTTGAAAATATGCAGTTTCTGCTTTTCCGGTATTTATGAGTTAGAGCAAAGACTCATCAGAATAATGTGTCTGGGTACCGTGAACTGTATTCATGTGAACTGTTTTCTTGTGAACTAGCACGAAAACAATCCGGCTCAGCGTGTCAATCTAGTACCATGCAGGGTTTATATTCATATCACATTATCATGTTCTCGTCTTGAAAATGCCTTTAATTTTTCGCTAAACATATAGGCAATCTGTCATCATCATTATAATCTACATGCTATTGACATTAAATAGGAATAACACTTCATAAATTGCGTGCTTCAGAAGCTCTTTACCAGATTTTCAATCTTCATGGACTGATACATAACAACTATATCACCAAAAGATATATAGTTAAAGGCAACAACAATTCATAAATCGATTGAGAGAAAACAAATCCGGGTTACAAACTAAAACCAAGGGAAGCACATCAACTAAAACAATTAATGTCACTGGTAAAAAGTAAAATAAGAAAAACTCGGAGGAAAACTCAAACCGAAAAGTCATTAATCAAATGACAAAATCAAAAGCTCAAACATATCAAATGAATGAATAACAACTGTCATCTTCCTGACTTTGTACAGATATTTTCTTATATAAAAATGGTGGATTAAACCTGGTTTTATAGCTTATACATTTTGTATTTAAACGGCCATTTTCTATATTTGGTCTGAAAAAAATTGATATATAAATGTAAAGCCATATAAATCCTGAATTACCAATTTCAAGCTCAATCCTTCGGGTCTTGCATTGTTAAGATATTTCGATTTCAGTTCAATCATAGTCTGCAGGTTAAATCTACCATTTCTACAGAAGACATAATGTCTGTACTAAGTCAGAAATATGACAGTTGTTGATTTAACAAATTTTACTAAAATTGTCCCTTTATAAATTTATAAATTATTAAGAAAATAAGGTTTCAACTCCCTCATGCAAAGTTAGCTTTAGATGAATTTGGCTATCTATTTTAGGTATTCTTGACACATAGCTCTTCAAAGATCTCGGTACTTCTACATCTTCGGATTTCAAAGATATTTTGTTGTCCAGTAGTTGTATCAAAGTCACTGAACAAAAAGAAAAATACCGTACACGAAGAAAAATTCAAAACACTTGCTACTGTGCTAATATAATAAAAGTAATAATCTTGATTCTCAAACTGTCATACGATTTAATTTGTTTCTGATCAAAAATCAGTTTCAAATCCAAATTGATTTTCAAATATATCCCTCTGCCACATTTAGTTACTATAGAAGTTTCAAATTCCAAAATGCTTTATGGTATAAGTTGAATTCGAACGTCACTGATGAGTCTCTTGTAGACGAAACGCGCGGCTGGCGTAAATACAAAATTTAATCCTGGTATCTATGATGAGTTTATTTGCTTCAAATCTGAAAACGAAATTGTATTTTGGCATTCAAAATTAAATAAACCAGATTATACACATTTCATTTTGCTACTGTATAGAAAGAAGAATGGGAAAAACATGTGTCCATTTTGAAAATGTTCTTAATAAAGGCAACAGTAGTATACCGCTGTTCAAAACTCATAAATCTATGGACAAAAAACAAATTCGGGGTAACAAACTAAAACTGAGGGAACCGCATTAAATATTAGAGGAGAACAACGACACAACATTAAAATGTAACACACACAGCAACGGAATAAGCATTAGACAACATCCGATGATAATAACCAATATAACATCAAAACCAAATACATGAATTTGGGATAGAAAAGTACCGTGACACGTCTTATAGTAATGTGAATTCACACTAAAAAATAGGAGAAAACAAACGACACAACGGAAACACAACGTAAAAATGTTACACACACAGAAATGAACTATTATATAGCAATGGCCATTTTCCTGACTCGGTACGTTTCATTAAACCACTAAACAACAAAACCAAAAAAGCTAGGCTTTTTGAACCACAGTCCCACTACAGTCCAAATGAAGAAATTAGGGAATTATGGTTAAATCAATCTATCTTCTTTTGGGGAGGATAGGGTAACTGGAATGTAGATCCTACATAAGTCAAATTTATGTTAAATTAAGAAAAAAAATGTAGGAAACCGCAGTCATCAATCGATTAAGAGAAAACAAAATCGGGTTACAAACTAAAAACGAGGGAAACACATCAACTACACGAATAAGAAAAAAACAACAGCACAACAAAAACAAACGCTAAAAGAAAATCCCCAAGAATACTGAACTCCGATGAAAATTCAAAATGGAAAGTACCTAATCAAATGGCAAAATCAAATGAATGAAATAACATACATAGAAATGGACTTATTTGGTCGAACAACATAAAATTTCCATAGTTTCTAAATGAATAATATCTTGAAAGAACATAATCGTATAGATAAGTCAACAATGATTTAATGAGCAAGCATTCAAATACAGATTGACTGTGCTATCAAGTTTTTGGAAGTATTTGTTTGAATTGAAAATGTATATACTTACAGGTATTTAATAAACCACAATTTTCAAAAGATAATATAGATATAAATCTTCCATTTCAAAAACTCACAAACAAAAACCCAATATACTTTCTCTCCGGTATTTTGATCAGTATAAAATTGAGAATGGAAATGGGGAATGTGGCAAAGAAACAACAACCCGATCTAAGAGCAGATAACACCCGAAGGCCACCAATGGGTCTCCAATTAAACCCTTTACTTTAGACGCTTCTTGTTACTCAAACCATTGAAGTATCATATACATAATAGACTATCCCTTTTGATTTTACCTCGGAGTTCGTTTTTTTTGTTATCCAAATTTTTACCCTGACTACGCTTCTGGTCTAGCTGTTTAAGTTCAGTTTCTTTCCTTAGTTTATGTTTGTTTCTTTGATTTATCTCTTTCCAGTTGATTTACGATAATTGAACAACGGTAAACTACTGTTGCATTCATTAAACAAATACAGTGAAACCTGTTCACATCGAATCCCTTCTGGACCTAATTTTGTTCGGTTTTGGTCGATGTTCGGTTAATGCAGGATTCGGTATAGCCAAGTTTCACTGTATATGTCTCAGTTGATACAATATAATAAAAACTTAGCTTAAAAAAACAGGTTTTGATTTTATCAAGTAGTGGACTTTTACAGCTCATTCTACCGTACGAGTTTGCTTATCATTGAAAGTTTTACAGAGATCTATAGTTGCTAACATCTACGTTATTTAGTCTCTGGTAGGCAGTTGTCTCATTGGCATTCGTACCACATCTTCTACAAATTCATTGTAAGAATTGTTGCATATTAAGTGATCTCGATCTGTTAATGATGCAAGTTTCAAAATATGTTATAGAATCTCGATCTGCTGATAATGCATAGATTTAAAATAAAAAAATATATGCTGTACACATGCACTTATCTCAGCAAATGTTTTCCTATACCCTATTAAGGTATATATAGGATTTTTTTTTCTGAGACAGGCGTCTGTGATGTAGTAGAATATACTGGTGTTAAAATAACTGTAAATGGAAGAATGGACAATCAGTAACCCTTACCCAATTGACATGCACGTTTTGCAAACAGGTGACTCTAACGAAACTTAAAGTGGAAATATAAATACCTTGGTATCGTAATCGAACATAGAAGGTGCTTTATATTGTCATGTAATACGGGCGTTTCATACTTAAAGAGTAATTATTTTTTTATGTTTCGATTATTAAATAAGCTTTATTAACTAGAACATGTGTAAACTGCTTTTTCAATCGATCTTCATAAAAAGACATAAGAATGCATTAAACTTTTAAAAATCACTATGCACCACAGGTTTTGAGTACTTAAAAGAACTTCATTTTCGTGTCAACCAAAAAATGACAGTAATTAATACTTGTCATTTGAAAATAAAAGTAATCTTGATTCTTCTTTTCTACTGTCAGTGATAGTTTTAGATAAAGTTGTATGAAAACTAATTATCGGATATGTTCCTTACGTCGTAACTACAATCCCCTTCCCTTCCATGAATGTGACCTACCAAATTAGACTGTTTACCGGATTTGTTATCACATAAGCAACACGACGGGTGCCACATGTGGAGCAGGATCTGCTTACCCTTCCGGAGCACCTGAGATCACCCCTAGTTTTTGGTGGGGTTCGTGTTGTTTATTCTTTAGTTTTCTATGTTGTGAAATGTGCTGTCGTTTGTTTGTCTTTTTCATTTTTAGTCATGCCGTTGTCAGTTTGTTTTAGATTTATGAGTTTGACTGTCCCTTTGGTATCTTTCGTCCCTCTTTCGATTTTTTTTCTATCAATAAATCTTTGGTTTTCTATGTTGCGTTTTGTATATAGTTGTTTTTCTTTATGGTCTTTTTCTTTTTTGCAATGACGTTGTCAGTCTATTTTTGATTTTTAGTTTGAATGTTCCTACCACATCACCCTATTTCATAAACATGATATCGATTTTACTGCACATCTTACGTAGATTTTGGATTTTGGAGTTTTGTATTTTTGTTATTTTACTTGTTTTCGATTGCGACAACCTGTTTAAGAAGCCTAATGCATAAATATTCATTTTTGTTTCAAGCGTCACTGAGTATGTTGTAGACCAAACATGTGGCTGGCGTTCAAAATTGCAGGCCTGATATCTTTGATGACTTTTTTAACCACTGTGTCGATTGCACTGATGGTGGTGGTTAAAGCAGCCTTAAAGTCTGTTTTGACATGAATTATCTTTGATACTATCATACATTTATTTATAAATTAACTGTTTACAAAACTTTGAATTGTTTGAAATAGTAAGGTTTTATACCTCCAGATATTTTAGAAGCTATATATTGCAAGAAAACCTTTCAAAAGTTTGGGTCTTCAATGTCTTTAATTTATTTCGACTTTTAACTTTTTGATTCGATCGTCACTGATAATTATGTTGTAGACAAAACGTGTGTTTGACGTACAAAACATCAAATGGTTTAATCAAGATACATTTAGATCATTTCAAATACTGTTGTATGATTCCCATCACGGATATGTGAAATGCCATAAGATGGGGGTATGGCGAATGCTTGATGACATGTAACTTGTTTCTCTAAATATCCTGTCGCTTCTCTTATTTGATTATATATGCGGATCTGGTTTTGCCAACCGACAAGCTGGTGTAATCCACAGGCGGTTCAAAATATGAGAGTTCTTCCATGATACCTGATTTTACTCTAGGGTTTTAAACGGAACTATATTATCCAGTTTGAGTTTCTATTGTTAGTGCTTATGTTAATATTATGTTACTTTTGTGTCTGTTCTTGTATTATTAAAATTCTCTTGTTTTCATAGTTCTCCGAATTTTCTGTTTTTCATTTTTTTCGATGATTATATCAATGGCAATAAGTTATGGTTGATTTTCAAACAACAAAACACTCGTGATGACTAATATTTGAATAGTCTAATTCGAGGTATTATACTTGCATCATCGAAGTATTGTGTCATAGCAATAACTAAATAATTGTTACAATAACATTTACGGTACCAATTTTTAGAGCTTTGCATGAGGGAGATACATTCCTTAATTTATAATATTTTTTTTAACATTTTGTAACAGTAAATTTAATAACACAAAAAATCCGTATTTTCATGCCAGTACCGGAGTACTGGCTACTGGGCTGGTAATACCCTCGGGGACTAACAGTCCACCAGCAGAGGCATCGACCCAGTGGTAGTAATAACATTAACGGTACCAATTTTCTGCACCAGATGCGCATTTCGACAAATAATGTCTCTTCAGTGATGCTCGTGGCCAAAATATGTAAAATCCAAAGCTTATATAAAAGATGTAGAGCTATAATCCAAAAGTTCCAAAAAAGTATAGCCAAATCTGTGAAAGGAATTAGAGCTTTGCATGAGGGAGATACAAAAGATACTCCGTCGAAAAAATATGCAGTTGCAGCTGCTGTACGTGTGTATATACTTGTTATTACAGTGACAATTTGTGGAAGTAATGGAAAGGAGTAAAGAGATAACAGGATGACGGTAAAGAACACAACATCGTAGATGGAAAAAAGACAATATCATTCATGGCAGGAGGAAAACGATAAGATATAAAACAGTCTGCAAAACACTTCACAAAACTACTGAAAATTAAACCACGAATCTCACCAAAATACAAGATGCCGTCTGATCCGGCTTTTCAGAGAGGTTGGGGTTGAAGTTTTTTTGCACAGTAAGAATCGACTACCATTGAATTAGAGCCTTATCTGACTTGGGACAGCACAAACATAAAGCAATTGAGTTACACAACATAAGAATATACAAATCAGTTGAAAATATCTTGACTCATTAAATCGACAAAAAAAACATACAAAAAGCAACAACTACAAAAATGCAATGACACAGAGTTCTGATCTTAGTGTACTTATAGTTACTGAAAGCCAATAACAACTTACACGATATTCATACATCAAAGACTAAAATATCAGCACACATCCGATAGATTTAACTGTGAAGACGTAATACACAATAAATGTTTCAAACTGTATTTTTTGGCTGTGTTTCCTTCTTGCTATTTTGGTTTTATTTTCTTATTTAAACAATAATAAACACAACGGTTTTGTCAATATAAATAGTGGATTTTTTTCAGGAAATAATTGACGAAGGGAAAAAGAAAAATAAATTGTTTCTGTTTAATGTGGTGCCTTATACGACAAAATGAAAAAAAACTGCTTTATGATATGGTTTTATATTTTGGAAATATTTTCACTTCTTTACTTTTTCACAGAAATATAACATAAAAATGACATGTTTACCTTACACGTGAAATTGAAACGATCCATTCGAGGTAGAAAGGAAGTCACGGTAGATCACGGTAATTAACAGCGAAAAACTAACCGTTGTTCTCAAAATCATTTTCAATGTAAGTATATATTCCATATCATCTTCACATTGTGAATTCTTTATACAACGGAAATTTTGTCCCTTTGCTATGAACTATTTCTGGTTTCGTTGCCTTCTGTTTCAATTTAGGTAGAATTTCATTCCTATTGTTAGCGGGAAAGTACATTTCTTTTCCATCTCTGTAAGTGACAGTACATTCAAGAGAGGCTTGCTCGAGCTCCTCTTGTTTATTACTTGGTCTGTTGTGGAAGTTATGAGGCCAATTATTGTAACTATATCTCAGATCATCCATTGGAATATTAGTATTATTCAATAACTTAAAGAAATGTTGTTGCACTTTCTGTTTCTCTCTATCGTATTCTATTTGTACCAGTTTCTTCTGTCGGTCGTGAGCTCTACACTCACGCTCTGTGTCTTTAGTCAAGAATGTATGTCTCTTGTGTAAATGTTCAGAGCCGAACACTTTCTTCATAAGCTCGAAACGAACGTCTTTCGTCAGATCATATTGCGGAAACATTGCCATAATCACTGGTTCTTTTTTAATTTCACTTAGCAAACATGTTCTTTTCTGACGTAATTTGGCTCCAGCCATGAGTTCCAACTATTCCTTTTCTTAATCTAGATGAATTAATTCTCGTTTAAATACTTAGCTTTGTTAGTGAGGCCAATTTACATTTTTTCACATCCAATTGTACGAATCTGTAGTCTGCGTGTCATGGCGTTAAACATTTTAATCGACCTATGAATAGATGTAAAACATTTTATAGGGACGAGTTATGCTTCTCTATAAGACGGAATAAATATAGATTGATAAGAAACTCCATAAACTTTTCTCCTTAAAGAGGATTAATAGAACTAAATCAATTGTTATTGCGTCGTCTAACAGGACTCTGATCGTTAATTTAACTATAAAATTTATTTTTGCATATTTTAAAAGCCGACTTCTCACTAACGTGTTTCCTATAAACAGTAGGGCTAGGCTAATAGTCTAATCTTTTAAATATACCCAAAATGAACTCTTTCGCGGTGTATTTTGCGCGTAGAACTTAAGTTAAAGTAATTAAGTCCTGAAATATGAATAAGTATATCTTAAAAATCCGACAACAAACTTGAAGACTGGGGAATACACACTTTTTAACGTCATAATTAAAAGACGTGTTTTACAAACTGACAAATCAAACACTTACCTAGAGTGTGCATCGGTAGATATGTCACTTTAACCAAAATATAACAAGACTAATAAATAAAAGACTTTTAAACTTCCATTTAAAATGTGATGATTAATAGAACACTCAAATTTTTAAACCAACAAGACGACTCTTGCTTTTAAACAATCGTTGAACATTTCCTGATTCAAGTATTTAATCTATATGTTGATTATGTATGATCTTTTTGTTTTGGTCATACACTGACTACATTGGAATTATCACAACAAAGTCATCAAGTAGGGACTGCAATCCGATATTGTTTGCGGACTAAAGGTTACAACAATTAATTGAAAATAAAATGACACACATAACATTTCACTTTCACTCAGTTCAGCGGAAACTTTTACATACATATACAAAAAGATAACATGGACACTACTAGACCGATAAACCAAGTTGTTCATGGGCGAGAAAACAAACACATAATTCCAACTTTACTTTCACTCCATGATTTTGCATATACTGTGGATAAGCAGCAAATATTATTTTCAAAGTCTTCTCTTTGACCCGGAAGGGGATCGAGTCGTTACCCTTTGGTGGCCACCGTCCGTTATATGCTATTTGGGCGTGTTGTTGTCTTTTTTACATATTCCCTATTTCCATTATCAATGTTATTCTCCGCAAGAGAGGACAATCCGCCATCAAAATGTTTTCATTTTATCTAATAGAATTACATAGAGAAAATTGAATTATGTGAGTCCATCTAGTTTTAGTAAGGAATGATATTAAAAATGCTCAAAAGTTCTGAAAAAATTAGTATAACTCTCAATTTGAGAGACTATGGTGTTGGTGACAGAATTTTACAGCAGATGTGTCTTACCTGTATTTTTATATGGATCACAATGTTGGAGAATGGCATATTACGACCTAAACAAACTCGGTATTCCTTACAAAAAGCATGAGAGACATGACATGAATATCAATTATATGGTCATTTTTATAAATTTCCTGTTTACAAAACTTTGAATTTTTCGAATTACTTAGGATTTTCTTATCCTAGGCATAAGATTAACTTAGCCGTATTTGGTACAACTTTTTGGAATTTTGGGTCCTCAATGCTCTTCAACTTTTTACTTGTTTGGCTTTGTAACTATTTTGATATGAGCGTCACTGGTGAGTCTTATGTAGACGAAAATCGCGTCTGGCGTATTAAATTATAATCCTTGTACCTTTGATAAATATTAGCCATAAAAAAATCTCAAACCAGAATCCTCTCATCAGATACTAACAAGACGATATAACCAATATCATTGTGAGAAGACAGTTAATGTTGATTGGACATGTCCTACGGAAAGAGAAAAGGGATATCACTAAGGCAGTACTCAACTAAACCCTTAAAGGTAAAAGAAAGAGAGGAAGTCCCAAAATGACACAGAGGGACAATGTAGAGACAGAGGCTAGTAAACATCAACAGGCATGGGGCACGCTACTGAAAACTGTAGCAGAAGATCTTTGTTATTGCCCTACACGCAAATGGCGTACAGGGCAGTAAGTCAGTAAAGTAAATTTATGAAAGTTTATCATTTCGACTCTTTAATATATAAAATAAAAAAAAGATGGTGTGTTATGGTTGTCAATGAGACAACTCTCAACCAGAGACAAAATAACGTAGAAGGTTAGCAAGTTCGTTCAGGTTTCATCATCTTATCGATATTGAACTTTAGGCCGAACAACTAGTCTATGACAAAACTGAGGACAAAAAGTGACTAAAGTCTATGTACATACATTATATATATAATTACATATAATGTAGGAAGTTGTATATCTTACATAATATATAGTTAAGTCAAATTTTATCATATATTTTACAGGTAAAACAAGTTTATATCAAATAAACTATCAAATTTATCGTCAATCATAAGTTGTCAAGTGGAAAAATTAGTGGGTGTTAAAGCATATGAAATTTTGTGTTTAAAATTTAATTATTTTTGAAAACTGGAATTGATTACAATTTGCCGAACATAGTAAATCAAATCTAAACTTTGAAAATACTTTATTTTTATTAATTTAATACTAATTTTTAAATAAACTTCATAAATTATCTTACCTTTTTCATAAAGAATGCAAATCTGTGTTTGAAATGATCATTGGGATAGAACGGCAAACTCTAACGAAAGGATAGAGAGGGAGTCCATGTCAATATTGACCAAGTTGTATTGTTAATGTATAAATTATACAAACAAAGAATGAAAAGCGTCTTTAATTGCCATGCCTGGTGTAGAGAGATTTTTGTGGAACATCAAACAAGTCAAACAAACACAGATATATTGAACCATAGATATCAATTCATATTGTCTTCATTTTAAAAGGTTAAATGTTTATTAATTAAATTGAAAGTAATATGTAAACTGATCATGTTTATATTGTAACATTATTATGAAACATTATAGAACAATATACATATTGTACGAGTTCTATATGTTTATTTGGGTTACCAGCAAAAATACATTAAAGCCATAACAAGTAAACATAGTACAAAAGAATTGTATATATATCTAGTTACAAGAATGCAGAATTTGTTCCAATAAAAATATAGCTGTTGTTAACACAGTATAGAGCTAATTGCTTAAATAGATCAAGTTTATACAGTGATTTTTCATATATTGTAAATGATTGCGAAAAAATAAAATTGAATATAAAAGAACTATTACGTTTTTATAAAATTATTGCATTTATAGGTTCTAACGAAGACGCCTTTTAATCAAACTAACATTTTAAAGGTGTAAAATGACAGGAATAAAAATAAAGGTCTCTTGTTCTTTCGATGTACTTCATCAAGCACAACACTAATATTCACAACTATCAGTACAAAAAGTTCATTACAATTTGTTTTTACATCAAAATACTTAAATGTTCTACAAAGTTCAAATTATTAAATGTGTCTCCATGCATTTTTCAGTAAATCCTTTTCGTTACTATTAAATTGATTGACACGTTGTGGATGTTGCCGTCTACGACCTTGTTCATTTCCTTAAACGCAGATGAGTAGAGTCTTTTTATATTTCTCTTTTCCTATTTTTCTTTTGGTTGATCACTATACTCGGTTCATTCGACCAGTCCATCATTACTGAGTATTCATCTGAGTCATAATCTTCTTTGGTTTTGTTCGGCACTGGAGCCTTCTGTCTCATGTTAAGGTATTTGACTTTACCTAGTAGGTAGGCGATTGCACTGATCGAGATCAGCAAGAGGATTGATAGTATCACTATTATAGCTACTACAACAGATGGAGTCGATGTAACAACTAGTGGTTCGGGACTATCTGAAAAAATAAACATGTGGACAAGTGAAATTTAGGTCAAATAGCCAGAGGCAATAATTGATAGTGTTACTTTCTACAAATGGCTGTGTCATTAGTGTTTCGTAATATTATGTCATACGACGGATACCATGCGTCCTTCGGGGTTAGTGATTTAAATATAAACTGTCTAGTCAACAGAATTTCGTAGGTACAAACTAGACAGATATAGGCATAATAATAAGCGCATAATGAAACTACCTTGAGTTGTATTGTTTCAATTTGAAGGATAAAAATTCCCAGTTTCACATTTTGCTTCAAGGAACACCTCAAATCATTCTGAAAAAATATAGAACAAGAGATGCAGAGCAATTCTTGCGTACCACGGAAATATTTGACAAGTTGAGAAAAAGTTTCGAGTGGTACAATTGTAGATGCAAACTTATGGAAGGACGAACGAAAAGAAAAAGTAAAATAAGAACAACAAAAAACGACTAAAACGGTGTCCACCTTATTTCCTGATTAATTCCTTGCGAGCATTTAAGGGTTGACATAAAAACAAAAAAACAAGTGGATAGATTTTCACCAATACCTGCATATATTTAGACAACATTGCACCCGAGCCAGTGCTGGGACCATCTTAAACCTCGCAGTGAGGTTGGAGTTTTTTTCCCGTCGAAAGCCTCACTTTAACTTTGAGAAGAACATCAATAAAAGCTCTGTTCCTTTGATTTGTGTGTTTTTTGTCGTGTATGTACTGATTTTGTGTCTTGGATAGATACCCATAACCTTGGTTTTTATTATCTTTTCTCTAAATAATCAAGATCTTTCTTAATATACAAATGGAGTTACTATTTAAGCTACTTGGTGAGACTTTGTTATATCAAAAACAAACACTGATGATGTTTGACTTTTCTGCCATTATTCATGTAGGTATACAAAAATAAAAAATGATATTTTAAATAGCTCCATAAATTATTGAAAAGACAATGGTGAATTAGAATTACAAATTTTACATGTTTCTGAAAGAAAAAAATTGCTATCTACCTAACGGTACTAATTTATTGTACTTCATTTTACTCTGGTAGATTTTTGGTTTTGAGATGTCCCTTTTCATCAAAATGCAGTTTGGGACAATTTTTAAGCAGTTATTCCCATTACAATTTTATAACAAAATAGAAATACGATTTAATGCTAATTAAGTCTTAAAGTACAAACATTGTGCTATAGAACGATGCACAGATAAAATTACTTTGAAAATGGTGCCAGTCTGAAGTAATAATGGGTAAGTTGGGAACATATATTTACTTAAAACTTTTCTCTACTTTGCCCAATTCGGAACTTATCATGCATGTACTATCAAGACAAAGATTTAATATTAACCTTCTTGTTTTTTTTTTGTATAATTGGCTTGTTGTCTCATTGACTTATACCCACAATCTTTGTCAATAAACTCATACTTACTGTAGAAAACCCTCGAGTCGGGTGTTGTGTTTATATTGGAGCAGTCACACTTTTCTGCTGTAAAGCGAACGTTTTCTGCTGGAGCGACCCCCTCATCTCCACTGCCTTCTACGACATCACGGTTACTGACTATGTTGTAAGCTGGCAATAAACCTTCTGACTCTATACTGTGGTCATCTAATGTTACGGAGCAGTATACCGATGAACAGAACAACACCTTCAATAAAACAGACACAAGATGTATACGTATTGGAGAAATGAATGGATGGCCATTGTACAGTGGGTATACTCCAAAGCCACATTCCGGACTCGATTCTGTTAATTAGTATCAACATGTACAATACACTGGAAAGACGCATGTTTTAAAAGTTAGTGTAGCTTATAATGTAACTTGTCACTCTGACTACGAGTCAACCAGTATTTGCTCTTACTGATGAATGATGCGTGCTTAGGGATGAATGTGCAATTGCAAGATAGTTTGAGCTCGTGTTACATTACAAGAAAAGTGCACATACAGTGAGGTTGTTTATAAAAAGCTTATGCAGAGGTTGTCTTATCGACTATAGTTTGTATCCTTAAATATTCTTGCTTTACTTTTCTTTAAATATCACAGTCGTTGCATATAGATTTGTACCGAAACAATTACGCTACGTGTATTTTCATGCTGATACTTTTTTTTTTTTGGTTTCTCTTTTTTTTTTTCATTTTTACTTGGCTGATGCTACACTTTACCATGATGTCACACAAAAACAATAAATACAAAGATAGATAGAAGTGCGGATATTTGCCAATGAGACACTGAAAACTTTACCACACAATAAGCATATATCATAGAATATCATGACAACATATGAATAAGTAGATGTTTTTTTATAAATAGAATAGAAAATCGTATTAAAACTCACGTATTGCAGTAGGATAAAAATAAGTTTTTGTTGACTCATCTAAAACTTGAAAAAGTCACCCTGAAAGTAACAATGTAATTGTGTTTATATTGGCTGTTAAAACAAACCACAACATGATAAAACATGTAATACAACTAAAATAAATTGAAATACTACATAACAATTTATATGTGTAACTGTCACGAAGCTAGAACACCTGTCTTTAATGTTTTAGACTGTGTGTTAACCTCTAAATGTTTTTTTGTTTATTTGTGTTGCTCTGTTGCTGTCCCATTGACGTTTTCCCATATTACCTTATATTAATCATATTTTATTTCAGCAGGAATTAGACAACCCTGCTTGACACCACACTGTAATTTTATTAATATGAATGATAAAGTATTGAGCAGCGTGTGTGTTTGTTAGTTTTCTGAACCTTGCTGATTAATGTTAAATTCATTCAACTGTTTAAACTCGAGGCAATTTAGATTTTGAGATATTGTTAAGACATCTGTCTTTTGTTGAAGATTTGTTTTAACTCAAGATAATTTGTATGTGTTAATGTGTTGTTTTTGTTGTTTGGTCACTGTTTCGTGAATGTTCATAGAATGAAATTCAAAACAGTGTGGCTGTGGCCATTGATTGACACATTAAATTCATTCATTGACTGGGACAATTTACGTGAACGTTTGTATGTAAAGACCACTGCTCACTATGTACTTTTTAAAGACACGTAAACTATGGGGTCACCAAAGGTTCTCAACACCTTAATAAAGTAATTCGAAAAATTAATCAGAAATAACACGATGTTTTGATTGATTTTTCAAATTATTTTATAATTAAAGGCGTTAAGAAACCTTTGGTGACCCCACAATTTAAATGTCTATCGTAGGTACGTCGTGAACATTGGTCGTTAC
Organism: Mytilus galloprovincialis; assembly: GCF_965363235.1. NCBI lineage: Eukaryota > Metazoa > Mollusca > Bivalvia > Mytilida > Mytilidae > Mytilus > Mytilus galloprovincialis. The sequence continues at coordinate 19,278,134 of NC_134838.1, read as the reverse complement.
AGACAAACGTTCACGTAAATTGTCCCAGTCAATGGATGAATTTAATGTGTCAATCAATGGCCACAGCCACACTGTTTTGAATTTCATTCTACTTTATCTTTGCATTAGTCTGTATACTAATGCATGTTGAGGTATACGATTAACACAAAAAGTATCAGTGTTTGTGCATGCCCCAAGAATGAGAAGACGGACCCCGAAAATTCATACAGGCTCCTTGATGGATTAAGTGTATATCTAAAATGATTATGCGGTCCACTAGAAGGATTAGGAGGCCTGGCGTGCGTATTCATTAAATTGAATTAAAAAAACCCAGATTTGCAACTTTTTTTAAAGAATCAACATACTCGTACTGTCATTATCATCAACGACCGAAATTAAACTTGTTGAGAAGTACAGAAATAATATACTAGTAACAAAAATATAACATAGGTTATATCTTCAATAATCCTGTCTCAAGAAAACGATACTAGTACTCCTTAAAATCCCTTACAACAAACCCTGTTCCTTAAATCCCTGGTATATCAATCTCTCACATCCTTTATCTCCCACACATTACAAAGTTGTATAGTATGCCGACAATGTTGTTACTACAGTTTAGAGGACGAATCATAATCGGTTTCCACGTTAAAATTAATTTGTCGTACATTCATAAAAATATATTTATTTTAATTTTAGTTATTTATACATTCGCAAAGCTAATTCATATTCAGGGAACACAATTAAGTGCATTGTTTTCATACCTAATCACCTTAAATTCAAGAACGGAAATGCAAAATCTAAACATAATATCGTTAATTTGGGCATAAATTATTTTATGGAGTGAAGTGTTGGAGTGGAGTATTGGAGTGGAGTGTTGGAGTGAGATTTTGGAGTGAGATTTTGGAGTGAAATTTTTGGAGTGAGATTTTGGAGTGATTTTTTTTTTGGTGAAATTTTAGAGTATATAGTATATTATTAGTAAAATGTCAGGGGGTTAAATGTTTTGTTTAATTTTGAACAAGTATTCATTAAAAATAAATAAAGAAAAATTCACTGACAGTGCTAAATATTGATTGAAATTTTGATCACAGATAATCATGAATAATTATTTGGTCATGTTCATTTAAAAATATGAAATATGCTCCTCTCATTAACTCACCTTGTGGGAGTGTCATTTGACTTGTGGTGACAAAGTGCACATTGAATTGCACAGAATTTCGAAGTCCTAATGGGCAAAAATCTGGGAAAACTCATTGAACCAGAATATCATAATAATGCTCATATCTTTGTGCAAAGAATAAAATTCGTAATAACTAGTATCTCAATTGTTTGTAAAACAATTGAAAGGTCTTTCCTGTAAAAGTGATGTTTTCGTAATGTTCTTTGATATACGACAAGCATACCTTCTGAAACTTTTCGCTTTTTACACTTAATGACCTCATCCGCCTACATTTTTGAGATCGGAAGTATGATATATGTAAAACAGGGTAGATGAGCTTTCATTTGATATGCGACAACGCCATGTTCTAAAAAGTTTGATTTTTGCAATTAATAACCCCATTGGAGGTTGGGAATTTGATATTTCAAATGTACACAATGACCTTTCATTTGATATACAACAACCCTATCGTAAAAGAAAATTTATTTTTTGCACTCAATGACCCCATCCAACCAATTTTTGGGGGACGTCAATTTGTTTAAATAAAAACGAGTCCTTAACCAATCCAAATATCTCAATACAACTCCTAAGACACAATTCTCCTTTTCTTGTAACAACATAAATCTTCAGAGATGTTGAAATAAGAACGAGTTCTTAAGCAATCCAAACATCTCAATATTATCTCTAGGACACACTCTTCTATTTTTGTAACAGTATATATCTTCAGAGAATCAGTGACCTATCTTATCATTAAATACATATATAGTTTATTTTCATGTATTTAAATATTTGAAATAGTCGGTCAATATTACAATTAGTTTCGTTTTGAACCAAACTATGTAGGCAAGTATCTATTTATTATTACTTCAATAGTAAAATTATACAAGCATATATACGCATAGATATTGGTAAGAAATAATTGATTTGATGATGTAATTTCACCTGGTGTTTCGGTTTAGGTTTTATATTACCTTGGCATTATCCTCATCAGGTACCCTAGCCTTACAGCAACATGATAAAAATAGACGAAAATTCTGGGGCACGTATAATATAATGAAACACTGGCATTTATTACAGTTCGACGAAGACTGTGTACAAATATTCAATACAGCACCAATAGTTGCGTATAGCAAACATAAAAGTATTGGAGATATGCTTAGTCGGTGCATTACGTTTGCGCGCATTACCACTACAAACGTAGTGCGCCCTGCTTAGTAGATCAAAGTTAAAGAATGTAACATAAAATTGACAGTTGGACCCCTGATGATGGCAGATCTGTCATAATAACTAATAACATCTTAAAATGACAATCCCAAGCTTAACTGCCGAAACACGAAATTAATTATTTGTGTCGGGTCCTATCTGCAATATGGGATGCGTGGTTGCATGGGTGTTTTATTATAACAAAATCATTTAAAAAACTAAAAACAACAGTGCAAAAACAATAAATATGATACTTTTAAACATGATAATGTGAAGATTTTTTGTTCATTTTACAAAATAATATAATATAATAAAGAATGGAAATGGGGACTAAACCTAATACACGAGCATGTACAATTCTCCTAATGAGGATGCTGCCAGATTCTTAAGAGATTGGGAAATCACAATGCTAAATAATTATATAACTCCTAGTTATGCATCAGTAGATCAGGAGAATTTGAAATTGTTTATAAAGGACTGTTGATATGGGGTCGTTCACATTATTATTCGAAACATTATTATTCTAATACTTCACTGCATGCATTTTTTTATTTCTATTTCAGTATAGTTTGTTTTTAAATTATTCACTACAAAATTTTTCATCAAATTTCACTCCAAAATCTCACTCCAAAAATTTCACTCCAAAATCTCACTCCAAAATCTCACTTCAAAAATTTCACTCCAAAATCTCACTCCAAAAGTTCACTCCAACACTCCACTCCAATACTCCACTCCAACACTCCACTCCATACAATACATTATGCCGTTAATTTGAGAGCTAAATCGTGACTTACCTTTAAAGCCAATATTCTCATCAAGATGAACCCTCCTCCGCTCGCCTTCAAATGTCGTCTTTTAGGTAGAACTGATGTAAAGTCCAGTTATTCTGTGTCATTAACTCGACAAGGTGACACTTTTTAGAGAATGACTGATTTTATGAATTGACTAAAAAATATGAGACATAAATCCAGGTAACAATATCAGTATGTAATAGCTGTCAAAAATCTGTCAGAACTGTCTCCCAGCAATCATTACATACTAGGACATGTAAAAGGTCAGGCGTAATCATATCTAATGATGTACAAATCTGTTGATAAACCGTAGAATTAGAAACGGGTCAAATTGTTAAAGTACATTAAAACATTTTGCATCTAAATTGGATTATTTGTTTGCATATTCAAAAGAGGGGATGGTTGGAAATCTATGATTGAAAAGGAATTGATTTTACTATCATTTAGATGTCGCAAAAAAAAAAACAACAAAAAAACTTCCGAAAATCAAATGTTTTGATAAGATTTTATTTGAGATTCAATATCATTAAAAAGATCTCTGATTTCGTTACATATGAGCTACAAAATCAGCGATCTATGTTTTAATTAGATTGTTGGAGATTTAGTCAATGCTAAATTCTAAAAGTTATATACAAAAGCCTCGGTAAAGCCTCTCGTTTAAGTTAATGAATATCTACACATTATTCATCTATACATTTTCTGTACTTTTTTCATTATCAAAGTGTTTAATTTTCTAATTGTAAACGTTTGATATTATTATAATTACATTAGATGTATGTTTCATTATAATACTTTATTCTGATTGGCTATAACTGCACACCACGTGTTATTCCGTAAGCAGTTGTATTGCTCAATACAACTTTTCATTCATGATAACACGTGGTCCAACAATATAGTGCACAGGTGAATTAAATAAAAAAAATATATAAAATTCGTGTTTTCATGATCATAGCTAAAAAATGTAATTATAAGTATTGAATGCTTCTTTTTGTAACTTTATAGGGTTGTAAAAGCGTTGACCGTGCGCACATTTTTAGAATGAAGCGCTTCCGCGCTTCATACAAAATTTATTTCGGTCAACGCTTTTACACCCCAATAAATTTACAAAAAGATGCATTCAATTCTTAAAATATCATTTTATCTATATTCATATTCTGTTCTCTATGTTGTAATTGCTTTTAAAATTTCACAATGTATCTTTGAGATCGTAAAGTTGATTTACCAACCAGTTACCTTAATCTGACTATTACTCACATTGAGATAAAGACGAGATTTACTAACAATTTCTTTAACTAGTTTGTTATTCTACATTTTATTTTTATTTTTTTCATTTAAAAAAATGAGTGGTGGTAGATGCAGTGGAAAAAATTTAGTCGTCTACATCGGTCAAATGTTCTAGTTGAATCGAAAATTTGACCTAAAATTTGGTCAAATGAATATTTCTTTTGTTTATATTGTTGTTAATCAATATTTGTCACTCTTAATTTTTGTTGGTTTAATCAGATACATATAATGTACTTTACATTTCTGATTTTATGCTTTTTTTGTCCATTAGTACATTTATTTAAAAATCATAACATAGATTACGACAGAGACATATATACACATGTGTATATATGTCTCTGATTACGATAATACTTTCATGCATTCAGCTAAACTCGTGATTAGAATATTGTATAGTGAAGTGCTTTATTTGCGAGGGCCCTCTTGGGGTTTTTGATTATGTGATTACTTGGCCGTTTTTTTAATGATTATTTGATTATTAAGCCAAATATTTCATGATTATTTGATTACCTAGGACTGTATTTTTAGTTTATGATTATTTGATTACTAAAGATAAGCAAATATTTAATGATTATGTGATTATATTGGCAAAAAAATGGTGATTATGTGATTACTAGGACCCCCCATGAGGGGCCTCATTTGCAAGCGTGTTTCATATAAGGCTCACTTTAGAGCACGTTTGTCCTTTTCAATTACCTAATCAAATTGAGTCGGGGTCCATGGTTCAGTGTTGCCTGACCAAAATTTGGAGTTTTTTTGCATATACCTTTGAAACCAGCTGATGCGGATAGAATAATCACATCTATGGAATAATGAATCCTCCAATTTATACAGACTTACACAAACTATACAGGATATGAAGTTGTACATCTAGCGTTTTCCAGAAAACAAGAACTATGGAGTAAAACGATAAACTAGTATGTTGTTTTTGGGACTAACAGTGACCTATGTTCCAAACGTTTGAGATTTAAAACAGGGAACTTCCAACGGCTTTCATTTAGATATTCAAGGTTCCTTCAATTTCTCATTTCACTAATGGTCCAGGCTCGTGCAATTATGGTACATGAGACTATTTTATGTCTCTTCTGACATGCAGTACATACTATAACTACTAGTTGACCATATTTTTTTTTATGCATACATAAGACCAGAGATATATAAATACATGTCTCTGATAAGACAGATTACAGATAAATAACAAAAAGGTCAAGGTTAATTGAACCGTCGCCCGGACATATTCACCCGACAACGATTTTATCAAATCTGGGCAATAATAGTATCAGCTTTATAACTGGAATATATTTCGAAAAAGACTAGAATTTCCACCATCAATTAGGTAGCGTATATATGCGTTAATGTGGTTTTAAATATTAAAACTTCTAGAACAAAATTTACACACTATCTAAGAGTGACGAATTAAGGACACAAGAATGTCAAAACAATTACAAAACAAACCAATATATCTGTCCAGCATTTCATGAAAAATGTGAAATTATCTCCAGTTTTCTTGTTATATTCTGTCAACTGACATACTAGGATAACATGATTTATTTATTCCAAAGGTTGAACTGGGGACAAAATATGTCTGAGTTATAACTTTGAAAAGTATGATAATCAAGTTAGAAAAAAGTAATAAAATGTATAGAAAGATCTGACTAAACAAATCTACCCCTTCCCTAAATATTTGAATCTACAAGGTACATTCCAATCAAGCAAGAAAAATCAAGTTACCATCCAGATGCTATTTCTATAAATCTGGCAAGTGACCTTTGAACCAAAACTCAGTAGGCTTGCTTATTTTTCATCTATATATATGTAACAGTAAGTTTCATTTCCATAATTCAAAGAAAAATTCGTAAGTGTTTCGTGGAACCCAGTGTCTCGCCTACTTTTGCTGTTAATCACACACTCAATGAAAATCAATAAAAATATTCCTCTCAATACTCTCTTTTGATTGCAAGAAGCTTCTGTCCAAATTTGGTAAAAATCCAGGTTAGTTTACGAATCTTATATATGTTTTAAAAACTTGAACTGCAGACTGTATGTAATGTTAACTGGAAGAAAAACTAAGTCCATTTATGAGTAAATACGAAAAAAAATTTTTTTTTTTTACAAAATTTACTTCTGGATACTATCTTATGATCAGAAACAAGCTTCTGTCCAAGTTTGGTACAAATCCAGGATTGTTTAGGGACGATATCTAAAGTTCAACGAAGGATAAAAAACTTAATTCACATAGTTTTTTCACTGACCCCCACAACCCCTCTTAACTTAATTTGGGATAAATTGATTGACCAATAGGGATATATGTAAAATTAATTTTAGATTAACAAAACTTGCAGCAATGTTGACCCCCCACCCCCAAACTATTTGATTTAAGTTTTTTTATCCTACATCGATCTTTTGATGTCTTCCCTTAAGAAAGTTATTAAAATTAAAAAAAAACTTTAACCACAGAGTGAATGTTATGTTTCCTGGCAAAAAAATTAGTAAAATAAGAAAAACGGGATTTTAATTTTACAAAATTTACTTCTGGATACTATCTTATGAACATAAACAAGCTTCTGTCCAAGTTTAGTAGAAATCCAGGATAGTTTAAGAAAGTTATCAAAATTTCAAAAACTTTAACCATGGAGTGAACATTTGTGAATGTTGTCTATGACGCCGATGGAATGGAGGATCACTATATATATAAATATTCTCGCTTTTTCGACTAAAGTCGAAGGCTTGACAAAAGTAAGGTTACCATCCAGAAACAATTTCTGGGATTTTACCTGTTTTTGGTAAGTGACCTTCACCTTTGATCGATTGACCTTGACATTAATAAGCTGCATCCTTCTCTCTTGTCTTCCATATGTATAAGTTTCATTACAATCCAAAAATAACCAGGTGCTCTGCAGGGCGCAGCTTTATACCACCGCAGAGGTCGAACCCTGAACAGTTTAATTTTGGACCCCCATTTGGACCAACTTGAAAACTAGGCCAATAATCAAAAATCTAAGTACATTTTAAAATTCAGCATATCAAAGAACCCCAAGGATTCAATTTTTGTTAAAATCAAACTAAGTTTAATTTTGGACCCTTTGGACCTTAATGTAGACCAATTTGAAAACGGGACCAAAAATTAAGAATCTACATACATAGTTAGATGTCTTTTTGATGAAATCACACAAAGTTCAATTTTGGACCCTTTGGGCCCCTTATTCCTAAACTGTTGGGACCAAAACTCCAAAAATCAAACCCAACTTTCCTTTTATGGTCATAAACCTTGTGTTTAAATTTCATACATTTCTATTTACTTATACTAAAGTTATGGTGCAAAAACCAAAAATAATGCTTATTTGGGCCCCTTTTTGGCCCCTCATTCATAAACTGTTGTGACCTCAACTCCAAAAATCAATTCCAACCTTCCTTTTGTGGTCATAAACCTTGTGTTTAAATTTCATAGATTTCTATTCACTTTTACTAAAGTTAGAGTGCGAAAACTAAAAGTATTCGGACGACAACGACGACAACGCCAACAGGATAGCAATATACGACGAAAAATTTAAATTTTTGCGGTCGTATAAAAACTTAAGTTCCCAATCCAGAACTTTTTTTCAGAGTCAAATCAAAGAGGACGAACGAACGAACGGACAGACAAAGGAACAAACCGATGAACTGACGCACAGACCAGAAGACATAATGCCCCTCTACTTTCGTAGGTGGGGCATAAAAACCCATAACAATGTGTCTTACTGTTGGTCTTAAAATTACCTTGTGAGTAGGCTTTTTATAAAGCTCAACCTGCTAGCCTAGTGTAAAGTTGGGTTTATGACCAAATTAAATTATATATATATGTATTCAATATAATTTATTTCAACTATCATCAACTTCAAATATTTGAGATAAAAAAGATTTATACATATCAATCTAAAGAAATTTCAGCAATAAAGAAACAATGAGAATTAAAAAAAATGTTTTTCTTCAGTCCCTTTAACAGCAATTACTTTATTTAAAGACATTTTTCCACAAGGACATAATGAATGGTCTACATCAGACTAGTTTCCTCCATCTAAAGAATATAATGATTCCAGAGCAATATCTAAATCTGTCAATTTCTAAGCAATCTTTTCTGCTTTGTAAGCTATCTATAAGATTAACCTAGTACCTAAAAGATATAGATATATTAGAATGACTGAATATTTTAACTCTCAAGAAACTAAAGTTATGTAAAGAAGGTCCATGCTTAAAGCGGATTCCAATATTTATTCCTAACACCCGTTCTATCCCCCTCATGATTTGATATCATAGGTGATCCCTAGACAGTTACTTTTGCATAGGAACTATTTCTGTACTAAAAATTTGTAGTACTGGAAATCTACTTTTAATATTCATTACTACATGTATTTTGTTACTCTAAAATTATTGTAATATTTAGGTACCTGTATTTTACAGTACTTTATTTGTACTTGAAATCTAAGTACTACAGATTGTTGGTTACTACTGATACATTTTCAGCATTTTGAAAGATTTTCTATTTCAAATCTCTTAAAGTTATGATTTTCAAACATGGAATATTGTATTATTTCTGTACCAAAATATTTATTACACATCAAGTACTGTAAAATACAAGTACCTAGATATTACAATAGTTTTAAATTAAAAAATAGTACTAAACATTAAAAGTAAATTTCCAGTACTGCATTTTTTTAGTACAGAAATAGTACCTATGCAAAAGTAGCTGTGTATCCCCTAATCAATTTCTTGGGAAGGAAAAAATGAATAATATATGAGTCATCAATGTCTATCCTTTTTGGCTTTTATCCTTAGAAAAGAGGGGGATATGGGATATCTTTTTTTTCCTACAAATTTCAAACTCCTTCATTAAGCATTTAATAGAAAACCCTATTCTCTCTGATGCTGTTAAATCAATCTCTTAAATATGAAGTAAGCAATATATAACAGACCAACAGATATGTTTTGACTGATTCAAACTATGTATAAAGATATTTTCCTGGCTCCATACATCCTTAGTCTGACACATATAATTTTATGAAATTATACAGGGCCTTATGCCAATGTCTTAATATTCTCTATTTGATCACAGCCATCTGACATTCTTATTAAATTTCTACCAATACAAAGTCTTGAAGGTATTTAGTATTAGCTTTTGTACCTAATAGATCCTTGCGTAGCTATGGTTAATTTCTCAAACACAATCTTAGACTTATACCTTAGTTCCATCTCTGTTGCTGTTTTTGGTCAGAGAAAATAAAACAAAGAATTTCTTGACGTATTTTATTATAAAATTCCAATGACAATTCATTGTAAAGGATGACAATAGGTTATGTTTGTTCCACAAACTATTTTGAAAAAAAAAATGAATTACTAACTTTGTAATGCTACAACCTTTATATGACTTAATGTTTGACACAATAATATATTAACCAAAGTCCATTACCAGTAATGAACATCTAATATTACCATCACTAACAATAAACGATTTCATAAACAGGTGAATAAATATGCTTAAGACTTGGTTTGCTGAAATCTAATATAACAAAGGGAGATAATAACTTCTTTAAGAATGACAAAAGGGAGATAACCTTCTTTATTATGTCAGAGTGGAAAATTAAAATTTCACCATTCAGGCACTGCAGAATTTCCAATGTACAGATTTGGTTGTTACACTAAAATAATTCTCCTTTTAAGAAAAAAACATGTTCTTTTATAATTGAATTGAGTATCTCAACTATAGATCCTTAATGGTGTTAATAAAAGTAAAATTTTCTGTTAACAAAATGAATATTTCAGGAAAACTCTTCAAATTGTTTGCAATTTTACAAATACTAGTTTTATTATAGTAAAAATATAATTTCAAAGGTTATAAAGAAGGATCAAACATGAAGCTTCATTATTTAATTTATTTCTACACCGTGTCGATATAGACAAAGGAAATCAATATAATTATCATTCTTCTTGGCTTCAATTTGGATCAAAGTCATCTTAATGTTATATTATCTGAATTTGAGATATGAAACAACCTGTACATCCTCTTATTTTCAGACTGTGTATTCCAACACAAAATACAAAATTCATTAAAAATGTAAACTTTACGCTTAAAATCAACTTTCTAACACCAAAAACAATGGTGATATTTTGAACTAAATCAACTTAAAATAAAACCTTAACTATGACATCAATTTTCAGCTGTGAAATATAAGTTGTGGCCTTTATCCTTTGGACTTTAAAGAGCATAAAATAATAAAACAAAAACTAATAAATTCTTAACAAAAACCTTTAAGTATTTGCAAACCTTCAGGAACTTATATCACATATTGCTAATTAATAAACATATATAAAGGCATTTATTTACAATGAAAACATTGTTTTTGAAGAGAACTCCTTTAAAAAAAAAAGAGAAATTTCATTCACCATTAGCCATTGATAAAACAACCATAATGTTTAACACTGGAAGTATACATATTTCTATAGGAAGACCTGGGGTAAATACATATTTTGATCTCATCAATTTTATTTCATTTATGTAATTGAAGTAGAAGGTAAACCTATTTAGGATACTCCTTACTATTTATTTATAATACAGTCTGTATCTTTCATACACAAATACTATCAAGTTATTTAACATATCTACATAGGTGTTAGAGAGCACCCAAATCTAAATTATCCTTAAACAGAATAGTGATTAGTCTATACAAAGGAAAAATGGTAAACTAATTGTTATATCTTATTCCAGAGGCTATTTAACATAATATATTTCATAACTCTAAAGATTATTTCATAAAATTTGTTCCAAAACATAAATGTATGGGCTTTTTTTCAAATCTGAATACAATAAACTTGTAAAATCACTCTCTCTTATTTATTTCATAGGAATTTAAGACAATATAAGCAGTCAAACATAAATACTAAATCCATTAAATATCAACTTCAGAAATTGAATATTTAATGGATTTTGAAGAAACAGATTCATTTTGTGTTAATTGACCACTGTCCACAGGCAAAATTTGAAAATAGAAGACTCATTGAAATTAACAATAAACAGTTATCTGAAGTATATTTTTTTCAAAATATCAATAATAACATCCATTCTTACTTTAGATTTTGGATTGAAAACTCTTTGTTTCCAAATTATTTTGCCAAGCAAGAGTAGCAAGATACTGTACTGTGAACATCACTTTTACCCAATATCATTTCATAATTATATTAAACAGTAAAACATTTTTTTAAATTTAAAATCTGATATAATGGTATTATTGTTTGAAAATCAAATTAATCAATCTGATACTATTTTTTTTTTATTATCGTGAATAACTGATAAAGAACTGTAAGATTCCTATTTGTAGGATGCAAAATTGAATTATCATTCTAATATCGGTTTTAGGAGATGATCAATTTTAACCAAAGATACAAATAATTTACCATTGCATTGATTCAAGGTATATTTTATAACAGCATGGTTTAAATTTAACTCATTATATTCTATTAAAGGAAAAATCTGATCTTATAACAGTCAGTCATCTGTAAACCAAATTTTTTTTAGAAAACATTAAAAATTCAACCTTACTTTCAACTTATCTCAATATCTATAATGCTGTTATATAAATAATGAATTTATGACTTATATACATATATACAACAACATTTTATGTTGACTAATTACAATGTGTGAGTGGTAAAGTTCTAACAAAATAAACAGATAAACTAATAGTATGTATAAATTGTCTAAAATAAAGTGTCCAAGAACAACACACGGATGAATATTATGTATAACGTGTGTAAGAACGACACACCGATGAATAGCATGGAATATACATAGGATGACATATTATATCGAGGTAGTTAAAACAAAAACACGTAATTGTATTGTTTGTACAAAGCTCTTACATATATATTATATATGTATTTTAATAAACATACCACACATACATTTCTATTGAGAAATATTTTAACATAAACATTGCCATTAAAATTGTGTTCATCAAATGTATGTAACACTCCAAAAAATGTGTCATTATCTTGAAATATGTCCATCCTGTCAAAATATATCCATGATTTTCTTCTGTATAAAAAAGTTTTAAATGAATCAAAATTTCAATCAAATTTATAAATACATGTGTCATTTTTTTTAATTGTTTTTTTTTAGTAAAACAAAAATTCAGTGATCAAAGATATTGAAATAAAACTGTAGATTTTTTTTTGAGAAACAATTAAAATTAAACAAGACTATAACTTACAGTGTTACATATATATCATGGCACAGTTTAAAAAATGCATTATTTGAATGTTTTCATACATTTTCAGACAAATTTAAAAAGCTGCAAAAATATCAGCATATGAAAGTTAAAGTCACAACTGATGCAATAGTTTGAAGAAAAGGAACAAATATTTAAAAAAAAAACTTAATATTTTCTCCTGTTTGGCATTTTAAAATAATTTGACAGCTTGGTAAAAAAGGCCACATAAAAAACCATGCTATATCAGGATAACAACACAAACTCACAAAATCCTGCATAAAGTAGGGATACATTAAAATTGTTCTGATATTTCACAGTAAAACATTGAAAAAAGATCTATAAAAACATCCACTTATAAAAAATAATGGCACATCAAAGTACATCTGCTGTAAAAATGGTTTTGCTAAAATAATGTAGAAACTGCTTAAAACAAAAATCTTTAGAATATATTTCTTTTTATAATTTAGCTCTTCATACATTTCATCATTGATTAAAATTTGATAACTAGGAGTTACAATTATTTCTGAATCTGAATATTTGATTAATATGTTTAAAGCTCAGCTAAAATTTAATTCATTAAAACATATAGTAGGTTGGCATAAATTTCATCTGCAAAATAATCTGTCTTATAAAATACTTTTAAAATATCAAAAATAGCAAGTACCTGCACATCATCTATAGAAACATACTCTGTTGCACTATAGGTTTTTACCATACTAACCTTCATAACATATGAAGTGAAAAGGCTTACAATAGGCAATAAATATATGCACATACTGCATAATACAATAAGAAATTTGAACAGTTGCATATTTAAAGAGCTTGCCATAAAATATGTATATACAAAGTCTTCAGCAGTATATTAACAAAGCAGGTTTATAGCACTATATATATATCTGTACACGTATAATAAATATTAAATCTTAGCCATCTTCCTGAGATCCAACTTCTTTATTCATCATGGAGTGATTTGGTCATTTAAACACTTCAATTATCTATCCATCATACCTGAGAAGAGTTGTCTACCTTCACTTATATCAGAGAAGAGTTGTCTACCTTCACTATTAATGCTTTTCAAATGGTCATGTATTACACACTAAATTTTCTTCAGAATTTTATCCCTGACCATCACTCCAGTCTGATGAGAAGTACTCCATGTAAAATAATTGCCCTTTAAGTCACATGTTAATGTGTGTCCACCATGTGAACTTGAACATTAGCTATTACACTGTGAACACCTGGTAAGATTGTTTGTTGAGGTATGATAGTTTGTTCAGGTATTGGTTGGTAAAAGTTTGTAAGTTTTGTTTGTGGCGGAGTTGGACTTCGACTCCTCCTATTGGATGACGGAGGAGGAGGTAATGCATGAGATTTGCTTATTGCATACGACACTGGTTTGTATCTGTCTTTACTTATAAAAGGTTCAGAACACGGCAAACTAGCATGTTCACTGTCCTCGTGTGGTGTCATGGTACTATAACCATGATCACTGTCACCACCACCTGGAGGTCGACGATATGATGTACTCATACGATACGGCGATACAGCTGCTGGATTTTCAAATGTTGCCAACAGAAAATTTGTGTGACCTACAAAAGAATTTAAGTTTTAACTGACAAAATAGAATTATAAGTAAACTTGCAAGCAATTTAATGCATTAGAAATTGCAAGCTTTTGTCATCAAATATCCCGATGAAATTTCAAACTTATAACTAATTCTTGTTTGTTATTTGCCCTAAACAAAATCTTTGCGGAAAACAGTCTGTAAATATTTGCTTTGATAAGATAAAATATGAAATATTATTCTGACTTTAGATATAAGCAATATCAGAAATACATTTAGTGAATAAAAACTTTATATTTTGATAACAACATGCACATCAGCTTCCTGAAGAATAATTTCAATTATATCAACTCATTGTATTCCTCTATTTGGTGATACTTCCATCATTGATTGATCCCCACCTTTTATCATTCTTTGAGTGTTGGCAACTTAAAGGTGATGGTATTAGTATTAGATAGGTACCAATTTTATTTATCTATTTAAAATGCAAAACCTGGTTGTCATTTGTTGATGTGACTCATAAGTGTTTCTAGTTTTTTATATAGATTAGATTACTGGTTTTGCCCGTTTGAATGGTTTAATACTAGTCATTTTGGAAGCTCTTAATAGCTTGCTGTTTAATGTGAGCCAAGGCTCCTTGTTGAAGGCTGTACCTTGACCTATAATCATTTACTTTTACAAATTGTGACTTGGATGGAGAGTTGTCTCATTGGCACTCATACCACATTTTCTTAAATCATAATCACTGTTGTTCAACAATTGAAATGTTACCTGTCCCAGGTTCATCAATAGGATCAATATCATCTGTATCGTAAAAATTAGAGGTACGATTGGTATTCTCTTGTAAAGTAGTAATATATTGATGATTAGTGCGATGAATATGATGACGATAACAATAAACGCCCATCGCTAGAACCAGGAAACATCCCATGATTCCACCTGCCACTGGACCTACTGGGGTTGTCTTTGTATTCGTCTGTTCAGTATTCTGAGCCATTGCTACAAAATAAATTAAAATTTAATTTAAACTTTCAAACAATTTTCTTACAATTCCTAAAAACTGGAAGCATATTGTTTTTAATTCAATATTTCATGCTGTTAATTTAATATTTTATTTGATAAAAACTGTATTTGTATTGGTACAAGCATATGGTGTAGAGATTCTATAGAAATACAAAATCTGAGTAATTTGTACCAAATTAAATATTTACATGTAATTTGCATCATCATATTAAATGTTTGTTTCATTTGATGAATAAGAAAAAGACACAAACTTCAATAAAAGTATCAATCAATATAGCTCCTATTTTTTTAACATGTCTTTCATAAATCTTCCAAATTTTTTGTTATTCTTTTATATTGAATGTTTGTTTTATTTGATGGATAAGGAATAGATTGAGATCTACAATAAAAGTGTTAATAAGTATTTCTTTCATTTCTTTAATATGTCTTTTGTAAATCTCCCATTTTTTTAATTGTATTTTATTGATAAGTGTAATTTCAAACTGTTACTTACCTCTGACTTCATCACCATATGGAGTTGGTGCTTCCTCTATCCCACCAAAACATACTCTCTGGTCTGCACAATAAGGTGTAGATATAGGATTCATGTCTTTATGAACCTGGCACCACTGACATCCCATCACACTGATACAACCCCTGTAAAATATAGTAATAAAATTAATATAACATAGCTCTGATTTGCAATGTAGAAATTTGAGAAAGGGGTTGCATCTCATTTACCTGGAATGACTTGAACTATTGAACCATAATAATCATATACCACTTAAGTTAAAAACAGCAATTAAGTATAATATCTATCTCAAAATGGCTAACTTGGAGATGTTTTATTAAGGGAGCAGGACAAACCTCTCCCCCACTCATATTTTCCATAAAAAGTGCCCTGTAGACTTACAATTTAGATGTTCTCCCTGCACAGATATGTTTTCCACATGTAGTTTTATCTTCTGTTAGTTTGGGATCCAGTCTCAGTATTGATTCCTTCTCTGGTACCCTTTCACAACTTGGATTACTGAAAAAGTAAAATAATTATTTTCATTCTATGTAAAACCAGGATTATGATATTCATATTTACTGCAATGCTTATATCACTAGAAGTCTTAAAATAGTTCCTGAAATGTTCAAATTTAGTATTATACTGTATTTGTATCCTACTTGTTTTAGCAAAGTATTCCATTCAAGTTGATGCAAGGGTCAACTTAAACTTGCAGTGAGGTGAGATCGGTTTTGCCCACATGTCGAATGCCTTACTGTGACTTTGAAATGAAGAGCAACAATAAAAATGTTATTCCTTTGCTATTTGTGTGCTTTTTACTGTGCATTTACTGATTTTGTATCATGGAAGGATACCCCCATATCCTTTGTTTTTATCGATAACAGCAGCAGAGATATTTGTATATGTTGCAGTAACCGAAGTAAAGAGAATACAACAGACTACAAGACAAAACTGAAGACTTGTCATCATTATAATGTATACATTTTGTACCTAATGGCAATGGCTATTTTTTGAGAATTTACAAATATTTTACTGTAAGATTTTACTTTAAATCCAATGGTGCTTATTTCACTGTTTTGTTGATAACAATCAAGGTTATATCAGTTTCTCACATAACAAGACACAAATTGGACCTAATGGTACTTTTTTCTGAACTAATGTTTTATCTTAGCCAGATTGAATATTAAATGTTTAAAATGTTAATTCAAATATTTTGCTTTATTTAGATTTTTTTCTTAACTATTTTAAACCTTTTTTGGGGAATAACATAAACAATGAACACTTATCAGTGTTTCATTTATTGTTCATAAGTAATATATAACTAATTAAAAAGATAAATCATAATTAAAACCTTTAATTACAAATCAAGAACTTATTAATTAACTACGGTAATAAGCTTGTGTAACCTTCTCAAATCCCAAGCTATACCAACCAATCAAATCATTTCTTATTTTTCATAATCCCAAGCTGTTAAATTCCATTAAACATTGTTTTCATTGCACTAGCCAATCAGACTAGGTGTTTTTACAACATTTTATGATAAAAACCCCATGACCACCAGGTCAGCCATCAAACAATCTCATACAGTAACCTCCAGTACATCAAGATGTCTCACTACCAGTCAATTCAGTCTTCTGTCCAGAGTTACCTGTCTTCAATACCACAAGGACTACAAGTTACTCACCATACCAGGAGAACAGATACTGGTCACTTCCTTATCTTGCATCTAAAGAATGATCCAGTTCCAGTCGACAGTAACCCAGTTCAAGTAAAGCAAGAGCCAATGGAGTATGCGACCAATATTAAACAAGAACCAACTATTAATGCAACTGTCAAGATGGAACCCATGGACCAAGACATAAAACCAACCTTACAAGATATCAAACAGGAAAAAGTTAAGCCATCACTTATCAGATGGGAGACAACTCCAGAGAAACCAAGCACAACCCAAACAGAACTGGCAAAACCCAGTGTATACTCAAGACTTGGAGAAAAACAACAACATGACAACAGTAATCGTAGATACAGAAGGCACAACAAGAAGAGATCAACTGACTCCCACAACTCAGTCCAAAGGGAAGATCTCCGTACATATCTGAACCAGAAGAAACAAACCAAGCCTAAAGATCTCAGAGCTTTGATACCAAGAAGACTTCCTCTTATCATGGAGTCAGAACAAGATTGTTTCCACCTGTTGACATCTGGATCCTATTATAGATAGACTTTTAATTCATATTATCATGTACTAGTTTGCATAAGTGCTATATCTGACTTTTAGCTATGTTTATATTGTATTTATATGTTTTATTTGAAATTGACATGAGTGCTAAATATTGTTTACAAATAAATATATTTATAACACTATCACAGTTTTCATTTTATTTCCACCAATATAAAAAGATACAATTCCATAAGTCATTTTTATGAAAGAAATTGATACATGAAGAAGCATCCCAGCATCAAAATCATAAAATAGCAGAATACATTTACACTTACAAGTTTTCTTCCTCCAGTAGTCCCCCTGTACAGAAATCTACATCTAACTGACATTCACAAGGACACTCACATACTGTCTGTTCCATTTGTTTACAATTCAAACATAATCTGTCAGACTGAAAAATAAAAATATCAATTAAGTCTAAGGGCAGTTCCATAAAAACATACATGGGACCCAGGAATTTGCAACAATGGATGGATGCAAAATATTGTGTTGAACAGGTTAAAAATTAATCAGGACTATGTTTTCAAAGTGCCTTCCCTGGGTATCATGTATGTTTTGGAATGAGACAAATTTACAAATTCCTACACATTTCAGACCATAACCCCCAAAATCAATTCAAACCTTCTATCTGTGGTATTAAACATTGATGGTACACAAGTAGATTTCCTGAAAGGAAAAAAAAATGTTTGTTTTGGGCCCCTTAATTCAAAACGTTAAGGACCATCATCCCCAAAATCAATCCCAACCTTCCTTTTCAGGTATTAAACCTATAAAATTTCATAGAGATCCATTCACTTAAACTAAAGTTATTATCCGGACACTAAATATTTCTTCGGATGACAACTCAGACAACGACATCATACCATTATATGAACACTTTTTTTTGCGGTCGTATAAATAAGCGTTCATATAATGGTATGATGTCGTTGTCTGTGTTGTTTTTTTTTTTTGCGATGGTATATAAAAAAAAAAATAATACAAAACTTTAATCTATATTTGTAGGATTATATATTCCTTACTTACCATACTACAAGGACAAAAGGCAGTTGCTGTATCACATGTGTGATTTACTATTCCTAGGAAAGCATTTGTTCCTCGAATATGTACAATCTGAAATAGATTTAATAAACATTTATTGAAGTCATTATCAAATTTCTTGCTTTTACCAGATTACTAAAAATGTAAGGTTATCTATTTGGTCCTCTCTGTAAGAACTTCAATTTGCATTTACAAGATGGAAATTCCAGCTGTTTATACACCAATGGTATCTACCTTTAGGTATTCCACACTCTAAACTACATGGAAAACTATCACTCCTTTGGATCTATCATTCCATTACATAACAAGAATGTGTCCTCAGTACATGAATGCCCCACTCGCACTATCATTTTCCATGTTCAGTGGACCGTGAAATTGGGGTAAAAACTCTAATTTGGCATTAAAATTAGAAAGATCATATGATAGGGAACATGTGTACAAAGTTTGAAGTTGATTGGACTTCAACTTCATCAAAAGCTACCGTGACCAAAAACTTTAACCTGGAGCGGGACGAACGGACGGACAGACGAACGCACAGACCAGAAAACATAATGCCCCTCCACTATCGTAGGTGGGGCATAAAAAGATTGTTATCTTTCTGTTTTTATACTGTTTGTGTTTGTTTCATTTATTTCCTGATACTTTTCCTATGATAGTTCTAGCTATGAATTATGAGAATGTTTTTATACTGATAAATATATTACAGAGACTAACCTGGTATCTTGAACATTTTTCTCCATGGACCAAGTTTGTAAGAACTCCATCTAAACTGGTGTTAAACTTAAAAGTAAGAACACATACTATTATAAATCCCTGCATAAATTCCATATTAGACTTGTTAAATTTTGCTTGCCAACAATCAAAATATATTAAATGTCTGTTCTGTCTTTTTTATGTTGTTGGCTTATAAGACATATACAATCCCCTGTTTAGTTGACGTCAAAACAACAATACCATGCCCATCTTGCATTATCAAGAACATTGAAATTTGAGTAAAAACCTCAATTTTGTTTAAATTTAATTATTTATAGTGGATTGGGAAACAAGTTATTACAACTTATATTAATCCTTTCCACTTTGGCACAAATTTAAAAAAAAAAACATCATAATTAACATGTTCATTAAGTTTCAAATTGGTGTGACTCAAACTTCCTGGAAGATTACCGTAAACAAAAAATTTAACCTGATTTGAGTAAAACAGACAAACAGAATAATAGACAGAGACACACACCCACATACATAATGCCGCTGCAATATTGCAGACAGGGCATACACATTGTCTTTCATTGTCCTTAAAACAATATACTTTACTAGTGAAACATTTTAATTCAACCTAGCTTGACACACATAATCAGATAAGGCTAATCAATATAGGTAACTTACATTATAATATCTCTGAATGGTTCTATCATTGAATCGATTACATCTTTTCTTGTGTACAAAATATCTGTGGTTCAAGATGTCATTAGCCACTAGTGGTTCCTGCAATTTAAGAAATCAAATGATATCCCATCTTTTAAAATAATTTGAAACAAGTAATTACACCAAAAGTCAATTCAAAATTTATAACAATCTTATGAAACTTTTTATTTCATAATTTAATACTATGTATCATGCTTAATTCAGAAACACTGGAAAACCTGTCCATCTTTATGTAAAATACACACAAGTAAATACTTCATTGTATTTGGTTCTTATGACTATTTTTTTCTAAGTAAGTTCCAGCTAGTAATTATTTTGTTTTTCTTCAATTATAAACTTTCTATACCTGATGAGTGATATGTTGTTTTTCTACAGGCCCTTTGCCATTGGGTTCTATCAAAGCAGGATGTGCCACTAGATAACCTCTGTCGTCCATGATAAAACATCTACAATAAACAAAGAAAATATCTCATATTGGATATTATTATACTTAGATTCATTAGGGTATGTTAAATACTTCAAAAGAATAGCCATATAAACTTAATACCAATCATAATGTTCTGCAAATACACTTTGAAAAATCTTCCTTGGGGAATTCAAACCATAACATTTAGGACTGGAAACTCAAGTTTCATTAGCAGTAAACATCTTTAGGAAATTTTAGCACTTTTTAATTTTCACTGTAGTGTAAGCATTGTTGCGCAAAAACTAAGTCTATGCAAACATTTTACCGAGCTTTAAATGCTTGTACTGGGCTGTGAAAAGCTTAAAATGAAAATAGTCAAGTTTGCACTGCCCTTCAAAGACTCAACTTGGACATCAGAACGTAAAAATAACCAGATGTACAATAATTGCATGTTATAACATACTAACCTGACAGTCTTATGGCTACAGATATAGATATGATCTTGTAACATTTTGTAGAAATATCCTAGAGTCAGGTCCATACCCATCACAGCTACTACTTTATTGGCTGAACTGTGCATGGCATCATCTCTGAAAGAAATATCACATTTAGATTTAAAAACATGAAACTCATAGTTAAAACACTTACACACTACAAACCAAATTTCTTGTTTGAAAGAAACTTTTGATACTTGAATACTCTATAACAAAACAAAATCGTTATTTCCACCTTTGTTAATTCTTGACATAAAAAGTATCTTTATCGTAAGGCTTCAGCGTTCATTTTTAGGGTATTCTATTTATATTTGAATTGTTCAAAAAGTCTTGATTTTACAGATATATATAGAATAATAGGTTGTTTCGTTTTTGATACTGACTATATCATGTGGAATATCTAGACGAGCCCGTTAGGGCAAGTTAAGATATTCAACATAATATAGGCAGTATCAAAAACGAAACTACCTATTATTCTGTTTATCGGTAATTATGACGTCACACAATGTATTGCCTAATATTTTCAGTGATACAGCCAGTACGTTGATACTCGAAAGTATTAGGCAGTAAGATCAAAGGGAAAATATACGAATTACCGATAAAAAAACATTTAATTAATGCGTGTGTATAGCATATCTCTATTACATATCTCATAAATTTTCGATATAAGAACTCAACATATATAATATCTTACTTTCCCTCATAGATGGTATGACTTATGGTTGTAATGTAACCAGCTCCACCCATGTCTAAATATGGTGCTGTCAGAGTTACTTTCCCTGGAAACTCAAACGCCCTTGTATACCTAAAATATAGAAGGTGATGTGTGAAGGTATAACTAAGAATGAGTCAAAATTTTGCTTCAGTTGGCTTTCACAATGTATGATGTTTGAAAGATACACACCATTAACAAAAGTTTGATATGTTTTACATATAAGAATTTATGGATTCACGTTCATGTATAAAGTATAATAAATCTTAATCAATAAATAGGATATTTTTTTTAAAAATTATTAAGAAATCATGTTCACTTATTTTAGCTCTAAATAAGAATTAAACATCCTTTTGATAAAATACAGATTTTAAAAAGCATTTGTAGTAATTTCTGTTAAAACAGTACAAGTCCTAACTTTAACTTACCATGTTCTTTTTGAAGGATCAAATGTTTTGTCTAGTAATGTTCCAGGGTACATTCTAAATACACGAAGGTCCTAACTTTAACTTACCATGTTCTTTTTGAAGGATCAAATGTTTTGTCTAGTAATGTTCCAGGGTACATTCTAAATACACCGTTGGTTGTTGCTATATACCTACAAATACAAATTAAGCAAGGTCAGGTTGAGTTTTTGAATTTATAGTCTACAATCATAATGATTTATTCACAATAAGACATCAGTATTGAAAAAGCTCAACTTCATATAATTTAAAAGACTCTGATGTTTCAATTGGTCGGAATAGGTCTTATTTTGGTCAAAAGATGAGCACATATTAGTATCAACCTATTAGTTACCATAACATTTGTCTATCAACACCACATATATTGCTGATAATTGTAGCAGAACTTCTCCTTTATTACCAACATTATAAGGACTATATTCCAGGAGAAACTCTATGGGAGGTTAGACATCGCACAATATTTTGTTGTTTGTATTAACTATTTGTGTTTTTTTTGTAAAAGTGAATGTCATTTATGAAAACAAAAGTATTTTTTTTATGGAATAGCCCTTACTATAAATTGAGGATATAACTTCAACAAGGTAAACATTTTTATGTTTCTTTAATGTCAAATTTACTGTATTATTCTTTAAAAAAAAGTTACAAGAAAAACACTGACCTCCTAACTATACTATCTCTGTGAGCACTTGTGTTGTATCTTAACTTCCAATCATTGGTAATTCTACCAGTGGCTAAGGCATCATCTCTAACACCATCCTGTCAACAAATAAGTCAATACGTTAGCCCTAATACTCTAAAAAAATCATTGGCATTTTCAAAAAGAGAGATTTAAGAAATTTTCATAAAAGAGTGTGTGACAATGAATGGATAAAAATGAAATTTTGAGGGTAAAACAAGGTACAGTAGCATCTAACAATAAATACTCTTTGAAAATACAAATTTCTAGTTGTGCATTGAATGGCACATATCGAGAAACAGCATTTTTTCTTAATAATGCATCCAAAAACAACTCATTACAAATTCAATTCTTTCTTGCATTAAATTTTCTTAAATAGACACCGACTTGTTCATAACACATGTCTTAACATCTATTTGCTCAATTTGTTAGCATACCTTAATTCCTGGATTGGTTAGTTCTACATAAGGTTCTTTCAGGTAAGCCGTGTAACTTCTGACCATTTTCTTGTCTTCACGTAAACTCATGTGATCGTAGGGTTCATTAAAACATTTTGGCGACAAAAATATTGTGCTTGTATCTGCAAAGGTAAATTACATACATTAATCTAAAGACACCCATAACACTGTTTAACATTTCCTTGTTAATATTTAGATGTTTAATTTTCAAATACAAATGTTCATTTCCTTTGATATAAATTTTAAGTGTGCATAACATTATATTTTGATTCTAACTCTAATCACTGTTGAGAGAGCTTATTCAATAGGAAAATATAATCAGAAGAAACCAATGCTTTTGTCATTTAACTTGTATTCTTCAAAAAGAACAAACAGCCCTTTCTGTCAAGACAAGACAATTTATTACAACTTAGGCACACGTATGGTGCTACAAGAGGATAACAATTATACATTAAAAATTACATACATACTTATACATTTACAAGAAAGTCACACAATAGATTAATAATTGATATCATACAATAAAACTGAAATATATTTGGTTGATTTGTTTGCAAAATTCTTAATTGCAACGTGATTAGAAATTATTGTAACATGCTATGAATTATGAAAATATTTTTTCAATATGTCTTAGAAACATGCACACTTTTGTTAGCACTGGCACGTTACAGTGTGATAATAGACCAATAAATTTCAATTGGGAAGGATTTTTTATGTAATATGTAGGTATATACCTTTCTCTTAAAGACATAATTTGTTTATTGGAACATACAAAAAAAAATGATATTCGTCACCAATGGTATTTGAATCGCAGTGACAGCATATACGATTTTCTCTTGGTGTATTTTTCCACCGACCAACTTCTATAGGGATTTTGATGTTTGAACATCTAAATTTACTGTAGATGTATCGATCTGCCACTTTAAGATTGAGTAAATATGGCTCTAAACAAAACATTGTTTTGTATGAAGCATAAAACACACCTCTAGATGAGTTTGTCATATCAGCAGATAGGCTCTGTCCGAATTGGTCAACCAATCTCTGTTTTATTTCTTTTTTAATATCCGAACTTTTGATATCACCCTGTGCATTCCAGACAAAAGAAAATCCTGTATCATCTAAAATTTGTTTCACGGAAGATAACCATTTAAATGAGTATTGGCCTGAGTTATGTAAGTTATACATTAACTGATACAAGATCCCAGATAATTTGTTACTACTGCTTTGCACTAGCCTTGACCAAAAGCATAGTAATCTAGTTTTGATATTAATTTTTAATGGCAATCTGCCAGTTTCCCCATAGACCATATAGTTTGGTGTTGTTGATCTAACATTCAGGACTCTTTTTAGGAAACTCAAGTGCACCTTTTCAATCATGTCAACATTTTCGTGACCCCAGATTTCCGACCCATAAAGCAAAATTGGAGCGACCATACAATCAAATAGTCGAAACTGCAGATCTGAAGATCTCTATGTTAGACTCTTCTTTAATAAATGGTATTTAATCTTGTACAATAACATTAATTTTTAATTGATACTATGGCCAGTATTCCTTCAAAGCAATATCCAAACATACATTAGATGTAACCTAAACACCACTGGAACATAAATCAAGCTAAACAATAATTAGGTCATAACTGCATACCTTCTGTGGCCAATTGTTTAAGATGTAAACACATGGTACTAGCTGGAAGAAGATCTAGTCGGTGATACAACATATTAACATCACTAGCACTGTAACCTATAAAACAAACATTCAATGAACTTCTATTGAAAAATTGACTCTAATGCTTATGATATCTACTGATACAAGTTGGTTACATGTTTTTTTCTTTATCACTTATTTTTTTATATTAATCAATCAATTAAATGTGAACAAAGTTTTATTTTATATCAAACACCATTATTTACAGACATTCTTCTGAATTCAAGGAATATGACTATATTTTTATCATGCAATAAATGGTGGTGTTTGTAAACTGGAACTGTCCCCTTGTGGTAGTCATACCCAAGCCTGTATCTTTAATAAATCTGAAATCATACATAATGTGGCCCTGACAAGGTTTCAAAATACATTGGTTTGGGTTCAGCCAAGCAGTGATGAACTTAATAAAAGGTCATTACTTTGTCTCACCTTGATTCATGGTCAAACAAATTTGTAAAGTATGACAATGATTTAAGAAATACTGTCGCACAGGGGACAACTTTTTTTTTAGGTTTAACAGATTTATCTTAAACTAACAAATATATCATCACCCTAACTGTTTAATTTTCAACTTACTGGTAATTTTCTCTAACACTTTTGCATCTTCTATTTGAGAGAAAGTTTTAATGGCTACAATAAATGGTGTATTATCTACTCTTTTCCATATGTATGTAGCATAATAATTGGCATCATTTTCAGATCTATTGGTCTTCACATCGTTTCTCAAGATCAATGTTCTTTCACCAGATTCCATACTGAAAACACAATTCATTTAAGTTATTATACATTTGCAATTCCACTGTTGTATGTTAAATTTTATTTCATTTGTTTTATTGCAACCATGATGTCACACAAGTAAAAATTCCTGCACATGCAAAATATTGTACTTTAAGAGTATGCAAAATATTGTACTGTAAGTGTTGACAAATATAATTTCTGAACTTTTTTTCCCTTAATTTTTTTAGAAAGTTATAAAGTTTCAGGCTTTTACCCAGTCCTATACACATCAATGAATTTCTTCAAAATAAACCTAATTTCTATACCTATAAATTATATACATGAACTAAAACTACAAATTAATAAAAGTTTTAAAAAGATATTGATTTTAAAGTTTTTTGGGTTTATTTGGGGGGGTTGATGAAATATTTAAATATATACTAACTTGATCATGTCACTCCTTATTCTGGCAAATCCTTCATTGTTTTCAAAATGCCAAATGTCTGTATGCATTGGTTGTACATCTGTTTTAACTGGACGTGTAAAAGATGGGTGCATAACAGTATAACCTGCAACAAAAATAATAAATGAGTAAGTAAATACTAACTAATAAAATTTTGTTTTTTTAAAGATGATGGATTTTAGTCCTATTGATCAATTACCAACATCTCCTCAATTCAATGAACTGTGATTATATACATAGTAAAATAACTTTTTTATAACAATCTATTTTGGTCTTATCATGTTACTAGAAAGTAATGTAAAGCAATCCTTAAATTTCAATATCTGCAGTACTTAAATCCATAAATATCTCTGGTATGTTTGTATATTGCTGTATGAAATTCCGCTACATTTTTGGGGAAAGCGTTGAATCTAATTGTCATAAAAAAGTTTGGAAATTTGAAGTCACTTTCAGATTGATTTGTGACAAAACAATATAAGCAAGCAGTTCATCATTATCTGAATGTGACAGTTATTCTACAAGTTTTCACTCATACCTTCAGATGTGATTACAAATGCATATGAATCATCCATTTCATCATAGTATGTAATATCCTGGACAATATCCTCCATATGTAGATCTACTCCCATAATTCCAATCACCTTGTTGTTATGGAAACATGTCTGACTAATGGTAATGGTCAATGCTGTTGAAAAAACAAAAAAAGACATATTTATTTGAGCATTTTAAAATCAATGAGGTGGCTTTTATAAAGGTTTATATATGGCGAAAGAGAAGACATTTGGTTCTTCCAGATCTCCATTTAGGCTTTATTAATTTAAAACAACGTTTCCTTTATTTAAAAAAAAATATCTATTAGATAGTCTCTGTTAAACTAATATACTTCTTGTTTACACACTTGGGGTAAACGACTTAAAACAGTCTTAAAATATGTATAAACACCTGTCTTATGTTTAAAGACTGTGTTTGAGATTTATGCAAAGAAAATGAATAGCTACATATATATAACAGATTGACTTATTCTATGATTTTTCTCTTAAGAACTTTATCTTCAAATAGAAATATATATTACTAAAATAGAACTTTACTGACCTTTATCAGCTTTGTCTATATAAGGTAATGAGAAGACAGGTTGTTCTGATGCTGATTGGTTAAATGGTAAATAGAACTTTACTGACCTTTATCAGCTTTTTCTATATAAGGTAATGAGAAGACAGGTTGTTCTGATGCTGATTGGTTAAATGGTAAATAGAACTTTACTGACCTTTATCAGCTTTGTCTATATAAGGTAATGAGAAGACAGGTTGTTCTGATGCTGATTGGTTAAATGGTAAATAGAACTTTACTGACCTTTATCAGCTTTGTCTATATAAGGTAATGAGAAGACAGGTTGTTCTGATGCTGATTGGTTAAATGGTAAATAAAACTTTACTGACCTTTATCAGCTTTGTCTATATAAGGTAATGAGAAGACAGGTTGTTCTGATGCTGATTGGTTAAATGGTAAATAGAACTTTACTGACCTTTATCAGCTTTGTCTATATAAGGTAATGAGAAGACAGGTTGTTCTGATGCTGATTGGTTAAATGGTAAGTAAAACTTTCCTACAGACATACTCAGATCTTTGGTGGTATTTATAGCCATCATTGTACCAGGCTGCAATAAGACCAGAAGCACTTGCAATAACAAGAATAAGTGAAAACTCATGTATTGGTAAATCTATGTAATTTTAAACATTGACAGCAAAAAAGTATTTTTGTCCTCTATAAACTTTCATAAATGATCACTGTGTGTAAGAATATGTAAGTATTAGGTAAACAATAAGTCAAATGACAAAATTCTTACTCCATTATTAAAGTATGTTCAAATGAAGCCTGATAACCAATTTGGGAAGCTCTGATTTGTAGTTCAGAGAAAATTTGACTACATTTTTCATACATGGTCATAATAGGTAAAATTGTATATGTATATTAGGTAAACATGACTACAAGGTTTTTTCTAACAAGATTGACTAATAAATATTGTTCATAAATTAAACGAGCATTTCACTTACAACAATTGGTTCAGAACTTCTTTGTTGTACATTATACTGAGCAAAGTTTTGCTTGGCAACATTCTGCAGAAAACTCTTCTCCCATGTAACAGGTTTTCCATCTGTAATGAACAAAACTATACCATGTTATATGTCTAATTGTAATATTGATATTTTTTATGGAACAATCTTTTTGCATCTTTAAAATCAACATGATGAGGACATTCAAATATCCTTGTCTATTAAAAAAAAAAAAAAAAAAAAAAAAATGTTTTAAAAATTCTCACAAAAGAACCCACCATGGTTGTGTTCTTGTGATGGATGGTAAGGTTTTACATCTGAGGGTCAGGCCAAACAAAATCTAAGACTTGTATATATATAATATATATATTGCATTTCTGGATTTCTGGAAACGCGCGTCTGGCGTTCTAAATTATAATCCTGATACCTTTGATAACTATTTACATCACTGGGTTGATGCCACTGCTGGTGGACGTTTTGTCCCCAAGGGTATCACCAGCCCAGTAGACAAAACTTCGGTGTTGACATGAATATCAATAATGTGGTCATTTTTATAAATTAACTGTTTACAAAACTTTGAATTTTTTTGAAAAACTAAGGATTTTCTTATCCCAGGCATAAGATTAACTTAGCCGTATTTGGCACAATATTTTGGAATTTTGGATCCTCAATGCTCTTAAACTTTGTACTTGTTTGGCTTTATAAATATTTTGATATGAGCGTCACTCATGAGTTTTATGTAGACGAAACACGTGTCTGGCGTACTAAATTATAATCCTGGTACCTTTGATAACTATTTCAACTAGATTTAAGAAGTGTCAGGACAGGTCTGAATAATATTTCCAGACTTTCATAGAATTTCTGTGACCACAAGATAGTTAATGGTTTAACTACAATGTTGGATTTTGGTTTCATTAATGTTTGCTCCACATCGCTATTTATCAAATTGAAATAAATCAGCTTTATCTCTAGTAGAACAATCTGATTTCTATGACAGTTACCAAATTTTTCGTCATTGCCAAAAATGTCTTATGTAAATGTAAAACATATGTAAAGGAGTTTTTAAGTAAGCAGTAAACTGTTCAAAACAAAAATATCATTATTAGTATTGACTTATGACTTCTTAGTACATTATAAATATTGTAAGATTGCACAACTCATAAGTACTACATGTTAATGATTACCATCAATGACAGCATATGTGTTGATAATCACTCTGTTTTTAAGTCTCCCATTCAGCTCTGCAATTGTTTCTAACACTATACTGGGCTCATTAATAGATGACAGTAATCCACGACTGATATAAACTACCATAGCATAATCTGCAAAGTCAAAAATAAAATGAGATAAATTGGTCAACAAATACCGAAAATGAAAGAACAAATTTATGCCTATTTCAGATATATCAATAAATCTGAAATTATCTGAATACATTAACCTTCCAAAAAAACTTTATGCCTAACAAGAGTTGAAAGAATTATTATTAGGAATAATTCAATTAAAATATTTTCCAAAGAATTTATTTTTTAAATGGTTTAAGTACACCCAAAAAAAAAACCACTAGAAAATTCTACACATAGTATAAAGTACACATGTAAGCTTCTCTTGGGATTTTGAACACAGCTATCTTTTCCATTTGTAAAATTAAAGACTTTTGTGCATTAAAAGTGTTCACATGCATGAGGACTCACAAAAAAATAACTAATGTGTTTTTAATCTACTGAACATATTTTATTTGTATCAAACCTTGACTTGACTTTTGTGCACTTACTATACATATAAACATTTTTTAAGGACCTACCTATGTTGACATCTGGACTTTTGTGCATAGTTTTCTGTACAATGTCCAAAGCTGTCTTAAATCCTAGAGTATGGTTTGTAGCAGCTGAAAATAAAAAAATAAATCTTCCATGAATGATTATTTTGGGTTTTCAATTTATATAAATGGTTCTTCGATTCTGTCATATCTTGTTCAAAAGCAAAAACAAGAGTGGACACACTGAAATGTCTTGTTTGTCTCGTGTTCATAATATAATTTATGATGAAAGTATAAAAAAACATTGTATACCCCAAGCATTACATTATTGCTGTTTACAGTTTATCTACATCTATAATAATATTCAAGATAATAACCAACCAGATGCTCCGCAGGGCGTAGCTTTATACGACCGCAGAGGTTGAACCCTGAACGGTTGGGGCAAGTATGGACACAACATTCAAGCTGGATTCAGCTCTAAATTTGGGTTGTGATTAAATAGTTGACACAGCATAGGTTTCTGACACAGAATGAATGTGTTCTAATGAACTTAAAATTTTTGTTTTCTCTTAGAGCAATTCACTATGCTGTTGAATATTAATCCTCTCAAAAAAATGTTTGAAGAAATTTTCTTTTTTATTTATGAAATTTCAAATGAGAAAAATTGAACCCAATTTTTTTAATCACATCCCCCTTTCCCTTATTCCAAAACTAATCTCAATTAAAATTTCAAATGGAGTTTGCAACAATAACTACTCATTTAAATACATCATAAAATATTAAGATGTAAAAAAACTGCTTGTTATCACTGAATGGTAAAGATTATTTTAATTTATCAGTTGGTAGTAAAAAGTGAATATACATTGTATATTGTATATAACAAAGATTTAAGTTGATTCTGGACAAAGAAAGATAACTCCAATTAAAAAAAAATCTTCCTATTGCACAATATTTTGCAATTAGATATTTCTTGCTTACTATTCTGGACAAAAAAAGATAACTCTAATTAAAAAAAAATTTGCTATTTCACAATATTGTGCAATTAGATATTTCTTGCCATTGCGCAATACTGTGCAATTGAAAAGACTTGCTATTGCACAATACTTAATATAATAATTTTAGATCCTGATTTGGACCAACTTGAAAACTGGGCCCATAATAAAAAATCTAAGTACATTTTTGGATTCAGCATATCAAAGAACCCCAAGATTTCAATTTTTGTTAAAATCAGACTAAGTTTAATTTTGGACCCTTTGGACTTTAGTGTAGACCAATTTCAAACAGGATCAAAAATGAAGAATCTACATACACAGTTAGATTTGGTATATCAAAGAACCCCATTTATTCAATTTTTGATGAAATCAAACAAAGTTTAATTTTGGACCCCGATTTGGACCAACTTGAAAACTGGGCCAATAATCAAGAATCTAAGTACATTTTTAGATTCAGCATATCAAAGAACCTAACTGATTCATTTTTTGTCAAAATCAAACTAAGTTTAATTTTGGACCCTTTGGACCTTAATGTAGACCAATTTGAAAACGGGACCAAAAGTTAAGAATCTACATACACAGTCATGACAGTTAGATTCGGCATATCAAAGAACCCCAATTATTCAATTTTGATGAAATCAAACAAAGTTTAATTTTGGACCCTTTGGGCCCCTTATTCTGTTGGGACCAAAACTCCCAAAATCAATACCAACCTTCCTTTTATGGTCATAAACCTTGTGTTTAAATTTCATAGATTTCTATTTACTTATACTAACGTTATGGTCAGCTGGTTATGGTGCGAAAACCAAGAAAAATGCTTATTTGGGTCCCTTTTTGGCCCCTAATTCCTAAACTGTTGGGACCTAAACTCCCAAAATCAATACCGACCTTCCTTTTGTAGTCATTAACATTGTGTTTAAATTTCATTGATTTCTATTTACTTAAACTAAAGTTATTGTGCGAAAACCAAGAATAATGCTTATTTGGGCCCTTTTTTGGCCCCTAATTCCTAAACTGTTGAAACCAAAACTCCCAAAATCAATCCCAACCGTTCTTTTGTGGTCATAAACCTTGTGTCAAAATTTCATAGATTTCTATTAACTTAAACTAAAGTTATAGTGCGAAAACCAAGAAAATGCTTATTTGGGCCCTTTTTGGCCCCTAATTCCTAAAATGTTGGGACCAAAACTCCCAAAATCAATACCAACCTTCCTTTTGTGGTCATAAACCTTGTGTTAAAATTTCATAGATTTCCATTCACTTTTACTAAAGTTAGAGTGC
This sequence comes from Mytilus galloprovincialis, assembly GCF_965363235.1. Lineage (NCBI taxonomy): Eukaryota > Metazoa > Mollusca > Bivalvia > Mytilida > Mytilidae > Mytilus > Mytilus galloprovincialis. The sequence continues at coordinate 19,245,541 of NC_134838.1, read as the reverse complement.
GAAAACTAAAAGTATTCGGACGACGACGACGACGACGACGACGACGCCGCCAACGTGATAGCAATATACGACAAAATTTTTCAAATTTTGCGGTCGTATTAAAACAGCAATTTTCCTTAAAATTACCAATTCAGGGGCGGCAACCCAACAACGGGTTGTCCGACTCATCTGAAAATTTCAGGGCAGATAGATGTTGACCTGATAAACAATTTTACCCCTGTCAGATTTGCTCTAAATGCTTTGGTTTGTGAGTTATAAGCTAAAAACTGCATTTTACCCCTATGTTCTATTTTTAGCCATGGCGGCCATGTTTTTTGATGAAATGGGAATTAAAACACAAACTTTATTCTAGATACCCTAGGAATCAATCAGATGAAGTTTGGTTTGAATTGGTTTAGTAGTTTCAGAGGAGAAGATCTTTGAAATAGTTTACGACGACGAAGACGGACGGATGGACGGACGACGACGGACGCCAAGTGATGGCAAAAGCTCACATTTCCTTTTGGAAAGGTGAGCTAAAAAAGAAAATTTAATAAGATGTTAAGTAGGAACAAGAATCTGACTCACACTGATTCTAATGCTATGTATACAATGATCCCGATTCCTGAATCAGAACTCAAGACAGATTCTGGAATATGTAATTCATAGTTTACATTCCAAGAGAAGGAAAAATGTTTATAAAAAGTTATAACCTGGACTTAAAATTCTGATAAATTAAACATGTATAAGAACACTACAGTCCCTACCATTTTCTTTCTCCAGCTTATCAATGAAGTTACTGAAATGTAGATTAGCTTCATATGTAACTGGAACCATCTTGTTATGGAGACAGGAGTCTGTATCAGGTTCTCGTGGAAACGATACCTTTGATGCAAGACCAATCACAGCAACCTACATAATATAATTAAAATTATGGTTACATTTCACATTTCAGAAGGGTTTATTCCTTTAATTTTTACTTCAAAGTCAATTTTAGATCATAACTTTTACTCTTGTAACAAATATGTAATTCTTTTTCACTTACGTCATACAATTTTATTCCTTGGTTCTTTTAGTAGTTTTAATTTGTTGTTGTTATCATCAATCTTGTCAAATGTGTTTACTTTTCTCTTTACAAATAAATCTTAGCTTGTAGAATTAACTTTAATATATATGTATATGTAATTGATACTTTAAAACCATTTCCATTAATTGAAGAAATAAGTCTGATTTCCTACATAAGGGAAATAACTCCCACAACATACATACCCTGTCTTTTTCTGACAATGATGACAGTATATGTTTAGCTATTCCTTTAGCTATTCGTAGTTGGTTTGGACTCAATGAATTACCATGGTCCATTACAATCACTAGATGCTTTGACTGTGGTTGTACTGTAGAAACATACACATTTCTGAAATCATAAATAAGTCATTGAGTAATAAACCATATTTTTATCGGTAATATGGAGCCACATTTAAAATGAAAGGGTAACTCTAAAAAAATACTGTAAATACATCAATTGACAACAATTATTTTCTTTGATCTTGTTGCATATCTCTTGCATAATAGGGTTCAATTGCTTATTAATGACAAAAAATACAATTGCACCCAGTTGACTTTTCAGTTATTTCTTGCGGAACCATTTCACCAACAAATTTTATATGTATTTCTTGGCATGTTATAGGTTTAATGAATTCAATTTAGAAAATAGTGATTCTTAAATACATTTTTACTCAATACTAGTACTGGGTGATCATAGCTATTTCAGTAAACTAAAAATAGGAGCCATTTGTTGGATTAGGGTATAAAATTTATTACTTTTTTTATGAATAAAAAGTGTAACATCATCCAAAGTAAAAACCATTGATGACTTGTAGAGAGAAGCTAAAGGCACTGATAAACCTTAGTAATCAACTCATTTCAAAGAAATATTGATGTCTGATGCAGTTCCTGTGGTATAGAGCAAAGTAAAGAAATCTTTTGAAGCCTACATACAAATTTGAGATTAACACAAGAGTTTCTTTAACATGTCATTAGATATAAAGAAAATATGCCTTTTATCATGTATATAAAAACATTTATGAAGAGAAAATCATTTGATGTCAACATGAAGAGGATCGCACTACCAAGGAGTCATGATTTTATGTGGTTAGACAGAGTAAGATTACATCAGCTGTTGCAACCTGTTAGTGTACTCCTTACTAGAGAAAAACCTTAATAGTGCATCTCTCTCGTCAAGGCTGATGTTCAATCGTTTGTTGATCTGGTTCATAACTGTTTCTTGTTTTTTATACAGGATTAGACAGTTGGTTTTCCTGATTGAATGGTTTAACACTAGTCATATTTATGGCTCTTTATGGTTTGCTGTTCAGTGTGAGCCAAGGCTCCCTGTTGAAAACCTTAATTTGACCTATAATGGTTTACTTTTACAAATTGGGAGAGTTGTCTCATTGGTACTCATACCACATCTTCTTAAATCTATTTAATATATAATAGTCTCCACATACCATCAGAATTGCAATTGGCAATATAGATAAACCCTGCATGTGTATGAAAATCAAAAGAGTAAAAAAACATGTGGTAATGTTCTATAGATAACTATAAATTAGAAGGAGAAACTATTACATCTCTCAGCGTGAGTCCTTTACGTTCTTATATTGTACACCTCCTGACCAGGTTAACCACCAGAAACAAACAATCAATTACCTTATTCAACATCTTTAATTATGAAAGCAGAGATATGATGCACTTGACAATACTGTAAAATCATTTAACACATCTCTCTAGGTAACTCTATTTCTAGCAAAGTTTAATATGCTTATGATTGTTTGTAATGTGTTTAGTATGCCAATACCTGTGTATAAAATCACAGGACAGTTGTAATTTGTAAAACACATGTTGTCAAACATTGAGACCCAGAAAACACATTGGTTTTCATGCTTTGTCAAATTAATCTGGGAAGGGATAACATATTTTTTTAATGTTTGCAAGGTTGACTTCACATCAGTTTTTCAGTAATTTTCGGTATTCTGAAAAACTACTATTAACTTCGAACTGAAACTACATAAATGAACCTGCTAAATTAAACACTAATTTCTGCCTATTGACTCTATTTTCAAATGTTTGTTTTCATAAATTGATTGATTGTTGGTTGCTAAATGTCCAGTGGCAAATATTTCATGTATGTTCAGGACGATATTTTCATAACAGCTACATGTACCTAGCTATATAGTTGATAAAATATTGATTTGCATTGTAGATATTTTGCAGCCTGTTTTCCAGTCTGTATTGTTTTAAAATCTATAAATGAACATTTAACATAGAGACCCAATTAACATTACAATGGCTACAATTTACAAACATGTAACCAAGATAAAAGGAAAGAAGCAAATGAAAAAGATATGTAACATGTGATACATATGATCAAAACAACATAAAAGGCCCACAGTGTAAATCAATATAATTACAGAGCATGGCTAAATGTTTGAAGTTATAGGACAATAGCAGTGTTTATGACTAAATAGCCTATGCAGTACTCCCCATTAAGCATGTTGACATGCACAGTCAGAATTATCAAAGATTAACAACTGCCTTCAGAATTATAATAAAAATGGTTTTATTGCATTAAACACATGTTCCAAATAACAGAAAATTCTTTTGAAGTTTTACAAACAAAAAGATAAAAAAGTAGCATGAAATTCAAACAAAGGTTTTAATATCAGTATAGGTCTTTACTATTGATGTCAGGATTTTGGCTAGACTGGTAAAAATCAATTTAAAACTGTTTTGGTTAAGATGGCTTTTGTAATAAAATCCAGCAATTATTTCACCATTATGAGTCACAAAGTGAAATCAAACCATCATTAAGTATATAGAAACCCTGTGTAAAATATGTTATTTTGAGGGAAAACTGTATAAATCAATACCAATATGCCAGATATTCTTCTGTATGTTTGAATATAACAACAAGGAAAAGATTCATAAATTCCCTCATGTGTAAATGTACATTAAAATAAATTCATTTGATTTTTATAGACATTAAGAACAGAAAATCTAGGTCACTGAAACCGTTGGGCTTGTATTCAATATCACAAATTTTCACTATAATATTTATCAAACAACTTCAACTTGGAAAAGTTTCAAACTATCATATTCTAAGTTCAAAGAAAACTGCAAAAGGATAAGTGATGGTATACAATGCATGCTTCGCTCTGTACTTCTGATAAAACTTTTAAAAGAGTTGATCTTTACGTAAATATATGCAGCGGACTTGCAAGGTAAAATAAATTAAGGTGTCTCCCTTCCTATTAACATACATACAAACTTTGAGATCAAATGCAATATGCATTAAACAATTTCCTAAATAAAATGATACAAGTATATTTCATTTCTACGTAAATTTGAGATGACATCCGAAATGATAAGATAATTACCAAACAAAAGACTTAACATTTTCCTGATGAGCAGATATATACCAATGTCATTTTACCTATACTACAATACAGGTATTCCTTATTACCTATGTGAAGCAGGTAATCTTAAGCATAGTTATGAAGCTATGATTATACAGGTTAAATTATCATTATCCCTCTAATATTGATGTCTTAGGTTACTCTCTCATAACATGAAAGTCTATTCAAAAGACGAGCTATGGTATTTGAAACAGTATAAACTGTAGGATAAAGTATTTCTTCAGTATATTAATACCCTCTTAAAGTGTTACTCAATTAAAATCAAAGGCACCATTAAGTGTAGTATCCTTTTAAAATCCTAATTAATTTAAATTGTCAGTTTCTCCATAATTCTGTAAAGTGAGTGCAATCTTTGACCAACAAACTTCCACATAAAAAAGGATTAAAGTTTTATTCATGGCAAGGAAAGACTAGAGGTCTATGGCATCTTCAAGCATTCATTTCCAAATTCATGCTATGACCATGACAGTGTGACCTTGAAATAAAGATTTTCCTTTTGTGACATATTGCATGTTAATCTGGTGTAGTTGCAAGATTGGAACAATAAGACGCTCAAAATTTCAACATACATCCCTATTGATTTCCAAAAGTTTGCTGACTGCTTTCATAACAATACAATATGACCCTAAAGGTAAGCAAAAATAAAAATAATCAATTTGACCTTGAACTCATTGTAAAATAAATTTGTTATGTATACTAACCTGTGCCTAATGTTATTAGCATCATGGCAGTTGTCAAACCATTGGAAGGCATTTCCAGGGTACTCACTGTGGACACCATCCACAGATATAAAATACTGCCACTTCAGACTGGGAACCAGTTGTACATTGCCTCTCCATACTGAAATAATAGAAATTATTATGGGTTGTGCTGTGAATATCTTCAAGTAGAAAAATATGACCATGCTTTTCAGAGGAGTCCTATGCTTACAAAGCCTCTATTAGCCAATATTTAATTTTTAAGAAGATTTCAAAGAAATGACAAATTATAATTTGTTCAGTCAATGATATTAGAGGAAGATTTGGAGGGAACCTGAGGAAGGACTATCACACCACACCCCCGAATCCTCATATATAAAGTCATAAGTCTTGTCTAGACTCGTATCAACCCTGGTAATAAAAAGATGTATGCACACATGCCTGTTGCTAACGACAAGATGTGATATTTTCATGTTTTGATGGGTTGCCGTCCCAAATAAATACATAAATGTAAGGTTTTCAAATGAACTACTAACAAAAGAAAGCCTTTTTTGTTACATGTATGAAAACTTGTTGAAGATATTCAATAACATAATAAGGTCTTTACATAACAATATTTTATCTACAATCTAAGGTTTAGTCAGATCAATTACTTTTTAATTTTCAGTTTAACAATGTCCTATCAACACAAGATATTATAATAACATGGTTGGAATAGAATACATGAATGAGGGAAGACTTCAGTTACAATGGCAAAGCTATCTCCGCGTTTCTTATCAGACTTTACACTTAAATAGTCACAGTTATTTCTATACTTTTTCTATCATACTTTCAACAGGCGTTAAGGGTCAGAGTTGAAATATCACATTGAAAAGTCCTTACAAACTAAATGATACTACTATTAAAAAGATGAATAGAAACAGGGGTAATAAAGAAATGTTGAATGTGCACCACACTGCTAGACCACATTAAATGTTTGTATAGATGAACCATCTATAAAAGTTAGGGGTACATTGAGGGGGAGAGTTCTTCAAGTTACATTTAACATGAGGTGTTTTCTTTCAACTTTACATGTGAATGAGTTATTATAGCAAATAAATGTACACTCACATATTTAAAAACATATATAAAATCTTTGTAAATCTGTCGTTTTACTAATTTGAAGGAAAAGAAAAGTTTATCTACACATTCTTACATATCCCCTTACAAAATACTTTTAACTCATGCCAAGGGGTTTGCTTAGGAAGTAATTTTCACAAGAACAATGTCAGAGCTACAAAAATAATATAGGAAATGAACTCACATCTAAGGGATAAAAAGTTGATAAAAAGCTAAATAAATTCCTATAGATTTTTTGTTAATCAAGAGCTACTGTGAATGTATAATTGATCAACACGGTATAGAATGAAGACGGCCTTTGAAGTTTTTCTCAGCAGACTTTATGATAAAACAGTATATAATTTTGTGATTTATGTAGTAATAGTTAAAACGCTCATCAAAACCTTTTATATTAATGTGAACTATGTAGAATTAATTTTCGTGAAAGAAATTGAATTTGTAGTAATGAAAAACATTTGCTTAACAGCAAAATGATAAAATCTCTACTACAATAGTTCTGACAAAACAATCAATTTCAACAAACACAGAGATTCAACAAGAATCCAATATGAAGCTTTAAATGTTTCAAAGATATCTTTTATCAAAAACAATTAAATTATAACAAATGTATTAGCACCTAAAAGCACTGGAAATTCAAAGATATTTATTCTGGTACCTTTGAAGGGGTTTATCTCCTAACTTAACTCTGGATTTGTTCTAAATGCAAATGTATTCAATTCAAATAAATCAAATATCAAACAAAAAATTTCCAATTTATCTCTTGATTTTTTCTAAATGCAATTGTTATTAATAAAATTAAATCAAATATCAAACAAAAATATATCTCTTTTGCAAAAAGCTACCAGTTATTGTACGAATACAATCAAATTCTTGTTTGAATTGTTGAAGGCTACATGATGACCTATAGTTGGTAACTTCTTTGTCATTTTTTTTTAAAGATGCATGTTGTTAAATGACAGTAAATGCCTGCAGTTCGACATACATTGTGTATTTGCAACTGTTAATTGGGTCATTTGTAGTATTGAAATTTGGATGCTGATTACAAAAGATGTGTTGATGTTCTGTGTAGAACTAGTTTTAAAATACTTCATGTATATATTTTAAAGTCCACTTGTCTACATTGAAAGCATTTCCTGATTTTTGTTGTTTTAATGCCACTATAAGTGCCACTTTTTATTGGTGGAGGAAGCCAGTAAAAACCACAGACATAAATTATGAAAACTGACAATCCTGGTCAATTAAGAGCGCATTTGTTTCTAACCTAAATGAGTTAAACGATTACGTACATAGTCGTTTAATCCATTTGTTTCTTACATTTTTTGGTTAACGTTGACATCGTTCACATAAATGATGTACGCGCAAAATAGTTGCGTAGTCGTTGATCGTTTATCGTTGAGATGTGTAAACGATAAATTTGTTTCTGCATCTGTCGTTTAAATATTTACGAGCACGTGTTGTTTTCGCAAAGTCCTGGTTATTTATTTCCCGTACTTTTACCTGTTTGTTTACAGTGCCTGAGTGTAATCTATTTCTGTCTGACTATGCGGGGTCGATAAAGTTTATCAAACGATGTATTTGTTTCTAGTAGCTTAACGTTTACTAAACGATAGTCATCGATGACAAAATTTCGGGTTAGAAACAAATGCACTCTAAGATTGGAGCCAAGTGCACCCACAAGAGTGGGGTTCAAACTCACAACCTCAGTGTTGACTGGCTAGTGATTGGCATTTCAGATAGTGGAATAAGCACTGCATCACTAAATTGGTCATCTAATATATATACATTGTCTAATTAAACTTGTTACTGTCTGTAATGTTGGCTTTTATAGTCATTGACTAAAACATTGACAAACAACTTACTTTATATTTTGGATTGTTTTCGTGGCAAAAAAGAGACTTTTTTTCTATCATCTTCCCGTCCCACTTGTGTCTTATCTAAGCCTTTCAGAGGTATAGTAAGATGATCACAATAACAAACATTGGAAGTTAAAATACCTTAAATAACAAGATGACCATACCTTCTGTGAGATTCCTTCCTGGATTAAAAGAACCCTTCTTGAGATTTTCTGGGAACAGGTCACAACTGGTTTTTGTTGCCACTTTACATCCATACTGAGGAAGTGAACTGAAATAAAGCAATTTAGTTTAAAACAAAGGCTATATTTTACTTGCAAACTTAGGTTCACTTACAATGTAGTAAAACATCTTCATAAATGAAAGGATATGTGACATTTATATATTTGACAGTTTTTAAAGAAATCAGTCAATCTGTTTAAAATTAAATGAATTTCTTTTTTTGATATAATGATTAGACTGGAAGAACATGAGGTCCAAAACAGAAGTTGTACTCAGTATTGGAAATTCTTTGGTTTTGCCTGTGAACAACATTTTTACCTTACAAAAGAAATTCCTGACCACTCAAAAATGTCATTATCAAATAAATGGAAACAGATTCTAACAATTAAGACAGGGACCCCAACCCAATTCTGAACAGTTATGCTTTGATTCAGCATAACAAGTACAGCTCATCATAGATTACCTGGAAATTACAAAGGGCAATGAAACAGTCTAACGAATACAATCTACATACAAAAATAACATTAAAGTACATGTAGACTTTGAAAATTAGACCACTTTGGTAAAAATAAAATATAACAAGTGAAAATCTACATATTCCATTTTAATATAAAGTGGTTATTGTTTTATCCAAACTACACTTTCATGCTTTTTAAATAAATTTGCTGTCACGAAAAGCACCTAGATTTGGCAAAAAAGTTTTGACTGGCTGACTATGTAAGCTGATGACCAAATGATAATGAGTACTTACTGTAACTGAGTAAACTGTAAATCACAACATCCAAAGATTTTAGTTATTGGTTGTTTTACATGAAACTGGTACAGTGTTTGCACAGTAACTTTATTCGTTTTTAACACTTTGAAATATTCCGAAAATCTTTCTTTTAACCTATTTGCAATCTGAAAAAACAAATTATACATGTAATTATTTCAGGAGTAAAGATAATTTCCAATTAGCATGTTCAAAACTTTCTAGGACTCTTTGATGAAATTCTTAAGGCAATTACTTCAATATTGACGTTTCCCTGAATTTACAGAGCTCTTATATAAAATTGTGGCAAATATGACATTTTAATGAATTTATATTATTTCATACATTGTAACAAGTACTGGAATAAAAGGAGACAAATAGTCTGAGAGCAGTGAATGTTATGTCTAACTAAAAGAATAATTAAATGATTCACCATACAAATTGTAAATTGATGAACTTTAATTATAAGGTCAAGGTCAAAGAGACATTGAAATAACAATAATTCTCAGGACCAAAACTAGCTGACCTATTGCTTCTAGTCTTTGTTTTCAATTAAATCAATAAATTTTTATGCTGATCAATGAAAAATGAAAATGAACTTAGAGCTAATTTCCTAATGCTTGTAGATCAAGACAGGTTGGCTTGCTAACTATGTTTTGCATTTGATGATAGCAAATATCCTTATCAGGCTTCACAGACACATTGCCAGTACTCAATTTGTAACCATAAAATCATTTCATCAAATCTTCTACTACAATTCTTCTATTTTCCAAATCATGGTACATAAGGGGAAAATTAAATAGCATTACATGTAAGAATTGTGTGTGAAAAGGTAACTAACTTTTCCCCATTGAACCAGAATTATGTGTGAAAACGTAACTAACTTTTCCCCATTGAACCAGTAATATGTTAAATATTTACCCTTTCTACTACATCTTGTGAATTTGTCTTCTTTTTCTTGTATGGAAGTGAATCATAAATTGACTGTAAAAAAAAGAAAAATATGAAAAGTATCTGTCTACCTACAACTAGATTCTGAATATAACATCAACCACTGACACCAACCTATGGTTAAACATTACAGATGTAAATCTGTATAAACATTATTTTTGGCGGCATCCATGAAGATCATTAGAACCATATAGATCCAAACAATAAAATCATTAAAAAATCAGTTAACAATAGGTCAAACAAGAATGTGTCCCTATTACATGGATGCCCCATCCGCACTATAATTTTCTATGTTCAGTTGACCATGAAAATGGGATAAAAACTCTAATTTGGCATTAAAATTAGAAAGATCATATCATAGGAAACATGTGTACTAAGTTTCAAGTTGATTGGACTTCAACTTCATCAATAACTACCTCAATCAAAAACTTTAACCTGAAGCGGGACAGGCAGACAAACAAAGGGATGCACAGTCCAGAAAACATAATGCCCATAAATGGGGCATAAAAACTATAACTTTCTTGTTACATGTATCAATTGACACCTGTTAAACATTTTGTTTCAAAATTCCAATAGAGGACACATTATAAATTATTGTAGTATTTAAACAATTTTTAAGACAATTGGCCTACTTCAGTTTAGTTTTTTATCTTTCTTAACTGCATGCTAGACATTTCAAAATCACAATTATTATGATGGCCAAAAAAATAAAAATAATTGCTAAGTTACTACAAAACTGTTTAACATCCAGCAAACATGTGTTGCATGCATATTTGTAATAATAACATGTTAATATCAAAGTTTGTAGCCAGGACAAAGGAAACAACAAAATAATCTAAGAGGTTTATTACAACTATTTACATAATCTTACAAAATATAAAGTTCTCTCCTTGGTGCTCATACATGTATATGTTTACAATCCCAAATATACATGTACTTTAAGGGAGTTGATGTTAAACAAGGAAAATCAAGAAATTGAACAAAATATACAAAATACACAAATATTTTAATGGTTTGAAACAGTCTGCGTCAAATCCTTTTCATCTACTAGTCTGAAAACTAAATATCAAAACTTGGCCCAATACAACTATATAAAATTTTGAAAATTTTCACTAATTAGTCTGCATCAATATTTACTAGTCTGAGGCATCGGACTAGTGGCTAATGGTGCAGACTGGGTTTGTTGTCATGATCATATGAAAAATATGAATGACGTTTTTATTTTCTAAACATTTATTAATATATAATTACTTTAGTATTTTTAAGACAGATTTCAGATCCCTTATTGTCATTTCTAAATTAGCACTATAATTATATCAAATAAGGGTCTTATATTGTCCAGACTCTCTTTTCTACTTTTATTAATTGCTGCAGCCAAGTAACATGTGTATGGCGTTTAGATCATCAACAATAATTCTCCAATTGTAATAAATCCACACTTTAACGGAAAGAAACTTTAGGTCTCTGGATTGTCATCAGGGTCATATTCCATGTAAACTTTTAGTTAAAATGGACCAAATAGGCTTTGTTATTGCAGCTGACATAATCAATGATGTACCAACATGTACATTCACCAACAGAACACTGCCGTGATTGTATTTAACTGTTAAAAATTCACAAGGAAAATGAAAACTAAAGATAATAACAACCCTGAATGTTATCTTTTAGTTGATCAAAATTTTAGTTTAATTTATTCACAAATCCTTTTCATGTGCTTGCAACTTGCTACATGAACATTTTATTCATATATAGATTTTTAGGTGCAAATGCATATTAAAATACAATGTAGACTAATATTATAAAGCGAAATTATTGACATTTTGTCCTGTTCTAATATTTGATTCAGTGTAAACTTAGAACATCAAAGATAGAAAGATCTTTAAAGGTTTTAATTTAACAAGTTTAAAAGAAATTTCACATCCATATGTCAAATTTATATGTTTGATATTGTCTAGCATTTGTTGAGAGTCTTTATCTTTCAAAGAACTTTATTGGATCAAACTTCCTAAATCAACCTAAAGCAAATAGTTGGTCTGTATGCTTGGAGGAAAATGTAAACAAATCCTCTGGTACATTAAAAACAAACCTTGTTCACAAAGTTTTTGAAGTCTGATAAGAAACTATATGAAAATAGATACTTGCATACATTTACTGTAACAATTTCTGATTGAACAAAAAACTGTTACCACACAAGTATCTTTATTCAAGGAAATATATCAAACTTTTCTTGCACAATTCAGTAGTAATTTATTGATTGATCATTTATTTTGTAAAAGTTATATTTCACTGTATTTCAGAATTTATTCAGCTTGAAAGATAGTTTAATCTTTAAATTAAAACAATAAAACATTTTCCACAAACTTATTTCGGCCTATATTTGTATACGCAGATGCAGATATTGCTGTTTATACATGTTTATATTCCAACCCTGATTTTTTTTTTTAAAGTACTAAATTTCCTTTTGATGTGCTATATAGAAACAGAACAATAAATTTTGGTGTTGAGGGTTTTCTCTTTTAAACAAGATACAAGAGAGATCTATGGTTGTCTTTCCTTTGAAATAATTGCACTTAATCAATTTTGAATCTTTGATATTATGCATTTTCATACATGTACTAACTCGAATAATTCAAGCCCTTTCCGTGTCCGATTTTCTCCCACACGAGGGCTTGAACTCCTTGTGATCATTGGCCGCGTCGCCTGCTCTCTGTGAGAGAGAGCCAATCAGCGGCGATGAGGATAATGAGTCTGCGCAACTCTCTTGTAATTGTCTTACCAAACACGTGCGTTCAATTAACACAAATCCGATAATAATTAATTAACATCAATTAACATCAATTAACATCAGTTTACATCATTTAACATCAATTAACATCCGGAACTCCTCCTTCTTTAGCTGCCAATTTAAATAAAAATTCCCATATTGCAAAGCGGTGTGAAAATTCCGGTTGACGATCTTGATCGAGGAAGACGTTCAGGCGTTAATGTAGTCTTCGTAGATCAGCGGAATATAACAACTGAATTATTCGGGTTATACATGTACATGTACATTGTATATCACTATTTAAGCAATGACTTAAAATTCGACTATGACTAAGGTCGGGCATAATAATTTCCATAGAAATAAGATGTGCAAATATGCATACATGTATATATATATACATTGTGTAAATGCATGAAACTTTAGTTGCTGAACTCCAAATCTTTGTCTCTAATTTTTAAAGAAATCTACATATTACATGTACATTTTTTGTAATTTAAATGCAGCCCATGAAGAGGACCCCAAAATGAAATGTTACACAATAAGAAATATCCACAGTACCACTTGCTCAACATGAAAGTGGGGTAACAGTTGACTTTACAAATAAGGCAAAAATTTAATTGTGAACCTGTTATTTGTACAATAGTTGCATTAGCTGATTGCAGGATGAAACAGTTTAACAATTTATTTTAACCAAGACTTTAGAATAAATTACATGAAAATCAGAAATTATTGGAGACAGAAAGCTGTTCACAGCTATATTGCAACTTCAACTATGTACATACAATGTATGTAATTTATTCATAGAAAAAAAAATGACTGTTACAATTTAGGACAAAATCTGATTTGATAATTTTTTTAGTGAAAATTGGGTCAGCAGGTAAATTTTTCAGAATCAAAAACTGATGAAATACATAGATATATAAAGTTATTATAAACCTGATAAAACATCATCAAGATTTTAGGTACAGTATCTCTGCTTCTTCTTTGTACTCATGTTGTGATGGTCTTCTTCCCCCTTAGATTTCTGCTGGAGACCTTAGTTATTAAGTTTCAATTTGTATTTTTGTACTCTTATGTCAGTACACCTTTCCTATAATGCCGTTCAGTTTGTATTTACTTGGAAGTTTTTTTCAGGTGTTCATGTATCTTCCAAACTGGAAGAACCCCCCAAAAAATCTGTCATACGCTGTTTAAATTTTTACAAGATTAATGATTCCTCTTGATACAGTACATGAATATCATTATTGGAATATTGAACCAGAATCTTTAAACCTTTATGGTACATTTTACATTTTTTTGTGTATAGTGTTGACAACACAAAATATATATGTTCCAGACCATATGAGTATTTGGACCGTACGCGTACGGTCCGGACCGTATACGTATACTCGTACGGTCCGACCATACGCGTACGGTCGGACCGTATGAGTATACGCGTACGGTCCAGTACGAGCTGACCATACATGTTATTTGATCATATGGGTTAAATTGAAACAAGCATTTATCACAATCTTTATTTTTAGTTTTACAAATTGTTATTGATAATTTATTACAATTAGATAGATAAAATGAACAACCGAACAATTGAAATTAAGTATTTGTTTAATTTTATATCTGAATCCTATTTTGGTACTCTCGCCCAAGGTGACACAATTCAAGTAACGTAATATTTTTTTACATTTTCATGTATGCAGTTCATGCATGTTTCTTTGCATTTGCATTTTTTGGTAAAGTTGCTAAATATTCTAAAACAATTGACCTCCCACATTATGTTTACTTCCGATATCTTCAATTTCAGTGATCATAATTCAATGTATTACTGATCGACATGCTTAATACAAGAGACTAACAGATTTAATTAGCGTGAATTTGAAAAAAAGTTAAAATATAAAGTTTTTGTTTCAATTACAATTGAACTTTTTTAGATTAATTTGATAGTTAAGTTATGTTGATCTGCTATATGCATTTGTAACTAATAAACTTGACCAACTTTTTAATATTAGTCAGACCGTACGCGTACGGTCCGACCGTATGAGTATTTTGAAAAAGTACGCATACGGTCCAGACCGTACGCGTGCAGACCGTACGCGTACGGTCCAAATACTCATACGGTCTGGAACATATACATGTACATGTAAAAAGAACACACTCAAAGCTACTACATTTTGTAAATGTTCATGCTTAACATTAACAAGCTTTAGCTTTGTGCAAAACACTGCTGATATACATATTTTTTTTTATTATAGACATCTAAAATAAGTTCAGAACTCGAAGATTTGACAAATTGGCATGCATACACTAAGGGTTTTCAGTATAAATTTACTTGAATGATTCTGATAATATTGCAAGATTTTGGTGAAGCCCATTAAAGAAAAGAATATCTTGAGTCTATCAATAGCTAAGGCCGAAAATTAAATTTCATTTGTTTGACATAGGCGCCCGACCCACTGATTCTGAATACTGTTAATTCAGAAATTGTTGCAATATTAAATTTCTATTATTGCGAAAATTATGACAGGGTTATAATCGCTATAATTTAAACTTGCATTTTGAAATATTTTATACAAATAAAAATGGATATTCCTCAATATCGCAATAATTTAAATCGCATTTGAATCTTATATGACACTTGATCATTTCTGAATTTACAGTAATTTTATTTACGTTTTAGAAATTTATTTATGTTTGTATTAAAATAAATCAGAATTTGATCATATTCGATTAGTTTATTCCTGGTAATATTTATTTCTAATCACAATCTTAGAAGAGCTTATTTGTACATTGTATTGGGTTAGCAAAAAACAGGTTTTATGAGTATTGCCTAGCACAGTGGGAAACATAGTGTAGAAGCTAAAGTCAGAATTGATTTTAGTACAGACTGCATTGTTGTGGGAATGTCATTGTAACAAGTTTGATATCCTTTTTTTCCCTTTTTACAAGTCTTAGTCTAAGATGAATGAACTTGGCCTTTGGTCATCATGACAATATCATATTCATGAATATAATTCACAAAATATTAAAGAAAAACAGTATACCTGTGTGTAATGTCACTTTATTTTGTAACAGCCTTCTTTATAACAATACGCTAACTAAAATGTGATGTTAAAAATTGTTCAAGACAAAATCTTGAAAAAAGGTGCAATTGTGTAGAGCCAACATTAAAAATATCTTTGTTTCCCCTCCCCGACTGAGGTTATCAGGGTATGGGTAGGTAGGTAGGTAGGCAAATTATTTTATTTTATTTCTTGATATAATTTTTCTACATGTATATTGAATTTTTACAAAATTCAACAGGTAAGATAAGTCAAGAAAAGTGGGGTATAACCTGTATTGAGTGTACACCCCAGTTTTCTGATGTTTAAAACAGTATACAGGGACCTCCTTTTTCCTATTCATTTTATGGTATGAAATCTACAAAAGCACATATCCTTGATCATATGATCATGATGATAACAATATGTGTAATGAAAGCAAGTGTTTAATTAGTTAAAAATCAAGCTTATTTCAAGTCTAATTTGATGCATAACTCACAAAAAAACAATTCCTGTTTATCAATTCATACCTTGATCATCAAATATGAGATGACAAAAAGATATGTTAATGACTTGGGAATTAAAATTTAATGAATAAAAATTTTCAATAGCAGTGAACATAATTCAGTTATGTTCAGTTGCACCTGGATCATGCAGCTTGGTCAATTATTTCCTAAACAAAGGATTTGCATGTTTTTTTCGAGTTCTAGAAAAAACAAGGCTTCACTTATATGTTTTGTTGTTCCTAGAATACTTTAAGTATTTACAAATTCAACTGATCCAGTTATAACGTAAAACGTGCCCTTTTGTAAATTTCATGCCATAAATTGAAAAATAAAAACATATTTAAACTGGTTTTGTTTACACAAGAGGTGAAAGCAGAGAATTCATGTATCCAACATTTTCTGACTTGTGCCCAACCTGTTCGAAGTCGAGGACAAAATAGATTGATTTCAAAGCACGATTCAGACCATTTTTACTCAAAGATTTTATCCTTTAAACAGGAACAGAGGTAAAAGACAAAGCCAATCAAGGTGGACTCAGTGGGTTGAAAGATGCTTCAGATTTTTTTATTTTCAAATATCACCTCTGCACACAACACAAATCGTGTAGCAAGGTAGTTTGTTTTCCTTGATTCCGAATCATATAGACGCTTCAATGCAAAAATGCCTTGATTTAAAACGCTTGTTGATTACAGCATCGGAAAGGTATTACAAAAAACCAACACACATTTACTACAGCATCGGAAAAATATCACCACAAACCAACATAGCAAAAAAAAAAAAATTTTGGGCAAGAATGGCCAATAAAATTTTTCGAGTCGCGGCGATTCTACCGGGTCGGTGGTGGGAGGGGAAACAAACAATATTTCATTTTTGGCCTAGGGTACGTAAGAAAAAGAGTGGAACGTAATTTTGAGGCAATGAGAGCTGACAAGATTTTGAGCAAACAGACACAGATTCATGAATCCAGGTTTGTTCACCCTGATTCAGGCTCGTCCTAGTACAAATGTACCTGTTCAACAAAATAAATGTACCAGTTTGCCCAGGGTCCATTTGCCTTTTTTTTTTTTTGCTGTTGTCTAGTTGCATATTAATGTTTATTATTGGAACAGAATATATTTGAGTTTTTTGAAAATTTGCCAAATATTGGAATTGCTGCAACCAAATAATTTAATTACAATGATCAGTGAGAACAATTATTATGACATATTAATGCGCCAAAACAAGCCAACTTTTATTTATTTCCATGTCTTTTGTGAATTTTCAAGAATTCATACCATATAAAAATCTGAATAAGGTTTATTTAACTGTAATACCTATAATATTAATATTTCATTAATAAAAGTAGGGAGAAGGAATCCAGCGCGAGCAGACTTTATGAGGGTAGTATTGGGGGTACCTTCATGATGTATAACGGTAAAAATTCTTGCCAAATGACATTAACAGTCATTTTTAGTGCATGACAATAAAATGTACACTTTATTTAAGACGAATAAAAAAAATCAGCTGATTTTGACGAATGAAGTTAATTTTTTTCAAAAATTACGGTAATGATTACTTGAGACCTTTGACGAATCACAGTAAAATTTTACCAATTTGACGCTAATGGTAGCCGAAAATAACCGTTTGACGCCCGACGTTAAAGGGCATTAGCACCCTCCTCTAGAGGTGAATGAACTCATTGCGATCAGATTCAGGGCGAACATGTTTAATCAGGGTGAACGGACCTGTCAACCAGATTTGTACACTAGGGACAACTCAGACAAGTCATTCATGTACATTTATCATTCTAAGAAAAAAATATTTATACATGTTCATGTAAGAAGCTTTTAATTACAGGATCTCAAGACTCTTTTTTAAAAACATGTAGCCTACCTGCATTTGCGGAATCCCCAATTCAATATTTGCTGTTTGTCTTAATTGAGACCACAACTTCAAAGCTTCTATCTGAATTCTTATTCCACCTAAAATTTTAGGGTCAACTGGTTCTTGCCTTGTGTCAGAGAAATATCCATCAGCAGAGAAGAGTGCTTTGAAAGCCTCCTGTTCAAGTTTATTTTTACAATTGTACACATCACGTTTTTTAGTACTACCAGATCTGACAAACGTCAAATTGGCTGTTATAAAAATACAAAGACAAACTAAAATTCTATTTTGATTACAGGTCGCCATGTTGAAAAAGATCTTGTTGACCTTTCAACAGACTATTTGAATGGTCATCTGTCAACATTTCTGAAATCCAAACAGATTCTTATTACACTCGTCCTTTGGAAAATTCACTTGAGTTTCATATCCATAACTAAACAGCACTAAATTCCCTAGCATAATGCAAAATATCAATAAAGTGTATTGGAGTGTATCGCTTTTTTGTCATCACCAATCTTGCATGCTAATATGTAAAGCTATCCAATACACAAAACAGCCGGAAGTTTCGTAAAATCCGAAAATAAGTGAAAAAATAGAAACTAGTTGTCCAATATGTCAGCCCCCATGTTGCAGTTTTTTTCTAAAAGATTTTGTAGCAAATGCTTCAAGATCGCGCAATCTCAAAGAGTTCCTTCAATATTTAAATTTGCAGAACAAACAAAAATGACAACCACTCCAAAAATTTCGAGACATTTTCATGTCAGTGCAGGTAAATTAAGCTCTGAGTGTTGCATAATCATTTTATCAAGGCAGGTTTTACTTTTTAAGATAAGTAATTACAGGCCGATGCTCAAGACGTTTCGTCCACATGCTGTATCGGTCATATCTTTTTGACCACAGTCGTGTAGGCCATTCTTCCAGTTTGGCCAAACTTTGTAAAGTCGTTTCAGTCATTTTTGACTTGTTATAAAGCCTCATATTTATTTAGAAATGAGAAATATGATTGTTTTTACATTAAGAAACAATATGAGGGGGCGAAGTCTGTATCGATTATCTATTTAATTCAAACATATTTTAATGTTACAAAAGAACCAGATTCCTACCAAAATTGGAAGGAGGCTTGTTTATGATCATAAGATAGTTATTCTTCTGGGAAACATAACATTCCCTCTGTGTTTATAGTTTTCAAAATATGATTAACAGCAAGAGTAGCCGAGACATTGGGTTCCGCGGAACCGTTTAATGCTAATTTATACTTATATACCATCTTTTAAAACTCATAAGAACAATATGAAAAAGTATGGTCTAATCGACTGTGTCTGAAATGTCTTTGGACAAACTGGTCATGTGGCAGAAACGTCTTACAAGCATTACAAGAAGTGTTTAAACTTATAAAGGTGGAATTTACAGTTCAGATAACAGGAACTACTTATAGACAAAACAACTATGACCTTTGCATGCTATTTTTGTTGTTGCTGTGACGACTTCCTACAATGAAAAGTGATGCAGCATAAAATTAAACACGCCTGCAGGACATCATAATTTTTTGGAATAGTTCTAAAAAAGTGAATTCAAAAAATTAAATTCAAAAACTTAGATGGGTACATCCATGAGAAAATGGGTACTGCCAGGACCTGGAAGTACCCATTTTCTCAAAGCTCTAAGTTTTTGAATTTTATTTTTTTAATTCACTTTTTTAGAGGGTCCAAATTGAATTATATATAACAATTGAAGATACAATGTAAAATAAAAATGCAACAAGATTGAAATTTAAAAAAAAAATTAACAACTACTAAACAACATACATTGTATGAAGTTTGATTTATGTGAAATAAAACATTTAATCATTTATATAGTTTAATTCTCTATTCAAATAAACAAAATATGTATTCTCTTATGATTATGATAGGCAAATAAAAATTACAACTATAACATAAAATATATATTTAAAAAATGCATCAAATTATTATATGTTTTGTTGTATAGATTTAAAGATGGAATTTGAACTACAAGGTAGTGACATGTACGTACACTGTATTGAATTGTGTTTGCTTTTGTTTTTTCCTCCTTAATAATGAAACATCAACAAATTTGTGTAGCCTTAAACTAATCTGTGTAAAAAGAGCAGTTAAAAATTTTATGATATTTATTAAAGGTCCATTACGTCATGGGGATTATGAATATAAAGATCCAAAATCAGAAGATGAAGTGTAAGTACATATTATACATATAGGACATATACAATATTCACAATAGACATACAAAGTAAGACAGCTATGTGATTGTGAGCAAAAATGTTCATTTATATAAAAGCATCCATATGCACACACAAGTGAAGCACTAAACTAGATTAATGCAAGAATATTATAATATAGACAAAAATGAGTAAAAGAAGATTTTGGGGAACATTTTGACAAACAAATTGAGACAGCAAACCTCAAAACAGGACTCTGAACCGTGATGGTACTCCAAACTGTGATGGTTACGCTAAGGTGCGATGGTCTGAAGCTGAAGTATGTTTTTGATTACGCTGAAGTGTGATGGTGGCTTTGTGACGCTATCTTGTTGATAGCTATGCCGAAGTGCGATGGTGATAATATAATAAACTTAATTTTCCATGCTTTTCATGTCAATTTGTATGTTAGAAGCAGTTTTCTGGGTTTTAAATTTTATTAGGGGCTTGTAAACTTTAAAAACTATACAAGAGAAATTGCAAAGATTGGTGAATAGGGGAAAGTTGACCTTCTGTAGCGAACTTTTTTTTTCAAAATCTACAAACAGTTCCTTTTTACTTACGATGACATTCTCTTACAATATACAGGTTTGAATACAGACAATCTGTATAATAATATTACGGTAATCCAATAACTCATGCAAGGAACCAAGTAAAGATAAAATGTTAATGCAAAATTATGTGCACATGCAGAAAATCAAAGAGAGCGATCTCTTATTTAATATGCAACTGTTATTTAGGACAGTCATAGACAAAATGAATGTAAATTCATATACATGTACTAGCTATTTTAACATATACATGTACTTCGCATAACAATTGCACATCTGTAGCTTTTAAAATAGACAGCATGCATCAAATAGACCATCGCACATCAGCGAACGGACCATCACACTTTAGATTAGACCATCACACTTCAGCATGACCTTCGCACTTCAGCGTCCCCTTCGCACCTCCGAGTCCTACATATATATAAAACAAAACAAAAACATTTGATATTTAACCTTTCGTTTCTTGAAAACTCAATCAGAGCAAAAAACAGGTGATTTCAAAAGAGTAATTTCCTTCATCGTAATTTTCACACTAATTATATTAATGTGTACAAATTAATCAACCTATGAAAAGTATAATCAGAAAAAAGTTAATAAATTTTAGAAAAGGATTTAAAATGCAACTGGTGATCTACATCATTTTACTTTTTTTTAGAGTAAATATTACTTATATAGATAGAAATGGAGTTAAAAAACCTGTCAGAGGAAAAGTTGGTGATAATCTGATGTATTTAGCTCATAGATACGACATAGAGTTGGAAGGTAAATAAAATAAAACTTATCATAATACTTCTATTTTACCATTGTTTTGTTAGGCATGGTGTTGGAACAGTTGGATCATTTGAGTTATCAGGATATGGTATTTTTGTTTTCTGAACTCAAATCTTGGTTATATATGTATTCAAACACAATCTTGTTTTCTTTTTTAAATGTTTGAAGCATCATCAAAACGTTTAAAACCATGATTTAGTATTTAATAAAAAAAATGGTATATATTTGAGGTTCTTGTGAGTTCAATGATTATTTTAAATAATCAAATTTTAATTTTAAGCATCCTCAACATGGTTTTTAATTTTGAACAAACTGTTCAACAATAACTGTTTACATCCCATGCAACAAAGCTGCGAAGGGTATAATGTTTTTGGACCAGTCTGTCTGTCCGTTAGTCCGTCCATCAGCCCTGTTCTTGTCATCACAACTCCTCGGAAACCACACAACAGAATTTGATGAAACATTTTTAGATAATAAGGACATACTATGTAGATGTGCATATCAACAGGAAATTTTGATAATAATTTTTTCCTTCACCTGTATCACCCTTCTCAGTCTCTCTGTATAATATCAAATTTTGTTTTCTATTTCAGGAGCCTGTGAAGCATCACTAGCCTGTTCAACATGTCATGTTTATGTTCATAACAATTACTTTGATAAGTTACAAGAGCCTGAAGAAGAGTATGTATTCCATAATATAAAGGTTCTTTTGTATACTGACTGGGAAAAAGAATATTTAGTCTTATTTTTGTTCCCTCTCTGCGACAGAGGGGGCATTAAGTTTTACCCTTGTCTGTTTGTTGGTACATCGATAAGTACTGAAATTAATTTCCATTCTCTTACTTTAATTGACTAAACCAAATATTATGAAAATTATACACAATGCTTATTACCACCAAATACAGATCAAGTTTGAATTTTGGTGGTTTCACTTTCACTTTTCTAAACTAAAGTTATGTCCCTTTATAAATTTGCCATTTTGGCACTCTTACTTTCGTTTTGGTGAATTAATTGTTATTAAACTTATACAAATGTTTATTGCCACCTAACACAAATCAAGTTCAATCTTTGGTTTGCCATTCTTGAGTTAAGTCCTTTTTGTGGTTTGAATAAGTGCAGAATTTGCCATATATTTGCAAGCAGGAGCATCTGTGTTCTCCATTAATTTACATTTGTAATTTTTTTTAAAATTTTTTATCAAATAAAGATCTTTTAAAATTACAATCTTCTGATCACTTTTACTGTTAATTTTTTCTGTATGATTATATGATTTCTTTATTCTGTACAGCATTCATTTCTGTAATCAGTAATAACCCGTGGGAAAGGGACGATAAATGGCTGATCCGTGTTAAGAGAGGGCCATATCTCTTGCACATAAAAGACACCCTTATAGACTTCGAAAAAGAGCAGGCTAATGCAAAACTTGTTTCCCAATACACTATAAATAAATATGTTTAAACTAACTAACAACCTAGCTGGAAAACTACTTTATTTAAGATTTACTTAAGAATTGAATGCTTATATTTGTAAATTCAAATTACTAAAAGAAGCATTCAATACTTATAATTACATTGTTTAGCTATGATCAGGAAAAATCATTTTTTATCATTTATTTCTTTGAATAATCAGATTTTTGTTTTGTGATAGCACGTGTCATCATGAATGTTAAACTTCATTGGGATATGAAGGTGAATTTAAGTATGACACACAAGCGTTGTTATCCAATCAAAATAACAGATTCTTCTGAAACATGCATGTAATGTAATTATTATTTTTATAAGGCTTACAGGAAAATATTCAATAGCATAGATGAAATTTCTATGATATATTGTTGAAGGTTTGATTAGAAATAAGTTTTTTTCATGATTTAAATACATTTTTTTAAGGGAAGAAGATATGTTAGACATGGCTGTGTTTTTGAAGGAGAATTCTAGATTAGGTGCGTATAAACTGAAACAATATTGGAAAACTTTAACATTGCTATTAAAGGTTAAGCGTTTGATTTAAAAGTTAATAGCTTTTTAAAGGAGTTGAAGTGTTTAACATTTAACACTATCAGACATCAAAATATCTAATCTGATTAATAATACTACATTGTACTGTAAACGATGAAATTATTGTGATGGACAAAAGAGCAATTTATTTTTTACAATTATTGTATTAGATACTACATAAAAATAATGCTATCAAAATTTTAAATGTGAGTTTTATACCCCACATAGGGGTATTATGTTTTTCAGTCTGGGCATCCGTTTGTTTGTTCATCCCTTCATTCATTTGTCTGTTCATTAGTCTGTTCTGCTTCAGATCAAAGTTTTTTTGTCAAGGTAGTTTTTAATGAAGTTGAAATCCAATCAACTTGAAATTCAGTACACATGTTCCCTATGATATGATCTTTCTAATTTAATGCCAAATTAGAGTTTTGACCCCGTTTTCACTGTGCACTGAACATAGAAAATGATCTGTGTACTATGGACAAATTCTTAATATTTTTGTGATACCTATTTTGTTACAATTTAAGCAATAATATTGTAATGTGGACAGCCTAGGTGTAGTGGTTTGCGCATTGGACTAATAACACAAGTTCCTGGCTTGATTCCCATTCCAGGAATAAAATTTCAGACTTTATTTTCGGCCTTCCCTTACAACATTTGCATGTATGGTCTAGAGAAATGATGATAGCCTGTTGGAAGGGGATGATAAATTGCAAAGCAATATCTCTTACACGTTAAAGACACCCTTGTAGATTTTGAAAAAGGGAACAAGCTCATGCCTCTACAAGGCAGCACCTGTGCCAGCAAAGTGGAAAGGGATTAATATAAGTTGTAATAACTTGTTTCCCAATCCACTACAGATAAATATGTTCAAACTAATCAATAACTAAATCTTCTAAAAGAAAACTGAATTTTAAGTAGATTTTTTTCTTAAATATTTTTTATAATTTCAGGTTGTCAGATAATATTAAGCAAAGAATTGGAAGGTTTAGAAGTAACGTTACCACAGGCTACCAGGAACTTTTATGTTGATGGACATGTACCTCAGCCTCACTGATATCTAGTGATAGTCAAAGCTTTAATCTCATATTGGAATCATTGTGTGACCTTCACTTCAACCAAATTCAAATGATTATAATTATAAAGAGCTCTACCAAGAAAAGTCTGACAATGTTATTGAGAGGGAGGAAGCATGAAAAACAACATTTTTATATAAAATGAGTTTTTTATTGTTGTATTGTATTTTTAGGCCTTGTACAAGAAAGAGATAGAGAGTGATAAAAACATTGTGAAGTTATATACTAAATAGCAGATTATTAGGATGGAAATTATTTATTGTAATTCCATCACATTTGACTTGACAATATCAAGATATTTGAAATCACATTGTTTGACTTGGTTGATTTTTCACTGGAAGCTTGTGCTTCACATAAATTTAAGAATATCATGTCATGTAATATATGTTTTTTTGGAATTCTTTGCATGTTATTTATTTGAAGATTCTACCAACCACCAATCCAATATTTGAATTCATTTATATGAACATAACATGGGCATTAAATTGTTGAAAATAGTTTTTATTTACTGGAGATGATGTTAAAGAGTTGTACAATTATTTCTTTTCCCAAAACTGCTCTTGGTGAACAATGATGATAATATTGTTGAGGAAATTATCTTGAAATTAATTCTGTTTCATTCTACCTCATTATAAAGATTTTCATTAATGTTTGGAACAAATGATTGATAAATTTACAAGCACATCGCAGCACTTATCATTTTATTATAATTTATTAAACAGTATTTTTTACTCTTTAACTCAGATTTGTCATAACACATTTCTGTTATGACTTGCATCAATGTAGAAAGTATAGAATGCCAATTATACACAAAAAATCAGAACATTAAAATTGACTTTCGCTCATTAAGCATTTACTCTTGATCTTACTGACTGATAAATTCTTGCTCAGTACAGAATCGTGATATACAAAATTATTGCTAGAAACTAAGGACGCAAGTGCCGTTGTCCATGAAATTAACAAAGTCTTCATAGGTAAAATAGCGATAAACAGATTATCATTGGTCATCTCAACATGATTGCTTTTCTCGCTTTCGCCGTACTGGCATAAGCACGAAAATCAATCTTGTTGAGATCACCAACGATAATCTTAGACTATAAATATAAGATATTAAGTTAATGATGCCTGTAGATTCAGTTTCATTGTTCAAATGTTTTGTATTTTTCATACCTAATAAAACAAATTCATGTTCAGTTAACAAACAAACAAGTTTGATTTTATTGATTACCTACAAATCAAGATCAAGAATTAAATACCATATATTTCTTTCTTAATTTAATTATGATATTTTTACATTTCTGATAAAACAATAGTTTCAAGAAATAAGAAACATTTATGTGTTGTGAGATCTGAAAATATTAACTTAAATTATTCAGGATTTTTTTTACATTTTGTTTATTTATAAATAAGTTATACTACTTTGATTTGTATGTTTGAGAATGTGAGTTCAAACCCTGCTTATGGAAAGGCATTTAAAGTAATATTTAAAAATAATTTAATTTTGAATGTAACACATCTTCTGATTGGCTAACGTTTTTTCATGGTTTTCTACAGTTTTAAAAGGAATTTAGAATTAAATTATAAGAAATAACATAGAAAATGTGGTGCACACTGAATAACACGTGTTATTCAGTATGCACCACATTTTTAATGTTATTTCTTCATAGACAGAAAAAATATTAGTCATTCCTTAATGAAATTACCTTTGATTGATTGATTGATTGTTGTTGGTTGCTTAATATCAAGAAACAACACATAATATTGAAAAAATAATTAAGTGCTAATAAAGAACAAACATGATGTTCATGTAGATGTCTTGATGTCATCAATGGAGACTTTTTTGGCAGATCCAGGAGGGGAGGTTCCGGGGGTTGGAACCCCTCCTTTTTTTGGCTGATCAATGCTTTTGAATGTGAGCATACAGCTGGAACCCCTGTTTACTCTGGGTTGGGAACACCCCCTTTTTAAAATGGCTGGATCCGCCCCTGGACTTCTTTCCCCAACTAAATAGATAACTATAACTATAAATGGTACTGTTTGTGATTGATTTTTTGTTTACATATTTGCAGGTAACTATTGATATTGATTTTTAGTTTGATGTTTGATTGTTATATGCTATGAAGACAATGAATAAAAGTAAAAAAATAATAATTGATGTCATTTTAGTTTTTGATACCAAAAGATTATCAGATATAGTTGATTTGATTTTAAACATATTTTATTCATTGAGATATCATATAAAGATCTAAGCAAAGCTCTCTCCACAAAATGTATTATGAGATATATAGAAATGGCCCATCCATTTGTTAGTCCTCTTCTTTTTACATTCCTTGGCCAATACATTTTAAAAATCTCCAAGATATGATTGATGGTTGTCTAGTTTCTAGCAGCAAACACTTCATTCATATTCAGCGAAAAACATATTTATATAACTTAGTATTTATACCCTGCTTTGCACTCTAGACCAACATGCTGAGTTTTAACAACTTTTTCTTCAAGTTAATAAGGAAGAGGAAGGCATGTCACCCTTCTGAGAACCATTATAAAAGGTCAGATGAATTTTTATGGCCCCGAAATGAAGCTGTCATATAGTTTTACCCTTGTCTGTCATTCCGTCTTTCCTTAATTCCGTCATTCCGCAAGAAACCATTATACAGAGTTTTTTTTCTAAACGCCTTCAGATATTGGGCTGATTTTTGGTATGTGAGTTAACCATCATGAGTTACAGATCTAGTTTAAGTTTTGTTCCGCTCTGCTAATTTTTGCCTAAATTACGGACTTTGGACTTTGATAAATTGTTGACAATCACAGTTATACAGACTTTTTTTCTAAACCCTTTCAGATATTGGGCTGATTTTTGGTATGTAAGTTATTCATGATGAGTATAGATCAAGTATAAGTTTAGTTCCGCTCAGATGGGTTTTGCTGTAATTTCGGGCTTTGGACTTAGTTAAATTTTTAAAAATCACAGTTATACGGACCTTTTTTCTAAATGCTTTCAGATATTGGGCTGATTTTTGGTAAGTGAGCTAACCATGATGAGTTACAGATCAAGTTGTTTCATTCAGCTCCCCTAATTTTTGCCAAAATTAAGGGTTTACATCTTTGAAAATTGTTGGAAATCACAGTGATATGGACATTTTTCGATGCTCCTCCAAATTTTGAGCTGATTTTTGATATGTGAGACTACCATCATGTTTGTGTCCACATGTGTTATTGAAATTGCAGATTTTCTACTTTTTGAGACGCCATTCGTGCCGCTCTAACACATCTAGTTCTATATATATTGTTGTTCTGTTATTTAGAGTAATTATTTATATATACATAACTAACATTGAATTCTCTAAATATACAACAATGTTAAATCCCTTGTTAGGATTCAAACTCATGCTATTGGGATATGGAGACAACACAACCTGCACTGTGTCCATCACTTAAGACCAGTCTGCCACCTAGACTAAACTAATATAATTCAGCTTTCTGTGGCCTAGTGTTACCTTTAATTTTCAGTACAGTCTGTAGAATCTAAGAGTTGTAAATAAAATTGAGAATGGAAATGGGGAATGTGCCAAAGAGACAACAACCCGACCATAGAAAAAAACAACAGAAGAAGGTCACCAACAGGTCTTCAATGTAGTGAAAAAATTCCCGCACCCGGACACATTTCATTATATATATTAGGAATAAAGCTGGAACTGATTGCAGATTTATTATAGCTAACTGTATATTTATATCTTTATTCCCAAACAGCAAAACAGACATCAACCAATACACCAAATATAGCTTACTTGTTCTTATAATACCGAAAAACAGAAAAAAACTCAGAAAACTTAACATTGACCAAGAAAATAAGGTCATGGGCAGACAAACATTGCCAGATAGGCATATAAACTATACAAGTATTGCATACACAAAACAAAGTTAAGAAATATATTTGATAAAAAAAAGTTTACCAAGTAGTGGCTGAACAATGAAAATATGACAAATAGAAACTTCAGAGTAAACAGCATCTATAGCCAGGGTATGGAGTACAACCTTCTGCAGAAAACTTTATACAAATAGTATACACCATTGCTGCCAGGTTAGTTTCTTGCTTAAATGCAAGACGACACAAAAACTGGTGGTTACTTTTGATAAACATTGGAGTCATCAACCTTAGTTCTTACAAGGAAAGAAAATCACAATTTCGAATGTATCCAATCCATTAGGTGCACGGTTTATAGTAGCATTTTTATGCACCTGCCGTAGCTCTACCCTGGTCTGTCTGTACGCATGTCCCATAGTTGGTTTCCATTCTCTAACTTTAGTTTGCCTCAACCAAATGTTATAAAACTTATACACAATGCTTATTACCACTAAATACAGATCAAGCTTTAATTTTGGTGGCCTCACTTTTACCATTCTAGAGTTATGCCCCTTTACAAATGGAAAAATTGCCAAATTTTTCGTTTCTGTTCTCTTAACTTTAGTTTGCCTCAACCAAATGTTATGAAAATTATATACAATGCTTATTACCACAACAAGTGAGAAAAAAAAAATTAAGATTGTCCTTAATAAGACTTTGTAGTTGTTGCCTGTGAAATGTATTAAACTTGCTAATCAGGACATGCCAACCCAAAACAGGTTTTGATGTTCTGTATAGGCCTTTTCAATTTTATGCTTTGGAAGGTTTTCTATTAACAACATTCCATGTTTTTTTTCATTGTCAACTGCCATAAAGCAGCTGTTAGATATAACATTTAATTTTCTCCTTGTCTGTGGTTGGAAATTGTCATATATATTTATAGATTATCGTTAATCATCTCAACGAGATTGATTTTCTCGCTTGAGCCGGGACGGCGAAAGCGAGAAAAGCAATCAAGTTGAGATGACCAATGATAATCTGTTTATCGCTATTTTACCTATGACGACGTTGTCAATTTCATGTCAATTTCATTAGCAACGCCCCATGCCTCCTTAGTTTCTAGCGATAATTTTCCATCTCAAGCGAGTAGCATGATATGAAAAATTATCACTAAAAAATATTAAAGGAAAAATGCACAAAATAGCGATAAGCAGGTTTAGGTCATGTTTCATTTACTTAAGAAACCAAATACTGACTTTTCTACATGGGCAAAAATAGAGGTAAAACAAAATCTGTCACAGAGGTTTATTAAAAGTATATAGTAAGGCAATCATACAACAGAAGTAAGATTTAAATCAAGTAAATGCAATTATAGATACTAGAGAAATAAAACCAGTAAACAGGTTCACACAAATATGTCATTTATCACAGCTTTTTAAATAAAGTATTTTTTTATGAACAAATATAACTAGATATCATTGAGATGGGAGCCATCTCTGTGGGCCCCGCTGTGAATAATGTGCATTAAAAAATTGTATCTTTACCATAGGACATGGGTTTGTCAACTGAAATCAATGTTTTTGACCTTGACCTTTGACCTATGAAGTTGTAAATAAATTATGACAAACCCTTTGGTGTTGGTTTATAAACATGTCAAGTATAAACTTTGAAATGATAAAGGTTCTCAAGATATAGAGCGGACACGATCTTTACCATAGGTCATGGGGTTGTCAACTGAAACCAAAGTTTTTGACCTTGACCTTTGACCTAGGAAGTTGCACATAAATTATGACACACCCTTTGGTGTTGGTTTATATACATGTCAAGTATAAACTTTGAAATGATAACGGTTCTCAAGATATAGAGCGGACACAATCTTTACCATAGGACATGGGGTTGTCAACTGAAACCAAAGTTTTTGACCTTGAACTATGCCCTAGGCAGTCGTTCATAAATTATGACACACCCTCTGGTGTTGGTTCATATACATGTCAAGTATAAACTTTGAAATCATAACGGTTCTCAAGATATAGAGCGGACACGATCTTCACCACAGGACACAGGGTTGTCAACTGAAACCAAAGTTTTTTTACCTTACATGTCAAGTATAAACTTTGAAATGATAACGGTTCTCAAGATATAGAGCGGACACAATCTTTACCATAGGACATGGGGTTGTCAACTGAAACCAAAGTTTTTGACCTTGAACTATGCCCTAGGCAGTCGTTCATAAATTATGACACACCCTCTGGTGTTGGTTCATATACATGTCAAGTATAAACTTTGAAATCATAACGGTTCTCAAGATATAGAGCGGACACGATCTTCACCACAGGACACAGGGTTGTCAACTGAAACCAAAGTTTTTTTACCTTGACCTTTGACCTAGGAAGTTGTACATACATCATGACACGCCCTCTGGTGGTGGTTAATAAACATGTAAAGTATAAAGTATGAAATCATAATGGTTCTCTAGATATGGAGCGGACACAAAGTGTTACGGACGGACGGACAGACGGACGGACAGACGGACGGACGGACGGACGGACGGACAGACTGATCACTATAGGGGACCGCCTTTGGCGGGACCCTAATTAAATGTGATCATGATACATTCTCAAACAAACACATTCATACAGAGCACACACATATACTACTTTTATATATTTATTTGAATATAAATAAGGTCAATACAGTGGTTTGACATAGCTTCATGGAATGTGATCTTTTTTTCCTACACACAACACACAACTTAAAAAAAAAGTGTGCTATAAAAATGTAAAAAAAAGTATTTTCTTAACTAGACTGATTAAAGTCTATGCTTTATCTATAAAGTTCTGCCCATAGATACTTGTTGAAACTTTAGTTATTCACTGCTAAGTATAACAGTAAAATATATATTGTCTTTGAACCTTCAGCAGATTCTCCCACAAGGCCATATATCAAGTATTAAGTTCTGTACTGACAAATTTTGACAATAAAAGAACACTGGTTTATTCATCAAGAGCAGCAGTATCTAGTTTAGAAGACCATGTGACCAGATCTTCAACTTCATTTTCCCAGGGTTCATCTCTGTGGCCTGTTGGAGGTGGAGCTGTTGATGGTGCTGTAAGATACCAAAGGTCATAAGGTCAATTTTTTATCGAAACAATAAAAATTCAAACATCAACTTTTCATGAACTATATCAGATTTTAACTACTGATGATAACATTAATCTAAAATAGTCCAACAATAATTTATCAAATCAAATAGAATTTCATTTAATGAGGCATATTTCATAATACATGCAGCTATCCACAACACGAAAGTCTTCTTTATACAAGTGAAAATGCAACAAAACAAGTTTAAACAAGTGAATCTGATTTACTGCCCACTCATGATACCCATGCCTTGCTAAAAGTATAATGTAAACAGGAAGTTGTTGAGTAATGAATCTGAAAACACATCACACAGTATAGCTGACTCATATAAACCCTGAAATCAAATTTCAGAAAATATTAATGGAACTGACAGACTGAAAGATGGAGGGATGAAAGGACAGAGGTAAAACAGTATATTCCTCCCCCCTTTTTAAGTGGGGTATAATTTAAAGATTTATACATTGTCTCTTCTTTTTTGAGTGGTAAGATTGTTCTTACTTGGTGATAATCTGGGAGGAAGATATATCTTCTTCATTCTACTTAATCTTGCTAATTTGGCAGCTTTTTCATCCTCTTCATTTGGCCTGGTTTTGAAATTACCATACATCAGTGCAGAATGTCTGAAAACATATAAAATAAAAAGAACATGTAGCAATGTGCTCACTAATATTCCTGGTAATAACCATGTTAGAAACATGTCAATTGTCTTTATTAGGGATCAATAGTTTATAATCTGATGTAAAATTCAAAGTTCATGCACATAATTCATATCATAACTTCATACATATCTTTGAAACTTGAAACATTGTTACAATTTACAAAATGACAATTGTAATGCAACATCCTTAGTAATATTTGTTGTATTTTAAACTCCGAGGGCTTCAATTGGTGATTTGATGGTCGTGAAAACCCATTTACTGTCTCTGCTAACAAGTCACCAGTAAATTTAATTTCCGACAATCAAATCACAAAAAAAAAATAATGCTGTCGGAACTTCAAAAACAATACATTTATCTCCTAAATGACATTATACAAAGGACCTTCAAGAATTTGCAGTAACTGTAATTAATTTTTTCCCCAGAATAAAAGTCAGTTATTCTTACTCTTCTATTTGTCTTTTCATCTGTTCTTCGATTTCTTCCTGTGGTAGACCTAAATGTACTTTCTGTAAAACTGTACTTTCTTTAATTATCTCTAATACTAAAATCAAAAACAATAATGCTAAACATTTTTTTAATGGTCTCCTGTAATCAAATTGTTTAACATAATTCATGGAAACCCTCAATTCACTTTGGACATGTATTCTTGTTTCTGACTTTATAACAGCTTTAAAAATATAACTTTGTATATAAACAGTTTCCTGGACAAAAAATCAAGTTATTTTTTAGAAGATTTTATATAAGGACAAAAGCCTGTATACATCATGCAAATCGTAATCTTAAATATGCAAACACTGTTGGTCTGTGAAATTGTGATTTATTTGAAAAAGGTACCTCATGACACAAAGATAAACAATTCAAAACCACTTTTTTCTACTTTCTGTTTTCTGATTTTACTATCCTGCACCACTTCCAGTAACCATAGTACAAAAAAATGTATCTTCCACTTTCATGGTGTGATATCCCCCAAAAATGCAATATTTTGTTTTAATTTTTAAATGTAAGGTTCATTTCAGGATAAATTCTGATGAGTCCAGAAAAAAATGATGGACTATCTTATTTCATTCAATGTTTTAACAAGAACCAGAAACTGGAGTTGTAATACAAGACTAGTACAAATTAGCTTGATTGAGATATTGAGATATCAAAAGACTTATCTCCCTTTTGACATTTTTCATAAGAACATTATTAACATTATTCAGGAATATAGATAATTAAATGGTGTATTTTTTCTTGTACAAAATTATAGAATAACACTATACTCAGCATGGCTACCATATTATTTTTGCAAAGTTTAAAAATCATTCACAAATAACTAACAAAAAACAGGAATTTCTTTGAAAAATTGCCAAGGGAGATAATTCTATTATAGCTCAATTTGGCTTATGGTATAAGAGTCTGATCGAGCTATATTAGCTTAAAATGCAGGTAAACAGAATCTGTTGAAAACTGTATGGATACCTTGATAATTCACATGTCATTTCTTACTTATTTGCTATTCTTGGACAACCATGTCAAGTCCCTTTACCCTGATTGCTTTTCATGAGGATATGTGAACATACATGGAAATTGAGTAATCTTTGTAATAAAATCAATAGTTTCAGCAAACTCAAATTGTAAACACTCTTTAAAAAAAATAATAGAAAAAATGTAATCCATTATTTCCTTATCATATTATAATATCAAACAGTTTAATATTTCTAGTAGTCATACAACTTGCAAAACATGGTTTATTTCATTCACTTATTCTTAAACT
Organism: Mytilus galloprovincialis; assembly: GCF_965363235.1. Classification (NCBI taxonomy): domain Eukaryota; kingdom Metazoa; phylum Mollusca; class Bivalvia; order Mytilida; family Mytilidae; genus Mytilus; species Mytilus galloprovincialis. The sequence continues at coordinate 19,211,303 of NC_134838.1, read as the reverse complement.
TACATGGATTTTTCAATTCTTGTGCTGGTTTAGAAGTAGCTATACCACTCCATGTTGTGTGATAATCATCAAAGGACAATCTTGTTATCTTTGATGATGAAGGTTTATAAGCAGCTGTGGCTACTTTTGTAGTTTCTGTGGGTGTGGCAAATCTCACTCTCGACTCCAACTCGGAATGAGGAGTTACACCCGCTAAAAATAAATTAAATACTTTAAAACATTTGTTTTATCAAATATAACTAGCATGTTTTAACTTCAAAAAAATTGTTTTGAGGAAATGCCAATAGTAGGATATTTAATATTGTTATTTTGTAGTGATGTCTGCCACTTTATCAAAACACTCATTTTATGAACATATAGTTAGCTGTGACTTGTGCTACATGTATACAGTATATTTTAATCAAAATGTTGAAATTTTCAATAATCAATTTACATTACTGTTTTGGTGTTAGTAAGAATAAGAACTTCCATTTCTTTAACTTCAGAATGTTGGTTTGCTTGTAGAAAGCAGAAATATGACATAATTATTATTCCATGATTCATAAAAAGTCTATTGTATACCCAGTGGCTATACGTAAAAAAAGGCATGAGAAAGATTTTTTGAACAATTATCACTGAAACTGTCAAAAACATAAATCTACATATGTCTCACACTCTGTGACTTTTATACAAGACAAGACAACTATCTAAATGATATTTAATATCATATTTAGGACAATATATGCAACTGTCAGTTTGATATTTTCAAATTATCAATTTGTTTAAATTTTTCATATTGTTGACAAAGGGAGACATCTCTAAGCAGATTTACTTCAATTATGTCTACTTTTTACCATTTTTTTAAAAGATGAACATGGGATGAACTATCATATCTTTATTGGTATTTTTTCTTACAAAAAAAGTTTCCCTTTGATGGCTTTAAATTTTTCATATTGTTGACAAAGGGAGACATCTCTAAGCAGATTTACTTCAATTATGTCTACTTTTTACCATTTTTTAAAAAGATGAACATGGGATGAACTATCATATCTTTATTGATATTTTTTCTTACAAAAAAAGTTTCCCTCTGACGGCTTATGCAGATGAAATGATCAATGAGTAAAGCTGGATACAAATACTAGTTTTGATAGTTTCGTGAATTTCATGCATACATGTACAAAAGAAATAAAACGTAACATAACCTGTTTTTTAATTATTACCTTCAACACGCTGACTAGCTACAACACAGTCAAGTACCATTTGTCTATAGGCATGAGGTGAATGTATAATCATATCTGATGCCTCAGGATTCACAGGACTGTCCAGGTTGGGATTGGATAATAAATTCTACAATATAATAAAGATTGATCATGCAATTTATGTATTTAAGGTAACAGGTGCATCCCACTTGATTTTATGAAAATTTGTATGCAACTTTGGCACAACAAAGAAGTAGGAATATGATATACATGTATATAACTGGTTAATAGCTATTCTAATTTGGACTTAATTTTAACTATCTTCCCCAAGCACAAGTATAAACCGAATTGATGCTGATGGTCAACCTGCACTTTTTATGACTTTTTGAAATTTAAAATTATGCATCTATGTGTACCTGTATTGTTATTAATATAAATGAAAGACTGTAGGACTCTTGCCACTTTGAATAATCATCTAGGAAATCTATACAAGGTCTTCCTGTGATCATGTCAACTGAAAAAAAACAAAATAAAGTCATCTATATAAGGATCATGCATGTACTTAATATGAGTTTTGTTTGAATAAATAATAAGGTATTCTATATTGGTATAACTTTAGAAGGTTTTTCTACATGAATTTGATTAAAATAAAACAGCATATTCAGCTACAGAATAGGGAAATTAATCACACTAAATGTCACATGCTTTTACATGTAACTTTATGGCAAGATGTTTGATGTCAATTGGTTTTGGTAAATAATGCTCATTAAATAGTGAATTTATACATCGCTTTCTCTAACAAGAGGCTCTCAAGAGCCTGAATCGCTCACCTGGTAAACAATGCCTTCGGCCATGTTTTTTGACGAAATAGAAAATAAAACACAAACTTTATTTTATACACCCTACTGATCATTCAAATGAAGTTTGGTTGAATTTGGTTGAGTAGTTTTAGAGGAGAAGATTTTTTAAAGTTAGCAAATATGATGAACAAATTGTGAAAAATTGTCATTAAAGGACAATAACCCCTTAAGGGGTCAATTGACAATTTTGGTCATATTAAATTATTTGTAGATCTTACTTTGATGATCATTTTTGCTGTTTACAGTTTATCTTTATCTATAATGATATTCAAGATAATGACCAAAAACTGCAAAATTTCCTTAAAATTACCAATTAAGTGGCAGCAACCCAACAATGGTTTGTTTGATTCGTCTGAAAATTTCAGGGCTGATAGATCTTGACCTAATGAACATTATTACCCCATGTCAGATTTGCTCTAAATGCTTTCGTTTTTGAGATATAAGCCAAAAACTGCATTTGACCCCTATGTTCTATTTAAAGTAAGGGCGGCCATGTTTTTTGACGGATCAAAAATCGAAGCACACACTTTGTGCAGGATAATCTAAGGAACTATCATGCTAAGTTTCATCCAAATCCATTCAGTAGTTTCAGAGGAGAAGATTTTTTAAAGTTAGCAAATATGATGAACAAATTGTGAAAAATTGTCATTAAAGGACATTTACCCCTTAAGGGGTCAATTGACAATTTTGGTCATATTAACCTATTTGTAGATCTTACTTTGCTGATCATTTTTGCTGTTTACAGTTTATCTTCATCTATAATAATATTCAAGATAATGACCAAAAACTGCAAAATTTCCTTAAAATTACCAATTAAGTGGCAGCAACCCAACAATGGTTTGTTTGATTCATCTGAAAATTTCTGGGCTGATAGATCTTGACCTAATGAACATTTTTACCCCATGTCAGATTTGCTCTAAATGCTTTCGTTTTTGAGATATAAGCCAAAAACTGCATTTGACCCCTATGTTCTATTTAAAGTAAGGGCGGCCATGTTTTTTGACGGATCAAAAATCGAAGCACACACTTTGTGCAGGATAATCTAAGGAACTATCATGCTAAGTTTCATCCAAATCCATTCAGTAGTTTCAGAGGAGAAGATTTTTTAAAGTTAGCAAATATGATGAACAAATTGTGAAAAATTGTCATTAAAGGACATTTACCCCTTAAGGGGTCAATTGACAATTTTGGTCATATTAACCTATTTGTAGATCTTACTTTGCTGATCATTTTTGCTGTTTACAGTTTATCTTCATCTATAATAATATTCAAGATAATGACCAAAAACTGCAAAATTTCCTTAAAATTACCAATTAAGTGGCAGCAACCCAACAATGGTTTGTTTGATTCATCTGAAAATTTCTGGGCTGATAGATCTTGACCTAATGAACATTTTTACCCCATGTCAGATTTGCTCTAAATGCTTTCGTTTTTGAGATATAAGCCAAAAACTGCATTTGACCCCTATGTTCTATTTTAAGTAACGGCGGCCATGTTTTTTGACGGATCAAAAATCGAAGCACACACTTTGTGCAGGATAATCTAAGGAACAATCATTTTAAGTTTCATTCAAATCCATTCAGTAGTTTCAGAGGAGAAGATGTTTGAAAAATTGTTAATGACGACGACGACGACAGACGCCAAGTGAGGAGAAAAGCTCACATGGCCTTTTAGGCCAGGTGAGCTAAAAATATCGAGAAAAAAAAATACTGTCTTAAATTTTGGTAAATATGTGGTTTAATTGACATTTGAAAAATTCATTTTTACTTTGACCAATCATTAAAAGATAGTAATAATATAAAATTTCACAGTTTAAAAATTAGATAAGGCTGTTACAAAAAGTCATTCTTCCAGTGCTATCCATGTTGAAGATAATTAATTAATAGTACTTACCATTAGGGTGAAATGGGATGGTATGAAAACAGACATCAGGAGGCCTCACATTATAATGTTCATCAAATTTTATGTATACACGAAATATTCCACCTGAAAATTAAATTATAAATGTTCATCAAAAGTTGTTCACACATCAAAATTTAATTATCTCCCTTCCACCTAATTCACACAAACAGTTTGACAGTTATTAGTTTGGAATTAACAACAACTTTAGTTATTCATACTTAAGAAATGGTCACAGGTTGACATTTCATAAATAAACAATGCAGCACATTAGAAATGAGGTGAAAAATAATTTTTTAAAGAAATAGTATTTTGAAATGTACGTCTCTTTTCTTTTTGTTTGCTTTAAATAATTATGCCTATTTCTTTTTTAAGACAACGACAACTGAATTAAAACTATTCAGTGTTGCATTTACAATGTATATGTTAACTTTATCTAAAATATGTAAGGTACATGTAAGATTATGAAATACCTTCCCATAAGGAATCCTTCAAGCCTTTTATCTTGGCTACCCATTCAAATAAACTGTCATTCTGTAACGGTAAAGCTTCTATTCCCTAAATAAAAAATATGTGATTTTTAATACACGTATATCTTTGTCAATGATTTACAATAACTGAAATTAGTCCAACCAATGTCTTAAAAAACATTAACCACAGACTTAAACTATATATTGATGCCCCCTAACGAAGGTGGAATGGAGCTTGATAATACTTAACTTGACAGAAACATATACTTTTAGTGTTTACCAAACACACAATTAACTTTTCAGGCCAAAAGTTTTCTTTTTTTCAAAAAGGAATTATTTTGAAAAGTAATATTTATGCAACAAAGCAAAATAGGAAAGAACAAATAAACATACCCAAGGAGGAGACTTCTGCAGTTTCTCATATTCTCTCTCAATCAAAAGGTGAGCTCTTGAAAACATTTTCTTTCTCACCTACATGAATAATAAAACTAGAGGCTCTCAAGAGCCTGTGTCGCTCACCTTGGTGCATGTTAAACAATGGACACAGATAAATTCATGACGAAATTGTGTTTTTTGGTGATGTGTTTGTAGATCTTACTTTACTGTACATTCTTGTTGCTACAATTATCTCTATCTAAAATGAACTTGGCTCAGTAATTACAGTGGAAAATATATTCTAAAAATTTACAAAAATTTATGAAAATTGTTAAAAAATGACTATAAAGGGCAATAACTCCTTAAGGGGTAAACTGACAATTTTGGTCATTTGACTTATTTGTAGATCTTACTTTGCTGAACATTATTGCTGTTTACAGTTTATCTCTATCTATTATAATATTCAAGATAATAACCAAAAGCTGCAAAATTTCCTTAAAATTACTAATTCTGGGGCAGCAACCCAACAACAGGTTGTCTGTTTTGTCTGAAAATTTCAGGGCAGAAAGATCTTGACCTGATAAACAATTTATTCCCTGACAGATTTGCTCTAAATGCTTTGGTTTTAGAGATATAAGCCAAAATCTACATTTCACCCCATGTACTATTTTTAGCCATGGTGGCCATTTTGGTTAGTTGGCAGGGTCAAGCCACACATTTTTAAAACTAGATACCCAAATGATGATTGTGGCCAACTTTGGTTAAATTTGGCCCAGTAGTTTCAGAGAAAATTTTTAAAAGAATACTAAAATTTTAGAAAAATGGTTAAAAATTGACTATTAAGGGCAATAACTCCTTAATGGGTCAACTGACTATTTTGGTCATGTTGGTTGACTTATTTGTAGATCTTACTTTGCTGAACATTATTGCTGTTTACAGTTTATCTCTATCTATAATAATATTCAAGATAATAAGCAAAAACTGCAAAATTTCCTTAAAATTACTAATTCAGGGGCAGCAACCCAACAACGGGTTGACCGATTTGTCTGAAAATTTCAGGGCAGATAGATCTTGACCTATAGATAATTTTACCCCATGTCAGATTCGCTCTAAATGCTTTGGTTTTAGAGTTATAAGCCAAAATCTACATTTTACCCCTATGTTCTATTTTTAGCCATGGCGGCCATCTTGGTTGGTTGGCAGGGTAAAGCCACACATTTTTTTAAACTAGATACCCAAATGATGATTGTGGCCAAGTTTGGATTAATTTGGCCAAGTAGTTTCAGAGGAGAAGATTTTTGTAAAAGATTACTAAGATTTATGAAAAGTGGTTAAAAATTGACTATAAAGGGCAATAACTCCTAAAGAGGTCAACTGACCTTTTCGGTCATGTTGACTTATTTGTAAATCTTACTTTGCTGAACATTATTGCTGTTTACAGTAAAATTTCCTTAAAATTACCAATTTAGGGGCAGCAACCCAACAACAGGATAAACTAGATACCCCAATGAAAATTGTGGCCAAGTTTGGTTAAATTTGGCCCAGTAGTTTCTGAGGAGAAGATTTTTGTAAAAGCTAACAACAGACAACGACGACGGACGATGGACGCAAAGTGATGGGAAAAGCTCACTTGGCCCTTTGGGCCGGGTGAGCTAAAAATAAAGCATTTAATAAGTATGATAATTTAATCAAACGATGTCAGCATTTAATCTTATTGTTACTTTCAAAGTGACCTAAAATTACTGTTTTTATTTTTAAATAACACAATATTGTTGCACTTGCACTGAGATAATAAATAGACTTTTGTTTGATCGCTCTACCCCCTTTTTAGGTCTCACATATTTCTATGTTTAGTTGGTAAATAGATATAGGTTCAAAACGAAACCTTTCTTATTTTACTTTTTCTTTTTAGCAGAAATTTTATACTATCTCAGATTCTGTAGTAAACCCTGGATATAAAACTATTATTTGTATTATATTATCCTTTAATATGTTTATAAATAGAAAATGTATGTTCAGTAGTGCTAGTCAAGCAGTAGGTCTTTTCACCACCAAACACCCCAAAAATTTATTATTTTGTCTTTTATCGTTATAAATGTGACTTAAATATAATAATCAAGTTATTAATTCAACAAGAGTGCACACACTGAAATGTCTCGCCTTCTTTACTAATCATTGATATTATGTTGATACTCCTAAATATAAAGCTTTATTACGACTGTCACATAAACTTAACATTAACCAAGAAAACTAAACATTGATCAATGAACCATGAAAATGAGGTCAAGGTCAGATGAACCATATGCCAGGCAGACATGTACAGCTAACAATGCTTCCATACAACAAATATAGTTGACCTATTGGTTATAGTTTAAGAAAATAGACCAAACACAAAAACTTAACACTGAGCAATGAACCGGAAAAACCAGGTCAAGATCAAATAAAACCTGCACGACTGACATATAGATCATAAAATATTTCCATACACCAAATATAGTTGACCTATGACATATAGTATTAGATAAAAAGACCAAAACTCAAAAACTCAAAAACTTAACTTTGACCACTGAACCATGAAAATGAGGTCAAGGTCAGATGACATCTGCCCGCTAGACATGTACACCTTACAATCATTCCATACAACAAATATAGTAAACCTATTGCATAAAGTATGAGAAAAACAGACCAAAACACAAAAACTTAACTATAACCACTGAACCATGAAAATGAGGTCAAGGTCAGATGACACCTGCCAGTTGGACATGTACACCTTACAGTCCTTCCATACACCGAATATACTAGACCTATTGCTTATAGTATCTGAGATATGGACTTGCCCACCAAAACTTAACCTTGTTCACTGATCCATGAAATGAGGTCGAGGTCAAATGAAAACTGTCTGATAGGCATGAGGACCTTTCAAGGTACGCACATACTAAATATAGTTATCCTATTACTTATAGTAAGAGAGAATTTAACATTACAAACAATCTGAACTTTTTTTTCAAGTGGTCACTGAACCATGAAAATGAGGTCAAGGACAATGGACATGTGACTGACGGAAACTTCGTAACATGAGGCATCTATATACAAAATATGAAGCATCCAGGTCTTCTACCTTCTAAAATATATAGCTTTTAAGAAGTGAGCTAACACCGCCGCCGCCGTAGCCGCCGCCGCTGGATCACTATCCCTATGTCGAGCTTTCTGCAACAAAAGTTGCAGGCTCGACAACAAATCAGAAGATCAAGAGTCCAAATATCTACAGAAAACAGAAAGGGAGAGTCTATAACACCCCACTTTTTGAACTCCGCAGACCCCCATGGACACCTCAAATATATTTTTTTCCATTTTTTTCTTCTATAAAATAGTTGTACCAATAATAAGAGAAGAGAAAAATATCAAGATCTAACCGAGAACAGAGATCGAGGATACTTGAACTGATTACTAATTATGAATATATTTGAATTCTATTATTTGAATAACACACACAATGTAATCCGGAAAGTGATGATTGATGAATCCGGAGACATTTTTCCTTATATTTATAATCGATTTTAACATAAAAATGATGCCCGTAAAAATCTAAAAATTTATTAAATTATACGTAATTTCATTTGTTTTATCATTTTATTGTATTATATCACAGTTTTTCTTAGTGGTTGGTGGTTTTTGAGGTGTTCGGCAGTGTTCGGTGGTGAAAAGACCCACCCCTAGTCAAGTACTTTCCAGTACTATTAATATTATAGCAGCGGGCTGAGGGTTACAACTTCCGGTGACGGACAACTTTCTTATAAGCGTTGTGTGTCTGATAATTTTTTATACCTGAAAACAGGTCGTAGGTTGCGTATTACTATTTCTATTTGTTAGTGTAGCACCCTACGAATCTGCAATCAGTACCCACTTTGAGTCTTGTAGGGCTTTTATAGAATGATACTGAATAAAGGTAATGATTTATTAACCAAAATAATCATGGTTTATAAAGGCTGAACAATATATATATATATATATATATATATATATATATATATAAATAAGTATAGTATATACAATTAAAACACTATTAGCTGCTCTAGTAATATGTGGTGCACCTATAACTCAAGTGAGAAAAAGGGGGATTTATATATAGGTATTACTGGCATTCGTGGTAGTTAGCTGTGGTATCAAAATATGGTAGATACAAGGGTATTAACAGAAATAGTACACAATAATTCTAGCAACAAAATTATATTTCTTAATAAACAGAGAAATAATGTCTGATATTATGATTGTTCGTATAATTAACATTTTATTATCTCTGTGAGTGTCAATCTACTTAAAGTACTTTATACTGATATAGTAATAAATATTCAATATGATAGCTCAAAAATGTGTCACTAGCATGTCGTACTTTGAATTGATTTTTGTATGTGTATATGAAAAACCCTGTTGGCCCTCAACAAACTCTAGCGTAGTCAAATGTTTGTAATATGATTGTATGTGTTGTAGAATAAATATTATCTTGTAATAGTTTTATTAATTTCAATTACGTAACTCTATATCAAATTTCGGGTATCTATTTTCCCCAAAGGGTTTTAACCTATTTTCCTAGAAATGACACTCTAGCAGTGTCGGGATTGTGTTGTGTCAAGACACAGTTAATACAGTATATTATCTTTAATAAAAGCTAACTGTTTTCTTTATTAGGATAAATTAATTGTTATAGATAAAATGAATCAAAATTACTTTTGACACTAATATTAATTGTGCCCACCTTAACGACAAACAACAATATTATTGTGCAAAAGGAGACTAAATATTTGGATATGGCGCCTAGAAAAGACAAGACTGAACCCGAGAGATGCGAACTTCCTTATTTATAATGAGTACAACACGGTGCGACACAAAGTTCATTAAAGACATAATGCCAATAGCATGGTAACGTCTGTGACGTCATGCCACCATCGCTATCCCAAGATGCAATACAATAACGTCAACAATAATGGCTGACGACAATATAACAACACAGACCGTGTTGTGCAACATTAACACTGTACAATACCTTTTAAATCCCTAATAAGATATGCTAACTACCACGAAAAATGCCAACTATTATCTAGTATAGGTAAGAAACACATTTCATAATAATTCAATACGTTATATAACTGTAATAAAGTTCAGCATTTCTGTACTTAACAATGACAATTATATATATTGAAATAAAAATATCCCTCCTAAACTTGAATCTCCCCTGTGACAGGCCACGGCCGTTACATTATGCAGGATGGTGTCACGGAACAGAAGTTCCTTCATATTGTAAGTTCCAAAAGGAAAAAAAAATTCTGGAATATCATTTCCACAGGAACAAATACTACATTATTCTATACCATTTATTCCGTTAGGAACATATCCTAACGGAATAAATGGTATAGAATATTTGTTCCAACAGGAATACATGTAATGACAATGTTCATTGGAACTTCTGTTAGGCGGAACAAATATACGTTGACATGTTCCTTATGTATGTTCATTTGGCATTTTGTTCACAAAATTAAGATACTTACACATGACAAGGATTTAACTATACGTACAAATCCTTGCACATGATAAACAAATGTACACGACCTGGGGTATTTGCAGGTTATCTATTTTAAAGCTTTACAACCACAGGCACTTGTTTCTATCCCTTAAAAGACCAACCATCAACGTATATTTACATATACGTTGATATTGGGTCTTCCTATAGACAGAAACAAGTGCCTGTGTTTACAACTGAGACATTTTTGGATACATTTGTAAGTTTTTATATCTTCTTAGTTAGGCTATAGAACCTTTCGAGTATTTATTTAGCAATAAAATATTGTACCTAATTCGTCTACTCTTATTTTATTAAGTTATTGTCTCATAATTAAGCTGATATCTCTGCATTTATGACATAAATCAGGTATTTATTTTTTTACAAATATAGTTCAGTTATCCTCCATGTTGTTGATCTTCACAACCACTGATGTGCGCATGTCCTGTTCCGAATTTTTCCTTTCCGAATGGTTTTGTTTAATTCGCGGGAAATACGCTTTTTATTGATATTAATACTAATATTTTCACTTGAAAACTGTGCAGAGGCTCTCGATCAGTTTTAGTATTATAACTTTTGGCTTGATCATGTCAGTCATGGTAGGAAATTATTTGAGAAGTTATGACGTATTTTGCGCATTTAAAATAGGCACTGGCTACGGTTACATGGAAATGTAACAATAATAAAAATATTATTGTTACATTGGAGACTAATTGCCGGAATGCAAAGTTGGGTAAGGAACCGATTAATTACTAATGTAACAATAATTATTGAGGCTACGGTTACATTGCGTTATTGTTACATGAAAAACAGCAATGTAAGCTAGATTATTAAACTTGTTATTAAACTTAAATCTTCTATATAGTTTTGTTGCTTAATTCATTCATGTCTACTAAATAATACTTGTTATAATAATAAATAATAAATATTATTATTCAACAAATGGTGTTTAAATAGTTTTAAGTATTAATGGATTTGATGTTCTTAAAGATACTACTTCAAATTAGTAGTGTCAAAGAGCGAAACATATAGTTCAATGGTTTGTTGTTGAAAACTCGGGCTGAGAAAACTATTCACTTAAGTATTTAACTGCACACCTACTCGTATTACTGTCATTATACTTTGAACAAAAGATGAAGAGATTCCTATTACCAATTTTGTCAAGTTGGGTGAAAAATTTAAAACTTGCATGGGATGCGTTTGAAACGAAACTGAAACAATATCAAGACACAAATTTCATACAGCTATACAAACGCACTTACCAAAAATTGATACATCAAACACAAAGTTTGCTAACTGTGAACTAACACTGTGAACTTCTATATACATGTATAAAATTGAGAATGGAAATGGGGAATGTGTCAAAGCGACAACAACCCCAACATAGAGCAGACAACAGCCGAAGGTCACCAATGGGTCTTCAATGTAGCGAGAAACTCCCGCACCCGTCGGAGGCGTCCTTCAGCTGGCCCCTAAACAAATATGTGTACTAGTTCAGTGATAATGGACGTCATACTAAACTCCGAATTATACACAAGAAACTAACATTAAAAAATCATACAAGACTTACAAAGGCCATGCAAAGGATCCTGATTTGAGAAAGGCGCAAAATTGCGGCGGGGTTAAACATGTTTATGAGATCTCAACCCTCCCCTATACCTCTAGCCAATGTAGAAAAAATAAACGCACAACACTACGCATAGTAGCATGTCCGAGTCCGATTTCAGAATCCATGGAGGACGTACTATAAAAAAAAAATAAAAAAATTGTATGTTATACTTGTATGTATTGTAAATATAAGATAATGTCTTCAACTTTTATTATTTGGTACATATTACTAGTCCCATCGAGCATTGCTGTTTTTCATGTAACAATAACGCAATGTAACCGTAGCCTCAATAATTATTGTTACATTCGTAATTAATCGGTTCCTTATCCAACCATGCATTCCGGCATTTAGTCCCCAATGTAACAATAATATTTTTATTATTGTTACATTTCCATGTAACCGTAGCCAGTGCCTTTAAAATATCGCGGGACTCAATCATGATTATTTTGATTAACAGCTGATCTAGTATAATACAGTCCCAGATCATTGTATACAAGTGGTTTAAAGATGTTTGCATGCACAGTGACTCGGTTAACAGATTAAAATTTGGTTCATCAAACTCCTTTCGTATTTTCGTTTTTAACGTAAGCTTCCGCCGTGATATTTCTGTGTTTTCTAGCAATGTTCAGTCGGAGACATAAAGGCCTATAATACGTCTCTGGTATAGTTTACCATCCATATCCGTAGACTTTACTGAAAAATCCTAAAACAATTTGAAAACTTCATTGATAAACGAAATTTGAATCTACGTTTAAAAATCATGATCACTCTTGTCAATATGATATTTACATCTGTAGTTTTCTGGCAAATTAATGGAAATTCGATACAATATACTAGATCGTGCAAATTTCGTTGAGGGAGACGGTATATACTTTAATCCTTTACTGAGTATCCAGTGGCGTAGCTAGGCTATTTTCAAGTGTACGCCCTAACCTCAGCGAGTGTTTTGAGGGTCCCAATTGGGTTCAGACTAAAGCATCCACTTTGGTTCTGGGTACGAGGGGGGCGAAGCCCCCTCAAGAAAACGAGTTATGGAGAAAGAGATACCATTTATGTCACTAAAAACTCACAAATAGCATAATACTTTAAAGTCTTATTTGTTTATCTCTTATGTTTAATTTACTAGTATTTATATTGTGTTGATTTGGAATCTAACAGTGGTGATTGGTTTAAGACAAAATGTCCAAACCAGTGACTTTGATATGTGTCTGAGACTACAGTACTATGACCACAAAATAATTACGTTTTGACTGGTCAGTACAGGAAGTGACCAATCTCTGTGTTATAGTAGTCTCAGTATGTGTATAAAAGGAGCCGCGCTCGATAAAAACCTCAGACTGCTAATTTTTACACAAAGGTTCGTGGTTCGATTCCCGTTCCGGGATAAAAATTCAGGGACTGAATTTTCGGCACTCCCTTGACACCATTTGCGAGTATGGTCTTAAGGAAACGATGATAGTCCGTCGGAAGGGGACAATAAATGGCTAACCCGTGTTAAGAGAGAGCCATATCTCTTGCACGTAAAAGACACCCTTGTAGATTTCGAAAAAGAGCAGGCTAATGCCGCTACAAGGCAGCATTCGCACTGACGTTATGACGTTACGCGCGATGTTCGTACATATACGACGTTACGCACGGTATTGCGTCAATACCGTGTAATCCACCAGGCCATACTAATAAACAGCTTTTCTATAAAATCATAACTGTTAAGTTATATAAAACTTGTATCCATAGACTAGACAGGTAAATACTATTCCGAAAAAAGTACAAATTGTTTTATCATATTTTACTATAGTCTAAAATAAGGACAACATATTGACAAAACGTCAAAAATATGCGTGTCAGACGTAACAGACTATACGCATAAGAACTTTAGCAGGGGTGTTTGTGTTCTTCAAAACAGTGTTATATCCACGAAAATTCGAATGAATGATATGCTTTATATATAAAGTATTACAATATTACTGAACATGCGTTCCTGTAACGACAAACGCTATTTTTTGGCAAAAACAAAAAGTGTTCATTATGGTCAGATTTTGGAAAATGTTAAGATATCAAAATTTATAGGTTTTAAGATATAAGATTACATGATATTTCGTTTGTGTAAATTAGGCTCACAAAAGTGCATAAATAGACCATATCAAAATAGAATTTTTGCAGCACTCACACTACATATAAAAATGCAACGACTTCTGGCAATTGTCTTGCAAGATGTCCAATGTCGGATTTCGCCGCTTTTTACAAATAAATTGTCATTTGCGACGTTATTTTTTGAAAATTTAGATTAGTTGCATGCTAAATAGTGCTTTTCTGTAATTGTGCTTTAACTTTACTACAAAACAGCTACATACTTTTTGATAATTTGCGTAGTCAAAACGACTCCGTTTTCAATGAAATGAAATGTCTTGCAAGTTTGTCCACTGAACGATTTTCATACGTTTTCAACGTTGTCGATTCGGGGTACGCTATTTATGGTGGATCATCTGTATATATTTCCTCAGATAGAATTTTCTTGATAGTCAGATAATAAACAATAAGACCACAAAGTATAAAAAAAATCCGATGACTGGGTTTGTTCGTTTAGATGAGGTTCTTAAGTTGTGGAAAAGTTTTGTATACCGAGAGGATAAAAAGTCATCTTTTTCAATTTTGGGAAGCGTAAAACTGCGATTTTTTTTTATTTCTCTGCAATAAGTTTCATACGTACAGAACTTGAAAGGGAAATTAAAATTGGTCCTGAAGCGTAGCTATATACCTCTCCATATCATACAAAGCTTGTAAACATATGAGATGAATTATAATTAACCTATTTTTTGGACAATCTTTCCATTTCTTTATCTAATTGTACCGCTATTAAAGAAAGTAAAATGAATTTTATAAGCAAGACCCGTTTAACTTGTAATTCCCGACAAACTTTGTATAAGTTAAAGCAAAATATATCTCTTTTCTTTTCGGATCTAATTTGGAAACATTGCATTTTTTTTTTCGTTTTATGTCAATTGGTCTCTAGTAGAGAGTTGTCTCATTGGTACTCATCATACCATATATATATCTTCTCATTTCATAAAGACTTATGCATTACGCAAATACGATATATTTTGTTGTTTGTTGCTTACGTTACTTCTAGTGGGAAATACTGCATGCATATTCAGTACAACTAAACATTAAGAAGTATCCATATTGCTGTGCAATACAAAAATTGCACGCGAAATTAAAAGACTTATCCCAAGTAATAATTAATCGCCGTAAAACGTAAAAATTGGACGTTACCGTTTGAGACGCAATATCGTGCTTAACGTCATAAGCGTAACACAACGTCGCGAATATTTCGTAACGTTTAAACCAAAACTTCGACTGAAACGTTGTTTTTAAGCAAGTGTGACATTCTTGTAAGACTCCACAAAGTCGAAGATGCGTTTTAACTACTTATTGAAAATTGATGTATTTTAGATTTTTGAAAAATTAAGAAAAATAACATTTTAAAAAATCATAAAACTCTATCATTATAAGAGCACTGATAAGCAAACAATTGACGTAAATTTGAGTTGAGTTCGTTTTTACGTCAACAAATGGCGGTGCGACAACCCTGTAAGCCTTAGAAAAATCGTCCATAAATTACCATATATCATTTTCTAGGATATTTGTCTTTAAATTCATAAAATTAAGCAAATTAACATTGATGTAGTAAATACAAATACTGACCTATTTCCATTTCAGATACATGTTTTTTTTTTATTTTTAAATCTGAAATCCCAATTATTTTTCCCGTGGGACAGATTTGTCTTTGTAGTATGGAATGCTTTTATTTCTATGATGTCATTATAGCGACATAAAAATATGCAATAAAGACTGAAGGAACCTTCCTGTTAAATAATGGAAAAAAAATGTATTTCAAAAATTTAAATAGTTTAGACGAAAATCATAGTTTAGTGGTTACAATAAATGAAATATGTTACGCGGGACAGCCTAAAAATGGCCGTTTTTTTAATGAAGCTTGTCGCATGCAGCATAAAACATAGTTTTAACAATTATTTTTTTTTTCGTTTTTATTTTAAAAAACATTATTTTTTAAAATAAGTAAAATTGCAATGAATATGATATCACAAAATTGTATATTTTGGACTTGCATCTTGCCAACTACATCGATTTTCCAATGAGGTACGAACATCGCGCGTAACGTCTAAGAACGTTATTGCGTCAATGCCGTGAAATCCGATAGAGCAATTTGATAAATAGCTCTTCTATGAAATCTAAATAGTTCAGCTTTATGAAATTTTTATCCATAGATTAGGCAGGTATTACTGTTTCCAAAAATATAAAAAAAATATTCTTCAACTTTTCATAATAGTTTCAAATAATGATACAAATATTGCCAAAAACGTCAAAAATATGCGTGTCAGACGTAACAAATTATTCGCAAAATAACTTTTGCGGGAATTTTTGTGGTCTAAAAAAGAGTTTAAAATCTGCGAAAATTCGCATGAATGATAAACGTCATATATAAGTTATGAAGTCATTGCTGTTTTTTGTGTTGATGGAACGGTCAATTAAAGCTGATTTTTTTCAAAAATGAATAATCCTCGCCATGGTCAGGTTTCGGAAAATGGTAAGTTATCAAAAGTTACCGCTTTTTAAAATATCAGAAGATATAAAATTTTGTTTTCATAAATTATTCCTACAAAAGTGCTTAGATAGACCATTTCAAATCCGGAATTTTACAGCACACGCACCACAAATAAAAACGCATTGGCTTCGGGAAAATGTCTTGCGAGATTGTCCAATGTCGAATTTCGAGCTGTGAAGTCGAAATGACTTCGTTTTTTAACCAATCAAATGTCTTGCAAGTTTGTCCACTGAACAATTTTCTTACGTTTTGAACGTTTGCGATTCGGGACGCTATACATATATGTGTTTTCAAATTATTTCTAAAAGTTTGTTCTTTGTTTTGGTGTTAAACAACGCTACATGTATACGAGACATTTGTTGTATTTTATTGACTTGTCATCATAGGTAGGAGAAGCCGGACATCAGGCGAACTTAAGTTAAAATATTTGCAATAACTGTCGATTAGGATCGGAGTCGAACAAATCTCGCCACGAGCGTATCTTAAAATCGCCGCAGGCTTTTTATCACTTTATATGAACTCATTATGCCAATCACCCTCCCTGGCCATCGAAATTGAAAGCAGTTTGTATTATCATATGATATATGAACGACATTTCATTGTTTTTAAATAACAAGTACGGTTCGATTTCATGTTTTCAGATCAGAGGACAAAACAAAATAACAAAATTACAAATTTCGAAAATAGATAGAATCATAGAAACCACGATAAAAACTGTAATATATAATAGTAGATATAATCAAATAGAAAATGAATAATTAACTTAAATGAAAAGAAAAAAAAAAACATATGGAAATTTGTCAATAAATAGGTAAAATATTTCAGATGACTGGGGTTGTTCATTTAACCAAGATTCTAAAGTTGTGAAAGGGCTATATTACTAGAGGATAAAAGATCAACCGTTTATTTTCAAGCTTGTGAAGCGTAGAACTTTTAGCGATTTGCTATTCATCTGCAATACGGTTCATTTGTGCTGAAATTGAAGGAGGCAGTAAAATTGTTGTACCTGAGGAGTTACACCTCGATATTATACAAAGCTTGTAAACATATCAGATGAATATAATTATTTTTCACGCAATCATTCTCTTTCTTGATTTATTTACTCCGTTGTAAACAATAGAAGTCTTTTTCATTAAAATCTTTTAACTTATCATCACACACACCCCTCCACCTCCCCCCAAAAAAACACAAAAAAAAACCAGTAACATTTAAAAACAGATAAAAGATAAAAGCACAAAACATAAAAACTATGTTATTTAAGCAACATGAATTGCTTCCTCCCTTCCCTCTTTTCTTAAATTAAAAGGGTGACCAACGCAATATATAATATACTATAGGCACTATTTAAAAGGGTGACCAACGCAATATATAATATACTATAACTAGTGTGGATCTAGCCGGCGTTAATATTCATGAGGCTAGCCGTCAATAATATTCATGAGATCAAAACCGCGTTCGATGAAATGTTTTGGGTAGTTATAAGATTGTGACAATAAAATAAATTTTGCTGTCAATATCCATTATGGTTATGCTATTTATAGCAATATAAAGTAATTAAGAAATATTAAGCCAATAGGTGTCTTCTGTAAGGTCCGCGTCATTTAAAATGAAAGTAAATGAAAAGTTTAATTGCATTGCCTCACACAACACAAAACAATTATGATCATTAAAATGTTGTTATTATTGAATCAATGTAAACTTTAATAATTAAAACAAGATGATTAAATAGAGGGTAATAGTTCAGTTCGAATTCGTTGTATCTTGGATTCTATATCCCCCCTTTGAACCCTCTACTGACAAACTCGTACGGGTCTAGGGTACAAGTGCTATGGGCCATTTTAAAGGCAATAAGTACCTCTTCCTCTGGTATCATTGCCCACGTGGAGAATCTCTTCGTTTGGCCAGCCGGCAATAGTTCATTTTCGAATTTGTGATATACCAGGGTACCCCCCTTATCCTTTTCTGACTAACTCGTACGGGTCTAGGGCATAAGTGCTATGGGCCATTTTAGAGGCAATACCAACCTCTACCTCTGGTATAATGGTCGGTGTGGAGAATCTCTTAGTTTGGCCAGCCGGCAATAGTTCAGTTCGAATTCGTTGTATCTTGGATTCCATATCCCCCTTTGAACCCTCTACTGACAAACTCGTACGGGTCTAGGGTATAAGTGCTATGGGCCATTTTAAAGGCAATAAGTACCTCTTCCTCTGGTATCATTGCCCACGTGGAGAATCTCTTCGTTTGGCCAGCCGGCAATAGTTCATTTTCGAATTTGTGATATACCAGGGTACCCCCCCCCCCTTATCCTTTTCTGACTAACTCTTACGGGTCTAGGGCATAAGTGCTATGGGCGATTTTAGAGGCAATACCAACCTCTACCTCTGGTATAATGGTCGGTGTGGAGAATCTCTTAGTTTGGCCAGCCGGCAATAGTTCAGTTCGAATTCGTTGTATCTTGGATTCCATATCCCCCCTTTGAACCCTCTACTGACAAACTCGTACGGGTCTAGGGTACAAGTGCTATAGGCCATTTTAAAGGCAATAAGTACCTCTTCCTCTGGTATGATGGTCAATGTGGAGAATCTCTTAGTTTGGCCAGCCGGCAATAGTTCAGTAAGAATTCGTTGTAAACCGGATACCATGTCCCCCCTTTGAACCCTCTACTGACAAACCCGTACGGGTCTAGAGTATAAGTGCTATGGGCCATTTTAAAGGCAATAAGTACCTCTTCGTCTGATACCATTGCCCACGTGGAGAATCTCTTCGTTTGGCCAGCCGGCAATAGTTCATTTTCGAATTTGTGATATACCAGGGTACCCCCTTATTCTCTCCTGACTAACTCGTACGGGTCTAGGGCATAAGTGCTATGGGCCATTTTAGAGGCAATAATATGAATTGTTAATAATGACTCAGATTGGTCTCCATAATTTTGAAGAATCATATGTCATTGAAATAGTAATTGACAGTTGTTATTTTTCTGTTATTTTTATTTCTGCAATTAACTATGTTTCTATTTTTCTGATATGTTTAAATAGAAAATACTGTCGTAATATTGTATGTTTTAGTTTCATGATTGGACTATATTTGTAGACAACGAACAAATGACCATCAATTCTCTGTCATTCCTAAATTTCTATATTTAATCAATTTTTTAAATTTATTGTAGCTTACATTGATTTAATTATCACAAAATTTTAATAAGAACTGTTCTTTACTTTATTTGTTTGTTGTAATGTCCCGTTTAATTTCTATATTTAATTATTTTTTTTTTAAACTTGTTATTGCTTTAGTTTACATTACTTCTCTAATCACAGAATGTTAAAAGACCATTTCTTTGTTTTATATTTATGGAGGCATTTACATTGTTTTTATTACATTTACAATGTTGTTTAAAGTCGCAGACCTTGAAGAAGACCCAAAGTTGATTCAATAAACGCGGACCTCGAAGAAGACACCCATTGACATGCCTATTTGAAGTAATATCAAATATAAATAGGAACGTTATTTAATTATAATTATCGTTCATAGTTTCTAACAACACTTCTTCGAACGCAAGTCATCTCATGAATATTATTGACGGCTCATGAATATTATTGAAGGCTGGCCTCATGAATATTAACGCCGGCTGCTATCGACGGCTAGATCCACACTAGTTATACTATAGGCACTATTTTCTCAACCAAATACCTATTTTGTATTGTTTATTTTTGCTTCCGTAACTACCAGTAGGACATATTTCATACATATTCAAGACTGAAGTATCCATATCGATCAAAAATGATTACAAACAAAACGAACAAAGTATACTCGATTACCGACGTAAAACGTCAAATTTTGACGAACTACCAATTGGGACGCAATATCGAGCGTAACGTCACTAGCAAAGTGGAAAGGGATTAAGGCGAAGTGTACGTAATTGCACGCCTCTAGCGGAATACGGGATTAAAAACGTTTGTCGTTAGTTACGCAGGTTATCTCCCTTACTCCAAGAAAGGACACATGAAAGAGAAACTACTTTCTGCGGTCTATAATGAATCCAACAAGCAGCCTGTGCTGTCTTAAACCTCATAGAAATTATCTAAATAACTCCAATTAGAAATCACAGCATTCTGTACGTTGTTCTGTGTGCAGCCTGATTTAAAAACACTTTTTTTTTTGTTTTAGACGCGTAGGAGAAGGTATTTCGAGTTTATGATATCAACAGAAAGAAAAAACGCCTCACAACAAAATTATAAACAAATAAACATGTAACAATTTTCTTCTATTGATATCAAATTAATTAAAATGAAACCTGAATTGACCCAACAATATCGTTTTAAAAAGCCGTAGTCTTGAACGAAAAACACAGTACTCAACGTAAAATTGTGTAATAGGTTACAAATAATTAATGAAAGACGTGTGAATTAAATTGTTTAAATAAAAAGACGTTGAAATGTTCGTATTTTGTGCAATTGAAAATTTTAGGACATGATTTATATTCATATAAGAAATCAGACGATACCAAGAGAATAATGTGACCACTAGTGCAAAACTTACCAGTCGGAAGAACAAAGACCGACAACAAACAAAAAATAAACAAATTTTGCCCAAAAAATTACTCAGTAACTTAAAAATTCTCTCTCTCTAACATTTATCTTAAAATAAGTAAAAATTACGTCATTCAACTCCCAGTTTTCAACTTTTTCTACATGTGCAGAAAATAAACAGGTGTCTTTAAAAAGTCAAAATATGCATAACGCTCCTGCCTGCAAAACGGAAGATGTCATGGTCGTATCGTGGTGAGGGCATTCCTATTATATACAATAGCAGAACATTTCCCGTACGGTTTGAATTTCAAATTTTCTACTTTATAGTAAAGATTTTTGGAATCAACAGAATATGCTCCTTAATTAAAGTCACCGAAAACTGACTATTTATCATGTGTCTGTTTTTTTCAAATATTTGCTTAGTATCTTGCATTGTAACTCAATAAATCAATGTGTTACCGGGAAAAAGGGTTTACAGTACACATATTAATTTTTTTTAAAAAGCAACCGTATACGTTTACATATTGACAGTGGTTTTTACCCTCAGATTTGCTGAATTTTAATAAAAAACGTGCAACGTTATTTTAAAAGACATGAAGAAAAATTAGATGATTATACACCGCACTCGCGTCTGCGAGCGTTAAAATGTATGAATGTCATTAGTTTTAATTTTATAAATCTCCAATAAATGGCTTTGTCTATGAGTGTCTATTTGTTTAGTCTGACTCTTGTGTGTATATGACTGTTCACAGCCAGGAGCCTATAATTCAGTGGTTTTCGTTCTGTAACTTTGTGATTCATTTTAATTCAGGCCGTTAATTTTATTGCTGAGAGGTTTATTTTTGAAATAATAATCGTACATGAACAACATTTTTAAAAGGATATACCTTTTTGGTCTTATTTGATTTATGTGATACTTGTTGTATTTTTAGTAATGACACTCACAAACGACACACACTCTCTGGTTTGATATCATTCTCGAATACATTTTTTTTTTAACCCCAGCCAACCAGTGCCGATCCTTACTTCTTAATGATGCACACCTTACGGAGAAGCATTAAACATAACAAAAGTATAGGTCATAATAGACAAATACATAGAGATTAATACATGGCCTTTTCCATATCAGCCTGGGTATCATCCCGAGACCCCCCATATCAGCCCGAGACGGAGTCGAGGTGCTGATATGGGTCGAGGGATGATACCCAGGCTGATATGGAAAAGGCCATGTATTAATCGCTTTATCATATACTTCCGACAATAGTTTTATGTAAGGCAAATAAACTAATGCAATAACTAAAACAGTCAAACACTTTATAAAGAAAATTAAAATTATGAATCAAATATACTATAACAGCATCATTAACTCCGTATATATTTATGGTAACATTTCCTATAGAGGCATTTTGAAACATTGAAAATTTGGAAGAGTTTTACGATCATTACTACTCCATGTTTGTTGTACTATAAAATGATTCATAATTGTCAATGGCATTTGTTAGCAAGTATCAAACTATCCCCACAAAAGTTCCCGTAAATTTTGACGTCGTCATAAAAAACATCTGACGTCACAATGGAAAAGTAAACAACCGATACCGGAAACACCGGAAGTAACTTGCACGAGAGGCACTATTATGGGTTTTGTGCACGAGATGCACCTGATATGGGTTATCAGCCCGGGTGGGAAATTATGGCTTGTGTACTTCCGCTCATTACACATATGCAAAAGCTATCATATCAATGCTAAGTATATGATAAAATACAATAGTACACAAAACGTAACATAAAGAACAAAGACCGAGCAACACGAACTCCAACAAAACGGTATATATTTCATACAAGTATAGGACTATATGAAGCGTCGTAACTGTTGCGGCGACGTCAATAACGTTGTCGTTGTTTTTTGGGTTTTTTTTTACACTCAAGATTCAACTTTAACAGGGTATAGCTTGAAAAGTAGCACGGTTGCTAAGGACTTTCTTTGCACCAATCAATTCCTCAGACATTTTAGAATCGTCTCATAAATTTAAAAAAAAATCGATTGTCTAATAAAATAGAAAATATTGGAAATGTAACAATTCCTGCCGAATTTCACAATTTTCCCTATATATCCTTTGTAATTTTGGTGTATGATGCTGTTAACTTCAACAGCTCGTATCTCAAAAACGAAAACGGTTACCCCCTTTTTTTATTTTATTTTCCGATTTATTTTTACAAGAAGAATCTACATGTAAAATTTTTTAAAAATCCATTGTGTAGTTTAATTACGTACACTTCGCCTTAATATAAGTTACAATAACTTGTTTCCCAATCCACTATAACAAAATATGTTTAAACTAAAAAACCCTTCTTTTTAATCTATTTAAATAAAAATATTTTTTTTACCAGAATTCAAGTGTACGCCCGGGCGTTTTGACGTAAACGTATAACTACGCGCCTGGTAACACAATCTCAATGTTCTTTATTTTTTCAATCGTAAAAATTGTTAACTAGTCTTTTCATTTGTGTTTTCCTCTAAAGAGAAAAATCTTTATCTTTCTATTTTTCTGATAGAAGGACCTTTTCGTGATAGACTTATTTTTCCCACTCTTTGACACCTCACCATCTTGCAAAAGATATGTTGCAAAGAAGAAAGCGGGCTGAATTTTCACATAGACGCAGTGAGACACATATAACAGTCGACGCCTTTTTGGAAGTAATTGTACCACATTTGTTTTTTCTTGATGTTTGCCTAACACAAGACTGCGAAGACATTTACAATAGACTTATAAATTCAATGCAAACAGAGAGCTAAACAGTCGGTGAAAAAGTTATTGAGGTTCTTGAAGCCGTGAAAAGAAACAACACTTCTATCTTGTGAAAGGACAAGCCATCAAAAACCAAGACATTCAAGGTCAGATAAATCATGTCAGACGGACATTTACTCCTTTCAATCATTATATCATTTATACCAAATTTATTACACGGGGAACGGACGTTATCACGAAACCTTAACGTTTTGTCACTGAACCATGGAAATAAGGTCAAAGATAAGAGATCATATGCCAGACAAAACTCTCAAACTAGAAGACGACTGTAAAAATTCTGCGACACACCGACGTGAAAGCGAGACGGTAAAAAAACAAACCTTAAAATGAAATCAGGTGAAAATCCCACCAAACACTTAGTAAAACATGTTTTAAAAAAAACTGAAAAAATTTACATTCCCGATAAAAAGAAAAGAAAATGTGAAACTTGTTTTCCTTATCATGTAAAATAATAAAAGTAATGGTGGCGATAAATTACTGCGTTACTTACACGAAATCATGTAACGGCAATTCATTTTGTGTACAATGATTTCTTGATAAAATAAAAACAGGTTTGGTAACATAGAACGTATAGCTAACACAAAGGACTATGTGGTCGAATGTACTTTACGTTCATGAATTACAATCGGTTGCTCTCCAAAAGCGTGCGAAGCCAAATCCCAAATATAGACATCGATTTGCATATAAATGACAATAAGTCAATGGAGTCGTTGTTGTGACGCTATTTCTAGAAAATACTAGGTACAGCAAAGGGAATTAAGTTAAAGTCTTCCAGAAAAAGGGCGACTGTTTGTAACTCAACTGCATGCCGAGGAGAAATTAACCATATCTGTGATTTCATCTTTAATCAGTCTGTAGTTGATCAGAGTACATAGGAACCAAAAGGTAAGTTGACCACTAGGTTTAGTCGGTTGTGTACTATAATTAGAGGATTTGACTCTATGATGCATCATTGGTATCCATTATATTAGCTGTTATGGCTCATGCGAATAAACAATTTTAACTATTCATTTTATAGAGGCAATTTTTATTAAACGGAACTTATTAATTCAGGTACAAATTACAATACATTTTGAACGAACTTTTTTTTTATGAATTTCGACTTATAGTTGAATGTTTGTTGAATGTTGTCAATTTCTTAGAAAAGTGTACTTTCTAAATGTGAATCAAGCAATTTCTACAGGATGATTTTTTGTTCATTGCCACATCGTCCATCAGTAGCCTGTAGTTTTTTCTCTCTCCCAAGTGCTGTCAATACGTATTACCCTCTCGTCAAAACCTGGACAAGTTGACCTGAACTTTAACATTCAGAGTAGATTTGTGATACAGTAAATGTAAAGTATATCTGTATCTCTGGTCATGTCAAAAAGGCGTGCCTGTAAAAAAATATTCCACGACTTCAGGACTAAAAAAATTGTATAAAATTGTAGCTATTGTACGACAAAATTGTACACTATATCAGAATATTTTTGTATATAACTACAAAAGCTGGGTATGACTTGACCTTTACTCTTTGGTGAATTTGAGCATATATGGCAAACAAAAACAAAAAACAAAATGAATAAAGCAAAAAATAGTAAAAAGGGAAATGATGATCAGACAATATATGCTATATAGAGACAGAGAATTCGGTCTAGGAGTACCCGTTTTGCAATACAAGAAAATATGGTTTCTCTTGTATGAAGGTTTATTCTCCACGATCAAAAAACTTAACTGGGTAAAAAAAATACTATGACTGAGGCAAAACGAACAAAATGTGCAACCCCGAAAATATTTACAGCAATTAAATTATAACCACACTGAGATTCTACTGAAATTATTTGATGGTTGAAAGTTGCACAGTTTATACTAACTTAAATTGTAATTTTGATAATTTTAGTGGTCAAATTGCTCAATTAAGATTTAGTCTTGATTAATAAACGTCAATGCAACAGCCGATCCCCAATATCTTTAGGAAATTTGTATCATAAATCACGGTACAAAACGTCTTCTTTTTATCATTTTCTAAAGATCAGCATTTGATCTGATACAACCAGAACCATGTCTATACTATAAGTAAACGCATCAATAACTTGGCGACCTTAAAAAGTCATTAGCTTGCAAGTGATAATTCCACCTGATTGAAACCGTATTCTTGTGACCTTTAATTGAACACTTTGCTGGAGATGGCGTTACACATGTAAAAATGTCTACATTTAAAGTGAAACATAGACGAATCATTACATGTTAATGCGATCCACAAAAGAAAAATCCATCTTAAGCAGGTAAAACTATGTTAAGCATACTATTTTAACCTACATTATGAATTAAAACAGACCCAGAAAAATTCAATTGCACGTGGTCGCTATCTATTTATATTCACAGAGTTTATGTTTATATCGGAATATATGATCATCGGTGGTCTTCGGAGGTTATCTCAATGATTAACTAGATGAATGATAAACAAAAATAATCACGAAATGCTGATACATTTTATCGAGTCTATGTATTATTCATTTCAGACTTTTTGTAATTTAGATATACCGTGATATACGTTTTTGTATGATGAGAATTTAAGTAAAATTGGTAAACATGAATTTGATAGCTAATGCCCATTGAACATATATTACCCAAAATCATTTAAAAGACAAAAAGCACCAATATACTACCAAAGACAAAAACTGACAACGTTCCTGAATTGGGACAACCGCATGAAATTGTAACAATGAATTATTTTTTTTAGTTTCACTATGGCGCGCGGAATCAGGGTCATAAATATCGATTTTAGTATATCCTAAAATGATTTCAGTATATACTAAATTACATTTTAGCATACCCTAAATTGATTTTAGGATATCCTAAAATGATTTTAGCATATACTAAAATCATTTTAGGGTATCCTAAAGTCAATTCAGTATATACTTAAATGATTTTAGGATACCATTCAGCTTATACAGAAATATATAGGCGCGGAATCAAGGTCATAATAAAATAACGATTTTAGTATACACTTAATTGATTTTAGTATATCCTTAATTCAATTTACTAATAGATTTGTTCACCAATGAAAATATCGCTTTCTGGACGAGTTGCAAAGTTACAAAATTGCAAATACGAAAATCGAACCAACTGAAAATACATGTTACATATTTGATTTTTTTGCTATCAGTTGAAATTCGCTGGTTACTGTGGTGGTCTGCAATTGAACGAAGAGTTGAGTGCAGTCATACAGACACAGGAAGGCAACTGCCACATCCTTTTCCTTAACTTCTAGTTAATTCACTCAATAATATCCATATTCCTGTTTTGACAGATTGTTTTCAATGTATAGCTGACCGTTCATGTCTTCAATACTCATAACTCGTTACTTATACCAATTTACTAATAACTGGAGTTCCTTGTGTATTTTTTCTAACTTTTATCTTTCTTCATAGCCATGTCTGTTGACGACAGTTCGGAGGCGTCATCCTCAGATGATACATGTTCTCCAACATTTAGAAGGAGAAGAAAGTGCTATAAACCAACTAGAAGTGCATCAAAAACAGACCCATCATTCAAAGGCGCAACAGTTTCTATGATGACCCACGTGAAAGATGGAGACAGTCACCTATTCATATCAGCACACTTCAGGTAGTTACAGTATAATAAATAGCGTAAGTCGAACCTCTGCCCTGCATCACCATCGATATGACTCTTTGTTGAACATTAAATTGTTTGCTTCTCCTCTAAATATATAGAATTTAGGAGCACGGACAAGCACTTTAGACTTTAGTTTGGAACAATTGTGTCTTCCTGTAATGCCTTTGAACCTCGAAAATTTTGAATATGGAAAATTATGGTGGCCGGATGCGGCCATTTCTATGGTGGCCAGATGCGGCCATTTCGCCTTTTCGCGTTTTCGTGTTTTCTTCCTTCACTTTGCAAACGCGAAATCGGGAAATCGAAAAATCGAGAAATCGAGAAAGCGAAATAAAAATAATGAGAAATCGAGAAATCGAGAAAGCAAAAACGCGAAAACATGAAAGCGAAAAATGAATTTCTCGATTTTGCGTTTTTGCTTTCTCGATTTCCCGATTTCCCGATTTATCGATTTCCCGATTTCTCAATTTTTCGATTTCCCGATTTTGCGTTGGAAAAGTGAGAGGAGAAAACGCGAAAACACGAAAAGGGGAAATGACCGCATCATTCATTTGCGTTTTTGCGTTTTCGCTTTCATGTTTTCTCGTTTTTGCTTTCTCGATTTCTCTATTTCCATTCGCGTTTTCGCTTTCGTGTTTTCTCGTTTTTGCTTTCTCGATTTCCCGATTTCTCGTTTTCGCTTTCGTGTTTTCTCGTTTTTGCTTTCTCGATTTCTCGATTTCTCGATTTCCCGATTTCTCGATTTCTCGATTTCCCGATTTCTCGATTTCTCGATTTCCCGATTTCTCGATTTCTAAATTTTCCTATTTCTCGATTTCCCTATTTCTAGATTTCCCGATTTCTCGATTTCGCTTTCTCGATTTCTCGATTTTCCGATTTCGCGTTGAAAAAGTGAGAGGAGAAAACGAGAAAACACGAAACGGCGAAATGGCCGCATCCGGCCACCATAGAAAATAGCATTGTTCGGTGGGTAGCTTTTACAGCTACCAGTTATGATTTTGGGAAGTATGAAAATCAATAAATTTTTATCTCATATCCAAATACATAGAGTCGTATTTGATAATTTTTAATAGTCAAATATCACAAATCTCAATGTTGGACGTGTATCGTCAGTTCGTCAATGTAGACCCCAAGACGGTGACGTTTGACATCTGTAAATTCGTCACGCAGCAACTTTCTAGTATCATTTCTAAATTTTACATGACTAAGATTGTGAATAAAACAATATCAAAAGTGCATTTATTTTTTATTTTATAGTAATGTGAATTATTTGCTGAATAAAAGAAACCATGAATGTGGAGAATCTTTCTATGGATTGTATGGCTCTTTGAGTGAAGATGAAGATTTACCAGAATCACAGGAAACAGCTAATTATTACATCCCTTGTTCGTGTAGGTTATTCTTTAATACCACGACCTATAATATCAGTATTTTTCAACAGAATTTTGTCTTTAGACTCAAACAGTATTACTAGTTATCATCGCTGAAATGCACAAGCCAATCCAGATTTTTTTTTTACTGTAAATGATTGCATAATCCTTTATGACATTAGGAAACTGCAGCCAAAAAACGGCTGTGACGCTCGAATAAAAGAAATGACCAATTTAAGTTCAAAGTTAAAGAGCATTGATAACCCAAAATTCCGATAGTTTTGCCAAATATATAGCTTAGGTGATCTCTTCCTAGGGTAGAAAATACTTGGGGTTTCGAAAAATTATAAGTTTTATCAACAGTTAATTTATGATTATGACCATATCAATGATAACTCATGTCAACACGAAAGTGCTGACTACTGGGCTAGTGGTACCCTCGGGAAAACAACCTCAACCGGCAGTGGCATCGCCCTAGTCTTTATATATATATCACAGACATGGTCGCCGATCTTCCTAGCTGCAAATTCATTTCATTTTTTTTTATAGGATTGCTACAGGGAACAAAATATGATCTTGTGAAATAAGTGGAAAAAAGCACAGGGACTCGGTTAGCAGATTAAAATTTTGTAAATCAATGTTTTTAATTTATTTTTTTATTATTTCCTGTCTATTTGCATTACTATATTAACGTATTTAACGTTGCCTTCACTATTTCTTTGTTTTCTGGCAATGTGCAGTTTACTATCCATATCCATATACTGAAAAAACCTAGGTTTTTTCAGTATATGGATATGGATAGTAAACTGCACATTGCCAGAAAACAAAGAAATAGTGAAGGCAACGTTAAATACGTTAATATAGTAATGCAAATAGACAGGAAATAATAAAAAATAAATTAAAAACATTGATTTACAAAATTTTAATCTGCTAACCGAGTCCCTGTGGAAAAAAGATCGACATAATATAGCATTAAAATAATGTTCCGAGAGGTAGCTTCCGTCTGATATTTAAAGAAATATGACGTATAAAAAAAATATATAATAGAGCTTTCTACACGTAAAAATATCGGAGTTATCTCGGGTTTCACTTTTCTCAAGATTTTTTTTTAGACTGTGGACAAAGAAAATAAGATTTATTGATTGGCCTATAACGCCACTTTCAGCCTTATACCATATTTCTTGACGGTAAGTTTTAATTGGTGGAGGAAGTCGGATTGCCTAGAGATAAACACCGACCTTTGGCTGAAAAACTGACCATCCTTGTCAATTAAGATCGGAGTCGAGCGCACCTGCCACATACGTGGTTCGAAAGCACAACCGAGGACCAAAGACACAACTTGAGAAAATATCTCCTTTATATATGTTGAGGATTGATAAATTCCCCCGTAAATGTAAGCAATATTACATGCCAACATAGGGCCTTCAACAATAAAGAAAAACACAAACCCTATCGTTTTAAAAGGCTAAAAAATGACGAAATGTAAAAAAAATATCAATAAAAAACGACCGACTTGACTTATAAACAAAACAAGAAACCAGATAATATGTTTAACCCGCCACAACCTGTATGAGGTGCCTCTACCAAGTCTAAATATGATATACTGCGACCAACGACAACCACTGAATTACAGGCTCTCCTGACTTGGTAGTCTAGAGGCTCTGCATACAGATTGTGGCGGGGTTAACATATTATTCTTATCATTAGTAGCCTTTAGCTATGAGCATTGTCTGCATGTAGTCAATGATTATCATTTCCGAGACTAATTTTTACAACTGAAACTGTAATCTGATTTGCATGTGTACATAACCAAGAATTCATGTTTTGAAACCAAAACAAGTGTGAAATCTGGCTCATGAATACCTGCTTCCTGCTTAGTGGTTGAAAAAAACCTGAGTTAATATAGAATAGAATATATTAACGGGGGAGAAACTTAGTCAGACAGTATTGCTTCTTGGTAGTCTTCGTTGACATAAATAATGGACTCGTCCAATATTGTCAGAAATGGTAAATAGCGATACATTGCTGTATTTTTTTTTTAATAAAAAACGTTACTTCCACTATTACTACCTCTAAACTGACTGAAGTTACTTTTGCTGAAGATCTGTTCCATAATTATCTTGTTTTCTATTTGATTACAGCCAAAATGTGTGCCTCCTGTTCCACAAGAAGAACACCATTATGGCGAGATGCTGAGGATGGTACTCCATTGTGTAATGCATGTGGTATAAGGTATAATTCTATTTCTGGAAGTTGATTAATTTTTAAATATGATATTTACACACCTTTCATATCTTGTGAGAATTTGTTAGCATTTCAAAGCATTTGCAATTATCTATCAATCAACGAATTTTGTTTTGCAAGATGTTTATTATATAAGTGTGGATATTATGTTTGGATTTTAGCAGTGTTTTCTGACAAAAAGAGTTCCCTGTTTTTATGCATCATTTATGGGTATTATGTTTTTCGGGCTGTGCGTCTGTTCGTTCGTTCGTACGTTCTTTCGTTCGTCCGTCCGTCTGTCTGTCCCACTTCAGGTTAAATTTTTTGGTCAAGGTAGTTTTTGCTGAAGTTGAAGTCCAATCAACTGTAAACTTAGTACACATGTTCCCTATGATATGATCTTTCTGATTTCTAATGCCAAATTAGAGTTTTGACACCAATTTCACGGTCCACTGAATATAGGGAATGATAGTGCGAGTGGGACATCCATGTACTTTGAACACATTCTTATTTCCCATGACAAACAGTTCTATATAACTTGCACATTGACAGTCAACCTGTACCAAACACTAAAAATAAGCAGAATCGTTTATTTAATAGTTTTTTTTGAATTTTCAATGTTGTCATGATGAAAACACGAAATTGTATGGATTACCAAATAACTCTGAAAGCGGAAACGAAAAATTTAAATAAAACTATGAACATGCATGGAGTGCAATAATGGATCCATGTTTTATATGCGCGAAATATGAATGTCTACTTTAAAATTAACTGTCATGTATCTCATATTTGTCCTTTCTTTTTTTCTGTTGCTTCTTTGGGTGATGAAGACATCATCATCGTTAACGTTTTTTTTCATAAGTAAACTCAATCAAGATTTTATTATTTGTCCTATAAATTGAGACTGTGGGGAGAACAATTTGAGAAATATTGCCGAAAACATATACTTTGTCGTTTTTCTGTAGGTTCAAGAAATATCGTATGAGATGTGGCCACTGTTGGCATATTCCCAAGAAGGATGTCAAGACTTATCCTAATTGTCCTGTATGTGGATCAGTCCTACGAATAACTGTTGGTCGTCGGTCAACGTGGTGAAAATACAGTTTTATAGCATGAGAGAATATTAGCTAGATTGAGAGTGTAATCAAGTGTGACGTTTTTTAAATGCAGCATCAGTAAAATTATAACAAATAGTCTTAAAAAATACCAGGTTTTATGTTGTGATGTAAAAAAACATTTTGACTTTAGCTGTTTATATTTTTTTTACGATAGGACCATCTTAAGTTTATAAGATATTTTAGATTTGTTTTTATTGTTTTTACAAAATATTGTAAATACATATTGGTTATTTTTTTCGATTCACGCAAAATTGCAAACAATTATTCATGCCTATTGATAGTTAATGTTTAACATCTTATGGTATAAAATACCTTCCGGCTTTTTAGACATTGCCCAAAATAATGGCGTTTGTTGTTTTGCTACTTCAAGTACGAGTTTGTGTTCCACTTAGTAGCATGATCAGATTATCTACCAAAAAAATATCGAGAAATAAGATTAAAATCTCCCTCTTTGTAATATTCTCTCATGTGCACATTTAAAAGAGGAGGTATGATAAGAATCCCTTTCAAGGTCCCAGACCCTGAAACTGCAAATGAATTGTTACAAATATTAAGCTGTGAAATTCTTGGCATAATATGATTTAATTTCACTATGCTAAAGTTTCACTGTGGTGAAATAGAAATATCAGAGTTTCCATATTTGACCTAAAATGGTCGTTTTTACATATACTGTGGAAACAAATTACTTGAGCACAGTCATTTTTGTAAAGAAATATTATCCACATTAACGTCTTATGTATAGTTACCTTGAAATAAAGAACAAAGACTGTGGCTAACGCTAAAATGCATTATAAAAGATCTCAAAACGAAGTAAATATAGTTAGACTTTTTGCTGTTTTGCCATTAAATGCAAGGTTTGAATTCTGTATGCAAGACAAAAACAAAATGAATACTGTCATGGCTTCTTACAACAGATCAAATGTCTTATGAACATCTGAAGAATGTCATTTGATTTATTTAAAGCTTAAATTTTTAATGTCAAGAGGGACATGACATTGACCGTATCGGTTCCACCTTATCATACCTCCCCCTTTCGGGGATTTAACTAAATAAGTCCTCAACCCTTTAGTTTGTTCTAGCATAACTTTTTTTTTAGTTTTTATTATTTTTGAACTATGTTAATTTTTGTTTTCTAGAAACACAGATAGTGTTTTTACATTCTTATTTTGTTGAACCATTCATGTGATACCCAAAATACTCTTTATTGTTTATTTTTTAGTTCTGATAAGGCAGTAACCATTTGATTTTCTGGGGGGGGCTATGGTTTTTTTTTCTGTGCAAACTTTTTTTTTCGCCTGCGGCGAAAAACAATCTATTTTTTTCGCGACAAGTCGAAAACAATTTTTTTCTTTCAATTTTAGCATTACATATAGTGGCAGCTGAGGGTGAAACAAACAATTTTTTTTTCTCAGAATCAAAAACAAATTATTTTTTTCTCCAAAAACTTGAAACAAACTTTTTTTTCCAAAAAAAACCATAGCCCCCCCCAGAAAATCAAATGGTTGCTGCCTAATTGTGTTTGTTTTTAAAGACATATCCCCCCGTGGATATAATAATTATCACATGTATGGAAATTTATAAAATTATTTTGTTCTTAATATTTAAACACAGGTAGTGTTTTCAATGTTTGGTTAACTTTTTTGATATACTCTGGATTCACATGTTTATGGGAGCCAGATATGACTTCCATTTATTTCTCGACTTCTGCTTAGGCTAACTTTTCTAGTGATTGCCTAACTAATGCGTGTTGACATTGTGTAGTGTAATGTTAACAATATCATACCTATTCATGATTTTTTTACAAGGACAGAAACTGTCCCTATCATGTACCAATGAGAATGATTCACATTGGACGAAAATCACTTCGAACAGTACATCGTGTTGTATTGACTTTGCTTATATTTTGACATTCCACTTTAAACACCCACAAATGATAAGAATCGTATCGTAATTGATGTTGTATTATGGAAACGCCAGATTGCTTTAATGTCCCTGCCAAATAAAACCTTTTTTTCTGAGTACTAAATATGTTATTTTTCTAACAATGCATATTACTAAATTGTATGCGGCTTAGATGCAATATATTTGCTGAAAAAACAAGTAGTTCAAAAATATGTTGAACACGACCACAAACTGATTTTTTTGGCATTATAATAGTGCAATTCCTCAAATGTATGTGATCTACAAAAGTGATATCTAAAATAATGAATTTGATATTTCAGAGAATCTATGAAAAATATATTTATTGTTATTTTTGTAAATTTTATGTATATAGAGTTATTTTTGATAATAAATTTATTAGTTAATACAGTGTTATTATTTAACAATTTGAAGAAAAATTAATCTTCTTATGTATTGTCTTTATCGGCAGTATTGTATCTCATGTATAGCTGAGTGATTGGAATTGTGTCACCATAACCTGGTTAGCTTGCTTGTTAGCTAAATTGTGAATTCATTGTAAGGTTAGGTAAACTACCCTACTTTAAGAATATTTTTTTTTTTTTTTTTTTTTTTTACATAAATAAGGCCGTTAGTTTTCTCGTTTGAATTGTTTTACATTGTCTTATGGGGGCCTTTTATAGCTGACTATGCGGTATGGGCTTTGCTCATTGTTGAAGACCGTACGGTGACCTATAGTTGTTAATGTCTGTTTCATTTTGGTCTTTTGTGGATAGTTGTCTCATTGGCAATCATACCACATCTTCTTTTTTATATAGTCCGACAGAAAACCAATCTATCTGTCTGTTGGACTATGCTACTTCGAAAGGAGGGTAGTATACCTGACCTAATAATGGCTTCACGGTTCAGCTAACAAACAAGCTAACCAAAGATAAATTTACCTTTCGCTACACACTCAATGGAATCCGCTGTAATTGTGATTACTCTTTTATAGGACCGTATAGAACATCCCCGTTTAGGTGGTATTCCACAAAGAAACGCCTGCAACTATTCAACATAATATTCTAGTGGCAACCTGAAGGGCAGCAGTAGTAATTCAATTATAATAGTTTTGAATTCCTGGACATATGGTATATCATTAACTTTTAGATATTTGAAATAGCTCTCGTTGCAACAAATGAAATTGAGAATGGAAATGGGGAATGTAACAGAGAGACACCAAGCCGACCAAAGGACAGAGAACTGCCAAAAGCCACCAATGGGGTTTCAACAAAGCGAGAAAATCACGCCTCCTTCAGTTAGCCCCTAAACAAAATGTGTATCTGAGTTCAATGAAAATGGACATTACACTTAACTCCAAAACATAGCATATGTGTGCTGATATGGCGTAAAGCAAACCCCGATCAATCAATCAATCATCGTACATAGACTGAACATTGGTTGAAAGTATGTGGGGACTATTTTTTTCACCGTTTTCCATGTATTTTCTATAAAAAGCTGATGCAAAACTAAACTCGCTGATGCGAATATTGGTTTGGCTAATAATGGCCTTGCTGACAAATGGAAAAATCTTCCGTTTTCGTGTCACACAGGAAGCTTTTTCAACCTTTGAATTTAATAAATGTAAACCCAATTCGTCTACCACACATACATTTTGCACACAATAGAAGAAGGCTGCATGTTTATTTGCTATATACTCAGAACGTTGTCGGTTCTTTTTCTTCTTGTACTCATGTATGCCCGTCATGTCCACTTTTTACATAGTGTAAAAGAATACGCCAAAACTGGCAAAAGAAAGAAAATGACAATAAAAGGACAGCGTCATGTATAAGTGTGAGCTATTTGTCACTGAACATAAGCCATTACATATGTCACATAGAACATAGTTATAACAAGGGTGTTCAAGACATTGACTACATAGGAAAATTTCACTCATCGATTTCATGTGACTATAAATTCCTGTGAATCTCACGTGAAATTCACTCTAAACAAGCTTATGCTTGAAACTCATGGAAAATTAGTTCATGTGAGTTTCACGTGAAAATCACATGAACTTTTTTCACGTGAAAGTTTTGAGAATAAGTAGTTCAAATAACATTTAAAATATTAGATTTATTTGAAATCATGAAAAATATCCACGTGAAATACATGCGAGATTCCTGTGAAATTCACGTGAGTAAATTTTGCCTATGTACCCATGGAGATCTTATACAGAACATAATATAGGGATAGTCAAGATAAATACTACCTATGATGATCTCGCATTGAGAATGTCTCATAAAGGGTATATGTTCAAGATATTGACTACCAATGAAGATCTAACAGAAAATTATTATAACAGGGTTGTTCAAGAAACTGACTACGGTATCCATGCCAATCTCATATAGAACCTCTCATATATGGTACATGTTCAAGATTTTGACTACAAATGAAGATCTTACACAGAACATTACTACTACAGGGGTGTTCAAGATATTGACTCCTAATGAAGATCTCAGAACTGAAGGTTTAAGATATTGATTATCAATGACGATCTCACACAGAACAGAATGTTTTAGATATTTAATATCCATGACGATCTCACACAGAACAGGGTATTCGATATATTGACTACCCATGATTATCCCACACAGAAAAAGGGGTTTAAGATGTTGACTATCCATGCCAAGCTCGCACAGAATAGTGTGTTTAAGATAGTTACTACTAATGACGATCTGACACATAACAGGGTGTTTGAGATCTTAACTACTTCTGACGATATCGCAGACAACAGGTAGTTTAAGATATTGACTACTCACAACGATCTTACACAGAACAGGGTAATCAAGAAATTGACTTTTCATTATAAGTTTACACACAACAGGGTGATTCAGATATTGACCACCCATGACAATCTCACACAGAACAACGTATTCAAGAATTTGACTTTTCATATCGCACACAGAACAGGTGGTTTGAGATATTGACTACTCATGGCACTCTCACACAGAACAAGGAGTTTAAGATATTGACTACTTATGACGATCTCACACAGAACAGGGTGTTTAAAATAATGGCTAACAGTGACGATTTCCCACAGAACAGGGGTTTTAAGATATTGACTACTCATGGCAATCTCACACAATTCATGATGTTTGAGATACTGACTACTCATGACGATCGCAGACAAACTAGGGTGGTTGAGTAATTGACTACTCGTGACGTTCTCACACAGAAAAGGGTGTTTGAGATATTGAATACTCATCACGATCTCACATAGATCAGGTGTTTAAGATATTGACTATCCATGATGATCTTACACAAAACAGGGTGTTCAAGATATTGACTATTGATGATATCACACAATACAGGGTGTTTAAGACATTGACTACTCATGACGATCTCATACATAACAGGGGGTTTAAGTTATTGACTACTCTTAGTGATCTCATACAGAACAAGTTGTTCAAGATATTGACTACTCATGAAGATCTCAAACAGAACAGGGTTTTTAGGATATTGACTTTCCATGTTGATCTTACATAATACAAGGAGTTTAAGATATTGACTATCTATGACGATCTCACACAGAACAGGATGTTCAAGATGTTGACTATCCATGACGATCTCAAACAGAAATAGGTGTTCAAGATATTGACTTCTCATGACTATCACACAGACCATGGTGATTGAGATATTGACTATCCATGACGATCTCACATAGAACAGGGTAATTGAGATATTGACTATCCATGACGATTTCACACAGAACAGAGGGTTTAAGATATAAACCATCAATGACAATCTCACTAAGAACGGGGTGTTCTAAATATTGACTACCCATGACGATCTCACAAATAACAGGGTGTTTAAGATATTGACTATCCATGACGATCTCACACAGAACAGGGTGTTTAAGATATTGACTACTAGTATCCATGACGATCTCAAACAGAACAGGGTGTAAGATTTTTACTATACATGACGATCTCACACATAATAGGGTGTTTAAGATATTGACTATCCATGACGATCTCACATAGAAAAGGGTGATTCAGATATTGACTATCCATGATGATCTCACATAGAAAAGGATGATTGAGATATTGACTATCCATGATGATCTCACATAGAACAGGGTAATGAAATATTGACTATCCATGACGATCTCACACAGAGAAGGGTGTTGAAGATATCAACTATCCACGACAATTTCACACAGAACATGAAATTTAAGATGTTGACTATCAATGATGATCTCACAAAGAACCGGGTGTTCAAGATATTGACTACCTGTGACAACCTCACAGAATATAGGGGTTTGCAATATTGACTTCTCATGACGATCTCACACAGAACATATATATACCTTATGGCTAAAGGGTTGTGGATAGTAAAAAAAACACAGTATGTAATGTTTTATGAAATTTATTTTTGTGACAACAAAGGCCACAGCTTACAAGACATGAACAGTGCATACAATATAGAACCTACACTAAAGTCCTGTAAGCCTTAGGATTACAATGAAGCAAAACTATAAACCTCACATCAGAGGCACTGATTTTATACATCAACTTCTTAACAAACTTGTATAATAAAATTCTAAATTAGTTGGTCTCTTAATTAGTACTTTTCAACCAATTAACAAACTATATCTTTTGTTTAGACAATGTCTTAACATGTAAATCTCAACAACATATTTCTCATGGATACTGTAAATCTTAATACAAAGTTGATTTAAAGAAATCTGATTTACAATCTTTTACAGTTGAAAACAAGGTGAAATTCTGATCTAATATTAAGTAACAGCTTGCTGAAAAAGACATAGCTGCTTAAGACCAATGGTTTGAATACAGATTATTTTAATTATTCATGGTTTTTAAAAGTTTTTTCTATTTTTTTTTATAATGTACCAGTTATAGATAATGGTTGATAATTTACAACTTTTTAACAATACTTAAGTGGCTTAAGTACAAAAAGATTTCAATTTTAAGCCAAGGTTCATGTTATCTCGCCAAAACTTTTTGTAAAAAGTATTTGTGTGTTAAATTCTACAGCATTATCCATTTTCAGATACATGTACTACTACTGTGCATGTATTTCTGATATTCATTACACAACTTATCTTGTAAGGATGATTTGTATCTTTATGTGAGAAAGGTAGATAACTCCTAACATAAACCATGTAAAACTGTAACATATCCATAACTATCAATGTGTAAGGCAAAATCTTCACAACCAATTTGTACAACAAGATTTTTGGGGATATGTAAACATATCCTCACTATTATATAGTAAACTACTCCATCCTTAATAATCTCATGGTATAATTTATAACCAGATTTACTGTAATACTTGTAGTTTAGAAAAAGTTACATTAACAGAAGATTTTAAATTGCTTTATGTTGCCAAATCAATATACAAAGGTCCATCTCTGTATCCTTTTCTTCTTCGATTTTTCCACATACAATGTCATTTTCTTAACTCAGCTATTTTGGATAAAAACAATAATAAGAAATTTGCCAAATGTGATTTGTATATAGAAACAAGAAATATTTAAAGGTCGATTCATTTTTGATTTTACATCTATAAGAAAACGCCAATTCTTTGAAAATAAATTGTTGTAAATTTCTTTCAATCACATGTTTGCAATTAGTTTTAGGTTTTAGGTTTTTGCTAGGGTTTTGTATAACATGCACCACATGTCTAACATGTGACCTAGAAAAATATATATCAATCCATGCTGTATGTGTCGAAGAAATTAAATGAACTGGTCTATTTTAAATTGTCAATTAACTTGACTTAAAAAAAAAGTAAAATATATATACATACACAGAATATCACTCAAATCTTAGGATTTCATCATAAATAATGGTGACTAGATCAGGTTACTTTGGTATTTGATTTTTATATAAAAATATACAGAAAACTAAGAAAATATGGCTGTGAACTATATACAAAAATGTTACCATGACAACTATATTCTGAGTAGACACAGCATTGAAATAAAATCAAATGTATTTAATGTTTTATTCTCTTACTGCCATTTAGACTTATTTTGATTAACCTCAAAACAAAAATCAAAAACAAAAAAGGGGAATAACTCAATAAAATAATCAAGAATACTGAAAGGCAATGTGTAAAATACAGTGAACTGAAATATACTCCTATTCAAGAAAACATGTCTCACAGTCTGAAATAAAAAAAAATAGCTGAGTGTTTTTAGTTACTCCACTAAATCTGTGACTCAGAACTAATATGTTGCATCTTTTTATCAAACTTAACTTGAAATTAAATCATGAAAATAAAATGATGATATATTTATAACTAATTGTTAAAATGAGTTGATAGCACACTTTGAAAAAATGTACTGTAAATTGGTTAATTTTTCGTGGAGTTAAAAGTTTCAGGCTAGAACCAGAATTTGAGGCTTTATTTTCGAGTATTTTTCATCTTCCTAAAAGATTAATTTGTATAGTGTGAATATTTTTGTAATTCAACCTCAATGGTGATTTTAGCGAAAAATAAACTCACGAAAAATATCCCATTTTACAGTAAATGATGGTAAAATGCTGTATCTACTGTAAACTTATACTGATATATTATGCAATGCAAAACAATACTGTCATCTACTTATATATATATATATAATATTCAAAAAACCAGCAACAATGGAATCATGATGTAATATATTGCAAAAAAAAAAAAATGAATATATCCCATCTTTAAGATGGTTTAGCACCTTCAAATCTAACTGAATTTTTAAATCAAAAACGATTTTTCTTAAAACCTATGTATTCTATTTTTCAACAATTTTTCCTGCCAGAAATGCCGAAAAGTGGAAATCAAATTATGGTAAAAGTTGAATACCTATAAACGATAACATTTTTATACAGTAATAATCAAAAACAAGAATTCCAAACAAAGCCAAAACTGGTAGTGATTTTGTAAAATCAAAACAAACAAATATAACAATCAACACAAATAAGCACTTTAATGTGACAATTTAGAGGCTGCCAAGCACAGACAAACAAATAACATTTCAAACAGTTACTTCCCTTTATGCCTAATTTTCAAATCACCACAGTCTTAAACTTTTCTTCTTTATTCCAAAGTTTTTAACAAATTTGACATCTCAATATTCCCTACATGAATTAATAAACTTTGTTTTATGTCATGTGACTATGTCATGTGACTAATGAGGTACGAGATGAGAAGTTGGTTCCTACATGTACATGCAAAGCACATCTGAGACCTGGTTTGTTTAATGAGCTCTAATACACCGGTCTGTAATAGTTAACATTATTTTTGATTGGCAAGGGGAGATAACTAATCACTAACACTCGTTATAATCTACCGTCCTTTGTTCTGGAATGTAACTATTCTGTGACATTAAATTTGAAAACTTTTGACACTCAGACACGTCTATTGTAGCTGGTCCAGTTAAAGTATTACAGTTTGAGACATTAGGTTTATAATTGGATGAAGCACCACTACTAGATGATTGTTTACTACTAGCTAT
Source organism: Mytilus galloprovincialis (assembly GCF_965363235.1). Lineage (NCBI taxonomy): Eukaryota > Metazoa > Mollusca > Bivalvia > Mytilida > Mytilidae > Mytilus > Mytilus galloprovincialis. Next base: position 19,169,672 of record NC_134838.1, on the reverse strand, counting down.
TGAGCCAGCTGGTGATAATTTTGAAGGTCCATTATGGTTAGGCATCTGATTGGGTGGAGGTCCTCTTTGCATTAAAATAGGACCTTGACCAGGGTACTGTTGCATTTGTTGCGGACCTAAGTTAGGATAATAATGAACACGTGTTGAATCCTGGTAATTTGGAGGGGGTTGGCCCATTCCTGGATGGACCATTCCCGGATGGCCTATCATTCCTGGATGTGACATTGTTGATGATGGGTCTGATCCGCCACTACTTCCTGTCAGCCCAGTCAGTGCTGTTGTATTACTTGGACCAGTGCTACTATGATGGCTAGGTCCACTTTGAGAACTCTGATGTGTACTGCCTGAATGTGCTGAATGACTCTGACTTAAGCTCCAGTGGGGATTTAACATTAATACTTCCGTCTTCCATGCTCGAAGACGTGCATGTATTTCTCTAAAAGTGGGTCTCCTGTTGGGTACTTCATGCCAACATTCAACCATAAGACCATATACTCTTGTTGGACACTCCTCTGGTGAAGGCAAGATTTGCCGAGCTCTTACAACTTCAATAACTTCTGGATTAGAATAACCATAGTATGGCTGTAAACCGAAGCTGAATATTTCCCACATGACAACACCAAAAGACCAGATATCTGTTTCTGTGGTGAATTTTCCGTACAAAATGGCCTCCGGTGGCATCCATCTTACAGGAAGTATGGATTTACTTTGAACTCTGTAATAGTCTTGTGAATAAATATCTCTAGATAGACCAAAATCTGAGATTTTAACACACATATTGTCACCAACAAGTATATTTCTGGCGGCTAAGTCTCTGTGTACATAATGATGGCTTGACAAGTATTCCATGCCAGCAACGATTTGTGTAGCAATGTGTAATAAGTCACCGTATTCTAACGCATGTTTTAAACCTTCCGATTCATTGGATAACCCAACATCTGAATTAGGTGAATGAGTAACAAGGTATTCATGCAAGTCACCTAGTTGCATGTATTCAAATAACATACACATAGGTTCTTGTTTCATACAAACACCAAGTAAACACACAATGTTTCCATGTCTAAGTTCAGACATCAGGTCAACTTCACGACGGAAATCGTTCTTAACTTTGGGTAAAGAATTCTCCTTCAAAGTTTTAATGGCTACTTTAGAAATCATATTATCACCATAGAGACCAAGCACTTCTCCTTTAAACACTTTCCCAAACTGACCTTCACCTAATTCCTGTAGGAACCGGATAGAAGATATCGGAAAGTCTCTTACGTTCATGGCTGACTTCAGTGGAACAGTTTCCATGTTAGTGGCCGGCTGGTCCACTTTAGTTTTGACACCAGCATCTTTTTGTTTTTTATGTCTCTGACACAAACATGCAATGGCAAGTAAGATTATCAAAGCTAGTGGTACAATTATTCCTGGTACTAAATACATTAATTTGTTCACTGGTTCTGCTCCAATAGCTCCTTGACCGGGACCAGCACCAACTGAAAAGGAGTGAAAAAAAAATGGTTGATTGAAATATAACATGCTGTTACCTATCAAGATATAAAATGTTTTTTTCAAATTTATTACTATTAATTCAGAAATTTTTGCCAGGTTTTTTTTACTTCATCATTTATTCAAAAGTTACAAGAAAGGAGTCACAAAAATAACTCACTTTTGTATTTTGATAGGATATTTTCAATACTGCATTTTTTTAAATCGCTATCACCTATCTCATATTTTAATTTCAGCTCAATTTTTTTTCAACAATTGCAATAATAATGAAGGCAAAAATTTCTATTATCTTTTCTCTTTGGCAAGTATAATGCATACATTGATGATATTAAAAGTTTGTTGTAAGAAAAATGGATTTATGAATGCAAGTCATATTTATTATGTATTTGCTGCTGAAAAGGTCTGTTATTCTACAGGAAAGGAATGTTAATTTGGAGATTGTTTCAGTGATAGCACATTAATTTCATCATTGTAAAACAGCAAAAACCAACAATATCAAGGGGAAATAACCACTTAATATAAAATCTGGAAAATCTGGAATACAATATGAAATACTAACATATAACCAGTACAGAGTTTCTATTGCAGCAATTCATCTTGATAGTTGACTGTCTTGAACAATGATCAAGATGATCCCTGCCATAAACTTTTAAAGTATAAATTAAACTTTTTTTATTTTAAAATAAATGAGGTACAGATGATACTCTTGCATGTAATGTTATAAAGGGACATAACTCAAGACCTGTAAAAGTGATGCTATCCAAATTTTGTACTTGATATGAGTTTTTTGGTAATAAACATTATGTATAATATTTGGTTGAGGCAAACTTAAGTTAGAGAATGGAAACCAATCCTGACGTATTGATGGACAAACAGACAGATAAGGGTAAAACTTAATACCTCCTCAGCTACACTGGGGGCATAAAAATACATACCACATTTAGGGATATCACATAATTCTGTATGATGATATGAAGGATCAGTATAGCACCATGGTCCTGTATATGTACCATTCGGGTTTCTACACAGATGATGGTTTCCTACAAAACATTTTTAAATAATAATATTAAATATTATTCTTAATAAAAAGAACAAGAACATGTTTCCTTTGACCATATGTTACACCATGCCCCGCTCCCACAATCACATTTCTATATTCACTTCTCTGTGCTATCTCGGTCAAAACCCTAATTTGGTCACTCCATGATGAAAATGTGTACTAAGTATCAAGTTGATGTAACCACAAACTACCTCAAGCCAGATCTTGCACCTGATATAGGTTGGATAGATGCAAAGACCAGAAAAGTATCAAAGACAGGGCATAAAGAGAGGATGAAATATTTTGTTTTTATCCAAACAAAGCTGAGAGTCTCATATTTTTCTATACAATACAAGAAGTTCTAAGTTTGTGTCATTCATAAACAAGAATGTGTCCCCAGTACACGGATGCCCCGTCCGTACTATCATTTTCTATGTTCAGTGGACCATAAAAATGGGTGAAATCTCTAATTTGGCATTAAAATTAGAAAGATCATATCATAGGGAACATGTATACTAAGTTTCAAGTTGATTGGACTTCAACTTCATCAAAAACTACCTTGACCAAAAACTTTAACCTGAAGAGGGACAGACGGATGAACAGACAGACAAACAGACGTACGAATGAACGGACGGACGCACAGACCAGAAAACATAATGCCCATAAATGGGGCATAATAATGTCCATAAATAGGGCATAAAAATAAGTCACAAGAATCAGACCAAAATATTTTAAATATTCATATGTCATATGTTTTTTGAAATGAGAGCAAAAAAAGGATGAAAATAGATGAGCATATTTATATTTTCTATTGATGCAAATACAAAAAGTTCCCAGTTTTTGTGTGATTTGAAAAAAATCCTTTACATGATTCAAACAAGCTATGAAAATATTTTTATGTCATTAAAATATGTTACGCAATCCTGTTATCAGGGCACAGAAAATCTTTGTTTTGCTTCACTATATGATATATCGATCATAAATGGAAAAGAAATGATCTTAACTTATCAATATACAGATAAATGATGATTGAATCATTGAACTCACAAAAACTTTATAACTCAGACATAAATTAATGTGTCTGTCCCAAGTTAAAGCTAATGTCTGTACTTTTTTTTGTCAATTTAGATTTTAATGTCTCATTTTTACAGTGATAAAAGGATAAACATATGATAAAGATGTTTGTCTATCATGTATGCCACCCTTTCCATGCTTTCGCCTAGAATGTTGTTTGGTGAAAGTATCATTGAAATTTGACGAAACCTTTCATTTTTTAATCATATGCAAACTTAAGGAAGCTGGCTTGTCATGTTTTGGATTTTTTGTCAGATTTTCAGAATCCTCTGGTTTCATCTATTTGAATGCCTTGAAAAAATTTGCCCAGTGACCCCCATTTTTCTTTTTGTAAATCCTTTACATATATAATGATAAGCCATCTGTAAAATTTTTAATTATTTTTTAATAGTTTTTTAGATCTTAAACTTGTCAATGATAAAGCTATGAAAAGTCAAGAGAGAATAGTTTCCCGTTAAATTTCAATGGCTAATATCTCGAAAACAAGCCCGGTGACCTATATATTTTTTTTGCTCTTTGGATTCCTTTATTTATCCCTTATCAATATAAACTAGTGTTTTGAAAAGATAATTATTTTGAAACTGAGAAGCGAAATGCCTAAAAGGCTTACAGTTGTCTAACAAAAGTTGCAGGAGAAACATTTGCTCAATACAGAGCTTTGGTAGTCATCGTTAAATTAAAAAATGATGCTCATCTTTTAAAATAACAAGAATGTGTCCAAAGTACACGGATGCCCCACTCAATCATTTTCCATGTTCCATGGACCGTGAAATAGGGTAAAAATCTAATTTGGCATTAAAATTAGAAAGATCATATCATAGGGCACATGTATACTAAGTTTCAAGTTGATTGGACTTCAACTTCATCAAAAACTACCTTGACCAAAAACTTTAACCTGAAGCCAAAAACTTTAACCTGAAATTTGCACTATCATTTTCTATGTTCAGTGAACCGTAAAATTGGGGTCAAAACTCTAATTTGGCATTTAAATTAGAAAGATCATATCATAGGGCACATGTATACTAAGTTTCAAGTTGATTGGACTTCAACTTCATCAAAAACTACCTTGACCAAAAACTTTAACCTGAAGCCAAAAACTTTAACCTGAAGCCAAAAACTTTAACCTGAAATTTGCACTATCATTTTCTATGTTCAGTGAACCGTAAAATTGGGGTCAAAACTCTAATTTGGCATTTAAATTAGAAAGATCATATCATAGGGCACATGTATACTAAGTTTCAAGTTGATTGGACTTCAACTTCATCAAAAACTACCTTGACCAAAAACTTTAACCTGAAGCCAAAAACTTTAACCTGAAATTTGCACTATCATTTTCTATGTTCAGTGAACAGTAAAATTGGGGTCAAAACTCTAATTTGGCATTTAAATTAGAAAGATCATATCATAGGGCACATGTATACTAAGTTTCAAGTTGATTGGACTTCAACTTCATCAAAAACTACCTTGACCAAAAACTTTAACCTGAAATTTGCACTATCATTTTCTATGTTCAGTGAACCGTAAAATTGGGGTCAAAACTCTAATTTGGCATTTAAATTAGAAAGATCATATCATAGGGCACATGTATACTAAGTTTCAAGTTGATTGGACTTCAACTTCATCAAAAACTACCTCGACCAAAAACTTTAACCTGAAGCGGGACAGACGGACGAACGAACGGACGAACGGACGCACAGACCAGAAAACATAATGCCCCTCTACTATCGTAGGTGGGGCATAAAAACATATTTGACAAATAGATGTTTGTTTTCTTATTTCTTTATCAATCACTAACCTAGATCAGGATATTCACTGCCTTTAAAATGTGGATTATTTTTCCAGTTTATACATGGCCTTCCAGACCGACTGTGATTGATAGATCCTTTGTACTTCATGCCATTACCACCATAACATGTGTGAACTAAAAAGCAAGCAATCAGTAAATAAGCATTGAAATGTACACAATGTGTTGATATCAAAGAAAGTATAAAATCATGTTACAAATCCCTTTTGTAAATAATATATTACAGAAGTTTGAAAATAAAATATAACCACTAAGTATAGTGTCTGACTAGGGATATTATTGTCTACCATTTTAATTCTGATTGAATGGAAACTTTTAACAGATGTAGCCAGAATTAAAAAAAATAAAAAGTTATAAAACAAGTTTTCTCCTTTAATTTGCCAATATTTCATAAAGCTTTTTCATTGTACTATTACCTAACTTTTAGTGGTGTTATTAATGACAATTTCCGTATATTGTTTATAATGCATTAGTTTAAGTGTTCTTCAAATTATCAATAGTACAATGTACTTTACAAATAACATAAATCAAGCAATTTAGGTTTTAACAACTAGCTTTTTTTTTTTAAACCTTTCAGTACAATCTGAATAGCTTCTATAATTAACAAAGGAATCTTTGAATGGATATGCTTGACTTTGTAATTTCTCAATTTCTGTAAATCATAAAGATAATTTTACCTTCTGGTCGTTGTGTAGGATCAATGGGTACATTAATACCTTTACATTTATCTCCCTCTGGGGTACCTCTAGGTGGTAAGTCATAGCACTTAGGAAGGAATCCTTCCCCTTAAAAAAAAGAGTACTTAAATTATAAAAATAGTGCTACTAGTTCTGAGTTGTGTTCAATGCATGTGCTTTTGCATTTTTTTTTAATGTCTCATTAAGACTTTAAGATGAAGAACAGCAAATAAAGTTTTTCTATTGTTTTTAATTTTGTCCAATGCCTGTAGGGATTTTGTTTGGTGACTTGATACACCACGACCCCTGTTTTCAATTATATATATTATTTTCAGGATTTTTGGTATCTAAATCCTTCACTGTCCAGGAAACTGCACCTTATAACTACAACTGTAACAAATTGAATTCTGTTTGAAGTCATTTGCAAAATTTTAAAATGTATTTTATCTACTTGAACATCAAAAGACGTGTCCACTATTTACCAAATATCAGTGGTACATGTATATAGGACAAACATTAGAAGCAACAGGCATTAACATTGAAATCATATTACCGGTACATAGAGCAACTTTTAAATCATATTTCATTTAAAATAGATATCAACCTTTGAAACATCAAACTTACCTATCATTGGATGATGTCGACCAATGACATATTTCATTAATTAGATATCAACCTTTGAAACATCAAACTTACCTATCATTGGATGATGTCGACCAATGACATATTCCATTAATTAGATATCAACCAATGAAACATCAAACTTACCTATCATTGGATGATGTCGACCAATGACATATTCCATTAATTAGATATCAACCAATGAAACATCAAACTTACCTATCATTGGATGATGTCTACCAATGACATATTCCTTTTTACAGATAGTGCCCTCGAGCATTTCACACTCGTCTCTGCAGACTTTACGAGGAGTAGGGTTGATATGTTGACGATCACATAAAGGGAAGGTGTAGAAACATAGAAACTCTATGGCATACTTCTGACATTCAGCTGACATATCACTGGAGGCAGCAATCACAGTAAAAGCAGCTACAAAGATAGCAATTAAAGAATATTTTACTTACATGGTACATTTTCTGGATTATGTCCCTTTTCACATAAATTCTTTTGATCATTCTATTATGACAGTATTGGCTAAAAAGTATCTAAATATGTAAAAGATGATTGGTATCTTAGATAAATTATGAAGCAGGAAAAAAAAGGAAATAGGCCAATTTCCCATTGCATGACCAAAACCCAAATCAGGGAAATCTTAAAATTTTACTTAATTGACACTGTCTTTTTACCTAAGTGATCCATCTATAGATATAAAAATTAAGCCAATTAATGGTAAAATTAATCTTGCTTCATTTGTCTGTATTTTAGAGCACTTGCTTCTTACATTTAATCTTAACTGAGATAAAGAAACTCTTTCTGTCTTTGGTGGAACATAGTATTGTAGGTTATGTCCCTTGATTAAATTCAAGTGTTTGTCAAATACTATAATTATTACACTTGAGGAATTAAAAATCTGCATTTTCTATTTCTGATCAGTCCTTGTCCTCAATAAAATTTGTATGTAGTTAAACTACAAATTTTCAAAATGAAATACGGAATATATATTTCATTGATCAAAGTGGAGAACATAAATAAGTGTTGTTTACAAAATTATATGAATAAGGGATGAACCATGATGGGAGATTCCTAGTTTCAGACCTCAACTTTTCCCAGAAAAGCATGCATAAATTGATTAAAATAACAAATGAAACTCTAGGGTGCAAGCCCTCAAACACACTTTTTTGAAATATTGCTGAATAGGCCATTAAAAATTCATACATACCAATAAATTTTTCTTCCTTTACACCTTGAGCATACTCAGAATTGACATAAATTGTCTGATTGCCTATAAATCTGGCACACATGTTTCCTCGAAACGGTTGACAGAAACCATTGCTGTCATCTTTAGTACTACCACTGCTTTCCTCTTTCAATCTGTAAAATTAAAGTTAGTATAAAGAAAATCTGATAGCTTTCTTTTCTGTATCATTAATAAAATCATTTTGACAGCTAGAAAAATAGATGCTTTTTTATATAATGTATTGACAATTTTTTAATACTGTCCACATAACAGATTGGTACATCTATTTTACATGTAATTTTTTAGTCAAAGGCAATTGTTCACTGTAAAAAATAAAAATATTACATCTTTACATCACATTTTTTATACCTTTATTTGACAATTTTCCATTAAAATATGTCTTTTCCTACCATAAATGAGAAACACGTTTTCTTTGAAATGCATTTTTATTCTAATTATAATTTATGTAAAAACCAAATAACAGCAAGCATTTGCCTTTACACATTTATTTATACACAAACTAAAAAATCTAAAAAAAATACCACAAAATACAACATGCTTTAAAAATAATATGAGCACACAAATTTACAACATACATGTATTCATACCTGTCAACCTCTGAAAATGAAAAGTCAGGTCATGACCTGCATTGAGAAAAAAAATCTCAGGTCATAACGCGTACGACATTTTGCGGGCTCAATTGAAGAACAACAAGAATGTGTCCACAGTACACGGATGCCCCACTCACACTATCATTTTCTATGTTTAAAGGACTGTGAAATTGGAATAAATTCTCTAATTTGGCATTAAAATTAGAATGATCTTATCAAAGGGAACATGTATACTAAGTTTCAAGTTGATTGGACTTCTACTTTATCAAAAACTACCTTGACCAAAAACTTTAACCTGAAATTTGCACTATCATTTTCTATGTTCAGTGAACCGTAAAATTGGGGTCAATTTTACTAATTTGGCATTTAAATTAGAAAGATCATATCATAGGGCAGATGTATACTAAGTTTCAAGTTGATTGGACTTCAACTTCATCAAAAACTACCTTGACCAAAAACTTTAACCTGAAGCCAAAAACTTTAACCTGAAATTTGCACTATCAATTTCTATGTTCAGTGAACCGTAAAATTGGGGTCAAAACTCTAATTTGGCATTTAAATTAGAAAGATCATATCATAGGGCACATGTATACTAAGTTTCAAGTTGATTGGACTTCAACTTCATCAAAAACTACCTTGACCAAAAACTTTAACCTGAAGCCAAAAACTTTAACCTGAAATTTGCACTATCATTTTCTATGTTCAGTGAACCGTAAAATTGGGGTCAAAACTCTAATTTGACATTTAAATTAGAAAGATCATATCATAGGGCACATGTATACTAAGTTTCAAGTTGATTGGACTTCAACTTCATCAAAAACTACCTTGACCAAAAACTTTAACCTGAAATTTGCACTATCATTTTCTATGTTCAGTGAACCGTAAAATTGGGGTCAAAACTCTAATTTGGCATTTAAATTAGAAAGATCATATCATAGGGCACATGTATACTAAGTTTCAAGTTGATTGGACTTCAACTTCATCAAAAACTACCTTGACCAAAAACTTTAACCTGAAGCCAAAAACTTAAACCTGAAATTTGCACTATCATTTTCTATGTTCAGTGAACCGTAAAATTGGGGTCAAAACTCTAATTTGGCATTTAAATTAGAAAGATCATATCATAGGGCACATGTATACTAAGTTTCAAGTTGATTGGACTTCAACTTCATCAAAAACTACCTTGACCAAAAACTTTAACCTGAAGCCAAAAACTTTAACCTGAAATTTGCACTATCATTTTCTATCAGTGAACCGTAAAATTGGGGTCAAAACTCTAATTTGGCATTTAAATTAGAAAGATCATATCATAAGGAACATGTGTACTAAGTTTCAAGTCGATTGGACTTCAACTTCATCAAAAACTACCTCGACCAAAAACTTTAACCTGAAGCGGGACAGACGGACGAACGGACGAACGGACGAACGAACAGACGGACGAACGAACGGACGGACGAACGGACGCACAGACCAGAAAACATAATGCCCCTCTACTATCGTAGGTGGGGCATAAAAATATGTTTACATATAATTTATATAGTCAATATAGTCAATATGTATATGAAACAGTTAGAACATGTATACAAGTTTATTTCAGACTATTGTTATATTCCATAGTAGCAGACTTGGCATTCTTTAAAAGAACTGCACTTGGTTTCAGTTCATAGCAATGCAAATGTGTATTCATTTTACAAGAAAGAAGAGCACACAGTGTATCCTTATTAAGATCAGCCCTAAACTCTGTAGCTATTTTCTTTACTAAAGAAAATGCCCTCTCACTGTCTGCATTGCTGTTTGGCAAAACCAGTAATGTTTTAGCAAGTTTTGACAAAACAAAAAATCTTGGCTTGTTAAGAAAAATGTCATGCAACTTGGACATTTCTCCCCAAAATGTACCAATGTCAGTTTCAGGGGAAGTGCAAAGTGGAAGTTCATCTAATGGGGTCAACTGATAGTCACTGAACTCATCTTGTAGCTGTGTTGTCTCTTCATATCGTTACGTAGCTCAGGTAAACAGTCCTACATTTTGACTTTTAGTTACATTGAAAAAGACCGATAAAACCGAAGGTCGTATTACTTCTAAATACCGGAAACAATTCCGGTCAGAAATCCGGGTGAAACGGGTAATGTTAGAAATTCCCGGGACCCGCCGGGTAAAGAAAAACTCCCGGGTGAGAGGTGAAAATAACGGGTGTCACCCGCAAAAAACAGGTGAGTTGACAGGTATGATGTATTTCAGTAAATTATGTCAAATTTAAGGAACTTACACATTTGAAATATTCATAAATAAAAAAGATTTGAAATGGTGCATTTCTATCAATTTACAAATTTGTGCAACTGATTGTCTGAAGTCTTGGGTCCTCGTCTGTATTTTTTTTTAATATAAAATATCATATTTATGACATGTATATGCTACCAAATTAGTTTCAATCTGTATAACTGTCTAGTGTAAAGGTTAAGTAGTGTAAGGGTTAACTATAGTGTAAAGGTTAACTTGATAGTGTAAAGGTTAACTTGATAGTGTAAAGGTTAACTTGATAGTGTAAAGGTAAAGGTAAACTGTATAGTGTAGGGGTTAACAAGTGGAAGGGTTAATTATAAAGTGTCAAGGTTAACTGTATAGCATAAAGGTTAACTAGTATAAGGGAAAATGTTGAGTGTAAAGGTTAACTGTATGGTGTGAAGGTTAACTGTATAGTGTAAAGGTTAACTGTATGGTGTAAAGGTTAACTGTATGGTGTAAAGGTTAACTGTATGGTGTAAAGGTTAACTTTATAGTGTAAAGGTTAACTCCATTGGGCAAATGTTAACTATTTAGTGTAAAGGTTGGCTCATGTAGCGTTTAACTGTATAGTGTAAGGCCTAAGGGTTAACTGTATAGTATCATGGGTTAATTGCATATTGTAAAGATCAACATCTCTTGTGTAATAGTCTTATTAGTTGTTACATTTAGAGTAAGAACATGAAATTTTTAATGCAAAGCATTATTAGGAAAAGCTTGAGAAAAATGAATGAACATTAGCTTGAAGCTAACTGTTTTGTTACAAATAGAAAATATTGATTCACATTAGAGCTAAGAATGGATAGAATTGTAATATTTTCATCTTGCAATGTATTGTTAAATTTCAAAGTAATTTCCTTCTTTTTCTTTTTGTGCACTTAATGCTCTATGCACTGCAAGGATCATAGTTATTATTCAGGTTTAATAACATTATATATCAGGTATAGTCACTGCAAGATGAAATCTTTTACATAGGATTAGTTAAAGAAGTGGAAAGCTACTGAAGTTTATTGGAAACACAGATAATTAACAAAAGGCAAGTGCAAGCCATCAAAATCTATATAAACAACTGAATGACTGCTGCAGAATAGCCAAAAGCAGGATGACAATATATAGATACAATTAAGAATTAGGATTAAATATGTGCTTCTATTTACAAAGAATTTAATATGTTCTTATTCAAAAAGATTGGGCAATGCTAACTGACCCACTCTTTATTTGAAATTCGAAAGAAAAAAAAAATGTTCATAAATTAGAATTAAACATTAGCAATTAAAAATATATACCAGTTATGTATCAAATCCCACTAATGGTCAGGAAAAAAATTAATAAAAGATTAAAAAATGTAAATAGAAGCCATGATAATCCTCAATCCATTAAAATGATTACTTACTTTTTATATATTTCTGGATCATACTTCCCAGAAAATCTTTAAAGAAAATTTTCCATCTTAAAATGCAACTTAATACATGTTTTTTGGTCATAGTGTTAAACCATTTTTCAGATGTTTAGGCTTCTTTAGTTTATACACTTTCTTTCTCAACTACTTCATTTACTTAAACAATGAGTAAAAAATATTTTTATTAATACTTTCTTTTAATTCAAAATGAAATTTATAGAGAATTTATAAAATAATTTTCTAAATCAATAGAAAAATTTAAAGAGTTCGAGCCACGTGTTAAAATAAATCCATATACTGTTCAGCTCATAAAATACATTTGTCATATGAAACTGTAAATTGTCATATGAAACTGTAAATTGTCATATGCAACTGTAAATTGTCATATGCAACTGTAAATTGTCATATGCAAATGTAAATTGTCATATGAAACTGTAAATTGTCATATGCAATTGTAAAAATAAACAACCTTTTATTTCCAGAGATGGAATATACCTGGTATTTACTGAACTTACCTATCTGTATCATCACCTAGATCTGGGAATGATGAATCCACATCTGTCTTAGATCCTCCACCCTTGTTATCCTTTTTGGGAGGATGCTCTATGGAAAAAATGTGGAAATACAATATTAGAGAGGTAAAAATTAATATTAATTTTATATCATTAATTTGTAATGAAATGATATGAAATTAAATTTTTATAAGAAAATTGAAAAGAAATAAAAACTAGAAATAAATACAATGATATGGTAAAATTTGGTGGCTTGAGGATCAAAAAAACTATACATTAAAAGATTCTAAATAAAGACTAGATGATTTTTTTTAAAACATGTTGAGATATCAAAGAATTTAAAAACTCCATAACCTTTGAACTATAATGGCCAACTTATTATCATTATAGCTAAACAAATGTTCAGCTAATTCTGACACTATCAGCTGAATGCAGGTGAAAACAATTAAATATTCGGATATTTTTTAAATGTTAATTTAATGCTTTTTAAACAGATAAAAGAAATAATTTAGTACAGCTCCACCTTAAAATTAGGCAGGTGGTGGCACTGTAAATGGAAATTTAAATTGCATTCTGAATCTTAAATACCAATTAATTTTGATAATAGTAAAGCAATAGGATAAAACTTGCAAATACTAGAATTCAAATTAGTTACTGAAGAAGAAAAAAGTGAAAGTACTGAATACATGAAGCTACTGTTTTGTTAAAATACAGTGTGTTTGGGAGATAAACAGCCAAATCTTAGAACTTTATTATTTACTTAAGTTGTAATACAGTTGTCCCCCTTTGACCTACCATTTTTGATCTGTAGATAAGCTGTAGCATTTTTGGCCCCAGCCCTGTTGGCAGCTATACACATATAATAACCACTATCATGGGGTACTGATTTCTCTATCTTTAATCTGAAAAAAAAATAATTCATAAGTTGCTAATGAATGTTCTCTATAATTCAGCATCCTAGCTAAGTTTTTGTTTGTTTTCAGATAGCTATTTACCATTATTATTTGTTTTGAAACCATTACTGTACAGTGGCATGAAGTTCAAGAATACAAAAAACAACAAGCATGAAAAATACAAGAACAGTTGCAACCATCTTGTCATTAAATTGTTTACAGTTCTGAGCACTTATAATGTAAACTATGAAAACAGTTGTTTATTTTCCAATGTCTTATTTTGATGATTTTTGTTTGTAACTTTTAGTTTTGTCTTTTTATAAACATTTAAGATTAGAAGTTTTCAGAAGAGCTTTTTATCTATTATTGCTTGCTTTGAATCCATTCTGAACAGTGGCATGTAGTTCATGAATAAATAAATTACAAGTATGAAATGCATAAGACCTGTTACTGCTATCTTGCGAAAAATTGTTTACATTTCTGCACACCTAAAAAGTAAACTATGAACATGGTTGCTTATTTTACATACAAAAGATGTTAAATATTGCCAACATGAACAGATTTATAACTCCTTGCGACCAGATGATAGGTATCCCTCGTCTAAACATATAATCCTTGTATTAACTCCATATTACTTTGACTAATTTAAAACTATAGGCTGAAGAAGATATTACATCTGGTTTATTTTCTTACTCTTAACAAAAGTTTATTTTAACAGTTTTTGTATTTATCTTAATCCACTAAATGGTTTATTTTATGTTCGAGCATCGCTCCTTTGTTTAAATCATCAACAGTAAACTTAACCTTTTATACTTTAAAACTATACTTTCAATCACTCATGTTACTATCTACTGCTGTTTCCAAATCTTTTTAAAAATCAAAAATACAATGTTGAAAGAATACAATCTTCTGCAGTTACCAAATCTTTTTAAAAATCAAAATTACAATGTTGAAAGAAAAAAACATAAGTTTGTTACCTTGAACCCCATGGCGTCAATTTCACATTGAATCGGTCCTCTTTATCTCCAATTTCAATGCTGTCTTTGAACCAACTGTACTTGGGAAGCGGGTTTCCAGAAATCTCACAACGGAGACGTACAATTTCCCCTTTATATTTGGTGGTATTCTTCATTTCGAAGTCTACATTCAAGGTGGGTTGTCCTCCAACTGCAAAACACACAAAGATTTAAAAAATTTTGTTACAACAGCTGTTTTCTGTGTTAAATTTTTTGTTGCTGAACACGAAATTTAGATATCTTTTCAGCTTATCAAAACACCAAGCTTACAAGGGTAAACATAAAATGGTAGCTGATGGTTAGAATTAGAGGAAATTACAATCAAATTAAACAGGTCATTTGGAATGTAACAACTGAGAGGCTCTTAAACATCTAAATTCACACCCAAACACACAAGTTTGTAAGTGGCACTGTCTAAAGTCATACTTAACATTTGACCTTGAATGTGACACAGTCACAAATAATTCTATCTTGATATAACAACATGCTGTCAAAAATGTGCTTTTCTTTGAAATATTCTTCAATATAAACAATCATTAAAAGGAAGCCATGTCATCTCTAAGGAGGTTACTCCTCTGGAGCCAACCAACCATGTCTACCAATACAGACAAAGTTATCAGGCTTATCAAAGACATAAACATTAAATCCAAAAAAAATATCTTTTAATGTTGGAAGCTGATATTGCTTGTATGTAATTACAGTAAAACCTGTGTAAAGCAAACACTGTGAAGACAAGAAACCTGTCTAAACAGAACTATTGTATTAGAAAATGCAACGTATATTCTTTGGTAATATAACCTGTGTATACCAAACAGCTTTCTTATTCAAACAAAATCCTCAGGTAAAAAGAAGTTTGATTTTGGCTGATTTCACTGTACTATATACAAAATTTAATTAAAAGTGAGGACACTACAAGATGTGGGTGGTAGCTGTCAATACACCATAACATGCAAGAGCAGAAACTTTTTGAAAATAAATATCATTCTCAAATAAAATTCCTTAATCTTATTATAACCTTCTACTGGTAAGTAACATTTTAAAGATTGACAGATCTGCTGACCCTGTAAGATAGTTTGTGCTTCATTTGCCAGACAATTTGATTTGAGTTCAATAAGGAGACCAGAAGGTGTGAAATGCCAGAAATTTGCCAACTTGTTACAGGATGTTAAAAAACAGAGTACAACAAAACTGACTCTGGAGCAATGTGCATAACAGTGCTATAAACAACTGCAGCCCTGTCAAATTGGAATCTGACATCTAAATTAACCTACCCATCAAAATAAATGATGCATTCCCTTACAGAATGATAAAGCTATGCCAATGTTAATTAGGTGAACAATTCGTGTTTATATAAATTAAGAGGTGTAAACACTGGGAAGATAAGATCACCAGGACCTTTAGTACAATCAGATTCCTTAAATTTTTTTTAATTTTTTTTCATTAAAATGAAGGAAATGATACCAATACAAATAATGGTAAATCAAAGAAAACTAGACAACACAACGGAAAAGACAAAAACATTCAAAAATCTAAAGAAAAATGAAGATTGCAGAGCAACACTTACCCAAACAAAAGCTGAGGACGAACTAACAAATGGAAGTTTTTAACGACCTTGACTGGCTACACAGAGGACAAACATAGATAATCTTGATTGGTCAGTGGTGAATCCTACTCCACTAATGACACCCAGTGTATGAAATAAATTCATGTGATTTTTGAAAGAAACAAGAATGTGTCCCAAGTACATGGATACCCCATCCGCACTATAATTTTCTATGTTCAGTGGACCGTGAAAATGGGATAAAATCTCTAATTTGGTATTAAAATAAGAAAGATCATATCATAGGGAACATGTTTACTAAGTTTGAAGTTGAACGCAGTTCAACTTCATCAAAAACTACCTTGACCAAAAACTTTAACCAAAACTTTAACCTGAAACGGGACAGACGAACGAACAAACGGACGAATGAACAGACAGACGGACGAACGGATGCAGAGACCAGAAAACATAATGCCCATAAATGGGACATAAAAAATGAGATCATCCTAGAAAAGAAACATAAAGAATAACTAAATCTGACATTCAAGCCTAATATAGGTCAATGCATCCCTACAATCACAAATTCATTTGAAAAGGAAAGTACTTTCTATATGAATATCTTGTAACAGCTTGATATAACATAGATCACATACTTGTCAATACATATTCATCCCCTGATTGTTTAACCATAATCAGATGACCATTAGCTTAGTCATAGATTCCTGTTTATTGTGAACTCACAGCCAGGGCAGTATAAAACAATAGCTTTCTACAGGAAAGACATTTGATTTATCAAGTAATAGCTTTCCCGACAGGAAAGACATGGGATTTATTTTTTCAAGAAAATACAATAATAAAGACATTTGGTGTTTTGAATTAAACAGTTTATATATCTTGTATGTATAAAATAGACAAAATTTGGGAAATGAGTCTGAGACTGTTTCACCAACTAAAACCTTCATAATTAACAGATCAACATTTCCTTTAGCAGCTGCATAAATAATGGAATTGAAAAAAGGTTTCTTACAAAAATCAATTAATTCCAGAATGTCAGGATTCAGGTTTCTTTATCTCTTGTAAAATGAAATTACGAGATGTAGTGAATCATTATATGTTCAGATGTAAGATCTTTGTCTTAATCGGCATATAAATTGGCCGATGATGAGAAAAATGATGAGATAAAAAGTGACTTCAGATGATATGTATCAATTCCTAGGAGAATTCATTTGTTTCCTTTATTTCGCAGGTTTGAAACATTGCTAAAATTATCATAGAGTGTTTGTATTGTTCATAACTGCACTGCACAGTGATTGATCATTATCAAGGTCCAACTCAAACACTTAAATTATAAAACAAGTTTAAGTCACAATCATTGAATTCAAATTCAATATTTTATGACCTCTATAATTTGATTTTAAGATATCCTTAAATATTTATAGAGGTCCATGATTATTTCAGGACCTCAACAATAAGCTTTAAGTACATGTATATTCTTAAATAATTTTGACTTATTCCCAGCCTCATAGAAACCAGGTGCTCCGCAGGGCGCAGCTTTATACGACCGCAGAGGTCGAACCCTGAACAGTTGGGGCAAGTATGGACAAAACATTCAAGCGTGATACAGCTCTGAATTTGGATTGTGATCAAATTTTTGACATTATATGTTTTTTTTTTACACAAAACAAATGTCAAGATTTTACAAATCAATTAAAGATTTCTTCAAACTTTTTAAATCTAAAATTAAATAGTTGACACAGCATAGGTTTCTGACACAGAATGAATGTGGTCTAATGAACTTAAAAGTTTTTTTTTTGCCTTTGAGCAATTCACTATGCTGTTGAATATTAATCCTCTCAAAAAAATGTTTGAAGAAATTGTCTTTTTATTTATGAAATCTGAAATGAGAAAAATTTAACCCCCCCCCCCCCTTTTTTTCACATCCCCGTTTCCCTTTTTCCAAAACTGATATCAATTCAAATTTCTAATGGAGTTTGCAACAATAACTACTCTTTTAAATACATCATAAGATATTAAAATGTAAAATAAAGTGCTTGTTATCACTGAATGGTAAAGATTGGTTGGTAGTAAAAGTGAATATACATTGTTTATTGTATAAAACAATAAAAAAAACTTCATCAGCAACATTTTATATTGGCAAATTTCCAATGAAGTTATTTACATAAAGTTATTGGCAAATAAAAATAGAAAATGACATCATAGTCATGTCTGGCAAATGTCCAACATACATTATCTAAAAACATTTTAGATAAGATAAGGAAAAAAAGCTTCATCAGCAACATTTTATATTGGCAAATTTCCAATGAAGTTATTTACATAAAGTTATTGGCAAATAAAAATAGAAAATGACATCATAGTCATGTCTGGTAAATTTCCAACATATATTATCAACTACTATTCTATACAAAGAAAGATAACTCCAATTGAAAATTAATTGCTATTGCACAATATTGTGCAATTAGATATTTCTTGCTATTGTGCAATACTGTGCAATTGAAAATTTCTTGCTATTGCACAATACTTGATATGGAATCCTGATTTGGACCAACTTGAAAACTGGGCCCATAATCAAAAATCAAAGTACATATTTAGATAAAGCATATCAAATAAGCCCAAGAATTTAATTTTTGTTAAAATCAAACTTAGTTTAATTTTGGACCCTTTGGACGTTAATGTAAACCAATTTGAAAACGGGACCAAAAATTAAGAATCTACATACACAGTTAGATTTGGCATATCAAAGAACCCCAATTATTCAATTTTTGATGAAATCAAACAAAGTTTAATTTTGGACCCCGATTTGGACCAACTTGAAAACTGGGCCAATAATAAAAAATCTAAGTACATTTTTAGATTCAGCATATCAAAGAACCCCAAGGATTCAATTTTTGTTAAAATCAAACTAAGTTTAATTTTGGACCCTTTGGACCTTAATGTAGACCAATTTGAAAACGGGACCAAAAATTAAGAATCTACATACACAGTTAGATTCGGCATATCAAAGAACCCCAATTATTCAATTTTTGATAAAATCAAACAAAGTTTAAATCTGGACCCTTTGGGCCCTTTATTCCTAAACTGTTGGGACCAAAACTCCCAAAATCAATACCAACCTTCCTTTTATGGTCATAAACCTTGTGTTTAAATTTCATAGATTTCTATTTACTTATACTAAAGTTATGGTGCGAAAACCAAAAAAAATCCTTATTTGGGTCCCTTTTTGGCCCCTAATTCCTAAACTGTTGGGACCTAAACTCCCAAAATCGATACCAACCTTCCTTTTGTGGTCATAAACATTGTGTTTAAATTTCATTGATTTCTATTTACTTAAACTAAAGTTATTGTGCGAAAACCAAGAATAATGCTTATTTGGGCCCTTTTTTGGCCCCTAATTCCTAAACTGTTGGAACCAAAACTCCCAAAATCAATCCCAACCTTTCTTTTGTGGTCATAAACCTTATGTCAAAATTTCATAGATTTCTATTTACTTAAACTAAAGTTATAGTGCGAAAACCAAGAAAATGCTTATTTGGGCCCTTTTTGGCCCCTAATTCCTAAAATGTTGGGACTAAAACTCCAAAAATCAATCCCAACCTTCCTTTTGTGGTCATAAACCTTGTGTTAAAATTTCATAGATTTCTATTCACTTTTACTAAAGTTAGAGTGCGAAAACTAAAAGTATTCGGACGACGACGACGACGACGCCAACGTGATATAGCAATATACGACGAAAAATTTTTCAAATTTTGCGGTCGTATAAAAATCATAGCAATACAAACAATATGTTTTCTTGAAGAGAATATGTCACATCAATTCTTCAAAATTAGAATGAGTCATTGATAAAAACCCTGACAGCTAAAACTTAGGATTTACCAACATTTCAACAGCCAGGAAACAAATATTTCAGAGATATCAAATTAAAAAGACTATACTCAAGAACATTACAAATAGGAAGCACTCACAATGATAATCACATTTGTGTTTTCAAAACTTGACATCAAGCCACCAACTCTGCCATTTCTGACTGACTATTTCAAAAACGAATAAGCTCTAAATGTTGAGTGCTTCACATTTTCTAGAGATAAAAGCTAAGGCATACATCAACATTGATCAAAATAAATGTCTGTCTGAAATGGTATCTGATGTCCTTACTGACACAAGTAGTTATGCAATGTACATGTAACGAGGGTGCAGTTGTTCAAGTTTTTTGGAACCTTTTGTTCTTTTTTAATTCTTAGATTATCTTATCAGTTCTGATTGTCTGTAGTAACTTATCAGTAAATCAGTACCCCAAAAAAAAAAGAAAAGAAAAAAAAAAAAAAAGAGAAAAATTGATGAATGTACAACAGAGTGAAAACAGTACAATATTAGAACACCTTTTAATATAAATCAATTATGTATCAAATTTTCAATTACAGCAATAAATCAAATTGAGTACAGCTTGGGACAAAAGATTAATTGGTATCTAATGTGCTTTGGTAATAAAAGAATCAAGATGAAAAGTTAGTTGGGATAATATTTCTGCACAGAAGTAAATTGAAGGTAACTATGCACATATATCATCCAAAAACTGTCAGGTTAGCTGATATCTTTTAACAAACTACCCTTAAATTCTGTTCTACCTAATCTTGTTGCTCCACAATTTATGGTTTCTTTGAGGGCAGAAGCAAATAATAGATTTGGATTGTTTTCAATTACAATTCATAAATTCACAGCTGTTACAAAAAGATATAGCTTCTGAATACCTTGCAAATCTACTTATGTCTTAAATCTTATTAAAGGTTGTTATTTTCATATCACTTTGACTATGCTTTATCTCCCCTTATCCCATAAAAAGGGGAGGTAACTGGCAAGACAGCAAAAAAGGGAGATCACCAACAAAGAAACAAATGGAAACAAATTAAACCATTATCTGCACTCAGTTACATAAACTAATATTTTAACCATACTGTTCTTGGATAAAAATCAACAATGTTAATTAATTTCCGTAATTATTTGTTTCATGCAAAGCTTTGGAAATTTGAGTAATATAAGTAAAGCATCAACGAGGCATTAAATAGTGTCTTGATAGGTATAGAAACTGACAACTATTGAAAATCTCAGGACTAGTTAATTGACAGTATAATGAACAATCTTACATTCCAGAATGAATGGCTCTAACATGGACTTTTACACGTCATTATCATCTCTATCTTAATGTTCGGAAGAAGGCTGTACTAAACTTTAATTTTATCTACATGCCTGTATCTTTCTTGACAGAATATATTACTTTTGATACAAATTACCAAATCTGCATCCTCTCACATAACCTCAATATGTTTTGAATACATCTTTTCCAACTTTAAGAATTTCTCTACACATTTTTATCAGATATAATGTTCATTTTTTTCTTCTTCTAGAAATTCATTTAAAAATGTTCAAGGATCATATAGCAGTAGAAAGCAGACTTAATTAATCATCCTGGGCTTATTTTGGGAGTGAATACTGATCTATTGTCTACAGGTGTTCAGACAACAAGGTGTGCTACAACCAAGTATCATGGAGTTCTATTGTGTTGTCATGTAACAACAGAGTGAAGTATATGCATGTATCATGGAGTTCTGCCGAGTTCTTGAAAAGTATTGGTCTGAAGGTCCTGACCACGGATATTTTGCAAAAGACAGACATAATTTTGGTATTTTGCAATATAAATTATAGTGAGGACCAGTAGATTTTCTTAGAGGACCACCAGGGAAAAAATGTTTAGAACTCTGGTTCTGTTATAATGTAACAACAGGGCCTACCACAAGCATATGTCATGGAGTTCTGTTATACAAATGTTATATGTCAGGGCAATATTACTTGCATTTACCATAAGTTCTGTTGTATTGTGATGTCTAACAAGTTGTAGTACAAGCATGTAGCATTAAGTTTTGTTGTGTTGTCACGTGACAACAAGATGTTAGTCTTAAGTTCTGTTATGTTGTCACATTGACAGTAATATAGGCATATATCATGGTATTCTGTTATGTTGTCACATTGACAGTAATATAGGCATATGTCATGGTGTTCTGTTGTGTTGTCACATTGACAGTAATAGGCATATATCATGGTGTTCTGTTATGTTGTCACATTGACAGTAATATAGGCATATATCATGGTGTTCTGTTGTGTTGTCACATTGACAGTAATATAGGCATATGTCATGGTGTTCTGTTGTGTTGTCACATTGACAGTTATATTGGCATATGTCATGGTGTTCTGTTGTGTCGTCACATTGCCAGTAATATAGGCATATGTCATGGTGTTCTGTTGTGTTGTCACATTGACAGTAATATAGGCATATATCATGGTGTTCTGTTATGTTGTCACATTGACAGTAATATAGGCATATATCATGGTGTTCTGTTGTGTTGTTACATTGACAGTAATATAGGCATATATCATGGTGTTCTGTTGTGTCGTCACATTGACAGTTATATAGGCATATGTCATGGTGTTCTGTTGTGTTGTCACATTGACAGTAATATAGGCATATATCATGGTGTTCTGTTGTGTTGTCACATTGACAGTAGTATAGGCATATATCATGGTGTTCTGTTATGTTGTCACATTGACAGTAATATAGGCATATATCATGGTGTTCTGTTATGTTGTCACATTGACAGTAATATAGGCATATATCATGGTGTTCTGTTGTGTTGTCACATTGACAGTAGTATAGGCATATATCATGGTGTTCTGTTATGTTGTCACATTGACAGTAATATAGGCATATATCATGGTGTTCTGTTGTGTCGTCACATTGACAGTAATATAGGCATATGTCATGGTGTTCTGTTGTGTTGTCATGTAATTAAGGGTGTAGTATAAGCATGTTTCATGGTGTTACATGGTGTTACATGGAGTAAATGGACAGATCTGTTCTTGAACCAGGAGCAAGTGCATCATTTGGATGTTCAGAAAACTTACAACAGATGCATAGTTTCATTATTTCTATTGGCACTTTGAGTATTGAATCCAAACACAATTGTGGGTCTTTTCATTATCTTGAGATGAAAAATTGAGAAAATATTAATAAGACTACCTATATATTTGAAGGAAAAAAAACCTTATCACATACTTTTCGATTTTCCTCAACATACAACTTTGCTTAATGTTAGAAGTGCAAGGATGTTAGCAAATAACCAGGCCACCTTTCTTTAAACTTCTTTTTACATTATCAGGCAACCATCAGGTTCATACAACCAGAAAACGAGGAAATATGTTTCATTTGTGGTATGCAATTAAAGAAACGAGATTATTATATAGCTAACTGCTCACTTTGTTATAGAGTGCAATATATATTGTGTAAAAACTTCTCAGTTATGAAGGGTTTTAGGGTCCTGTATCTCTGTCACAAAACTACATTCAGTACTCAGTGTACAAAATTTGTGCCCCAAACACCAAATTAACTATTTTGATTCGTTGTTTTATGAGTTCAAATAGGATAATGGTCACCGAAATTTTAATGACCCAAAGCAAAGGTTCTGTTTCCTTATACCAAGAATAATTAAGGGAAAAAGCTCTTCACACACATACCAGTTTTGAAAGTCAGTAGAAAGCAAATAACCTGTCATAAATATCTGTGTCCACTATATTTTTTGCAACTGACATTTGTGACACATTTAAGTACAAGCCATTAAAAGCTGATGTTATTAACTATAAATGCCATGTTTGGTAGTCAGTCTATCCATTTTCTCCTTGGTAGGTAAGCTTTGAAGATGACAGAATTCATCCCACACAAAGTGAAAACTCCCAGAAATAATTGGATGGTAACAAATATCTACATAATTTAACTATATATCAAGATATTAAGAAATTTCAACAAAAAGAAACAATTAATGAACATTTTGACATAGTACTCCTAATGAATTAATATTGTGACCATATCTAGTTTTTGTCTTAATTTATGTGAACAATAAAATAGAATTGTTCCACTTAAGGGCATCAATGTGATTCTTGAATTCGTTTAGCATAAACCACAAAAAATCAGGTTAATGATCTAACTGGAACCTAATACATCTTGATTTTTTTAAGAGGCCAATGACAAATATACAAAGAAATACAACATTAAGTGCATTGATAAAATAGTTTTAACATGTATTTCCATTTGGGAGATTAATAATAGTGGTTTTTGAAATTTTAGTTTCTTAATATTTTACACATAAATAAGATACGGTTTGCTTAAAATAATTTACATGGCTCAATTATAAACTATCTAAAAGTTTTTTCAAATTGACATGCAAAAAATGATATAAATTTTAATTGGTGATTGTTTTAATGTCCAGCAGCAAAATATTTCATACATATTCAGGACGAAGAAATAACAGAAATATATGGTAATTCCACGAATGACAGTCACATCCACAACAAATCATTTATTCAACAAATTTCTTGCTTCTTCTAATTAATTACTGATACATGTTCTTAATAAGAAGGCACTGATTTATAAGTGGATGTAAGATAACTTGGTACAAACAAGCACCTGCTCTTTGTAATTTCAACTGTTTACAAATGCTTCTACAGAACATTGTTGAAAATTTTCAATTAACTTGCATGCAACAAAACATGAATGGAAATTTCATAAACTAATCGATTTTGTTTTAACAGCAAGACACAGTGCATGATGTTTTACAAAATGTATCATCCGCAAACTGCAGGAGGTTATAACTTAGGAAATGAGAAACTAAGACTGTCATTTAATAATGAGTACAAAAGCCCCTACTACATGTGATATTTCTGATCATGTTGTATTATTGTTATATATCATACATAATGAATGCAAAAACTGGCTCAATACAAACAATCTGTTATCATTTGACAGAATTTCTGAGTCATGGTCACAGGAAATAGACATGCTGTGCGCTAAGGGACCTGTATTTTATTCAAAACTCAATCTTAAATGCGATGGTATTTCAAAATTTCATCCCCAACACTGTGTTTCATGCTGTGAAGAATATGAAAATGTTAAGTTTCATGTAGCAGGTATTTTAAAGGGTATAAAATTACACCATTTATGTGAAACTTTTCAGAAACTTTCCTGTTTACTCTAAGTTTGTGCATAAATAACGTTTTGAAAGAAATAATAATGCCTATAAAATTTTCAAAAAAATTGACACCAAATTTAATTAAAAAGCAAAATTCAATCAAAAAGGCAGTGTAAAAAATAATACAGGAATTTATGAAAATCTAATGAATGACAGACATATTGACCACCAATAAGAACAGATGCACATTCAGGTCTGGCATTCACAAGTTAATTATGGATGTATTGAAACATTGAAATATATAACCTATACTAAATGAGAGTTTGCACAAACATCATATACCAAACAAATTAAGTGTTGAAAACAGCACCCAAGGGAGGTAACAATTAGGCAACTGTCAAAATACTAAAATCAAACTGTACTTACAGGGTCCCATCATGAAGAGTAAACATATGACTATACTGTAAATAATCCTAGAGTAGTACTTTTCTTACGTTTAATGCCTCCCTTATCCACTAACAGACTTAGAAGTAATAATACAGTGACTGAGGTCTATAACGACTTACTGATCTCAATACAATCTGACAGGACAAGACAAAAACACCAGATCATATCATTAACAACATGGTTACTTCCAGATATCTAGGGTCATCTTGTCTCCTGCAAATTCTTACAATCCTTAAAATCAAATTTTACAACTCTCAGGTTGACATAAATGTATATTACATCTCGTCATTGCATTATATATAACCTACCCCCCAAAATTAAGATGTAATTCTAGGAAAATAATTATACTATATAAATGAGGACAGAAAGGTTAAAGATATAATTTATATTTGTTGATGTTATCATACAATTATGTTGTTCAATGCTCAGTCGAAGCCAGATCAACATCTAGCAAAGAGTTGCATTCTTACTGATGCTACATGCTGTCCTGAACTTGCATTGCAGTGAAGTTTTTTTATCAGTGGGTTTCACTTTGACTTTGGGATGATGACCTGCTATAGAAATCTGACCCTTGTCCTTTCCTCAATATGCTTGCAGGGATTTTGTGTCATGAATTTTTACGATATATTTTATAGCATCATCATAGGATTATTTTAGTAACTTCAAAACTTGTACAGAATAATCGAGAAAATGTGATATATCAAAATAAAATATATGTAAATACAGTATCAAAAATATACCCCCCCCCTTCACAGGTATATCTCTGAAACAATAGAAGAAGGAAAAAACTTTTGAGATTTAATGATTTCATCAAAGAAAACAAGCAGTGTCCCAAAAATTGAAGTCATGTAAGTAGTTATTTGTCTGGAATCAAATAAAGCATAATGTTTTACTAAAACTGTCCTGTGTAATTGGTCTCTGGTTCCAGCTTTTATGTTTGTTGTTAACTCATGTAGAAAATTCCTCCTTCTTATTGTCTTTAGCAGTAAATAGTAAAGTACTTGACATTTACTCATTATTAAACAGGGATTAAGCTATGGACAAGTAAAGTGTTGTATAGTACCAAAGACTTGGATCGATACTGACCAAATCGAGGCAATAATTGGTACTTTAAAACCTGTCAAAATCTATAGTCTATCAGACTAATTGGTTTTTGAGTACTTGTAAAGGTAGAGAAAATCCTCTTATTGCTGCATGTATAAGAAAAAGTGATTGATAACAGATTAAAGTGACAGTACAACAAAACCAGCGACATATACAGAAATATTGATTCTGTGACCTTTTAAGGTTAGCGCTAGAGCGGATATTCCCATTATGTCCAATTTTGTCCAGTTATTTCACAAATAAATATTCTATGGGGTATTGATTCTCTTTGACCATCCAGCTAGTAACACCTCTGTTTCTCCGTGGACAACACTTTGTCTTATTTACATTATTAGCGTGGCAGTCTTTTAACTTTTGACTTTTGGCTATAATTACTTTGTCACATTTTCATGGCTTTCATACTTGTTTCTACAAGATTGTCACTTGATGACAATAGTTTCATCCATCTTTTTACAGAAACCCATAATTAAAGTCTGAAAAGTGTTCTAAGCAGATATTTTTTCGTCCAATTTTCCATTAAAGGTTCCATGACAATTACACATTGTACAGTAGCACTGTCATAACATCGATCACCACTTCGACACCTGCTGAGGCTTAATCTTATATTACACAATTTACTTTTTGTAGAGATTATTAAATTCTTTTTTTCTATAATCCATAAAATTTAGAGGGATCTGATTCAAACACATGCAGCTGAGAATATGGCCTTTTTCCTTTGTCCTTGTTTGACCTTGATAAAATTACTGGGCTGTTTGAATGTCAACTATACAACTGGTATTATGTCTCCAACTATTTTCCCACAATTTTTCGTTCATATTTAATGGAAATTAAGATTTTATATTATCAGATCAGATTTAACCTGTTGGTATTATAATTTCGTTTGTTTTTTTAAATTAATCCTTTTCCCTATTATGTGTTATCTATCTGAATTTAGATTTTGTATTGATACTCAACGAGTAAATCTATATTATTTAAAATGCAGTGTTTTAATTGTTTTTAATCATGGTAATTAACAAATTTTGTTCCTGCAATTTTTCTTTCTCAATATGGTATCAATTTTTGTTTTTGTTAACTATGGAAAATAAGATCCAAAAAGTCATTTATGGAGTTTGAATGCCCCTTTGTTATTTCTAGCTTCTCTTTTACCCCATATCAAATAAAAACACATCACCCAACAAACAGAAGAAGGCAGTGGCGGATCCAGAACTTTTCCTAAGGGGGGGGGGGGGGGGGGGGGCGCTGACTGACCTAAGGGGGGGGCCACTCCAGTCATGCTTCAATGATTCCCTATATAACCAACCAAATTTTTCCCACGAAAGGGGGCCTCCCCTGGATCCACCTATGGAAGCCAACTTTTTATAATTTTTTATTGGCAGATGGCCTATCATTATCCTATCCTAAATTGACTTTTCCCTACATTGAAAAGGAAAAGCTTTATAGATTTGAGTAAATAAAACATTTAATCAGCTAAGTTTGTGACGCTGCATGATGATTTTGTCAATTTATTCTACATTTTATATCAATTTCAGTATAAATCAATATAATGCACAAAGACCACACTTAAGAATATTTATTTAACAGATTTTCATGTAGTTCTTAGTTCTGAAGTTTTTTTTAACAAATATGAAATGACCAACTTATTATATTGATAATAATTACTGGGTTTTCTGTAAACAAATTGAACTATTTGTTTTTACTCAAATAACGCAGGCAAGAAACGTTTTTAAAAGATTGGATAAACATAAAAAAAGTACTCAGACTGGAAAAAATCAACAAAATCAGAAAGATTAAATGACATTTATACTCTATCATTATAAAATATTGAACAGGATATCTTTTTAATCAATTGAATAGAACGAAAAAAATGTAGTTTCCATTTAAATTCATTAAATATTGAAGTCTTATAATAAGTTGTAATTAAGGATACAAATTCTTAAAAGGAACAAACTCATTTTACATTAGATCATAAATTAAGAGTGAAAAGTTTTTGTACAATTATGAGCATGTTTTTCAAAGGTCTTTGCTAATCATATAATCAATATCACTTTTATGCTAATCGTTTAAATAATGATCATAAAATGTCATTTTTTAGAGATTTTATCCTTATTTTGTAATCTTTACTGCATAAATAAACCTAAGGCACACTTTAACACAATACAGCTGTACTCTTAGACATACACTTGAATCAGCACAGATTGTCTAAAACTTTCAATAACTGTACAAAGTATGAAAGGATGAAGATAAATAGACGAAGATTTATAATGCTCTTCAAACTAACACTCTCAGCTCATTTATCTTTCTCTCTTCAGAGATCATATTTTATAGAGAAAGTGATAGAAACTTGGAATTTGTTATTATTTTGATTTATTTGATACAATTGTTGTATGCTTTTCACCTGACAAGAAGAACCTGTTAAAACATTGCATGCTTCAGCCAATATGAACAAATCTAACACTCCCAAACAGCTGAAAAATTCTGGCAGATTTCTATCTTTTGGGTTTTCAGTGAAAATATATAAAATCTGATTAAATCCTACATTATTAAACTTACAAAAAAACCCCCAATCCTTTCAATCTCTGAAGATCTGTTTATCTTTAGGAGAAGGAATGACCTTCAGTGTCCAGCGCCAAATGCCCCCTTTTCACTATATATCATCAAGGACGTATATTAGATACGTATATGTTAGTTATATGTCCTTGATATCATGTTTTCATTTAGTAGACTACATTTTATGAAAGAAGCATAAACAATCGAAGTGAGAAAAGAAAGCTTATTTTATGCTATTGGCAGTGTAATTTCAGAGGCTTTTGGCACTTGACAATAGAGGTAATTCTTTACCCAAAAAAGAAGTTGATCTTCAAAGAACAGAAGGATTGTATTTTTTGTAAGTTATGATGTATATCCGAAAAAGACTATCAATGCGTTTCATGAAATTAACTTTGGTTTTGCAAGAAAATATATTATTTTGTTCATTACTAATTTTCTTGGTATGGAATTATCATTCCAACTTTTGATACAATATTTCATAGAAAGATTTGATATTCTAGTCTTAAGAACATGTCTAAGTGTTTCACTTGTAACCCTTATATCTGTTTCTAATCGACAATTACATGTATTAAGTAATCATGATCAATAAGTTAAACAGATATTACATTATCATTTCATTTCCAATATTTCTGATTTCCTAGTGGCTCATACTTTCTTTTCATAAAATATATGTTATAAAAGGATGGCTATTAAGCCATGGTTACATGGAAATTATCATCTATATCATAAACTTGAAAAGTGCCTTTTTTATGGTAAGTATTTCATGTAAGCAGTCAGACATATTCTGTTGTAATATATTCTGAGCAAACATCTCCTTAAAATCTCCATAAAACCAGCAGATATTTATTCAGAATGCTTGACTTCTTACAATGATTACATATGACTGAAGAATTTAAATGCAGATTTAGACCTAATTCATTGTGAATAAATTCCACATCAGTTATTTCACAGATCAGAAATGCGGAATTGAACATGCACATGCACTTTTAAATTGTGTCATTGACAGAATGATTGTACTGTATATGATTATTCTATGTCATGATTTTAGTGCTGAACTTTAGCTTTCAGTAAGCTCATTAATGGGTACTTTGTGTTCTTAAATTGTGCTGTAAGTCATCACTGTCTTAGGTTAAGGGAGGGTAGAATCAATAGCATGTTTAACCCGTCCACATTCCTTATGAGAATGTCACAAGTCAGGAGCCTGTAATTTTGTGGTGTTTGAAAATGGCTGCTGTCTGTAATATTTGTTTTTCATTAATCAGACATAAATTTATTTTAAGTTTAAATAGTTTGACAAATTGTCTTTCTCTGTTACAATTTTATAATTTACTTACTATAATGTATGGGTTTTGCTCATTTCTGAAGGCTGCACAGTGATGGCACTAGTAGTGGATAGATGTCTCATTGGAATTGTCAATATTTTTTTTATATTGAATATGTTTTATGTAACTATAAAGCATACAATATGACAAGTTATTTATATCTATGAAGTTGGTTTACACCAAGCAGTACAAATTTCACAGCATTACATATATAAGTTATGTAACCTGCCCTAATGTCAAAGGTAAACTTCTTATACATGTAAATAAGCTAAAATGATTTTTTTATTTCAAGATTTTGCGTCATACCTTATAACTTTTTACCCCTACTGACCTTATAATAATGTAAGAAAAAACATTTGATTTTGATCTACCGTTTCAAATATTTAAAGTGAGAAAAAAATTATGGGAAAACATTTCATATCCTGTCCTGTAATGACAGACAAACTGGTCTTCTTTTTATAAAAGTGCACACTAAAATCTTCTTGAGCAATAGAACTGACTGACATAAAGTTTAATAGTATCTTACTACTGTATATATTAAAATAAGCAAATTATAACCTTTCAGCTTTTAAAAATGCATCTACCTCTATCCTTTCCTTTTGAAACAAATATTCCTTACAAAAAAATAAGAGGGAGAAGATATGACAGGAGCAATTACAACACAGAAATCAATGCAACCCAGAAACATCAAAAGACAAAGAGTAACGGTCCATAAAATATTACACAGAAAACGACTAATTAAAATTGAGCAACATAATTTTCAACTAAGATAAATTCAAGTGCTTTGTTACGTAAAGAAGTTCCTTTGTAAACTTTCTTCTGCTTACAACTCTTTCATTGGTTTATCTTTTTTATAGTTTGGATTTGACTTTTTTGTACATTGGATTTCTAAATATTGACCCTAAAAAAATGCCCTGATTAAAAATAGTTCTTCTTTATAAATTCATCTCCAGTAGTACTGAAAGCAATAAAATTTCTGTTTTTTTTGCATTACATGAAATATAATTGGAATATTATTTAAAGTTAATAGTAAGTCCTGGAGTGGCCAATATAACTTGTTTGAATCAGATTTTTTTAGTGCCTCATAGCATAACAGAGGCGAAATTATGCACAAATCGCAGATTTCTAGACTTAACTTATACTAGTTTGATCTAATATTAATAATGGACTTACTTCCATCTCCGTCATTCGTTCCAAAGAAATCCCTGAAAAGACAAAAATATCATGTTATTTCATTATCTGAAGCACAAAAATATCATTAAGAAACATACAAAGCTAACAAAAGAAAATAAACAGATGACAACACTATACAAAACCTTCTGATGGCTACTTGAACATTATTGAATTTATCCTTATTTTTTGCTGAAAATTAAAAACTTGTCAATTTAATAATTCAAAAAAAATTACATTTCAGAGAAGTTTCATCAGCAGTATATTATAATCACATGTTTAAATGTCCATGATTAATCACAGATAAATACAGGAAGCAGGCCAAATGGACTTATGGTGTAGTCATGACAGATATCTACTATTTCACATAAACTTCTCCTAATTGGCCTGTAACAAGCTAAGAGAGGTGTAAATCACCAGACAAACTACATGTGGCTGATAGCGGTCAACATCTGTCTCTGGACACACAAATTTGTTTGGTCAGTGGATAATAAGTAAAACAAACTTCATTATCTCAACATCTTAATCCCTAAAGATTTGAGGAACCAAACCACTTAGATACATATGTAACATTTCAATTTAAATCTCTTATCAATTGTAAATATTATTTTCTAACGATTTTTTGAAATTTTTATAAGGAATGTTGTAAGAAAACATGTTAAATCTTTTAATTGAATTTTCCGTTTGAAATATGAATAGTTGATATCTCACCATCGAGATATATACTTCAGATAAGGTAAAATAATTTATTTATAATAATATTTATATATTGTTTTAAGTTTTTGTCTTCAGACTGAATGAAAAAAAATCATTTAATTACCTATTCTGATAATATTTTAAATTCTATCAGTGCCTCACTTTTCTGATATACTGAAAGAATTTTGAGTACCCAGTATTATTTTTGACAGATGTGTGTTTTTGGACCACAAAATCATTATGTTGACACATGATTTTAAATTATTTCATATCATTAAAAATCTTGGCATCAAGAACTCATCAAATTAACTGGTTGTTTACTGTATACCAAAGCATTTATCTGATTTTATCCTTTTGTTTTGTACCTATTAAAATAATTATTTTGTTTCTACAAAAGTACTACTTATGTAACTTTTACACCAAATTGCAGATACCGCTGATTCTACAGCAATTTTTCACTTAAAAAGTCCATAGAAGCCGAGTTTTTTTGGGCTATTATAGAAGAAAACAATGTTGTTTTTTTTCCACAGACCATTTATTTAGATTTTAGTATTCTTTTACAAGGAAAAGAGGTTACATAGAATGATAAATGTAACATATTAACCTCTAGTGTAGACAGCATACAGACAATTTGTTTCAAGTGAATCTTAAGAGCAAACAATTATTTGCCAATTTTGTTTCAATTTGTAAAGTACACAGTTTGTCAGAGAGCCAGACGGTACTCTGATAGCAATTGTTAGACTTTGAATAATACAGCAACTTCAAAAGGAACGTTCAATATCAAAATCAAAACTGCTCAAGGAGAATTTTGCCTGGTGTAATTTCCTTTTTTACAATACAAATGCAATTATAAGGTGCAAAATTGTATTTCAACAGAATCTAAATTAAATACAAATAAAAAGTGCATGACAACTATTTATCCAGATGCATAAACTCCATACAAAATTCAATAAAATTTTACAGAATATGAATAGTAAATGCAATAATTTTTATATACTCACATCACAAGGAAATTTAACAACACAATTTACATATTTCATAAAAATGTTCACTTCTTGCTTATAACAGTTGGAATATAAAAGTTCCAAATGGACCCATTAAGTTGAGTATTAGCATAACATAATAGGTATTACATTAGAATGGGGGATAGAAACTTTTTGAAAGTTATGTTTATATCTTCAAAGCATGTCTCTTAATTGTTGTTATTGTTAGGTTCAAAACAGTAATAAAATAGGTGTGAAGGTTACAGGTGTGCTTGGGTGTTGGGAGAGAGAGATTCAACACTTGACCCTAACACCTATTATCTAAAATTGACACTTAATACAAATTCTAAGCCTGCAGAGATTTTCACATTATAAATATTCCAATTATTGTTAAACCTTTATCCTTATAAAGGATTAGCATGTTATACTTCAACAAAAGTGTTACTAAATATAGCCTTTGATTTCATTCTGAAAGTCAGTTGCATCAAGAAAATGAAGAATTGCTATCGAAGAATATTAATAATAGACAATTCAAATATGAAATTTATTTATTTTTCTTTCATAGTTTACTACTACTATTGAGAAAGAAGGAACATGAGCTAAAATACTATGATATCAAGTTTAGCATTTACCAGTTTTTCCTTCCATTAACAATCTGAATAAAAGGTAAAATGATGAGTCCGAGACTTGCTGTCAATGTGGAGCATCAACAACCTCATGCAAGTTTCCAGTTTTACTGTTACCTTCTAGATTATATATATCATGTTCAAATTAATATTAGAAAAATTCAAGCCATTACATCACTTTTAAGGCATGATCAAGTTTGACTGTCATTCTGGGAAATAATTAGTTCCACAATGCTTGGAATAATTTGTAAGTCATTGGAAAGTAAAATTTCCAGTAATGTTAAACAAAAATTCTAGTGACTTTTGAATAACCGTCATATTCTCCAACTCATTTCAGTTTTTTGTATATGACTCTTATGTATTATGGCATAATTTGCATAATTTTCCTATTACATATGATGATGTTTCATTGAAGTTATTTAAACTTGATTGTGTAGTTATTCATTGTAAAAGTTAAATGATATTTTATTTCTTGCATTGGGCATCCATAAAAGATTCCTAAATATATATAGTATTATAACCATAAACCATATTTAGACCGGTACCCATTTTATCTTGGCAATAGGTGTCACTTGAACATTTATTTAATTTTTGTTGTTTTTGATGAAGTCTTTTTATGTAGAAATTAAATAGAACATCTTAGGTGTTTTAGTGCCCTTTTTACATAACACCTAAAACATTTATCAAACAAGTGTTACCTTAAACTATCTGAAAAAGTCAACCTTTTTGAAATTAAATATACAAGTAAATGTAATTCCTTCCTTGAAATGTGTTGAAAATTTTACTTCAAAGATTTTCAATTAACTTGAAAATTGTATTGAAACCAACTGTGTTTTAGTTGTGAATTAAAAAAAATAGAACACTTCTTTACTGCCTAGAGACATGTTAAGTTAGCAGAACTTTGTGTAATGAGAATATTGGATTTAGAAGAACGTGGAGAGGAATTTGGTGAATTAATAATTGATCTAGTGAAGAAGTATGTTCAATAAGCCGCATCTCAATTTAGACTCCATTAGATGACAGAATAATGCAATCCACAGCTTGTCAAAGTCAAGCAACATTTGCCTACATTTTTATATTTCAGAAATCTAGCAATGATTTGTTTCCTTTATTGCTTTATTATTTTGCTGATTGTCCCTTCACTGAAGCATGTTATTTTATTATATCGGTAGGAATTTCAATTTGTACAGCGATGACATTAATAGCCGACAGGGAGCATATTATTGATACAAAATGTAGATTAAATTGATAATCTTATTATAGGAAGTCATGTTATTTTTTCATTTTTGTACAGTAAACCATGAAACATGTATTTAGTTTTTGAAAAAAAATCTATCAAAGTAATTTTTGATCGGTCTCCTGCGGCTAACAACATATCGATTGACATTTTTTCTATTCTAATCTTGCTACTTTCTGCCTCAGCTGTTAAAGATACTCAACATTGATTTTGTAATAAAAATAAAATACCTTCCTGAAAATCGTAAATTCATTTTATATATATCATATATGGCAAAGATAAAGAGTCCATGACTGAGGTCCATGATTTACTCCCCACCAGAAAAGGATATGCAAAAATAAAGAAATTAATTTGCTGTCACTTAACAAGCATCCTCAAATTTTCCCATTAATAAAATGATAAGGATGAAATGAACTAAATACCTGGCCAAGTTTGTCATAAAACAAATTGAGTGTACATACGTTTCAATCTGCTATCAAAGATGGCCATTGATTTTTTTGCTGATATTTTTTTCCCCCACTTTTATATTAACTTGTTACAGTGGACTTATGTCAATTATGTGCGTTTCAGCTGTTTCTTGCAAAACATTTACCTGCTATTTTGAATTATAATGTCAAACTGTCACATTATCTGATGACCTTGCTGTTTATTAATGTGAATTGCATTATGTCTGAAACAGGTTGTTTAACTTAATGGAAGTCTGTAACTAAGAATCATTTGGTAGGCAGATTTTCTGACTTGATTACCATTTGACTCTGCATATAATATATTTTATTTTTTTAATAGGTCCATTTAGAAAAAAAATATCCTTGCATCCTTAAAATCTTCAGCTGACAAATCGAACTACAATTTCTATAAATAACAGACCTTCAAAATGACAAATCTGACCACATGTACAATATATCAAATTGACTGACACTCTGATGATGACCATTACAAATGGACATATTTTATGACAAATCTGAGAGTGGACAAATGACCACATATAATTCCCATTACTATGACCATACATGTCAACATGATTATGGGTATAACATAAAATTTGTATCTTTAATGGGAAGTAATTAATTCATCAAGATGATGTTGCTATGATGTATGATGGTGGGGAAATATATATAACATAACTTTCCATAACACATATGCCTAACATTTCATTTCATATGCCAATTAGATTGACATACATATCCTGTTTCAAATTGTTTCAGTTTATACAAGGATCTGAAAATGCTGGGTCTTTTTTGGTACCCAATGATCACAGTGTCCTCTGTGGAGAATGAAAGTCTTTTAGGGATCATAGAATTTTGTTGTAATGATACACTTTTTTAGTTGGAAGTAAGATTTCATTGGTTGATGTAATAATTATCAAAATCAAAAGAAGAAGAGAGCATTAATTCTTAAAATAGCATGGATGATCTTTATATAAATGATGACATTTTTCTCCTTTAACTAGACAAGTACAGAAGTCAGATTTAATCTAGATTTTGATAAATGCTGTCTGTATATGTGATCTTAAATATTTTGTATATCTAACATTAAAACCACAATAGAATAGGTGGTTTTATGGTATCAAACTTCACACACAAAGTTTCAAATGTCTTTGCTTACTATTATACGAACATCATAACTTTAATAACAGATGCTTCATTAAAAATATTAACAAAAACAGCATCACTTTAATAACAATTGCTTCATTAAACTGAAGTTAACAAATCTAACCTTTTTAAATAGTAACATACTACAAAATTTTGAAACGGTCATACACACAAACAGACAACAACAATTTCAACTACAAATTATTCAATGTTTGAGAACCCTTTCCTCCATAGTGACGCCTTTTGACGCCACCCCCTTTACTCCATAATGACGCCTTTTGACGCCTATGTAGTACCTCAGTTGAAACGCTTTGACTACAAAGTGTCTGCAGTAGACTTAATAAAATTTGTATCCAATATGTAAAGGAATATCGTAGGAATATCCGACTTTAATTTATTTGATGAATTATTTGTTATTCGAAATGCATTAAATTAAAGCATATTTTTAGCATTTTACTGAAAAATCCTTATGTGAATCAAGTATGCAAAAAAAAAAAAAATCAATGGAGGAAAGGGTTAGAGACACTTAATTTCCTCTCAGAATGACTAAGAACAAGGAAAACAATGAGGTCATAAAAACTTCCTGCATTGTGTAACCTAAGGTTTTATCACAATTTTAGGAAGTCTTTAAAAAATTAAATAAATGTGTGAGATTAAAATATTAAAGCTCTACAGACTTCAGTTTTATATCTTATCTATATTTAACACTTTTCAAATAATTTGACTATAATCAGATATCAAATAGAAGATTACTCAAACAATTGCTATCTATGTATACATGTTTACTTTATCACTATTTTGTGTACATATATTGTGGCACAATGTCTTTATCACAGTCTATACTGTTAATCCACAAGATAATTTGATAAAATCTACTTAAAGCCGTATATCTACCCAACAAATTATTCAGGGCGGCATTTGTGTCCTCGCTTTTCAACAATGTCAACATGATGCAGTATATGACGATATGTTACACCTAACGATCTACTTACTTGTACCGTAACTAACATGCCCAGCAAATTTACATGTTCGTCTTTGATTTTTTTTTTCTAACAAATTATAATATCTTATTTTGTATAGATTCATGATAGTAATCTGTCTTGTTTAATTTCCTCAAGTTTTCAGAGCACTATGTACTGAAACTACATTTATTTGTTGAATCCCCCCAAAATATTCAGTAGTAAACTGATGGAAAATTTTGTTCAAAAGTCCTTCATCTAAAACTTAAAAAATATTTACTTAAATTCAAAATAGAGTCATAAAAAAGTAACCTTTACATCAGTA
This sequence comes from Mytilus galloprovincialis, assembly GCF_965363235.1. Lineage (NCBI taxonomy): Eukaryota > Metazoa > Mollusca > Bivalvia > Mytilida > Mytilidae > Mytilus > Mytilus galloprovincialis. The sequence continues at coordinate 19,131,440 of NC_134838.1, read as the reverse complement.
TTTTCAAGAGCTAGCTTCTGGTTCATCAATTCATTTTAATAAAAAAATAAATATTGTGATTTTTTTACGCAATGCAATATTAAGATCCTGAGGTGTAGGACACCTCAGATAGTTTTTGATTTTCAAACGATGTAATTGTCATTTTTAAAATCTTCTTAAACAGACTACTTATTGTAGTTATTTGACAGCGTTTTTTCACTTGAAATTTTGAGTTTAACCAAAATGTGTATGTACCAGGTACAAAGAACATGTTGACACAAAAATAAAATGTTTGTTTCTTGTCATTTTACGGAACTTAAAGGTAAATTCATGTTAACACACAATGTATGAAAAACTTCAATTACATTTTATAAGGACAGTAGCCTAAGTCTGAACCCCATCCATTATTTTTCATGTTATAAATGAAAACATAAAAGCAGGATTCCTGCAGTGAGAAAAAACAATAACCTTATCAACATTCCTTGGAGATTTATATTCATATACCAATTGAAAAAATGAAAACCTTTCCGTTTGAAATGGCCAACATATGGAAAAATCTTATCCATCAATCAATATAAAAAAACACAAATTATTTTTCAATCGATTGACCAAGAATAAAAGTCAGCATTCTTTAACATACATGACATAGCATTCATTAAAACAGTGAAGTTAATTTAGGGAATAGAAAGACAATGTTCTAGTTAATAGAATTGTTCACTCAAACCAAGAGAAATTGTCATGAATATTTGAACAATAGAATACATAATGTCAATTTCATTCTTTTATCTACAAAACAAGCTGTCTTAGCTCAGAAATAGATGAAAGTGGCATGTAAACCGTTTATTCCTATGGCAACCAGGTAGATAAATACAAAAACAATGGTCTTAGATTATATTTTTTTTCATTTTTTGCTGATAATGAATAGACTATTGGTGGTCAAATTAATTCTTAAACCAAGATGATTAACCTTTTCCCATTAATTATATTGAAAACAACCTTTTCTATATATCAATTGTCATATCATTGCATAATCCAGATTTTTCTCACAGAAATTTAATATTGCTTTTAAAATATCACTGGCAAAAATTTGGAAGATTGATATCTGCACATGGTTCAAAATTAAATAAACCCCATAACTGTCATAATAAAATTCTCACTAAACTGTTTCAACTTCATTTTTATAATTTGATTTTAATTTAAGATAAATGCCTACCACATTGCCTTTTGCTAACAAGACATGGGGAAATGTGATAAATGTACAATCACAGAAAATCTGAGAGGCTTTGGAGCCACAAATATACATTTTTTTTTTATTATTTTCAATTTTTTTTTTTAATCAAAGGTTTAATTTTAAAAAAACCAATTCTATCAAACTTTCAAAACCAGAAGCAGAATTTTAGCTTGTAGCAAAAAGAAATGAAATTCAAAATTAAGCGAAAAACTTTTTTCCCTTTAAAAAATAAAACAATTTGCAACAAAACTTTTCATTATGAATTTGAAAACTTACCCCAAATTAAGACGATGAATATCAGTTTCCCATGCATCATTTTTCTTTTTCTTATTGTTCCTCATCTTGTTTTTCCTATGATGTCTTCTACCCGACTCCTTGTCGTTTTTTGCCATTGCATAACCCCCTTAGCACACAAAGAACCAATTTACATAATGAAGCAATTCAATATCCAAAATGTTCTGTACAAGAATTGCAAAAAATTCACAAGAAATATAAATTATATCCTCTAAGTCTGACTGTAAGAACAAATTAAAAATTCCATATGACAGAAAGTGAAATAAAGCTCTGGAAAAAACAGGTGCTTGTTTCACTTAGTGGTCATGATTTACTGTGATTTATCTACACTACCAGTTGGTCAAAAATACAACATTTTTTTTATCTAATCACAAACTTGAAATTTTCTACCATTTTGATAATCACTCAACAATAATCAGTTAGTAAAGTATAAACATGTCCAGTATTGATATAAAAAACGTTGTCGACTACCTACACACAGTGTACAAGTGATGTAGGTAGAATAGTGTATTGATGTTTTTATGTTGACCTTATATCACACTCGGCCTCTGTCCAATGTTAATCAGACATTTATAGCTAGTAGAACCATTATATACATGTCCAATAAATTCATCCTTAACAAAGTACCACAAATTGTATCAATACACATTCAAGATCTTCACAATTTCTTCACAAAACGGAAGAAATTTCATAAACATCACATAAAAGTGGAAATAGATTTTAAAAGTCACATAAAACTGGAATTAGTTTAAAAGTCACATAAAAACAGTTTTTCCATCCGTTTAGCTGAGGCGTTAATCCCAAATTGACAAAGTGGAGGACCTGAACAAACTGTGAACAACTTTCACGCTAAAGTACTATGTAAATTTCTGTCAATAAAATAAATCCAACTGTGTTTGTCACAGATGTAATTATTAAATAGACTTTGGCACAAAGTTTATACAGAAAAGTGGTAATTCTAGATCCTACTTGTAATTCAAGAAAAGAAAATAATATTATGATAGTCTTTGTACAATACAAGTGTTAAATACAAAAACGTTTCAAATACAATGATACCGCCTTACACACTGACAAGTTATTAATTATAAATCTTCCTAATAAAAAAAGATAAAATAGGTCTAAAAATGCAGACGCCACCTATGTTAACATTTATCATCTTATTAATTTCATTATCCTTATCTTAAATAGATAAAAGATGATCTGTGTCTAATTTATCTTCCAACACATTTATATAAAATGACAATTTATATTTGAAATATTGAAATCAGTTGCTGAGATGCAGCACACTTTGAGAAGACAACAAAAGAAGAGGGCCTATATAAATGTTATAATGTAGCCATTAGTCCTCATAACACGGACAGAAGGGATCAAGCTAGTACTACAACATTTCAGGACAGCTCCCTGTGAATAAAATATGCAGGTTCATACAACAATGAAACCCAATCCTTCTGACAAATGTTTATTTATAAATTGATGAATTCTTTAGTTGACAGAAATCATGGTTCAATTATGGTCAAGGTATCAGAGTTTTAAAAAAATCGCCTTGTATTGATTCGTGAACCTCTGCAATTTTTTCTCTGATTTGGTGTTTGAAAGTTTAAATTTTTCTCCCCAATTTGATTGATGAACCTTCGTAATTTTCAACCTAATCTTTTATGAAACTTGGAATTTATATTGCTCCAATATTTAGCAATGTCTCTTGACAATTTTGTCTCACTTATTTGATGTGTACACTTAAATACAATTTTCCCTTATTTATTATGCACATAACCTCAAAAAACATTACTCTCGTTTATTTTTTTTAAGTGAAATAATTTATCTCCTTTATTTGATGTATGAACCTGTGTCACAAATTACATGTATAAACTTAAAAAAAACATTTTTCTTATTTAAGGAATATGGAGCTGAGGACATGTTTCCAAGAATTTATGATATATTCCAGTTAGACCACATTACATTTATATCTGAACCTTTAATAACATTAATATATTACAGTTTTAACATTTGAACTTCACCATTTCCTCAAATCGCTCTGATTTGACAACTTAAGCTAAAAGACCTTTACATCCATACAAGCATGTGAAACATAAGAAAGGTATAAGAAAAGTGTGTCATCTTGTAGTCAATGAAATTTCTTAAGATGTCAGCTTTAACTGACAAACAGACCGTATTAATGAATAAAAGTGAAAAAAAATCTGTTACATTATACCTTGCATCTAAATATTTAAAAAAAAATGTGATACTAGCTTGGATAGTCTATATAATTTATAAATAAAGCCAGTTTGCGAAAAAACCATACCATCTGTAAGCAACAGCACATACTTATCAAGCAGACTCAACCTTTTGCAACATCTTCAGTTGGGGATTCAAGGGAGGGGCAAAAGGCCTACACACTCCCTCTGTTACACTCATCAATATTTCAACCATCATGGCCATTTGTGACCCCTTTCCTTATTCATCCTTAATCAGCCTCTGATCTTGGTCATTAATTTTCATATAAAGGTGAAGAAATTAATTGAAGTGTTTTTTTCTCTTTGCACTGGAAAACAGCTTTTGAAGATAAAACGAAAATCCATGAGGGATAACTCTTGTCAAAACATTTACAATGAAGCATGAAACAAAATGGTCTTAAAAGCTAATGAGCTGTCTCCAGAATTTATTTTCTTAGATTTGTAAAAGTAATTTGTCTAATTTCCCTTAACAAACACTTCTCATCCTTTGTCCATTATCATCCCACTTAAATATAAAACTTCAAAGTCAAAATAAACAATAATATATTCTTTACATTAACACCAAAATAACTCTAATCCTTAAATCTGCTATTACAAAGTGTATATGTTTAATGGAGAGAAAAGGTATTAACTATGGATTTTCACCTTTAATAATGAAGTTGTATTTCTAGTTAATCTGATATTCCCCATCCTTTGATAGAATTTTGTGCTTTATTAACTTCAACAATGGATTATGTTTATACCTAAAAGATGTTGTTTATTTTAGCTTAGATAGGCTGAATTTACAGGTATTAAATGAAAGCGACTCCTTTAACGAGATTTGTACCTGTCAAAAATAAATGTATAAATTATGGACATTTGATATTGAATAATTCAGAGGCAATTTATATTCTAATTAAATTATTCTACCTCTCTCTTTAAGGTACTAACTGGGTGGGCAGGAAAGTGGTCTACACAATACATGTCATACAATTATTTAGCCTCCTGCTGCCTTATTGAGGCAGGTGAACTTTCAAAACTGCCCAATTCAATGTTAAACTGTGCCGAGAAAAAAATTACTATAAAAATTTTAGTTGGAATGTCTTAACATTTTTTTTAATAATTTTTTTCCAAACACATTAAGCTATTTTAAATTTAATTTTTTACTTAGTCATATTCATTAAGTTTAAACTATTGCACTATTCAAAACGTAAATGTTTAATGTCAAAATTTTCCTTTCAGTATCTATTAAATGCTTAAAAAGTAATGCTTTATGTCAAAATATTCTTTTCAATTAATGTTAAAAGGGGACATTTTTCTTTAAATTCAGTATATTTAATTTGAATGCAGTAATTTAAGTCTTGGCTATAAATGAAAAATTAGAATAATGCCAAATGAGAAAAAGTGTGAATTACTTCTGAAGTTACTATATTTAGAGTAAAAAAATTGAAATTTTTTATTTAATATGTATTACATTACAAAATAATTCTCTTGTTGCATTTAAAAATATATTACAATAGATGCATAATATGCTTTCTAATTAAAATATTTGTAAATTATATGAAAAAGTCTTCTTATATTTGCAATTTGAGAATCTGGACATCGCTTAAAATATCACTTCCAATTATTTATTTTCCAAATTAAAAAAACAAGGCTTTAGGGCATTATTGTGATTAAATAGCTTCTTCTAGTCAGCACTGACCTCATAAATAGTCAATGCAAATGTGGCATTTCAAATAGCCAATTAAAAGGTGGCATTTTTGTATCATATTCCTAAAGAGGCTAATGTGTTTGAGAAAGATCTTTTATTTCATTTAGAGCCAAACAATAAGAGAAAAAAATACCATCTATATTCAGACTAGTTAAAACAACTCTACATAAGTGATGAAAGTCTCAGTTAAAATCCTTATCCACGACTGTTAGGGGGTAACATAAAAAATGGAAGCATAAAAGTCCTACTTATTCTTTGAGAACTTTACCCTTGTATGGTTATAATATTTGTTTCCTGCACTCTCAATTGTTTGGGCTGTTGCTGTACTCTTACATTATCTTGTTAGTGCATTGTCATCAACAAAAAGCTTAGATGTATTACAATCATCATTAAAATTGGATAAACCTCTAACAATGACAACTGGTATCTGAAACCTACTGCTGTGAGAAAGATACCAGTCTAGATAATAGTTGTAAACCTACTGTTTCATTGGTGGATTGGGACTTCACAAATGTTCTGATAATGAAGAGCTGAATCAAATTAATACAAGCATATGTAAAGCACAGGAATGCAATGCAATCTCACTAGGGTTTTCATCAATAAAAGTACATAAAGATCTTTTTCTCATTATGAAAAATTGTGGACCATTAAATAGCAATTTGTTTGTGCTTTCAAGAATAACCTGTACAAATGTTTTAGCCAAGTCGCCAAGTGAAGTAAAAACCTCATTTCGCAGCATTATGTAAGAATTAATTGAAGGTTAATACAATGCAAAAATGGATTATTACAGAAGTTATCCAAGCTATAGTAGTGTTTTAGAGCTTTTTACACGATCATGATCAAGCAATCATGAAAAAAGGTCACAATCGTGTAGTTCACACCTAAATCATGAAAGTTGGCAGATATGTCTATTTTTTTGAAAATAAATGAATAACCTTAATCATGTAATGCCAATGTAAAATCTAAGTTGTTTTTGGATGTCAGAAACTAGTAATAATGTAAAATAAACCAAAAAGGAACAAATGAATAGAAGGAAATGAGACAGCAACCCAACAACATAAAAATCAAAAGACAATTTTTCAAAACATTGATCCAAGAGTATATCAGATAGATATATGAAGATACGGTATGAGTGCCAATGAGAGAACCCATAAGCACCTACCCTGAAAAAGAATCTATATTAAAAAAAAAATAATACAATAGGTGAAAGCTACTTACACTAAAATGGAACCTGTTATAAACATTACAAATACCATTTACCACCCAAATTTGCGGACTGAAAATTTCCAGTTTTTTTTATAAGTAATGCAATTAAAGCTAAATAAAATAACTGGACTTCAATTAGAAATGATTTACACAGAAAATTTGGTTTAATGCAGAAAACAATCGAATATAAAAAAACAAGAAAGCAAATTATTCATTCCAGCAGAAAAATCAGTGTAATCTTTATTCTAGCGAACATTTAATGACGACTATTTCCATTCTAATCTCAGATTTTAATGTATATCCTAGTAAATATCAAATAACAAGGAATCTTATGGTATATTATTGCGCAATTTAAACAGAATAATTTGATTCTGATATTGTCAAACAGGTCAATCAATTCAAAGCAATAACTGAAACAAGTATTCAATTCCATCTATCTGATACAAAACTCATTTATTTTTAAAACCAAAGCAGCAAAAATTATTAATAAATATTTTGCTAAGTGAGCTCTGACAGTTTTTTTTATTACTTCAGAAAATTAAAAGGCTTTTATCAATGTTAATCTTAGTAAACTTCCTATAATGCGATTCTGACTGAAACCATGCCTCATAGTACGTCATTTAGATAAATCATAATTACAAAATATTCGGTTATTTCATTATAGTTGTCAAAGTATGAAGGTACAGAAATTAAAAAAAAGACATACAAAATTATTACATGTAACAGAAACATGGCTTTTCATCCAGTGACATTGAGTCAAATACAAATGGCAAGAAACACGGTGAAAACCCTTCAAAATACCATTAGTCCATATTTAGATCTAGCATGTCATTTGACTTTGGTGGAATTAAGTTGTCCCATTGGCAATCATGCCACATATATTCTTATCTTTATATAAATGTCAAGGTAAAATAAAAATTCTAATATGCTGTGCAGTTTAAGAATGCACAAAAGTTTTCAATAAAAAAACACAATATTATGCTGAGTTCACACGTAATTCGAATTCGATTCGCATTAACTAATTCGAATTAGTTTAATTCGCATTCGAAACGTTTTACGTCCTAACGTCAATTCTAATTTGAATTACAATGCGTGTCAATTTCGCTTTACTGTCCAAACAACGTTAACTTTTAATTTGTATTAACAAAAACATATTTCTAATTCGAATTAGGTAATTCGAATGAGCCAATTCGAATCAATTCAAATTAAAAAAGAAGGAGTTTGTACAACTAAGAATAAGCAGGTGTATTGATATTGTACTGGTAGATAAAAAATAAGAAGATGTGGTATAATTGCCTATAAGACAACCCTCTACCAGAGTTCAAATGATGTTGAAAATAGCAATTTATATCAAAATTTATATCTTTAATATATAATTCTCTTACTGGTACAAAACTGACTAAACTTTCTTGAGTAGGAGAGAAACTATACAGATATTACAACCCACTATGTTAATGCCATCATTAAATTAATTTCCTGAATGGAAACTTGATCAAACTCTGATGATTTGTAATGATGAATTAACTTTGATCTACAGTGAAGCCCTATCTAATCAAGGATATAAACTTTGTAAGTACTTCCTATGTCATTACATATAGAATATGATTTGTTTTAATCAATGTAATGTGTGTGGCCGACTCAGTCTACTTCACCATGTCAAGTTGAACATTATAAGTACTGTCCAAAATAAAATTGAGAATGGAAATAGGCAATGTGTCAAAAGAGGCAACAACCAGACCAAAGAGCAGATAAAGCAGCCAAATGCAACCAATGGGTCTTCAACACACCAAGAAAATCATGCACCTAGAGGCTGGCATTCAGCTGGTCAATAAACCAAAAGTGTACTAGTTCAATGAAAATGACTGTCACATCAAACTCCATAATATATAAATGAACTATATTAAAAAACATACAAGACTACATTAGAGAACAGAGGCTCCCGACTTGGGACAGGGGCAAAAATGTGGCAGTCTTTTATAGATATAAGAAGAAGTGGTAAGTGCCAATGAGACAACTCTCCATCCAAGTCACAATTTGTAAAAGAAAAACCAATATAGCACAAAGTATGGTCTTCAACACGGAGCCTCGGCTCACAACAAACAGCAAGCTATAAAGTGCCCTAAAAAGGACTAGTGTAAAACAATTTAAAAGGAAAAACCAACAGTTTTATCTATACAAAAATTGTGAAACAAGAAACACTTATGACCCACATCAACAAACAACAACTACTGAATATCAGGTTCCTGACTAGAGGACAGGTGCAAACAAATGCCTGTTTGGTGAGATCTCAAATATGTTTAAGAAGTGGTACATGTTGCTGACCAAAAATATAATTGTCAAATTGTACATGTTGCTGTCCAAAAAATATGTTTGTAAAATGGTACATGGTGCTGTCCAATAATATATTGGTCAAGTTGTACATGGTGCTGTCCAAAAACATTTTGGTCAAGGGGTACATGGTGCTGTCCAATAATATATTGGTCAAGGTGTACATGGTGCTGTCCAAAAACATATTGGTCAAGGTGGACATGGTTCTGTCCAATAATATATTGGTCAAGGTGTAAATGGTGCTGTCCAATAATATATTGGTCAAGGTGTACATGGTGCTGTCCAATAATATATTGGTCAAGGTGTACATGGTGCTGTCCAATAATATATTGGTCAAGGTGTACATGGTGCTGTCCAATAATATATTGGTCAAGGTGTACATGGTGCTGTCCAAAAACATATTGGTCAAGGTGGACATGGTTCTGTCCAATAATATATTGGTCAAGGTGTACATGGTGCTGTCCAATAATATATTGGTCAAGGGGTACATGGTGCTGTCCAATAACATATTGGTCAAGGGGTACATGGTGCTGTCCAATAATATATTGGTCAAGGTGTACATGGTGCTGTCCAAAAAAATATTGGTCAAGGTGTACATGGTGCTGTCCAATAATATATTGGTCAAGGTGTACATGGTGCTGTCCAATAATATATTGGTAAAGGGGTACGTGGTGCTGTCCAATAATATATTGGTCAAGGGGTACATGGTGCTGTCCAATAACATATTGGTCAAGGTGTACATGGTGCTGTCCAAAAACATATTGGTCAAGGGGTACATGGTGCTGTCCAAAAACATATTGGTCAAGGTGTACATGGTGCTGTCCAATAATATATTGGTCAAGGGGTACATGGTGCTGTCCAATAATATATTGGTAAAGGGGTACGTGGTGCTGTCCAATAATATATTGGTCAAGGTGTACATGGTGCTGTCCAATAACATATTGGTCAAGGTGTACATGGTGCTGTCCAAAAACATATTGGTCAAGGTGTACATGGTGCTGTCCAATAATATATTGGTCAAGGTGTACATGGTGCTGTCCAATAACATATTGGTCAAGGGGTACATGGTGCTGTCCAATAATATATTGGTCAAGGGGTACATGGTGCTGTCCAAAAACATATTGGTCAAGGTGTACATGGTGCTGTCCAATAATATATTGGTCAAGGGGTACATGGTGCTGTCCAATAACATATTGGTCAAGGGGTACATGGTGCTGTCCAATAATATATTGGTCAAGGTGTACATGGTGCTGTCCAATAATATATTGGTCAAGGTGTACATGGTGCTGTCCAATAATATATTGGTCAAGGGGTACATGGTGCTGTCCAAAAACATATTGGTCAAGGTGTACATGGTGCTGTCCAATAATATATTGGTCAAGGGGTACATGGTGCTGTCCAATAATATATTGGTAAAGGGGTACGTGGTGCTGTCCAATAATATATTGGTAAAGGGGGTACGTGGTGCTGTCCAATAATATATTGGTCAAGGGGTACATGGTGCTGTCCAATAATATATTGGTCAAGGGGGTACGTGGTGCTGTCCAATAATATATTGGTAAAGGGGTACATGGTGCTGTCCAATAATATATTGGTCAAGGGGTACATGGTGCTGTCCAATAATATATTGGTCAAGGGGTACATGGTGCTGTCCAATAACATATTGGTCAAGGGGTACATGGTGCTGTCCAATAATATATTGGTCAAGGTGTACATGGTGCTGTCCAAAAACATATTGGTCAAGGTGTACATGGTGCTGTCCAATAATATATTGGTCAAGGGGTACATGGTGCTGTCCAATAATATATTGGTAAAGGGGTACGTGGTGCTGTCCAATAATATATTGGTAAAGGGGGTACGTGGTGCTGTCCAATAATATATTGGTCAAGGGGTACATGGTGCTGTCCAATAATATATTGGTCAAGGGGGTACGTGGTGCTGTCCAATAATATATTGGTAAAGGGGTACATGGTGCTGTCCAATAATATATTGGTCAAGGGGTACATGGTGCTGTCCAATAATATATTGGTCAAGGGGTACATGGTGCTGTCCAATAATATATTGGTCAAGGGGTACATGGTGCTGTCCAAAAACATATTGGTCAAGGTGTACATGGTGCTGTCCAATAATATATTGGCCAAGTTGTACATGGTGCTGTCCAAAAACATATTGGTCAAGGTGAACATGGTGCTGTCCAATAATATATTGGTAAAGGGGGTACATGGTGCTGTCCAATAATATCTTGGTCAAGGGGTACATGGTGCTGTCCAATAATATATTGGCCAAGGTGTACATGGTGCTGTCCAAAAACATATTGGTCAAGGTGTACATAGTGCTGTCCAATAATATATTGGTCAAGGTGTATGTGGTGCTGTCCAATAATATATTGGTCAAGTTGTGCATGGTGCTGTCCAAAAACATATTGGTCAAGGTGTACATGGTGCTGTCCAATAATATATTGGTCAAGGGGTACATGGTGCTGTCCAATAATATATTGGTCAAGGGGTACATGGTGCTGTCCAATAATATATTGGTCAAGGGGTACATGGTGCTGTCCAATAATATCTTGGTCAAGGTGTACATGGTGCTGTCCAATAATATATTGGTAAAGGGGTACATGGTGCTGTCCAATAATATATTGGTCAAGGGCACAGTACATCAGGTGCTATCCAAAAATTTGTTTGTCAAGTGGTACAAGGTGCTGTCGAAGACTACAATGGATACATGCAGCTCTTCAACTTATGATGTTAGCATCAGAATGTTATCAAATAACATATCATAGATATCAGGATTAAAATTTTGTTCATCTACAAAAGGCTCATCAGTGACTCTTTAACAATAAAGTTTGAAAGGCCAAATAAGTATGGAGTCAAATTTTATTATCTGACATTAAGTGAATTTAAGAAAGCAGTTCTAAATTTATAGGTGTTGTATAGTGTAGCACATTACGGTACATTGTGATGTCCCCCCTTTTTTTCCAGTGCAATATACTTCAAATTCACTAACAATCTGTTCTGCTTTGACTACTTGACTATTTCTTTTTATATAGCAACTCAAATTATCTTTAATTTAATGCCACTTTTATTTTAAAGAGTATTGGAATTAAAATGGAGAATGGAAAAAAGATTGCAAATCAGTAGCGTAGCCAGGGTTAAAATGATGTGGATGCGAAACAAAATTTTAGGACCTTTTATGCACTTTTTTTTTCAGACGTTTTTCCTGTATACATGTGTACTCCCCCTACAATCCGACAATGGCTAGATTTTTGTTTAATTTCAAAATACCCATCAATATATAAGTTTCTAACAGAATTTTGTTGTTTTCTCGTAACTACCATCATTAGATACATTAATATGTGATGTTAAAGTTTCACATCCAATTGAAATATGAAATCTCAAAATGGACCCATTACAAGGCCCTTTTGTATATGGAACTTCGAAATATAGGCTCTGAAGTGATACCCCCCTTTCCCGGAATTTGAGCCTCCACAAGGGATTTTTTTATTACTTGTCTTAACGCGTTGCAGGGGACAGAAATGCCGGGCGTTCGTCATGTGTTGACAGATTGTGAAATATATATCATCAGCAATGTCTTTGAAACTCGCGAAAATAAGTCCTGATCAAATAATTTAACCAACTATGCCCCCTTTGAAATATAAATCATAATTGATATACCATTGTATTTGGCCTGAAGCTTTTATTTCTCTTTAGATATTAAATTAAAAAAAAGAAAGAAAATGCTTTTTTTTAGTAACTGCCCTTGTATATTAGAATAGATAAATATGTGCACTACGGGGACTTTTGAACTCTTTTTTTGAAAATAAAATTAATATTGCCTCACATTCTCATTAAGAAAAAATTCACACACCTAATTAAATGGGCATTTAAAAAGTCAGAATGTGAATATATATGTTCAAACTCTTTTAGGTCATTTTTTAGTAGCAATAAACAAAAAAACTATGTCAATTGGACATGCTTTGATACTATATATGTCCTTGAATTTTTACTAGATAATATTTTTGTTCGCTTTGGGGATTCCGTATATCGTCAGATTATCGGAATTCCAATGGGGACTAACTGTGCACCACTTATTGCGGACCTGTTTTTGTATTGCTATGAGTTACAATTTATGACAAAAATAAGCAAAGACCCATCGAAACAACATCTGATAAACAAATTTAATAATACTTTTAGATATTTGGATGATATTTTGGCTCTCAATAATGACGACTTCAGTATGTATATTAAAGAAATTTATCCTGTTGAACTTACTTTAAATAAAGCTAATACTAACAATGACCACTGCCCTTTCCTTGATCTTGATATCTATATCATTAACGGAAAGCTGAATACTAAAATTTATGATAAAAGAGATGATTTTTCATTTCCTATCGTTAATTATCCATTTTTAGATGGTGACGTTCCCTTGTCACCATCTTACGGTGTTTATATATCTCAACTTGTACGATTCGCTCGTGTATGTAACAATGTTTTAGATTTTAACGAGAGAAATTTATGTATTTCTGAAAAATTATTACACCAGGGTTTTCGATATCACAAACTAGTCAAAACATTTACTAAATTTTATGATCGGTATAAGGACATCATTCGTAAATATAGCTCAACATGCAGACTTCTTATACGTTCAGGTATTTCACATCCAATTTTTTATGGAAATATTCTTTATAAAGCACAAAGGTGTCAGTATTCACCCCAAAAACTAACAAAACCTTTGAATAGACTTATTAAGAAGGGATATAGTTACGATACTGTTGTCAGGTCATTAAAAATTGCATATTTTGGTGTTAATATTGATTCACTTATAGGGTCTTTGCATCGGAACTAAACACATTTATTCAAAAACCAGTTGTTGGCATGACATGGGTTATGATCTTCTCATATATGTTATGATGGTATGATACTAAACCCCTAACGGGAAGGATTGTGCCTGATGTTCATATGATGAAATCATAATCTTTCAGTCAGTTTAATTGAAGTTTGGAGCTGGCATGTCAGTTAACTGCTAGTAGTCTGTTGTTATTTATGTATTATTGTCATTTTGTTTATTTTCTTTGGTTACATCTTCTGACATCAGACTCGGACTTCTCTTGAACTGAATTTTAATGTGCGTATTGTTATGCGTTTACTTTTCTACATTGGCTAGAGGTATAGGGGGAGGGTTGAGATCTCACAAACATGTTTAACCCTGCCGCATTTTTGCGCCTGTCCCAAGTCAGGAGCCTCTGGCCTTTGTTAGTCTTGTATTATTTTTAATTTTAGTTTCTTGTGTACAATTTGGAAATTAGTATGGCGTTCATTATCACTGAACTAGCATATATTTGTTTAGGGGCCAGCTGAAGGACGCCTCCGGGTGTGGGAATTTCTCGCTACATTGAAGACCTGTTGGTGACCTTCTGCTGTTGTTTTTTTCTATGGTCGGGTTGTTGTCTCTTTGGCATATTCCCCATTTCCATTCTCAATTTTACCAAGTTTGAAACGGGTATTTATTAGCCCAGAAATGATCACACTCCATGATAAATACTAGTCGTATTTAATGTCACAGGAAACGATATCAGGCAATGATGTGTTCGTTGTTAACTAGTAACGTTACTATGTCATCGCTCCGCTTGGTTCAATCTCAGACCAAACATGTCTGCAGGTCTACGTCTTATCATCCTCTGCACTTGCCGTTGCCGACGTAGACTTTTTACGAAAAAGTTGACAGCACTTTTCTGCGATTTATCCATCTTGTTTACATAAACTATAAATGATCTTAAAGGAAAGACCACGTATACTGCTTTGAAAATGATTGGACGATGTTCACATATCCTCACCCTTACATTCAGACACAACATATGCAATATTGTATCAGAGATCCTTGTTTAATTCCTACAAGAAGGTAACACCTCCCAAAACGAAAGCTTATTTTTTATAAGCTAGAGTTAGAGGAGGGGATAAGGTCTCTGCGCAATGCTAGGCGGTGTTGTCGTAGAAGTTAGAAAATAAAGTACAGGTTCCAGCCCCGGCGCCGAGGAGGAAGTTACGAATCAAATCTACTCTAACATCGTTAGGTTGATTTTCTAGGCACTTTATATATATATATATTTTTTTTAATTTTTTGATGTGGATGCTTAAGCATCTGAGCATACATGCAAGCTACGCCACTGCAAATGGTTGTAGCAAGTAAGATTTCAAAAAAAGATAACAAAAAGAAATTATTGTAATTCTGCGGTAAACTAATTTTATCAACATTGCATGCAGACAGCCTCCCATTAATGAACAGACCCAATTAATTTGTTAATTAGAGCACAATAGAGTCGTAAACAAACTGCTACTACTTAGCAACCATAGATATCAATTCCTGAAATACATTTTTGTACCAACACTTTATAGACACGTTCATGATTTAATGAAATCATTCTGCCATACAAATCCAAAAGCTTAAGTTTATCAGCATTTTTGTTTAATGATTCCCGAGAAACTATTTAACAAAAAGATATAATTAAAATGTTTTTGAGACAAGATTTTAGAGACTGACACTTTAATAACTATGATAAAGATTCTATTTACAAAAACAATCATAATCTGGGTCATTTTGTCTGTGATTTTAATTCCTAAAGAGCTTATGGTAGTCTGTCGAGACTGACTTGAAATATTCCTTTCTATAATTATAATTTATAAATGTAATATAGTGCCTTTACTCTAGATAAGCATTGCTATAGATCTATGTCAGGTCCATAATCATCGTCTGTTAAACTGGTGAAAGCTGAAGAGTCACTATTATGTTGGTTAACATTTTCAGCTGATGCTGGTATGTTTTATGTAGGATGTATGACACTCTCCCATCTGAGACTGACTTGAAATCTTCCTTTCTTTAATTATTATTTATAAATGTTAAATAGTGCCTTTATTTAAGATAAGCATTGCAATAGATCTAAGTGAGTTAACATTTTCAGCTGATGCTGGTATGTTTTCTGTAGCATGTATGACACTCTCCCAGCAGGCTGGTTAGTGTTAACATAATATATGAGGTGTCCAGACAATTTAAAGTAAATACAGAGTGAATTTTATTCCAGGAACTGCAGGATTACCTCTAATTACAACTGACATAATGCCATTCATCAGAAGATTTTATGTCTTAGTTTGCACCATTATTTTCAATATGTGGAGAAAATTAGTGACTCAAAGTCTCCAGATACATTGTCTAAGGAAGAAGTTTTATGACTGGGAGAGAGTTATAACAGCAATATCACAGAATAAAATGCATAGTATGTGACGAAATGGCAAAACTAGTTCAAATCACAGTTGCTCAAAAATAGAAAACTTAATTATAATTCAGTATAGTGTCTAAAAAAGTGTTGCAATAAAAGTACTGAACATTAGGCTTTTTTACTTTGAAATTTTGGCGCCAGATGAAATTACCCTTTTTCACCTACTAAAATCTGGAAGAAAATCCACTTGACAAGTCAAATATTGTTTAGGCACATAAATTTACCCAATTTCATCT
This sequence comes from Mytilus galloprovincialis, assembly GCF_965363235.1. Classification (NCBI taxonomy): domain Eukaryota; kingdom Metazoa; phylum Mollusca; class Bivalvia; order Mytilida; family Mytilidae; genus Mytilus; species Mytilus galloprovincialis. Next base: position 19,114,975 of record NC_134838.1, on the reverse strand, counting down.
ACCATGGATAAGCTCTAACTGAAAATCAGGTTGATGGAAAATGGCATGATTAAAAATATCCTATGTAAATGGTTAAATATTCCTATGTAAATATGCAGTACTATAAAACAGTTCAATAACGGATTTTTATTATGTATGATCCTATTAATTTACTCCCCTAAAACAATATCAATATGTGCACAGTTTTCAATATCTCTGACATATTGCAACCAAATGTTTAATTTTGGATTTTTATAATACCTTCAATGTTGTACAAAGTATTAATTTCTGTTCTGTCTAAATTTTAATTAGTGAAAAAGCAATATGTTTTCTGTTGAAATCTGAGTGATTTTCTATTGCAATTTGTTGTGTTTCATAGCTTTTTGTCTCCAATGTATGTCGTAATAGATGACCTGGTTTTCAATATTTTTGTATTGTTTCAGAGTACATTACATTTCATTAAATTTGATACAGCAATGAGTATGACACAGAAAATGCATACATGCTATGGACAGATTTTTAACCACATGTTCTGAATAAAGTGGACAAACAGAACCCCTGATCTGCCATTAAAATCGATTCCATATAACCAAATCATTTAATAGTTAATCTTCTTTCTAGTCATTCATAAAAAAAAAAACACTTTTAAAATGTTAAACGCAATTGAAATTTCATACCATAATATATAAATCAGTCTATTTCAAAAGTCGTAATGCAAGGTAAAACACATCTCTTCATAATTGTACACAATGTTCTCCAAACATGAGCACAATGTTAAAATTAGTTTTTTTGTTTCCTTTTTTTCGGACAACAAAGCTTCGGAAAAACTGTGGCGACAACCAATGATCCAAAATGTTCAGTAACTATAATATGCCAAGTTTAATATTGATGCCCTACACACAAAAAAAAAAATCAGGATCATACTGAAGTTCTTACACAAGCAATGCATTAACTGCCTTATTTTGAAATTTATAAGGTGAAGTCTGAAAAAGATTTTTTTTTGTATCAATACTAATATCAGAACTATTACTAAGTGAAATTTGAAGTATTTTGGCCTGATTAAAAAAAAAATTGATATGTAGGGCCTTTCTTCAACATACGCAAATGTGAACTGAAGGTTCCAATACCATATCTTGATAAATGTCAACTGGTATACACAGAGAAACCTTCAAATATGATTTCTGATTTTCTACCTTCCAATGTAATGTTTGCCTAATGTCAACTTGATGACCTTCAGGAAATAATATCATCAGATAATGTTAATTCAAGAGTACTTAATAAACTGGGTACCATTTGAGAATTAATATAAAGAAGCTTTGAGGGATAATATGATCATATGAAAGTCACATAAGGACAATCAGGAATCAGTTCACTATACAAACATTCCGCTGCTAGGTATGATATTTAAATCTATTAATATCTTCAGCGTTTAATAATTGATGCTCTTCATTGTTCTTTGGCGGTAATTATTTCTGTCATCACGCAGTTAAATAGCATTGATTTTATCCAAGCTTATGAAAATCTTGATTCAATTTCAAATAAGAATCAAACTTTTTGTCTCCAGAATTTACTGTTGCTATGGATTCCAATTTATAAGCAAAAAAAGTTTAATTTGTTGCAGCAACAAGTTTAGATTTTACAAGACCAGATTTTCCAGGATCAGGTTTTAATTGCATGAAAACAAGATAGTGATGTATGTGTTTCTCCATACCTTAAGTATGGATCAAGCAAAGGAATTTGATCCTGACTTACAATGAAGTAGATCGATACTCGTTGCTTTGAGCCATGTCTTATTATATCTTTGTTTCAGTGATCAGGAAATAGCAATTAGTTGTCACAAGAAATCATGTAACAAGTTCTACTTCACCTGTTTGTTCAAATCACCAGTTTTAAGACTAAAATTTTCACACAATGTTAGTTTGTGACATTAGAATTAATCAAGCTAAAAACATTCTGCAAATAATGATCACCTAGAAACATTAATACAATATAATGAACAGAAAATTCATACAATTAAATTCACTTTTTTTCCTTTTGCAAAATTAAGCTTATCACGGTTTCATTGAAAAAGTCAATAGTATGATATTATAAGACTTTGTAGGATTAAGAAGAGACAACTGAAGCTTGTCAGCAAATGGAATTTCTAATGATGGGTAATTATTCTAAAGTTATTTCAAATGTGGTCGCCACACAGGATATACATTTGTAATTATATAATACAAAAACAATTTATTTCAAAATTGTTACCAGGGTACGGGCAATTTATTATCTGAAAATTTTAATATCTTGTTCATATGTTCAATTTTATTTACAATAACACCTGTCATTTGGTTCAATGAAACTTTGGTCTGTTATCCTGATTTTTGGAAATTGGTCTGTAAAAGGAGTAAAATACGGTTTTGTGTCCTTCCTAAGTCAGAAGCCTGTTAATCAGTGGTTGTTGTTGGTTACTTTCTGCCATATTCATTTTTGATTACATTTTGTTCCTGTTGTTTCCATTTTTTCAGGTTTTTTTTGCCTGGCTGTGGCTTTTTTTTTTAGCTTACTATTATTATGTGGTATAGGTTTTGCTCATTGTTGAAGTCTGAATGGTGACTAATAGTTGTAACCATGTCTCATCCCAAATCATACCACATCCTGTTATTTTCATATCTATAGAGATTTTCTTTCAAAATCATTTTTATATTAAAAGAGATTTTCTTTAAATCTGATTTTATCATTGAAATAAAATAACTTTTTATTGGTAAAATACATGCCTGCCAAAATCTTAGATTGCAAAACTAATGAATCAAAGAAATTTAAGTTTTACATCTTACTTTTGTCTAAATGAAAAAAAAAAACTTTCAGGAAATCTGACTTCCTGTTATGCTTTAGATTGGTATTTATTTCCATTTTCTAGACATCTATTTAATCATCCAAATAGGTGTAGCCACAGGTAAAAGCAATATTTTCACAAAATTACTAACAATAAACTTTAAAAGACTTATCTAGGTTGTAAAACCAGTGTCTAATCTAGGGGGTTGGGTTCTAGGGTCGGAATCCCTCCTTTTTTGATGAAAACATTATACACATTAGATCAGTATACTCTAGGTTCTTAGGATGTATCCAGGAAGTAAATGGAGGAGACACACTTTAACTTTAATGTTGAAGCTGTCAAGAAAGGTTGAACTTTTTGTTAGGCAGGATTATAGCCATCCTGTGTTATAGAATAAATTTATCAAAGAAAACCATTAATGAATTTGTATATCTTAGAAACTTTTAATTTTATACTTTGTTGGTGATTCTAAATGCAAAATCCAACTCACAGTATGAATGCAGACCAGATTAATTTGACTAAGCAGTAAAAAGAAACAATGACCTTCAGCACTCAAGGTGGACAAACAACCACACTTTTAGAGGAAATGGTGAACATGCTACTAAAAACAACAAGAGTGTACACGCTGAAATGTCTCGCCTTCTTTACTAATCATTGATATCATGTTGATAGTCCTAAGCATAAAGCTTTATTACAACTGTCACATAAACTTAACATTAACTAAGATAACTAATCAAAGACCAATGAATCATGAAAATGAGGTCAAGGTAAGATGAACCATGCCAGGCAGACATGTACAGCTAACAATGCTTCCATACAACAAATATAGTTGACCTATTACTTATAGTTTAAGAAAAATAGACCAAAACACAAAATCTTAACACTGTGCAATAAACCGTGAAAATGAGGTCACAGTCAAATAAAACCTGTGCGACTGACATATAGATCATAAATTATTTCCATACACCAAATATAGTTGACCTATGGCATATAGTACATTTGTATTAGATAAAAAGACCAAAACTAAAAAGCTTAACTTTGACCACTGAACCATGAAAATGAGGTCAAGGTCAGATGACATCTGCCTGCTAGACATATACACCTTACAATCATTCCATACAACAAATATAGTAGACCTATTGCATAAAGTATGAGAAAAACAGACCAAAACACAAAAACTTGACTATAACCACTGAACCATGAAAATGAGGCCAAGGTCAGATGACACCTGCCAGTTGGAGATGTACACCTTACACTCCTTCCATACACCGAATATACTAGCCCTATTGCTTATTGTATCTGAGATATGGACTTGACCACCAAAACTTAACCTTGTTCACTGATCCATGAAATAAGGTCGAGGTCAAGTGAAAACAGTCTGATGGGCATGAGGACCTTGTAAGGTACGCACATACCAAATATAGTTATCCAATTACTTATAATAAGAGAGAATTCAACATTACAAAAAATCTTAACTTTTTTTTCAAGTGGTCACTGAACCATGAAAATGAGGTCAAGGACATTGGACATGTAAGTGATGGAAACTTCGTAACATGAGGCATCTATATACAAAGTATGAAGCATCCAGGTCTTCCACCTTCTAAAATATAAAGCTTTTAAGAAGTTAGCTAATGCTGCGGCTGCGGCTGGATCACTATCCCTATGTCCGTCTTTCTGCAACAAAAGTTGCAGGCTCGACAAAAACCTTCCAAAAATGTGCTTGTGTTCAATACATTGTATGTGTAGGAGGAAGGCACAATATTTTATATGTTAATACTGTTTACCTACATAGATAATCTTTTCAATCTGAAAATCATCATTAAATACTTTGTCTACTACATCTTTTGAGAATTTAGAAGTTTACCAAGTCCTGCCACCAAATGTAATGATATAAACCAGGGTTAAGTTGTTATAATGTGTTTATGACATTTCTGTCAATATATATAATTGTATATAAACTTTGATAGATTTTTGTCATCACAATTCCTTTATTCTACTCCCTACAGACTCCTTTCAGATCCAATATACATATAAGGCCATTAATCCATACAGTTAATGTCAGCATACAACGATGCCAATGTTTGTCATCTCAGGAAAACATCCGTCAGAAATCCTCCGTAATTACATTTCGTTACTTAGCTAAAACCAATTGCATTTATGTGTTACTCTTGGTTCAGGTGATCCATTTCATTATGATAAGACTCTAAAGGGAAAATCATAGCATATATCTATGGTATTTCATCAAGGGAATTCATTTTTTCTACATCTTATGAGTTTGAGAAAATATCCAATTGTGTAAATATTCTTAAAATGGCTATAAAATATTTCAAAAAGCTGAATAAATATAACCGCAAACCTTAATTATCCTCAAGCTTTGTTTTTTTCTGGATGATAAACATCAAAATACCTTTTTTATAGATGAACTTTTAGAGTAGGATTGGGAAAACAAGTAATCAAACTATATGTCATGAGACAGGAGAATGTCATGCATTACAATATAAAAAGCTTCATTATAGCTTGTTTAATCCTCAATCAGATGATTTTACTATGTTTCTCAAATTGATTCTGGCTAAAAACAAACAAAATTCATTCGATTTAAATGTATGCGACATTTCAGTCTGTTTTGTATAAGTTCAAAGTCATTATCAAACGGAAAACATTTTAGGGATAAAATCATTCCTTTCCAATCAGTAAAATATTTAAGTACAAATTATTATGGCTGAATTAAAAGAGAATGAAGCAAGACTATTAGGTTTTGATCTCATTTTCTTCTTTAAAAGTTCAAGCTCTAGGTTTACTGCATGAAAGAATCGAAGACTATTTATTTCTGATTAAATACAAAGCTTTAAGATATTGAAGCAATTCAAAGCTACCAACTTACAAGTTCTTCGACCATCGATCAATAGATAGTTTGCTGTAATTTCAATAATATCAAAAATACAAAATTAGTGATTATAGTGGTATGTCATAGCACCAGTATGACAATTTAATAAACAGCCAGGGACTTCCTCAGAAATCAATTATCTATTTTCTATAGATTACATTATAGGTGACAATCTTCCTCAATAATAAGTCTGTGACCAGAGTGTGACTATTTATCATTGCTGACAGAATATATTACACTAGTCTGCTTAGATATTGTCATACTTATAACTTATCATTGTTACAATCTAATGCAAGTATTATTGATAAATGTCTGAATCTATTGAACAGGAAGCTCATTGTAAGGATTTGAAATTACAGAATGTATGCTGTTGTTATGTGGAAAAACTGTTGTCAAACAATTTCTCTCTAGCCAATATAAAATCGAGATTAACAGGGAAATGGGAACAAGGGAATTAAGCCAAAACCCACTCCACCTTGTACTTGTAAAAATAAAGTCTCATGTTCACCCTGCTTTCATGATAAGCAAGTGGAATTGTGGATATTTCTTTTGGCATAACAGTTTATTTTGGAGTCCTCTTGGCCGTTCATGTCTAAACTAAGTTGATTTCTTTGAAAAATCAGAGACAAATATATGAATTTACTACATCTTAAAGTGCTGGGAGGAAATTACAAGATAAATACAATATATGTACATAGTGTTTGAAATATTAACATTGTACAAATAAATTTTATATTTTTTGGACAATGCACATATATTGCATATAGTTGCAGAATATAACTGTGTCCAGGATATAGTACTGTGTAAAATAAAAACAGTCGTATTATTCACTTATTCAACTCTTCTATGACTACGTGCTGCAGTTCCATGCAGTACTAACCATTACCCTTTTTGTTACATAATGCTAGATATCATGCTGTGCTGTGACAGAACTAAAAACAAGGTCTTTGATCAATTTCATAAATTAGTTTGATTTTTTAGAAAGTTGAAGATAAAAATCTAAACTTTAATTTGATTTGGAGAAGAGTGAAACTCTTGGCATCTAGATATTTCTTAACTGATAAAATCTAAGTATTGCACTATCAATGAAAGATGCCAGTTCTATTATCCTCAAACATTGAATGTATATAAAACATTTTAACTAAACTAAAGATTCCTAGATTTTCTAGGCATTGTGACCTAGTCCTTAGACCTGCTAACCAAAGAATCATTGTTCTTTTCATGGAGATCATTCAAGTTTGGTTTAGATATTGTATGGATTGTCAGCAAGACAGCATTCAGGTCTTTTTATGAGCAGTCAGACTATTTCACATCTCAGCCTAAAATTTCAACATTTTTTTTTCTCACTGAAACGGTAAAGAGCGTACAATAAATAAGTCTATGACTTACTGTGAGCTGTCAGTTTGTCTGTAGGATTCATCACTGATATCAGCCCTTTTTTCCATCTGACCATATACTGAAAAAAATTTAAAAAATTGAGGTTATGGAAATGTCATACAACAACAACCATATACTGAAAAAAGAGGAATCAGTTTTTAATGAAACTTCATTCATCTGTATTTTAAATAGGCAATAGAATATTTATAATATTTTCAAATAAACAAAACGATATAATCTCTGGGTGCGTTTTTTTTTTTTGTCTGCTTTAAAGACCCATTGGTGGCCATGGGTTGTTTTCTGCTCTTTTGTTTGGTCATCACGGTCTCTTTGTCTTTGAAACATTCCCTGTTACAATTTTTTTTCTCTCAAGTTTTCCCAGGTCCTAAAGTCATGCAAGCTTACACGAAATACTTATTGCTAACTAAATACTTATATCATGAGATCTAAAGTGCACCTTATAAAAAAAATTAGAAAACACTGAGTGGATTGATATTACATTTTTATTTTATCACAAAAAAACCTGCATCTTTGTGAACTAAATGAGGCACTATATAATGTTGTACTTGAGTATGACTAGTATGTCTTTCAACAGGCTGTTATTTACAGAAGACTTCTTAAAACAAATCAAAGATATGCTTATCAACACCAGGTTAAGTCATTCAACCTTTCCAAGGGACATAACTCTTGATGTTATTTGTAGACTCAGTAAGATGCTAACAACAAAATAACTGTCTTCAAACAATGTTCACACATTTGTGAGAGAAGCTATTCAGAGACATAATTATGTTTGCTAATGAGTTCTTTATATGCATCTGATTATGTCTCACATATCTCTTATATTGATCGACTCCCAAAAAATCTTAACCCTGTAATAGTTATGTCAAGCAGCGAAGCTTTTTGAACTAACAAAAAGCTTCGCTGCTTGACATATGTCTTGTTTAATAATGAATGATTATGTAGGCCTCATTACACAAGTATTTAGATATGTTTGTAGAAATCTGATCAAAGTTTATCTGTATGCAGTTCTTAATTATCTTGTGTCAGATTCGAAGTCTGATTTGGTTAACAGATTGAAAAGTTGAAAAAAGGCATAATTCAAAATGGTGAAGCACATGCAATGTGTAAGTAGATTTAATACGATACTGTCTATTAACCATGTTAACCAAAACCCTAGAAATGATTACAGAAAGTAACTTAAATCTTCAACAATGATTTTTTCGACACTATTCTTGGATTCTATTAGGAGAATGCAATTTATATTTCAACAGAACCACGATGTATGAATCAATAAGAAATTAAATGCAATTATCTTATGTCTTTTCTTTGGTAAGCCTTGTGATTTACGAACATAAAATTATCCCTTCCATATTGCTACTGAAATCTATGGTCTTATAAAGAAGAAAACACAAACAGATTGATTGATAGCATGTAATACAATAGGACATGAATGGCAACCAAATTTGGCAAGCTTTTGCAATTTTATTCGTAAATCTAATGAGAAAAGTAAACTAATCGGATCCCTTTATCAGGGAGACTTCATTATTCAACCATTTAGAGGTGTATTCAAGTCATAAAATTACAACACTGTGAGTCAGCCTATTGATTCTTAAGACGTTTGATTGTTTGGAAATGGCTTTCTGTTTTTTCTTGACATTCAAACACTTTGTACAAGAATTATAAGGTTTAAAATCTAATTATCAGCTCAATAACTGAAAGTGATGTAAGAGCTCAGAGAGAATTAAAAAAATTATATTGAGGCTATGAAAGAGAAGACTATTAGTCTTATGATTAACCAAAAAAAAAAAAAAACTACATTTAAACATTATAATTATATTTAATCGACTAATCAAGTACACCAAATTACAAAATAAATTAAAAAATAAGTGACCCTATTTACATTTTGTGGAAAAAATTAAAAGAAAAAAAATATTTGTGAATCACTATTTATATAAATTCATAAACCAAATACTATTGGAAAATTTGAAAACGATAGTTGCTTCTTTCCATCCAGCGGGCAATATATTCAAAGCAAATTCAAGAGAACAGAGATATAAGTTTAACTCAGGTCAGAAATGAAAAGTATAGATAAGAATCTTAATTCAACAACAGAAGTTCAAACCGCAGAGTTAAAAAAACATGAAAATATAACTTTCTCTAGTTTTAGAATATTGAACTCAAAACTCAACCTGAAACACACAAGAAATTTTTAATTTGAGAAAAATGCTGAGACTGACAAGCCTATAATAAAATGGGGAATCTTTTGATAATAGTTATCACAAAATATTACATCACTAAACAGAGATGGCAATTATAACTTTGTGGCCACCCATGGAACACTTTATCAGTATTCATGTGGTCTATGGCACCTTGTCACATCCAATAAATTCTCTAAGCTTGTTATCAACTCCAAAATTATCAGCTTTGTCAAAATAAAATTGCCAAGTATTCTGCATAATAATCAAGAATAATTACATCTTTTAAGTTCTTCATAGGCTTTTAATGAAATTAACCAGTAAATATGAGTTATCTGTGGGAGACTTACAAAATGTTTTGCATCTATAATTTTATAGCTTTCATACCCAAACATTTACACAGATTCTCCAGATAATGCATCACACTGCACTCTCCAATATTGGAGGTCTGTTTTATCTCAGGCAAATCATGCCATAAAAGGAAACATTTATGACTTTTTTTATATTGACAATGAATTTAAATTTCACATGAAAAGTACTAGACACTTAACTGTAGGAAAAAGTCATTAACTCAAAAGGATTTTCAAGATTGCTTCCAAATGATAAAGTTCTGAACTTTGATGTTTTAGATATCTTATAAGAGTTGCCTCCCCTATACCACTGTCAAAATCTGAATATTTTGTCTATCAAAATCATTGATTTGTATAAAATGTTTCAAGAAAATTGGAGATTCAGTTTGTATCAAAAACAAGAATCATGGTGTATATCACAACATATACTGCATATTTATATCAAAAGCATGACAATGAATTAATCAGAATGCTTTCATGTAAATTTATTTATATTTCACTGTTAACCTATAAACCCTATTATCCAGACAAAAATGCAGACAATTGTAAGATCTTTTTTACTCTGGCATAACATATTAAGATTGTTGTTTTGATCAAGTACATCTTCTGAATGTAATTATAGTTTTCATTAAATAGGATCATCCTGGTGACCACAAAATGCCAAGATTTGCATATATCAACAATGGCCAGTGCAAATAAACAATTGAGAACTATTTATTGTTTCTGTATTGCCGTATATATTTACATTCTTGCATTTCTCAACTAAACAGTTGTTCTCATTACAACCAAATGGCAAATATTAAATTCTAAATTGTACTATACATATGATAATCCACTTGAGATAGTTTTAAAAATTCTTAAACTTTAAAATGCAAAGTTAAATGATCATCCATTTTTTTTTTAATATTAATATCAAGAGTTAGATAAATATTGTAGTAAATGAGGTAAAATAGTAGGACCAATTTCTCAAATGATTCAATGGATATTATGTAGATTGCCGATGTTCTGAATGGAGGTGACAGGCAACAAAATAACCTGCAGCCTGCAATCCACAAATTATTAATACATTGAAAATTGCCATACTTTGGTCAGAATGGCAGAATATGCTGGATATTTGAGACTATATATTCTACATAGGGAATTCCCTGTGTAAAGTCAGGAGTATGGCAGTTGTTTTCCATTTGTTTGGTCTGTTTGAGGTTTTTATTTTTGCCCTTTGATGGAGGACTAGCAGTTATTTTCCATTTGTTTGGTTTGTTTGAGGTTTTTATTTTTGCCCTTTGATGGAGGACTAGCAGTTATTTTCCATTTGTTTGGTTTGTTTGAGGTTTTTATTTTTGCCCTTTGATGGAGGACTAGCAGTTATTTTCCATTTGTTTGGTTTGTTTGAGGTTTTTATTTTTGCCCTTTGATGGGGGACTATCAGTTGTTTTCCATTTGTTTGGTTTGTTTGAGGTTTTTATTTTTGCCCTTTGATGGAGGACTAGCAGTTATTTTCCATTTGTTTGGTTTGTTTGAGGTTTTTATTTTTGCCCTTTGATGGAGGACTAGCAGTTATTTTCCATTTGTTTGGTTTGTTTGAGGTTTTTATTTTTGCCCTTTGATGGAGGACTAGCAGTTATTTTCCATTTGTTTGGTTTGTTTGAGGTTTTTATTTTTGCCCTTTGATGGAGGACTAGCAGTTATTTTCCATTTGTTTGGTTTGTTTGGGGTTTTTATTTTTGCCCTTTGATGGAGGACTAGCAGCTATTTTCCATTTGTTTGGTTTGTTTGAGGTTTTTATTTTTGCCCTTTGATGGAGGACTAGCAGTTATTTTCCATTTGTTTGGTTTGTTTGAGGTTTTTATTTTTGCCCTTTGATGGAGGACTAGCAGTTATTTTCCATTTGTTTGGTTTGTTTGAGGTTTTTATTTTTGCCCTTTGATGGAGGACTAGCAGCTATTTTCCATTTGTTTGGTTTGTTTGAGGTTTTTATTTTTGCCCTTTGATGGAGGACTATCAGTTGTTTTCCATTTGTTTGGTTTGTTTGAGGTTTTTATTTTTGCCCTTTGATGGAGGACTAGCAGTTATTTTCCATTTGTTTGGTTTGTTTGAGGTTTTTATTTTTGCCCTTTGATGGAGGACTATCAGTTGTTTTCCATTTGTTTGGTTTGTTTGAGGTTTTTATTTTTGCCCTTTGATGGGGGACTATCCGTTTTGAGTATCCTTGGAGTTTGGTGTTTTTAATGTTTTACCATTTAGAATTGTCTGCAGTGACAGCAGTGTGCAGTGGTTTACCATTAAAGCCCCATTAAAGGGGTATTTGGCAGGATAGACCTTGCTTTCTTTTTGAAGTATGTGGACTTTTATCAAATCAAACTAAAAACACATATTAAAATGACTCACTCTTTACTTGCTTCTAAACAACCTTTTCTGACCTTTAACACTTCATTATAAATGCTGCATTAATGTCTCTGAATTGTGAAGAAAATGCAAAGATATATTTTTTGTTTGAATGTCAAACGACAAAGAATGTTTAAATCAACCTGACAGCCACTATTTTTTTTTTACAGTCCTTGTATAAACTCATTTTTTTTTTCAAAACTAAATTAATTAAATTAGGGTATCAATTTTCAGTAACAACTGTCTGAAATATCATAACATTGAAATCATTTTGATATTTTACACAAAAAAATGTAATGGTAACACCCTGATTTTATCTCTTCCCTATCAGAAAAATTAAGTAAAAAAATCAACAAATGTCAAGATAGTTTGGCCATGTTGAGAACCTAAGCTGATAAAAAAAGTATTTATTTTATGTTCATTAAGAAAAAAATATTGTTTTGAGTATCTACTGATAGGTCATAATCTGGTAGCCTATGTTTTGATGTAATTCAACCTCTCTTTTACCACTTCCACATCAGGAACATCACTCCAAATCTGATCTATCTTTAATAACGTGCAAATGAATCTAAAAAACTCTACTTTATCTAGACTTTTGGCAACTATAGTTTCACTTGGTTAGCAAATTATGTACTTTAGATTTATGGGATTTGCTAGTTAATTTTTATTGCAACTTTTTAATTTGCTTTTTACTTTTTCATTAAAACTGGTATGAAAGAGTACTGCCTTAAAACAATTTTTCCATCATTCATTGGCTACACTGTTGTTATACCTATTTTTTTTAGGTTTAAAGATAACATAAAGACTAAAATAATAGAAGATGCTAAATTTGAAATAGACATTCTGTCATGCATACGATAGGAACTGTCATGCATACGATAGGAAAAAAGTTGACATCTATTATGATTGGAATGGATGTAACAAATAAAAAAAAAAGAAAGTTTATGCATGTTCATTTGTACTGCCAAAATTTTCTGTTCTTAATTCTAAACAGATCAGTTCTCAATACACCAATTGATGAATGTGTAACGATCAACAAAAATATGTGTTTTGCATTTCGACACATAAAAGCAAGATATCTAAAATCAAGATAAAGAATTAAAGTACTATTTTTTTTTAAATAAGCTTTGACTGGAATATTTTGTAATGTTTTTCGATACAAAAAATATAGGGTTTCTTCCCTTTAAAATTTTATCTTTTAAAAATATCAAATCAAAGTGCAAAATGTCACAAAATCTTCAGTTTTCTTAATAAATGTCAGGATAGCCTTTCAAACATGTCTCCAATCGCCTTTTTCATTTTGATAAACAAAGTGCTGAAAATTACAGGGTATCTCTAAATGAAATGCAATTATATGTCTGACTGTTGGTCTTGTTCTAAAGGATAAATTAAAGTAAAATGATATCAAAATACAGATTTGCATTTCTTAAGGATACCATCTGACACTGTATTTCCAATATCTCTATTCAAATATTTTTCTCATCTAAATGTTTGGGGAATGGAATCTAATTTCTTTTTATTCAGTTTTTTTTTTTCATTTAGAAAAATATTTTTTTCGTGAATAGTGTAAAATACCTTAGTTTTCCAGTGGGATCTAAACATCACAAGGCATTTTAAATGGGTTCAAAGTATCTATTATAATTTAGTGTCATTATATGTCATGCTCAAAGTTAGACCCCACTAAATTAAAAAAAAAAACAAGAAAAAACTATTTTCAAACGTTTGCAATTTAATTTACAGCTATAATAAAGTTGCACCAATTGGCTTTTAATACAATGTCATTTTTTAAGGAACTTGTAAATAGTCCAGTCAAACTAAGATTTAACCTCAAACTAATTGCAACAGAAAATGTTTTAGTTCTAATCTATAGCATTATGCCTTTAATATACACAGAAATAAGTCCCATAAAATCTAACTTGATAAAAACTCACAATCAGCATTTTTAATTTCCTATGGAAATTAACATTTGAAGGGGAGATAACTCCGCAAAAATGAGTCTTTTTTTTGGTCAGTTTTTGATTGATTTTCTTGAAATTTATGTAAAGTATGATACTTTGATGGGGTTATAAGTTGGAATTTGACAAAACTATTTTATCTTCGGCTCATGAAATGTTCAAAACCGAAGTGTTATGGGTAGTTTCATCTTTTTGTGCATTTTTCATTAAAGAAATTGCAAATTTGAAGCTTTGAGACCATTTTGAAAAAAATAATGTCAAAATTTGGTATTGTTTATATATGCATATTATATTTTTTCAGCATCTTACTTGTCTAAAGAAACTTTAAACCACAAAAAGAAGAATACATGCTTAATTATTTTTCAATGATTAAATTTGAGATTCTTTACCTTGACATGTTGAAAAATTAAAAAAATGGTCAACTAATGAATTACAAAATCTAGATTATAGCTTGATAAAAGATATGAAAACACCTCTAGAGTTGTTTGTTATACTCTAAAGACCTCTAAAATATCAAGAATAAATACATTCTGATGAACAGAAGCGGTAAAGTTATAATTTTGTATCAATTTTTATTGATATTTCTTTCTTTTTTGCAAGAGTTATCTCCCTTTTCAATGCAAATCTCCATAGGAATTTTAAATGGTGATTTTTTTAGTCTTCCTCAAGTAATATTTTACGGGACTTTTTTCTGGGGTATAATGCTTAAGATTATAACTTAAAAATCTTCTGGTGCAATTACTTCCAGGTTAGGGTTAAATTTAGACTAGATTGACTGGACTAAAATAGCATTTAGACAAACATGTAAGCACATAAAAAATGACTACCAAGGTCGTTGATTTTCTCCAGGAACTCTGGCTTCCTCCACCAATATAAAATGGCTGTAGTGAAATAGCCTAAATTTTTATTGTTGTCAATATTTGTGCTGCAACCTTCAGTCCCTTACATCTAATTTGAATCTCATTTGGTCTCCGTGACCAATAGTTGCTTACATCTAGTCATTTGGTCTCATGTGGATGTAGTTATCTCACTGGCAATTATGTACTACAACTCTTTATTCTGATATTGCTGTCTCATTGACAATACCACATCTCTTTTTTCATTACCAGTTATTCAACCAAAGAAAACATGTATATTTGAGAATGTAGAGCATCCATTGCATCTGGCATCTTGGTGGTATAAATATGTGAGAATATTGTAAACAAATTTTACACTAAAATCAATGAAATGATCAGGATCTATTGATCCATCAAAATTCCTACACATACAGATCTGTTGAAAACATCATTTTTAATCATCATCAACAAATCTCATGGGTGTCATTATCAAACTTTAACAATATATACTTATATATGGCATGTGTGCCCAGAAGCTTGCACAATCTAATTTGTATTTTTCCTATATCTATCACAACCTTAAAAAATCTCACTAACTTTACTCTTGTGACTGGTTTTTTTCTAGAGCATTTCATCAATGTTCAATTAAAAATTCTAAACAATACATCAAGCATCTCTGTTTACATGTTATATGTTATTGTAGTTATGTAAGGTCAATTGTACTTCACTTGACCCTTTTCATGGACATTTCCTAGCATTATTTAACTAGAGGCTCTTAAGAGCCTGTATCGCTCACCTGACTCTACCTGGGTTTTTGAAATCATATAAAAAAAGAAAAAAATTGGCTACAAAGTAACAACACTTGGCCAGCACTTCATTAAGAAAGGAACATTTATGCTATGTTTGGTTTCATTCAACTTAGTGGTTCTCTAAAATATGAAATTTGTATGTATTTCCCATAGGGTCCTATGTTAAACTTAACTCCCCGCTGGCGGCCATCTTGGATGATGGATCAGCTACAAAGTAACAACACTTGGTCAGCATCTCATCAGGAACATTATGCTATGTTTGGTTTCATTCCATTCAGTGGTTCTCTAAAAGAAGAAATTTGTATGTATTTCCCATAGGGTCCTATGTTAAACTAAGTCCCCCCCACTGGCAGCCATCTTGGATGATGGATCGGCTACAAAGTAACAACACTTGGTCAGCATCTCATAAGGAAATTCATGCTATGTTTGAATTCATTCCATTCAGTGGTTCTCTAGAAGAAGTCATTTGTATGCGTTTCCCATAGGGTCCTATGTTAAACTAAGTCCCCCTATCGGCTACAAAGTAACAACTCTTGGTCAACACCTCATAAGGAAGATTCATGCCATGTTTGGTTTCATTCCATTCAGTGGTTCTCTAAATGAAGTCATTTGAATGCATTTCCCATAGGGTCCTATGTTAAACTAAGTCCCCGGCTGGCGGCCATCTTGGATGATGGATCGGCTACAAAGTAACAACACTTGGTCAACACCTCATAAGAAACATTAATGCCATGTTTGGTTTCATTCTATTCAGTGGTTCTCTAGAAGAAGTCATTTGTATGCATTTCTTATAGGGTCCTATGTTAAACTAAGTCCCCTGCTGGCGGCCATCTTGGATGATGGATCGGCTAAAAAGTAACAACATTTGGTCAGCACCTCATAAAGAACATTCATGCCATGTTTAGTTTCATTCCATTCAGTGGTTCTCTAAAAGAAGTTCAAAGTGTAAAAAGTTAACAACAACAACGACGACGGACGACGGACACCAAGTGATGAGAAAAGGTCACTTGGACCTTCGGGCCAGGTGAGCTAAAAAATATTTGGATATGACAAAAATGCAACTATTATGCTTAGTTAAAGTTTTTTGTATAAATGTTCCTTCAATTTTCAGCAGTGTTGAACATAGTTGAATATGTAAAGGTGAAAAACTCCTTTGATTCAGAATTTCTTTATGCTAAGAGAAATTTGACTTAAGTCTAAGCAATGGGATGTTTGGCTTAAGTCTATGCTAGGAATTGTTTGATTTAAGTCTAAGCAAGGGAATGTTTGACTTAAGTCTATGCAAGGGAATGTTTGACTTAAGTCTGTGCTAGGAGTTATTTGACTTAAGTCTAAGCAAGGGGATGTTTGACTTAAGTCTAAGCAAGGGGATGTTTGACTTAAGTCTAAGCAAGGGAATGTTTGACTTAAAGTCTATGCTAGGAGTTGTTTGACTTAAGTCTAAGCAATGGGATGTTTGGCTTAAGTCTATGCTAGGAATTGTTTGACTTAAGTCTAAGCAAGGGAATGTTTGACTTAAGTCTATGCAAGGGAATGTTTGACTTAAGTCTGTGCTAGGAGTTGTTTGACTTAAGTCTAAGCAAGGGGATGTTTGACTTAAGTCTAAGCAAGGGAATGTTTGACTTAAAGTCTATGCTAGGAGTTGTTTGACTTAAGTCTAAGCAAGGGGGTGTTTCACTTAAGTATATGCTAGGAGATATTTGATTTAAGTCTCAGCAAGGGAATGTTTGACTTAACTCTGTGCTAGGAGTTGTTTGACTTAATTCTGCTAGGAGTTGTTTGACTTAAGTCCATGCTAGGATGGTTTGACTTAAGTCTGCTAGGAGTTGTTTGACTTAAGTCTATGCTAGGAGACATTTGAGGTAAGTCTATGATAGGAGACATTTGACTGAAGTCTATGCTAGGAGACATTTGAGGTAAGTCTATGACTTAAGTCTATGGTAGGAGATATTTGACCAAAGACTATGGTAAGAGACACTTGACTAAAGTATATGCTAGATGACATTAGACTTATGCCTATGCTAGGAGGCACTTGACTTAAGTCTAAGCTAGGAGACACTTGAGGTAAGTCTATGCTAGAACATTTGACCAAAGACTATGGTTGGAGACACTTTACTTAAAATCTATATATGCTAGGAAATGTTTGACTTGTCTATGCTAGGAAACGTTTGACTCAAGTCTTTGCTGGAAATGTTTGACTCAATTCTTAGGAAATGTTTGACTCAAGTCTATGCTAGGAAATGTTTGACTCAAGTCTATGCTAAGAAATATTTGACTTAGTCTATGTTAGGAAATGTTTGACTTAGTCTATGCTAGAAAATGTTTGACTCAAGTCTATGCTAGGAAATGTTTGACTTAGTCTATGGTAGGAAATGTTTGACCTGTCTATGCTAGGAAACATTTGACTCAAGTCTATGCTAGGAAATGTTTGACTCAAGTCTATGGTCGGAAATGTTTGACTCAAGTCTATGGTAGGAAATTTTTGACTCAAGTCTATGGTAGGAAATGTGTGACTTAGTCTATGCAAAGAGATGTTTGACTTAGTATTTGACAAGAGATATTTGACTTAGTCTATGCCAAGAGATTTTCGACTTGAGTCTATGGAAGCTACATTTGACTTAAATCTGTGCTAGGAGATGTTTGATTTAAGTCTATGCAAAGACACATCATTATGTCTTGCTGCAATAGTCTCTACTCGGAGAAGGCCACCTGTTTGCCACTACCAAGACTTTGAAAAAGTACATGATTGAGATTTATCATGTCAAATCCAGGTGAGGTAAAAAAAAAGATGCTTTATAATATGATCTTTCCTGAAAATCTGAACTCACTGAAGAAATATTTTATCCTTCAATCAATGAAATCAAGTACTTAGATATTTTTTTCAATGATTAGAAAAAAATTAAACATCAATCTAATGTTGATATTACAGGAAACGAGCACTTGCAAATCAACGATCTAATCAAAAATAAAACTTTATTTATATTACAAAGAACTGCATAGTCTTGAGCAATTTGTTAAAGGACTAATATTTATAGAAAGTTATCTCAGCAACTGTCACATAAGTCTTACTAAATCTCCATCTACAAAAGACTTCAAATAAATAAAGTTTGAAATGCATCATAAACAAGCATTTAACAAGATTCAGTTTATCAGAAAGAATTTATAAGTAAAATATTTGCATGTTTTTAGTTCCAAATTAAAGAAAGATTTGTGAGAGGTTGACTGATCTTGTCCAAATATTTGACAGAATAAAATGGTATGGCGGCACCACAAAGCATCATAAATCAGTCTATGTAGATAACAATAATATACCTTTCTACAAAAAACGACAGTTTACTTTTTTTTTCTTTTTTTTCTTTAGAATACAAGAATTTTCGTCTTGAAATAGATCAACAACTGAGCACACCTAGTTCAAAAGATTTAACTACATCAAAAACAAATCTATTACATAACTTATCAATCCTATAATGTATTTTCACTTACAGAACATTCACATGTAATCAACTGTTTCTCTTAATATTTACACCTAAGAGAATGAAGCTTACTTTCAGTCCAGTAAAAAAAGAGCAAATTATTAGAGTGTTAGCCATTTACCCCTCCTTGAGTTCTTATATAACCAGGCTGAGCTTAAATTGATTAAGAATGCCATCTTCAACATATATTAGTCAGTAATTTATTGATTGATTGATGATAATTTTTTCATGTTTAGACAGCAATTTTAAATGCATGTCCAAAAATTCTAAAACATCCAAAACACCCTCCTGGAGTTCTTATATAACCAGGCTGAGTTCAAATTGAGTAAGAATGCCATCTTCAACATATATTAGTCAAATTTATTGATTGATTGATGGTAATTTTTCATGCATAGACAGCAGTTTTAAATGCTTGTCCAAAAATTCTAAAATCTTGATATATTGAACAAAAATTGGGCAATTATTTTGGAGCAATTGCCTTTGATTGAAAGGTAAGGCAAGTTGTGAACTAGAGGTTGAAAATTAAGCCGTTTAGTGTGACTTGCTTTGTTGAGATTAAACTTAAAAGTCAAAATGTGCAATTTGCTTTTGACTGATAGGTAAGGAATGGTAGAGAATTAAGTCATTTACCATGACTTTACTGTAACTTAGTTTTATTATGCTATTTGGAATTTAGCTGTGACTGGCCTATAATTGCTTCCCTCTTTCTATTATAGTGCTTATAATGTAACCCAATTACAGTTCCTATCATAAATCAATTATTTCAACTGATATGAAAATTTGGCAAACTTTTTAAGAGGGCAACAGACACTGACTGTCATTATCATTAGTACATATGAAAGAACAAAGCAAACTACTATTTTCATCAGATTTGAATTTATCCTTAACAAATATCTTCTACCTTAATGAATAAAAAGCTTTCTTCAAACACATACTACCAGTAAGTGATCTAGATCCTTTAGCTTTAATAGATTTAGAGTAATGAATGAAGTATCAGTTCAGAGCTTGTTCCTTACATAGGACAATCTAATAATTCTACAGCTTGCTGACAATAACTATGCATTACTTCATCATTCAAACTTATAGTCTATTGTATATTGCATTTCAATACTTGAGGTCACAAATAAAAAGAGGAGAAAAAATCAGCTCAACAGAAACACAATGGGAAAAGATAACCAAAAACAGAGGTAATTGTACAGACAGACTTCAATGAAAGACAAGATTCCACATCAGCATGTAGCAACTGGTGATTTTAGTGACATAAATTCAGTTTTAGAACATGTCAGCATAGCTCTCAAAATTTTTTCAACTTCAACATTAAAATGATTAACGTCTAAGAGCAGATGTTTATCGCTGTTCAATATAATTTATATCAGTATTAAAAGATCGAATTAAAAAACTTAACACACTGTCTTAGGTCCCAACTGACTTTACAAGCTTTGGATTCCATCTACACAATGATTTCTTGAAAGTTATTATTATAAAACCATTCTGTTAAATTAGGATAACAAACACCTTAAAAGTATCGATCAGTCTTAATTACAAGTGTGTATCATGCTTAAAATCTATGGAACAGAAACATATTGTAAGGGAAGCAACTCCAATCAGGCTGTATTTTTTGTAAACAAATTATTCACTGCATACTATTTGACTGAAATGGGCACCATCATTTTAATACATAATTTAAAGTTTATAGTTTGTCTGAATGAAACTGAATTTATGATTAGAATGGATTAGTTTGAAACAATGGTCTTGTCTTTTTTTGACTATGTGTTTTGTTCTGTTCAGACTGAGTCAGAAATTCCTTTGAATCAGATTGTTTGGGTCAAATTGAGTTTATGATTAAATAGTTGTGATGTGCTAATGATAAGGAAAATGACATTTCCAATAGATAATATCTTTATTGACACATATTTAACTCAATAAATGTCAATAAATACTAAATTTAATAACTCAAACTTATTTCTATCAATTCATGAATTGGGTACAGTAACCTAAAAAATAATTGGTATCATTTATAAGGAAGCATGAATTTCATTACAGGTAAAATTTCCAATAAAAATATTTCAATAAAAAACTGAATTGTACACAAAATACTTTTTTTTTAGTTTTAAATTTATTTACTTTCAAACAAATTTCAAGTTTAATAAAAGAAATTAATCATCTGTAAATCAAATTTCACATTGTGTGTAAGTTTACATTTAAAATGACACATGTTCAATAAATAATCCAGCTTCCTTTCATTATTAAGTGAAAACACATGCCTCACTTAGTAAAATCAACATAAATAATAGTGAATGTTTAAGAAAAAATATTGACTTAATAGAAAGCCAGGAAGTTCTTAATGGCGTAGCTTGTGTGTCAGTTACATTTACTATCAAAAACATTTCTGACGTCTCAGTACTGAATCAATTAATACTATGAAACCAATAGAGGGAGTAAATTTACATAAAGTACTAAATGGAATGCTATTTTTATTTATTTATCTATTAGAATTTGACAAGGACTAATGGGAAACTAATGTGTATATAAATATTTGTTTTATACTTTTATTAGGTTAGAGTTATCTCCCATTGCACAGTAAACAGTCACTTAGCCAGTACAAATGGAAGTTTTTAACGAACTCAAATCAAATCAAATCATTTTATTGGTGTAAAATCCAAATATTGGATTGTTACCAAGACAAACATGACAATCATTACAAACATATAATATCTAAATTTAAACAACATTCATATTCTTATAAGACTATATATTTAAATGTTTTGGAGGAGGTGATACCTTTGCGAACTTGACTGGCTATACAGCCCTTGCACGGTCGGTCCAAACTTAGCCAGTAAACAATGCATAGCTTAGCTGGTTGAGCTATGAAAATGATTGGCCTTAATATATTTACTATCTGACAGTGAAGAGGTTGGTTGATCTTCTAGTTTGAGCTGAGAAAGATTGACTGTAATGTAGGTACTATTTGTATATGTTTGATATGAAGGGACATATTTCCTTTTTTTTGCTTGATTGTTTGAATTACATAAGATAAGACACCTTTTCATATTTCTTATTTTAGGAGCAGAGGCATGCTGAAGTGTCAGGGTGTTTTGTTATGTTCAGTATTCATATCAAAATATGTTGAGCAGGTATCTCAATTGAAGACTACGTGAAATAGCAAGAACAACAGATGAAAACTCAAAGCTCAACATGTGAATTTTTAAAAAATATTTTTATTAAAAATCCCACCAAAAAGGCACCATAATATAAATAGTGCAAGAAATGTGAATATATTGCTATGCAGGTTTTGAAAATATTACAGCTGTATACTTAAACTACAATTATTTATCACAAAATCTAATAAATTTTAATGACGATATCATGATGTAGTTCTGATAGCAATTTTCCCCAAAAAACATTTAAAAAGCCCACATTAAGATATACAAGGAGTGTTTGTAGAAGTTTGTATTATATGCCTCACACTCAAACTGAAATAAAGCCAGATGATATGCAATGAGAAAGCTCGACCCTGTCAGACAGTTTAATAAGTAAGATGTTAATACACCTGTCAAACTGTGTTTAAGAGCCTCTTCACATTCTCTATTAACACATGTCTTCACAGCTGATCTAAAACATTTTATTACCTTATCCCTTTTCTAACTATAATTTTGGCATAAATAGTCCATAAAATTATGCAGAATACAAACTAAATTGATAACTAAAATGTAATTACTTTGTATATTATATCATTTTGAAAATGTTAAAAATTATGATTTTTCATTTGAGTAATGTGTATGTTAGATAGCTGTAACAAATATTTTCTGCCTGAACCTTTTATCTACATCAATAGACCAATTACACATATGCTGTACTATATACAGCTAATTACAGTCCAACCTTCAAATACACAGTACCATTTTCTATCACTTTCATGTCTAAATTAGTATAATTTAAGGCCAATATTTCGTCTCATAATGCTGAAGATTTCTTGGTATAATGTTTGAGTAATCGTAATCAAAGATGCTCCAATTTGTAGTGTTAATGTAACCTTTGATATAACATGTGAAGTTAATTTGATCAGTGTAAAGTAGGTTGATGAATGTCACTCATGGTATAGCCTTTATGATTAACATGATAAATGTTTGAAATCAGTTCAGAGAAACCATACTTTCCAGTTCTGATATACCATGATAAAATAATTTGAAATATTTCATGCAAGTGTTGTCTCCCTTTAAAAAGGAGCGAAAGATACCAGAGGGACATTCAAACTCATAAATCACAAATAAACAGACGAGGCCATGAAGAAAAAGACAAACAAACAAACAATAGAACACGACACACAATATAGAAAACTAAAGACTAAGCAACATGAACCAAACCTAAATGGGGGTGATTTAGAAAGTCTTAACTTCGCATAGTTCTGATAATTTTGAGTGTTTTAAGCACACTAAAAATCTTATAATAAAATAAGATTAGTCACTAAAATCTCAAATGAATATCATACCTGCCAACTTTTCAAAATGACCATGGGAGTTTTGCACGCAACATAACTCTTATAGTCCTAAAATACATTCAAAGGGGCCTTCAAATGTATATTAATGTTGTTTTTTGGCTTCTTCATACTTTTAAAAGCCTATAGCAATTGTAAAATTAACTGTTTGGTTTAAAATTTAAGACAAAATTGCTCGTACTAAATTGCCATTTGGGAGCTCTAATGGGGGAAATCCCCTGCAAATAGTGACAGTTGGCAGGTATGGAATATATTTTGGCTCTGACCTTTCTAAATTTGCTTGCAACGATGACGCCATGCGGGATGAAACAATTACACTGAACGTTTTTACTTTAGTATAACACAATAACTTTGTTTTTTGCCATAAACTGGATGTATCATTGATTGATTTTTTAACACCACGTTTAACCCTCTTGGCTTTTTCATGATTGTCAGTTTTTATTGGTGGAGGTATTACCCATATGTAAAGCAAAATTATATCCGGATGAAATTTGATCCGGAGGAAAAAATGTCACAGTAGTTGTTGTTATTTTTTTATCCGGAGGAAAATATTTCCCTGCCGTGAAATTCTATCTGGGTAGTTAACTTATTGAATAGTTATTAGAAAAAACTTATCCTTAAAAATACTATGAAATAATAATAGTGTATTTGAAATAAAGCGAAATTTAAAAAAAAAATGTATTATAATGGGAAATAATTTCACAAATTATCCTTGAAAAAAAATATATACCGGTACATACTATCCGCATAACACAGATAGATTTTCACTCCTCTGGAAAAAATCAACCTGTGAAATACCATGCCTGGAAAAAAATAATCGGGACAAATTATCCTCAGGATAAAATATCACAGAGGAAGAAATAAACCGTTACACATGCACCCAAAATCACTAAACTTGGGCAGGAAAACTGGCAATCCTACACAATCAAGATAGGAGTCAAACCAATCTTGTCATGAGCAGGATTCAATTGCATGACTAAAGAGTAAAATTTCTAGTAATCATTTAAGATAAACAAAATAAATAACACAGCCAACTGGATGGTAAGCAGCCAATGATGAAAATTCTTCAGACAGCATATATGTAAGATTACAGTATATTTTGAGAGACATAAAATGTTGAAAGTACAATGGTAAGAGGTACATTCACATTATTGTTATACCGATTTATAACCACGCCTGTCTTAATGTGTGTTGCATCTGGTACACAAAAAAACAAACTTACCAGAATTTATGTTATGAAGAAATAAGTCACCCAAATTAATAAACAGTACATTGAAACTATGATCTATGAGTAAGTACTATATCAAACTGTCTAAAGGTGTCAATGGAAGTAGACATTTAGGTCCTGACATGTGGTACTAGGGATGCTTATCTTACAATACATATGGTTCTTATAAAAATAAAAAAACTCAGTGTCTCCTCATAGAGTGTATTGGATAACTTTATCTCACTTCTGATCATTCCTCATGTCACCATTGATTATTATCAACCATATTACTTTGATCTGATGAAAAGCATGAACATATCTCTGACCTTATGTAACCTTTATTATATGCATGCTGCTACTGTGAAATTGCAACTTCTCATAAAATTCACATCTTATCAGGTTAATGGATTTTTTTATTCTATGGTAACTGTCATCCATT
This sequence comes from Mytilus galloprovincialis, assembly GCF_965363235.1. Classification (NCBI taxonomy): domain Eukaryota; kingdom Metazoa; phylum Mollusca; class Bivalvia; order Mytilida; family Mytilidae; genus Mytilus; species Mytilus galloprovincialis. Next base: position 19,089,779 of record NC_134838.1, on the reverse strand, counting down.
GCAGACAGGAGTCAAATACATTATCAGCACAATAGTATCTTTAAGTTACGTATATGAAATGGATTAGCCGATAAAACCCAAAACATGTATTTTATTCTTTGTATATAATGCACTTTGTCAAAAAAAAATCTGTGCACAACTTTTTTATTTATTTGACAACTATCTGTGGATTCATTTATTTTCGGGGGTACCAATTTTCGTGGATTCAGGAACTTGCATGTTCGTGGATATTTTAATTTCGTAGTTTTGATGAAGTCTACATACATACAAGTCTACAGAATGTTTTGCCATTCATTGAACATTAGATTTTGTGGTTTACCTGTAACCACGAAATCTTTGAAAATTGGTATCCAAAGAAAATTTATGAATATACAGTATTAAATGTTGAAATATTTATGCACAACATATTTCTTTTGATTGATTGATTGATTGTTGGTTTTTAATGTCACTTTAAACTCTATTGGCTATATTGTTGTGGTCAGTATTTACTGATGGAGGTAGCTAGAGTGCCCAGAGTGCCCAGAGTGCCAAGAGAGAACAATATTTCTTTTGCAGAAGGTACTATTAGGTTGTAATGGTTTTTTTACCATTCAGATGATTTCATTTGTTAAGTTAAGATTCTTCATTCAGACTTCTTGATAATTACAGGACTGTTTTTATTTCACTTTTAAAATGTGTATGATGTTCCTCTGTTGGAGAAAACATAGGGAACATTTCTGGAAACTTGTCTGTAAATTAAAAATAAATTTCTCACAGAACCAACAGATGCATGGTTCGTGAATCAAAATCACATTTATATTTTGATCTACATTAAGTAACAACTGCAAAATTTTTATCTTTCCGGATGTTCAAACTTTGATTAAGTTTATCAATTTGGTTATTTTTCCATTACAATATTCATATAAAATACAAAAAAAAAAATAGGTTAGTTGCACTTTTATATTCGTTTTGATCTTTTTATAAATTTTTCCGTGATTTTCTACTTACGATGGAAACATGTGTTTGGTATGATCTTTAGTACAACAGTTGGACAAGTCATTAACCTATTGATATATTACTACTTTTACATTCTGTCAAAATCTGCTAATCTCTTTGATAATTTCTTATACAAATGTGAATTAAAAAAGAACATTAGGCAGCAGCTTGAAAAATACATATAAGTGAAACTTACAAAATTTATCATTTTTTTTTCTATTTTCTTCATTAAAAGTGTTGACGCTTTGTATAAAAATCAATTTAACGAGATCAATATTGTATCTACTATAAAGCAGCTGTAACATTAAACTCAATCTTTAATATCATAAACATCTATAAAATAATTACTTGATCACAAATCAATCTGATTTGGTAAATTTTACAAAAAAAAATACTTAATAATCTGTTAATTTGAAAATCTCATTGAGAAACTCTTATAAAAGTACTTAAAGGATCTAAAGGTGAAAGTGATATCTTACCTAATCCATTAACCATTTTATACTATTACTTGCTATCAGAATGGTGGATTCAATATCCTTATTCTGTTACACAAAAGTAAAACTATATAGTACATAGCTAAGTTACATGCATACCTTAAAATAGAAATGCTCATATTTCTGTCTTAATGGTAAAAAATATTTTTTTTAAAGATTTTTTGCATGATAATAAAATGCATTAAATTAAGATATGTTTGCACAGGCGAATAATACATAAATTACTATTAGTCACTGCAATTTCTGCAATGAGTTGTTAAAAAAACAAAAGGCACAGACTACCTGCTCAGATATCAGTATGTGATAAAAATCTTTTCTATTATTTGTAAAAGAATTAGTTCTCATTGGAAAAGAAAGATAACTCTCCTTATCTCTGATATAGATTGATCAGTTCCCAATAAAATTATTTAATGCAACCCTGTACCTTTGTGCATATCCTATTATCCAGATTATACTAAGAGAAAAGAAAACCTAAGTTGTATTAATACAGGAAATCGCAAATATACTACCCCTGTATAAAACAAGAAATTTGTGCTTGAAGCATCAACTTTCAGACTTGGCAGGGTCACCAGTAAATAGCCAACTTGGACCTTTCTATGAAACCCTAAAGACAAGTGGAATATGTGAAATATGTGTCAGTTCTTAAATTTGCCACACCTTTAGTTAAAATGAAGCTACAACTGAAAGTGCATATTTTTTGGTGAAATCAGAAGTAGGAGATTCAAATAAATGTTTCTGAGAGATTTTAAATCTTTGACATCATTTTCAAACTTTAACATTTTATAACTATGTTAATAAGCTTTCAGAAATCTCAAAATTATGTGGAATCGTTCCTGTAATTAATTTCACAATATTAACTAACAGTGAGTTTTTGCTGACAATCTGATGTTATACAATGAAAGGCAACTTCTCATAAACAACTGATTACAGACACAGAAAGGATTTAAATAAGCCAGCCGTCTTTTGAAATCAATTTAATCCTGAACAGCCAAACAATGCAGTTTTCAAAAACTATTTTCAATACTCCATTCACTCCCAATCTTAGACATAAAACATTAACAATTCATGTGAAAACTAACGCATGATAATTTAATTTATAACATAAAAGTGACCCGCACTTCCGTGACTCACGTAAGCTACATATATTAGTTGATCCTTAAGGATTTGTGATGCTTGGAAACAAAGGAACAGAATAGTTCAGTGCACTAATCCTAACATCAATATCTCTCTACTGTATAACATTTGTTTTGTCAATACTAAATGATAAATTTTAATCAAATGCAATAACACAGTGATTATTTAAGACCAAGTACTTGTGAAGTTCTTTGTAGTTGATTAAAATGTATGCTTCAGTCAATTTTATAAACCAATATTTGTGACTAACCATCAGTTTTACTAAGATCACAGATGACAGGCTCTAGAAACGCTGCCAACTCTCCATCAACAAATATCATGAACGAAAATGTTTTCTTCAAAGCAATTTGCACTAAGATGAAAATCAATATTTGATTCACTTAAAAATCTAAAATTTTTAGTTATTGCAGTCAATTCACAGCTCCTAAAGTATACAAATACAATCTACACTTAACTCAATAAAGTAATTTGTAGAGAAAGTCAGAACCAATTGAATTGTATACAACACAGATTAGGTTTGATTTTACTGACTGGAAATTCAAGTTGAGATGAATCAACATTAATGGAGATTTTAATTACTGCTAATCCTAAGCAAACTGTGAACAGAGCAGTGAAACAGACAGTTTCATATAGAAAAGAGGAAATTGTGCAGTAAAATAATTACAATAGGGCTGATTCAAGGCCAAAGATGGTTACAGAACCATACCACTGACGAACAATATTGTTCAAAGAGGGCAAGAAAAGTAAGACTATCGTAATGATTTAAGGTAACAGAACCGTACCACTGACATTCAGTATTGTGTTCGGGGGAAAGAAAAATAAGACTATCGCAATGATTTAAGGTTACAGATATCAGAACTCAAATTGTTTGTTTGGTAAAAAGAAAATAATACTCAAATGCTGATTTCAGGTCATATGGGCTTACAGTTATAGTATTACTTTATTGTCAGAGGATAACAATGTTAGTTATGCTAATCTTCCCTCGGGCTTCATTACAAAAAAGTACCAGTTTTAGCTAAGGCTATTAGGTCTGACTCAACCTCATATATTTAACAAAGTTAATGCACTTTTTTAGTATCTGAAGTTTCAAAAGGAGTAATATACCAACAGCACTGATTGAAAGCCAACAACCTTTAAAATAGTAATGACATAGTCAATACCATTCAACTGTTTAAAGGACAGCAACAAAATAGTGCTTATTCAAAGTCAACAACAACAAAATTAGTGATGTTGACAAAGGTAATGCCATAAAAATAGCTAACAGAAATAACACACTAATCGTGATTCCAAAAAATACTTTTAAGATTAAAGTAGCAATAATCAGTTGGGAAAAAATATTAAAATTTGCCCTTATAGATTTTACCATCCCCTTTTTATTGCTTTCTTGCAATATCAAGCTTACTGTTTGTGTCATATATGTGCATATGTATGTAATCAGAATCTTCCATAGATTTTATATCCAGTATATAAAATGGTAAAATATAATTTCTTTTGGGTGTATCCATGGCAACAATCTGCATTTATTTGTCATAAAATATTGCAAAAAGGGGGGAAAGAATGTCACATATTTCCCCAAAATTTGGCTAAAAGTAGAATTTCAATCGCTTGAAGTAATACCTTTTCTGAAACTGTGTACATATATCATTCAGCAAATCCAATGAAAATCATATGTCTTTCGTCTCATTTTTTTGCAAAATTGCGTCAAAAACTTCGTGTAGAAAAAAAGTGTTTGCAAACATTACATTAATTTCTAGAGCGATAGCCGGTCTAGCTATGAAAATACGGATTGTCAAACAGAAAATAGCCTATAAAACATGTAAAAAATAATCTTGATGCTCTTATAAACCATCTTTGAAGGCTAAATTAGCATTTAGCTGTCTAAAAATGAATTTTATTACACAATAACTTTCCTATTTGAAAAATCCACCGGGGCCAAAATGCGAAACTAAACTCCTCACTGTGTGTTGCTACCTAAGATGAAGAGCATTGGAGCTGATACAGTCAGGAGACTCTTTTTTTGTAAAGCAGATTTGCTTGTTTCGGAATTCGATCTTATTTATTCATGGTCTATGTAATTTATCAACATGCAATGATTTTTTGTCGAGCCTTCGACTTTAGTCGAAAAAGCGAGACTAAGCGATCCTACATTCCGTCGTCGTCGGCGTCGTCGGCGGCGTCAACAAATATTCACTCTGTGGTTAAAGTTTTTGAAATTTTAATAACTTTCTTAAACTATACTGGATTTCTACCAAACTTTGACAGAAGCTTGTTTATGATCATAAGATAGTATCCAGAAGTAAATTTTGTAAAAATAAAATTCCATTTTTTCCGTATTTTACTATAAATGGACTTAGTTTTTTCTGCGGGGAAACAAAACATTCACTCTGTGGTTAAAGTTTTTAGAATTTTAATAACTTTCTCAAACTATCCTGGGTTTGTACCAAACTTGGACAGAAGCTTGTTTATGATCATAAGATAATATCCAGAAGTAAATTTTGTAAAAATAAAATTCCATTTTTTCCGTATTTTACTTATAAATGGACTTAGTTTTTTCTGCGGGGAAACATTACATTCACTCTGTGGTTAAAGTTTTTAGAATTTTAATAACTTTCTTTAACTATCCTGGGTTTGTACCAAACTTGGACAGAAGCTTGTTTATGATCATAAGATAGTATCCAGAAGAAAATTTTGTAAAAATAAAATTCAATTTTTTCCGTATTTTACTTATAAATGGACTTAGTTTTTTCTGCAGGGAACCATTACATTCACTCTGTGGTTAAAGTTTTTAAAATTTAAATAACTTTCTCAAACTATCCTGGGTTTGTACCAAACTTGGACAGAAGCTTGTTTATGATCATAAGATAATATCCAGAAGTAAATTTTGTAAAAATAAAATTCCATTTTTTCCGTATTTTACTTATAAATGGACTTAGTTTTTTCTGCGGGGAAACATTACATTCACTCTGTGGTTAAAGTTTTTAGAATTTTAATAACTTTCTTTAACTATCCTGGGTTTGTACCAAACTTGGACAGAAGCTTGTTTATGATCATAAGATAGTATCCAGAAGAAAATTTTGTAAAAATAAAATTCAATTTTTTCCGTATTTTACTTATAAATGGACTTAGTTTTTTCTGCAGGGAACCATTACATTCACTCTGTGGTTAAAGTTTTTAAAATTTAAATAACTTTCTTAAACTATCCTGGGTTTGTACCAAACTTGGAAATAACCTTATTTATGATCATAAGATTGTATCCAGAAGTAAAGTTTGTAAAAAGATTACTCTGTTTTTTTCTGTAATTTACTTTCAAATGGACTTAGATTTTCTTACAATCATAAAATAGTAACTAGAGGAATATTTTTATTGATTTTTTTCCTCATTGTTGTTGAGCCTGTGATTTACAGCAAAAATAGGCGAGACACTGGGTTCCGCGGAACCCTTACAAATTTTTTCAAGTAAATATTGTTAAAACTAGAATAAAGAAAACTGCTTACAGTTTGATGATGCCATCCATTTACACAGAAAACAAAAGATCCGAGAAATCGCAGTGATCACAATATGGTAGTTTAATTCAAAAGACACCAAAAAGTCCTTTGATAAAAAACTGTTTTGTCTGATATACAAAAAGACACATTAGAAAAGAGTAACACCACTGACATTATAAGATTAAGACATCATCACCTCTGCTAATAGATATAACAGTTGTAATTTGTTTGGATTAAAAGGATTGTTGTTGTGACAGTATCCTAACCATAACATACAAACTACAGATCTCTATTATGAAAAATAATCAAGCAAGTATAATAACGTTTCTCATTCATAATATTTAAGTATTAATGCCAAGTTCTACTGTGTATATCAATACAGACATATAACAAGACTCATGTATAATATTCTTATTGGAACAAATAGAATGTATCCCCAAGCCAACATAAACAATACAGAAATTAACCGCAGGTTAAAGCAAATTAATTCATTGCAAAAAAACATATCCATAATACCTTCCACGAATACTTTCTGCCTTCTGTAATATTGTGCTCATTATATCAATCAGAGATACACATAAAGTCTATTGCTATCTTTTCTATGGGAAGGGTTTAAGGTTCTCTCCAGATATACTGGCTCTTCCACCAATGGCCACCATCATATATACAAAGATACACTGGCTCTTCCACCAATGACTTATGGCCACCATCATATATACCAAGATACACTGGCTCTTCCACCAATGACTTATGGCCACCATCATATATATGTTACAGTGAATTTGTATAATCAGGGATTATGCAGAATCCCTGATTTTTCAGGGATTATCTAGAATCACTAAAAACATTAGTGATTATATAGATTCCCTGAAAATGACCAGTAATTATAGATAATCACTGATAATTTTAATTAGTATTCTACAAATTCCCTAATATGATATCAGGGATTATCAATAATTAAAAGCTTCAAAGATGATATCTCAAACCAATTACACTAGTGGTTCCAGCAAGGATTTGTATAGTCTTACTATACAAATCATTGGTTCCTGGAAAGGGAGATCCCAAAAAACTAATGGTCAATATAAAAGTTTAATATTAAAATATTATACATAACATTAACATTTATCAAAACAGCTGTAAGCATAAAAATAGTTTTAATGACAATTTCATTTAAAATTATTTCATATTCTTAACCTAAAAACAATTGCTAAAACAATACAATAAAAAGAATAATCATTATGCAATTTAATATTTTCATACTGACTTCATCAACCTGCCCGTGTGGGCTCGCTTGATATTATTATTACTAATAAAGTCAATATCAAAAAGGGCTCGCTTGATATTATTACTGATAAAGTCAGTATTAACAAGAATGTGTCCTCAGTACACGAATGCCCCACTCGCACTATCATTTTCTATGTTCAGTAGACCGTGAAATTGGGGTAAAATCTCTAATTTGGCATTAAAATTAGAAAGATCATATCATAGGGAACATGTGTACCAAGTTTGAAGTCGATTGGACTTCAACTTCATCAAAAACTACCTCGACCAAAAACTTTAACCTGAAGCGGGACAGACGGACGAACGGACGAACGGACGAACGAACAGACGGACGAACGGACGCACAGACCAGAAAACATAATGCCCCTCTACTATCGTAGGTGGGGCATAAAAACAAAACATCAATTATTCCATATATATTTTGCTTATCATTTAATTATATTGTGCTCATCATTTGATTATTTTGTGTATAACATTTCAATATTTTTGTGTCTTTCATATTAATAAATTATGCCTAACGTTTTACAATATTAAGGTTATTATTATGATATATTAAGGTTAACTTTTAAGATATTTCAATATGTTATATATTTTAGTATCATTTCAGTTATTCTGTATAATCCCTGACGTTTTTTCTAGTGATTATACATAATCCCTGAAAGTTTTAGTGATTATATATAATCCCTAAACTAACCAATGATTATACATAATCCCTGAAAATTTTAGGGATTCTACATAATCCCTGATTAAACAAATTCACTGTAACATATACAAAGATACACTGGCTCTTCCACCAATGACTTATGGCCACCATCATATATATACCAAGATACAGCTGGCTCTTCCACCAATAACTTATGGTCACCATCATATATATACCAAGATACAGCTGGCTCTTCCACCAATAACTTATGGTCACCATCATATATATACCAAGATACAGCTGGCTCTTCCACCAATAACTTATGGTCACCATCATATATATACCAAGATACAGCTGGCTCTTCCACCAATGACTTATGGCCACCATCATATATACCAAGATACACTGGCTCTTCCACCAATAACTTATGGTCACCATCATATATACCAAGATACACTGGCTCTTCCACCAATAACTTATGGTCACCATCATATATACCAAGATACAGCTGGCTCTTCCACCAATAACTTATGGTCACCATCATATATATACCAAGATACAGCTGGCTCTTCCACCAATAACTTATGGTCACCATCATATATATACCAAGATACAGCTGGCTCTTCCACCAATAACTAATGGTCACCATCATATATACCAAGATACAGCTGGCTCTTCCACCAATGACTAATGGCCACCATCATATATACCAAGAGCACTGAAAATGGCCTTAGTCACCAACAATCAACCAATCTATTGCTATCACATTAAAATGATCTTAGTCAATAAAGGCAATAAATAAGAAATTCTTAACATAGAAAATATCAAATAAAATTTAAGCTATTTTGAGAAGCAGAAATTGCATGACTTCCAACATTAGAGGAACATTAGCATTCAATGTTGTTTCTTTGTTGTTTGTTTTTAAGTTTGTATTTGTAATTGCAGTGAATCAAGCACTCAAAGAATATTTTGAGGCCATTACATTCTTTTAATTGATGCATTAAAATCTTTGAAAGGGGGAAATGCAGAAAAAAGTAATTTAAAAGTATGAATACATTAAAAAAAGCCACAAAAAACCCAACACCACATTTGTTTATCACCTATTCCAGTTAGTTTTCTTAGACAAGCCTACGTATCAACCTGGAAAAGTAAACCATCACAAATATTTGTTTTCAGGATCCAGTGATAAAGCAACACTGAACTGTTATGGTGCCAGCACTAAGTGTTAATTATTGGTGATACCTATAAAAATAGCTTTGACGGTACTGGTGAACCATGATTTAAATGTTCAAGGAATTACAAATATTTTATTTCAGGTTGTATACAGACTTTGGCAAAGCAACAAAATCACATTTCCAGGAAATGACAAGTTTTCAACAATCCACGAAAATGGTACCCACGAAAATAATTAAATCCACATTATAAATGTATAATTATAACTTATTATAAGAACAGTAGGATAACTCTTCTTTTTGCAACATCTTGATAAATGAATTAAATAAAATATGAAAGCTTTAACCAATGTATCTCAAACCTTGACAATTCTTAGTTCAAACAATAACATAAATCATTTAAGCTACTATAACATCAATAAGATTCAAGCTCAGCCACACAACAGTAAAAGAAATGTAGAAAACAAGCTGGCATCTTATACATGACTTGCTATGTTTGTTGTCAACATCAGAAGGAATACTACTACTACAAATTATGTAATGTTTACTAGTTAATAATTCATAATAACTGATAATGATTAACTTGGTTCTTAATTCTATTAAGAACAGGTTCTTCATGCAAGAAATAAAGCTGCATAATGGTGCAAAGGTATTACTGAATAACTGTAATAGTAATACACAAAAGTCAACATTCATCCTGGTAGGATAAGTTTGGGATTAAAATAGATATTGGGAATTTCCTAGTATGTTTCAAAATCATTAGTTTTCAAATTTATTGTAATATTGTTACCTAATAACTTATAAACCTTTCATGTATTAAACAGAAATGCTGTGGTCCGGAAGGGTAAGCAGATCCTGCTCCATATGTGGCAACCCATCATGTTGTTCATGTTAGACACTGCATGTACATACTGTACAAGTTTCGTGGGTAGTTCATGTAGTGTAATACTGTTCTCAGTAAGATATTATATGATAATGTAAGTATGATAACCCATGTTCCCTCCTTTTGTAAAAACAGCTAATTCATAGATGTTCACAAATTTTTGCCGAGATAGTAAAAACCTGATAATTTTAATTACAAATCTGCAATAAAATTGGCAGGCAGTTCATTTTACATCTTTCATAAAAATTGATCAAATTTTCTTTTCGGTAAAATTTAACATTCAATTAAAATGATTACATAACTACAGCAGTTATTCACAGCTGGTAAAATCTTTTGAAGTTTCAAGAAGAAACTTAATTGACAATTTTCACAACAGCATGTACATATTGACATAAGCTAAGAAATATGAATGTAACTATTTAGGTGGAAGTAATTCTTATTAATGTGGCATAAAGCTATTTCTGATAAGTATGGTAATACTTTAGAACTTAGCTGCCAATGCTGATGATGTTAGTAGCTTTTTGTAAGATACAGAACTCCTACAAGTTCATTTTTTATAAAAAAATAACTTATCAAACTTGGAATAAGCTGATAGCACTAAACAGTCTGTTGTTTTTAGCATAAAAATCTTCCTAGGAGTTAGGAGTGGAATTTTCGTAGTCAAAAGCCCATAATATCCGCAAAAGAAAGCACAGAAAAACCAAACATAATATTGATTTGTAACAACATCATAGTTACAGACTCACATACTAAAAATCAGCTCAATATGTGAAGGTGTTTAGGAAAAAGGTCTGTCATAACTAATTGTTGCAGAATGAGGGATAAGGCCTAAGAGTAACACTATATTGCCATGACAGCAGGGCCATAAAAAAAGAGGGACAAGGGCTAAGAGTAACACTATATGGCCATGACAGCAGGGCCATAAAAAAAGAGGGACAAGGCCTAAGAGTAACACTATATGGCCATGACAGCAGGGCCATAAAAAAGAGGGACAAGGGCTAAGAGTAACACTATATGGCCATGACAGCAGGGCCATAAAAAAAACCTTAAAGAAAACTACCAAAATCATCTACAAAGAACTTCATGAATGAGTTAATGGATTGTTTCTCAATGAAGACCTTATAAGTAAATCTTGTAAATTCTGTTACCATGAAAGGTCAAGAAGGTACAACATATCAAGGAACTATTGCATATGCAACCTATCTCCAACACTGCTAGCAGGTCTGGGACATTTACAAAAGTGTATATCCTAATAGGAGCTTTAAGCATAAACATCAACTCCAATCTATGAATAAAAAAAAAATCAAAATAGGCATGTTAGTGTAATGAATAAATAAACCATAGAAAAACTGATGAAGTCATATTGCAACGAAACACAATCATCCACGACCCCATGTTGGCATGACAAAATTAAAAGATAATAAAGAAAGAAAATCCTAATTCAGATGTTTAGATGCCTGAGAAGACTGTTTTATGTTGTAGACAAAAAGAAAACTCTAAATTAATTTGTATTTATTGTATAATTGTTATAATATCAATGATATGGCTGCTTTAAACTGTCTCTCTTATGTAATCAATTAAAGCTTTATATCAATGTACAAAATTAATTCACTTGCCCACCCATGGAGAATTTGTAATACTGCTTTAAATAAAAAGAATAGGGTTTTGTTCAAATAGAGGAGTTTTATTTGTACAAAAGATAGTTGCTCTGTCTTTTTGATTTTATATCATAATATGATACTTTTAATTTGCAAAACACATGTTCCTACTGAGCTTGATCCTGCAATCATAAAATTAATTTTCTATTTAATACAACTTCTATCTTTTCACCGAGATTTAATACCAGTGGCAAAAAAAAGATTAGTTTGTTTGTCTTTCCGGCGCCTAGTAATGGTAAAAGTTCCATATAAAGCCCTAATATTTGACTTATGTTATGCAATCACTTTATTGTCTTATAAGCCATTTATCTACATGCAAACAGACAGTTTATTCCTACTATTTTAATACCGTAATCAACTTTCCAAAAATTCAGTTAATATTTTCAATTTAATCTTCTGATTTACTTCTGCAAATATTACATCGTCAGGTCTTGGTAACAAAATTTAAAAACTTGAGCAATCACGAAGCCCACTAAAACGTTGGTTCAGGTTGCTTCTGCTGGTAATGTAATGCTCAAATGTTAGGAATTTAATTCGAGATATTTTACACCAATTTAAAAGATTGGTGATCCTCCCTACATAGGAGGGAGTTGCAGTTTAGATAAACTGGTAAGCAGCTACTGCAGGCCTTCAAATATCTATTTGTTGGTATGAAGCATTTTATCTTCTTTTTGTAATATAAAATAGTAATTGACCAACATTTACCATTTTCTAAATTGTAAAAAAGAACTTTGAAGAGATTTTGTAGCTATTAAAGTGTCATCTTTTTTCTTTTCTTTTAACCAGATGGCTAGATATTTTTTCAGAGTTTTATCTAATTTAAGTTTTATTTGTTTTACTCTTAATCTATAAGAGAACAATTTGTCTTGAAATCTCAGCTGCATTTACGTAATTTTCTTAAAAACAAGTTCTGTTGCATCAAACTACAGTCTAAACATTGAACACTGAGCATGTTATCATTTGTTTTGTGCTGTTTTATGGCAGTGCAAAGTTTTTTCCTTTCTCTTTATTTAGGTCTGAAAATTTATCTTTCAGTTAATGTTCACATAAATGTTTAAATAAATAATTCAATATCATAATTATAATTGCATAAAAGTTTGTGATGCTTAAACTGTCATCTTTTTCATTTGCCTACAAGATTTCATAGTTTAGAATTCATCTGGGGCTTTTGACTTCGCTCTCTATTTCTGTGCTATTTGATATAACATTATTTTGTTGATTCTTGATCTCTCATCTCGAGACAATGAGAAAATATGAGGCACACGAACCCTCTTGTATAAACCAATTGTATTTAATCATGTGTCAATGAGGTTTCATTAAGTACTGTGTGTGAGGTTTAGTTATTCATTATCTCTTGTTTAGAACTTCTTCAGACTTCAATCTTGAATTAAGAAGTTCATCCTCTCACTTAATTATAGTATAAAGAATAAGTTGTAATTGACTTCTTTTATATTACTTTATACATGTGTTTTAGATTTAAGTTTATTCAAATTGCTTATAAATTAAGGGGAAATAAACCAATTCCAAGTAGTTTCACAACAATGGTTTTTGATGAATAGCACATTTGTAATGTAAACCTATTTTCTGTATATTATAGTGTCTTTAAGCATCACATTTACTTAGCCTAAACTAACTGAGAATCTTAAGAGCAAAATTTAAACAAAAGACTACCACCACTTGAATTCCAGCATAGAAGTAGTGCTATATAGCAGATTTGGGGTGGATTGATTGATTGATTATTGAACTTTGATTAAAATTGAGAATGGAATCAGGAATTGTCAAAGAGACGACAACCCATCCAAATAGTAGAAAACTGTCATTAAAGGCCACCAATGTGTTAGCATCCAGTAGCAAACATTTCATGAATATTAAGAACGACAGTAGATCTCAGACTATCTATTATAGTCACCTAAATAAGTTTTTTAATTCACACATGTTCTAATTTGAATTTTTTAAGAGAACTTAAAAACTGATATAAAGTTATTATACTACAGAAATCGATGAATCATGGTGATATGTAACAAACACATATGGTAATAAGAACAGTAAAACAGAAGTGCTGCAATGAAATGCAAATCAAAAAGTCATAAAAATCTGCAGCCAAATATTTATCTAATACATGTCTAAGCAAAACTCTCCATTTTGCAAGTAAATTGAGTCATATAAAAATAAAAGCGCATAAATATTATACAATAATGTCTGTTTAATGTGATGGGAAAAGAGTCTGCAATAATTGATCTTCTTATACCATCACACATATAAGTATAAATCATAAGTTCTCTACACAATAAATCATAAAAAGTCTGATCCTCAAAAATATGCTATAATCATTAGAGGTAGTCAAAATAAGAAAATTATCCATTTGAAATCTCATTTATTGAAATGTTTTCCGTTTTTTGTTGTGTTACCTAAAATTCCTGCCATATTCTGAAGGGAGTATTGATAGACGCTGCAGTTGGCAGATCATTTGTGTCTGAACAGGCTCCCTGTCGGCCATCACAGTACCAAAACTACCGCAATCCATGCCAGTGCAAGCTACGCTTGACTTTGATACTAAAATCACCTGCTGCCTTTACAACTTTGTATAAAGTTGATAATTTAGATGCATTAAAATAGACCTATAGTGGCAATCACTCTATTATCATCTAACCATGAAATTTTGACAGGCTGATGCGAATTGCAGAATCGTTATCTCCCATTACAAACAAAACTCACAAGTTATTATTATCAGATAGTTATGTAGCAAATGTGCAACTTTACTTATATTTTATCAACAATCAAAAATATACATTGAAGCGAAATATTGGTTTTGTATGAAGATGTCTTTATCGAAATCATCATAAGATCCTTAAGGATCAAAAAGCTGAATATGAATCATAATCGTAGCTTCTGTCTGTTACTTATGGGTATACGTAAGAGATTTATCTTAAGAGATTTATGGGTTAGTCCAAAGTAATGGTCGATCAACTTGATAATTACAAGTGTATAGCATTAAGCAATTAGTTGTTGACTTATCCTATGCCTAGGGTTATAAATATAAACAAAGATACTATCTATATACACAAACAATAAAATCATACTACCCTAAGCCTGATGTAAAGCTAGAAAGTTCAGTAGTTAGTTAATCCATGGGATTCTGAATAAGGATTCCATTATCCTTCAGTTTAATTCTGTAAGCCCCTGGTTGATCTGTTAAAGTATTGTTTATTTATCCTGGCTAGGATTTAAATTCCAAAACAAAAACTAAAACAAACCAATTTGACTAGTTATTGACTGAGTTTAATACCAATATAATTAGAAGACAGAACTTAAGGGTCACATATAGGTAGCAATGACATTTTATCATGCAGTCAGTAAAATGTAAAATCACAAAACTACTCAACTCCGAGGAAAATTTTAAACGGAAAGTCTGGCCTAAATCAAATGGCAAAATCAAAAGCTCAAACACATCAAACAAATGGACATCAACTGTTATATTCCTACTTGGTACAGGCGTGTTCTTGTGTCGAAAATAGTTGTATTAAACTTGGTTTTATAGCTAGCTAAACCTCTCACTTGTATGACAGTGGTATAAAATTCCATAATAAAAAAAATCCTATTATTAAAATAGGTGATATACATGGGATTCAATATGACACAACTATAACTGTGCTTTCACATTGTAATGTTTTAGCAATAGAAGACTATATAAATATATTTGCCGGCAATTTCAAAAATAAGTTTCTGTAGAATTTTAACTTTTAACATTATCAAAAAGATACAACAATGACTACTAAACATAAAAAAAATACAAGGAAATAGGAAAAACACCCAAGACAACTTCATCTTTTAACAGACTTTGTTTTTCACATGATAAAAAAGTTATCAAGGCTCTTGTAGATTATAATCCCTATCTCTATAGAAATGACTTTCAGGCAAATCTCTTGAGAGAGATGCCATGATAAAAGTGAATATCATATTTTCAATTTCCTCAAAATTAAGTTGGTTGTGAATTAATCATAAAATTATAAAAATAATTAAAAAATATTCAACAAGTGAAGAATAACACATTAATTCAAGAATGCCTGTAGCGAATGAGATAATTATCAGTGAAGGTCATTAATAGTTTCTCCTTTTCTCTTTTCTCTATTCTCTCACTCTATTTATCCTTTCTCCTATCTCGATCACTCTTCTGTAATCTTCCATATAGTATTCTCTCTTCAGCAACGCCTCTTATTCCATGTCTACAACCTCAAATACGTATGAACATGAACAGCAGCTAAGACCCACAACTTGTGTAGGGAACTCAAATTATTTCAACTTTCCTATTCTTTATGTTATCTGTGAGTACAGCATTGGCATTGATATGATAAGGTAAAAGTCAAAGATAAAGAGGAGAATTCATCTGGAACAAAAAATGCCCATTAACAGTTCATTCTTGATAACAACATCATTAGACATCTAAACATTAAAGAGTAACTGTCATGTACTGGATTGGAATTTCTATAAAAGAAACTTCCTGTACCAGTTCAATTTCTGATTTATTTCTACACTGATTAACTTTCATTATCATTGATTTATTAAAACAATTATTCTATCATGCCCTGCCTTCATCAGACTATGCTTATTTTAACATGGGTAGGCAATGTACTTGTCAATTTCATAAAATGGAACAAATGTAATGCCATGTTAATTTTGAACTTTTGTAATAAGAAGCGGACCCATCATAGACATCTCAGGAATTTTGCACTTGGCTTTGATTCCAAAAGTATAGGATTATTTTCCTATAAAAAATTGTTATTAATTGCACTGTGTTTCTTCCCAACAACATAATAACACTTTTCACATAGCCTTTTCTTTGTGATCTTCACTAAAAATATATTTCAAAGCCTTTTGTATTATTAACCATGATATAATAATTGAAATTAGCCTCCAATACAAGTTTACATGTAGCATGTCTCTGTGTCATCCTTAATATTATAATTCAATAAAATATGTTTGTACTTACATCTCCAAACTAACATGCCCAATCTAGATTATAGCTCATCATCATCCAATAAAAAAATGGGAAAACAACAATACTAGAAATATGTTCCTTTACAATGAATTCAATTTTCTTTTTTCTAATTTTAATTTTTCTACAAAGGAAAACAAACCCACACATGCACTGACACCTTACCCATTGACCTAAAACACCAGAAAGTGTCAAATGGCAGATAGAAGTCTGCTGGACATTAAGATTTATACAATAAACTAGTGACCATACAAAAATAATATACCATTACTCACACCAAGACAAACCTGCTTTAAATATATTTCAATTTAAATTCTTCTCAATTACTATGTGTAATTCATTTACTTTGGCATGTTCAATTAGACAAGTTATTTATGGGAGTCAGACTGCGACCTGATACTGACCTTAAGAATGACCCAAGACGACCTTGTTAATAGATTGTGATATTTCTATTGAAAATATCTAGTGCATTTAAGTGGTCAACCCTGGTTCTCCATAAAATTACAGGTTTGACTGTGAAACTATTGTTTGCAATAATTAAATGGAAGATGAGTACATTTAATTTCTCCATGTCCTATTTGGTATCCATCATTCCTTACAAGTTTAATGATAAATCTATTGTTTGCTGTGATTAAATAGGAAATGAATAATGCTGTTATTGTATGTTCAAGTCATATCAATCATCCTTCAAAAGAAATAATATTGGTAAAGCTAACAATCTGTTTAAATAGAAATATTATAATTTAGTAATCTTTCTGTTTAATTAAACAACGATCTTATAATTGAATACTAGTGATATCAATATTTCTCGGATCAATGTCTTTGGAATAACAGTGTAGTTGTAACAAGGTTATGTGAATTCTGGATATTTGAAAGTGTAGAACAAACTTTAACATGAAATAACCAAGAAATCACTTCAGCAGTATAAGCATACTTTTCCAAATCAGATTTTAGAAAGCTGTCTAGATCTCAATTTATTTCCCAGGCTGGTTATTCTAGTGATTACAAAATCCATTTTAAGAACCAAATGACTTCATATTTCTAACATGATAATGGTTTCAAATTAAAATTTAAGGATAAATTGCTACAGAAATAAAACTAGATATCATTGAGATGGGAGCCATCTCTGTGGGCCCCGCTGTGAATAATGTGCATTAAAAAATTGTATCTTTACCATAGGACATGGGTTTGTCAACTGACCTTTGACCTATGAAGTTGTAAATAAATTATGACACACCCTTTGGTGTTGGTTTATAAACATGTCAAGTATAAACTTTGAAATGATAAAGGTTCTCAAGATATAGAGCGGACACGATCTTTACCATAGGACATGGGGTTGTCAACTGAAACCAAAGTTTTTGACCTTGACCTTTGACCTAGGAAGTTGCACATAAATTATGACACACCCTTTGGTGTTGGTTTATATACATGTCAAGTATAAACTTTGAAATGATAACGGTTCTCAAGATATAGAGCGGACACAATCTTTACCATAGGACATGGGGTTGTCAACTGAAACCAAAGTTTTTGACCTTGAACTTTGCCCTAGGCAGTCGTTCATAAATTATGACACACCCTCTGGTGTTGGTTCATATACATGTCAAGTATAAACTTTGAAATGATAACGGTTCTTAAGATATAGAGCGGACACAATCTTTACCATAGGACATGGGGTTGTCAACTGAAACCAAAGTTTTTGACCTTGAACTTTGCCCTAGGCAGTCGTTCATAAATTATGACACACCCTCTGGTGTTGGTTCATATACATGTCAAGTATAAACTTTGAAATCATAACGGTTCTCAAGATATAGAGCGGACACGATCTTCACCACAGGACACAGGGTTGTCAACTGAAACCAAAGTTTTTTGACCTTGACCTTTGACCTAGGAAGTTGTACATACATCATGACACGCCCTCTGGTGGTGGTTAATAAACATGTAAAGTATAAACTTTGAAATCATAACGGTTCTCAAGATATAGAGCGGACACGATCTTCACCACAGGACACAGGGTTGTCAACTGAAACCAAAGTTTTTTGACCTTGACCTTTGACCTAGGAAGTTGTACATACATCATGACACGCCCTCTGGTGGTGGTTAATAAACATGTAAAGTATAAAGTATGAAATCATAATGGTTCTCTAGATATGGAGCGGACACAAAGTGTTACGGACGGACGGACGGACGGACGGACAGACTGATCACTATAGGGGACCGCCTTTGGCGGGACCCTAATTAACATATTATTCATGGACTGTGAAAGAACTACTAGTACACTGTAAAAACAGCGTTTAGATTTGAAACGGATCTACAACATGTTTAGGTCTAACAGTGTTCTCCCCAGATATTTCATATAGCATCCTGATAAACAAAGAAATTTGAAATACCATCTTGTTTCTAAAAACTATAGCATCACATCCATAACACAATCTATAAGAAAATCAATTTAGATAGCATCACATTCAGAAATATAGCATCACATTACCATGATGCTAAAAGGCCCTAGGGAGAACACTGTCTAAACGTGTTTAGGAAAGCGTTTAGGATCTAAACGGATATTTATCTAAACACATAAAAACCTAAACGTGTTTAGAATTGAAATGTGTTGCAGGGGTATTATTAGTGAATGTTATCATTAAGCTAAACATTAAATTGCATCTAAACAATTCTGAAACACTTTCCTAAACACCTAAACACTTTATAATATTTCAGTACTGGTTTCACCTTTTTATCCGATGTCTCCTACATATTCCAACATTTTCTGTGACGCTATGATATCTTGGCAGTCTTGAAATTAAAATTATTTTCAAACTTCAGTCCCAAGTATGCGGTATGCGGAGCTTCTTTACTTCTTTACAAATCATAGCATCTTCCCCGACCTTCTCCAACTGAGTTTCCCTTTTTTGTGTTGTAAGATTATAAAATTACGTTCAATTATTTTGTTTATAAGTTTAGCAATTAATTGTTTATACCAGGGACATATAAAATAATCTTTTATAGTATTTATAAGGAAGATGTGAGTGAATATTCAGTCTCTAATTTCCAGAGTCGTTGTCCGAATATGATCTTATATTAATTAACGAACAGAGTTATCTATCGTGGTAATTTGATACGGACGCCTTCGGACCCGCGAAAGACAAACAACATTTAAATCAATGGATCCCATCTATCAAGCATATATATCTATTGACGATGCAACAGATACAGAACTTCATATTAGAATATTGACGGAATCAAAAGCAATCTTAACAGTTATTACAGCAGCGGAAGGTAAGCAGATCCAGATTTCGTAAAAAGGGGGAGGGGCAAAAAAACCATAATTTAACAGTCTAATCAAAGAAATATGTGCATTAAACTGTTAACCTATGCTAATTCAAGTTCACTATTGTGGTACGAATCATATAATATACATACATAATCAATCGGAGGGACCAAGCATAAAATAAGAATGAGCTAGTTCGGAAATTTAAAATGAGATTTAATAGTCTAAACTGTTACTGTACATAATATCATAAAATCAGAGTTTCAAGTAATTTAACTTTGCAAGGAATAAGATCCCAATGGCCCATAGTGCAACATCCTTTACACAAACAGTGACTATTATAGTTTCACTTCATTTGTCAAAGAGAAACAAAGAATATCAAAAGGACATTCAAACTTATTACTTGAAAATAAACTGACCATGGCTAAAAAGTTAAAACTGACCACGCCATGGCTAACAAGTTGAAACTAAACTGACGTTCTAACTCCAATGTCTAAAATAAAATGTCAAGTTGTTCTTTTTTATTTAAACCTTTACTAATTATTTGTATGTATGCAATTATAGGACTGTGACACTGTAGACTAGTAGTTGAAATGAAAAGACCAAGAATAATTCCATATCATAGATCAAAGTGAAGAACAGATCAGAAACAAAGCAACGAAGAAAGAAAAGGATGACTTAATTTCAAGAGCAGATGTAAGTAAAAATATAAAGTATACTATTAAGTTGCCAATAGAACTATAATATGATTGAAAAATGGAGGTTAAATCATTCTCTAATATTTATCCTGTTGAATATATAGGTAAAAAATGGGCAATTTAAAAAAATATATTCATAATATTGGGATAAAATAGGAAAAACAGGCTGTAGTTCTCAGAAATCAAGGATTTTGTTTTATAATATAAAAAAAACTTGCATGCTTGTTTTATATAGTGTTCCCTTTGATTAGTTTGTCTTTTGATGTGTAATTTTCGAGCAGGGATTGAACGTAAGACTTTGGCAATTGTAGCCCACAGCTTAAATTTTGTAGCCCACATATATAGTCCAAGACGAGAAAAGCTGAAATTTAAGTAGCCCACACCAAATTTTTGGGGGCCATTAGCAAGTGGGCCCCTGCAAATTCAAACCCAGATTTGTACAAGGTGTAAAGTATTGTCATTTTAACTACAATTTGTATTTTTCTTTTGTAAGAATCTTTTTCAAGAAGCTTGTTTAATGTATTTTAATAAACATGATCTAAGAATAAGTGACGGTTGCATACAAATCTACATGAAGGTTTCATTTTTTCATTTCAGGATACTAAAGTTCACCTGACAACCAAAAGGAACTGCACATTATCATTCAAAAGAAGATTGGTTTGCAATGAAAAATTCCTGTATGATAGGAGATGAACTGACAATTTCTGTTTTGTTGAGGATAAAAATCATCAAATTTTATAATTGTATTTTTTGTTTGCATTTAATGAGACTTAAAAATAAATTATTGAAATAATTTGAATAAATTGTATGTTATGTTTAAGACTAGATCAGAAAAAAGAAAAACAAAAGAACCAGACTCCAAGTTGTATAAAAAGGTGGAAGGTCCATCAAAAGGAGGAATGAATAAAAAAAAGTCATATTCCTGACTTGGTACAGGCTTTTCCTTTAAAATTAATGGAGTGTTAAACTTTGTCTAATTGTTTACAGACTTTTCAAAACTTGGTCTTATTGTTTACAGATTTTTCTTAACTTGGTCGTATTGATTACAAACTTTTCTTTGTAATTAGGAAGAATAAAATGTGTAAACCTATTATTGTTTATATTATTATTATCATTACTGAAGTTTTCCAGCTTTAATATACTATATAGACAAGTCAAATAAGCTTATTATGGTACAAATCATTGCAAGAACATTAAAGCAGAAATGTACACGTTTATTGTATATTCTACAATACAGTGTTGACTATTCAACCTGTAGTGCTGTACCACAAGTAGTTCCTGTGAAATCATAGTACTAGTAGGCTCACCGTTGGAAGGTCTAAACACCATACATTTCTAAACATATAACATCTAAACACTTTTTGAAATCTAAACACTTGTTAAAATCTAAACATGTTTAGATGCTAAACGTGTTTCAAAACGTACACAGAAAAAGTGTTTAGATAAGTGTTTAGAATCTAAACACTGTTTTTACAGTGTATCTGAATACTTTTATATTTCAGCATTTTTTCAAGGTCAAAGCATTCTTTCAAGGTCATACCACACAGAACAGACAGTACAGTACAAGTCTTTCTGTATAATAGAAAAAAATCTTTTTCCAACTGATTCAAATCAAATATTCCAAACTGACACTTCACAGAAAATAAAAATTACATGATTCATATTATCACCCACACTTGAAGATAACAATCTGTATCCTTAGAAATTTCAAGAGCATCACCATATATTTGAAATATTTCAATTTTACAAAATGTGTGAGTGAACTTTCAAGTCATCCATAGATTTATAGACATAAAAATGAATAAATGAAATCATATAAAATTTCATTAGCACAATGAAGAGAATAATGTTCTCCTCAATTAAAGACAAATTTCGGAAGCGATTATAATCTATCTAGGCTTGTTATCAGAAATATCAGTCAAGCATTCTATACAAACCACAGCTTTCTTTCTTTTCATTCTTTCATTTTTTGTAAAACAAAAAAAAAGATAATTCGAGATTATGCATGTTGCTTGGTGAAAAGTTTTTGATAAAAAGGTGAGTTTTACATCTGAATGAAGTAAACAAAATTTTAACAAAAGCAGTCTGTTAGGTATCTTTCATATTTCGCTATTTGGCTAACTTTCTTAAGAGTATAGTAAGTAAAGTTGAGAAACTGTATATTAAAAAGAGGCTCTGATATTTTGACAAATATATCATTCAATGCCTTCTGATAAATAGATTTATAA
Source organism: Mytilus galloprovincialis (assembly GCF_965363235.1). Lineage (NCBI taxonomy): Eukaryota > Metazoa > Mollusca > Bivalvia > Mytilida > Mytilidae > Mytilus > Mytilus galloprovincialis. The sequence continues at coordinate 19,066,873 of NC_134838.1, read as the reverse complement.
CCAGAATCAATTAACCCAAATACAACAGATCCTCCCCCTAATCTAATTGACTGCTTTACGCTGCCTTTAAGTGCAAAAAGGCTATATCTTGGGAGAGCTTATTCAAATTTTTTATAATTTCCTCCCCCAATCAATCTCTCCTACCAGCTCATCACAGTACAGAACAATAAAAGGACCTATATTACTTGGTTAGAAATTTATTATCTAACAGACATAGACACAAAACACCAGATGATGCAATTCTTACTGTTTTATTTTTACAAAACCATTATAATAGGAATAAAATCAACATTATAGACCAGTTTTCACACTGTATTTACAAAGCCTATTGAGTTATGTGCTTTTTATAAACATATTCGATCATTAACACATTCATTTTAAACCGAATTTAAGTCTTCAATACTTTGACTTAGCATTATTTCGTCAGTAAATGAAAGTATATGCAGATTTCTACATCCAAATATTCGCAAAAAAATATTTTTAAGTTATTGTTTTCTAAGTTTTACCATGTTTCCATGCATTAAACAATTTTTTTAAGAAAAATTTGTTTAAGCAGTTGACATGTAAAAGCTGCTCATGTTAACGCATTAGGTTTCTCTGGGTAATAAAACAATGCTTCACGTCTCCATTAAACATTACTTTATAAACATTTCAGGAATTCCAGTAAACTTCTTCAGAATGTTTTACATGTTTATGAGCTTTATACTCCCTAAATTAGGATGAAGAATTTTCTGTTTCAATTTGCTCTCACAATGTGAGTAATTTGATTATTCTATCTAAAGCATAACTACGTACAAAACTATTTGTTCCTATTTTTCCCATGCAAGCAATGATGACTTTTTGACACAATTTAGAGATAATATGAATAAAGATGTACATTATCAAGAACAAACAAACTTACATATTCGTTTTTCGATCATTTTTTTAAAAATAAATAAGGCTGTTAGTTTTCTCGATTGAATTGTTTTACATTGTCATTTCGGGGCCTTTTATAGCGGACTATAAATTATTCCACAACAAAGGCATGTACAACCTTCTATTATTCAAGTGTATAAGAGACCCCTATACTTTTTGTATATATCAAGTCACTGCAGGGATATAGCTTTAAAAACAAAACATTTTCTTTTAACTGGACGTTGATCTACAAAATCTTTTAGTTGGGATACTTCACCACACGATTGACATGTTTTTTGAAGTTCAAGATAAATAGCAATACACACACTCTAAAAGGATTGTCAACACACATATTACATTATATAAACACTTACCTTGAAGAACCAATATAAAACATAGGCCTATTACAAGATGCTGTGACTTCTTCAAATCTGTCAAAAAATATATAAATAAATTAATTTAGTCATTGGAGAAATATGTGCATAATTATATATAAAGATAATTGATAGATTGATCATTGGTTGGTTAACATCTAGTGCTATAATCAGACCTTGGTCAAAATCACCATTGAAATAACTTTGTATTTCATAACAGGAATAGAAAGTATGACTGGCTTGGTAATGTGGTGGGCTGAAACTAGTTTTACTGCGGCACAAACCTGCTATTTGGTCAATTTGTTGTCTCTTTGCTTTTATAATACAATCTCAATGATAATCCCTTACCCTTTCTAGATTATATGTTGTAAAACTGAATTAGTATACATCGTTTATCTAATGGCCAGATTGGTCTTGCAATTGAGTTTTTATTTGAGAAAGTGGGAATTCAGTTTTTAAATTTTATATTTTTGTTTATGAAATGGTTATTTAGTCATGGACTAATGATGTGATTTATTGAAAATACTATGAAATTGGATGCTCAGAAATTAATAAATGATTACAAATTATGTCATACTGATGCTCAATTGTTACACAGCACTTGTGACTGTATTTCATGAGAGCATATTGGTGACAAGAATATTAGTATATCACATGTTTTGATAATAAAAACAAGATAAGAATAAGAATAGAATAAGAATAAGAATATTTTATTATTCCGATCAAGGGCCATTGATGGGCAGCATAACATGTACACGTAACACAATACATCATGATTTGTAACAGAAAAACATTGTTATAAACTAACAGATATGAGCTGTCAATTGACAGCAAACCAGATTTCTGTATTTTGAAGGTAACCATTGTTGAAATCAATATATTCATAAGTATGGCACTTTCAGGCATGTTTGACTTTCCAATCTATCAAGGACCATAACTCCTGACAGGCAAAAGTGGAAATCATTGAAATCCATATTGTTACAATACATAAATGTTTGAAAAGCATTGGTCCAACGGTTCATAATATGTTACAGAAAAAAGAAACTGTTGGCAGCTGTTTAGTTATTTTTTTTCCTATAAAAAACCATGTAAAAAAAGAATCATAATGATTCTGTTTCTATGCAATGTTTTTTTAATAAACATTACCAGGTATTTCAAAGACCAAAAACTAACTATCTATTGGTTCAATACTATTCTATGAATTGAGAATGCTGATATATGAGAGACATCAACAGGCATACTGATAGTTAAATAAAATGGTCCACCCTGTAGATTTTAGAGTTTTGATCATATTAATTGTTGCTGTTATCCATTTTTAACTGGCAATAGTTTATAGTCTCCCCCTTGTTTTTATTGATGTACAGTTTTTGATCTTCAAAGTTATCCAATACATATTTTAAGAAACGCACATGCTGATAAAGAATAACTTATTAACTTAATATAAGGTGAACTGGGAGCAAAGTAACCTTGTATTACACGAATATCTACTGGATACAAATGCCTTATCTTCATAAATAAATATTAAACTTATTAACTGAAATATAATATTCCTTAAATACTGAAATAAACACCTGAGAGATATGATAAAAGATATTAATTTCGATCCATCTCCCCACGTTTTCATGTATCTAATATAATTTAATTTATCAACTTTCATAAATGCCAAAAATATAACTTTTTTACTCCTCAAAAAACAACAACACTACTTAATTCTTACAAAAAATCTGACATTTTATCATCAACTTAAAATTCTCTTGAAAATATCTTGAGCTTCATCTCTTTATCATTTCAGAATCATACAAAGGAGCAATTCACGGAAATAGACTGTTGTATGATGGGAATGTCATTGTCTTTCTGTTTTAGAGACTTGATGACCAATGGACGATGGCCAATGGATGATGGCCAATGGATGTCAATGATCTAAGTAGTTACCTTTCCTGTCACCACTGGGATTATGAGTTTGTCAACTCTACCATTGGCAGTTAAAATAAACTCTTGATCTTGATTTACTTAGATTGCCAGTTTACCTGCTTATGTCATGGTTCTCCCCATGTATTCTAATTTCTTTATCATTTTACATCTTTTAAATTCGAAATAAAAACCTGTTTCTTTTCAAACTTTTTTCTTACTGAATATAAGACCACCATTTTAATATTTTCCTTATCATGAGCTAATGTATCAGATTTGTTACCACATTTCAGTACAATATTATCAAAAATTTTGGCACATCAGATATTCTTATATGCAACCTTGCATTTAACTTCTCTTGTGAAAAGAGGCATTTTGATCAGAAGTTAAAACAATTTAAATCTGACCAATAAAAAATTGACCCTCTAATGTATATCTTACAAATCAGCTTTTTTAAGGTGCTCAGACAGGTCCATTTTTCAGTTAGAACTTGGGTAGGCTTTTGTATGAAATCAAGACATTTTTTACACAGACTAAGTGGATAATCTTATTAGGTCCTTAGGTAACGTCTTTCAATCTAAATGTGGGTCCCAAAAAATGGATAAATCATGCTAAAAAAGTCCCAGGTAACAATGACTCACATGTGGGATTCACAGGGCTCAATGTAAAGAACTTTTTCAATTAATATTACATTGAAATATGACTTATTTGTGTCCTGTGGGGAGAGCAGTTGTTGTTGCAATAAAAAGCTAATGTTAAGCAGTTTTTATTGGCCATTGATTTGCATGTTATGTTTTATTTGTATGGTATATTATCTTTAAATCAACTTGGTTGCTTTCAACTGTTGTCTGCTCTTTGGTGGGGTTGTAGTCTCTTTGACACATTCCCCATTTCCATTCTCAATTTTATTGTAATTTAAGTTGAGCTTAATGAGTAGACATTATGAAGGACTTGTTAAAGACTTCAATGACTGAATTGTTCATCATTTTCTTTTTGGATATCATATCTCTTTCAAAATTACAATTTGCTTGTAAAGGTAATTCAAGGCAATCACTGAAACCTAGTGAAACCATGATAAGATTTCATTATTATGTGCATTTCATAAATAAAAAAAAAATAAATTAAAAAGTGCTATGAAAATGAAATTTTGCAAGCAAAACGTTTCCAAAAATGAATATTCTTCTAAAAAATTGTCAAGGTGATCATGTCAGATAATGTTCATGGAACTGTGCTGTATTTCAAGAGGGAATATCAATTTTGAAACAAAATATTGCAAAACATAACCAAGTCATTATCTACGAGTTGACAAACACATGCAACCAGTAAAACATCAAGTCATGACAGAGAAAAAATACTTTTCTTTCGTTTTGAAATACTGTACCATGATTATCTCAAAATAAGAAAAATATTTTTTTTTACAAAAACTGGGGTTTGAATGTTATTCTAGCATTATATCTGATGATTGTTCATAGCATGAGGTCCAGTCTACATTCTACATTCACATATGTGAATAATTTTACATGTCAAAAATATATTACTCCATGACAAATAAATAACTAACCTGGGAAAATAAACAATTTTTATCAGCTTGTTTGTTGATATTCAGGGTGGTTAATGGATATAGTCAGTCTATGTAATTTTTATATACTATGCTTCAGCTATTTCTCAGACCATCATTGTCACTAAAAATCATTTACAACCCAAATAATCAGATTATTTTTTGTTTAAAAATTATGCCGTTACTTTAAAAATTTACTTTTGATCAGAAAATAAAATATTAATCTATCTGACTTAGATTAACTTTGATACATGATATTTAAAAAATAAAATAACTTTAAAATTTAGCTGATTCACCCTGGTTAAAAGGAGAAAAGTTATGAAGTTTATGATAAAAGATAATATATTCATATTTAGAGCTAAAGGCACTAAAAAAATAAGACTTTTAAGATGAATCTAACAAATTGGATTTAAATTGTTTCATTACATGTGTAACCACCTAGAATTTAAAATATCTAAATTCCATAAAATGATTACCAGAAACTTTTAGATTTGAATTTTTTAGACTGTTGAACATATTTTTAGTTTTCATTGGATATAAAGTACATCACTTACATTACAAAAAACTTACAAAAAATTAAGTACAGTTTACACAGTAAATCTTGTCCAAGCAAAAAATCCATAAAATATTAACAGTCTTGTTGATGGCGATTAAAAACCCTTTAAAAATGAGGACCAACTGATTTGAAAATTTTAATGCCTTTTCCCCCATTATGTACAGACCACTTGTGACTGGGTAATTGTAATGACTTTTCTTAATTAGGAAACATTTTGAGTTAAATGATGATAAAGGTGACCCTGGGAACACATGGTACAGAACGACAACAATACCCTCCGTCAGGATTGTAGTATCGGGTTTAACCGAAAACCTAACATGGAAAAAGGCTAAATGATTCTGTCATGCAATTCTCTTTTATGTACACTCGCACACCTTTTTGTTAGATAAATGTGCAGTTAATTATCCAAGACACGTAAAAACCATCCTCTATACAGGTATTGGGCAACTTATGACAAAAAAAGACCCATCACCTGTCCATCTATGACAGTCATCTTGGGTTTTTACACATATTTTCTCCAGTAAAAAATGTTCATCTATGTAAACCTTGCTTTCATGAAATATATATTATTCAAGGTAATTGGAATAGATAATGAGCAGAGACGTTTCTAGCTGATTAGTTTAGACCCCATCTGAGACAAGAATGCAACCTCCATACCAATACTGTCATAAAATACATTAAGGTTACATTAGGAAGCCTCATAGTCAAATAATTTTACTTAACCATAGCATCAAATTGTTTTTGTATCTATTATTTAAGGCTAAATCTATAATTTATATCTGAAAAATATTTGACCACATGATCATTAGAAATACCAAGTTGTAAGTGCAAACAAATAATGTAATGGCTTCAATGAAGTTTGGCACTTTTCAGCAAATTCTAAAAACAGTATCTTATAAATTAGTTGTAGTATAATTCAGATGTGGATTAAGAGGGGGCCCATGCCCTCCCCCCTTTTCTGGGAAAAATTTGATTGATCATATAGAGAATCACTGAAGCGTGACCAGAGCAGGCCCCAACTTATTAATATTTCTGGATCTGCCACTGTAATGTCAAAAGACTGATCATATTAGATGGATATTAAACATTACAGAAAGTATATGTCTAAATATAAAAGATTCCTATAGAAGGTCAGCAGTTTTTCCAGGCACTCAGGCTGTCTCCACCAATAAAACTGGCTACCAAGAAATAGTACAAAAGTGTCTTTAAAACACAAACAAGAGTGCACATGCTGAAATGTCTCGCCTTCTATACTAATCATTGATATTATGTTGATAGTCCTAAGTATAAAGCTAAGCTTTATTACAACTGTCACATCAACTTAACATTAACCAAGATAACTAAACAAAGACCAATGAACCTTGAAAAAGAGGTCCAGGTCAGATGAACCATGCCGGGCAGACAGGTACAGCTAACAATGCTTCTATACAACATATATAGTTGACACATTACTTATAGTTTAAGAAAAATAGACCAAAACACAAAAACTTAACACTGTGCAATGAACCGTGAAAATGAGGTCACGGTTAAATAAAACCTGCTCGACTGACATAAAGATCATAAAATATTTCCATACACCAAATATAGTTGACCTATGGCATATAGCATTAGATAAAAAGACCAAAACTCAAAAACTTAACTTTGACCACTGAACCATGAAAATGAGGTCAAGGTCACATGACATCTGCCCGCTAGACATGTACACTTAACAATCATTCCATACAACAAATATAGTAGACCTATTGCATATGGTATGAGAAAAATAGACCAAAACACAAAAATTTAACTATAACCACTGAACCATGAAAATGAGGTCAAGGTCAGATGACACCTGCCAGTTGGACATGTACACCTTACAGTCCTTCCATACACCTAATATACTAGCCCTATTGCTTATAGTATCTGAGATATGGACTTGACCACCAAAACTTAACCTTGTTCACTGATCCATGAAATGAGGTTGAGGTCAAGTAAAAACTGTCTGACAGACACGAGGACCTTGCAAGGTACGCACATATCAAATATAGTTATCCTATTACTTATAATAAGAGAGAATTCAACATTACAAAAAATTTGAACTTTTTTTCAAGTGGTCACTGAACCATGAAAATGAGGTCAAGGACATTGGACATGTGACTGACGGAAACTTCGTAACATGAAGCATCTATATACAAAGTATGAAGCATACAGGTCTTCCACCTTCTAAAATATAAAGCTTTTAAGAAGTGAGCTAACGCCGCCGCCGTAGCCGCCGCCGTAGCCGCCGCCGCCGGATCACTATCCCTATGTCGAGCTTTCTGCAACAAAAGTTGCAGGCTCGACAAAAATCTAAATCTAATATACAAGACATAAATTTGTCATTCCAAAATTTCAACTGTTATGTGTTACCACTATTAATCAAACACCATATCTGTTTTATAAAAAGTTCCAAGAATGAAAGCCTTCAAATTCACTACCAACTGAAATAAAGGGTTTAGTCCTGGTTTGAGACTCAGTTATTGCTTAGTTTGTTCATAAGTATAAAATACTGTGAGTCAAGGGTCTAGGATTCCATATCTATGTAGTGATACATATATAATTTGGAAAGTAAATCAGGTCTATCATTAAACATTAGCAGGCATCAAGTGTGTCTAATTTCTTTAACCTTTCTGATGATTTGCAAAATATACTGTTGTTCAGGGTAATTTCAGGCTCCTATATAAAGTTTTTCTATGCCTTGGCTATTGTATTGCAATAAACCACTTGAAAAAGAAATTTGTATGGTTGCTCCATTCATTTTGTTGAGTTTAGACTATAATATAGTCACTATGTAAAATGAAATGAGATTTGTTTTGATTAAAAGTGCATCACAATCTCATGTTGAATCAAGTACTTAATGTTTGTATAAGGAGACATGAATAATGTTAGATCAAAACAGAATTATTTGAAGTAGGTAATAATACTATGTGCAATCATACACTGTCAATTCCCTTTAAAACATTTTTATATGCAAAATAGCCAGGTACAAATTCATAAACCCATTTTTTGCAGTTTATAATGGGAATAAATATTATAGGCGGAACACAATTTCAAAGGTATTCGTCTTTGAAGTATCTTACTCCATGTGAAATATACATAAAAATAATAAAGAACTTACATGCCCTGTTATCAAGAAACTTGATAAAATATAAATGTATGCAACAGAAATTAGTAAAGAAATATTTGGTTCCCTGTAGACTTGGATCCAATCTGACATAACATTTACAGAGTCTGACAGGAGTCCGTATCTCTTTCTTATCAGTTTTTGTGTCCTCTTTTATCTTCCTAGCTGTTTTCCTTGCCAAAGTGCCTAATTCTATTCATCATAATATCTAGGCTCTTCATAATCTCAATATAATTGGCAAATTAGCTACAGTTCATATACTTTAAGTGCCTCTCTGATTGTTATCGTGGATTTACACTGTGTGTCAATTGAAAGGCAACCACTTTCAACTTCAAAGTACAAATTATTGTTAACTTACACACCAAATAACAATAGGGCTACCATACATAAGTAAAATAATGATACTTTTTTAATGATATGAAAGACTTCTCGAATACAATGGTTAGTAATTTATGATAATGACATATACTAAATAATAGTTTGACTACACATTGTAAATTAGACCAACAATAAGTCTACTAATGAGAACATATTAAGAAGCTGACAATCAAACAATTCTTACAACTTAAATTAAAAAAAACCCTTACCTCAAACACCAAATTCAACATTTGCAGTTCGTTAAATTTTCTTATGTATCAGAATCCAGAAAAAGGGACATCTATCAATCTATGGTGATAAAAAGTCTAAGAGCCTACAATGACTTCTTCAGAGTATCCTGAAGGAAGCAGAAACTGTCTCAAAAAGAGCAGAGTATATCCTCAGTTTTTGATAGGGTTCATTTTGCTAAATCTTAAATTTTCAATGTAGACTGTTTTTTAGACTGTTGGTTCCCCCTTTTTTTCTCTTGGTCAAATTGATTCTTGCCTTTCTTCACTTATTTTTTCAGATGCCCCCAAAAGAATTGCCAGTTGAGCATTTTAACATCACCAGAAACAATGGTATATACTAGTATAACACCAAAGACAACCATCTCATTTTGCCTTCATATTGAAGCACCATTAACTGGTAATTGCCTTGATACAACATCAACAACAATTTCTGTGTCTTGATAACAGACAAACAACAATGTTGTGTTATGATAAGCTACACAACAACATCTCGTGTCTCTAAATAAAACATCAACAATAACTTTTGAAACAATCCATTGTGACAAAACAAACCCTAATATGAATGGCTCTAAGTACACTGTTAATAAACTGACAACCACAACATGGACTTTCAATATTACATGTACAAATTTAAAGATCATGGATTATTTCTCTACCAACAACAAGAAATAAACTGATAATAACAATTGATATGCTTGTTTACATTACACCAACATTAAATGAAGTAGTTTGACCAAATGCAGAACAATGATAGATATATCCTGAAACAGCTTAAACATAATTCATACATCTCATTTGAACACCAATGATCACTGATATGCTTGGATATAGCAACAGCAATAATGCATACAAATGATGCAACAAAAAAATTCAAAATATCTGTGCTAATTGAAGATAAACAATATGTGCAATGATTTGATACAAAATCAACAATAATTGTATTCTTACATAACAACAATAACAATACATTTATTGTATAACACTTACAGAAATCATCCGTTTTCTTAGCTACAAGATTTGACACAATTTTTTTTGCATCACTAAAAGAGGTTCACAGTTTGGACAACAATGACTAAATTTATACTACAGACTAGAGTATCCTAACTTTTAAAACAATCCCCAAACTAAAATGACTATCAACATCAAGTACTTGATTTCAATATAAAACAAGTGAAAAAGAACATTATAAATGACACGTTTATCTCAGTTGGACACCAGAAACAGTAAATTTTCTTTCAAATCCAACAGCTCACCAATTTATAACATTTGTTTGAAAACACCATGACTTATGATAAGCATTCAAATTTTGGCATATGATAACCAAAAGACCAACAGCAACATCTTGTGTGATAAATAAAGAACACTATAGCCAATAATGTTGTTTACAGTATAAACAATTAAGCTATTTACAAAACAATAGTTTTTGTATTAGATACTGGGAAACAATTTGCAGATAATAGACCAACAGCAAACAATCTGAACAGAATGATTATTTCGAATAAGTTAACTGTAGGAAACAATGGCTTAACAGCTGTTTATATATGTCAATCATTTAAAACATCTAATTCTGAGTTTGACCCAATTCCTGATTGTCAATTTCAATGGTGCTAAGAAGAATACCATTATAATAAGCCATTCCAAGTTTTCAGCACCAGATGCCAATTTCAACAATAAATGTCTCTTCAGTGATGCTCAAGGCCATAATATCCAAAACCAAATACAAACTTTAAAGAATTGATATAACTGGAAAGGACAAAAGGTAGCCAAACAAGTAAGAAACTGGTAGGAAAAAGTTGTTCCTCATACTTTGATGTCCATTCATTTATTCCCCATAGTATTTTGTCTGTTTAAATTGTCAGATTGGCCTGGAATCTTCTCTTTGTTCTCATTAAGTTTTTATGTTTCCAATACAGATCTGTCTGTTCTTGCTTAGTATGACTAGTTTGATCCCCATTCTGTTTTGTTTTTTCCAGCAATAGGACTGATTTATTCAATGTGAGCTTTGTTCCCATACTGGTTGGTCTGTTCCAGTTTTAGTAGAATGGTATAAGATCAGATTTTTGTTTTGTTTCCCATACTCTGTACCAGGATAGCACTGATATATAATGTGAGTTTTGTTCCCAAACAGTTCTATGTTCCAGTATAAGTACAGTTTGTTCCCCATACTTAGTTCCAGGATAATACTTATATGTACATGCAATGAGAGTTTTGTTACCAATACTCTCAGCCAATACTATTCTTTCTTTTCACATGTATATCCATCCCTTAACTTTTATTAATGACCATTTTAACCTAACTTTTTTATAACTGGTAAATAAAAATAGTACAGAGACTTATAACTTATTACATAGGTCAAAAGTTGTACTGTGAGGTTTATTTATCAAATCAAATACATATTTTCTCCTATAAATAACTACTAAGTACCATGCTTTAAGAAGACAAATAAAACAGCCCTAAATTGTTTCATTTAATTAAAGTTTATACTTATTGAACTTTGTTGTTTCAGCAACAGATTGCAGAATAATGGTGATCTACTGAAAAGATAATAGACCATACATTTAAACAAAGTTGAACAAACACCGGTGGTTTTATGCTTTATTGATACTTTAAAGGTTACATGGTTCATTTTGATTTATTTTTTTAATCATTTTTATAGACTATATCATAAGGTCAGAAGAGGAGATACTCAACTATGTACATTAACTATTCTGAGAAAAATGACCCTGGTTCTTAGTTTCTGAATACAATATTCTTTAAAATGTGCAAAAGCTTATTCTACTACTATGGCTGAATTGATAATTCTGTTCCCTTATTGAAGCATATACTATGTAAGTGCTGAACTTTAGGGGTCATATTTGTATTTATGCATCAATAAGGTCTCTTGAATACAGCATTTACATCGTCAATATGATGGTCCCTCTGCATTCAGTAGGCCACTTGAATATTTTTAACAGGGTTTATTAAAATTGTACTGAGTACATGCGTACTGAATGTACACCAGAACTGAGTACAAGTGCCTTTACATTGGTTGGGTCTATTGAGCAACGCTAATGCTGTATTGGTCTATACTATAACTATACTGATGTTTAGGGATCAATATTGGTGCTTTTCTCTTTTATCTGTAGATGCTGAACAATCAGTGATTTCTCGGTTTCTCTTCTTGTACTTCTAAGTGTAATACTGGTACAAGGAAAGGTTTGCTATTAGAATTTGTGGGTAGTGAAGAGGGGATAAAAAAAATCTGTTCTCTGTGAGTTTGGTAACGGACGACATGACAGTGGCGGATCCAACCATTTTAAAAAGGGGGGTTCCAACTATATGTCCCCATTCAAATGCATTGATCGGCCAAAAAAAAGGGGGGGTTCCGGGGTTGGCAATTTCTTTAATTTGGAAGTCATGAAATGTAAGGCATTTTGGGTAATTAAACTGATTCACTTCATTTCCATCATAAATAACAGTATAAATATCTGAAGTATGTGTAACTAGCAACCATTATCATTCTAAATATGGAAAAGATTACTTTTGTCAGCAACACCAGCAATTTAAGGCTATTACAAGTCAATTACTCCATCAAAAAAATTATATATCATTGTTTAATTTGGTATATTATTCATATAATAGTGAAATAATTTGTCAGAAATACATGTATGATTGATGCCTGGTATAAATGTCAATGATAATTATAACAATTGATATTTTTTATGTTACCTGACTCCTTGTTGACAAATATTGATGAGAATTGCATCAAGTGTCACAAGAATGTGTAAATGTTAATGATTGGCTTTCACATTTGCTGTGCCATTTTCCAGTTAGTTGACACTCAGCCATGCTGAATCATTGTTGAAGGCCATAAGGTGACCTATAGTTGTTAACTTATTTTCATATCGTCAGGCATTGAATTGAGCGCATAATATGCCCCTCCACAATCACTGAGAGTGGACAATGTATATTAATTAATACATGTTACAGAATTCAGCTCTCTGAAAAGTACTTCTGTACTTTAGTCAATCTTGTATACCCCTTAAATAAATACATGGCATCAAAAAAATTAAACTGATAAAAAATAAACTAAAAAGTGCAAATTGTCATATTTCATAGAGGAATCTTTGTGCAGTTTGGTTGAGTTTGTAAAGCGATTAAAAGAAGTTGAGGATTAATAATAAGTGGAACACTGACAATGACATGGACTTGACCAACTGTGCGAAGGCTATATAGCCAGTCAAAGTTGTTAAAAACTCCCCTCATTATCATGGACTTTGACAGAAGAAATCATCATATGTCATAACACTTTTTGCTGTCAGGTGACACAAAAAGTTGCTGTAAAAGCATTTGTTAGATGTTTATTACCCTTACACAATTTGACATGATAAATCTATTAAAAATCATTAATTATATATGCAGTTGTATTTTAACTTATTCTAGTAGGAACTAGAATAAAATTTAAAAAAAGACTAGTAAATATACTAGTATATATTAATGAAACTTTCCTTTATCAATAACACCATGAAAGTTTGCAGCTGTATAAGAACTATAGTGAATAGATATGTTTTTTTATTAATAATCAAACAAACATTGAAATACTAGATAAATTCTTTAACTTATATAATGTGTCAGTTAACAAATGCTACTGGTTCAATTAAAGGACAAAATCTAATGTTCCAGTAAATGATGCTATCATTATGACGTCCACTCTCAAAAAAATTAAATTATGCAACAGCAGAAATATTTCACCACTTTCAAACATGAAATAAGAAATAGTAAAAGTTGTATGACTTACTTTTCTGCTCTTTCAACATGTTTAACTATTTCATATACAACATACAAAAGCATCATTGACCGAAGTTCCTGACAAAAATCTATTCTGGTCAAAGTGATATTGTGCAAAAGAGCAGAAATATGTCTTGGGAATTTCTTTGACTTATAGACTGTTTTACGAAAAATGGTGGAGTGGGACAGACAAGCAATGATGCAGCATAACGGGATACCATTCAACTAAAAGAACCCATCTAGAATTATGTCATAATGAAATAAAGTACCAAAACATTCACAATTTCCCTAGGTGCAGGTTTAGGACAAAGAATCGTGAAATGGGTAAATAAAACCATTAATAATAAAAGAAATTTTAGCGTTTATAAAATTATCTGAATTGCATTTTATAGACTCCTAATAGATTATTCTTCAGACTGAATTTGTTCTCTCACTTTTCATTTCTTATTTAAAGATACAAGTAGGATTGATATTTAATTAAGGTCCAATATCATCTAAAAATCTAACTCAATTTTACACATTTCCATGAAAATATATTATTCCATTATGAAATTTCCATCAATTTATGAAAATATTTATTCCTAATCAATATCCACTTGTTTGATGATTAGGTTTTTTAGATGATGCTACTTGAACAAGATCGTAACCTCAATTTTCCCTGGATGGAAACAGTAAATGGCAAGTATTTAGACCAATATTACCAAATCATTATAGGAACCATTGATTTACATGCTTTTCATGGTTAGTTTGTTAACAAATGTTTCTCTTCAAAATCCTACCAGGCTTTAATATTATCTACCTATCTTCAAAGAAAGCTCTATAATTAAATCATTTATGATTTATTTCCTCTTTTCAATTTCTTGTTGTGAACCCAACATTAAGAAAATCTAATTGGTATACAAAATGTGAAAAGCCTGCATAAATTGCAACTAATGCCAAAATATTCACATTTAGGATTATCTAGGCTGAATGCTGGACATACTCTAGAAATATAGCACTGAATAAAATTCATATTTCCCCTATAATGGGGCTATCTAGTCTTGCTGTCTTGGTTTCAATAACTCAGTTACACACTTTCAGAGTTAAATGTTTAGCATCCAGTGGTGTGAATGCATGTTCATGACAAGAAAAAAGGAAAATAATACAATTGTTCAGCAATTTTCATGCAACTGATCAGTCCAATTTGAATAATATCTACAGTTGTTTTAATACAGGTAGTTGTTGAAATCAATTTACAGCTTGTTCAGGTGTCATCATTTTTACATTTTTAGTTTTACATGAGTTTGACATAAGCAAGTTTTAGTTTCAAGGTCTGACAATATTTTGAAACAGCTGTTGAAAAATTATGATTTAATCGACTTATTGCAAGAAAACAATGTTTTAATTTAACGTGTATCTGAGCACCAATTTAGTAAGCATTTTTAATATTATGTTAGTATGACAAGTGTAGTTTAGTTTAAACATATTTATTTATAGTGGATTGGGAAACAAGTTTTGCAACTTATATTAATCCCTTTCCACTTTGCGGGTGCGAGTGCTGCCTTGTAGCAGCATTAGCCTGCTCTTTTTCGAAATCTACAAGGGTGTCTTTTACGTGCAAGATATATGGCTCACTCTTAATACGGTTCACCCATTTATCTTCCCCTTCCGACGGACTATCATCATTTCCTCGAGAGCAATACACAAATGTTGTGAAGGGAGAGCCGAAAATTCAGTCCCAAAAATGTTCAACCCAGACGGGAATCGAACCAGGAACCTTTGTGTTAGTAGTCCGATGCACTAACCACTACACCACGACTCTCAATTGTAATATAGCAGATATGTATGTAATATGCTAAGCTCTTTGCTGTAAGTTAATATGTTGGCAAAATGATTAATAAATACTGTCACAAAAGAAACCAATAGTATAACTTTCACTTTTGTATGATGGCAATTTCAGTGTAAATTGAAAACAACAGCTTACTAAAAAATTGAAAACTTTTATGTTGGACAAACAAAAGACATTAAAGTTATAAGGGTTTGGCTAGATAGCTGAGACATCTTACAAATGAGAGTCAAGTTTCTGAGTAATATAGCTCACATGATCAAACAATTTATGACTCTAAGGCTTCAACAGAAAAAAACACAAAACTAACATTTTTACATCACAGCTTCTAATAACTCCAAACACATTTCTCAGTAGACTATCAGAGCCATTGTAAAAAAGAAAACACATTCTCATCTTATATGTTAACACTGACAATCTGTCAACAGGAATTTACTGAAATTAACATTAGAAAATCCTGCAACAAAAGGCCAAGAATCACTGATTGTAAACTAGATGACACAAATATGATGGTAGTCTCACATATCAAAATTCAGCTCAAAATCTGGAGGCGTATAGAAAAAGAGTCTGTATAACTGTGATTTTCAACAATTTTCAAAGTTGTAAACCCTTAACTTTTGCAATAATTAGCGGAGTGGAACGAAACTTAAACTTGATCTGTTACTCATCATGAGTAACTCACATACCAAAAATCAGTCCAATATCCGAAAGCGTTTAGAAAAGTCTGTATAACTGTGATTTTCAACAATTTATCAGAGTCCAAAGCCCATAATTTCGGCAAAAATAAGCAGAACGGAACAAAACTTAAACTTCATCTGTAACTCATCATGGTTAACTCACATACCAAAAAATCAGTTCAATATCTGAAGGCGTTTAGAAAAAAACTCTGTATAATGGTTTGTTGATGAATGACGGAATGACGGAACTATGGAATTACAGAATTACAGAATTACGAAATTTCAGAATCACGGAATTTCTGACAAGGGTAAAACAATATGGCACCAACAACTTTGTTGCAGGGCCATAAATTCTTTTATACTGTCTCTGCCTGCCTATCTAACATGTATTTAAAGGGGAAAATATTAAACTTTATCTAAAACTCAATATTATTAAGTAATAACTCCTGTAAGAAGTCAAACCATGGTTTAAGTCTTTATAGATATTTTTTAATATCATGATTTTGCATTAATGATATTTTTTGCTGTTTATAGTTTATGTCTATCTATATTAGCTTTCAAGACAAAAGGCAAGAGTATGTGTTTATTGGACACCTTGCCCACAATATTGAATTTCCATGTACAGTGAACTGTGAAATCTGGGTCCAAACTCCAATTTGGCTTTTATTTTCAAACTCATACCATATTGAACATTTGCTTTAGGTTTCAAGTTGATGTAATAACAGACTTAGCTTCATGGTAAACTACTTTATACAAAAAGCTTAACCTGCTTTTTACCTAAACTTTAACCTACCAGTTAACCACAATTAAGGGTTTCGAGGGTTGGAACCCCCCTTTTTTAGACAGTCAATGCATTTGAATGGGGACATATAGCTGGAACCACTTTTTTTATCCTGGGTTGTGAACCCTTCTTAAAATGGCTAGATCTGTCCCTGCATAGAATTGGCAACATACACCCTCCCTACAATCTACAGAGGTGCATAAAAATAGAAGCACTCGAAATATAATGGTATACATTTGTGTAAAGTTGAAGGATGGTGGATGTCATGTTTGGCAGTGCACTATACTACTTGATCTGTTGTCTCACCATGCTAATGATGCCAGGAAAGTATGTGTTTACCCAGCAAGTCACTGTCGGTAGGACCTTAAGTTTAGAATGTTTTTCTTACAAATTTAACAGGGTTATGAAGTCTGCAGTGTCTGTTAATAACCACAATCATTATAGCTGTGCTGTGAGAAAATAAAGCATGGCTGCTGAAAATTTGAATCAAAGTTTGTTGGAGTACCCCTGAGTAAAACTTGATTTATAAAAAGTTTAGAGTTAACTTAATACCACAGACTAACACCATTTATAGGAAAGACTGATGCCACATTCCTACATGGATATATCCTGATTAAAGAGATAAATAGTTAATGCCTGTTTACACCCATGTCTGTTGGTTTATCTGATTCCCTAATAGTATTTTAATGAACATTTAAAAACATCAAAATTTACACTTCTATTATGTAACACAAGTTTTCATGAAAAAAAAAAGATTCTGAAATAACTTTCAGAAGATTTATTTCTTAAAATATAGTTAAAAATATTACATTTGGATTATGGAACCATTAAACTACAAAATTTAATAGTGAAATGAACCACTTTCAGCTATCAGAGGTTCATAAAAGTACATCACATTTGGAATGTTCTCAAGATTTACGGAAACCCTTGATTTCAATGATTTCAGGAAAACCACATACTTAGAGTAAAAGAGCAAAATTTCCGTTTAAAATTTATACATGAACTTATAATAAAGGATAGATCTAAGAAAAAATTCTCCCCCTTTTTGACCCTCTTAGAAGTAATTAGATTAGAGTTTCATGTTGATTTTTCAGATACCACTTCTAACACCTCATTAAATGTTTGTAAATGAAGAATCTTTATTTTATCTCCCGTTTATTATCTTTCAAAACAAGCAGCATATTTTGAGAAGCATGTTTGTTATTGAGACATTATTACCTAACACAGACAATTTGAGCATAACAAAATAAACTGCTATGTCAATAAAAATACTTTCTCTACACATAATGTTCTCACGATGATGAAATATTTAGTATGGCACAAGAGAACATTTATAAGAATGCAAAATCCATTTGCAAATGCTACATAAGAGGAAAGAAAGTGCTATTTACTGAATAATTGGTGTTGTTTTTAAAATATTAACAACAATTTCTATATTTTCTTGTAAATAATAAATGATAGAATGAAATTCAAAACAGTGTGGCTGTGGTCATTGATTGACACATTAAATTCATTCATTGACTGGGACAATTTAGGTGAACGTTTGTATGTAAAGACCACTGCTCACTATGTACTTTTTAAAGACACTTAAACTATGGAGTCACCAAAGGTTCTCAACACCTTAATAAAATAATTCGAAAAATTAATCAGAAATAACACGATGTTTTGATTTATATCAATTATATAAATCAAAACATAAAGGTTATTCCTGATTGATTTTTCGAATTATTTTATAATTAAAGGCGTTAAGAAACCTTTGGTGACCCCACAGTTTAAATGTCTATCGTAGGTACGTCGTGAACAGTGGTCCTTACAGACAAACGTTCACGTAAATTGTCCCAGTCAATTGATGAATTTAATGTGTCAATCAATGGCCACAGCCACACTGTTTTGAATTTCATTCTAAACAATAAATGGAAGTGGCCTATTTTAGTCACAGATCCTAACCTGTACAATGTGTATACTTTTATAAGAATGCAAAACTATTTCCCAAATACTACATAAGAAGAAAGAAGGTGCTATTTACTCAATATTTGGGGATGTTTTTTTTAATGTTAGATACAGTTTCTAAAGCATGTAAAGGAGGACATATGAAAAAACAAGTTTGAGAAAAGAAAAAAAAAATTGTTTTAGAAACAAACAATAAGGTCTTTCCTCATGTAGGGGGAAATCAACTTAAAAATGGTCACTGTGATCCTAACCTGAAGACAGTGTATTCTTTTATATGCTATTTTGATTTTCAGAATGAATAGGTAATTAAATTTGTCTTTTATACCCTGTTGTCACAAGAACAAAAAATCATTGTTATCTATAAAAGACAAACTTTAAACTATCAGATTTATTTACCTTTAGTTCTGGACCTTTAAAAGTTTTCTATATTATTATTATACATTAAAATGATGAATCAGTGCAAAATGTTACACCTGAGTCATATATATATACAAAACTGTATGTCCTTAATAAAGTATCAAGTAACTGATGTAATTGACAACCACATTTTTTATCATCTTTTATCATTTTTTTCAGATATTATTTTCAACATTATTCCCAAACTGTCAAAAAGACAATTGTACAAAAACTATATTCTTTCAAACACACAGACAAAAAATGAAATGTGATAAATTGTAATTAAATTTTCTCACCTGAATGACAACTCACAAGAAAAACTATCCACGCTGACATTTTAGCAGATAAATAATTTTTTTTAAGATCTAAATTCTTATAAATCTTTACCCATAATTTTATCTTGGTAGTTTCCACTTCAGTCTGAAGATAATCCAAACATTATATCACAATAGAATTCTCTAAAAGTAAACACACGATCAATCAAATTATCATCAAGGTGCACCGCTCGTGGTCCCACAAAACTTGTGCCATACATCAGAGTAACACTGGGATATATATCTCTAATCAGCTGCTGGCTTTTCACTTCAGATGTCATTCACATACATCTACGCTGCCTCAGTCAGTCATCTTCTGTAACACAAATACAAAATATTTTAATTTTCCTTCACAACATCAGTTACAGTTTGTTATTTAATTTATTCCAAAGTCGTGAAGAACACATGGGTTATTGTAACTTTTTTTGTTTGGAGTTAGTAAAATCAATACCTCACTTATAACTTTTCAATGCTGAGATTATGGAAATTGCTTTCTCACATGTGGTGCCATAGTATGCCAGAGACTTAGTCAAGTAGAAAGCAGGTGAACAATAGCCAGAACGCAATTAACTTCCAAAATCGTATAATCCACTGTTTTTATTTTTTCCCAATCATTTAGTTGTCTCCAACTTCCATGCACACATAAAACTTCAAAGATATTATTTTCTTAAATCAATATGCAAAAAAATACATCAACGGAAATATACACCTTAAAAAGGCAATAACCTGGAATATTTCAAGTCCTCAGTGTATTATTTTCTGAAAAGTTAATTGAATATGATTATTAATTTTTTTTCTTCAATCCTCTACCTGCATCAAGCATGCAATCTGTCATTAAAAATTACATTATACAATTCAGAAAGGAAAAGGGAAAATTGATTTCTAATTATATTTCTGACATAATGTAATTTTAATTGAGAATCAAACTGTTCCTTGTATTTGGAAATATTATTGTCACACTGTAACAGTTGGAATTAATGTCTTTTTTAAAATTTAAATGAACATAAAAAAAAACACATCTGAAAAATGAAAGAATCATTTGTTTTTCTCACTCTCAAACTACAAAGCTATTTGATCTAAAAATATTGCGGATAATCTTTTGATTTTTTTTTTACTTCACTTACTGACTTTAATATATTTTTTCTATTGTAACAGTTTTCTAGACCTCAGATATCAGGCAGGGACTTTTCAGCTCATCTTGTCCTATAGGCTAGTGTGAGCAATCAGTGAGTTTTTTAAAGGTGCTTAGGATGAAACTGTGTAAGCTCATCCTGCTTTTAAAAAAGAGTGCATTGAATTTTGGTGATCCTATAAAATTCCTGTTTTATTTTGTCATCCTCTATTAAGGTTCCATCTTTGCTAGGAGGAGAGAAGTGGATTGTAACCCTTGGCTAGTGAAGATGATATGGTTCCTAGTCCCATGTTAACAAGACTCCGACTAGATTGTCGACCATTCAATGAATGTATCTTAAAAAATGTACATCCTAAGACTACTTTTTTTTTATTTTTAAATCCTACCTTAAAATAAGCTGTGGTCCTAAATGGAATTTAAAGTTCCCCTATATTTCAAACACACAGATTTATCATTCATTCCTGATAACGTAATGGAAAGCTACTCTTTACTAGAATGGTGAAAATTAATAAACGTTTCAGAAAAAATTATTTCTCTGGCACAAAAATGGATATAGTAGAACTAAATGACATAAATTTTCATCCTATATGAGCAGATAATATAGATCATGCTATAATGGCACATAACTATTTAGAAATTATAAAACTTGATTGAACATTAATGTTCTACAATGAGGAAATTAATTTCAATTGTCTGAACCATTTGTTTACATTGCCTTCAGAAAAAAATGGAGAAAATAGCCATGCAATATTTAAATAGTTATGGGAATTTGTCTGAAGACAAGCAATTGTTATTGCAATTGACTATCTCAAATTATAAATTGCAAAAGAAAATTCAATTTGAAAACAGTTGTCACAGTAAACAAGTTGAAATTTATGTTTCAATTAATCAAGTTTTCATAAATGTTTGATTTTCTATGTTTCTATCTTTTATAGATCATTATGAAAGGTAAAGGATCTGGTGAAAATAATATATAGTAAAAATACTACAGAAGTTCCCCAAACCTGAAACCAACTAGAGAGAGATACTGTAACACAAATAAGCAATATTTTCAGAGCCTATTTTTTAAGGATTAAGTGATGCAGCAAACCATCAAGATTAATTGTTCCAAACATTATCATATCAAAATTTAAAAGGTGGTACCTAACACTACAGGGAGATAACTCTGTAAAGTCAGCTAAACGTTTTAATTACGTTGTGTTGTAAAAGGAATATTAAGTTTCTCGATGATCAAAATTGGTGTTTGTCAAACTGCTATATAATCAGTGTATTTTTTCTGATAAAACTGTTTGTTCAAAATTTTTATATTTTTGTTAGAGGGTCAAAGTAAATACTTTGACAAAATTTTATGAAAATTAAATGAGCCAAATTAATTTAAGTGAAAGTGTTGGGTACCACCTTAATTGGACACTTAATAAAGGGATCCCCAAATACACATCTGGTTATTTGAACAGAAAACTCCCAATTTTTTTTGTATATTACAAGAATTGTACCCCATTGACTTCCTAATATTAAAACAATCTTTAGTAATTATCAGCCAGAAAACTTCAATATTACTCACTTTCATTATTTCCTGAAATATACCTCCTGAACAATAAAACTAGTGATGCTGAAAATTAAACTTGACTGGTATCTAATGGTTTAATATATATAAACTATATTTCTAAAATATCAAGGAATATAGTTTACTGAAATAATACCATCCAGAAACCATTATTTTTAAAGACTTTGCCTTCATTTTTAAATTAACAGAACTTTGAACAGCAGAAGCCACTCAATATGAAAATTTGGTTTTGAAGGAATTATTATTGAAGTAACAAAAGTTTACTCTCCAGAACTTGTACAGATGGTCACAAACAGGTTAAAAAAAATATGACAATATGCTAGGAAATGTTTGAAACATAACCTCCGTCAATACTAAGAGCATAGATGTAATACCCTCAAGGTAATACCCATCTATGCTATGAGAGTTAAGATCCAAGAAACCTTAGTTTCTAAAATTAACCTTGAGAACAGGTCTTTATGCATTAAAAAAATATAATGACCAAGCAATAAAACTGCAAATTCCAGATCTCAAATGTCTTTGAGGATTGAGGAGGAGAACAAATGTTATTCCTAGATGTGATCTGTAAACAAATTTAATATTATTTATAGAAATATTAGCCTACACTTAGTCAAGTCATAAATCATAAGTATCAAACGGGATGATTTAGTGGCCTGGATGTTATTTGTCAAATAACAATGGCTGTCAGATAAAATCAAACTAAGTCTTCACACTTTATTTAACCTTAGCTAAAGAAAATTTCCATAAAGTATCACAGGTATTGTTCAACTTGCTTTCAATTTTCCCATTTCTTTTTCAAAATTATAGATTTTTCAATAAAAATGTAATTATGTTGACATCTTGCATGTGACAAATGTAATGAACTTTGCATATGTAATAATAATTCTATACAGTCAATTTGTAAGCCATTATTGTAGGGGATTTGTCAAAAAATACATTAAGTCTACTTCAACTTATTATGTGTGAATTCCTACTACCATGATTGGCTGAAAATAAGGGATACAGGGATAAAATGAGCAAATGTATTTAACAGTATTGAAATACGCCTTTTTTCTGCACGAAGTGTCTTAAATAGGATCATTTGGTATTCAAATCATTACATGGACAAATGGATAAAATGGTGTTTAAGGCCTTACGGTGACCTATAGTTGTTAATTTCTGTGTCATTTGGTCTCTTGCGGAGAGTTGTCTCAATAGCAATCATACCACATCTTCTTTTTTATATTTAACGTCCAGTGGTAAATATTACATGCATGTCAGGACAAGAACAAGCTGATGATTTATGATGAAGAACCCTACTTTGAAACAGACTGACACACCAAGTTAGATTATTTATGGCTAGTCTACAAGGTTAAGCAGTCCTCAGGAAGACATGTCACACTAACCCTCACACAATGTCCTGACTTCAAGCTGATTTAAGTCTTTTCTTTAACTCATAAATACTAGTGTGTAGAAAAATAGCAAAAACAAATTTTCAAAACTTCAGATAAACCGCAAGCTGGGTAATCATCATTTTTTGGAACAGATTTCAAAAGATACAATTTTTTTTATTAAATCAAAGCCCTGTCATACTGTTTACTAGCTTAATTCATTGCTTTAAAAAAAGGGAAGCAAAAAGCAAAGGTAAAATATTGTTTTAGACTGATCTGCTGTTGTTATAAATAATGTGGACAAACCTATCAAAATGTGATTTCGTATAACAATAATCCAAATTTCATATAACAATAATCCAACTGAAAATATTTCAGGGTTTTAGGTACATCAACTCTAGTAATTATATAGCTGACCTTTTTCTTACAGTATCTGAGAAGCTGACCTAATCAGAAGAGCTTAAACACTGACCAATTGAGCATCATAAATGAGGTTAAAGTCAGAAGAACCCAATCAGACAGGCATGAGCATCTTAAAATCATGATCAAGATCAAATATAGTTGACCTGTTCATCAATTGATAAGACAAACTAACCTAAGAACAAGACAAAAAAAGTTATCAATTAACAATGGAATTGAGGTCAAGGTCAAATGAAATCATTAAACCATTAAAAGGGACGTGGCAGACCCCAGTTTCAGACCAAAAGGCAATTGTATATAAAATGTTGACTACAGTATCCAGCCCTTCTATATTTTGGAATATTAGGCTTTAAACAAATATATATACTATAAAGTGGAGTTTAAATTTCAGGATTTCTAGGGTCAGCTTTGCATTGTATGTCTCATATTTTGTAGAACATGAGTGTTATCAAAATCCGTAAATTCATGGCCTGAAACATTCTTTGACACTGCATAACAAAAATATTTGATACATATTGAATAAATAAAAAAAGCTTCCTTTGGCTGCAACATTTTAAAAACAACAACATGAAACAGCTTGAAATATGTAACATTGATTGGACAATTAATAGTGATGTATTTAAATTGAATGGAAAAGAAGCAATTTATCAAAGGAAATATTTATATCATTTCACCGTATAAAGCTGAATTTCATTTACTTCAATAAAGATAAATGATTTCTTTCACTTTTATATAAAAGTATGAAATCCTTAACTTACAGTGAAAACTGAGTTGAGAATAAAGGGGCCTCATTCATCTTTACTCGATTAAAGTATAATTCAATTTATAAAACTGCATGAAATTCTTATTCGATTAAGTTTGGGTAAAAAAAACTAGATTTTTACCTTTCAAACAATGAGAAATGATCATAAATCATAACAAATTGCCAAATAATACGGAAAAAAAAAAGAAAATATGTCCATTATTTTACAAAGAAACATCTTGTTGTAACATCTGCTTAATGATGAAGTTATCTCCCCTGTGAAGCCATTTTTTGTTCCAAAACTTCTGAAGCATACATTGTGACATTAATGTAGCATGAGAGTCACACATGCCAAATTCTACACAACATGCAGATGCTACACACCATCCTAAAAATGTAACATGTTACTGGAACAGTTACAATAAATGTCACTACATGACATCAATCTAACGTTTTTTTGTTGTATAACATTTAATTGACAATACTGACAATAGTCAAGAACTCTTTCTGCAAAAGTACTTGTTTTAAAAAGAGTTATTTTACTTGAAAGCAAGACTATTGTCTGTATAGCCTTTTGTGTAAAAAGTTAAATCACAAAATGCTAAACTCCAAGAAAAATTCAAAACACATAATCCAAAATCAAATGGCAAAATCAAAAGCTCAAATACCTAAAACAAACGAACAACTGTCACACTACCAACCTGGCATAGGCACCCTCCAATGAAGAAAATGGTCGAACAAACCTGGTCTTATAGCTAGCTAAACCTCTCACTTGTATGATAGTTGTATAAAAAAAAAATCCATAATGTTGACAATAATGTATTTTATAACAGTTTTAAGGAAACAAACAGAAAATAATATTTTCGACCGTTTGAATGCATGGTTTAAGCTTTGATCACACAAACATTTCTTTGAACCAAATCTTGTGCTAAAATTGAAATATACTGGACTTTAGCCAACCTAGAAAATCATCATAGACATATCATTTCCACATTCTTGTACATTGACATAGATGTAAAAAGTAACCTTCTTTTTTCTTCAATAGAAACAATATATTTATTGAAGTGCAATATTGCAAGAGAATGCATCTCTTGTTATAACATAAGATAATTTGAATGCACTTTAAATCACCCATTTATCACACCTGCCGTTCAAAGTAGTGTAATTATAAGGTATTTCCCATGTAACTTCTTCTATTGAGTATATGGTTGGGTAATTACAGAAATAACTGTGTAGTGTAAACTGTATACCCCTTATGTGGTCAATTTAATGAAGATCTTAATATGGAATTTTATACAGTAATTTATACCTACATCAGAAGTATACTGTTTATGTAACAATTATGTTGTCAAAAACATTTGTACAGCAGACAAAAAACTTAAAATTTGATAAACTACTGAGAAAAGTAGTAATACATGTGACCTATAGATGTTAACGTCCTTTTCCTTCTGTCTTTGAATAGTTAGTGGTTGTCTAATATGTAATCATACCTCATCTCCTTTTTTGTAGATGTAAATTAGACTAAAAACACATCATTTAAGGCTACAGTGTCCATAAATTCTCACCCTTTTTTTTTTTAAGTTTCAGTATTTCTCATGTTATATCTATTCAAAACGACTGATGGTTACTTGCAGAACTTAAAATATGTATATTTATATTCAAATACTAGTACAGTTATTAAATATTTCAATGATAAGTGTTTCTGAAGTGTGGTATATGATGTCAAAGAAAACTTTAATCATTCATCACTCGGTACACAATTGTAAAAATGATAATTTAGTATTTTATAAATACTGGGTTAAAAATGCCTTAACTTGCTGGGAAAATATTTACCTCCCTAACTGCATATTTGTTGAAAAAAAAATCAAGGGTACATAATGCTTTCATAAATAAACAATTTTATCACCTGTATGTAGGTTATTACAATTCATAGTAAGATACATTATCAAAATCCCAAAAATAGTTTTAAAGAAATTGACCTTGAGCTTTGCATTGGCGGATCCAGGGGGGTTCGGGGGGTTGGAACCCCTTTTTTGGCTGATAAATGCATTTGAATTTGGACATATAGTTGGAATTTCCCTCCCCCTTTGTCCTGGGTGTGGAACACCCCCCCCCCCCCCTTTCCCCTTTTTAAAATGGCTGGATCCGCCCCTGCTTTGAGCTAAAAATCAAAATGCATTTCACCTTTTCATATATTTTCCATCTGTATAATAAAAGAAAAAAATCCATTCAGGTTACCACCCAAAAAAACATGTTCAACATTATATTTTTGATTTTTTAGTTACTGTGACCTTGACCTTTGACCCCAAAAAGAACAGACTTTTTCTTATTCTCTATATCTTCCATCTGTAGAAGTTTCATTCCAATAAGGCAACTCATATTATCATTCAAAAACCATTTTCAAATGTCCAGATATTGCATAATTTATATAATTCTTGTTATTTTGAGACTGAATAACCCATTTTTTTTTTCAAAGTACATGAATTCAACATTAAATACTAAAAATCACAGATATTTTGAAATACAACTGATTGTATAGCTAATTTGGTCCAAAATTATACCTTTCCATTTTTGCTCTTTTCATAATTGTTGAAATCTTGTTGTATTTGATATTCAGATTTGTTTTCTGATGATGATACAATAACCAAACAATAGTAGTTGTGATTCTTTCCTAAATATCAATAATTACTATAAAATAACAAAGAATGAATCAGCTGGACAACTGACCAGAAGTCTGGTTCCTACCCTCTAATTATCTCCCCCTAAAATAAACACATTCTCACAAGGGAATCATCAAATAGCCTTACAAAGACATTCTGGTCAAATTTCATTACAATCCATTGAGCAGTCATGCAGTAATGTCAAAATGTTAACCCTGGTCATTTTGATTTACTGATTAAATTCTTCTCCAATAACAATCAATGATCAAATTTGACTGTATAGAACATTAATATAAGGAAAATGATGTTTTACAATCGATAAATTTGACTAAATAAATATTAATTCTCTTTCCATCCTTTCCCAGACAATACATATGTAAACATAGATGAAAGCTAATATTTCTTCATTAGTTTACATTGTGTCAAAATGTCAAAACCAAATATTATTAATTCACAAATATATTTTTGTTATCCATAAATATAATTAAGTAAGCTTTTTCATGTAAAACTGCACAGAGCACCTGTTGTTAATTAAGGGTACTTGAAAAGGGAAGATTCTATGGCTTGTATTAATTATGGGACAAGATAAAATGATGTAGTTAGTCAGAAATATAAACTGGATATAGCATTTAAGTAACAGCAGCTTAATTTCACTGATTGCCTCTGACTCTATAGGCCCACAACAGTCTAAGAGCTTACAATAGTCAACCGATTAGAGAATATCTATCAGAAAACCCAATTAACTGCTGCAATATTCTAGAAAAAAGGTATCGCATAGTATTACAAAAACTCTATAAGCCTATAACACAACAGTCAACTTATTAGAGAATATAATCAAGTAATTGCCTCAGACTCTACATGCCTACAACAGTCAACAGATTAGAGAATATCATCCAGAAATTGCCTAAGACTCTACATGCCTACAACAGTCAACTGATTAGAGAATATCATCCAGAAATTGCCTCAGACTCTACATGCCTACAACAGTCAACAGATTAGAGAATATCATCCAGAAATTGCCTCAGACTCTACTAGCTTACAACAGTCAACTGATTAGGGAATATCATCCAGAAATTGCCTCAGACTCTACATGCCTACAACAGTCAACAGATTAGAGAATATCATCCAGAAATTGCCTCAGACTCTACAAGCCTACAACAGTCAACTGATTAGGGAATATCATCCAGAAATTGCCTCAGACTCTACTAGCTTACAATAGTCAACTGATTAGGGAATATCATCCAGAAATTGCCTCAGACTCTACTAGCTTACAATAGTCAACTGATTAGGGAATATCATCCAGAAATTGCCTCAGACTCTACAAGCCTACAACAGTCAACTGATTAGAGAATATCATCCAGAAATCGCCTCAGACTCTACTAGCTTACAATAGTCAACAGATTAGGGAATATCATCCAGGAATTGCCTCAGACTCTACTAGCTTACAATAGTCAACTGATTAGGGAATATCATCCAGAAATTGCCTCCGACTCTACAAGCCTACAACAGTCAACTGATTAGAGAATATTATCCAGAAATTGCTTTAGACTCTACAAGCCTACAACAGTCAACTGATTGGAGAATACCATTCTGAAATGCCAATAGATACTGCAATATGCTATAATATAGTAATACATTAGTATTACTTTTATTCACTTCTTATTCAATAACCATACTGCAAAAAGTTTCATCTATAAAAGACTCAATAGTAAAGCTCGAAATAAAGAATTTAAAAGCCCAAATAAAAAAAAAAGTGAACAGCGTTGACCATCCAAAAATCTGACTGATTTTCTATACACAGCTCATGAGCTTAGATTACATTTCCTGGTTAAATTCAGAAATGTTCTCTCCTAATTTTTTTTGTAACTTACATCTTTATAGATAAACCAGCCCTTTTCAGGATTTAATTTGCCCCACCGGACATGTGAAATTGTCAATAACAGGGATATTGCATGTTATTCATAATTTGCACATTACTTTTTGAAGATCTTTGAATTTTTAGTATTCCGGTCTACCAACAACATCTAAGATTATTACTCTGAGGACTACATTTTAAAACTAAGGAATTATACAAGGATGTACCAAAATATTGGATAGTACTTGACAGAACACTAAGCAAGTTTAGGACTTGTTTAGGTTAGGTTATAGATATGATTTACAATAATCATAAGGATGTAATAAAAGGTACTTTAAGAGTCGAAATATTACAACTCTAATTGTTAGAGTTCCCAAAGTGCAGAGAACAAAACTCAGGTAGAATCAAAACAATTTTAAATAATTCAAACAAAAACTTAAAGCCCATCAAAGTTCTTCTTTGACCTAGGAAACTTGGTCACAGTTTTTGCTGAAATTTTGATTGTGACAACTGTCAAAAAAAAAAAATCTTTGATCTAAAACTTTCAAAGACTTTGATAGTCTATTTATCTTTAAACTTTGATGGACAGGAAGAAGCCAATGGTAGCATAGATTGAGAATGAAGCAATTTTTGATTACAAAACAAAATCACATAGTAAAACTGGTGCGAAAAGTATGCTTGATACCAAAAGTTATGAAAATCAAATACATAAAACATTTACAGTTAGGAGTTACACTGTTGGGTCAACTGAAATATTGTCTGCAAATTTCAGCTAAGATGAAAACGCAGCAAGCAGCACCATGGATGTGATACCAGTTCAAATACCACTGAAAGGCTGGGAAAATAATGTAAGGATTTCAGATCTGATTTGAGTGCTCTCTAGACTAGGTCTTATCCCTTAATAGTTTAAATAATTCCAATTGTCTTTTTATTCTTTTATCTTATAAATTAATATACTCCCATAATATCAGTACTTAAGACACCTTATATAATATAAAGTGCTAATTCATCTTTGTCAGTTTAAAGTTCAAGTTTACTTAAACTAATTCCGTTTGAAATGGATAAAAATAAAGAAATTTCTTTGATGAAGAATGAAGCAACAGATTTTAATTCGTCATTCCTACTAAGCCCTTCTTTTCATTTTAATTAATAGTTCTAAAAAATATAATTAATTCATTATAATCAAATCTCAAATTTAACGTAATCAGATATGATAGATTTCAATAGTACCTTTCAAAACTAAATTGATTACTTCTGAATCTAACCACTTTTTTTAAATACACAATTTAATGAAAATAATTGCCCCTCACCTTATGGCTAGTTTGTGTATTGTCAAGACATCAAAGTAAGTTTCTCCTTTTGACAAAATATCCACTTTATCAATAAATCTTAAACGTGAATCTGTGTATTCAATTATTTCTTTTTAAAACCAATTTGAAGATCATTCATTTCAATTTCATTCGTATAAATCCCAAACTTGTGTCTGGTAATATGTTGATACTAGTTCTACTACGATGGGAAAAATACTGTTGAAGCTGTGTCCATAAAAAATGTTAATAACAGGGTAGACTGAGAGCATGACAAATAACATACTAAATTTTGTACCTGGTCGTACCTGTAAAGTAAGCTCATCATTTACCTAAGTGTCACTATCATGATTACATAGCCAATGTTTATAGCACCAAAATTAGACCATAATTTTCTATTTACATCTGTGCAGGTGCACTTCACAAAAAACTAATTTAAAACCCAACAAATTTACATGGTCCAGCACTAAATGTAATTGTAAAAAAAGAAGAGATATTAATTTAGATGAGAGTGTCAGATACATGTAGTGATGAAATGTATCATAGGGATACTTAATTAGAAAAATTTACAAAGTTTTATTGTGTGTCAACAAATTGGTATCAGATTTGGACAGGATATTGTGTTTTAACTGAACTCATTCTTTTACAAAATTCACAGTTGGCCCCTTAAACAAGAACAAGACACAGGGTAGATGCTTTTTTCTAATGCAAATAAAAAATATCATACATGTAACTGCTTAAATGATTCCATTGCTTGTTGGTATTTAACAATTTTCAGCACTATTGGCTTTATGGTTGTGGCGGCGGCTATGTGGCCAATGTATATTGGTGGAGGAACCCTGTCTGAGAGTCCCTAGAGAGTACCGTCAGCAGGAAAACTGGCAATCCAAGCCATTTATGATCAGTGTTGAATTCACCCAGAGGCAGATTTAGGGGGATCCCAGGGGTCCTAGGCCCTCTTTTAGTGGGAAAAATTTTGTTGAAATATTTAGGGATTTATTGAAGCATGACTGGAGCACCCCCCTCGTAAACAGTGAGTGGGCTGCCACCTGTGAAAATTTCTAGATCCGCCACCGTCATCTGCCACAGGCAGCGTTTGAACTTTCAGTTTTTGGGCAATAGTTGACAGAGGTGGGTGGACCCAATTCAATTTCTTCAGAGTCTTTTAGGATCCTTTTCATTTCAATCTCTCTAGTATGGTGTATCAAGGATCATGTAAAATTTCTATAGTTTTTTTCTTCTTAAAAAAACGAAAAGGAAAATAAATTTTGCTTTTCTTTAAAATATAACCACATTAAAATGAAGTTAAATTGTAGACAACTATTGAATATTTGACATCAAATGCAATTATAACAACAAAATGTAAAGCTTTAGAAAAAATAATCATTACAAAATTAATCAAAGCAATTCTAAACTCCTTCCTAAAAAAAAGTCATAAAATCAAAATAAGAAATAATTGGTTAAGTGTTTACCTTATATATGAATAACTTCCAATCCAACTTCTCAAGATTTGTACAGTGGATTTAATCCACAAGATATCCACAAGATGAGATATACTATAAGATACTTAAAAGCTACATATCCCTATAACAATATAAAAATACTACACCTAAGTGCCAAAATGATAAAAGGTCCTGTATGTTTTAATGTAAAACCTTTCACCTCTAAAGTCACTTGTCACAGAAGTATATAATTGTTTATTCTGGTTTAATAGACTGTAGCCGATGAATTAGCTTTGATGTGTTTCTATAGACCAATAGTTCTAAACTAAAAAACATCTATCATTGCCATGCATTTAAGTCATAGGTTTCACTTAATTGTAAAATACAAATAAAGTTTTTTCTACTTCAGTTACAGAAATTGGATGAAAAGAAATTTGATAACCAACAATTTTCTGAGTGAAATCATTGCTTTTAACTACAATTTTGTCATTGACTAGGAATAGAAATGAAGGTAAATGCAATAATTTACATAATTATGTACGAAATAAAGCTTCGGTTTTTTGTTTAAACTAAATATCTGTGGTTGTTTTGATCAGATAGTATGAAAATAAATTTGATTTTCTAAAAATACCACATCCCGTGTTTAAATATAAGTATCAAAAGTGTCCCAATTAGTCAGGTACCCCTGTAATATTTATTAGAGGAATTTCTAACCAAGTTTTTTTTATTAACAATATACATGTTAGTCCATATCATCTTTAGAGTTAACTTTGGTTTTGAATGTAACAGAAATACAGTAAACCAGCATATTTTCCTTGATCTAATATCAGCTGTTGGCCCTTTCTAGATGATTTTGAGGCAATATAATTTCACAACTCTTTAACATTATAATTATTTATAAAAGAAGATTGAACAATAGCAACTAAGATTTTGGTTGTTAGAGACAAAAAAATAACTTGCACCAAAATAATCAATTTATTTACAGTCAAGGAGAGAACACAATGAGTTTGAACTTTAAATAAAAGTACATTTTTTCTTCTGTACTTTTCAGACATATGATCTAGAGGTCTGGATAGGCAAAGGAGAAGATCAGAGTGCACATGTATTATTACTGGTTGAACCCCACCTAATTTAAGTCAGAATATCTGGATCATGTATTGTTTGAGGGGGGTCATGGAGGGGTCTTGATCCCCTAATCTGGGGCTTAAAAACATGAAATCCTGAGGTCTCATATTAAAAGAAATTTAAATCCAGATTTCCCGAAATTCGAAAAAAGAATTCCCTGATCACGAAATCCCAAGCTTAAATACACCCAATCCCAGAGTCCTGATAAAGGTCTGACACCCTTTTTGTTTAATTGTGATTATCTTTGTCTGGATCCCTGTTTTCTTGGAGGAGACAGATTGTCAGTGAGATCTGTTATACCATGTATATTGACTTTCATTTTACTTCCATAGTTGTACTTTCCAATATTGTTAGACATTTTTGTTATATCCCATATGTATTTTGTTTCTACCAGTTTTAAAAGGATATGGAGTACAAACATTTGAAACAATTTGGACTCAAATAACAGAATTTTAAAAGCAACTTAGTCTTTCTATAATAGTCCATAAATTCTCTGGCTAATGTTTTAAACTTATTTTCACTCATTTGAAAAAAATATAGACAATAAGTTTTATTACAATTACACTTATAATATAGTTGTAAAATTCAAAGATTTTTCAATTAGATGTAAAAATTCTTGCCAAATATAATTTTGCATAATTGAATGTTAATTGGCATTTGAACACCACCTTAGCACATAAAAGCTACATCTACATAAGAAAACATATGACTGTATGACAACACAATAAAACTAGGAGTGGTTTCCTATCACTTAAGTTAAACATTTTTTAATTTCTCATTCCAATGCTTATAAATTACTGTCGTAGTTTCTCTACATCTTCAAATTCTGACATTAAATTTTAATAAAAGGACTTTTATTTGCTTGTTGATTTAGGCAACATAATGAAGCCCTAGCAAAACTCCACCTCGTTTTTAGCAGCATTAAAATGAAATCCACATTAACGGAGACCACCATTGTGCACACTTTTAAAATTTGATTATACATGATATATTTGATGTCCTACAGCAACCAATATTCAATCACGACAAATTGTAGTCCAATATCTGTAGGTGTTGTTTATCAAGGACAGTCAGCTATTTTATAAAATATATGCTCAAATGTTGATAATCATAGAATTTTATAATTTGGTGTTGTTTACAAAAGACCGTCAGCGATTTTATTAAATATATGTTCTAATATTCATCATCAGTTAAGTGCACACCCCCATAATGGAATAAATCTTTTAAAAATGAATAAAAGCAAAAATATCACAAAATATATGCATAACTATTAAAGCCAAAGAAAAAGCCTTGTGTATAGCGCTATTCGTCAGATATTGATAGTATAACAAAAAAAGTTGTGTTTGTATCTTAAACCATACCTTTCAATGGTAACATCTATTCTAAAACACCTGTAATTTTCTCTGTTCCTATCCTATATTTATTTGCTATCTTCTTGTCACTTAAAATCTATCAAACTATTTAATCAAAACTCATGCATACAAAATATGTTTTACGTAAGTCAATAAAATTTCACGAGGGTAACAATTTAAATAAAATATTCATGGCAACCTTTATGGGCTATTACAGAATCAAAAGTCTCTTTAACTGCAGATAAAATATCATTATTCATGAAACAATTTCATAAAACATTACAAACATACACTTCATTAAATCTTTTTCACACAAATGATTCTATTCCTTTTGAAATAAAGATAAGACGGATGTTGTAGGATAACAGCTGTTTCAATTTCCAGCATCCGAAAAAGATGAACAACTTTGATCAAAGTATGCATGCAATTTTGCCATGTATGATATTCACACAAACATGCTTAAAATTTTGAAAAAAAATCGGTTAACATGTATTTCAATAGAATTAGATTCCTTTTTTAGTTCTAGTGTATTTTGCAGAAGGAAAGGTCAAGAGAATCGCTAACAATATTCATAATTTTCCACTGATACTCCAAAGAAGCTCTTCTGTAAAGTACAAAGTACCGGTATGCCTTTGTGGCACATTTGCCTGTGATGTATTTATAACTATTTAGGTAAACACAGTTTTGCAAAAAAGCCATGTTACTCAGAAAGCATAGGAGTAACATGGCTTTTTACTCCTATCTTAGCAAAACTACCTTAAAAGACAGTAACATTACACAGACAAACCTCAAATTTCATAAAACAGCTGATTTAAAAGTAAGAATGTATTAAAGGATTGTTATGACTGATTATGTAGATCATATCAACTTTTTTTGTACTGCCCCAAAGAAACTAGAAGCTTTACAATTTAGAGCCAAATTTCTTGCATCACTTTGAATTTCCCTTCAAACTGATTGACACCCATTGAAAATGTATCATTAGCTTGAGGCTGACTTCAGTGATAACAGATATCTGTCATTCAGATCTTCAACCTTATTTTTAATTAGAAAATGATGACAATTTTATTTCTAAACAAAAATAAGACTACTGTTTATCCTTTAGCATAACATTAATGTAAAAGCATCATATAAAAGGAATTACAAATAACACAATTATACCAGGTACATCTGAATGGCCAATATACCAGATTTTTAAAACACAACATTTTCAAATTCACAATATATAAACATGCATTGTACAAGCTACCACATACCATTCAAGCTGAACAATTTGCCCAAGTGACCCATCCCTAGATTTTCCATGCAGTTCAACATTTTCCATGATAAAATGATGGAAAATGATGGAAATTTCGTTTTTTTCCATGAATTTCCATGGAATTTCATGGAAAAATAATCCATCTCAGATGGAAAACTTATATGTGTTACTTATTCCATCATTTTCCATGACAAGATGGAAAACTTTCCATGGAATTCCATGGAAAAAATATTTTTTGGATGGAAAATGGGATGGAAAGTAGACTAATAAAACTTTGTACATGGAAAAGAGGATGGAAAGTGGACTTAGAATATTTTTGAGATGGAAAATAGGATGGAATCTTGACTTAAAATATTTTTAACATGGAAAAATTATAGAATCTTAACTTAGAATATTTTTGAGATGGAAAGTCATGGAAAAAATGTACACAAATTACATACATTAATTCTTTATCACCAATTAGACAGTGAAAGAAATGTAAAGTGCCATCTGGTTTTCATTGGTCTTTGTGTAGAAGACAAGAAGTGATATGACCATACAGTGTGAGGCCAAATGTAGGGTAGAACATGAATTTATACATTTTTGTGCAATTATTATTACTTTAAACATAAAAATGGTCAATAAACAATAAATGGATATCTTTTATTTAAATATATATAAAATATCCAAGATATAGGTAAATAACAGTATTCAATTGGGGCTCTTTTAAAAGAAATCAGATAACTCCTCATACATTGAAAATTTGAACTTGCAATGGATATGCTGGCAACAAACAAAGATGTCTTCTCTCCTGAACAAAATGCCAAATTTATATTGGACTTAGATTAAATAGTTCCAAATAGTTCTTGACATCAAATAGTGCAGATTTATTCTCTGATGACTTGCATTGACTGTTGGATTTAGGAGCATATTTTTTGGTAAGTACACTGAATTAGATTCTACCATTTTGAGTGTGTGCAAGCTCCTTTAGTTCAACATAACAACATCATGAAAACACCTATAGTAGATTTTTCACTTATAATTATAATGATTGGGTATTAAGACAAGACAAACTGTATACATGTATTATAATAACTAATAATCCACTAATGAAGTAATTTGGTTATAAAATTTAAGATCCGTTGAAATTGGTTGCCAATGAGAAATAGATCCATAAAAGTTAAAAAAAAATGTGCATCTTTACAGCAAACTGCAGATCAACACTAAGTTCTAAATATATGGAAAATACCAATGAAGACATTTATATACACCAATAATTATGATTTTTTTTTATTTAGGACAAAGACTAAAGTTGTTAACCATTTTTAATAATGTCATTATTTAAAGAATATCTCTTTATTTATAACAGTAAAATTATTTTTAGGTATCATGTGGAAGAAATAAAACTCCAATGAAATGGTTAATGCTGT
The DNA here is from genome assembly GCF_965363235.1 of Mytilus galloprovincialis. NCBI lineage: Eukaryota > Metazoa > Mollusca > Bivalvia > Mytilida > Mytilidae > Mytilus > Mytilus galloprovincialis. The sequence goes on along the minus strand of NC_134838.1, from coordinate 19,029,490 downwards.
TCTACAAGATGGATCTACTGAAGTCTGGTGTTGACATAAGTGACATTTATAACCTTAATTTCTTGATATAAAGGCAGTGCAAACATATACCAATATTGAAAGTTTTTGCTTGTTTATTGATGGTTGAGTCTATTGCTTATTACTGACCATTGCAAGACTCAAAAGACCTTACCAAACCGAAAAAAGCATGGAACCTAGTTTTTTTTTACCTTCATTATTACAGATACGGTTAAACAGGGTATATTGTCAAAAGGTTAATTTGGGCAATTGATTTTAAATGGAAACGATGGAAATATTTCCATGGAATTCCATGGAAAAAGAAATACTCTGTAATATATTTCCATGGAATTCCATGGAAAAACATCATGGAAAATATTTTCCATGGAATTCCATGGAAAATGTTTCAGATGGAAATATTAATATTTCCTTTTTTTCTCTTTTTTATTTTCCATGGATTTCCATGGAAAACAGGTTCCAATACTCCATGGAATTCCATGGAAAAATATTCCATGGAATTCCATGAAGTTTTCCATGATAGGTGATGGAAAATCTAGGGATGGGGAGCTAAAAACAACAGACACAACAAACTAAACTCCAGAAATTAGAACCCCATGACAATTTTCATTTTCAGTTCTATGACACAGTTCTCAATTATAAATCAGCTGCCAGGTTATACTAGAATTATTAAAAAATACAAAGAGAAGAGCATCATTAATAAGACATCAAATGTTTTCAAAACAAACTCTAGCAAAGAGTTAACACACAAAATAACAGCTTTTAAACCTTAGCCTTTTCATTTATCTAAAATTTTCATCAATCTTCAAAACCTTGCATAGAACAACATTTTATTAACTTTTACTTGATCTTTTAATCAAATCAACAACAAAAAATGTACAAATGTGTATATACATGAGATAAGCAGATATCAGATACATACTTTAAATATCAGGCTTTATACTGATATATGGTTACTTATATTAACAGAAACAGCAAAAGCAAGACCAGTGTAGAATGTCTAACCAATTATCGTTTACCCTAAGACATGTGAAAAATGCTATAACATATGCTAAACAGACTCCAAAGCATTCATAAAGGCTCACTCATTTTGACAGAGCTATTTCACAATAAGAATTGACTGTTCAAAGAAAAGAAGATCTATTACTATTATCATTATTACAAGTAACATGAAGCTTGACTGCTAAATTCAACTAAAAAAAATAAAATTTTCCATGCATATGTTTTTTTGAAACTAATTATTTTTCTGGTTAAAGTAACAGTTCCAGCTGCAACTGCAATTTTTATTGAGCATCAAAGCGTTAGATAATTATATTTATGAAAACTGATGTTTCTATTACAAAATTATACCCCATAGGGGTAAACAAAAATTTAAACAGACTAGTTTATAACATAGCACTTCTAAGATCTTTCAAATAAAAGCCGTGAATGGGCTATGAAACAAAAATTTTTCATCCACCTGCTCCGCACTTCCTACATCCTATGCTGACTTCAAAGATTGGTAAATGTTACGCAGATATCCCAAGAGTTAAAAAAAATTATGGTGTGTTAACATTTCTTAGTTATTTTCTCACCAACGAAATTGCATAAAAGTACAATACTATAGATTACTATACAGCCTGCAATAAGAAGTAAAACCCAAAGGGGAAAATAAGCTATGAAATGTCTGGGGCATAACAAAGTGTCAAACAATTCAAGAAAGAAACCCATCCACATCATAATATGATTAATTTGGGACCAGCACAGAAAGGCGCCAGGATCAAACATGACTGAATGCTTCACGCCTACACCCTCAATGCCTTTTTAACCTGGAACCATGAAGTAACAGCAATGCATAAGAATAAGCTGCAACAATTGTTTGGATACAGTTTGACAAATGAGATAAGCATGAAAAACACCAACCATCAATAAAAAACAAATAACACTTTGTATCAATCTAAGAGTATTCACAGTTACTGAAGGCTTATCTGAAGCCAATTTCAGCTAATAAATACCGTGATTTCCTAGACAAGAATATGATAAAATTGAGAATGGAAATGGGGAATGTGCCAAAGAGACAACAACCCAACCATAGAGCAGACAACAGCAGAAGGTCACCAACAGGTCTTCAATGCAACGAGAAATTCTCGCACCCGGAGGCGTCCTTCAGCTGGCCCCTAAACAAATATATACTGGTTCAATGATAATGAACACCATACTAAACTCCAAATTGTACACAAGAAACTAAAAGTTAAAATAATACAAGACTAACAAAGGCCAGAGGCTCCTGACTTGGGACAGGCACAATAATGCGGCGGGGTTAAACATGTTTGTGAGATCTCAACACTCCCCCTATACCTCTAGCCAATGCAGAAAAGTAAACGTAAAAATATGAACCTACATATCAGTAAAGAAAGTCAAATCTTCAGAAATAAACAATGTTTTAAACTTTTAATACGACAAAGATTAATATGTTGTGAGCCCTTTCCTTGCCTTCTTGCATAGATGTAGATGTTAATTCTGAAGTATATAGTGTTATAGGGTTGCTACACTTAATGGCAGTCATATACTGTAGTGTTTCTCTCTGTCTATTTGACCATTTTAAGAAAAGTCTGTTTGTGTTGCATGGCCTTGGTTTCAATCTTTACTTATCAATATTTTCGTTATGATGTTACAAGCAGTAATTCTACTGGTTATTATACTTTATATTCAAAGATAACAGGCCAATTTACATTGGTTATCAGGATTAAAAGCAAAAAGTGCCTGCATCACCAAAAATGTTTTTGACTAGTAAAATTAGTTTGTGGAACCCTGAGCTTCCTATGTTCCCTATGCCTAAATTTGCTTGAAGTCAGGTTTGGTAAATTTTCACCCAAATTTCTGTTTTGACCTATTTAATGTGTAAATGTCAATGTTTCATTTGAAAAGTTCTACACAAATCCTTCTAATTTCACTTCTTAAGGATGTACTTAGGTGAGGTTAGGTAAAAATTAAGAAATTAAGAAATTAAAATTGTTACTACATGTATTAGCTGGTAGAGCATCAATTAAGGATAAAGATAAGCTAAACAAATTGATATGTCATGGACCTCCTTTTCAAGATATTTGAGATTTAAAATATGGCGGGAAAAGGCTGACTCAGACTTTTACTTTATATTTGCATTGGTCTTATTTGGGTCTCAAAACAAAAGAAAGAAAATCAAAAATCTTCTAAAATTTTGGTAAATGACCTTTAATGAGCTATTAAGTCTTATATGAAAAAATAAATGGGTGTTATGGGGCAAAATATTTTATATTGTATTGTATGAAAAAACACCAAGGAGTCCGAACATTTGACACAAATTCCAAAACCTCACCTAAGCACATCCTTAAACTCAAAATAAATGTAAGTCTTGAAATAAAAGACTTAAAAATTGATCTTTAGAATCAAATAAGGCCTTTACCACACATAACCCTTTATTCACAACTTTCCTATACTTATGCACATGAATGGCAATTTAGTTGATTAAGGAATCACTGAAGTATGACTGGAGCAGGCCTCTCTTAGAGCAGTTAGTGGGCCGCCACTTTAATATAAATATTTCTGGATCCACCACTGATTTTCCAAAGAAATTCTTAATCATAAATATACATCCTCACTAAATAACAAGAGGGCAATATTGATTGGTGTGATGTCATTGGACCTGTAACAACCCAAACCAATAAGGCTCTCACTCTCTTGAAGATAGTCATACATCTTCTAATATACTTACTCTTTCTTATCCATACAAATAATAAAACAATCCCATACATACCTTAAATAATATGCAAGTTCCTTTGCACCATCAAATGGAATTATACTCTATAATGTTCGATTATGTAAAAATTACAATGTATAGCTTTCAATAATTCTCACATAAAATTTTTAAGCTTCCTTTTTTAAATTGAAAGTTAACGATTTTTTCCCCCTAAACATATGCAGCTGAAACTGTTATCATGCTTCTAAATTACAATTTGCACATTTGAACCTGGTATCAAAAATCATCTGCATGTTTCTTATGTGCTCCTCTTAAATGTTCAAAGAGATTTTATAATGTTTTAATTGTAGAGGAATGATTTAGACTCATTACCTGAATTATGACAACATGTGCTATGTCCTTATGACAGAAACCATTTATACTGTGCATGTGTACACAAAGTTCAAAAAGAAACACACTCATAACAACGTGTATATTCAAGTATGTCCTTTGCGACAAATGCATGTTGTATGTATGAACTTAAAGACCAAAGGTATAAAGTACATCCAACTTATAAACCTACATCAATAATAGGTGGCCAAGTGATCTAAGGTATAAAGTAGATCCAACTTATAAACCTACATCAATAATAGGTGGCCAAGTGATCTAAGGTATAAAGTACATCCAACTTATAAACCTACATCAATAATAGGTAGCCAAGTGATCTAAGGTATAAAGTACATCCAACTTATAAACCTACATCAATAATAGGTGGCCAAGTGATCTAAGGTATAAAGTACATCCAACTTATAAACCTACATCAATAATAGGTGGCCAAGTGATCTAAGGTATAAAGTAGATCCAACTTATAAACCTACATCAATAATAGGTGGCCAAGTGATCTAAGGTATAAAGTACATCCAACTTATAAACCTACATCAATAATAGGTGGCCAAGTGATCTAAGGTATAAAGTACATCCAACTTATAAACCTACATCAATAATAGGTGGCCAAGTGATCTAAGGTATAAAGTACATCCAACTTATAAACCTACATCAATAATAGGTGGCCAAGTGATCTAAGGTATAAAGTACATCCAACTTATAAACCTACATCAATAATAGGTGGCCAAGTGATCTAAGGTATAAAGTACATCCAACTTATAAACCTACATCAATAATAGGTGGCCAAGTGATCTAAGGTATAAAGTACATCCAACTTATAAACCTACATCAATAATAGGTGGCCAAGTGATCTAAGGTATAAAGTACATCCAACTTATAAACCTACATCAATAATAGGTGGCCAAGTGATCTAAGGTATAAAGTACATCCAACTTATAAACCTACATCAATAATAGGTGGCCAAGTGATCTAAGGTATAAAGTACATCCAACTTATAAACCTACATCAATAATAGGTAGCCAAGTGATCTAAGGTATAAAGTACATCCAACTTATAAACCTACATCAATAATAGGTGGCCAAGTGATCTAAGGTATAAAGTACATCCAACTTATAAACCTACATCAATAATAGGTGGCCAAGTGATCTAAGGTATAAAGTACATCCAACTTATAAACCTACATCAATAATAGGTAGCCAAGTGATCTAAGGTATAAAGTACATCCAACTTATAAACCTACATCAATAATAGGTAGCCAAGTGATCTAAGGTATAAAGTACATCCAACTTATAAACCTACATCAATAATAGGTAGCCAAGTGATCTAAGGTATAAAGTACATCCAACTTATAAACCTACATCAATAATAGTTGGCCAAGTGATCTAAGGTATAAAGTACATCCAACTTATAAACCTACATCAATAATAGGTGGCCAAGTGAACTAAGGTATAAAGTACATCCAACTTATAAACCTACATCAATAATAGGTGGCCAAGTGATCTAAGGTATAAAGTACATCCAACTTATAAACCTACATCAATAATAGGTGGCCAAGTGATCTAAGGTATAAAGTACATCCAACTTATAAACCTACATCAATAATAGGTGGCCAAGTGATCTAAGGTATAAAGTACATCCAACTTATAAACCTACATCAATAATAGGTGGCCAAGTGATCTAAGGTATAAAGTACATCCAACTTATAAACCTACATCAATAATAGGTGGCCAAGTGATCTAAGGTATAAAGTACATCCAACTTATAAACCTACATCAATAATAGGTGGCCAAGTGAACTAAGTAGTTCATCAATTGTATTTCTGGGCTGCCAACTTTGAGGGTTGTGAGATAGAACCTCACAGTGGGTTACAAGAGCGCAATTATTCATTCTTAATGCATTTTCCATAGAGTACCCCTGGTGTTCTGTATTTTTTCCCTCAAAGACTAGACAAACTAGGGCAAAACAGGTAGCAGCAATTATGGTAATAGTGGGGTAACATACTAACAATCAAATCAAATCAAATTGTTTCTCTGTTAAAAGATCAATCTGGCCTTAAAAGTTACCATATCAAGATAATGTAGAAAAAGTAATCTGTTCAAACAATCAGGGTAGACATTGCCTTCAACAACACTGCATGAGTCCATCGATTTCAGAAATTTTAGCAGAGGAAAGAAGGAGGTATGATAAGAGTAATTATTTGAATCAAGAAATTTGTTATAAAAGTTATACCCATAGATCCATTCAAAAGGTTGTGCTATTTCATGGCTGTGAGTTTTTATTGGTGGAGGAAGCTAGAAGTCCCAGGAGAGAACCATGAACTTAAGTTGGAAAACTGTCATTATTTTCGTCCGTCTGATGAGTTAAGCCTTTTTCAACTGATTTTTATAGTTCGTTCTTATGTTGTACAGTTATACCACTGTCTCAGGTTAGAGGGGGGGGGATCCTGCTAACATGTTTAACCCCGCCACATTATGTATGTATGTGTCTGTCCCAAGTCAGGAGCCTGTACTTCAGTGGTTGTTGTTTGTTTATGTGTTACATATTTGTTTTTCGTTCATTTTTTTATATAAATAAGACAGTTAATTTTTCTAGTTTGAATTGTTTTACATTGTTATTTCTGGGCCATTTATAGCTGACTTTGTGGTATGGGCTTTGCTCATTGTTGAAGGCCTTACGGTGACCTACATTTCTGTGTCATTTTGGTCTCTTGTGAACAGTTGTGTCATTGGCAATCATACCACATCTTCTTTTTTATATTCATGGTCAACTAAGATTGAAGTCTCTAGTGCACCTGCTACATGTGGATTTCAAACTCACAACCTCAGTGCTGACAGGCTAGTGATACAGTATTTCCTTACGTGAAAAATTGTCTGTTAAAACTGGTTTGATAGCTTGCTCTAAATCTTTTAAAAATGCTATATCCTTATTGGAAAGGCAGCAACCATCATTTAGTCTTTGATTAAACCTAGACAGAGTAAATAACTCTAACAACTTCCTGCACTTGGGGTTGATCACCCTACCACAAGACCAAGAAGATATTTTACCCACATTATTTATATGAATGAAATATCATGAAGCAAAATCTTTCCAGGTGAGAGGGTCATCCCAAATCCCCCCCTCCAAAAAGTATTCTTTCCCAGATCTTGCAAAACTTATAATTGAATAAAGGCAAATCCCTAATTTCAACAAAAAGGGTCCTTCAGCCCCTCAGGTAAATATTGCTGAATTTGGCTCATGAAGAAATATAAATGTAAATTCAGAACGAGAATATTTTAACAGTTTTGCATAAAATGAAAGAAGATTTAATCCATAAAGCAAATATGTGAGGTTGGCTATCAACTTCAGATTCTATATTTCAGAATAAAGACATCAACTATTTCCAATACATAACTTAATGTTAAAGTCACAACATAAAAATGTCATTGACGTAAGATGCAGACATTTTGGCCATATTAATCAACAATTATGCAGAAAAGTGTCACATGTTTTTGCAAAGTTGAAGCGATATCTGCAGAGTTTTCCATTAGTTTTATAAGAAAAGCAGAGAAAGTACTTACAAAAAATATTATCTAATAAGCGGTTGAGACTATTTCTATAGAAACTATGTACTAAATTATGAATAGGGAAGACTGTTTTTGTATGAAAAGATATTAACACATCTGACACGGAGGAAAAGTAATGTGTTCTAGTGGCAAGTCTATTTCCTCCTCAAAAGGCTAATATCAGCAGGGTTGACCGGGGCAATAATATATCATCGGTAATGTGATAGTATACAATTAATTTCCTTTATTGTACATACAGTTTTAATGTCTACGGCCACTAAAGCACTTACAACAAAATATTATTTGTGAGTTTTTTTTATAGTAAGATGGACATCGTTCTCAGTTAATCCAATCTGATACTCATACGTTATGCTCATATTACCCATTTATCATAATCATACAAAAAAATATGTGTAAAGTACCAATAAATCTAATTTTGACATAAATGTCGATTATACACTTATAACACTAAGAGCAAGTTTGGAAAGAACCAATCCCTTATAAGAATTTAAGAATTTAATTTTCTCAGGATCACTCAAACCAACAAAAACAATAAAATTAAAAACCAAGAATGATTTATAGTTAAGTTCTTGAATATGTTAGAAGTGATATGACCAAAAGGAATTTTAAAATAATAGCCAATCATGAAAGTCATCAAAGTTTTATATCATAAATACAAATGAACAAATTAAAAAACAAAATGTATAATTCATTGTGTGCTTTAATTACAGAGTTACTTCCCCTTAGCTTAATGAAGATACTGACAGACATCAGAGGAGGTAAATAATACTCTGGATGATGAGTACTCAAAATAAACAACAACTGTTTGTCTGCTTCATCCATTACTATAATGATTTCTTAATACCAAAACATAATTTGTAGAGGGAACACAAGTCCAATTAATATATCATCTCATATAGACAACAACAGTAACCCTGTCAAACTTACAATTCAGGTTTTCACATCAGGAGATGTCAAAATTAAGGTCATTCCACACAAAATGTACAGGGAAAATGTATGCTATGTATGAAATCAATTAATATAAATGAACATGTAACTTCATAAAAAAACAATTTATAGTTTTATATTTACAAGTAATTTGCATTACTAATAATCTTGAATTGTATAGTTATCATGCACTCTATTGCATGCTATATCTTGGGCACCATCCTATGTAATGATGATTCCTTCAATAATCTAGTATAAGTAATTTCTGTACAAACAATAGGGGAGAGACAAAAAAAAAGATGTTCTATGAGCTATTTCTCCCTTATGATATCCCTATCCATATTTTAAAAGTAAACATAAAGTTAATATAACAAATCACATGGAATATGATGCTCAGATGAAGTCTTATACAAAATATCAGAACGCCCTAATTTGTAGTTCCTGAAAACAAATGTGAACAAAACAAATTCATAATTCCTAAGAAAATCCAATGAAAATTTGTATAACTTAAGGCAGACAGACAGAGGTTAAGTGGTAAACAAGAATATTTTGAATCCTTTTGAGCACTAAATTAGACTATTAGGTAAGTATTACAAAATACCAAAAAGTACAAATTTATAGTAACTAAAGTACATTAAATTTTTTTTAAGAAGAATGTGTCCCAAGTACACGGATGACCCATCCGCACTATCATTTCTATGTTCAGTGGACTGTGAAAATGGGGTAAAATCTCTAATTTGGCATTAAAATTAAAAAGAACAAATCATAGGGAACATGTTTACTAAGTTTCAAGTTGATTGGACTTCAACTTCATCAAAAACTACCTAGACGACAAACTTTAACCAAAACTTCAATCTGAAGCCCCACAGATGGACGGACAGACGATTGACGAAAGGACAAACGGACTAACGAACGAACAGACAGACGGAGGCACACACCAGAAAACATAATCCCCATAAATGGGCCATAAAAACATGTTAAAAGTCCAAATATGGCTGTGTTTATACTGGTTAGATCAAAATAGGACTGATATCATTGACATCATAGATTTTATTCTTTTCCTTGATTTTCACATAATGTAAATAAATAGTTTACTTTGCTAGTGTTGATTCCAATTGTCTAGATGAACGTTACCTTACAATTGAAATCACAACTTAAAGTACTGGTTTGACAAATCTGTTTTCAACCTTTTATTCCATTTCAAAATTTAACAAAAAGTAAAAGTATTCAAATTTGATAAATATGATTTTAAACCAAATTTGCACATTCTGAATATAACAGGATGCAAATGCATAAATGCAACAAATGCATGTTTTACATGAAAAATGCATTACCGTTCTTTACTATATTCCTGGTCCATTTACCTTCAAATCTGTCAATAAATTATACTGTCACTTTTCTCTTATTTAAATAGATCCATAAAATGAATAAAGGAAAGAGATCTTTTTTTTGCATGTTTAAGCCTTTCATCATAAACTTGATATTTGAATTTGTTGACGGATTCAAATATTTCTATATTTAATTGTTAAACATTTGTAATTAAGTTGATATATGAAGATTTAATGATCATGATAAACCATTAGCGCTTACATTAAACTATTTGTTTTGTTATTTCTTTATATTTCAAAGACCAAAAATTATCATGCTTTTAAACTAATGAATATACCACAACTGTGGCAGAACCCATAAAACTGGTATGTTTAAAAGAAGATATTTATAAAATATAAAAAAAAATCCAATCTAAAATTGTCACTTTAAATAATAAAAAAAAAAAACGAAAAATTATAATCTTAAAATGAAAACACAATTCACAGAAGATGTATTGTAAACTATTGACAACTAATAATGTCCCTGCTTAATGTTGTTGACTATATTTCACTTTTCATGATACAAGTTTTTGTAAAAAAAGAAAGTAGAACAACAAAGGAAAGGAAATTATATCTTTTGTTATTGAATAAGCAGACACACAAAGCTTGGCACCATATATTAAATAACTATCACTATGACATAAGTTACTGAGAAAAATGTGACACAATTCCATATATATATGCATGACATTTCAAAGCATACAGACACAAAAACATTGAGGGAACTGTATAAAAAGATATATATGATGGCACAATTCTTGACAAAAGACCAAACAAAATGATTCTGATGGCAACCCCTTCTTAGATTCCTGTCAATCCTGATATTAACTTTGTAAGAAGTTTATATGATGGAAGTCCTAGAAAAGGAAAGCTTTGTAATAATACCACAGTTAGATAAAAACCTGGTGTTACATATAAAAAAAAGTTTGAGACAAGTGAAACTGCGAGTTACTGCTCACTGATGATACCCCTGCCAAAATATTTGTTAAGTGATGAATTTGAAAACACATCACACAGTATAACTAACTAATATAAACATTGAAAACAAATTTCAGAAATTCTTATGTAGACGTTCCTGAGAAAGATGCAACAAATATAATTCATGGGATGGATGGACAGATGGACAGACTGACGGACAAACAGAACGACAGGCTGACAGCTGAGGTAAAAAAGTATACCCCCACTTTTTGCGTCGTTTACTTTAGAAGTATCAACAAAAGTCTTATTGAAACTCCTATTTAAAAAAAAGCTTGTTTTTTGTGTCAGTGATAAAGTATGGTTTACACTACATATGACAGACTAGTGAGTCTTTCACACTGTAAAAGACTTTTTTCTTCACAGTACTATCTGAAGATTTCACCTGCCTTGTTAGTTTTAACAGATTGTCAGTATAAATGATACAAGTTTACAGATGATATGCGAAAGCTGCCAACAGTTACAATCTGTTTATTTTACTTGCTTTTAAATATTCTCAATTTTCAAAAACAAAACTCTTTTAAAACTGTTTCTTTTGAAAACATTATAGAAGCAACAAATAATTATTAATTTTTTTGTGTAAAGAATGTGAAGTTAAAATACAATCTTACGAAAGGTGTTGATTTTTTGGAATACCTCAAGATTCTTTAATGCATTTCAATATGAATTGTCTTAGCCACTTTACTTATCAAAATATTAAAATTCTAAGCACATTACTTCAGTTTAAACATTTTATAAACTTTTTGATCTAAGAGTTATTGATCGAGAAATTGGCGCTGTTATTGACCCTTTTAATAGGCCATGCAAATATTGTCATTTTATTTTTCCCTATTACAGTGAATTTATCATTTTTGAGGGTAATAATTTTTCATAGCTACATATAGATACTTGAGGGTAATAATTTTTCATAGCCTACCTTAGATACTTGATTTCATGGTTCTGCATAAAAGCCTCATTTAAATTCGAATTTATTTGAACACTTTTAAAATTTTGAATTTAACCTTCACCTGCAAAATAAGCAAAAAATGGTAACCCACAATAAAAAATGAATTTGGTGCCTACACATAAACTTTGACTTGTTGTTCATTTTAAAGTTTTGACTTGTATTTCAAGCATTAAAACAAAAAAAAAGTTTGCCAAAAATTGTAGACTATAGAAGTAGTAAAATATTTTGAAATGATAAACAGATACCAAAGTACTTAATTGTAGAGACTTGAATTGTCTCATACTGTTCTAACCCTATTTCTTTTCAACTTCTACAGAACGTTCAAATAAATGGCATGTTTCCAGCTTTTCCATTTAACTAAGCAAAGATGGGAATACTCTGAAGCATTAAAATTTACTGACAAGATCACTTAAAAGATTAAATTCTTTAGAAATCCTGTTAAATTAGTCTATATGCTATCACTTGCATAACAGGGTAACAAAGTGGTGATTTTCTCCTTTTGTAGTCAAGTCAAATAAATCTTGTTTCTTATCTTCCTTCAAGTTGATATCTCTTTCTTTACTTAGTAATAAAACTACAACTGATGTCTAAAACACTGAAAGACACAGTTTAAACAAATCTTTTATGACTCTAGAATACTGTTAGAACCAAAATGAACCCACAGAAATTTTAACATATGTAAATTTTGAAAATGTATACCCTTTGTGTATCAGTGCTTTCATTCCATTTTTTTTTTTATACTTCACCAATTCAGTCAACATTACATCAGCAAAATTTTTTTCAAAACTACAAATAACAAACCTTGTTTTATATGATATAATTGTGTCAAAAGCTATACTAGGCTTTCATGTGTTTTACAATACCACTACACGAAAAAATCACTTCAGATCATTCTTTTAAGACAACACTGAACCAGTCTGTATTCAACCTTTACAACTGAAGATGTTATTAAAGTCGAACTATTTTACTCATTACAGAATATTTGGTTTAGAAAATGTTATTACAAATTTAAGGATAATTTTACAAACAATATAGAGAATGATTACATTCAAAGTTGATATTATAGGAAATAGGCCTATGGCATCTAAGTTTACCTTTTTTACTTTTATTACATTTTGATCCCCTGCTTGTATCCATACCTTAACAGTACAATCAATATTTAATTTGTGACTATAAAGTACTATTCATTGCATACTTCTGTAATGAAGCCAGGAAAGCTATATACGTTACAATACAGAGATAGAACATATGAGTCTTATCTTTTCTTTACTTTCCTACATTTTATAATGACAAATTAAAGAGATACTTTTCACTGAGATATTGGTATATCATTAAGTAAAATGCATTAATAATGTCCAAAATCATCATTTTCCCTGTAAAAAATAAGCATGTCCGCATGTTAACTTGTTCTAATTGGAAGGATACAAGATCAAAACAGAATGAGCATTCTCTCCTATCCAATCTCTTTTTAATGGATGCTGTTATGTAATATTATTTGCTAGGAAATGAAGACTTCATTATTTAGATTTATCTTATGCAATTTGTATTGAAACATTAATTCTAAAATTAAAGAAGAATAAGTGCTTTTGAGTTGTTATTAATTGAGTATTCAAGGAACAATAAATAAAGCATTGATAAGAAAACACATAAATTAAATCTCTTAGTGCAGACTTCAAAATCTTTATGGACATTTAGTTCAATGAAAAAGACATTACCAGGTCCAAGCAATTATTCACATTTTGGATTGAAGGCAAAAGTACAAAACTGTTAACATAGAAAAATTTCCCCCCTGCCTTGTAGCAAAATCTACTAGAACTTTGATATTAGAGACACATATTTAACAGAATAGAGTGCTAGGAATGGTCAACAGGCTGTTTAACATATCTGACATAAGAATTTTCAGGGCAGTCAAACATTTTTGACAGAATTAACTTTCAGAGTAGTGCAAAAGGCTGAAGCACACATTTAACAAAATGGAGTTTCATGTTAGTCAAAAGGCTATTTGACATATTTGACAGAATGGAGTTTTGGGTAGTCCAATAGTCTGTGGTACATATTTGACAGAATGGAGTTTTGGGTAGTCCAGTAGTCTGTGGCACATATTTGACAGAATAGAGTTTTGGGTAGTCCAGTAGTCTGTGGCACATATTTGACAGAATGGAGTTTTGGAAAGTCCAATAGTCTGTGGCACATATTTGAGAGATTGGAGTTTTTGGTAGTCCAATAGTCTGTGGCACATATTTGACAGATTGGAGTTTTGGGTAGTCCAGTAGTCTGTGGCACATATTTGACAGATTGGAGTTTTGGGAAGTCCAATAGTCTGTGGCACATATTTGACAGATTGGAGTTTTTGGTAGTCCAATAGTCTGTGGCACATATTTGACAGATTGGAGTTTTTGGTAGTCCAATAGTCTGTTGCACATATTTGAAAGAATGGGGAGCTAGGGTAGTCAAACAGGCTGAAGCACAATTTTTACACAAGGGGGAGCTAGGGTAGTCCAACAGACTGAATGGAGTTTCAGGGTAGTACAAGATGGTTGAGGCACATATTTGACAAATTGGAATGCTAGGGTAGTCATTATAAGAGTCATGGTTATATTTATGTATCACAGACAGGCAATTTTTTGAGATGCTGTATATTTTTATTTGCTATGAGTACTTACCAAAAATCCCCTAGTCCAGGTTTAGAACTTGCTGATCTTTACTGTTTATGAAATTCCACTGAAATAAAACACTGAAAATGAATACATCATTATTTTAAAGTTAATTGCTTGAAGTCAGACAGATGCAACAGGTTAGAGAAATAATGGACTTCTAGTTTCTTTGATCAATGCATTTACATAGAAATATGATCTTCTATTTTCATCTCATAATGGACAAATTCAAGACATTATTTATAACATATGTTAAGCTTTCTTAATTGATATTTAACAAGTGCTGATCACCTATTAATAGGAAGTAACTGACTTGTTATTATAAGATCTAAGTTGTCATTTACCTGAGGATAAAATTTATTGCAGAGTTCTGACTTGCAAAAAGCACAACTATATAGACATGCACTATAAAAGTGGAAATTTTTTGTGAGAGGTTTATTTTTGATAATTGCATTTTTGTTCAGAAAAAGTCATGAAAACAATATTTCATATGAAAAAATTAAAAAAAGAATACAAATTCGAAATTTTTTTATTAATAGATTTAGATAGATACATGATATCAAATTTTATAAAAATAAGAATAAGTAATAGTTATCTAAATATTGAACAGGGTAGACACCGTAAATTACAGTTGGAAAAAAGATTATGTCCTCTCTGTAAAAAGGATGTAGAAGATGAATATCATTTTACTTTAAAATGTCAAATTCTAGAAAAATGTAGGCAAAATCTTTTTCAAGAAGTAGAGAATATAGTTCCAGATTTCACCAAAATGTCTGATGAGGAAAAATTTGTATTTTTGTTTACTTTTAATGAGTATGACGTAACTAAAATTATTGTCAAGGGAGTTAATGACTTATATGTATTAAGGAACAGCCTAGCTGATAAGAAAAACTAGTCAGTGGCGGATCCAGGGGGGGGGTTCCGGGGGTGCGCACCCCCCCTTTATTTTTGCCGATCAATGCATTTGTATCGGGACATATGTTTTGCACCCCCCCTGCACCCCCCCTTTGCCCTGGGTTAGCACCCCCCCTTTCAAAAATTCCTGCATCCGCCCCTGCTAGTGGATGTAAAACAAAAAAAAAACAAAAAAAAAAAATTATGTGACTATTTTATATTTTCTTATAGTACTTGTAATGATATATTTTATAACAATTGCATTAATATGATTGTTTGTACTTGTACTTTCAAATTTGCAAAGGTATTACCTCCTCCAAAACATCTGAATATATAGTCTTATAAGAATATGAATGTTGTTTAAATTTAGATATTATATGTTTGTAATGATTGTCATGTTTGTCTTGGTAACAATCCAATATTTGGATTTTACACCAATAAAATGATTTGATTTGATTTGATTATGAATTTGGTCTTAAGAAAAGATCAGAAAATGAAAAATGCTACTAAATTGCAATTTTAAACTTCTTAAAAATAAACCACTCCTTACTCTGACATATGTACTTAAACTTGTTTTGTTTGTGTTGTTATGTTTGTTCTCCTGTTTTTGATTTATTTGTGTGGTTGTCTTTTTTGTTCCCAGTGATGTTTGTTTACATGCTAAGTGTCCTTTAGGCTCTGAAGGACAGTAGACTCATTATACCATAAAAAAACATCTCCTTATTTTATATCATGTATACCAAATAAACATTAATTTTGGTTTTATGTAGCTGTTCTTTGAAAAATCAAAATTGATAATGCAAAATTACACCAAAAATAAAGTTAACCTATTGCTTATAGTATCTGAGATATGGACTTGACCACAAAAACCTGACCTTGATCACTGATCCATGAAATGATGGACACGTAGACCTTGCAAAGATCCTATATACATGTACCAAATAAGTAATCCTGTTACTCACTTATTAGTATTTTGCATGAAAAAAAAACCTAATGGTAATCTTTTTGTTTCAAGCAGTCACTGAACCATGAAAATGAGGTCAAGGACAGTGCACATAATACAGATGGAAACTTTGTAACATAAGGTATCTGCAAACAAGGTATGAAGCATCCATGTCTTTTACCATCTGATGTATAAGCTTTATACAAATAGTTCAGGCCACTGTTGCCACAATTTGTAATCCCTGTCTGGCATTCTGCAATTTTCGTTGCAGACAAAACCAAGTATAGCTTTAACGTAAAAGACTGTTGTTTTCATTTTGTAGTACTCTCTGCCTAAAAAACATATTGGTACGAGACCACAATTGTCGTCCCTTGATTTTCGTTTTCCACGAATATAGTCCCTAGTGTTGACAGTGGGTTACTTGCCATTAATTTTCATACCCCTTTCAAATTTATTTCTCCATGTTTAATGCCTCAAATTCCAAGTAGGGGGTGAAATTACACTGTAAAAAAAAAATTTGGGTCCAGAATTTTAAGGGAAAGTAATGATTTGGTCCAGCTTAAAAAGGTTAAAAATTAGCACTTCGGAAGCTGTCAAAAGATTTCAAGACGCCCTAAACATAAAATTGTCCATATTTTGAGTTAGAGCCGATCAAGTTTTCTATAATTTTGATATAATTTGTCCCAAAAGTAGTACAACACACTGTAAAAATTTCATTGAGAAAGCGGAGGGGGGATTTTTTTAATTTTCATTTATGTTCTAAAAGAAATGCACTACGAAATAATTGTGGTCTCAGACCTATTGAGTTTATCATCTTCTTTAAAGATCTTTCAAACAATCAAATACAAAAATCTTAGAATTCTAAAAATTTGTCAAACCCTATGTACAAAACAGAAATTATAATCCAGAGGACAAAAATTAGTCTGTCAACAAGATCATGAGTGCAATCATCAGTTTGGCCCTTCAAGGCTTTCAAAAATATTTGTAACTTACCTTATGCTAATTTCATTTTATATTCAGAAATTATTTCTTAAAAATAAAAAAAAAGAAATACAAAATTCCACAAATTAATTCCAGCTAATTCAGTTGTTGTAAAAATTCCTGATCAACAGAACCCCAAGAGGGAAGTATTTTTAAAAACACCTTCTATCCCTTAGCATAGGTACTTTATTTAAGAATGTACTGTAAAAAGTTTGAACAATAGCAGTGACACCTTTAGCTTAAGTGATAATTTATCAAAAGAGTAAGGTGACAAGCTTAATTAATCAATATAATCTGCATAAGTACGAGCCATCAACTGTCATGTTACTACTGTGTAAACCATGTTCTACACTTCGCTCTGTCACATATATTATAGATTGGTTCACTTTGATAGCAACAAAATTACCCCTTTAAACTTTAAATCATTATACATATTAAAATGAAACGATATTGATGTTTAAATAAGATTAATAAAAAATCGGATGTGACATACAAAATGCCGATGTTAGGGAGCTACCAACAAATTTTGTAGTGTTGTGATACTATAATAGTAAATCCCAGGTAAAATCCAGGTAAATCTTGAGAGCCTTTGATGTTTTTTTAATAAAAGGTTTCTGAGGAAGCTGTTGATATCTTGGAAGTTATAATCCATAAAATTAGCCATATTAAGTTTTTATTCAACATGCTGAACTAACAAACCACCATTTAAATTAATCTGATTTTGTTTCATTTTGAAAAAAAAATGTCAAATGTATCATTTTAATCTTTTTAAGTATTGCTTGTGGTACAAAAAACAGATATAAAAAATATTTGTCTGGAATTAGTTTCTGCATTAACGCTTCACCTTTACAAAGTTAGTTTGATATTTACAATAAGCATTCATAATGCTGTGGGCCAACAATTAACTATGAAGATGAAATTTCTGAAAGTAAAGCTCAAAAAATTATATCTGTCAGTTAATGAGCAGTTGCAGATAAAAAGTTAAGGACAGAGGGACAAACAAATGAAGGTAAACAAAAACCAGAGAGACAAATGAGTCTCCTCACACTTAAAACACAAATCTTAATAAGTGGTGGTATAATGAAAACTTGTAAGTGGGTTCAAACTTACATATCCCCATATAAAATATTATGGGCTATATTTAGTTCCTAAAAAAAAAAGGATCATCAAAATTTGAGAAGAATCTTACAAAAACAGAAAGCTGTGTCCAGAAGATGACAGTCAAAACTTTGTTGTGGGGGTATAACTATTGACTCTAGATGCTGTGTGCCTGTTGAGTTTACTATGGCCATTTCTCTTTTTTAGACAAAACATTTTTTCACTTTAAAGCCTTGATAAATGAATAGCATATATACAATTGAACACTATTACTATCAAAACTTCATTTTGTTCACTAGTCCTATCAAGTTTGTTTGTATCCTACATTGAACCACATGATGCCTGACATATAATCATATTAATACATGTAGATTAAATGAAGCAAAATATAAAACCTATTAACGAAATTAGCCGAGATATAACTATCACCTGTAGACATTAAAATATAACAATAAAGTGATTTTTACGATTGACTTTTATTACTTCCTAACCCATAATATACAGACTTCATGCCTCAAGCTTCTGTTTATAACCAACAAGAATCTGGAGATATTTAAAACTTTTTAAATATGGATATTTTTTTCAGAAGATAATCACTCAAACAAAGCTAATGACTTTGGTCCACATGTCTTTATTTAATTAAAAAGTCTCTCCATTCAATATCCCATCATAAAACCCCTCCACTGGATATCAGAAAATTTTATTAATCAGCTGCACAATCGATACTTTTTTACATTAAATCAAGCAATGCAACATTTATTTAATTCACAATCAATTCCAAACAAAGATATGACTTTCGTTTTAAGCTATAGTTATTTAATGTGTTGATAACATCCCCAATATAATTGAAGTTATTTTGCCTTTCATCCCAATAAACAGTTCAAATTGTTGTCCATTCATACCCTTATTTTATGCTGAATTAAGGTTCTGCAACTCTTTTCACAAAAAATCTTAGGATTAAAATTGATCATATGTTATATTGAAACGGTATGACTTACAAGTATTTTTACTCTTAAGATTTTTTGTGAAAAGGGCTGCTGCTTCTTCAGATAATCAAGAGACACATTTTTCTTCAACAAATTAATAACTGAGAATAGACACATTTTATATTGTTGAAGATATACTGTATATTCAGAAATCATTGCACTTATCTTTATATGATGATACATCAACCATCACTGTATCTTTGTCATCTTTAATCAAGTTAGTTTTACAATTTTTTTGTCATTTCATTTTACTTAGAGCACATTTGTTTCCAACCTAAACGATGTAAACGATTACGCACTTAATCGTTTAATCCATTTGTTTCTTACATTATTTGGTCAACGTTCACATCGTTCACATAAATGATGTACGCGCAAAATAGTCGTGTAGTCGTTGATCGTATCGTTGAGACGTGTTTACGAAAAATTTGTTTCTGAATCTGTCAATTACGAGCACATGTTGTTTTCGCAAAGTCCTGGTTATTTATTTCCCGCACTTTTACCTGTTTGTTTACAGTGCGTGAGTGTAATCTATTTCTTTCTGACTATGCGGGGTTGATAAAGTTTGTTAAACGATGTATTTGTTTCTAGCAGCTTAAGGTTTACTAAACAAAAGTCATCGATGACAAAATTTCGGGTTAGAAAAAAATGCAGTCTTATTCTACATTTGGTTGATTGATTGACGATTGCTTAATGTCACATCAGTAATCATAGTACTGAGGTACTGAACATGGGATGACAAGTCCTTGTAGATTGTCAAAAGCACATGTCACAGAAAAAGATCACATCTCTTTACCTGAAACTGAGGTTAATGTACAGAGATATATTTTTTTCGAGACAAGTTCGTGCGTGGATGATGAATAAATGACAGGAAATTCAACCCCACCGTAATAACTGTTATATTGTAGAGATACAAATCAGTATACCTGGGATTATTATACTAATATAGTGCAAGTGCATGGTGAACACTCTTCTGTAAAAAAAAATCGATTTTTCTAAAACATTGGATTTAAGAAGCCGTTCATATTTTCCAGCAAAAATAATTACAGAGTTACCGGTCCTTGCAGGGAGTGTGGCAAAACGTTCTTGAGATATTCTTCCACAAGCTGTTACACAATTTTTCTGTATGTGTGAATTGATATTATCAATGATTTTTTACTTTATATATTTATCTAACGACAAAACATTTTCATATTATTAATTTGTGTTTTAAAAAAAATATTTTTAGGAGTATCCATTGAAAAAATGAATTTAAAACAAGCGATAAGAAATGTTCTTTCGCACTAGATAATGTCTGCGGATGTATAATTTTTATAGATCGGTTGAAAACCCAAAACTAATTTGCATAATGAAAATTAAGGCGATAGCAATACATCGGAATGACCTCAGGGTCATCTCGATGTAAAAACAGGTTATATCAGTTAATTCTACATTTTTGAAGCAAGCATACTTCATTTTCAACACCAAGACAATTCAAACAAGCAGGATAATTTTCTTATTAATGGTGGACTATTCATTTAGCCTGGGGCTCTTTTCACAAAAAATCTTAGGACTAATATTGATCATAAGTTATACTGAAATGTTCATGACTTGAGAATATATTTTGGAGTTGCAGCTCTCTATTCTTACACAAAATAAAACAAATTTTCATTTATTGTTTTATGGTTAACATTTGAAGAGGGAAATCAGTAGCAGATCTTCAAGTTGCAGTGAGGTGACTTTAACAAACAGCAATTCAAGAGGTTTACCTTTACTTCAAGTTTGTTTTGAGCTATTTTGAGCAGAATATCATCCAAAAATTATTATTTGCCATGCTACATTTGGCAATATAACTTCACTTCTATCATATTACACCAATCTTTCAAAAATCCTGGATCCTCCCCTAGAAATGGTGATGAAATAAAGAATAAAATATTTCAGGACGATTATATTATTTTCAAGAAATTTTTTTGTCATAAAACCAGATTTTTTAAAATTATCAGGTGGTAGCTAACAATTTGTTAGAGTGCAGAATGGTTTAATTTGTAGCTGTGTGGAAATATCAAAATAATTGTTTTCTCATACAAATAATATAATGAATCATCGCTTTCAAGCCTAACAAAGAACTGAAAGAGAATACGGTAAAAAATACCTTACATCGAATCAGTAAAGCAAAATCTCCATAAAATCTATTGAAATTTATTGATGCATAAACCAAATTGCATTATTTCCTCTATAACGGCATCAATGTGCAGGAGACAGCACCCTACGTTTGTCGATTTGTTCTACAGCACAACAGGACAGCAAGGCACAGAAGTTGAGATTTAATATTTAATTACAAACATAAAATACTTTCTAATAATGTAATCAATAGGTTTTCTAAATGACATAAAATGCTTTAACTTTCAGAAATTATAAATAACACATTTACAAAAGCAATGTGATATTCAGCCATTTCAAGCTTCAAAGAGGAATAGAAATGCTTAGAATTCAGTCAACACAAGAAGCTGATTAACCTAAATAGTATTAACACTGTTCAACAGATGGAACATTTCTTCATTTTTTTTTTTTTAATTCTTGATTTATTAAATATTTTATAAATTTACACTTTATAAAGCAGAGTTCTATTAAAACCATCATTAAAACTCATCCACCAAATAGTTATCAAATTCTTCTCCTAAGATGTAAATATGATTTTTTTTGTTGAATTCCAGTAGTCCAGAATTAAGATGGTGGTGCTCAATGTGATTTTTAAAAGAAATCAGCAATGTCTCTGTTTTAATGGGTTTGTTCTTTTAGTAGCAGCATTCATTATGTGGGCTGTTTTTTTTGTGATTTTTGTGGCTATAATCAGTTGTGTGGTAGTAATTTTGGTTTCAATGTTCATAATATAAATTACTGAATTTTCATCTTAAGAACAGGATATTATGCTGTTTACTATTGAAAAGTTAAATACATGTACCTGTGTTCACCTTCTACACTGGAACACCTCTTTCTACAAATTGTCTAGCCAATTTCTAAAAAGAAAAGATTTTATTTATGATTATTTCACTTTTAGTGCAAGTGGTAAATTGTTCAATTAAAGTATTTAGCTATGTGATCCTCCTACAGAAAGAACTCCTGGAGTAAGGCATGCTTTTTAAATGCAAGAACTCATAATTCATAGATATAAAATGACAGCCTAATCATAAAACCTTCATTTCATTTCTTGAAAAACATATCTCAAATTTTTATCTGAAAGATGAATAATGGCACATGAAGACATAACAGACAAAAAAATACCCAGTTTAATGTTTAATTTTGGCAAAGATTGTTCCTCGACAGTTGTTAGGCAATGAATCAACCTAAACAGACATGGGATTGAAAATTGGTTAAGCAGAACCTTACAAAATTCACAAAATTTAAATTTCTTTTCAATCTGCAAAGAGCTTTTTATCACCTGTGTAACAGCTCTCAGCAGACTAAAAGAATGAAGCAAAATTACTTAAAAACTGTCAAAAATTGATTAGAAATCTAATAATTTATCCCCAAAGAGGCAAGTTTATCTGTTCACCATACAGATTTTCCATCTTCAAACAGTTTTAGCTTCATGGAGTTAGGGTAGTACATCTTGTCTGATAATAGCTTAATAATTTGAATGATAATTTCTACAGTTATCACCATACAACATACAAATTGCATGAAAAACTGATAAAATGCACATAAAGATTAAATTTTCAATATTTTGCAATTACAATGCATTATGTTATAAATGTTATGTGTTGGAGTGCACTTAATATTGGCAATTATTTCAGACATGTTAAAAAAAAATCAGTCAAAGGGAAATAACTCCAAATCTTATTAAACAATGGAAAGATTTTTTAACCTGCAAAATGACAAATGAAAAAGGCAAAATTCATCTTAAAGTTAAAACTATTATTTTAATATACTGATCAATCTGCACATGGTTGATACAACAAAGCTTAATATTACATTTTGATGAATTGTCATTCATAGAATAATGTTTTTTTTTTCTTTCTTTCTTTCAAGTATTGACAAAAACCTTTTCAAAAATTTAACTTTTTGCTGTATTCAAATCAGCAAATGATTATAACTCTGGTATTCTCAACACAGAAATATGATGGGAATTTTTTATGAGGCAGCATCCTATAAAAGAAATAAGACAAGACAATTCTTTTATGATGGTCCCTTTAAGGCCTTTAAAAATGAGTTCATGAACTAAGATCAGAAGGAAAAGTTCATGATCATACCCTTAAAATTTATGTTTCAATTAGCCATACTAACAATAAAGGCTCCTAAATGCTGTGCATAAAGTAAATATCCCTATCAGGTATAAAGCAACATTGTTTTTTTTATTCAAGTCATTATCAGACTGTGGTTTCATCACTTTTCTAATGCACTAGTGATGGAAAGAGTAAAATTTGTTTACAGACATAATCAACATCTTAGCATCTTCGCTAACAAAGGGTTACGATCCACTCCCTCAAGAGCTAAGGAAGATGACATCTTAGAATACATAATAAATATGAGTGCCAAAAACAATTATGATATTATGGTTTTATCACTTTTTATCATTTCTACATTTGTACATACACAAAGGATTGCCTGTTTCTTTGAAGGCGATGATGTGAACATATTGTTAATTACTTCAGACTTTTATTATTTTATAATGGAACAGGCAGAAAAGATAACGGGAATTTTGAGATGCATGCATCAGGGGTAAAATAATTCAAATCTTTTGATTTGAACAGGCATTTTAATTTCAGTCTCATATGATCATCACAGGAATTTTGAGACAAAAGAGTTTGAGATAATATAAGTCAACTGTTACATGATGAACAGGACCATATTAGTATATCTATATCTGCAATCTTAAAGTCCATATATCTGAATAAACCCTACACAGAAGTATATACCTGTATCCTGAATATGGAAATTTTAGCAACGAAATTTTTTTTTTTTTTTAGCGATAGACACTATTGTCAAATCTGTAATAAAATTTTGCCCAGTAAACTATATTTATTCTTAAAAGTAACAATACCTTTTAATTCATAGAAGAAATAAATAATAATAATTGATATCAATTAAAAAAAAAAATATTTACCTATAATCTTTTCCTATTCAACCTCTGATGTTATAAGTTTAACTTTTCAGTCTATATGTTACTGTGTATAACAAGTCTATCCTGATGTTTAAAAAAGAAAACAATCAAATAAATAAATTAAACAAATAAACAAAAAATATAATTTGCCATTGTAGCGCATCTTACAAACATAATATATTACAGACATCGTAATAATCAACATACACTTAAAAGATATGAACATTTCTATTTAGCTTCAAGGTAATTTTAACTTATTTTGAAGATTTTGTAAACTTAAAAAAATCATTAATAATATTTACCATAAATATCTGTCTCTGATCAATCTGCTATACTTTCTTTGACTGAAATCATTGTAGCTCGTCAAATTATCCAAATCTTGTAAACTTTCTCCACATTGTTAAACCTCTTTTCTATAATAGAGAGATTTAACACAGGATTAGAATCAATTTGTAGCATCAACAACTTCTTCATGTGAACAATATAATCTGACGAGGGGAAGGCAACAAGGTGGGAGTCACATTATGCTTGACCACTTTTCTTGTAGGACAGGTGACCCACAGAATCATTAACTTCTAATCATTAATTTTCTACGCCAGGGCTTCCATTGTTGTCACCAAAACATGACCTGTTAGTTTATCTGCTATTAGACAGTTGTAGTAGTTTGATTTACTAATTTGGATAAAGGTGAATTGTCGACAGGTGTCTTGTCTAGATCCATTCATCTACGGAAATGATGTGAGCACTTTGAAAGGATGGTTATTAGAAAGTTTCTTTCAGAAAAGCTTTATGAGAATTCCTTTGGTCAAAATCAGACACTTTATAGTGGATGTTCAACAAATAATACCACATAGGTTTAACATAGCAAAAGAAAAAAATCAAGAGACCTAAAATTGGGAAGTGTGATGGTCTTCAGACCCATATATATATACACCTAATAGCTATTTGTCTGCCATTACTGGACATCACACAGGTTCCAGTAAAATTTTGACGTCACAATACAAAATATCTGACGCCACAACGGAAAAGTGATTGTTGTATGACGACAATTGTTCAAGCAGGACAGATTCTCAGGTCAGTCGGGAATAGTGATAAGGTGTATTCTCAAGTCAAGACACATGTGAAGAATATTATAAAATGTTTTGTTATTGTTGTTTGTTCTGTCCTTCTTTTATTCTTTGTCATGGCATTGTTTGTTTTCATTTGACTTCTGTTTTTCAAATGACTCCTTTGTTTTTTCTATCTATAAAAAAAAACAAACCCAAAGAAGTTTTGAAACACATTCAGAGAGAGAGAGAGAGATAATTTCATGCTTTAATGTTTATTGATGAAATTTGTGCCCATCAATCCTCAGCCAATATCGTGACTTGGGATAGAGATGAATCATCTCCCTTTATATTGACCTTCTAAATGAAGAGGAACAGGTAGAAAGTCTTTGAATGTGATAGTAAAAGTATTTGATATTACCTTAAATAAAATGTTTGTTTATTTATCATCTGTTCATAAAGAATATTCATATTGGCTTCATCTGCATCTGAAATTATGTAAATAAGTGTGTTGCTGTACCTAATACTTGTTTTTCATTTATAGTTTTGTGAATAAAATTATGCAATTAGTTTTCTCATTTGAATTGTTTTATAGGTTACAATGAGTTATGGGATTTGCTCATTGTTGAAATCTGTACGGTGACCTATAGTTGTAAACCTCTATGTCATCTGGTAACTGGTGGAGAGATGTCTCATTGTGGCAGACATATCACATGTACATTTTTCTATTTTTTTTATATAATTATTTATAAAAGTGCCTCAACAGTAAAAATATAGACGACTTGTAAGTTTTTGGATAATATATGAAGAAAAAAAATAACTCTAAGAATATATAATTATTGTCTTCTTTCAATTTGTTTTTTTTAAAGGATTTTTCCTAAAACATCTTCATGTAGCATTTGAATTCACAAATACCATGTATTTCTGATTTCTGAACAGTATGATTGTATGGATGGGACAATAATAATAATTGTAACCAATAAAACCTTTCCAGAGCTTGACGGACTCAACCAGAGGCGGATTTAGAGGGCTTTACAAGGGGCCTGCCCCCCCCCCCCTTTTCTTGGAAAAACTTAGTTGATTATATAGGGAATCACTGAAGCATGACAGAAGTGTGCCCCCTCTTAGGCAGTCAGTGGGCCCCCCTATGAAAATTTTGGGATCCGCCACTGTCAACTGCTAGTTCCTACCTCATATTAGGATTGAGCCTTCAATCAAGAACAAGGTACAGATATCTACAAATTAGTTTGACAACAGCCCTGGGATAGGTTGTGAATGTTAATTATTTGTAAAAAGCCTTTGACTTTGGAGATAAGAATTATGAACCTTTTTGTTTTTACACTGTTAACATAAAACTATTAAATTTTTTATAGAAAATCTACAGCCTTTCCATTTGCATACTTGTATTTGACAATTTAGCACTTTATAGTGAATACTTGACTGCTAGCAAATGTTTCTCTTTTAACAAGTTTTGAAATACAGATAGATCAAACGAAGTAAACAAGTTGTCATATTCAAGTGCACCTTCCAAAAGTGCACCTGGAAGGTGCACTCGACTTTAGAGATTCACCACATGTTTTTTTTTTTTTTTGGATTGTAAAAGTTGTAAAGAATATTTTGAAATAATAAACAGAAACATATCACGTACAAATAAGTGAATATTATATGTGTAAGTGTCATAAAGAAAATCTCTGTAATAGTGTGGATTTTCTATAACTGTTTGATTTGTCACAAAGTTGCCATTGATCAGAACAGTTGGCTGTAAATGAAACCAGGGGGTGGTTGACATAGTAAACACCATTCAGACATGAAACCGACAATTTTAGAACATTTAGGGCCGGTCGTTTAGGGTTTTTAAAATTAACGTTGTCACTTTTCCAACCGGAAATATCTTTATTAATATTAAAGCCGTGTCGGAAAAGAAATGATTCAATTACGGATATATGATAGTCGACTTGTATCGGTCTTTAATGATCTTGTTGATGCATTTTTTCTGTTCTTATAGTTGCTATAACGAAATTTATTTATGTATGGTTTTTTTTTTTTATTAAATTCCTTATCGAAAACGCAGACATCTTTTAATATTTACAATAAAATATATAAATAGAAAAATATAAACTGGAATAGAAGAGAAAAGATGTGGTGTTGAATCCATCCATGACACAAAATCCGCAGTGAGAACAGTTTTTTTTTTTTCAAAGTTTTTATTTAGGGAATCACTGAACCATGACTGAATGATCATCGGGTCTCTTCTCAGGTAGTCAGTGGGCTCATAAATTTTCTAGATCTGCTATTCCTTCAACTGGTCTTCTGGAATTAAAAGAGTTGTCTCATTTGCACTCATACCACATCTTCATGTTCCTATAGTCTAGTCTTGATTTATTTTTTTGCTGTTGAAATTAGAAATAAATAAGTTATAAAACAAAATGAAATATTCAAGGGATGAATTAGCCTGGGACCAGGTGTGTTACTTCTTATCTATTCAATCAATCTTTTGTTATTTAATTAGTCCCAGATTGTCTATGTTATCACCCTAAACACGCAAATTATAAGCAATAATTACCTGCAAAAAAGACTATACAAGGTAACAAACGTAACTTTATTTATTATTTATACCTCTATAAGTTTTCTACCGATTTGCTACTAGTTTACCATTTTTAGTCTGAATGAAGCAATGGCCGGCGGTAGATTAACTATATGTATATTATTTTTTATGTCAACTTATTGTAATGGGCAAATTTACAAGTTTTCGAGAAATGAAACGTTTTCACATCCGAGGAAGAAACTAAACGGCCATATTATCTCGGAATTTACGACAAAACATTTAGTTACTCAGTGTGCAATGGAATGCTTTCAAAACAAAAGGTGTGCATCTTTTAATTTTGATCAAGAAGCTCATGTGTGTCAGCTGAACGATGCAACGCATATAGACTATCCAGGCGATTTTGAAAATAATAATTCTGAATTTGATTATCATCTTCGAGGAGCATTTTCTATAGACCCAGTAAGTAACGGCAATTAATATCGTATTCAATGGTTCATTTCTTTTTAAAGATGTGTATCCTCCCAAAATCCAGACTGCGGTGTATCGCAGTTATTTTTATTTTTATTTATTTATTTTTTTTTAACTTTTTGAACTATCTGACATTTAAATTAAAAGATTTAATGTAAGGTGTTTTTTTTTTCCAGTTCTAAGATTTTTTGAGATCTTTATTTTAACGTCAAGTTGTCAAAACAAGATTTAAAATTCAGAATAAAAACTTTGAAAATGAAAATGTAATCAGACTATGAAAGTGCATCATTAACATCATTTATACGGTCACATCATCATGATGCCTCAATATTTGTAACAGCCCCACGTTGACTCCATCATTATTACGGGCACATGTTGACTCATAAGTTTTTTCGACCACATGCATGTTACCCTAAAAGTTGTTACAGCCCCATGTTGTCTCGATAGTTGTCTCGGTCAAATGTTGCCTCAATAGCTGTTACGGCCACACGTTTATTCAATAGTTTTATCAGCCACACAATGACTTAAAGTAGTTGTTGACTTGTTACGGACACAAGCTGCCTCAATAGTTGTTTACAGCTACATGCTGCCTCAATAGTTGTTAGGACCACACGTTGATTCAATAGTTGTTACGGCCACACGTTGATTCAATAGTTGTTAGGACCACACGTTGATTCAATAGTTGTTAGGACCACACGTTGATTCAATAGTTGTTAGGACCACACGTTGATTCAATAGTTGTTAGGACCACACGTTGATTCAATAGTTGTTAGGACCACACGTTGATTCAATAGTTGTTACGGCCACACGTTGATTCAATAGTTGTTAGGACCACATGTGCACGTTGATTCAATAGTTGTATCAGCCACAAGTTGACTCAATAATATACACCTATTGACTGGGTGTGAGGGTAATAGCAAGTTTGTTGTCCCTGAGGTACCAACTATTGCTCGAGGCAAAGCCGAGAGCAATAGTTGGTATGCGAAGGGACAACAAACTTGCTATTACCCGCACAACTAGTCATTAGGTGTTTTATTATACTGAACAACACAGCCATTAAGTGTTTTTATATACCAAATAACTAATTTTCTAAAAGTGTATATATCTTATCTGAAAGAAAGAAAAAATGTGACATAACTTTACATGCACATGATGAACTTTACTTTTTTTATAATTCGTTTTGTATTTATAAATATTTCATTAATTTCAATCAAGACTACAAATACTTGTGTTAAACTTTCCGTGCTTATTATAAATCCTAGTTAAAGTACACCAAACGCAAATTCACTTTTAATATACGGAGAGCGAACCCATATTATGAATAAGGTACTATATTTTAGATCTTTTAAAAAATTTCCATGAAGATTTTCTTTCTCTTTTATAATTGCTTCTTGTAAGTGAAATTACAATCAAAACAAACAGATTCCACCGTTTACAATATACGAGTGAGTTTGACGTTGCAAAGCATACGTAACCAAGCAGAGTAGTCAATGACATCATTATCGTCCAATGAAAAATAAGCATGGAAAAGTACAGGAAAGATGATTATGAAACTATTAACCGGGGCAATAGTCTTTGAAACTATTAACTGGCAAATTGTCTTTAGAATGAAATAGCACAACTATTTCATTTATTTTATATAGGAAAAAAACTCTTGAAGTATAATAATTGTTGTTACGGCAGGGGCGTAGCTAGGCCAATATGATGTGTACGCAATGCCGGGGAAAGAAGTCATACGGCGAGGGGTCTGGGGGCCGCTCAAGGCCTCAAGAAGCTCTAGAGTAAATGGTGCAAAATCCTGCATTCTCGCGATTTCCTGGGACTGAAAATGACCTCACAGAAATCTTATTTTCATGAGTAACAAGTCAACTTTTGAAAAAAATAGAGAAAAAAAACTTCTAATGTGTAGTGGGTAGAGCCTATTTATATATTAGGGAACAATTAAAATATATAGTGCCACCACTATATATTTTAATTGCTACCTTATCAGTCTCAACCCACTATACATTCACTGAGAAAATCCAAATTTCTAAGCCTTAAAGGGTATTTTTTTTATTGAGAAAATACATAAATAAATCGAATCACATTTCTCTGTTTTATTTTATAAGAGAACAAGCAGTCTTTCTTTTAGCTTTTAATTCTCAAAGTTAGTTCTGAAAGTCAATGATCCTTTCCTTTCCAGTTATCCAAAACCGTGTCTGTTGAAATTTGTTTTTCGTGGTATGTTTTTAATAGAACAAGCCCAGATAAACGAATGGATTTCATTGTATTTCTTTAGTCGTCTCATGGTACTGAAAGAGTCAGTGGCGGATCCAGAAATTTTCATAAATGGGGGCCCACTGACTGACCTAAGAGGGGGCCCGCTCCAGTCACGCTTCAATGATTCCCTATATAAGCAACCATTTTTTCCCCAAAAAAGGGGGGCTCGGGCCCCCTGCCCCCTCCTAAATCCGCCCCTGAGAGTGTTCTATCGTTGCCGATCAGACCGACATACATGCATATTATATGTTAAGTATTTTAAAGATGCCCGGGTATAAATCTTGTTTATTACATCATAGTTTGGAAACCTTTAACTATACATTTGTATATAAATACTTTTGAAGTCCCAAAATCCACAAGGAAAAGCTTCAAACTAAATCCGAGTTCTTTTTATCAACTTCCAAAAACGAGTCTTTTATTTTTACAAAGCAAGGAAAACAAGCACTTTGAATTTTGCACATGGAGAATAAGCACTTTTAATCTCGAGACACGTATAATTTTAAAATGATCGAGGCACCCATCTTGTACGACCGAACATAAAATAAAAAAGTAAAAAACACGTTGATCGTAAAAAAAAACGGCGAATAGGTTGCAAAAATATTACCCTTAATAGCACATCACGTTTTATTTCATCAGTCATTTTGAAATCTTCAGAAAAGATGTCAGGGTAAGGAGGCATAGTAGACGCACGTATTGTATTGTGAAACCCCGAGGACTCAGCTATTTTAATTGTTTGCATCAGCAGCACAATCACGATGCTGGTCCCGAAAATGTAAAGAGAAAACTAGTTTCCGGAACGGAATATAGTTACAAAGTGACTATTAACATATTTTTATAACACTTTATAATTAATTATATTACTTAAGTTTTATTCAAACTAGATTTACCATATTTTTATTTTTGTCAAATTTTCGATGTGTACGCAACTGCGTTTTTGCGTACGGGTTGCTACGCGCCTGTACGGACACACGTTTCAATCCAATAGTTGTTACGGACACATGTTGCCTTAATAGTTGTAACGGCCACACGTTGATTCAATAGTTGTTTACGGGTACATCTTGCCTCAATAGTTGTTTCATATGTTCACAGTTGCCTCAATAGTTGTAACAGCCACACGATGATTCAATAGTTGTTTACAGGTACATGTCGTCTCGATAGTTGTTACGACCACACGTTGAATCAGTCGTTGAGTCAGCTACATGTTGCCTCAATAGTTGTTAAGGACACACGCTGACTCAGTAACTGTAGTGTGTCGGTTACACGTAACTCGTTGGTTCAAGAATTTACTTATTGGAATAAAAAATTTTCTTGGAATGGGCATCTGATTTTATACAATGATTTGTAATAATCAGCGAAAACAAATTAAAAGACTAGACAGAAAAGAGGAAAAATATTTTTAAAAATCGTGATTTTGAAGATTAAAAAAAATATGAAAATTTTGTTTGTTTTTTCTTTGTTGTTCTTTTTTTTTGATAGTATATAACAGGAACATATATATATATATATACGAGTCTAAATTGAAAACAACTTCAAACCTATGATTGCGTTGGATAAAAACCGAAATTTTTATACGTGTGCATGTAAAACAAATTTCGTTGTAGAAGGGTCTAAAAACAGCACAAACAACATTTTCCAAAAGACCAAAAAAAATGAAAAAGTATATTTAAACAAAACGCATTTGACTAACAGGTCGAACAACTGATATTCTTTAACCCTGCCGACTGCCATTGGCGATTGCCAAATAAAATTGATCACAAGATGTAACAAAATGGATCTTAATATAAATTTAATACTAAACAGAAAAAATTAACTTGTGGCCACGAATTTATGCCACAAACATACGGTGTCAATATGATGGCAAGGTTTTTGAGATCAGCTTGTGTGTGCCCAGGTGATCTCAAATGACGACTTACGGGTAGGTCGGGCTTGCAAGTGTAGTCACTTCGATGACCATTCATGCGTTTGTTGAATGGCTGCTCTGTCTCGCCAACATACTGCATGCCACATCGACACTGAAGGAGGTATACAACATTCTGGGTTTTGCAAGTTACATTGCAAAATATAGTGTACACAGACCCAGTCGAGTGGCAAGTAAATGTTTGAGTATTAAGTATTTGCATGTTGACAAGTCAGACAACGTCTGTTACCAAATGACTTGCACCATCCTGCAATTGAACAACTTGTATTTGAGGAGACGTCAGCTCTAACAAATAAGTCTTTGAGACTTGCTGGTCTCCGAAAAGCTAAGACAGGAGGATTGGGAAAGATCTTGGATAATTTAGGGTGTTTGGCAATATATATATATACGTAGTTTTCAATTTAGACTCGTTTATATTTTTTCGTTTGGGCTTGTATCATATTTTCCCTCCGGTTTATATGATTCGTTCATCCTATATTGACTCTTAAAATTCAAGAGTCTATCTAAAAATGAAGGTACTTTTCATATGGCCTTCCAAATACCGTTTTGATCGTTTAGTATTAAACTTATATTAAGATCCATTTTTTACATCTTGTGATCAATTTTATTTGGCAATCGCCAATGGCAGTCAGCAGGGTTAAAGAACATCAGTTGTTCGACTTGTTAGTCAAACAACTATATATATAGTTTTTATCCAACGCAATCATAGGTTTGAACGTAGTTTTCAATTTAGACTCGTTTATATATATATATATATATATCATTTTTAGATAGACTCTTGAAATTTAAGAGTCAATATAGGATGAACGAATCATATAAACCGGAGGGAAAATATGATATATATACTGTTCCTATGTCGAATTAGGTTTGGTATCATTGAAAGTACAGTCTACACCGGCGATAATATATCATGATTAAACTCAATCATTTATTATGGTTGAATTGGAAATTAGGTCAAACCAGAGACATATAAAAGAGAGACGAAAGATACCAAAGGGACAGTCAAACTCATAAATCTAAAACAAACTGACAACACCATGGCTAAAAATGAAAAAGACAAACAAACAACAGCACACATGACACA
This sequence comes from Mytilus galloprovincialis, assembly GCF_965363235.1. Classification (NCBI taxonomy): domain Eukaryota; kingdom Metazoa; phylum Mollusca; class Bivalvia; order Mytilida; family Mytilidae; genus Mytilus; species Mytilus galloprovincialis. The sequence goes on along the minus strand of NC_134838.1, from coordinate 18,995,645 downwards.
ACATAGAAAACTAAAGAATAAACAACACGAACCCCACCAAAAAACTAGAGGTGATCTCAGGTGCTCCGGAAGGGTAAGCAGATCCTGCTCCACATGTGGCACCCATCTTGTTGTTTATGTTATAACAAATTCGATAAATAGTCTAACTCGGTAGGTCACATTCGTGAAAGGGAAGGGGTTGTAGTTACGACGTCAGGAACATATCCGATATCATTTGTGAAACGGTTATTCCATAACGGTCAACCAACTCGTGATGGCGTCCGTAAAATTTACGAAGGGATGTTTTCAACTTCACCATTTGGAACTCTTGGTTTAATAGCTTCCTTGTGAACAGCGACCCTCTATCAAGAAAATCATGATAGGAAATGCAAGCACGGGAATATCGTAATATGTCTCTGGCCAAACTACTATTCAAAAGTTCTCTTTTCCCCTAATATATTTTTTTCTCAAACGAAGTTTTTTTTTTTGTGAGAGGTAGAAACAGTTCTTTACTCTTCTCGAGAAGTTGCATCCTGTAATATTCAATTACAAGGAAAAGAGATGATCCGAGATGGACTCTGTTGGCAAAAGTGCACTAAAATATAGACTAATTTGAAAATATGTATCCCTTTGTTGTTATAATTGTTGTAATATTCAATTTTATTAGAAAGTTTGATTTTGATAAATTGGATAGGGGTGTCTTGGTCCTTGTAGTGTTCTGCAGCCTATGCTCCTTCTCTAACTCGTTTTCTGGCGCACCAGACGTTTTTCCCGGATGTCTTCCCGCTGTTGACTTTTCTGTTTAGAAAAATGATTTCCGGTTGAATTTTTACATACACAAAAATTTTATTTCATGATTTGATCAGTTGCTGTTACATATTAACTGTAGAGTAATTAAAAACATTGACAGAACAGCAAAAGAGATACCCTTTCACCAAGAAAAACATCTGAGGGTTGGCAGGTATGTCCCAACCTGTTGTAATGTTTTGGAAAGAAACATTAAAGTTCAGTTTGCAGAACATAATCTATAAATTTTAATAAAAGGGGGCCCACTAGTTTTGTTTAAACATATTTATTTATAGTGGATTGGGAAACAAGTTTTTCAACTTATATTTTATCCCTTTCCACTTTGCGGGTTCGAGTGCTACCTTGTAGCAGCATTAACCTACTCTTTTTCGAAATCTACAAGGGTGTCTTTTACGTTCAAGATAAATGGCTGTCTCTTAACACGGGTCAGCCATTTATCATCCCCTTCCATCGGACTATCATTGTTTCCTCGGGGCCCACTGACCCACTGACCTGCTTATGAGGGGACACACTCTAGGCATGCCTCAGTGATTCCGTACACAGGGGCAGATCCAGCCATTTAAAAAAGGGGGGGTTTCCCAACCCAGAGTAAAGGGGGTTCCAACTATGTGCTCCCATTCAAATGCATTAATCGTCCAAAGAAAAGGGGGGGGGGGTTCCAACCCCTGGATCCGCCAATGCTACATAATCAAACAATTTTTTTCCTACAAAAAGGGGGAGGGTGAAAAAAAAATTGTAAAGTTTATAAAGAAAAAAAAAATTATTTAACTTTAACAAAACCTCACTCAGGCTATGCTGGAAAGAAATCTTCAAAAATTGACAAAACATTGATGGTTTTCTGTACCTATTAGAGGAAGATCAGCTTTAAATGAGAACTTATGTGAAGGTTTGACTCGGACATTCAAGATATTATAAGCAATTTGTGGAAGAGATTTTTTCCTCCAGCAGTATTCTGTTGTTTTCTCTCCTCCCTCATCCCAGTTGCTACAATTGGAATTTTGCAGATCTAACATGAGGTCAAGGCGTCTAGAAGAGGCAAATAGGCATGTAAAATTTGCTACTGATCAGTGGCAGATCCAGAACTTTTTCTAAGGGGGGGCCTGCTGACTAACCTAAGAGGGGCCCGCTCCAGTCATGCTTCAATGATTCCCTATATAAGCAACCAAATTTCTCCCACAAAAGGGGGGTCCGGGCCCCTCAGGGCCCCCCCTGGATCTGCCTATGCTGATCAGTATTTGGTACAGTTATATACATGAACATGTTCTTATTCATTCATGCTGGCTTTAAAGTTTTGATAATCTGACTACCAAAAATGAAAAAGCAGTCATTGCCTTATCATGATATAAAACTCATCATAGATACCAGGATCCAAATGTTGTACGCTAGATACCAATTTTGTCTACAAAAGATTCATTAGTGACGCTCAAATCAAAAACAGAACTTTGTAAGGCCAATTAAAGTATCAAAGTACTCACAATTACAACACAAACAAATACAAAAAATACTGTGACAGAAATGACATGAAATTGAGTGTATATATATATATATATATATATATATATATATATATATATATATTCCATAAAAAAAGTTGAAAATGACAAAATTTCATGACCCAAAAATTGGCCAGAAACTTAACACAAGAAGTAGGACAGTGATATAAAATCATCATGTATTTTAGGAAGCAGTAGGACCATGTGGAAGTTACCCCTGTAAAAATGATGGCCGATGTCTAGATAATTATAGAGATGAGGATGGAAACAGAATTTATCTATGTTTATGTAGTAATGGATGGGGAGGACACAACTGTGATATACTAAGTAAGTTTGGTTATAGATTAAACATGTTAAATTAAAATTATATGATTGAGATGGTTTGATTTATATCAAATGTCTAAACAATCAAATTAAAAAACTGAAAGTAAAGAGATGTCCATATCATTTTCATTATTCAATCATATGGCAGGCTTTATTTAACCAAAAGTCCAATCCGCTTGAAATTAAAATCTCTTTGCTGTATAAGGATCTGACTATGGTCTGCAACGACACATAATTTATAAATTGTTGATATATTTAAGATCATGAATGCTTTGATACCATAGATGATCTTAAAACATTTTAACCAATTTAAATTCAGTAGAAGTAAGGAGTTTGAAAATCCTACTGCATGCTAAATTGTTAAATAAATCATCATTTCTATTTTCAGAAAATCGAACACATTAATTTATTCTGTAAATTTAGCTTAGATGTTCTTATCTTATTTTTTTCTGTTCTGATTTCAGAACACAGATTGACCTGGTCTGATTGGTCAGGATGGGGAGAATGTTCAGCTTCCTGTGGAAATGGATATCAGATCAGAAATCGAGGATGTAAAGATACAGTGACTGATGAAGATAGACCAGACTCAGATTGTTATGGGTCTGATATTGAGTACCAAACCTGTCCATACAAAGATTGTCCTCGTAAGTTATCTCCCCTTGCACTAATTGTTATTATTCAGATATTTGATCAACCAAGAAAGATTTTACTGGTGAGATATCTCTACGGACATTTGTGTTACAATTAGGTACTGTGAACCACACAGTCTTGCCCCTTTTGGCTATCTCAACTGACTTACATTGTCATTGATAAGATATTAAACGATCAACAAAATTTGTTATGCCTTTTCATTGATTATGCAATACAGTGTAGAGATAGATATGTAAATATTAGACTGTTAAGTTCTGTAATCTTCCAATGCATATTATTATACCTTACATATATTTCAAACAATTCTATTGGGTGAAACATTATCACGTGACATGGAATAATTCAGTTAATTTTCATTCAATTGCAAGGAAGGACGAATAACCCTAAAAATTTACACCAGCGGTGAATAACCCTAAAAATTTACACCAGCGGTGAATAACCTTTTCAGTTTGTTGATTTGTACTTGAGTTACCTCCCATGAAAATGACGTCACAGACGTAAATAAACAAAATGGCAGCGTTCACGTTACACCTGTGAAAGCCGATCGAGAGACGAGGAAATAAGGCATTGGACATGAATAGAGCTGAGAGTGCCAGCAGCTCTTAATATGAGGCAGGCATTACCTGGGAATGGGGACGAAGTCTGTATGATTTTTTTGTTGTAACTTTTTAAAATATTTGTGAAAAAAAGAAACGGAAATACCGTAACGTTTCCGATTTTGGTTCTGTTGTTAGGGATTTTACTTGTGACGACACGTTATTTAAGTTATGACGTCATGTTCAATGTAAACAAAATAACGCAATGCATCAGGTAACGTTTATTCATATCAAAGACAAAGAATGATTAAAAATGAAATATTGGTATTGTGTTCCTTGAGTTCCTATATTTTACTAGACTAATCAAAGTCTCACGACAACAAGACCGGGAAAAGGAAGTAGATTTCTGCGTTCTGCGCAGATCCGGAAATTAAAAAACACGACAAAAAAAATTTGAACGATTTTGAGTTCATTACTACAATGAAAAATTCAGGAAATTTTCCCTGATTTTTTTTTTTTTTTTTTATTGATTTTTCTACTGTTATTGGGGACTTCGTCCCCATGTAAACGGTCCTTTTCAGGGCCATCAATATTTTACAAAAAGATTCTACTGTTGTTGTAAATTCGAGAAATTCGAACACAAATGTATTTTCAAACGTCAGGCTGTGTGTTACAGCCCGTAACAGAGAAGTGATCGAATTGATGTTTCTTTACCGTCAAAATTAGCTACGTTATCGACAAACTTAATTGAGTAGTGACCGAACTATTGGTACTTTAACGTTAAAAAGATTGACAATACTGACAACCTTTCATGTGTCGATAATCAAGTTTAATATTGATAATATTGAAAATAATTCTAATAATATGAAACAAAATATGTCCATGCACCATTTCGATTGGGCGAAAAGTAGTCATTTCTTCAAAGTCAGAACAGAAAAAAAAAAGATTTATGGAAGGACGTCTTGATAGTATTATTTCCTTTTCAATTTTACCCAAAACTAAAAGAAATATACTGGCAAACAATTAAAAAGATGTTTCAGTCAGTTTAATTGAAGTTTGGAGCTGGCATGTCAGTTAACTGCTAGTAGTCTGTTGTTATTTATGTATTATTGTCATTTTGTTTATTTTCTTTGGTTACATCTTCTGACATCAGACTCGGACTTCTCTTGAACTGAATTTTAATGTGCGTATTGTTATGCGTTTACTTTTCTACATTGGTTAGAGGTATAGGGGGAGGGTTGAGATCTCACACACATGTTTAACCCCGCCGCATTTTTGCGCCTGTCCCAAGTCAGGAGCCTCTGGCCTTTGTTAGTCTTGTATTATTTTAATTTTAGTTTCTTGTGTACAATTTGGAAATTAGTATGGCGTTCATTATCACTGGACTAGTATATATTTGTTTAGGGGCCAGCTGAAGGACGGCTCCGGGTGCGGGAATTTCTCGCTACATTGAAGACCTGTTGGTGACCCTCTGCTGTTGTTTTTTATTTGGTCAGGTTGTTGTCTCTTTGACACATTCCCCATTTCCATTCTCAATTTTATTGATAGGAATGAAGTCCTTTATTTTTTTGGACTACAAGTGTACCGTATGTGTTATGGATTTGAATTCAATCAATAACTTTGAAATGTTTTCTCATATGCATACACAAAAGGGAGGACTTGTATTTGTACTTCTGTTAGAATATGTCTTCGTCCGTTTCAAGTGCCAACACTTTTTTCTAGTACAGTTTAAACGGGAAAATTTTGTTGAGATTTTTTTTTAATATGACAAAATAACGACCAAAACTATTTCTTGCAATGGCACACACAGAGAATATTTTGTTTTTGCAAAAATCAGTAAAACAAAATTTCTCCAAAATATACCATGGCCAGGACCTGACAGTTTTTAGCAGTGTACAAATGAAAATCGTCCGGAAAACTGCGCTTGCTGTCATTTTGAGGGATCATGCAACATTTCACCTATTACCCATAAACAACATAGGTTCTCAATTACTAAAAAAAGTTCTAAAAGATAATTTCAAATCAGAGTTAACATATTAACTTCCTTATATCCAGTCGAATTTGTCTTTAGGTTACACAAAGCTGGTTCTTAAAACGTTTGTATCAGGGAAAACATTTTTCTTTGGCTTTAAAAACATGTAGGGGAAACGGATTTCCTAACGATTCACATATGATATTCCGTATTTCTGATTTTTTGTTCGATAACGTAAATTATACGACTTTTTTTATGACTACGTGAACTTGTGCCATTTATTTTTGCTGGTCTTTAGGAAGACAAGTTACAATTGTGCAGTGAACGGAGGCACTTATACATATCCTTATAATTCTGTTTGGAAACAAAAATAAATTTCCAATTTATAAATATATATAAATATACATGACTTTTTTGTATTATATGTCGTGTACATGATTGGATTTTGTAGATATAACTACCGCACAGAAAAAGTATCATGGATTTCGAGGCTTTCATATTCAAGGTTTTGAATTCTACCCTTCTTGAAAACCTGTGGAGACCTCTACAGTTCCTTAAAACATCAATTATTTTTTTGTAAATTGAGTGCCGTCTCCGTGAAATGCTAACACTTAAGTCATATCTTTTCATTTTCATATGTTTTTCCATGTTTGTCTCTGTTGTCTTGATTGTTGGAACGATTAGTGGTATCTAACAATATTTATGAAAACTTTCTGAGAATTATGAATACTTCTTCTCTGTCAGATATGGATCATTACCAATGATAAAATGAAATGCCGTACATCACATCTTATAGAGGTTTAAATTTCAAATATTCGTCAATAACTTAAGATATAGAACAATTTTGTCTTCAACATTTCAAATGTTAAAGGGTACATTTGTATTTTTTACTTCGATTTGAAGGAAATTTATTTCAGTTTTTTCTGTGACAAAGTACAAGAATGTCGGTATTGCAACAATGTATGATTGACATAATCTCGGGGACATAATAAACAGATAGGTATGAAAAAGAAATGATATGGGGTATTCTGTATCAGACGAAAGAAAAACTATTACAGTGTTGAATCCCATAAATATTCACAGTGCAAGCAGTATATAATATCCAATTGAGCAAATCGATGAGGTCATGTTTATTGTAGAAACGTTTTACCGTTAAAATGAAAATGCCAATGACAGAGGTTGATTATAAAAAATGTTTTACTGTGTTAGAAAAACTTCGACTTAAACAATGAAAACTTACACGTTGCACATTAAATATTTTGTCGATGAAGAAAATTAAATTATGTCACTTCTGAAATAAGTTTGTCGATAACGTAACTTATTCTGACGGTAAAGAAACGCGAATTCGATCACTTCTCTGTTACGGGCTGTATGTTAAAAATATAGACACTATAGTAAGTGTTCGAAATGCCCTTCCACTGTTAGTTCGGTATAATAAAACAATTGTGGCCCCTTAAAATCGATGAATATCCAAAATTGTCAACCCTTAAAAGTTATTTCACTTCGGGCTGAGCCCTCATTGAAATAACCTTGTCGTGTTGACAATTTTGGTTATTCACCTTTTCAACGGGCCATAATTGTATATTATTGCATAGCAATATAATATTACCCACAGAAAGTAACCAAAAGTTAGCGTGCAATAAATTCTAATATTGCACTAGTGCAATAAATCTTCAAAATTTATGACGTCATCAACGACAAAATCTTAGTTTACACCAATTTTTACTTTCAAATATTATATTTCTATACAATAAAAGGGTTATTGCATGAATATTGGGGAATATTGTCCCTCGTAGAACATATAGTGCACTCGCAAGCTCGTGCAATATAAAATTCTACTCGGGACAATATTCCCAAATATTCTTGAATAACCCTGTATTATTATTTTTATCAGGTTGGGATGAATGGGGAGGCTGGGATGAATGTTCAACAAAGAAAACATGTGGTCCTGGTACAATGGTGAGAAGCAGGAACTGTAGCCATGGTGGTGTGGTGGGTGTAGACAGGTACTGTCTGGGTCCAACATTAGAATCAGCTGTCTGTCACAGCCTAAAATGTAAAGGTGAGTATATAGCATTTTGATTATGTTAAGTTTTTTCTTAGGCATTAACATACATTTGCATTAGGTTTTTGGATAAGAAAAAGGCAGCCATTTTTTTTAACATTTTTTCAAGTTTCAAATTTCTCATCATGCTTAAAACACATAAATGAAGTTGAAATCCTCTTTAAAATTTCTTTATTAAACTTTGATTTTTTTTCCAGTGTGTTAAAACAATTGGCATAAGTAATTCAATAGAGAATAAGTATTAAGTAATTTTCAATTTATAGGAAAACATTAAAAAAAAATTCATATAACACAAAAGTTTGACAAAAAAAGTCCTCTATACATACAAACAAACATAACATTGAGAAAGGAAATGTGGAATATGTCAAAGAGACAACAACCCAACCAAAGAGCAGATAACAGTTTACATGCAGTCATACTCATCTTTATATCTTGGGTATAGTGTGACTTCATAATGTTTAACTTTTTTTTTTAGAGAAATCATTATCTTTTTACTTCAGGAATGGTGAGAGTAAGACTTTGTAATGGTACATTTTTTGAGAAATCTTTATCTCTGTATTTCAGGAATGGTGAGATTTCGTAATGGTACCTTATTTGGAGAAGGTAGAGTAGAGCTACACAATGATATAAGTAGGGAGTGGTTGCAGGTGTGTGGTGATCACTGGGACTTGCCTTCTGCTCAAATTGTTTGTAAACAGAGAGGATTCATTGGAGCTTTCAATGGTAATTAATAAGTGAGATTGTTACTAGATAAGTGACATTGTTACTTCTAGTTTTTTTTAAAATACTTGCTTTAGATGTTTACTTACATGTGAAAAATAAAAGCAACAGTAGTATACCGGTGTTCAAAGGCCATTTGAAAAAAAAACACAATAAAAACCCCACAATTTGCCTCTGTTTTTCTTAGATTCTGCATTCAGTGCTTTTTACCATTAAAAAAAAATAAGTAGGCTCTTTTTGGAAAATATGTTTGGGCTATTTCATGATTATCTTAAAAACTGTTAATGATTAATAAGATGATAACCATGGTTGATCTTCTTCAACGAATTTCCCCATCTCATAATACTTACTATTATGTTCATTCTTTATGCTCTGACATCATGCCTTAGAATAATTGAATTCAGGTTCAAGTGTTATTTCGAAATAATATAAAAAATCTTTGTATTTTTTTCACAGCTATTTCTGATAGTTCTTACCCAAGTAATGCAAGTCAGCCAGGTATTCTTGTGAAATGTAATGGTACTGAGAAAACACTACAGGCCTGTGAGAGACATGATATTGACTCATGTAAGACTGTTGCTGGGGCTCAGTGTAGAGGTATATTGTTATTTCTATCAAGCACTACATATTTTTATATATCCAGAGAATCAAGATCAAGAGTAGACCTAAGCTCTTCTTAAAATCAACAATTTTTTAGTTATGATAGAATATAATTCTATAAGATACTTAAAAAATCATTAAACAACACAGTCAGTTAATGAAAAGACCCCTTTTTTCTGCTTACAAGAAAGTTAATAAGCTGTTGAAAATGAAAATATGAATTAGGAATTAAAGAACATAGTTTCAATATAACTCTTTTAAACCTTTTAAATTATAACAGTGACATTATAGAGACTTTATGAAGGATTTTTAAATAATGAAAATATTCACTGATTTTTTCTTTCCAGAAAGTTATATTAGCAACCCTTATTTTTAGAATACAGAATATTTGAAAAACATTTTGGAAATGAAAAAAGTTTTTATATTTTGCAGAGATATTTGGAGTGAAAAATTAAGGAATAGCAATATTAAGTACCCCATCTTGGAAGGGCCAATTCCTACTGTGGATTCATTTATTTTCGTTGGTATCAATTTTTGTAGATTAAGGAAAACACATTCATGGTGATTTGATTTTGTGATTTGGTCAATCTGTGCACACAGAGCCATGGAAAATTTGTAATTTGTTGAACAATTGAATTCCTGGTTCACTTGCACCCACGAAACCTACCGAAATTGGTATCCAACAAATAATAATGAGTCCACAGTATATACTATGTGATAGGTCACCTTTTTAAGATTGTAATTATGTAAATAGATTGAGGAAAACTATCAAAAATATATGATTAGGTCAATAAAGTCCCATAACTTGTTCATCTCTTTTGGTAGTTGGGTATTCCAATCTTACATTACAGACCATTACATACCACATGAAACCCAAACAATATAGGAAAAGGTCACATTTCACCTATGCAGTATATGAAAAGATATACAATTTTTCAAATCTAAATTATATGAAAAGGGTGGGGTAACAGAACCCCAGCGACACCCCCTATCAATTAAGTATTGAATTAGCCCGAGTACCCCATAAACAATGTTCACAATAACATGTATTTGGTACACATACTTACCATATATTTTTATAGTTAAAGGAGTTTGGAGTTTATGGGCTTCCTGGGGAGAATGTTCAGTGACTTGTGAAGACGGGATAAGGACGAGAAGAAGAGAATGTAATCACCCACCACCAAACAATGGAGGAAAACCCTGCCCTGGCAATGATGTAGATTATAAGAACTGTACAATGATCATGTGTCCAGGTAACTATCACAAATAATTTGGATTTATTTAGTTATACAAAAATAATAAATAATTTATAAATTTTATTAATTATCAATAAATTGAAATAAATTATAATAAAATAAAATGATAATAATAATAATTTATTGTTATTACAGTCTTCATGCTGAACCACAGGCCCAACAACCCTGGCTAGTAAATTTGCTCTTGGGCCTGTAAAAATTATATCTACAGGCCAACAGAATCCAACCAAAATTTTCAAAAATTTAGCACAGGGCTTGTTGATTTAAAGTTCATATAAACGCCAGATGGATAAATCGATGAGGGAATATAGAAAAAAATTTCAAAAACATATGGAAAACCTGAGGACAAAAAATCCGAAGGAATATTGGAAAATTTTAAATAGGGGAGGGAAAAGAAATAAACCTAACATAGCATTAGATGTACTGTTTGATTTTTTTTTTTAATTTAAATAACGCCGAGAATACAAATGAAGTCACAACTGAGGCGAATGACATTCAAGGCGTAAATGAAGTTTTGAATTCAGAAATTACCGCAGATGAAATTATTAAGTGTATACGAGAATTGAAAAACAGAAAGGCCAGCGGCGATGATTTAATAATCAATGAATTTATTAAAAGCACATCACACATCTTTATACCCGTTTATGTGAAACTTTTTAATATGATTTTTGATTCTGGTACTTTGCCTGAAATATGGCTTATGGGAAATATTATACCGTTTTATAAAAACAAGGGAGACCAATCTGATCCCCAAAATTATAGACCAATTACTATACTCAGCTGCCTAGGAAAACTTTTCACATCTGTTTTAAATTTAAGATTGAGTTCTTTCTTAGAGGATTTTTTATTATTAAATGAAAACCAGGCTGGCTTCAGAAAAGGTTATTCCACAGTAGACAATATATTTGTTATTCACATATTATTTGAGTTGCTAAAGAGGAAAAAGAAGAAACTATATTGTGCTTTCGTTGACTTTGCGAAAGCTTTCGATACTATTTGGCGGTCTGGTCTCTAGTCAAAACTTATAAAACATTCGATTAACAGAAAGATGTATAACGTTATTGTCAATATGTACAATAATATTAAATCACATATTCACTTTGGATCAGATTTTTCTGAATTTTTCCCTTGTTCCATTGGTGTTAGGCAGGGAGAGAATCTCTCTCCTTTTCTTTTTTCCATTTATCTCATCCATCTGGAATTGTTTTTACAGAATAATAATATAGAAGGTTTGTGCACTATCTCTGATAAGTTAGAAATAGAGTTAAATGTTTATTTATAATTGTTTGTCATTTTATATGCTGCGATACTGTCTTAATGGCAGAATCTCAGATAGATTTACAAAGACAACTGGACCAATTATATGAATATTGTGATTTATGAAAACTAAGAGTAAATGTGGAAAAAAGTAAGATTGTAATTTTTTCACAAGGTAGACTACCGCAGAATATTGTTTTTAAGAATAATATAAAACTAGATATTGTGAGTGAATTTACTTATCTTGGTGTATTACTGTCTAGGTCAGGAAATTTTTCAAGAGCTAAAAAAAAGCAATGTGAAAAAGCAACACATGCTATGTACGATATTATTCGAAAAGGTAGAGTACATAATCTATCAATTGAATGCCAACTTGATCTATTTGATAAAATTGTTAAACCAATACTTCTGTATGGGTGTGAAGTCTGGGGTTTTGGAAATAATTCAATAATCAAGAGGGTTCATATTAAATTTTGTAAAATATTACTTGGAGTAAAAAAGTCTACTCCTGATTTTATGATTTATGGTGAATTGGAAAGATATCCACTAGATATTTCAATTAAGTTACGAATGATAAACTATTGGTTCAAGTTGGTAACCGGAAAACCTGACATATTGCCTTTTATTTTGTATAACTTAGCAACTGCCAAATATGGTACAAATATTTTATGGTTAAAACAAGTCAAATCAATTTTAGACATGTGTGGCTTGTCATATGTATGGGACAATATCTTTTTTGTAAATAAAACATGGCTACATGTAACCATCAAACAGAATTTAATAGATCAATTCAAACAAAAATGGCTAGCAAGCCTACAGGAATCACCAAAAGCATTAAATTATCGCTTATTTAAAGATACTTTGGAGTTTGAGAAATATTTAAATATTTTGGATGACAGGCAAATATCCTTATTTCTTAAATTTTGAACTTTGAACATGAAATTTCCAATAGAAACTGGAAGATGGCAAAACATAGAAAGAGAAAACAGAAAATGTGTATTGTGTAATTCAGATGCCATTGGTGATGAATACCATTACATTTTTAATTGTTCAGCTTTTGATAATTGTAGAAAACAATGTATTGCATTTTACTATAGAAATAGACCAAACACATTGAAGTTTTATGACTTAATGAATTCAAAAAAAAGTACAGAACTGAACGAACTATGTAAACTTATTAAGGAGATCAATAACAAATTAAACTTTTCTGGGTGAACTATTGTGAATGCCTCTATCTACTTTTGTACATTATTTATGTATGTAATTGTATTGAAATATGTATAATTATCTCTATACCTTTGTAATTTGGTTTGTGAGAATAAAGATATATATGACAATTTGACTATAGATGGTAACATCTATTTAAATGTCATATATATCAAATACAGTGTGGAGAATACAGTGTGAAGACTACTTGCATGATTGCATATACCCTATATTAGCCTTTAAACCTGCATGCATGAACGCTGTTGAATAATCGTAGGAAATAAACAAATGAAAAAACTGTATCATTCAGTAGTCTTTTAAAACAAGTTTTATTCATTTTTCAATACTGTAAAGTTGGCCTTTTTAGTGGTTTGCTGTGCAATAATTTGTCTATGAAACTTTTCAGTAGGATATATAGATATAAGACTATTATATTGTAATATTCGAGGCATGTCTTTTGCAATAATAGAATTTTGGTCACAAAGATTGTGCATTTTGCAATGGAATCTGTATAGTCATTGGTTAGTTAACTTTATTATATTTCCAGCCATTTTATGTAAATGATGTCTTTGTGACTACACTCATCCATTTAGAAAGAGGTGAAATTCTATTGAACTTATCCATGCCAATGTTGAGCAATCTATAATTTACATATCTTCAAAAATTAAATTTTAAAAATTATGTGTACTGTAAGTGTATTTCATCCATTTCCTGTAACTGCGGTATCACATACTTTTAGTCAGACATCAAGACCACCATTACACTTGAAATTGGTTTTTGGGGATCAAGAAATATTTTTTTTATAACACTGCAATTATGGATGAAGAGAGATAACTCAATTGAAAATATTGACTAAAAATATTTCTTGATATGCATATGATTTGTTCTGTAATTTTAGGAAAAATTGAATCAACCAAAACTATTTTGTTTATCTTGTTGTAATCAAGAAAGTATGTGAAAGTTTTTAAAAAGGCAAAAATATATTAACAGCTCTATTATACAAGATGTTAGCACTTCCATGATTTATTTTGGTAATTTGAATTGCAGTGGATGGATTTTGGGCTGCCTGGTCCCCCTGGTCAGACTGTTCAGTCACCTGTGAGAATGGTACCCAGTACAGAACAAGGAAGTGTAATGCGCCGGAATATGATGGTGCTGATTGTCCTGGAGATGACAGAGAAGTTAGAGGATGCTTTCCAAAAATGTGTCCAGGTATATTTCTTATCTCCAAACTGTAAATAATTTTATCTTTATTAATATCTGGTAAGTTTTAATTTTCCCCCAAAATATCCAGGCAACATTATGCTGTCTATGTCAAGATATACTTGTGCTTTCTATAATATGTGTATGAAAGGTTTATTTACTTTTCTAAACTATATTCAAGATTATTGCCTAATATCACTTAGTAAAACTATGATTTTGAGAAAGCTTAATAATTTCAATAGTAATAACAGCCTCCTGAATCAATATTTTTTGTCATTTATATCATGTAACATTTTTAATGAAATAAAATGTAGAATATTTCTTCAAAGAGAATTATTAGTCTCTAAAAGCAATACTAGTAAATAGAAAAGCTATGATTATTATTACAGTGGATGGTTATTGGACAGAATGGAAAAGTTGGTCTGAATGTTCTGCTACCTGTGGCTATGGAAATCGTAACCGTTCCAGGACTTGTATTGAACCACTATATGAAGGAGCTCCATGTCCTGGTCCAGACTCTGAAATTGAAGCTTGCAACTCTTTCTCCTGTCCAAGTAAGTAAATTTTATTCATTTTTGGATACATGTATTTGTTACGTAATGTTCAAAGATTACAGAATAAAAGGGGATAAGGTACCAGGGGTAAATAAAAACAGAACATCATATCCAATCAACAACTCACTGCAAAGATTGAGTTACATGAACTGAACTAAAATAGATGATGAACTTAGGTGCTCTTAGAGAGAAAGCAGTTCCTCGCATCCATAGTTATACTTTCTTATTTGCTCACCCATAAGGATATAAATTTATGCCTTTTAAAAAGGCATTTAAGGTCAGGTTACTGTAAATATTTTGCATATAAAATTGGCTCGCTAAACTTTAACTGAAAATTAAAAAAAATTATGCATTTATTTCTTTTATTGATGAAACTTAATTGATTATAGATGAACATTTGTGAAGAAAGCACATACAATCAGCAAAAAAATTTCTTACACTTATAGAATTAGGTAGTAGGTGGCTATAAGGACTGAAATATGTATATAGCTTACAGCTTATTTGTGTGATTAAAAGTAACATTGTTTTATAAATCTGATACCAATAATTATGCACACGTTTTAGAATTTCATTAATTTTTATACGCCCGTCGTCTTTTAGACGGGACGTATTATGGTATACCGTTGTCCGTGCGTCTGTCCGTCCGTCCGTCTGTCCGTCCGTCTGTCCGTCTGTCCGTCCGTCCGTCCGTCGTCCACACTTCGGACAATAACTCAAAAACACTTTCACCAATTTCCATGAAACTTTGGTGAATTGTTTATATCTATTGACGTAAGCTCCCTTTTGTTTTTTTTTTAATTTCAGATTTTAAGTTTTGGATTTATGGGGCTTTATTCATAAAAAAAGGGGGATTTTCAACACTTCGGACAATAACTCAAAAAGGCTTTCACCAATGTCCATGAAACTTTGGTGAATTGTTTATATCTATTGATGTAAGCTCCCTTTCAATTTTTATAAATTTCAGATTTTAAGTTTTGGATTTATGGGGCTTTATTCATAAAAAAAAAGGGGGATTTTCAACACTTCGGACAATAACTCAAAAAGGCTTTCACCAATGTCCATGAAACTTTGGTGAATTGTTTATATCTATTGATGTAAGCTCCCTTTCAATTTTTATAAATTTCAGATTTTAAGTTTTGGATTTATGGGGCTTTATTCATAAAAAAAAGGGGGATTTTTCAACACTTCGGACAATAACTCAAAAAGGCTTTCACCAATGTCCATGAAACTTTGGTGAATTGTTTATATCTATTGATGTAAGCTCACTTTCAATTTTTATAAATTTCAGATTTTACGTTTCCGTGTTATGAATTTTTATGCTTAAAAAAAGGGGGGATTTTCCAATTTTGGGACAATAACTAACACTTTCACAAAATTTTATGCAACTTTGATAAATTGTTTATATCTATTGACATAAGCTCCCTTTCCATTTTTATAAATTTTAGATTTTACGTTTTCTTAAGTAATGAATTTTTATACTTAAAAAAGGGGGATTTTATGAAACTTTGGTGAATATATTAATGTAACATCCCTTTTGATTTGTATATATATTTCTAGTTGATCATATAAATTCATTTAAAGCATAAAAGACAAGTTAAAAGAGCAACGGGCGTATCATGCGCTAAAGCGCAGCCCTTTATTAGTTTTTGTACCTTTTTGCATGGACTGGCTCATACAATATTTTTATAATGCAGTTGATGGATCATGGAAACTTTGGGAATCCTGGAGTGATTGTAGCACGACCTGTGGTGGCGGAGGTCGTAACAGAACAAGAGAATGCAATGAAGCCATGCATGGAGGTGGTGATTGTATTGGTGTTTCCTCACAAACAGAGAGTTGTAACACACATAACTGTCCAGGTAACATTTTTTATGAAACCCAGATTCCTAGTGTTGCACATGCTTTTTCCCTTCCTATCCCATTATAATTGCTTATTTTGCATAATCAGAAAATAAACAGTCACACTTGACGCAAAAATAATATGATTGAAGTTGAAAGATTTGAATACTTTCAAAAATTTTCTTAAATCAATTTTTTTAAGGATTGTCACAAATATTTCTGCATTTTGGTTAATCTTTGGTAGAACTCAATTTATAGCTATTGATAGAATATGAATTTAGTTGACCAATTGAAAGATCATATGGAGGGGTTTATGGCAAATTTTTCTAGTAAAATACTTAGATAACATCTACTTGTCAAGTATGGCTGTCCAAGCCATTAACTTGAAGCTTATTTTTTTATTTATTTTAAACCAATTTAAATGCTGGTATGCTAAAATTGCTTTAATATTAAAGAAAACCCTGCAGTGTCTGCAAATATTACATAGTGTTTTCCTTGGTTAGAAATTAACCAGCAATTTAATTGGACCACACAATTACTGTATACATTAACATTAACATGCATAGAAACCATAACTTTTGGCTTCAGTTGATGGTGTGTGGTTAGAATGGGCAGGTTGGACCGATTGTTCTTTATCCTGTGCCATGGGTTGGCAGTCAAGGAACAGAACTTGTCTTGGACCTTTCTATGGTGGTGATAACTGTACAGGAGATATATCTGAAGTACAAAACTGTATGTTGGTAGAATGTCCTGGTAAGTATTATTCTAAAAAATGTGATTATCTCCCTTTACTGATGTTACTGACTTACTTGAAAATGACATTTTATTATCAGGTTGTAGATTACACATGTAACAAATGAACTTTATCAGTTTTTGTCATATATTTTTATTAACCCTTTATACACAGCTACTTTTGCATAAGTACTATTTCTGTACTAAAAATTTGCAGTACTGGAAATCTACTTTTAAAATTCAGTATTATTTTGTTACTCTAAAATTATTGTAATATTTAGGTACCTGTATTTTACCGTACTTTATTTGTACTTGAAATTTAGGTACTACAGATTTTTGGTTACTACCGTTACATTTCCAGCATTTTGAAAGTTTTCTATTTCAAATCTCTTAAAGTTATGATTTTCAAACATGAAATATTGTATTATTTCTGTACCAAAATATTAAGTACAAATCAAGTACTGTAAATTAAAAGTACCTAAATATTACAATAGTTTTAAAGTAAAGAAATAGTACTAAATATTAAAAGTAAATTTCCAGTACTGCATTTTTTGAGTACAGAAATAGTACCTATGCAAAAGTAGCTGTGTAGTTTTGAAATCAAGATTCAAGCTTGCATGTTAATTTAGACCAAATATTTATAAATATTGATAAACTTTATAAAACACTCTAACAAGAATTTAAGTCAACCAGTCCTTATTAAAATATGTCATGTATTTTAGTTGATGGTGTGTGGCAGCCCTGGTCTCTGTGGGATAGCTGTAATATTACATGTGGTGGAGGAGGACAGAATAGATATAGGACTTGTATACAACCTCAGTTTGGAGGTGCACCTTGCAATGGATCGGAGATTGATTATAGAGATTGTAATACACACCACTGCCCTGGTAATGCTTCTTATACTGAAACACATATTTGCTAGAGATATCATAGATGGTCCACAGTTGATATCATTGCATTCAAGGGGTCAAAATTGTTTTATTATATCTTTTTGTTTGTTTAAGCAGCTGAAGAACAATAAAAAATAAACAAGTACATTTGTACATACATTTAATGCACCAATTATATTAGAATTAGCAAATATTTTATTTTTTTACATTTCTTATTGGGTTGCAGAGTGGTTCAATTTTGTAATATAATAAACACTCACTGTCAAACATATACATATATATACCAAAATCACAAAGCTAAATAGGAGTTCAAACATATATAGAAAAGATATTTTATTATTAATATTAAACAAAGTTACAAATTACTGTAAAGTGGTATTTTTTAGCTCACCTGGCCCGAAAGGCCAAGTGAGCTTTTCCCATCACTTTGCGTCCGGCGTCGTCCGGCGTCGTCCTGCGTTAACTTTTACAAAAATCTTCTCCTTTGAAACTACTGGGCCAAATTAAACCAAACTTGGCCACAATCATCATTGGGGTATCTAGTTTAAAAAATGTGTCCGGTGACCCCACCAACCAACCAAGATGGCCGCCGTGGCTAAAAATAGAACATAGGGGTAAAATGCAGTTTTTGGCTTATAACTCAAAATCAAAGCATTTAGAGCAAATCTGACAGGGTAAAATTGTTATTCAGGTCAAGATCTATCTGCCCTGAAATTTTCAGATGAATCGGACAACCGGTTGTTGGGTTGCTGCCCATAAATTGGTAATTTAAAGGAAATTTTACTGTTTTTGGTTATTATCTTGAATATTATTATAGATAGAGATAAACTGTAAACAGCAATAATGTTCAGCAAAGTAAGATTTACAAATAAGTCAAACTGACCGAAATGGTCAGTTGACCCCTTTAGGAGTTATTGCCCTTGATAGTCAATTTTTAACCATTTTTCGTAAATCTTAGTTATCTTTTACAAAAATCTTCTCCTCTGAAACTACTGGGCCAAATTAATCCAAACTTGGCCACAAGCATCTTTGGGGTATCTAGTTTAAAATATGTGTCCGGTGACCTGGCCTTCCAACCAAGATGGCCGCCATGGCTAAAAATAGAACATAGGGGTAAAATGCAGTTTTTGGTGTATAACTCAAAAACCAAAGCATTAAGAGCAAATCAGACAGGGTAAAATTGTTTATCAGGTCAAGATCTATCTGCCCTGAAATTTTCAGATGAATCGGACAACCTGTTGTTGGGTTGCTGCCCCTAAATTGGTAATTTTAAGGAAATTTTACTGTTTTTGGTTATTATCTTGAATATTATTATAGATAGAGATAAACTGTAAACAGCAATAATGTTCAGCAAAGTAAGATTTACAAATAAGTCAAACTGACCGAAATGGTCAGTTGACCCCTTTAGGAGTTATTGCCCTTTATAGTCAATTTTTAACCATTTTTCGTAAATCTTAGTAATCTTTTACAAAAATCTTCTCCTCTGAAACTACTGGGCCAAATTAATCCAAACTTGGCCACAATCATCTTTGGGGTATCTTGTTTAAAAAATGTGTCTGGTGAACCGGCCATCCAACCAAGATGGCCGCCATGGCTAAAAATAGAACATAGGGGTAAAATGCAGTTTTTGGTTTATAACTCAAAAACCAAAGCATTAAGAGCAATCTGACAAAGGGTAAAATTGTTTATCAGGTCAAGATCTATCTGCCCGGAAATTTTAAGATGAATCGGACAACCCGTTGTTGGGTTGCTGCCCCTAAATTGGTAATTTTAAGGAAATTTTACTGTTTTGGGTTATAATCTTGAATATTATTATAGATAGAGATAAACTGTAAACAGCAATAATGTACAGCAAAGTAAGATTTACAAATAAGTCAACATGACTGAAATGGTCAATTGACCCCCTAAGGAGTTATTGTCCTTTATAGTCAATTTTTAACAATTTTCATAAAATTTGTAAATTTTTACTAACATTTTCCACTGAAACTACTGGGCCAAGTTCATTATAGATAGAGATAATTGTAAGCAGCAAGAATGTTCAGTAAAGTAAGATGTACAAACACATCACCATCACCAAAACACAATTTTGTCATGAATCCATCTGCTTCCTTTGTTTAATATTAACCAAGGTGATATCACCAAGGTGAGCGACACAGGCTCTTTAGAGCCTCTAGTTTTATTGATTCTGAATTTTCAGATAATAACCTAACCTGTTCAGAGGTTTAAATTTTGTGAATTTTTTTTTTGCCTTATTTTGTTCTTCTTTAAGACTAATTCACACAAGAGAATATTTCAACAAAGTAACTTGGCCAAGAAATTAGCAATGCATATAATAATATTAAAGCCTCAGCAGAATTTATCACTTTATAATAATTTTTGTATTTACAATAAAATAAGAAGTTTATGAGATATTTGTAAATAATAAAACTACAGTATTTGTTTGTGTTTTTTTTCATAAATGCATATACATTTGTAAATCTAACTTAACTTAAAGATTAAAAAAATAAAAATATTAGGAATAACTGAACTGTCATTAATCATATAGCTTTAATTTTCTGTGATCGATGCAAAGGCAGAAACAATATTCAGTTTAAATAGAAGGTCTCTCTCTAAATTTATGAGTAACCTTTTTTCAAAAATATCATAGTGAATGGTACTTGGTATGCCTGGAGCAACTGGACTGACTGTACAACAACATGTGGTGGAGGGCTACAGACAAGAAATCGGACCTGTGAACAACCACAATATGGAGGATTCTATTGTGAAGGTCCTGATCAGGAAACAAGAAATTGTAGTACTCATAACTGCCCAGGTTTGTTCAGAGTTCATATAGTAAATGATTATAGTGTTTGTTGGATTTATTATTTTAAAAGTGAAAATCAGACATTTATTGATTGATTGATTGTTGGTTGCTTTACGCCGGATCAGACATTTAACACTTCTGGTAATTTTAGAAATCTTTCTCTTTAATAAATTTGCAATCTGAAGCCACACTTTATTTGTTTGACCATAGCTTTTGATCATGCCTGTTATAAATGTCTTTTAGATCTAAACTACAGAAAAAATAATATTCTGCAACATATTCTGAAGTGATAGAGGGAATATGATAAATATGTTTTTATGGCTAAAAATAGAAAGAAACCATTCAATCATTTTGAAGAAATAATTATTTATTACATATACTATAAATAAAATAATTCTTAACTTGGTCAATTTTCATGTTATAGCTGAAAAATCAGTTCATATTTGATTGGTTATTATATTTTGGGTCTTAATGGTTTAAAAGGGATATCCTTTACACTAAGGTTACATGCTATTTCATTATATCCTATTTCTTTTCTTAATTAGGATTCAACATGCTCAATACTGCATATCAACTTGTACTAATATCATGTCTGGATGATTTTAAAAATGTGTTTTCTTTGCTATGTTTGATTTTCACTGACATTTTATACCTAATCTATTATACTACCCTAATGCATGGTACCCTTATATTTTCCCTCCCATAATCTGCAGTGTTGTTAACCATATGGTAAGTTCATGACTTGCTTATTTGCAGTGATAACACAATAAACTGTATTTGAGCTTGTATAAATGTATTTTTTTTTATATAGTAGTTAAGAAAAGAACAATTGCATTTGTGATGTTATTTAACAAAAAAAATTGCAGAATTATTATAAATTTTCCAGGAAAAAAATGTATTATTATTATTATATGAGGGTTTGGATGGGGTTAAATGATTAAAGAATAATGACCTTAAAAAATGAAGATTAGAAAATAATGGGCAAAAAAAAATGAAGATTAGAAAATAATGGGCAAAAAAAATGAAGATTAGAAAATAATGGGCAAAAAAAATGAAGATTAGAGAAAAAAGGGGTTAATTTTTTGAAGATCAGAGAAAAAAGGGGTTAATTTTTTGAAGATTAGAGAAAAAAGGGGTTAAAATTAAATGTTTACAGAATAACAGACCCCCCCCCCCCCCCCCCCAATCCAGATCCTTTTATATTTGGTTTTATAATGCGACCATCCGAGAGGATAAAAATTATTAATGGAAAAGAACTTTTATTCACAAACAAGTAAACTGATAATATCTAAAAGCCTTCATTCATACAACATTCAAATAACTATTAAAATACAAGTCTGACTATGTTTTTATCACTGGTGAGTACTTAGTAATTAGAATGTCCAGGAACTCCTCCACATCCACACTGTGTTCTATGATTGATGTGGTTGCAGTGTATTAGTGTAGTTACACTTGTGTGCTGTGATTTGACTGCACATGTGATTTTGTAGTTGATGGTTATTGGGAAGATTGGACTGACTGGGCAATTTGTCCTGTGACCTGTGGAGGAGGAAGACATAACAGGTCAAGGACATGTGTTGAACCATTGTATGGAGGTCAATATTGTGATGGGAATAGCTCTGAAATCCAGGATTGTAACGTGCAGGACTGTCCAGGTATGTATTCATAGTCCAAAAACAATTATTTTTATATCATTGCTAATTATACAATTTATGCAAATTAAAATTGGTCTTAAAATTTGAAAAAAAATATTTAATCATTAAAATTTATAAAGCATGAAACTTATATATTATAAACTATTAAACATAGATGACTCAAATTAATGGCTTCATCACTGACAACCATTATAACTTTCTACCCATTTGTAAAGTATCTATTTAGTTGTCTCTGGGTTTTTTTTTTCTAGCTAAAAATTAACACTGTTAACTTTTTGTTTGCATACATTTAGTTGCAGAAAATATACATTGTATTATTTTACTTTTAATTTTGAAGTTGATGGTCAGTGGGATCTGTGGACTGACTGGTCAGATTGTACATTAACCTGTGGGTCTGGTACACAGATGAGAAACCGTACCTGTGTAAATCCTAAATTTGGAGGATCTTCTTGTATAGGGGAGAGCACAGAAGAAAAGACTTGTAACAAACACCATTGCCCAGGTAAGTGGACTATACAACCTGTGTAAATCCTCAATTTGGAGGATCTTCTTGTATAGGGGAGAGCACAGAAGAACAGACTTGTAACAAACACCATTGCCCAGGTAAGTGGACTGTACAACCTGTGTAAATCCTCAATTTGGAGGATCGCTTGTATAGGGGAGAGCAGAGAAGAACAGACTTGTAACAAACACCATTGCCCAGGTAAGTGGACTATACAACCTGTGTAAATCCTCAATTTGGAGGATCTTCTTGTATAGGGGAGAGCACAGAAGAACAGTCATGTAACAAACACCATTGCCCAGTTAAGTGGACTATACAACCTGTGTAAATCCTCAATTTGGAGGATCGCTTGTATAGGGGAGAGCACAGAAGAACAGTCGTGTAACAAACACCATTGCCCAGGTAAGTGGACTATACAACCTGTGTAAATCCTCAATTTGGAGGATCTTCTTGTATAGGGGAGAGCACAGAAGAACAGTCATGTAACAAACACCATTGCCTAGGTAAGTGGACTATACAACCTGTGTAAATCCTCAATTTGGAGGATCTTCTTGTATAGGGGAGAGCACAGAAGAACAGTCATGTAACAAACACCATTGCCCAGGTAAGTGGACTATACAACCTGTGTAAATCCTCAATTTGGAGGACCTTCTTGTATAGGGGAGAGCACAGAAGAACAGTCATGTAACAAACACCATTGCCCAGGTAAGTGGACTATACAACCTGTGTAAATCCTCAATTTGGAGGATAGCTTGTATAGGGGAGAGCACAGAAGAACAGTCGTGTAACAAACACCATTGCCCAGGTAAGTGGACTATACAACCTGTGTAAATCCTCAATTTGGAGGATAGCTTGTATAGGGGAGAGCACAGAAGAACAGACTTGTAGCAAACACCATGGCCCAGGTAAGTGGACTATACAACCTGTGTAAATCCTCAATTTGGAGGATAGCTTGTCTAGGGGAGAGCACAGAAGAACAGACTTGTAACAAACACCATTGACGAGGTGAGTGGACTATACAACTTGTGTAAATCCTCAACTTGGAGAATCTTCTTGTATAGGGGAGAGCACAGAAGAACAGTCGTGTAACAAACACCATTGCCCAGGTAAGTGGACTATACAACCTGTGTAAATCCTCAATTTGGAGGATCGCTTGTATAGGGGAGAGCACAGAAGAACAGTCGTGTAACAAACACCATTGCCCAGGTAAGTGGACTATATAACCTGTGTAAATCCTCAATTTGGAGGATAGCTTGTATAGGGGAGAGCACAGAAGAACAGTCGTGTAACAAACACCATTGACGAGGTAAGTGGACTATACAACCTGTGTAAATCCTCAATTTGGAGGATCTTCTTGTATAGGGGAGAGCACAGAAGAACAGTCATGTAACAAACACCATTGCCCAGGTAAGTGGACTATACAACCTGTGTAAATCCTCAATTTGGAGGACCTTCTTGTATAGGGGAGAGCACAGAAGAACAGTCATGTAACAAACACCATTGCCCAGGTAAGTGGACTATACAACCTGTGTAAATCCTCAATTTGGAGGACCTTCTTGTATAGGGGAGAGCACAGAAGAACAGTCATGTAACAAACACCATTGCCCAGGTAAGTGGACTATACAACCTGTGTAAATCCTCAATTTGGAGGATAGCTTGTATAGGGGAGAGCACAGAAGAACAGTCGTGTAACAAACACCATTGCCCAGGTAAGTGGACTATACAACCTGTGTAAATCCTCAATTTGGAGGATAGCTTGTATAGGGGAGAGCATAGAAGAACAGACTTGTAACAAACACCATTGCCCAGGTAAGTGGACTATACAACCTGTGTAAATCCTCAATTTGGAGGATAGCTTGTCTAGGGGAGAGCACAGAAGAACAGACTTGTAACAAACACCATTGACGA
The DNA here is from genome assembly GCF_965363235.1 of Mytilus galloprovincialis. Lineage (NCBI taxonomy): Eukaryota > Metazoa > Mollusca > Bivalvia > Mytilida > Mytilidae > Mytilus > Mytilus galloprovincialis. Next base: position 18,970,693 of record NC_134838.1, on the reverse strand, counting down.
GGTAAGTGGACTATACAACCTGTGTAAATCCTCAACTTGGAGAATCTTCTTGTATAGGGGAGAGCACAGAAGAACAGTCGTGTAACAAACACTATTGCCCAGGTAAGTGGACTATACAACCTGTGTAAATCCTCAATTTGGAGGATCGCTTGTATAGGGGAGAGCACAGAAGAACAGTCGTGTAACAAACACCATTGCCCAGGTAAGTGGACTATATAACCTGTGTAAATCCTCAATTTGGAGGACCTTCTTGTATAGGGGAGAGCACAGAAGAACAGTCGTGTAACAAACACCATTGCCCAGGTAAGTGGACTAGATAACCTGTGTAAATCCTCAATTTGGAGGATAGCTTGTATAGGGGAGAGCACAGAAGAACAGTCGTGTAACAAACACCATTTCCCAGGTAAGTGGACTATATAACCTGTGTAAATCCTCAATTTGGAGGATAGCTTGTATAAAGGATAACATAGAAGAACAGTTTAGTAACAAACACCACAATGTCAGTCTAAAAGATATGTGAATGTGGTTTAAAAAAACATTTTCTGATTGTGAAGTCCTTTTAAGATGTCAAAGCACCAAACTTTTTTTTTTATTGGAAGGGAACTTTTAAGTCAATATAATGCCCACATACCAGGTGATAAACACAACCTTTGATCCTTCTTATCAGAGATTTTACTTTTTTAGAATTAACAATCTTATATATTTGTTACAGTGGATGGGTATTGGTTAGAATGGTCAGAGTGGGATGAATGTTCTGAGTCTTGCGGTGATGGTGAACAGACAAGGAATAGAACCTGCATGGAACCCCTGTATGGTGGTAAACCATGTGACGGAAACATAAATGAAACAAAACACTGTTACATTAAAAGCTGCGCAAGTAAGGAAGAAATAATCCTATTGTATACTATGAATTCATTTATTTTCATGGGCACCAATTTTTGTGGATTCAGTAAATGCATTGCATTTTCATGGATATTTTTGGGGGGTTTCACCAAATTCAACAAATAAGCCTATATAAATTTTTTCTTTGTTTAAACATTGAATCTGTGGTTCACCTGTTACCACAAAATTCAAATAAATTGGTATCCCATGAAAAATAATGAATTGACAGTTGTCATTTTGTTTAAACATCCTGTTATATGTATATTGGAAATCTGAATAGTATTTGTTGTATCAATTTATATCATGTATTTTTCAAAGTATCTCACTATTTATAGACTTATATAACAATTAGTAATACAAGCTTTATATTCACATTTTATACAGGTATTTATCATAGTTTTCTATGTTTAGCTTGAACCTACCTGCTTTTCTGCTTAGTGTAAATGTTTTGTACATCACAAAGTGAAATATTCCTTGAAAATTGAAACCCGAAAAACCTTATGTTCCTTTCAATTAACCTTTGTCTGTCTTTCCTCCCATCGGGACCTATCCATGTATTCATTTGAATGAGACACTTAAAATAAAAAATACTTGTAAGTCTTTAACATTTCAGTATGACCTATGATTGTTTTTAGTCGTAAAATTTTTTGTGATAAAAAGACAGGGGTGCATTTTATATCTATTGTTGAACCTAGAGGTTAACTACTTGACCAGTTTCAAGAAAATTGTGATAAGGTCAGAAAAATTATACAGTAATAAAGTCTAAATCTGTCTTTTTTCATTTATTATTTGTTTCCCCAGTTATTTCTCATCACTTGGCGTACGGCGTCTGTTGTCCGGCGTCCGTCGTCCGTAAACTTTTACAAAAATTTTCTTCTCTGAAACTACTGGGCCAAATTTAACCAAACTTGGCCACAATCATCCTTGGGGTATCTAGTTTAAAAAATGTGTCCGATGACCTGGCCATCCAACCAAGATGGCCGCTATGGCTAAAAATAGAACACAGGGGTAAAATGTATATTTTGGCTTATATCTTTGAAACCAAAGCATTTAGAGCAAATCTGATAGGGTAAAATTGTTGATCAGGTCAAGATCTATCTGCTCTAAAATGTTCAGACGAATCGGACAACCTGTTGTTGGGTTGCTGCCCCTGAATTGGTAATTTTAAGTAAATTTTGCAGCTTTTGGTTATTATCTTAAATACTAGATAGAGATAAACTGTAAACAGCAATAATGTTCAGCAAAGTAAGACCTACAAATAAGTCAACATGACCAAAATTGTCAGTCAACCCCTTAAGGAGTTATTGCCCTTTATAGTCAATTTTTAACAACTTTTCGTCATTTTTTGTAAGTTGTACAAACATCTTTTTCTCTGAAACTACTGAGCCAAATTTAACTAAACTTAGCCACAATCATCATTGTGGTATATAGTTCAAAAAATGTGTCTGATGACCCCGCCTACTAAACAAAATGGCCGACATGGCTAAAATTAGAACATAGTGGTAAAATGCAGTTTTTGCTTTATATCTTTAAAACTAAGACATTTAGGGCAAATCTTTCAAGATTTAAATGTCCATCAGAATAAGATCTATCCCCTCACAAATTTTCAGATGAATCCGGCAACCCGTTGTTGGGTTGCTGCCCTAAATTTGGTAATTTTAAGGAAATTTTGCAGTTTTTTATTATTATCGTGAATACCATCATAGATAGAGATAAACTGTAAACAGCAATAATGTTCAGCAAAGTAAGATCTACAAATAAGTCAAATGACCAAAATTGTCAGAGGACCCTTAAGGAGTTATTGCCCTTTATAGTCAATATTGAACAACTTTTCGTCATTTTTGTAACTTAAAAATACGAGTGAACCAACACCTGAAGTGGTGATCGTGCGGTAGGGTAAAAACAGTGAGGTGTTGTCCAATTTGGAATTCACTGACATGATTATTAGATAACAATAACGTACAATACCACCAAAGACCTCCCATGAGATTAACTACACAGAACGGGATAGATGTCAACCACACGAGATGCTGTTACCTTTCAAGAAAACACTAACATTTCTATTTATTTATATATTTTCTATTTTAATTTACTTTCACTTTCACTTTCTATTTATATAACGTCACCATAACTACTATTATGTAACTTACACTTCCGGTTAAAACCGCTAACCGCTAAATTCATACTTCACTGTCATATTTCTTTGTACAATTGTCCTGATGATGCCTATCGATTAGGCGAAACATGTAGACCCAATAAACAGATACTATGCGGTAAAAACATGAGTGTTGTTGTCTTTATTGTCGACACATTTTTGTAACTTGTACAAAAATCTTCTTTTCTAAAACTATGGGCCAAATTTAACCAAACTTGGCCACAATCATTACTAGGGTATCTAATTAAAAAAAAGTGTCTAATGATCCCGCCTACCAACCAAGATGGCCGACATCAGTAAATACAGTAACAGGTGAGCGACACAGGCTCTTGAGAGCCTCTAATTAAATAGCCATATACAGTTTTCCTTTTAATAGAAACATATTTCCTACATCATCCAACACACATTCAACATAAGATGTCTACCTCTGTATTAGTTGTTGTAACCCATAGATCACACAGCTTTTCACTGCTATACCTAGGCTTTAGATTATTATGTTTAGTAGTAGAACGTTTATTTAGTTGATGGTTTTTGGATGCCATGGACAGAATGGTCAGATTGTGACTTAACATGTGGAGGTGGGACAAGATTCCGTAACAGAACCTGCAATGGACCGTATTTAGGTGGGGAGGAGTGTAATGGAACAGCCTTAGAGACAGATTTCTGTTCAATGACACCTTGTCCAGGTAAGATTCTTATTAGATATAATTGTAGGCAAAAGGTGCTTTATACCATCAAGTTTCTTATGTACTAATTTGTGAACATTTTGTTAAATTGTTTATGACATGAGATAAAAAGGCGATTTTCAAACAATATAAGTTAAATATGATGTGTTTAGGAATGTTTAAGTTTCTGCCGTTTAATGAATGATTTTCCGGACTTTAAAAAAAAAATGAGTTAATTACATTCTTGTTCATATGTCTTTAGTAAGTAGTTGTCTCATTGGCAATCATATTTCTTTTTAGCTCACCTGACGCGAAGGGCCAAGTGAGCTTTTATCATCACTTTGCCTCCGTCTGTCGTTGTCCTTTGTCGTCCTTTGTCGTCGTTAACTTTTACAAAAATCTTCTCCTCTGAAACTACTTTGGGCCAAATTAAACCACACTTGGCCACAATCATCATTGGGGTATCTAGTTTTAAAAATGTGTCCAGTGACCCGAACATAGGGGTAAAATGTAGATTTTGGCTTATATCTCTGAAACTAAAACATTGAGAGCAAATCTGACACGGGGTAAAATTGTTTATCAGGTCAAGATCTATCTGCTCTTAAATTTTCAGATGAATTGGAGAACCCGTTGTTTGGTTGCTGCCCCAAAATTGATAATTTTAACAAAATTTTGCCGTTTTTGGTTATTATCTTGAATACTATTATAGATAAAGATAAACTGTAAACAGCAATAATTTTCAGCAAAGAAAGATCTACAAATAAGTCAACAAAACCAAAATGGTCAGTTGACCCCTTAAGGAGTAATTGCCCTTTATAGTAAATTTTTTTGTAAATTTTTGTAATCTTTTACAAAAGTCTTCTCCTCTGAAGCTACTTAGACAAATTTAACCAAACTTGTCCACAATCATCATAAGGGTATCTATTTTTAAAAATGTGTCCGATGACCCTGCCCGTGAACGAAGATGGCTGACATGGCTAAAAATAGTACTAAGGGTAAAATGCAGTTTTTGGCTCATATCTCTGAAACCAAAGCATTTAGAGAAAAACTGCTGGGGATAAAATTGTTCATTAGGTCAAGATCTATCTGCCCTGAAATTTTCAGACCAATCAAGCAACTTGTTGTTGGGCTGCTGCCCCTGAATTGGTAATTTTTAAGAAAATTTTGAAGCTTTTGGTTATTATTTTGAATATTATTATAGATAGAGATCAACTGTAAATATCAATAATGTACAGCAAAGTAAGAGCTACAAATAAGTCAACTTGACCAAAGTGGTCAATTGACCCCTTGAGGAGCTATTGTCCTTTATAGTCAATTTTTAACAATTTTCATAAATTTTGTAATTTTTTGTAAATTTTTACAAAATATTTTCCACTGTCACTTCTGGGCCAATTCCATTATAGATAGAGATAATTGTAAGCAGCAAGATTGTTTAATAAAGTAAGATCTACAAACACAACACCAACACCAACACCAAAACACAATTTTGTCATGAATCCATCTGTGTCCTTTGTTTAATATGCACATAGACCAAGGTGAGCGACACAGGCTCTTTAGAGCCTCTAGTTTATCTTGTGATGGCTATGTTTCTAATCCTTTCCTGTTATATCCACAATATGTAGTGTGTACTGATTTCTCTAAAAAGTAAACTGATTATTGTGGATTCAATTCCACAAAACCTGTAAAAATGTTTAAATAATGTGTAATTAACTTTTTTGATAGTTGATGGAATGTTTACTCCTTGGATGCCATGGACTGCTTGTGATGTCTCATGTGGAGGAGGGTCAAAGTCACGTAAAAGGTTTTGCAATGGACCATATTATGGAGGAAGAGATTGTAATGGCAGCTTAAGTGAAGTAGAAGACTGTTCAACAGGACCATGTCCAGGTTATTATTTGAAATATTGGCTGAATTAATCATTCTTTTAACTTCTTTGGTATTTGGTAAAATTCTTAAAGCACATATTGCAAAAAATTATAAGAGCTTATCCTTTTAATGAAACATTCAGTCATTCAGCTTTTAAACTTCTATCTTTTTGGTTATTTTAGTTAAATTTTTTTGTGCGTTTTTTATCATGAAGAGGGGGATGAATGACATTCGTTGTTCTTGTATTTTTTATAGACTTTTTTCTTATAAAGTTTGATTGTAAACCATTGTAGTGGATGGAATGTTTACGGAATGGACTCTTTGGCAAAGTTGTCCTGTGACTTGTGGTGGAGCCGAACATCAGAGAGAGAGAATTTGTGTTGGACCTTTCTATGGAGGAGCTGATTGTGATGGTGATAGTATAGGGAGCAGAAAATGTAATGAAAATCCATGTCCAGGTAGGTTTCAGCCCTTGGGACTCAGACAGATATGTGTACTATCAGTATAGTTCTGTTTTACTTTCCACATGTTTAAGTCTAAACTTCAAACACTTTTAATTTATTTTGAAATGAGGGAACAATAAGGGGACTCAAACAGCACTTACTTCAACTTCACCTCTGACGTATGTGGCTTGTCTTTGATTGTGAACCGTTCTTGGTTTTATCAATGATGTGGCTTGAAGGGGTTTGTCTTTTAAATGTGTTAACAAAACTTTTAAAGTTACAGTTGTATATAGCTGTTCAGTTTTTCTTGTTTCAAACAAGACCTGAACATAGGTCTGATGAGATTAAAAATGAAAGAAGTATTTTCACTTTTTTTTTTTAATTACCATATCAATAGTCAAATACAAGTTTTGGTTGAAAAATCAGTGTCAGGAAGGTAAACATTCATCACATCTATATAGAATTTATTTTTTAGTTGATGGTCAGTGGAGTCTGTGGTCTCAATGGGCTGACTGTACTGTAATTTGTGGTGGCGGTACAGCAAGACGATACCGCTTCTGTACTCCAAGTGCTAATGGTGGAGAAGATTGTGAAGGACATGGTGAAGAACTTATGGAATGTAACAACCAGACTTGCCCAAGTGAGTTTAATTTCATCATTGATTAATCTTTACAAGAAAGAAATTCTCAATTTGAATTTAGTTTTTCTATCATCAAAAATAAATATGCTACAATTTTGTAATCTCAATTAACTCTAAATTTTGGAAGGTTTTAAACTTCTGATCAAGCTGTTGAAGTTGGCAAAAATTATAAGCATTTACAGCAGAATGCAATAAGTGTATAGATACAGGTAAAATCTTTGGTAAGCTTGCTTATTAGCTGAACTGTAAAGTTATTATTGGTATACTACTCTCCTTTCGGAGTAGTCTAGTCCTACAGACATAGATTGGTTATCTGTTGGACTGATTGACTCTTAAAGAAGGGTAGTATATCTAACCTAATAATGACTTCACTATTCAGCTGGAAAGCAAGCTAACCAAAGATATCATCTTTACCTACACACTCAATGAATTCTGCTGTAACAAACTAATACAAGTAATGCATCATATCTGGAATATTTTAGTTGATGGAATATTTGGAGAATGGACAGAATGGTCTGACTGCACTAAAATGTGCGGTGGAGGGGACATGTATAGAAACAGAACCTGTATTGGTCCATGGTTTGGTGGTCAGCCATGTGATGGACAAAGGAATCAAAATAGTACTTGTAATGAACATGATTGTCCAGGTAATAGTGCAAAAATATAATAACATGTTACTGTGTATAAAAAAAGTGTGTCTGTATCTGTATCTGTATGAGTACGTTGATAGATACCAATTCTGGCTTTTACTCAACTAAATAGTGTATTTTTCATAGCATCAATTGTGAATTGATGCCATGCAAATTGGTGATGTTATCCAATCAAAATGAACTTTACAAATGATGTTGCATTAGAATGTGATTTTTATGCAACATGCCTCTAGATGTCTTTTGGGTTTTTTGTGTCATTGTGTTGCTGCCTCATTACAATATATCTCTCAAACCTAAAGGGCTGACAATTAAAATATATATCTCTCAGCTCCTTTACTCATACTTAAAAAACCTAAAGGGCTGACAATTAAAATAGATATCTCTCAGCTCCTTTACTCATACTTAAAAAACCTAAAGGGCTGACAATTAAAATATATATCTCTCAGCTCCTTTACTCATACTTAAAAAACCTAAAGGGCTGACAATTAAAATAGATATCTCTCAGCTCCTTTACTCATACTTAAAAAACCTAAAGGGCTGACAATTAAAATATATATCTCTCAGCTCCTTTACTCATACTTAAAAATCCTAAAGGGCTGACAATTAAAATATATATCTCTCAGCTCCTTTACTCATACTTAAAAAACCTAAAGGGCTGACAATTAAAATATATATCTCTCAGCTCCTTTACTCATACTTAAAAATCCTAAAGGGCTGACAATTAAAATATATATCTCTCAGCTCCTTTACTCATACTTAAAAAACCTAAAGGGCTGACAATTAAAATATATATCTCTCAGCTCCTTTACTCATACTTAAAAATCCTAAAGGGCTGACAATTAAAATATATATCTCTCAGCTCCTTTACTCATACTTAAAAAACCTAAAGGGCTGACAATTAAAATATATATCTCTCAGCTCCTTTACTCATACTTAAAAAACCTAAAGGGCTGACAATTAAAATATATATCTCTCAGCTCCTTTACTCATACTTAAAAAAACCTAAAGGGCTGACAATTAAAAAAGTCCATATTTTTGTAGTTGATGGTTTCTGGGACAAATGGAAGGCATGGGGTGTATGTAATGTCACTTGTGGTGGCGGCATGCAAATAAGATTACGCGAATGTATTATGCCACTCCATGGAGGCCAGGGTTGTGATGGTACTAATACTGATAGTCAAGAATGCAACACAAACCATTGTCCAAGTAAGTATCTTGTTCTGCTATTTTTAAACATGAAATTAAAAAATTAAAAAAAAACCTACCAGAAGTTCATTCACTGTCCCTGTATTGTTCTTCTGATATTGATTATAAAAGTACTATAAATAATTTAACCCAACTTTTTAGCTCACCTGGCCTTAAAGGCCATGTGAGCTTTTCTCATCACTTGGCGTCCGTCGTCGTCGTCGTCGTTGACGTCGTCGTCGTAGTCGTCGTTAACAATTTTTCAAACACCTTCTCCTCTGAAACTACTGAATGGATTTTAATGAAACTTAAAATGATTGTTCCTTAGATTATCCTGCACAAAGTGTGTGCTTCGTTTTTTGATCCGTCAAAAAACATGGCCGCCGTTACTTAAAATAGAACATAGGGGTCAAATGCAGTTTTTGGCTTATATCTCAAAAACGGAAGCATTTAGAGCAAATCTGACATGGGGTAAAAATGTTCATTAGGTCAAGATCTATCAGCCCAGAAATTTTCAGATGAATCAAACAAACCATTGTTGGGTTGATGCCACTTAATTGGTAATTTTAAGGAAATTTTGCAGTTTTTGGTCATTATCTTGAATATTATTATAGATGACGATAAACTGTAAACAGCAAAAATGATCAGCAAAGTAAGATCTACATATAGGTTAATATGACCAAAATTGTCAATTGACCCCTTAAGGGGTAAATGTCCTTTAATGACAATTTTTCACAATTTGTTCATCATATTTGCTAACTTTAAAAAATCTTCTCCTCTGAAACTACTGAATGGATTTGGATGAAACTTAGCATGATAGTTCCTTAGATTATCCTGCACAAAGTGTGTGCTTCGATTTTTGATCCGTCAAAAAACATGGCCGCCCTTACTTTAAATAGAACATAGGGGTCAAATGCAGTTTTTGGCTTATATCTCAAAAACGAAAGCATTTAGAGCAAATCTGACATGGGGTAAAAATGTTCATTAGGTCAAGATCTATCAGCCCTGAAATTTTCAGATGAATCAAACAACCCATTGTTGGGTTGCTGTCACTTAATTGGTAATTTTAAGGAAATTTTGCAGTTTTTGGTCATTATCTTGAATATTATTATAGATGAAGATAAACTGTAAACAGCAAAAATGATCAGCAAAGTAAGATCTACAAATAAGTTAATATGACCAAAATTGTCAATTGACCCCTTAAGGGGTTATTGTCCTTTAATGACAATTTTTCACAATTTGTTCATCATATTTGCTAACTTTAAAAAATCTTCTCCTCTAAAACTACTCAACCAAATTCAACCAAACTTCATTTGAATGATCAGTAGGGTGTATAAAATAAAGTTTGTGTTTTATTTTCTATTTCGTCAAAAAACATGGCCGAAGGCATTGTTTACCAGGTGAGCGATTCAGGCTCTTGAGAGCCTCTTGTTTTACTCCATGTCATATGTTTATGTACAAATTGAACCTGCATGCTGACATGGACGAGTTTTGACCCATTTGTTGTCCCTCTTGGTTTTATATGGGTACATGTTATTCCATATCTGAGCACAAAGTCTAACCCTGAATTATGCAAAACATTGTAAAGCATGAAAAGAATAAAATGAATTATGAAAACTATTTCGAGATTACAGCTTACCATACCAACAACCAACACTTTCAGGAAAAAGATATACAAAAATCAGACAAAATCTATACATGGTTCATATAGTCTTACTTGGTTACTGTAACACATACAAATGTGTGCAGCAGGGTTAAACCAGTTTAACATTAGCCTTTGCTGTTATACATACAAATGTGTGCGGCAGGATTAAACCAGTTTAACATTAACCTTTGCTGATATAGACCATATCATAAAGTTAACACAAATCTGACCAGTAAATGTATTTAAGATTTATAATATTCAAATGTGTTGAAGTATTGTAAATGCAAAGAGCTGAAAATCTACTTTAATTAAAAAAATATGTTACATTTTTCTTATCTTTTTCTTACAGGTTAAATGATAAATAAGGTTTTTAGTTGCAATAGTTAGACAGATTGTTTCTTTTAAGTTGCGATTTAATTCATTTATTAACCAATGCTTCCTTGCATGATAGATGAGATAGTAGCGAAATAGAGTAGTTCACTTAGTTACTTTATAGAGTAATGTGCACATATGATACACATTTAGAGTTAGAATACAAGGTCTAGTTAGGTTGTAAATGACTTACATAAGTATGAGCATTGATTTCAGAAAATGTATGAAATATTTATATGAATTTTTTTATATATTTGTATGCATAATTATATTGATATTCATAGAAATGAATCCAGCTAGTGATGTTTAAGAGACAATGTGTGAATTATTTTGAAAACAATTGGCATTAGATATATAATCTTGCCATTTCATAAATCTAAGTTATGATGTAGTTCAGGAACATATATATTGTTAGATATTTTGTTCCCAATGTATTTTCAGCAGTTATGGTATACATTCAAAATTGCATTACCTATTACCTACAAGTAGTACATGTTTATTCCTTTTCTTGATCCTTATGAACTAAATGTGTTATGTATTAATCAGTTGATGGAGAATGGAAAGAATGGGGAAAATGGAATCACTGCAGTACAACATGTGGCGGTGGCATACAGACCCGCAATAGGGAGTGTATAGAACCACAGTATGGTGGTGCTCCTTGTCACGGAAACAACACAGATTATATGTCTTGTAATGACTTTGAGTGTCCAAGTAAGTCAGTCTGTTATCAAGTAGGTGAATGCATATATGAAATATTAAAGTTTAATTGAGGACATCAAAGACATTCTTAGTTTTAGGGAAATATTTTATCTTTTAATTTAAAAGAAACAACATAGATATATTTCTGGTGTACCCTTAAATCAAAATTTTAAATTTAACCTGTTTTAAAAATGAATATGCACTTACGGTATTCAGTTTTCTGTAAATATATTAAGATAAATCATAAAAAAATTTAATATTATTCATTAAACTTTAGAAAAATAGTAATGAATAAATATTTCATAAATGCAAATTCTCATATTTTGTTTTGTTTCAATTAAGAAATAATTGATGTAAGCTATACTTTATTGTAGTTTTAACATGGGTAGGCATTATAGTCGTTATTATTTTTGCCCGAGCGAAAGTGAGGGCTAAAATAACATGAATATAATGCCTTCACATGTTAAAACTACAATAAAGTATAGCTTGCATCAATTATTTCGATTCTGATTGGGACAATTAAGGTAATTTCTATGTCCAATATGTATAAGTGTAGAGTGTTTGTATAAGCTCTTCCATGAATCTTCCTTTTTTGTTTGTAAACAAGCAAACGACAGGCAATGTGATTTTTCAGAGGGGAGGTTTTGAACATCCAGCATGAACGTTTGTCGTATCTAGGTCAAATATATCAATTTCTAATTGCAACACATTACAGTAACGATACATGAATTAGTAACAACATGTGCATCATTTAAGACTTTGGATGTGTTTTAAGTTAATGAAATATATATTAAATACATGCCAATTTGCTAAAATTCATTATTCTGCAGTAGTCAATTTACGCATGTGCAAACAAATTTTATTGGATTTAGAGCATGGGTTTATTCACAAAGCCAAAGAAGCATGTCATATTAGAATTAAGAAATAATTCATGGGGGCTTGAATATATCGTGATTTTACCACGGGTTGGCCCTTTATGACAAATATTTTACCCCTGAGCGATAGCGAGGGGTAAAATATCGGCATAAAGGGACAACCTGTGGTAAAATCTAGATATATTCAAGCCCCCATGAATTATTTCGATTCTGATAGGACACATACGGCAATTCTTTTGGATCGAAGCGCTCTAGGTGTAGGCAAATATTTGCCGTTCCCATAAATAAACGCACTAATAAACTAGCGTAAAAGAACGGAGCAAACTGCATTAGTGACATGCTTAAACTATTTAAAATAATGTATTTAGACAGTTTTGAATGAATTTGAATGATAATTTATTTATATGTCTTATATGATGTACAATAAAGGGCTTTTGCCACATTTTAGCATCATTTGTGTATGTTTCCTTGTGATGATTTTCGGATTCACAAGCGTGTATTTTCCCGTAAAATGCTTACATTCTAACGTCATTGTTCTATGACGTCGGGTATCTCATTCATAAAAAAGCATATGACGTGGGAGTACAATCGGAACAGCACTGGCAATATATTCATATTTTACCACGGGTGTGTACTCAAAGCGTTTGAAGGATGTCATGTTAGAATATCAAACTAATATTAATTTTATTAAATAATTTTGATAATTAGATACTTAGAAATAAAAAGAAAGCATCCATTTTATACCATATATGGGTCGTTTTCAAAAAATGTCGAATTTTCAGTACACCCATGCTAACTTTTTAATTTCTAATGGAAATTTCAGTTGTAATGGTTTAAATGAAAGCTTGTCGGATTTGTGATTCAGAACATTAATAATAAACACACCTTACATCTATTTTGATAAGATTAAACTACATTTAAGACCCATTTTGGGGGTATTTGTCTGCGTACAGTGTCAGAAAAACACATTTCAAATAATTTTTTTGCAATTTTCTGATCGCCTTGATATCTGCAAAAGGGACTTTTTAAGAACGTTTAATATTACTCTAACGAAAAATCGTAGCTTCTATATCATTGTATGTAACATATTATCTACAAACTAAATTGAATCTGCGTACAGGAGGTTAATGTCTTTCCTGTTACCGCTACTTAAATCAGCCGTGAAATTATTCTCCCTATGAATATTGAATCAGTCAGTGTTGATCTCAAAAGTGCAAAATAATCTTTACATTTAAAACGCCTCGTTTCTTGAACGACAGTGTAGAGAAAAGAAATTTCAAGAAGTTTAGTGAAAAAAATATAGCGTACTTTTTTTCATGTCTATGCTGTTACCACCAATTTTGATTAAATACACCAACAGTATACTTGTAAAAAGTGCAATAACGTGTTGGAAACCAAATTCACAATAGAAAAACGTAATCACTTCACCAAAGGGAGTAGTTATTTCACAACAGCAATCAAAAACGAAGAAATTTGTCTATCCTGTTATGTCTATCCTGTTACTATTGTTGCTATGGTTACAGTAACAGGATAGACAATTGTAGACAAAAACGTCGTTAATTTTTTTATCTGAACATATAGGTGCAAAACGAATGAAATATTTCGTTGTTTGAAGGCATCTTAAGGTTATAACGTATTAATCTTCCCAATTAAGCATTCACAGGTGCAATACTGATATCGGTAACAGGATAGACAAAAAGGTAACAGGATAGACTTTTATATAGTAATATATCAGAAACGTACGTTCCTGTTACCAATGAAATATAGAAAAAAGTAAACTAACTTGTGAGGGATTTACTTGATGTTGGGCTTATTTGAAAGGGTGAAAAAATGCCGAACAATATAAATTGCTATCTTAGACTTGCATTACTGGTGGTAATTTTTACAACCTTTGAAAACCAATTTTTAGAGGCATTTTTCAGTACAACCTTTTAAATTGGCAAATAATCTATTATATTACAGAATGAATATATATAGAAGTTTATTCTCTTGAAAACCATCTAATTGTCTACGTAAAACAAGCTTAACATTTTATCTAAACCTTTTCTTAATAACCCAAAATTTCTTTTGAAAATGGTAACAGGATAGACAAAATAATGTACCACCGATCAAAAAATGTTTCAACATATTTTTGTATGACATCATTAAGATTGCATCTTTTAATATGTTGTTCTTAAAGTACTGTTTGTTTTGATTTGCTTATGTAGAGGGTTGTTTGAACAAGTAACTTTTAATATTTTTTTCAATTTCAAAATTCGACATTTTTTGAAAATGACCCATATTATCATTTAATTTAAACAGATGAAATAATTATTAAATGTGCATCAATGTAAAAAGTCTTGTATTTTTTCTCTCAAGTTGACGGTGTTTGGGAAGAATGGGAGTCATGGAGTGAATGCACCTTAACTTGTGGTACTGGGACACAGTTTAGGAATAGAACTTGTGATGGTCCTTACTTTGATGGTGCTCCTTGTAATGGGAGTGATTTAGAAACACAAGACTGTAATACACACAACTGCCCTTGTGAGTAAATAGAATGTTTACATTAAGACAGACAGAAACAGATTTTATGTTTTATGGCTCACAGTAAGAAAAGAACTTCAAAGTATGAAGAGGATGTTTTTTTAATTTAAAATTTCGGTTGCATTTTTCTTAGAACCTACAACTAATATCTTCCTGAAATTTGCTATGAGGCTTTTATGCTTAACATTGCAGTGTCTTTTGTCATTTAAACCTAACTACCATTTCCTTCTATTTAAAAATCAGTTTTATTAAGAGTTTGAACAATAATGATATGGTAATTTGATTTGCACAATAAATCTCCTAAAGAAAAAGAGTGGGATAATGGTAAAAAATCATGTCTTAGTTCTAAAAGCATTCATGCTATAACAAAATCAATCTTAATATATTTAAATTATTAAGTGGATGGAATCTTCAGTGAATGGAGTGACTGGTTCCTCTGTAGTGCAACATGTGGTGGGGGAGAGCAGTCAAGGAACAGAACATGTACTGGTCCATACTATGGTGGTGCTCCCTGTGAAGGGAGGTATAATGACTCACAATCATGTAATGGGCATGAATGTCCAAGTAAGTTATGACTTATCTATAGTAAACGTTAATCACAGTTGAAATACTCTAACAGAAAATATAGATATAGGAAGATGTGGTATGAGTGCCAATTTGACAACTCTCCATCCAAGTAACAATTTATAAAGGTAAACCATTATAGGTCAAAATACATGTGCAGCCTTCAACATGGAGCCTTGGCTCACACGGAACTACAAGCTATAAAGGGCCCCAAAAAATTACTAGTGTAAAACCATTCAAACGGGAAAACCAACGGTTCAATCTATATAAAAACAAGAAACGAGAAACACTTATGACCCACATAAACAGACGACAACATTGAACATCAGATTCCTGACTTAGGACAGGTGATGTTCACTTACAACCAAAGAGGAAATATTTTAATCATTATAAGATTTCAAATAGTAGTAGACTTTCTGGATACTCAGGAGATAATTGGGTACCTACCATGCAAAAGTCAATAACATACACATTACCTTGGAGATTTCCTCATGTATTTTTTGCAAATTGATGTTAGATGATAATCATCTCTAGGTAGACCTTGAATACAAAAAGTTGTGGGTTAAATAACAACCATTATAATAGTTTGCAAATGAATTGTCAATTTCAACAGGTGGTAGGCTAGAATGTGAAGAAAGCTTTAGATTATGGATAGTATCATTAATTTAATGCTCAATGGCAGATATGCCATGATTGAAGTTAAACTTTTACAGTGACTTGACTGTTAGTGTTGCTCTCCACCAGTTGCAACTTATTCAAAATTCTCACCAAATTGCAATTTGTTTTATAAAATCAAATTGTTCAACTGGTCAGAAATTTGAACTAACTGCTGTAGAAAACAACAGCCAAGTCATGAAAGTGCAAGGTGATAAAATAAAACATACTCACAATCCTATAACACTTTAACTCCACTTTAATGATGTTGTGACAAAATCATTCCAACAGTTTGTATAGGTATATTATAGTCATTTCCATGCTGAAGGAACTGTTATTATTTTAAATTGCTATAAAAATGTCCAAACTAAGCTTTCATATAGTTTTTCTTTTGAAAAGTATTCTATATTCATAAGAATCAGACATTATGTGAATTAAAACATTTCATATTCAGTAAAATATGTGTAAAATTGCAATATGTTTGTACGAAGTTTCCATGGGGAGATAATCATTTTTTTCTTTCAAAAAGTCTTTATTCAAAAGAATAATATTTTAAGTTATCTCCCCATGGAAACTTATCAATAGCATATTGTTATTTCACACATATTGTACTGAATATATGATATTTTATTTAAAATGATATTTGATTCTTATGAATATATAATACTTTTAGAAAGAAAAACTATATAAAAGCTAAGTTTGGACATTTTTATAGCAATTAAAAAAAATAACAGTTTCTTCAGCATGGAAATGACAATAATATACCTAGACAAACTGATAAACTAAATTTGTCACAACATCATTAAAGTGGAGTTAAAGTCTTAAAGGATTGTAAGTATATTCTATTATATCACCTTGCACTTTCACATTTTGACTGAACAATTTGTTCAATATTCTGACCAGTTGAACAATTTGGTTTAATAAAACAAATTGCAATTTGGTCAGAATGAGTTGCAATTGGTGGAGAGCAACACTAACAGTCAAGTCACTGTAATTATTTAGTAGTAGAACAGTTTTGGTAGGCTAGAATGTGAAGAAAGCTTTAGATTATGGATAGTATCATTAATTTCATGCTCAATGACAGATATGCCATGATTGAAGTTAAACTTTTAATTATTTAGTAGTAGAACAGTTTTGAAATTTAGTATAATATACACCAACCTTAGGTAAAAATATATAACATGAACGTATAATAACCTTAGTTACTAAGTTTCAAAGGATTATGTATTTGTAGTTGATGGTGTGTGGACAAACTGGACATCTTGGGACACATGTAATGTAACATGTGGTGGTGGTATCCATTGGAGATACAGATCATGTGATGGACCTTTCTTTGGAGGGGCTAACTGTTCTGGACCAGCAGAAGATAGTCAAACATGTAATGGTCATCCTTGTCCAAGTAAGTGTCCCTCTCTAAGTTCTTAAGCTTTTAGTTTGAAGTATGTCTAAGATACAGGATATGGTAACAATGAAGTCTATTTGTTTCAACTGAAGCAATGTTTTTTTAAACAGTAGATATTTTATGCTTTTGATTTGATTTTATATCTTTCCATTTGAGAAAATGTGCTATGATTGCTTTTTAATCTCAATTACTATACTAACCAAACCTTTACAAACCCTACAAACAATTTTTGATAAGCATACATTTTTTTTTATTCATAATTATTACTATATCAACATCAGGGTCTTTTTGTAAGCATTTGATTTTAAAAACAAATCTTAGTAAAGTTGACATGCAACATATAGCAACTTTACCTGACCATATAGGAAAATAGGTATTTAGTCGGATCTTAACACGTACTTGTGATTTGGTTAAAACCGGTTTTGTTCAAAATATACGAAGAAATGTCGAAATGTTCAGGACTTAATTAAATCCGTATTTCGGTAGGATGGTGCAAGCATACGATTTTTATTGCGTCTTACACTTTGAGAAGCGAATAATCTTCAACTACTTTATTCAAATATTGTGTAAAAACGTTAATTTTGAGCTATGAAAGTCAAGTGGCTCGAGTATTTTTCTGAGGAAGTTTTAAAAAATTGCAAAGAAATATTTTTACATTGGGTTAGCTTTCATTAGTCTTAACTATCTATAGATTAACAACTTTTGGTTATATTTATAATTTAGAATCATTATTGAAGGTGGGGGACGATTTCGCAGATAATTAATTATATTGATGTGCCATTTGCATGCAAGAGTGACATTTCGTTTTATTATGTGCCAATTCGAAAAAGTTATGCGAGTATTCTCTCCCCTTAACAGGTTCATTATTTTATAATTAAGTTTAGGTTTCTGATATAATTTTGAATAATTATAAAATGTATCAATTCAATATATTTCAGTTTTTGTTATTGGTGTATCAAAAACATTGATGTACGAATATAATTTCATAAATTTGAAACGTTTAAAATGATTACATACCAATATAAAGAACCGTTCATCATTTTTGAAAAAGACTATGAACGAAAATCGACTTATTTATCTTCCCTTGGTGACAGATTGATTGGGAAATGAACCAGCGTAATATAATGGTAATCACAGAGAGGGACCACCAAGCAATTTTTAATTGTAGCTTATTCAACGTTAAAACAATTTTCCACTATAAACGAATGTAACTTTATACAAATATAAGGACTTTGTTAGCTAAATCTACAAATTGTATTAGATATTATGATTTTTTATTGCAATAGATTAATATGCTACAACATAACAAAATTAAATTTTCACTTAAACTAGATGTTATTGAAATAAATAACTTCTATCAAATGTTTCTTGTCATCTATTTTTTTACAGAAGTTGATGTATGTTAACTCATTACTTATTGAATAACTTAGCACTAAAGTATCATTTTTAGTAGATAAAACATAAT
This sequence comes from Mytilus galloprovincialis, assembly GCF_965363235.1. Lineage (NCBI taxonomy): Eukaryota > Metazoa > Mollusca > Bivalvia > Mytilida > Mytilidae > Mytilus > Mytilus galloprovincialis. The sequence continues at coordinate 18,952,008 of NC_134838.1, read as the reverse complement.
CCTTAGTATTTTACTGAATAAAGATCCAAAGGGGAGATAATTCAGTAATTTATGAATACATGATCATTTAGAAATTTGGCAGAACGATAATTACTGCAAGAAGTCAAGTTAAATATATGAAGGCAGATAAAATGATATATATAAAGTTAATATAGGAAAGGCCATCCTTCTTGATTTACAAATAGATGCAGAAAAGCTAAAAAATAAATAAATTATATTCCAATGTTGTGATTTTTTTTATTTCAGTTGATGGCTATTGGAATGATTGGAATAATTGGGAAACATGTAATGTCACATGTGGTGGAGGGATACAACAGAGGTCAAGGACATGTGTGGAGCCTCTTTATGGTGGAGCAGAGTGTACAGGCCCTGATACAGACTATCAAGATTGTAACACACAGAGCTGCCCTGGTCAGGACCAAAACAACATTCATATACTTTCTATTTCAGCTTTTCTAACCCAAATTCTCTTTCAGCATTTTGTTAGATTTGATGAAATTGTTGAACTATTTAAAGATTTACATTAAACTTTATCTTTTACTTACATATTTGAGAAAATTTTAAATTATTTCCAAATTCTATTAAAGTAAAAGAAAATAAACATTTTCTATATCACACCAATGTATAATCACAGCTAACCTTGTCTAGCTTTATACAGCGTCTTATATCTATCATGTAACCAGCTTACTCCACTGCAGTATATATATATATATATACATATATTCACTAAGTATATTATTTAAAGACACTAGTATATATATACTTCTTAGATATATTATGAAACAGATACGCTTTATCAGTTAAAACAGTCACATAAATTAGGTTGTTAGTTTTCACATTGGAATTGTTTAACATTTGTCATTTAGGGGTCTTTTATAACTGACTGCAGTAGGACTTTGAACATTGTTGAAGGCCCTTCAGTTACCTATAGTTGTTTAAAATTTCTGTGTCATATGGTCTCATGTGGATAGTTGTCTCATTGGCAATCGTTCCAGATCATCTTTTATATATATATATAAAACTGTAGTTTGGTTATAACAATTATTTATATTAGCTATTCTATACTGACCCATGCTATGGTTGTTATAGTTCAATATATAAGCTATTCTATACTGACCCTTATTGTGGGTATTACAATTCTATATACCGGTATATGCTTTTCTATACTGACCGGCATGGGGTTATTACAATTCTATGTAAAAGCTTTAAAACCCCAAGTCCCCAACCCATCCTTTGAAAATTATTAGGCTTGTACACATTATGCTTTCTTTTCATACTGAACTGATATATACCAGTAACTATCCAAACTATCCTCAATTTATAGACTTTCTACAATGATCCTCTTGTATTGGTAAGTGATATTCATTTCTGATTATCAACCTGACCTTTAAATACCTAGATATACAATTTTGTTTCTTTCCTTCTAATCTTGCTTTGCTTTTATCTTGCCTGCAACATAAGTCATGTAAAGCAATACATAGGTATTGTTCATGGTCCAGTGACTTTAAATTAATTAAAGATGTTGCTGTCCTTAATATTGTCTTTTTCTGAATTTAATGCCGACAAGCAAGACATATCTCTGTGTTATCAGTTTTTTGATTAAATGCTTGCTGACCTAGCTTTTTTTCTTCATTGAATACTTGTTATTTTATGGCGTACAGTTGAAATGAGCCTATCTGATGCACGCTTTCTTCCTTTTTGGTCTCTGTGGTGTAAGTTGTTCATATGCAGGGATCCTTGTGCTTTCTACATCATTTTCATAAAGTTTCTCGGTATATATATATGGGTTTGTTACTTTCAATATTAAGATTTACAAGCTGAATGGTCTTGTTGTTAGCTGACATCATTGTATGCATAAAACTTCAGCAGCTCAGCCAATCACTTTCAGTTGATATCTTTTAATACATAATACATCAGCGATCAGTCAATCACTACTATGCTTGCAAGTAGACACTTGCTTAGGTCTTTTATATATAGTTATATCAAGATGCATTTGAACAATAAATATGTTATAAATTTGACTTTAACTTGATGATATCTTCAATTTGTGTAACTCTAAAAATGCAAGTTTTCTCAACAAAAATTGCAATACAATCTTATAAAATTAATGCTTAGAAAATGGTGTTAAAATCTGTCAAATTAATAGGCTAGATACATATGATTACTTACATTGCCTAAGCAGCTAATAATTTTATCTTTTATTAGACATCTCAATATGAAGCTATTTTGTAAATCTAATTATATGTAGTTGAGGTATGAATTTATGAATATGATACTATTGCAAGATAAATAATCTTAAGAAAATTACTAAAATGATTCATTTAAGTTAGATCTTGTATTATTTTACATGACAAAGTATTACTCTATATGACAAAGTATTGTATTACATGACAAAGTATTATTTTACATGATAAAGTATTACTCTATATGACAAAGTATTATTTTACATGATAAAGTATTATTTTACATGACAAAGTATACTTAACATGACAAAGTATTTCAATGTAAAAGTGTAAAAGTGTTATTTAACATGACAAAGTATTGAACTTTTATTCAGAGTTGAACAGTTGTTTTGTTATTTCTTTCTTTCTATCTAAAGCTATATTGCTGTTGAAGGGTGCATTATTATACAAAACGTTTTAATCTTGTTTATTTTCCTAATCTAATTATTAGATAAATTACATAAATTAGAAAATGAATATTGAAATATTTGAGTTGTCTTACATGTTCTCTGTTTTAAGGTCATTTTTTTGTTGTTTCTTAAATATGAAATAATAACAGAACGTAAAACAACTATAGTTAGTAAAGTTATACACCTTTTAATGTAAACTTGGACTGTAATTTATTCATGGACCTGATAAAGTTTTTCTCTTTGCATCTTTAATTGCCAGTCTTGGTAATGATCAGACATAAAAATCCTTATCATATATAATGAACATTTATTTTTAAAACTTAAACAAACATGTTCACAAGTTCCAATTTTGTAGTTGATGGATATTATGAAGATTGGGGACAATGGGAAAATTGTACTGTTATTTGTGGAGGAGGGACAAAAACTCGAAGAAGAACTTGTATAGAGCCAATGTATGGAGGGGCTAACTGTACAGGACCCAGTGAAGAAGATACTGACTGCAACACACATAACTGTCCAGGTAAGCTTTTTTCTATAAGTCAAAGAAACAACTGCTTCTGATATATAGTCCCAGCTTACACATACAAATTATAATCTTGAAAACACCTCTAGAAAGTTAGAGAGGCAAAGGGGACTTTATATATATGTCCCAAACCCTCTATTACTTATGTCTAAGAAGCTAGATTTCTAGAAAACAACTATACTATCTTCTTTGAATATTGTGAGTGAGAAACTCTATATGCTTTGTGTTTATATTATAGTTGATGGGGTATGGAAAGTGTGGTCTGATTGGACTGACTGCACCACTTCCTGTGGGGGTGGAACCAGTACTAGAAACCGTACATGTACTGGTCCTTATTATGGAGGTGCAGATTGTGAGGGTGTAAAAATAGAAGACACAGGTTGTAACACTAATCCTTGTCCAAGTAAGTCTGAATACTAGTGTCAAAAAAATAATTGTGCATACAAATAAACAATGAATTTGATTTTGCTTGTTTCATAGATTAATTTCAGTACCATTAGTTTATATTGAGCCTAAACATGTTGTTGTTATACGACGTCACATCATAATTTTAGGTATTGTTAGCCCCAAATTTGATTGAATGTTTAAGAAATAATTCATGCAAGCCATAGGTGTAGTGGACATTTTCACATGGCTCAGTCCTTATGTTTAACCAGTTAAGGCACGGAACAGTTAGAAGACAAAGACTGAACAACCAGTTTGAAGAGATTGTTCCTATGCTTACAGTACCTATAAACAAATTCCTGATTTCTCTAATAAACAAGCAAATTTAACTTTCATATATAAGTTCACACTTTAAATAAAGTAGTTTAGATTTGATTGCATGAATAGTTAATAGATATTGTTCTCTGTGCAAGTTTTGTATCCAAGTAAAAGCATTTTTTTTTTTGCCAGGATTGAAGAATCACCATAACATAATATAACTTTAGGTTGAACGAAATTTTCTTTCATCTTTTTATGAGAAAAGAATAAAAGATGGTGTTCCCTATTCCTAAATAATAAGAATACCATTGTATCAAAGCTTCAAAGTCTTCCACTGAAAATAAACAGAGTAGAAAGATTATAACACCATAAAAATGGATAACCATATTGATTTTTTTCTCAAACAAGGTTACAATATCAAAAGGATATCAAACCTGCATTCTACATTGGCTAGAAGTATAAGGGGGAGTTGAGATCAGACAAAACATGTTTAACCCAGCCACATTTTGAATATGTCCCAAATTAGGAACCTCTGGCTTTTTTTAGTCTTGTATGTTTTTAGGTAAAGATTGCATGAAATACAATCAAAACTTTATGGGACTGACTTCATATGACAGATATAAGGCAGATGACTACCTTTTTTCATACACAAAATATAGTGCATTGACCATAACATTGTACACATACTATCCATGAACATTTCCAGAAATTTGTCAATGTAATATATGCTCAGATATTCAAGGTACAAAATGATGTTTCACTTGAAAGAAAATTACATAACTTTTGCAGGGTGCAGGATTCCAATAACTGTTCTAAAAATATAAATTATGTCATTGTTAACCTCATCTTTAAAAAATGGAGTTATCTTCCTTTCGTGTAGAATAGTTGTTTAATCAACAACAATCAATGCCATATTCAACATTACTTCCCACTGATAAATTGAAGCAATCTTTACCTTTCAGTGCTTTCAAGCACTTTGGTTTTAATTTTGGTTCATATATATGTTTCTGACTTTAGTGTGGACACTATTTTTGCTGAACTGGCACACAATTTTGAAAGATTTTGCTAAATGGTGCCTCTGAGTGCAGGATTTTCTCACTGTGTTAAAGACCCGTTGGTGGCCTCAACTGTTTTCTGCTCTTTAGACGTATTGTTTTCTCTTTTACACAATCCCTATTTCCTTTCTGAATTTTAATTCATTGTATATGTTTTTATTGTGAAATTACAAATAATAACTTGATTTGAATATAAAATGGAAAAGTTTATTACAGGATTATAAAGATTTGTCATATATTTCACAGTCACTAACCACTATATAACCTCATACATAAATATATACTAAGCAACCAAAAAACCTTATCCACATACCCTACCAAAGCAAACAAAAACCCCATATACCATTATATAATTGTTGTCTTGTGTTGTCCATTATTGTTCAATGAGTATTTAACACCATTGATTTTTTATTGGTTTTGAGTATATTTATTAAGAACAGATTTTTTCTAAAAGTAGATAGTTATTAATATATATCTTGTTTTAATATTTATTTCAAAGCAGATATGTACAGTTTTTCTATTCCAACATTAATATTTGCTTAGATATATATGTATTTAGAATATTTTTATTACATATTTTAATATTATTGTAACAATTTTCATACTTTTAATATTTACTGCAATAGATAACAATATATTTATAAACAGCACTGCTGAAGCTCACTTGAATTATTTATAACAAAAGTCTCAACTAATTATAGTTAACGGAGATTGGTTTGAATGGGGACCATGGAGCCTCTGTACAGTAACATGTGATGGAGGACTGAGGTCAAGGTCACGTGAATGTGACATGGATTCCTATGGTAATCTGACTGCTGCATGTGCAGGAGATGCCACAGTAACAGAAGCGTGTCATACATTTTCATGCACCCCATATGGTAAGTTCTTTATTAAGAATTAAAGGTAAAGGAATTCACTACATACTATGGAGTCTGTTGGTATCTAACAATTTTTAGATTAGATAGAACAACAATCCTATTTGTTTCATCCTTGATTTAAATATCTTTATTCACATCTTCTGCAGTTTCATTTTTGACTCTATCGCCTCACAAACCAATACTACTAAAAGAATCATAAAAAAAGGCACAAAATTGCACCTAACTTATCAAGATATCATTTAGATATAACTAGGCATCCTATTCTTCTTTTATGCTTTATTGATTTTATTAAAGGACATGGGGTATCCATCCATGTCACAATATCAGTATATGCACAGGAAAAAAAAAACACAAGAAGCAAAGGAACAGTGCTTTTATTGCTGTTCTTCATCTCAAAGTCACAGTGAGGCCCTTATCTCTGAGCTCAAAAACTATGACTTCACTGCAAGTTTAAGACAGCCCCTAGCACATACTTGAGTGGAATTATTTGCCAAAAACAAATGGATAGACTTTGTAAGATGTAAACCACCTAATTGGGTCTGGTACATACTGGGAAGTAGTATACAGTTCCGAAGCATAAGGGTAAATCTTAAACTATGTATCATATATTTGATGTCAATCATTGTTTTCAGATTATCAAACGAGCCTCAAACTATATATATTTTGAAAGATAACCTGTGATTTTACATTTACAGAACCACATTGTAATGGATGGGGTCAACGAGGACTGGTGGACAGTGCACATGCCTGGGTAGCACCTGTAACCAGTAATGGATATCAACTGGATGAAGTTGAAGTGTACTGTGATATGGATTCACATAATGGGACAGGAGTCACTGTCATTGGTAAGAATACATATATAGTTTTAATTACAATAACTGTTTGATTTATTGATCTATTTGTATATGAACATGTTGGCTTTGCACCTTCTACTAGCAGTATGCAATTTGGAAATGTATAGGTTGAAAACGTTTTTTTTTCATTAGAAGCATTACAGGAATATGTACCAAATTCTATGTTACTTTTTTTTCTCAACAAAACAAATTACAGCAAAGATTCATTTACTGCAAAGAATGCATGTCAAATTTAAAAAAAATAAAGACTGAATTATCAAATCTACAGAACAAAATTAAAAGAAGTTATAAAGTTTTTATCTTTTTGTAAGTCTTTTGGGTTTTAGTGTCTTGTCATTTCCATCTTAATCTAATCATCATTATTTTTACAACATAAATTAAAATTTGCATAAAGAAAGTTTTTTTTAAGGAAGTCAACTTTGATATTTCTTCATCTTTCAGGCCATAACAAAGAGATGAAGACTAGAGTGAGTGGATTTGAAGGATCAGGAGACTACGCCCTAATTCTAACTTACAACATTAGTATAGGACATGCAGCATCCATCATTGATGCATCCGAAGATTGCAGGCAGTTCCTTCAGTGGCAGTGTAAAGGTGCAGTCATACATAACCCAAACCAAGAAGGCCATTGGACGACATACTGGACCAATCGAACTACTGCTTACATTCCTGATGGCCAGCAAAAGCCAGCAGCTGATTACTTCCCTGGGGCAGTACCTGGCAGTGGGATGTGTGCCTGTGGATCCAACAACAACTGTAATAGATCTGATGTCACATGTAACTGTGATATCAATGATGCAGATTGGAGGTCAGATGAAGGTTATGTAACAAACAAGGCAGAATTACCTATTGTAGCATTTTATGCTGGTGATACAGGTGAGAATTTTATAAAAACTGTCAGACTACTTTTTAAAAGAGTTATATCCCTTAAAGACAATTTTTACCATTTTCTACATTTTTTCCTTTTTAATAGAAAGATAGAAAAACTTTTAAATAGCAAATATGATCAGCAAGACAATATCTACCAATAAGGACATGTACAAGATCGTAAGTTATCTCCTTATCAGAGTTATTGCCCTTTAATAATCTTTCAATCTGAAATAATTTTGCTTCAGCAGTACATTGTCCAGCTCTGACCAGCATTACAATTTCTGAAAAAAAAACAACACTTTTGAACTTTTTCATCTATTGAATGATCGTGTTTTGTAATTGCTTTTAGCTACAATTATAATTTCATAATTTGAGACATTTATTTTTATATGCCAAATATGCATTCTGTTCAAGGTGAGGTTAGTATTTACTGAATTTCATTTCAGACAGAATATCTAGTAAAATGCAATATGATTGCTCTAAAACGTCTCTGCTTTCTGTTTATAAAACATGCTTGATAACTGATTGCAGAACAGCGTATTGCGAAATCACAATAAAGTATTATACAGACGCATTGCAGGAAAGCGATATGCAATTTTTATTTTCAACAATTCAAATGTAAACTTTGTTTGCTATCTTGAAAGTTGCAAATACAAAGAACAGCTGTTTGTTTTTGATCATTTTTACATATTGATATTTATTAATTTTTTATTTCCATCTATACTCTGTTGATGCTTACTGACACCATTTCAATGTTTTAAGGTGGTGCCGAGGAGGATGCCTATCATGTTATTGGACCATTAGAATGTTATGGAACAGCCTAAATCATCTATCCAATTCCAGGACTCATCTGCTTTCATTTGATGAACTCTTTGTGATCATAGTTGTCATTTTCTTTCCTCTTATTCTGCTTTCTAAAGGTTGCATTTATCAATCCCATCTTTAATCCTAATTAGATTTAGATTTCCTCTAGCACTCCGTTCTTACCTTTCATACATTTCAATAAGTTTTCTTTTGTGTTCTACCTTGTTTAATCCAATGTAGATGTTTCACTGAAATACCTTTTTTATTTCTGGATTTACAAAGAAAAAAATATTATCAACACTGCATATTCATGATTTGTGTGTGAATTTGGAAATATCAATAACTTCTCTGGTCAGTACCAAAAAAAAAGTTTCTGATACATCATATTCAACAATCAAAGGTCAAACCACTGTCAAGGATCTGTATCTATAAAGGTTAGCACCATCATCTCTTCTAATGTACACAGGAAGGTTGACCTCACTGACATTTAAAGGTCAAAGGTCAAGTTTATGTCAAATGTAAAGGTTGAAATTTATTCACCACAATGCTGATTAATTAGATTTTGTCAATTTTGATCAGATTTAGTATACATTTTACTATCAGATAATGACCCACACTGTATATGTCAAGGTTTGAGATAAAAAGATTCATAGCAACAAATTGTCTATATTTAAAAGACTTTTTTTTTTATTAAAGGCCTACTTTCATCATTTTTGATATACATTTTTAGCTTAAGGATGGAAAAAAAAACTTGTTCTTTGTCAGTTCAGTGGTTTAAAGTCAACATTCTGCCCTGAATCACTATGAAAAAGAAATCAGAATTTTTCATTGTTGTGAGGTGGTACCTCACTATGCAGTTTCCTTTGGTGACAGCCTGTCAGTATCTGACATTTTTATGGCCCCGCAACAAAGTTGTCGGTGCCATATAGTTGTACCTTTGTCCGTAATGCCGACATTCCGAAATTCCGTAATTCTGTCATTCCTCACTCCGCAACAAACCATTATACAGATTTTTTTTCTAAATGTCTTCAGATATTGGGCTGATTTTTGGTATGTTAGTTAATCATTTTTGCCGAAATTACAGGCTTTGAACTTTGATAAATTGTTGAAAATCACAGTTATAAGGAAAAATTCTGTAATTCCTTAATTTTGTCATTCCGCAAAAAACCATTATACAGAGTTTTTTTCTAAATGCCTTCAGATATTGGGCTGATTTTTGATATGTGAGTTTACCATGATGAGTTACAGATCAAGTTTAAGTTTTGTTCTGCTTGACTAATTTTGGGCAAATTTACGGGCTTTGGACTTTGATAAATTGTTGAAAATCACAGTTATATCATATATGGACTTTTTTTTCTAAAGTCTTTTAGATATTGGGCTGATTTTTGGTATGTTAGTTAATCATGATGAGTTACAGATCAAGTTTAAGTTTCATTCCGCTCCGCTAAGTTTTGCCGAAATAACAGTCTTTGGACTTTGATAAATTGTTGAAAATCACAGTTATACGGACTTTTTTTTAAAACTCTTTCAGATATTGGGCTGATTTTTGGCATGTGAGTTAACCAAGATGAGTTACAGATCAAGTTTAAGTTTTGTTTTGCTCCGCTAATTTTGCCGAAATAACAGGCTATAAACTTTTATAAATTGTTGAAAATCATTGTTATACAGACTTTTTTTCTAAACGCTTTCAGTTATTGGGCTGATTTTTGGTAAGCAAGTTACTCATGATGAGTTACAGATCAAGTTTAAGTTTCATTTCGCTCTGTTTATTTTTGCCGAAATTACGGGCTTTGGACTTTGATAAATTGTTGAAAATCACAGTTATACAGACTTTTTCTAAACTCTTTCAGATATTGGGATGATTTTTGGCATGCGAGTTAATCAAGATGAGTTACAGATGAAATTTAAGTTTTGTTCCGCTCGGCTAATTTGGCGGAAATAACAGGCTGTGGACTTTGATAAATTGTTGAAAATCATAGTTATACTGACTTTTTTTCGATATGCCTCCAGATTTTGAGCTGATTTTTGATATGTGAGACTACCATCATGTTTGTGTCCACATTTGTTACTGAAATTGCAAATTTTTAACTATTTTGAGACGGGCCATTCTTGTCGCTTTGACACATCTAGTTCATATTTAAAAGAGCAGCATCCTAACCTGTTTCATTATCCTTGCTTTAAATATCTTTGTTCACACCTTTTGCAGTTACATTGTACAAATTGTACCACATCACTCCTTTCCCCCCATAGTTTATACTTTTTAGTGACAGTAGTTCTATTTTTTTTTCAGATTATCATGCTTTTTACTTCCATTATTATAGTTATGATGATTGGTTTATATAATCCTTTAGCAATTTTTTTTTTTTAATCATAAATACTCTCACTTCCTATTCTATTTATATACCTTCAATACACTCTTTTATTTAAAATTACTTTTGATACCTTTTTTGTACTTTTACCAAAGCAAGAAATATATCAACTGTATTTATTCTATATAGTCTTTAAAAAGATAATAAATATAATCTAATCTGATATATATATATAAAGCTAATTAATCATTTTTATGAAAGAGGTAGGGGAAGGGGGGGGGGGGAGGGCTTCTTTGACATCAACTGATTCACAGGATACATTTTTAAAGAGATTCAGGGAGAAAATAAGGAATTTCTTTATATAAAGATAATTATGTCAAATTAGAAGCAGCCCATAGATGTGGGTCCACTGGGGCATAGAAATATGGTCTTCCTATCTTTTTCTGATTGGCAGTAAAACCTTTACCAAAGTGGGGGTTTCGATTTGGCTTTCTGGGATGTATGAGCTTGCAGCCATGCATGTCCAGTCAGAATAAGGTCAATATTTACTGATTATATGGTGTGGAGAGAATGGCATACTCTCTGTACCTGAAAGAACCTGAGCAACAACTTGGAGCGGTCTATAGGTGGCTTCTTGCAAGGTGAAACCTCAGTTCCTACCCAACATATTATTGTTTTCCAGTGCAAGTCCATATTTCCCAGCCCATCATCCCGATTGCACCTTATGACAGGACCTACCTCTTATATTGATAGTTAATTTGTTCTTGTCCTTAACATTTATAAAATATTTACCCCTGGACATAAGACACAACAATCAATCAAATTAGAATTATCAGTTGATATTATGCAAATCTTTACCTTTTAACATTGCACTGCTTTACATTTAACTCACTGCTTAAATTGATTTACTGCATTTTAGGTAATGAGGGAGTTGAAGAAGGAGTCGTTACCATTGGGAGAATATACTGTACAGGAGATTCAAATCTTTAAAAGCGCTTACAGATATACAGTATATAGCGCAAACAGAAATCACCATAAACTTAGATATAGACTTATAAAGTGCATACAGATATCACAATCAACCTATATCTAATCTTTACACATAGATAGCGCTGTAGTGTATTTTATGCAAATTTTATACCACCAAACTCTTAAAACTTTAGATTTATTTTCATATTGTTTTGACAATCGGTTTTAAAATGAAATTTGTCAAATTTCAATGTTTAACATTTTCTTTAAAATAGATTAAACTATTCAGTTTTGTAAAGCTGGTTTAGAAATTAACTTCAAAAATGGTTTGACAAATTTTCCTTTATCTATCAACATATTTTTGAATTTTAATTTATTTTTTAAGGTTGACATTTATTTTGAACATTGTTCTTTAATATTATTATTTATATTTATCATATTTTACATTTTACTTATATTGAAATGTATTTGTTAGATTTGTTATTATTCTATTTAATATTTAATTTTTATTATTGATTTTTTAGTTTTTTTAAATATGCTTTATTTACAGTGTTTTATATACAAGATGCTTTTTTTTTATTTCAAGATCTACACTTTTTTCATCCACTCAAATGTATTTATATATAATTGGATGCAAATAGCGCAAGCAATTCCATATATTAATGTTATATAGGATATGGCTTTTTAAATTTACTGCAAATATTTCAATGATATAGAAGCAGCGACTCATTTAAGCAGCGAATTTTGCTAGCATTTTATAAGTTCGAAAATTAAATGATATTGATAAAGCACTTTCTTGTTAAAAACAAATCAGAGTTATTTGTGAGGTCCCTCATGGGATCCTGGATTCTGTGAATACCAGGCAGATATATATTGAATATCTGATTAAATCTGAAAATATTTAAATGATTTTTGATTTCTTACCATTAATTTCTACTCTTAGTGAATACCAACATTTCAGATCATTTAACATACATCATAAAGATAGAGTGACTTTTTTCTCAACTGATAACTTAGCAAAAATTGTGAGATACCCTCCATTAGGGGCCTCGTAAGCAGTAAAAGGAATGTTGAATTATTTAGATACTTTTCTGATGTATTCTTTGTAAAATTAAAACAGGCACTAAAAACGAAGAGGAGGGTTACCATGTAATTGGTCCAGTACGATGTTATGGTACAATCACGTCAGTGTAGATAGATGTTGTCTTTCATTACCCTAAATGTTGTATTCCTCACCATGTAGAAGACAATTTACGATATAATAGTACTTTTAAAATTATTGATTATTAATAGCAAAACATAGATATTAGCAATGAAATGTAATAAATAATTTGACTCAATGTACTTGCTTTGGATTTTTGACATTATCTGCAGTTAAATGCTCTCTCTTCTAGTATTTCAGGTTCAACATGCTACATGTATTGCTATATTGATATAAACTTAATGTTTGTTAGGATTGTTTTATTGTTATTTTAAAGCTACATAGTGAATATGTTGATCTTATGACACAACATTCAAAATTCAGTTTGATATAATGTGCAAGTCCAGCTCAGTTTTTAAAAAGCAATGGGAAACAATTTGCAGAGAACCTTTGAGACTAAAAAATAGATCATATGTTTTATTTTCTTAAAAATTGCTCCTAAATATTTTCTTTCGGAATCTACAATTTTTAGTCTCTTTCCTTTGAATGTTAACATATTTTAAAAGTTGTTTTTTTCGAAAGTTGGCCAAATAAGGCGTTGTCCCAAATATCAAATTTCATTCATTCTGCTGCTTGAAATGGGTAATGGATATACTCTTGTTCTCTGATTGATTCTATAAAAACCATTATTTGCAATATACAAATGCAACTAGAGTTTTCCATTAATCTTTTGATATTTCTTATCTTTAATAAATAAATTATTCCATGTCAAATAATTACATGGATCTTGGTCATCAAATATTTTTAATATTACATCATATGTGTATATATTTGTTTGAATTATTAATATCCTGATAAACAATATATTAAATTTAAGGAAAAAAATCACAACTATTCAATTTAGTATACTAATCGATGGATTATGATATCTTTTAAATTTTACCTTTTGACAAAAATCTAGATCAATATACAGGCCAGTAGCCAGGAATTTTCAAGGAGGGTTACAGCGACTCAGTTCAAACAAAATCTCAACTTTAATATTTCTTGTTTTCAAAACCCCTTGGCTATGGGTCATGATTTATTTATTTATAATACATATGTTAGCAGAATATCAATTTGTTCATATATATATTGTGTATTTAACAAACATAATTGTTGTGATAAGTTAACTGTTATTGAATTTACTTTTTGTGAATGATTAATTGGACATAATTAAGCCTTCCCATCCTAAACTTTTCTTTGACTGAATCTAATTTGCTTACCAGTCTTGTATCTTTGTGTTTATATAAAAAAAAATATCCTTATGTAATACTGTTCTAATATGGACTGTGAAGAACTTTTTAACTGAATTATTAATCGATTAGGACTTGATGAATTCAGTAAGAGAGTTAGTGAGAGATTTTTAAGTAGAGGAATCTAGAAGATTTGATACATACGTATGAAGATGTGAGGAATATGTCAAGAGAAAGCAACAAAACAAGCAAAAATTATTAAGATAGAAGAATTTCATATGAAATATTACATATAGATATAATATACATGAAATATCCCTGTTTTCACATGGTTTGTCTTTCTTATTGGACAATATAGAAAGAAGATTCTTTATAGCCCGTATTAAGATATGAATAAAAGAAGAAGAGGGGCATATATCAATGATAGAGCAATCCAGCAAAATATATAGTGTGCATGAACTATCATTTTCTACCTGCCTGTTCCTACACCATTTGGAAGGTAGAGAATTAAAAAAAATGTCATTTGAAATTATCTTTTGAAAAGAAAATCCTGTTTATCTAAGCAATTACACTTGTATGCTTGAATTGTCCAATTAATCAAAATATGAATATTTATAAAGTTGTTAATTTTAAAATTGTTGGTAGATATATACAGATAAGATTTGAATTTTTATATTCAGTTCTTAAAGTTTGTAGAGCGAAAAACATATTTTAAATTCATTCATTAAGTTCCTTTGGCTAGATGAAACACTTCCCTTACTTAAATCTCCATTTCTTTGAAACATTATTTACAGTGTTTCCTGTAATGTCTCTTCTGTTTATCAGACCTATATTCCATATAATTATATGTTAAACTGTATCCATCTTGGATGCTGCATTGATAGAATCCTGATGGAATTCATCAAAATTCTAATTTATGATATCATGGTAGATATAACAGCTATTTATTTAATAAACTCATCATAGATACCAGGACTAAATTTAGTATATACGCCAGATGCGGGTTTCATCTGGGACAACATCCCTAATGCGCCTCAAAATGAGGAACTCAAAAGTCACGTGTAAAGAAAAAATCTCTGTGTAATGATATTGGACATGTTTCTATTTTTAACAAATGACTGAACTTAATTATTTGTGGTGATTAGGAAAGTAGAGGAACATAGAATAAATGTGTAAAAACTATGGAGCTATTGAATGTGTTCAAAGTATTAAATTTTCAAAGAACTTATTGTGTTAAAAAGGGGATATTTTACCACAAGGAGCCGCATCACAAAAGGATGTTCGGGGTTTGCTAATTTACGGAAAAGGTAATCTCACTTCGTACCCCGAAAATTTAACCACATATGTGAAAATGTCACAGCTTCGAAACGAGCTATCATACATATCCAAGTTTACGATATGGACTGAGCTACAGGAAAAAACGTTACCATTACCGCCTATGTAAAAACAATTAAAGATATTGAGCCATCTACATCAGTGAACCTCAAATCCAAAAAAGTTAAAAAGGCCAAATAAAGTACGAAGTTGAAGAGCATTGAGAACCAAAATTCCTAAAAGTTTTGCCAAATACAGCTACGGTAATCTATGCCTGAGATAGAAAAACCTTAGTATTTCAAAAAATTCAAAAATTTGTAAACAGTAAATTTATAAATAAAACCATATCAATGACAATTCATATTTAAATGTATTTGCCATCTGCATGCAGATTTCTCCTAAATTTTTCTACAACTGAGAGTATTTTTATATAGAACAATAATTATTTGAAGAAAAGCCCTTAATAAAACAAGATATTTATTATTAATAGGTTGGCTAAAATATTTACCACTACAAAATTTACTGTCGCTATCAAGACTACCAACAATTTTAATAGTATTTGATGTTATTATTACTTGTTTTGTTCAGCTTGAACACTGTTATTAAAAATAATAAAGCACATGCAAATGAAAGATGTTTTGTCTTTACTGAGAATATGACTGCATATTCAAGTTATTTTTATGGTGTGTCAATTAAGAGATAACTGTATTGTATTTGAAGCTTTAAGGCCATGGACTTCCGCAAAGCTTCAAATACAATACAGTTATCTCTATTCTAATGCAAAACAAGTTCACAATTAAATTTCAATCATTATTTCAGCGTAAAATCTTCATTAAAGAAAATTCCGCGAAAAGATGTTATCTTTGGTCCCTACACTAGGTGATGTCATAGGTATGCTTCCGGCGTCAAACATAAACAGCGGGCGTTTCCGGCTTCTGTGCTGCTTCTGAATGTAATAAGATTTGATAAAAAGAAGATTTTAAGGTGCAACCTGTGAGTTTTTTTGGCTTATTATTGTAGAAATTACATGTCAATACATTCAGCAATTCAAAATGTCGGCTTCCTTAGTTACAGACAAGGAGGTAGAGAATTTTAGACTAACTGTCATCTAATCAGAACCATTGATACAAAATAATTGGATTAGAATATATTATTCCCCTGAGTGTTAAGACTGGTTACTAGGAAATTGCCTTCCCATTTCCAACAGTAATGGACTAATTCAGAAATGTGTTTTATCATGGGAGCATAGTTTAAATCTTTACATCTCTGGTTGGGCAATGGCAGATTATATAATGTGATTGAGGTAATCCATTCATTAAAACATATCAAAAGTTTCTGGATAGTTAGGATTTGAAATTTGAAAAGGCTGCCACACTTTACAACTCATCACTGTCAAGCTGCTGACCTAGTATGAAATTATTCTGTTCAGTAGTACAAGAAAAAATTGTAATAAAAATATTTGTTGGATGAATGAGTAGGGTGTATCAATTCATGACACAAAATCACCATGTGTGCATTTAAGAACCAAAAGCCAAGGAACAGTGCTTTTATTGCTGTTCTTCATCTCAAAGGCAATGATGTAGTGATCTGTAGTTGTTAATGTAAACATAGATGATGTTATCTGTTTAAACAGACAATTTTGTCCCTATTATGTTAAAGAGGAATGTGCCTTTCCATCAAACAGTTTCTTCCTAATCACCCCTGGTTTTTTTTATGCTCATTCTTTGATTTCTAATTTGTGCTTTGTATACTGTTGTTTGTCCTAAGGTCTTTTTTTTGGTTTTTTTTTGCCAAGACAATGTCAGTTTGATTCGTTGATTGTTGGTGTTTTAATGCGACTTTTAAGCGCCACTTATGTTTTTTTTTGTGGCGGCTAGTTTTTATTGGTGGAGGAAGCCAGTGTGCCTGGAGAAAACCACAGACCTTCCATAGGGAAACTGACAACCCTAGTCAATAAAGATTGCAGTCAAGTGCACCCACACAAGCTGGGTTCAAACTCAAAGCCTCGGTTTTAACTGGCTAGTGATTACAGAAGTAACTACATAGAGCCACCCAGGCTAGCATTGTCAGTTTATTTTAACTTATGAATTAAAAAGTCCCTTTGGTATTTTTCACCTCTGTTTTAAAAATATCTTATCAATCAAAAACAAATCAGAGTAATAACTGTTTTTCAACCCATTTTCCATAACTGAAGTTTATTGGTGGAAAAAGACATTTTTGCTGGTGAGAAAAAAAAGAACAAGGGTAAAAGCAAGTTTACCGATCTTTAAGTACTGAATGAAAATGTAACAGTTAACTGAACAAAGTGAAGTTTTATAATATAAATAATTTATTCATATATTTTTGAATTGTTGACAGAAAAGACCTGTCATATCACAGATACAAATGCATAGAAGGAATTAATAGACATTATTCTGTTCTCTCATTATGAACCAATATAGTCCTGGTTTTAGTTTTTCTGCAGCAGCTAGTACTATCATTAAATCTCCATCTGCAGGCAAACATAGGTCATGCCGAATTTTCTTCATTCCTCCTCTAAATGGTTGTACACCACTATTCCTGAAACCAAGATGTGAAGTATGTTTAAAATAAACTATTGCCACAGAGATATGCTTCAAAGTCTAAATAACATTCAGAAATAGACAACCTGATGAACAGCAACATTACTTATAAATTCTAAGTGGCTAGACCATGATCATGTGGGCAGGACCTAGAAATGGTCAACAAACTGAGATGTACTGATAGTAATGCATCTTTACCAAATATGATTGATGTGTCCCAAGTAGTTCCTATCAAACTTACTTAAGCAGATAACTTTACAATTGTTGACGCCACTACCACCGCTGGCACTGGAAAAACAATCACTACCTGAATTTCTCAATTTCCGCATCTTTCGTATTTTAAGTATAAATTGTGTTGAAGTGATTAAAAATTTATTGAATTAACCACCTTGAAAGTAAATTACAGTTTACACAGAATTATGTTGGCAAAACACCAGTAACTGTATGTAACTAACAAGCATTCTGTGAGTATTGCATGGCAATACATAATCCCCTAATGGTTAAAGAATCAGTGTTTTGGAACAAAATTCAAACTTGATCTATAAATTGTCATATTGTAAACTTTATTACAAATATAAAGTCAATATCTTTAAGCATGACGAAAAAAAAGTGTAGAAAACTGATTTACTTGAATTAAAGTCCAAGAACTGCACAAAATCATCAGACCAGAACAAAATTCAAACTTGAACTTGTCATGATAAAACCATACACCAATTTTCAAATCCATATCTTTAAGCATGACAAAAAAAGTGTGGCAAACTTATTTGACGGACTGATGGATGGACAGACAGACGCATGTGAACCTAAAGTCCCCTTCAACTTCGTCGGTAAGGGGACTAATAACTTACGTTTCACCCTCCAAATACTTGATAAGGCACAAAGCTTTCATATGGATTGTCCTCATAAACTGAGATATAAATGCCTCTCTAACTCCACAAGTAGGTGGTAATTTGTCAAGCTGAAAGATAATAAACTTTATTTGACAAGCAACTTATATGAAAATTAAATGCTTTTTACAATGAATTAATAAATAGGGAATGTGTCCATGGGACACAGATGATGTTCCCCCTTGCATATCATATAAGGGTATAAAGTGACATTACTGAAGAACAGTAAAAGTGATGCGACCCTAATTTGTACTTGATCTGAATATTCTGGTAGTTAGTATTGTGTATAAGTTTCATTAAATTTAGTTGAGGCAAATTTAGTTTAGAGAACAGAAACTTTTTCCATTTTATTAGGGGCATAACTCTAAGTCAGAAAAAGTGACACCCCGAAATTCATAATTGATCTGTATTTTGTGGTACGGAGCATTAGACATGTTTCATAACATTTGGTTGAGGCTAACTCAAGTAAGAAAACTGAACTGAAAAATTCAGCAATTTTTCCCATTTGTAAAGGGACATAACTCTAGAACCGTTGAAGTGATGACACTAAAATTCAAACTTGATCTATGTTTTATGGTAATAAGCATTGTGTTTAAGTTTCAAAACATTTGTTTGAGGTGACTTAAGTTAAAGAACAGAAACGAAAAATAAAGTGGAAAGGGGTTTAACTCTAGAACCATAGAAGCGACACCTTCGAAATTTAAACCTGATCTGTGTTTTGTGGTAATAAGTATAGTATTTAAGTTTCAAAAAAATTTTTTGAGGTTAACTTAAGTTAAAGAACAGAAATTAAAAATTAAGCAATTTTCCATTTGTAAAGGGGCATAACTCTAAAAAGATTAAAGTGAGGCCACCAAAATTCATACTTGATCTGTGTTTTGTGGTAATAAGCATTATGTACAAGTTTCAAAACTTTTGGTTGAGGCAAACTAAAGTTAGAGAAGGGAAATCAACTTTATAAGGGCATCTTATTGTTTATTGTTTAAAGACAGACAAGGGAAATACTTAATGCCCCCCTCTGCTACGGTGGGGCATACAAATAAGAAGATGTGGTATGATTGCCAATGAGACATTCTCCACCCATTTATGCTAAAATCTATGCCATTTGAACTTTGGTTGATATTTTTCTCATTGGCAATCATACCATATGTCCTTATTTAATATATTAAGATTTTATCAATAAATGTGATAGGAGACTAACATTACAAATAGAAGAATGTGATTCTTTTTTTATCCTGGAAGCAAAGTAACATTTATGATGATATAGTTGAGAAAAAAATGACAGCATTTTAGCATAAAAAATTTCTTTGGTCCTCAATGCTCTTTAACTGCATACTTAATAGGTTGCAATTCTGTAAATATAGACAAAGCAATTTTCCATAGGAACTCGGTTTTGCAGCTAAAACTGTGCTACTTTTTCTATGAAGTTCTCAAAAAATTGTATCCTAGAATGGAATGTTCATATGTACTACTATTTTATTCAACGGTCCAAAAGTAGAGCTGTGTAGCATATTTATATGCCCCGTACTTGTTAGCGTTTAAACTCATATACTTAAATTCTGTACTACCCCTGCCTCCAATGTAAGCCTACTTCAGAATTAAATTTTCACCCCAACAAATATTATTTTGTACTGGTAAGAGTTCTAAATTATGTCTCTATGAAATGAAGAATAGAGATCATATCTGGGAACCAGTATGTTAACAAATCAAATAATCTATGAATATCATATTAACAGATGCATAAGGTATTAGGCTAGTTGAATTCTATAGATCTTTGGTTGCTAAATTGGTGAGGCTCTACTACTGGTATATACTATTCCCCCTATTTCAAAGGTGCATTTAGTATGACCAGTAAGTGTATACTTACATCTTCTAGAAGGCTGTGTACCAGTGTCTCCGTGTAAGAAACTGAAGTAAGGATGTCACTATAATATAAATCATGAAATATGTAAAATATATATAATGGATTGTTTTGAACTTTTAAAACGTTAAATTACATATTTGCATGTTAGTCTTTTAGGATTTAACAGTTTCTTCCTGAATACTTTCATAAAAGTGGATTTCACTCTCTTATTGGAAAATTTCTACATACTCCCTAGTCAATTTCGCTCTCCCCATGAATCTAATCAAAGTAGTGAGGCATTTGCTTCTCAAATGGATTGCACTAGATATTCTCCCTTTAGTTATCCTACATGATTTTTCTTTAAATTGTTATAACAAATAAATTGCCCATATTACACTGCTATTTATATCATTACAAATAATTAAAAAAGACCGAGTCCATGGGACACAGATGTCCCTGCTTGTAAATGTATGACAAATTTACCATTTTATAAGGACATAATTTGAGAAAGATGAATGTGACACATCCGTAATTTGAACTTGATCTGTGTTTGGTGATAAGCATTGTATATAAGTATAACTCGATCTGTGTTTGGTGATAAGCATTGTGTATAAGTATAACATTTGGCTAATTCAGCATTTTTTTCATTTATAAAGTGACTATAATCAAATAGAATGAAAGTGACACCTCCCAAATTTTAATTTGATCGGTGTTTGGTGGTAATAAGCAGTATAAGAAGTTTACAAACCCTATATCTGGCCCATAAAGTAACTATTAAACTAAGTATAAAGTTATGCTTACCCTGTAGGGTGTGGAATGACTGTGTTTTCTCCTCCCATTATAGACAGTAGTTCATTTCTTTGTGCATTATGACTGTGTACCATGTGATCAGAAAAATTTGGAGATTGTTTGATATCCATAGCTGTTATGTCTATAACACTTGATGGATACTTGCTATACAATAATTCATGAACTGGTAATTTTATTCTTTGATGTGGTTTCTGTGAACATAAAGAAAGCACTGTAGATATGTATATAAGTTGAATATCAAAACCAGGTATTTTTTTCAATCAATAACACAATTATTTTAAAAGATATATCAAATATACCCTCAACATTTCACCTGCATTAGGGCCTGAAAAAAGTTTGTCAAAATGTTTACCCCCACAAAATCTACTCTTTTTTAAGAAATTAGTGGCGATGTTTAACCATTCCTCCAAGTTGACCATCTTTGTAGAACCTTGTTTTTTTTTGTTTTTTTTAGATTATTCTTATGTCTTGCAGTTACACCACTGTCCCAAGTCAGGAGCCATTGGTACCCTAGTAAAAGTCAATCAGAAAAATTAGTGAAATACGTTCTGTTATGGGTTTTAAAAAATATATTCACAGAACTTATGAAAATTAAATTAACTGAATTATTGATTGACCAACAGGGTATAAGGTTTAAACATTATGCTCATTATATTTTTATGTTGAGTGAAAAAAATGTCCTATTCACCAACACTATACAGATTTAATACAATCTAATTAAAATTAAATCTCCACACTTGCTCCTCCTTGTTTATATGTCGCACGCATGACATATAAACAACGAGGAGTAAGTGTGGAGATTTAATTTTAATTAGATTGGATTTAAAATTAACAGAAGCATCTTTTGTAGATCTTTACCCTTATCATTCCTTGTAACCAAACATCATGGTGATATGTTATTTTCTCTTCTCCACTATACAGTAATGAACATTTTCTTTCTTCTTCAGTGTTAAACAGACACAGTGTGTACAACATCTACAACATAAAGTTAACATTAATATTAGCATAAAAGTACAAATAGGGAAAAAAATTATCTGTTAGATATTATACATACTGGTACTTGCATCTCTTAATGGTTACAAAAGTTAATGATTAAAACCAAAACTAAAGACTAACCAATAATGGTGTAGAATTTTACATTTTTACTCTTGAAAAAATGTAATGGTCCGAGACCACAATTGTCATCCCTTGATTTTCGTTGTTCACAAATATAATCCCTAGCATTGACAGTGGGTTACTTGCATTAATTTTTATACCCCTTCCAAATTTATTTCTCCATGTTTAATGCCTCAAATTGCAAGAAGGGGGTGAAATTACACTGTAAAAAAATTTAGGTTCAGAATTTTAAAGGAAAGTAGTGATTTGGTCCAGCTGAAAAAGGTTTAAAATTAGCACAAAAGAAATGCACTACGAAATAATTGTGGTCTCGGACCTAATGATAAACTTAATCAGTACTTTTTTAATCTACTTATGTTCAAAAGCAGTTAGCCAACCTCACACTGGAATTTCAAAATAGATAATTTGAACACATTAAATGAGACATTATTATTGCATTTCAAATAAAATTGCACTACCTTTCATATGACAAATGATATATGTTTACAGACATTTATCTGTTACAATTTCAATGACATGAATGACCGATGTGGACTTAAAATCTAATAGGATTTTAAGTGATTTTTTAATTAGAAATTTGTGTGCTTACATTGATGACTTGACTGGTTCTTCTACAGCAGTTTTCAGTAAAATTTCTGACCAGATGAATGGTTTAAACTGAGAAACAAACTGTACTTTGGTCAAAAGTTTGAATGAACTGCAATAGGTAATAAAGTCACATTTACAGATATAATTCTTACAGCATTAATATTCTCTTCCTTGTCACCAATTACTAGGGTTTTACCAAAGGTCATCAAATGTGATACTATACAATTATGTAGAAACTCTCTCTCTAATGTATGAGATGGACAAAAATAAGTTTCTCCTAGCTGAAAAGAAATTATAACATACAGGTAAAAGTCATTTTCAACAAACAAAATGTCCGTCTGCAAATATTGGCAATAATATAGTCTGAGCAATTCATTTCTAGATGCATTTATGGATACAAATACAGTAAATTCGAAAATTTTGCAATGATAAACAAAAATCTAAAGAGGTGAGTGATAGGACAGGTTTAGCAAAATTTGTAAGGGTTCCATGAAACGCACTGTGTCGGCTTCTTTTGCTGTTAGTCGCAGGCTCAACAAAAATGGGGGCCTCTAAAAAATTATGAAAAATTTTCCTCCATACAATCTTTTGATTGAAAGAAGCTTCTGTCCAAGTTTGGAAAAAATCCAGGATGGTTTATGAATCTAATGAATGTTTTAAATACTTTAACTGCTGACTGTTTGTAATGTTAACTAGAAGAACAACTACATGTGTAAGTCCATTTATAAGTAATATTCTGAAAAACAAGAAATTTCCTTATAGATACTAGCTTTTGATCATAAAAACAATCTTCTGTCCAAACATGGAATGAATCTAGGATAGTTTAAGAAAGTTATTAAATTTTTAAAAACTTTACCACAGAGTGAATGTAATGCTAACTGATAGAAAAAATTAAAAGTCCATTTATAAATAAAATATTTACTTCATTTAAAATCATTGAACACATATATAGTTTTATAAAACTTATAAAACTACATATGAGTTCATTGATTTAAAATATTTACATTTTTGTATTCAGCAAAAAACTGTTGAAGACCTCAGTTAACCTTTACTTTCCATGAATACTATATTGAGACTGCTACACACAAGGGTATTACCTTCAAATATATTTATGAATACTAACCTTAACATTGGTAGGTAAAGCATTGGTTTTGATCAGTGACAGACAATTAATACAATCATCATTCAGAATGAAAAAAGAATCCAGGATATCACTAGCAGGAACTGATGGCTGAAAGCAAAAAATTAGCACTAACAAAATGAATTTACATTGCAGAAGTATATGAAGTATAAGGCATTTTTCAAGATAAAATGCAAATATGCAAAATTGTATTAGTTATGATAATATGCAGCCATTTAAAGCAATTTCTGAACATGCATGTTTAACATGATAACTGTCCTTACAATTCCATTACCGCTGTGGTTCTATAGACACGCCTGGTAAACCATCTAATCTCAACCAAATGGTTGAGACGGAAAAAAGTATTCTGGCACTTCCTGTTGAGCTTTTCTGGTTCAAATTATCCAAAATAAACATAGGGTAGGTCGACTTTTCGTCAATTTACTGAAAATCAATGCATTTTTTGTAAAATATGAGAATGTCATGCCATAGATAATTGAATTAGGGGTTCTCTCGTGTATAACATGGACCAATATGATTTAAAATGACATCGGAATGACTTTTCTCCAGCAGGTAAATGTGGCCAGTGCAGTCAGCTATTGACAAAATGACAGCGATATTATTGATAAACTAACGTATATATCAATGTTAAGAATTGCGCTAATATTAACGTACCTTTTTGCGGTACGGCCGCTATCTTTGTGACGTCGCGTAATTGTTATACTTTATGTTGTATTGAATAGAAACGTATAATGGCAGACGTAGTTATATCTTTATCGCCTTAGACTTAGTTAACTTACGATCAAATACACAACGCAACGCAATAATCTACATTGGTGCCGTGACTTCAAACGGAGAGAATGGACATCAGCCGATTAAAATCCTTGAGAGCGGGGAACAAAGCAGCAGTAACAAAAGTTTTTAAAAAACTGGAGGAAGCCATCGGAGATTCACAAATAGACACGGAGGAAGTATCAACATTGCTCGAAGCAATTGAGAAGAAAAAGAAGACGTTAGCCTCAATAGATGAACAGATATTAAATGCAGTCGAATCAGAAGATATTACAAATGAAATTCTTGAAACAGATGAGTATTATTTAGATTTAGAGGGTAAAATTCGAAAATTTAAGAAGTTCTTAAAGCCCGTAACAAACGCAACATCTTCTATACTAGATTCAAACGCACCAGAGTTTGTTCCGTACACAAACCCCTTTACTCACACAAGTCAGCCATTATCTCAGTCAAGTTCTACCTCAAGTAATAACCATCGCCTACCAAAGCTATCTCTTCCCAATTTTAATGGAGACATTCTACAATGGCAATATTTCTGGGATTCATACGAGACCACGATTCATCACAATCACACATTAACTGACATTCAGAAATTTTCGTACTTGAACTCATTGCTTCAATTTGAAGCTGCAAACGTAATTTCAGGATTGACCATGACAAATCCAAACTACCACAAAGCAATTGAATTATTGAGAAACCGCTATGGGCAACCACATAAAATCATTAATGCATATATGAGAGCACTACTTGATATACCCGCACCACATGATACATTAGAAAGTTTGAGAACATTTCATGACAAATCGGAAGCCTACATACGGGGTCTAGAGTCTCTCGGACAATGTCAGGAAATGTACGGATCGTTATTGATACCAGTAATTCTCGGGAAGATACCGCATGAAGTACGAAAAAATATAACACGAGAAAACGGGAGCGACAGTTGGAATATTCAATCGCTTAGAATTGCGATAGGTAAAGAGATTTCTATTCAAGAGTCCGGATACGGAGATTATACACAGACGTATTCAACCGCAACCCCTAGCGCAAATTTCATAACTGGCGTTAAACGAGTAACTACAGATAAAACCCGTCCGATAAACACAAAGGACAAATCATTAAACTCGAACCGGAAGAAACAATGCGCATATTGTGACGGAAACCACTGGCCAAACGAATGTAAAGATGTCATAGATCACGATAAAAGAGTAGCCATTATAAAAGAAAAGAGGTTATGCTTTAATTGTTTAGGTAAGCATAAAATAGCCGATTGCAAATCCAAGAATACGTGTAAGTGTTGCCACCGGAAGCATCACTCTTCATTATGTAAACAGAACTCGTACTCAAATAAACATCATATTGAAACTGAACAATCGCAAAATAAAGTAGACACAGAAACTTCTATGTTGTGTACCGCTAGCGAAGAAAGGTCCACTGTTTTACTGAAAACGGCATTCAGTCCAGTCGTTTACAAAAATACATGTATAGATGCAAGAATACTCTTTGACGAGGGAGCTCAACGCTCGTTTATAACCGAAGAACTAGCAGCTAAATTGGACATTAAAAAAGAAGGGTCTGAAACATTAAGTATAGCTACATTTGGAAGTACTACGAAAAAGGTGAGAAATCTTGACAAAACAACAATTAATCTTAAGTCTACTGAAGGAGAATTAATTCCTATTAAAGTTTTAATTGTACCAACCATTGCTTCACCACTTCAAACTCACAACATAGGAATAACGCAGAAGTTTTCATATTTACGTGGTCTACAATTAGCACACCCAGTCATGGATGGAGAGCAATTTGAAATATCCTTATTAATTGGAGGTGATTTCTACTGGGACATAGTTCAAGACAAAATAGTGCGTGGAAACGGTCCAACTGTAGTTAGCTCGAAAATTGGATATTTACTTTCCGGTCCTGTCCCTACAAGAACCAGTAATGCATCTTTCTTAATGATGAATATACTAGTATGTCACAAACAAGAAGAGTGCGATCTTGAAAAATTTTGGCAGCTTGAATCGTTGGGAATTGACGCTAAAGAACAAAATGATCCAGACCTAGCTGAATCAATTGAAAATTACTTACAAACCTCTATTACGAAGAAAAATGATAAGTATATTACGAAATTATCATGGAGAGAGAATGCGCCAGAACTACCGACAAATGAAGACATCGCAAAACGCAGAACGGAAAGCGTTATTCGTCGCCTTAAGAAGGATCCCGAGATGTTCCGAAAGTATGGTGAGATAATTACAGACCAAGAACAAAGAGGATTCATTGAAAAGGTATGTGATGAAAGTACATGCACAAACAAGGTTCATTACATTCCGCATCATCCCGTAAAAAAGGATTCAGTCACCACCCCGATACGCATAGTATATAACTGTAGCTGTAGAGCGAATGCCAGTAGTCCTTGTCTTAACGATTGCCTAGCAACATATCCACCAATTATGACTGATTTGACGGAGATATTAGTACGCTTTAGAATGTACAAATATGCAGTTACAGTGCGTAAAATCACAAATTCGTAAATGCGTTCAATGCATTAAAATATCAGGAATGTCTTATAGCGCACCCGATCCGCCACCGCTACCTAAAGATCGAGTCAACTACGATTATCCTTTTTCAGTAACCGGCGTTGATTTCACAGGAGCTTTGTATACAAAAGGAAAACACAACGAATTAAGCAAAACATATATTTGTTTATTCACTTGCGCCGCTACACGAGCTATACACTTGGAGATAGTCACAGATTTAACCGAGGAGTCTTTCATGCTTGCTTTTAAAAGATTTGTCGGTAGGAGATCTACACCAAGGATTATGTTGTCCGATAATGCAACAACCTTCAAGGCAGCCGCCGAAAAGATTACAAGATCAAGCAAAGACAACCGAATACAAGAAAAACTTGCTGATCAAGGAACGGAGTGGAAATTCATACCCAACCGAGCACCGTGGTTTGGAGGCTTTTGGGAACGCCTAATTGGACTCACGAAAAAGTCAATTAAAGCAATACTAGGAAAGTCATGTGTCACTACGGAAATGTTGAATACAATTGTAATCGAAATCGAGGGAACTCTAAACAATCGTCCGATAACTCACATTTCTACTGATATTAAAGATCCCGAACCGCTGACGCCAGCGCACCTTTTATATGGTCGTCGACTTGACAACCAATCGGAACAGAATATTGACAGTGCTACTTCCGAAGATTTGCACGTGAAACTCAACAAAAATTTACAGAGAAATAATGAACTAATCAACCATTTTCGCTCAAGATGGAAACACGAATATCTGACGTCACTCCGTGAATTTCACCGTACATCTGGAAGAAACGAACAAACAATACAAATAGGTGACATTGTACAAGTACACAATGACACAAATCGTATAATGTGGAAATTAGCAGTTGTACAAGATTTAGTTCGTGGAAAGGATGGACTCATTCGATCAGCTGTTATCAAGACCGACACAGGAATCACCAACCGTCCGATTGTGAAGCTCTATCCGTTGGAAATACGCAGTACACATGATGACAGTGAATGAACTTTTCTGCCCTGGAGAACTTTTCTGCCCTGGAGAACTTTTCTGCCCTGGAGAACTTTTCTGCCCTGGAGAAATTAGTGGATGTATAGACTGTTCAATTAACTCCAGTTATTATATAGACTTGTAAAAGTGTTAAATTATTCAGACGTGAACAGTTAAAATACTATTGAGAGACTTTAAATATGATTTTATTTCTTTTTATGTCACAATTTACGAAATTTTCATATTGTATTTCAAATTTAAGTTAAATATCATTTTCTGCGGCCCCAGAATGTTAAGAATTGCGCTAATATTAACGTACCTTTTTGCGGTACGGCCGCTATCTTTGTGACGTCGCGTAATTGTTATACTTTATGTTGTATTGAATAGAAACGTATAATGGCAGACGTAGTTATATCTTTATCGCCTTAGACTTAGTTAACTTACGATCAAATACACAACGCAACGCAATAATCTACACGTGTATAACATGGACCAATATGATTTAAAATGACATCGGAATGACTTTTCTCCAGCAGGTAAATGTGGCCAGTGCAGTCAGCTATTGACAAAATGACAGCGATATTATTGATAAACTAACGTATATATCAGTGAATTAGTATTTTTCTAAAACCTTATAAACATAAAATTACAGTTTGTTCTTTTTCTTTACTTATATAATTGCATTAAGCAAAATATGGTATAAAGTATGTCATGTTGAGATTTTCTGGTATCGGTTGAGATATTCTGGAACAATGTTGAGATCTTCTGGTGAATGAAACTTTCAACTATAGCTTAGTATTAATTACATAAATAACCGTTAAAACATTCCTACAGTCATTTAAATCTTGTCTGTAGTTATGACAGCAGCTTCTAAAGAGACCTTTGGTTGTAATAGAGTCTAAATAGTAAACAACTGTGTGTTTTTAAAGTATTAAAGTTCTAGCGCTGGAGATTAATAGTCTAGCTTTTGAGATGCAGTTTTGCACAGAAGCTAGAAAGTCAATATTGGTGTAATTGACATCTCCAAAAGCTAGAATTTATTCCTACATCGCTTATCTTAACATCTCAATAGCTAGCTTTTTGATATCTACATCGCTATACTTTACATTTGCAGTGCTGGTGTTAACATCAACACTACACTTTATCTACAGAACTTTGTTTTAAAAATCGTTAGCACGGGACAATTTGCATTCCCTGCGCTATATTTACATAATCAGTGCTTAACTGTGAATCTTCAACACTAGACCTTTATTCTGACAGCCTCATGTCGTGGTATGGGGTTCCTTCTTTATAAAGAATACATAGACGTGCCACATGAATGGGTCTCTTTTTCATTGTCAAATTATATTTCAACGGGTAGCAATTTCACCAAAGTAAATGTCAGTGGGTCAGTTTTTTTCTATAACGTTTTTTCTATGTTTATAATCAACATGAACAGGAGTAAAACTGCAAAGATAGTAGTATTGATGTTTGAATGAGTCATTAACACCCATTGTCTAACTACATGCATATTCAAGACGAGTACATGAAAATGGCGCACGAATATAAACCCTCCTTTGTACTAGATTGACACGCCGTGTGTGCTTTTGTTTGCAAATGTTTGCACCTGTCCTAAGTCAGGAATCTGATTTACAGTAGTTGTCGTTTGTTTATCTACTTTATACGCGTTTCTCGTTTCTCGGGTTTTTTTTTTATGTTATATAGATTAGACCGTTGGTTTTCCCGTTTGAATGGTTTTACACTAGTAATTTTGGGGCCCTTTATAGCTTGTTGTTCGGTGTGAGCCAAGGCTCCGTGTTGAACATTGACCTATAATGGTTTACTTTTTTAAAATTAATTGTCTCATTGGCACTCACACTACATCTTCCTATATCTATTTTGAAATTAAATTGGTATACACGCCCACTTGTATTTGTGTACTTCTGATGAGTTAAGCCTGATTTTTATGATTCGTTCTGATGTTGTACTGTTATTCCACTGTCCCAGGTTAGGGGAGGGTTGGGATCTCGCTATAACATGCTTAACCCCGCCACATACATTATGTATGTATGTGCCTGTCCTAAGTTAGGACCATGTATTTCAGTGGTTGTCGTTTGTTTATGTGTTGCATATTTGTTTTCGTTCATTTTTTTTTTAATAAATAAGGCCGTAAGTTTTCTCGCTACAATTGTTGTGCATTGTCATTTTAGGGCCTTTTATAGCTGACTATGCAGTATGGGGTTTGCTCATGGTTGAAGGTCGTACGGTGACCTATAGTTGTTAATTTATGTGTCATTTTGTTCGCTTGTGGAGAGTTGTCTCATTGGCAATCATACCACATCTTGATTTATATCTATATTTATAGTATACACAAGGTATTGTCCCGCAGTTAATATTTGTCCCTTTTTAAGAACACATTATTCTAAATCTAAGCCTAGAAGTGTTCACTTCTCACTTCAGCTGTGATCACACCGTACCAGATAGCACGAACGGACGCCTAACGGATAAAAGAGAAGGGTCTCCGTTGACAAAATTGATATCCGTTGGGAGTCCGTTGATGAAGATACGGATTAAAAACGGAAACGGAACGGACACATACCGTAAAAAATGGACGCCTACCGGATGTACAACGGACACTTCATCTGTTGAACGTCCCTTAATTCAAAGTTTTGAACATGCTCAAAATTTTCCACCGGACAGAAGGGACATTGATGGATAAAACGGATGCTGAACGGACATGAAACGAAAACTTAGGAATTTCTAACGGACATGAACGGATTGAAAAAAGTTATCCGTTCGGCGTCCGTTTGCGCTATCCAATTAGGTGTGACTGGTGCTTAAAACTCCGGTTACACCTTACCAGATAGCGCGAACGGACGACGAACCGATAACTTCTATTTTTGAAATCGTTCATGTCTGTAAGCCGTATTTTGTTTTTTTTATCCTTCATTGATTTTTTTATGTTGTCCCTAATGGAAGGGCAGACACGAATATTACTGAACTGTTACTAATAGATTGATGTTCTCCGTTCGTGGTAATTTTCCAAATAAATCGGAGGTTATGCATTTTCTACATCCATCTTGATAGATACCCATGTCGTGGACTTGATACATAATTGTTCTGCTTAACTATGTTATAGGTAAATTGAAAACTTATGCAAATTGTGTTTTTAAAATAAAACACTTCGTAATAGAGAAGAAAAATGTCATTTTATTTGTTTCTATTAACAAAATTTTTGTTACTACAGTAAACAATTCAGTAAGCATTTATCGCCTACTCTAACAAAGAGCTTCGATTTTTTTGTTGTATTTCAACTGCCCGTTTCCGCCTGATACTGCGATCTACACGATTGCACTACGATCGTCAAAAGCATTATTTTTTTTAGAGATCGGGGTGCGATCTTGGCCTAGTGTGACGGGGTCCGGGGTATAATATAAATGTTGCTGAATATTACCAAATATTAAGGATGTGCCCTGAATGCAGTTGTGAACAATCAATCTAAGTTATAATTATTTCAATACAACACGTGTGATTACACTAAGTTGGAAGTCACTTACAGTACTTGCAA
This sequence comes from Mytilus galloprovincialis, assembly GCF_965363235.1. NCBI lineage: Eukaryota > Metazoa > Mollusca > Bivalvia > Mytilida > Mytilidae > Mytilus > Mytilus galloprovincialis. The sequence continues at coordinate 18,919,936 of NC_134838.1, read as the reverse complement.
AGCAGTTTTAAAATCGAATCATATCTTGTTTTGTGATAAGTATTATAATGACAAAAATAACATATTTTCCTCACAAATAAATGATCACCACCTTTTAGAGTGAGAACTCATCCTGAAATAATGTGTACAAAAAACAAACCTAGAGAAGGGGGTCATGTTCGATTGTTTAGTTTTTAACAATTTTATTTCTTTATAAAGGTATGCATTTTCGGCAATGATTGAACAATGTCTGTTAGGAATCGAATTCTTCCAAATCATATTAATATTTATATATTATAAACTAATCTTATTTATACTTGAAAGGCATGCATTTTTCTATCGGCAATTCTTAAAATTGTATCTGTATTTAGATTTTAACTTGCCACAGACAGAAAACATAAATCAAGTTAACCGTTAAAAAGGTAAACTCGAAAAGTATCGCGCACTGATAAAGTTTCTTTGTTCATTTTGGGAAATAACTATATTTTTACAATAGAAATTACATTTTGATTAGTTGAAATAAACTCTAGCATAGCTATTTTAATAGTTTTTATCTTTATATAATAATAATGCACGCATGTTGGGTTGCCAGTCATATTTAATTTAAACTTTGAAACCTAAGTGCCAACGTTTTAACAGTAATATATTTCATGACACAAAGTAACCAGAAAGTCTCAACATTGTGACAGAAAGACTCAACCAATACCTTTATATCTCAACCATTTATTATTTTTCATTTCTGTGCTAAGACTAGGCTTGACAATCAAATATTCTTGCAATTTACAGAAGTGGTTATCGTAAAGCATTAAAAAAACACAAATAATTGACATATTTTCTTGCTAAATCATTAATATCATAGCAGTTCTATCGGATTCAAAGAAAGTAAACATGATAATCCGTAGGAGAAAAGTGATTATGAATTCAATTTCAGATATTTTGAACCAAGAAGAGACATATTAGTTACAATTATCATTTATCTATGGCATGACATTCTACTATTTTACAAAACAATCATTGATTTTCAGTAAATTGACGAAAAGTCGACCTACCCTATGTTTATTTTGGATATTTTGAACCAGAAAAGCTCAACAGGAAGTGCCAGAATACTTTTTACCGTCTCAACATTTGGTTGAGATTAGATGGTTTACCAGGCGTGATAGAGCATAAGTTATATATTCAGTGTTAATTTGGTAAGTTCCTCTTGATCAATCATTAGTTTTCTATGCAGTGTTTGTAGATTTGTTTGACTTTGCATCGTTTATCCTTTTTTTTGCAATGGAGTGGTCAGATTTTCTTCAACTTATGATTTTGAATGTACCGTACCCTTGGTACTGCCTGTGTGGGCTTTTTTTTTATTGAGTATCAGATAATTAACACTTATTGATTCTTAATATATCAAACCTTGTGTAAAAGAATCCTCAGTTTTCCGACCAGTCTCTCCATACATCTGATGACTAGATGCTGTATTTGTAGGAAGTATGTAAGATCACATTTGTTTATAATAAGTGATAAAGAATGAACTGCTGGTCCCATCGTCGTGTTTGCTGTGAATACGAACACTGGTACAACGGTTCCATCGTCAGCATTAGAAAAGAACTTATAATCAATAAAACAATTGTCAAATTCACGGCAAATTTCTCCACTTAGTGACTGGCTACATACTTTCTTCAAAACTACATGAGAGTAATGGGGTTTGTTTGGAAATGTCCATAGATGATCAATCCTAGGTCCTAATATGTTGTCCCAGTGACTTAGAAAAATTCCATCTATAATACTGTAATTTGATGTTTTAATCAGTGATGTAGAAAACTTTGATGATGGTGTCGTTGGAGAAAGACTTCCTGATAATTCTTTATTGATATCAAGATTGTCTTTTGTATTCACTTCTATGATTCCTATGTCTACATTTGGTCGTTTTATTATCTTTAAACTCCGGGATTTTGATAACTCGCTTGTCATTTTAAAACATGAATATACAAAATTAATTAAAATATAACTGCATAATATTCATTTTTTAGAAGTATATTATTATTATATCCATGTCTTCAATATACATTTTGTATCTTTATGGTTTTAATTCCTTTTTGGATTTCAAATTTATAATATAGGTTTTAATTCCTTGTTCGATTTTAAAACATAAACCACATAGTCTGCTATTACAATATTTGCAATCAGAAAACTAAAAGCCACTAATAGCAACGATGTTATTATATCAGAAGGTGCTGACGTAGTTTGGTAAAAACACAAAACAAACAGCAGAAAAATCAGAAAAACAATGGCAAAGAATGTGTAATTCACAAAAAGTATAATAATGCTTCCACGATCCAAGATCTCTGTTGACCAGTCTTGTCTCATAACTGCTTCTATGTTCATTCACCTTTTAGTCAGTTTCTCTACCATTCTAATGTATATGAAGCTGTAAGCAAAAAATATAACAAATTGATTATTTTTTTTTTGTAAAAAAATAGTTTTCAGATGAATTTTTTGGTGCAGTTTAATACACAATTACATGTTTACACTTTTTCTAGTCGTTTTCAGCCTGTACAATGTAACTGCACCAAATGTCCAAGTACTTGCAATTTGCAACATAAAACTGTACCCCTATAAATTTTCAGACAGATATCTTATTTGTGTTTAATACATAAAAGTATATATCCCTTACTTTGTCAACATAGTCCAAATAAATATGATGTCTTGAAAGGCTATATCAATTTTTGACTGTGATGACATTTAAAATGATAAGTCATAATTTAGAAGACAATAAGGCTTCAAAAGACCTTATATATTATGATGATTTTGACAGATAGCAGTGCTTTAATTTTTATTGATATTGTCTACATAGTTTTGTCTATATTTCTGCAAACTGTATTTTCTATTATTGTATTATAGTAGTAAATGCATGTATTTTATTTCATTATTAAATGTACCTATTTATTGTATAATCATTTTAATATTGTATGTTCAGAATGACAGAAAACGTGTGTGTTTTCTGACCAACAACTTTTGATCAATTGTATGTTACTTTCACTTTCGCTTTTACCGGAAGTAACGGGCATTGTTATAAATATAATGTCAATAGAAATCGTATAATTTTTAGACTATACTGAACATGTTGTACATTTAGTTATATCTTTGTATGTAGTATTATCTGTTCGTCTAAGTTATACAGAATGTTGATAACTAATTGTTGATTGCTGCTTTAAGAGATTTATATCTCACGGTTAATTTGTGTTCCAGTTGTTATTAATATTATGCCTGGTGAATAACAATTGAAGTGATTTTGTGTTTACTTTCAGAACATCATGTCTTACACACACACGCATAAAAAGGACTATACGCGATCCTAGCAACTATGTTTATATGATATGCAGTATGCAGTGGCAGTAGTAGTAATCATTTTGAGCATTCATATTTCCTGTAAAATTCTTTTGGTTCGTTGTTGGTGTCTGTTTGATCTGATGGTTGGTTTGGTTGGTTAGAAAGGTTCTCACTGGTTTGCGAAAACGTTACAATATCATCATTTGTCTGCCTTGTAACATGTAAGACATCACAAAGGTTCCTGTAAAATTTTAATGTCATCACAATGGAAAATGATTGTTGTATGATGTCAGTAGTTCACTTCTAAGTAGCGATAAGATCTTTAGACGAAGGTGGTAAAGGGTTATTTTCGTGAAACGTGTTTTGCCATTTTTAATTCATGTGCAGCCATGAAAAAGGTTCATTTTTCACAGTGTTTCGTGAAATCAATAAAAAGATCCATGTGCAAGACATTTTTAATTCTTCTTTCATCGTGAAATGGCAATGTTATTTCAAGTTCTTCCATGCAGATAAACACCTTTATGCCCCGCATAACCTATATCTAAGAAAAGTGTTGAATGCATGCATGTTGCTGTGCAATAGATTAACATGAAATTTACACAAATAATAATTTTATAACAGCTGAAGTAATTATATATATATCGATTGTGATTTAAAATAATAACTTTTAGTTTTATGAACAATGTTTTGGTTTGAGTGTGGTTGTTTGAGACTGAAGAGAACAACAGCTGTAATCAGCTGACCTCACAAGATGTTAACAGAAGAGGTTTCAATAATGGTCCGAAGAAGAAAGTTTCAGGACTTTTGAATATATTTTAGGGATGTAAACAAGTGAGAATTTAGAGAGCTACCTGAGTGATGACACTGGCAAGTTCCAACAAACTTGGATAATTGTTAGAATGGTAAAATAACAAGGCCTTCCGAATGTACAGAAATCCGAAAGTCCACTTCCGGATAAATAAAAATCTGCTGTGTGCACGTGTGATTGTGTAACCTGGCTCTTATGAACATATGAAATAATAATGAGCGGTAAAACTCCGAATTCGAATGTACAGGAAATAGGGAATGTTTTATCTGACCCTTCTAGACCACTGAAAGAACGTTTTAGGGCTCTTTTTACACTGAAAAATATAGGTGGTAAACAAGCGATTGATTGCATTTCAAATAACTTTTCAGATTCGTCTGCTCTTCTCAAACATGAACTAGCTTATTGTTTAGGTCAAATGGTAAACCCTTATGCTGTTCCTAAACTAGTGGAGGTTTTAGAAAATACAGAACAGGAACCAATGGTTCGACATGAAGCAGGTACTAAAATGTAAAATTCATGATTTATATTATTAATTTTAATACACCTTATCGCTATTTGTCTGCCATTACTGGATATCACACAGGTTCCCGTAAAAATTTGACGTCACAAAACAAAATATCTGACGCCACAATGGAAAAGTGATTGTTGTATGCGTCAAAAGTTCAAGCGGCCCAGGTCAGCCAAATTAGCGATAAGGTGTATATAATACTAATAGAGGGTACTAGCTCTCACTGTCAGGCATCAAACGGTCATTTTCAGGTACAGTTATCATCAAATTTGATTAAATTTTACTGTGATTCTTCAAATATGACCAGAATTTTTACTGTTCTTTCAATGTTGTCACTGTCTTTTGAATTTTAGTGATAAATAAACAAAAAAAAAATTGAAAGAAGAACTTAAAACTACTTACGAAATTTTAGCATTTTCATAACAGAAGTAATAGTGAGGACCAGTAGATTTTCTTCAAGGACTACCAGAGAAAAAAAGATTTCGCGAACTCTGCCTTAATGATCATTCAATCATAGCAAATTCAGTTTTAAATTAGAACCCAGAAAAATGTATAAATGTTTATTGAAGTCTAATATACATGTTACACTTAGTCTTATCTGACATGTCTGAAGAAGCATTTTAGTGGCATAATGCATATATATGTGTACCAATAACCTTTTAGACCAAAACCTGCCTACTATTACACTGTATCTGACCATTTATCAACCAAAAATATCAACTCCACAGAAAAGGTCCAAAGATGTGCAGCAAATCAGGCTTTCCAGATATAGTTTTTGTCAATAACACTTGAAAACAAAGTGACCCAAAATTTTTTTCATAAACTTTAAATTGTAACTGAATATGGTAAGTGTTAAGTATGATGCTCTCTGTGTAAAATACACTTGTTCATGGTTTCAAAGGTACAAGTTGATATGAGAAATATTCTTGACTATATAGTTAAACAGGCTGAATAAGGAATTGATTTCATGGATTTGCAGCAAAATCAGAAAAAATCCTCATGATAAGGATAAATTAAGACTATAAGATGTTTAAAAGTTAAGAATTAGAATTGAACCTAAGAAATCAATTTATAAAATGATAATATGGCCTTTTTGTTTTTGTACTTTTTGTTTGATCACTTTATCCACTATACTTAATCATTTGTACTTGTAAGGTAAATATGTACTGGTAACTAATTTTTGAAGTAGAGTTATCTCCCATTGATTATAATTTTTATACGACCGCAAAAATTTTAATTTTTTGGTCGTATATTGCTATCACGTTGGCGTCGTTGTCGTCGTCGTCGTCCGAATACTTTTAGTTTTCGCACTCTAACTTTAGTAAAAGTGAATAGAAATCAATGAAATTTTAACACAAGGTTTATGACCACAAAAGGAAGGTTGGGATTGATTTTGGGAGTTTTGGTCCCAACATTTTAGGAATTAGGGGCCAAAAAGGGCCCAAATAAGCACAGTGTTCCAGCTAGGTTTTCAAAAGGGCAGGGTGCCAATCCTGAAAAAGGGCATTTAACGCGCGATATGATAATATGAAAAGGGCATATTTTAATAAAAGATGTTAATCAAACATTTGTGTTTATTCATTGAATCACAGGTTATGCAAGAACAACATCAGTAGCCCATATAGAACTCTATCTTTCTACTTTTAAGGCTGAAAAACTTGTCAACCAGCTTGTCACACAAGTTTTTTTATCATTGCTTGGCACAGTTGAACTTTATAAGCAGTATGTTTTGAAAGGTGACCTGTTTTATACTGTTTCTGTGGTCTGCCACATTTTACCAGTTTCACCTTTCTACCCCTGCTGTGCTTAATGGCAATACAGCACAAAACAACTGCGCTCAGTAAATTCACAATTTTAGGATATAAAGCAACAGTGAAAAATTGTATCAAAAATAAAGAATACAGAAAAAGATGACCAAGGCACCCTACCAACACTGTTACTAAGACCCTCTTTAAGTTTTCCCATAACTCGAAATAAATACCTAAACATATATATTCTTAAGCAAGATACATGTAGACATATTTTAGAATATGTAAATGGGTTACTCAATGCTAGGAAAAAAATCAGATTGAGTTATCTTTCTTTATTCGGGTGTGCTCCTTCTTTGGAGGATTATAAACAGTACGTAAATATGATGTAAAATGATCACAATATGGCGGCTGATTTTGTTATTTTCGTATCAAAAATGAAGGCAGTCAATGACAAATACGTCTGAATTTTCTGTTTATTTTACGGAAAACAAGAAAAACAATGTCTTCAACGAGTTTATTATGGTTTTCCAACTTACTGTCATTACGTTTCCTCCATGAAACTACGGTAAACATCGCAAATTGTGCCCAAGTTGTTGTATGCACATTTCTTCAAAGATAATTGCCGACTGACCGATTTTATTTGAATGAATTAATGTTGATGATCATTAATGACCCATCCGATAAACGGATTACCTATAACAACAGATTATGACACCAGTTGTAACCATTGATCAGCTTGGGGTCGTAAACAAAGTCATACACTTTTCCCCAGGTAAAATTTAGTAATAAGCGTATCATATCAATACGCACAAATTAATATGCAATCGATCTTCAAAAAAGGCAGGGCGCCCTGGAAACTGTAAAAAGGGCACAGGGCGCCACTGGGAAAAGGGCGGGCGCCGCGCCCTCTGAAAACGGCCTAGCTGGAACACTGAAGCATTTTCTTGGTTTTCGCACTATAACTTTAGTTTAAGTGAATAGAAATCTATGAAATTTTGACACAAGGTTTATGACCACAAAAGGAAGGTTGGGATTGATTTTGGGAGTTTTGGTTCCAACAGTTTAGGAATTAAGGGCCAAAAAAGGGCCCAAATAAGCATTATTCTTGGTTTTCGCACAATAACTTTAGTATAAGTAAATAGAAATCAATGAAATTTTAACACAAGGTTTATGACCACAAAAGGAAGGTTGGGATTGATTTTTGGAGTTGAGGTCACAATAGTTTATGAATTAGGGGCCAAAAAGGGGCCCAAATAAGCATTATTTTTGGTTTTTGCACCATAACTTTAGTATAAGTACATTGTAAATAGAAATCTATGAAATTTAAACACAAGGTTTATGACCATAAAAGGAAGGTTGGGTTTGATTTTGGGAGTTTTGGTCCTAACAGTTTAGGAATAAGGGGTCCAAAGGGTCCAAAATTGAACTTTGTGTGATTTCATCAAAAATTAAATAATTGGGGTTCTTTGATATGCCGAATCTAACTATGTATGTAGATTCTTAATTTTTGGTCCCGTTTTCAAATTGGTCTACATTAAGGTCCAAAGGGTCCAAAATTAAACTTAGTTTGATTTAAACAAAAATTGAATCCTTGGGGTTCTTTGATATGCTGAATTTAAAAATGTACTTAGATTTTTAATTATTGGCCTAGTTTTCAAGTTGGTCCAAATGGGGGTCCAAAATTAAACTTTGTTTGATTTCATCAAAAATTGAATAAATGGGTTCTTTGATATTCCAAATCTAACTGTGTATGTAGATTCTTAATTTTTGGTCCAGTTTTCAAATTGGTCTACATTAAGGTCCAAAGGGTCCAAAATTAAACTAAGTTTGATTCTAACAAAAATTAAATTCTTGAGCTTATTTGATATGCTTTATCTAAATATGTACTTTGATTTTTGATTATGGGCCCAGTTTTCAAGTTGGTCCAAATCAGGATTCCATATCAAGTATTGTGCAATAGCAAGAAATTTTCAATTGCACAGTATTGCACTATAGCAAGAAATATCCAATTGCACAATATTGTGCAATAGCAATTAATTTTCAATTGGAGTTATCTTTCTTTGTATAGAATAGTAGTTGATAATATATGTTGGAAATTTGCCAGACATGACTATGATGTCATTTTCTATTTTTATTTGCCAATAACTTTATGTAAATAACTTCATTGGAAATTTGCCAATATAAAATGTTGCTGATGCAGTTTTTTTTATTGTTTTATACAATAAACAATGTATATTCACTTTTACTACCAACCAATCTTTACCATTCAGTGATAACAAGCACTTTATTTTACATTTTAATATTTTATGATGTATTTAAAAGAGTAGTTATTGTTGCAAACTCCATTAGAAATTTGAATTGATATCAGTTTTGAAAAAGGGAAACGGGGATGTGAAAAAAAAAGGGGGGTGGGGGGGTTTAAATTTTTCTCATTTCAGATTTCATAAATAAAAAGAAAATTTCTTCAAACATTTTTTTGAGAGGATTAATATTCAACAGCATAGTGAATTTCTCAAAGGCAAAAAAAAACTTTTAAGTTCATTAGACCACATTCATTCTGTGTCAGAAACCTATGCTGTGTCAACTATTTAATTTTAGATTTAAAAAGTTTGAAGAAGAAATCTTTAATTGATTTGTAAAATCTTGACATTTGTTTTGTGTAAAAAAAAACCATGTAATGTCAAAAATTTGATCACAATCCAAATTCAGAGCTGTATCACGCTTGAATGTTTTGTCCATACTTGCCCCAACTGTTCAGGGTTCGACCTCTGCGGTCGTATAAAGCTGTGCCCTGCGGAGCACCTGGTTTTTAATTCATGTACAGATATAAGTCCTTGGTTTGATATAATTAAGTTAACCATATTCTCTTCTTGGATGTATTTTACATACCTGTAGCTACACTGCTTCAACAGAGAGTATAATTGATTCTGATTCAGATTGTCTTTACTATAAATATAAAAGTACAATGTCCAATTCATGGACAGTGAAAATTTCATCAGCATTTGTATGAATATATACATTTTTTCAATAATTGACAAGAATATTATCATCAGCTGTATTTTGGCACCAGATAAAATAAGATATCACATTATTGAGACTGAAGTTTGAACTAGAATTTATTGAATATTGCCTAAATTTCATACTGATATGTATAACTTGAAGAAGTGGTTGATTGAATTAATATTCTTTATAATTTCAAACTTACAGGTGAAGCGTTGGGAGCCATTGGTTGTGTAGATGCAGTTCCAATCTTAGAAAAATATAAGGATGATAGTGTCATTGAGGTATTGTTTGATCATTATTTTTCAAAATAGACCTCAAATACATTTATTAAATCATACCTCCTGGCCTCCTGGCACACAGATTCTCATTGTTCTATATTTCCATACATGTATATGTTTAAATCTCTTTTGATTAAAAAACACTTGTGTAATCTTTCTTTGTTTGTGGTTTTTTATTTATATATATACATATATATATTTCAAAGTGGAACAGAAAGAAATTCTGATAAATATTGAATATTATTATATGATCATTTTGATAATAATTTATTTTCTGTTAAAAATTCTTTTCATCTCTGCATCTAAAAATATTTTCATATCAGTATCTATGATTCTGAAAGTCTTCACAAATATGCGTACATCTTATTAAAAAAATATTTTGTATTATAATTGTAATAATTTTATTACATCTTATCAGGTTGCAGAAACATGTCAGCTTGCTTTAGAAAGAATTGAATGGCTTCAAAGTGAAGATAAAGAAAGGGAAAAATTATCAGAGAATCCATATTTTTCTACTGATCCAGCACCTCCATCAACAAACATGGACATTAACAATTTAAAAACACAATTACTGGACGAAAAATCAACTTTATTTCACAGATACAGAGCTATGTTTTCTCTGAGGAATATAGGAACAACAGAAGCTGTTCAAGCTTTGGCTCAAGGTATATTATCTGTTTGGTTATAACAATTACATATTAAAATTATTGTAAGAAATAAGGTACAAGTATCTATATAATATAAAAAAGTAGATGTGGTATGATTGCCAACGGGACAGCTCCCCACAAGAGACTAAATGACACAGAAATTAAGAACTAAAGGTCCCCGTACAGCCATCTACAATTTGCAACTGCAAAGTCAGCTATACATTTCAAAGACAGATTTACATTTAAATATCTCACATTACATATTTGGTTATTATCTAGAGGTCAACATAATATGATCTTCAATGATACTTAATGGTTATGTACAAAAAAATAATATGCCAAACTCAAAAAGTTCAGAGTCTTGAAAAGAAGTGAATATACTACCATCAACACAAAACTCTTTAAATAACATTAAACATACAATTGAAAGCAACAGCTAATGAGGTTCCTCACTTGGTTGTATTTTTAAAACATGTTAGATATAGTTTCTATTTGTTCTCAAAGACTTACACTTTTAAAGAGATATCTCAAACTATATTTTTTGCTGAAACTGAAAAAGGAGTGACTCTTGTAAAGAATTATTTATTTCAAGTTCACAGTGCAAATAAAACGCAAATAATGGTGCCATCAAATAATGTTACTATTATGATACTGCAGAGTTAGATACCAAAAAAAAACTTTGTGTTAAAAAAACCCATTAAAATTGGCCATGGATTCTGTTAAATTTGAAATATGTTTACATGGGTTAATTTGAAGAAATTTGTAAAATGGAAATTGAACTATTATCCTACAGTTCTCTAACTGTTTGAAATTATTTTCAGGACTAAAATGTTCAAGTGCATTGTTCCGACATGAAATTGCCTATGTATTAGGTCAAATGCAACATGAGGCATGTGTACAAGAACTGAAAGAAAATTTATGTGACGAGAAAGAGAATCCCATGGTACGACATGAATGTGCTGAGGCCTTAGGAGCTATAGCTACTGAAGAATGTACGAAGATTTTAGAGCAATATCTACAGGACAAAGAGAGAGTAGTTAAAGAAAGTTGTGTTGTTGCTTTAGACATGTCTGAATATGAACAGAGTAAAGAATTTCAGTATGCAGATTCATTAACAAAGTTAAATTCCTAGAACTGGTTAGGATTTTAACAAGCTGATAGGATTGGAAGATAATTTATTAGAAGAATTGTGATCTGTCATGCTCTCATCTGTGAAGACTACAGCTGGTTAGAACAAATTTCTCCTCAAACTCACTAGTGCTATCACTTACACTTAACTTGATCATGTCTAAGATTGTAGTTTAATAATAATGGAGAAATTTATTTCAGAGATTAAATTATAATGTGAAGTGCAAAACAAAATAAACTTAGATAACATTTATTTTTGAACACTCAATGATTTGTATATGATCTGCTCTTGAACTATATTATATATATATGACAGAATTTTATGAGTTGTTCATTAAAACTTACTTACATGATGCATTTCACACCTCTTATTTCATTTTTATGTCCCATTTATGGGCATTATGTTTTCTGGTCTGTCCAGCTGTTTGTTCGTTCATCCGTCCGTTCATCCTGCTTCACCTTAAAGTTTTTGGTCAAGGTAGTTTTTGATGAAGTTGAAGTCCAATCAACATGAGATTTGGTAAACATGTTCCTTATGATATGATCATTCTAATTTTAATGCCAAATTAGAGATTTTATCCGATTTTCACGGTCCACTGAACATAGAAATGATAGTGCGGACGTGGCATCCATGTTCTTGGGACACATTCTTGTTTCATCTGCATAGACTTCCTCATATCTCCACACTATAGTACACAAGTATGCACTTTTCTCCTTTATCCAAAATCTGAAAATAAATGAAACAAAAATCTAAGAATGGTTACCATATAATGCCATTGTCGGCATATTTGGTGTTTGATCTGAACTATATTTGGGGTTTCCCTGACCAAATGCTTTACTTTGGGGGTACCCATTTGTATCCACAACTTCTAACCTTTCTCTGAATCTGTACTCTATAATACTTTTAGGCACCTTTTTAATTTTCGTCAAAACTGTTTTTGTAGTTTCCCATAAAAAGTCATAAATAAGACTCTGGGTCCTTCAATTTGATAAACTTCTAGAGTAAAATTAAAGTCCACAAGTGCAGGTCATTTTAAAAGTTATGAATAATGGCTCTTACTTTAAGATTATTGTATAAAAGTATAAAAATACATGTATTAGGAAAATAAAGGAAAACTCATTATTGCTACATAAAATGTATTCTAGTTGAATATATGAAACCAAGGAAATGTGTCTATGAAATAGAATCCCAATATCAATTTTTAAACCACCTAAAGAGATTTGTAACTATGTTTAACACTTATCTTTATTTAAGCTTTAAATAAATTTGAGTAGATATGAAAACTTACATTTATGCATTGATTATTGCTTAAATCAAAAGAAAAATACCGTTGGACAAATGAGTTATCTCCCTTCGTATATTAATTTGTAATATTCATTGAAAAGAAATAAAGAAGGGTTTAACACCAGATTATTTACATTGTATTAACAGTTATTCAAGTGTTGCATGAGTGATGTAAACAAATTATGTAACACACAAATGTTTTCTTAAGATTATTTATGATGACGTTGGTAGATGTGATCTATCCTTCTGCACAAAGTAGATTGAACAAATTAAAGTGCACAGACATGAGGTGAAAAAGAAGCTATTTGTCTTGACTATTGTGCTCTTTGATAATGTCAATTGGTACATTTTCAATTTATTAACATCTTGTCAGCAAATTATACAATTAGCAATAAAATAGATTAAAAAGGACTTTTCAAGATCATTTCTTTAGAATATATTGTGACTGTCTTTTTGAGAATACTAAAAATTTATTCAAAATCATGCACAAGTATTCCAATTTTCTTACAAGTGGTTTATTCTTTTAAAATATTACCATCTGGTTCTTTATCTTTAAACTACAGTGAGGCCTTCATCATCACCAAAACAGAACTTCACAATCAAGTTTAAGATGACATAGATATGAACATGGCTACATTATGTCATTGAAAAATATGTTTTGTCTTAAAAAAAACCTGTCCTAGGTTGCCTAACATTCTGTTTATATAATTGTTCAAAGCACATAGTTAATCAATAATGTTACCCTCTATAAACTTATTATACTGTATAGTATAAGTATACTGTATTCATTTGTGTTTGATGGTATCAATTTTCTTGGATAGATGAAAAAAATCGTATTTCCGTGGAAACTTGAATTCGTTGATTTGCCAAAGTTGCCATTGACAGGTCTTTAAAAAAATTCTTCTCATTGAATGTTTGAATTTGTGGTGTGGGTAATCCAACAAATTCCAGGAAATTTGATATCCAACGTATACATTGAATCCACTGTAGTCCAATGGTGCTAACTAACCATTAGACCAATATAACAATAAATAATGAAGCAACATTTTTAGGCAATTAGTTTATACTCGTTCAACGCTCGTGAGAAAAGGTTATGAAACCCTTGTGTAAAGTTTGGACCTTTTTGATATGGTGCCTGTTTGTATTCCCCTACTTGCACAATTTGTAGTGATAGTCTTCATTTTACATCTGTTTGGTGTCCAAGTGTCAGATTGCTAAAAAAATTGTTTATCTAATTTCTTTTAGTTTTGAAACTACTTTTGTTCATGAGCAATTTATTCAAGAGTAGAAGAATAATCTATGAAAAGAGATTGTGTTAAACTTGGAATATCTCTTATATAAATACTTAATCAAAATTGGAAAATCTTGAAAAGGAATTTGCTGAAAAAGGCGAAACACCATACAATAAGTCGTCAAAAATAAGATGGTTTACAGAAGTTCAACATTTGTTTTTAAATGAAACCAACAGGATTTCAAATTAACATAGTTTCATTAGAATGCTGTCATTTTACAAAGATGTTGAATAAGGTACTGTTTCTTACTAAGATCTTGATACAAGGCACAAAGGAAATGGATTTATTGCTGTTCTTTGTCTTATGTAGAAGGAGTCCTCAACATTTGGCAATGGTCATTTGCAGATGGTTAAGTTCTCTGATGTGGCTAGACATGAGCACCACAATTATTTTGTGTAAACAAACAATCTTTCAACAAAGCTATTGGACATATTCTATTTGAAAATATTGACCATTTGTGCTGTTTTAAATGAAGTCTTAAAAATTTTGCAATGAACTGGATTTTTAAAGAGCCTTTCAGGGTAATGGTAAATTCCAGAAAATTTAATTTATACAGTACCTAGAATATGGAAGTCTTCTAAACAGACAAAGAATTGAAGAACATGTTAAAATGACCACCTACCAAGAAAGATCGTTCATATTGAACATGATACAAAATAGCCAAAGGACTATGATGAACTGTCTGAAGCCTAGTTAATCAGCTTGAATGAGTTTATCATCGAAGGGTTAGTATATTTTGTCTGTATATAATAACTAATTGAGAAAATTACTGCAGCTTTGAATTGATGTGAAAAAGTTAACAAGACTAATAACAATTGAGACAATCCAAACTTCTTTTTATTTTAACTAATTTTGGAAAACACCTTTTAGATGATTTGTGTGGGTTTGAAACATTTCCTATAACATGTATAGCCAGTCAAGGTCGTTAAAAACTTCCATTTGTTGTATAACATGAATTTAATTGCATTAACAGCTTTCCACCTTTCTAACTTTAATAAAAGATCATTTTATTATTATGTAAAAGATAATTTATTATGATAAAATGAGGAATGAAAATAATATTTATATAAATTGTCACTTATTTAACAATGATGAATTGCATATGTCTGAAACTCATTATTAAAGATAATTGAATCTTTAGAATTACCATGGATTATTGAAAACGTTTCAAAATTAATTTGACATATCTCTTGTGTGATGTATGAAACCAGATGTTGTATATTATATCAAATATATATTAAATTGTTTTTTCTTTTCTTTTTGAAATACAATTGATATACAGATCAAGCCTTAAGCCATTAGATAAGATATTTAATACTGAATAATTTAAACAATTACAAAAAAGGAGATAAGAAAATATTTTTAAAAATTATATCATTGAAGAATTTTTTTTGGAATGAAGGGGATTTTTAGGTTCAAATTTGTAAGCACTATTTTAAACTGCAGCTGTTTAATCCAGATATTGAATTTACAACAAAGTCTTCTCCTGGTGAGTTAAGAGGAGAACAAACTAGCCAAAGTAAGAGAAAAAAGAAACCAGAAGCACCTGCCTGTTTTTCAAGTATTCTTGAAAAGCATTTTGTGGTGATTAAATATTCTCTTTTGTTTGTCATAATTCTTACAAAGCTATATGACCAATCTGTTGCATAATTTATTGGCTATTTATAGAAAAATGAATAAATTGCCCTGTTTTAAAAGAAAAATGATTTCTTATTCAAGCATCACAGCACTGATCTCCACAGGTTGATTAATTCTTGCTATTATTGAACAGGTAACACCTACAGAATACAAGACATAAACCATCAATGTAAGATCATTTCCTATCACCTATCTCTGTTTGATGTGCACAAATTGTATATTAACCTATTACATGGGCCAATTGAAACAGCTGTCAGAAGAATTTGTCACTTCTGGATTTAAAAACATAAATATCGTTAAAGTACTTGTAAATAGTGAAGTATTTCATGAATGAAGAAATTATGATTGATATTTTGCAGGATTACTGTTTTTGCTGAAGGATTAAGTGATCAATTCCGTACCTGACCTTACCTTTAAGTTACCTTTTCAACTTTCAGGTAAGTTATATCAGTTATTTAATTTTTTATCAAAAACGCAATCAATCAAAAGAAAAATGAACGATGACCATGTTTTGACATTTTGACTTATTGACAATTCTTCCTTCTAGTATATATATTGACAACAAATATCTTAAATAATTATTTTATTATGAGAAATATGAATTTGTTGATAAATATACATGACTTTTAACAGTATACATAATTCTTTAATGTTAATTTTGTCATAAAACTGATGACTTTAAAGTAGTACATTAATCAAATTGAAGGTAATAAACATTTTTTTTCGTAGAGGTCTTGGAAAAGAGATGTTTATCCCATCATCCTTTTTTTGATAGAATTTCAGGATTCCAATTCCCAGTTACTATGGGAGATTTAATTCTGTGACAGTGAAATTCCTGATTTTTCCTATCCTTATTTATTGTTAGTATTATACAATAGACAAAAGACAAATTTTTTTGCACAAATGCAATTATAACAATCCATAGACGACAAATACAAAGTACATTGCATAATTATACAAAACATATATGACTGATATTGTATAAGTATTATTATGTCAGACCAACCAATTATAAATATTGCATTGACCTGTACTCTTCAAAGCTTTAATAGCATAGCAACTCAATAAAGGTTGATTTTGTTTGCATATGTCTACAAGTAAATTAAGTACTGTCCATCAGTCTGGCCTATGTATGTTTAAGAAATCTGGTAATGTAATTGCTACTTTTTGTTAAAATTTTTTGGCTCACTTGTCCTGTATTATTATATAAGTTATTGTCATAAGTTTAAATGTTTTGATATTTGAGGAAATTGAACAGTGATCTTCTTAAACTTTGTCAAATGGCTAACAGTGGCATATAGTTTTCACTGAAAGCTAGTGGAAAATCTTATTGACCTCTCCATTACATCTTGGTTTCTAAGTCTTCATGGTTAATTGCAACCAAAATGTATTGAAGGACATCATTTGGTTTATGGGGATAAAAATCACAGTCTTTAATTTTGTTTAAAAATTCTCAACAAATCATTTGAAATGAAACTACAAGGATATTTTGCTACTGAGGGGGATTGATGATTGACAGACCCCTTACAAACAAATGTTATTTAATGTTCATTTATTGATCAGTGCACATACATGGCTGCATTGTTGGCACATGGCAACTCTTATAGAAAATTAGATTTTTATCATCTCTTAAACTGCTTGATCTATTTTAATCTAACATGGCATCAATGTTGCGTGAAAGGTCCTATTTCTTTATTCATTTAAACTTTTAATTTCCATGTATCTATATATATCCCACACTTTGGCAGGAGCCAGGTTTAGGGTTGTGCTGGCAAGAAATAACCCACCCCCTTAATCCTCCGTTCAGTTGAGCTTTAATATGTAAGCACTACTAGCAATACTTTAATACCCCTAATATATTTAGGAGATTTGGTTTTAAACAAGGGATTAAGTATGGTAATTGTTTCTGCCTAATTACGCCAAAACGCAGCATTTAATAATGTTTGATATTTTACTGTAACTTGATGATTTTCTTGATGCGTAATAAATAAACATGTTCAGCGTAGAAAATATGAAAAGTGATGAAAATTCCTCGGTATTACATCATCAGCACCACTTAAGTGTAATTCTGGTTAATGAAGGTATGGTAAATGAGCTCTAACCATTTCCATGCTGTGATTATATCATCATTGGTGGTTACTTAAAATGTTTGTACTAAAAATACTAGTGTATTCTCAGTAGTACTAATTAATTAATACTAGGTAGACTGACAGGTACAGCCTCTAAATGTGATGCAACTTTTAATTTAGAAAATTGTTTATTTTTATAACAACAATGTTGATATAGAATTTTAAATTCAGAAATTATTGCGTACATTTATTATTGCAATTTTGTCATTTGAGACTAAAATGTGATTTTAATTTATACAATTTTGTGAAAAATCCTGTTTTAAAACATATGAAATAGTTCAAAAAGCCAGATTAAATTATTGCATTTACAACTCTGTGGTATTTTTCGGAATAATAAAAAGCTCCCAATAATTTCTGAATATACAGTATATTAGTATCTTATTTTCAAGCAAAAGCACTGATAGCTAATGAATTTTAACAATGTAATCACTCTATTTTCAAATTTTATGAGAAAAGTAATTTAGTAGAGAAGATGTTTCATGTAACTTGTTTTTACTATAAAAAAATCATAAAAGCATTCAGCATTTATTAGATTATTTTCACCTGGATTTTGTTGGGTCTGTCAGACATGGAATCAGAAATTTTTGTATAAGATAGTATTATGTAAGTGATGAATTTAAAATAAAAAATGATGACTTTTCTAATAATGAGTGTCATCTTTCAGTAATAGATTACATTAACTAAGCTGCTAACCATCATTTACCTGTCTATACCTATAATTAAGTAGCATGTCACCTGACATAAATCTTCAGATATATTGTCAGTAATTATATTCCTACTTAACCTGATGAAAGAAAGACAAATGGGCTTCTACTACTAAAACAGCAATTTGGTTGTCAATACTTAAAACTGTAGAATAGCTTGTTATACTAGAGATAACCACTGAGAAAATGCAGTCTAGACAGCAATCCAAGTGCAGCAGGAGCATAGGAGTGGACTGAAAAGTTTAGGGAAGGGGTAGCAAACTTCTGAAAGTTAAAAGCAATAAAATGATAATTCCTCTAGTCTTCCAATGGAGACGTTAGTCAGTGTCCTCTTTTTGTGATGTATTTTCTTTTGCATGACTTCAAAACTGAAGCTGGATATATGTAACTTTTAATACTTAAAATTGTGCCAAAACCATGGCCTATTCGATCTGCTGATATAAATTTTGAAAATAGATAAAAGGATAACAGTAAATCCAAAAATATAAGACTTTACTCAGTAAAACAAACCACACTATCCACAATATCCAATTCATCTGACAATATGATGTACAAGTAACATGGTCCCAATATCTGAGGCTTTGTAGTGGGTTATTACATTTGCAACAATTTACATTTGAAAGAAGACAAAAGCTTGTATATAAAAAAGGAGATCTGGTTTCAATATTTTTTCTTCAGTATTAATTTAGTTTTTCAATGCTAATTAGGCTAATTGTAAAACATCTTTATGAGCTTAGTCGATAGTGCTGAAAGTGACGTTAAATATCAATCGATCTGCTAAACATGCTTAAATGTTTTGACTTCTCATTTGTACTTTTCTTGCTTATACTTGTAATTTTTAACAGCATGAAGAAATCTGAAACAGAAAATATGTTACTTGTAGCATATTTTTACATCAATTCGTTACCAGTAATAGCTTGTACGAGTAAAATAAGACTTGGTACCTTGCCAGGTAAACAGGTTGATGAAGTACTTCCAACAAAACATAGTAAGCTATGTTAGTAACTTAGGAATGCATAGCTAACAAGTATAATATATGTTTTATGTCACCTTGATCGGTTTACTACCAATTTCTGTACTCTAGCCAGGTGACTATAGTATATTCTTGGCATATTTTACTGTCAAAGAATATAAATCTTAGATTGACCAAAATGCTTGTGTCCATCGTTTTTTTTTTAACCAGGTGGCAATAGTATATACTTGGCATATTTAACTGTCACAGAGTGTACATCTTAGTGACATGTCCAGAATACTTACAATTGTTTCAGCCATTCTGTTTGGTTCACTGATATTGATATTAATGATAATGATATACACATGTTTTCAAAGAACTTTTGTAGTTTTGGTCCATCTTGATGAAGTTGATATCTCATTATAGATTATTTTTGTTGAGATATTTGGAATACAAATTTAAAATGAAAGGTAACTTTTTGTTAATTGCATCTTTAAGTTGCTGTTTCAGGGGCGGATCCAGTCATTTTCAAAAGGGAGGTAAATTCCAACCCAGGAAAAAAGGGGGGTTCAAACCATATGTCCCCATTCAAATGCATTGATTTTCCACAAAGAAAGTGGGATTCACCTCCCGGAAACCACCCCTGCATCCGCCACTATGTCTCATAGATGTACACCCTATCTGTGTTTGTATCAAAGATATTGTTAGACATTTACAACTTGTCCTATGCTTGGATTTTTTTTGAACGGGAATAGAGATTACCTGTAAATTTATTTAAGTAATTTAATTCCGAACGATTATTGACAACTTTGCTGTGTACTGTACCTCAAATAAATTACTAATCAATTATTTATGTTTTATCTTCATTATAAGGTTTAACCTAACTGCTAGCCAATGTTAGAAAACATTCACTTCTAACAGTCAAATACCACTGACTCTAAGGTAGTTGATAATGGGATGATTAAAATATTGTCTATTGCAGATTTGTATAGTTGCACAATTGATGGAACTTGATGCACCATGGATAAATAAACACAGGTAGAGAACCAGGTAAGAAAGAATATATGATAGTTAATTGAGAGCTATTGATCAGAAGTATTACAGTGTCTGTTGGGACAAGGTTAATTTGGGGTTACACAAGGACAGAAATACATGTATATAATTAACATGCACATAGGATAGAAATACATGTACATGTACATAGTTAATTTGCATGTATAGCTGTCATTCAGAAAAGTGCTGTAGTACTGAAAGGAAAGTAGAATGCGTGCATTAAAATAGAATATCTAATTCTCCGATCCTGTCAAACTGCTTTCTGAAAATGATCCATATGATGCAATTTCTGAAAAACCTACAATCAACTCACTATCATTTACATTTGTATGCTAAAACTCTTGAAAAATCTATAAACAATTTAAATTTTCTGTCTTTAAATTGTTGGGATGTGTTTTTTACAATCAATACTTTATTTCTATGGTCGGGTTGTTGTCTCTTTGGCACATTCCCCATTTCCATTCTCAATTATATTTAAAATATAATGAAGTTTCAGTTCAAGTGGTTGTCTGTTTAACCTTTGAGCTCATATTTAACAGACCTGTGACTTTTTGTTTTGGTTACTAAATAAGACTTTAATCAGGGGTATCAAGTTTCCTCTGGTCAAATGAATGTCCAGTAACATCCTCAATAGGCCTCCCTGATACCCTTGAAATATACTGTGTTGTCTAGATTGCATTATAAAAATGTGTCATATAAATTAACTTTTGCTTCCGTAGACAAAGTCCTCATAAAATATTGATTTACATTTCACAAGCTATGCTTTCATACATAGATATTCTTGTAAGGATCATACTGCTATTTCTGGTAAGCTATTCATTAAGCTATTTAGTCTGAAATTTTATTTAATGGATTAAGTAACTTTTTAATTACCAACTGGTACAATAACAGAGAAAAAAAATTCTAGTGTCAAGTTGAAAAGTTCATGAAATTATTATATTAAATGATTTAAGTTCTATCTTGATAGTAATATTTCAGATCATCCAGGGTTAATTTCAAAGATGTTTATGCTGTAAAATAGTTTTATGGGTAGTACTGAACACTTTTATGGATTTAATTGATTCTTGAAATAGTTTCTATGCGGGTAGATTGAGAATTCTAATCCATCTTGTAAATGCCTTTGGGGTCTTATGGTACCTCATCTTGAGTGCAAGAAGTCATTGGTGTCGTTCTGAACTTTTTTCAAACTATAGGCTTTTAAATGAATATTTGCAGCATCTCCACCAAGGATCACAGTCCCAGACTTTTACTCCTGAGGCAAGCAAACTAGAAAAGATCACCCAGGTTATTACCAGTAATCTCTATTCATATAGAATAGACAGATGTGGTATGATTGCCAATGAGACAACTTTCTACCAGAAATCAAATGATATATATGTTACCAACTATATGTCACCATATAGCCTTAAACAATGAGCAACACCCATACTATATAGCAAGCTATAAAAGGCTCCATCATAACAAGATGTAAAAAAATTTAAGAAAACAGACCTAATTAATGATGTATAGCAACAAACAACAATCACTGAATTTCAGCCTCCTAATTAGGACAGGCACATACAGAATGTGACAGGTTAAACATGTTTGCAGTCACCCAACCTTCCCCAAATCTGGTAATTTTCATTCAATTCATTCTTGACTTGTTGATGTGTGCCTTGTGTGGAGCAGGATATGCTTATCTCCCAGAGCACCTGAGATCACCCCCAGTTTTTGGTAGAGTTTGTGTTGCTCAGTCTTTAGCGTTTTTGAGAACTGTTTGTCTTTTGGTTTGTTTTTTTTTAGTTTTTTTTACATAGCACTGTCAGTTTTTTGACTTGAGAGTTTGATTATTCCCTTGGTATCTCTTGTCTGTCTTTTGTCTAGACATCAGACAATTTAGAGCTGGATAGATAATTATGGATGTTTTTCCATTACTAAGACCATGTGTTGACCTCCCAATATCATCTTTAAGTTTACTGGTAATGTCTATAATGGCTGTCACATTGTTTATTACCCTATGTCTCCTATTAATCAGGGATCAATTACAATACAGTGCTTACAATGTGGGTATTTATGTTTTGGATGGTATAAAGACACTTCCTGTATCAGTGTCTCAGAAAATATAAATTAAAAAAAAACATATTTAAGGATATTCTATCCTTCAGCAATTTTAACTGGTTTTCATTAATTTGGGATCCGTCTTTATCAAAATACAAGTTTTATAGGGGTATCTGATGTATGAGGAAATGATATTTGTGGGTAAATGGAATGAATATTATCACTCAGAATTTGACTAGTAGAAATAATAAATATTTGCAGGAAACATGCATTGATCTGCCTGATAGATATATTTAAAAATTAAATATAATAAAATTACCAGATTTAACATATGAAGTCAAACATTGATCAGTAAATATGGACAACATAAGGTTCCATGGACATGTAGAAATTGTTTTTCTAACCTTAAATGAACAAGTTAACTTTCGTAAAAAAAATAGTAATAAAACTGTTCAAATGATATCATAATAATGAATATGTAAAGCAAAGAAATCATTACTTTTTATTAAGTTAGTTATAAGAGTGTAAAAATACTAACAGAAATTCCATATACCCTAAACTTACTTCATCATAATTACCAGTTACATTAAATAAGAGCTGTTTTAGTTTCTCAAAACAAAAATTTGTTAAACAATCTTTATGATTATTTTGATAAAAGTAAATTTGGAGAACATCCATGAGACAGCAACCCAATGACCAAAAGACATATAGAGGTCAGCAGCAATCTTCGACAAATTTAATAAATAAGTGTTTATATAATGTGTCCAGCTTTAAATTGTCTATAGTTAAGAAATGTTGAAACAAATTTAATGAACTAAAGGATATGATTATGACTTGAAAAGTCTCAATAACCTTTGAATTGTATATATCAAACTTTTACCCAGTTATTGTTCATCTTGAGTGAGGTTTCATATCAACCTCAAAAACAGTTTTAATATGATTTATACAAAATTTAATCAAAGCAAAGGTGCAGATAGCTAAAGCATGAATGTAAGTTTTCTTTCAAATGACATCATGTTTGGCCATGACATTTATGCACCAAAATCTATTACAATACTTCATGAATTTTATTATATTTTAATTTCATACCTTTTCAAGGCTGAGTGAAAATGTTTCTTCTATATTGCATCTCGAGTATTGTATAAGTATAGGAACAAGTATTTTATTTGAAGATTTTGGGTCGTTATTTGGGGATTCACTTGTGGAAGCAGTTTGAACCTTACACAAGATCTAACAGCCCTATTTCGTCAGTAATCTTTAAAAAAAAAAAATAATAGGTGTCACCCTCATTCTTCAATGGTTAACTCCTCACCAGCTTTATAATTCACCTTCTAATCAAGATAGAGCTAGTTAAACCCGGATTTATGCGAGAAAAGGACCTAAGACTGCTTGGTATGCAACTTGATCAAATTAGGGGTGACGCTTTATAGAGGGTGGTAAAGGGTTATTTTTGTGCAACATGTTTTGCCATTTTTATATTACGTGCAGCCGTAAAAAAGGTTCGTTATTCACTGTGTTTGGTGAAATTGGTAAAAAGAAAATTTTATTTCGCGTATCTCCGTTACGATTCCCCCCTTTACGCCCCTCTTTATAAGGATATAGTAGTAGATGTAGGTGTATACAAATCTATTACCCGGGAATTTTATTCGTACATATTTGATTGACATCCTATGTTGTGGTTTTCATTTTGGTTCCATTGATCGCTAACAAGTAGGTGTAGGAGGTTTTACCATTATTCATTGAGGTGATGAAAAGCAGTTAAATTGCAATGACTTGAAATTTTAAATGATATAGCATTCCATTAACATAAACTTTAAATAACGGAAAAGTTTAATAAGTTCAAATTATTTTAGAATATGTTAGTGAAATATTTTTATTATGTAAGTGAAAATGATGGTTTAAAGCAATATTTTTATTCTAGTGATTTTAAGCTGGATTAAAATGATCTAATATTAAGTATAAGTGAGTAGATATTTTTGCTAATCTTCTTAGACAAGGTTTATTTAGCACTTTTTGAATGACTTTGATTGTGTAGTGTTGTTCAGGTCATATAATTATATTGACAGGGTTGATTTTAAAATCTAGCGAGGTATGTCTCAGCCAAATCTTACTTTTCAATTTTTAATCGGTCAAAAACATAATTCCAATAATCCATATATTCTACGATCGATCAATTGTGATATGAACACTGGCCATTAGAGGTCACGTTTTTTCCCCTGATTAAGTGACATTTGCAAACAGCACAGAATTTCAAGAGTTTATGTAAATAGCATTGAACCTAAAGGTTTAACTTGTAATTTCTTTCAAAAATATTAATGACAGTTTCCCTATTAACCAACATATTTTTTCGATTAAACTGTAACATTTGAATGAAAGGGGGTGTGATAGAATTGTCCCTGGTGCATAATTATCCCACAAGACTCTGACCCTCAGAGATATATCATTATCACATTTGTATAATAACTAATATTGCCCTGTGTGTAATTACCAGTAGTCATATCGGCCCTTTAACACACCTTAGCATAGGTTCATGTCTGTCCAGTGGATAAACTTTTGTAATCTTTTATTGGATTTTTACAGCTACCGGAATACAGTGAAGACTTTATATGTTGTACAGTGAATAAATATTGATCACATAAAGGCTTGTTGGACATTAAATCACCAAAGGTGAGTGTATTTACTTTAACAGGATTTATATTTACTTTTAATTTTAATTTTTTATGAAACTTAAATATGAAGAAAATCATATGAGAAAAAAAATTATTACTTTGTTATGGAAGTATTGAGGGAAAGAATTTAGATTATCTATTTGAAAACAAATTGCACTCATTTATATAACTATAATAAAACTTGGATAGTACCTGTATTTATATACTTTTATTTATTTGTATTACCTTTTCGAATGTACTAATTTGCGTACAGCTTATATCATAAATACGTTAAGTGTTATATAAGATTTTTATATCCAGTGAACAATATGTTTGCCAAGTTTGAAAAGGAATTTAATAGAATTTATATGATTTTGTTGATGAATACAATGTGAAATTCTACCTTATTTTTTCACTTTTAATATTGTAATTTGACTTGGATCATAAGTTGAATAGAAATAACACTGGAACCTTGGAATTTATGATTGGTTATATTTCTCAACAATTAATATACATATAGCTGTGAAAAATAACATGGATAGAAATTAGAACTTTTAAGTACAATAGTCATTGTTCAAGTAGCGTGGAACGGTAAGAAATGTATTTATTTTGCCTTTGTAACTTTGGAAATGATTTTGTCAAAGCTATTCCCTTTTTTATGCAAGAGTATAAAGGTCCTTTACCTTTTCTAAGCAAGATTATTTAGGTTCTTGAAGGACTCTTATTTTTAATTTATCAAGCCCTTTTGACTACCTAGTACCACTTCCTAAAAGTATTTGTCAAACTCTAAATACATATATATACATCAGTTTTAACTGCCATTGTTTAGCTTTCTTCATTCATACTTCCTTCTGAATATTTCTGTAGTCTTTATCGTAGACTTAGTCCAAAATGTTAACAAAAAGTACATATTTGAGTTAATTGGTAGTGACTAAACTATTTGATGTCTAATTGTCTAAGGATAGGATTATGATTGTTTTAGTAATCAACAGCTGTCACAGAAATAACATTCTGATTGGTCAATTTCCAATTGACTGAACAATTTACTGTTATATCTCTTGAGTAATCAGATAATAGAATCAAGATTAGATAACTCTTTGATTGGTTTGTTGATATTGAGTCCAACTTATTTAATATGATATGACTTGTGTATTTATTTGTGAATGGGATAAGGTTATGCCAATGTTTGAAAAGTACATCTTAAGAATTGTAAAGAAGATTAATGAATAAGTTCAACTAGAGACATTTTTAGATGAATTAAAAAACATAAATTCAAGGCAGTTTGCTCTGACTGTATTTTTCCCCATAGAAAATAACTATTTTCCTCTATCCACAAAAAATGATATGCAAGAAAATAGATAAATCAACAATATTTTAAAATCATCGCTGTTACTTTATTGGGCCCTTTTAAGACGATGTTCATGATTATTAGGACTAATTAGTCTTTTAGGGTATTTTGTCCCTTGCCTGGGGTATCCCCTCATTAAAAAAAATTGCTAAGTTTGTTACTTATAGATTTATTTAAGCGTTCCTAACAGAATATTTGCTAAGCATATTGATCCTGGATTGACTACTAATGATTTGTATACATCGTGTGACCTATAGTAAACAATGACAGTAATGTTTGTAAACATTTAGTATCATAAACCACATATTTTATAATTAAAGAGCAGTTCCCCTAGCATTAATCTGTCAAATAAAGATAGCTTGATTTGATTATTATTTTATTTCACCAAATTCAGCTTCAGGTCACGAACTTGAGATTTTATTCTGTTTGTCATTATTGAATGGGGACTTTGATGAAAAAGTTCAAAAAAAAAAGAAAAAAAGATCTTTTAGGTTATATTTTCATGCATAACAAAAAATCTGTAAAAGAAGTATGCACATAACAAACAGGTGTACAAAGTTTGTACTGCACCTTCTCCAAATAATAAGTCATAAATATTTATTGACTTTTTATAATACAAAATATGTCTCTAGTAATTGTTCTCAGCATGGGAATTTGTTGGTATGAGAGAAAATAAAGTTACATCATTAGAAACCTAGATGACTTACCACACAAACACAAGCTGTTGCTTCATATATTTGAAGGAATGCTGTTTGTTTAATTCATATATATGCACTTTTTCTAACACAGAAGTTGTCAAATACTTTATGCTTACATTCCTTTAATTACTACTTATTGTGGTGGTTTGATCAAAATGTTGAACAAAATGGCCACCACTAATTTTTTCAATACAAAATCTTCATAATCCCTCTAAATCAGCATTGTTTTGTAGCTTTATAGCAGGTAACCTGCTCCATTCTTACGCCCCAAACATAAAGTTGTTGCCACAAACCTTTATCTACCTTTCTATCATTATTAAAATAAAACAATTGTCTATTATTTTTTTTCCTGATTTTATACAGGAAATTATGTAAACCTATAGATGAAGTTAAATCGTGTTTGCACCCTTTTCCTGGAATTTGATTTTCTTCCATTGGCTCATTGTTGTTTGCTTTTTGTCCAGTGATAAATATTTCATGCATTTTCAGGAAGATATTACAATCCAAGTCTCAATCTTTCTTCTAAAGGCAGTGATATTATTAGTACAAATTACAGTGGGTTATTGCACAGAACATGAAAGCCAATTCATGAACAATTTTACAACAAAAAATTACATGCATAAAAGTAAAAAACAATTCAGTAAAAGTTACAACCAATTTGTTAAAAGTGTTGGATATTGAACATGATCAATGAACTTCTTTAATTTCTATTTCCTTTCCTTTAAACAAACCTGATATTTTTTCTGATACTAAGCAATTGTATATCAATAGTCTGTCGCTATTCTACGATGGCCGAAATGAGCCGACAAAAATGCTATTTAAAACTTGTATAGTACTGTACCATGTGTACAGAAAGTTTGTACAATGTACTATCTTGTTGTTTTACTTCCGAGTAAAAAGATAGTACTCTGTACAGAAAGTTTGTACAATGTACTATCTTGTTGTTTTACTTCCGGGTAAAAAGATAGTACACTGTACAGAAAGTTTGTACAATGTACTATCTTTTTGTTTTACTTCCGGGTAAAAGATAGTACTCTGTACAGAAAGTTTGTACAATGTACTATCTTGTTGTTTTACTTCCGGGTAAAAAGATAGTACTCAGTACAGAAAGTTTGTACAATGTACTATCTTTTTGTTTTACTTCCGGGTAAAAGATAGTACTCTGTACATACAAGTTTGTAAGTGTACTATCTTTTTATGGGATCAGGAAATAATAGGTACGGCAATTAGTTGGTGCAGTTCCTTCACCGGAAATCTGTGACATGTTCGAAATAATGAATCAAATTATTTAATATGCATTTTAATATAGAGATAAAATATTCTACCATGGCAGATATAGAGGTGATGGATTCATGATATATAATGG
The DNA here is from genome assembly GCF_965363235.1 of Mytilus galloprovincialis. Taxonomy (NCBI): domain Eukaryota; kingdom Metazoa; phylum Mollusca; class Bivalvia; order Mytilida; family Mytilidae; genus Mytilus; species Mytilus galloprovincialis. Next base: position 18,891,366 of record NC_134838.1, on the reverse strand, counting down.
AACATATCAGGGAACATCAGATGAAATAATAGATTTTTTTCGTCTAACAAATAATTAAAACCCCTAATAAAAATCAAAAACGATAAAATGTCGTTCTTAGATGTTGATGTAATTAAAGGTCAAAGATTTACAACATATAGCATTCTTGACCTTGAAATTCAAAGTCATTTTTAAGACACAAATTCTTATCTGTTTCTGCACAAAAATAGCTGTCACTCACAGCATGTATTCAGAGGATTTATAAAGGTAAAGCAATACGGCAAACTAGAAACACAAGTGACCATAACAAATTAATAAAAAATCTTAACTAATTTCATAGTGAAATTATTAGATAGGGGTTATGATAAGGGGACGACCATTTGATATTCTGGGGGGTGGGGAGGGGGGGGGGCAGTAGGATTTGTTTTTGATCGGTTATTTATTTTTGTAAACGTTCATTTTTTTACATAAATAAGGCCGTTAGTTTTCTCGTTTGAATTGTTTTACATTGTCTTATCGGGGCCTTTTATAGCTCACTATGCGGTATGAGCTTTGCTCATTGTTGAAGGCCGTACGGTGACCTATAGTTGTTAATGTCTGTGTTATTTTGGTCTTTTGTGGATAGTTGTCTCATTGACAATCATACCACATCTTCTTTTTTATAAGAGGACAGATTATTCATTTTCTGCACTATTGAAGCAAGATTTTTCATTTTCATTAAAGCAAGGGACTTGAAGATTAGAGAAAAAAGGGGTGAAAATTAAATGTTTACAGAACAACAGACCCCCCCCCCCCCCCCCCCCCCCATTTCCAGACCCTCATATATTGTTGTTTTTTTTTTGTTATTAAATTATTAGAATTATTACTTTTTTTTTATTTCTTGACAATGTATCAGACAAACATAAAGTCATCTTACTGGTGTTTATCTCAACAAAAAGAATACAACAATCAAACAATTTAAAAAAAGATAGGTTATAATAGCATCTTCAACTATCACCCCCAAAAAAGAAGTATGTCAGACACTTTTAGGAGCCAAATCATCACACGAAAAAATGCCGCGAAAAATTCTACCCTAAAAAATGGTGCCGCGCACAAAAACCCCAATGGCCATTTTCAAAAGTTGGCAGGTATATTATTAAAAAGATTTGGAAGTGTTTCCCAATTGTTTTTTGGGGAAAAAGATGAATTTATGCTGAGTTATTTATTTTCAATACATTGCAAGTCAGGTAATTTATTTTCAGACTACCACAGAACAAACCATTTATTTTTGTGATTATCAAGGCTGAGTTATTTATTTTCAAAATCCTCCTACCCCCTCCCCCCCCTAGAATATCAAATGGTCGCCCCCTAACGTGGAGATAGATGATAGTATCACTGATGCTTGATCAATTGACCGTACTGATTTATTACAACAAAAGAAATCAGAAGAAAACAATATATTCCGTTAGTTTTTATAACTAAATATAATCCATATATACGTACAGTTTGACGAAGATCGTGTACAAGTATTCAATACAGCACCAATAGTTGCGTATAGCAAACATAAACGTATTGGAGATATGCTTAGTAGATCAAAGTTAAAGACTTTATTATCAAATTGACAGTTGGACCCCTGATAATGGCAGATCTGCCATAACTTGTCTGTACAGAGTACCATCTTTTACCCGGAATTAAAATGCAAGATAGTACATTGTACAAACTTTCTGTACAGAGTACTATCTTTTTACCCGGAAGTAAAAAACAAGATAGTACATTGTACAAACTTTCTGTACAGAGTACTATCTTTTTACCCGGAAGTAAAAACCAAGATAGTACATTGTACACAATTTCTGTACAGAGTACTATCTTTTTACCCGGAAGTAAAACAACAAGATAGTACATTGTACAAACTTTCTGTACAGAGTACTATCTTCTTACCCGGAAGTAAAACAACAAGATAGTACATTGTACAAACTTTCTGTACAGAGTACTATCTTTCAATCAGGAAGTAAAACAACAAGAAAGTATTATGTACAAACTTTCTGTACAGTACTATACAAAGTTTAAATAGTATTTTTGTCGGCTCACTTCGGCCATCGTACTATTCAATGTAAAAGAAATTCAATATTTTTACTGATAGGAGCACACACATGATTTAAGTATTCTTTCAATGACTTAATGATAACTGATGGATGTAATTGTTATGTTTTGTGCTCATCAATATCAAAGGCTGTTTATACAGCACCTTAAGTTTTCTGCTGTCTTATTTAACTCGTTTGATTACATTTCAAGGTATTCTAGTGAAAGTTTCTGACATCCAGCAGCTGTAATTGGTTTGCTTTCTGGTTGACCTTTGTTTTCTTTATTAACTAATTATGTGTATCCCAAAGAGGACATATAAGGTTAATATAACATTGTCAGGACACTTTATGTTGATGAATTTGGACTGATGGTGAACCTATGGAGATTTATTGGTGTAATCTGCATATTATTGCCTGCTTTCTTTGTGATCCTTATATTAATTAAATTGGGAGAACCAAAATAGAACCTATTTTGAATACCATGTCTAAGAGTCTGGCTTAGATGAAGACAATTGTTTTTGATGAATAATTGAAAGGATCTATGGAAGTAAGTTGATTTTGAGGTTTATTAGAGTAAAACATATGTCACTAAGCAACACATAAATTCTTCTACAAAGCATGTTTTGACATAATTTTGCTTCATGCATGTGTTTTTCAAAGAGGCTCTTTCATTAGTGGTTTCAATGCAGTCATTTATAAATCTGTAGAAATTTTTTCATGTACCGAGTCTTACTAAATACTGGTAGCGTTAGTATACCACAATGTCCATCCTTAAGTGCGATTTCATATCAACTTGACTTCTCTGAGAACACGGACCTGGCTGTGTTGTCTCTCCACTGCTATTCTTAATGCTATGTCTGGACAAAAAACTTGTTGCCCCTGCTGACCCCACTGTTATAGGAAGGCAATGTCCATATAGATATAAAGAATTCAAAGAATAATAGTTAATTTCCAAATATATTTGTCTTAGATAAGTTAAAGCTATGTTACCCTGTAAAAATTGGTGATATGGATGCTAAAATACGAACATAAATAAATTCTTGTTAAATTTCTAGTGGCAGGTATTTCATACATATTCACAAGAAAATAAAAAGTTTGTTGGCAATCTTTCTGTTTTCTCTTTTCTGTTGAAAGTATTACTCCTTAGCAAAATACAATAAAGTGTTTCTAATGATTTTATGTAAATTCTTCATATAATGCAGTCTAAAGTCTAGACTGAGCGTTACTTACAGTTTGGCTTCAGATATGACCACTAATCATTTGGTCATTTTAGTTGCCTAATTTTGATTTTTTGGGGTCATTGTCTCTGAGAAACATGAACGTTTAGCAGTAATACTGAAAATTTTGGGGTCATTGTCTCTGAGAAACATGAACGTTTAGCAGTAATACTGAAAAGTTAAAACTTTGTTGGTTGCATGTATTCTTTCACTTCTTTTATTATTATGTAGAATTGATATCAGTATCATTTCTTTGTAGTCAATACTTCCTTGTAATTTTCGCCCCTTTGAGATATAGATTCTTTTGGGGAATATATCAAATAATTTGTGATCTAAGGTTCAGATAATTCTCTTGGACAATAAAATACATTATTTCCAGAAAGCTGACCAATTTAAGCTTAAAGCTGTCTTGTTTCTGTCTTTCAAAAGACATTATGGATGAATCATTGTTCCAGCGTTATTCCCTTTTCATATTCGGTGTTTCATTGACAAGTTGCTTGATGTATGGCAGATTAACAAGGATTAAATCCTTTAATATACAATTTCTCTGCTTGACTTCGAGAATTATTACAAAATTATAGATTTGGCATTTTGCATTTATGGCTGTTTTCTATTGATAAAAATCTGTAGAAGCAAAGTAGAATGGTTCTTATGAAAAGAAAGACATAAACTAGTACTAAACATGAAATCTTAGGAATAAAACATAGGAAATAAATATTACAAACAGAAAATATGGATAAACATAATTCTTTGAATATCTGTTTTAATATGGAATATATTAAAGCTTTGATATGAGGATGTTTTTACCTGTAGACATTTATAATATTCATGATTGGACACTACAAATCATGTATACGTTCTTGTTCTTGTAATATCATGTTTTCTCATACAATTTTTATGATAAATAAAAATACGAGTGAACCAACACCTGAAGCGGTGATCGTGCGGTAGGGTAAAAACGAGTGGATACCGCTAGGTATTCACAGTCATCTTGAAAATAAAGAATGTGTCGACAATAAAGACAACAACACTCATGTTTTTACCGCATAGTTTCTGTACAGATATCTGTACGACACAATTTTTATGATAGTGTAGCTTACATTTTCAGAGTAAAGAATTCTTGGCATAAAACTAAAAATGTCAACCTTATCTATTTTTGTCTTTTTATGTGAATCCAGATTTCAAAATTTCAATATTTATTGTTTTGTATGGTAAATCATGGGAAAAGTCTCTTAAAATCTTGTAAGCACACATGATCTCAAAGCATTAACAATAGCTGTAATATGAAATTGATCAACTGAGAGTCATATATTTTGTCTCTAGAATAAAGGTATGAGTTGCCATGCTAGCTTTTCTAATAGCTACAGTAATAAACTTGCTGACCTTATTTTAATATTTCTAACAGACTAGTATATAAAATGAGTAGGTAAAAAAAAGAAGCCATATAACAAGAAGGGCATGTGGTATGATTGACAATGAGATGTCCAGTGGCGGATCCAGGGGGAAGGTCCCTTTAATATTTCTAACAGACTAGTATATAAAATGAGTAGGTAAAAAAAAGAAGCCATATAACAAGAAGGGCATGTGGTATGATTGACAATGAGATGTCCAGTGGCGGATCCAGGGGGAAGGTCCCCTTTTTTTGGCCGATCAATCCATTTGAATGGTAACATGTGGTTGGACCCCCTTCATCCTGGGTTGGGAACCCCTCTTTTTATACGACCGCAAAAATTTTAATTTTTTGGTCGTATATTGCTATCACGTTGGCGTCGTCGTCGTCGTCGTCGTCGTCGTCGTCGTCGTCGTCCGAATACTTTTAGTTTTCGCACTCTAACTTTAGGAAAAGTGAATAGAAATCAATGAAATTTTAACACAAGGTTTATGACCACAAAAGGAAGGTTGGGATTGATTTTGGGAGTTTTGGTCCCAACATTTTAGGAATTAGGGGCCAAAAAGGGCTCAAATAAGCATTTTCTTGGTTTTCGCACTATAACTTTAGTTTAAGTGAATAGAAATCTATGAAATTTTGACACAAGGTTTATGACCACAAAAGGAAGGTTGGGATTGATATTGGGAGTTTTGGTTCCAACAGTTTAGGAAATAAGGGCCAAAAAAGGGCCCAAATAAGCATTATTCTTGGTTTTCGCACAATAACTTTAGTATAATTAGTAAATAGAAATCAATGAAATTTTAACACAAGGTTTATGACCACAAAAGAAAGGTTGGGATTGATTTTTGGAGTTGAGGTCACAACAGTTTATGAATTAGGGGCCAAAAAGGGGCCCAAATAAGCATTATTTTTGGTTTTTGCACCATAACTTTAGTATAAGTAAATAGAAATCTATGAAATTTAAACACAAGGTTTATGACCATAAAATGAAGGTTGGGTTTGATTTTGGGAGTTTTGGTCCTAACAGTTTAGGAATAAGGGGCCCAAAGGGTCCAAAATTGAACTTTGTGTGATTTCATCAAAAATTGAATAATTGGGGTTCTTTGATATGCCGAATCTAACTATGTATGTAGATTCTTAATTTTTGGTCCCGTTTTCAAATTGGTCTACATTAAGGTCCAAAGGGTCCAAAATTAAACTTAGTTTGATTTTAACAAAAATTGAATCCTTGGGGTTCTTTGATATGCTGAATTTAAAAATGTACTTAGATTTTTAATTATTGGCCTAGTTTTCAAGTTGGTCCAAATGGGGGTCCAAAATTAAACTTTGTTTGATTTCATCAAAAATTGAATAAATGGGTTCTTTGATATGCTAAATCTAACTGTGTATGTAGATTCTTAATTTTTGGTCCAGTTTTCAAATTGGTCTACATTAAGGTCCAAAGGGTCCAAAATTAAACTAAGTTTGATTTTAACAAAAATTAAATTCTTGGGCTTATTTGATATGCTTTATCTAAATATGTACTTTGATTTTTGATTATGGGCCCAGTTTTCAAGTTGGTCCAAATCAGGATTCCATATCAAGTATTGTGCAATAGCAAGAAATTTTCAATTGCACAGTATTGCACAATAGCAAGAAATATCTAATTGCACAATATTGTGCAATAGCAATTAATTTTCAATTGGAGTTATCTTTCTTTGTATAGAATAGTAGTTGATAATATATGTTGGAAATTTGCCAGACATGACTATGATGTCATTTTCTATTTTTATTTGCCAATAACTTTATGTAAATAACTTCATTGGAAATTTGCCAATATAAAATGTTGCTGATGAAGCTTTTTTTCCTTATCTTATCTAAAATGTTTTTAGATAATGTATGGTGGACATTTGCCAGACATGACTATGATGTCATTTTCTATTTTTATTTGCCAATAACTTTATGTAAATAACTTCATTGGAAATTTGCCAATATAAAATGTTGCTGATGAAGTTTTTTTTATTGTTTTATACAATAAACAATGTATATTCACTTTTACTACCAACCAATCTTTACCATTCAGTGATAACAAGCACTTTATTTTACATTTTAAAATTTACGATGTATTTAAAAGAGTAGTTATTGTTGCAAACTCCATTAGAAATTTGAATTGATATCAGTTTTGGAAAAAGGGAAACGGGGATGTGAAAAAAAGGGGGGGGTTAAATTTTTCTCATTTCAGATTTCATAAATAAAAAGAAAATTTCTTCAAACATTTTTTTGAGAGGATTAATATTCAACAGCATAGTGAATTGCTCAAAGGCAAAAAAAAACTTTTAAGTTCATTAGGCCACATTTGTTCTGTGTCAGAAACCTATGCTATGTCATGATCAACTATCTAATTTTAGATTTAAAAAGTTTGAAGAAGAAATCTTTAATTGATTTGTAAAATCTTGACATTTGTTTTGTGTAAAAAAAACCCATGTAATGTCAAAAATTTGATCACAATCCAAATTCAGAGCTGTATCACGCTTGAATGTTTTGTCCATACTTGCCCCAACTGTTCAGGGTTCGACCTCTGCGGTCGTATAAAGCTGCACCCTGCGGAGCACCTGGTTTAAATGACTGGATCCGCCCCTGATGAGACAACTATCCACCACCGTTTTAGCTGTTTTGTGTAGGAACTTTTTCTAATCTATAATTCAACAAAACAGAATGTATTCACAAAATATGAAACAAGGATAATGTCAAGGTTAAGTCTATTTAAATTATAAAAACAAATTAGTATGTTAAATTGATCTACAATTCTTCAACAGACCATCTCTACATTAGCTTAAAATTGTGAAATCGTGTATGTGTTACTAGTAAAATTGAAGTATTGTTTGAAAAATGGGTGACAGGGATTCATCAAGTTCATGTTTATGTTTAATGTGCCAAAGAAAACACCAAGGGTATAAATCTACCATTGAAGTATGTAATGCGTCCCAGTGTTTTGTAGGTGGTCTACCTGTAATTAGGTTATTTTTACACCTGTCAGGTATCTTTGATCTGCCAATTAAGTTTCTGCTTGTAATTTCAATTTGTTTTGCAGTTATTTTATCTCCCTAAATGCAGCAATGATATGTTTATTCAATAAAGATTATGTAACAATTCTTTCCTTCAGCAAGAAAAGAGAAGAAATGTTCGTCCAATAAAGATTATGCAATAGTTCTTTTTCGTTCAGATAGAAAAGAGAAGAAATGTTTGTATGTAGGGAATACATGTAGACTAAGTACCGGTCTAGATAAATTTCCTATGATCCTTAAGGTCAAAACAGAACAAGTGTCTGACTGTGGTATGTAAACTCTTTTCTTTCATTCAGAAGTTAAAGTTGTTGACTGAATTGTCATCGATAAATAAAATCACATTTAAAAATGAGAGCAAATTTTGTTTATCTCAATGAATTACTATGTATTCTTCAATTACGTGTTTCAAACATACCATATTTTCTTTTGGTTTGATATGTGCCCTATTGCGGTTGAGTTGCTGTTTCATTGACTATACCTCAGATCGATTTCATACATTTTTGAAGTTTGATTAGTCTTTTATTCTGATACATTCATCTTCTAAAAATGGCAGTTTTTATCACTATTTTTGTTATCTCAAAGAAAGTGACTTTTCCATCTTGGTCTCACTTTTAAATTCAAAGACATGGACTTTTAACCTTCTTGTGGCAATCTTTCGGTCTTAGAGTTGTCATGGATACACATAATTTAAATGAAAAAGAATTAATTCTTCAACTTCTAAATCATTCCAGCATACTTTTATAAATTAGCTATGTTCCATGGGGCAGAAAATTTGGCATTGTACGAAAATCAAATAAAAATCTCTCTAACTTGTGTCAATAAATGTGGCATACTTCATTAAATGACCATGCAAATATAATTAGACCAAACATTGGAATCAATCAGCCTACTGACCAAAATGAGACAGCTGGCCCTCGGCTGTTTGATCTCTTCATTATCTTGCTCCTCCCTTTCATAAGTTTTCATACTCCTATTTGTAACTTGTTTATGGATACAATTTATTATTCATCACCAAATATGTTAACATCTGTTCTGGCTCCACAGCTTGTTATTTTGACATTTCTTCCTAGGTTATTGTTGTATATATTAATTTCTTCTTTTCTTCCTTATTGTTCATTGGTTACTTTTATGTCATTGTGTTTCATCTACCCTTTATTTGGTTATCTACTAATTATATTGATTATATAGAATATAACATGGACAATCCATATAATTAGATGTTACAGTTAGAAATATCATTGATTTTGAAATTCATATTGTACCCAGCCTATATTGTAAACAAATAATTTGAATTTGTCATAAAAAGTTATTAGTGTTTGTATTTGGGTTACTACTGACAGAATTTGAGAAATATTGGTTAGAATGTTCGTCAAGTACAAAGCAGATTTTAAAATCTTATCACATTTACATCAAGTAGTCCTGATATGCATGTAATACTTGCCACTAAACAGGGTATGTAATTTAAGTCCATAACTTATCAGAACAAAAGAGCCAGTCGTGAATGTGAGCTTTAAAAGCCTGAAATACCCATTTGAAATTGCAGAAATAACCATCATCAAGGAACAGATTATGGAGGTTGTTTATAAAATACAAACAAATTATTGTTTTAAAATATTTCTTGTCAAAAACTTGTGACAAATAGTTCAGTAGAAGTGTATCAAAAAATCTGTAGGTGACATTTCTTTAATTGTAAACCAACACACTCAATATAGCTTTTTAAAACTATTTTAATCATGCAACTCTATTATAGTTTTGCTGTTCTGTTTATAATAGCTATCTATTGATATATTGTTACAATTTACTAACAGATGTCCATAGGTCTAAAGATCACCAATAGTTGATATGTATTTGTCAAGGAAGTATAATTGGTCTGTCTACTAGAGACAATTTTCTGCTTAATGGTAAGCAATGAAACAGAGAAATTGTCCCATCTTACTGTATAAATCTTCATAGAAATGGGAGAAATTATATACAGAACAGATTCGTACAATTAAATGGCATAAGGAATATGTGATACAACTTTTTTCCTAGAATCTTCTGATTAAATGCTTTTTTGAGTTCTTTTTTGTGTTTATGTTCATGCATCTTGGAAATTATACAGAACAGAATCATGCAATTAAATAGCATAAGGAATATGTGATTCAACTTTTTTCCTAGAATCTACTGATTAAATGCTTTGGGGCTATTTTTTGTGTTAACTTTCATGCATCTTGGAATCAGTTTTCTTTCGTTAGACAGTCAAGCAATGAATGATCTTTAACACTACGTTAACAAATACTGATAGTTATTCAATACACAATTTAAAACTTCAAATGCAATTTCTTTAAATTTCACATATTTTAACTTTCCTCAGACAAGTTTTTTAGGTTCACAGCTCAAGCTTTATTGTATTGTTGTGTAAGTGGTTCATGTTTTCTATTAATGAGGACCTTTTGATCTTCGTAACGTGTGACAGGTGTTTTATAACCAGGTAAAAGTGAAATGATATATATTTTCTTTTCATTCATGCAATGAATAACTTCTTATTGGGTATATCAGAAATTTTATTTATTAAATTAACACATACCCTTTACATAAATAAAGTCAAATGATATCTTGTACTGTCATGACTGTTGGTAATTGAAAAGTAGCTCCATGCAAGATTTCCCCCTCTCATTGTGTGTGCAAAATTTACATAGTGTTCACTGTACCTGGATCTAATTGAAGAAGCTGAACTACTTATTAACTCGATAACTGAAATATTTTACATTACAAGAAGTTTTGACATTTCAAATCAAGAGTTCATTTTTAGTAATGATCAATTCAGGTATTTACAAATGCCTCAAATTTTTTTCCAGCAGACTTTTTCCTGTTAAAATAGCAATAGAGGAACAAACATGTTATTGTTATTAAAAGAAATAAGATAACAAAAGATCCTGTGAATAAAATCATCATAGATATCAGGATTGAAATTTTGTAATTGTGCCAGACACGTGTTTCTGTTTCGTCTACAAAAGACTTGTCAGTGACGCTTGAATCAAAATAAGTTGAAAAAACCAAATAAAATACAAAGTTGAAGACTAAATAAAATATTTGTACTGTTATGGCTTCATTTTAGGTAAACAACACAACTGTAAGGTATACTTTATTTTTTTTTTTTTTTTATAAAGTTTTTGATATTTATTAGATGTAATTACATGATTAGAGCAACAGTTCTGCATCATTTTATCAAATTATTTTTTTTCATATATTTCAAACATTGAAAAAGCAACTTTTAATACCAATTTCATTTCATGATAGGTTTTTTTTTGTAGTTTTATTGTTGTTTGTGTATATTCATGTAAATATAAAAATAAGAAGAAGCCCTTATTACTATTGTCCTTGTTATATAAATGGTCATAATCTATTTATGAACTCTATATAAGATGGGCAAACAGCAGGACCAGGCATACAGAGCTGTTTACAGGCAATTTGGCCTTCAGTTTCACTTGGATTTTAGTGACAGTTAAGATTTATTATATAGCTTAAAAGCTTTATCCATATTTAGTTCATCGTATCACGGTTTTCACAAATGTTAACTGAGTAAAATTACCATTAATTCCATATTAAACTTTGAAATGCAAATGTGACCAATCTTACAGAGATCAGAATGGTTAATCACATTTTTATTACTTCATAAGCAATGAAGTCCAACAATATATTTTTAATTCAAATATATCTATTTAAAACTATGATTTATAAATCTACCTCATTTCAAAACTTGATGATTAAGCATAATTTTTTTATTTGCAGGATTTGAATAGTTCTTTTTTGCTGGATATTTTGTGGTGAATTAAATAAAGAAAATATTTGAACAGAACATTATGTGGTAATTTATGTAAACTAGAGCATATATCATTAAAATTTCTACAATTTAAATAACTGACAATGTTAAATTTCTGTGACCTATTGAAGACAAGATAGATTTTAAAATTATCCTATAAAATATATAATGATGGTGTCATGTGGTTTTCCCCTAAAACCCAACATAAAATCATGAACATAAAATAAAGATATAAACTTTCCATCAGTTAATCTAACTACTGTTATTGTATAATACTAACTTGACTCTAACAATAAGTATCTCTGAATACAATACAAACTTTAAACTATTACTTTAAACATATTTTGTGAACAAAGTGGTCAATTTGTAATAATTATCCCCACTGATGTTTTGGGGGAGGGTTCAGGTATTGTACTACCTGTATTCAGGTAACATCAAAGACTAGAGCTACAGGTATCACTGATTGTACGTCTTTGTGATTTATGTGGACTATTGACACGTTTCCAATGGGACATTAGTTCTTATTTCCATTGATCATGAAACAGTTACTTTATTTACCTTAATTATCTATTTATGTCTCCTTTAAACACTTTAACACCTCCAAAGATAAAACATTTTCTCTAGATGGCCACTGATACTGGGAAGGAATTCTCCTGATATTGATAGCTTTTTGTAAGTACAATGTGTTACAAAATAACCATATATAATTAGTGATGTTACATTTTCCAAAATGTATTTATAAAAAATGAACTTCTTTATGTGCTTGTTTCAAGGCAGGAGGCTTCATTCAGACTGAGTGATCATCTTTGGTTGCTGTCTGTCATACAAAAAAGAAGATGTGGTGTGATTGCCAATGTGACAGTTCTTCACAAGTGACCAAATGACACAGAAATCACGTCTCTGAGGATTGTTTTTCCTTTTGAATTTGTTCACATTTTGTTATGTCTGGGCCTTTTTTTAGCTGAGTATCAGATAGTGGGTACATGGTGAATGATAAAACTTTACCAAATAGTTGCTTAAATCATGATGATGGATAGTTGTGGGAAATCCAACAACATTATATTTTAGACATGATTCCCTACAATTTAAACTTTCCTCCATCATTATCAAGAAGTTAGTGACTGTGTCCTTCTGATTAAAAGTACAAAACATATTTTTTTCTTGGCTACACCTTGGAGTGCATATCTTACATCAAGGATGTGAATATGAATACATAATTCAGATTTAACCTTGTAGTATTCTATCTGTCCACATATGTACCTTGGAACTATGGTACAGATTATGTAAGCGATTATATCAACAAGTTTAGAAATTATTGAAATGTACCATTGAATTTAAATAAGAATATAACTGTCTTTATAATTGAAGATATATGCAGTTGTCAACAAATTTACCATTGAATGAATAAGAATACTACTGTCTTTATGAATTGAAGATATATGCAGTTGTCAACATTTAAGGCAATAACATTGTATATAAGAGAAAAATGTTGTCTTTTGATACTTTTTGTGGTTGACTTCAGTGTCTTATTGACATATACCTTAGGTCCCTTTTATTCTTTGGTTTACTAACTACAAATGCCAAAAGGCAATGTTTTTAAATATATTTTTTATATTTTTTTTAAGTTGATGTCAGATTGTAATCATTTGGGTTTTTTTTATTATCAGAGTGCATGGTACTTATATTTTTTATTCCATAAAAGTCTCATGGATTCTTTTACATGTAATTACTCCACTAAAGTTTGGGTGGCCCCACTGTTTAATGAACCAATGCATTTTGTGCACATTGAGTTAATTGAATTTCATGGTAACTCTGTTAAAGTTAACATACTACCTGTAGGGATTTACATTAAATTTAACAATATTTTATAGCATCCCTGTTATTTTTCTCTAAATTATGGGAAGAAATGAAAAAAAAAGATCAAATAAATAAAATATTTGATGAATTAGGATCATAAATTACGGCGACATAGGTTAAACTTGTCAAAATTGATAGTAATATATTACCTATGTGGAAGAAGAAAAAAACTGAAGGTTAAAGACTTAGTAAGGTTTAAATGCACTGTCATACACTGATGATTACAATTTATGATAGACTTTTATAACTTCCATAATAGCATTATGTAAGAAATCTGTCTTAAGAAATGTTATTGTAAAGCACATAATTTTTTATGAGTATTTTTTTTTTTTTGTAATATAGACATGCCACCATTTGATTTTTACTTATGCATGAAAAGGTAAGAAAATTTAGAAATGGAAATAGGTTTTAAAAAAGCAAAGAACTCTGAAATTAATGTTTTTATTAAAATGTCCAAAAAAACTAGAGCGCTGATTATTGAAGGCAAAAAAGATTTTTACCAAATGAATATCCTGAAAATGGTCATTTTATGTTATAAGATTTAAATGGTTCCTGGAGTTGGTTAGAGTGTGGCTATTGGTATCAATGTCATTGAATTTGTAAGGATGACTTCAGTCCTGTGCTACCATTAGTTTCAAGTTTTTTAACCAAATGCCTGATCATTTTATATATAAGCACTATATATATAAGCACTCTGCAATAAAGTCACACAGAGACACAGTGGTATAAACGCTGTAAAAAGTGATTCCTACATCAAGTAATTCAATTTGATTTTAAATAGTTGTTTTCCTTGCATATAACATGCCATTATATTTTTTGCTTCACCCCACTCCATACTTATAAATTGTAATATTTGATTATCTTCACTTGTTCTCAATCCCAATATTTAATATCAGTTTCAGATTGATTATACTGCATAGATATTACATTAGAATAATGGATTTTACTGCAGCTTTTGTATTACGTTTTTATGTTTTGTCATGAAGAATTATTGTTGAACACTTTATTCGATTCAATTGTCTATGTTGCATAATTTTAATAACAGTATATGTATTGTATTTTACTATGGACCTCATCTTTAATTATAGATACATACCAGATATGAATCGACTTCCTCCAAAATTTTATTGGAGTTGTCATATTTCAGTGTTTAATTTCGATACAAAAAGATGGCAAAATATTTGTGTTTTTTTTTGTTGATATATTGCTGTTTTATTCAGTGATGCAAAATATTTGTTTTTTCATGAATAGGTTTTTGTTGTTTCATTCAGTTGTGCTTTGAAAACTTGACCACACCAATGACCACACCCTATTTCCTGCTATGGGTATGATACAGATGCAATGAATATACTGATCACAATTTGCTGTACACAATTGTTCTTGGCAATCTAAAACACATATTCTTTTGTATTTTGTGATGTGATAGCAGTAATATATATGGTGTGAGTTTTAAGACTATCCCAGAAAATAGTTTCTATCTCTATATGCTTTCAAGAACTTCTCAAGTTATAGAGAGTTCTAAAGTAAATTTATAATGTTAGTTTCAAATCCAACCTTCTTAACATGAAGGTTGTCAACTCTACAAGTAACTTTGCATAACCATCATGGTGATGTGCTCGCGTTTGTGAGTTCAAAAGATACAAGAGCAATCGTAAATTTGATAGTTTAGTTTAAACATATTTATTTATAGTGGATTGGGAAACAAGTTTTGCATTTTATATTAATCCCTTTCCACTTTGCGGGTGTGAGTGCTGCCTTGTAGCGGCATTAGCCTACTCTTTTTCGAAGTCTACAAGGGTGTCTTTAACGTGCAAGAGATATGGCTCTCTCTTAACACGGGTCAGCCATTTATCGTCCCCTTCCAACGGACTATCATCATTTCCTCAAGACCATACTCCCAGATGGTGTCAAGGGAGAGCCAAAAATTGATTTCCTGAAATTTTTCATCCCAAATGGGAATCGAACCAGGAACCTTTGTGTTAGTAGTAAATTTAATTAGAATTGTTTGTCTAATACCATTTGTTTTGGTGGAAGAATATACTCAGCGCTCTCAATGCATTTTGGTCATTTGAATTGCTTAGTTGCTGTCTCATTGATTTATATCTCACTTTCTTTTATTGGTATTATATGATTTGCTTTACCAGACTGATAAATTTCTACAAAGATCAACAGATTATAATACTTTAGTCGATGGAATCCAAATTAGGAAAATATTTCCTACAATTTATCATGTCTGTATGCATAGTTTTACACAACCAGAATTTCTCAGAAATTTATTGAATTCATTAATATTCAGTATCTTACAGTTGAGGAGGTATATCCATTAGCAGAATTAAATATCCTTTTATTCTGCAATCTTATTAGATGGTATATTTAGAAGTGATGAAGCTCTCTCTACAGACCATGTGCACAGATGAGTAAACTATAGTAAAATCAATAGTAGTCCGTCTCTTCTGGGATTCATGGCATGGATTCTACTTCAAAACTTTTCTCCATCATTGCATAAATATTTAAGAATATTAAAATATTTATAAATAACTTTAATGATTTCCATATTATTTTGAATATTCAATGTATCTATAACATTCTTTCTATTAATTGTTAACCTCAAAAAATGTGAATAATTAGGAGTGGGTGAGAAATCACTTTGGATATCTGTCTTTTTGTTGAGCCGAGCATTTAAAAAAAAAAAAAAAATGAAACACATTATAATTGTAGAACCAGTACACTAATTGAAGAACCAAGCTTAAAATTGTATATGCCAGACATGGATTTGTCTACTGTACAAAAGAATCACCAGTGACTCTCTAATCAGAAAAGGCAAAGGACCATTTAAAGTAGGAAGTTGATAAGCATCAAGGAACCGAAATTAAATCCAGCCAAAGTAATATATACCAAGTTTAGAAAGTCCTTAGTATTTCGAAAAATTCAAAGATATGACATAGACGCAACAACTGACACTGAGTTTCATAAACTAATACACTAAGGCTTAAAATACTAAAATTACTAAATGACTAATTTTCCTGGCACATGGATAAATCAGCATTACGTACCTTGTACCTTGTCTTAATTAAAGTTGTTTATTTTAGGTATATCTCAACTTAATTTCTGTGTCATTTTGGTCTCTTGTGGAGAGTTGTCTCATTGGCAATCATACCACATCTTCTTTTTTATAGTTAATCCAGTTTCTAATCTCTGAATGATGTACTCTTAAGAATTCTAACCTTGTTTTCTTTTATTAATTTGCTTATTTATAAAAAGCTTCTCTGTAAATCTCATGTTGTATATTTTGAATTATTCATTTTGGCATGGTGTCTACAGATAAATATTTCTCTCTATTTTTGACAACTTGCTTTATTGATATTACTGAGATCCAATATATATAATATAAACAAAAATGATGATGTTTCTGTAAAAATATTTGTAAATAGACAAACGAAAGACAGAACTCATTTAATCCTGGCTTTGTTAATTACTAACCACTTAAGAGTAAACCAGTATAAAGATCACTTGCTCTGGTACTTGTTTTGATAGATGTTCTAGTAAACTGATGCTAAACTCTTATAACTTCCTGTTTCTGAGGGATTACTTCATTAAAATACTTTCTTTGAAGTAGGATTGTTTTAACATTTAATGTAATATTCCACATTATTACCATGAAAGTGTGAAGCTATGTCTGTCATTGAGGGTATCATAACCCATACCATGCCTCATTTATTGGCCTTTAAACCTCTCATTTCTTTTTGAAGGGATAATGATGCACAGCATTGTTTAGAAACATTGGAATTTGAAGAACTTCCAGATTTCATTGGTTCTGTTTTGTGGTTTTTCAGGAAATGTACAATTTTATGGCTCAGATGTAAATGTAATTTTTCTGTTTTCCAATTAGAATTTTGTTAAGATTACTTAATCCAGAATTTTTTATGCTTGAGAAATTGAAAATAATGATACCTGATGATAGACAGTGTTTACCAGTGAGACATAAATTACAACTGGCATTTTAAGGGATAATTATCCACAGAATACCAATTGTGTTAAGATCAGAAAGTATATGCAAATGTTTTGGGAAAAGTTTGAATACTAGTAGTTTGTAAAATTGACAAAAAAACTTTTCATTGATGGAACTATTTAAGATATTTCGGGTAAGCCTATGATAATGTATCTGACATTCCATTACTTTGTCTTTCAGCTTTTATATATTGAATTTTACTTCATTTGTACTTCATTGTATTTTAGAATAAGAATGTAATGAATCAAATGTTTCAAAAATGTCTCAATTTTAAAGAAAATACATTTATATTACATAAGAAGGACCATTATAGTCTGTCTGCTACAACTATTTGGACTTCATTTATACATTTGAACAATATGTTTTCACTTTTACACAATACAAAATTCCAGTGTTTCCTGGAGAATAAAGAATTTACTTTGTAGGATTGACCTTTAAATGTAGAAAGCAGAAAATTATATTGAATTGGAAATAATGATTTACATTTCCGGTGATTTCTGCCAAGATTATTAGCCTAATTTGGTTGTTATTATACCACACAAGCTAACACAATTAAACCAAACTATGATAAGCTACAAATTTTTTAAGTACTGTTTCAAGTATTTGATTTTGGTTAAAAGTCAATACAAGTCAATGAGACAAGCATTAGCCTTTCAAAAAGGGCTAAGTCGACTCTTAGCTGATGAAAATGGAAAGTGCTCTCGCTTTGTAGATTTATTCATTTACTAGAATAGCCACGTGCATCAATCAACAAATTTTACCACACACGTGAGGTCACACGTTATGAAGTAGTATATATCGTTTAACGTTGTTGTTTACGAAACTCTAGAAGATTCGACTATTTATAGATAAAAGTTACCTGTGTACCAATATCATGAATATACATGATTAATGACCAGGCAAAATCTGATTGCTAAAATAGAGAGGACAAATCCGATACTCTACGGGATTGAAGGACATTTACTAGGTCTGGATTGTCCTAACCAATCAATAAACTTTGATTATTCACGTCTCGTAATATCTTCCAATCAGGTAGCAAGAAAAATTCACGCACTGACTGTCCATCGTTCAATTCTTAATATCGACTCCTAGGAGTCGATAATGAAAAAGCAAATTTTCAGCCCTTGTTATTTCAATCTTAGATTTATATCTTATGCCCATAAACTACTGTTATATTTACGGTATATCCTTTTGCCAGATCATTCATACTTTTTATTAAAGATTTGTGGGTATATTACATGCTATAGTTAGTTAATGGTGTATGAAAAATTGCATTTATTGGCCATGATTTTATTTGAAATCAATCAGAAGGTTCCTGTAACTGACAAGAAGCATGATTAAGTCTATATAAGTCTAAAAGTAAATTGCATTGCAAGCATTTTCTGATCGACTGTCGGGTTTATGACATGGAAGATGAATGCAGCGCTTAAGTAAAATCAATACTTCTATTTTATAAATTCACACTTTCAGGTAAGGTTTAAAATTAGATCACTGTTTATTTGATTTATAAATATTTAATTATCCGTATTTTTTAATTAAAAAACGGCTCCCAGCAACCATAAATTGCTAATTTTTTTTACCTTATAAATGTAATAATGGGACAGCTTGTTTAAACATTAGGAATGCGGTTGCTTGTATTTTTGGGCTTTAGGAATGTAAATATAAACTGGATGTCAGTTTTTGTAGCCTTATTGGCTTCACAGAAGAATGTTGCAATTTAGGTTGGACTAGTATAGAGAAGGTGGAACCTGCAATAGACAGACTGACCAAGATATAACTAAACATGATGTACAGCATTGAAAATTTGTATTGCAGTAACAAACAATGTTTTCTTTTATTACAGAAATGTTTCTTTTGTCTTTTTCTTTTCTTCATATATCATTTTATCGATCTTCAAATGCATAGCATCTGAAAACACCCCTGGTTTTTGGTGGGGTTCATTTGCTCAGTTTTTAGTTTTCTATGTTATTTTTTTATGCTTTTGTTTGTTTATAAAGGTTGTTATTTGTCATGATTTCAACTTATGAGTTTGAATATCCCTATGCTGTTTTCCACTTCTGTTTTAATCTATAATAGTACTGATGTACCGATGTCACAACATCACACAACAATTCATAACAAGTTAACCAGTATTGGACTTACTGAATCTGATATCTTAAACATTTCAGTACATTTGTAAATAAAGATATATTTTCACTGGTCAGAAACATTTTAAATAACAAATTGAAAATGTTTATCTTCTCTATTTTGGTCTTTTACAACAATGTGAGTATCTATCATCAATTACAGTAAAACACTGTCCTTCAGCTTAGGATTGTTACTGCTATGATTAAAAAAAAGCCATTTAATTGTTGGTGGCAAATTATAACATCAAATTCAGGTTATCTTTTTATCTATCATTTTTTTTCAATTTTTGATGTACTTTGTTTTGTATTTCTTTTGATTGTTATATGTTTATTATTCCGGAGAAACCCTATTATAATTGTTTGTCTCATTGTGTTCTTGATCTATGGATATAGTTATCTCATGGACTATCATGTCACATCTCTGTATTTTTATATGTAAGATTTTTTAAAGGTTTTTGTAACAGATAGCATGACTAATTGTTCCTCAATTAAGTTGTCAATAATTATTGTGCTAGCAATTTCTGTTTATTGTTAATACTATCATTGAGTCCATCTTCAATATTGATTTGATAAACTGGAGAGATAGTTCTTGAAATACATTTCAGTTTCTGCCACTAAAATCTAATTTTCTAATGAAATATAGGGTTGGACACTTCAATAAAAGTGAGATTTATAGATATTAATCATGAATTATTTACTCCTAAGATAATTGTAACACTTTAGATTTCCTTGACCATTGCCCATGTGGTCAATCTAACACATAAATAGCCTTGCCAGGGTGACATGCAATTTGTAATCAATTATTGTATAGGAATCAATGTCCATAACAACATTCTATTCTGAAAAGGAAAACTGATCTTAATAGTTATTATACTCCATGTTGCAGGCAATTTTGAACACATGTTTTTTTTATTGCTGTATGCTTTTTTCTTGCAGGAGTTAGTTATTGGTTAGGTTTATGTGGTCTGTGAACTTGTACCATCAGCATCCAATACTTTTGGTAGTTATTGGGTAGGTTTATGTGGTCTGTGAACTTGTACCATCAGCATCCAATACTTTTGGTAGTTATTGGGTAGGTTTATGTGGTCTGTCAACTTGTACCATCAGCATCCAATACTTTTGGTAGTTATTGGGTAGGTTTATGTGGTCTGTCAACTTGTACCATCAGCATCCAATACTTTTGGTAGTTATTGGGTAGGTTTATGTGGTCTGTCAACTTGTACCATCAGCATCCAATACTTTTGGTAGTTATTGGGTAGGTTTATGTGGTCTGTCAACTTGTACCATCATCATCCAATACTTTTGGTAATATTCCTGTTTTTAAGTTTTTATGTTCTACTTAATTCATCAGTAATATAATTCATTAAAAGTTCATGGATTTTATGCCTATCAATGTTATGTATAGTGATGGTTGGTTGGGTGGAAAAGGGGAAGGGGCCTAAGGGTTGATAAACACACATATTGGTATACAGGTTGCCTTGAAGTTTATCCTTTTTTGCAAATGTGACACAGATATTGATAAAAGTTAGTAGTTCATGATAAAACAAAGGCAATGATTGTACAGTAGACTTGTTCCTTGTCCAGTTTGAAATATTTGCAGCTAAAACAAAGTTCCAATTATCATCATGGCATCCATGCAAGATTCTTACTTTAAGATATGTTGATGTTCTGTAGGTTAGAAAATGAGGTAAAACCAAATAACTAGTGTATTTGTTGAAAACTTTAGTATGAGTAAAACAATAGATACATATTAAAATGACAAATGACATATTTACGTGTTTTAAAATACATGTAATTTAGATTGATGCACTTTGACGATTGAATTGAAATTTATTTATTTGCATAAATGGCATTTTTTTTTCTGTCTGTTGTCTTTATTTACAAATGAACTGAAATGAAATGAAGTCATTTATTACTTTGGTCTGATTTAAGAGAATACAGGGTATAAATAGTCATGGGAAGTACGCATCCATACATTTTAAATTGTCATATTCAAACCTTCTGCAGTTATACATGTAATGGGATTGCCCGATTTGTAAAAGGTTATTTGAACAAAAAGGTTGATTTTCTGTGGTTAATAAGGCATGGTTATATTTGTTTGTTTATAAGGACGAATAGTTATCTAGTCTAAATACTACAGAGAGATTAATATTGCTCAGGAACCAGTATAAGTTGTTGACAGTCTTGGATTATGTGATTATTTGGAGACTGGAGTTTAAGGATAAATTCCAATTCCTGTGTTGTTTTATTACAGTGTGAATAAATGACTTTGGATAAATGTCCTTATATACAGTAAGTTCTTGTTTTGCTAGTGACGAGAAATTTTAATTCATTAATCATGTTGAATACAGATTCTAAATATAACTTTTCGTAAAGATATACATTTAGGTTTCTTAATAAAAATAAGTCTTATTGATATATACACATTATGCAAAACCTTTATCAATGTTTATAATTAAAAAAAAAAGGATATGGGGGGTATCCATCCATGCCACAAAATCAAAACATGCACAGAAAAAAAAAGAAACATGAAAAGCAAAGGAGCAGCGCTTTTATTGCTGTTCTTCATCTCAAAGTGAGGCCTTCAACATGGATAAAAAAAAATCACCTCACTGACGTTCCCTAGGATCAGCTTCAGATGAATTCTTTGCAAAAATAATATGTATACTTATATTCTTTTAGCATATTATTTAACTGATCCCTTACAATACTCCTTAACTCTGTCATTTACAAATGTTAGCATGTATTGGGTTGCTGTCTAACTTTTAAAAGACATTTGCTTATTGATATTTTATCTTATTGATACCTAAAAATTATGAAGTGGGTTATCCAGTTTGAGGATTGAAGTGAAGGTATTAGAATAACTTTCCTTTTGAATATTAAAAATGTATTTCGAAAAAATCACATAAAAATTAAATACTGCAAGACAGGAACCCCCAAAAATACAATACCAAGATTTCTGATTGTTAAAAGTCATTTGGTCCTTCCACATTGTAGTAATTTTGTTTAAAATTTTGTGACCTGCCACACCATTTTCAATACAGTTATAACAGTTTTAATTGGAGTTTAATTAAGTTTTTAAGACCATAGTCTCGGTGATATAATCAGGGGTTGTTAGAAAGTGGCAATTGAATGCAGGGCCACAATTAAGACGGACCCCGCTGAACAAACCAATCTAGATCTGTTCAGGGTCAAGAATGTTAAAGAGTAAGATAATAAAATGTCTGTGTTGACACACGGTGCCCATTATACAATTTTAAACTTCTATTTGTTAAATTGATTTCTAAAATTTAAAATAATGATTACCGATTGTGGTAACTCTTGTGGTAATTCTAGTCTAATTGTCATCATGTCAATCACCGAATTAATCAATGTTGGATCAACTCCACCTATAACCCAGTCAATTGTTCCTGCTAAATTATTGATTCTCAACGCTAGAATTCATCACCTTACTTCTGGTAGGTGTACGTTTATGACATTTGCAGGATCTGACAACTAACACTAGTGAAGGTGAAGAAATGACAACTTGTGATACTGCACACAAATCGTGACCAAATTTCAGATTTCTGTGATCCTAGAACACTCTGAGGTGGTATCTTAATGGTGGCCTAGATCTGTTATTTGTCCTTAAATTTAAAAAGCTTTTATGCAACAAATATTCAAAGCTGATGTTCACATTTTAAAAGTTGTTTCCACATACTGGGTAATATTTACTATGAGACTGGAGTACAAATAGTATGAACAAAGTGGTGATTCTTTTACAGCTTTTACATTAATGCTAGCAAGACAATTCTTTGTTTGGCTTGCTTGATTTGTTTGTATCAATGTTTGCTCAAGCATGGTAATTAAGATAGGCGGGGCTTAATCAGCTTGTATACATCATACGTAAATTTTATTGGACGTTATGTTTAAGGTTAAGGACACTTAATTTTAAAACATCACATGACAAATATTCTCACATGTTTCCTCACCTGTAAAAATACAAACTTTTTTCTTGAAACTGGCCTTCCAGTTTTGCGCCGAGTACAATTTTTTTTTAATATTTTTGTGACATTGACCTAATATTGTTTTTTTTTTTATAACAGATCAATCTATTAGTTCAGTTTAAAACCGTGTCTGCCCTTCCATTAAGTGACTCAAGAAAAAATATGTTAGGGTGTGTTTGAGATGAATATTTTGTCTTGAAAACGTACAAAGCAAGAGTATTTGATACATCATCTCGCTTCAAATTCTATCAGTTTTATATAGCAAAGCTACAGGTTGACTTTATAACATAAAAAAAATCACAGTACTAAAAGATGAAATACCTATTCAATGAATCACAAAATCAGAGTAGGTGTGTTCGAATAGCTATTTTACTAAAAGTACTTGACGACACTCTTTAAGTTGGATGATGAAAATGCATATCTTCAAAAAAAAAAAAAAAAATTGGCTTGTGAAAATGAACTGGCTTAATGGGGAGATAATTTTTGACGAAGTAGAATCCTGCCTATATTGTATATTTACAGGTAAGGCAACATGTGAGAATATTTGTCATGTGATGTTTGAAAATTTAATGTCCTTAACCTCAAACATAGCGTCCAATAAAATTTAAGTATGATGTATACAAGCTGAAACCCCGCCTATCTTAATTGCCATGCTTGAGCAAACATTGATGCAAACAAAGCAAGCAAGCCAAACAAAGATTTGTCTTGCTAGCATTAATGTAAAAGCTGTAAAACGAACAGAAGAAAGAAATTACAAACCAAAGAATAGTTGACTAAACAATATGTTGACTGTTTCAAGTAATGGTTGCCAAATTTAGAATTGAATTCATTTACAGAAACAATTGGGTTTTATAGTTTTTTAATTCATTTTTCAGATAAGACGAGTTTTCTGATCATCTGCATGTGCTGATATGACAAGGAATTTGATTGACTGTAAGTAATTTGGCTTCTTCTTGTGGAATATTAATACACAGTAATGCATTATAGATTTTAGATGATTTTGAATAAGTATAAAAAAAGGTTGCCAATGAGACAATTCTTCACAAGAGACCAAATGACACAGAAATTTACAGCTATAGTTCACCATATGGCCTTCAATAATGAGCAAAGCCCATACAGTGCCATAATCAGCTGGAAAAAGACCCTGAAATGACAATTGTAAACAATTTAAACTTGTGATTGGCACATACTGAATGTGGCATGCTATATTTCAATCTAATTGAAATTAAATCTCTCACTCGCTATTTTTTTTATTCTTTGTCGCTGCGTGGGACCAAGAATAAAAAAAATAGCGAGTGAGAGATTTAATTTCAATTAGATTGGCTATATTTAATCTCAGAGTATTTAATGCATTAATAAAAATGCTTATAAAGTTTTGATTTTCAACTTTCCAATATTCAATAACACTTTGGGTATTTTTGTAATGAAAATTTCCCTTCTAAGTTAATATGAATCTTTAAACTGATAATGAATGATTCAATTTATTCTGGATCACTTAAAGGATGTATTCATGCAATTAAGGCCAGTCTTACATAGGTGTGTTAACATCTTATGGAGAAAATGTCATTTACCTTCAAGAATTATTTTTCGGGTGACAAGTTGGGTGAAGTTTTATTTATATTAATAATTTACAAGTCAAACATACAATTGTGGGATAAACTGGCAAAGGATCAAAGATTATTTTCACCAAAATAAAGCTTCAAAGAAATTATGTAAACAAGATCAGATGATGTCCATTAAATTTTATAGTTTAAATATTTTTATTAAATTCAAAATATATTTTTTAATTGTCCGCAGGATTTTCATTCCTGTGTTTGATGTTTGAGTTTATCAGATTAAATTTTATGTGATGTTTAGATAAGTGAAATAATACAATTATTAAGATAATATCCCTTCCTTACCTAAAGGTGATATATATACAGTTTTAATGTTATTTTTAAGCACTTGTAGGTGAATTTAATCCTGTTTTGTGCTTGAGACTAGTGGTCTTTTCAAAGGCATTGAAAAGATTTGCAAAGAATCAGTGTTAAAAGGAATTTCAGAAATGAAAAGAACAAACAAAAAGAATGATAAAGAAATACAAAATAACAACACTGATCAATACAGAAGTGAAATGAAACTCATCCTTATAAAAAATATATGAGACAACATTGAATATCGACTCTAAATAAAACGTTGAATCTTGAATCTTGGGGAAAAAAACATATTGATATTTAGATTTACACCAATTTTAGGAAATACCCTCTGAAGATGGGTGGGGTATACTGTTTTACCCTTGTCTGTTCTTCCCCTGAAATTTCTGTTGCATTTTTCATGTTTTTCTCAGTATGCTATAAAACTGTGTGACACAGTTTAAGACTAATTGCTCATCTACTTCCAGTTTACCAAACATTTATATATTATTCTAACACATACAGGGATTGTATGACATTTTGTTCCCGATTATATAGGGAGCTTTAAAAAATAAGAGCTTCCTGAAATCTATTGTCTGGCTGCATGTGAACATGCTTTACAGTTAATGTGTTTTCAGAGTCTTTTCTTTTTAACTTCCGGAAGCAGGATGTCATTATCCAATGATGTTATCACAGTTCTACTTGGTTTAATCAGAGGTCCATTTGAGTGACAATTTTTATGTTACATACTATGATATATAACATGGAACTCTCAAAGATAATATATTTTCTTTATTTTATGCAAAATAATGCTATATCAATGTCAATTTTTGATTGAAATAGTTTATATGCTTGAAATGGCTATTTTCTTATTATACATTGTTTTTGTCACCACAGAAATAACACAGCAATGTAAAAACATGTTTAACAACCCAAACCATACATGTGGTACATTTAGCATGTTTTTTTATTGATACTATATGAATATATGATATATTTGAATAAATGGTACTTTAGATAAATCCTGAAATGTAAATGGCAAAGGCTTGGTTTTGACGTTGGAGATTTAAAAGATAAAATCTTATAAGGATTTGGAGTTTTGTTATTTTTGTACTAAATCTGTTAATCTTTTGCAATAAAAACAAGAGTAAAGTTCCAATATATAGTGGGGATCACTATATTTGGAAATATGTGAACTGCAGTTGACTCTGTTTGTTTATACCCTCGTTCAACATGCTACTTTCATGTTTAAGAAGATGGATTATCTTCAATTCAAGGACCACTGTCAAGATTTGTATTAATGACACAATATTTAAAAGATTCTACTGTTGTTAGTGGGACATATTTTGTGTTCAATAAGTACTCAACAAATGCATTATCCTTTTAAAAACCATTCATAAAAGTTGTCCGATATTGAAAAGAAACTGACAGTTGTAAAGATTTTATATGTTATTCGCACATTTCTTGATCATTTCGAGTACTTTAGGACTATTATTTCTATTTTCTATCATTATAAGCTGTGAATGTGCTTTTCTTAAGTGTGAATAATAACTTAAGCCATTATTCACAAATTAATTCATAAATGTGATTTATTTCTTGGTGTAATAACAGTGACCATTACTTTTATTGGAAATGTATTTTATGAGTCATTAAGAAAACTGAAAAGGTTATTTTTATGATTGTCCTGTCTCTTTGTCCCTTTTTAGCTCACCTGGCCCGAAGGGCCAAGTGAGCTTTTCTCATCACTTGGCGTCCGGCGTCCGTCGTCGTCCGTCGTCGTCCTGCGTTAACTTTTACAAAAATCTTCTTCTCTGAAACTACTAGGCCAAATTTAACCAAACTTGGCCACAATCATCATTGGGGTATCTAGTTTAAAAATTGTGTCCGGTGACCCCGCCAACTAACCAAGATGGCCGCCATGGCTATAAATAGAACATAGGGGTAAAATGCAGTTTTTGGCTTATAACTCAAAAACCAAAGCATTTAGGGCAAATCTGACAAAGGGTAATATTGTTAATCAGGTTAAGATCTATCTGCTCTGAAATTTTCAGATGAATCTGACATTCTGTTGTTAGGTTGCTGCCCCTGAATTGGTAATTTTAAGGAAATTTTGTTTTTTTTGGTTATTATCTTGAATATTATTTTAGATAGAGATAAACTGTAAAAAGCAATAATGTTCAGCAAAGAAAGATCTACAAATAAGTCAACATGACCAAAATGATCAGTTGACCACTTTAGGAGTTATTGCCCTTTATAGTCAATTTTTAACCATTTTTCGTAAATCTTAGTAATCTTTTAGAAAAATCTTCTACTCTGAAACTGCTGGACCAAATTATTTGAAACTTGGCCACAATCATCATTGGGGTATCTAGTTTAAAAATTGTGTCCGGTGACCCCGCCAACTAACCAAGATGACCGCCATGGCTATAAATAGAACATAGGGGTAAAATGCAGTTTTTGGCTTATAACTCAAAAACCAAAGCATTTAGAGCTAATCTGACATTGGATAAAATTGTTAATCAGGCGAAGATCTATCTGCCCTGAAATTTTCAGACGAATTGGACAACCTGTTTTTGGGTTGCGGCCCCTGAATTGTTAATTTTAAGGAAATTTTGCTGTTTTTGGTTATTATATTGAATATTATTATAGATATAGGTAAACTGTAAACAGCAATAATGTTCAGCAAGGTCAGAGTTACAAATAAGTCAACATGACCAAAATGGTCAGTTGACCTCTTTAGGAGTTATTGCCCTTTAAAGTCAATTTTTAACCATTTTTCGTAAATTTTATATATCTTTTACTAAAATCTTCTTCTCTGAAACTGCTGTGCCAAATTGATCCAAACTTGGCCACAATCATCTTTGGGGTTTCTTGTTTAAAAAATGTGTCTGGTGACCTGACCATCAAACCAAGATGGCCGCCACTGCTAAAAATAGAACATAGGGGTAAAATGCAGTTTTTGGCTTATAACTCAAAAACCAAATAATTTAGAGAAAATCTGACATGAAGTAAAATTGTTAATCAGGTCAAGATCTATCTGCCCTGAAATTTTCAGATGAATTGGACAACCTGTTTTTGGGTTGCGGCCCCTGAATTGGTAATTTTAAGGACATTTTGCTGTTTTTGGTTATTATATTGAATATTATTATAGATATAGGTAAACTATAAACAGCAATAATTTTCAGCAAAGTAAGATCTACAAATAAGTCAACATGAACGAAATGGTCAATTGACCCCTGTAGGAGTTATTGAACTTTGTAGTCAATTTTCAATCTGCTTCCTTTGTTTAATATTCACATAGACCAAGGTGAGCGACACAGGCTCTTTAGAGCCTCTAGTTATGATTAAAACCAATTTTGGGGACATATTTGACTTGTTAAAATGGATATTTCATGCAAATTTGAAGTCATAAGATTCAAATATTTTTAAACAGAAATTGTAATCTCTTAATGTTCAGAATTCTCCCTCAGCAATTGTACATGGGTAATACAATAGGATTGCATTTCAAAAGATGCAAAACCCAGAATACTTAGAAATAGGAAACAATATATAACTAAGATTTATATAGGCAATTTTATTCTTGCTGAAGTTGCAGAATCTAACTGTCTGACATTTGTGTTGACAAATCACAATCCAGCTAATTTCAAATCTAGGCTTGTTTCTAGTAAAGTAATAAATAAAGCCGTCCCATGAATATATATAATGTCATGTTTGGCACCAAAGATATCCCAGACATGAGATTATATTCAATTCAATTGTTCTTTACAAATGTGATTGATTTTTTCATGATTCCCTGGGCTATCTTTGAAAACTCACTTGAAAAAAAACAATGTGCACTATTACCATAGAATCAATATCAAGTGTTTAGTTATATAATTGCGTTGTTGTGTATTTGATCGCTGAACAGTGTCATTTATCTTGCAATTTGCCTGAAGGCAGATGCAATAAGATTGAAAGAGAATTTTAATTTCCTAATAGGACCAATTCATGTGGAAAGTTGTGTCAAACAACTGTTGAAATCAGACATTTGTTGATTCTTAGGACTAAAAATGGTTTTTGCTATTCAACAGAAAGGTAAATTTTCTAGAGTTTAATTTATTAAAAACATTGAATTCAAGGTTTGAACACTTGAAATATTTTACAATTAAAAAAGATTTTTTTTATACATCTTTCATATTTCATACTACAGATTCAACTGGCGTTGGTTCACTTACGTTTGTAAAATATTTCATATTTGAGCGATGAAGGTCTTTTGAACTAATTGATAAACATTAAAAATTATTTTTTATTAATACATGTATGAATAATGGATTTTAAGTTCTATAATACTGGCGTCTTTAGTTTTGTGCAGCCACACAGTTTTGGGTGGGGTTTGGGTTTCATAATGGTATGATGCTGTAATCATTGATGCCCATCCTGTATACACAATGGTAACTTTGCAATAACTAGTTAACGAGCATCATAAAATTTAAATACAATGGTTCTCATAAAAGTTATTCAAGTGTAAATAGGGATGCTGGCAGTCAAGTGTAAAATGAGCTTAGATATATTTTTTTACTCCTTGTGATGTGAAATGGTTATTTTCTACAATTTTGAACCATTTCATTTTGGGTTTTTTGGTGAATTTCCTTATAGAGTTTATTGAAGGAGGTTGATTCTACAAACTACAAATAAACTCAGATTAATTTCTTATTTTTCAATCATATTTGACTTTAGTTTATACCTGTTCTTGGACATCAGGGACCGTTTTAATTGCACTGTGTCAGACACAACAATGAGGTCAAGGTCATATGAGTCCTGCTAGACAGACATATACATGTTTTAATCATCCAAATATAGGCTTATCTATTTTGCAGATATTTTATTGCTCAGTGGAAACTGATGGTTCTTAAAACAGTGTCAGAGGAAAACAATTATTTATTAAAACAGTCAGAGTTCTGTTTAAGGAAGCTGGCTTGTCATGTTTTGGATTTTTTGTCAGATTTTCGGAATCCTCTGGTTTAACTTTTTGAATGCCTTGAAAAAATTTGCCTGGTGACCCCCATTTTTCTTTTTGTAAATCTTTTACATGTATAATAATAAGCCATCTGTAAAAGTCTTATAAAATTTTAATTATTTTTTAATAGTTTTTTAGAAGTTAAACTTGTCAATGATAAAGCTATGAAAAGTCAAGAGAGAATAGTTTCCCACCAAAATTTCAATGGCTAATATCTCGAAAACAAGCACGGTGACCTATGTATTTTATTTGCTCTTTGGATTCCTTTATTTATCCCCTATCAATATAAACTAGTGTTTTGAAAAGTTAATTATTTTGAAATTGAGAAGCGAACTCCCTTGGTACAAAGCGATTTGCTCCTATATTATCATGCAAGCAATGATGACATTTTGACACAAATATTGCTTGTGGTGAACCTTCAATAAACATTGTGTTCATCATTATGGTTTACCCATATGGGTAATTTTGTATAATAGTAATTAAAACAATGTTTGCTTCCGAACAGCAAATGTTAGAATTTGCATTTAATGAAGTTTTCAAGTACTTCTCTTGTATACTTCAAAGCAGTGATTGAAGGAATCTGCACATTACATATTTCAGAGGAAATTGTTTATCCCATCAAATTTTCTTCTTTTGTTAAAAACAATATTTAAATTTGTTGGCAGTCAATTAAAAAAACCAATAGATTTCTGTGAATTTTAGTAATTTAGATAGGTTGTACATGTGGAATATGATCTACTGTACCCTTACACAACACCTGAGAACACCTGAGGTTTTTGTTTAGGTTTGTGATGCTCAGTCTGTTTATATAGTGTTTTGTGGACTTGTAATTGTCACAGGTTTTCCTTTTTAGCCATAATTTAGTCAGTCTCTCTTTGACTTATGAGTTCCGATTCTTTCTTTGGTATCTTTCGCCTCTTTTAAAAACTGACAAAACATAGAAGCAATGACAAAGCTAAATTCTATTTGCTTGTGTGTATTTAGGTTGAAGGTAAACATTTTAACTAAGTAATGCAATTAAATTGGTTTGTTTTTGTAAACAAGTTACCTTGGTAACGCTTCCTGATTGAATATTGATTCATTAGGTAATATTGTGAAGCACCTTAAAAGGATTGATAATATGTCTTTTGTCATCAGGTTTATGGTAAAAGCTGATATTCATTATAGGGACATTTAATGTCAGACTGAAAGATGAAGTGCTTGTGTACATCATACATCAAAACAGTTAAGTATCAGGCTGTAAGTCAATCATACTTTTTATACCAGAGTCAACTTCTGAAACAAAGGTGGATTCATTTTATGCCCTACCTAGGGGCATTATCTTTTTCTGTCTGCGTGTTCGATTGTTCGTCTGTCTGTTCATCTATCCACTTCAGGTTAAAGTTTTTGATCAAGGTAGTTTTTGATGAAATTGAAGTCCTAAATCAATTTTAAACTTTAACACACATGTTCCCTGATCTTTTTATTTTAATGCCAAATAAGAGTTTTGACCCCAATTTCATGTTCCACTGAAGAAGAAGAAGATAGTGCGAGTGGGGCATTCGTTTACTCAGGCCAAATTTTGATTACTATAATCCAACAATACCCAAGGCAGGAACCTGATTGATGATTGTCTTGGTCTTCTAAGGAATTTTGTGTTGAAAGCTCTGGTCTTTGTAATTCTCTTTTTATTTTACAAACAACATGTCTAGACTTGTTGCGATTTAGGGCTTTTCTTTTTTACAAATTTTACAATGCCTTGAACTCAAAATCACATTTTTGTATAGATGATTGTAAAACGTTGATCTTGATAAATCAGGGTCTAAAAATCAAGACTTATTTCGGCAGAACAATAATCGTGTCCCATTGCAATATGTTTTCTGTGTTATTTGATTCCTGTTAAGTCCGTGTTTATAAGGATTTGAATATCTTAAAAATAGAAGTATTCCTGTTCATACATCAGGCTGTAAAACTGCATGAAAATTAATCATGCTCAATTCAGTATTCCCTTTTAGCATAATATCTATCAATTATATCATAAAACAGGTGTAAACCTATCAAAAATTTCATTATCAATGACGAAAAAATTGACTATCACAATAAAAAATCTTAAGGTGTATTTTAACAAGAGAAAAGATTTATCATTTTGTATTACGTCTTTTTGACATTAAGAGGAACACTGATCTTGTAATTCATTTCCTATCTGTTGAGATCATAGTTTCTTAAATTGCATGTAGGAATAGCATTATATATATACAGCATAGATTGGATTTTAGATTGTACAAAATGCATAAAGGATGACATACATACAAGGGGAAAGGTTAGTTTTCAGTTTACTGTTCTCTTCAAATTATTTCAAGATATAAATGATGTAATTTATAAGTTGTTTAAGTTGTTTTTATGAATTGAAAATACCAGGGATTGCTCCTGGCGTAAATATTTACTTAGAATCATTTGTGGAACCCAATGAAAAATCGTGAGTTCTGCTTTTGTAGTAGACAAATGCCTATGTTATTGTCATATCAGGACAAGCAGCTTTGTATTTGTGGCATTCTTTACATATGAAACAAAGGTAAGCCACACTTATTTTGATCAGACAAGAAGATGTCTCTGTTTAAATTGCATTTTTAGATTTTTATATGTTTATAGCAATATCATTAAAAAAAATAATCTTGTCCTTTTAAAGAAAATGGATTTTGGACATTCATTCATAATAGTCTTGAAAAGGGTATTTAGGAACCTTTTAAATTAGAAGAAGTGTGTCTTCTGTTGAACTTAGGCTACAATAGACACTATAGTCAAAGGAGATGATTTATTGTACTAACAGTTGTTCAGCAACTTGAGCTGTTGTTATTAGCTCACCTGGCCCGAAGGGCCAAGTGAGCTTTTCTCATCACTTGGCGTCCGGCGTCCGTCGTCCGTCGTCCGTCGTCCGTCGTCCGTCGTCGTCGTCGTCGTCGTCCGTCGTTAGCTTTTACAAAAATCTTCTCCTCTGAAACTACTGGGCCAATTTTTACCAAACTTAGCCACAATCATTATTAGGGTATCTAGTTTAAAAATTGTGTCCGGTGACCCGGCCAACAAACCAAGATGGCCGCCATGGCTAAAAATAGAACATAGGGGTAAAATGCAGTTTTTGGCTTATAACTCAAAAACCAAAGCATTTAGAGCAAATCTGACATGGGGTAAAATTGTTAATCAGGTCAAGATCTATCTGCCCTGAAATTTTGAGATGAATCAGACAACCCGTTGATAGGTTGCTGCCCCTGAATTGATAATTTTAAGGAAATTTTGCTGTTTTTGGTTATTATCTTGAATATTATCATAGATAGAGATAAACTGTAAACAGCGAAAATGTTCAGTAAAGTAAGATCTACAAATAAGTCAACAGGACCAAAATGGTCTGTTGACCCCTTTAGGAGTTATTGCCCTTAATAGTCAATT
The DNA here is from genome assembly GCF_965363235.1 of Mytilus galloprovincialis. Classification (NCBI taxonomy): domain Eukaryota; kingdom Metazoa; phylum Mollusca; class Bivalvia; order Mytilida; family Mytilidae; genus Mytilus; species Mytilus galloprovincialis. Next base: position 18,857,585 of record NC_134838.1, on the reverse strand, counting down.
TTTAACCATTTTTCGTAAATCTTAGTCATCTTTTACAAAAATCTTCTCCTCTGAAACTACTGGGCCAAATTAAACCAAACTTGACCACAATCATCATTGGGGTATCTTGTTAAAAAATTGTGTCCGGTGACCTGGCCAACCAACCAAGATGGCCGCCATGGCTAAAAATAGAACATAGGGGTAAAATGCAGTTTTTGGCTTATCACTCAAAAACCAAAGTATTTAGAGCAGATCTGACATATGGTAAAATTGTTTATCAGGTCAAGATCTATCTGCCCTGAAATTTTGAGATGAATTGGACAACCCGTTGATAGGTTGCTGCCCCTGAATTGGTAATTTTAAGGACATTTTGCTGTTTTTGGTTATTATCTTGAATATTATTATAGATAGAGATAAACTGTAAACAGCAAAAATGTTCAGCAAAGTAAGATCTACAAATAAGTCAACAAAACCAAAATGGTCTGTTGATTTCTTTAGGAGTTATTGGCCTTTATAGTCAATTTTTAACCATTTTTCGTAAATCTTAGTTATCTTTTACAAAAATCCTCTCCTCTGAAACTACTGGGCCAAATTAAACCAAACTTGGCCACAATCATCATTGGGGTATCTAGTTTAAAAATTGTGTCCCGTGACCTGGCCAACCAACCAAGATGGCCGCCATGACTAAAAATAGAACATAGGGGTAAAATGCAGTTTTTGGCTTATAACTCTGAAACCGCAGCTTTTAGAGCAAATCTGACATGTGGTTAAATTGTTTATCAGGTCAAGATCTATCTGCCCTGAAATTTTCAGATGAATCTGACAACCTGTTGTTGGGTTGCTGCCCCTGAATTGGTAATTTTAAGGAAATTTTGCTGTTTTTGGTTGTTATCTTGAATATTATTATAGATAGAGATAAACTGTAAACATCAATAATGTTAAGCAAAGTAAGATTTACAAATAAGTCAACATGACGGAAATGGTCAATTGACCCCTTAGGAGTTATTGTCCTTTGTAGTCAATTTTTAACAATTTTCATAAAATTTGTAAATTTTAACTAACATTTTCCACTGAAACTACTGGGCCAAGTTCATTATAGATAGAGATAATTGTAAGTAGCAAGAATGTTCAGATGTACAAACACATCACCATCACCAAAACACAATTCTGTCATGAATCCATCTGCTTCCTTTGTTTAATATTCACATAGACCAAGGTGAGCGACACAGGCTCTTTAGAGCCTCTAGTTATTTTTAGCAAAAATATGCAATAATTGTCAGAAATACAAGACAGAAATAGAAGTACAGGAGTTACAATAAATTGAAATGGCATGTTGATCTAAAACTAACAATGTTTTGTTCAGTAGGCCTGACATATCAATCTGTACTGAACTAACCCAGGATTTAATAATGCTCAATAACTATTAAATAGTTTGCTGAGATCTTGAGCAGGAAAATTAGGCAGATCGCTTGTCTATTAAATCATCTGTGGGATCAATTTTCACAAAACACAATCTCCTTTCCAGACAGAATACATAGATTCAGATAATTTATTTAAGATCCCATTTTCACTGTCATTTTCTACAACCATTGATTCAGATCATTTATTTAAGATCCTACTTTCAGTGTCGTTTTCTACAATTTATGCTGTATACAGAAGAGCGATGTTTACTTTGGAATTGATTTTATTTATTTTTTGAAAAAGAAAAGGATTACGTCATCAAGTGGTGGTACTGGCATGTTTGTTCAAGATTGCAGCATTCATGTACAAACATTCATAATTCACATTTAGGTAGCATAGAAAGTTGTTTTTTTAATCACCACAATGTTTAAATTCTTTAATGATACATGTTATATTAGTATCAGGTATCTTTTGGTGCCTGTGTTATTAGTTTTGCTTCATTTAATGCACAAACCATACATATTTGTTTATGATTAATAAATGATTTATCTATGGTCAAGGCTCATGTTGGTGCACTAACTCCAATCTTAATTGACTAGGGTTGTCAGTTTCCTTATCAAAGGTCATGGTTTTCTCCCGGCACTCCTGCTTCCTCCACCAAGAAAAACTGGCGTCAATGAAATATCCCCAAAGTGGCGCTTTAAAGTGGTGTTAAAACACCAACAATCAATTTAACAATGGTCAAGTATTGAAGTCAGTATTGCTGTGGTGAAATAGCTTGATTCAGATGACTACCATTATGGAGAAATCAGGTTGGCTGAGACTAATTGCACTGACTCTTTCCCTAATGTTTCTTTAATCTTTAAAAAAGATCTTTAAAAAAGAAGCTGAATAAATCAGGGGAACTTTCAAAACTCATAAATATAGATAAACTGACAATGCCATTTGGATAAAATAGGGGATATTTATAAAGGGAGAGATCAAAAGCTATAAGTGAAAGAAAAATAAACAACACTGTGGCCAAAAATACAAATATCAGTCAACAAAGCAATACAAAGACAACTAAAGATTCAGCAATGGGGGTGATTACTGATTAGCTACGTGTTTCAGAATGGTGAGCAGGTCTTCTCAACTAGTTGCACCCATTCTGCTGTTCATGGCAAGTAAAATTTTGATAATGTCACAATTGAGAATAGGGAGACCATTTTGATTGTGACTACATGTACTACAGATAGAACATATCTGTGGTCATTTGTAACCCAGATTTTCCTTAATGTTTGCATCTGTAAAACTTTTTAAGGGATGATTTCAACATAACCATTAGGTGCTCTATTTCAGTGTTAGGAAATCATAATAAAAACTGCAAGAAATGGATTTGTGTGTAAACTTGAAGATGTATGAGGCATAAAGCCCCATATGCAGGCACTGTTGGAATGTTGCTACACAGAAGCAAAAAGTTCATAATGGGAAAATTGAAAGGATTAGTTTAGTCTTAACTGACCAACATTGCCAATTTCTAATTGTAAGTCAAGTTATGAAGCATACTTTACTATATGAAATTCTTTGTTTCAAAATAAAGTCACTAAATTTTGATTAGTCATCAAGCTTACATTCATATAGATTTTCAAGAAAATTCAGCTTCTCCACATTTTCTGTCATTGGTACTAATTCTATTGACATTATAGAACAGTTGAATGATTTTACAAGATCTATACTCAAATATGATAAAAAGTTATCAATTGAAAATTGTACATGTATATAGTTTGTCTAATTTCACCTGTCTTTCAGAGTCTAAGAGTACAAAAATAGCATTCAGTCCCAACAACGAATTTCTCTGAAAACAAAATTCTGTTTTATCATAGCAACCTGTCTATGTAATGCTTCTTTAACGCATGGACTTTATTCATGAGATAACAAATCAGTGGTTGTCCTTATTGTTTTTTGATCTTTAAGAATCTTTTCTTGATGGCAGATCAGCTAAATTTTTTCATTACTTGTCTAGACTAAGGAGTATTTAGAGATTGGCATACTATATAGACAATTTTCTATTAATGAATACCCATATGGGGATTTTTAGATTTTTGTTTTGGTCTACCCTCACCTTAAAAGTGGGGGCTTTATTGTAATTACCTTGTCTGTCTTACCATCTGTCAGTCCTTTCTTTTTAGAGGGGGGATGGAAGATGAGTTTCTCTCTCATTAAATGTGAATTTGTGGTCTAATTAGTTCATCAGTTGTGGCAAAATAGGTTTGACTTCTTACTTAATTGACAATGATGAGGGTGGTATAGGGTTATTTTCGTGCAAAGTGATCGCCGTGTTTTATTTAACGTTCAACATGTTTTTACTTTTTTATTTGACGTTCAGTCGTGCAAGACGGATGCCTTGTTCAACGTGTCCTGCTTATTTAATTTTACGTGCATCGTGATTTTCAAAGTCTTATTTTGCGTGCTCGGTTTTTTCAAATAAAATTCAAACACTTGGCAGGGATCGTCAAGAAATACCTTTTTAAAAGCCGTAAACCAATTATATCATAAAATGTGTATACTAAATCGGGAATATCAAGTAAAACAAAGAGTTAATATATACAAGAAGACAAATACTCAGTCACAAAAGGTTCACATAAAAGTATTTATTTTTTGTGAAACGTTCATTACAGAAAAATTTTCACGTTCAACGTGAAATTATGTCTTATTTCATGTTTTTTTTGGCAAGCACCCCCCTTTACAACCCTCAATGATTACCAGTTCTCCACCAATATCAACTGGCTGCTATGATATAGCCAATGTAGCTAACAAGCATTTAGTATACCAAACATCTCACGTTTTTCATATGACTGTATCCTTACTATCTTACTGGAAGATTCTGTTGTAAACATTTGTGTACTGTGTGATCTATCATTAGTTGTGTGCCAGTAACCTTCACCTAATTATATACTGTAAACACAATGAAAGGGTGGACTCAGACAAATGCCAGGAGATGGGGAATGATAAACAGTTATCATTGTCAATTAATGTAAATCATCATTATATCATTTGATCTGATAAAGGGCAGATAACTCCTGTTTCCTGTCAATTACATACCATAACAAGCAATTTTAATTTTACATATCTTTAGGACAGTGACTTGTTGACAAGTAAATTTGACTAAATGTGTTTCATTATTATTGCCCCTTGTGATTATTGTAAATTTTACTGATGTTAAGTCACCCACTCATTTTGCTGAAATAGTTGTATAAATGTTGAATTTTTTATTTTCCTAATTTCCGTACATAAGTGGAGACGTTATTTTGATTTGTTCATTCATTAAATGTTTTTTACATTACTTTAAAATGTTCAACTATATAAAATAATAATATTTCCTTGCAATGGATTCATCTGAAACAAAAATAATGATATTTCATTGCAATGGGTTCATCTGAAACAAAAATAATGATATTTCATTGCTATGGGTTCATCTGAAACAAAAATAATGATATTTCCTTGCAATGGGTTTATCTGAAACAAAAATAATGATATTTCCTTGCAATAGGTTCATCTGAAACAACTATGCATGTGCACTATAATTCACAAGCTTGACCTTCACTTTCTATTTGACATGTACAAGTGCATTTTAAAAGTACGAATTTTGATTGATTGTAACAGAAGAAGTTTCTTTTTCTCTTTTTTTCATCTCTACTTTTCAATTTTGTGTGGATTTAAAATCAGATATACATCTTTATCATATATACATAATGTATTTATCTGCTAACATATACAAAAAGCACTTAAAGTTTATGCACTGAACTTGGCAAGCTGAAATATATGCAAGTTCTTCATAGTTCTGTTTTAATTTTCACACATTTTGTACATGGCTCTTATGTAATATTGTTAACAAATAGGGTGGAATTTCACTTAAATCAAATAGTTTAAATGTAAATCAATAAAATTTAACTGCTGCACTAAATGAATTTAAACCTTTTTAATTTAAAATTTCATACTTCTTTAAAGTTTTTCTCTCTTGTATGATGTAAGATAATTACATATAGCTTAACAATTATGTTTGAAATAAGAACTGTTTGTAAAGGTTAAAGGGAAATGTTTGGATGATGACGTGAAATATTGAATCTTTTTTAGGGAAAGAAGGATTTTCTAAAAAGTATATCCTTGACAATGGTAGATAGCACACATATTGCAGTTTTTTACCTGCTTTTATGGAATTATTTGAGTTGTATTCCTTTTATGGAATTATTTGAGTTGTATTCCTTTTATGGAATTAGTTGAGTGGTTTTCCTATTTTCCTAGACTTCAAAACAGTCTTTTTGTTGCAAAATTTACCTAAATTGTGTAATCAACATCTCCTGCAGACCATGAAGAACTATGTACATATATTGGAATTTTCAACCTATTATTATTGAGTTGTTTGAGGCATTTTTGTCTTTGCTTATTGTTGAAGGCTGCAATGATCTTAAGACATATAGATACATGTTTTTACTTTTTTTTATCTGTTTTGTCTTTGTTTAGCATTTATACCACATTTCTTTCTTTAATATACCGTATATGTTGTTCTAAAATATCATCAACAAGATATAGCATTTTTGTGCTGATGTGGTGTAAAGCAGTTACCAATCAAATCAATCAATCAATCTAAATATTTTCCTTTTGTAATTACAGGTAGACAGATGTTAGTGAACAGCACAAAATGAAGAAACTACAGCTATCAAAGTGCCTGGGACATTTATTATTACGTTTAATACTTTTATTATTTTGGAGTTGCAAGGGTTTAGCTCAGAGCTCATCGTCATTATTTTCATCAACACCGTCATCAGTATCATCTATAGTTTCATCTTCATCGTCAGATGTATTGCCTTCTTCATGGACATTCGTTGGGAAAGGATATATAGCAGTGTATCCCGCAATATTTTCAAATCAAAATCCAGATTACAAATTATCATTCCGGACTAGAAACTCAAATGCAGTTATTTTTTGTCATATTCTAAAGGAAGTTAAACAAACGGAGCATTTGTCAGTGGAAAGTTATGAATTTTGTGGAGAACTACACAAAGGATCATTAAAAATTACATACAAGTTAAATAGAAATACAGAAACTTTTGTCATAGGAAAAGGTAAGATTGTGTACAATTTTTTAGATGACATCTGTATGCATTTAATGTACATGTATAACAAAATCCATTTTTATACCTCACTTAAGGGAATTATGTTTTTCGGTCTGTGCGTCTGTTTGTTCTTTTTGGTTATAGTTTTTGGTCAAGTTAGTTTTTGATGAAGTTCAGAAGTCCTATCAACTTGAAACTTAGTACACATGTTACCTATGATATAATTATGCTAAATTAGAGTTTTGACCCAAATTTCACATTTTATGGAACATAGAAAATGATAGTGCAAGAGTGGCATCCATGTACTATGGAAACATTCTTGTTTATAAATTTATATTGAGTTTAATGGTACAAGATTGACATTTTCCCTTAGAAATTTTGAAACTTTTATCAGCTGTAATTCTTATTCTTGATTTTTTTTCTTGATTTTTTTTTCAAATTTGCTTGGACAGGCAAATTTTATTGTGTATCTTCACCACAATTTGCAAAACTATCTGCAAAATAAAACAAAATAGCCAGAAATAGAAAGTTTTTTTATTAGTTCTAAAAAAAAATGTGAAGTAGTAATTAGAATAAATGTTATTATGGCCCAACAATACTTGTGATTTGATCTTGGCAGGCAATATTTTGCTTTATGGATAGGTTAAAAAATGATTTATAATTCATAGAAAATGATATTTTAATGTACCATACAGTATGTATCAGATTATAATTAGTTTTTTTATAGTTGTCAGGCAAATTATATAATAGCGGTGTTACATGTATATCAATATGTAATTTTCCATTAATAACCAATGTATTGATCACCAATTTTAAAACGTCGGTAGAAGTGTTTTTACGTAAACCGTAAACAGATCAATTTTTAAAAATGAAGCTTATAATTAGCATTTAAATGAAAATATTGTGTTTCCTTGCTAAATTTATTATTAATCATGCCAAGAAAAATTATACATCATCACCGATTTATATCATTTTAGGTAAAGGACATTTGATCTCTTTATACAAATACAGTTTTGAATGAATATTTCTGTATTTTAGATTTTTAATTGACATGTTAAAATACCATCTGATTCTGTGCTCAAACTTGAATTTCATAAACAATGCATCAAATATTATAGTATTTGTGAGGTGAGCTATTTATTAACATCAACAACAAAAAGTTTAAATTCTGAACATAAATGGTGGTTAAGTCAGTTAGATAGGTCTAAGCACAAAAATGAGTTGTTTTTAGCTCACCTTTCCAAAAGGAAATGTGAGCTTTTGCCATCACTTGGCGTCCGTCGTCGTCCGTCCGTCGTCGTCGTCGTCGTAAACTATTTCAAAGATCTTCTCCTCTGAAACTACTGAACCAATTCAAACCAAACTTCATCTGATTGATTCCTAGGGTATCTAGAATAAAGTTTGTGTTTTAATTCCCATTTAATCAAAAAACATGGCCTCCATGGCTAAAAATAGAACATAGGGGTAAAATGCAGTTTTTAGCTTATAACTCAAAAACCAAAGCATTTAGAGCAAATCTGACATGGGTAAAATTGTTTATCAGGTCAAGATCTATCTGCCCTGAAATTTTCAGATGAATCGGACAACCCGTTGTTAGGTTGCTGCCCCTGAATTGGTAATTTTAAGGAAATTTTGCTGTTTTTGGTTATCATGAATATTATTATAGATAGAGATAAACTGTCAACAGCAAAAATGTTCAGCAAAGTAAGATTTACAAATAAGTCAAGATGACCGAAATGGTCAGTTGACCCCTTTAGGAGTTATGGCCCTTTATAGTCAATTTTTAACCATTTTCCGTAAATCTTAGTTATCTTTTACAAAAATCTTCTCCTCTGAAACTACTGGGCCAAATTGAACCAAACTTGGCAACAATCATCATTGGGGTATCTAGTTTAAAAATTGTGTCCGGTGACCCGGCCAACCAACCAAGATGGCCACCATGGCTAAAAATAGAACATAGGGGTAACATCAGTTTTTGGCTTATAACTCAAAAACCAAAGCATTTAGAGCAAATTTGACGAGGTTAAATGGTTTATCAGGTTAAGGTCTATCTGCCCTGAAATTTTCAGATGAATCAGACAACCGATTGTTAGGTTGCTGCCTCTGAATTGGTTATTTTAAGGAAATTTTGCTGTTTTTGGTTATTATCATGAATATTATTATAGATAGAGATAAACTGTAAACAGCAAAAATGTTCAGCAAAGTAAGATTTACAAATAAGTCAAGATGACCGAAATGGTCAGTTGACCCCTTTAGGAGTTATGGCCCTTTATAGTCAATTTTTAACCATTTTCCGTAAATCTTAGTTATCTTTTACAAAAATCTTCTCCTCTGAAACTACTGGGCCAAATTTAACCAAACATGGCCAAAATCATTATTAGGGTATCTAGTTTAAAAATTGTGTCCGGTGACCCGGCTAACCAACCAAGATGGCCGCCATGGCTAAAAATAGAACATAGGGGTAAAATGCAGTTTTTAGCTTATAACTCAAAAACCAAAGCATTTAGAGCAAATCTGACATGGGGTAAAATTGTTTATCAGGTCAAGATCTATCTGCCCTGAAATTTTCAGATGAATCGGACAACCCGTTGTTGGGTTGCCCCCCCTGAATTGGTAATTTTAAGGAAATTTTGCTGTTTTTGGTTATTATCTTGAATATTATTATAGATGTAGATAAACTGTAAACAGCAATAATGTAATGCTTGGGGTATACAATGTTTTTTTTATACTTTCATCATAAATTATATTATGAACACGAGACAAACGAGACATTTCAGTGTGTCCACTCTTGTTTTTGCTTTTGAAGAAGATATGACAGAATCGAAGAACCATTTATATAAATTGAAAACCCAAAATAATCATTCATGGAAGATTTAAGCAAAAAATTTAAGGTGAGCGATTCAGGCTCTTGAGAGCCTCCTGTTTTCAATACTCAGGTGATCACAGTTTTTTATACGACCACAAATATTGAAAATTTTTTGGTCATATATTGGTATCACGTTGGCGTCAGCGTCGTCGTTGTCCGAATACTTTTGGTTTTCGCACTATAACTTTAGTTTAAGTAAATAGAAATGTATTAAATTTAAACACAAGGTTTATGACCATAAAAGGAAGGTTGTGATTGATTTTGGAAGTTTTGGTCTTAACAGTTTAGGAATTAGGGGCCAAAAAGGGCCCAAATAAGCATTTTCTTGGTTTTCGCACTATAACTTAAGTTTAAGTAAATAGAAATCAATGAAATTTATACACAAGGTATATGACCACAAAAGGAAGGTTGGGATTGATTTTGTGAATTGAGGTCCCAACAGTTTAGGAATTAGGGACCAAAAATGGGCCCAAATAAGCATTTTTCTTGGTTTTCGCACCATAACTTTAGTATAAGTAAATAGAAATCTATGAAATTTAAACAAAAGGTTTTTGACCATAAAAGGAAGGTTGGGATTGTTTTTGGGAGTTTTGGTCCCAACAGTTTAGGAATGAGGGGCCCAAAGGGTCCAAATTAAACTTTGTATGATTTCATCAAAAATTGAATAATTGGGGTTCTTTGATATGCCAAATCTAACTGTGTATGTAGATTCTTATTTTTTGGTTCCGTTTTCAAATTGGTCTACATTAAGGTCCAAAGGGTCCAAGATTAAAGTTAGTTTGATTTTAACAAAAATTGAATCCTTTGGGTTCTTTGATATGCTGAATCTAAAAATGTACTTAGATTTTTGATTATTGGCCCAGTTTTCAAGTTGGTCCAAATTGGGGTCCAAAATTAAACTTTGTTTGATTTCATTGAAAATTGAATAATTTGGGTTCTTTGATATGCCAAATCTAACTGTGTATGTAGATTCTTAATTTTTGGTCCCGTTTTCAAATTGGTCTACATTAAGGTCCAAAGGGTCCAAAATTAAACTAAGTATGATTTTAACAAAAATTGAATTTGTGTGCTTCTTTGATATGGTGAATCTAAACATGTACTTAGATTTTTGATTATGGGCCCAGTTTTCAACTTGGTCCAAATCAGGATCCAAAATTATTATATTAAGTATTGTGCAATAGCAAGAAATTTTCAATTGCACAATATTCAGCAATAGCAGGAAATCTTCAATTGCACAATATTATGCAATAGCAAGAAATTTTTAAATGCACAGTATTGCACAATAGCAAGAAATCTTCAATTGCATAGTATTGTGCAATATCAAGTATTTTCAATTGCACAGTATTGCACAATAGCAAGAAATATCTAATTGCACAATATTGTGCAATAGCAAGAAATATCCAATTGGAGTTATCTTTCTTTGTATAGAATAGAAGTTGAATCAACTTAAATCATTGTTTTATACACTATACAATGTATATTCACTTTTACTACCAACTGATAAATTAAAACAATCTTTACCATTCAGTGATAACAAGCACTTTTTTACATTTTAATATTTTATGATGTATTTAAATGAGTAGTTATTGTTGCAAACTCCATTAGAAATTTGAATTGAGATCAGTTTTAGAAAAAGGGAAAGGGGGGTGTGAAAAAAAAATGGGGGGGGGGTTAAATTTTTCTTATATCAGATTTCATAAATAAAAAGAAAATTTCTTCAAACATTTTTTCAACAGCATAGTGAATTGCTCAAAGGCAAAAAAAAAAATTTAAGTTCATTAGACCACATTCATTCTGTGTCAGAAACCTATGCTGTGTCAACTATTTAATCACAATCCAAATTTAGAGCTGAATCCAGCTTGAATGTTGTGTCCATACTTGCCCCAACTGTTCAGGGTTCAACCTCTGCGGTCGTATAAAGCTGCGCCCTGTGGAGCATCTGGTTATGTATTCAATTTACATAATATTACAATAACATGTACAGTAAACTTTGGTTCTTAACATTCCACCATTTAAATACAATGTTTGTAATAAGTCTCCTCTAATTATCTGTTTCTAGAGAATAGTATTCTTATGACAGTTATGTCCCAGCAATCAAATATAAGGACACTATCAATCTTTGAATTTGTAAAAACAATGAGAGATGTGGTATGATTGTTATTACTAAGACTTCTATCCACCAGAGACCAAAGGATGTTAATGTAAGCAATCCATAAAAGTTCAACTAGAGCAAAACTCATTTTGTATAGTAAGCTATAAATGCCCTGAAATGACAAAATGTGAAACAATTCAAGATTAGCCTTTATTGTTTTCATTTTATTTAAGGTTTATATAGAAACTTCTTTTTTTTTAGTCAATCTATTATTATAATTTGACTTATGCTTCATCACGAATAATGCCTTGGTGGCCCAGCTAGTCTGTGAACACTGAGGTTGAATCCTTTATGTGGCATTTGTGCATGACACCAAACTTAAATGACTGAATCGTCAGTTTTCCTACTGAAGGCTGGTGGTTGTCTCTGTATACTGCAGCTTCCACCACCAATAAAATATTACCACCATGACATAGTGCTGAAAGTGTTGTTAGACACCAATAATCAATCAATCATCACTGATAGGAAGTACATAATATATGAATAAGGGGATGTAGGTAATATATCTCAATGACAACAACCCAATTTTCTTTATAACCATTTAAATATTTTCAGACTTGATCAGCATGTCATTTTGTGGTACTACTGCATGCTTTTGATATTGTTTGGGCACTATGCAGGAGTGGATTTGCAAATTCTAAATTAAAATGTATTACATGTACAGGACGTATGCACAGGGCACCATATTTTATCTGTGCAAAAACTTAATACTAGCTTTAGATATAAACAAGAAGATGTTGTGGTATGATTGCCAATGAGACAAATCTTCACAAGAGTCCAAATGACACAGAAATTAACAACTGTAGGTCACTGAACAGCCTTAAACAATGAGCAAGGCCCATACTGTATAGTCAGCTATAAAAGGCCATTAAATGACAAATGTAAAACAATTCAAATGAGAAAACTAACTGCCTAATTTATGTACAAAATAATGAACAAAAAACAAATATGTAGCGATTTATGGTTATGTTTGAATTTGAGTCTTTTAATTAATTGTATTTAAGTTGCATTTCTATTTGGACATTTAACATTTTTATTTATAAAACAAATGGTTTTCAAGCTATTTTTGGACTAATATATCTAAGTAACAAACTTTAATTTGCCAATTTGTCAGTTATTTATTTTTATGTATCTTGCTAATCAATAGAGTATGATTAAATTGAATTCTGTATTTCCCCCATGAGACAAACACAGATGCATAATAGTTAGGTTTATTGCAATTCTCTTGCATACAAATTGTTGATTTGGTTCTTGTCCAGAACAGTGTTTGCAGTGTTAAGTGCCACATAAAAAACAAAGATGAGATATTTGGTATGTTTTACTGGACAAATTTCAATAGAAATCATGCCTTTGCATTAATTAGTACATAGATATTGACTATAATTATTGATGAGTTTCAGATTAAAATGAAACCGAAATAGTATACCAGTGTATTTGTTTGTAAAGATTATAAGGAAACTAATTATGATATTGAAAATCAAACGAACGTACCTATACTGACAGACAAAAATAATACACCAGTAAATAGGTTAAATCCATCCCTAGTCATAAAACCTAATTTATTTGAAAGAAAATTTAGAAGATTAATTATTAACTAAAAAAGAAGAAAGGGCACTGAGGTTATTTAAAAGAGAAATTGGGAGATTAATGTACAGTTCATATAGAACAGTGGAGTTCCTTAGGGAATGTCATAGAAATAGCCCTAAAAATCCATAATAAAAAATAGTCAAAGCCAAGTTAGTTTTATGTACAAAAAACTTGATAATACAGAATATAATGAATATGTAAGCTTAGGCTTTATAAGCTCTCACATAAAACTTATCCGTTATATGCTTAGAAATAAAATGCTGCCAGAAAATAACAAATAAAAAACAACATATTCAGGAAATACAAAAGTGAGATCAATGCTGAATGAATGTAAATAGAGTAATCTATTCCATGCAATTATTCTCATGCAACCGGATGCATTATTTTCTGGTATGGCCATTTTACAAGAAATTGTTGTTTTTAATGCACAGGATGTCATAATTTCTGGTGTAGCCATTTTACAAAAAAGAATTGATTCCAAAAGCATCAGGAAGCAATAATTAATGGTGTAGCCATTTTCTAGATTTTTTTATCAATATGTTTTTATCCTTTCTGAGTTCCTAATCCTTTCTTTAAGTAATGTAGAAATGATTTAATCCCCTTGCATTACAATAATGGAAAACAGGAATCAATGAATTCTCGATTCACACTTGATAAGGAATCAGAATCAGCCAAAAAAATTAGAGGTTGCCATTGAGATAGATAGACTAAAGATCACTAGAAGATAAGCCCTTAATTATTGCCCCTGTAAAATAAGAAACTGTTAATTAGAATTTAAAGTGTTTACAGTTCTCTAAATTTTATTTCCAACCAAGTAATTCAACAGTACTCTAGTACTAACAAGTTTTTTTTCCATTTAAGGTGGTACCTAACACTACAGGGAGATAACTCTATAAAATCAGCTAAACGTTTTAATTACATTGTGTTGTAAAGGGAATATTAAGCTTCTCAATGATCAAAATTTGTGTTTTTCAAACTGCTATATAACCAGTGTAATTTTTTTGATAAAAAGGTTGGTTCAAAATTTTTGAAATTTTGAAATTTTTGTTAAAGGGTCAAAGTCAATACTTTGTCAAAATTTAATAAAAATTAAACGAGCCAAATTAATTTTAGTGAAAGTGTTGGGTACCACCTAAAGGTTCCCTCAAGAATCCATTTTGTTTCAGTAACAATGGAGTGGTCAATACTTGCTGTGTTGTGTTAGAATGTTTAAGTCATTTACAAAGTTTTTAATTATAGTTTGTTATTTTTTCAGCACTAAATGATGATAAATGGCATTCATTAGAAGTACAACTCCTGTCCTCTGGTGACCTTTTAGTGACCTTAGATGATGTTTCACAGTCTGAGCCTTTGAGTAGTCCAGTATCAGTATTAGATTGGAATACATTATCATCAGTTATTATATTTGGAGGTATGGACTAGTCCAAAGGAAGTCAGTGGCTCTTTTCACAAAAAATCTTAAGACACACACATTTCAGTATAACTTTGAATCAATGTTAATCTTAAGATTTTTTGTGAAACTTGACTCAGTACTTTTACAAAATGTTACTGCCTATATTTCAGTATTCTTTACACTATAAGACATACATGTGTTAACCAATTGTCTCCAACTTCACTTCAGTCCATTATCAAGAGCTATTGAAATAATTGTAAGGTACAGAAATACAATTGACCAGCACCAAGAAAACTATTTGACATGTATACAACATGTTTATATATGGTTTCTGCAATAAACACACTCAAATTTCTATATCTTGTCTTACTGAGTTCAGTATAAAAATATGGAGATGTGTTATAAATGTTCACATGACTTGGAAGTAAACAATTTTATGTTCCATTTCACCCTTCAACAATGAGCAAAACATTTACTGTATAGTTAACTTTAACAGGGTAAATGTGAAGCAGTTCAAACGAAAAAAATATCGATTCATGTTAAAAAAAAATATGGCAAAAAGCAACCAACAACAACCACTGAATAACTAGCTCTTGACTTAGGACATACACATAAAGTATTTCTGGGTTAAACATCTTGTGAGCACTTAACCTTCCCCTAACCAGCGACAGTGGATTAACAACCCATCTTAAGATCAAACTATAAACATCAGTTGGAAAGGGATGGACTCATCAAATCAGGATGGAGCACAAAAACAACTTATACAAAGACAAAAGAAACAAATTATGTATTGAAGAAGAGCTGAAGTCTCATAGTAACTGAAAGCTAGTTCAAAGCCAATTACAAGTAATAAATACATCATGCATTCCTTGACTAAAATATCAATCATTACACTTCCAATTTAGTATAAATTAGCATAAAAACAAACTCATTTATTTAACCTTATCTGTGATTTTGTCATATTCACATAGCCTTGTGTCAGTTTTCTTTCAATTTATCAATTGGTTATTTGTATTTCTTTATGAATTATATATTTATAAGATAGAGCTGAAGAGTCCCTAAGTATAGTTTTAGTCAAATGAAACTGCTATGATACTGTAACAATTCTTGTTCTTTGAAAGTGTCTGATTCCCTTTTCTTACCCCTCAACTGAAAATGTAGCATTTTAGTTAGAGTGGATAAAACAGATTCTGAGGTATGAGATCCTAGTCATGTTCTATAGTCACCTATTAAATTTGGGAAACTTTCATCGCAAGATTACTGAAATCATATTTTTCATCATATTCTCTTGTGGATTTATCAATGCTTTTTTTGAGAAGGTTTCTTTAAATATATTAGTTCAGGCAGAATTTTGTTATCTTTCCTGTCTACCAATTACTTTCCTATTTTTGATAATTATACAATGACTGAAAATTAAATCGGCATTGGTATGATCTTGTGCATCTGCATCTGAAGTTTTATTTATATTTTTAGAAATTCAAAGGAAAATTGATTTTTTACAAACTTATGTAATCTCAAAATTGTTATATATATTTTCGTATTATATAATTATGATATATTTTCATTTATATGATGTAATTATAATGCTTTTAAGAATTGATTTATGGTTACACTTTTAATGATTGCTGAGATAATACATTTAAATTGTTTAGAACCAGCAAGCATACAGTGATGATTACATTTAATTTGATAAATTAGCATTGCAATGGTATGATTTTTGGCAAAGTTTTTCAAAGTGCTTCATCCACAACTTTTCTTCCAGTAATTTCCCATGGGTATGAAACAATGGAGGTGTGGGGTTAACTTAAATGAAAAAGCAACCCAACAACACAAAAGAAATAATGATATCTACTGTTGCCATGACCAAATTTTTTTCATGATTATAACCACCATTACTTTGACAGAATTTCTAAATGGCCACATCATCTATGTCTGAATTTCTTATTAGCTACAACTACAATGATAGAATTTGATTTCGACTGATGAGCTTTATTAGAATTTGATTTCGACTGATGAGCTTTATTATTCCTTCGGTATCTGTTGCCTTTTTTATATGTTTATTAAACTGATTTGATATATTTCATGCATAAATCATTTATTTTACTTATCATTTGGAACTGACTTCACAATGGTTTTTACATAAATTATTTATCTAAAAGTCTCAATTTTTTACATCTAACATTATTTGTTTGTTTAGGAAAAGGTACTGAATCTCAAGATAATCTGTATAGTGGATGTTTAAAGAATCTCCAAATCTTAGACGGCAATAGGACATATAACAATATAAATCAGCCTGAGGTTACTGGTATTGTAGAGACAGGATGCCAGGATAAATGTTTAACAGGGAACCAGTGTAATGCTGAAACACCTTGTACTAATTTCTACTCCCATGTTAAATGTGACTGTTTTGGTACCAATTTGCAGGGACCATTCTGTAATCAGTCAGGTATAAAGCAGTATAATTATACATACTATAGGGGAAATATTGATCAAAAGCTGTTCAGATAAATCTGTTTGTTGCCGAAATATTTAATTAAAAGTACAGTGATAATAGTTAGTTCGGGTACTATAAAAGTTAATATAAACATATTGTGAACAGATGTTAGCAAGTTTGAAGTGTAAAAAGAATTCCCATGCTTTTGTTACAAGTTTTACTTAATGATGATGGCTCAAATTCAATCACAGATGTTAAAATCAACTGTTAAAAAACAACAGCAATTTATTTAAAGAACTTCAAATTTCAATTATTGATAACAGAGTTGTCTCCCCTTTATGAAAATTATAAGACTGACAAAGTTGTCTCCCCATTATTAAAATTATAAGACTAACAGAGTTATCTCCCATATATATTTCAGGTACTACTAAAATCACACTGAGAGGATATGAATGGATTACTTATCATCTTTATGATAAACCAAGTGACAGAGTCTTCTCAGACAACAATAAGTTCAGTTTACAGTTCAGGGTAAATTTTAAAGAATTATCTACCACAGAGAAAAGCAGCTGTTGAAAATATGCCTTATTTATTACATTGAATTTTCATATCTATCTCTAATTTATATTGTAAATTCAGAAATTTTTGCTATGATTTTATTATTGCGAATAATGCGACAGGGTTATAATTGCAATAATTTGAACTAGCATTTAGAAATTCTTTATATAAATTAAAAAGGATTTTTCTCAATATTGCAAAGATTGAAATCACATTTTAGTTTAGAATGACAAAATCGCAAAAATAAATGCACACAATAATTTCTGAATTTACAGTAATGTAAAACATTTAAGAGATTATTTTAAACATTATGAAAGTAAATATGACAACATCTAGAGACATAGATAGGTCAATGACAAAATACAGATTTCATGAAGTGCATTTCATCTTAAAAATAATGGCCTTGTAGTGAAGATGAGTACCTTCAAAGACTTCAGTTTAATCATATGTCAATGTTAATAACTTTTATTTTTTTTTGGAATTAGTGAAAAGGGATTAAGAAATATCAGTCAAATGCTATTTGTTACTTTGATTTCTCTTTATATCTGATTTGTCTGAAAATATGTTGTTTGGCTGTAGAAAAAGTACTATGACATCAGTTTGTTCTGTTACAGTCAGATAGAGGCTCAGGTGTCCTGATATATGCCGTTGGTACCTACCCACATGACAGTCATGTGATAGCTTCAGTTCATGAGGGTGTAGTTACAGCCTCAGTTGGGTTCCAGCAAGATGTCACATTAGAGGCTAAACTTGGTTTTGCTACAGATGACTTCAGGTAAATATGGATACATGAAACATTGGTGGTTATGGGTACATAGTGTACTAACAAAATGGTTTGGAATAATTGGAGTTTTGCCTAAGTTCCTAATAAAATTGTGATGTGTGTTATGCATTTAAAAGTAACATTCTCAAAACTTTTCCTTGAAATGTTTGTTGTTTTTTGGTTAATCATTTGTATCTCTAACTTTTGTTAAAAACTATAACATAGTTAAATCATAGAAAAACAGTTTGGGAAAGGGTTTATATAGGTTGAGCCTTTATCCAATCCCTTTGTTTGAATGCTTAAACATTAAAATCTTTGAATTAAAACTCATAGAAAAACTATGGGGTTTAGATGATATAACCATTAATACTTTTCACTTATGAGACTAACTTTCCCATGACATATTTCATCAAGTATGCAGCCTTCTGTCCAAAACTTTGAGTTGAGTGTTTCCCGTGAAGGTAAATCCAGAACAGCCCTTGGGATGCATGAAATATATAAAAAGTTTTCATATTTTGACATTAGAGAGTTCGAATATTATATTATACAATTTTTGATAGATATATTTTTTTTTTAAGTTGATGAGTACGTTAGAAAAAAATCAACAACAACAAAAATCAAGGTTTGAGGGGATGGATTCAAATTGACTTCATGTCTCTTTAACAGAAAATATTACCACTAGCAGTCATCTTTGTTGATAATCACCATTGAAACATATGTTTAAATGCAATAAATTGACTCAGAACTGAATAATACTAAAATATAGATGGCATATCGTATATCTTCACACAAACATCAACATTCATTACCATCCCGTTGTGTTAAATCTTTACTGTTGTTACATACAAGACCATGATTTATAATTTACACAAGACTTATCTCGTCAGTATATTCAGTTATATGGTTTAAACTGTTATGATTATCTCCCCTTCCTAAACATTACACTCCTCCCTGTGTATATCAAGCAAGTGACAAATTCCATATTCTTTATGAATGTAAAACAGGAAAGGTACATGTTGTTCACTAACATACATCATAATCATTCTAGGCAGAAGGAAGGGTAAGGCAACATTCTCATCTTCCCTGCTTCATATTGCATGTTACCCTCGCATGATATATGTCTGCTTATAAAATCATGCTTTGATATATAAAGCATCAGCTGTTTCTTTTGTATATTGTGTAAACACAAATATAGTGGCATTTTCAAAAACCTATTATTATAGAATTAAATTTCCACAAAAAAAAAGTATTTATCTTATGGTTCCATATTCAGGAACTACTGGACTTTTGATTCAAACGAACATGTTCATCATAGCTATGAAAGTCATTGATGTAGGATCATGAAATAGTTTGTCTAACTTGCAGTAGACTGGCTTATAGCATATACATTTTTATCATTTTTTTTAACTACATTTTTATGCAAAATATGGCAGTTTTAGGTTGTTCATACTTTTTCCAATCCTTAAAGGCTATTGCATTTAAAAAAAAAAACACAGCCTAACAAACTTATCAAATTGTGTCTGGGAGCCAAGTTGTGCAATGGGTGGGCAATTAATTAATTAGTTTCTTTTGTTTTCAAAAGGGTAAAGTAATATAGTAGGATTGCATCATGTAAAGAGGTGACAAATTTAATGTTTTTTCATTGCTGATAGAATGAGAACAGTTCTAGGGATGTTTGCTATGGATCTTTTTCAACCTTTTCTTATAAATTTGTAGCCTCTCTTGTTTTTAGCTGGAAATGCCTTGAAATCATTTGCTTATCATCCTATTTATATAAAAGCATATATATTTAAAGCACATACATCTTAACTACACTTCTGACCTAATGTTTTAAAATTCTCAACATTTCTACTCAAATTTTTCACATTCTTTCAATCATTTCATTAAATTTCATTTATACAATGAATTTCTTTTTCAATCTAAAGCTTGAGTTTTCAAATGCTTGTCTTTGTATTTTATAAAACAAGCGCTAAGGCTTATCCTTATTTCTTTAATTTTATTTGATTGTTGATGGTTAATGCCACTTTAGGCACCCTTGACTTTATTATGGTGGCACATTTGTATTGGTGAAGGATGTTGAAGTATCTAGAGAGCAGGAAATCTAGCATTCCTGTAGTCTGATATAGTCAATTAAGATTTGAGTCTAACATAGTTTGCTTTGAGCAGAGATTGAATTTACAACACATCTTTTGTCATAATATCTTTCATTTAAACTACTTCTTTACAAAAATGTTATTATTTTGAATTTCTGTAGCAAATATCCCTAACACTGTTTTTATTAACCTTATTCTATCACACAATGTTAAATGTTAGTATTTAGTTTAATTCAGCATTTATTTTAAATTTTTCTCATTTATATCATCTTTTGTTTATATTTGTTATATATAATCAAAATTAATATATATGTAAATGTTCAAAATTATAGCTCAATGTGATAACAATTATTTATATAAAGTTAAATATAAATAAGAAAGACCCCGTTCACACTAGGACATTTTTATCGATTTAAACTAGACCAGTTCACTTTAGATCGATTTAAAGGCCAATGTGAACGCTTTGAATCGATCTTCAATTGGTCTAAACTAAAACACCAAAAGAGGTAGTTTAGTTTGAATCGATCTAAAGTAAACCGATCTTACTTTAAATGTGAACGCAGAGATCGGTTTAGACTAGTACGATTGACTCAAAAATAACGTATGCGCATGTACAGCGCCAAAACTATCTCAGAGGTTTGTTGTTTAACCCATGTTTCTCTGTTTACAGACATTTAAAACAAACTGAAAACATTTTGTCTTCGCCATCTCATAGATTTGCGAAATCTGTGTCTTCTTTTCTTATGATGATTTTTTTTTCTTTTCAGGAACCGCAATATTTCGTCGTGTTGTAACTTCGTTACTACAGATATTTTTTCAAAATTAAAGAAAACGGCAATAACACCTGTACCGAAATGTTAACTTCTGATTCAGGAGAAACAATAGCTTTATCCATTTTTTTTTTTCAAGTCTGTGTGTCAGAGTATTAATAGATGAATATAATAAATCAGTTCTATTTATACACATTGTTTACAGTTTTACGGGTAAAAAGGTTAGATCTATTGCGTTTTTAATTGTAGTGTGAACGCAGTGGATCGTTTTAGACCGATAGAGATCGTTATGATTAAAGATAATGTGAACGCTAACTGGTTTTATTTAGATCGATTCAAATTAGATCGATTAAAAAAAAATGCTAGTGTGAACGGGGTCAAATATACCTTTAAATTAGTTAATGGCACTAAAGACCAGAATATAATATTCAGATATCTGGCAAAGAAAATCTGTGTACATTTCTGTCATACTTAGACCCCACTATATAACATATGCATTCATTTATTGCAATTGATATACTGGTACATGCTTTATTTTAACAACTTATTTTCCCTTTTTTTTTTTTTTTTTTTTTTTTTAATTTATATAAATAAGATATACTTGATACATATAAAATAACAATAAATTTAAAACGACTACTTCCATAATGTAAGAAAGCATCTGGCTAAAAACCTCAATTAATAAAATTGTTTTGTACTGTAGTTTAACATTTCAGTAATTGAATTAAAAAAGGGTGACATATTTTCATTCATTTTATGCATAATGAAGACAAAATTGCTTAAGTTATTTATTGCAAGTATTTTTTTTGGATTAACCTTCAAAAGAAACAGTCATTACCAAAACTTGTACTTTCAGATGGCATAACTTGACCATTGTCCACAATAAGAATACTGTTACATTTATTTTGGATGAAGAGGTCAAGGTCAGGACAACTGAAACCAGTAATTACTACCTCAGTCTTGATTCAAAAATCTTCTTTGGTGGAGGAAATAATTTTGTCATAACAAAAGGTAAGGTTGTGTAAGTATACTCCCATATACTCAGAGGAGGAGGGCAACTTGTTTACATCTGCCTGTTTTTCTGTATGTCTGTCTGTCCCATAAAATTTGGTTGCATTTTTATCAGGAACTGCAAATGAAGCTTCAAAAAACCAAAATGATTGTGAGAATGCTATACTTAATAACAATGTGTGTACTGGCATTCTATACTGTGTGAAGTATTTTTAGATTCATCCTCATCAGCTTCCAGTTTACCTTATACACTGTACTTCATGGCCATGTATAAAATCTTAATTGTCATATTTTTTCCCCCGAACTATAAATATTTTTTTTCTGAAATATGGAATTAACCTTCATGTACTTGACTTTGTGTATATGTTACATCCATCACTCATTAACTGCCAGTCTTTTGAATACTAACAAGGGGGTGGGCTTCATAAAAAAGCTTTAGTTCACAATTCAAGTTTTTGTACCTTCAAAGTATAACCAAATAACAATGGCAAAGAAGATATTTTGAATATTATTAGTAGCTCAAGTAAAAAAATTCTGCTGCATTATCCTTGAAAAGGGTTCTGGTCAGAACCATGGACTTAAATGTTTTTAGTTATTTTGAAAATCCTCTCAGATAATTATTTTTTTCTTGAATTTCCAGTCTCAGTGCATTTACCTTATTAAAAAAGTAACTCCATATTATTTTAGCTGCTCCTGATCTTCTAGACTAAAAAATACTGCAGGAAAATACATTACAGTTCATGAGAGGCTTATTTAGTTTGTCTGTTATTTGTAGTATTTTATCTTTATGAAATAATTTGGTTGTTTTTAATTGTTTTAAAAAGAATTAAAATTTCATTACTTTAATCTATAAATTGATTTATGTTTTAGGTTTACAAGTTACACAGAATTTTGTTGGTTGTTTGAAGAATGTTTACGTTGACGATGTTTCTTTAGTCTACGAAATGAAGCATGATAACGACAGAATTATCCATAGTGGTGGTCACAAACCTTATTATGGTTGTCACAAGACAGAAGACGTTCCTATATCATTCCCCAAGTCTGGAACCATGATAGTTCTAGATACGCCGTCAAACACAGACTTACAAGTAGAGTTTGGCTTCCGCACGGTCCGTGATGTGGCCATTATATTTTATGCCCAGACTATTTCCAGCCTAGGATATGGTATTGGTTTCTTTGAGGTGAGTTAAGAAAAGCACTGCTAAGAGAGTTGTTCTTGTAAAGTAGCAATTCTGACCATCATGTTGGTATGCCTGGATGTTTGTGGCTATGTGTAATTTGGTATGAAATATTAACAAGTTAGCTGTTTACAACTGCCAAATGATTTATTTGGGATTTCAGATATATTATTTAGAACTTCTTCTGATCAAGAACTTCACCATCTTCTATAAACAATATAAAGATATTGTTGATAAAAAGAAAATAACAATAAATTTATGATAGTTGGTAATATGAAAATTATTTGATTGAACAGGTATGAGAGAAACTTATTTGAGAAAATCACACATCAGAACACGTGCCGCTGATGATAAATTTATGTTCACAATATTTTCTTTTTTTTATATTTTTAGATTTGGATTAGAGACCACCAAGTTATTTTACAACTAGAACCTTCCACGAGGAATCCTGATCTATCCAAAGACATTGTCATTGATCATGTTGTCAATGACAACGAATGGCATACTTTACATCTACATTTCACTGATAGGTAAATACATTTAGGTTATTGTAGAAAAACCATCCTTCTGGGGTATGGAACAGAGCATCCTTGAAATTTGGTACTAGTTTTTATGTGAGCATGTAATACTGTATTGGTCATTGCACATCCACTAAGTTAGAAAGTGCTGTTTAAATATACGGTCTAAAATATCTTATCATCCAGTGAAGGGGAAGTCTCAAATAGTAACAAATATATACCTCCCAAATAAAAATTGAGACTTGGATGGAGAGTTGTCTCATTGGTACTCATCTTCTAATATCTGTTAAATGAATTTGAACAAACTTTGGATATTGAAATGACCTTCTTGGTATATGTATATAAAAATGATTGATACTATTTAAATAGGTTTACCAAAATAAAGATAGATGATAGATCTAACCAGATAAATCATACAGATCTACTGGAGTTAACTGGAGAAATGGTGATTGGACACGGACCTAGGTTGACTTATGATGGTAGGATTGAAATTATTGTGGGAGATAGGATTGTATCAGATGATACTTTACCAGACACTTTTCTTGAATAAAATCTTTATAGCATTAAACAACATATTTGTTTGCGTCAGTCAAAAAAAAATTATTTTTTTTTAAATAGAAATAAACACATTTCTTTGACACTTTGTAAAATTTTTATCACAGAAAATCAACCAAACTATTGTTTATGTTTGATAACAACGTTTTACATTAGACAATTGTCTTCAACTTATTCATTTGACTTTTTTTTTAACTTTTAATAGTAGCAGACCTGTACTTATTCATTTTTGTATCAATCTTATGTATGGAATACATGTACTATTTCATCTATAGAAACATTAGTCATGTAACTGTTGGATATCAATTTTCATTGATTTCATGGATACAGGGAAACCACAAATTTGAATGTTCAACACATAGTAAATTTGCGGTATGATTATATGCAGTCTTTTGGAAAACCATGAAATCAGATTTCAACAAAAATACAAGTTTTCCTCTATCCACCAAAAAATGGTAGCCATTAAAATAAATGAATCCACAGTATTTGTATGCTTGACAATTTGTTTTTCAGCCAACGATGGATTTGTTGGTTGTATAAGGAATCTAGCTATACAAAACAAATTAAAGGATGCCATCAACCTACTGCAGACAAATTCAGCAGTGTATGGTGTAGTACTGGATGGTTGTCACCTGGTACCCCACTGTGAAGGTGGCCCTCATTGTGAACATGGTGGTAAATGTTTGTCAAACTGGGATGGAGTTGCATGTGATTGTTCTGCTACTGCATATGAAGGACATGCATGTCATTTTGGTATGTATTAGTGGTTTACAAAGCACCTAAATACCACACAAACCATACAGAACACTTTTTAGAAACACACAAAAATATACCCAATATAAAATATTGCATGCTATTGTTAACATTTTGTTTCACAGATTTGATGAAAATTGAAATTGAAATAGAGATTTGAAATATGTGATTTTCTCTATAAAATGTGGGAAAATAACCATATGTAAATGTAACAATGTTTTATTGGTGATTTCAATCTTTTACATTTATAACTGCTCAGAGGAGTTCAATAATGAGATATTTAAAGAGATAATTAATTATAGCAAATTCTATTCTTTCTTATTTTTTTTTATGCGACCACAAACAAATTTTTGCGTCTTATAATGCTATCATGTCGTCGTCGTCTGAAGACACATTTAGTTTCCGGACAATATCTTTAGTTTTAGTGAATGGATCTTTATAAATTTTTACCAGAAGGTTCAATACCACTAAAAGAAGGTTGGGATTGATTTTGGGGGTCATGGTTCCAATAGTTGAGGAATTAGGGGCCAAAAGGGAGCCCAAAATAAGTATTTTTGTAGTTTTCAAACAATAACTTGTGTTTAAGTGTATGAATCTCTCTGAAATTATACCACAAGTTTCTATATCATGAAGGGATGGTTAGTATTGACTTTTGGGGGTTATGGCTCAAAAGGTTTTGGAATTAGGGGCAAAAAAAGGAGGGAAAATAGTTATTTCTGGTCAATGGACAATTAAGACAATTTAAAAGCCCTTACACTACTTGTAAATTATGTATAAAGAAATGTCTGGTATTGGACTAATTGCCAAAAAAGGGGGGTAGTAGTAGTTTTCATTTCTTTCTTCAAATTTCTCAAATTCCAAATTTTTGAAAAGTTTGATGAAAAAATCTTTAATTGCACCATATTGCACAATAGATTTGTAAGATCTTGACAT
The DNA here is from genome assembly GCF_965363235.1 of Mytilus galloprovincialis. Lineage (NCBI taxonomy): Eukaryota > Metazoa > Mollusca > Bivalvia > Mytilida > Mytilidae > Mytilus > Mytilus galloprovincialis. The sequence goes on along the minus strand of NC_134838.1, from coordinate 18,831,548 downwards.
TTGTTTTGTGTCAGAAACCTATGTGGCAAAAATTTAATCACAATCCAAATTCTGAGCTGTATCAAGCTTGAATGTTGTGTCATTACTTGCCCCAACTGTTCAGGGTTCAACCTCTGCGGTCGTATAAAGCTACACCCTATGGATCACCTGGTTAACCAATGTAAAAGTTTTAAAGCAGAGGACTCAAGTTTGAATTTGATTTGATATCTGTCTTTTTTATGTATCTTTATAATGTTTAATTTTCCTTCTACATGCTTAATATATGTTTTTAGCAAAATACAGAGGATCTTGTGACGATTACTACCAAGCTGGTTATAAACAGTCTGGAGCATACCAGATTGATTTGGACAGCACTGGTCCCCTGCAGCCTGTTTATGTTTGGTGTGAGATGGAGTACCAGTATCAGGGAGAAAAATATGGCATGACTAAAATAGACCATAATTTTATACCAGATACACGGGTCAGAGGCACAGGAATGTATGATATGAGAAAGCTATTATCATATAGGTAAGCATTTTAACCATAGAAGTTATTTATGCTTGTTTCATTTTCGCTTTAAAAAGGAAAATGATTACAAATAATTGATAATCTCAACTATACTTCTTATTTTATTTGGTTACACGTTACAAAGCTTCAGTATAAAAGAATGATTGAAATTTGTCTCAAACTTTATTATGATGAGTGGTAATATATAAGTGATTTTCAAGTCTACCAGGCAGTCACTTACTTTTTGATGTCAATATATATACTTGAATGAAAATCTTGTGTTTTAAAAGACTTGAGTATAAGTATAAGTATGATTTTAATTGAATCTTGTTTGATACAACAACAAAAAAGCTGTTGTATAACAAAACATCTATATTTAGATTTAGTGAAGAAGCTTGTGGAATATCACACTTTAAAAATTTCCAATTATAGAGAAATGACAAGAGCAGAACTTGTAAAGTTAACAGAATCATCCACTTGGTGTGAACAGTTAGTAGTTTACGATTGTTACAGAGCTCCATTACAGTAAGTTATATCTTTATGTGGGACAAAGATACTATGTTAGAATATGGTTAATGCATTGGTTCAGTTATGGTCAAAATTGTTTTATTATATATTTCATATATATTTTACACAAATGACAAAAGAAAACTGCTAAAAACTTGGTGAGAAAAAAAACAGACAGTTTTATGCTTGATAATTGTTATGCCCCACCTACGATAGTAGAGGGGCATTATGTTTTCTGGTCTGTTCGCTTCAGGTTAAAGTTTTTGGTCAAGGTAGTTTTTGAAGAAGTTGAAGTCCAATCAACTTGAAACTTAGTACACATGTTCCCCATGATATGATCTTTCTAATTTTAATGCCAAATTATAGTTTTGACCCCAATTTCATGGTCCACTGAACATAGAAAATGATAGTGCGAAGTTCAGGTTAAAGTTTTTGGTCAAGGTAATTTTTGATGAAGTTAAAGTTACATCAACTTGAAACTTAGTACACATGTTCCCTATGATATGATCTTTCTAATTTTAATGCCAAATTATAGTTTTGACCCCAATTGCATGGTCCACTGAACATAGAAAATGATAGTGCGAAGTTCAGGTTAAAGTTTTTGGTCAAGGTAATTTTTGATGAAGTTAAAGTTACATCAACTTGAAACTTAGTACACATGTTCCCTATGATATGATCTTTCTAATTATAATTCCAAATTATAATTTTGACCCCAATTTCAAGGTCCACTGAACATAGAAAATGATAGTGTGAGTGGGGCATCCGTGTACTATGGACACATTCTTGTTTTATTTTTGTTTTTTACATATTTAAAAACATGACAATAAAATGATTAAGTTGAAAAATGTTAAATGAGCCTCAACAAAAAATTAATAGGAAATTCTCTTTCATTTCAGACTAGGCAAATCTACAATATTTCAATCAGCTAGAGGTGAAATATTGGAACTTCGTTATAATACTGACGCTGACAGTTTATGTTCCTGTAGAAAGGGCACTTGTCCTCAGAATAGATGTCAATGTGATAAAGGTAATGTAAAGACAACTTTCACATTAGTGCATATTCCTCCATATTTCCAGTGTCACAATGCTTATATTATTATGTCAAATTAAGAGTCTATTGCTCAATTACCTCATTTAAGCCGATATACCTAGTATACCTAGGGTCAACCGTCATTACTCATTCTTTAAAAAAAATCAAAGTTGGTTGATGTATAACCATTAATTTCAAAGATGTAAAGACATCAAATTCTCAAAATAGATTTAATTGTCCATATATAAATCATTCAGTTTTGAATATATATGGTACACCTTTAAAAACAAAATTTTATTAAATTTATTTATTTATTTATTCAACTCTGTGAAAGATATATGTAATTAATAAGTTTAGATTGGGCAAAAATTTAAAAGGATTTTTTTTATCTTAATATATAACAGTGTGGATTCAATGCTCTTCAACTTCGTACTTTATTTGGCCTTTTTAAGTTTTTTAGATTCGAGCATCACTGATGAGTCTTTTGTAGACAAAACGCGTGTCTGGCGTATATACAAAATTTAGTCCTGGTATCTTTGATGAGTTGAATAGGATTATGAAACAAACTATAAAGACTAACCAATTGTTTTCCATATATTTGAATAAACATTTATTTTTTTAGGCCATCCACAGTGGGAAAAGGACAGTGGATATATAAGATATAAACAGCATTTACCCATCACTGAGTTAAGAATTTTACAGTCCAAGTCTCCAGCACCACAAACAAGTGCTAACTTAAGTTTGGGTCCACTTAAATGCTGGGGAGATGGTAAGCTCTTTGTTAATTGTAAATGAAAAAGGAACTAAAAGAAAATTTGGAAACTTTAGTAAAAATTAACTTAAAAAATGGTGTTTTCAACTGTTGATTTATTTTCATATGACTTGCCAGATACAGACAATAAGGGATTGAAGAAATACATTTTTGAAATAAGTAGGAACCAATGTTCATATATATTTTCAAATTTACTTCTTGCAAATACCACCATAGACAAGGGGGTCTCATTGCGGGTTCTGATCCTGGATCCCGCTTACTGTTTTGTCAGATTCCCACATCCCGCTTACACTATGTACCAAGGATCCGGAAATTTTTTCACCTAATTTCGGTCATTTTCATATAACATAAAAGTTGGTGCCCCTTTTCAAAAACAGATTGTCAAAATCTCATTACTGCACGAGTATGCTCATACTCGTAGCATCAACGAACTTGTTTCACTGTTGCATCGCGTTTACTTCATGATTTATCCTACCATTTTCCTAAAATCGATCAAAAGCAATTAAGGCAAGGCAACAGTTTGAGAATAAAATGATTTTAATGACTCAAAATCGTAATTTTCTCAGTCATCGCTTACGTTTCTTTCGATTCTGAAGTCAAAATTCAAACCGGATGTAATACGACAATACTAAAACGAACAATTCCGGACTTATTTCCGGGATTAGTTTTGTTTATCAAATTCACAGGAAAACATCGTTTTTTTTTAATATTTACCTTTAATAGTGTAAGAGTATTAATGAAAATAGTTGCACTTGCTTTATTTAGCAAGAAATCATTTTAAATTTACGATTTAGTGTCAAATCTGCGGAAGAGAATTTCAGGCATGCGTATCATAGTAAACAAAGCACGTGTTAGTAGTGAAAAAAATCCGTAAATTAAATCAAGTTTTAATTTAATTTTAAATCATTATTGACAATTGTCTTAGCTGAAAAGTAATTAAATAATGAAGACAGTTGGTATAGAATTTTAATTTCTTTATAATATTAGTTCGGAGCTTGTGATTAAAATAGCCAGGTGTGAACTGAAAACACAGGTAAAGAGATTAGCGATCATTAGCCAATAGCTCCCCGAGGCATTAATATAGTTATTAGGAGGGCCCTCAGGATTATAACACTTTACTGGAGTGGCAGTTTAATTACATAAAATCGATAACAAAACAAAAATATGTTTAAAATGGCGATTTGAAACTCAATCTCAACGAAATGACCGAAATTATTTCTGTTGAAAAATAAAATTTGACCTAAATCCCAATAAATGATTTAGGACTTTTGAGTGTCCGAATCGGTCATGTCTGGCATATATGACCGTTTCCGGACCCTTGCTATGTACGTAAGCAATTCTCATTTTTTTTGTAATTTTCAGTGTCCCGCTAGACTTCATTTTCAGTTTTCATGATCTTTCATGGCACAATAATTTGACTTTCACGTGTCACGCTTACAAAAAATTGGCAATCCCGTGTCACGCTTAGACACCAATAAGACCCACAGACAAGGATGTTGTTTATGTTCGCTTTTTGACAGAGTTGGACACCTCTGAAATCACCTAATCAATACAATTCTTTTATATGTTATATCATAAGTCATGAATAAAAGGATAACAGCCACAAACAGCAAATCATTAAACTGTCTATCCAAAATATGTCAAGAACTAAATTACCAAAAGGTTAGAAAAGTTGTGAATAAAATCAAAGATATCATATGTCATAAACACTACATTGCCTGAAGAACAAACATATTACAATATAACTAAAGACCCAATCACTGACTGGATTTGTAAAACTCAACCCTATGTATTTTAATCTTAATCAGTGAAATAACAAAACTGCTAAGTTACATGGACATTATCATGAGTTAGCTTGTTACTTTAGATGGTTTATATTTAAATCAAAATAGAAATTTAATCAAGTGTATCATACATTTTTTGGCTTCTCAAAAACACCATGAATATTTGAAAAAAAATATGTGTACTCCACACTATTTATTTGCCAAGGCAGCTATTAATTAATTAGAAAATATTTTTTTCATTACAGCTCTAAGTAAAGTTGCCAGTGCAGTGACCTTCAAAACATCTTCTTCCTATCTACACCTCAGATCGCCATGGAAATCCTCAAACCTACAGTTTATGTTCAGAACTCACCAGACAACAGCTTTATTGTTAAACCAAACCCCTTCATTAGACAACTCCAACAGTCTGGTTATAGCTCTTATATCAGGTTAGATATTTTATAGATCATTGTTTCACAATTAAACGTGTTGATGCCCTTTGTTTTAAAATACTTTGATATTAATGATAAATTCTGTAAGGAAATAGGAAATATGGAAAATGAGGATTGAGAAATTTTCATTTATAGATCATTTGTATATGTGTGTTTTGTTTGGTTTATTTAAAAAAAAAAAAAAAAATGAAACATATCTTTAGTGAGGTTGTCATAGATGTTAAATTAAATTGATGATGTGAACCATTTAAACAATATAGTTTGAGATGAGGTACATGTATCATATATATACTAAATAACAAGTTGTTAATTTTATTATTTATAATTGCAGAGAAATCTGTGAAGTTTACTGCCAGAATTAACAATAAAACACTTGAAGTTGTTATAGAGTTTGGTATGACTGTTGGTGATGGGAAATGGCATTTTGTTGCTATTGAAATGGATATACATAATATTAGATATACTGTTGATGCAAAGAGACACATTATAGATATGCCTGGTAAACAGATACCTAGTTTCAATGGTAGTGTGTATGTTGGAGGATACATTGAGTAAGATCTTCATAAGTGTTTTTCAGTGTTTCACATAGTAAAGTTTTTTTCTTGAGTTTTTTTCATTATGAAAAAATATTCTTCAATACTCTTCTTTCATGGATATCGTAGATTTTGTTTGTGGCATGATGTATATGTTGATCTATTCCACTTTACAGATAGTTTCAAAAATAATTTCTCTTTTTATGCCCCACCTACGATAGTAGAGGGGCATTATGTTTTCTGGTCTGTGCGTCCGTTCGTCCGTCCGTCCGTTCGTCCGTCCGTCTGTCTGTCTGTCTGTCTGTTCGTCCGTCTGTCCCACTTCAGGTTAAAGTTTTTGGTCAAGGTAGTTTTTGATGAAGTTGAAGTCCAATTGACTTCAAACTTGGTACACATGTTCCCTATGATATGATCTTTTTAATTTTAATGCCAAATTAGAGATTTTACCCGAATTTCACGGTCCACTGAACATAGAAAATGATAGTGCGAGTGGGGCATTCGTGTACTGAGGACACATTCTTGTTCAAGTATATGATAAATCTTATGTAAAATGCTTTTTTTGCAATGGAGCAATCATATAGCATAGCAAGCTACAACAGACCCACACATGACATTTTCCTATAAATTAAAAAAACACCACTTCTTGCAACTAACTTACAATTTTGATTTAATCATTATTATTTTCCAACTTTTCAGTGAGAATGCCATGTCAGGACTTAAAGGTTGTTTGAGAGGATTCCATTATAATGATAAAGATATAGATCTATCTAAAATGACCGATCCAAGGTAAATAGAAAATAGTATTGGATATTTGAATAATGTATGTGTTCTTATTTTGTGAAAATGTTTTTTTATTTACCTTGAATTTCCATACTCAGAAAATGAAAAAGAAAGAATTTCCATACTCAGAAATCTATTTTCAGGTAGATTGTACACATTAGAAGATATTTTTTTACTGTTTGATATCATGGGCATGTACTTTGTACTTATTTATTAATGTGAATAAAAGTGAAGGTGGCGTATACCTCAACGAGACAGGAATCAAGTTTCAAGTTTTCAAGATTTTATTTCTACAAAAAACCTAACAGGGATATATGATTATTTGCAAACAAATTAATATTTATAATATAAGTAATAACACACCAAAAAATAATGCAGTAAACATTATAGTCATTGATTGACATATACATGTACAAGAAGTTATAAATTTTAAGGAAGACAGCCAAATTAAAATAGGCATAGTGTGTGTGTATAACTGTTTTAGTTAACTGAATGTAGAAATCTTAAAGATAACAGTCTGGGCGTTAGAATTAAACAGCTCATAATATTTTTTTCAGTGTTATGTTTGATAATGAGAATTTATCAATCGGAAATGTATTTTTTTAATTTCTAGTATACCAGAAGTGAGTGCTGGTTGTACAGCATCATGTGAGAGTAATCCCTGTCAGAACCAAGCCAAATGTATAGAACACTGGGGCAGTTATACCTGTATCTGTACCAATAGATGGGCTCACTGGGGTGATAGCTGTGAAAGAAGTAAGAACTGTAACAGTATGATGAAAATTTAAAATAAGAAGATGTTGTATGATTGCCAAAGAGGCATTAACTCTCCACCAGAGACCAAACTTATGACAGCAGAGCCATACTTCTTCATTCATGATGCAACGAATAACTTCCTTCTACTAGAACTGGAGAAAGCAGACACTTAAAACTACCTAGAAGTTAGCAATAATATATCACTATACAGTCTTCAACAATGAGTAGCAATAATATATCACTATACAGCCTTCAACAATGAGTTAAACCCATACCTCATAGCAAGCAATTAAAGGCAATGAAATGAGAAATGTAAATTGTTCAAACATATTCAGACAGAATGTTAACAGTTGTAGACGTAATAAAAGTATCAAGAGGTCTACATATGGTCTTGGTGAATAAACCAATGCTTTAAGTATTGATGGTTACAGCGTAGGTCAATTGTGAAATAGCTCATAACAGATGACCAATGAACAGGCCAATATTAGCACATGAATCTATCTTATGAACAGAAAATATCAAGAAACAAGAACAATATCTAATAAAATTTCCAAATTTTAAAAAGGCATTTTTATCACTTCAACAATGCTCTATTAATCAGTTTTAGGAAATATGTATGACTTTGTGTGCAAGAAATGATAACTTTATGATATCATTTTTATAAGCATTTAACTAACCAAACTAACACTTTACTTCTACAAAAGTATATGAATCTTCAACCAGTATGTTCTTTCTTTAAGATATACATGAACAGAATGTTTAAATGTACTATAGTTTGTTTTTAAATTGGTTGATTTCTATACATTTATTAAACAAATCAAGTAAGTACAGTTTTGCTGGACATTTTTAATTTCATTTATGATAATCTTTTATGATTGTACTAGAAAATATAACAAGGATGTGACTTAAAATGATATGGTGCATTTTTTTCTTTAGACATGAATAAAGATGAAATATCATTTGATGGAACTGCTACTTCATTCTTGGACCTGGAAGGATTCAAGGGAGATAATTTGTTAGATTCTACCATAATCCTCAGCTTTCGAACTTATGACAGTAAAGCCATTCTACTTTATATCCATGATGCAATGAATAACTTCCTACAGCTGGAACTTGAGAAAGGAAACAAACTAAAATTGAGTTTTAATCATTTTAAAACTATTGTATCCGAATCTCTTGTTTATAATAGTGAGTATAAATCTTTTGACAGTCAAGTTAAGTCTTTTTCTAGTGCATATTTTATATTTGTTGATTGAGTTATATCTTTTTTGTAACTGTAATTGGTAAATGGGATCCTTGCAAGGTCTACATGTCTGCAGACAAGGTTACCTGACGCTGATCTGAATTCCTGATTCAGTTATCGCTGTTAAGGAAACATAAATAACAGATGAAACGATTGTTTTTATGGTCATATCATAGTGTAAATTCTTTTTTGGGGAAAAATAAGCATGAGAAAACTGCCTTTGACAATCATGTTTGATTAAAAAAAAAGAGTGAGGATATAAAAATTAAACAAATAACTACCAACTGTCACTATTTGCGTGGGATTTCCCCCATGAAAGCTCTCAAATGGAAATTTTTGAAGAGCAATTTTGTCCACAATTTTAAACTAAACATTTATTTTTACAATGGCTCTAGGCACAAAAAAGTATGGTGAAGTAAAAAAACAACACTAATAAGATACATTTGAAGGCCCCCTTGAAGGTTTTTCAGGACTCCTTAGAGCCATCTTGCACGTAAAACTCCCATAGGCATTTTGAAAAGTTGGCAGGTATGTAAACACTCAACTTATTTCGTTCTAAATTTTAGGTTTCAATGATGGAGAATGGAAACAGATTGTTATTCATGAACAGATAGATAAAAATAATTTACATGTGACCAAAATGTTTGTCAACTCACCGGATAATATGGTTATAGTACCTTATAGTCGACTTAAATTACCAACTTATTCGTATACTCCATTTAAAAAATATGGTAAGATTATTTAGTAAATTGTCAATCAAGCATGGCCAATGGATAATCTCTGACAATTTTTAGTTTGAAATAAAAATAACAAGAAGGATCGGCCATGACATACAGTTAAAAAATTACATTGTACAATTTCTTACTCTATTTGAACAGCTTATTAAAGAACAATGTGATCAATCTACTTGGTAAACCATTATTATTTGGCAAATAGCAGTTAACTGCATCTAAAAACACTCTTTTTATCAAGTTCCCAAAACTTTTGACTTCATAGTTCTATATTTGAAGTGACTAATATGAATATTCACAGAAAAATACAATAAAAAACAAACTTATTAAAATAAAACATACTTCAAAAATGTATACTTGATATATGATATATTTTAATTTTATAATTGTAGAAACTATAAAACCACCAAGATCACCTGGTCTGACCAATACATTCATGAGCGAATATTATCGATTGTTTGTTGGTGGTACGCTGGAAAATACATCCGATATAGATCAATTATCAGGTTGCATCAGAGGATTGAAAATTGGTGATAAAGTCTTCGCCTTACAACAAGAGGCTTACCAGAACCGAGGTTTGATTTATTTCATGATAATTCTTATATGCTTTGCATATTAGGGAAAACATTGATATGATTGGTCGAGAGGACTTCTGGTAGTTGATCTTGACATTGGTTATTTTTCGGTAGACGACTTTCACAGAACTTCTTCTTGTATCAAATGTAAACAAGATGGCGGCGATAATAAAGCCGACTTTAACAAATTTTATTTTCACAGCACCCTTCTTGTTTAATTAGATAATACACAAAAAAAACATTTGTTTAAATTATATTTTTGCCTTAACCAACAAATATATTCATGAGCTAGCCCTATTCAATGACATAAATATACAATTTACATGTGATAGAGGTAGCGAATGAGAAAAAAATATATTTTTAAAGAATTGTAATGATTAAACACCTATTTAAGGAATTTATTGGTGTATAAACTGGACCAAGTGTGACTGATAATTTTATTTCTGTAGATTGTATATTGACCTCAATATATCTTTTTGTTATTCGTATAATTGAATGCTGTCTCATTGATGTTCACATGGCAATTTCTTTATAAAAATAAGGAGATGAGGTATGATAGCCAATGAGACCAAAGTTCAAAATAAAGTGTATGTAAACAATTATAAGACATACTGCAAATTCTTTTCACATTTGCCTTCTAATGCCACATTATTTATTTATATATTTCTGTACAAATTTATTAGTTTAAAATCTGAACTATTTTATTTAAAAGTTGAAAACTTTCCTCCTGACTATAATCTTTACTTTATTATTAAACATAAAACCAAAAAAATGTTAATTCTGTTGTGAATTAAAAACTATTTTTTTCTTCAGCGGTAGCTATGATGTGTGGGAGTGGATGTTCTTCTAGTCCCTGTGAACATAATGGGAAATGTATAGAGAAATGGGACCATTATAAGTTTTATTGTGACTGTAGAAAGACTAATTTTATAGGAGATCAATGTCAAAAGGGTAAGTCAAAAAACATACTGTGGATTCATTTATTTTCGTTGGTATCAATTTTCGTGTGTGAAGAAAAACTTGCATGTTCGTGGATATTTAATTTCATGGTTTTTGCCGAAGTCTGCATACAAGCCTATAGAAAATTTGTTATCTGTTGAGCATTTAATTTAGTGGTTCACCTGTACCCACGAAATCCATGAAAATTGATATCCCACAAATAATAGTAAATCCACAATAGATGTAAAAATAAATATAAATACAATTGAGAATTTCTAAACACAACTTTATATTAAGGTGCAATTATTTAATTGTTACAGAATGCTATTATCTTTAAAGAAAAAAAGAGTTGCCTTGAAAGGTGATCGATTGGTTAATTGGTTGTGGGTGTTGAACACAACTTTCAACACTCTTAGCTATATCCTGAACCAGTTTTGATTGTTTGAGGAAGTCATCATTACCTGGATAATACCTCAAAACATCGGTATGAAGTCATCATTACCCAGATAATACCTCAAAACTTTGGCAGGAAGTCATCATTACCCGGATAATACCTCAAAACTTCGGCAGGAAGTCATCATTACCCAGATAATACCTCAAAACATCATCATGAAGTCATCATTACCCAGATAATACCTCAAAACTTCGGCAGGAAATCTGTCAGTCCTTGTTAATTAAGATATGAGCACCTAAAATGAGCAGGGTTCAAACTCACAGTCTCTATGAGCACCTAAAATGAGCAAGGTTCAAACTCACAGCCTCTATGAGCACCTAAAATGAGCAAGGTTCAAACTCACAGCCTCTATGAGCACCTAAAATGAGCAAGGTTCAAACTCAAAGCCTCTATGAGCACCTAAAAGGAGCAGGGTTCAAACTCGCAGCCTCTATGAGCACCTAAAATGAGCAGGGTTCAAACTCACAGCCTCAGTGTTTGACAAGCTAGTAATCATTTAGATGAACTAATTAAACCATTGAGTCACTGAGGACCTCCTTTAAAGGTGAAAAACAAAGTAATGTGACTATAGTTTAAATGAAAAACTGTTTGAATTTAAGAAAAATAATCCTGAATTTATTTTGCAAGGAGATTTTTCTTTCTTATGGGAAAAACTGTTTGACTTGGGTAAAAAAATATTCATTACAGCTTTTCTATTCTTTTCAAAACTAAATATGTTTACGATGTTTTCATTATGTAAAATTGTGACCCCGTGGATGTTAAGAAAATAAAAACTCACATTTGAAAAAACAAAAAAAAATTTTGTGTGCAATATTTCCTGAAGTCAACTGTTCAGCAATTACAAAAATCATGTACTTATTTTTACTAATTTTTCATTTGTCTCTATATTTTCAGAGGCTTCGGAAAATTTCAGTGGCAGTTCAGTTTTGGAATACAACTTTGAGTTACAAACTACGCAAGCTAAGAAAACAACTAGTGAGCATTTGTCTCTCACCTTCCAGGCCAGTAGTGCTGTTGTTGGGAAGAAACAGATGATTTTGGCTGTTATAATGAGTTCTAAGTAAGTTGTGTTGTTACTTCAGACAACTAAACAAATTTGATGAGAATTTAAAATAAAGAAACATAAAAACTAATCAAAAGCTTGGAGTATGAACGTTTTTAAAACATGATGGTTGTTTGACATTAACTTAGTAGTCACTTGGCAGATGGTCAAAAGAATAGCATCAGTTGTTGTAAATGTAGTGATGTCTTTAACTTATAAAAGTTAAGATCTATTCTCCTTGAATTGAACTGAAACAATGAATTTTTTTGTTACAGTTTTCAGTGTTAAGTAGATCAAAGCAAAGATATTGAGTATAGAACACAGTATATCTTGTTTTTATTCAGACTTTTATAAAATTTGACTAAGTGCCATTTACAGGATTTCTCTTGTAACTTGTTGAAGCAGGCACTGATTATTTAACATAAATTTTTCCACATTTTTTTTTATTTTTTATTAAAATTTTCATTGTTAACTGATACACTTTTGTTTATATTTGTAGACACAACGATCATGATATGTTATTGTTTATGTTAAATGCTGATGGTGTTAATATAAAGCATTGTCAGAAAATGATTGTTAGTAAGTATTTATTTCAGTCTGTTTAGTGTAATCATATCCATATTCCATATGTGTAACTACTAGAGGGAAGGTATAAAGAAAGATTTCAGCTTATCATGTAACTCATGTTCACAAATATTTGATGTTGTACATGCCACAAACACCTGTTTGACCATTTTCAATTTTAAATTAAATATTCCCCCTAGAGTCTTAAATTGAGGTCTTAACATGATGATAGTTCACATATTTAAGTGGAACACTTCCTGTAATGGAATTGTTTACCTTTTTCCACACCGAAAACATTTGTTTGGTTAGAATTACTGAAGTTGTGCACCTTCTATACATTTTGAGTTGTTTACAGATTTTTTTCTCACTTTTACATTTAACATTTCAATATATTGAGCATTCCTCATTGTATGAGAAACAATCTGTATATCCCAGCAACTTAATTCTCTGGTCCATTTTTGTTGAAAAAGTCAGATATAGGGATCATACATTACATCGTCAGCTGCGGCAGTGGCGTCCCCAAATATTCACTCTGTGGTTAAAGTTTTTGAAAATTTAATAAGTTTCTTAAACTATCCTGGATTTGTACAAAACTTGGACAGAAGCTTGTTTATGATTGTAAGATAGTATCCAGTAGTAAATTTTGTAAAAAAAAATCTTATTTTTTCGTGTTTTACTTATAAATGGACAGCAAACATTACATTCATTCTGTGGTTAAAGTTTTTAAAATTTTAATTACTTTCTTAAACAATCCTGGATTTGTACCAAACTTGGACAGAAACTTGTTTATGATCATAAGATAGTATTCAGAAATAAATTTTGTAAAAAAAATCAATTTGCTCCGTATTTTACTTATAAATGGACTCAGTTTTTTTGCCAGCAAACTTTGCGTTCATTCTGTGGTTAAAGTTTTAAAATTTTAATTACTTTCTTAAACAATCATGGATTTGTACCAAACTTGGACAGAAACTTGTTTATGATCATAAGATAGTATTCAGAAATAAATTTTGTAAAAAAAATCAATTTGCTCCGTATTTTACTTATAAATTATCTTAGTATTGTTTTTCTGCCAGGAATCATTACATTCACTCTGGTTAAAGTTTTTAAAATTTTGATAACTTTCTTAAACAATCCTGATTTGTACCAAACTTGTACAGAAACTTGTTTGTGATCATAAGATAGTATTCAGAAGTAAATTTTGTCTAAAAAAAATCAATTTGTCCCGTATTTTACTTATAAATGGGCTTAGTTTTGTTTTTCTGCCAGGAAACATTACATTCACTCTATGGTTGAAGTTTTTAAAATTTTAATAACTTTCTTAAACTATCCTGGATTTGTACCAAACTTGGACAAAAGCTTGTTTATGATTAAAAGCTAGTATGAAGAAGGAAATTTTGTTAAAATTTTGTTCCTGTTTTTCCGTACTTTACTTATAAATGGACAAAGTTTTACTTCCGGCTAACATTACTTACAGTCTGCAGTTAAAGTTTTATTAGATTCATAAACTATCCTGGATTTTTACCAAACTCGGACAGAAGCTTCTTACAATCAAAAGATAGTATCAAGAGGAATATTTTTACTAATTTTTTTCCTCATTAGCTCACCTGGCCCAAAGGGCCAAGTGAGCTTTTCCCATCACTTTGCGTCCGGCGTCCGTTGTCCGTCGTCGTTAACTTTTACAAAAATCTTCTCCTCTGAAACTACTGGGCCAAATTAATCCAAACTTGGCCACAATCATCTTTGGGGTATCTAGTTTAAAAAATGTGTCCGGTGACCCGACCATCCAACCAAGATGGCCGCCATGGCTAAAAATAGAACATAGGGGTAAAATGCAGTTTTTGGCTTATAACTCAAAAACCAAAGCATTTAGAGCAAATCTGACTAGGGTAAAATTGTTTATCAGGTCAAGATCTATCTGCCCTGAAATTTTCAGATGAATCGGACAACCTGTTGTTGGGTTGCTGCCCCATAATTGGTAATTTTAAGGAAATTTTACTGTTTTTAGCTCACCTGGCCCACAGGGCCAAGTGAGCTTTTCCCATCACTTGGCGTCCGTCGTCCGTCGTCATCGTCGTCTGTCGTTGTTAGCTTTTACAAAAATCTTCTCCTCTGAAACTACTGGGCCAAATTTAACCAAACTTGACCACAATCATCATTTGGGTATCTAGTTTATAACATGTGTGGTGTAACCCCGCCAACCAACCAAGATGGCTGCCATGGCTAAAAATAGAACATAGGGGTAAAATGCAGTTTTTGGCTTATAACTCAAAAACCAAAGCATTTAGAGCAAATCTGACATGGGTATAATTGTTGATCAGGTCAAGATCTATCTGCCCTGAAATTTTCAGATGAATCGGACAACCCATTGTTGGGTTGCTGCCCCTGAATTGGTAATATTAAGGAAATTTTGCTGTTTTTTGTTATTATCTTGAATATTATTATAGATAGAGATAAACTGTATACAGCAATAATGTTCAGTAAAGTAAGATTTACAAATAAGTCACATGACCGAAATGGTCAGTTGACCCCTTTAGGAGTTATTGTCCTTTATAGTCAATTTTTAACAATTTTTATAAAATTTGTAAATTTTTACTAACATTTTCCACTGAAACTACTGGGCCAAGTTCATTATAGATAGAGATAACTGTAAGCAGCAAGAATGTTCAGTAAAGTAAGATGTACAAACACATCACCATCACCAAAACACAATTTTGTCATGAATCCATCTGCTTCCTTTGTTTAATATTCACATAGACCAAGGTGAGCGACACAGGCTCTTTAGAGCTTCTAGTTTTTGTTGAGCCTGCGATTAACAGTAAAAGTAGGCGAGACACTGGGACCCTTACAGAACCCTTACAAATTTTTGATATATTTGATTATTTACTTTTTGCATTTCAGATAATTTAATGATACAGGGCAAATTTGCTGATGGAAAACCACATAAATTACAATACTGGAGGTTTGGAGGAGCAATGTACTTAACGGTAAGGTCAATAGGTCAAATTGTTATGTTGCACAATGCATGCTGTAAACTTCTAACAACTAGTCTTCAATTTTATCGATATGAACTTTATGAAATTTTGTAATTTAGAAAATAAACTAATGATTTTGTTTAATTAAACTAATCAAGTCTTCCCTGTAAAAAAGAATTTAGTTTAAGTTTAATCTTAAAGTTGAAAGGTCAGTTGTCATTTTTGGGATTCGATCGTTAGTAATTATTATACAGAAACACTAAGGATATAAAATGTTGATGAAATCATACTTATAAATAGATTATTGACGGTTTTTCAAACGAGAGGGTGTTTTATTGATTTATTCTGGTCAATACAAGTTTAGACTTTTTAGTGTATGATCTGGTTGGATATTTGAAGTCTTTGATAGCTAACAAACATATTATTAAAACGCCAAGTTAGAAGGAATGATAATATTCTTGTCAGTTTTAGGCATGTCATTTAAGAGTTTTGGAACTTTGTTCATGGTAAAATTAGTATGTTTTTCCTTTACAGTTCAATGAATTGACAATGATAAGAGAGCTCCATTTCCATAATGATCTTTTTGGCATTTGAAAATTCAGGGTTGCATATTTTTGGAATTGATAATAAGTGACCAGGTCATGTATTTGAATAGCTTATATTATAATTTAAAAAAAGGTCTGATCTCGATCAAATGAAATGTATATAAGCTAGAATTGGTTAAAAAAACACACTCCTTCATATGTAGTACTGTCATATGTATTGATTTATATTGTATAGTCTGCTATCGTTTCTTCAGATAGCACTTCTATGTATATTGTATGTTTATAATCAGGTATCGCCTCTTTCAAATGTAAGTATCCTGCACATCTATGTGTCTCTCCTACATTGCTTTACACAACTAACTAAATGTTCCTTGACCTTTCAGGTGATGACTTCTTTGAAAATAGCAAAATAATATATGTGGTGTACTTTAAAAAAAGTGTACTTTGAAAAATAAACAATTGTTCATGACAGACATAACACTTCATTACATCTTAAAATCAGTATTGTATATGTCTAAGTGTAAATAAAACAGTTACATATCATAATAAAATACTATTTTGAAAGTTAAAAGCAAGGAAATTGCAAATTTTTCACTTCCATGACATTTTAATGCCCCATTTATGAGCATTATATTTTTGGGTCTGTGTGTTGGTTGGTCCATCTGTCCAGCTTCAGGTTAAAGATTTTGGTTGAAAGTTTTTGGTCAAGGTAGTTTTGGATGAAGATGAAGTTTAATCAACTTGAAACTTAGTACACATCTTTCATATTGCAATGCCTCATTAGATTTTTTATTCCAATTTCATGGTCTACTGAACATACAAAATGATAGTGGAAGTGGGGCATCCGTTTACTATGGACACTTCTTGTTCTGACTATTTTAAATATTTGTTTATAAGTAAAAAAGATACTGTGTGTGAATAAGAAAAGCATTAAGCTTCACCTTTACAATAACAATTAACATAGTAAAGATGTTTGAATGATCACGGCCATGCTAAAATTCTTTCATGTGTTTCTTTAAGTTGTTTGTGACATTTTTTTAGTAACAGAATAAGAAAAATAGTAGCACATTGTTTTTGATTTGTGTTTTTTTCATCGTTTATTTCAACATTTATATTGTTTAAGAACTTTTTTGTTATTTTTTATTTACCCGGAATGAAGACCTAATTTTATTACATTCATTTATGTTGCCATGTCCGATTTTCGTTTATGTTGTTACTGTAATGCAATAGACCAATAGCCCTGTAGCATGAATAAAACCACCATTTTTTTTTTGTAGTTGAAATGGTTTTGTTTTATACTGTAAAAAATAAAAAATGTGTTCCAATTAGTTTTGTTTTAGAATAAAAGTAATAAGTGTTAAAAAGTATCATTGCTGTTTTAAAATCAAATTTTCTTTGAAAAATTTTAAGGAATGGCTTAATGTAAATTTTATTTGCAGTTAAATGCTATGATTATTTCTGTATAACCCATAGATTAAGTTGAAAAACAAAAAGTTTGTAAATAAAACTTACACATAATAAACTTTATATAAAATATGTTTGTAGACACTGAATAAATTAGAGCTTGACATTTTATCTTTTGTGAAAGACTGTATGTAAACATCTAGATATCTTTTTGTGTTGTTGGGTGTTGTTGTTCTTCTGACACATGCCTCACATCTAATTTATATCTCCAATGTGGGAAGACAGTCATATATTGGTTGGTTGTTGGTTAATGATCGGTGACCAACTGGCGAATAATGATGAGAAAAAGTGAAAAAAAGTCAATTTTGTAAATAAGATCATGGGCTTGAGGAATGGGGTAAATTTGAGCATCACAGGAGAATAAGGGCATCTTTAGAGAGTGTAGCAATGACATCCTGTCCTAGCCCTCATTTTTAATGTTTATTAATTAATTTTTAGTTATGTGCAGGGTGAATTACATTATCTGTTAGACCAGGTATTGACTATTTGGATACATATAGTTTGACCTTGGCTATTTGGATACATATAATTTGACCTTGGTTATTTGGATACATATAGTTTGACCTTGGTTATTTGGAAACATATAGTTTGACCTTTATTATTTGGATACATATAGTTTGACCTTGGTTATTTGGATACATATAGGTTCACCTTGGTTATTTGGATACATATAGGTTGACCTTGGTTATTTGGATACATATAGGTTGATCTTGGTCATTTGGATACCTATAGTTTGACCTTGGTTATTTGGATACCTATAGTTTGACCTTGGTAATTTAGATACATATAGTTTGACCTTGGTTATTTGGGTACATATAGTTTGACCTTGGTTATTTTGATACATATAGTTTGACCTTGGTTAATTGGATGATATAGTTTGACCTTGGTTATTTGGATACATATAGTTTGACCTTGGTTATTTGGATGATATAGTTTGACCTTGGTTATTTGGATACATATAGTTTGACCTTGGTTATTTGGATGATATAGTTTGACCTTGGTTATTTGAATACATATAGTTTGACCTTGGTTATTATACCCCACGCAACGAAGTTGCGGAGGGTATAATGTTTTTGACCCGTCCATCCGTCTGTCCGTCAGTCCGTCCGTCCGTCAGTCCGTCCGTCCGTCCGTCAGTCCTGTTTCTTGTCATCGCAACTCCTCTCAAACCACACAACAGAATTTCACGAAACCTTTTCAGATAATAAGGACATACTATGTGGTTGTGCATATCGACGGGAAATTGCGATTCAATTTTTTTTCTAGGAGTTACGCCCCTTTAAACTTATTTACTTTAATGTACTACTGCAACAGTTTGTCATCGCAACTCCTCTCAAACCACACAACAGAATTTCACGAAACCTTTTCAGATAATAAGGACATACTATGTAGTTGTGCATATCGACAGGAAATTGCGATTCAATTTTTTTTTAGGAGTTACGCCCCTTTGAACTTATTTACTTTAATGTACTACTGCAACAGTTTGTCATCGCAACTCCTCTCAAACCACACAACAGAATTTCACGAAACCTTTTCAGATAATAAGGACATACTATGTAGTTGTGCATATCGACAGGAAATTGCGATTCAGTTTTTTTTTTAGGAGTTACGCCCCTTTGAACTTATTTACTTTAATGTACTACTGCAACAGTTTGTCATCGCAACTCCTCTCAAACCACACAACAGAATTTCATGAAACTTTATAGATAATAAGGACATACTATGTAGATGTGCATATCAACAGGAAATTACGGTTCAATTTTTTTTCTAGGAGTTATGCCCCTTTGAACTTATTTGCTTCAATGTACTTCTGCAACAGTTTGTCATCTCAACTCCTCTGAAAACACACAACAGAATTTCATGAAATTTTGTAGATAATAAGGACATACTATGTATATTGACAGGAAATTATTATTCAATATTTTTCCTTATACTATTTTTTTTTCTTATACTTATTTAATTTCTCCAATGACAATGTGGGGACGTGGGGTATGTGAGCGTGCTCACTAAGGTTCTTTAATTTGGATACATATAGTTTGACCTTGGTTATTTGGATACATATAGTTTGACCTTGGTTATTTGGATACATATAGTTTGACCTTGGTTATTTGGATACATATAGTTTGACCTTGGTTATTTGGATACATATAGTTTGACCTTGGTTATTTGGGTACATATAGTTTGACCTTGGTTACTTGGATACATATAGTTTGACCTTGGTTATTTGGATGATATAGTTTGACCTTGGTTATTTGGATACATATAGTTTGATCTTGGTTATTTGAATACATATAGTTTGACCTTGGTTATTTGGATACATATAGTTTGATCTTGGTTATTTGGATACATATAGTTTGACCTTGGTTATTTGGATACATATAGTTTGACCTTGGTTATTTGGATACATATAGTTTGATCTTGGTTATTTGAATACATTTAGTTTTACCTTGGTTATTTGAATACATATAGTTTGACCTTAGTTATTTGAATACATATAGTTTGACCTTAGTTTTTTTAATACATATAGTTTGACCATGGTTATACAGTTACATACAGTTTGACCTTGTTTATTTGGATATATATAGTTTGACCTTGATGTGAAGTTAATAAACTTTTTGGTCTTGATCATTTAAAAAGACAAGACCTTAGTAGACCTCTAGTTGAGTAGTTAAACAGAATATATGATATATTTTCAGCTTGATGATGTCGAAGAGGGAAAGGTACCAAATACCCAGGATTCCTTGAATGACCTTGATGTCATGATGCTTGGTGGTGTGGTACTAGACAAAATTCCAAGCTATATAAAAACAGACACATTTGTTAATTTCTCAGGATGTCTTTCTGGTACAAATTATCTAAACATTACCACATAGGTTAAATATGATACAAGTCCCCAAACCAGACATCAAACATATATAATGAAAACTGATACAACTTTATGATTCGTCACTATTGGAAACTTTTATTTGCTGTTTTACTTAAGTTAATTCTTACATAATTTGTTTAAAATGGTGGTTATAGATTTTGTATTGCACTCTTGACAAGCTTGCAGTTGTTTATGATTATGATATTTATCAAATATTGGATATACCAGTTTTCCTGGTGAAGGTTGTGTCTTCATCGTGGGAAATTAGGCTTCCTCCACCAAAAAATATGATATAGCCAAGGTCACTGATAGTGGTGTAAAACAAACAAAAAAGAAGAAACAGACTTACAATGGTTGACTAACATGCTCCCTGTAATCACAGATCATATTTATTGGAAATATTAAATGTTTATATACGATTTACATATTTAAAGTGCATGTATAGTGTTGGTTTGCTGTCATGATATAAAGTTAAAAAAATATCCATGTTTATTTTTATAAATCTTAACCTTATTATTTAGAATTGAAAAGAATCGTAGTTTTCTATGTGGTTCATGTTTTTTCAGAGGTATTGTTTACACCAGTGAAAGATGAACCATACATTATCAAGCCATTAAAAGAATTGAGAAGCGATAATAATGATTCTTTCATTATACATGGGGATGAGCTTGTTGGCTGTTCTTTAGAAAGTGACAAAGACCAACAAATGACAACTGAGTCAACATTTACTACAGAATCGAAAACAGAGCAGGTATCAAGTTTATACCTTTTTGAAAATAATTGATGTTTCTTGTTTGTTTTAGGGAACAACCATTTAACTTCAAGGGGGTATGGTTTTTTGTCTGAGTCAAGAAAATTGTTTTGTACAAAGCCCAAACATATTTATTATTAATATTTCAACGCTATCAATCAAATTTTTCTTCTTCCATATTTAACACTTGAAGGTATGCAAATCTGGATTTTTTTTTTTGTCATCTGCTTGGCCAGAATATTTTTTAGAAAAAAACATAACACCCCCCCCCCCCCCCCCCCCCCCCCCCCATCTTAAAGTTCAATGGATGTTCACATAGTACATTATTTATGTTTCAATGCTTTATCAATGCTTTAAAAGATCAAATACTGCCATACATGAAAATTATGAATTGTGGTATAATTGCCAATAAGACAACTATCACTTGGAATCCAATGACACGGATGTAAGCGTTTTTAGAAGAAAGGAAAACAAAAACCTTATGATACATGTAGTAAGCTGTAAAAGGCCCTAACATGAAAATAATGACATACACAAAAAACAATGACCTTATTGAAAATGAAACAGATACGACAGACAGCAATCCACCCCCCCCCCCCACCCATTAGATCAGATTTGGCAAATCACTAGTTTCTAAGTTTGCTAGTACATCCTTGAATAAAGCATTTGAAATTAAAATACAAGAAGAAATGTGCAGTAAACAATGAAAAAGCCAGGGGCAGATAGAGCTTGGGGTTCTCAACTCAAGATTAGGGGGATCCCAACCATATGTCCCCATTTGCATGTATTGATCATCAAAAAAAGAGGGGTTCCAAAGCCAGAACATCCACCATGCCCTAGATCTGCCACTGGCAACTTTGATAAAAGATGTGACTTCTTATTGTTTACTTTATTTGAATATGTCCAGGAATCTAGATAGTCAATGAAATAAATGCAAATTTCATGCCTCAAGCAAAAATTGTTATCTAATCTTTTTCAACAGGATAGAACCATGCCACCTTGGAATCCTGGTCCAGCAGAAACTATTTATTTGAATGCTCCACCATCCACAACCACTGTTACGACAACAACTCTATCAACACCAACACCCGGACCGACCATACCAACCATTCCTAGAACTCCTGTATCAACTACCGACAGACTTAACGTATCAAAATCTGCTATTGGTCACACTAAAATAGGAGGAACAGCTACAGATCTGGAAATTAGTAAGCAATAAGTTTGATACAGTTTGAGATGGCATTTCGTTTCCGATCACTGAGACTTTTTCTAATTCCAATGTCAAGGACATAAGAGTCATACCATTAAATTTATCTCATAACTGATGTGTGAAACTTGGCAAACTTACGATCTCATTTTTACCATGTTTAGAAATTATTATTTTACATAATTTAATTAGTAATGCCTAAAAATAAGCATTTCTGAAAAATAATTCTTGTTTTGCAATTGAAGTTTATGTTTTTACCTTTGAGCATTATCCAGTTAGGAATTCTAATTAAATCTTAAAAAAAAAATACTGCCTTTTTCAGTATAATCATTTAAATTTCAAAAAAAATTTGATAAATATCTGATTATGCTAAATTTTTTTTTTTTCATTCTATTCATGGTTTATCATGTGCATCCATCATTCCTTTTTCAAACATTTTACAAGTAACTTTTTTTTTCCAGTGATTGCCTTGGCAATTATATGTGGTTTGATGTTGATATCTGTCCTTATTGCACTGTTCCTGTGTAAGAAGCGAAAACGTGAACGCTATGTTATGAAGAAAGTACCTCCAGATGACCTTGAACTCAAAGTACCTCTGAACTATGCCGCTAGTCCTCCACCTAGTCAGAAACCTTATGATCATATAGCCAGACTGGATGAGTTCAGCATGATCTCTGTAACATTAGGACGTAAGTTTTGTAGAAATTTTGTGTCTATATTAGACAAGTCCAAAATGGTAAATTTGGAGCTAAAACATGAAGTGTTGAAGGACTTATGGCGATATACTAGACTATTTTGTCACGGGCCAGATTTAGATGTATATCCTTTAGATTTTTAGTGGGTTATATGAAGCACAAATTGTTTTATAGTATGGTGAATGTTTCAGCAATGCGTTTTAGTAGTTAGTTAAACTTTTCAAGTCTGTAACATTTAACCTCAGTATAATGTTTTAAACACTGAAGGTCTTTACAAAACTTCAACAGCAAGTGGGGATGACTCAAAACATTTTTTTTTATTTAAATGAAAGATTAAAAGTAAATTTTCTGTTTGTGATATGTTAATTGGAGATAACTCTAATTTAAATGCATGAATTTATATAATTATATATATAAATAGAACTGCCTTTTGAAGTAAATAATTATAAGTAGAACTGTCTTTTGAAGTAAATATTTATAAATAGAACTGTCTTTTGAAGTTTTAACTAATTTTGATATAATTTTCCATTTGCAGCTAAAAGAAGAAAAGAAAACGGAGTTGGTCCTGGAACTGAGGTAATAACAAGTTATATTCTTCTATTTCTTTGTCAATACCACATCAGTATACCATACTAAGCATCATGACATGTCCACAAAGTTTTAATAAGCAATTTTTTTTGTGAAATGTTTTCTATCTTGTATCTTCTGGACAAATGTTGAATGTAAAATGTTTAGTTGTCTGTAGTGTAATTGAATTTCTAAATGGTAATTCATAGCAGTGAATTTCATTGAAACTTTTATTTTCTGATTTGAATAATAAGTAATTATATAAGGCCTTTCATACAGCAAAAATTAGGACTTTCAAATGTTGTTTGTGTATTTATGGAAGCAGGGTACAGTAGCTGATTTGTAATCTGAATTACCGGTAATGGCCTTAATACTGTTCACAAAACAACTACTGTACATAACTTTGATATATTTTGCAGCCATTGTTAAATGACAGTGACCTGTCCCCAGGAGAGTACCCTGTACAGTCAACATTTTATAACAAGAAGAAGAATAGACCAGCATCATCAATATCTGAAGTTTTAGAAGAAATAGAAAGACAGAAGAGAGAAAAAGGTGAAATAAAAAGTCATGGAAACTGTATAATGTAGATTTGTTAATTTTTATTGGTTCCAATTTTTGTGGATTGAAGAAAATTATATTTTTGTTGCTACTAAGTTACATGGTTTTGCCACAGTTTGCATAAAGTCATCTTTATATATTTTTTTTAGTTTTACTTGAACATAAATAATATGGTAGGATTTTTTAACCTCTATGTTGCAGCAATTTGAGACCTAATTTGTAAAAAATAATCAATAGTTTTGATGAAACAAGTAAGCAGTAATTTTTAAATGTGGATTTATTCATTTCAGTGGGTACCAATTTTTCAGGGATTGAGGTAAACATGTATTTTTCGGTATATATTTGATTTGGGGGTTTTAACAATGTATGTATAGTGCATAAATTTCTATAGTAATTTGTTGAACAATTAAATATGTGTTACCTCTGTAACCATAAAATCTACAAAAATTGTTTTTTCAAAAAAAAAAATTATGAATCCACCATATATAACTTGTTTTGCCGCTAAAACATTTCTGACTTCTACAAAAGCCTAAATAATATACTTGATGGATTTCTAGTTTCATTTTTAGCTCACCTGGCCCGAAGGGCCAAGTGAGCTTTTCCCATCACTTTGCGTCCGGCGTCGTCCGGCGTCGTCCGGCGTCCATCGTCGTCGTTGTTAACTTTTACAAAAATCTTCTCCTCTGAAACTGCTGGGCCAAATTAAACCAAACTTGTCCACAATCATCATTGGGGTATCTAGTTTAAAAAATGTGTGGCGTGACCCGGTCAACCAATCAAGATGGCCGCCACGGCTAAAAATAGAACATAGGGGTAAAATGCAGTTTTTGGCTTATAACTCAAAAACCAAAGCATTTAGAGGAAATCTGACATGGGGTAAAAATGTTTATCAGGTCAAGATCTATCTGCCCTGAAATTTTCAGATGAATCGGTCAACACGTTGTTGGGTTGCTGCCCCTAAATTGGTAATTTTGAGGAAATTTTGCTGTTTTTGGTTATTATCTTGAATATTATTATAGATAGAGATAAACTGTAAACAGCAATAATGTTCAGCAAAGTTAGATTTACAAATAAGTCAACATGACCGAAATGGTCAGTTGACCCCTTTAGGAGTTATTGCCCTTTATAGTCAATTTTTAACCATTTTTCATAAATCTAAGTAATCTTTTACAAAAATCTTCTCCTCTGAAACTACTGGGCCAAATTGAACCAAACTTGGCCACAATCATCATTGGGGTATCTAGTTTAAAAAATGTGTGGCGTGACCTGGTCAACCAACCAAGATGGCCGCCACGGCTAAAAATGGAACATAGGGGTAAAATGCAGTTTTTGGCTTATAACTCAAAAACCAAAGCATTTAGAGGAAATCTGACAGGGGTAAAAATGTGTATCAGGTCAAGATCTATCTGCCCTGAAATTTTCAGATGAATCGGTCAACCCGTTGTTGGGTTGCTGCCCCTGAATTGGTAATTGAGGAAATTTTGCTGTTTTTGGTTATTATCTTGAATATTATTATAGATAGAGATAAACTGTAAACAGCAATAATGTTCAACAAAGTTAGATTTACAAATAAGTCAACATGACCGAAATGGTCAGTTGACCCCTTTAGGAGTTATTGCCCTTTATAGTCAATTTTTAACCATTTTTCATAAATCTAAGTATTCTTTTACAAAAATCTTCTCCTCTGAAACTACTGGGCCAAATTGAACCAAACTTGGCCACAATCATCACTGGGGTATCTAGTTTAAAAAATGTGTGGCGTGACCCGGTCAACCAACCAAGATGGCCGCCACGGCTAAAAATAGAACATAGGGGTAAAATGCAGTTTTTGGCTTATAACTCTGAAACCAAAACATTTAGAGGAAATATGACAAGAAGTTAAATTGTTAATCAAGTCAATATATATCTGTCCTGAAATATTCAAATGAATTGGACAACCGGTTGTTGGGTTGCTGCCCTCCAATTGGTAATTTTTAAAGAAATTTTGCCGTTTTTGGTTATTATCTTGAATACTATTATAGATAGAGATAAACTGTAAACAGCAATAATGTTCAGCAAAGTTAGATTTACAAATAAGTCAACATGACCGAAATGGTCAGTTGACCCCTTTAGGAGTTATTGCCCTTTATAGTCAATTTTTAACCATTTTTCATAAATCTAAGTAATCTTTTACAAAAATCTTCTCCTCTGAAACTACTGGGCCAAATTGAACCAAACTTGGCCACAATCATCATTGGGGTATCTAGTTTAAAAAATGTGTGGCGTGACCTGGTCAACCAACCAAGATGGCCGCCACGGCTAAAAATGGAACATAGGGGTAAAATGCAGTTTTTGGCTTATAACTCAAAAACCAAAGCATTTAGAGGAAATATGACAAGAAGTTAAATTGTTAATCAAGTCAATATATATCTGCCCCGAAATATTCAAATGAATTGGATAACCGGTTGTTGGGTTGCTGCCCTCCAATTGGTAATTTTTAAAGAAATTTTGCCGTTTTTGGTTATTATCTTGAATACTATTATAGATAGCGATAAACTGTAAACAGCGATAATGTTCAGCAAAGTAAGATCTACAAATAAGTCAACATGACCTAAATGGTCAATTGACCCCTTAAGGAGTTATTGCCCTTTATAGTCAATTTTTAACAATTTTCATTAATTTGGTAAATTTATGTAAATTTTTACCAAATATTTTTCTCTGTTACTAATGGGCAAAGTTCATTATAGATATAATTGTAAGAAGCAAGAACGTTCAGTAAAGTAAGAACTTCAAACACATCACCATCACCAAAATACAATTTTGTCATGAATCCATTTGTGTCCTTTGTTTAATATGCACATAGACCAAGGTGAGCGACACAGGCTCTTTAGAGCCTCTAGTTTTTTACTAAATTTTTTTTTTAAGATTGTGATGATAACTCTGGACCAGATGATGAAGTGAAGGAGAAGCAAGGAGGAGAATTAGAATGGGACCCATTAAATGACCGAGCACCTCTAACATCAGTATGTGTACACATTATTCACATAAAATGCACACTTTTTGGATGTAACAAGACTTCCACTGTGGACTTTTTACCTATAAGAAATGATAATTATGACAGGTTTATATCTAACACTTAGAACACAGCCTATAAGATTCTCTTAACAGTTAGTATACTGTTACAGTTAAAATATTTAAAAATGTAATAGGAATTGTCTGGCTTATAATTTTTATAAAAAAAAATCAATTAAAATTTTTAAAAAATTAAAACAACTGAAATTTTAAAAATCTTGAAATTGTATTTTAATAAAAAAAAAAAAAAAAATGGACACAAAATATAATTTTTTTTTTACTTAACATACAATATATACATTGGAAGTCTTGTAATTGTTGTTTTGTGGTAAATGGATGTACTTTTATTAGAATTACTAGTAACTAAAACAGTTTATTGTTTGTCCATATTTATGACAGAAGTAATTCATATTTATAAATAACTAAATATTAAACAGAGGTGATAGTTTGGGATATGGATTAATATTCATTTTCATAAAGGTTCATTGTGTTAATGCTGAAAAAAGAGTTATTTAGATTATTAAATGCATGGGTATATTTTTATGCATTAGGAGAAATGATATCACTTATCATCCATATTTACTAAATAATAATATTTTAGGTTCCACCGTTTGATACTATATCGGAGGTTGGTATACACAAGTCTTGTCGGTTTGGGTGCATCCATTGTAGAACTCTGTCTCATTGTCATGTGTACATGTCATTATAACATAAACGTTTTTGTGTGATTAATGAATTACTTTTAACAAATTGAACACCATTTTTCTTGACAGTATATAACAACAAATCCCAACTTATTGACATTCACTGATTATCTACTAACATATCAAAAACATCAATCCATAACAACATGCTATATCAAAGGGAGATAATTACTTTTAACAAATTGAACACTATTTTTCTTGAAGTTATACAACAACAAATCTGTGATAACAACTTTTACATTGTCATTTTAACTAATTGACATTTCACCAATTATCTACTAACATATCAAACACATTAATCCTTAAAACACATGCAATATTAAAGGGAGATAATTTTGAAACATTCAAATATAAAGAATTTTATTTAAAAAAAAAAGAGAACATATATTGTGTAGTTGTTAATGAGACAGCAACCAATCTACATTTATTGGTTAATTAAATACATTAAATGCACAGACTTTGTAACATTTTACTGTTGCATGTGTTAAGAAAAATTTTAAAATTGAGTATACTGAAGGGGATTTGAAACCAACTACTACAAAGATGTTTATGAATCAATTTATTATGGGAATTCATCATGTGTTTAAGTTATCTTTTCTGAATCTTTATTCTATTTTATTTGATGTTAGTTTGTGTGTATTCTTGTTTCTATAAAACATCTGACTGTTGGTGTATTTTGATCTATAAAGCACTCTATTGTGCCGTGCCTACTGTTGTCTGTCTTTTTGTTCATTTTCTTATTTGTTTGCCTAATTTTTACCTGCTTGACTTTCCTTGCCTGATTCCTGCCTGGTGATAACTATTTGTATATAGACAAGCTTTTATAAAATTTTGTAAATTGATTTATTTTTACACTTGCTGGCTATAAACTGTCAATCCATAATTTTTACATGATAGATTTGCTAAAAGTCATTTGTATCTTGACTTGCCACACTTTTTAGCTCACCTGGCCATCACTAGGCGTCTGTCGGCGTCCTGCGTCGTTAACTTTTACAAAACTCTTCTCCTCTAAAACTACTGGGCCAAATTAATCCAAACTTGGCCACAATCATCATTGGGGTATATAGTTTTTAAAATGTGTCCGGTTACCAAGCCAACCAACCAAGATGGCTGCCATGGCTTAAAATAGAACATAGGGGTAAAATGTAGATTTTGGCTTATATCTCTGAAACCAAAGCATTATGAACAAATCTGACATGGGGTAAAATTGTTTATCAGGTCAATTTCTATCTACCCTGAAATTTAAGATGAATCGGACAACCCGTTGTTGGGTTGCTGCCCCTGAATTGGTAATTTTAAGGAAATTTTGCCGTTTTTGGTTATTATCTTGAATATTATTTTGGATAGAGATAAAATGAAATCAGCAATAATGTTTAGCAAAGTAAGATCTACAAATAAGTCAACACGACCAAAATGTTCAGTTGACCCCTTAAGGAGTTATTGCCCTTTATAGTCAATTTTTAACAATTTTCATTAATTTGGTAATTTTTGTAAGTTTTTACAAAATATTTTCCTCTGTAACGAAAGGGCCAAGTTTATTATAGA
The DNA here is from genome assembly GCF_965363235.1 of Mytilus galloprovincialis. NCBI lineage: Eukaryota > Metazoa > Mollusca > Bivalvia > Mytilida > Mytilidae > Mytilus > Mytilus galloprovincialis. Next base: position 18,801,993 of record NC_134838.1, on the reverse strand, counting down.
TAGAGAAAATTGTTAGTAGCAAGAATGTTCAGTAAAGTAAGATCTAGAAACACATTACCATCACCAAAACACAATTTGTCATGAATCCATCAGTGTAATTTTTTTATTATGCACATAGACCAAGGTGAGCAACACAGGCTCTTTAAGAGCCTAAAGTTTAGTTGGTTTTTTTTAATCATAAAAGGACTTGTTTCCCTTCAAATAGGGAGGGGGTAAACCATACTGACATTCAACTGATAACTCATATCTTTTTATGCCCCATTTATGGGCATTATGTTTTCTGGTCTGTGCCTCCAATCGTCCGTTCCGCTTCAGGTTAAAGTTTTTGGTCTAGTTTTTTTTATGAAGTTGAAGTCCAATCAACAATCAACTTGAAACTTAGCACACATGTTCCATATGATATGATCTTTTTAATTTCAATGCTAAATTAGATATTTTACCCCATTTTCACAGTCCACTGAACATAGAAAATGATAGTGCGGATGGGACATCTGTGTACTTGGGACACATCTAGTTCTTATTATATTTTCAAGGATATTAATATTAAAAGAAAAAAAAATTTGTGGCAAGTCTTATCCTTTAATGTTTATACTTTTAAATGGTAAACATAAGCATAGTGAATTTGCTTCAAATAAATCATTGCGTCATTGCTGTTAAAAAAAATGGCTTGAACTGTATAGTTTTATAAAAAGTTATATCAATTATTTGATTATGAATAGTCAAATAAATATTTAGACTTCTGCTTATTTAATTACTAGTATAAATACAAGTAAATAAAGTTTAGCAGTTGAAGCCATCTTTTATTATTTTCATAAACAAGGCAAATTGTTCTTTGTTTTTTCCTGATCTGTAGTACCAAACGCTCAATTTGTTTACTGTATTATTGTTTGGGTTTATAACTTTGAAAAGAGACCTCCTCTCCTGATTTTGACTGTATCTTGTTGATAATAAGTCAGTTTCATGGAGTATTAAAGCATTGGATATTTTTCAAACTGTTCAGTGAATTACTTTTTTTTTTTGTATGATAACTTTATGAGATACCTTTTTCCATAAAAAAATTATTAAGTCTTATGGTTTGTCTACAGTCTGGAAAGAACTTTTGAATGAAGTAATTTTTAACCGAATGTTATTGGTGTTGTATGCTTTGTAGGATTTTATTTATCAAATGTTACCCTCACCTATTTTGAGTGTTATGGATGACATTGAGGAGCTGTCTCTTGAGAGCGCTAGCACGTTTGGTACTCTCAGTAGCATGAAGGTCGGTATTTGTAGTTCAGCTTTACCCAAGCTTTTGTGTTCATAGCATGCAAATAAAACTTTGACCTATTGTAAGAATGAGCTTATTATTAAAACTAGCTAACCTTGCTCCACCCTTCCAGCAATTTACCAAAATTAGATATTTCCGTAACAAAAATTTTGATTGCTGATATTTTACAAGAATTAGTTCTCAACCAATTATAAATTACATTTCTTGAATGAATGTTTAAAATGTGTGTCATGAGAAATCTATTTGTGGTCATAAATGATTAAGACACATAGTTTTATATAGATTTCAATGATGACCGTTTTCATGGGTGTATCACCACACACTTAGGAAATCCTTCATGTATTGTTTAACAACTTCCTTAGTATTTTAATATGAATGTGCCAGTATACTAATTTTTCACAATGTAGTTAGTCGTTTTCAAAAGTTGTTTGCACTTGTAATAACTTCACACTATTACTTTCCTATCCTTTTAAAGGTTTTATGTGGTTGGATCATCCAACTTGGATGTCATGTTTCAATCACAATAGATCTTTTGTTTGTTCTCAGTCTGTATATCATCGCAGCACAGAGCAGGGGAGATATTGATGGGTTTTTTTTCCATATCCCGTTCTCTCTTTATTCACTTGAGCATTTGTTAAAAGATTAAAGTAACAGAAAACTTCAAAGGAAATAAAATTGAGTTTGCACTCAAATATGTTTTTATTTCAAAATTAAAGGTCAGGGTCATTGGATTCCTAGAACAAAACTTGAAGTTGTTGTGGGAGAATGCTGATCTACTTTGTCTTCTTTTCTTGTTTTACAAAACATATCTCTTATGCTTTGTTCTCTCATAATTTGACTTTCAAATTATTGTTTTCAGCAAATTTAACATTCTCTGTATTATTACTGTATTTTGAATTATATATTTTTTTTTTTATTTCAACTATTTTCATTTTTAACAGACTGCTTTGACTTGTTTAAAGAAAATTTACATTATGGATTTTGATCTAGCATAGGAAATATGTCTCCCTTATAAAATCCTATTTATTCTTATGCATTGTACCCTGTAAAAAGTTATACTGAAATGTCCACATCAAACATGTACATTTTTGCGCCTGTCCCAAGTCAGGAGCCTCTGGCCTTTGTTAGTCTTGAATTATTTTAACTTTTAGTTTCTTGTGTACAATTTGGAGTTTAGTATGGTGTTCATTATCACTGAACCAGTATATATTTGTTTAGGGGCCAGCTGAAGGACGCCTCCGGGTGCAAGAATTTCTCGTTGCATTGAAGACCTGATGGCGACCTTCTGCTGTTGTCTGCTCTATGGTCGAGTTGTTGTCTCTTTGGCACATTCCCCATTTCCATTCTCAATTTTACTCTCTGTTGAACAATATTTTTTTAAATGAGTTGCAGTATTATATTGCATCATAATATTAAGAATTCTATCAGTATGATACTGTGGAAGGGGATATCTAGAATCAGTAAATCAATTTTCACAATTCTGATTGCATAGGTATTTTAACAAAAGAAACCCATCATTTAGTTCAGATATATAATGTGTTCAGACAAGAGATAAGATATTAGTTCACAAGGCATCGCCATCAGACTGTGAGATAATGAGTCACTATCATCATAATGACAGGTTCAACATAATTTGTAAAATGATAACTTGATATGGTCACTGTCTCTTGTGTATTTCTCATCCTTTTTAGCTGGTCATCGACACTGAAATCTTCATACTTTGTAAAGAGGGTCAATATCTCAAAGCACTTATCAAGTATTGACCTTTAACAAAAAAGTTGTTAAAATTAAGCTGCTTAGGTTAAATTACAAATATTGTTTCAATGTATTCTCATGATTCACACAGGGCAGGTGTCTATTTCACCAGATTTAAACTTATTTGAAATGTTTATTTTTGATTATTGTCTTGTCATTTACAACTAATCCAACCATTATATAATATCAAAGTATCGTTTACATAATAATAATCATAATTTTAATTTTCATCCTTATATGGTTGTAAATTTGTAACCCTTACTAATACAGAAATGAAAAATTTAAAACTGAACTAACAATCATAAAATGGCAAAATATCATGAAATAATTTCTACTGTATATCTGAGGTTTATGTACAATTATAGTGTTAACAATACAAATTCTACAAACCAAATAATAAAATGGACCTGACTTAACATTTTGAGATAATATACCATTATTATGATATAAATAAAATCATGAAGCAAAGAATGAATGCTCAGTTTACAAATTACAAATAAGTTTAGATTTATTTCTTTTCAATGTTCAATTTATCCAGATTTAGAATTCTTGAACTTCTTATTGCAAATAAACAGAGTGTGCAATTTTGCTAGGAGATGTCTTAAATCTGCTGGGTGGTGTGAACCTTTGCTCTATATTGAAGGCTTTGTGACATTGAAATCAAAAGGAACAACACAAGTACTGTTTCTTTGCTTAAATAGGATTCTTGCTTCTTGCAGCATTCATAAAGAATTCAAGGTGGTACCCAACACTTTCACTAAAATTAATTTGGCTCGTTTAATTTTCATTAAATTTAGACAAAGTATTTACTTTGACCCTTTAACAAAAATATAAAAATTTCAAAAATTTTGAACCAAGCCTTTTGTCAGAAAAAATACACTGGTTATATAGCAGTTTGACAAACACCAATTTTGATCATTAAGAAGCTTCATATTCCCAATACAACACAACGTAATTAAAACGTTTAGCTGACTTTACAGAGTTATCTCCCGGTAGTGTTAGGTACCACCTTAAGGTCCTTAAACTGAAAAATAAAAGTATTGATAATGTCTCAAGCTTTTTTTTTAAGTTCACACATATTCCTTGTGAATTGAGGCTAATACCAAAAGTCAAATATATTTGTATTCATTCATGCAAAAAATATTATAAATTTTCATTCATAAATTTTGGATCCCTATCCAATTTCAAAGTTAGTTAAATCTTATCCTCAAATAAATATGATGAATATGTTGGGCTAGAGGAAAGTCAAGGATTTGCAGTGTGGATTGACAGGAAAGTCAAGGATTTGCAGTGTGGATTGAGCTTCTGCTTTTTTATATATAAAAAAAAATCAATCATGTAGGATCACAGAATGATCTGGTGTGGCATTAAATCTTTCAATTCAAAAATGAAACTGTGACAAATGGAGACAATAAGATACTTTAACCAAGTTTTCGGATTTGTGTATTTGATAATCAAGAATCCTGGAGCACTTGTAGAATAATTGAGATGAAAGAGTGATATTTGTTTGTTGTTAATCATCATATTTTCGATGCCTTCCCATGGCTTTTGTTAAATGATTTGGTTTATAACATTTTTTTTCTCAGGATTAGTTGATATTATCTCCCTTGTAAGTTTGTTTTTTCCATCATGATTTGTCTTTTTAGTTGAATTGAAAGGATCATATGACTATAATTAAATTACATGTATGCAAAGTTTAAAGTATTATTTATTTTATGTAGAAACAAGAAGATGGCTCTGATACTGATCCTTTACAAGCATTAGAACAACAGAAAGAATTAGCGATGGATGGCAATGGAGACAGTGGTTATGAGGCAGAATCACGGAAAGACCCAGATGATGAAATAATAAATATTACACCCCCTTCTCCAAATAAAATGTACATGTACGACATTTCAGGACAAACTCCTAACAACTGGACCTCAACGCCGAATCGTAAATTATTAGAGTATGAGGAGTGTGGTACTTAGAGGACATATATCTTGTTGCTATGGGAACAACTTATAAACTATATAAAGGACTGTGCTCTCCATGGCTGGCTTTGTTAATGCTTTTATCATCAGATCAGAAGAGTCAAATGGAGGCTGTACATGTTTATATAAACAAACTCTTTATGTTTGCCTGATGTATTATGTTGTATGAATGACTGCTGAATTGGGAATATTAATCCTTTTATTGAGATCCATTTTGTTCTGCAATTTATGTTTCTATTTATTATGATTCAATTGCATAAAGTTTTAACCTATCTGTATATTTTTATATGGATAAATAGTCAACAAAATGTTACATTTAAACAACAAAATGTTTAAAAAATACTTTAATGTTTCAATGGCAGCTACCATAGTGCATTGTTAATACTTAGGCCAGTACATGGTAAATGGACCACCAGTAGTTCTTCAATGTGAAGGCAAACACAGCAGCATCTATTTTTGTGAATTTTAATATATTTTGCTTTCTGGATATTAGATGTAATAAAAAATAATGATGTATTTACGGAACAAAAGCTCATAATATTGCCTATCAATAAAAGGAGGGTACTGTCAAGAAATGAAATATTTACTGAACAACAAAACAAAAAAACACATAAGATATGAAAGAAAACCATACACTAGATTCTTGATTAAAACAATCCCACTGAGATTTTTGTAGGAAAACTTTGTTTTACCTTGTTTGAATTACTTGACCCTGATTTTATTAAAACTTGTTCAATGGAATCGCAGAAGGAAAAGAAAAAAATACAAATAAAATCAATTTGGAGAAAGTAGAACTCTATTAAATCAGTATTACAACGGACAAAGATAGTTTCCACATTACACAATCACACTTAATACTTTCAATAAATGCTTGCATTTAATGAGAGCAAGCTCAAAGTGTTTTTTTCTTCTAATATAGAAAACATGCCTCCTTACCTCTGAGCTGGTCAGCTGTCTATGTTATTTATAGATGAATCACACTTGTTCATTGGTTGAGTGTTGGAAATATGCATTAATGTTGTTATTGTGTACCTCTTATTTGCATTAAATGCAATTCCTGAGTATTTCACATTTTATTTTTATTGATTTTACATAATTTATTATTGATTGTTGTTACTATTCGTAACCTATTTTGCATAATGACACATTGTTACAATTTTCACTTATTGCATTTTACTTTGATTTTACAACTATGAAATAATGTACAAGTATATTTATAAATTCTTCAATCTATTGTCTTTCTTTTCTTTTTCTTTAGACAGAATCAAGATAAAAAAAATCTGGGGTATCAATTCACAAAGATCTTATTTATATCATGAACTGTGTGCTGACTCCTAAATGTGTTGGTTTGTTACTGAAATGATGGATACCAAATGTCTCCAGAAAATTGTGTAAAAAAATAACCATCATTTTATTGTTGTTGGTTACTGTCTGTCTGTTATATCTGTTTTTTGTTTTAAAATCAAGCCATCGGTTTTTAGCTCACCTGGCCCAAAGGGCCAAGTGAGCTTTTCCCATCACTTGGCGTCCGTCGTCCGTCGTCTGTCGTCCGGCGTCGTTAACTTTTACAAAAATCTTCTCCTCTGAAACTACTGGGACAAATTACACCAAACTTGGCCAAAATCATCATTGGGGTATCTAGTTTAAAAAATGTGTCCGGTGACCCGGCCAACCATCCAAGATGGCCGCCATGGCTAAAAATAGAACATAGGGGTAAAATACAGTTTTTGGCTTATAACTCAAAAACCAAAGCATTTAGAGCAAATCTGACATGGGGTAAAATTGTGTAACAGGTCAAAATCTATCTGCCCTGAAATTTTCAGATAAATCGGATAACCTGTTGTTGGGTTGCTGCCCCTGAATTAGTAATTTTAAGGAAATTTTGCTGTTTTTGGTTATTATCTTGAATATTGTTATAGATAGAGATAAACTGTAAACAGCAATAATGTTCAGCTAAGTAAGATCTAGAAATAAGTCAACATGACCAAAATCGTCAGTTGACCCCTTAAGGAGTTGTTGCCCATTTTATTCAATTTTTAACAATTTTCACTAATTTGGTAAATTTTTGTAAATTTTTACAAAATATTTTTCACTGTATCTAAAGGTCCAAGTTTATTATAGATAGAGAAAATTCTAAGTACCAAGAATGTTCAGTAAAGTAAGATCTACAAACACATCACTATCAGCAAAACACAATTTTGTCATGAATCCATCTGTGTCCTTTGTTTAATATGCACATAGACCAAGGTGAGCGACACAGGCTCTTTAGAGCCTCTAGTTATACGACCTCAAAAATTAAAAACATTTTGGCCGGATATTGATATCAAGTTGTCATCGTCGTCTGCATCGTCGTCATCCAAAGACGGATGATTTCCAGATAATAACTTTAGTATAGCTTAGCTTATAACCACTAAAGGAAGGTTGGGATTGATTTGGGGGGTTTTGGTCCCAACAGTTTAGGAATTAGGGGGCCAAAAAGGTGCACAAATAAGCATTTTCTTGGTTTTCGCAACAACTTTAATTTAAGTAAATAGAAATCTATGAAATTTAAACACAAGGTTTATGACCACAACAAAAGGTTGGGATTGATTTTGGGTGTTTTGGTCCCAACAATTTAGGAATAAGGGGCTTAAAGGGTCGAAATTAAACTTTGTTTGATTTCATCAAAAATTGAATTATTGGGGTTCTTTGATATGCCGAATCTAACTTTATTTAGATTCATTATGTTTTATCCCGTTTTCAAATTGGTCTACATTAAGGTCCACAGGGTCCAAAATTAAACTTAGTTGTACTTAGCTTTTTTATTATGGGCCCAGTTTTCAAGTTGGTCTTAATTGGGGTCCAAAATTAAACTTTGTTTGATTTCAACAAAAATTGAATATATAGGGTTCTTTTATATGCTGAATCTAACCATGTATTTAGATTTTTGATATTTGGGCCACTTTATCAAATTGGTCCACATTGAGTTCTGAAGGGTTCAAAATTGTGTCAACTATTTAATCACAATCCAAATTCAAAGCTGTATCAAGCTTGAATGTTGTGTCCATACTTGCCCCAACTGTTCAGGGTTTGACCTCTGCGGTTGTATCAAGCTGCACCCTGCAGAGCATCTGGTTTTGTTTGAATTGTTTCACATTTTTTCATGTTGTGACATTTTATTGTTTTCCATAAAAGAAAAGTATATTGACGGACATTGTTTAGTGTTAAGTGTAACAAATGACCACATTGTGGACTAAAGTATGGAGATGAAAACCACAGATATTGATATGATAAGTATGATTCAAAGACACAAAATTACAGTTTTCAATTATGATAATATAATGAAACCATGGCCATCTTTTTTTAACTGTTAGAGAAATCAAATATGTACTGTAAACAAAAACAAACAAAAGTTACCATAATGTATGCCAACAGGTTTTAAACCAGCAGGAGGAGTTGAATTAACAAGATGTGTACCCTCCATCAAAAATTTGAATTTTTGGGTAAAGATTGCATGAAATGCATTGAAAACCTTATGGTACTGACTTGATATCTAAATATTCCAAGGTTTATCACTACTTTTGAGAAACACAAAATAAAGTGCAATGATCAACACTCTTCATCCCATGCATGAACATTTACAGAAATTTAATTGTGAAATATGTTCTCAGATATTTAAATTACAAAATGATGTTACATGTTTTAAGAAAATAACATAACTTTTGCAAAGTGTAGGAAGATGATCAAAGATCTGTTATAAACATATCAATAATGTCATTGTTGATGTCATCTTTAAAAGTTGGAGCTATCTTCCATTGTTCAGAATTGTAGTTGAACCACCTAAAACCAATGCTTTATACTACTGCTGATACATGTAAACAATCTTTATCATTCAGTGCTTACAAGCACTTTGATTTAGACTTAAGTTTAACCAGGAACATATACATTGACTGTTCCCAGGTTTAACCGTCTGTTAAATCTACCAACACCTAAATATGTGCACAAAATGAGGTGTGCTTATCCAAAATGCATAAAAACACCAAGAAAGTAAGTAGTTTTTAGACTCAATACTTTCCATAATATAAGCTTCTTTCATTGCGGATGCTGATGAAAATTGCCATCTGGAAAAGCTGCTAAGATATCCAAAGATTCAGATATGTTCACACAGTGAGTTACACAACTTTTATAGTGGATACAGGTGAAGGATACAGATGAACCACACATTTTCAATGTTCATCGAAATACAAAGTTTTCTACAATCAGGTATTCAGACCAGATCCAAATCTGGGACTATTCCTAATAGTCCAGTCCCAACCAAGAAATATAATATCCACGAAAATTGATGCCCATAGGCATAGAAATAAATTAATCCACAGTATATAAAATGAGTCTCGAATGAAAACTAAATAAAATCTGACAATGCATGTTAAAAGATGGAAATCCCATAGTTTGTCATAATGTCAGTCTCTAATGTTCCTGACACCTTGACTTTTGACCAAGTGACATGGATAAGAGTCATTTATAAACCAAGGCACATATTCTACCAAAGATTTCCAAAGATCCAATTTTTATACGACCGCAAAATTTGAAAATTTTTTCGTCGTATATTGCTATCACGTTGGCGTCGTCGTCGTCGTCGTCGTCCGAATACTTTTAGTTTTCGCACTCTAACTTTAGTAAAAGTGAATGGAAGTCTATGAAATTTTAACACAAGGTTTATGACCACAAAAGGAAGGTTGGTATTGATTTTGGGAGTTTTGGTCCCAACATTTTAGGAATTGGGGGCCAAAAAGGGCCCAAATAAGCATTTTCTTGGTTTTCGCACTATAACTTTAGTTTAAGTTAATAGAAATCTATGAAATTTTGACACAAGGTTTATGACCACAAAAGAATGGTTGGGATTGATTTTGGGAGTTTTGGTTTCAACAGTTTAGGAATTAGGGGCCAAAAAAGGGCCCAAATAAGCATTATTCTTGGTTTTCGCACAATAACTTTAGTTTAAGTAAATAGAAATCAATGAAATTTAAACACAATGTTAATGACTACAAAAGGAAGGTTGTTATTGATTTTGGGAGTTTAGGTCCCAACAGTTTAGGAATTAGGGGCCAAAAAGGGACCCAAATAAGCATTTTTCTTGGTTTTCGCACCATAACGTTAGTATAAGTAAATAGAAATCTATGAAATTTAAACACAAGGTTTATGACCATAAAAGGAAGGTTGGTATTGATTTTGGGAGTTTTGGTCCCAACAGAATAAGGGCAAAGGGTCCAAAATTAAACTTTGTTTGATTTCATCAAAATTGAATAATTGGGGTTCTTTGATATGCCGAATCTAACTGTCATGACTGTGTATGTAGATTCTTAAATTTTGGTCCCGTTTTCAAATTGGTCTACATTAAGGTCCAAAGGGTCCAAAATTAAACTTAGTTTGATTTTGACAAAAAATGAATCAGTTAGGTTCTTTGATATGCTGAATCTAAAAATGTACTTAGATTCTTGATTATTGGCCCAGTTTTCAAGTTGGTCCAAATCGGGGTCCAAAATTAAACTTTGTTTGATTTCATCAAAAATTGAATAAATGGGGTTCTTTGATATAACAAATCTAACTGTGTATGTAGATTCTTCATTTTTGGTCCTGTTTTCAAATTGGTCTACACTAAAGTCCAAAGGGTCCAAAATTAAACTTAGTCTGATTTTAACAAAAATTGAAATCTTGGGGTTCTTTGATATGCTGAATCCAAAAATGTACTTAGATTTTTTATTATGGTCCCAGTTTTCAAGTTGGTCCAAATCAGAATCTAAAATTATTATATTAAGTATTGTGCAATAGCAAGTCTTTTCAATTGCACAGTATTGCGCAATGGCAAGAAATATCTAATTGCACAATATTGTGAAATAGCAAAAAAAAATTTAATTAGAGTTATCTTTCTTTGTCCAGAATAGTAAGCAAGAAATATCTAATTGCAAAATACTGTGCAATAGCAAGATTTTTTTTTAATTGGAGTTATCTTTCTTTGTCCAGAATCAACTTAAATCTTTGTTATATACAATAAACAATGTATATTCACTTTTTACTACCAACTGATAAATTAAAATAATCTTTACCATTCAGTGATAACAAGCAGTTTTTTTTACATCTTAATATTTTATGATGTATTTAAATGAGTAGTTATTGTTGCAAACTCCATTAGAAATTTTAATTGAAATTAGTTTTGGAATAAGGGAAAGTGGGATGTGATAAAAAAAAATTGGGTTCAATTTTTCTCATTTGAAATTTCATAAATAAAAAAGAAAATTTCTCCAAAATTTTTTGAGAGGATTAATATTCAACAGCATAGTGAATTGCTCTAAGAGAAAACAAAAATTTTAAGTTCATTAGAACACATTCATTCTGTGTCAGAAACCTATGCTGTGTCAACTATTTAATCACAATCCAAATTTAGAGCTGAATCCAGCTTGAATGTTGTGTCCATACTTGCCCCAACCATTCAGGGTTCAACCTCTGCGGTCGTATAAAGCTACGCCCTGCGGAGCATCTGGTTGGTCTTATTTGAATATTTCCAGTCTATGTAAAGATAGTTTTGGCATGACATTTTGACCTTTGGTTTCTTTTGCTTCTCTTCAACATGACCCAAAAATTAATAGAGGTCATGTTCTTTCCAGAAGCTAGTTTTGTAGAAGGTTAGAAAGTTGGATCAAAATGTATCATCTGAGACCATATTGTTAACATTTTAGACTGTGACCTTAACATTTGACCTTGTGACATCAATATCAATAGTGGTCTTTCCAAGGGACACTCTTAAACTTGTGTTTGTAATGATTGGATTGTTCAATAAATACCAAACAAAAATTTTGAAACTGCGGATGGCCCAAATTTCAGTCTAATGATGGTTGTTGACATTAATCTTTGACTCCGTAATAACAAAAAAATCAATCAGTTGTCCATTCACTAATATGCACATTTGTACCTGTTGGTCCTGGAATATTTGTTCTTAACCTTCAAGACGTCCTTAACCACCGGATAGTGATTAAACAACATCCCTCATTTCTATGTTAATTACCAATATCGACCTCAATTGAAACATCAAAACATTAAAATTACATTGTATAACTACAGTATAATAGTATCCCTATTATTTGTAAACCTTGTCGTGTGTGGGCAAACATCATGGAATGAGGGTTGACAGTAATCAAATATTCCCCATTGGAATCTGATTCAGAGGTTTACATAGCAGTGTATGCCTATTCCAATTTACGTTTTAGCTTCAAGGAAATAACTTTCCTAACAGTCAACAAGTCTTTCAATCTGTTTAACAATTACAGTATAAGGTACTTTTACGTGTTTATTGTGGGATTCTCAGATGCTGAGAATGTAAAATAGGTTATGAAAGAATGATTTTGGCATTTGATTAGGGACTTTCTGTTTCGAATTTTCCTCGGAGTTCAGTATTTTTGTGATTTTACTTTTTAAAAATATTTCAAATCTGAAATTTATTAGATCTTTTAGAGTTGTTTTTCTAATGCTTGTTTTTAAAAGGTTTTATTTGTATGCTTGCTTTGGTTATATACATACTTGCTCAAGCATCGTAATTAAGATCAATAGAAGGGGTTGAAGACACTGGCCCCTGAACTAAGCAGAAAACGGACAGGAGTTGGTCGGTCGTCTCGATTTCACGTCTTTATTAGCCGTACGTATTTCTATATAAATACAAAAACATTATTTGGTCTCTGGTGGTAAGTTGTCTAATTGGAAGTAATTCCAAACCACATTATTTTATTACGCCGCACATATCAATTAGTGGCGGATCCATGGGAACCCCTTCCCCTTTTTTTAGGACGATCAATGCATTTGAATGTGGGCATGTAGTTGGACCCCTCATTTTGTCCTGTGTTAGGAACCCCCTTTTAAAAATGGCTGGATCCGCCCCTGATCAATACATACAAATCACAATATGAAATAGCACTACCAGGCTTTGAAGGCATAAAACTTTGCTCAGTGCTCGGAGCACAATAAACAGCTGCGCCATGAGCGCATGATACGCCCGACGTCTTGTGTGGAAGTTTTATGCAATAATCATAAATAGTTTCTGAGGAAGTTTTAAGCAATATCCATTTATTGTTTTTGAGACATGGCGGGACATGTGAAACCCCCCACCCTGTTTTTTTTTTTACAAATATCACTAAAATAAAATTTTAAATCAAACCAAAAAGTATACAGATCTTTAAATTAGTATAACAAAGAAGTGTGTACAGTTTCAAGCAATAATCATAAATTGTTTTTGAGATACGGCGCGACATGTAAAAAAAACCCTCCCCTTTTTTACAAAATACTCAATAACTCAAAAATAAAATTTTGAGTCATCACCAAAAAGTATACAGATCTTAAAATTAATATAACAAAGAAGTGTGTAAAGTTTTAAGCAATAATCATAAATCGTTTTTGAGATACGGCACGACATGTAAAAAACCCCTCCCCCTTTTTTTACAAAATACTCAAAAACGAAATTTTGAATCGTCACCAAAAAGTATACAGATCTTAAGATTAATATAACAAAGAAGTGTGTAAAGTTTTAAGCAATAATCATAAATCGTTTTTGAGATACGGCGCGACATGTAAAAAAACCCTCCCCCTTTTTTACAAAATACTCAAAAACTCAAAAATGAAATTTTGAATCATCACCAAAAAGTATACAGATCTTTAGATTAATATAACAAAGAAGTGTGTAAAGTTTTAAGCAATAATCATAAATCGTTTTTGAGATACGGCGCGACATGTAAAAAAACCCTCCCCCTTTTTTACAAAATACTCAAAAACTCAAAAATGAAATTTTGAATCATCACCAAAAAGTATACAGATATTAAGATTAATATAACTAAGAAGTGTGTAAAGTTTTAAGCAATAATCAAGAAAAGTTTTTGAGATACAGTGCGACATGTGAAAAAAAAACCACCCCTGTTTTAGTTACAAAGTGCCGTAACTCAAAAAGTTTAAATCCTATGTTCACCAAAAAGTATACAGATCATTTGACCATCATAAGAAACAACTATATTAAGTTTCATGAAATTTGGATAAGTCGTTCTCAAGTTACGGTGCGACATGTTTACGCCGGACAGACGGACAGACGGACGGACACCGGACATTTGTATACCATAATACGTCCCGTCAAAATTTTGACGGGCGTATAAAAATCATGCTCGAAACATGAAATCCAGCAATTTGATTGGTTGATTTTCGAGTCTGAGTACAAAAATCATGCTCGAAAGTTTTATGACCGTGAGGCCAGAACTCTTGAAGCATATGCAAGATGCATATTGGTGTAAGAAGCTTTATAAATTGTGACTTGGATGGAGAGTTGCCTCATTAGCACTCATGCCACATCTATCTATATATATATTAGCTAAGAGCATGTATTGTACAAAAGCAAAAAATAAAACAGTTTTCACAAAAAACATAAGAAAAGGAGTATGTCAAAAAAAGGCATCGATAGTCTATCTAAATGCGATCAGGTTATAGACTTTGAGATCGGTAGTACATATCAGAACTGAAAATATTGATGCGTCCATCTTCATAGACCCAAACATGAATTTTGAAATATCCGGTCTTCCTACATATACAATGTCTGTTGCCCCAGCAGACGAAACACCAAACAACATCATCTTGGAAGGCAAATCACAATATATAAACAGTTTGATCAATGAATTCGTTAGGAAAAATGAATTCATATTTAAACTTAAAGTTTTCGATAACTGGCATCATCGAATACCTCAATGAATTTTAATGACAACATATATATGTTATGTTTGGAAGACGTGTTTTCTACAGACAGTCGACATTCCAATGGCTATATAATTGCATTATTTACTCGTATGAACTAAGACTGGTATACGTTACTATTGGAACAGGATCTGCGTACCTTACGGAGAACCCGATTTCATCCCCGTTTTTAGGGGGATTGTGTGTTGTTCAACCGTAAGTTTTATGTGTATTTGTTTAGTGTTGTTTGGCTTTTCGCCATGATCTGTTGTTTTTTGTCGTCGATAAGCTGCTCTTGAAATATAACGATTTTGTTGTCAGCTGCAATGTCAGGTCGTTTATCATAAAATTTAAAATTGAAATCAAAATTCAAAACATTATATATCAAGGAAGTTACAGTGTCATATAGAGGTGTTCAGTTCACAAAAAGTCCTGGCACTTTGTTCTCTGGTTCATAATTGTCCCATCATACCATTCTTATTCTAATATAAACAATGAGAATATTAAAGTAAAAAAGCAACCTTCAAACGTCAGTTCTGAGACAACAATAAAATCAACGGTACCAATTTTGTTGCACCAGATGCGCATTTCGACAAAATATGTCTCTTCAGTGATGCTCGTGGCCAAAATATTTGAAATCCGAAGCTTATATAAAAGATGAAGAGCTATAATCCAAAAGGTCCAAAAAGTATAGTCAAATTCGTGAAAGGAATCAGAGCTTTGCATGAGGGAGATACATTCCTTAATTTCTAATAATTTCTAATATTTTGTAACAGCAAATTTAAATAACACAAAAAATCCGTATTTTCATGCCAGTACCGAAGTACTGGCTACTGGGCTGGTGATACCCTCGGGGACTAATAGTCCACCAGCAGAGGCATCGACCCAGTGGTAGTAATAAAATCAACGGTACCAATTTTGTTGCACCAGATGCGCATTTCGACAAAATATGTCTCTTCAGTGATGCTCGTGGCCAAAATATTTGAAATCCGAAGCTTATATAAAAGATGAAGAGCTATAATCCAACAAGGTATGAGTTTAGTTACATAAATACTAAAACTACAGGCCGTTCAATTTTCGGAACGTATAAATTGCATGAATCGAGCGTCACTGATGAGTCTTTTGTAGACAAACGCGCGTCTTTCGTAACTACACAATTTAATCATGGTATCTATGATGAGCTATAGTGTATTAGCTAGGCCGAGTTCAAATCTTTGTGTGAATTTTACCATTATGAGGCACTAAGGATTTACTATGTCTTTCTCTACGGGTTATGAGAACATCTACAGTTCACTTGGTCTTGTATATTAGCAAATCTATATTTTTGAGTAAACAATGGCCCAGATCAACAACAAAGAATTTTAAAACAACAAACTGAAAAAAATCAACGACCAGATTTTAACCTATACTATTAATGGAAAAACATATTTGCTTCCTTGTATGTTTCCCCTTTCAGAGGATCTGCAGGCTTCAGTCCCAATTTTGAGTCAGAGTTCGTGTTGCTATAGGTCTTTCTATATGAATTGTTTTGTGGACTTGTTTGTCTTTTCTGTCTGTTAGAATGCTGCTAAAGAGAATGGAAATCACTAAATAGAACAGCTGGAATTGTCTGTTGTCCTCTTCTGTCGCAAAGTTAAATTTTCAATCGATCCTCAATCGTCATTGTCTATATCTAGAAGACATGAACGATACTTATCTCTATAATCGGTACATGCAATAAACAGTCGACAACACTGACGAGTAGCTGCCAGGGGTTAACGGAGTGTGTGTGTGTGTGGAAGGGAGGGGGGACTTGCACGGTCACCAAATTTTTAATTATCATATTCGAAAATACCATCTTTTTAGCAGCTTCTCCTCATTCTTTGTGAGGTTGTGAGGTGGTTTTGTTGAAACATGCATTGTATGAATAGTGGAGCATGCCGATAGGATGAGAAGCAGAGTTGGTTCCAATAGAAATGGCGATTAATTAATCTATTGAACTTAAAAACATTAGGATTTATAAGCCCTTTTCAGGTTGTATCAAACAGTAAGAATCACTTCTTCTTTTAAGACATGACAAATGTCTTTCGTTGTATACATGTTTGTTAAAGTATGGTACTTAAGATTGGCACCTGCAATCAATAGATAGGCGCGGCTTCAGCATGTATTTGTTAGTAAGCAATGCATACAAGTTGGAACCGGCAGTGGCGGATTCAGAGGGGGGCGTAGAGGGCGTACGCCCCCCCCCCCTTTTTGCTCGGACTTTTTTTTTTTTTGTAAAATGATTAATCAGATTAGACTTCGTGAACTTTGCCATTTCCCGTGTACGCTTTATTTTATTTTTATGCGACAGTTCTTTAATTATAAAGATATTTTTCGCTAGAATCTACTAATTATCAAAGTCATGTGTCTGTGATTCGCTATGATGTAGTTGACCAGTGCATCGGAAAAAAAACGTCGCTCAGTCATTTTAATATTCAAATTACAGTAACATATTGCTTTTGCTGAGGATGACAATCATGATACCTTCAAAGCAACACAGGATTGAGCAAGAACGTATTGACTTCTATTTTATCATTCCACCAAATAGAAAGTATTACTCTCTCTATATATATAGACGATTACACTCTCATGACAGAAAAATTCCGCATCAATATTAAACACCTACGAAAACATGTTTAATCCCAAACGCCCCTGCCTATTTAAAAAAAAACCATGGCTGAATAATGACCCCCAGTCAATATAAGCTCTATATACATTTAGAGTCTAGTACGAACAATTTGATTTGAGGAGACAGTCTTAGATATTGGAGAGAAAAAAAATTGACTCTGATTTTTGCCTTAAACAAAAATTCTGGTCGTATCTGGATTGAAAACAATAATCTTGTCCACATTTTTGCTATTAGAAACGAAAATTTCCAACAGAATTATTAAGCATTCAATGAACATGATGAATAAAAACGGACAAATTTTTTTTTGTGGCAAGAATTTGCATGTCTGGCCGGCATATCTGTTTCGCCGAACTGATATATTGAATACCTTTTTCAAGACCAGACTGCAACCTGCCTGCTGGGTGTGGCCTTTATGTCTCAATTTGTCGTCCGTCAATCAGAACTTCGTTGTCAGACTCATTATTAGCCTTTGGTTAATTTGAAAACCCTCACTTCCCTTAATTTTGTTGGGTGAAATATATCAATCAAACATTTGGATAAAAATTGTTTGTTTGTCTTTTTGAACTCGTGACTGTCGTATTTTAAATTTAATCATATAGCCCGACGTATATCTTGTTTACAACACGAAATTTGTGAGGTTAGGTAAACTTATTACTTGCAACAAACCGGCAAGAATTTTCATGTCTATTTTTTACTGATAAGTCCCATGCACAATTTTATCAGAACATATATATATAGCTTAGGATCCATACTTCAAGTATCATTTAATGATAGAAAACAGCATCGAAAATATCCAACCCTTACACTTTACAGCAACTACAAAATATACATGCCCCACGCCAGGAACCGTTTAAAAAGTCCATATTACACTTTAAATTTATGTTTTTAGCCCAAAAAAAAGTCCCCAAAATTATTTTTTTTTAAACTTCGCCCCCCCCCCCTTTCCGAAATCCTGGTTCCGCCCCTGGTCACCGTCTGCTGTCATTTATTGTAGTGTAAATCCAAGACACAACTATTTTAGATAGTACGAGTTCATTAATGTTTATTTGAACATTTTAATATAACAATAAATATCAATAAACAATAAATAATATTACACGGTGTTGTAATTCATAATTACCGCAAATATTAACTTTGGAAACATAGTGAAATCCCTACACAAATGTGATAAAAATCCCAATGTGTATTTCAAGAAGCGTCTATTTACTCAGTGATACTATGTGAACACGGATCTTACTGTAGTTATAAATACATTTCCTTTTTCATTGAACTACTCAACCAAAACGTTACGAACTATTTTACTGTGGATGTAACGCACTGTGTTTGTGAGAGGTAACACAACGTGCACCAAGTTAATGTCAACATTACCTCACCTGTATTTTGGTACAAACACAGGAAAATAAATACTAGCTACTATGTCGACGTACCTAACAAATGTGATAATTTTCTTAACTTGTTTTATGTGTGTTGATTTACAACAAAGTGACTGTCCTCACAAATGTGTTTGTTTTAGATCTACCGTTAGATGCATGTTTGCTCAGCTGGATGCAGTTCCATCACAAATTCCTAAGGATACAACGGTGTTGTGAGTATTTAAACTTTTACAACTATTTTGTTTACTTTTAAACTATTCATAAATGAATATACCAAATTATTTAATGACTCCACCGTGTAAAGCAAATATACCTGTATCAGAAAGTTTGAAAATTAGCTTAAAATTAGTACTTAAGTTACAAAGTTGAAATAATGTAGAATATATGTGCAGATATATACATAATTTACCCCTTCATTAGATAAGAAAAAATCAATTCATTATTTGAGACTAGTTGTTAGAACATTTGCTATGAAAGAGACCTGACTTTTGCAGATGTATCTCTGACATTATAAAGATAATAAACTGTTGTAGCTGTTGATTTTAGATACTTAATCTTTTATTAATCTTAAATTGTTTACTTTTCTCCTTGCCAATTACTTGCGATGATGGGTTGGAAATTTAAAGTATGGGAACATTATCTTAATTTAATTTGAATGTTAAAGTTAAATACCATTTCCTAGATTACATTGTAGATATACAAAGTTTGATGAAAAGAAATTTTGTCCTAGACTGGAAAATTTAATCATTGTGGTTCATCTTTCAAATCAAGAGAAAGACAGAAGCTCAGCCATTTTTCAATGTGCCATGAATTTATAATAATTTTTAATAAAAGAAACTTGTGTTATTTGACCAGTTTAATCTCTTGTATGACTGGACATCGTTTATCAAGGTGTTTTACAAACAGTAGGGGTTTCATTATTAGACACCTCCTTATCACCTTAGGCCCTTTCGTCTTTACTTGATATAAATATGTTTAAGGTCAGAGTAAACTGATCATGTAGAGACTATGTGAATTTTATTTCAAAATTTTTAACCTTTTTCATTCAACTTTTCGTTAAATTATTATTAATTTTGAAGATTTTGAAAGGTCAATTAAAAGTACCTGCAGGTCAAGTTGAATAATTGGTCAAGTACCTATAGCTAGTTTATTACACCTATTATTTCAACAAAGGTTATGATCCCTTTTAAGCACAAAGAAATTATTAAAAATGAAAGTGTATGCAGTCAAGTTAGGTGTTAACATTCTTTAGTACATGAACTTTCTTTGTTTGAAATTTGACAAAAATATGAAAGTGTGTATTGAGTGAGGTTTGTACATAAAATGTTTATTAATGAGTTCAATGATCATGTCAGATACAGACATGCTATTATACAATCAAACATTCACAGCTATTTAAATATTAGTTATTTTGCACCTGAAGGTTTTGAATAGATGTAAATTCTTTGTTAGTGAGGTTACAGGAAACTTAACATTCTTGATGAAAGACTCCCACAATAACATTACAATAGTGAAATGTGTGGAATTGAACAATATTCCATTTAAAGCTCACCTGGTCCACTGGTCCAAAGGGTTATATAGTGAGCTTCATATCTGTGAATGTCATAAACATTTTTCAAAATAATTTTACTCTTAAACCATTGGTTAAACTATAAGAAAAGTTTGACATATAATACATCATTATAAGGGGTCTGAGTTTTAAAGTTGCATTTACAAAAATGTATGTCCAATTAGTAAACCTTCAAAACTTGTTTATGAATTCTTAATTGAATAGAAATACACACGGATTTTCATTGCAAAAAATAAAAACCTCTTAAACATCATTAATACATACATATGGAAGTTAATGTATGCTGAAACAATACCTCAGACAAAGAAGTTACAAATTCATCATGCACATTATAGCTGAGCAAAGGTTTGTTATTGTATCATCTAAAAGATATTTGTTTTTATAAATATATCAACACGATTATAATGTGCATGACTGTTAAATCTGATGCCAACTACCAAGTATTTCTGGCGCTTACCTCATTTAAGTAATTTGGAAACATGGTAAAATAGATTCTATTTTAGCATTGTGGGAATTTAGTAACCACACTGGGTTTTTGTTGCTATTATTTGTGAATTTGTGTCATAATTTTATTAGGGATTTTAGAACATATGTACTTATGACATCTCAAGTTTATTCTAATTGTTGATAAATAGTAATGATGATTTTGTTAGACATTGTTAGAGTTCTATTTCATTTCTATGGTTTTGTGCTGAAAAAAAAAGATAACAGTTAATGATGCAGCTTATTGCATGTACTGTCTGCATTTCAAACAACAAACAGGCAAATAATAATTTTATGGGGTCAGAATGAATGAAATAAAAATTAAAAGTCAGGTCAAATTAAACTATCTATTTCATATGGACGAGAATAGCAGGTTATATGATCTATGTCAGGTGGATAGATAATTAAGTTTAAAGTGTTGCTAAGCAAGCAATTTATCATCGAGTACCTTATTCCAGTATTATCTATTTCATGTTTTTTTTTTCAAGTTTTTTTTCCTGAATTAATGCAATGAGACTCCTTGCATATACAAAACTGATTCAAAACAGACAAAAGAAATCACTATGGAGTTTTACAAACATCTACTAATTCAAAGCAAAATTATTTAATTCTTTGATGGACAATTATTTTGTAATTAGACGTTTCTTTTATATTATATTCTTAATTTACATCTAGGGTATATTTAGTACTTTTACACCAATGTCCCAGGTTAGGGGAGGGTTAAAGCCTAACAATCATATTTAACTCTGCCACATTCTGTGATTTGTCAAGAACCCTGTGATTTTTTTGGTAGTCATTGGTTGCTGTCTGTCATAGTTATATATATTTATTATTTTTCATTTGTTGTAATTAGCATATATATAGTGTAAATCAGGTTGTTGGTTTAAATTTTCCCTTTTGAATATTTCACATTTTGTCATGTCTTTTATTGCTTTATATGTACAATGTGGGTTTTGCCCATTATTGAAGGTGATATGCATATCATGGAGACCTATATAAATTTGTTTACATTCTTGTCCTTTGGTCTCAGGTTGATAGTAGTTTAAAATTAATCTTTATATTTTAATATGACTTGAAATCATTATATAACTCAAAGTCAATTTATTTATATTAAAAGTTCATGTGTCAAGGAGTTACAAAGTGTGCTCTAAAAAAACTTATCTAATTATTTAAATATCAAAGCTACATTTTATCAAAACTACAAAAAATGTATACTTAAAAAGATATGAGTTTTTATAAATAAATGAACAAAATTTATGATGTGCATGACTTGTACAACTGATGCATAACTTCAGTAAGTATGTCTGATTATATTTTAACTCCTGAACCTCAAAGAAACTGATTCAGTCTATAACAGGGGAGATAATCTTGGACACATGTCCTTTATTCATGGGAGATAACTAGGATTTACTGAACATTTTCTACAAATCAGGTGAATTGTATGTTGAAGTGTGAAGTATTAAGAAAAGCAAATGATTCACACACATATTTGGCTCACATATTTGGCTCAATCATTCACAGATAAGTCTTACATTATTAATTCTTCCTAAAATAATTACAAAGTGGCAACATTTTACATTAGAATAAAAAAGGTTATAGACATTTTAATCCAGATAGACTATCTTTTTCTGTCAGATTCAGGGGTGATGTATACAGCAATGTCATTTTCTCATTAATGTGGCATACAAAAAAACTAAGAGGATTTAGTTGATGGCTATACAGGTGTATAATTAAACTTAAGGTCAGAATATAACAGCACACAGCAAGGGCTCATACAATTTGTAAGCTGCTTTGAATCACTTTAAATATTAAATGCAGCATGAATACACCCTAAGCATGACATGCCGATACAGTTTTACAACCTGACAGGAGAAAAAAAGTTGACATATTATAAAGATTAGATTTCAATAATTTATCATACGTTGGACTAAATATATACATTCATGATGTTAATATTAAAAGTGATTTTAATGATAAATAATGATGTTATTCATAGTTTCTGATTCATGACATAATATAAACATTGTTTGTAAATATTTAAAGATGATCTTCCTTTCTCCTAAGGAACAAAGTGCGCTTTTTTTTATAAAGTTGAACATTAATATTAGATGACAACCTTCATTCACAGACCTATTGTAAAGATCTCATTTATCAGATGAAGATCATTTTAGATAAAAAAAAATAAGGACAAATAAACATGGCAATTCTTACTTGACTTGTGTGTCACCATAAAAAAATGTGCTATAAAAGGCATTGAAGTAGTTTATCATGATAAGGATAAGGTATTTAATTCATTTGTTTCTGATTTTCACAAGAATATGGCAATCATATTTGTTTAAATTTTTTTCTCATTTATCTATAAATTTGTCTTTAAAGTTGTACTTTTATGTTTTATTCACAGTTCAGTGAAAACCTTGTCATTTCCTATTTCCTATGGCACTATACAGACTCCATAAGCAGGGGTCACCTTCACAGTGCCCCTTACACAAGACCACACTATACAGACTCCATAAGCAGGAGTCACCTTCACAGTGCCCCTTACACAAGACCACACTATACAGACTCCGTAAGCAGGAGTCACTTTCACAGTGCCCCTTACACAAGACCACACTATACAGACTCCATAAGCAGGAGTCACCTTCACAGTGCCCCTTACACAAGAAGTTTTCAACAGAGATATGAGGAAGAACTACTCAAAGTAACTTCTTGAGATCTTATGGTCATCACAAACTGATTGACCAATAGATATGTCTGTGTCTCAACTCAACCACACTTCTGTTTGTTCTTACTATATTGGGTTATAGATGAGGGATACAGTTATCTTCATCTGAAAGCTCATGGCCTGTGCACCATGGCAGGTTTCCCATCTTGCGCAGGACATTCTGAGAAAAAGCAACAATATAACATAAACCTAAGTCACTGACATGCAATCACTCAATGATAAAATGGGAATAGTTTATTATGGACCCTTTCAGCGAATGTCCTTTTTTCTCCATGGAGTTAATTTGTACATGGGTATATATGCACATGCAGAATTGCAGAGAGATGCAAAAAAAAGGACCATCAATCTATCAATTTTTGTTGTTCGATACTGTCATTTTATGTAAATAGACAACATTACTTTATTCACCGACATGTGATAGCTATTGTCATTCAATGATAAAATGGCAATAGTTTACGTAGGACCCTTTAAAGTGAATGCCCTTTTTCCTCCATTGAGTTATTATGTACATGCACATGCAGAATTGCACCATCAATCTATCATTTGGTTGTTCAATACTGTCACTTTATGTAAATAAACAACATTAGTTTAAGAAAACAAACAATATTAGCCACAGCACTATTGTATCCTCCAGCATATATTGTCTGTGAATTCGAGTAGAAACCCCCAAACAGATCAAAAATCACTTATCTTACATATAGGTAAACTTTACACTTGAAAAGCAGTAAAGGTATATAATTTTCATATAATGGGTTTACATGTAATGATAGAATGAGAGTAGGGGATGATTGCTTTACTTTGATGACATCATAAAAGCCAACCATGTCTCCGTCTTTTGATGTTACGAAAAGTGACAATTAAATTACTAGCGATTGTAACAAGATTCTTCATGGTTACAAGTCAGTAATTATACTGTTCAAGTTATATTGTTTACATACGGTTTTTCATTGAAATAGTATTCTGTTTCTTTTAATAGTCCAGTAGTCAGTGGATAATAGATATTTTTAATATAAATTTAAATCAGCAAAAATTTGCATGTAAAAAATGTATACATTTTGCATCTGGGGTGATAGTTTTATACATGTTTAAACTCTAAAAACTACTTGTACGAGCACTTTCTTTATTAGGGGAAACCATTCAAACCAACTAAGTTTGGTATTTTAAAAGATTAAAAAAATGTTAAAAATGATATGTGCTTATTTAATGAGACTGCAACCAAAAACTGACAACAAAACAAAATTTATTAACTTGAATGATGAGTAAAGGCCATATCCTATCCTGCAATAAGTTGTTTTACATTATAAAAAAGTGTGCCAAAAAAATTGGTCATTTCTGTGATTTGAGGGAACGATAATACTTGACTGTATCCCATCCTCTTGACAGAACCCTTGTTTATTGAGTAAGGGCAGAACTTTTAGTTGGAATAAAAAGAAAGTGTGGTATAAATCAAAGAATCAGGAATAAAATGAAAGTGTGGTATAAATCAAAGAATCAGCCATCAAATGACAAAAATTACCAAAATATATCAAGAAGGCAGCATACAGCAAATAGCAATAGAAAGGTGTAAATATTGGTGTTTTTTTCAAGTGTCTATTTAAAATGCAAAGGCACGTTGTTGCAAAATATATAATTTATTCGCGCTGCTATAAAACTTGAAAAAAGCTCCACAAGTTTTTTTTGTTATTGTTTGTTACGAAATATTTACACACTGATTTTAATAGACATATGTTTTAAATTTGCTTCTGAGCAGTAGTCTTTTTAGATTTAATTTTGTCTCAAATATTCTAAAAACAAGTTATATTTCTATTTAAAGCATCTGAAGCAATTGATTAAAGATGTTCACAGAGTTTTTAAGATACTAGGGGGTGTTTAAAGACTCTGACTACTCATGAGGGTCTCGCAAGGTCGGCTTAGATTACTTTTAAAATGCCAGATAAGTGTACCTTTTATTTCATGGTAAAAATACCAATGGAAGTCATCATTAAGATGAGGGTATAAGCTTATATGAGTATGAAAACTTGAAATAGCTAATCATGACACTTATCCAGTTCTTAAATGAGATATAAATAATGTTAGTACTGACGAATTTTATCTGTAAGCATAGTTTGTCAGTTTTGATATCTTGCACAGAATAAATTTAGAAAAACTGCAGTATGAAATTTCAATACTGTTTTTGAATTTTCTATGTTTTTTGAATTCAGAATTAGGTTTATTTGGGCTGTAATATCAGTGACTTTTATAATTACAGGATGTTTTGCATTTTATTATGGTTACCAAGAGTAATGCATGTTGACATTTTCAATATTTCATATTAGGTTTTAGGATATTGACACTTTCATTGACCTATTTTGGATTCATTTTATTTTGTGAGGTACTAATTTTTGCTGATTTTATAGGTTAGGGTGAACAACAAATTTAAGACCATTTAAAACTAAATACAGAATATGCTGTTTTAATACATGCAGAACTTGACAAAATCACAATCAAATTGCCAGGAACGTACATTTTTTTCTCAGTTATCTGAAATTTGTACCAACAAATATAAATGAATTCTTAGTAAATAATTCATTGGTAAGCAATGTCTGATAAGCATTAGATGTGATCACATTGTATGTACATTTGCTTGCCACTTATTTGAATGAGCAGCTATCATAACTTTCACTGGTAAAGCTAGCCTATGTATAACATGAATGATAAGTATGACCATGACCTTAGCTTTCACTGGTAAATTTAGCCTATGTATGACATGAATGATAAGTATGACCATGACCTTAGCTTTCACTGGTAAATTTAGCCTATGTATGACATGAATGATAAGTATGACCATGACCTTAGCTTTCACTGATTAAGCTAGCTGATGCATTACATAAATGAAAAGTATGACCATGGCCTTAGCTTTCACGGATTAAGCTAGCCTATGTATAACATGAATGATAAGTATGACCATGACCTTGGCTGTCACTGGATAATCTAGCCTATATATTACCTAAATGATAAGTCTGACCATGACCTTAACTTTCACTTGTTATAAGCTAGCTGATGTATTACATTAATGATAAGTATGACCATCATGACCTTAGCTTTCAATTGTTAAGCTATCCTATTTTTACATGAATGATTGGTATGACCATGATCTTAGCTTTCAATTGTTAAGCTAGCCTATTTTTACATGAATGATTGGTATGACCATGATCTTAGCTTTCAATTGTTAAGCTAGCGTATTTTTACATGAATGATTGGTATGACCATGACCTCAGCACTCGCTGCACATAATTAAGCTAGCCTATGTATTACATGAATGATAAGTATGAATGATAAATATGACCATGATTGTATTGACTTTGTTGTGTTGTTGGTTTGCTTGGCATGTGTGTATAACTGCTTCTGTTTCTTTGCAGAGATCTAAGATTTAACAGTTTATCACAATTGAACAGAGGATCATTTATAGGATTACATAAAATAGATACTTTGTAAGTATAACTTTATATGTATAATAAGAAATATATGGTAAAAGTTGACAACATTAAATAGCATGGATGTCTACAGAATAGCCTAACCCCTTGAACTTACCCATTAGGTTGTAAGATTGAAACACTGCAGGTGTGCTTGTTTCCAAACTTATTATACTCGGATTTCCACTTTTTCTGATGAAGGTCTGGGGTTTCTCTGTGGACTCCAGTATTCCTCCCCTAATAAAAACTCTCAAGTAAAAACTGACTGTTATGAAATAGACAATAGTGCTCAAAGTGGACGTAAAACACAAACAATCAAACAATCACTAATAATGCCCTAGTTGTTTTTACCTTCTTTCCATCAACAAATATATTTATCCAAAAAGAGTGGATAAAGGGATGATTTTATCTTGGGTTGCCCAGGTTTCTGACTTAGTTATAGACTTGATTTTATCTAGAATGGAAAGAGCAAAAGTCTTTCAGCATTGGCTTTAAATGAAATTACACTTGTGACTTACTAAGACTTCTGTAAATTCATAATTTTTTTGTGTGAATGTGTTATTGCGGTTTTGTCATTTCAGACTAAAATGCAATTAAAATTTTTGTGATATTGAGAAAAAATCATCTTAAATTCATGATAAAAATTTCAAAATGAGAGTTTGAATTATTGTGATTATAACCCTATCACATTTTTTTGCAATAATAAAAACACTCGCAATAATTTCTGAATTTACAGTATTCACTACAGGGGAAACAATTATGTAAATATTAAGAAGAAATAAAACTAAAGGCTTGAATTTTGAAATAAAATGCAAGAAGATACTGCTTATTAAAATACTTTCAGAATGTAAAAGATAACATGGAGTCTCTGTAATTATTTTATTGCTACATAGAAAATCAGATACATTTCACATTGCAATCTAAAATTGAAATTAATTGAGTTATCATCTCTTTCCAATAAATGTCTTGATAAATATATAATAAATGATTATTATTAATACAAATGTCAGTTCTGTATTTGTAAAAAAAATTATCATCAGCAGATAAAATGAGATAATTTTCATCAATTTATTAAAAATCACACTAATTTATGATCTTATTTTCTCTGGTAAAACTCTGAAAAGTACCAAAATAATTTATAGTTTCAAAAAAGCATGTTTAATTATTTTCACCAATCTTTATTAATTCAATTTTGAATGTAACCAGCTTCTGATTGGCTGACTTCGATTTGTTTATCATCTCATAGACATAATTCTGTGTGCACCACATTTTTTATGGGTTTTTTAATAGACAGAAAAAATATTACAGTCATTCCTTAAATAATATATTTTTTAATTTTATTTTGTGCCAGTTTGTGGGCTTACTAGCTATATGTGTACATCCTTCTTAAAAGATACTTTAAACACTACATAAATAAAGGAAGTTTGGATGAGAACATATTTTTTTTGCTACATCATCAGATGTTATATTATTAGTATATAAGTTACATAACCTTTGGTGATCTGTATATTGTTTGGCAGTTACATACAGTTTTATGTGCAACAATGAATCAGATAGTCTATATTCATTGTTAGACAATTAATACAATCACCAGACAAGCAGGTGCTTCCATCTGGCAGCCTCAAACGATTGTATGCTTCATGTGATATACCCATTATACATACATCTAAATTGTGGAATATGATTTGATTGCTGTGCTTTTACAGATGTACATGTATTTGATTGCTGTGCTTTTAAAGATGTACATGTATTTGAATGCCACATGCCATTTGATCATGTTATACATTGATGATTGCATCTTGTTTTTATACAGCACTTTTTGTTGTTTTATAATAATCTTATATAGAGTTAATTATTTGTTTTATAGATAAATGTTTAACTGGTTAATATAATGTAAAATTCAACAAGAATGCCTTCAGAAATATCCTTTTAGACTTGAGTGAATGATATGATTTTGCTTATGTTAATTTCATGACCTTAAATCAAAGTCGGGATATTTGTCTAAACACATTACGTGTAGAACATAGAAAGGAGGGATCTTATCCTAAATTCCTGAGAAAATAAATGCCATATCCTGAATATCTATGAAAAGAATATGTTAGTTCCCTTATAGCAGTATACTGGGTGGGTTATTTAATCCATAATTCCAAAATTCCGATCAAAAATAGAGTTCCCTGAATTCCCACAAATGAAACGGCTGAATCTTTAATTCCAATAAAAAGGTCCTTCCGACCCTCATACAACAAAACATCATGCAGTCTTTTCTAGAGAAAATGCTTTGCTTTTAATTTTGAAAATCTTAGTGATCTTCAATGAAAGTACAATCTCGTCCTGAACATGCATTACATATTTGCCACTGGACATTAAGATTGGCATCTAGTGTTACTTTTTTTTGTCTGTCTACTGTATAATCTATGTAAAACAAGTGTTATATTACTGACGTTTCAAAATCCACATGATCTCTCCTCCTACACTATACATTAAATCTAACAATAGAATTACCTAGCAGGAATTTCGATTTAGTAGCAATTTATAGTATACTTAATTCTTCATGTCATGTACTCCTACTGATGCAGTGAAGATTCCATTCAGTGTCAGTTAACAGCAGTATCTGATAAACATGGTAAAATTGAGAATGGAAATGGGGAATGTGTCAAAGAAACAACAAATGACCATAGGTAGATAACAACAGAAGGCCACCAATGGGTCTCTAACACAGCGTGATAATCGAGTGCAGGTACAGCTGGCCCCTAAACAAAATTTGTACTAGTTCAGTGAAAATGTTAACACATGTTGGCAGTACAAGGTTTATTAACTGAGGTTATTCCAGTCTTGTTAACCTACATTTAAGGAATGAGCGACTTCTAAAGTTGGGTATTAAGTGATACATAAGAAATTTAACAAGAATTGCAAAAAATATTAAGACAATACAACAGATTAAATTAAACCAACCACTGGCAATGAACTCTTCCATTAAATAGAAAAAAAGAAATTTTTAA
Source organism: Mytilus galloprovincialis (assembly GCF_965363235.1). Taxonomy (NCBI): domain Eukaryota; kingdom Metazoa; phylum Mollusca; class Bivalvia; order Mytilida; family Mytilidae; genus Mytilus; species Mytilus galloprovincialis. Next base: position 18,772,017 of record NC_134838.1, on the reverse strand, counting down.
CTGCAGTCCTTTTTGAATTAGAACAAGAAAATGCAGGAAACCCTAGTTTTATATGCATAAAATTGAGAAAGGAAATGGTGAATATGTCAAAGCGACGTATTATGTTGTAGGACTTACAATTTAAACTATGGCAACCTTTAGTTTAATTTTGTATTTCTCAAATTATATGCTTATAAGGTTTTACCTTCAGATCAAATATTGAAGACTGCAACACAGTTCCTTTACATTTAAGTCACAATGACCTACATTTAATGTACAGTAACTTGGGTATTATAGGTATGTCTGAAAGACATTACAATTTTTTGCACAGTTCATTACATTTTAGTGATAAAGTCACTGTACCTTACATTAAAGGTGGGTCATTCTTTTCTAAGTTTCAAAATATGAAAAAATACTATGAACCAAAATTGTCTCTTTATAAACATGTATTGTGAACCTTATCATGATGCACAGTCCATTTAATTTTTGTCCTGACATTTCAGGAGACCATACCATACATTCTTATTTGGATTCTTGTGTAAATACATATTTCCGCAAAGGCAGAGGAATTCTATTGTATGTGTATGTATAAGGAGAGAATGCACAGTTATTAAACATTTTTGAAATTTTTGTTTGGTAGTATGAAATTAATTTCATAGTCCAAAAGTAAACGTTTTAAATAGATAAATAAGTAAATGATTAGATCATATTTTGAAAACCTAGGACAAAAAATATTGACTTAGAAATCCAAGGTATGCCAAATATCTAAGAGCCTACTTATGAAAGTTTTATCAGTGTGTTTGTCATATGTGGTAATAATTTTCATATGATTTGATAATGTGTTTACGATGAATGCATGGTTAACATTTGAATTAAATTACATCTGCTCTTGGTTTCGTTGTATAATCAAGACTGTTGACAAATAGTTTTTGTCCCTAAAGACTTGTGGTATGGGTGGGAATATTTGTGCAATTAATAATCTGCATGTTGTTAGTGGTAGGTCAATGACGGTAACTTGCGTAATAAACTCTTATCGCTGTTGTTTAATTTTTTATGGGTTTTCCAGATTTTCAGAGAACATTTCCATTTCATTAGAATAAGGAAAGTTTTGGGTCTCCTGCATGATACATTTATTTATAGGGATCCTCTTTCACCATATTTCTTTTCAATGTAGTTTTCAGTTCTTCTATGAAAATAAGAGAGAACTTGTTTAAAAACCTTGTTTTTTCATCCATCAGTTTTGATCTCTCATGCAAAAAAAATCTTTAATGTACAACTTCTTATGGGAAAGGTGAAGAAAACCTTTTTATATCATATCATATTTGTCATTTTTATTGCTACAACTTGCTTATTTTTTCCCTTAAAAATTGGCTATGCATTTATAGGCAAATATATTATACTCAAAAGGATAAAAAAAAAAAGAAGCTGTATCTCTGTCAACAAAGATCTGTACAGTGTTCTTTTTATATTTCTTCAAATCTTTGTCTCAATGACCAGTTCTGACAGATTATTTCTGTTTAATAGAGGTATGTCTGTCATGGACTGTTCAATGATTTTCAAGTTTTATTTTGTTTGAAGCTTTTTTTCCTATTTGTTTTTTTAGTTTTGAATTTTTATCTTGCAGCTTGATAAGTAATAATCCTTTGATTGTGTCAAAACATGCATCACATGAATGAGCAATCTTTTTTTCCTTCTTTTTTTTGACATTGCAGAGCTGTCTTGCTTCGGAAGTAGCAATCCTCTGAAAGATATTTACTACAGAGATTGTTTACAAGATTGTCTGGTATAACGTATGAATCAGATGTTTTTGTGATTTATTTCCTCCTAAAACATCCTGATGTAATAATGTGTTAATCACTGAATGAAGATAGTACACAGAGATAAATATTTTGATAGTTTGTTCACCCTCCAAGGATCATCTTTTTACATTAATTATTATACAATCATTTCTCATGTGTAAAACTGAGAAATGTATATTTTATTTATATCGTTATTTTATTACAAATTATCTGAGATTTATGTTATACATATTTCATTCTATTATTATATTCTAAATACCATAAGTAAAGAATTCACCCAACAATAGCTCACTTTAACATCCTATATGATGTAATGTTTGTTTTATGCCTTTAGCTGTTAATAATGCAGTAATATTTTGTTGTGATGCACAAAATGCACTTTTGATTGTAAACAGTAATACTTTGGTGTGTTGCTTTATTGATTCAAGACTTGTAATATATATACAGTGAAAATAGTTTTGATTTACTGTGCTTATTCAGCAACCTTTGGGGGTATCACAATAGCAATTGCTCAATCAGTTTATCAAATTGCAATTTGAATTCTTCTCCAACAAACTAATTAACTGGTTATATATTTTATTAAATAGCTTCAATGAAAGGTTGTTAGTATGTTGTGAATGCAGTGATATAAAAAGTAACTCTAGTTTGTTATTATCTTTATCATGAAATTCAAATAAAATAATGACTTCACTTACTATAAATGAGCTTTTTTTAACTAGTGACTATAAATATTATAGTAAGTCATTATTTTAATTTGTATTAAGCACATTTTACCAGTTGATCAGTTTGTTGGAGAAGTATTCAAACTGCAATTTGATAAACTGTTTGTGCAATTGTTATTGTGATACCCCAAAGCCTACTGAAAAAGCACAGTAACAAAATTCACATGACCACAAGACAAGAACCTTCTATTTTTACTTATTAATCAACATTGAAGCTTGGACTGACTGAACAGTCAGAAGAGACATATATATAGGGATCACTTATCTGTCATCTTCTGTTGGTATCAATATCGTGCTTTATGTTAAAGTGCAACTTGAAAATGGTAATTTAGAATTCAACCAATCTTGTACAAATTCCTCTACAATTACCTGAAGTTGTGCACCTGCTATTTTGATTTTGATTTTATGTGTTTTAAAGAGCTATAGAGATTACTCAGTTATTTCTCCAAACAGATTTGATTGGAACATAACTGCTAGATATTATTAATATACTTTATACTCTTCAAAGCAAGGAAGATTATCCAAGACAACTATTTGATACACCTAGTTACAAATATTTACTGCCATTGATCAATGGTCAGTGTGAGAGGCGAAGCATGCAGAACAGGATGTGCTTGCTTACCTTTCCAAAGCGACAGATATCATCACTCATTATTTATCAAAGTTCAAGTTGTTCAAGCACTATTTTCAAGTGATGTTTCTTTATGTATTACTTTTTATGGGTCTTAAGTATGAATAAATTGATGTGTTTGAGATTTTAATGAGACAGCAATATTATATAAAACACAATTAATCTAATTAAAATGACATCTTGTATAGGTCAACAAATGGTCTTTAACATAAATATATATCTTAAAACTTATTCAAATTAGATATGCTGTAAATAGATTTGACCACGACTACCAAATACCAATGCCATCAGCAATAAAATAAAATTAGAAGTAAAAACTCCTTTTAGCTTGAATTTTCTTACATTTGACTAGCCTGTTAAAGATTGCTATCGGATATGGGTTTTGCTAATTGTGAAGGTCGTAGAGTGATCAATAGTTGCTTACTTTTATATCATGTGAGTCGTTTCATTGACAATCATACCAGATCTTATTAGTTTTACACTAAGATATTGATGTAGATACTCATTGACAAGGTTTTTGAATTTAACCACAATTCAAAGTTGCCATTTTTTCAGTGTTAAATCTATTTTAACCCTTTCCTCCATGGATTTTTTTTCCTCGCATACTTGATTCGCATAGGATTTTTTCGATAAAAAAAATCATCAGGTTTAAAGTATTAACCAGTATTTCAGCAATGAAATCTCATGAATATCCTTTTCATATTGTATACAAATTTTTTTAAGTCTGATGCAGACTTTTTGTAGTCAAAGCTTTTCAACTGAGGTACTACACAGGCGCTAAAAGGCGTCATTATGGAGTAAAGGGGGTGGCGTCAAAAAGCGTCATAATGGAGGAAACAGGGCTATCCAGGATGTTTCAGCTAAGATTTCTTTGAATTGAAGGCTTCATTTGCCAATGGTTTTGTTCAAGGGTAGGTTAATAAAGTAATGAAATTATGTCATTCTGGAATAACTTACATTAAATTATCTCAATACCAAAATATTGAAAGCCAAATACATTTAATTATCTTACAAAAAAACCATGAAAACACCATAGGACCAAAATTATTTTATTACCAACATTGAGTGACGGTTGCAATCTACTAAAAGAAATTAGTTTTTAGAAAAAGAGCATAATTTAAAAAAGGACAATAGATATATTCAATATTTAAAATGTAATATTCTAATTGTTGCACTTCAAGAGCACAATGGAACCTATGATATTAAGCGATAAAATTACGAAATATTAAGTGGCAATATTACTTTTCAGGTTCATGGTCAGCAACGTCAAGTTTAAATCCCCATATGGAACGGAACAAAGTGGTGTCCAAATCTTTTGATTGTCTTGAAGGATATTAATGATATTTGATGTTTATGATTATGATTGTTGTTGTATTATGTCTCTTGAATAAGATTGGAATATTTTCTAACTCAGTCAAGGTCACACTAAGAGTTATTTGATCATGTAAAGACTCAGAACTTTTAAATGGCATGGAATATTAATGGTACACATGTACTTGATATTACTGTTGAACCCCATCACAGAGTACAAAATGTATGTCACAAAGGATATTAATGGTGCTTGATATTATTGAGGCAACCACAAAAAATGTTGCAAATTAAGGTTTGAATGTCAGTCTACAAGGTCAAGGGTAAATACTTTGTACATGAAGATGAATTCAAGGAGTAGAGTGGGGTGCTCATTTTCGCCGGGGACACAATTTCGCCGTTTAAGGATTTTGAGGTGTAAAAACTTCAAAGGATGGCTGAAATGGAAGAAATGTACCCGTAAATTATATTTTTATAACAAATATAATATTTTTTTAAACTGAGACAAAATTGCGGCTCCTACCGAAAATGACCAAAAAACGGACAACGATTTTCGGACAATTTCCTGATTAAAAAACACGATTTCAAAGAAGTATTTCTAAGTAAATATTTGACTGAATGCCCTAATTTTGAATTCTTTATACCTTTGAAATGTCTGCTATTCATCTATAATGCAATTGATTTGATAAAAATTGTTAAAAGCTGCGGTTATTTGATTTTAAATAGATATGTAAAAACGGCGAATATGTGTCCCCCATTGGCAAAACATCCGGAAATTTAAAACACCCTTTAATCTAACTTTTGAGATGATTTTCTTAAAACAAACCGGTTTTCAAGCTTAAGTATATTTTGCATTTGAAGTTATCTTCATATACAAATATCAGTATACTTCAAAAACATTTAGACCTGAACAAAAACTGTAGAAAACATGGAAAGATGTGGCGAAAATGAGCACCCCACTCTAAGGAGTATACTTTTGTAGGATTTGCTTACAGTTCCTTTGATTTTTAAAAACTGAAATGTCCACTTTTGTGATATTGATGTTCCTTTATGCTTTTGAAGGTCTGTAATATTTTAAAAAAAATTTTAAAAAAAAATTTTAGTTTGGGAAAGAAAGATGAAAAAAGGGATATTCACACTCGAAAGTTGATAAAAAATTGATAAGCAATGGCAAAATATGAAAAAGGAGCAAAAGACAAACAACAATAGCCAAAACACAATATGAAAACTAAAGACTCAGAGCTGCCTCCACCATAAACTGAGGTGATCCAAGACACTCCTGAATGGTAATCAGCTCCTTGTCCATCATGTTTCTCATTATATGATGTCACATTCATAGAACATAAACTCCACCATAAACTGGGGAGATCCCAGACACTCCTGAATGGTAATCAGCTCCTTGTCCATCATGTTTCTCATTATATGATGTCACATTCATGGAAGAGTGAAAGGAATTGATTACAACAATTAGAACATATCTATTGCCATATTCTGTAACGGCCAACCAACTTGTGACAGTGTCTTTTTCAAAGTGATGACTTCAACTTCACCACTAGGAACTATTGATTGAATAGATTCCTTGTAAGAGAATTTGGAACTTGAACTTAAAAGTATCGAATCAAACTTAGTTTACATTACCTTGTTTTCTTTAAAACTGGCAAATGTGTTATTAGTATAAGATGAATTTGAAAGTGTTGTTAAAGTTTATTGCTGAAATTGCAATAAATGAAACAGGAAATTAATTTTGATGTTCAGGAAGTACTGTAGAAGAGAAAGCATATATCTTTTACAATGAATCTCCCCACTCATCAAGATTCAATGTAAGATTAATATCAACAAATGTATTGGCTTTAAGTAGAAAACAATTTACAGTAATTGAAATAATGAGGGCATCTGGCTATGTTTCTGTGTGATACATAGGCAGTTCTTATCATATCTTACACAAGATAGATCCTTAATGCCACCATAGACTGGCTGATAGTGCCACATTACACTTCAACACATGTTAAAGAGAACAATTCTTTTCTTAAATTGAAAACAAAAAACTTTGGAAAGAATAAAATGCAATGGAATATTAGATATTCATGGGTGCTAGAACACTTGAATGGATAAAATCGTGTCCAGAATTAAAAGATTTTCAACGACAAATGCTATTATAGATTACCAAATTATAACAGCTATTATGACTGCTTATTAAGGACTACCTAATGTTTCCTAAGTGGTGTCAAAATACCACCCAAAAACATAATCAACAGTAGACAAGTATGAAATGTTTCAATCATCAGAAACTTATTGTTTATGATTTCTTGAGTTCCTTATTGCATGATATCAGTTCATCAAGGAAGATTTTACCATCTTCAGATAATATCCATCAGTAAGATTATGCAGTATTTTTGGTAATAAGCCATCTGCAGGAATCATGATAGTTCATAAAACAACAGGAATAATAATTGTTCGTTTTTATTATTTTATAAGTAGTAACTAGATCTCCCCCTCTCATTCAGGAGGAGATCCCCACTCGTTCACTTCACCTTTAGATTTGGTTTTATAAGTAGTAACTAGATCTCCCCCTCTCATTCAGGAGGAGATCCCCACTCGTTCACTTCACCTTTAGATTTGGTTTTATAAGTAGTAACTAGATCTCCCCCTCTCATTCAGGAGGAGATCCCCACTCGTTCACTTCACCTTTAGATTTGGTTTTATAAGTAGTAACTAGATCTCCCCCTCACATTAGAGTCCCCCACTGATTCACTTTCATCAATGCTTAATATTGGTTCAAATAGAGGTCTGGACAAATTTCAAATGTCAATTGTTACAGCTTAATGTATACTTAGAAGATAAAAGCTTATATGTATGGTACAAACTCTGTTCTTGCATCCAACCATAGATGTATGACCCAACCTTCTTCAAACTTGACCATTGAGAATTCTATTGAAATTATTTGATATAAAGGGTCAAGGTCACAAATTTTGAGATTAATTTTTAGGCACAGTATAGTTTTAAGAATAGCATACAATCTCCATCAAATATGATCAAATGTCTGGTTAAACATTATTCAAATCAAAAATGAAAGGTCAGGGTCATGTGATGAAAGAAGAACAGATTGGATTGCAATGGTATGGCTCTACTTTCTGGTGAAACTTGATGTAGATGATCATGATGATGAATTAATTACAGCTAAAATTACAAAACTTTTTTTGACTTATACAAAGTTTATTGGTACCCATATTGTCATTGAATCCACTAAGTAGATATTTAAAGCCATCTATATATTGATTTGAAAGATTCCTTCTGAGGAAGATACATTTTGATTATTAGATTAACAGTAATATTCAAAAAATCTTTTGAAGAAGTATAATCTAGAATATTTGATAGATATACAAACAAGAAAATCAAATGTTGTGTGGCCTAAGCTTTCATAATTAAGTAAACTTTGCTTGCTTTTAAATGGTACTTATTACTGGTATATTGTATTTAAAAAGCATAATTTTAAAAACATAGTCCTTGCGTCCTTTCAAAAGACTGTTTAACAAGACACTTCACAGTATTATAAGTTTCCAAAATGCTGTGTCATTAGTACATGTATATAAAGAATAGCCAAACTTTAATTTTACCCATATTTAATGTACTAAAAAAAGAATTATATTTGCTTTTATATTTTCAGATTATTAAATAACAATAAGCTAAGAAGACTGACAAACGGTGTATTTGAAGGTCTTACAAATTTACGTTTTTTGTAAGTATGATAATTTATATTGCACTGGTATAAAAATTGAACTTACACAAACACTCACATCTCTAATTAAGTTCAATTTTGTTGCTGAACATGCAAATATTATTTTCCATTTAGATACAAACTGACCTGTCATGTTTAATATATATAAAAAGATATTTAGTGCCAATGAGACAACTCTCCATCCAAGTCACATTTTGTAAAAGTAAACCATTAAGGTCAAAGTACGGTCTTCAACACAGAGCCTTGGCACACACTGAACAGCTAGCTATAATTTTGATTTAGGACCCCAAATATGACTGGTGTAAAACCAATCAAACAGGAAAACCAATAGTCTAAACTATATAAAAAAAGAGAAATGAGAAACATGTATGAACCTCAACCACTGAACATCATGTTCTATGTAGATTTATTAATTGAGTTGATCACAAATCTTCTGGCAAACAAAAAAAGTTATATATTATTGCAGTGTAGTTTTAAATTCTGAAGAGATTTCTGTTAACATAGGGGAAAAAAACCTACATGGCAATGCTTCTGTATAAAAATAAGAAGATGTAGTATATAATTACAAATGAGACAACCCTCCCCCAGAAGGGAAATGACATCCCCGTGGTTTTTTTTTTAGGTTTTTGATAATTTCATCAATCTCATAATATCACATTCATTAGCTTAAATTTTGTGAGAGTAGTATTTTGAACTTATATTTATTATAAAAAGCATGTTTCTTATTTTCTATGCTTTGTTGTAGATATTTATATCAGAATGAATTAGAAGAAATTGAAAGAGATGTGTTTGCTGATACTCAAAATTTAGAACAGTTGTAAGTATATAACTTACTTTTATCAAGTTTATGTACCACATTTAGAAAATTAAGGACAAAAAATAACATGGTAAACCTTGAGAAAAAAATGTGAAATTCCTAAATTAAAAGTTCAGACATGTTGCTGCTTCTCAGCAAGACACATATCTGTTAAGCAGGAAGAAAAAACACTATCTGCTCCAGTCTTAGTGGGGAAATATTTCATCCTATGAAATGATCTTGTATTAAATGTAAATATTCCCAATATGGTATGCGTTATATGCTGTTGCCAACAATAAACATAGATTGATAGGTTATTTTAAGAGCTAATTTCCTATTGCTTGTAGACTTTGTTTGACTTGCTAGCTTTGGTTGTACATGTATTAAAATTTGCTCAAGCATTGCAATTTATATAATAAACCTATAATTAAGAATGGAGATAAGGAATGAGTCAAAGAGACAACTAACAGTCCAAAGAATAGAAAACAGCCAATGGCCACCAATGGGTCTTCAACACAGTGAGGAAATAATGCACCTGGAGGCGGGCTTTAGCTGGTCCCTAAACACAAATGTGTACTAGTTCAATGATAATGGACATTACACTAAATTTTGAAACATGTAACTGATTGAACTTAAATTGAAAAAAAAACATACAAGGCTTGCAAAGGCTAGAAGCTCCTGACTTGGAGCAGGCTAGCTGTGGAACAGTAGCTCATGGGTCCTTATGTTATTTTTTGACTATTTGTGGACCATAGTAAAAAAATAACATAAGGACCAGTCACCTATGAGCTACGGTTCAATTGCTAGGAGCAGGCTCAAAAATGCAGTGGGGTCAACAAGCATTGGGAAATTAACTATAAAAAAGTTATGTAGTGTGGAAATTTCAGATAGCTGGAAAAAAGCAATGTTAACCTGCTTAAAATTTATAAATTACTGAAGTTAATCAAAAAATTTCATGCAAATATATCTGTTGATTCAATATTATTTTACAGAAGCAATTTAATTTTTGGTAGAGTTGACATGTACTGTTATTCCCCTTTGTTATCTGAATATTCTGCTTGAGTGATTATTTTTTTCTGTGTTACACAAGAACAGATTTTTGTGTTTTCATGTTTTCTAGCATATGTAATACAAAGTTCATTTAAATCTTTTGCAGATTTTTACACAGTAATAAAATCAAACATTTACCAGATGGATTATTTTCACAGACAAATAATCTACAAAGATTGTAAGTATTGTTACACTTCCCTGTTAGAAAAATATTGCTTTACTTAATTTAATACACCAACTTTTAGATTATCAAATCTGTTTGGTGCCATAGATATGTTTCTGCAGTCAATTGTAAATCTCAAGCATTTTTTTATTTCGTACATTTGAATAGAATAAAATTTTGACCGGTATAAGACTTTTTTGGACACTGCTATTTTTATGCCCCATTTATTGTCATTATTTCTTTGGTCTGTGCGCCCATCTGTTTCTGTCCGTTCATCCGTCTTCTTCAGGTTAAAGATTTTGGTCATGGTAGTTTTTGATGAAGTTGAAGTCCAATCAACTATTAAAATTTAGGACACATGTTCGCTATGAGATGATCTTCCTTATTTTAATGCCAAATTAGAGTTTTTACCCCATTTTCACTATCCACTGAACATAGAAAATGATAGTGCGGATGGGGCATCTATGTACTATGGACACATTCTTGTTTATTACTATTTAAAGAAAATCACATATTTATAAATACCAGAATTCAAAATGGGGACTTCAATAGTATGGCCAGCACTTTCCAATCAAATAAATTGCATTAGAATTTTATATTTTTTGACTTTGAAAAATGCATTATTATCGGTCTATTTTTTAACCGTTTCGATCCCATCACAAGTCTAGCTTGCTAATTAACCAATATCTACAAATGTTTCAGAAATATTGCTGCAGCTGTGACTTTTTCTGAGATATCAAATCATGTGTCAATACACTAATTTGTCAGTTACAATATTATACTATGTTCACATATGAATTGATAAACAAGCACTTGTTGACATCCAAGGGTCATATCATGCCTTGACTGGTGACACCCTTTTTCAACTAAATGACATAACCTAGAAATAGCAAATGGAAATTGGGAATTGTGTCAAAGAGGCAACAACCCTACCAAAGAGTAAAAAAAAACTGAAGGCCACCAATGGGTCTTCAACACAGTGAGAATTTACACACACAGTTGGTGGGCCTCATAGATCAGCTGTCCTCTAAATAAATATGTGTACTAGTTCAAAGAAAAATTGACGTCTAAAAAGAAAGCAAAAATTAGGCTGGCTTATGTTTTAAGGATAGGTCCACTGTAAGCTACATAGTTCCCTTAAGAATAAATAAAGATTATAAAGTTGAGTTTATGTCCATATTGGAAAAATCAAGCATGTTATATAGTTGCATCACTCCAATCCACTTTTTAAAGTACAGATCTTTTTTTATATTTATGTCATGGCCATTATTACATTATTGTACATTAAGATGTTTATCTGAAAAACTAGAAGTGCTTTAACAACCATTTAATAACAATAGTTTTATATTTTGAGTAGAATTTCCAGTAGTTATTATTATTTTTTCTTTATTTTAGACGACTGGACGATAACCCAGTTGATTGTGGATGTAAAATGCATTGGTTATACCAATTGTTACACGACAGAAATAGAAACGTTCAAGGTGCCGTAACGTGTAAAGGACCCCCAACATTTGCAGGAAGAGCACTTAATACTCTAGATGAAAATGATTTTCAGTGTGGTACATATCAGTTATATATTTTAGAGATGTATTAATTCTAGGGGGACAATTCTGCTTCAGAAAAATTCATTAATTTGCTTAACAATCAACTGTTTTATCCTTTTAGTTAAAAAGAAGAAGATCAACTGAATGAATTATTACTTTCGAAATGTGATAGATGTTAATTTTCTATATATGAACATGTACATGAATATAACATGTTGTAACAGAAACCTAAAAACCAAAAGTTACTGAATTGGTTTCCAGTAATTATACCTACAGTAAAGGAGTACATAAATTTATTCATGCCACACCATCTTTAAAAGATTTTGGCAATAGAGTAAAAATTTAGCTGTGTAAAAAATTAAGAGAAGTTAGAAAAAAAATACCCCAATTTAATAGTATAGATCATTATAGTGTTATTGCACTTATATTGAGGACAGTAGTTGATAAGAGAGGAGTGTTGGGGAAGCCAGGACCCCTTAAATGGAGCTTCATATATGAGCCTGCAAGTGTAATATGATATACTGGGAGGAACAATATTTCTCAGTATAAGGTGGAATAACACTTTTATAATATAGTACCAAATATTACAGACATTTGATAATTTTACTTCATCCAATTTCTACACATATATGATGCCTGCATTTCCACCATCTTGTTAAGAACACATATGGTTGCATGAAAATAAAATACTTTTAAACTTTTTTTTAGAAGTTTCCTTAATGGTTATACAGGTAGAAACTAAATACAAAACATATTAAAAAAAAAGAAAAGGAATAATTTAATAATTATGTTTGTTTTATTTAGATGAGCGAACATTAATAATAGAGGACAACCGCAACAGCAATAGTAAGTTTTTGGTCTTTTACTTTTGTTGCACAGGTATAATTTATGACATTTGTAATAACATTATTTTGTTATTAATTTTAAGACGAAAAACACTGAAATACTATTCACTATTTGGATATACATGTATTAAAAAAATAATTAAAAGTCAACCATTCATAAATGATATTTCCAATAGATACCAATTATCTTTATTTATTATACACAAAAGTTGTAAGAAAAACTACATTATACTCAATAGTCATAATACACAACAAGTAGTGAGTTTAATGTGTTGCAATTTTTCGTCATGGATTTATTTTGATATTTAGAATATGGATTAACCCAAGGCCACCAATGGGTTTTCAGCACAGTGAGAAAATCCTGCATCCAGAGGCATGCATGAGCTGGTCCCTAAACATAAATGTGTACTAGTTCTATGAAAATGGACTTCAAACTAAACTCCTATAATACATTTTGCATTCATCAGCAATGTAAACACATTTAAGGGCAATCAGCAGATATTTTCTCAAATCAACAACTGCGCTAACAAATGGTGCGAACAAAACACTAACCATAATAGTAATAAATTCAGCCATTTGACAAAAAAGGAAATAACATGAAACAAGCATCCCATGTCCAACCCATGACACCCAATATCTTGATATATTCAACAAAGTGTGGAAAATATATTCTTCAGGCTGGATAAGGGTCAGTTTGTGTATTTTCAGTTTCACATCATTCAATGTGCAAATTGTGAAAAGCATGCAATTTGATATTTAAAACAAGTGGAAACATGGCTTATCAACTAGAAAAATATGAGTAATGCATATGTAACATGTTTAATCATATTAAGTTCCCTCAAAATAAAAATCTTGTTTAGCAGGTGATTATGGCAATATGATAAATTGATTAAATGCAGAATGATTAAATCTTATCTTAATTTTAATCTATACTATTCCTTCTTTTAACCTTGAAAAGATGTTTGCTTTTTTGAAAAGAATATTTGATATAAGAATAACTTTTTATACTGAAATATTGACCTATTCTTGAAATATTTATTAAAAATTCAAAGAATTTGTGTCAAACCTTTGCAGGTGAGATGCTTTTATTGTTATTGGAAATCTACCAGTACAGATAACCATGAAGGTCAATTTCTAATTGCACTCTGCTCTTTTGTGAAATTGACAAATTACACTTAGTCTATAGATATGTGATAAAGTTTGTCCATTGCAATCTGCAGGTAATTAGTTATTCCTCAAGGTACTCCTTTTTCTCAGTCAACTAAAATGAGTGTCCCATTATATTGTACAAATATGTTGAAAGTGCAATTAACTTTCTAAAACTATTGTTTGCTTTTTTTTTGGCAGCAAGACCTCAAATAATAACAGAGCCATCAGCTGTCAATGTGACGTTTGGTAACACAGCTTATTTTGTATGCCGAGCCGAAGGTACCCCAAGACCAGAGATCACCTGGCTACATAATGAGTAGGTAAAAGTCTTATATCAATTTGTTTTAAATAATCAGAGAATTTAATTTCTTGACTTTTGAAGTAACGATGTCTACACTATAGATTTGATTTTTTTTAATAGTTAAATCAAAAAGTTTGATGTTGTATCTTTGACATATATTCCCCATTTCCATTCTCAATTTTATATGTTTTGTTTGTTCTTTTTGAAAACCTCATGCTTATATTTTAGATACCAATTAGACTTCAGTGACCCACGGATTAATCAATTAGAAGATGGAACTCTCATGATATACAACACCAAAGAATCAGATAGAGGAGACTATCAATGTATGGCTAGAAACCCGTCAGGAGAGGTCAAAGCTAAAAAGGTCCAGTTAAGATATTCTGAGGCTGAAGGTATGACATCCATATTCATTAGACTTAAATTACTATTATAAAAGGAGATTATTCAAAAAGATTGTACTTGATGCTGTACCCAGTTGCCTGTAAAACCAACTTATTGTCTGTCTTTCTGAACACTAATAAATAATAAAAGATAGTAAAATATTATTAGCTTACCAACAGAGTTCATGTCAGCATATGCTATATTTTGGGAAGCAGGTTCATATTTATCCTTCATCAACAGGACCATGAATGACATTTTCATTGCATTTTTAATGAAACTGCAAATATGAGCTTCCCGAAGGCTGCTATCAGACTTCATGTCAGCATATGCTATATTTAGGAAAGCAGGTTCATATTTATCCTTCATCAACAGGACCATGAATGACATTTTCATTGCATTTTTAATGAAACTGCAAATATGAGCTTCCCAAAGGCTGCTATCAGACTTCATGTGAACATGCATTATAGTGTAATATGTTTTCCAATTAATTTTCTTTGAACTTCCTGTTTACCACATACTTCAAGCAGGGGTATCATTAGTCAGCAATAGCTCACAAGAATTAACTTTGAAAAACTTCAAAACTCATACCCAATGAATAAAGACTTCCCACTGATATTTTATATAAATTTTATTTAAAAAAAGCAGTCATTTGTTTGAAATCAATGAAAATTGGTAATATCAAAATAATAACTTTTACAGGGAGGAAGTAAAGTATTTTAAATGCCAGCATTGGTTTAGTTAAAGATTATGATATTTTTTCTCTCCCTTATCTAGTTTCCCCACGATTTGTCGCAACTCCGCAAGATGTTACAACTTCAGTTGGTAATTCAGTACAATTAACCTGCCAAGCTACAGGCCATCCTGAACCCCAGATACAATGGACAAAGAATGGTAATCAGCTGTCTCCATCGAACAGAATCAGTGTCATGTCCAATGGAGACCTGCATGTAAACAATGTACACACAGAGGACCAAGGATTGTACAGATGTACGGGTGTCAATAGTGCAGGCTCTATAGGAGCTGCTGCTAGAATTTCAGTACATGGTAAGTTACCAAATTTTTTTTAATACATGTATATCAGAGACATTTGATTTGAATAAAAAAAAAGTATTTATTTGAACACAGTAAAAGGTATGTTTAAACTTGTCTACTTTGGTTCTAAGTAGATTATGTGAGATTTTGTTGAATGTTGGGGAAAGAAAGGTTGATATACATTTAAAACAGATTTCTTATCTGCCTACCCTCATTTCTTAAACTTGATAGCTAGTTGACAAATACGTTTTGCAAATTCAAACCAAAAGGGTATTTGGATATACACCAACGAAGAAAAATACAGTAACTATGTCGAGGTCAATTCATTAATTTTGTGATTATTCAATTTTCAGAGCCACCAAAATTCCTAACAGAACCATCTGACGTACAAGTAACTGGAGGAAGCACAGCCACATTTAGATGTGAAGTTTCAGGAACTCCAACTCCACGTATTATATGGATTCAAGGAGGTATGTCATATATATATGGAATGATAGATCTGCACTTTTCTTAAAAAATCTGAAAAGTACAGTTCATATAATGCATTCTCATGAAAAGATGATTTCCAGTTACTGGTCAAACAGGTGCTCAGTCATACTTTTGAGCACTGTCCCTAATTTGTCCCTAATTTGATTGGCTATCTGACTATTGTCACTTTTTCAATAGGTTCAGTAAAAGAGGGGTGAAAGATACCAGAGGGACAGTCAAACTCATAGATCAAAAATAAACTGACAAAGCCATGGCTAAAAATGAAAAAGACAAATAATACTACACAAGACACAACATGGAAAACTAAAGACTTAGCATCACGAACCACACCAAAAACTGGGTGTGATCTCAGGTGCTCCGAAAGGGTAAGCAGATCTTGTTCCACAGGTGGCACCCTTTGTCTTAGGTCAGTAGTAAGCCAAATAAAATTATAACAAATTAACAATAATTAATTTTTCAAAAAAAAGAAAATTTTGACTAGGGTCAAAGAGCTTATAATATTTGACACTTTTTTTTTTCTTCAGTTGGTAGTCCTTTACCTCGAGAAGAAAGATTTGACGTACAGAATGATGGTCGATTACTTCAGATCAGATATGTTGAAGAGAAAGATAAAGGACTGTATACCTGCAGAGCCATAAATGATGTAGCTACTGTAGAGGTTTCAGCAGAACTATCCATACTTCAACAGTGTAAGTTCATCTGTAAAATTAATAAGTTGTAATATTCTTCATTGTTTTGGTTACAACCTTGCTAAGTAAAAAAGCTGAAGTAATAAGTTTGAATTTAAAAGTTTTTTCAAGCATCTTCTCAAATATATTTATTACATGTATTATAAACAAACATTGTCAAAATAGTGCAATTAAAATTCAGGAAGAAATCCTCATTGCATACTAGATCTAAGTGTTTTCTTCAACTTTAAGGATGCAGGAAAAAATAGAATATCACTTGATTGACATAATCAGTGTTCAAATTTACAGTGAATACTAATATCAAAATTGAGTACAAAGTGGGAGAATATATTTTGTATCTTCCTTGAATATGCATACATCTTTGAACCAAAGAGATGTAAATGAACCTAACCAAAATGGACATGATGTGACCATTTAGCCTTCAACAATGCACAAGTGCCAACTTACATGGCCAATCCTTTATCAGTCTGGTTCTAGACAAACATGAAGACACCCAGAAATCTTACCCAAACACCAATTTCTTAAATGGAGTCCACAAAACCAATGAAAATATTCTTGACTCAGGGACAAGCACAAACATATAGCTGTGGCTGCACTAAATTAGCTTTGTAAGAACTCAGAATTAACAGAAAAATATATATGTCAACATGATTTCGATATGAATTAATTGTCCACTGACAACATTTTTTTATTGCATATGTAGAGTTGTAGGATTGCTTTTAAAATATAAGAATAAATACATGTATAAATAAAATTATAAGGTAATTAGTACTAAATGCTAGATGTTTTCAGATTTAAGATTTGCTTTACTACATTTACCTATGATATTACTATGTTTTCTTTTACAGCCACTCCAATAGCAGCCAGTAGAGAATCCACAGTGGATACTTATGCTGGAGCAGATATAATACTCCACTGTACATCAGATGGAGAACCTACACCACAGTTCCGGTGGATAAAAGATGGGACATTTATACAGAACTCCCATAAGTTCTCCTTACAAGGGAATCGTATGATAATAAGAAATGTTTTACAGAGTGATCAAGGCAGTTATGAATGTTACGCTGAAAACACAGTTGGATTTGCTAGAAATACAGTGGCACTCAGAGTGTTTGGTAGGTTATCTTGTGAACAATTTCAGTATTTGTATTGTTTATTTACTTAATTTTTTACTTTTGATACGACTGCAAAAATTGAAAATTATGGCGTCGTCGTCGTCCGAAAACATTTGGTTTTCGCACTCTAACTTTAGTACAAGTAAATAGAAATTTATGAAATTTTAACACAAGGTTTATAAAATTGAGAAAGGAAATGGTGAATATGTCAAAGCGACAACCACCCGACCATAGAGCAAACAACATATATGACCATAAAAGGAAGGTTGGGATTGATTTTGGGTGTTTTGGTCCGAACAGTTAAGGAATTAGGGGTCAAAAAGGGCCCAAATAAGCATTTTTCTTTGTTTTCACCTACATAGTAGAGGGGCATTATGTTTTCTGGTCTGTGCCTCTGTTCGTCCATTCGTTCGTCCATCCGTGCGTCTAGTCCCTTCAGGTTACAGTTTTTGGTGAAGGTAGTTTTTGAAGAAGTTGAAGTCCAATCAACTTGAAACTTAATACACATGTTCCCCATGATATGATCTTTCTAATTTTATTGCCAAATTATAGTTTTGACCCCCAATTTCATTGTCCACTGAACATAAAAAATGATAGTGCGAAGTTCAGGTTAAAGTTTTTGGTCAAGGTAGTTTTTGATGAAGTAAAAGTTACATCAACTTGAAACTTAGTACACATTTTCCTTATGATATGATCTTTCTAATTTTAATTCCAAATTAAAGTTTTAAACCCAGTTTCACGGTCCACTGAACATAGAAAATGATAGTACGAGTGGGGCATCCTTGTACTATGGACACATTATTGTTAATATTTGGACCTGGTTTTCAAATTGGTCCACATTCAGGTCTAAAGGGTCTAAAATTGAACATTATTTGAGGTCATTAAAAATTGAATTCTTGGGGTTCTATGATATGCTGAATCTAACCATGTATTTAGATTTTGGTTATTGGACCATAATAGGTAAATGTCCAATTTAAATTTTTTTAAGTTTTTAAGTTTAAGTTCTTAGACCACATTCATTCTGTGTCAGAAACCTATGTTGTGTCAACTATTTAATCCCAATCCAAATTCAGAGCTGTATCAAGCTTAAATGTTGTGCCCATACTTGCCCCAACTGTTCAGGGTTCGACCTCTGCGGTCGTATAAAGCTGCCCCCCTGCGGAGGATCTGGTTTGATATTAACTTTCAAAAGTACCTCCAGTTAATTGAAATGTTTATAAAATGTCACAGACAAGTATGTCCATTAATCTTATTTTGTTGGTTTTTTAGGTGAGGAGAAAACTTATCCAGGAAATAGGTTTGTTCAGCAGGCTATAGAGCAAGCCACACAAAGAGTAGACACAGCTATTAATCAGACTAGAGCTCAGTATTTTAACAAAGACAAAAAGCACTCGGTACAAGATATGTTGGCAATTTTCAGATATCCATCTGCTGATGCATTGGGAATTGCTAGAGCAGAAGAAATTTTTGAACAGACTCTACAAATAATTCATGATCAAGTGAAAGAAGGACATCAGTATGACTTACAAGATGCTGGTAAGGATTACTATTGAGGATTCATTATTATTCGTATAATACCAATTTACGCAGATTTCGTGGGAACTGGTTAACCCTGAAATTAAATGTCTATTGAACAACAAATTTTCCTTAGGCTTGAATGTAGAATTTAGCAAGACCACAAAATTAGATATCCATGAGCATGCAAATTTTTCTCAATCCACGAAAAAAATGGTACCCAAAAAATAAATGAATCCGCAGTATTAAATAAACAAATACGATATAAGTCCAAAAGTTATTTGATAAAATAAGATATTATCTGAACAGGATCTGATTACCCTTCCAGAGCACCTGAGATCACTCCAGTTTTTGATTGGTCTTGTGTTGGTCAGTCTTAAGTTTTCTATGCAGTGTTTTGGATTGTTTGTCTTTTGTTTTTTCCATATTACATTGTCAGTTGACCTCAACTTATGAGTTTTGATTGTTCCTTTGGTATCTTTCACCACTTCTATACAACTAACAAATTAAAATCAGGAAAGTAGGGTTTCCAGATCCATACATATTTTGTTCGAAATAGATTTTATTGAGGGGGTATCTGCATGGAAGAACGCGAAATAAAATTGCCATTTCACAATGAACGAACATTCCAAAATTTCCTGCACGTTGATCTTTTACAGATTTCATGAAACACTGTGAATAATGAACCTTTTTCACAGCTGCACATGAAATAAAAATGGCAAAATATTTTGCACGAAAATAACCCTTTATTGAAAATAATTGATCAAATAAATAAAAATTTTGAACTAATATTAATTATATACTTGTTACAGCTGCAGAATCATATACAGACATTATATCACCTGGTCATCTGATGCTGATAGCCAACATGTCTGGATGTTTGTCTGTACCACGGGATATTCTCAACTGCAACAACATGTGTTATCATCGTAAATATCGTACATTAGATGGCACATGTAATAATTTACAGAACCCAACCTGGGGATCTTCTGTTACTGGATTTAAAAGATTGTTACCGCCCATTTATGAAAATGGATTCAATACACCTGTAGGTAGGTACACACTTATTTATCTTGACATTCACAATTTTAATTTTACACTTAAGTGAGAAATGTACATTTCATCAAGCTATGTTCTTAAAAAAAACTATCAGTCTATATTGGATACTCTTACGGATTGGTTTTTGTTAAAACTTGTATGGATGTTTGTCTATCAACTGAAAAATTAAACTATTTGTTTTTCATGTTCTAAAACCCAAATTGGGGTCAGGGGCAGAAATGTAGATTCATGTTTAAATAATACTTTTCAATAAGTAAGTTTTACGCATAAACATAGAATTGTGAGAGTTATATGAACAGAAATTATGTCCTAGCTACGGATCTTTTTATTTGATACATGGTAGCATTCTATAAGAAGTTTATAAGTGTTTTTCTTTAGTTTTATTGCTTATAATTCCTAAGTTAAGAAACTTTATCTTGTAGAATAAATATTTGATAAAGAAAAATTAATGTGTTGATTTTCTTATTCAGGTTGGACACAATCAAAGCTGTACAATGGAATACATTTACCAAGCCCTCGTCTTGTGTCATCACTACTAATGTCGACTGATCATGTGACAGAAGATGAGAAATATACACACATGTTAATGCAGTGGGGTCAGTTTGCTGACCATGACATGGACTTAACTCCTCAGTCCATCAGTTATGCACAGTTTAGTGATGGTCGTAGGTGTAACGAGACATGTGATAAATCCTACCCTTGTTATCCCATCCCAGTTCCAAGAAGTGATAACAGAATAACCTCCCATGCGTGTTTGGGATTTACAAGAAGTAGTGCCTTGTGTAATTCTGGTTCTACATCTATTTTTTATAAGACTTTTGCTCCTAGAGAACAATTGAATGTAATCACAGCATTTATAGATGGAAGCAGTGTTTATGGTAGTAGTGACTTTGAAGCACAAAGACTTCGTGAATCAACAGGATTAATGAGAGTTGGAGTTCTCTCAACTGGTGGGAAGCGATTACTTCCCTTTGATAATTCTGGTTTCTTACACCACCTTGATTGTCAGGTGGAGCCAAACAAGAAAAGGGTACCTTGTTTTAGAGCTGGTGATCCTCGTGCTAACGAACAAATTGCTTTAACAGCAATGCATACTTTGTTCATGAGATACCATAATCATCTTGTTTCAAGATTTTCCTTATTGAACCCACACTGGGATGGCAATATGTTATATCATGAAACAAGAAAAGTTATGGGTGCTATTATGCAGCATATTACATACCACCAATGGTTGCCAAAGATTATAGGTGAAAGTGGAATGAAGAAATTAGGGTTGTACAGACTATATGATCCAAATGTTAATCCATCAATAGCCAATGAGTTTGCTACAGCTGCTTTCAGATTTGGACATTCTTTGATTCAACCAATCATATTAAGACTGAACGAAAGTTTCCAGCCTATCCCTGAAGGCAATTTACCATTACATCAAGCTTTCTTTTCGCCACATAGAATAATTGAAGAAGGTGGAATAGATCCAATTTTACGTGGACTTGTTGCATTCTCCGCAAAAAAGAGAATGCCAGATGAGATGATGAATTCCGAGTTAACAGAAAAGTTGTTTTCATTGGCTAATGTAGTTGGTCAGGATTTAGCCTCCCTGAATATACAGAGGGGTAGAGATCATGCCCTTCCATTTTATAATGAGTATAGAAAACTTTGTGGATTACAAGAAGCTAATGTATTTAGTGATTTACGAAATGAAATATCACCAAGAGTTCTATCAAAACTACAGGATCTATACAATCATCCAGGTATAGAATTAATTTTTATCAAAGTATGCATGAAAAAATGAACATTAGTTATCAATATTATTTATTTGAAATGAAACCCTTCATAATTTGAACATATTACATTCAAAGTAACTTTCAGTTGTTATATAGACAGGACAAACAAGGAGTGATCCATATATTTGTTTGAAAGACAAATCCTGGTTTTTTTTTTGTGGAAATGTTGGTTTTTAATAGTGATTTGTCTGGAGTAATTTAAAGATATTTGAGAAATTAGCTTTATTTAATTGATTTCAAATGTAATCTGAGATTAGAGTTAGATGTAAAAAAAATAAGTATACCAAAAGGTACTCTTAGCTATAGATTCTATATATTTAAAACATTTTTCTAATAAAGTTAAGCTATATATATATGTCAAAATGTTACAAACTTTTTCTATTAAGCAAGTTACAATTTTTCATTGCTTTTGTTTAATGTCCGTTGACAAAATGTTACAGAAATAAGTAAACAGAATAAATGATACTTTATATAACTCCTGAAAATTTTATATTTTAGGAAACATTGACCTATTTGTTGGTGGAATGGCCGAGACTCCATTAGAGGGAGCTAAAGTAGGACCAACTTTTATGTGTATAATAGTGGATCAGTTCAAAAGACTTAGAGATGGTGATAGGTATACTTTAACATTGGTTTTTCTTTTTTATACATCTTCTGTGTCAACCAAACTAAAAAAAAATTCATCAATTGCAATATATAATTACTTTTTCGATTTCTAGATTTTTCCCATTTTCATTATGGTCCATACTAACTATAAATCTTGTGCTATAAATAGAGCATACACTGCTACTTTTGCATAGGTACTTTTTTTGTACATAAAATCTGTAGTACTGAAAATTTACTTTTGATATTTAGTACTATTTCTTTACTTTAAAATTATTGTACTATTTAAGTACCTGTATTTTACAGTACTTAATTTGTACTTAAAATTTTGGTACAGAAATACAACCAAAAGCGTTCACATTATTCCATTTTTGAAAATCATAATTTTATGAGATTTAAAATAGACATACTTTCAAAATGCTTAAAATGTAACCTTGTAACCAAAAATATGTAGTACTTAAATGTTTTAGTACAAATCAAGTACTGTAAAATACAGGTACCTAAATATTAATAATTTTAAAGTAACAAAATAGTACTGAATATTAAAAGTAGATTTCCAGTACTACCGATTTTTGGTATAGAAATACATTTTAAGTAACTATGCAAAAGTAGCTATGTAGTGGTAAATCTACAAAAACAAATCAACTAAAACCTACAGACTAGTTATTCTAATTGTTTGTTTATGCAGTATTTTTGTAACTTTCTAAAAATAATAAGCAAATATTCTTTTGCCATGTTCTGTATAATGAGTTGAAGTATGTCACAGTATTTGTTTTTTAAATTTAGATTTTGGTACGAGAATCCTGGTGTGTTTACAGTAGACCAGTTAAGTGCTATAAAACAGATGACATTATCTAGTGTATTGTGCGACGGTGGTGACAACATAAACAAAGTACAGAAAGACGTGTTTCTTAGAGTCCACAACAAGTCAGAATACTTAAGCTGTGACAAAATACCCAAACTTAACGTCAATATGTGGTCGGACTGCTGTGCAGGTTTGTTAATTGCTAAGTTATTAATTTTTGTTATCATTCTTCATTCTTATGCATATTTTATAATATTGTATTTTTAAGCATTATTTATGTGATAGAATATATTAATGTGTAATTAGGAAAATAAGAAGATGTTGTATAACAGCCAATGAGACAATTCTCCACCACAGAGACTAACAGAAGATGTGGACAGCTCTCTCACATACCAAAATAACATAACCGTAAAATATAAAGGCATACCCCACAGGTTCTTTTGCATGAGCAATAAACCATGCAGTATATATTAAAAAGTAGAAGATGTTGATACAGTACATTTGTAAGAACCCATAGTTTAATGACACTGTTTATGCTGATTGACCTTTGTTCAACTGGTTTAGATCATCCATAAACATAAACTCAAAGATTGGTGAAAAGTTTATGAATATAAGGAGGTGTATGTGTAGTATTAGTCAATAAGACTTAGTCAATAAGACAACAACCCAACTACACAAACAACCAAAAGTCTCTTCAGTGTGATCCAAAAATATCTCTTAATGCGAGACAATGAAGACCATTACCATAGTATAATGTTACCAAACGCAGAAATAATATTTCCCTTGACTTAATCTTTTGCAACATCTTCCACTCATTAAGGAAGTATAATTTATGCTTTGCTGAATGCTTAGAGGAAAGGATACTGTAAACCCTCTCTGTCTCTTTTTCACAGCGATTTACTTTCGCAATTTTCAGATTTACCTGAAGTAGTAGAAAAATGAACAATCTAAGATTTACATATTCACGTTATTTTTCTACTCGCGAAAGTTGCAAAAATAAGTTGGTTTACAATATTAACATGTGAGTTTGGTACATTTTTGCTTTTATGGATTGAGCTTCCTAAATTAAAGAATAAAACCACCTCCAAATCTATCAGTGATTTAACAATCAATTTTAAAAAGTTGCATAACTATAATATTTTATTTTAACAGACTGTAGTAAAGCTGGTGACTTCCAGTCCATAACAAGTCAGTACTCTCGTATAAACTATAATATTTTATTTTAACAGACTGCAGTAAAGCTGGTGACTTCCAGTCCATAACAAGTCAGTACTCCCGTAGCAGACAATCTCGACAATTTTCATTCAGAAATGATTTTACACAACTACAAAATGACGGACCAAGACAACCGGTTCGACATGAGTTTGATAGAACTGTCTATGATGATCAAATCAAAGTGTTTAATAATCATATTCACCAGTTTGAGACTAGAATTGATAACATGGAGACCACGATAAGTGATCTGACAGATTCTATGACATTCATGGAGAAAAAGGTAATGTAATACTGTCATATAAAAGAGAGGTGGTAGGCTCTGACAGATTCTATGTCATACTGTCAGATAAAAGGGAGGTGGTAGGCTCTGACAGATTCTATGTCATACTGTCAGATAAAAGGGAGGTGGTAGGCTCTGACAGATTCTATGTCATACTGTCAGATAAAAGGGAGGTGGTAGGCTCTGACAGATTCTATGTCATACTGTCAGATAAAAGGGAGGTGGTAGGCTCTGACAGATTCTATGTCATACTGTCAGATAAAAGGGAGGTGGTAGGCTCTGACAGATTCTATGTCATACTGTCATATAAAAGGGAGGTGGTAGGCTCTGACAGATTCTATGTCATACTGTCAGATAAAATGGAGGTGGTAGGCTCTGACAGATTCTATGTCATACTGTCAGATAAAAGGGAGGTGGTAGGCTCTGACAGATTCTATGTCATACTGTCATATAAAAGGGAGGTGGTAGGCTCTGACAGATTCTATGTCATACTGTCAGATAAAAGGGAGGTGGTAGGCACTGACAGATTCTATGTCATACTGTCATATAAAAGAGAGGTGGTAGGCTCTGACAGATTCTATGTCATACTGTCATATAAAAGGGAGGTGGTAGGCTCTGACAGATTCTATGTCATACTGTCAGATAAAAGGGAGGTGGTAGGCTCTGACAGATTCTATGTAATACTGTCAGATAAAAGGGAGGTGGTAGGCTCTGACAGATTCTATGTCATACTGTCAGATAAAAGGGAGGTTAGGTAGGCTCTGACAGATTCTGTCATACTGTCAGATAAAAGAGATGTAGTAGGCTCTGACAGATTCTATGTAATACTGTCAGATAAAAGAGAGGTAGTAGGCTCTGACAGATTCTATGTAATACTGTCATATAAAAGGTAGGTGGTAGGCTCTGACAGATTCTATGTCATACTGTCAGATAAAAGGGAGGTGGTAGGCTCTGACAGATTCTATGTCATACTGTCAGATAAAAGGGAGGTGGTAGGCACTGACAGATTCTATGTCATACTGTCAAATAAAAGAGAGGTGGTAGGCTCTGACAGATTCTATGTCATACTGTCAGATAAAAGGGGAATAGTTGGGAAGGCCTGATGTACCTTTTCACAACATTTTTATTTTAGTTCAAAAGTAGCAACTGTTATTCATTTGTGAACAAAAGGTCACAATAGGTATTGTAATGCTGAGTTTATCAAGGTTATCAATTGCAATTTTAAGTTCCAGGACTTATTTCAAAAGGACCACATATTTGTTTAAATTGACCTTATGGCAATTGCTAAACATTATCAGTAAGTCTGTGACATCAAATTTTTTCTTTTGAAATGCTAAAAATAGATTCTGGGAATTTTGACAAACAAGAGATTATGTATTGGACATAAGCAGTCAGTATGTGAAGTTTTAATTTTAAGTACAGTAGTAATGAAACAAATGAAGTTTCCATATAAAAAAGAAGATGTGGTATGATTGCCAATGAGACAACTATCCACAAAAGACCAAAATGACACAGACATTAACAACTATAGGTAACCGTACGGCTTTCAACAATGAGCAAAGCCCATACCGCATAGTCAGCTATAAAAGGCCCCGATAAGACAATGTAAAACAATTCAAACGAGAAAACTAACGGCCTTATTTATATAAAAAATTGAATGTTTACCTTTATATGAATTGTATACCAAACTGCATATAACCTCATGGTAACATAAAAATATAGATGTCTGTTCTATTACAGATGAAAAAGATGCATAGACAGATGAAACATCAAAAGAAATTTTGTAAAGATGAAACTGGAAGAAAGAGGAGAGACCAAGACACTTGGAAAGTTGATGATTGTAAAACATGTTTATGCAAGGTAAATATGTTATATGTGGGGCAGAATTTTCCTTAAATTAATTGTTTTTTTCTCTTTGATCATTACAATTTTTTGCCAAATTTCACGCATTTTAACTTTGTACTTGTTTGGCTTACTAACTTTTTTGATCTGAATGTCACTGATGAATTTTATGTAGACGAAACATGCATCTGGCGTATTAAATTAAAAGTCTGGTACCTTTGATAACTATTTGCTTCATGAAAACTTGGCAGTACTGCCATTTGTAATCTGTCAGTAAAGTGAAGATGTTTTAAGTGATTTTGGTCAAAGTATTTGTGTATTTCAATAGTATAAGCTGGGATTTACAAGATCTGATATGTTTGTAAAAAGTTAAAGGTTAAGAAATCCTAATAAAAAAATTATGCTCTTTTTCAAGATGTCCATGGTTTAAATTGGGATGTCTTTTATTTGACCTTTTTGTAATTTTTCTTTTCAGAAAGGAACAATTGAATGTGAGAAAGAGGTTTGTGAGGTGACACAGAACTGCGAAAGACCCACTCAAGTTCCTGGAGAGTGTTGTCCTAGATGCTGACCTTTGGACCTTTTTATTTTGTTGAAGACAAATGGCTATGCCATGTAAACAATGTATATCTCACTGCCATAATGTGATATTTTTATGTAAGGTCTGACTTTGCGAGATCTCATCATTTTTATTTAAAATAAGTTTTTTTAAACATTATCATGAAATGATATCAGGCATTTAAAATTGTTAGTGTAGATGGATTTTGTTATATAGGTTTTTGCCTATATATGATATTTTTGAGAACATTGAAAAGAGTAGTAGATTGTCAATTGTTGATTGCAGACACAATAGTGCATTAATCTAATACTGATTAAAAAGAGAAAAGAATGAAAACGACAAGACTCTGGTTTGCTCTGGTCACTCCAACAGAAGTTGACCAGTGTTATTGTGATGTAAGAATGGTTGTTTTGTATACAGCAGTGATATATAATTCTAATTATTGTCGGATATTACATGTACATACCAATAGTCATTTTGGTTAATAGTAAAAATGTGCTTCATAAATAAGCAAATACAGTCTTCCTATGTACAAGGTGATAGGACGTCACCCCTATCAAATAAGTATTGAAGTGGACTCCAAAGAAAAGAGTTGACTTTTGCACAACAGGTTTGACTGTACTTGAACATTAAGGGACACTCTAAAATCCTCATATACCTGCCACAATGCATGAAACTGTAAATCTTACATTATACTTTAAATTGTGAAACCTCATTGGCATGACAAAATATCAAAATTTGTGAGGCCTTCTTCCATTTTGTTAAAAATTTAAATCTCTCTCAGGTGTTTTTTTTTCTTCTTACGATTTGCTATATCATATTGATTCAGATTTTGTGGCTTCAAGATTTTCGGGAGTTGGTGAGTCACATTTATAAAAAACAACATTTCAATTAAAGTAAATTTTTTATGTTTTTTATAACAGTTTTTGCTCTTTGGTCCGGTTGTTGTCTCTTTGGCATATTCCCCATTTCTATTCTCAATTTTATTATATACAGTGTATTAAATATTTGAAGTTTGATACATACAAAAATGCTTATCTTTTTTCACAATGAGAATACTATATAGCCAATATATTGTATGTACTCGTTTACAAGTATTTGATTGTATGAGTTAGTTTTTGGTGAAAGAAAAAACATATGTAAAAGAGAAATGAAGTTTTCTGTAAAAGGTAGTGTAGATTTGTATCGACACTAATACCATGGTGCTATTTTATATATATAATGACAAGCCATAGAGGGTAACCATTGTCATAAATATCTCATTCAAATATATACAGCTCATAATGCTTTTTAGATTATTTACATTATATTGTTTTTTTACATCTGCCAGTGCTTTTATATGTAATTATTATTTTTGCACTTGATTTAATATTTGTTTTTTTATTTTAAAAAAAGCATTTTTATGGTAGTTTTATTTTATCGTAGTTAGCAACTATTTTGTACATTTTGTATCATTACGCACATCAAAAATGCATTATATGTATTATGACTTGTTTTTGTAAGAACATTCATACCATTGTTAAAAAAAATCTTCATGCTGTCGTAACTCTTACTTCTAAAATGAATAATTTTAATTATACAATGTACTTACTTAATAGGTTAATGCAAGCTTCACTAGGCTAAAAAGCTTCAAGGTGCTCTAGTTCTTCATGTTAAATTCATATAAATTATGAAATTTCTTGTTAAATACAACATAAATAATTGAAAAATATGCGTCAAGAGTTATGTTCCCTTACTCTATCTTGAAAAGTTATCGTTTGATACCATATCATTAATTGCAGTATATCTGCAAAACTATTTTCAACAAAATTGACAGTTATTTCCCTTTATACTTAACATACACATCATTTAAAAGGAACATGTAAGTTTAAATAAAATTTTAAAAAGTGGTGATGTTAGCTGTATTTTTATAGCACATATTGAAACAAATATCTGCCAGTCAACTTTAAATGATTTCTTTTTAGTGTTTGTTTTGGGTTTACTTGTAAGTGAATGTTTTTTTTTAAATCTCAGGGTTTTACAATCTTAACTTAATTCTGAAGTGAAGATTCTTGCACATGTTTGGTACTGATTTTAAGTACTTTCACCTGTGTAATTTTAAATTAATGTACTATAAATCTGACACAATAAAAATCTTTGAGGCAATGTTTGATGCCTACTATTTTTTAAATTTTGTGCACAGCTATCAGGGTGACAGAGAAAACTCTTTTTTGGTTCTTACCAAAGAATATATATCATGTAAAGAAATCCCAACACAGTTGATATTAACATTTTTGAAATAAAACTGAAAAGTTCATTCAATAATTTGACTTTGTTTTTCATTTTGTGAAGACAAACAAGTTTTTGAGCTCCTTCAAAGTATACATGAGGGACATAATAATAATGATAAATTCTGTCCATCTTACTCATAGTTATAGTTTCCTCCGAAGGTCAGGGTATACTTGGTTTTCCTCAATGCTTCCCAATTTAATTCTTTTTATTTCTGAATCTTTATGCATGTTTTCATGAGTTTCATGTGAGCATGTTAAATTATGCATTATAGGTTCATATCCATTGCTTAACATTTCTAACCAATATTTGTATCCAGTGTGTCAGTAGAGAGTCATGGCTCACAGTATATCTTGTGTATTTAATTAATTACTGTGGATTCATTTATTTTCGTGGGTTTAGGAAAACTTCCATTTTCGTGTATATAAGATTTCGTGCTATTCCTGTAGACATCATATATTTATATGGAACATTTGTAACTCATTGAACTCTTAAACTCGTGGTTTCCCTGTACACATGAAATCCATGACAATTGATATCCAACGAAACACAATGAGTCCACAGTAAAAGAAGATGTGGGGCATACATTAATGAAACAGCAACCAAATAAAATAAACAAGACCAAGAAATATAGACATCAACCTACAGACTTCAACATCAGTCAGATAACCATACAATATATGAATCACTAGAAAGAATGATTGCAGTAACCAAAAGCCAGCTAGAAGGGTTGAGAAGTTGAGATCTCAATATATGTTTAACCCTGCCACATTTTTGCACCTGTCCTGGTCTGTGTGTCCGTCCATTCGTCCATCTGTTCCGCTTCAGGTTAAAGTTTTTGGTAGAGGTAGTTTTTTATGAAGTTACATTCCAATAAAAACTTGAAACTTAGTACACTTGTTCCCTATGATATGATCTTTCTAATTTTAATGCCAAATTAGAGATTTTCCCCCATTTTCACAGTCCACTGAACATAGGAAATGATAGTGCGGATGGGGCATCCATGTACTGGGGACACATTCTTGTTTGAAGTTTAGTACAGCATCCATTTTTACTGAACTAGTACACATTTTTGTGTAGGGGCCATCTGAAGGCGGAATGCAGGATTTCTCACTGTATAGAAGACTTGTTGGTGGTTGCAGCTTTTTTCTGCTCTTTGCTTGGATTGTTATCTCTTTGACACATTCCCAATTTTATTAAGATGCTTTCCTATAATTAACGTCAGTGATACAGTATGATATGATGTTGTGTAATGCCCAATATACACTACATAAAGTACATAAAGTATTGCTTCAGACTACACTAATTGATA
The DNA here is from genome assembly GCF_965363235.1 of Mytilus galloprovincialis. Classification (NCBI taxonomy): domain Eukaryota; kingdom Metazoa; phylum Mollusca; class Bivalvia; order Mytilida; family Mytilidae; genus Mytilus; species Mytilus galloprovincialis. The sequence goes on along the minus strand of NC_134838.1, from coordinate 18,741,043 downwards.
TTCATCCAAAAAACATAACACACTGTGATTAAACAACAACATAATAATGATAACCTTGATCAATAAGTCAAGTTAAATAAAAAGAAAGATTTGAAAGACATTTCCTAAGTTTATTAATAGTATTACTTTGAGAACAATACTTTTACCTTTGTTGATAAGGAGCAAAAGAGACCAGAGTGACAGTCAAACTTATAAATCCAAAATTAAATTGACAACACCATGGCTAAACATTTGAAGGGAAGACATAAATTGAATGAGAAGAATAAAATTGAGAATGGAAATGGGGAATGTGTCAAAGAGACAACAACCCGCCCAAATAAAAAACAACAGCAGAGGGTCACCAACAGGTCTTCAATGTAGCGAGAAATTCCCGCACCCGGAGGCGTCCTTCAGCTGGCCCCTAAAACTTACATTAAAACTTACATTCATTCTTTTTATAATGGTAGTCCATTGGAGGCTGTTGTTGGTTATCATAGAATGAAATTCAAAACAGTGTGGCTGTGGCCATTGATTGAACACATTAAATTCATCCATTGACTGGGACAATTTAGGTGAACATTTGTATGTAAGCGATCACTGCTCACTATGTACTTTTTAAAGACACTTAAACTATGGGGTCACCAAAGGTTCTCAACACCTTAATAAAGTAATTCGAAAAATTAATCAGAAATAACACGATGTTTTGATTTATATCAATTATATAAATCAAAACATAAAGGTTATTCCTGGTTAATTTTTCGAATTATTTTATAATTAAAGGCGTTAAGAAACCTTGGTGACCCCACAGTTTAAATGTCTATCGTAGGTACGTCGTGAACAGTGGTCGTTACAGACAAACGTTCACGTAAATTGTCCCAGTCAATGGATGAATTTAATGTGTCAATCAATAGCCACAGCCACACTGTTTTGAATTTCATTCTATTAGCTTTAGAATTGTTAACCTGGTACATTTAAAGAATTACACAAAATACATAAAATATAACTTGCTTTATTGTGAAAGTCTTCAGTTGTGTCAAAACCTCATTTGATATTTTTGTCAAATATCTGACATTTTTGTCAAATATCTGACATTTTTGTCAAAGGTTTAGAAAACAATGTAGAAAAATCCTTTAAAATGATAAAAACTAGAGGCTTTAATGAGCCAATGTCACTCACCTCGATATAGACAAAAAACATACCCAAATGATGGTTTGGTTGTTATTTGCCATAAAGTTTTAGAAGAAAAGATTTTTGTAAAAGTTAACGGATGACAACATACATGGTGACAACAATAGCTCAAACTAACCCTTTTGGCCAGATGAGCTTAAAAGTAAATAAACAGAAGAAAAAAATACATTCTGCTGGTTAACTTCTATAAAACTGTATATAAAAGTGCATAAACACATCTTTTGACGCAAAAAAAATGATTATTATCATTTAAAAAAAAAAAAAAAACATGATTATTATCATTACAAAATAAGAAAAACAAAATTTCCATCATCTCATATGCATAAAGAAAATTATACATACAAACAAGAAAATTATCTAAAGTGTAAAAAAAAAAAAAAAAAACAATATTCTGTATAACTTCTTATGCATATAAAAATATACAAGTACAATCTAACCTACACAAGGGTCATATAAAAGAAGGTATAGATGTACCAAAAATTCAAAAAACAATTTGAAAGTCCAATTTGATTGAAGAAACTACCAAATGTTACTTGGTCCTGAATTCTACACCTACATAAGAAATATTTAAAGCAGTATCTGTATCCATATTTGCATTGTGTCCAATAAAGATGAACAGTACTCATAATCAGACAGATGTTTTAAATGAAGCAATACATATCAGTATTCAGTCTGACATGTCAAATAATGTACCAAAGGTTCTTTATATTGATATTGATGTGTCAGGTTAAGCACCATAGATACTTAGACTTATAGTTCAAATAAAGGTACTAGTATTTAGACAAGTGTGTTAAATGAAGGCCATGACTTCATTATTTAGACTGCCCTATCAAATAAAGCACCAAAGATAAAGTTATTTCAGACTGCCCTTTCAAATAAAGCATCACTGGTACTGATAAATGTAAAAAGCTGCCACTACCAACTATTAAATGCTTCCTGAAATGAAAATTTATTGAGAGAAAACAACTTTCTTTCAAGGGTTAAAAATACTAGTATGCTTTGAGGAACAAATAAACATGTATGAATATTATGCAAATGTTTCAGCTAAATAATTGTGTATATACAAGTTTCAGCTAAATAATTGTGTATATACAAATGTATAGGTCAAAGTGGGATACCATCCTGAAACCAACTCTTCAAATAATTAAATTTTTAGTAAGCATCCTTGACCTTTAACCTATTGACTCTTAAAACAATAGAATTTTCAACATTACCTTTATCTACCATCTGTATAAGTTTCGTACAAGCAAACAAGGGAAGTAAAGGCTACCATACAGAATCCATTATTTCATTTTTTTAGTTAAAATAACCTTGACCTTGAGCTTTAACCTCTTAACCAATAGGAAGCTTGAATTCAAATGAGATTCACAATATAGATCTTGGAAAAACACATTATAACATTTGTAGTTGGTAACACTTCTCATCTATTATACACTGTACTTGAAGCTTTCTGGGGTGTTCTAGAAAAAGTGCTTTCCTTTCATATAATCATTGTTTTATACTATAATTTTGGAAGAGTGAATCTGCAGTATTTCTGTCTAACTATTCAATGATGTCACAATATAAAGGCGTTCACAGAAATCTTTGGAATAGAATTTTTCAAAAAGTTCACTCAATTTTATTTTAGACTACATGAAAATTTAGGCCTAAAAGGACAGAGCCAGCAGTAATTTTTGTTATAAAACTTGAAAGAACCCAACATATTGTCTGCTATATGGGGAAATTGGGGCCACCTCACTGAATCTACCTCTTCCAAAACGAATAAGATCAACACATTTCCAAAAATTAAAAAAACCTTGCATTAAAAATTATCATGATAAATTTCTGTAGAGTGATGTACATCGTTCATGAGTTCTTCTTATAATAAGCAGGTAACCTATAATACTTGCATATTCTAAATTTTCATATAGCCTGAACAAACAATGAAACATAAACTCTCAGTATTGATGGCTGATTCTATCGATCTTATATTCATTTAACACTAAGTCAATAATTCCCACAAACATATCTGACTATCAAAACCGCCCGACTTGACAGTAATATGATGAGCTAATACAGAAATGATGCTGCATGGGAAAATCACTGCTATTGAATATTATTTTTTTCATTGTCCATTTATGTCGTTTGAAAGTCAAATATTTATTTTGGTCCATTCAAATATTTAAAAAAAATAATTCTAAAAATAGTTAAAATGCCAGTTTTGGTAACAAGAATTTATATAAATAGTAAAAATTACAGATTTATTGCAGCAAGTCTTATTGTATTGCACTCTTACCAAATTAGAAAATAAACACATATTTTTTTCAGAAGTTACATTCTTATCACAGGAATACACATATTGTACTAAAGATAATGCTGATATGAGATATTGATTATGTGTATTTACAATCATTCTAAATACAAGATTACCAAATAAAAAACATAGTGCATTATATACAGTATTTTATATGTACAAGTAAAAAAATAGTGAACTATATAAAGTGGTTGTATGTACAAGTTTTAATATAGAGCATAATATGTTGAGTATATTTATTTATCATATATACGAAATTTTTACATATATTGAGAATGTAACAAGATTATAAGGGCCATTACGATGTGGATATTAAGCAAATAAGGATGTCTATAAAAACAACAAGTCAGCTGGAAAAATATAGGAAAATCATAATACAAATGAGAATGGTAATGGGGAATGTGTCAAAGAGACAATAACCTGACCATAGAGCAGACAACAGCTGATGTCCACCTTATAATTTCAGACAATTAAAAAAAAATTATATCCCATAAATCTGATTTTATAAAAATATATGATAAACAGAATAATACATGGCAAAATCCGTATTGCATGCTGTATCACCACAAGAAACCAATATCAGTCCTGAGGGCCAATATTAGTTACATAGTGCGCTAGTGACCTAATACGGTATATATGGGGTCAGTAAATTCCATATGGGGTGAGAGCGAAGCTCGAATCCCCATATGGAATTTACTGACCCCATATATACCGTATTACTTCACTAGCACACTATGTAACAAATTTATCTTACCGACTATCTTTACGTGTAAAATTCAGACCAGTGACCTATCAAAATGAGCAAGTCTTCAATACAGTTAGCATTAACATGATTAACTCCATTGATCCTACAAAAACAGATGCCAACAATGACAACTTGTTAGATTTAAATGTGTTTTATGAATTTATTTCAATCTTATTCATCAATTTCTTCGTCTGTTGAAACCTTTAAGATTTTTTCTCAGTACTGTTTTGTTTTTCTAAAGGGACGTAACACCACTACTAACCTTGTATGAAATAAGCCCCGCCTCCCTACTACCTTATATGGAATATAAAGGGACGTAACTCCACTACTAACCGTGTATGAAATAAGTCCCGCCTTCCTACTAACCTAATATCAAATATACACGGTTTCCACGAGGTCTCTTTTAACCAATCACATTCCTAGAAATGTACAGGAGGTAAGATAAAGGTCTATATTTATCATATGTTTAGTAGTAAATACTGTAGTTTTGCATATTTGATAAATAGCCTTCTGTTTAATCCATATTGTGCAACTTTGATGCGCACCCTTTATCGCATACCCTTTATCACACTCCTACTTTCTTTTTTTTTTTTTTTTTTTTTTTTTTACATGAAGTCAGTTTTGGTTTTTTTTTTGCTTAAGAAAAATGTTCATATTGCCTGAACAAACAATGAAACATAAACTCTCAGTATTAGTTACTGGTTCTATCGATCTTATATTCATTTAACACTAAGTCAATAATTCCCACATACATATCTGACTATCAAAACCGCCCGACTTGACAGTAATATGATGAGCTAATACAGAAATGATGCTGCATGGGAAAATCACTGCTTTTGAATACATTTTTTCATTGTCCATTTATGTCGTTTGAAAGTCAAATATTTATTTTGGTCTATTCAAATATTTAAAAACAAAAATTCTAAAATTCGTTAAAATGCCAGTTTTGGTAACAAGAATTTATATCAATAGTAAAAATTACAGATTTATTGCAGCAAGTCTTATTGTATTGCACTCTTACCAAATCAAAAAATAAACACATATTTTTTTCAGAAGTTACATTCTTATCACAGGAATACACATATAGTATTAAAGATAATGCTGATATGGGATATTGATTATGTGTATTTACAATGATTCTTAATACAAGATTACCAAATAAAAAACATAGTGCATTATATACAGTATTTTATATGTACAAGTAAAAAAATAGTGAACTATATAAAGTGGTTGTATGTACATGTTTTAATATAGAGCATAATATGTTGAGTATATTTATATCATATGTTTAGTAGTAAAAACTGTAGTTTTGCATATTTGATAAATAGCCTTCTGTTTAATCCATATCGCGCAACTTTGATGCGCACCCTTCATCATATACCCCTACTTTTTTTTTTTTTTTTTTTTTTTTTTCAATAACGTCATTTTGTATTTTTTTGGCTTAAGAAAAATTTTCCTCAAAATAGGTCCAATAGAACGGTCATTTGACCGTGACGCAATTTATTGAATGACATCATTGTTTGGTATGTGACGTCACGAACGTCAAGTTTTTATATTTTTTGGCACACTAAATAAAACTATAAAAAATACAAATCACACAAAAAAATACATAAAAATTAACAAGTAAAGACTTGCGTTACAATTTTGTTGTATTTTACAATCAAAATAAATCTCATATGTAAGTTTTAATATTATACATTCTGTTCATTAGTCAAAAGGGAGTTGACATAAGTACTACCTTTTTTTAATCATGCCATGAACAAATCTTGCTTGTTTCTTGCTAAAAAAAACCTTATAAACTAATATGACAAAGAATAACCGATGATTCATTTGATCACTTCCTGCTACAGATTCAATATTTTGGTCACCTCTGTAAAAGAAGTGTTGAAGATTACCGATTTTCAATTACTAAGAATATAAAATCCCTGCAACAGTTTTTCCATACATATTTTTGCCTTTAGAGCTTACACTTTTGATCATTAAGCCTAAAGCTGACACTTTTAATCATAAAAGCCTAAAGCTGACACTTTTGATCATTAAAGCTTTGTTTAATATTCTGGCAAAGGAACCTATGAAAATACTAACAAGAGGCTGTCACAATGACAGCAAACCGGATTTATTAATATTTATTTGTGTCCTGGCAATATCACAAGAACCATTACTGATGAATGGTGAAAGTGAAAATCATCAATATCAAATTTGACCTCCATTTTGTCATCAGTATCAACATATTAAAATTTGAAAAGCTTGGATTGAATGGTTCATGAGTAAATGCAACAACGTGAATGGAAACGCCATTTTACAATCTTTCAAGAAACATTACGCCTGAACGGTAAAAGTCAAAATCGTCATTATTGAACTTGACCTCTATTTTGTCATCAGTAACAACATATAAAAATTTCAAAAGCTTTGATTGAATGGTTCATGAGAAAATGCACGGACACGACTGGAAACACCATTTTTCAATCTTTCAAGAACCATAACTCCTGAACGGTAAAAGTCAAAATCGTCATTATTTAACTTGACCTCTATTTTGTCATCAGTAACAACATATTAAAATTTGGGAAGCTTTGGTAGAACAGTTCATGCGTAAATGCACGGACACAACTGGAAACGCCATTTTTCAATCTTTCAAGAACCATAACTCCAGAACGGTAAAAGTCAAAATCGTCATTATTGAACTTGACCTCCATTTTGTCATCAGTAACAACATATTAAAATTTGGGAAGCTTTGGTAGAACAGTTCATGCGTAAATGCACGGACACGACTGGAAACTCGATTTTTCAATCTTTCAAGAACCATAACTCCTGAACGGTAAAAATCAAAATCGCCATTATTGAACTTGACCTCATTTAGTTGTCAGTAACAACATATTAAAATTTTAAAAGCTTTGGTTGAACAGTTCATGAGTTAATGCACGGACAACATTTGATTGCCGCCCGCCCGACTGCCCATTTGCCCGCCGTACATCCCCAAATCAATAACCGACATTTTTGTCACAAAAATCCGGTTAATAAAATTTCTTTACACTGTTGTGCATTTCTTTTTTGTTTTGTTTTTTTTATAATTATTCAGTCTTATACAAATTGTGCCTGAGAAAATTATTATACAACAGCAGCATTTTCAGGATATGAGTTATAATTCATACACCTTCTGTAGTATTTTTGATTGATGGTGCCTCCTGAGATGAATTCTTTGTTTTGATTGCAGTCTTAACCGAGTCTATTTGATGTGTAATTTGAGTAAAATCTTGATGTCCGTCTTTTATAGTAGGTTGTTTGTTGGAAGTTTCTGTAGAATCCTGTTGACTGTCTTTTGTAGAAGATTGTTTGCTTGAAGCATCTGTAGTATTTGATGAGGTTACTTCAGATGAGTTTTCTCCATCCTGCTGAACATAACTCTTAACTGACGAATCATCTTCTGTAATACAAAAATAAAATAAAATACAACACAATTCTAATTGTCGATTTAACTGGACTTGTACCTGAACCCCCACCCTAACCCTGTTACTAGACGTTTGAATAAGCAAGTGCCTTAAATACTGCCACAACCCCCACCCTAACAATGTTACTAGACATTTTAATAAGCAAGTGCCCTAAATACTGCAAACCAATGAAGTTTATAACATAAATTTGAACTTTTATATTTGATGTTTTTTTATGTTGTCTCACATTGATGCATTTAACCTTTAAAGTATCATTGCAATGACAAGGTTTGTTCTGCTAAAATTTCTGGTATGGGTTGTAAGGATCACATCAATGGACCACACACGCCTACCCACATGCCCACTGTATATCCGAATCAACACTGTATTAGTTTTTTAAGTAGATAATATAAACCATGTAGGAGATGTTGTAATGACAAGGTCCCTTCTTCTAAGGTTTCTAATTTCAAAGAGGTATTATTTAATGAAAAAAAACCTCAATAGAACAGAAAACCCTACTGACACTTCTACATACTAAGTTTCTTGTAGAAAGGATAAAAACCATGTTGTTAAATTGTTCATTGTATTCTTTATCTTACCTTCTTGCCATCGATAGCCATCATCATCGTCTTCACTGTTCAATAACAACCTACCACTAGAGTACGACTCATAGGAGCAACCTGAGGATTGAGGGGAATCCTCATCACTTTTTATATCTGAGAAGGATTCACAGATAGATTGAGAGCTTCCATCTTTACTAGAGCCTTTTTGTAGAAAGTGGTCCTCATTCTGTGACTCTACTGAGCTATAACCAGCATTGCTGTAGACTGCAGAATATTGGCTGTCTTTTTCACTTATCTCATTAATATGTGTAGACTTGAATGTGGATTTAGAATCTGTCTCATGTCCACTGTCTTTATCATGCTCCTTAAAGAGAATATGTATTGATATATAATTACATAACATGTACCTTGACCTATAATGGTTTACTTTTACAAATTATGACTTGGATGGAGAGTTGTCTCATTGGCACTCATACCATATCTTCCTATATCTATCTATCGTTTATCAAAATCCATACATTTGATTGGTTGACAATAATCATGAGGCATTCCAATACTAAACTTCGATACTTTAGAACAAAATGAGCTTTGGTTAACACTTTTACACATCAATAAAATTACACATTGATAAACACAAATTTCAAAAAATTCATGGCTAGTTATATCCAGATACCTTAAATGTAACTGTAATTACTGAACCATGCTATTTTACATTGACAAATTATATGTTGTATTTTGTCAATATTATTAGTAATCCACTTAGAAAGGGTACCTCGATTTAAAACTGTAAACATTATTAGACTTGAAAGGAGTGAAGCAATTATAGTCATTAGGGAGGATGAAACCAATAATTTTCCGTTCCTTTCATGTGTTTGAGCTTTTGATTTTGCCATTTGATGAGGGACTTTACCTTTTGAACTTTCATTGCAGTTTAGTATTATTGTAATTTCACTTTTGACAGACTGCAATGTTAGCCATTTTACATACAAAGATCTGGATTAACTATGATACAGGAAAGTTTACAGTGAACAAACTAACTCCTTTGCCTGTTCTAGGTCAAGCACCATATTTATATTTGTCTTTCGTTATTTATAGGAATTGGTTTTGATGGGTGCTCTTTGATATTCTCTGATTTACTTGTCCAATACTTTTATAGACAGCCAATGATTTATAGGGCAACAAATTGTATAGACACCTGTGGGTGTTGACTTCTTGATGACTTTTTAAGGGTTGCCCATTCTGACATTTCCTTTTATCCCTCAAAATAACAAGGCATAGATTATATATGAAGCTAGTGCTTTTTCTCCATCATAGCCTAAATCTATTTCAGTTGTCTTGCAAATGATGACTGCTGTACCCCTATTTTTAACATTTTTACCTGTTATGTATTTTTGGTTTGTTCACACATCATTCTCAATATAATGGAATTTTATGCAAATGTAGTAAAAGTGAGAGGTTTAGCAAGCTATAAAACCAGGTCTAATCCACCACGGTCTACATAGAAATGCATTTACCAAGTCAGGAATATCACATTTGATATCCATTCATTTGATGTGTTTGATCATTTGATTTCGTCATTTGCTTAGAAACTTTCTGTTAAATATTTTTCTCAGAATTTGATATTTTTGTTATTTTACTTTTTACATGATAATTAAGTCAATTTGCATGCAAATTTTTACTCACCATGTTATTTATTTTAACAGTAGGTAGCTCTATCTCAGGTTCTTTGAAAAACTCTTTAATTTTTCCACAACAATCCATCCTACAAAACAACATGAATTGTTTCATTACGGTGAGCTGCTATTTGGATAAAGATACATAATTCATAGGTAAAACAAGAATAGATTCATTTGCATTTCAAACACTGTAATTTATTTTCCCGGATACTTAAAATCGCGTTTTTATATTTCTAGTCCACTTCACAGCAATTTATTTTTCGCGATTTTTAAATTGAACTGATGTACTTGATAAGGAAAGATCCAAGTTATATATATTTTGAAAGGATTTACAAATTAAATTTGCTTTATTTACTGTAAATTCAGAAATTATTGTGAGGTTTTAATTAATGCGAAAAATGTGACAGAGTTGTAAACGAAATAATTTAAACTCACATTTTGAAAAATACTATATGAATTAAATTTTTCTCAAAATCGTGAATATTAAAATCGCATTTAAGTCTAAAATGACAAAATGGCAATAATTAAATGCACGCAATAATTTCTGAAATTTACAGTAACTACTTGCAAAAGTCGCGAAAAATTAATTGCTCTCAAAAATATTAAAGATGGTTTACAGTAGTCAATTTGTTACAATCATATCTACTAATGGTATGGTTTCTGTTGTAATTATCTAATTTAAAAAAAATAATCCTTTAGTTCTTTTTAACTCCTACATTTTTATAGATATTCTTTAATCCATTTGCTTATTTCAGGTTATTTTTCACAATGCTTTAGAGACTAATTCAAGTAGCTTATTTATTACCATGAAATCATACTGCATATTTCAGAATTTGCTTGATTTTGTTTAATTCATTGTTGATAACACAAGAGCTGCATCCTTCACTTAATGTTCTTACGAACTGTCTGTGACAGTTCAGATTCCTCAATGCTACTTGAAGCCACATCTCACTGTATAAGATTTACATATTTTGTCAAATGTAGTGATGTTTTTTACTGCTATACCTCTTAAGTTTAAAAACTTACCTAGCAAGACAAACTGCTATAGTGATGCAAATAACCACAAATATAACCACACCAATTACAATACCTGCTATTTCTGTTTGTGATATGTCTGCAAAAAATACAAAAAATATACACTTTATACATCATATCATATAGTACTGGAATATAATATTATATTAAAATACTTACATGCTAAAAATGGATAAACACAATGTTCTGTGAGCTATTTTACCCCTATAGTAAAATGGATGAACACAATGTTCTGTGAGCTATTTTACCCCTATAGTAAAATGGATAAACACAATGTTCTGTGAGCTATTTTACCCCTATAGTAAAATGGATAAACACAATGTTCTGTGAGCTATTTTACCCCTATAGTAAAATGGATAAACACAATGTTCTGTGAGCTATTTTACCCCTATAGTTTACTAAAGTGGATAAACACAATGTTCTGTGGGCTATTTTACCCCTATAGTAAAATGGATAAACACAATGTTCTGTGAGCTATTTTACCCCTATAGTAAAATGGATAAACACAATGTTCTGTGAGCTATTTTACCCCTATAGTTTACTAAAGTGGATAAACACAATGTTCTGTGAGCTATTTTACCCCTATAGTAAAATGGATAAACACAATGTTCTGTGAGCTATTTTACCCCTGTAGTAAAATGGATAAGCACAATGTTCTGTGGGCTATTTTACCTCTATAGTAAAATGGATAAACACAATGTTCTGTGACCTATTTTACCCCTATAGTAAAATGGATAAACACAATGTTCTGTGAGCTATTTTACCCCTATAGTAAAATGTATAAACACAATGTTCTGTGAGCTATTTTACCACTATAGTTTATTAAAGTGCCAAGTATTTCATACATGTGACAAAGTGTCAAAGAGACAACAAACCGACCAAAGTTTGTTCCATATACCAAAACACTATGACCTGTAGTTTCTTGTGATAATGAGACGTTTAAAATGCATGGATAGACATATGCTTAAAGGTCAACAAATACTATCTTTGTTTGCAGCAGCGACATAAAAATTTGCCTTGTCTGAGCCAATGTTTGATTGCATGTACCATGGTGTAAAAGTTAATTTTTATTTGTGATATATAAATGATAGTTTGAATGGTAAAAGTCCAATGCATCAGAATTAAAAGATTGATTGATTAAATTATGCTATTTCCTGGTGGTCAGTTTTTATTGAACCAGTGAAGGAAGACAGTGCACAGAAAAAAACATCAACCTTGTATGGAAATCTGACAATCCCAGTCAATTAGGATTGGAGTCCAGCACACCTGTCATGTGTGGAATCAAACTACCAACCTGAGTGTTGACAGGCTAGTTATACAGTAGTTCACCAACTTCTATCACTCATGATCAGCACAAAGGCACCACAGACCAGAACTGAACTCAACCTGAGTATCATTAACCCTAACAATATGTAAAATGGCAAAAGGTTTGTTTGTGCAGAACTTTGTTTTACTAGCTTGCCAAACCACAATTTCATGCTAATTTCCTCCAATGACAATGACCAAATGCTACTAAACCAGTTTTTTACATGTTTAACACCACTAGTGCCACCTGTTGACTCCTGAGTTACCCCGGAGTCCCTGTTGATCAATTTTTAGTTTGCTGTGTAGTATTCTGTGAGTTGTTGTTTGTCTTTTTTCCTTTTTAATTTAAAGTGTCTGACTGCCCTGTTGGTATCTTTATTCTTCTATCTTTTTCCTTTTAAGTGTGTTGTACAGACATAAAATAGTCAAAAACAAAGACACGACTTGATTGTAGACCAACAAACTGACGTGTCAATTGCTATACATCTTTACCATTACTTTCTATCTTAAATCTTCAAGAAAATGTCCTTCAGAAGAAGATTTAATAACCAAATAAAACTAGAGGCTCTAAAGAGCCTGTGTCGCTCACCTTGGTCTATGTGAATATTAAAGGAAGCAGATGGATTCATGACAAAATTGTGTTTTGGTGATGGTGATGTGTTTGTACATCTTACTTTACTGAACATTCTTGCTGCTTAAAATTATCTCTATCTATAATGAACTTGGCCCATTAGTTTCAGTGGAAAATGTTAGTAAAAATTTACAAATTTTATGAAAATTGTTAAAAATTGACTATAAAGAACAATAACTCCTAAGGGGGTCAATTGACCATTTCAGTCATGTTGACTTATTTGTAAATCTTACTTTGCTGAACATTATTGTTGTTTACAGTTTATCTCTATCAATAATAATATTCAAGATAATGACCAAAAACAGCAAAATTTCCTTAAAACTAACAATCCAGGGTCAGCAACCCAACAACGGGTTGTCCGATTCATCTAAAAATTTCAGAGCAGATAAATGTTGACCTGATAAACAATTTTACTCCATGTCAGATTTGCTCTAAATGCTTTGGGTTTTGAGTTATAAGCCAAAAACTGCATTTTACCCCATGTTCTATTTTTAGCCATGGCGGCCATCTTGGTTGGATGGCCGGGTCACCAGACACATTTTTCAAACTACTAACCCAAAAGATGATTGTGGCCAAGTTTGGATTAATTTGGCAAAGTAGTTTCAGAGGAGAAGATTTTTGTAAAAGATTACTAAGATTTACGAAAAATGGTTAAAAATTGACTATAAAGGGCAATAACTCCTAAAGGGGTCAACTGACCATTTCAGTCATGTTGACTTATTTGTAAATCTTACTTTGGTGAACATTATTGCTGTTTATAGTTTATCTCTATCTATAATAATATTCAAGATAATAACCAAAAAGAGCAAAATTTCCTTAAAATTACTAATTCAGGGCCAGCAACCCAACAACGGGTTGTCCGATTCATCAGAAAATTTCAGGGCAGATAGATCTTGAACTGATAAACAATTTTACCCCTGTCAGATTTGCTCTAAATGCTTTGGGTTTTGAGTTATAAGCCAAAAACTGCATTTAACCCCATGTTCTATTTTTAGCCATGGCGGCCATCTTGGTTTGATGGCCGGGTCACCGGACACATTTTTCAAACTACTAACCTAAAAGATGATTGTGGCCAAGTTTGGATTAATTTGGCAAAGTAGTTTCAGAGGAAAAGATTTTTGTAAAATATTACTAAGATTTACGAAAAATGGTTAAAAATTGACTATAAAGGGCAATAACTCCTTAAGGGGTCAACTGACCATTTCAGTCTTGTTGACTTATTTGTAAATCTTACTTTGCTGAACATTATTGCTGTTTACTGTTTATCTCTTTCTATAATAATATTCAAGATAATAACCAAAAACAGCAAAATTTCCTTAAAATTACTAATTCAGGGGCAGCAACCCATCAACGGGTTATCCGATTCATCTGAAAATTTCAGGGCAGATAGATCTTCACCTGTTTAACAATTCTACCCCATGTCAGATTTGCTCTAAATGCTTTGGTTTTTGAGTTATAAGCCAAAAACTGCATTTTACCCCTATGTTCTATTTTTAGCCATGGCGGCCATCTTGGATGGTTGGCCGGGTCACCGGACACATTTTTTAAACTAGATACCCCAATGATGATTGTGGCCAAGTTTGGTTTAATTTGGCCCAGTAGTTTCAGAGGAGAAGATTTTTGTAAAAGTTAACGACGACGACGGACGACGGACGACGGACGACGACGGACGACGGACGACGACGGACGCCGGACGCCAAGTGATGAGAAAAGCTCACTTGGCCTTTTAGGCCAGGTGAGCTAAAAATATCTGAGGGTATTGTATATGCAATACAAAAATCCTGTGTATACCAGTAGGAACATTAGATGAGAATATACTTATACAGGTCTAGCATTTGATTGTGAGGGAGCTCTGGTGATTTTTGAATTTAAACTGGTTTAAAAAGTGTAGTACTTGTTGAGAATTTCTATCTTTACATTTACCAGGTTGGAATAATTTTATAACTGCTAGACCCACCCTTCACCCAAATTGTCTGCAGATTTTTTTCAGCCATTTATTTATAAAGTTATGTTGTTATGTGTCAAGCAGGGTTTCCGCTGGCAGTCGCCATATTCGCAATTTGCGAAAAAATAATATTTGTGGCGATTAAAATTTGTCATTGGCGAAAAAATTTGGCAAAAAAAATTTATACAATGATTTATTTTCAACCATCATGTTTGTTTACTTTTTTCAGGTTTCTCTGACTTTACCTGATCAGACAGTACTCGGAATTCACTTAAAGATTTTGACAGAAAAACAATAATCAGCTGATTGCATTTTATAGCTATCCACAACAAAGGAATAATTAATAAAGGTGTTAATTATATTGTTTGACAAAATGATATGGTTAAAAGGTGTCCGCCACATGTCACATAAAGGATTTATTAACCACTTTGTGACGCACGTGTTTGAAGCAAAAATTTTTACCTCTCTTCTCCTATTTAATGATAGTCCAGAAAGAAAACTGTTATTATGACGAAAAATGTTCAAAAGCAAGAAAAATCTCTAATCTAAAACTTTATCCTTTGACTTTGATATATAGATAATTGATTTGAGTGTGTACTTTAAAGTTGTTTCAGTGACACACATGTTTCAAGCATAGTTTTACTTCTCAACTTTTTCATTTACAAATAAAGTTCTTCTCTTTAAAAGTAAATGTTTATTCATTACAATGTAGACTCTAAGATAAGTTTGAGAGAATAATCATCGACAACAATGGGGGCAAACTCATCTTATTTAGAGGGGGGGGGGGGGGGGGGGGGGGGGTAGAAAAAAAAGGAAATTTTTAAACGAAAAACATATATATGTTACTTGGCGAAAAAACAATAAAGTGGCGAAAAATATATTGTTTTGGTGAAAGAGGTGGCAAAATAAATAATTGACCCTAAGGGAACCCTAAATCTGATTTTAATATTTTCAAATTGTTGAATCAATTTTCTATGTGTTAATTACTAGACTGGAAAACATCTTATATGAATAATAACTATCATAACTTGTGGTAAGAAATTAAAAGAAAGTTTGACAGAATGAACAGGAGGGATATTAATAGACATAGAAACACTAGCAAACAAAACACCTTCAATATTTTCAAGCATACATAATTTTATGTCTTATGCCAAAAAATGCATAGCTACAAGCAAGTGTCCTGTACCATTCTAATCTGGAAGTAACTCTCATGTTCACAAGCTATTGTGAATGCAAGGATATGATAGCAACAATATGTCTCCTCTTAAAATGAGGGTAGAATAATTTTACAGTTCTTAAACTGTCATGAAAGAATGCAAGAATAATTATATTGTTTTCAATAAAATGAACTATACAATTTTATTCATTTACCTTTATTGTTTGTAATTCAGAGCGATATAGATAAAAAAGCAAAGCCATAAAAAAATCACAAAATATACAAAGATTGTCATTGAAACAATTGTCCAAGCACAGCATAATCATCATATTTCATCACAAATGTCACACTAACTGTCTAATAAAAAGTTCACAGAAGAAACAAACACAGAAGGCTTTAATATACAGGGAATTCCATAAGATGTCACCCCAGATCTTTTGAGTGTGCATGGAAGAACAATTAAAGTTGTCCTGTAACAGTAAAATTTATTTTAATATAAATGCAGAAATCAGAATATTTGAGTTTATTTAATTCACATTACAGCTGTTATCCTAATGCTAGCAAGTTTAAGGTTTGATTTGCTTGCTTTATTAGTATTAATGTTTGCTCAAGTATTGTAATTAAGATTGACATCTGAGAACAATATAAAAAGGCGGAGTTGAACTTGTATATGTTCCGGACCATACACGTATGGTCATGACCATATGGGTATATACTCATATGGTCTGACCATACGCGTATGATCGGACCGTACACGTATGGTCGGGGTAATTAACAGGTACATTTATACTTACCTCTTTATATAACCCTTCTAGCTGTCAAGTTATTAAAAAGACACTATCAAAGGTCATTTTTTTCATTAAAAATTAGTAATAACAAGATTAACAAAATAAAATAAGCAGTTTCACACAGTAAATTTCATCACTAGTCAAAACTATAGTAAACACCTTTTTTCATTACCGATATGTTATTACGAGTGTATGGCAAAATGTCGACCTGGGAAGATAACTTCCAAAAATATATTAATGAACTGTTACACAAGAAGTCAACTGTTTTACTATAACCGACGTAAAGGTCGACAGGATAAAGTCTAATAAATTGCTTACTTTTGAAACTTAATATAATTAGCATTAGCAGTGCAATATTCATAATTTTTTATACTTATACGTGTTTTGTAAAAAAAAAAATGAATGACGTCACCGGCAAGGACACTAGTCTATTTAAAGTTGTCTGGTGATATGATGTACTTCAGTCATATTTCCATGGTTACAACATTGGAGATTTAGAGCTTTTTTACCGTAGAATGACCAAGGACCCAAGCAAAGCTATGATACCGTGTGGACGTAAATATCACCCTACGCATCTATGCAAGATGACAATTAGCGATGAAAACTAACTTTGGCATCAATATTTAATGTTATTTGAATTGTAAATAATACAATTGCATGTAGCAATCATTGTTATTTTATAAAGTTTTCTCATGCATATTATTGAAAAATATACCTACCGTATATGGTCCAAATACTCATATGGTCCAGAACATATACATTATATTAAAATTTGATTGAACATTATAATAATCAAATTTACTTATACATTGTACAGGTTAAACGCTGCCTTCTGATATGGTTTGCAGATGTCACAGTCAATCTTAATTACAATGCTTGAGCAAACTTTAATACAAACAAAGCTTTTAACTTGCTAGCATTAGGATAACAGCTGTAACAATACATCAAATGTTTGAATTTGTTGACAGAAAAAAAAAAAAATTCACATGCAAAAGTTGAATCACTTTAAATTTTACCATAGTACTAAACAATATGACATTACTTTTAGTTAAAATTTGCTTAAATTTTGTAAAAAGAAACTGATCAGGGTAACATCTAGACAGGAAATAAACAAGAACTACTAATACTAAAAGAAAAGAGACTTTGAGGGGGGGAATATATACAGAAATTGCTCCTCCAATCCAAAATCACCCATCTGGAATTATATTACTACATTGACCTGTTATCTTTTTAATCAGTAGCAGTCATATTTTATTACTATCATAGACGTCATCAACAGTTCATATTTATAGCTAGGTGTTAAAAGCCACTTTCAGCCCTATTGTGCTTTTGCAGTTTCTATTCGTAGAAAAAGCTAGATTGCCAAAGAGAACCAACAACCTTCAGTAGTAAAAATGACAATCCTGTTCAATTTGGAGTAGACAACACATGTCAGTGGCAGGATTTGAACTCACAACTTCATTGTTAACAGACTATATAGGAGTTCGACTACTAAGGCTTCTCTGACACTGAGGCCCCTAGTTTATAAACTATACTGATAAGTTGCGATAAATATGGGAATCACATGTATGCTTCTTGTAAAGAAAATAAATAAAAATTTCTGAATATCGTTGATTAGAGATAAGATGACTTACAATTAGCCTTTGGTATGATGATGGTTGATGTATTAGAATATCCTGCCTTTCCCAATGACTTCATGGTAATAGTTATTGGTTGGTCACATGGAATATCAATTGACTGGTGCTGGATGTCTAAACCAGTACTATTAACGTGATAGTCTTTTAATAGACCATCATCAGGACTAGAGGCTGATATGTAATAACCATTAAAAGGACCATTCTGATACTCTTCAGCTATAGCCTGAAAAAATCAAATATATTTTATATACACTCAGTAATATAATGTTCCATAGTATATAATACGGTGTAAATAAATAATCAGTTCAAAGTCAAAATGAGTTTCCTTGGTGGCAGCTATATTTTATTTCAGATATTCAACAGGATTGCTAGTGAGGTCTTTTAGTTACCGTAGGTGGTTTCCGAGAAAAAGATAGTAAGATATGAAGCTATTGACAACTGTGAGTGAACTCACAAAACTATACTATTATCATGATTATTATACTGAGAAGTAAATTTAATTATCTCCCCTTTACCATGTTGGACTATAATCATATTCTTTTAAGCAAATCCTAATGGGTGTTCTACAACAATGTAAAGTTTCATTAACATCTGGCTAAAATTAAGAATCTACCTACCTTCCAAAGAACTGTTATCTTGCGGGCATTATTGATGCAATCTTCATCAATAACTTGATAGCCACTGTTCACAAATTCAGGTGGTCTGGATGGTTCTAAAATAATACAGATATCATAGTTATTTAAAGAGTTGTCTCATTAACCTGTATCTTTTTTGAAAAATTTTCATTTATTCCTCTTGTTTTCACATAACTTCCATAATTTATACTTGAAATCTTCATGATAAACTAGCTCATTAGGTCTTTCCACTTTTCTGTGGACAGACCTATTGTATTTGTTCTGATTATTATTTTTTTAATTTTTTCCCCCAAATTTTGTTCTTGCGATAAATGTTTGTTTCACAATATGTCGCTTAGATATTTCTTATATTGTATCGTATAGTTCATGTGCTTTTAAATTTCACCCTGCTAAGCCGAACTATTTTCTTTGTAAGAGTTATCTCCCTATTTACTGTTTATCATCAGAGTGCATCTTCTTCCTAACAAAAAAAGTTATTGACAAAATTCTTTTTACAAAATGTTCCTTACATCCTCAGGAATTTTTGGCTAATTTGGATTGAAGCGATTCGATGAAAATTTATAGGAGTTATCTACCTTTACAAAATAAATTTGTCGATATGTGTTTTCAACTCATCAACTATTAACCATATAACCCTGTATTGTTTTTATTTGAGGCCCATAGGTCTTAACTTAGAAAATGAGGTCAAGGTCAAAGGTCAAGGTCAAGTTCTAAATTTTGATTTTGCCTTGTTTTGAAATTTTCTTAGACAGTTTTAAAGATATACATTAAAAAACAAGCGCAAAATTAAATGTTTGCTTTATTGTAATGAAGATATGTTACATTTGATCTGATACAATTAAAGTGTATCTTATAGGTGTTAGTGCCCCTGAAATGTCTCAATATATAGTTATTTGATTATAACTTCAAGTTCATTATAAAGCCATATGACCTTGTACAAAAGGTAAGGAGACATATGACCATGAAAAATGACAACGGGAGTGACCTTGAGAAAACCGGAAGTAGCTATTTTTGCACTTTTTTCATATCAAAAGTACTCAGAATCCATATATTTTGTAGTTTAAATACATTTACTAATCACTAAAGACTAGAAGTGACTTTCTGTAAACCGGAAGTGGTCAATTATATCCCGGTTTACAGGCAAAAGTCTATAGAAACTATATTTTTTTAGAATCAGTGTGAAGGAAGCTATCATATGAGACCAAAAGGAACATTTGCTTAACCCGAAGTAGCATACTATCTACTTTAGTTCACTTTTAAATATATCAAAACCATTATTTATCGCATCATTCTGAAGAAACTAGCTTCTTTCCAAAGTTTCTTTGATGTGGAAAGGCCTTCAATTGTTCTCTGGACAATTGGTTTTTATTTTTTTCTTCCGCCTAATTTTGTTCTTGCGATAAATATTTGTTTCACAATATGTCGCTTAGATATTTGGTATATGATATCAAACAGTTTATGTGCTTTTGAAATTTACCCTGCATAACCGAATACTTTTCTTTGTAGGAGTTATCTCCTCAAACAATGTTTTCCTTGTGTCCACTACTCCTTTGCGACCGTAAAAGATTACGACAAATTTATTTTATAAAATTGCTTGTTATATCCTTCGCATATATACTTTGTCCTATTTTGACCAAAGCAATATGAATGATCCATATGAGAGTTATTTCCCCTTATGCATTTGATATAAGTGAGATGCATTTCTATCTTGTAAACCATAAGGGATAGAGACCTAGGATCTTTTGATTTGAGGTCCTCAATCCAAAAAATAGAAAATTAGGTCAAGGTCATATTCTTAGTTTTGAATTTGGCATATTTTCACTTATTCCCAAAAACCGTATTTTTATAGTTCATTCTTATGTTGTACTGTTATACCACTGTCCCAGGTTAGGGGGAGGGTTGGGATCCTGCTAACATGTTTAACCCGCCACATTATTTATGTATGTGCCTGTCCCAAGTCAGAAGCCTGTATTTCAGTGGTTGTCATTTGTTTATGTGGTACATATTTGTTTTTCGTTCATTTTTTTACATAAATAAGGCCGTTAGTTTTCTTGTTTGAATTGTTTTACATTGTCTTATCGAGGCCTTTTATAGCTGACTATGCAATATGGGCTTTGTTCATTGTTGAAGGCTGTACGGTGACCTATAGTTGTTAATTTCTGTGTCATTTTGGTCTTTTGTGGATAGTTGTCTCATTGGCAATCATACCACATCTTCTTTTTTATAGTATAAGACATCAACAAATTATTTTTACTAAATTGTTAGTTGGGACATGTTATAACTCATAAAATTTGATTGCAAGGGTACGTTGAACGTAAAAGGGAGTTTTCTCCCTTCTTGTATTTAAAAATATGCGTAAGATGATAACTCATAAACAAAATATAATTTAGACCTATGGTCTTTTGATTTGAGGTCCTTGGTTTATGACCTTGAAATTGATCTCAAGGTCATAGCTTAATTTGATGTTCTAGATTTTGACCTTTGCTTTACCTAATATGTATACATGATAAAGCCATTAGACTTTTGGCAAAAGGTATCAAACCATTTAACCTTGAAAAAAAACAACCGAAAGTGACTTTTTGTAAACCGGAAGTAGCTATTTTTGTACTTGATTAATATAAAAGTATATAGAACCAGATATTTTTGGAATCAGTGTCAAGTAAATATTCAAATATTATCGGAAGTAACATTTTTCAAACCAGAAGTAACAAATTATCTCCCTTATTTAAAAAATATTGCATAGAAACCATATATTTTTGGAATTAGCGTACAATAAGCTGTCATTTGACGATTGAAATGACATTCTAAACTTAATTTTACAACTTTCATATTAAAATACATTGTTTTTGGTGGAAAGGCCTTCAATTGATGTTTAATTTTAAACAATATTTGTTTTCATTTTTGTGCTAGGGTGATTAAAGTTATGATATGTAATATGTAACTGGCACCCCGCCTGCTCCTCTGTTATAATAGTACCGTAAGCTAGTTTTGGATTTTGTCCAACCAATGACCAGCATTGAGTAAAGTTAAAAAGTATGGATAAATATTATAATTACTGGAATAAAGTTCTGTAAATTCATAAATTATTGCAAGCTTTTTATTTATGCGAATGAGGCCACTGAGTAAGTATTGTAATAATAAGAACCTGCATTCTGATATCTGATAGATGTATCTATATGCAGCATTTCCAGAAATTGTTATAAAGAATCTCATATTTCAGTAAATTCTTCATAAATTTGTAAGGATTCCATGGAACCCAGTGTCTCGCCTACTTTTGCTGTAAATCACAGGCTCAACAAAAATGAGGAAAAAATCATTAAAATTATCCCTCTTGATACTATCTTTTGTTTGTAAAAACCTTCTGTCCAAGTTTGGTAAAAATCCAGGATAGTTTATGAATCTAATAAATTTAAAAAAAAATTTAACTGCAGACTGTATGTAATGTTAACTGGAAGAAAAACTAAGTCCATTTATAAGTAAAATACAGATACACAGGTACAAAATATAAACAAAATTTTCTTTTAGATACTAACTTTTGACCATAAACAAGCTTCTGTCCAAGTTTGGAACAAATTAAAAATAAAATAAGAAAGTCATTAAAATTTTAAAATTTTAAAAGCTTTAACCACAGAGTGAATGTGTTGTTTCCTGGCAGAAAATCTAAGTCCATTTAAAAGTAAAATATGGAAAAAATAGATTTATTTTTTACAAAATTTACTTCTGGATACTATCTTTTGATCATAAACAAGCTTCTGTCCAAGTTTGGTAGAAATCCAGTATAGTTTAAGAAAGTTATTAAAATTTCAAAAACTTTAACCACAGAGTGAATATTTGTGGACGCCACCTACAGAATGTAGTCGCGCTTAGTTTTGCTTTTTCCACAAAAGTCGAAGGCTCAACAAAAGTAGCAATAATAATTGGACAACATAAATTCTGAATTGATAGTAGTACTTCTGTTTTTCTAATGGTTTTGGTTAGAAAGTCCTAGTGTAATGTACTAGATACTTTTTGTAGGAATTCACTAACAGTTGGTTTCTAAATCATTATTCCCCATTTGTCAAAAATGTTTCAAATGAGTGGAGAATGCTGCTATGAACTTTATACACATTATCTTAAAATACATCTTACTATCTATGTCTGTAATGGCCGAGATGTAAACAAGATCACTTGGATAGCCTACATCTTTCCCTGGTCTAGTTTCAATGGAGAAGTTATATCTCATGTAAGGCTTCAACTCACATACTGTGATATTTGTATCTTGTGTTTCTTCCACCTATAAATTATACAAATAAAGAATGAATTGTCTTAGATTGTTTTTCCTTCAAATACTACAGTATAATTGTAGACAATTGGTCATTATGTACCCTATTTTGATTTCTGTTACAGATATTTGAAAAAATTGATAACTGCTGACACAAAAATTGCAAACGAGAAGCATGAAAAATAAATGAAGAATGTGTTTGTGGGACACAGATGATGCCACTGCTGCATATCACATAAAGTTAAATAGGGACATAAATAAAGAATGGTAAAAGTGGCACTACCCAGATTTGTACTTGATCTGAGTTTTGTGGTATTAAGTATTGTGTTCAGAAAAATTGGTTCAGGCAAACGAACAATGCAGCATTTTTTTCCATTTGTAAAGGAGCATAACTCAAGAAGAGTTAAAGTGACCACACCAAAAGTAAAACTTGATTTGAGTTTTGTAGTATAAAGCATTGTGTACAAGTTTCATAACATTTGGTTGAGGCGAACTAAAGTTAGAGATAGGAAACCAACTTTGGGACGTTAGTAAGGACGTACAAAGCATACCTGTCAACTGACCCGGATTCTGCGGGTGTGACCGAGATTTTCACAATTCTGAGGGATCACCCGGATCACCCGACGGGTCATTGAAATAACCCGGAAATTCCGAAAATGACCCGTATTTCTTAGCCTTGAGATTGATTTTCATAAGTAATATTCCTTTGAAATACCGGCAAATTCGTAATTCTTCCATGAACATGCAGTTCATCTAGCTATGTAAACTGTCAAATTAAGTGACCCATTAAGTGTATGGCTTCACTTGACAGCTTTGGTGTCAAACACACTGTTGATTTACACCAATTACCTTAGCTTTAGGTCGTAAATAAATTGCCCTGTTGTTTTACAAAGATATTTCAACTAAAAGTTACTTCCCCTTATTTGTCACCATTCAAAATTATTCCTTATATTTACGTTTTATGGGTGAAAAAGATTAAATCATAATAATATAAAATTCAAATACATATTGAAAAATAATTTTTCATTATTTTTATACCTTTATACAATTTTTAAAAAAAAGTTGAAAATTATTTTTTACATTTATACTTCCTTTAACTGTATTACTATATTTTATCATAGTCTAATTTCCTTGTCAATCAAAAATGACTGATCTTACTTGTAATACCTCTACATGGTATGTGTGAAGGCTAGTAGTCTCATTTTACTATTACATTTGAAAAAGAAATTTTAGATGATGACAAACAGTAAAGAACATAAGACTGTGATACACAAGTTTGTAAAAACCCTTAAAAGTGTAATGAAATAATAATAAATAAGATTTAAAATGACTTAACCAAGTGCACATGCATTGATGTTTTGGTATCTTTGATATACATTATAAGAAAATTTACCATAAATACTGAAATTCAGCGGAAAAGTTCGTAGGCGTTATGACCTGAGATTTGATTCTTCAATGCAGGTCATGACCTGCATTTTCATCGTCACAGGTTGACAGGTATGACAAAGGAAAGACTTAATGTCTCCTCGGCTTTGGCAAGGGCAATAAAAATCATCAAGATTGACAGAAATTAGTGTTAAAATATTTTTACTTTAGTAAAGTGATAAAGTCAACAAGTTACAACTGACTTTTTGTGTCTGAAGTCACAGTTGTACTCTGTTGTTCAATTTATTTCTATAAAAAAATGGATTCATCTAGATCTTTATGAATGAATATATTGAACTAATAAACAATCGTATACATCTTAAAACAATTCCCTTTTTTTTGTGTTCTTTCTTAAAAATTGCTGAAAACGTGTTCTTGAGGTTTTTATTTTTTTTTATTGTTTTGGGGTAAAATTAACACTGTACGCTACTGAACAGTATACATATTGTGATCTATTGTAAATTAATTCACCTGTGCATCATCCCAGTTCGAGTCATTTGTAGTAGTTCTAACAGTGAATAGTTTACTTCTGTTACGCTTGAGATGATCCCAGTTCAGTGAAACACAGGTACTTGTTACCGAAGACACTGTAACATTGTGAACTTTATCAGGTCTCACTGAAAATCAGATTAAAATGATTAGTATCTAATATTACTCATTTTAGAAATAAATACTAAATGTTTTTTGCTACCCAGTCATCCCTATTGAATCATTTATGATGAATAAACAAAAAATAACACCAAATATTGTGGATTTTTTTTTAAATGCAAATTTGTACTACTGATGAATAAGTCTTGTGATAAATGCAAAATAATAAATACTACATGTAAACTTTTCAGAATACTTTTCAGTAAGTGTTTTCTTTGTCACCAGTGAAACATTATTTTGTACAAAATGATTTTTTTTATAATAATTACTATTTAATATTATATGATAAGAGCATTTGTTATAATCTGTGACATATAGGCTGTGATTAAAAAATGTATATATATATATGATGACAAAAAATATACATGTATCAATCTAATAAGCAGGCATTTATAAATACATTGCATTCAGATTTGATTATAAGAAGCATGAAACACAACTAATGAAAGCATATTTTTTGTGGTCCCTGCTGCATGAAACATTTAATTCTGTCCATTAGCAATTACTCATTAACTTTGGTTCTTTAAATTGTTTCATTCAAATTCAGCAAGAAATGTAGGCACAATGCAATTTTTTCTGCGGGGGAAGTAATTGTTGATTATTTTGGAATATTCAATTTGTTTGTCCTAGTTCCAGATATTGCTGATATAAATCTCTAAATAAATTTCGTAAACATGACATGCAATGTAGGCTTGAGAACACTTACAATGAAAATTTCCATAAAGCCCTTAACAGTGGTTGATTTGATTGGAAGTGATTTTGAACTTATAAGAGACCTTGCTGATAAAAACTTGGTTTGTATATAAAACAAGAGTGCACACGCTGAAATGTCTCGCCTTTTTTACTAATCATTGATATTATGCTGATAGTCCTAAATATAAAGCTTTATTACAACTGTTACATAAACTTAACATTTACCCAGAAAACCAAAAAATTACCAATGAACCATGAAAATGAGGTCAAGGTCAGATGAACCATGTCAGGCAGACATGTACAGCTAACAATTCTTCCATAAAACAAATATAGTTAACCTATTGCTTATAGTTTAAGAAAAACAGACCAGAACATAAAAACTTAACACTGAGTAATGCACCTTGAAAATGAGGTTAAGGTTAAATTAAATCTGAGCGACTGACATATAGATCATAATATTTTTCTATACACCAAATATAGTTGTCTTATTGCAAATGGTGTTAGATAATAAGACCAAAATTCAAAAACTTAACTTTGAACACTGAACCATGAAAATGAGGTCAAGGTCGGATGACACCTACCAGCTAGACATGTACACCTTACAATCATTCCATACACCAAACATAGTTGGCCTATTGCATACGAAAAACAGAAAATATATGAAAAACAGACAAAAACACAAAAACTTAACTATAACCACTGAACCATGAAAATGAGGTCAAGGTCAGATGACACCTGCCAGTTGGACATGTACACCTTACAGTCCTTCTTTACACCCAATATACTAGACCTATTGCTTATAGTATCTGAGATATGGACTTGACCACCAAAACTTGACCTTGTTCACTGATCCATGAAATTAGGTCGAGGTCAAGTGAAAACTGTCTGACGGGCATGGGACCTTGCAAGGTACGCACATGCCAAATACAGTTATCCTATTACTTATAATAAGAGAGAATTTAACATTACAAAAAATCTTAACTTTTTTTTCAAGCAGTCACTGAACCATGAAAATGAGGTCAAGGACATTGGACATGTGACTGACGGAAACTTCGTAACAAGAGGCATCTATATACAAAGTATGAAGCATTCAGGTCTTCTACCTTCTAAAATACAAGCCTTTTAAGAAGTTGGCTAACGCCACCTACGCCGGATCACTATCCCTATGTCGAGCTTTCTGCAACTTAAGTTGCAGGCTTGACAAAAATCAGAAAAAATTGGGTGCTTGGGAGTGCTAAAAAGACCAGTTGAAGGAATGGATGGATGAGAGTGCAGAAACGACCAATTGAAGGAATAGACGGGTGAGAGTGGGGTATATTTAGAACAAACCTTATTGACCAATTTCTGTTGACAGATTACTAATTTATGTACTGAGCACTAAATGATACATAACTTGACTCCAATTGAATTCTAGTATTTCCTTGTTCTACGAAAAAAAATGAAGTAGGGATGGATATATATATATATATCAATTATTAATTTGGACATTGACCGTTTTGTTTTAGATTTGAAACCATGTGTTTGAGTAGTTCAAATTAATGTAAGAGATGAAGATAATGCACTTGAATCAAACTGTTTTACCTAACCTATTTAAGGTTTAATAGTTTCTTAAATAGCCCTTGATAAATTGTAAATCAAACCGCTCAGTTGCAAGAAATCTGGTTAACACGAAATGGTTTATGTTATAACAGAAACAGGAATGTGTCGATAGTACATAGATGCACATAGCGGATGTATGAACGGACGCAGAGACCAGAAAACAGAACTATCGTAGGTGGGGCATAAAAAAGGCATTTCAAATGCTCTAATTATGATTTGAAGTAATTAAATCAAATGAAACAATGTAAACCAGTGTACAAATTGGGGATTTCTGCATGACGCATTAAATTTACCTACATTTTAACTGAAATAAAATCTTCATTCTGATAATGTGCAAAAAAAAAATTAGTGCATGCAAAGTTGCAAATTAGAAATACTATTCTAAAGCTGTGATTATACATAATTTTTTCTTCTTATATTGCTTCATTAAACAATACTAATGCTGTAGAACAAAAAAAGGACATGTGGAAAAAAAAAACCTATGAATGGTATTTATTCAGCTTTGTTGTATTGGTGGATTTATTTCTTATTGACATATACACAACATTCCCTATCATACATAAGCAAAACTCTCAAATTAAAATTTAAATGAGTCTAGCAGAGATAGTTGCATCTTTAGTTTGAGTACAGTTACAAAATTAATCACTGAAAAATTACAAAAACTAAGACCCTGTTCACACTAGAACATTTTTATAGATTTAAACTAGACCGGTTCACTTTAGATCGATTTCAGGGCCAATGTGAACGCTGTGAATCAATCTTCAATCGGTCTAAACTAAAACACCAAAAGAGGTAGTTTAGTTTGAATCGATCTAAAGTAAACCGATCTTACGTTAAATGTGAATGCAGAGATCGGTTTAAACTAGTACGATTGAATCGAGAATAACTTATGCGCATGTATAGCGGCAAAATTATCCCAGAGGTTCGTTGTTTAACCCATATTTCTCTGTTAACAGGCCTTTAAAATAACTGAAAACATGTTGTCTTAGCCGTAGCATAGATTTGCGAAATATGTGTCTTTTTTCTTAGATTTTGATTTTTTCTCTTTTCAGGAACCGCAGTATTTCGTCGTGTTGTAACTTTGTTGCCACAGTTATTTCTTTCAAATTTAAAGAATACTGCATTAACACCGGTATCAAAATTTTAACTTGTGATTCAAGATAAACAATAACTTTTACTTTCTTTCAAGTATGTGTATCGATGTATTACACATGACTTTGATAAATCAGTTCTATTTATAAACAGTGTTTACAGTTTTACAGGTAAAAAGGTCAGATCGATTGCACTTTTAATTGTAATGTGAACGCAGTGGTTCAGATTAGACCGATAGAGATCGCTATGATTAAGGATAATGTGAACGCTAACTGGTTTTATTTAGATCGATTCAAATTAGATCGATTAACAAAAATGCTAGCGTGAACGGGGTCAAAGTTTTTATTTGAATTTTATTGCTCCATTCAGACACTCTTTCATATATCAGAAAGACTGTACATTTTCAAACATGAAAAAAGTTCTCATATCTAAATTAAGGGATCACAAATTAAAGAGAATTTTATTTCTAATTTGGTTTGTATCCAATTTGAAGTAAATTTCCAGCTATCATTTGATCTTAGACATCCTTTTATTCAAGAGATTTATTTTAGATTTCAGGATTCAAACACTTTAAACACTTAGTAATAAATTAAAGTCAAGTGACATTGTAATTGGATTGTGTTTAAATAAGTCTTCCTAATTATTCTGTACTAAACAAAACACACAAATGTCATGTGAGAAGAAGTTTGGATGTATGTGATCTCTCCCATATCTAATCCAGTATTGGATATCAGAAATACTTCATAGTGTCTTTCGACCAATGACCTATAAATAATTGGCCTGCTTTCCTTTCTTAATAATAATTATCAAGCACTTGTTAATATTTTATTTAAAAAAAAAAAAATGTTTGTCCATAGGTAGGACACAAGGGTCTCTTACACTATTATATGTCATAGTTTATTGAACTCTGAAATCAGTGTAAAATTGTAATTAGACATATAATTCTTAAAGTTCACCCACATTGAGAATCAATCTTCATTGAACTATTGATCTAATGAGTTAAGACCTTTTCAACTAATTCTATAGTTCAGTCTGCTGTTATCCTGTTACACCACTGTCCCAGGTTAGGGGGAGGGCTTGGCACCAGTATTTTTTTTAACCTCCCCACATTCGACATGTATGTTCCTGTCCCAGGTCAAGAGCCTGTAATTCAGTGGTTTTTTTCCTGTATGTCACTTTGTTTTTCTTTTATTTTTTTGTGCATAAGTCAGGCTTTTAGTTTTCTTGTTTGGACTGTTTTAAATTTGTCTTTTCATGGCCTTTATAGCTTTCAATGTGATATGATTTATATTCATTGTTGAAGGCCTTATGGTGAACTATAGTTGTTTTAACTTCTATGTCATTTGGTCTCTGGTGTCCAGTTGTCTCATTGGCAATCCTACTACATCTTCATTTGGAAACAAAATCATTGTAAACTAACATATCATACTACATCTTCATTTGAAAACAAAATCATTGTAAACTAACATAAATACAAACTTTGACTTGGTACAGGATAGACTCACAGACCAGAATATATAATGGTTTCTACAACTGTTGGCAGGACATACAATGTATTATGTATACCTCAAGAAATGACAGATATCTTGTCTATTTTTAGCAGCAGTGAATTTAACCTCTTAACTACAAAATTGATAAGATTCTTCCATTTTTTTTTTATCTTCAATCTATAAAGTTTCATTTTAAATTTACAAAAGAAATGCAAGTTACTATCAAGATTAAAAACATTGTCAAAGTTTCCTTATGTAGAAATAGTGACTGTGGACAAATGAACAGAGCTCTGCCCCTTCCACAGTTTTCAAACTGTATAAGTTTCCTATCAATCAATCAGGGAAAACTCAAGTTACCTTCCTGAGCACATCCGTGTCCATTACAGGATTGGTCAAATGAGGAGCATAAACATTGTAAACGACATGAGTGTATGACTGTAATTGGCTAATACTGTAAACCAACTAATTTTGGCAAGCAATATATTTTTGTGACTTTCGTGAGTAGCAAAATAACATGAATATGTAAAACTTTGACCTTTTCTATAAAAAAAACATCAAGAAAATGTTAAAATCATGAACTTTAATCTCTGCAAAAGGAGCAAAACACAAAAAAAGTATCTGTGAAATTAAGTTGGTATACAGTATACCTACCATTGATAAGTAGCACACTAGTCTAATCAAGGATTGATCTTTTCTACTACAGATTGTATAACAGTTAAGACTCCTACCAGATCAGGAAGGAAATCGGCATGGCTCTAGATATACAGATTGTACATGTACATATTCAATTTTCTGTATAAGGATTTTGGTTATAAGTATTCGCTAAAACTCTAGTATCGAAAATCAAAATGTCTTGGAAAACACCAGTCTACTTTGGCTTAAGTTTGTCTGAATTCTAAGCTACATTACATGAGTGGTTTATTTTTGCTAGTTTCACCAGAGAGAAATAAAAATAAGAAAAATATTCTTTCATGAATCTTTATAGATGAATAGAACCATGGAGACTAAAAACACAAATATGAAATCTCACTAACAGGCTAAAAATACGCAATCATAAAAAGAAAAAAAATGTTCCTAATTTACTATGCAA
This sequence comes from Mytilus galloprovincialis, assembly GCF_965363235.1. Classification (NCBI taxonomy): domain Eukaryota; kingdom Metazoa; phylum Mollusca; class Bivalvia; order Mytilida; family Mytilidae; genus Mytilus; species Mytilus galloprovincialis. The sequence goes on along the minus strand of NC_134838.1, from coordinate 18,709,744 downwards.
GAGAAGCAGCAATAAATACTATCCTACATATCATGCTGGCTATAAATATGCAAAAAAAAATAAGAACAAGCTGATATAAACACATGCTGCGATAAACTTTTACCATTTTCTTTTTGAATGATGATTAAATTTTCAGTTTGCTTGGAAACAGGAACTTCGGTACAACATTTATTAGTTACATTAACAGTGAAGTTAAGATAACTTCTGTCAAAGGTTACATGGTCAGTATGGTTCCATGTGTGGTTACAAAATATATTTCTAGTTATTTTATCTCGTTTACAAACAGGATTGTATTGTCCAGTAATATCGCCACTCTTCCTATAAGTAAAATAAAGTATTCCAGTGTTCTTATATGTACCAGAGTAAAAAAATACTATTTCTATCAATAAACTCATCATAGATTCACCATGAATGCCAGATGCATGTCAGAGACTCAGTGACACTCAAATCAAAAACGTTTAAAAGGTCAAATAAATACAAAGTTGAACATGACTACGGTGCAAGGGCTGTATAGCCAGTCAAGGTCACTAAAAAGCTCCCATCGTCAAAGTTGAATATCATATACATTGAGAAATTAAAACTCTAGAAGGTTTTCCCAAATACAGATAAAGTTATCTATTCCTGGGGTTGAAAATCCTTAGTATTTCAGAAATAAATTCTAAGTTTTGTAAACATTTATAAAGATATTACTGGCAATACCATTTTAAAGATCCTCATTTGAAAAAAATGTTTAATATTTATTACTAATTTTCTGATTGACTTAAACTCTATAATTTCAACCAGTTAGATTGCTAATGATTAATCAGATATTAAAATTTTGCCTACTAAGACATAATTATATAAATGCCCAGGTTTAAATAAGTAGACAAATTGTATAGATGTACCCAAATAAGTTGAAAAGCCAAATTCACAACAGATGCAGACAGCAAACCCAAAATAAAAACATTGAATGACAAACGAAATTTTATTCTCAGCATTTAAAACAAACACATCAATTTTTAATGTTTTCATTTTTGGTTTAATGCTGTTTTTTGAAGATGAAACTGTTATTTATTGCTATCAAAATATGTTGTAACATTATTTTTTAAAACTTTCTTTTCTTGATAGATCTTATATTCATACTATTTATTTGCACAAATGAATTGTATTATTTTGACGAAAAATGATATATGGTTTGACGCAAATAAAAGATTTGTTTGGGGCTAATGAAATACCAATTGGCACAAAGGCAAAACATATGTAAAAGATTATTTATTATGATGAAAGGAAATGCTGACAACAAATAAGGCTATAAAAGTTAAAAATATGAGATTTGATTTTTGTAAAACCATTAAAAAGGTTGGTTTTTACTGACCATGACTACCCATGAGGGTGTAGCACTGTCTCCATTTTGTAAAACCATTAAGTAATACTAACATCATACAAATATCTAAAAGTGACAGTATATGCAATACATATAACTCATATTTTTTTATTCATTTCTTCATCACTTTAATGTACAGACTAATTTTGGCAAACAAAAATTAATTGTCAGAATAAGATTTTTTCTATATTCAAAAAATTTAATGAATACAAGTACAAAATGTGTGCAGTCTTTAAGAAAAAACAGATCCTTGATATATACATTTGTACTTACATGAGCAAGGAAACTTTAATAGAACGAATGTTGTAATATTTAACTCCAAGATTCCAGGTACATTTCATTCCTTCGTCCCAGTTATATATGATACAACTAAAATTCTTTATAGCAGATGGAGGGTCTGAAAATACAGTTAAAGTGTTGTAAGCGCTGAAGGCAGTTAACCAAAAACAATGCATATATCAATGTATATTTTCTCTTGGGAATCTGCAGTAGTACAAGTTCGCAATGATTGCAGTTGTTCTACTTGGAAGTTAACCTTGGTTTTAGTTGACTGCTAGTAGTACAAGTTGACTTATTACGAACATGTTATAGTATGAATGGACTGGTTTTCCTGGACAGAAAACGGAGTTTGTGTTCTATAGTACAAAATTTATGAGACACGAATCAGACAAACGTTCACTACTACAGGGATCAAAGGTGAGGTCTGACTGACCTGCCCATAGTAAATGTAAATGATTTGTTAGTTTGTCCCATACATATGAATATATAAAGTTTAGGAGTGGGGATCTCAATGGTTTTCAAGTTCTCAAACAGGAAGAGGTAGAGTGACCCTAGGGACTTCCTCCTAAATTTCATTTTATATGTTATATTGTCCTATACATGAATATATATGGTTTAGGGGTGGGGATCTCATCGGTTTCCAAGTTCTAAAACAGGAGGGGGTAGGGTGACCCCAGGGACTCTCCCTATATTTCATTTATATAGTTATATTGGCCCATACATTAATATATATTGTTTCGGTGTTGGGATCGCAACTGTTACCAAGTTCTCAAACAGGAGAACTGGGGTCACCACAGGGACTTCCCCTATATTTCATTTTATTTGTTATATTGTCCCATACATGAGTATATATGGTTTAGGGGTGAGGATCTTGACCATTTCCAAGTTCTCAAACAGGAGGGTGTATGGTGACCCCAGGTAATCCCCCTATATTTCATTTGAATTGTTATATTGTCCCATACATGAATATATATATGGTTAAAGGGTGGGGATCTCAACTTCCGGTCCGTTTGCGGTTTGCATTTTATATGCGTAGTCAAACAAATAATAACAAAAAATAGCAGTCGATGACAATAACAATGTCAAACATCCTATAATTAAAAGACATAACCAATTTCCTTCTTTATAAACGTGACAAAAGCATAGACTATAAATATATACAGATTGATGGAATGTTATTTAAAATTAATAACTTTGTATGAAATTTTTTTACTTTCTTTCAAGACCGGTACTTGTGACTTGAGAGCGTACATAAAATCCTTCTGATTTTAGACAAAATAATTTCTTTGCTTCATTAGAACGTGTTGCAAATTGCCTTTTATTAATGTTTCATCCATTTGTAGCATCAAAAACATCATATTCCTTTCCAAATTGATTGTCAGACATCGTTTATTTTTGTAAATTTTCTGAAATTTGTCCGCCGTTGAAAAATATAACAAGAGTGCACACACTGAAATGTCTCGCCTTCTATACTAATCATTGATATTATGTTGATAGTCCTAGGTATAAAGCTAAGCTTTATTACAACTGTCACATAAACTTAACATTAACCAAGATAACTAAACAAAGACCAATGAACCTTGAAAATGAGGTCAAGGTTAGATGAAATATGCCAGGCAGACAGATACAGCTAACAATGCTTCTATACAACATATATAGTTGATCCATTACTTATAGTTTAAGAAAAATAGACCAAAACACAAAAACTTAACACTGTGCAATGAACCGTGAAAATGAGGTCACGGTCAAATAAAACCTGCACGACTGACATTAAGATCATAAAATATTTCCATACACCAAATATAGTTGACCTATGGCATATAGTATTCGATAAAAAGCCCAAAACTCAAAAACTTATCTTTGACCACTAAACCATAAAAATGAGGTCAGGGTCACATGACATCTGCCTGCTAGACATGTACACCTTACAATCATTCCATACAACAAATATAGAAGACACATTGTATATAGTATGAGAAAAACAGACCAAAACACAACCAGATGCTCCGCAGGGCGTAGCTTTATACGACCGCAGAGGTTGAACCCTGAACTGTTGGGGCAAGTATGGACACAACATTCAAGCTGGATTCAGCTCTAAATTTGGATTGTGATTAAATAGTTGACACAGCATAGGTTTCTGACACAGAATGAATGTGTTCTAATGAACTTAAAATTTTTGTTTTCTCTTAGAGCAATTCACTATGCTGTTGAATATTAATCCTCTCAAAACAAGAATGTGTCCTCAGTACACGAATGCCCCACTCACACTATCATTTTCCATGTTCAGTGGACCGTGAAATTGGGGTAAAAACTCTAATTTGGCATTAAAATTAGAAAGATCATATCATAGGGGACATGTGTACTAAGTTTGAAGTCGATTGGACTAAAACTTCATCAAAAACTACCTTGACCAAAAACTTTAACCTGAAGCGGGACAGACGGACGGACGGACGAACGAACGGACAGACGGACGGACGCACAGACCAGAAAACATAATGCCCCTCTACTATCGTAGGTGGGGCATAAAAATGTTTGAAGAAATTTTCTTTTTTATTTATGAAATTTCAAATGAGAAAAATTGAACCCAATTTTTTTAATCACATCCCCCTTTCCCTTATTCCAAAACTAATCTCAATTAAAATTTCTAATGGAGTTTGCAACAATAACTACTCATTTAAATACATCATAAAATATTAAGATGTAAAAAAAACTGCTTGTTATCACTGAATGTTATTTATTATAATTTATCAGTTGGTAGTAAAAAGTGAATATACATTGTATATTGTATATAACAAAGATTTAAGTTGATTCTGGACAAAGAAAGATAACTCCAATTAAAAAAAAATCTTGCTATTGCACAATATTTTGCAATTAGATATTTCTTGCTTACTATTCTGGACAAAGAAAGATAACTCTAATTAAAAAAAAATTTGCTATTTCACAATATTGTGCAATTAGATATTTCTTGCCATTGCGCAATACTGTGCAATTGAAAAGACTTGCTATTGCACAACACTTAATATAATAATTTTGGATCCTGATTTGGACCAACTTGAAAACTGGGCCCATAATAAAAAATCTAAGTACATTTTTGGATTCAGCATATCAAAGAACCCCAAGATTTCAATTTTTGTTGAAATCAGACTAAGTTTAATTTTAGACCCTTTGGACTTTAGTGTAGACCAATTTGAAAACAGGACCAAAAATGAAGAATCTACATACACAGTTAGATTTGGTATATCAAAGAACCCCATTTATTCAATTTTTGATGAAATCAAACAAAGTTTAATTTTGGACCCCGATTTGGACCAACTTGAAAACTGGGCCAATAATCAAGAATCTAAGTACATTTTTAGATTCAGCATATCAAAGAACCTAACTGATTCATTTTTTGTCAAAATCAAACTAAGTTTAATTTTGGACCCTTTGGACCTTAATGTAGACCAATTTGAAAACGGGACCAAAAGTTAAGAATCTACATACACAGTCATGACAGTTAGATTCGGCATATCAAAGAACCCCAATTATTCAATTTTGATGAAATCAAACAAAGTTTAATTTTGGACCCTTTGGGCCCCTTATTCTGTTGGGACCAAAACTCCCAAAATCAATACCAACCTTCCTTTTATGGTCATAAACCTTGTGTTTAAATTTCATAGATTTCTATTTACTTATACTAACGTTATGGTGCGAAAACCAAGAAAAATGCTTATTTGGGTCCCTTTTTGGCCCCTAATTCCTAAACTGTTGGGACCTTAACTCCCAAAATCAATACCAACCTTCCTTTTGTAGTCATTAACATTGTGTTTAAATTTCATTGATTTCTATTTACTTAAACTAAAGTTATTGTGCGAAAACCAAGAATAATGCTTATTTGGGCCCTTTTTTGGCCCCTTATTCCTAAACTGTTGAAACCTAAACTCCCAAAATCAATCCCAACCGTTCTTTTGTGGTCATAAACCTTGTGTCAAAATTTCATAGATTTCTATTAACTTAAACTAAAGTTATAGTGCGAAAACCAAGAAAATGCTTATTTGGGCCCTTTTTGGCCCCTAATTCCTAAAATGTTGGGACCAAAACTCCCAAAATCAATACCAACCTTCCTGTTGTGGTCATAAACCTTGTGTTAAAATTTCATAGATTTCCATTCACTTTTACTAAAGTTAGAGTGCGAAAACTAAAAGTATTCGGACGCCGGACGACGACGCCGACGCCAACGTGATAGCAATATACGACGAAAAATTTTTCAAATTTTGCGGTCGTATAAAAATTTAACTATAACCACTGAACCATGAAAATGTGGTCAAGGTCAGATGACACCTGTCAGTTGGACATGTACAACTTACAGTCCTTCCATACACCGAATATACTAGACCTATTGCTTATAGTATCTGAGATATGGACTTGACCACCAAAACTTAACCTTGTTCACTGATCCATGAACTGAGGTCTAGGTCAAGTGAAAACTGTCTGACAGACATGAGGACCTTGCAAGGTACGCACGTATCAAATATAGTTATCCTATTACTTATAATAAGAGAGAATTCAACATTACAAAAAATTTGAACTTTTTTTTCAAGTGGTCACTGAACCATGACACTGAGGTCAAGGACATTGGACATGTGACTGACGGAAACTTCGTAACATGAAGCATCTATATACAAAGTATGAAGCATCCAGGTCTTCCACCTTCTAAAATAGAAAGCTTTTAAGAAGTGAGCTAACACCGCCGCCGCTGGATCACTATCCCTATGTCGAGCTTTCTGCAACAAAAGTTGCAGGCACGACAAAAATCACAAATCGGATACGGTTCAACTATGTAATAATTCTGCATTCTTGCAATTTTAAGTTCAGACTCACGAATGACACAATTTACAGAAAAATAATGATCACAAAAGTGAATAAAAACTTTCTACTTGAATTTACAGACATTGGCTTAATCCCCTTTGTTTACTGTATATATTTCAATGCAAATGCATTGTTTTATTTTTTTTCTGTTAATTTCAAATTTCCTAAAGTTTAAAACTTTATATATCTTTTCTTAATTAGAAGCATTCAAATGTTTATACAGCTATGTTATTGAAATTGTAATGTGAGTTACACCATTGAAATTTAGAAAGGTTAAGTGTCACTGTTGGTAGTTAATTTAGATATTTGGATGATATTTTGGCTCTCAATAATGACGACTTCAGTATGTATATTAAAGAAATTTATCCTGCTGAACTTACTTTAAATAAAGCTAATACTAACAATGACCACTGTCCTTCCCTCGATCTTGATATCTATATCACTAACAGAAAGCTGAATACTAAAATTGATGATAAAAGAGATGATTTTTCATTTCCTATCGTTAATTATCCATTTTTAGATGGCGACGTTCCTTTGTCACCATCTTACGGTGTTTATATATCTCAACTTGTATGATTCGCTCGTGTATGTAAAAATGTTTTAGATTTTAACGAGAGAAATTTATGTATTACTGAAAAATTATTACACCAGGGTTTTCGATATCACAAACTAGTCAAAACATTTACTAAATTTTATCATCGGTATAAGGACATCATTCGTAAATATAGCTCAACATGCAGACTTCTTATACGTTCAGGTATTTCACATCCAATTTTTTATGGAAATATTCTTTATAAAGCACAAAGGTGTCAGTATTCACCTCAAAAACTAACAAAACCTTTGAATAGACTTATTAAGAAGGGATATAGTTACTATACTGTTGTCAGGTCATTAAAGATTGCATATTTTGGCGTTAATATTGATTCACTTATAGGGTCTTTGCATCGGAACTAAACACATTTATTCAATCAAAGAGCTGAAAGCTCTAAGGAAAAATGACGCCACTGTCTCTAATATTGGGATATTTTTTATGCAAGTCTTGATTTTCACATACCGTAATTAGTTTAACAATGCAACATGTCTCGTAAGCATATAATTGATATTCGTATATATGTGTGTGTGAAGTGAAGATGACAACTGGCTGGTTTTTTTTAAGACAAATGAATAGGTCAAGACTACCTGAATTGTACAAATAAATACCGTAGAAAGGCTTGTATATTTCTCACTGGTACATAGTACGAACCCCCTTCTCCCAGAAAATTTTAGATAATTTTAAATAATCTTTTTGTTACTGTTATCAAAGGTCTAATGTAACTCGGGTAATTTCAAAGAATTCTAGTCAGACCGGCACCTGGTTAAATTGGCACCTGTTCAAATCGGCATCCGGTATAGTCAAATAGGCATCTGGTTATATCGACACCCGATATATTCAATTCGTCACCCATGTTAAATATATATTTTTAACAGTATTTTAAGCAAAAAGAGTAAAAATAAGAAAGGGGTTGCCAGATTTGTTTTCAGTATTTAAGCAAAAAGAGTTAAATACCTAAGGAAGGGATTGTCCAAAAATATTAACTTTCACATTTTTGGGGGTTCATGTACATTTTGTATATATTTATTTTTCTCAACTAAATGTGTATGTTCCGGACCGTATGAATATTTGGACCGTACATGTACGGTCTGGACCGTATGCGTACTTTTTCAAAATACTCATACGGTCGAACCGTATGCGTACGGTCTGATTAATATCGTTAAGAAGTTGCTTAAGTTTATAAGTTACAAATGCATGTAAAGTTCATGTACAGATCAACATAACTTATTAAACTCTCAAATTAATATGGAAAAGTTCCAATTGTAATTGGAATAAAAACTTTATTTTTTAACTAATACAAAAATTCACACTTATTGAACATGTTAAATCTGTTAATATCTTGTATTTAGCATGTCGATCAGTAATACATTAATTGAATTATAATCATAGAAATTTACAATATTGGAAATTAACATGATGTGGGATGACAATTTTAGAATATTAGAAACTTTACAAAATAATGCAAATGCAAAGGAACATGAATGAACTGCAAACATGTAAATGTAAAAAATATATCATTATTGTGGTATTAAGTGTCACCTTGGGCGAGAGTACCATAATAGGATTCAGATATACAATTAAACAAATATTTAATTTCAATTGTTCAATTTATCCATCTAAAAGTAATTGTAATGAACACAAGTTATAAAACTAAAAATAAAGATTGTGATAAATGGTTAGCTCTTACTGGACCATATGTGTATACTCATATGGTCCGACCGTACGCGTATGGTGGGACCGTACGAGTATACGTATACAGTCCAGACCGTACATGTACGGTCCAAATACTCATACGGTCTGGAACATGTATTTTTAATTATATATGTGAGGTATATTTAGGAATTAAAGGTATTGGATATTTCTTTTTGCATTTTTTAACCAGTTGAGCATTTTACAGGAGTGTTGGCTTAATGCTGTTTAAACTTTCCTGAAAAAGAACACCTTAAATTTGCTATTATTTGGCATGAAAGTTTGATTTATTGAAAGGGACTCGTAGTTTTCCATTTTATTTTTCTAATTGTCTCATTGTTAAAACAACAGCTTGGGTAAGGGCTTCGTTGTTTACCTTTATACACAACAACATATTAACTATGTATTTGGTAAAAGTTATTAATTAATTGAATAGAAAATATTATAACAAATATTATTGGATGCCGAATTGACTTCAAATAGGTGCCGATTTGACTAGATGCCGATTTAACCAGGTGCCGATTTGAGTTGAAATTTCAAATCCTCTGCGATCGTTTGTGGTATTTTCTTGAGAAACCCTGTACAGAAGTAGAAACTGCTTTAAAATGATTCTAGAATGCTTCATGATTGTTAAAATAAGTTTAATTCACCTAAAAAACAATTTTGAACTTTGTGATGTTTTGAAAGGAAGTTTAAAAAACACGTGTAAAAGAAGAAATTAACCGGTGAGAGTCGAAATCCGTACATGACAGATATCACTATAATACGACTTTTAAAATAAAACAGTTCCATCCTTTTGTAAAACAGTCTTTAATATTCCTACCACATTAATGTTTGAAGGGACTTAAGCTTATACAGACCATTTAAGTCGGTACGAAACTTCTTCTCTCCGTATGAGCTTCCTTTATAAGGAACACCAAGGATTATCTCCAAATAAAAGTACTATTTACACATTAAAATATATATATGTTATATATATTTTAAAAGTTAATATCCACCAGTATAATACACAGTAAAAAAAAAAGAAAAACTCTTCTATTTACAAATAAAATCTGAGTGTCTTTTATAAACGTTAAAACACAACATATACGGAATAAAAACTGTTTGTTTCAGACCGTCAACCATCCATTGCCTCAAGCAACTTTAAGCGTTTGATATACAGTTTATAACACATCTCCCTTGTTTTGGTTTCTATCATGTTCATTATCTTGTCGTCTCTTAGTATTTGTGAGAAATGCCTACAGTCTATAATTAGCCTGATGATACTTGATTTAGATTGAAAGACACTGTGCCAGACTTCAGCTGTTATATGTTGAGTAACATAGGTCTTGATTGGTTGAAAGTATGTAATTCTAATATTTGATAAAAGGAGAAAATGAAAGATATTTTCCTCAGAAAGATTACATAATTGGCAGACTGAAGAAGGTGCTTGATTAAATTTCGCTCGATCAGAATTCAGGATAAAGGTTCCTGAAATTATTCTAGCTTTAATAATAGCTTTTCGAACTTCGGCTTTTGTCTTGTCAAATATAGTCCATACTGGATGATTTTTGCCAGCAAGAAGATGTTTAGTATCCATATGTTTTAGAGTTGATTTAGATTCTGCGTCGTCCCTTAATGTATTTTGCCAGTATGTGTTCAGATGCTTCGTTACAAGAGATTTCCATTTCAATTTTGAGGGAAGAGTTTCTTGGAGAAGATGAATTGGAGGCAGTCCATACTTTAACAGGATTTCTCGAATTGTTGAGAAGAAGCTGTTTGGGTTGTCATAGTTGACCGACATTTGTCTGATGATGATATCATCAACTCTTTGAACATTTGAAGACAGTAGATTATGTAGAAAAGACAGTTGCTTTTTGTGTAGTTCAGCTTCTATTGGCAATCCACCAATTAAAAGATATATTGCAGCTATAGCCGTGCGTTGAGGAAGAGATTGAAAATGTCTTAAATTCTTTCTATGAAAAGATTCCAGCTGTGATATATTAGTCTTATTTAGAGGAATGGCTTCCAAACCATAAAGGAGTCTTGGTAGAACAAAGGTGTTGTAGATTTTATAAGATGTTACTGGATCTAAGCCGTTTGTTCCATGCACCCCAGAGCCCATTAATGCATACAAAGTTCGTCTTGCGAGCTTTATTCTATTGGCCACATTTATTTCTCCTTCCTTTTTCCAACTTCTAGTTATACCTAAATGAGTTGCTTCTTTTGATATTGTAACCAGAGTATCGTATAGAGTCCAGTCAGCATTTGTAACCTTTCCACATGTAACAATTTTTGTTTTTGTAGGATGAATTTTGTAGTGATGTTGTTTAGAATATCTTTCCGAAACGTTGAGCATAATTTGAAGATTGTCTCTATTTGTTTCAATAAAACAAAACACCAAAACAGAATGAACAATAAAATTAACCGATTACGTTTTGTCAAGGATTTGTATAGTATACTATACAAATCCTTGGTTTTGTAGTTTACAAATTCTAAATGCATTGAACCGAAAGGAGAAATTTGTAATGAAAGGTTTAGTTATTAATTTATCACTTTTAATTTGATATTAAATAGAAATAACTTATTAATATGGATGAGTTAAAATTGTAAGTTTGAAAAATCATGAGAGCGCCCTCCACAATATCAATAACAAAGATGGCGGAACGTAAACAAACCACCTCGCCGCGAATATTGAACTTGTTCTCTTATTTCTTGCTAATTGTACTATATAGTCCGCATTCCCACTGGAAGGTCTAATTTTGGAGAATAAAAGCGCGGACTATACAAGCCTTCCTATGGACAGGTCAACATTTTTGTTGTAAATACAATAAAGTATGTAAACTGGTTCCCGTCCGACTACAACACTTTGTCCGAGTGTAGAGGAATACAAGCAGATATCAGTTAGTTTGTAAAATAGTAAATATGAAACCGAGTGCGGTAGGCGGAGGAAATAATCGACTTTCTGTTGTTCTGGTCAATGGTATTGGAACAATGCCGCTGACGTGTCATTTTCCAACCAGGTGCTCCGCAGGGCGCAGCTTTATACGACCGCAGAGGTCGAAACCCTGAACAGTTGGGGCAAGTATGGACAAAACATTCAAGCATGATACAGCTCTGAATTTGGATTGTGATCAAATTTTTGACATTACATGGTTTTTTTTTACACAAAACAAATGCCAAGATTTTACAAATCAATTAAAGATTTCTTCTTCAAACTTTTTAAATCTAAAATTAAATAGTTGACACAGCATAGGTTTCTGACACAGAATGAATGTGGTCTAATGAACTTAAAAGGTTTTTTTTGCCTTTGAGCAAATCACTATGCTGTTGAATATTAATCCTCTCAAAAAAATGTTTGAAGAAATTTTCTTTTTATTTATGAAATCTGAAATGAGAAAAATTTAACCTCCCCCCCCCCCCCCCCCCTCTTTTTTTTCACATCCTCGTTTCCCTTTTTCAAAACTGATATCAATTCAAATTTCTAATGGAGTTTGCAACAATAACTACTCATTTAAATACATCATAAAATATTAAGATGTAAAAAAACTGCTTGTTATCACTGAATGGTAAAGATTATTTAAATTTATCAGTTGTTAGTAAAAAGTGTATATACATTGTATATTGTATATAACAAAGATTTAAGTTGATTCTGGACAAAGAAAGATAACTCCAATTAAAAAAAATTCTTGCTATTGCACAAATAGGATATTTCTTGCTTACTATTCTGGACAAAGAAAGATAACTCTAATTAAAAAAAAATTTGCTATTTCACAATATTGTGCAATTAGATATTTCTTGCCATTGCACAATACTGTGCAATTGAAAAGACTTGCTATTGCACAATACTTAATATAATAATTTTAGATCCTGATTTGGACCAACTTGAAAACTGGGCCCATAATCAAAAATCTAAGTACATGTTTAGATTCAGCATATCAAAGAGGCCCAAGAATTCAATTTTTGTTAAAATCAAACTTAGTTTAATTTTGGACCCTTTGGACTTTAATGTAGAATTTGAAATTTGAAAACAGGACCAAAAATGAAGAATCTACATACACAGTTAGATTTGGCATATCAAAGAACCCCAAGGATTCAATTTTTGATGAAATCAAACAAAGTTTAATTTTGGACCCTTTGGACCTTAATGTAGACCAATTTGAAAACTGGACCAATAAAACTTCAATAATCAAGAATCTAAGTACATTTTTAGATTCAACATATCAAAGAACCCAACCGATTCATTTTTTGTCAAAATCAAACTAAGTTTAATTTTGGACCCTTTGGACCTTTTAATGTAGACCAATTTGAAAACGGGACCAAAAGTTGAGAATCTACATATACAGTTAGATTCGGCATATCAAAGAACCCCAATTATTCAATTTTGATGAAATCAAACAAAGTTTAATTTTGGACCCTTTGGGCCCCTTTTTCCTAAACTGTTGGGACCAAAACTCCCAAAATCAATACCAACCTTCCTTTTATGGTCATAAGCCTTGTGTTTAAATTTCATAGATTTGTATTTACTTATACTAACATTATAGTGCGAAAACCAAGAAAAATGCTTATTTGGGTCCCTTTTTGGCCCCTAATTCCTAATCTGTTGGGTCCTAAACTCCCAAAATAAATACCAACCTTCCTTTTGTGGTCATAAACATTGTGTTTAAATTTCATAGATTTCCATTTACTTAACCTAAGGTTATTGTGCAAAAACCAAGAAAAATGCTTATTTGGGCCCTTTATTGGCCCCTTATTCCTAAACTATTGAAACCAAAACTCCCAAAATCAATCCCAATCTTTCTTTTGTGGTCATAAACCTTGTGTCAAAATTTCATAGATTTCTATTAACTTAAACTAAAGTTATGGTGCGAAAACCAAGAAAATGCTTATTTGGGCCCTTTTTGGCCCCTTATTCCTAAAATGTTGGGACCAAAACTCCCAAAATCAATACCAACCTTCCTTTTATGGTCATAAACCTTGTGTTAAAATTTCATAGATTTCTATTCACTTTTACTAAAGTTAGAGTGCGAAAACTAAAAGTATTCGGACGCCGGACGACGACGACGACGACGACGACGCACACGCCAACGTGATAGCAATATACGACGAAAATTTTTTCAAAATTTGCGGTCGTATAAAAACCAGTTGTTGGCATGACACGGGTTAGGCAGCAACCATTTGATTTTCTGGGGGGGCTATGGGTTTTTTTTCTGGACAAATTTTTTTTTCGCCGAAAAACAATCTATTTTTTTTCGCGACAAGTCGAAAACAATTTTTTTCTTTCAATTTTAGCATTACATATAGTGGCATCTGAGGGTGAAACAAACAATTTTTTTTTCTCAGAATCAAAAACAAAATTATTTTTTTCTCCAAAAACTGGAAACAAACTTTTTTTTCAAAAAAAACCCATAGCCCCCCCCCCCCAGAAAATCAAATGGTTGCTGCCTTATGTTCTTCTCATATATTTTATGATGGTATGATACTAAACCCCTAACGGGAAGGATTGTGCCTGATGTTCATATAATGAAATCATAATCTTTCAGTCAGTTTAATTGAAGTCTGGAGCTGGCATGTCAGTTAACTGCTAGAGGTCTGTTGTTATTTATGTATTATTGTCATTTTGTTTATTTTCTTTGGTTACATCTTCTGACATCAGACTCGGACTTCTCTTGGACTGAATTTTAATGTGCGTATTGTTATGCGTTTACTTTTCTACATTGGCTAGAGGTATAGGGGGAGGGTTGAGATCTCACAAACATGTCCCAAGTCAGAAGCCTCTGGCCTTTGTTAGTCTTGTATTATTTTAATTTTAGTTTCACGGTACAATTTGGAAATTAGTATGGCGTTCATTATCACTGAACTAGTATATATTTGTTTAGGGGCCAGCAGAAGGACGCCTCCGGGTGCGGGAATTTCTCGCTACATTGAAGACCTGTTGGTGACCTTCTGCTGTTGTTTTTTTCTATGGTCGGATTGTTGTCTCTTAGGCACATTCCCCATTTCCATTCTCAATTTTAATGTTGTAATTATGGGATAAAATATGTTCAATCTGAATCTTGATTCTTATTAATTCATTGCTTTAAGGTACTGGCTACGGTTACATGGAAATGTAACAATAATAAAAATATTATTGTTACATTGGAGTCTAATTGCCGGAATGGAAAGTTGGGTAAGGAACCAATTAATTACGAATGTAACAATAATTATTGAGGCTACGGTTACATTGAGTTATTGTTACATGAAAAACAGAAATGTACGTATGCTAGATCAATTAAACTTAAATCTATAGTTTTATTGCTTAATTCTTTCATTCGTACTAAATAATATGCTGGTAATAATGATAAATAATCAATATTATTATTCAACAAATGGTGTGTAAATAGTTTTACGTATTCATGGTTTTGATGTTCTTAAAGATACTACTCCAGATTAGGACTGAGTACTCCAAAGGCGAAAAATATAGTTCAATTGTTTCACTTTTTAAGTATTTAACTGCACACATACTCTACTGTCATTATACTTTTAACAATGGATGAAGAAATTCCTATTACCAATTTTGTTTAGGGTGAATAATTTAAAACTTGGAATGCGTTTGAAACGAAACTGAAACAATACCAAGACACAAACTTTACACAGCTATACAAAGGCAGTTCTAAAAAATATATTAAGTTCTGGGAACTTCTGTATACATGCATCCATGGAGGACGTAAATTCGTTCATCAAAAATGTGTAGGACTTAAACATGCTTTAAAAACCACTTACTGGATACATATGTAGAAACTGTCATTGTAAATAAAAAAATAAAGAAATTATATTTATAATTGTATGCATGGTAAACATAAAATAAATGTCTTAAACTTTTATTATTTAGTACATATTACTAGTCCCATCGTACATTGCTTTTTTTCATGTAACAATAACGCAATGTAACCGTAGCCTCAATAGTTATTGTTACATTCGTAATTAATCAGGTCCTTACCCAACCATGCATTTCGGCATTTAGTCTCCAATGTAACAATAATATTTTTATTATTGTTACATTTCCATGTAACCGTAGCCAGTGCCTTGTTTTAAATGCTAAATGAAATATGAAAAGGAAACAAAAGATCAAATATGAATATATAAACTCTGCAATGATATGGAATATACACATTAGACATGTACAATGAGACTAAATGTATGATTTCATTTTAAAAAAGTGCAAGGTATTATGATGCGATTATAACCAATAGTCGGTTGGTTGCAGTCAACCGATTATCCAACACTAATATTGTCCCATACATGAATATATATGGTTTAGGGTTGGAGATCTGGGACGTTTTTAAGTTCTAAAACAGGAGGGGTGGGTGACCCCCAGGGACTCTCCCTATATTTCATTTGATTTTTCATATTGTCACAAGCATGAATATATATCGTTAATAGGTGGGGATCTCTACCTTTTCCAAGTTCTCAAACAGGAGGGATGGGTGACTCCAGAAACTCCCCCTATATTTTATTTTATTTATTATATTGTCCTATCTTGAATATATGGTTTAGAGGTGGGGATCTCAACCGTTTCTAAGTTATC
This sequence comes from Mytilus galloprovincialis, assembly GCF_965363235.1. Taxonomy (NCBI): domain Eukaryota; kingdom Metazoa; phylum Mollusca; class Bivalvia; order Mytilida; family Mytilidae; genus Mytilus; species Mytilus galloprovincialis. The sequence continues at coordinate 18,693,427 of NC_134838.1, read as the reverse complement.
AAACAGGAGGGGTAGAGTGGCCTAAAGGACACCACTTATATATCATATAATAATGCATATGTCATTTTTCAGATAGTTTTTTGTCAAAATTGAAAGTGGCCTAATCCTTGTTAACTCTAAACCTTTATTTATGTTATTTATTAACATCAAATACAACTTATGTTTAAATATTTAGAATGAACACAAATGCGGCCACTTCCATTTAAGAAGAAATCCATCAACTTAGGCTAAAATTGTGAAGATTTCAGTAATATTTAGTATGACCTTATGATGCTAGTACACGATATATGTGCATTGTATTGTCAAAAAAAGCCCATATTTATGTAGCAGAAGTATTCTACTTTACTTTTAATAGCTAAAAGTTTTCCATTCTCAATTTTATTATTATTATTATTATTATATTTTAACAATTTTGTAAAACTGGTATAGTTTGGGGCCAAATAAGGGTCATACTGGACTCTTCTTTAGTGGTCACCCCAAGAACAGGTTTGGCCACAACATAACAATTTCAAGTTTATTAACAATTTACCCAGAGTGTATATGTTAAGTATAGTGAAATGAACATATGTTCCCATAGTTTAGGACTTCATTTATTATAGTTTGAAAAATACAGGCAAAGTTAAGATGTCTATGAACATGATGAAGCGTCCTATATTTTTACTCAACTTGAAATTGAAATGCAAAGGACAGATAAAATTTCTGTTTACAAGTAAATTAATTTTGAGGATTGTTATGACCAATCAGGTTATCTGATTACATTTAACCACAAATTATGACACCTGTTGTGACCATTGATTAGCGTTGATTCGTAAACTTGTCACAAATATGTCGCCAGGTAAAGTTATGGATAATAATAATTAATATAGAAATTGATCACAAAAACTTCGAAATCAGTTACCAATTATTTTTTCGGGTATATCTTGTGAAAATTGGGATTTTGACTTGTTTTATAATCCAAATATCGAGATTCAGGTTGAGGCATGAAAATTGGGACGATACTGCGAAAATGATGGTATTTATTTAGTGTTGACAAATTGTACAGTTTTGCCTAACCGGTTACTCAGATAATCATTCGGAAGTTAGAATTACGTTTAAAGAATGCCATATGCATAGCCTGGCAGAATTGAGTTTGCACATTTAGATGTTGGTCCAGGGTTCTCACTAGAAATTTTTCATGGTGAGTCCTGGGACTCATCACTTTTAGAAATGGTGAGTCCCAAAAGATTTTGATGAGTCCAGGATGCATGTATTTTTTTTGTGTCATAATATAATGAAATATGACGAAATACAACTGAAACGATGCGTGTTGTTTTTTTTAGCTCACCTGACCTGAAAGGTCAAGTGAGCTTTTCTCATCACTTGGCGTCCGTCGTAAATTGACCATTTAGGTCATGTGGACTTATTTGTAGATCTTACTTTGATGAACATTATCGCTGTTTACAGTTTATCGCTATCTATATTAGTATTCAAGATAATAACCAAAAACAGCAAAATTTCTTTAAAAATTACCATTTCGGTCATGTTGACATATTTGTAAATCTAACTTTGCTGAACATTATTGCTGTTTACAGTTTATCTTTATCTATAATAATATTCAAGATAATAACCAAAAACGGCAAAATTTCCTCAAAATTACCAATTCAGGGGCAGCAACCCAACAACAGGTTGACCGATTCATCTGAAAATTTCAGGGCAGATAGATCTTGACCTGATAAACATTTTTACCTCGCATCAAATTTCCTCTAAATGCTTTGGTTTTTGAGTTATAAGCCAAAAACTGCATTTTACCCCTCTGTTCTATTTTTAGCCGTGGCGGCCATCTTGGTTGGTTGACCGGGTCACGCCACACATTTTTTAAACTAGATACCCCAAAGATGATTGTGGCCAAGATTGGATAAAATTTGGCCCAGTAGTTTCAGAGGAGAAGATTCTTGTAAAAGATTACTTAGATTTATGAACTAGAGGCTCTAAAGAGCCTGTGTCGCTCACCTTGGTCTATGTGCATATTAAACAAAGGACACAAATGGATTCATGACAAAATTGTATTTTGGTGATGGTGATGTGTTTGAAGTTCTTTCTTTACTGAACGATTTTGCTTCTTACAATTATATCTATAATGAACTTTGCCCATTAGTAACAGAGAACTATATTTGGTAAAAATTTACATAAATTTACCAAATTAATGAAAATTGTTAAAAATTGACTATAAAGGGCAATAACTCCTTAAGGGGTCAACTGACCATTTTGGTCATGTTGACTTATTTGTAGATCTTACTTTGCTGAACATTATTGCTGTTTACAATTTATCTCTATCTATAATAATATTCAAGATAATAACCAAAAACAGCAAAATTTCCTCAAAATTACCAACTCAGGGGCAGCAACCCAACAACCGATTGACCGATTCATCTGAAAATTTCAGGGCAGATAGATCTTGACCTGATAAACATTTTTATTCCATGTCAGATTTCCTCAAAATGCTTTGGTTTTTGAGTTATAAGCCAAAAACTGCATTTTACCCCTATGTTCTATTTTTAGCCGTGGCGGCCATCTTGGTTGGTTGACCAGGTCATGCCACACATTTTTTAAACTAGATACCCTAAAGATGATTGTGGCCAAGTTTGGATTAATTTGGCCCCGTAGTTTCAGAGGAGAAGATTTTTGTAAAAGATTACTTTAATTTACGAAAAATGGTTAAAAATTGACTATAAAGGGCAATAACTCCTAAACGGGTCAACTGACGATTTTGGTCATGTTGACTTATTTGTAGATCTTACTTTGCTGAACATTATTGCTGTTTACAGTTTATCTCTATCTATAATAATATTCAAGATAATAACCAAAAACAGCAAAATTTCCTCAAAATTACCAATTCAGGGGCAGCAATCCAACAACCGATTGACCGATTCATCTGAAAATTTCAGGGCAGATAGATCTTGACCTGATAAACATTTTTATCCCATGTCAGATTTCCTCAAAATGCTTTGGTTTTTGAGTTATAAGCCAAAAACTGCATTTTACCCCTTTGTTCTATTTTTAGCCGTGGCGGCCATCTTGGTTGGTTGACCAGGTCATGCCACACATTTTTTAAACTAGATACCCCAAAGATGATTGTGGCCAAGTTTGGATTAATTTGGCCCCGTAGTTTCAGAGGAGAAGATTTTTGTAAAAGATTACTTTAATTAACGAAAAATGGTTAAAAATTGACTATAAAGGGCAATAACTCCTAAACGGGTCAACTGACCATTTTGGTCATGTTGACTTATTTGTAGATCTTACTTTGCTGAACATTATTGCTGTTTACAGTTTATCTCTATCTATAATAATATTCAAGATAATAACCAAAAACAGCAAAATTTCCTCAAAATTACCAATTCAGGGGCAGCAACCCAACAACCGATTGACCGATTCATCTGAAAATTTCAGGGCAGATAGATCTTGACCTGATAAACATTTTTATCCCATGTCAGATTTCCTCAAAATGCTTTGGTTTTTGAGTTATAAGCCAAAAACTGCATTTTACCCCTTTGTTCTATTTTTAGCCGTGGCGGCCATCTTGGTTGGTTGACCAGGTCATGCCACACATTTTTTAAACTAGATACCCCAAAGATGATTGTGGCCAAGTTTGGATTAATTTGGCCCAGTAGTTTCAGAGGAGAAGATTTTTGTAAAAGATTACTTTAATTAACGAAAAATGGTTAAAAATTTACTATAAAGGGCAATAACTCCTAAACGGGTCAACTGACCATTTTGGTCATGTTGACTTATTTGTAGATCTTACTTTGCTGAACATTATTGCTGTTTACAGTTTACCTCTATCTATAATAATATTCAAGATAATAACCAAAAACAGCAAAATTTCCTCAAAATTACCAATTCAGGGGCAGCAACCCAACAACCGATTGACCGATTCATCTGAAAATTTCAGGGCAGATAGATCTTGACCTGATAAACATTTTTACCCCATGTCAGATTTGTTCTAAATGCTTTGGTTTTTGAGTTATAAGCCAAAAACTGCATTTTACCCCTATGTTCTATTTTTAGCCGTGGCGGCCATCTTGGTTGGTTGACCGGGTCACGCCACACATTTTTTAAACTAGATACCCCAATGATGATTGTGGCCAAGTTTGGTTTGATTTGGCCCAGTAGTTTCAGAGGAGAAGATTTTTGTAAAAGTTAACGACGACGGACGACGACGCCGGACGCCGGACGCCGGACGACGACGACGGACGACGGACGCAAAGTGATGGGAATAGCTCACTTGGCCCTTCGGGCCAGGTGAGCTAAAAATGGTTAAAAATTGACTATAAAGGGCCATTACTCCTAAAGGGGTCAACTGACCATTTCGGTCATGTTGACTTATTTGTAAATCTAACTTTGCCGAACATTATTGCTGTTACAGTTTATCTCTATCTATAATAATATTCAAGATAATAACCAAAAACAGCAAAATTTCCTCAAAATGACCAATTCAGGGGCAGCAACCCAACAACGGGTTGACCGATTCATCTGAAAATTTCAGGGCAGATAGATCTTGACATGATAAACATATTTACCCCTGTCAGATTTCCTCTAAATGCTTTGGTTTTTGAGTTATAAGCCAAAAACTGCATTTTACCCCTATGTTCTATTTTTAGCCGTGGCGGCCATCTTGGTTGGTTGACCGGGTCACGCCACATTTTTTAAACTAGATACCCCAATGATGATTGTGGCCAAGTTTGGTTCAATTTGGCCCAGTAGTTTCAGAGGAGAAGATTTTTGTAAAAGTTAACGACACCAGACGACGGACGACGGACGCCAGACGCAAAGTGATGGGAAAAGCTCACTTGGCCCTTTGGGCCAGGTGAGCTAAAAATGTGTCCGATGACCCAGCCTACCAAACAAAATGGCCGACATAGCTAAAATTAGAACATAGTGGTAAAATGCAGTTTTTGCTTTATATCTTTGAAACTAAGACATTAAGGGCAAATCTTTCAAGATTTAAATGTCCATCAGAATAAGATATATCCCCTCACAAATTTTGAGTTGAATCAGACAACCTGTTGTTGGGTTGCTGCCCTAAAATTGGTGATTTTAAGGAAATTTTGCAGTTTTTTGGTTATTATCTTGAATACTATTATAGATAGAGATAAGCTGTAAACAGTAATAATGTTCAGCAAAGTAAGATCTACAAATAAGTCAGCATGATCAAAATTGTTAGAGGACCCCTTAAGGAGTTATTGCCCTTTATAGTCAATATTGAACAACTTTTCGTCATTTTTGTAACTTGTATAAAAATCTTTTCTAAAACGACTTGGCAAAATTTAACCAAACTTGGCCACAATCATAATACTAGGGTATCTATTTAAAAAAAAAGTGTCTAATGACCCCGCCTACCAACGAAGATGGCCGACATCAGTAAACACATTAACAGGTGAGCGACACAGGCTCTTGAGAGCCTCTAGTTTTATTAAATTAATAAAAATTATGCCCTCTTAATAGTTATTGCTCAAAATATATACATGTAACAGACTTCTTTTTGGGTCTATCATATTCTATCATATTATTGATGTTGGGCCACATTGAAAAAAATGTTGGTTTGTCAAAGCCATAGTTCCATAAAAAAGATGATTGATCAGGGCGATAGGTAGGGTTTTATTTTTTTTTTTTAATATGAATGGACTATTTCATAATAAACTCAGTTAAAGAACTTGTCTAGTCATTTTTAGTTACCAAAATTTATTAAAAATACAAAAAAAATAATAACTTTACAAATTAACCCCTTCCCCTCTACACCCTTTTCCCAATTAAATAAGTGTAGATTGAACTATATACACCAAGTTTAACTACTTTCATGGCACTACCATATCAGCTGTTTATTTTAAATGTCTATAAATATCCAGACAGAGTTGTCTGTTACTTAGGTGTTTCCCCAAGTATTTTTCCCGCCTTAAATGATCATGTGACATGTTTGTCAACAAAAGAAAACATTTGGTGAAGGAATTCATTTAATTTCTGGATTTTTCTGCTTTTAATAATTTAGTTTGGATTTATATTCATACCATTTAAGGTACAGTCAAGCATTTGTTTTTAAAAAATAGTTTGCAAATAATTTTTACTTTTCAATTTGACAAATGTCTCATGATCGCCGTTCATTGGCTTGTTCAACCATGCAGACAATGTAAATTATGTAAATTATAAATCTATCAGCTGCCAAAAATATTGATCTACGCATAACATCGATGTTTTGACATCGACTTCCGGTTTAGTTTCTTGTCAAAACAACGGCTCAAAACAATGTCATATCATAAATCTTCTAGGCAAAATGATGTTTCTGAGACAATCAGGACGCGTCCCAGGGACTCACGGGTTTAAAAAATGACGCCTCCAGCTCGATTCCCATGCGTCAGGACGCGTCTTAACGAGAACCCTGTTGGTCTATGCATTATTAGATAAAAAATAGAATAATGAAGTAAATCCTAAAATTTAATTGGATTACTGATTTAAAGTAACTGTTTAAAACAACATGTATACTATTAAGATCTTGCCCCTAGCTGACACACAAGATGTCTAAGTGTTTATTGATTTCATGTTTTTTTGGATTAATAATAGCAATTAATTGAAAATTGCTCTTTCAAAGTAATAACCATGACGATAATTTTTAAAAAGAACACAATTATTTAATTACTTCAATACACATTTATATTATTATCTATTAACATCGAAAAAACTCCAGTTAACCGGTTACCAATTTTTTGGTATTTGCTATTAGGTCCTTTCGACAGTAAAACTGTTGACAACACTATACTTATTGCATATGCAATTCATCAGTATCCCATACCAGCTGAAATTTTATAATTGGATGTTATAGCACTTTACAGTGGCAAGCACTTATGTGCAACTGATTTACAAGAGAGGATTGTTATGATACATTGAAACCAGATGCTCCGCATGGCGCAGCTTTATACGACCGCAGAGGTTGAACCCTGAACGGTTGGGGCAAGTATGGACACAACATTCAAGCTGGATTCAGCTCTAAATTTGGATTGTGATTAAATAGTTGACACAGCATAGCTTTCTGACACAGAATGAATGTGATCTAATGAACTTAAAAATTTTTTTTGCCTTTGAGCAATTCACTATGCTGTTGAATATTAATCCTCTCAAAAAAATGTTTGAAGAAATTTTCTTTTTATTTATGAAATCTGAAATGAAAAAAATTGACCCCCCAATTTTTTTTTCACATCCCCCTTTCCCTTATTTCAAAACTGATCTCAATTCAAATTTCTAATGAAGTTTGCAACAATAACTACTCATTTAAATACATCATAAAATATTAAAATGTAAAAAAAGTGCTTGTTATCACTGAATGGTAAAGATTGTTTTAATCTATCAGTTGGTAGTAAAAGTGAATATACATTGTATATTGTATAACCCTTTCCTCCATAATGACGCTTTTTGACGCCACCCCCTTTACTCCATAATGACGCCTTTTGACGCCTGTGTAGTGCCTCAGTTGAAACATCTTGCCTAGGAAAAATCTTTATCAGACCTAATAAAATTTGTATCTGATATAAAAATGATATTCAAGAGAATATTAGACTGGAATTTCATTGATGAAATATTCCTTTTTGCTATGCATTGATACTTTAAACCTGGTGATTTTTTTTAACTGAAAAAATCCTATGTGAATCAGGTATGTGTAAAAAAAATGTCAATGGAGGAAAGGGTTAAAACAATGATTTAAGTTGATTCAACTACTATTCTGGACAAAGAAAGATAACTCCAATTGAAATCCAATTGGAATTTCTTGCTATTGCACAATATTGTGCAATTAGATATTTCTTGCTATTGTGCAATACTGTGCAATTGAAAATATTTGCTATTGCACAATACTGTGCAATTGAAGATTTCTTGCTATTGCACAATACTGTGCAATTGAAGATTTCTTGCTATTGCTGAATACTGTGCAATTGAAAATTTCTTGCTATTGCACAATACTTAATATAATAATTTTGGATCCTGATTTGGACCAACTTGAAAACTGGGCCCATAATCAAAAATCTAAGTACATGTTTAGATTCAGCATATCAAAGAGGCCCAAGAATTCAATTTTTGTTAAAATCAAACTTAGTTTAATTTTGGACCCTTTGGACTTTAATGTAGACCAATTTTAAAACGGGACCAAAAATTAAGAATCTACATACACAGTTAGATTTGGCATATCAAAGAACCTCAATTATTCAATTTTTGATGAAATCAAACAAAGTTTAATTTTGGACCCTGATTTGGACCAACTTGAAAACTGGGCCAATAATAAAAAATCTAAGTACATTTTTAGATTCAGCATATCAAAGAACCCCAAGGATTCAATTTTTGTTAAAATCAAACTAAGTTTAATTTTAGACACTTTGGACCTTAATGTAGACCAATTTGAAAACGGGACCAAAAATTAAAAATCTACATACACAGTTAGATTCGGCACATCAAAGAACCCCAATTATTCAATTTTTGATGAAATCAAACAAAGTTTAATTTTGGACCCTTTGGGCTCTTTATTCCTAAACTGTTGGGACCAAAACTCCCAAAATCTATACCAACCTTCCTTTTATGGTCATAAACCTTGTGTTTAAATTTCATAGATTTCTATTTACTTATACTAAAGTTATGGTGCGAAAACCAAGAAAAATGCTTATTTGGGTCCCTTTTTGGCCCCTAATTCCTAAACTGTTGGGACCTAAACTCCCAAAATCAATACCAACCTTCCTTTTGTGGTCATAAACATTGTGTTTAAATTTCATTGATTTCTATTTACCTAAACTAAAGTTATTGTGCGAAAACCAAGAATAATGCTTATTTGGGCCCTTTTTGGCCCCTAATTCCTAAAATGTTGGGACCAAAACTCCCAAAATCAATCCCAACCTTCCTTTTGTGATCATAAACCTTGTGTTAAAATTTCATAGATTTCTATTCACTTTTACTAAAGTTAGAGTGCGAAAAATAAAAGTATTCGGACGACGACAGACGACGACGCCAACGTGATAGCAATATACGACGAAAAATTTTTCAAATTTTGCGGTCGTATAAAAATAGCTTTCTTCAAGTGAAATTAGATTGGCTATTTCGGTATTAAAACTGAATATGCAGTATGGTTCTCAATTATTTTTAATTAAAGGCCATATGGTGAACTATAGTTGTTAATTTCTGTTTGAGTTGGACTCTCATACCACATCTTGTTATTTTTATACAAAAAGCAGTGTTTTAAAACATAAGTTTATCTGAATAATTCTATCAGGCATAAAAGATAAAAATATTCTTGCAAAAAATAACAAACTTTTCAAAGTTATTAAATAATATTTGAAAATTTTACTTACAATCAATTGTAACCATTGAGCTGTCTACTATGTCCTTGCCATGCATACAGGCAAAACTGGTAAGTCCAACACTTTCCATGGAATGCATATGCTTTGTCAATCTCAATGAAGAGCTATCAATAACCTTCATTTCAGTATTTGATACTTCAATTCCTTCCCCATAAGTAACATGTAAATCTGATGAATTGAAGTCTTTGACTTTGTCCCTTAAAGTGCATGTCATATTCAAAACTTCGTCTTTGAAAATAGTCACATTACAAATATCCCAATCTGAAATTAAAATGTTAGAAATTAACCACACTTTTCATTGTTTTGTACATGCAAGTTTTGATGAATATTTTCAAATTGGTTCTGGTGATTTGGTAGGGCAAGAACAGTCTGAAGCAAAACCACTCTTCCTTTTGTGTCCAAAAACATTATGTTCAACTTTATAAGGATTGATCAAGCAGATTTGAAATTCTCAAATCGAAACCCAAATTTAAATTGATTACTTTGAATGAAAGACTTTTTGCATTCAAAATTTAAATAGTATACTTTATTAGAAGAGGTTGAAGGTTACACTTTGTAAATACAGCTGTTTCTCAAACCATGTTGGCGCCTCTTTTGGGGAGATATAGAATCATTTTCATAACAGAGTGGACATCAACTTATGTTGGTAATACAACTGAATCATTTACCTTTAACTTGTTTGTCATTGGCTATGAATAACAATGATTGTAGCTTACTCAGTCTGTCAGTTAGAGAACAGAAAGGAAAAATACAGAAATTTTTCCATTTGTTAACATGTATAAATAACTCTAGAACGGTAAAAGTGATGCCATCAAAATTTAAACTCAATCGGAATTTTGTGGTAATAAGCATTGTGTAAAAGAGTCATAACATTTGGTTGAGGCAAACAAAAGTTAGAGACTGGAAAATAAAATTCAGCAATGAATCTTTATGTTTATAACGGGGCATAACTTGAAGAACGGTAAAAGTGACGCCAACAAATTTGGGACTTGATTTGCATTATGTTGTAATAAGCATTTTGTATAAGTTTAATAACATAAATGATAGAGGCAAACTAAAGTTAGAGAACAGAAACAAAAATTCAGCTTCTTTTCTTAAATAAACTTTGAAATAACACATCATAGATACCAGGACTAAATTTTATATATACGCCAGACGAGCGTTTCGTCTACAAAAGACTCATCAGTGAGGCTCGAATCCAAAAAAGTTATAATAAGCCAAATAAAGTACGAAGTTGAAAGTTACAGAAGGGCAGCATGTTATTGTGATTTTGTTTTTAAAGACTAAGTGACTGAATGCAAAATGATTAAAAGATATATTACCAGCATCACAAAAACATATGTTCATCATACAGAGAAACGGTGAACAATCATCACAATTAGTGTTATACTTGATCTGGTTAGTCATGTGCAACATCAACAGTACCAATATTAGGGATTTCATCCTGATGCCTCTTGACTGTCCTACAAAATATAAGAAGTCATGCTAATTATTATAACTAAATAATAATCCCATCCAAGTTGATACTAATTCAAAATTATATATGTTCAAATTGTATAATGGTGCAAGAATATGACATTTGTTTCCTTTTCCTGTTCTGGTGATTCAAAATGTAATTTGGTTAAAATGCAATAGCAATTCGCCTTTTCAGAATCTAAAGGACTATGGATAATCTCATTGTTCGTACATCAAAATGAAAATAACGTAACGTCATTGGCTCAATTTCCATTGTTTAGAACGTTTTAAACCAATCACAACGTTTTGGTGTACGCTTTTGAAAATATTACCCAAAATGCATTAAATACTAAAACGGTGAAAATTAACAATTAAGGGGAGCTCACTCTGTAATTTGCTAACATTCTAAACAAAAGTTATCTAGCTAGAGATTTCTTGAATAACCAGACAAGCAGAAATAAGAAAAACTTGCCATTAAAGACCTACTATTTCTAACTCAGGATGAGGGTAAATTCAAATAAGGGTGGTTAAGTAAGTGGGTTTTTTTCGGTTATGTTGTGGATTTTTTTTTAAATCGCCCAATTCTTCCAATGATTGGTACCTATGAGAAATATATTTTGTTAACTCATAGCAAGTTGATCTCATTGTATCTGAACTCATTGCACTTTTAAATAAATTTCAGATGCATGTAGTTGTTTTTCAAAATTCTTTCTTTTTAAAATTTTTATATAATTATTGGCAATGGTCTTTTTGTAAACAAATTAGAGATCAGGAAAGCTACATGTAGTTATAGTTTCAAAAACTTACAACAAGGGCACTTACTCCTGAATGGCAAAAGTGAAAATTGTCAATTTGAAATGGAATCTCTATTTTATCATTATAAACATAAAATTGAGAATGGAAATGGGGAATGTGTCAAAGAGACAACAACCCGACCAAATAAAAAACAACAGCAGAGGGTCACCAACAGGTCTTCAATGTAGCGAGAAATTCCCGCACCCGGAGGCGTCCTTCAGCTGGCCCCTAAACAAATATATACTAGTCCAGTGATAATGAACGCCATACTAATTTCCAAATTGTACACAAGAAACTAAAATTAAAATAATACAAGACTAACAAAGGCCAGAGGCTCCTGACTTGGGACAGGCGCAAAAATGCGGCGGGGTTAAACATGTTTGTGAGATCTCAACCCTCCCCCTATACCTCTAACCAATGTAGAAAAGTAAACGCATAACAATACGCACATTAAAATTCAGTTTAAGAGAAGTCCGAGTCTGATGTCAGAAGATGTAACCAAAGAAAATAAACAAAATGACAATAATACATAAATAACAACAGACTACTAGCAGTTAACTGACATGCCAGCTCCAGACTTCAATTAAACTGACTGAAAGATTATGATTTCATCATATGAACATCAGGCACAATCCTTCCCGTTAGGGGTTTAGTATCATACCATCATAACATATATGAGAAGAACATATCCCGTGTCATGCCAACAACTGTTTTTAGAATAAATGTGTTTAGTTCCGATGCAAAGACCTTATCAGTGACTCAATATTAACGCCAAAATATGCAATCTTTAATGACTTGACAACAGTATCGTAATTATATCCCTTCTTAATAAGTCTATTCAAAGGTTTTTTAAGTTTCTGAGGTGAATACTGACACCTTTGTGCTTTATAAAGAATATTTCCATAAAAAATTGGATGTGAAATACCTGAATGTATAAGAAGTCTGCATGTTGAGCTATATTTACGAATGATGTCTTTATACCGATGATAAAATTTAGTAAATGTTTTGACTAGTTTGTGATATCGAAAACCCTGGTGTAATAATTTTTCAGTAATACATAAATTTCTCTCGTTAAAATCTAAAACATTGTTACATACACGAGCGAATCGTACAAGTTGAGATATATAAACACCGTAAGATGGTGACAAGGGAACGTCACCATCTAAAAACGGATAATTAACGATAGGAAATGAAAAATCATCCCTTTTATTATAAATTTTAGTATTCAGCTTTCCATTAGTGATATAGATGTCAAGATCGAGAAAAGGGCAGTGGTCATTGTTAGTATTAGCTTTATTTAAAGTAAGTTCAACAGGATAAATTTCAGTAATATACATACTGAAGTCGTCATTATTGAGAGCCAAAATATCATCCAAATATCTAAAAGTATTATTAAATTTGTTTATCAGATGTTGTTTCGATGGGTCTTTGCTTATTTTTGTCATAAATTGCAACTCATAACAATACAAAAACAGGTCCGCAATAAGTGGTGCACAGTTAGTCCCCATTGGAATTCCGATAATCTGACGATATACGGAATCCCCAAAGCAAACAAAAATGTTATCTAGTAAAAATTCAAGGGCATATATAGTATCAAAGCATGTCCAATTAACATAGTTTTTTTGTTTATTGCTACTAAAAAATGACCTAAAAGAGTTTGAACATATATATTCACATTCTGATTTTTTGAATGCCCATTTAATTAGGTGTGTGAATTTTTTCTTAATGAGAATGTGAGGCAATGTGGTATACAGGGTAGAAAAATCAAAACTTTGAACAGATTCAAAATCACCAATATAAGCATGCAATTTATCAAGTACTTCCAATGAGTTCTTGACACTCCAAAAGTAATTTATTCCACTATTTTCGAAGGCCTTATTTGAACAATTTATTATCAGGTTTTTAATTGTACCAAGTGTGCTGGTAAGAAGAATAGACAATTTAGTAGTTGAACAATGGCTTGAAGACGAAATAAATCTATATTTGTAAGGGGTTTTGTGTAGCTTCGGAAGCCAATACATAGTTGGGACTTTCATGGTATTTGGCTCTGCTTGTAAAGCGGTGGCTAAAAGTTTATGTTTGTTACAGATTTCGTTTTCTGAAAATAGAGTCAGTTGGAATGTTGGTGAATTGGTGATTTCCTTTTTCAGAACCTCAATGTAAAATTTACGTCAAACAATAATAATATTATTAGCAGCTTTATCGGCCGGGACAAAAACTAATACCTTGGCTAGTTCTTTTAGTTTATGTTTGATACGAGAAATAGGTTTATTGTGGTTATTGTTAATAGTAAAATGTTCTTTAAAATGTTGAATACGTATATCAACTATCTTCATTACTGAATTAAAAAAAAGAGTCCAAAGATTTTTTGTCAGCTTTTTCCCGTTTTATCCATTTCATACAGTAAGTATGGAGTGAGTCGTGGATGATATTACGACACTCATTCCAATTTATAATTGACGGGGGACGATATTTAGGTCCTTTACTGAGGAATGATTTTAATTCTCGGTCTTGAACGATGTTAAGATCTCCTGTTATAACATGGGAAATGGGTCCATAAATATATTCGGAATTACTGCAATTACATGAAGTAGGTGTATTTTCACTAATATTAACATCTTTACACAATTGACTATAATTAAACACAAATTTCCGGGTAGATTTCTTGTAAATATAACAAATAAGAGGTAGCTCAGTATTGTCAAAATATCCAGGAATTTGTTCTTTAACAGAATGGTCGTTAAATATACCGGCAATATTTACAAAATCAAAGCCTTTATTGACATACTTAATTTTAATAAAATGTTTTTTATGATCTTCAGGGCGATCAATTTTGGGAAATAATTTAGAATAACAATATGCCATAATAATTTGAACAATTTCATACTTAGGACTGCTATATGAAATTGTGTTGCAATCCTCCAAAATTTTATTTAACTTATTAACCGGTAACGAACAGAGTTTTGTTAACAGATAATGTCTGCCGTTGTTTTTTGAAATAGAAATTAGGTCCGAAATATTGGTATGATTGGCCCGAAATTTTCTTTGATTGCGATTTGTTCTACGACCGTTGAAATGTGAAAAGCATTGGGCAGTGTTGGGTGGATGGACCTAAAGTAATGAATAAATTGCCTGGAGACAGCTGGCGACACCTGCTGAACAACCCTAGGTCTTAACCTAAATTGTATCTGAAAATACTGTTAAAAATCATTTGTAGGTTTATCAAGTCAGGAACACTACCTTATATGGAAATGCATGAACTAGCATACTTACAATGTATGTCCTTGCACATGTAATTGTTAATTTACGTGTGATGCAATTTATTTTTACCTGGGTTTTTGACCAATCCACTAAATGAGTAACAATGCATGATGGACTACTACGTGTTTATAATCAAACAAACAAGCGTGTTATTTACTGAAGTACAACACATTTTTTCATGCAAAACGGGATTTACCATATCGCTTAGTTTTTCATTTTTTGTATCCACATTTATAGTTTGTGAAAGTATTTGTTCAATGCTCAGATTAACGAAAAGTTGTTTCTATGCGAAGAAACAAGTGTTTGAATAAACCAATGTACAGCCATTAACATGTTTGATGATAACACTCAGATTTCAGGTATTCGTCCACCAGACAGCAGCGAAACAACAGTAAAAAGTACATTTACCCTTCAGACAAACTTACTAGTGTAAAGTTAGCCGTTGATAATAGCCAGTTCTAATATTCATGGGATTCAGTCACTTTTGTATAGCTGGTAGCTATAGATAGTTAAAGAAAAATTAGGGTCCTATGAATTATGTGTTCCTAAAAAGGCGAAGACTTAGAGTTTGTTAAAGATCTGATGAGATTACTAAACTTTCTAAGATTTCACAAAATTTATTTTTTGATATTAGTACCTTCTTTTATGATTAAAAAGTAATTTAAATCGGGAAAAAGAATGTGCTTATTTCTTTGTCTTAAACAACCAGGAATATTTATCAATCGGGGCCAATTATAGCCAATTATACGGTATGGGTACTTCTCATTGTTGAAGGCATTACAGATGTCTATCACTACTTACATCCACTTCATTTGAGCTTAAATGGGCAACCATACCACATCTCCTTATTTTTGTATACAAACATCTTTCAGAAAGTTAAATTTTCTATTTTGAAATATATTTACTAACGTCTGTAGAACACTAAGTAATATTTTCATTTTGAGAATTTAAAAGGTACAGAACAATGCACAAAACCTACATTGTATATCATCCATCATATCAAAACTACACAAGACCTTTTTAAATTCTTGTCTGACAGTGTTAACAAAATCTATAGGTATAATTGGTTTTTGACATATTTCTGTATTTAGGACTTTCAAACTGGTCATTTTGTTCTAAAGGTAGTGAAGCAGCAATTTACACATAGTTTCATTTTGTTTTTTGTCTTTGCAAAGTTCAATTTTTTTTCTAATGGAGACATTGGATTTTTTTAACGGACTCATACATTTGCCAACCTTATTTTAAACCATTAATGATGTTATCCATTTTATGTGCGACAAGGTGGTAGCATTGATATATTTTGTGAAATTGCAGCGTTGGAAATAAAGCTATTATATTTCTTTTATTTATTGGATACATTTCTTCTTCTTTTATATATTAAATAAAGCCGTTGGGTTTTTTTTTTTTATTGTTTTACACATGTTATTTTTGGTCCTTTTATAGCTTACTTTCCAGCATTGAACATAGCTTTACAAGATTGTGTCTTGGGTGGAAAGATGTCTCATTTGGCACTCGTACCTCATCTTCTTATTTCTATATACAAGGCACGTTTTAGAAAAAAAGATAATAGGTAATATGAAACCCACTATGATCCAGAGGATTTAAATAATTGGAGATATTGAGCATATGTCAATGGGACAGCAGCTGAACGATAAGAATACCTCTCAGATATATTTTGGGATAAAATTAGCAACACACGGACATTATCGATGGATGAGACTATACAAAGTATGTTAAGCTATTTACGGAATATTGTGGTGCTCTTACTATTAGTTCAGGTCCTGATGAATAAGTTTACATATCCAGTACAGATAGAAGTGTTTCAGTGCCAGTTTTCATGTTTTTCGAGGCAGAAATGTTTTTGGAATGACATTATACAGGTTTAAAAGAGCTCAAAAATTGTTCATACTAGACAGTGGTCAATTTATCTAAAATTTCACTGTTTCAGGTCGTGAAACAATTGCACAAGGACAATGTATAACAATGGAAAAAACCTGTTCAACTACTTTTACATGGCGAAAAATAAAGTCAAATCGTGAAGCCCGTAAACAATATTTTTTTAATCTGAGCATGCAAATTGAAGATTATGTTATATATTTTACAATAAACATATTCACAGAACAAAAACATTTATTTTGAGAGTCCAAGACACTATATATATTAGTTGACAGTTTTCCCACTAATTCCACATGTTTTAAGTAGTAATAAACTTGTAGTAGCCCACAATGCATTGTAGTTCATTAAGTCGATTGGTCAGTTTTTCAAGGCCATATTGGCCTTGTGTTTGGGAAATTATTATGCAAATATATTCTGACGTAAGGAAAAACTAGAGTTCTCGACCTGTTTATAAGATCATGACTATTGAAATATTGAAGATTTGTTCAGGGGGTGATAATTTAATGATGAAAAAGGGGACCAAGCAAATTTGATGTATGTCTACAACTTACATGACTTAAAGGATGGCAATATTATTTATTTTCTTCTCTAAATTAGAGATCAGGCAAGCTAGTTTTAAGTCACGTTTAATAAAACTACAACAAGGGCCGTTAATCCTGAACAGCAAAAGTGAAAATAGTCAATTTGAAATTGAATTTATATTTTGTCATTATTAACAAGTCAACATATTGAAATGTGATAAATGGACAGTGTTGGGTGAATGGTTATAAAGTTATGAATATGAATGCCTGGAAACAGCTTAAGACACCTGTTGAACAACCCTAGGTGTTACCCTATATTGTATCTGAAAATACTGTTAAAATCATTTGTAGGGTTATACAATAATAATTATATAATGCAGCTCATGACTATTGAATTATTGAAGATTTGTTCAGGATGTGATCATTTAAGGTAGCACAATACAACGATTTTTTCACTCCCAATCAGACAATTTTAAACTGATGTAATTCATTTCATCCTTCTTTATATTTTATAAATGAGGTACCAAAAGAAAGAAGAAAGATTAATCTTTCAAATTGTGATAATTTCATTATGACATAATTATTACATAATTAATTATTATGTAATTAGTCGCTATATTGTGATGTCCATACTTCAATGAATTTAGCGTCTTTGTTTTTCATAGCATCCCAAAATATTTTATAGATGGATCATTCTTGTACAACACAGCTTGACCTCCAAAACTGTGTCTCAGATTTCCAAAAACATCAATAGAACAAATTTTATACCCAATTGAACTTAGTGGTCTCTAATGAATTGATGTTGCAAACTTCATAGAAGATTTATGAGAGAATGAAATACAATAGGAAAAATCTGAGACATAGTTTTAGAGGTCAAACTGTGTTGTGCAAGAATCTATAAATTTTTTAGGATGCTATGAAGAACAAAGAAGCTAAATTCATTCAAGTATGGACATCACAGAATGGCAACTAATTACATAACAATTAATTATGTAATAATTATGTCATAACAAGGATTTGTATACAAATCCTTGGTCATAATGAAATTATCACAATTTGAAAGATTAATCCTTCGTCTTTCTTTTGGTACCTCATTTATAAAATTTAAAGAAAGATGAGTGGAATTACATCAGTTTAAAGATGTCTGATTGGGGATGAAAAATCTTTGTATTGTGCTACCTTAATACTGAAAGGGGGTACCGGGCAAATTTGATATTTATTTACAACTTACAGACTTAAGTTAAATGTGGCTAGATTGTTTGTTTTCTTCTAAATCCAAGTAATATTTTGAATACTGAATGGCCAGAATATTGATTTTCATGCACGATAAGGCAATATTACTTATTTCAAAGATTACTGATGCCAGTATAATTATTTTCAAAATATGCCAGGTTTCTCCCTCAGAATCAATAGGTAATGGCTTCCCTAGACAGCTTTGGTCTGCTACACACTGTCAATCAACACTAATTGTCATACATATTGAATTTTCTGCATATTGAAAAACTTTTCATTTTTTCTCAATTTTTTGTTAAATAGTTATAAATAAATGTACATCTCTTGGATTTTTATTTTTGAAATTTTGACTTATAATAAAAACACTTGTGTCATGTTTTGAAATAACTAATACACCGCATGAAACTGATAAAAAGCTTCACCAAAATGTCAAAATATTTGTCCACTTAGTTCCATTTCCTATGACAGGAAATTTAAACTCAATTAAAGAGTTTGCAGCTTTTGTAAACATCCTTAAGGACGACATCAAAAGATCGATGTAGGATAAAAAACTTAAATCAAATAGTTTGGGGGTGGGGGTTAAAATTCTGCAAGTTTTGTATATCTAAAATCTATTTTTACATACATCCCTATTGGTAAATCAATTTTTCCAAAATTAAGTTAAGAGGGGGGGGGGGGGGGGGGGGGTCAGTGGAAAAACTATGTGAATTCAGTTTTTTATCCTACATTGAACTTTTGATGTCGTCCCTTATCTCATGGGTTTTGTCTAATATAAGAATGCATTGTGACCTCACAATTTCCATTAAAAAAACATGCAAAGTACAAATTCATATGTACTAAAACATACGAGTCTAGGACATACCTGCCAACTTTTGAAAGTGCCCATGGGGGTTTTAGTGCACGACAACAATTTCAAAGGTTACAATTCTTTTTGACGTTTTTTGCTCGTACTGTTTTGTGGTCTAGAAAAAGTGTCATATTTGTATGATGAGCTTTCAACATGTTCAAGCCCTTTTATTAAGTTTATTTGCATGATTCTAGTTATTATATCAATTTTCTCAATGATCAGAGATACATATTTTATATCTACATTGCGTGGAGGTGTTATTCATACTATATTATTAATTCAAGCTATTACAATAAGCTTTAATACTATAAAAGTTCTTAGCAACATTATGTTTGCTTTAAATGAATGTTCAAATCATATCGTGTAGTCATCTGTTCTCGATACATGTAGTAATCAGTTCTCAATAGCAATGCACGTGGTTAAAATAAAGTACATGTTTTCTATTTGTCAGTATTAAAGGACAGAATAAAAAATCACTTCAAGCAAGCATTAATTTCAACATTTCAAGTTTTCAGACATTTTACAACAGTAAAAATAATATTTTCCGATTTTGATACATATCGCTTATTCCAGCTACACATACAGTACTAATGTCTGAATCATTACTTTTCAAAATGAACTAAACTTATCTTGTTCAGACATATTAAGGTTCATCATAACAAATGGACAAATATGGCCGTATTTTCACCTCAAAAACTACTCTGTGTAAAGACTTACCTGTGCTGTTTGGAAAGTTTTAATGCCTAGCATCCACTAGATATATAAAAGTTAAATGCATTTTGTGATTAAGAAAGATAAAATCTTTCTTGGTTTTTGATGGGCATTTTTTTCCCTTTCTGCAGAAGCTGTAAAAATAAACAAACATCTGAATTACTTTGATAATGTCCACTCACTGACTCAGATAAACTCTTAACTCACCTGTAGTTGTGAAGATATTACCAATGTTATTTCAACTGATCGGGCGGAGCTTACGTTTTAATTTGCATAAGGACAGTCTATTTGAAGTTGTGTGTGATAAGGTTGATTACCGTTATAATTATAACTGATTTCTAATCACCTATCGGTGTTATCAAAGAAATTACAAAAGAATGACTGGACACTTCATTGGTGAGTTTATTCTAAACCACCCATCTATAGATGGACTGGTTTATTATGAGCGAACTGATTAAACTCCGCCCAGTCAAGTGAAATAAATTGAGTAATAACTCTTGTCCATGTCAATTAAAAGGACAATCAAAACAATTACAAACCAGTTTTTTACCTGAGGGAGCATCTCATAGTTGTACCACAACTTAGTTAACTTTCACACCTTTTGCATGAAGGAAAAAAAATGCCCATCAAAATCCGAAAGAGATTTTATCTTTCTGAAACACAAAATGCATTTATCTTTATTATATCTAGTGGATGCCAGACATTAAAACTTTTCCAACTTCACAGGTAAGTCTGTATTCAGGGTAATTTTTGGCCTGTAAGTACAGTCATATTTGTCCGTTTGTTATGATGAACCTTAACAAAAGATGGAACTATATCACTTAAATTACAAAAGAGTACATTTCGATTAAATTCTAACGCTTTATATTCAATGAGGAAATGTCAAATGGCATAAAAACATAAGCATGAATGCCATGATAAGTATGCACAATTTGCGACTTTTAAAAATTTGACCAAAAGATTTTTTCCAAATTTCATAGTGAGGATTCGGCGACTGTTGATCTCCATTCACAGGCACTTGTTTCTATCCATTGGAACACTATCAACGTATATTATATTCTTTTTTTGACATGTCATGGTTGAGCATAGCTGCGGAAGGTATCGAGATCGTTCGCCCTGATTTCATGTTCGCCCTAGGTTCGTTGCACTGAGTTTGTTCGCCCTGATAGTCCGTTCGCCCTATATTTATTTATGATATGTATATGTTACATCAATGGACGAAATATATATAAATGTATATTAAAATTTATCTATATCTATTAAAAGTTAAAGTATTTTGTGCTTTTAATTATTCGTTTAGGAAATAAATGTGTGCAAAGTACAGTTTGGAATTGATCTTGTTATAACTGTTACTGAATATTTTTAAATTGTTAAAATGTATCAATAAAGTTAAATATATAAATAACTTAGTCATGTAAGTCTTTATTTGTTTTATGTCAAATACTTTGTAGTCTTTGAATTCACAGAAACTTATCCTCGTAGCAGCAAGACAACAACTTAGTTTTCAGTTGTTTTACATTTAAAAATACAATGTAGTGCTGAAATTTCGAGAAACTTATTTCCTAATAGCAGTATCACAGAATACATCATAAATAAACATTCGGTGAATGTAAACTTCAACATATTCAATTACATAAAAATAATTTAGTCTTCAGTTGTTTTACATTTAAGAATACAATGTATTGTTGAAATTCACAGAAACTAATATTTCCTAGTAACGTAAAATTTTTATATACATACAGATACAAACTTAGTCCTCAATACCTTGAAGTCACAATATCTTGTAGTCCTGAAATGTACTGAAACTTATAACCTAGTATAGCAGCTAGACAAGTTAACATGATACATCGTAAATATTCGGCGAAGTTGTAGACCGACTTCAACACATTCAATTATATACACACAACGCAACACTATACTAAAAAATAAAATCAGGGCGAACAGACTCGGGGCAAACAGGTATTAGGGCGAACAGAAACTAGGGCGAACCAGAATCAGGGCGGACGGACCCGGATTCGCTGCGGAACCGTATCGTCTTGGTACCTGTTTTGACGAGGACCAGAAATGACGCACCAATTTAGTTTTGGGTTTTATATTTCTAAACAAAAGATGTGACGTCATCGATAATTACTATTCATAACATGATGGTGAAGGTCATATGACTACAACATAGATGCCTCAAACTCTGTCCAGAAATGTTATTATTGCTTGAATTAGTAAAGATAATGCAATTTCTGCCATTTTATTAAGGTCAAAAACAGTCTACCCTTCCCAGAATGATTATCAGTCCTAAATCCACTTTGGCCGGCAAAAGTATGTATGCACATGCTGCCCCAGTTTGTGTTTTTCAAATCATATGACTGTCATGTGACATGGTTTTACATTTAAGCGGGAATCACTGTAGAACAAATGATCGTGGCTTATATAATTTTCTATTGTTTATCGATTTTTTTCATTCATTGTACGAAGTATACATTGATAAATGTTTTAATGTCAATGTTGTTTTATGAATGCAATTACTTCTTATTTTCAAGTATATGGAATATATATGTCACTTTGATAAATTTTGAACAATTTTATATAAAATTTGAAATAAAATATAGGTTACAATTAAATTAATGAAAAAAATTGTGTAGCTATCAACATGATCATAAAAGTGACTGTAAATGTCAAAATTTGTTATTAAAATTAAATTTGTTGAATAGTGTTAACTTTAAATTATCCGGATTGAAGCAATTTTTCGAACATCAGGTACACTGCAAGTGGTTTTTACTGGTTTGTTTATAGTGCGTCATTACTGGTACCCATCATAAGTTGACAGTCCGTTTGTAATGTTAGCAAACATGATTTTTATTGCTTTTACTGTTTCAAAAATCAACTGTTTAATGATTGAAATACATTAACAAGTGATCAATCTTTCATTCTATTCCGTGTTTCTTTTTCTTTTAGATGGTAGATTAAATGCAGAGACAAACTTTTCATTATATTCATAAATGATTTACCAGATGTTGTGGAGTCTATAGTAAAAATATTCGCAGACGATACTAAAATTTATGCACCTACTTCTAAATCTGATGTCTTACAGAATGATCTAGATGCCCTCTACGATTGGTCCAAGTTATGGGACATGAAATTTAATGTGAACAAATGTAAACAAATCCATTATGGAAGAAATAATCCTGAAAATGTTTATACCATGAACAATATTGATATCATTAAAGATGAACAAGAAAAGGATCTTGGAATTATTTTTCAAAATGATCTTAAATTTTCTCAACATATATCAAGTAAAATAAATAAAGCCAATAGTATACTTGGGCTAATTAACCGAACTTTTATCTTTAAAGATCAATATACATTTTTAAGACTATACGTTGCGTTGGTACGACCACACGTGGAATATGGAAATACAATATGGTATCCGCATTTAAAGAAAGATATTAATGCTGTAGAAAAAGTGCAGATGAGAGCAACTAAATTAATTCCTGATATACGACATTTAAGCTATGAAGACAGATTAAAAGTACTTAAACTACCTTCCCTAACTCACAGAAGGCGAAGAGGTGATATGATACAAGCTTTCAAAATATTAAAAGGATTCGAAGATATATCTTACGAAAGATTTTTTACTGTCATCAGTACAAATACCCGTGGGCATAATTGGAAATTAGCAAAACCTAGATGTAACACTTCTTTTCGATTAAGACATTTCTCACAACGAATTATTAATGATTGGAATAACCTACCAGTTGAAGTTATTTCATCAAAAACTGTGGAAGCCTTTAAAATTAGTATAGACCGTCATTGGGAGTCAGTCATGTATCAGTTAAGAAATTGATGAGGACACAAATAGTTTTCTATATAACTTTTTAATTGTGTGAAATATTGCACCAAATCATGCAGGATTGATGATTGTATCAGTTTTGAAAGTGTACCAAAATAGGGTGGGCTAAAAAGGATAGGATCCTTCCATATGAGCCCCACAACGATCTTACAGGTATCTTACAGGTAAACACAACGTTAGGTGCGTCATTACTGGTTCCTCGGGGATACATGTAGCTCTTAGGTCCTTATGTTATTTTTTTACTATTTGCGTCAAAAAATAACATAAGGACCTATTAAAGATGGTCGGCAAACAGTCAAAAAAAACATAAGGACCTAAGAGCTACGGTTCCGCAGCTAGATTGAGCATGTTGACTTTGTTGTTGTTTTGATTCCATGGTTGTCAACTTTATATTATCATGTTTCATTTTTGACAATGACAAGTTAGAAACCCTTTAAAATTGATCCGTCGGTTACACATTGTTAGTTACCTACTTTCTCTTTTCCTTTATAAATCTTTAGACCATAATTTTAAGACATAATAAATCTTTCCCTATTGTAGACTGGTTCTTTCTTTCTGACAAAATACATATAACAATACCCATCAGACAAAGGACAGGGAACCAGTCTACCATCTCTTGCGGCAGTGCTCGATTGGTAATGCAAGAGGCGGGGACCGAAGTATCCAATAGTAATCAATAGTCTAACGTGGTTTCGTACCTAGTTGATTCTACCTCGGCTTCATCCCTTAATTGGCTTATTTGGGAAAAAAAATGATTCTTTAAACACAAAATTTGATATTTGTTTTAAATATAGTTTGAGTAATAATACAATAAATCCCCAGTTTTCTTTATATAGAAGTCTTTTAGTAAAAAACAATATACTTGTAGCAAGAAAGCAAGTTCGGTGACAACCTTTTTTATTTTTATTTTCTTAACACATGTTATAAAACCTATCTTCTCACAATTTCTTTCAAAATTCCATCTCATAGATTTCTTGTTATGCACACAAATGAGTTTATTCGTGAACAATCTAACCAAATTTAGGCCCAAAAAAACCCACCGTTCTATCGTTTCACTTATTTTGAAGTGTTCCATGAGTCTGTGCTGATTTTAATCAAGGTCACGATTGGTAAACTTCGGCACCAAATTCTAAAAGAGGAAAGTGATTGATCAGCAATCGAACAAAATATTTTTCGGTTTGTCGATAAGTTGCAATAAATGTTAAAACACTCGTTAACATAGGACTAAGTTTGGTTTATAGGTATGCATTAGTTCAATCATTTCCTTTAACGTAATAAGGAATGTGTGTAATGTGATTTGGAATATCTACAAATGTTCAGCATTAAAAACCACAACACAACAATACAACTCATAAAATAACACGTCACGTATAAGGATGAAATTGTAAAAAATTCAAAACATTGATACACGAAATAACATCAGAAAGGCAAATATGTTTCTATTAAATAGAAAAGACATTTTGGAGAAACTACATTTTTACCGAAATTTAAATTTATTTCAGATTTATTTTATCAAGTTTATTCACAGAAAATAATCATATTGAAATATCTGCACAACAAAAGTATGAAATGTCATCTATAAAAAAGTAAAATAGCAATAATACGGAAATCCAAGGAAAAATCAAAACGGAAAATTGTTTTCAAATGGCAAAATCAAAAGCACAAACACATCAAACGAATGGAAAACACTTATCATATTCCCCATTTGGTACAGACATTTTCTTACGCAGAAAAAAAGTGGATTAAAAACCTTTATAGCTAGCTAAACCTCCCAATTCTATACCAGTTGCATTTTATTTGACACCATATATACATTTGAATATCATAAATGAACTTGCAAACAAAATAGATATTACCGAGTTTGTAAAAGAGGGACGAAAGATACCAAAGGGACAGTCAAACTCATAAATCCAAAACAAACTGACAACGCCATGGCTAAAAATGAAAAAGACAAACAAACAACAACACACACGACACAACATAGAAAACTAAAGAATAAACAACACGAACCCGACCAAAAAACTAGGGGTGATCTCAGGTGCTCCGGAAGGTAATATAATCTTGATAAAAAGAAACGTAAACCGACCCTCATTGTCAATTTCTAGATGTAAGTCAAGATATGAGGCCGACTTAACTGTATCTGTAGTATCCTTTATATCTAGCTCGATGGGATAAATGCGTTCCACATAGTCACCAAATTTTGAATTATTTAGTGAAAGAACATCGTCTATATAGCGGAAAGTAGAGTTAAAGGATATTGCTAACTTCTTATCTTTCTTCCTAAGAAGTTCCTGCATGAAGTCAGCCTCATAATGATAAAGAAACAAGTCGGCAAGTAGAGGGGCACAGTTTGTTCCCATTGGAATGCCGACAGTCTGTTGAAAAACACGTCCTCCGAACGTAACAAATATGTTGTCAATCAAGAGATCAAGCATCTTGATAATATCAGTTTTAGAGAATTTTTTGTTTGAATCAGAGTGATCCTTTACAAAGTAGGATTTATCCCTCCCCAAGACAAGATACTTATATCTACGTTGGCCATTCTTTTTTTTATGAAGCAAAGCAATACCAACTCTTTCAATTTGTCTGTTAGTTTAGAATGTGGAATACTTGTGTAAAGAGTAGAAAAGTCAAATGTTTTAATACGGTTACAAGATGAAAGAGAGTTAGATTATATGTACTCTAAAAGATCTTTAGAATTTTTAAGTATCCACATCTGATTCACGCCCCCTCTAGAATAGGCAGTTTCACAATAAAACTACACGTAGCAAATATTTTATATTAAGTCTTATTTCATTGGCATCCAAAAAGTTTCAACATCATTTATAACCCCAAGTATTTTGGTTAGTGTTGTTAATTCTGTTTACCTTGTCATACTCTTTGTGCATTCTATTTTATTTATTTTAAATTATCTGTACACACACACACACACACATATATATATATTATTTTAAAGTATGAAGGGTTCAAGCTCCCCACAGGTAGAGTTTTGATTTTTAGGGGTATTGTATTATTCTTATTGTTCTTATTAGGTTGTTAAATTGATGTATGCCTTTTTGTACTTCTTTGTTACATTTGTTTGTTTTCATAGTGATTAAGATGATATTAACACAATGTTGACTGCTGTACCCCTATTTTTGACTTTTTTTTACCTATTGTGTCTGTTTATTGTGTTCACGAATCGTTGTCATTATGTTGGAATTTGATGCGACTGCCAAGTGAGATGTTAAGCTAGCTATAAAACCAGGTTCAATCCACCATTTTCTACATATAAGAAAATGCCTGTACCAAGTCAGGAATATGACAGTTGTTATCCATTCGTTTGGTGTGTTTGAGCTTTTGATTTTGGCATTTGATAAAGGACTATCCTTTTTGAGTTCCGTTTTCCTGTGATTTTACTTTTTTCTACCAACTAGACAACCGCATTTTAGAGCAAGTCCAAACAAATCCTTTCCTTTGTCTTAATATATCTAAGGATTCTTACTATATAAATCCTTGATTTATCTAATGACCTAAAGTGGACAAGCCACACAGGGAAACATCAAGCAAGACAAACTGCACACTAGGTTTCCTGATTAGAAACTTACGCTAGTGCCTCAAAGAGTGCAAAAATCTAGCCTACTTACTTAGCCATGGTTAGATCTGTACTAAAATTCGTTGTTGTCATTTGGGACCCATTTACCATCAGGATAATATAAAAGATAGAAAGCATACAGAAAATAGGTGCAGTTTTCATTCTGCACGACTACAAATCCAGAGAAACAAGGTACGTTACAAGAAATCCGAAAGAAACGACAAGTTAAGGCAAGACATTCAAATATACGATCTAGATCGAACATTGTAGAAAGACAAGAAACCAGAAATAGCAGATCATGCAAATTGATTGACTGCAAACAGACATTAGAAAGAAGTATTTTTTCCATAAACGATAGTGCAGTGGAACCATCTGGAAGAGAATTCCAAGAGACAGTCGAGGGATTCACGATTGCCCTCCAATGGTTGGACTAACCAACCAGCTCTCCTTCCAGTGCGCAAACATGATCCGCGATCGGATTCCGCACTGTGTGACATACAGATAATTCTTATATAATTTGCATAAGTTAGGAAATATTTTTATATTATTGGTCGAGAGTGCTACAGTCCGGTAGATGCTCTTGGCGTAATATATATTTTTGGATGTCTATCTTTGCAGAGCCATCGCTGATGATTTATTCACTTGCAGGTGAATATTTCGACCTCATTGAATCTGTATTCATATGAACTTTAATTAAACCCATTATCAAGAGGTTGGTTATGCATTTATAAGTCGTGTCCAGCCATTAGAAGTGAAACAAAGCTAGGTGAACCATTTCGTTGACTATCACTATTATATAGGTAAAAACGATAAGTAATTTAATATTTTAATCTACAACATGAAATAAAACAGACCTGGAAAAATCCAATTGCACGAGGTCGCTAGCTATTTATACTTATGTCATGTTTATATCGCGTAATGTAACCGTCGACAATCTTCAAAGGTCATCTCAAAATTTAATTAGATGGCGTCTTGACTAAACTGCACACGAAATGCTGTTAACTCTTATCAAGTATATGCATTGTTAACTATTCATTTCGTACTTATTTCAATTTTGATATAAGTTTTAGCATGTTATAAATATGAGAATTTGAGTCAAATGAGTGAAATGAATTTGACAGCAAATACTCATTTGAATACTTTGAAGAACTCTTATTATAAATAATACAAAATTAAGTATAACGCAAAGTATATGACATACATAGTATTGTTCAGATTAGCATGGTGACTCTGACAATCTTTGCTTGCCACTTGAAAATTTTGATTCCTTACAGAGAAAGAGAGTGATTAATGTTCGATTATGTTTTAAATGCGTTCTATAGTCTTTGGTTTTATGTTTTGTGTTTTGTAAACTGTTGTATGTCTTTTGGTCATTTATAGTTTTTTGTAATGGCATATTGTCAGTTTATTTTCGTCATGAGAGTTTGAATGTCCCTTAAGTATCTTTCACCTCTCGATAATTGAATATGATATTGTTTTATATACGCTTACAATAATTACGTTAAATTTTGTATATTTATACACATTTTTATTTTGTCGCATGTTTTTATGATTTCAATATTGCAATCTGATTTTGTAAAATTTACCAGGATTTTGAATAAAAAAAGAATGTTCGGTTTTAAATCCCTAGATATAATCGCTCTAAAGTCCAAGGAGTTGTAAAGACTTGATCTCATGCTTCATGGAGCCTCTAGTTTAAAATGTCACAATTTTAAATTGAACTTGTCGAATTCGGTCATGGTAAAATCTTTGGAAAACCCAATATGATCGACATGATTTAAATAGTGGTCGCATTTTTAACATTTTCATTCAGTCAGCCCTTTAAAGGCATTGTTATGATCAATCCCAGGATCAATCAATTAGTTTTGGCATGTCATTTGGAATAAATTATTATTTCAGTTTAGTTATAACAAGTTGATGCATTCGTGATTAAAATATCTTGAAAAAAGGAAGACATTGATAACTGGTTAAAATTAAGGGAAACAAATAGAGATTTTAAATAATTTTGGTGATAGGTGGATTTTGAGGTGACACTCCATGGTTAACAATAAAAAATCGTCAAATTTCTGAATCTTTTTTAACAATTTAACATACATCCATCAAATGATATTATGAAACGTTCTATATAATTGTTATGAAACGATGATTTATATTACATCTTTAATTTCACATATTTTTGACATGAATATCAATTATGTGATCATTTTTATAAATTTCCTGATACAAAACTTTGAATTTTTCGAAAAACTAAGGATTTTCTTGTCCCAGGAATAGATTACCTTAGCCGTATTTGGCACAACTTTTTGGAATTATAGATCCTCTATGCTCTTCAACTTTGTATAGTTTGGCTTTATAACTATTTTTATATGAGCGTCACTGATGAGTCTTATGTAGACGAAACGCGCGTCTGGCGTACTAAATTATAATCCTGGTACTTTTGATAGCTATTTGCAAACTGTTGTGAAAAAACTTAAGCCTCACTATGCCTGTCCTAAAATATAATTTCGGTTTGATTTATTTCGGTGCATTCAACTGTCTAGCTAAGGGGTCAAACTCAAGGAAATTCAACAACATTCTGATTTTGATCCCTTATATGAAACTAATACAAGTAAAATTAACCTAGATACTATTCTGTCAAATTCTATCAAAATTGCATTTAAAGGCATTTTTTACAAAATATTCTACAATGTAGTTATATTTACATAAACACACAAAATGATTTTAATAAATATTGGAAGACATTTTGAAAAAAAAGATGAGGAAGATACCAATGGGAGATAACTCGTACATTTTAAATTCGGGATACAATGACAATGCCATGACAAAAGACAGCAAAAAGACAAACTCAAACAAATTAACAATAATCTACATTAAAAACAGAAGATTGCATGACGGACACGAAAAATAACGTGGATGATCTGAGGTGTTCCGGAAGGGCCAGCAGATCCTTCTTCATAAGAGTCATTCGTGAAAATGTGTAAAATAAGTGAACGGTAAATTGGCCGCAACTCTCTGCTTGTAAACTGTTGACACTACTTCTTTTCCCTATCTTTTCTCGGTCGGTCAATTCTAAAGCGGGAAAACCCAATGTCTAGGTTTAAATCGTCTATAGTAATTGATTGTTTCAAATTTTGCAATGTTTGCAAATCAATGTTTATGTTTTTGGAGTCATCTTTTTAAATAACTGGCATGTATAAATACATTGTTTTGCCCCTTAAGAAACAATGACATACCTCGGAATCATTATACGTAGTTGACGGTCATATAAATATAGTGCATATTAGTGTGAATAGTTGACGACGATTTAATATTTAATTCACAACGGTTTTCTATATCGTAAGGTATCAAAATGACTTCAGTTGGGTATGTACTTTGATTGATCTATATTGATGTTTTAAGTTAACTCTTTTTTATGTTTTCATTTTGAGCAAACATGCCTTTATTAGCCCTTACCTTTTTAAAGAAAACTGAATTAAAATTTTTTGTTTTATTTTTGTGTTAGAAATGTTCTGAAATACAGATGATATGGTAATTTATTCTATTAGATCTAATTTTATACAAGTAGAAAGATACATACTCAATTATTTTACAGCCCTGCTCCCGAGGAAAAAGCTGCCGGTAGTAAGTACCTGTAAAACAGCTATATACATAGACCAAAATTTTATAGATATTTTTGATAAAAAGACATTTATATCGACCATTTGTTTGTCTGCACAAGAAAAAAAGATGACAAAGTGTTAAAAAAAAGTATAAAAAAGATAGAAAGAAATATTCCTCTTCTTTAAACTGTTCTACCGAAATTCTCTAATTTATATAATATTTAAAAATTTTAAAAACTAGATAAACAAAAATCCTATTTCAATAAGAACAGGGTTTGCAGTTATATCGATGATATATTCCCCAATCAATTAAACAATCAAGTTCTCTTTTAGCGGTTGTACCCCCTCCTTCGTCAGAACAGAATGGATTAGTAAAGGATCAAAAACAGGCCGAATTCGTTAGGTAAGAAAGCTTAATTGTCTTGTTTCGCTGTTGAAGATCTGCATTAAATGCGCTGTCTATACAAGTTAGGAATATGGCAGTTGTTGTCCATTCGTTTGATGTGTTTGAGCTTTTGATTTTACAATTTCATTAGGGACTTTCCGGTCTGAGTTCAGTATTTTTGTGATTTAACTTTTTTTTAAACTTCACGATTTGCTGCAATAGTATTAATTTTGTAATCGTTGAATTATAGTCAAGGAATTGAATCATCAGACAGTGTTCTAGCCAGTGTTTGAAAAGGTTAAGGTGCTAATGAGAAAAAGGGCAATTTTACCCGTAAATAATTACCACGCAGCATTTTTATCGCTGTCGCAGATACAATCTTTTTTTTTCTCAATGAACTTTGTTTAATAAACAGTAAATGACCAACTAAAATGATATGATTCCAGTGCTCCTGCAATTGATGATGAAACAGTAAATGACAAACTAAAATGATCTGATTTCAGCGCTCCTACGATTGATGAAGAAACAGTACGCAAGGCGTTGCTAGACTATGCAAGTGACCAGTGTTGCTGGGGAAAAGGGGCAGCACGAGATATGAAAATTGAAAAGCTGGAGCCGTCTACTTCTTACCATGTAAGTAATATGTTTGAATAGTTTCTTATAGCTAAAGAAGACAATTGTTTTTGTTCTATTTTATCAATAGTTTATTTCGTTATCTTTTTGTTTGTTTTTTTCTACTTAATATATTATACTAGTTGTTACAGAAAAGCATATATATGTTGTGTACAAGATGATAATTTGTATAAATTATAATTTGTACAGGGTTTTTGTACAAGCTATAAGTTTTTTTGACACATATGTTCTTGCACAGGTGATACAGGTGATACAGATGGACGACTCCACACGAAAATCTATGATAAACGGGACGATTTCAACTTCCCAATTATCAATTTCCCATTTCTCAGCAGTAACATACCCTCTGTCCCTTCGTATGGTGTTTACATATCACAATTGATACGTTATTCTCGTGCTTGTTCACGCTATACGGACTTCATATACAGGAGTGTGCTCCTTACGCAGAAACTGCTCCAACAAAGTTATGAGGAGGACAGATTAAAATTGACACTCCGTAAATTTTATGGACACCATCGAGGTGTCTTTGACCAAACTACCTAAGGACATTTTTACTTCATGGTAGATTGTGGTTTGTCATTACGTCGTCTAATCTTTTAATTACCAAACGTGACTTATTCCCGATTGTGACTGTTTTGCCGAGTGTGAATTCGCATTACCATAAGACAAGACATGTAACGGTACTTATCTATCACAAATTCATGTATTTAGTTTAAATGTTTAATGTTATATTTGTAATTCTCATCGGATTTTGTCAAATGTGTTGACGTATTTTCTATTATATTCATGTGTTATGGTAAAGAAAATTAATCACCGCCTTCATTTATTAGATTTGATTATGTTCAACGTAATCTGTACAATGTTTTACTAACGTTTGAAGTTAGATTCAAAACAAACGGGACATTACTATATAATACAGTTAATTGCTACCTTAGTTTGCTATTAATAAGTATTGAAATGTGCATTGTTATTAAATGTAATATCAGTATTTAGTTCAGATATAATCTTAAATCAATCCTAATTCTATCTTATTCATTAATATGTGACGTCATTTTTCATTTTTGGTGATCTGTTTTCAAATTCAAATGTGACGTCATTTTTTACAATTTCTAATATGACGTCACTTGGCGTTGAGGTTTAAACTTATTTGGATTTGTTGCATTTTGTCGGGTTATGTAATGTATTTCGGTTGTTTCATGTAAATAGCTAATACTTCAGTTTTATCATTTACATCTTTTGTATAGGCATGTTATAAAATTTACTGTTTGCAAAAGTATAAATTGCTCTAAATAATAGGGATGTTCTGATACCTAACAGAAAACCCTGGCCGTTTTTGGCACAGCTTTTTTGAACTTTTGGTCCTCGATGCTGTTCAACTTTGTACTTGTTTCGGCTTTCAAACTTTTGTTTCTGACGTCACTGGTGACTCTTGTGTGGACAAAATGCACTTCTGGCGTATTAATTTTTTTTAAACTTGTTGCCTTTTGTTAGCTATTATTCGTATGTTTCTTTGTAAATTGTGTTCTCCTATTTATTTATATTGTAGTCCTGTAATGTTGTGTTGTCATTTTAATGTTATATTTCACATGGCCATAAAAGAGGGAGGTTTGGCATGCCACAAAACCAGGTTCAACCCACCATTTTTTCCTTTAAAACTGCCCTGTACCAAGTCAGGAATATGGCCATTGTTATGCCCCACCTACGATAGTAGAGGGGCATTATGTTTTCTGGTCTGTGCGTCCGTTCGTCCGTTCGTCCGTCTGTCCGTTCGTTCGTCCGTCCGTCCGTCCGTCCGTTCGTTCGTCCGTCTGTCCCGCTTCAGGTTAAAGTTTTTGGTCAAGGTAGTTTTTGATGAAGTTGAAGTCCAATCGACTTCAAACTTAGTATACATGTTCCCTATTATATGATCTTTTTAATTTCAATGCCAAATTAGAGGGTTTACCCCAATTTCACGGTCCACTGAACATAGAAAATGATAGTGCGAGTGGGGCATTCGTGTACTGGGGACACATTCTTGTTATATTATAGTTCGTTTCTGTGTGTGTTACATTTTGACGTTGTGTTTCCGTTGTGTCGTTTGTTTTCTCTTATTTTTGAGTGTGAATTATAATTACTATAAGACGTGTCACGGTACTTATCTATCCCAAATTCATGTATTTGGTTTTAATGTTATATTTGTTATTCTCAAAGGATTTTGTCTAATGCTTAGTCCGGTTCTGTGTTTGTGTGTGTGTGTGTGTTACATTTTAATGTTGTGTCGTTGTTCTCTTATATTTAATGCGTTTCCCTCAGTTTTAGTTTGTTACCCCGATTTTGTTTTTTGTCCATGGATTTAAGAGCTTTGAACAGCGTTATACTACTGTTGCCTTTATTTATCTTCTAAAATGTACCAGTCTAATGTTCTGAATTCAAATTTATATAGTTCAATCTAACATTTAGTGCTACTCTCCTTGTCCCCAAACTGGAAATGAGGAGACCTAACTGGTTGAAATTCGACTTTTGTTTTTTCTCCTTATACCATATTCATATCCATGAAAAGTCTTTTTTGTGGTCTTATAATGTTTTTTGTATCAATGCTCAGTATGAGACTTTATCACGTTGTTGTGAAAATATGACAGAAATATACGAAACAAAAGATTGTGCGCTTGAATCATCCATTTGTGTTATTAGTTCATAAAAACACTGATAACTTGTACAAATTATAATATGTACAACATTACAACTGGTACACAGCATATATATTATTAGTAAACATATTAATTATTCATATGTGCGAAATATGTTCGCATTTCAACTGTTTATGAATTTGAGAATAAAAAAGTTAAACTTTTTTCAGTATATACTGGAGACATTTACAGAAAGCAGAAGAATAGTATTGGATCATGTACCACACTCTAGTAAGAAATTTTCTTTCTGCAATTTTTAAAAATCTTAATTAAAGCCAAATAAATCAACTTCCTTAATATTCTACTTTTAGATTGAATTTTTTATTTTATTTACAGTGGACATCCTTAACCAGTCTGTTCTTTTCCAACTTGCGTATATTTGTAGATGTAAGATTATTTTGCTGATCATTAGAAGTTAATGCACCACTTAATCGATATTTTCTAATGTCAAAAACAAACAAAAACGGAGGTAAGCACCTTCTCTCAATAGTGAGCAAGACCGAGTGCATCGACAGGGTTAGCTTCTCCTGCTACATACGCATTACCCGCCAAGCGATGCCACAATCAGGCAAATTATTATAACCGGTATCTTTGACATCATGTCACTTTTTTGTAGAGTCATAAACATATCGTATCGGTCAACCAATTCGTGATGGTGACCGGTAAAATATGTAGTTCGCTTGTATAGTTGTTTTTCCTTATAAATCTGAGCACACAACTGTTAGTGAAGTCCGTATAGTTTGAACATTCGTAACGGTAACGTTTTTTTTGCTATACTTTTTTCCATACATTTAGCAAATAAAGTTGATGGACCTGAAAATGGACAACCTCCAGGACCATGGGAAATGCAAACAAGAACCCCAACGATGTTTGAAGACGATTCGAGTGAAATTGCCATCCCACATACACATTATGTTAAAGTATGCATTGATATTTGTTAGGTAGAATATATCCGTTTCATAACAAGTTAAGGGGACAAGAATAAAAAAAAAACAATAATGTCTTTCATATTTTCCCTAGGCGTATATTATCTCAGCCGTATTTGGAACAACATTTTGGAATTTTGGGTCCTCAATGCTCTTCAACTTTATACTTGTTTGGATTTCTAACTATTTTGATCTGAGCGTCACTGGTGAGTCTTATGTAGACAAATTATATTCCTAATACTTTTGAGAACTATTTACACCACTAGGTCGATGTCACTGCAGGTGATCGTTTCTTTCCCGAGGGTATCACTAGCCTAGAAGTCAGCACTTAAGTGTTGTCATGAATATCAATAATATGGTCATTTTTATAAATTTACTGTTTGCAAAAGTATGAACTATTCGAAATACTTAAGATGTTCTTATCCCAGGCATAGATTACCACAGCCGTATTTGGCACAACATTATGGAATTTTGGGTCCTCAGTGCTGTCCAACTTTATACTTGTTTGGCTTGTTAACTATCTAGATATGAGCGTCACTGATGAATAAAGGTTACAGTAGTATATCGCTGTTCAAAAGTAATACACCGATTGAGAGAAAACAAATCCGGGTTAAAAACTAAAACTGAGGTAAACCCATCATATATAAGAGGAAAACAGCGAAACAACTGAAACACTGAAGTGCAACAAAAATCCTAAATGACAATGCAACACACACAGAAACGAACTATCAGACAACAATTGTCATTTTCCTGACTTGGTACAGGACATTAAAAAAATGGTGGGTTGAACCTGGTTTTGCCGCTAGCCAAACCTCGCGTTTTTATGGCAATGTGAAAATGTAACACTTGAATTACAACATTACATGGCAGGACTACAGTACAAATAAATTCAAGAAATATTCAGGACAGAGAAATACGCAAATAAACATTACAAGGACATTTCGACATGCTAAAAATTAACAGACTTATAATTTAAAACACTATACGTGTGTTTCGTCTACATAAGACTCACCAGTGACGTTCAGATCAAATAGATGAGAAAGATAAACGAGTACAGAGCATTGACGACCCAAAATCTAAAAAGTTGTGCCAAATACGGCTAAGGTTATCTATGCGTGGGATAAGAAAATCCTTAGTATTTTTGGATTATTTTTTACTTTTGTTGCAAACAGTTAATTTATTAAAATGACCATACAATTGATGTTCATGTCAACACCGAAGTGGTTACTAACCACAGAATAAAAACGAACATCAGGTAAAACAAAAAAAAGGACAGAACATAAAACAGCTTAAAAGAACTATGTTTTGTCACCGATGAGTCTTATGCAGACGAAACGTATCACATTATGATACTGACACCTTTGATATCTATTAACTTCATGTTGATAAGAATTATGGTTTTCGTGTAAAGCACAATTCTATCTCAAACATAGCATTGACTCGAAATTATAAAAACCTCTTCAACATTCCTTTCTAGAAATTCTGAAATCTTATCATTTTGATCGTGCATTGTGCACTATTATTATTTTCTGTCTATGGGGTTTAAAAGAAGCCTAGATGAAATTGTCTGTCTGAGTAAAAGAAATTAAGTTGAAATTGTCTTTCTACTTAAAAGAAATTTAGATGTAATTAGGTATAGGAAGATGTGGTATGAGTGCCAATGAACAAACTCTCCATCCACTTTATGGATTACGATTCAAACCTTTCGGGGGTACAGAATGTGTTCAATTCCCAGTTAATAATTTATCCCTCATTTCTTATTCTAAATATCTCAAAAGCAAAGCTGGGATTTATGTAAAGTGTTTTGCAATCTTGATTAAATTTTTGACACACACTTTCGCTCAAATACATATTGAGAATATCATAAACAATACCATGTTTTCTATAAAGTCAACAGTAGTATACATGTGTTAACAAGTCATTAATCAATTCAGAAAAAAAAACAAATCCGGGTTTCAAACCAAAACAGAGGGAAACACATCAATGAACTATGAGAGTAAAACAAAGAAACAACATTTGTGTATCACGTTCATATGTTGTGAAACATTGTGTTTCTAGTCTCTCATGAGACGAGGGAAATGATTCAGGACCTCCATAATTAATGATTAAGGAATATCCTTAGATGGATTTCGGAATTTACTATATTCGAATTGTGGTGATTCCGAATCAAATTTCTGATTTTTTAATTGATCTCAAAAAGTAATTAAATATTTAATAATAATTTGCATTGCAGAGTTGTCACACTTGCGGGGCAAGCGGAAAGATTGAATGTTTTGTATGCCGTGGAAGTGGACATGTGAGTTTGTATGACGACATTAGGAAGCTACCATTTGATTTTTAGAGAGGGGGGGGGGGGGGGAGGGGGGCTAGAATGAAATTTGAAAAAGGCAGGACAGGAGTTTTGAGTTATAAAAAAAAGGCAGGATGAGACACTTTGCAAAAACAATTCAGGATGACAATTTAAAAAAGTCAAGATAAACTAATAAAAAAAAAGGCTTTTTCATCTGGTGTCTAACTTTTTGGGTTCCCGTGTCTACATGTTGCTGTTGTGTCGTTTCATCGTGATTTCAAAGTAACTCTACCATTTTTGTAAGTATTAGAAGTTAACTGTTGATTAATTAACAATCATACCACATCTACTAATAACAAATATGGTGTTTATTTGGAAATTTTTGACATAAAAGACAAATCTTTGAATTCTATGAATAAACAAGCATTGGAACAAACCTTTCAAATGTTCAAATATACAGGTCAAATGCAATGGTGGTTGCAGTGGAAAAGGTGAAAAAAAAGTTTATAGAAACAGCGCATGGGTAATGGAAAGGTGCAGTAGATGTAGTGGAAGAGGTGAAATAAGGTATGTAACATCTAAATATAATACTGGCTCATGAAATATGTATGTAAAAGGTTCTTGGAAAAAATAAATGGTGCACCTGTATATAGAATTTAAAGTTAACATCAAATTTGTAAATTAGTATAGAAAAGGTAGAAAAGGGGTACATGTATCTGCAAAGTATACAGTTGATATCTTTTTTATATATCTATGGTGTCATTGATTGATTAAAAAAAACACCAAAGTAGTAATAAGTAGAAGAAATGAAAAAAAATCGAAGCATACTCTAGAAAAAAAAACCAACGAAAATATGTCGGAATATGTATTCAAAAGGAAACAGAAAAGCTTGAAATATTTTCACAACATGCTAGTATTAAGTTATTTGGTTGTACAAGTTAGAAATCGATTACTTAAAACTTTGAAAGTAATTATGGTCACTTTGATTACAGTTGTAGTAGTTGTGGTAGTAGCGGAAGAAGGACATGTACCAGTTGTAATGGCCACCTTCAACTATTGTGGTTCCAAAAACTCATCATTTCTTGGTAAGATGTTATAATAATATGATCAGTTATATTGGTTGGAAACATATTATGATGATATGGGTGTTTAAACAACATTTAGTCATATTCTTATCATCAAATCTAAGTTTTAACCTGATAGATGACTAAAAGACCATGTTGATAAATACCTCGGCAAGTTTTGATTTTTTTAATATAAATACGCATAAACAGTAAATTAACATTTAACGCATTTCGTGAGTCCTATTTTAAGGATTACATCAAGGTATACCGGGAAAATGAGAAATGACTTGCAATCCAAATTTAATATCTGCCTACCTGTTGTGTTTGTAAGCATTGTGTATAAGTTTCATGATATATGAATGAGACAAACTTTTGTTTGAGTGCGATAATGAACTAAAAATGTAATTTTCAAAGTCATAAAGGAACAAAACTCTAAAAAAGTGAGTGGTACAAGGACGTTAAGTACAGTAAGATAGGACCAAGCTTGATGCCCCCGATACCCACAGCAGGAGCATAAAAATAGAAAATAAAAAAAAAAATGTGAGAAGTACCGAAAATTAACTGTTCTCCCTGTGAGGCCTTGCTCAAATGAATGCAAAGTTTTGAACGGAGTTTATTTCCACTCTCGTTTCAACTATTTACAAAAAACATCTACAAATATTATGCATATGGGAATAAATAAAGGCAACAGTAGTATACCACTGTTCAAAAGTCATAAATCGATTGAGAGAAAACAAATCCAGGTTTTAAACTAAAACCGAGGGAAAACACATCAACTATAAGAGGAAAACAACGAAGCAATATTTTCTGTTTTTGCATTTATCTCTATGTAACATGGGATTTGCAGGCGTAATAACAGGTCTGAACATGTTGTGGAGAAAACAAGCCTTCCACCAGAGATGGTCGCGCATGCGTCAGGATCAATTGGGTTTGAGGACTTACAACAACAGGTATATAATTTCTTTATTTCATTTTAATAATTGCAAACTTTTGTATGCAATAAATTTTAAATATGAACAAATGTGAGAAGATCAATACAAGACCATCTTTGATTATTTTTTACATATTTAAACATGTTGCATCTAAATGTGTATGTGTTGCTTATTTCACACGATATGAAATGTATGTTTTATCATCTCTCTGAAAAATTATTTCAATTCTATGATATATGAATATCAAGAAACGTTTTTGTTCGAAGCATAATTTAAAACACGTTTTAGAGGTAACCATTTTGATTCGATGATGCAAACATGTTTCTAATAGCAACTACTTTATGACTGAAACGAAGCCTAATGGTAGAGATTGTGCCAATGGCAAATACATATCAATAACTTATTATATTTATAACATTCGTTTTGATGAAGTTAATCGATGTGTAAATTAAACCGACAGACTCAAATACTGAATAAAAATTCATACAAGAAACAAGGCTTATACTTTGGTACGTTAAACACACGTTTCGTCTACACTAGTCTTGTCAATAGCGCTTTAATCATATGCATTATAGTTAGAAGTACAGATCAGTTAGGAAGTTAAATGGCATTGAAAACCATACTTTTAAATTATAATTATTATAAACACTTTATAAATGAGTTGTGTTCAAAGCACGTTTCTAATTTTACCTTCGCTAGGAGCCCACAAAGCCAAAACATGGAAAGGCATTCATAATAACTTGAATAATAAAGGCAACAGCAGTATACCGGTGTTCAATAGTCATAAATCTATTAAGCGAAAGCAAAACCGGGGTTTCAAATTAAAACCGAGTGAAACACACCAACTGCAAAAGGATATTAACGGAACAACAGAAACGCTTTACTGAAAAACTGAGAAGTTATATCACTAAAAAGAACACGAAAAAAATAAACTCACCAAATACAGAACTCCTAGAAAAATTTAAAAGGAAAGTCCCTAATTAAATGGCAAAATCAAAAGCCCAAACACTTTAAACGAACTGATAACAACTGTTATATTCCTGACTTGGTACAGGCATTTTCTGATGTAGAAAATGGTGAATTGAACCTGGATTTATAGCCAGGTAAACATCTCACTTGTATGACCGTTGCATCAAATTCCATTATATTGACAACGAACAAAACAAACAGACACAATAGCTCAGTATGCGGTATGGGTTTGCTCATTGTTGAAGGCCGTAAGGTGACCTATAGTTGTTAATGTCTGTGTCATTTTGGTCTTTTGTGGATAGTTGTCTCATTGGCAATCATACCACATCTTCTTTTTTATATACAATAGGTAAAAATGTCAAATATAGGGTATATCAGTCAACATTGTGTTATCATCTTAATTACTAAAAAAAACAAACAAATATAACAAAGAAGCCCTTAAAATCTAAACTCAGTCTGTGGGGAGCTTGAACCCTCCATACTTAATAATTTCTAAATTTGTGTACAGATAATTTAAAATAAATAAAAAAAGAATGCACAAACAGTATGACAAAATCAACAAAATTAACAACACTAACAAAAATACTTGTCATATGCATCAATTGGTACTGGTTACCTTATGAAACGGGATTATAAATGATGTTGAAACTGTTTGGATGAAATAAGACTTAACATTTGCTACATGTAGTTTTGCTTTGTGTATTGATAATGATTTATAAAGTGCTTGACTTTCCTATTATCATTGGAGGTTCTACCATTGCAAAGATTTCCAGAACCGGAGATAAACTCTGCATCTCAAAGACTTCTAGTGGAACATAAGTTTCCAGATAGACGCATACTAATGCAAGTAAGTTTTAAGTTTTGTTTTATCAAGTTTATATTACAACCTCGATAATGTTTATTTGTTGCAAGTTCATTTATGATATTCAAGTAATTTATGTATGGTGTAATGTTGTAAAATGATGTGCAACTGTTATAAAAGTGAGAGGTTTAACAAGCTTTAAAGGTTAAGCCTAAAAAAGGAAAATGCCTGAACCAAATCAGGACTAGGACATTTGTTTTCCGTTCGTTTGATGCGTTTGAGCTTTTGATTGTGTCATTTGATGAAGAACTTTACGTTTTGATTTTTTCCCTTGGATTTCCGTATTCTTGTTAGTTTACTTTTTAAATGACATTTCATACATTTCAGTATTTTTCTTTTCTGTGAATAAAATAATATCTTTTAAGTTAATTTAAAAACAAAATATTAATTTTAAAGGGGCACTAGCTGTCAAATTCATGGTCACCGATTTGACTCAAATTCTCATATTTGATTTATAACAATGTAAAACATTTATCCAAACTATCAAAAGTCTAAGATAAACAGTTTATAGAGCATGGGGTAGATAATATATAAGTTCGTTTCGTGTGTATTTCAGTCCAGACGCCATCTAATTACCTATCGATTTGACCTCAGATGACCATATAAGCGATTTAAACATAAATAAATATATGAATAGATTAAACCAACACGTGCAATTGGATTTTTATAGGTCTGTTTGATTTTATTTTATAGATTAAAAATATATGTTTCTCATTGTTTTTAACCGTATAAGAATGATTTTATGTGCATCGAATTAGTAATCAAATTATTTACCGTAGTTTCAATTTCATTGTTGACATTCTTTTTCTTTAAATAACCAGTACACGTACAATGCATGCGTTGTCAATCTCTAGGTAAGGGGTTAAATTGAAGTTCACATGAATACGGATTTAAAGAGGTCGACTCATTCACTTGCAAGTGAATTACTAATTATAATGTTTCTTAGCGTAATTTGTCAAAATTTAACCTTTTTGGCTGCAAAAAGCGAATTGTTATTTCACTATTTCACTTTCATTATTAATTGAACAGAGAAAAAAATCAAACTTTAGATGTTTTATATATCTCGTAGCTAGTGCCCCTTTAAGAACAAATCAAGTATTAGTATTAGAGTTTCTAATAAATGTTTTTTTTTGTAGCGTCACAAGATCCGCATCATTGCTGTTACCAAATGCACTTGTAAATACAAGAATAAAGATATGACTTACTACGTGTTTGGATTGGATAATGATGTACACGCACCTGATTATCCACAACAGTCATGCTTTGGATTTATTAATTGTCCAAAATGTAGCTTGGATTGCTGTCCTGAAGAAATAAGAGAAGATTTAAGGGAAGAATGTTCAATTTTGTAATAACAATTGAATGTTTTGTGCTACATGTATATCTGTGAAAGATAAAATACAGCTGAAATAGATGTAGATTTCGGTTAAAATGTAGTTTCCACAAAATGTCTTTTCTATTTAATAGCAACATATTTACCTTTCTAGTGTTGTTTCGTGTATCCAATTGTTTTGAATTTTTTACCATTTCATCCTTATATGTGACGTGTTATTTTATGAGTTGTATTGTTGAGTTGTGGTTTTTAATGCTGAACATTTGTAGATATTTCAAAGTCACACGACACGAATTCCTTATTACGTCAAAGGAAATTATTGATCTAATGCATACCTATTTACCAAACTAAGTCCTATGTTAACGTGTGTTTTAACATTTATTGCAACTAATCGACACACCGAAAATATTTTGTTCTGTGATTGTTGTTTAATTACTTTCGCTCCTTTATGTTTTGGGGCCGATGTTTACCGATCGTGACCTTTATATAAAAAAAAAAAAAGAAGCACAGATTCATGGAACAAAATAAGTGAAACGACAGAACAGTGCTTATTTTCAATTTTTTATATATATTTTCCAAGTCTTTCCACTAGTTAAAACATAGTATTATACTTCATTTCAAAATGGGGGATTTTGATTGGTTAATACGAGGGAGACAATTCACTCTATCCCATGGGAAATACTTTATTTACCTACACGGAGACGCTTGATTATTATTGATGTCTGTTGCATTGCAAATCAAAAGTAATACACTATGATGTCTTGTACATACCATTCAGTATAATAAAGTTAATAACACATAACTGAAAGGATGATAGACCTTGAAAAGACTTTACCAACCTTGACCTCGCCTCGGTAGTTTAAACATATTTATTTATAGTGGATTGGAAAACATGTTTTGAAACTTATATTAA
The DNA here is from genome assembly GCF_965363235.1 of Mytilus galloprovincialis. Taxonomy (NCBI): domain Eukaryota; kingdom Metazoa; phylum Mollusca; class Bivalvia; order Mytilida; family Mytilidae; genus Mytilus; species Mytilus galloprovincialis. Next base: position 18,649,356 of record NC_134838.1, on the reverse strand, counting down.
TCCCTTTCCATTTTTTGGGGTGCGAGTTCTGCCTTGTAGCGGTATAAGCCTACTCCTTTTTTGAAATCTACAAGAGTGTCTTTAACGTGCAAGAGATATGGCTCTCTCGTAACACGGGTCAGCCATTTATCGTCCTCTTCCGACAGACTATCATCGTTTCCTCAAGACCATACTCGCAAATAGTGTCAAGGGACAGCCGAAAATTCAGTCCCTGAAATTTTCATCCCAGAACGGGAATCGAACCAGGTACTTCGGTTAAAACTGTTTTCACGGGGTAACAATCTGCTTTACCACCCTCTCAACTATGTGGTATTTATATAGTATTTTCTTTTATGATATACTTAGTAGTAAATACAGATAAATAGTATGTGTAATACAATCATTGGCAAGCGTGCCGTATCAGCCACTCGTGATTATATCGATATCAGCACTGTTGCAAAAGCTTTATCACACCTTTAATCTGTATGACGTCACGTCATCGATTGCAGTCACTGTTGCAAAGGCTTTCAAATCTCTAATCTGTATGACGTCATGTCAAATCTATAATCTGTATGACGTCATTTCAAACCTCCTTTTCTGTATGACGTCATGTTACATAAAAACATCTACTTGAGGTACACATGTATATAATAAAATGTATATGATATGGCTTTTTCAATATCACACACCATATCAACCCTCAACCAATATAATTCCTCGAGCAGAGCTCTTGAGATTATATTGGTGTCTCGGGTTGATACGGATGCGATATTGAAAAAGCCATATGATATTCTCTATTTATTTGAAGTATCTTATGATATTAACTGAAATTGTAAAGTATATCTGGTATGTTTATTGTCTTTATTGTATGATTTGTTTTATATAAAAGTTGCAACATACAGATTGCATTTTTTGTTTATTTTTCAATTCACTATACTTATAGCAAGATAACACTGCAAGTATGTCAATGCTGAAGTATACGTTCCTGAAAACAAATTCATGTATTCCTTGGAAATGTATTCTGTATGTCATCAAATGGAAATGGAATTAATTATTTTCCCCGAAAAAACATTTTCCGTTTATTTTTTGTCCTTATAACTATGTTAGGGCAGTTTTTGTGTAAAGAGCATACCTTGTTAATGAAGTTCGCATACTGTGAACATGCTCACGCGTATCGATTGACATATTCTCTCACTGAAATGATGGACTAACGAGTGGCAGAACATCATCAATATATTTCGAAAAGAAATTAAACACCTTGGCAAGATTTGTTTTGTTTTGGTTTTTAGAAGGCTTTTAATGAATTCTGCTTCACACAAGTTTAAACCAGGTTGGTCGTATATATAGTACTCATTGGAATACAAACTGCTATCGCTGAGCGTTGTATTTAGAATTTAAACGTCGAGAGTGGATAAATGTCGAATTACGCTAGCTTTGGTGGTGGAATCTGTTTCTGTAATAAATTTTAGACGGTGTGTAGACAAAATTAATCTTTCATTTAAAATGATCAGCAAAAAGATGTGTTCTTTCTATGTGACGATTTGAGACGTGGTCACCTTTTTTCACGACGTCACAATTGTAATTGAAGAGGACAGCACGGCATTTGACGTCATAATCAAATTTTGACCAAGAAACCACTCGTTGATGAAAAAAATAATCAACAGGTCAGAACAAAGATAAATCGGATTAGAAGTAGAAAATTTAATTTCACAAACCACCCTAGAGATATTCACGTAAATACTTACCAATTTACAAAACACAACACAGAAAACGGAAAAGACTGAGCAACTCGAACTCTGCCAAAGACTTGGTGCGATCTCAGATGCACATAAAAAGTAGGCAGATCCTGATCGTGTTGCCAATATAGGTACACAATTCAATATAATTCACTTCTTAGCACTCTGGTTTTACATTCTCGATTATAACTCATGACTAAGTGGGAATTAGCATGGCGATTGTTGCATGCAATTAACAGGAGACACTTACTCTGTCGATGTACCCATTCTCACTCCTTTCCATGCGATACACTCGGTTTTTGTTTGTTACTTTTTTATTAGTATTTTTTTAATTGATTTACAAGATTTGAACATCGGTTAACTACTTTCCCTTTATTCGAAATGTTTCTTGTAAGCAGTAACCGTCTATCAATAAAATCATGACGAACTCAAAGTCTTGAATACCGTATCAACTTTGAGTTATATACACTCCATGTATTTTTTTTATTAGCGTATTGTTTGATTTAGATTTCTGTAGCTATAGGCAAGATTTTATTCTAATGTCATAATCTAAGTTTAAAATGTTTCCGACATTGTTATCCCGAAATCGCTTAGAATAGCGCATAGTCGTGATATTTATGGACTATTGAATGAATATTGAATAACGAATTAGGTACATCATGTGATTAAAGAAGATATTGTGAGATTGCAAACTGCATATCTACCAGAGACAAGATAACACGTAGATGTTATTAATTATAGGTCACAATTATATTCTGACCTGTATTGTTGATCGTAATATGACATTTGAAAATCAATGCGTATTCAAAATCTGAAATATACCTATTATGGTTTATGTATCTGGCATTTTCAGACGGTCCTTTTCAGTTTGTAGTGCGCATCGCAACTTGGTATTTAACTTTGTTTTTCAAACTGTCTTGAATCGAGCGCCGAAAGGAGTACGATATGGAAAATACGCGAATCTGGCATTTGAAATTAAGCCTGGTTTCTTTGGTTAATTATTCCGATATGATTGATCAACTAGCATGGGCGATGTAGGTAAAAATCGGTATATAGAAATTATGACAGGGCAAAAATAATCATAGATGAGATCTATCTAATGTCCATTTGCATGAAAACTTCCACACAACTTGTAAGATTTATTGGCTTACACTGGCAATTTTTTTTCTTCATTTTTCCATTTTTTTACCATCAATTTGTAAAAACTAAAAGAAAATTTATCAAGCCAAACTATTAACAAGACAATATGTAAAGGTAATTAAAATGACTAGAATTGCCAGTCGACTCCATATTGAAGTTATTTCCTATTACTGACAATTTTAACATTAGCTTTAGCGTTCTTGCCTATCATCTTGAAAAGTATGATCGATAGATGATAACAGGCGGAAACCCGGTTGAAATAGAACAAAAGAATCGAAGATCTTTGTTAGAGAAGGCAATAAATGCTTACTGATATGTTTACTATAGTAACAAAAAAATCAAAAGTTAATAGAAACAAATAAAATGATAATTTTCTTCTCAAATACAAAGTGTTCTATTTTAAAAACACCATTTGCATAAGGTTTCAATTTATCTATTACATAGTTAAGCAGAACTATTAGATATCAAGTCGACGACATGGGTATCTATCTAGTTGGATGTAGAAAATGCATAACCTCTGACTTTTTTGAAAAAATTACCACGGACGGAGAACATATCAATCTATTAGTTCACTAATTTTCGTGTCTGCCCTTCAATTATGTCACTCAAGAAAAAATTCTAAAAAATGGGTAACAATTGTATCGAAAAGAGAAAATCGAGTGCACCTTTTTATGTTAGGGCGTGTTTGAGTTGAATATTTTGTCTTAAAAACGTACAAAGCAAGAATATTTATCAGATACATTATCTCGCTTCAAATTCTATCATTTGTATATATCAAAGCTACAGGTTGACTTTATAACATAAAAAAATCAAAGTACTTAAAGATGAAATATATGGGTCAAGTGAAATACATATCTAATGAATCATAAAAACAGAGTAGGTGTGTTCGAATAGCTATTTTTTTACTAAAAGTACTTGACGATAGTCCTTCAAGTTGGATGATAAAAATACATATCTTCAAAAGAAAAAAAAATCGTGTGTGATAACTAAGGTTTATAGTCTGCAACCACTAAAAAAATCTAGTCTGCCCTTCAACGAAATATTTAATTAGAAATTTTTTAAATGTTTATGAATTTTCAAAAATTCCACCTGACAACCGATAAGACAATATTTTCAAGTTGAATCAATGCAGACAAGATCATTAACTGATGCTCATTAGCTAGAAGATACATGTATATTTTAACATACAAATGACATATAAGGATCGTAATGGTGCTATGTGGATAAATTTATCGGTTTTCAAGAGCAACATTGGCAGAGCGTCATCCCTTAAATGGCTTCCAATTCTACGATTGTGAAAATGAACTGGCGTAATGGGGAGATAATTTGGACGAGGTAGAATCCTGACTGATAAATTGAAATTAAGTGAACAGAAATATCAGCACGCCAAAAATTACAAGAAGTCCATATGACCTCAATAGTAAGTTAACTTCGCAAAGGAATTACAAAGATTTTTATCATTTTTTGTTGCTTCTTTTTGCCTAAAATCTTGAAAAAAAAACCAAATTGTACATAACTTTATTTAGACGTTACAGTGTTGAAAACAATTCTTAGAAAAATTATTATTTTTACAAATCTCATTGTCACATTAAAGTTATATTAAACTGCTTATTAAAATGCCATTAGAAAAATGTTTTTGGAATTTAGGAACCAAAAAGTCATGCAAGACAGCATCTTTAATAATGCATCATCCATACTAAACATGGGGTTATTTCGTTTTATGATAAATTTAACAAAGCTAAATGTTCAATGATTTGATACTCACAATTTCATTTAAAGAATGTAGAAACATATTTCGATAATCACTAACTGAGGTATTTTCCAAATACAACTATATTTTGCTAAAAAAATAGCACAATAATCAGTGCTGACATGGATTATCATTGATATGGTCATATTTATAAATTAGCTGTTTACAAAACTTTTGATTTTTTTTAAAATTCTTAGGCTTTTCTATCTCAGAAAAAGATTACTTCAGTTGTATTTGGAAAATCTTTCAGGAATTTTTGCTCTTCAACTTCGTACTTTATTTGGCCTCTTTAACTTTTTTGGATTCGAGCGTCACTGATGAGTCTTTAGTAGACAAAACGAGTCTGGCGTAAATACAAAATGTAATACTGGTATCTATGTTAAGTTTATTTATATAGAACTATAACTGATCGAGGTATCTTAAGAAACACGATTATATTTTACCTCGATCAGTTATAGTTCTATAATCATGTTAATCATTACATTAGTTACTTCCAGTTTTGAGTATATTCTTTATTGTCCTATTTTATGATTAACATGACTGGTCATCAAAGATTAAAATACGTTTGGCCTTTTGTGAACACAATGATGATACGAGGTTTCTTTTACCAAAGTGATAAAGTAATTTAGATTGTTTCATGGAATAACAGGTTTTAATGCGTTTCCCTAGGTTTTAGGTTGTTACCCCGATTTTGTTTTTTGTCCATCGATTTACGAGTTTTGAACAGCAGTATACTACTGTTGCCTTTATTAAACACATGAGTACAAAGTGGTCCCGCAGAATGATGATTTTTTTTCAAGCATTTGGAATTCTTTGAATTGCATCTATATATTGAGAAAAATGATATCATATAGCATTATTTACTTCAAGAGATAGATTTGATTAAGATTTTGTGTTAAATAAATCTATAAATGAGAAAGTTCATGTAAACAACCGAACCTTTAATATAAGAATTTCAATGTTGTTATACAATATGCATCATTTTCTACAACAACGATAACAACAACTAACCCTGTATTTTTACATTGATGGAAAATTCCTGAATTTTATAAATCGATTGTTTTGTAACATTTTGATTAAGTATTGAAGGCACTTTTTTGAAATTCGATTTAACGACACGTGTCGGCAGCATACAAAACTGTACCAGTAAATGATAACTGACAGAAATAAATATTCTATATAATTGAGACCTTGTTTCTAACCTAACACTGTATATATATGACATATAAATTTACAATCAATAACAGGACAAAATGCCTTTCTAAAAACAGTTAAAAAACCGAATGGAAGAGTGTTACAGCAAACATATGTATAATATCTATCGTGAACAACACATGTTAAAAAATAACATTTGAGGTACAATAAAGATACTTTTGGCATATAACAATCATTTAAAAAAAAGTAAAATCAGTTTATTTACCATGTTTACTTTTTAAAAAAGTACTAGTTAATAATTTATATTTCACTATTATGAGTAGCCTTTCCCATTCAAATACAAAATTGTCCAGGGATATTTTTTGTTAATTTTGCTATAATATTACAACTGTTAATTTCAGAAACTGTTGCGAGTTTTTAACAGTTTTAAAAAATTACAATAGTAAATGCATGCAATAACTCCTGATTCCTGATTTACAGTTCTTTCAAATCTCAGTTCTGCACCACGATTCACTCAATTTTAAAAAAGTGAAAATACATGTTAACTTATTTTTTTAAATCGTGTATAAGCAACATACCTACACCAAAACATAATTAGACATATTTGAGACTTAAGACCTCATAGAGTATATATGACATGTACATCTACTAACAATAAAGGGATATACCATATATATATTAATGCCTTCTGAAAAAACCCGAAAGCAAGAGTATTACAGCGAACACAAATATTGTACAATACTTTTAAAACACACTATGTTGCTAAGTTATAAAAAGCACATTGTATGCAATGGACGGGTTGAGGTAATAAACAAAGACTGTTTGCAAATCTACTGACTAAATATCATTTATAAAGAAAAAGAAAAAAAACCTTATTTAGAAATTAAAACTATGCCCAAAGCTTCAAACAAAAACAAAACTCTCAAATACATTTTCTATTTGTCATCAAGTGACAACTCATCGTTGTGCCAGATTTCATTCACGATTCAAGACCGACGTTGTTCAAAGAAAACTTTAAAAAATAATACAAAATAAGAAAAACGATGAATAATATCAGATATCAGAGCCATGAAATCACAACATCTGCAATATACATGTTTATATAATTCGTCTAAACATCAGCCCAACAATGTTTGATCTGTAAATTTACTTTCGAAAATTGTGTGTTCTTCCCTCGCCTTGCAACTGAGATATCGTGAAACCAAATCGCCTTGCACTGTATCCGAATCGCTAGACCACTAGGCCACGTAGGCTTTGCAACAATAAAGCTTTCGGTGGTCGGGTGTTACCTTTCCTCGTCAGTTTTAATCTAACGTCGTAATACAGTACATGATATATAGGGCATGAAGATGGAATTGTTACATATATATATATATATATATATATATATATATATATATATATATATATATATATATATATATATACTGACACCTAAGTCTACTTACTATAATTTGAAATAGTAATCATATATGAATGAGTTATGAAAAATGATAACAACATGAAAGCTAGAGTATAACAGCAAATATAAATCTATATAATACATGAGGACAAACGAAGACTAGGTTACACAATTATGAACAGAACGACACAGACAGTGATCGTGTGGATACAAAAAGACATTATGAATGTCTGTTGATTATTTTCATATAAACAATTAAAAATTAGATAATTGTATATATAAATAACACTACGACTAGTAACTTCACTGTTCATTCATTCAATATTTATATAGTTGGCATTAGACAACACTTATCGAATTGTATACTGCTACAAAACAAGAATCAGTTCCTATCAATTAAAAAACAAAACCCAATTGATCTTAACAAAATCATAATAGGAGGCAGATATAGGCTGAACATTTTATCATTTTAATAAAGGTCCTAGAAACTAATCTTACTACTTTTACATGTTTAGTACATTTGAAGCACAAACAGCACTGACAGTTTTGTCATATTTCATTGTTGAGAAAATTACTGTTCATGTTAAAGTTTTCTTGATATCATCGAAGTAGTTAAACAATCACAGCGATTAAGTAGTGTTACAACTATGGAACATGAAATGAAAGTCATATATATATTTAATATAAATATGGAGGAAAGCTGAAGACTCTTTCTATAAGTAAAGGAATAACAATGTTCTTAAAATGCTTTGCATCTGTTCATAAACACTGTAAAATTGTATACAATTTACTTTTTACAATCATCATTGTGAGAAAAAACTCAAAGTCGCATACTTATATAATAGTATATATACCAATTAAATTTGTTTAATAATTTAAAAAATATATATCATTTGGCAATGCATACAAAGACTATCAAATATCATTACAGGCTTCAACTTTCACAATAAAAACAAACGGATCTTTTTAATCTTACGGTTATTAAAAATAAAAGAAAATTTTCAGCATTTTTTTGTTTTTATTACAAATGCCGCACTATTACTGAAACAGGTTATAAATAAATAATAATCATCTAGTGAATGGGATACTAGGAATTGCTGTCATACTGTATACTGTTTCTCCGAAGTTTTGTCAAAGTCAATTTGTGTGCACTTTTATTTCATATTTAAAAAAAAAATGATTATGAAATAACTTTCATTAGCAAACAATTAAAGTTAAGGTGTCTTTCTTTGAAGAAATGATTCCTAGTCATTTTTGCATCCAAATTAAGAATTTCTAAACGGAACAACTTTTACCCTACATTATGTTAAATCATTTTAAAATATCTTAAGTTTCAATTAATAAATCATTAATTTGTAAATATTCAGCTGTAGAAACAACTAATAATACCGGTAATCACATGGATGGATTCAAATTGTAAACTGTAAACCAATCTTAAATATTATGGATAAATAAGTGTCAGATCCAAAAGCTGAATAAGATCTTAGGAACCAAGTGTATACTCTGTATATCACTGTAGTAACAACAAATAAACTGCAAATACAAGTAAAAACATATGTAAACTCTTCAAAGATAGAAATATCGAGAAAATGATAAAAAATAACATGTTGACCAAGGTTTTGAACAGCTGACACCTGACGTTTTACAGTGGTAGATGTCTTCCTACTCTTATGGTTTAATGTCATTATGTTGTATATATCCATCGTTAGTTTTACTTTCTTTATTTGCAACCTGAAATGAATCTTCTGCTGATGAATTTATCTGCCCAACACGGCTGTCCCCTGAGTGAGAACAGGTACTTCCTTGATCATTTCCACTAAATTCACTATCAAGCAAATAGTTTTCAGTGATATATCCAGACCCAAATGAATTCTCAAATTTTCTTGTGTCATTTGACTCTGAAACATAGGATGATACATTTTCATCATCAATAAGGTTACCATTTAGCAAGTTTCTTTCTGTGAAGTATCCTCCAGAACTTTCACTTTTACCTGTCCAGTCATTCATATTTTCCGATAAGTAATTCGTTCCTTTAAGATCTTCCTTGGCTGGTTCCCTGTTCAGTATCCCAACATCTATGTCTCTTAGGTAACCAGCACTGTTTAATTCTTCTTGGTCTCGTTCCCTGAGTGAATTCATAACACCTGGATTCATGATATCTTCTTCCTTGAGGTAACCATTACTTATTGAATCCTCTTGATCTGGTTCAGTATTATGTGTAATAAAATCCTGCTCTCCTAACTTTTCATTCAATTCATCACTTTGGTACTTCTTTGCACTAGCAGCTGTCATCAGTGGATTGAAAACTTCTAGTAACTTAAGATTTTCCATGGAATCCAGATGATGGTATTCTACTGTTGAACTATCTGAATTATGAGCAGAGGGTTGATGTCTGGGTAATGAAATGCCTAGATTATTCACGGCATCTTTAGGAAGATAACCATTACTTATCATACTTATGTCTGAGTCCTCATCATTGACCTCAGTCAAAGGTAACAAACCATCATGTACTTTACAATTCTTTGTAGAATCTATGCCATAGTTTCTACTATTATCAGTGGCTTGCAGGGTCTCTGTTTTGATATATGGTTGGTCCTTAATTGGCTGTCCACAAGTTTTTGACATTTGAACTTCTGGCTGATAAACATATGGATCACTAACAGACCCAGATTCGAGCATAATATTTGCTGTAACATTGGACTCTTTTTCAACATGCTTTATATAACTATCTGTATTTTCATTTTCTGAAAAAGAAGAAGAAAAAAAATCAAATGTGATGGTGAATATACAATGGTTGTAATAAACTAAGCTGAAATAAGATCACGTTAACGCAAATTTTTTTTTGACCCAGTTTGAATCATCAGAGTTAAAAAGCTATAAACAAACTATAATGTACTCGGGACTTATATTATAATTATAATGTAGATTTGAATGGCCAAGCATGTAGCAGAATAAAATTTAGCCATGATATTTGTTCCTAAAACTTTCATTACATGGAAAAAGTTCGATTCAGAACTTTAACCATATAACATTTTATCAATTTCCATTTCATACACTCTGGATGAATTATTATATTATGAAACTTTTGTAATATGATAAAAGTTCTGTGAAAAATATTGATATTAAATATTAAGTTAACATTTTTTCTAATTGAATGGAAATATTAAATAAAAATAATTCTACAAGCTTGACGTTTTGGAATATATCTATATTGTTACATAATCACCATGAATAATAATGATGTACGATAAGTTCCTGGAAAAATTATAATAAAAAAGAAATTTCAGGTATATAATTAGTAACAAAAAATTCTAGCAATAATTTTTATAATAGAGAAGTTCCTGGGATAATTATTATGCATTAGAAATTAATTCCGGGAATATTTTTTATGTAAGAGAAGTTTCTTGAATAAAAAGTAGGTAATAGGAATCATTTTTATATAATGGAAGTTCCTTGAAAAATGATCATCTATGAAACAAAATTTCAAGGAATAATAATAATGATAGAAAAATTCTTGTAATATATATTATGAAACAGAATTGCAAGGAATAATTTTTTGAAGAGATACACAAAAAAAAAACCAATATACCATTATTTTTTTTTTAGAATGCATAAATAAACACAGGAAAGTTAGCTTATTCATTAATGTTCAAGCAGCAACCAAACATCATCCACAGAATCCATGTTAACTTGAAAAACATCATGAATGTATTAAACTATATGCACAGGTGATTACTTTTTTATGAACTAATGTGGAAACAATCACATGATATACATGTATACATTGTATTTTATTACAAAAAAAAAATTGAAGGTAAAATACAATAACGAGCATGAATATAATTGTCTTATTTTTTTGGCCCTGGTGATTTAATTCGACTTCGATTTTTTAGATTCCACTTCAGTAACGTATAATAAGTTTTTCTTTACTATTTTTACGGAGTAGAGTAATATAAACAAATGGAAACATGAAAATAATAAGACATATCAATCCAAAAATAGGAGTGAGTATAAATTGATAATTACCATTATGTTTGGGATTTAACGTCTTCTCAGATTTTCTCCTCTCATCCTCACGAGACACACTGAAAATTGGTGGATCAGTGATGTTCTTAAAAGTGTTTTCTTGTTTTGATGATGCTGTGTCAGTCTCTAATGCCATTTTAGAATAACCTGGGCTACAGCCCTGTTTAGAACTTGTTTTATGATCGTCGCTAGATTTTTGATTGCTGTTTACTCCTGTAGTTTCTTCTGGTAGAGGAAATACATCTAATTTGTTATCTACTGCAGGAGATTGTAAACCATCTGATGCCAAACTACTTCTACCACTGTCTTTGCTTAATTGCGATGAATATGGTAAAACCTACAATTAAAGAGAAGTATTCTCACTGTGGTTTGAGATAATAAAAAAAAATCATTTAAATATCTCTTATTCTGTCTTTTTGCTTGCGCTTTGCGATTTTGTGTCAAAACTTAATACATAATATTTTTTTCTTACCCGCTTTTGAGTGTTTGTGTATCGGGAAATGCAAAATGTTATTAACAATATTTTGAAAACATTAAATAAGTTTTACTATTTTTGCAACCTTTAAATTTTAAGAGTTCGGACGTTTTATTTTGATTGTGGACTTTCCGTTTTGAATTTAACTCGGAGTTAAGTATTTTTCTGAATTTACATTTAACCGAATAATTAATTTTACAAATCTTATGTTGATAATCTGTTTTACAATTAACAAGTAACAGCTTGTGTTATATCCCCGCTCGGCACAGTTGGGGAAATATATCTGGCCGTCTGTAACTTCTTTTTATTTTCCTCAGTTCCTACAGGTGAGAAATTTGCGATCACTAATTTAACTTATCTAATTGTACCTGGAAAACGGTAAATAACAGAGACTATTTGATACCTACCGTATTTCCTATCGATATGTTTATCTTTGGAGTGTCTATATCCAAAGGTCGTTTAATTTCCCTGATACCATGGGCTGTTCGCCTTTATAAAAGAAATCATGAATTATCTACAAAATATGCACTGTTAAATTTTACATACTTATTTGATATACTTTAAAAAATTGAAAATTTCAAAATCATAGAGCATAAATTCTATTGATAGAGTGCAACTTTTTAAAAATCTTTAAATAAGATTTTAAAAGGCTTTCATTCTATTTAACACAATTATTTCATTTAGCCAAAAAAAAAAAAAAAAAACAAAAAAAAACAACAAAAAAAAAAACAAAGACGACTGAAAATAATCATTTTGATTTAAACTAGGATTTAAAAATTTTATTTTCCATTACTAATATTATATATTTGAAAAATAATAAAACACATACTTATAGATAAAAACAGCTCCTGCAATTGCCAACATGAATAAGAAAGTTCCCCCTACTGCTATACTTGTTATTTCCGACGTTGCCAAGTCTGAAGCATAGAAAGTTAGTCAAAATGTATTATGGAAAACCACAATCCGGTACGTCATAACCACTCTTAATGCAACGTATCAGTGCAATTAAGGAAGTTCGCTACTCAGTTTCAACATAAATAGCTTTCCATAACACTAGTACATATTGATACGGGATTACAAATGTAATTAAGAAATCAAAAACGCAAAACAAAATATAGGGGTCCATGTGCTTGTTTTCGAGATATAAGCCATTGAAATTTAGGCGGGAAAATGTTCTTTCTTGATTTTTCGTATCTTTATCATTGACAACTAAAAGTTCTCAAAACCCGTTAAAAAATAAATAAAATTTTATAAGACTTTTAAAAATGGCTTATTATTATACATGTAAAAGTTTGATAAAAAGAAAAATGGGGGTTAATGGGCAAACATTTTCAAGGCATTCAAATGGATAAAACCAGAGGATTTCGAAAATCTGACAAAAAATCCAAAACATGACAAGCGAACATCCTTAAAAGATCCCAACCGGTATAGGACACAATTGGTTAAACTCAAGATCAGACGATTTTATTGTATTTAAAGAATTATTACCTCAAAAGCATGTTGTTATTTTTAGAGGGAAACTAATGTTGAGTCGAATTTGGTAGTTTATCTTTGTAATTATATTGGACCAGTTTTTGTGTAAGGAGCACAACCATATGAAGAAAGTCCATATAAGGTTAACATACAAAAGCATAACGATTTAGCTCAGATATGTAAACTTCATTCGAAGGATCTGATCGTACATTTCAGATGTGAAATGGGAATGTAAAGTTGAGTATATCACATTTTCATAGATTCTAGTTGGAACTCATCTATTTGTGCAAATATCGAAGAATATCGATGGAACCTCTTTGATCTTGTAGACACACCAGGGTTGAGTTCAATATCATAGCAGCAAAGTAACGGTTACGTAGCTGCTATCAATATCTATGTAACAACTAGTCTATAGCTACACGTTCAATAGTCAAAATCTGCGCAGCACTGCGTAGCTGCTACGATATTGAACGCAGACCTGGTGTTGCTTCTGTTTAGGTTCATGCATGTACTTTATTTTTGTGTGTTGTCTTGATTTTTACCTTCTAATGCATCGACTTACATAACCATTTTGTTAGCATTCTGTATGCCAAATATTGTTACAAATATAAACATTCGAGACACAGACCTAATCAAGAAAACGATACTCTGATCAATTGTCCATCAAAATAGGGTTAATAGAGGTTTCTCAACATCTTACGAACGGATGAAACTCTACGAACGTAACGTTATGGAGCAGTAATTTTGTTATAATAAAATCAATAATAAATGTCTTCCGATACTGCAGTGTGTTTAAAAGACAACAGTAAACAACTCAATATCCTTTTTTTGCAACCTTGCATTTTATTGTTATCATTAAACATCCGTGTTCCAATTTATTTTCCGTTGTTGACTGTTTCGTTTTCTTACGTCGAGTTCCGTTTGTTGACATGTCGTATATATGCGTTCGATTTATCTCCCTTATTTATTCAAAAAGAACATTTTTTTATACTGTCCTTGATTAAAAAAATCAAAACATCTAGTTTGCAATTGGTTGATTGATTGTTTGGTGTTTAACGTTCATTGGCAAATATTCCATTCACTTCATTGATAATTTAGCGTTTGATAAAGGATTGATAAGTGATTGAGTAACACAACTTTAATATATTTCATATATCCACACGTCCCTGCTATGGGTCCAATTGGTTTGAGTTACTGTGAGTTTCATTTTTTCGTGTCGGAGAGTATCTTGGATAGATACGTCGTAACATAGCTTTTTTATTTCTGATATTTATTGGGAATCAGTTTAAGAAATTTAAAGGTGCACTCTATCTATCGTTAGAAATAGAGTTTTGTGTGTTTTTGTTGAAATTATGAGTGCTACAGACCTAACAAAACTGGTAGTCGCATAGTTATCAAAATATATATATTTATATATTACACCCCTAACTAAAAAGAAAAATGAGAAATATGAAAAACAGAGGAAATATGCACAGTATGCCATAGAAGCTTAACGGAAACAATAAACAAGAAAAAAATGTATATACTTATAATTATACTATAAAGGAAACTTACACACATATAATAAGAAAGGCCATGATAACAACAAAAACAAAAAGACACAATATATAAGTTTAAATATATATTTCAATATTTTCCTTTATTTTTCTTGTTAAGTCTACCAATTTATAACAATATATCAATAAGAAGAGATCATTTGGATTTTAGTGGTTGGGGCAAAGAACTTATTGGGATGTTTTCTTTTCAAATTTAAATCGAAAGGCGTTCACTTCTAGATTTATTTTACTTCATGTCCACGAAAGAAATTTTACCGTTAATCAACTTCTATCTAAGATTCAAAAAGATTCTTATCCCTTTCCATCCATAGATCTATATTTACCTTTTTCACATATACTAAATAGTGATGTTGTCATCATGTTTATTAAAATTTCTTGTACGATTACTGTCCTTTGATTAAATATTATATATTCTTCGTTTAAATTTATAGATCAGTAAGACTTTCAACTGTGTTGATTGAACAGTAACTTGTATATTATATATTATATAATATCAAATAAATATAATATGTATTTGATTCAAAATGTTTTTAAAAAAATCAAGCCTGCATATTTTACATATAAAAGATATTTCAAAGGGAAGAAGAGCACAGCCGATAATCCAATATTTTAAGATAAATTACTGCTCCCTCTTTTCTCGTTACGGCAAGTTACGTCAAGTTAGGGCGATTTTCGTTCGTTGGTAAGATGTTGAGAAACCTCTATTAGGACGAAATGTACGCCTAAAAATCAGTATATAAACATATTCAAGTCAGAATATATCAGATATAAAGAACTTTAAAACTGAGCTAATTGTCAATTGTCATGTCGTAAACTTTTTAATCGCATCTTATATACTTATAACAAAACAGTGAATATAAAAAGATTGGTGTTAACTGTGAAGAATATTGAGATTGAGATGTAAAATTACGTCCTTGTAAAGCTGTTTTTGCCTTTCAAATGTTTGAATGAATAATCATAACTAACTGGTTCATTAAAAAGACATTTATTTTTTGAAATTATGATTTGAGATATGTGACCTAGAAAAAGCTAAAACGGATAACCCTTAATACAAATAGTTGTTTATTTCACTCATTTAAAAGAACAATTCCATAACCACTGGTTATCGCCCTTTTACAAAAGTATATATAGAAGATATTTGATTTATATTGTTAAGGTATTGATCCATTGACACTAAGTAGTCCATTGTATGTAAAGTATTTCATTATAGAATAGATATTTTTGAAAATTGTCTTGACTTGTTATCTTCAAATCATAGGGTGATAAATATTTTTATAACTTGCACCAATATTGATGGAAAGTAACCAAACTATCTCTTCAATGTCATTTATAAGATTTTGAGATATTCCTGACTTGAAAGACATTCATACTGTAAATATGTATGCATACAAAACGTAATCAAATCAAAATCTTATTGACTAGGATTGTTAGTTTTACTACCGGAGTTTTAGTGATTCTCTCCGAGCACTCCGCCGTCCCATACCAATAATAAGTGACCGCAACGAAAAATCACAAATGTGGTGAAAGTGGCGTATAAAATAATCAACCAATTAATCAATCATAATTTCAATTGTATCCATATCCGAAAGAAGATTTAAAAAGATGTTTAAATATTTTATTCTATTGACGAAATAGAAATTACAGACAGAGAATAGTATTCTAATCACTAGGATAGGTACCATTATTTGTAGGCTGTATATACACCATATCACTGTAATCACTAATTCTTCCATCGCCTGTTATCTGCTGGATTTGGACACCATATGAAGTTCCCGCCTTTAGATTTGGAATTACCAGCTTAGTTGGTTCAGTCGATGGAATTTCCATACCTTCTTCAACACCTATAGAAAATTAAATTATACCAAAATAAATAGAATTAGATATTACTTTCTCAGTATCAATATGTTTGTTCTCTATGTCTCTTGGTGTTGTGTTTCCTCTCAGGGTAGAACTATGAAGTAACATGTCAATAAACACCTACTGTCTGAAAATTAAATCTTGTGTAATGAATTTTCTCATGTTTACAGCCTCATTGTTCGCAATCGTCATGATGATCATTCAACAAGAGGGGCGAAAGACACCATAGGGATATTCAAACTCATAATCGGAAATAAACTGGCAACTGGTAATTATACTACATCTCCTTTTTTTATATTGACAACGTCATGGCTAAAAAAAAGAAAAATACAGACAAACAATGGTACACAAATCACAACATAAAAAACTAAAGATTAAATAACTAAGACCCGACCAAAAAAAGGGGGTGATCTCATGTGCTCTGAAAGGGTAAGCAGATCCTGCTTCACATGTGGCATCCGTCGTGCTTCTCATTTAAAACAAACAATAAGTCTCATTCTGTGATGTCGCAAAAAAAAAAGGTAATAGGGATTATATATAAAAATCAAGCATTTTTAATTAGAGTGAGTTTTTTTCAGGTCATTATTTGTCATAAAACTCTAGACACTCAAAGTTGTGGTACTTATTGACAGAGATATCTACTTTGAAAAAAGGCATTTCACGAAATTGATAGTCACTTCTTGTTATAAATTGCAAATGATAAGAAACGCTGGTCATTTCGATTTTCGTATTATACGATCGCTACTTTAAAGCCATTGACAAGTGGAAATTTCAAATCAATTTAAAAAATATTGGAAAGAGAACAATAGAGGCGTAATCTAAATATAGACAATAATACATGTTTGATCAAATCAGATTTGAATAAACCATTTTAAAATCACACCCACATCTTAAAACAAAATCTTTAATAAGGACAATTATGAAGCTGTTTTTCACAAATAAGTACTGGTACGATTTGAAAATGTTGCAACATGGAATAGAATTTACGTTTTCTCATTCATGTGATAACTAAAAAGCAAACATGTTAAGTATGCTGCGTGAAGAGAAAATATAGCGAACATATGAAAATAACAGTAGTGGATTATTTATATTGTTAACTGAAAAGACTATTTAATTAAAAATATGATGAATTATTCTTCTATACAAAATCTAAAGTCATTAGTTCATTATAAAACAAAAAATTAAATAACAAAAATACCGAACTCTAAGGAAAATCAAAACGGAAAGACCTTTTTCAAATGGCCAAATCAAAGCTAAAACACATTAAACGAATGGAAAACAACTGTTATAATCCAGACTTAGTACAGGCAATACCTTGTGCAGAACATGATGGATTAAACCTAGTCTCATAGCTACCTAAACCTCTAACTTTTATGACACAGCCAGTCACATAAGAATACATTATATTGACAATATAGAGTGAGCAAAACATACACACATATAGATAAAAAAAGTTAAAAAATGGGGTACAGCAGTCATTATAGAGTTATAATCTTTATCTCTGTAAATACAAAAACTATAAAAACAAAAAAAAGCCACAAAAACAAAAAAACTGGCATATAGACACTCAATAGACAAATCACATCAGCAAAAATGATAGACCATAATACAAATAAAATTACATTTATTACATTTTCCAAATTCGAGCATTACAGTACCAACCTGAACAGTCGGTGGTACCTTTGCTTGCAGTACACCAGGTTACTTTGAAAAACTCAATGTAAGGGGAATCCCCACACTTTGGGTCTGACCAATCAACTGTTATTCCGTCTTCAGGAAATGCCTGCACATCAACTTGGGTTGGAGGAGACGGAGCTAAAATTAAAATCTGATTTGCTGTTAATCTACAATATGTAGACTATTTCAATATTAAACAGTCATTGAATTGTATAAGATTAAATCAAAACGTATATCGTTGTCCTCTTGGAACTTGTCAATTCTATCTTAGTTTTACACAAAACTGCTGCAGGAAATGCTTACCCTTCCGGAGCACCTGATTTTACTCCCGGTTTTTAGTGCATTTCGTGTTGTTCCTTATTTATTATTTATAACTGTTGATGTAAATGTCCTATGGTTTTGTGAGTCTTTCTTTACTCCTTGGTTTTGATTGTGATATTGAGACTTAAACAGCTAAGGTTGAACTGAAAAAAATGTCAGACCCTTAACATGTAGCAATAAAATTGAGAATGGAAATGGGGAATGTGTCAAAGAGACAACAGCCCGACCATAGAACAAACAACAGCAGAAGGTCACCAACAGGTCTTCAATGCAGCGAGAAATTCCCAAACCCGGAGGCGTCCTTCAGCTGACCCCCAAACAAATATATATACTAGTTCAGTGATAATGAACGCCTTACTAAACTCAGAATTATAAACAAGAAACTAAAATAAAAATAATACTAGACTAACAAATCTTTTTCAAATCAGTAAATAAACTCATTTGCCCTTAATTTTACAGACGCCATACCGAGTTGGTTGATCGTTATGAAATATCCGTTTCACAGATGATATCGGATATGTTCTGAATGTCTACAATCCTGTTTCCTTTTCACGAATATAACCTACCGAATTAGACCACATTAACCGCGTTTGTAATAACATGAGTAACACGACCGATGCCAAATGTTGAGTAGGATCTTTCTCCCCTTCCGCAGCACCTGAGATCACCCCCGTTTTAGATGGGGTTCGTGTTTCTTTGTCTTCAGTTTTCTAAGTGTACTATTGTTTGTCTTTTTTGTCTTTGTCTTTTTTAGTCATGGCATTGTCCGTTTATTTTCGTTCTATGAGTTTGAATGTCGCTCTGGTATCTGTTGTCCCTCTTTTTCATTATAGATACCCGGATTAAATTCAGTTTAATTAAAATGTCAAATAGATATTTCATAAATTTCAGCATCATTCAGTTAGAGAAATTAGAAAAAAGTTGATACTTATTCGAATTGTTGAGTTTATAGGATTTAGAGTACTTTAAGTAGTTTTACATACCCAAACCTGTTATATAATAACAGTCTTCCCATTCAAATCCAGAACTAACTTGGTCGATGTCAGACGATACACCAAATTTATACTTCTTATCAAACTCTAAATGTTCAATTATAAGTAAGGTAGAATTCATTGGTACCCTAATCCATTCAATATCAGTCTGAAATATAGACAAACAATCTGAATATACATTCGTATGCCATGAATTCCTGTAACATTGTGTTATTATAAAAGTTCCTAAAATCTACATGAAGGAGGAGAAAGAATCTAAATACATGATTAGATTCAGCAAATCAAAGAATCAAACAAAATTAAATTTTCGGCCTATCAAAGAACCCCAATAATTCGATTTTTGATCAAATCAAACAAAGTTTCATTTTGGACCCTTTTGATCTCAATGTAGACCTATTTGATAACAGGACCCAAAAATTCCAAAAACATGGTTAAATTTAGCATACCAAAGAACCCCATATATTCATTTATTGATTTTTGGAACCCAATTTAGACCAATTTGAAAATGGGACCCAACATTAAAAATCTAAATACACGGTCAGGTTCGGCATATAAAAAAAACCTCATTAATTCAATTTTTGATGAAGTCAAACAAAGTTTAATTTTGGACCCTTTGAACCTCATGTTGACCACTTCAAAAAGGGGATAAGATTCCAATAACTTAATACACGGTTAGATACAGCATATTCACGAACCCTAAGAATTCAAGAATAAAACCCCATTGAAATTGGTCAAGAAATAGGCATAGTATACAAAGTATTAGAAAAGTATTGTTTTTGGCCCCTAATTCCTGAACAGTTTGGGCCATAACCACAAAAATCAATCTCAACCTTCCTTTTTTGGAATGGAATCTTGTGGTACAGTTTCAGAAAGATCCATACACTTACACACACGTTATTTTCTGGAAAACTAGAAAAATACTTATTTTGACCCCTTTTGGGCCCCTTGTTCCTAAACTGTTGAAACCACAACCACTGAAATCAATCTAAACCGTCCTTTTGTGATTTCAAACCTTGTGTTTAAATTAAATAGAGATCCATTCACTTAAACTAAAGTTATTTTCCGGAAATTAAGTGTCTTCGGACGACGCTGACGACGACGATGACGTGACACCAATAATTACGAATGCAAAATTTGTTTGCGGTCGTTTACTGACTGTAAACTACAACTAATACCTTGTTTCCTAAACCAAAATGTGTCAAAACTCAGAGATTTAAATATCAGCCTGTTGTGTCAAAATATTGTAAGTTAGACCAATACTGCCTTAAAATAATCAAATTGACTTTCGTCCAAAAATAATAAACATTTTCACCTCTCAACTTCATCGATATTGTGGATACCTAAATAAAAAGGGACTTTGGTTGATTCAACATATTTTGGACGTTTTCAATCAATTGTAATATTTTGCTGTATTCTTTTGTAAACGTTTCACATAATACATTAAATTCTAAAACGATGAATTACTAACATATAATGAGAAATGAAATCATGCCATGGATCAATGAACTACAATAAGAGATCACTGTTTTATTAATCATGTCAAATGGGCAAGAACAACGTGTGTTCTAAAGCTTGTAAATTTATCATAGTCCATGAAAAAAATATTTCAAATTATTGATTACATATAGGCTTTTAGCCATGCAAAAATAGCTCAAGAACTAGCTATTCTTTTACACTAAATAGCAAATCTAAACAATTACACATGGAGAGTTGTCTCATTGGCACTCATACCACATCTTCCTATATCTATACGCAGTTTGGAAGTTATATATAAAATGAATCTTGTGTAGTTCTTCTCCGTTTTGAAATATCTATCATTTTAAAATCCACAAACTGATAACACATATATGTTTAACCTCGGGAATAGATTACCTTAACTATGTTTTGCAAATTTTTTGGAATTTTTGGTCTTCAATGCTCTTCAATTTTGTACTTTATTTGGCCCTTTTCAACTGTTTGTTATTCGAGCGTCACTGATGAGTCTTTTGTAGACGAAACGCGAGTTTGGCTCAAATACAAAATTTCAATTCTTGTAACTATCCTGAGTTTCTTTCTTGTTGTAATAAGTTCGAAAGCAAATTAATAAATATAAAAAAACTTACTGTACATTGTGTGTCAAATTGACAGTAGTATACAGTGTGGAATGCAATTCTCTCATCCTCTGTTGGTGTCCAACTTACACTTACAGTTGTATCTTTAGAAGTATTCTGGGCCTCAACTATAATTCTACTTGGAGGTAAAATAGCTGCAACATAAAACGTATTGTACATTTGAACTCTCTGTGATAGACACTATTTAGAAATTGCTATTAACTTATTTGAATGTTTTTGTAACCATCAATTTCAATAATATGAATAAAACTTCTTAACTTGTCATTCAATTTCAACGGTTTTACTTTTCATTTGAGCTTTCTGGTTTAGATTAGACCCTGATTTTTGGTTGATTTCCTTTCTCAATCTATTGATTAACATAAATAAAGGCACCAGTAGTATTCCGCTGTTCGAAAGTCATAAATTGATTGAGAGAAAACAAATCCGGGTTACAAAGTAAAACCGAGGGAAACATCAACTATAAGAGGAAAACAACGAAACAACAGAAACACTAAAGTGCAACAAAAAACCAAACGACAATGTAACACACAGAAATAAACTATAAGATAACAACTGCCATTTTCCTTAATCGGTTCAGGACATTTTAAGAAAAAATGGTGGATTGAACCTGGTTTTGTGGCTAGCCAAACCTCGTGCCTTTATGGCAATGTTAGATATAACACTAAAAGGACAACATTACATCACAGGACTACAGTACAAATAAGTGCAAGAAAATTCCGGACAGAGAAATGCAATAAAACATTTCGACATGCTTATAGTTATCAAAGGTACTAGGCTTAAAATCTAATACGTCAGACTCGCGTTACATCTACATTAGGACTCATCAGTGAAGTTCAGATAAAAAAAGTCAGAAAGACAAACAAGTATAAAGTTATAGAGCATTGATGACCCAAAATTCAAAAAAATGTTGCCAAATAAGGCTAAGGTATATTTGCCTGGGAAAAGAAAGTCCTTAGTATTTAGAATAATTCATACTTTTGCAAACAGTAAATTTATATTAAAAAAATGAAAATAAATAACCATATAATTGATATTCATGTCAACACCGAAGTGCTGACTAACCATAGAATAAAAACGTATACGTAAAACAACCTAGGGAAGCAACAACAGCACTGCGTAAAAGAGGGACGAAAGATACCAAAGGGACAGTCAAACTCATAAATCTAAAACAAACTGACAACGCCATGGCTAAAAATGAAAAAGACAAACAGAAAAACAATAGTACACATGACACAACATAGAAAACTAAAGAATAAACAACACGAACCCCACCAAAAACTAGGGGTGATCTCAGGTGCTCCGGAAGGGTAAGCAGATCCTGCTCCACATGCGGCACCCGTCGTGTTGCTTATGTGATTACAAATCCGGTAAATAGTCTAATTAGGTAGGTCAAATTCATGAAAGGGAAGGGGATTGTAGTTACGACGTGAGGAACATATCCGATATCATTTGTGAAATGGTTATTCCATAACGGTCAACCAACTCGTGATGGCGTCCGTAAAATTTACGAAGGGATGATTTCAACTTCACCATTTGGAACTCTTGATTTAATAGCTTCCTTGTGAGCAGTAACCCTCTATCAAGAAAATCATGATAGGAAATGCAAGCACGGGAATATCGTATCAATTGAGAGATATATACCCCGTATGCAGGTGCTGCTGGAATGTTGCTACTTAGAAATGGAAAGTTCACAATTGGAAAGCTGAAATCATTTCTTTTGTCGTAAAGTTTTGTCTTCAACCGACCCTCATTGTCAATTTCTAGATGTAAGTCAAGATATGAAGCTGACTTAACTGTATCTGTAGTATCCTTTATCTCCAATTCGATGGGATAGATGCGTTCCACATAGTCACCAAATTTTGAATTGTTTAGTGAAAGAACGTCATCTATATAGCGGAAAGTAGAGTTAAAGGATATTGCTAACTTCTTATCTTTCTTCCTAAGAAGTTCCTGCATGAAGTCAGCCTCATAATAATAAAGAAACAAGTCAGCAAGTAGAGGGGCACAGTTTGTTCCCATTGGTATGCCGACAGTCTGTTGAAAAACACGTCCTCCGAACGTAACAAATATGTTGTCAATCAAGAAATCAAGCATCTTGATAATATCGATTTCAGAGAATTTTTTGTTTGAATCAGAGTGATTCTTTACAAAGTAGGATTTATCCCTCCCTAAGACAAGATACTTGTATCTACGTTGGCCATTCTTTTTTATGAAGCAAAGTAATACCAACTCTTTTAATTTGTCTTTAAGTTTGGAATGTGGAATACTTGTGTAAAGAGTAGAGAAGTCAAATGTTTTAATACTGTTACAAGATGAAAGAGAGTTAGATTGTATGTACTCTAAAAGATCTTTGGAATTTTTAAGTATCCACATCTGATTCACGCCACCTCTAGAATAGGCAGTTTCACAATAACTTTGAAGCCCGTCTTTGATTGCTGATAAAATGGATGTTAATAATTTAGAAAGAGGTTTTGTGGAGCATTTGGAAGACCCAGCAATATACCGCTGTTTGTAAGGACACTTATGTAGTTTAGGTATCCAATACAGTGATGGAAGATCCAGTTCTTCATCTTTGGTTGAAATACCAAAGGAACAAAGAACAGACCTATGATTATCCAGGATTTCCTCTTTGGTAAGTGTCGTGAGGGTATATGTTGAGTTTCCAAGTGAATTGTCTATACCTAATTCGTTTATCAAGCAATTAATGTAATGACTTTTACAGACAAAAACGATGTTATTTGGGGCTTTGTCTGCGGGGACAACAACATATTTATCATGGAGGTCGGATAGGTGTTTAGCAACATTTGGGTCTTTAAAAATTGACGTAGCATGGGCATTGATGGACCCATTCAGTTTATTAATTCTGATTTGTATTAAGGACCTCACTGCCTTTATCCATTCGGATAGAGTGTCTACGTCTTCCTTCTCGCGCTTAGCCCATTGCCTGGCATAATCCTCGACTGAATCCATCAAAATTTTAAAGTTGTATTTCCCATTGATGGATTTAGGCTCACGATATTTCGGACCTTTCGATAACACGTTTCGTAGAGAAGTGTTATTAACAATGTTAAGGTCACCGGTAATAACGTGGCCAGCGGGATTATATGTGAATTGGGAACTAGCACAAGTGCAATCAGGAGGTTTAGACTTGAAGTCGTCAATATCGAGATCCTGCAAAACGCGTTTGTAATTGAAAATTTTAGTTGCAATAGGTTTGGTATAGGTATAAGAAATTATTGGTACAGACTGGTCTTTAAAATAAGGAGGTATTTTCGATTGAACTAATTTATGATGAAGGATATTGCCAAGGTTGACGCCATCGAGACCTTTGTTGGCAAAGGAAAGATTTAGAAAATATCTTTTCTCTTTTTCATCTTTTCCAATGCGAACTGGCTTGAAAAGTCTGTGACTTGCAATATCCGAAATTATAGCTTGAAGTTTGTATTGGTTTGAATGAGGGTTTGTAACAGTGGATTCCAAACATAAATTGAACAGAGAATGAAGTTTTGAAAGGGGTAATGAATAAAGTTTCGTGCGAATGTGATGAATACCTAACGGTTTTTGTATGAATGGCAGCAAGTTTATTAATTAGTTATAGAAAGGCTCTGAAATAAGAAGTGAGTTAATAAAACAAAAACTGGTTCTTTAAAAGACTTTTTTCAGTAGGAATAATAATGCTTACTGTTAGCTATCGGTATAGATATATTCAATGGTTCAAGCGAGTCTCCGACTTCATTCCTCGAGAAGAATGATACAAGAACTTCTTGTCTACAAGGTAGAAGCAAGGATGTAAATGTTCTGCTGATGATAGGGTTAGTAGACAGTTGTCCATCCTCTGAAGATACGGTTATATTGTATCCTAACATTTGACCATTTTGGTATGTTTCTGGCAAGTCCTAAAACAAGCAAATCGAAATTAAAATTTGACTATTGGATCAGCAATAATTCCAAAATAATATCATAATGTAAATTATCCAATAAATCATGAATAATATTATTATGTAAATCAATGGCATATATAAGTACAATATTCTCATTATCAATATCCAATTATTCAAAAATATTATCATTATGTAAATTAATGACATATAT
The DNA here is from genome assembly GCF_965363235.1 of Mytilus galloprovincialis. NCBI lineage: Eukaryota > Metazoa > Mollusca > Bivalvia > Mytilida > Mytilidae > Mytilus > Mytilus galloprovincialis. The sequence continues at coordinate 18,623,614 of NC_134838.1, read as the reverse complement.
AAGAACTTCTTTTTTTCTTACAATTATAAAGATAACAAACTATTTATAGAAACAAAAGAGCAGACGCTGAAATGTCTAGCCTACTTATTTTCAATCGCAGTTAAATAATAAGGATGACCGCAAGGTCAAATGAAACATTCCTGACAGATATGTTCACCTGGCAATAATTTCATTACCAAGACATTTAGTTAACAAATACATTGATGTTCTCAACAACCTGACATTAGTAAATTAACAAAAATACCGATTTTCAAGGAAAATTTCCCATGGAATGTTCCTATGCAAATGGCTTTTTAAAGTATTTTATAACTCAGGAAACTTTATGATGTAGATACAGGCTATCATGACAGCTCTAACGTCAGAAAAATAATAAAAATACAAAAAAAAAGGGTTGGTAAAATGATGCATAGCTAGAACCATTTTTGTCATAAACCTAGCCTTGGCGAGTTACAACAGAAGAAAAATTTAAAATGACGTATGTCCGGGCTGGACAAGTCTAAACCAAATAACTAAAACGAGTCTAGCAGTTGTCTTGTATTTCCTACATTTGCTTTTGGCATATATGAGGAGGTAATAAGAATATGCGACCATTCCTTAATAATATTTGCAACATAGCTGTATGCAGTGTATAGCTGTCTTAGTTGCATTCGTTTTGAACAAATAATGAAATACTTGTTCCTCAGAAAACACATCAAAATTAAATTTGATTATTGGGTTAGCAATAATTCAAAAATTTTATCAGTATGACAATTAATAACATATAACAATATTTTTTCTTACAATACTAAAGTAATTAAAATAGGGCACTCACCTTCCAATACAAAGTCACATTACGATTGTTATTCCTACAGCCTTCAACCGATACAACATAACTTCCAGGGGAAACCTCTGGTGGTCTGTCAGGGACTAAATAAAGAATAAAATATTGTGACAACTATCAATTTTGTGCAATGACATTAAAAAAGCATTGTGTAGTTATTATTTATGTAATTGATACTGTCATTACAGAAAAAAACAATGAAATAAAACCTTATGATTGTACTTTATATACTATAAAATATCACTAACTGCAAAGTACATCGGATGAGAATAAACATACAGTAACTACTGGCAAAGTATATGATTGCTAATATACACCGTTAATATTTTTTTTAAATCACATATATAAATGTATACATTTGAATTAAATAGTGAAAAGTTCTGAATCCAGGTACAGGAGTATGGAGAGGCGAAGACAACGTGAACTGTAGTGTGAAGATAATAAAGTCTATAACAAAACTGTTCATCAGTACTTCAGCAGTTGCGTTTAAAATGGTGGGATAGACAAATGAACAAGGAAATGAAAGCACAGACTAACGAATGGATGGATTCCTTCATCAATTCATCCAGCAGGTATCACAATCTGGGGGAGAAAGGATAAACAATATACTTGCCTGAATGAAACTCAAAAACTTGAAATTATAGCTTCAAATGGGTTTCAATCATGTTTTTTTGAATAGGAAAGAGTAATGTATAGAAACATTGGATCCACATATTTATTTAAGTTTTGAGATAAGAGCATATTAAACATAAATGGTAATAAACAAACAGAGTAAACTTATATTGCTTATATTTGACCTCTGTAGGTCTTGCCTGGGTGGTCATGTTAACATCTTAAAAATAGTCCATGATGATAAATTCAACTCGACGCATACATTCATACAGAAGCAATAGGGTATTAATTACATCAGACAAAACAATAGTATCTACATCTTTCCTCATCTGTACCACCTCTGTTTTAAAAACTATGTTACAAACCTTTATTAAAGCTAATACAAAAGTAAATCTATCATATCAGATATTGTTAGTCACAGACTTTTTCAAGTCGGTTAGTATATGAAAAAAAGTAACGGAGAAAGTCTGGAACCATATCTCCTAAAAGTATCCGTTGTCAACGAACATCTTGATGTCATCTATTGTAGCAATACCGTTAACTTTAGTCCGTTTACTTTAAATCACGACTTAAGTATACTTATAGATGATGTTGATAATTATGCAAGCTAATTGGCTTAAAGTGAAAAGAGAAGACTTAGATACTATGCCCAAATTGCCAAAGACGTCAAAACATGTGAATTTCCAAAACCAATTACAAATAACGAAGAGTTTAAAAACACCCGATCCCGACGTCCCGAAAAAGGTCCTGCTCGGGATTTCGGGATCAAGACCCCTCCGACCACCCCGCAAATTAGCCTTAGTCGGTCTTAGTCATTTATACAAGATTCATATCCTACCATAGGCATGTTAATAAGGCTCTCAAAAGAAAAAGCACTGATGGATGGTCCTTGAAGCATATTTTATAAGACTTATAATGGTCTATATAAAAGCAATTACATTTATTTGATGTTGGAAACGGTTCAAAATTTTAGTTTGATTTGACTTTTACCAAAAGAAGCATTGTAGCAAATGAGAAGAATAATTGTGGTCTGAGGCCAAAAACACGAAAATAATTGAATTTAACAGAAAGGAAACAAATATCGGACTTTAAAAAAAGGGAGAGTGCTTTTGATACCTTTTATGAAATTCTCCATACATAATATCTTTTACAAAAAATCATCCTACAACAGTTCACAAACTGTTTATGCCCGCGATTTCGCGGGTGTGTTCTAGTTAATTCTATAATGGAGCTTTTGATGCAAGGTTTCCTAGTGTAAAATTGAGCCAATTCATAGAACGTTTTGATGACGCAATCATGAGTAAGTTAACCGAGTGGGAATATTACTAATTAGGTTGAAAGAACTACAGCCCAAAATATTATTATAATTATAATATTATATAATATCTATACTATTAAACGAGAAGACCTCATTTTGTGCTTCGCTTCTTTTCATTCAACACAAAAAAAACATCATGCCTCTGTGTCCTAAATGTACCATGCATAGTCGTATTTGTCATCCATTCCTATGATTATTCGGATTGAGTTATTTTAGGAGAAAAATGAAAAAAAGGCGTCTTGATATTTACTATAATTATACTACTATAATATATAGAAACACTCTATTTAATTATAGCAGTGATCGCCACGGAGAAGAAACTTGGAATTGGTAGTTCATGAGTTAATAGTTATCAAAGGGTACCAGGATTATAATTTAGTACACCAGACGCGCGTTTCGTCTACATAAGACTCATCAGTGACGCTCATATCAAAATATCTATAAAGCCAAACAAGTACAAAGTTGAAGAGCAATAAGGATAAAAAATTCCAAAAAGTTGTACCAAATACGGCTAAGGTAATCTATGCCTGGGATAAGAAAATCCTTAGTTTTTCTAAAAAAATTCAAAGTTTTGTAAACAGGAAATTTATAAAAATGACTACATTATTGATATTCATGTCAACACCGAAATGTTGACTACTTGGCTGGTGAAACCCTCGGATTTAATAGCAAATACACTTTATTGATAATAATATACGTATGTTCATAGTATGTTCATAGTATACAGAAGGTTTCAGACCACAATTAATTCACTTTGTTCGTGGTCTTGGAATATAGTTCCCAATTATTATATGGGGTCATGCTTCCTAAGTATTCTGTCCACTGTTTTCTCTGAAATGTTTACTATTAAAGGGGTCATATCAGTTGCACATATATTGAAATAAGTAAAGACTCAATAAAACATGTGAAAAACATTTATTGTTGAATGTGAGAGTAGTTATTTGGCCAAAATAAAAGCAAGATAAAAAGCATTGATGGTTTGTTCTAGAAGCATATTTTATTAGAATAATAATGGTCTATAAGCAGTTACATTTATTTCATGTTTGGAGTGGTGGAAATGTTTTAATTTAATTTAACGTTTACCAACAAATGCATTGTGGAAGAGTAATTGTGGTCTGTAGCCAGAAACTCGAAAATAATGGAGCTTAACAAAAAGGGAAAGGGCTTTTGAAATCTTTTCTGAAATTCTCCAGACATAAAATCTTTTACAAAAATTCATCCTACAACAGTGTACAAGATGTAAATGCCCGCGATTTCGCGGGCGAGTTCTAGTTCATATTTAATCAAATGTTAAGAGAATGAATAAAAAGTCAAATAACAAAAAATACCGAACACCAAGGAAAGTTAAATACAGAAAGAACCTAATCAAATAAAAATATCTATATACACATTCTTACGATCTGTTTGTGTTGTGGCGATGATAACCACTGCATTACTAGGAAATCCAATATCACTAGAGTTTCCAATATCAATATTGTTTCCATAATCTCTATATTCAGGTCTCACCACAATTGATATCTTATATTCTGTGTTCGGCTTCAGCTCACACACTGTAGTGTTCAATTCTCTTGACTTTATGACCTGTATTGAAAGCATATCAATTTTGACAAAAATTTACTAACACATTATTTCTTTAAATTTTTACTTTCAGGCAAGAAATTATTTCATAGAAAACCAAAAACCTTAAAATTCTTAGTAACATTCTTTTTAATTTAAACACAATCTTTTCTCTTATCCAAAAGTTACATGTTATCAAAATATGGGTATCTGCACCAATAAAATATAAGCCAAAGTCGGGTAAGGAATTGAAGCTTCCTTAAAGTGAAACAATTCTGAGTACAATGTAACTACAGGAAATTATATGTAAACACTAGAACTAGCTCAAAAATTAAATTCGAACAAGTAAGACCAAATTTACCTTTTGTCTTTCAAAATTAATGGGACTGTTATTAATAATAAAAAAAAGAGTATGAGAAACTAATCCAATATCATTTAATATGGTCTTATATTGATATAAAATATAAATTTGACGAGGATTCAATCATCCAAACATATCTACCCTATCATCGGTCCATTTTGAAGTAATATGGATGATAAATTTCTTCTCCTAAAATTAATGGGACTGTTATTAATAAAAAAGAGTATGAGAAACTAACCCAATATCATTTAATATGGTCTTATATTAATATAGAATATGAATTTGACGAGGATTCGATCATCCAAACATATCTACCTTATCATCGGTCCATTTTGAAGTAATATGGATGATAAATTTCTTCTCCCTATTCGATTTCTTATGATTCCACTTTAATGAGACACATCTACTTGAAATGGAAACAATCTCAATCTCTTCAATTGGATTTGGTTTCACTGCAAAATACATTTAAAATGTATACTACTATTTGCTGTTGTTATCAATTGTCCATTGATATATCCACTAAAGATCGATTATTCATTAAAAAGAAATATATGATAAATGTTTATAATCTGCAATCTGTATAGGCTGTTGTTTATTGTCTGTAAAAAGAACCGACTAACAAATGGTTCAAATACTACATACACACATAACTTGTAAAGTTGGGTTACAAAATTTGTCAGATTTATAAGGTTTAAAACTAATACCGAACCTTTACAGCAGCTGTCTTAAAATAGATTTTTACAATCGGTTATCACAATAAATTGAAAATTGAAAATCATTATGAAGGACAATATAATGAAAATGTAATATGCCCAGAAAAGTCTATATATAAAATATTTTCATTTCTTTATGAGATATCTTATCTAATTTGAAGTTGATAAAATATCATATTACCTTTATAAGACAACTTTTAAACTAAATGATATATTGTTTATAGTAGATATTTTACATATTTTTAATGAGTTTGTAAGACATCTTATTTAGTTTATAAGATATTCTATTAAGTTTAAGATATATTTGAAATAAAAAAAATATGTAAATATATATAGTTAAACATATATCTTATAGCCTCAATTATATACCTTATTACCTTAATATGATAGAAAATATTTATTAACTGTTAAACAAGGTATCTTCATTTAGAAAATCATATTCCATTACTGATATATCTAAATTAGTGTATAAGATATCTTATTAACTTTATAAGATAGATAGATGGTACATGTAAAAGGAGTACTAAAAGATGAAAAGTGGCAGGTAAAAAAAGGCTTAAAATCAAATCATCACATTTTATGATAAAAAAAACGGGAACTGAATTAAGTACATACTAGTTTTGATAAGAAAGTTACCTTCACTAAAATATTGATTTGCAAGGAAAAAACATCAGTGTGTGTGATGATAACAGTATACTTTTTTACAGAGATAAAAAAATATGCTAGCATATCTTTAAATTACACTCCAATTTTGTTAAAAATTTTACAAAAGATTTTATTTTACCATATTCAGCTTGTATAATAGTAATCCAATCTGTGTCCACCGACACATTTCGCTTAGTGTTCTTTACACTAACTATAAAGGACAAACTAGATCGATCAAATGAATAGTCTTCGCTTCTTATCCATTTACATTTCAGTAAATTCTTATTTGGACAGGATCCAGTTAACTGACTGGAAGATAAAATATGTATATTGAAATCTTTTTATTGTATGTATAGTTGATTATCTCATTCATAAAAATGAAAACCACAATAATTTACATCAGTTACTTGGTAAAAATAGTTTACCCCGAACGCGCTTGTTTTAAAAATGTATAAAAAAATAGAAGGAGCATGATTTTATTAACTTTTAATTTCAAACTTTTAATTTTTTGAATTCCAAGTTGACATTTCTCTATAAAAAAAATGTCACTTCTTTGTTCAAAGTTAGTATTTCTCACTTTCTACTTGAAGTTTCTCAGTTTCAGAGGTTGTCTTCGACATGTCTCATTCCTTAGTTGTGTGATGTTTATAATATGTTCCAGAGAAAATGTGTTTAAAAAAGGCGACGTTGAATTTATCATCCTCTAAATATATCGTTCCAGTTAACATATAAATGTATGTAAAATATATAGCTGTATTCGAAACTTGGGCGTAGAATTTTTTTGACGCCAATGCATTTAACGTTCATTTGAGTGATTTGTGTATGTAGGGGACTTCCACTCATTAAGATGATTTATTACACAAGTTAACATCCGTTTGTAGGTCACTTAGAATCTTATATCTAAACTCAGTCAAATAAGAGTATAGTACACTAAGAAAGTACATTCTAAAATACTCACTTACTTTACTGATTATTTTGCAATTCATTTCACATTGGCCAATGGGTATATATTGAAGGCAAATGCAGGATTATTAGCTAGGTGAAAGTGTAACGAAACCATATATAAAAAGAATAGTCAAATTCATATAAGGTCATATAACTTGATCATATGGAGTTCAAACGGATAATTTGAGACAGGTGTGTTGTAACTATAGAAACATTGAAGACTGATGATACGAGGAGGTCAATATTTTTTCATCTTCAAAGGTTATAGTCAAATGAAATCAAAAAAGCAAAAAAAAATCCATTTTACTTTGTTCTATTGTACATACAGATTCAAACTTGTATCGATATATCGTAATTCACGATAATTTACACCCAAGTCCCAGCTACATTCCATTTTCTCATCCCAGTCATATATAATACAACTGAAGTTTGTGACAGGTTCAGGATGATCTACAAATAAAATATTCACATAAAAAAGCATTTTAAAAATCCTAATACTTATGCATAGAAACTAGGTGTAAAACTTTAAAGAGCATGAAGATTAAACTAAATTATATTTAATCGGTTTTTTTTTCATGCAGTTTGTATAAGAACTGACTGATGATTGTTTTTTATATTTAACCTTCAGTAAAAACAACAACTAAAGCTTCCAAAAGTTAACTAAAACAACCAATAACTGAAATTTCAATACGAGATGGTGTCATTGAACAAAGTTGTGACGCATCAACAGATTGGGTTTACCAAATCTAGACACTCTGAATGGAAAAAAGAAAGAGTCTTATGTTTACTGACATTGGTTAATTTACTGACATTATTTTGAAAAACAGATGATTGTTAAGAAGGTAATAGAAAACTATGTGTAACTTTCAATATACACCCATTTTTGTATTGATTAAGCTTATTTAAAAAAAACTATATCTTGTAAAATGAAGAAAGTTTTTGTGCTGACATAATAAGCAAATGTACTGTAAAATAATATTATTATTACAGATTCTTAACCATTGATAACAGCTGCTTCAATCTAGAAAGTCAGGAATGCATCACCGCCATGCAAATTCACTCTCAGTCAAAATGTCACAATCGTGAATAAGACACACTCGTTTTATTTATAGATCAGACGACTCTTATGTTATCTGAGGACCAAAGATCGCGACAAATAGTGTAGTGAAGTGAGACATAGACACAGTAATGGTGAAATATTTCATCATGGCGATCGTTTTTCCCGAATAACATTACGTTTGTTGGTACTTACGTAACAAGATCTAAACGCTTACCTAACTTTCAAATGTTATAGTTTGAGTTCCTGGTGAAGTTATATAAAAAATTTACCTTTGATGCTTTTCATGATTTACCTGTATTAGAAGCGCTCAAATTAAATCATTTGAAATCAAGGGACTTTATAGACTCTTTGATCAATGTCGGTGTTGGTCTAATCGAATTTAATCTAAACATCACAGAGAGATATCCATGTACGAATCGAAATTCATTCGTTTACAATAATCAATTATGTTTACCCTTATGTTACACCACTATATTTTCAATTGTTGTTTTTTATTTAAAACTTTCTTTTCTATGAATTTGCAATTTTGTACGCTAGTACTACACTATTTGTCATAATAAGGCAAACAGAATAGCCACATTCAAAAAGTGAACTTTGTCTTAGGGAGTTGGAACCTTCGTTTCTTTATAATTTCTTAATATATCAACGGGGAAATATGTTTTTGTTTTAAATTCTGTAGTTATCGAAGCGCTAACTGTTAAGATGGCGATACCCTCGGGACTTATAGTCCACAAGCAGCAGAATCGATCCCGTTCTAGTATCAGAAATAAATACTTTATAAAGTTCGTGCGTCCTAAGCGTGTGTCATAAACCTTGTGTTTAAATTTCAATGATTTCTATTTACTTTTACTAAAGTTAGAGTGCGAAAACCAAATGTCTTTCGGACGACGACGACACCGACGCCAATGTGATACCAATATACGACCAAAACATTTTCAATTTTTGCGGTCGTATAAAAAGTGCATATACCTAATGCTCTATTATCACTTTTTTTAAGATAATGCATGTTATTCAGTCTGCTGGACCTTAGGGGCATACCATATAGTTTTCATCCCATATTTAAATTTTGCTGACAATTTGCATATAGACTATTTTCTGACTGATTAAATCAAATATGTAATACAAAATATACCTACATGAGCTACTATTTTAGTAAAATGAGGTCCAAATTCTATATATTTGCTCAAAATTCGGATTTGTGGACGTATTTTTCCTTTCAACAGAAATACATAACTTTTTTGTTTTAAAAGATAAACACAAGCTGTTGTTTGATAAATTATTTGTATATTCTGTTTTATATAAATTTCATTTAAATTTTTTTTTCAAATAACTCATATTTATCAAATGTTCACGAATGTAGAAAAAAAACCCGTCATTTGTTGCTGTATATTTATCAAATTAAAAAAAATTACTATTTTAACAAAGTTTAATTTTGGACCCCGATTTGGACCAACTTGAAAACTGGGCCCATAATCAAAAATCTAAAATCAAAAATTTAAGTACATGTTTGGATTCAGCATATTAAAGAACCCCAAGAATTCAATTTTGTTAAGTTTAATTTTGACCGTTTGGACCTTAATGTAGACCAATTTGAAAACAGGACCAAAAATTAAGAATCACGATTAGATCTGGCATATCAAAGAACCCCAATAATTCATTTTTTTATGAAATCAAACAAAGTTTGATTTTGGACCCTTTTGGACCCCAATTGCTAAACTGTTGGGATCAAAACTCCCAAATATCAATCCTAACATTCCTTTTGTGGTCATAAACTTTATGTTAAAATTTCATAGATTTCTGTTTACTTATACTAAAGTTATTGTACAAAAACCAAGAAAAATGCTTATTTGGGACCTTTTTTTGGCCCCTAATTACTAAACTGTTGGGACCAAAACTCCCAAAATCAATTCCAACCTTCCCTTTATGGTCATAGACCTTCTGTTAAATTTTCATAGATTTCTATTTACTTATACTAAAATTATAGAGCGAAAACCAAATGTCTTTGGACGACGACGACGACGACAACGCCATACCAATATACGACCACAAAATTTCCAATTTTATGGGTCGTATAAAAAATAAAACAACACCTATATTTCACAGTAAAGATGATATTTATATTTGTCTAAATTGATTAAGTGGTTGAAGAGGAGAAGTGGATTGGAGTTCATTCAAAATATGTGGGAATCCCTCTAGTTGATGATTAAAAAAACAGCCTCTGCTGTGGACTATACTAAGTGCTATATATGTTAAAAAACAAGTTAATCCTGCAATATGTTAAAAAAAATCAAAACACAAACCTATTTCTTACCTCTTCTTTATACAAATATAGCACCAATTTATAGGGGAGTTCTTATGGAGGTTTATACCAGGGTATATGATTAATTCATAGACATTTCTGTTTACAAGTCCTAACGTTGTGCATATATGTATGCCTTGTTGACCTCCCCTCCTCTCTAAGAAAAATTCCTGGATTCACATCTAATACTTACATTCAGTTTGTACTGTTGTTTGACCCACTATGGCAACATTGTCCCAGACTTTCTCTGTAAAATTAGGATTCCTCAGGTTACACACATAAGGACTGTCAAATGTTGTTGTCATCAGTCTACTCAACCTTAGTGAAGTACTGTTTAGGATAGTTGTTTCTGTATCTGGAACGTCAATGTCATTTCCATACGAAAAACATAATTTTGATGCGTTGTCTCCATTTTCAACAGTTTGTGAATCCAATGTACACGTTATATTTAAGTATTCATCAACAAACAAATATGGGTCACTTTGGTCCATTTCTACAATTATATAAAATGAACAAAGGACTCTAATTTAAACAGGAAACCACTAAGATTCTGCTAAACATGCTATTGTTCTTATGATTTTGGGATATGTTTTAGATCAGTTATTGTTCTTATGATTTTGGGATATGTTTTAGATCAGTTATTGTTTTTATGATTTTGGGATATGTTTAAGATCAGTTATTGTTTTTATGATTTTGGGATATGTTTAAGATCAGTTATTGTTCTTATGATTTTGGGATAAGTTTTAGATCAGAACTCATGAAGTTAACACATTCTGCTTGTATTGCAAATAAAACATGAAGGGGGAATGTGTCCATGGACATTAATGATGCCCGGCTAACATATAATGTTATAAAAGGACATTTACCGAAAGAACTGTTAAAAGAAAACTACTAAAATGCTGGATATCCCTTATCTTCAAACCCATTTCGACAACTAGGACTATTTTAAATATGGCCATTTCTATTAAATCATAATGACATCACAACCTTAGTTTTGCGCTAAAGTTTCCAAATAGACTTAACTATATGTAATTAATCAAAGTGATGGGAATCACTTATTGCAACATGGGAAGAGCAGTTTGAATAATTTCAAAAATCATATTTAGCAAGGTTTACCGGTAGATAGGGTGTGGACAAAAAAGAACATTAATAAAACTACATGTTTCCTTTTACATTTTATCTTTAGAAACAAAACAAAATTCTTCGTATAAAGTTTATCAATTATCCTGGTAAGATATAGGACCAACAGATAGACTTGAAGCTAAGAACTTATTATTGTGTCAAAATAATAATCTTAAAAGGTTGGTGTAGGGCATTTTTTAAGTTGAAACATAGATATACTATTTTCTCCTCTGAGAATTGTTTAATGATTTTGAAAACAATTAATATGATTATATGACATTGAAGATTAAAAGTTGTGAGTGTATTTTAATCAATTTATAATTTAAATATGTTTTTCGGCAAAGGGCATTGAAAATGTACTTGTTCAACTTAAACAAATCAAAAAACTTATTTTATTGAAATGTTGATTCTTTCTTAATTGAACAAATATATATGTACTTTAACCTATAATGGTTTACTTTTTAAATTGTTATTTGTATGGAGAGTTGTCTCATTGGCACTCACACCACATCTTCCTATATCTACTTTTTATATTCAAATGATAAAAATTATTGCCAGACATTTAATGGGAAATTAAAATTAAAAAAAATAGTTTGTTCTAACATGTCTAATTACAATGAATTAAGAGTTCTAAAATTTTATTAACTGTTTCAAGCCTATCACTGATAAAAGAAAATGAACTTATTTAAATTGTTGATTAATTACAATGATTATTGCAGATTTATCAAGTAATTTATAGGCCATACTTGAAAAACCTTTTATATCATTGTATATATTTATATTCAGATTTCATTTTTTTTTAAAGATCTTGTTAATTCTTTACCATTTATTATACGGATCTATATTTTGTAGATTTAGTATCTAACCTGTGCTTAGCTTCTTGTTGCTAGGGAGGCCGGTGCCTTAGGAAAGATTTAAAACAAGCTCCAATCTTTCCATAATCAATTTTAAACGGATTGAATAATTCAATGTCAGGGGGCAGATAAGTGTCCTTGGTACTGCTTATTTAAATTTACACAAACAACACAACATTTGATATTTCAAAGTTTTTAAATAAATCAGTTTTGTGAAATTTAACTTACCTCCGCAATTGCAGCATGTCCCCCGGCATGCAAAACTGGCCTGTACAAAACCATACAAAAACATACACAGCAAGATAACATACTTCATTACAAGTCCTGAAACAGATATTTTGTATTGCTATCAGAGGTAAATTGAGGTTGTCTAATCTGTTTTATGTCAAAGCGAAAATATAAGTTAAATACACCATAAAGTCCTGAAATTATCTTATTAAATGATTCTTATGGATGAAGAATTATTGAACAGCCAATGAATATTATCAAATAAAAATGATGTACAAAAATGTTTGAAGCTATTAAACTTTACAATGATATATAGGTGTTAAGTATGTATTATCAGTCAGCTTTCCAAAAAATATGAAAGTTTAAATCCTTAGTAACTTTAGTCCACCACTAATTACAGAAGTGACATTAATCCCATGTCCTGTATACTTAAATAATGAATCTTGAAATCTGAAAGTGTTATTTAACTTTTTTATTTTTGAGTCAACTGTTACTTATTCGATTGTCAATTGTATGATTCATTCGATGCATTAGGCGTTATTCGGCCCATATCTTGACTTTCACTTCTGTCATCAGTTATGGACTTGACAAAACTAAAGCTACAAAGTTTTGATATCTAATAATTTACGGGTAGCACAAGGTTTTAACTGGTATAGTTTTAAAATTTGGCTGCTGTAAACTTCCAAGTACATGTAGTTCATTAAAATTGACCACTGAGGCTGTGAGTTTAATCAGGGCTTCAGCTTCAGCAAGGTGTGTTTGACTTAAACAATCTTAATTAATTTTACATGTACAAAGTTGTTGGTTGACAAATAATAATATGATATTATATTTCTGGATAATTATAATAACTGACAGAAAAATCTCCCTTTAAACCAAACAATTATATTTCATTGGCTGAGGTCTACTCTATTAATTTGTATATTTGTTTGATTACACACCAAAACTTGAGAACGAATCAAAGATTTATTTCATTTGTTCCCAATTGTTTAACCCCTAGTCCCACTAGACCACGATCGCACTACGCTCATGTGATCTAATACCGCAGTCCCACTAGGCCACGATCGCACTACGATCTGTGCAAAAAATCAAACTTTGATGATTGTAGTACGATCGTGTAGATCGCAGTAAGGTCGTATCACGGTCGTGGTGAGGTCTTCAAGATCGTGATGAGCATGGCCAACTTTGAACATTTTCAAAACAATCGTGGTGCGGTCGTAGCAAAATCATGTCGTAGTAGAAGCGTAGTGAGAGCGCACTAAGATCCCAAAGGTCGCTGTACCATCGTAGCGAAAGCGTGATTCTATTCGGAGAGACTGCGCTACGATCTCTCAATACGACCACCACGTTCTCACCGCGACCTAATTACGCTCCCACTACGACTATACCTCGCTGTTCAAGCCCATAGTGAAATTTTAGCAAGCTCTTGCCGTCCTCATCACGCTTGTAAAGAATTGCGCTAATATTAACGTACTTTTTTGCGGTACGGCCACTATCTTTGTGACGTCGCGTAATTGTGATATTGAATAGAAACGTATAATGGCAGACGTAGTTCTATCTTTAACGCCTTAGTTAGCTTACGATCAAATACACAACGCAACGCAATAATCTACATTGGTGCCGTGACTTCAAACGGAGAGAATGGACATCAGCCGACTAAAATCCTTGAGAGCGGGGAACAAAGCAGCAGTAACAAAAGTTTTTAAAAAACTTGAGGAAGCCATCGGAGATTCAGAAGTAGACACGGAGGAAGTATCAACATTGCTCGAAGCAATTGAGAAGAAAAAGAAGACTTTAGCCTCAATAGACGAACAGATATTAAATGCAGTCGAATCAGAAGATATTACAAATGAAATTCTTGAAACAGATGAGTATTATTTAGATTTAGAAGGTAAAATTCGAAAATTTAAAAAGTTCTTAAAACCCGTACCAAAAGCAGCATCTTCGATCCTAGATTCAAGCGCACCAGAGTTTGTTCCGTACACAAACCCATTTACTCACACAAGTCAGCAGTTATCTCAGTCAAGTTCGACCTCAAGTAATAACCATCGCCTACCAAAGCTATCTCTTCCCAATTTTAATGGAGACATTTTACAATGGCAATATTTCTGGGATTCATACGAAACCACGATTCATCACAATCACACATTAACTGACATTCAGAAATTTTCGTACTTGAACTCACTGCTTCAATTTGAAGCTGCAAACGTAATTTCAGGATTGACCATGACAAATCCAAACTATCACAAGGCAATTGAATTATTGAGAAACCGCTATGGCCAACCACATAAAATCATTAATGCATATATGAGAGCACTACTTGATATACCCGCACCACATGATACATTAGAAAGTTTGAGAACATTTCATGACAAATCAGAAGCTTACATACGGGGTCTAGAGTCTCTCGGAAAATGTCAGGACATGTACGGATCGCTATTGATACCAGTGATTCTCGGGAAGTTACCGCATTTGGAGGTTTCCAGGTTTTGTTTGTATGTAATTATTAGGACTTCTTGACCATTTCTTTAACGACTCAACCATGCTTTTCGTTTTTATGTAGATAAGACCGTTGGTTTTCCCGTTTGAATAGTTTTACGCTAGTAATTTTGGAGGGCTGTTCGGTGTGAGCGAAGGCTCCGTGTTGAAGGCCGTACCTTGGTCTGTGATGGTTTACTTTGATAAATTGTTACTTGGATGGAGAGTTGTCTCATTGGCACTCATACCACATCTTCCTCTATCTATTGACATATCTGTGTCCTCTCTGCTATCGTTCACTTAAATATCGTCATTTCAGCTTTATGGACCAGCTTTGTAATTTCAGGATTTGTTACTAACAGAGCTGTTGTCTGCTCTATGGTCGGGTTGTTGTCGCTTTGACACATTCCCCATTTCCTTTCTCAATTTTACTTCCTATGCTTCTAAATCAACCCCTACCACCACGCCCACGTGTTTTAGTAGATTTTGGTGGTATGACTGTATTGTTTCCGAGAAATCTACGTATTAATCAGAAATAGAAGGAATGGATCTGCATTAAACTATTTTAACCGCTGGGTCGATGCCACTGCTGGTGGATGCTTCGTCCCCGAGGGTATCACCAGCTCAGTACTCAACATTTCGGTGCTGACATGAATATCAATTGATTGAAACTACTGTTCTGAAAAATCGAAGAGTTCAAGTCCTATTTTTGGTTTCAATATGGAAAAGAACGAATATGGGTTAATGGCACGAAGACATCATTAATCATTAAATGCCACACAAGAAAATAAATCTAGAGCTGACGACACGAACTTCCCACTTACAGACAGCCATCTCTGGATAGCCTCAATCAAAACAAGAACAGCCGAACCCAAGGGCACATCAATGACTTAAACAGAGACATGTATATACTAAAGAGATACGCGACTTGTAAATGTCACTGACTTCACGTGTGTAAACTCGTACCCAGCATCCTCTAATCATATGATAACGATATTAGCGGTAGTATAGACAATCGGTAAATAATCACTCGGAACACCCTGTTTTTTTTTCTTTGTATTAAGGACCAGGACAAAGACCTTCAGAATTAAAATCTTGTATTGTAAACAAATTCGCAGGTGAATGATAACGACAATGTTAACATGTAGCATTAAGCGGTCTGTTAATTAGGGGGTCCCATGATTAGGTGTGCATATTGAAAATTACTACCTTTACAGGAAATTACTGTGTAATGTCAAAGATGCCAGCAAGCGAATTTCCCCTTTTAAAACTTTATCTCAATATTTATATCTATATTAAAATTGATGCTTGGTGGTCGTTGTCTTATTTACGATGTCCAAGACAGATTTTTATCATGGGACGACGATTTAGATTTAGATATATTGTTTGTGGAAAACACAGATACTGATCCAATTGTAGATAGTGACGACAACTTTGTTCTAGAGACAGTTGTGAACCCCCCAAAAAAGGTCAAGGGAATTGAAAAGAGTTTAAGTGCAGATGGAACTGCTACTGATGGTTTTGAATGTCCTGACTGTGACAAGATTCTGAAATCTATCACTGGGTTCCGTGGACACACTTCAAGACAACATGGAAAACAATTGAAAGGCAATTTAGGCGAAAATGTTTTTTTTTCTTCATCTTTTTAACAAGGACGCATTTGTTTTAATTAAAAAATTCTGCTCCAATAAGGTATGAAAATGTTTTGAGTTTTTCAAGAAGTTTTTATAAATAATGTTAAAGAGAAGGGAAAAAAACATAAAAATGTTTTTAAATCTGATAATAGGAATTTATTTTTAAAACACAATTAAAGGGAAACGTAATTATTTATAAATTTATCTAAAAAAAATATAAAACAAGCAAGTTTTTTTTTATAAATTCAATCTTTTTAAAAAGAAATAAACCATGTTCCCAAAAATAACTGAAATAAGTCCAAAATATTATGTAAGCATTTAATGAAAACTATTTTTTTTTAAACAAAGGGAAAATATATAATTATTTGTATTCAAGTACTTACATTTTAAAATATAAAAGAAAAAAAATTAAATGAGATTTTAAATCTAGTAAATGTGTACTTCAGTTTACAAGGATCATTTGTAATAAATAGAGGCTTTATAATCTTGATTTGTCTTTGGTCTTGTGAATAAATTAAACACTTGACAACAAAAATAAAAAATATGCGTTTTATACATTTTACTCCGATGGTCAATTGAAATTTTAATGAATATATTATATATGTGTATCCTTCAATCATTGGCAAATTGTGTTCTATAATAAACAGACTGGTAAGTACAAATGTATCCAATTCCTCATGCAATCAATATTTCTGACCCCTGCTGTCAATATGAATGTAATATTTGCCACTGGAAACCATCCAAATCAATAAATAAAAACCAATTTTTTACTTTTGTTTAGCAACAGACCACAAGGCTAATAAACCAAACGTACATGTACATGTACAGGAGAAAGCAAATACACACTCTTCAACTCCCCAGATATCCATAGATGAGATTTTTCCGAATGCATACCAGTCAACATTTAAAGCCCTTGAAGATGACCCTATGATAGCTTTATTTGAACCAACAGATTTTTTTCCCATTCTTCAGGTATCAAAGCATAAACCAAAAGTTGAGGAATTTGTTTTCATTGCATTCTGTGCCATATTTAAAGACAATGCAAACATCACCATTGAAGCTGACAGGGAAACCATATTTTTTCAAGTTTTCACCGCATACGTTTAAGCGACACTTTACAGACTGTTGGTATCACCCTCTTTCAATCACTTGGTTTTATGGACTCAGTCATTACAAACTTTGTACAGAAATTTCTGCTCTAATTGATGAATCAAGTCCTAAAGGAACACTTATCCAAAAAAAACTTGAAGCAAACGCAAGCCTTTGACAACTCTCTTACAGATAATGACCCGAAAATTTTGTTTTATATTGCTGGGTTCATCATTCGTGCACTCCATAAGAGATACAATAAACTGAAAGTATCAAGTCTTAAAGAAGAAAAGTTATTGTGTGTTCAAAGTTTGCAAGAATCATCAGATACCAAGACATTTCTAAGTAAATTTAAATCGTGGACAGTTAAGAAAGATCGTGGTGGTCGCAAGTTTCCAACTGATAATTTTTATCTTCTGGTCCGTCACATGGGAGATTTTGTAAGACAGAGTGTAAATTTGGATAATTTTAAGCGCATCTTCTCTCGCAAAGACCCACTAAAAGAAAAGATTATGGATGCATTCATGGTGAAGCACTATGCCTCACAGTTTTTTCCAGCCAGTGACAATACTTTGTGTTTAATGAAGGACATTCTAAATGTGTTATTAACTGTTCGTGGAAATGCAGTGAGTAAACTTCATCGCAGAAAACTTGCTAAAAGCAACAAACAGAAATTCAAAAATCCTTCCAAGCCTTCAAGTAGTTTACGACAAGTTTTTAAACCTAAAGTTACTAATTAAATAAACTTTTATAGTCATATCAATTGATCAACAATTTAATTTATGTTAAATATTGACAATTATATGTATACTAGCTATAAGTTGTGTAGCAGGAACTATTCTGCGTTTTCAAAGTGAACAATGTTAAAGTGGTTGGTGATTGAAAAAATTTTGTTTCTTGTCTTATTAAAACATCTCTATGTTTTAAATTTGATTCTTATTGTTGATGTATCGTGGCAAATTTCTTGTGAAAATATGTATTTATATGTCTCTGACTTAAATGGATCCTTTAAATATAAAAAACGACTTTCGACCTCTATGTTGAAAAAACGACCTGCGACCTGTTCATTTCCCTTAAAAACGACATCATGACCTTGCGACGAATTTAAAAGCAACCTTGCGACCTGAGGGGGTACCCTGTGGGGGCCTCAATTCTATAACTTCTTTTATTAAATCGATGGAAACAAAGAACACATGTTTTAAACAAGTGAAAATAAGTTAAAATAGTACGCAATATGTTCTTATAAATATTGTCCCATAACATTTATGTTTACAGAGAAAACAGTGGGTCAATATTCACAGAGCGATATATGACAAACAATATATCATTTTATATGTATACTTGTAAATAACTTGGACAAGTTGTGTGGACTTACCTTCTCTCGTTTAAAAATATCACTTCATATTTAATTATAGATAACTTTGGTCAATCTCCATGGTAAATTTACAACTGTTATTATGAAAAACAAAAACATTAAAGCATGCCATTTAGTTCATACGTGGTAATTACACTTCCTCAACTCACAAAAAATTAAGGTAATATTTCGGTTTCTCGGAATTGGCCGGAAATAACATGATAATATCCCTTTTTAATCTAATATGATTTAGTATGGGGAATAGGCAAACAACACATGGATTCAGATGCCTTTGAACACTTGCAGTATAAATTTATTAAAGAAATTCTAGGAATACATTGTAAAGCATCGAATGCTGCATGTTTAGCCGAGCTGAATAGATTGCCTTTATATACCAGAACTGAATTTTCAGCAATAAAATATTGGCTTCATATACTTGTGTCAAATAATTCACTTGCCCTAAAAATATGTAAAGCAACTGAAAAAAAATAACTCTTGGATAATAAATATGAAAAATCTTATTTCAAGACTTGGATTTCATTTTATTGATCTAAATCCTATTGATATTAAAATTTATTCAAAACCCATTCAAGAGAGAATCAACGGTATAGCCTTCCAGAAGCAAGAGACTAAAATCAATCAAAATAAAAAAATTAACTTTTTTAATATACTATATAAACCAAATAGTAGACCCTCGTATGTTGATCAATGCAAATCCAAATGTGATAGATCAACATTATGTAGATTGAGGTTTAGTGCTCATACTTTATCTATTGAAAAGTGACCAGGTTGGTTGCAGTAAAAGCACACTGCTGATTGAAAATTGCTGTTTGATTTACCACGGTTCCCATCATTGGCGTTGAATTGGATAAAGCCACGAAAAAATTCTTTGGTGTTGAATTTTGTACCATTCTTGTCTGAACGACCATTACTATTTGTTGATTTTCCCACCTGACGATCATTTGGTTTGGAATTCCTTCTCCTTGAATTAGCTCCGATGATTGCGGACCGTAAATTGACGGCATCGTCCTTATTATCAGCCAAAGGACTATCCAAATACTCTTGAACAGTATCCCATCCATGCTTATCGGCGATCTTTAGAATTTTATTGCGTTTTCTTAATGTCTCTTTCTCTTCTGAAATTAGGCGTGATGCGGCGTCCAAAGAATTAAAACTTAACAAAACTGTCAATTTTGGACAATTTATCCGAATGTTCAATATAAAAACTATGCTGTATGCGGTTACCTTCGTTCTTGAATGTAAAATCTGTTGCATCTCCTCCAGCTTTCTCCGACTTATCGTTAGCAAAACGGCTCTCAAAATGTTGAATAATGTTGTTATTTTGTTGCTCAAACGCGTTGCTTATTTACGGTAGAGAAGAGTGAAACAGCACCGTCTGTCGACAAATCATTATTAACACCACTTGATTCTGTCGGATCTCTCACATCTAGGTCTAGATCAGAGTTTGACATAATGTAGTCAGGAATAAACTGCAAACTGTCGTAGTTAATATAAGCACTTTCGATGAAATGACACACACAAATTTTCTTTATATAATACATTGTATAACGGGACCCCACCTTTTAAACCGCCAAAGTATTTGACGTGCATATTTTACCCATCTATATTTATAACCAAAACCAGAACTCGTTATACAACTACTCTCACTAGCCAGCTTTGAACTTATAAATAGTATAACTATACCACAGGGGAAAACTTTTTGGTAGAGTTTGTGTTGCTCAGTAAATACAGTTTATCTCCGCTTTTTGGTAGAGTTTGTGTTGCTCAGTAAATACAGTTTATCTCCGCTTTTTGGTAGAGTTTGTGTTGTTCAGTCTTTAGTTTTCTGTATGTTTTGTTATTGTTGTTCGGCCGCTTTCCGACGTTTGTACTGACTTTGGCTGTGGTGTTGTCTGTTTTTGATGGATTTGTATTTTGGTATTTTCATCTCGCTGTCTTTAAAGGTGCACTAGCTACGAGATATGAACAAATTAGAATTTGATTTCGTTTGATCCAATCGTTAATAAAAGTGAAATAATGAAATAAATATTCGTTTTTAGCAGCCAATGTGGTACAATTATGTCAAAATTAGCAAAGAAATATAACTGATGAATTATTTACTCGCAAGTAAATAATTGCATCTCATTGAATCCGTATTCATTTGACCTAAATTTAAACTATAAGCTAGAGATTGGTTACGCATGCATACGTCGTGTTCAGCCATTTAAAGTAAAGGAATATAAACATTGAAAGTGAAACAAAGGTGAACCTTTTCTATGACTGATTCGATCCATAAAAAACATTCTTAAGTAAAAACGTTAATAATCATATCTTTTCACTTACAACATGAAATCAAACAGACCTATAAAAATCTAATTGCACGAGGTCGCAATCTATTTATATTTATGTTCATGTCACAATAATGAACACACTCACCGACATCATATTACTATAATAACAATATGAAGCCGGTGATAATTACAGTCATGTATATAAATATTAATATGTTGGGTTCATTTTACCAACCTACGTTGTTGTTATCCATTATTGTTCATATAAACATACATTGTACGACAATGACACAACAAACCAAGACAAAGATAACCGCAAGACATCTAGAGGACAGAATACAAACTTAAACAATAGAAATAATATAAATGATCGCCCAATTGATGAAATGTATTATGATTTGGTCTTGGATTTTTTAACAACTTTTTCAATTTTAGATTCAACCTACCTGTAAATAATGAGGTGAATTCTCTGCAGCAAGTCCATAAAACTGACGTCGATTAGTCTTACGTGGTTTCCTACCTAATTGATTCTATCTCGGCTTCATCCGACGTTTATATCATCTTTATATCGGTTTAACAAACTAGATTCCTTATAGTAAAAACAATGTGATTTCAAATGAAACCTACGTATTATGACAATTATGACAATAAACTGCCGCAGCATGGTGGCCATCATGGACAAACAAGATGAACTATCAGCTCCCATACACTACATCAAACAAGACATCATATGTCACGGGTACCAGAAGTCCATTACTAGACTAGAATCTAGGCTCAAAGGAATAAAACCAGGAAAGCCAATGAAGAAAGATGCCATAGAATAATTCGAAGTCTTCTCAAATAACTTTAAAATCGACAGAAATGATAGAGGCACTCTTGGGGGCGGGGTATTCTTAGGAATACATGAAGATCTCATCAGTCAACTGAATTCCTTGAACCCGTCAGACTGCGAAATTGAATGGTGCAAAATTAAATTTAAAAAACAGAAAAGACCTTTTCATCGCATCGTATTACATGCCTAATAGAAATATGAAAGACATAAAATTTATCCACTCTCAACGTTTAAATTTTCAGTAAAACGCTCGGCGATAGCAGTTTGTATTCCAATGAATACTAAATATGCGATCGACCTGTATTATACTCATGTGAAGCAAAATTCATAAAAAGTCTTCTAAAAAACAAAAAAACAAAAAGATCTGGCAAAGTTGTTTAATGTCTTTTCGAGATATGTTGATGATGTTCTGTCACTCAATAGCTAGTCTATTATTTCAGTGAGAGTATAATTATGTCAATTGATACGCGTGTGCATGTTAATTCACAGTATGCGAACTTCATTAACAGGGGTATGCTCTATACACAAATACTCTCCTAACATAGTTGAACCAGACAACTCCATGGCTAAAAATGAAAAAGTCAAACAGACAAACAAAAGTGCACATGACACAATATAGAAAACTAAAGAATATGCAACACGAACCCCACCAAAAACGTGGGGTGATCTCAGGTGCTCCGGAAGGGTAAGCAGATCCTGCTCCACCTATGGCACCCGTCGTGTTGCTCAAGATAACACATCCGGTAAATAGTCTAATTCGGTAGTTCATATTCATGAAAGGGAAGGGGATTGTATTTACGACGTAGGGAAAATATCCGATATCATCTGTGAAACGGTTATTCCATAACGGTCAACCAACTCGTAATGGCGTCCGTAAAATTTACGAAGGGATGATTTCAACTTCACCATTTTGAACTCTTGGTTTATTATCGCGCCGCGGGTGAAATATCACGTTGTGATTGGTTTAACGCCGTCACTTAGTGACCCCCTATGAGACCGTATGGGGTTAGTAGATTTCATAGGGGGTTCATGACGCGTTAATGGTGACGTCATCTATCGATGTTGTTGTGTTTCGTTGTTTATTTTTCAACGTAACGCAGCAGAAAAAGTCCAGCGTGCGATAAATTCGTTAGACGGTTAACTACTGACCCCATACGGACCATAGAGGGTGAATAAAATCCATAGGGGATTCGGCCTCCGGCCTTACCCCTATGAATTTTACTAACCCTTTAGGGATCCGTATGGGATCAGTAGCGAACCATATAACTTATAATAGCTTCCTTGTGAGCAGCAACCCTCTATCAAGAAAATCATGATAGAAAATACAAGCACGGGAATATCGTATCAATTTGGAGATATATACCCCGTATGCAGGTGCTGCTGAAATGTTGCTACTTAGAAATGGAAAGTCCACAATTGGAAAGCTGAAATCATCTCTTTTGTCGTAAAGTTTTGTTTTCAACTGACTCTCATTGTCAATTTCTAGATGTAAGTCAAGATATGAGGCCGACTTAACTTTATCTGTTGTATCCTTTATCTCTAGTTCGATTGAACATAGTTACCAAATTTTGAAATATTTTGTGAGAGAACATCATCTATATAGCGGAAAGTAAAGTTAAAGGATATTGCTAAATTCTTCCCTTTCTTCCTTTATAGAAGTTCCTGTTTGCAAAATACATGTTTCAAAGAATACATGAATTTGTTTTCAGGAACGTATACTTCATCATTGACATACTTGCAGTGTTATATAACTATAAGGTAATGAATTGAAAAACAAACACAAAAATGCAATTTGTTTGGTGCAACTTTTATAAAAAAAATCATACAAATAAAGACAGTAAACATACCACACATTCTTTACAATTAAGTAAAGTTAATACCACAAGATACTTCAAATAAAAGAAAATATGATAAATAAGACATAGCTGAAAGGATGATAAAGCAGATGGATACCCCGAGAAAACAGTTTTAACCGAGGCGAAGCCAAGGTTGATAATGTCTTTTCGAGGGGTAACAATCTGCTCTTTCGTCCTTTCAGTTATAACAACGGGTATTTACTTTATTATACTGAATGTTCTGTTATTGTTGTTTGTTACATTGCAAATCAAAAGTAATAAACTATGTACATAACCAGCATCCCTATTTAGTAAAGCGAGTAAATAATCAAGTGTCTCCGTGAAGGGAAATAGAGTATTTTTCATGGGATAGAGTGAATTGTTTCCCTCGTATTAACCAATCAGTATCCCCTATTTTAACATCACGTATAATAATATGTTGTAAGGTAGATTCATAGTATACCGCCATCTTGGATTGTAAAATCGCAGTACAAAATTGGTCTAGTTAGTTGCCCAAATCTGCAAATTTGGTTAGATTTCAGTATAAAGAAAACTGGGGATTTATTGTATTATTCAAACTATATAAACGAATATTAAATTTTGTGTTTAAAGAATCATTTTTCAAATAAACCAATTAACGGAAAACAACTCTTTTAGTAAAAAAAATTATACTTGACTGATAAAGAAATTTTTAATTTTTACTTGTAGCAAGAAAACAAGTTCGGTGACACCATTTTTTCTTTTTATTTTCTTAACACATGTTATAAAACTATCTTCTCACAATTTCTTTCAAAATCCATCTCATTGATTTCTTGTTATGCACACAAATGTGTTTATTCATAAAAAATCTAACCAAATTTAGACAAAAAAAAAAACACCGTTCTATCGTTTCACTTATTTTGAAGTGTTCCATGAGTCTGTGTTGATTTTAATCAAGGTCACGATTGGTAAACTTCGGCACCAAATTCTAAAAGAGAGAAAGTGATTGATCAGCAATCGAACGAAATGTTTTTTGGTTTGTCGATTAGTTGCAATAAATGTTAAAACACTCGTTAACATAGGACTAAGTTTGGTATATAGGTATGCATTAGATCAATCATTTCCTTTAACGTAATAAGGAATTTGTGTAATGTGATTTGGAATATCCACAAATGTTCAGCATCAAAAAACCACAACACAACAATACAACTCATAAAATAACACGTCACGTAAAAGGATGAAGTTGTAAAAAATTCAAAACATATGGATACACGAAATAACATCAGAAAGGCAAATATGTTTCTATTAAATAGAAAAGACATTTTGGAGAAACTACATTTTTACCGAAATTTAAATTTATTTCAGATTTATTTTATCAAGTTTATTCACAGAAAATAACCATACTGAAATATCTACGCAACGAAAGTATGAAAAATGTCATCTATAAAAAAGTAAAATAGCAATAATACGGAAATTCAAGGACAATTCAAAACGGAAAATTGTTTTTCAAATGGCAAAATCAAAAGCACAAACACATCAAACGAATGGAAAACACTTATCATATTCCCCATTTGATACATACATTTCCTTACGCAAAAAAAAGTGGATTAAAAACCTTTATAGCTAGCTAAACCTCCCAATTTATATATCAGTTACATTTTATTTGACACCATATATACATTTGAATATCATAAACGAACTTGCAAACAAAATAGATATTACCGAGTTTGTAATATAATCTTGATAAAAAGAAACGTAAAGCCTACTTGCATTAATATACGTCTATCTGGAAACTTATGTTCCCCTAGAAATCATTGAGATGCAGAATTTATCTCTGGATATGGAAACTTTTTCAATGGAAGGACCTTCAATGATAATAGAAAAAGCCAATTACCTTAGTGAAAATTATCAATACACACAACTAAACTACACGTAGCAAATATTGTATATTAAGTCTTATTTCATGTGCATCCAAAAAGTTTCAACATCATTTATAACCCCAAGTATTTTGGTTAGTGTTGTTATTATCTGTACACATATATATTATTTTAAAGTATGAAGGGTTCAAGCTCCCCACAGGTAGAGTTTTGATTTTTAGGGGTATTGTATTATTATTTTTTACCTATTGTGTCTGTTTATTGTGTTCACGAATCGTTGTCATTATGTTGGAATTTGATGCGACTGCCAAGTGAGATGTTATGCTAGCTATAAAACCAGGTTCAATCCACCTTTTTCTACATATAAGAAGATGCCTGTACCAAGTCAGGAATATGACAGTTGTTATCCATTCGTTTTGTGTGTTTGAGCTTTTGATTTTGGCATTTGCTTTTTTCTACCAACTAGACAACCGCATTTTAGAGCAAGTCCAAACAAATCCTTTCCTTTGTCTTAATATATCCAAGGATTCTTACTATACAAATCCTTGATTTATCTAATGACCTAAAGCTGGACAAGCCACATAGGGAAACAACAAGCAAGACAAGCTGTACACTAGGTTTCCTGATTAGAAACTTACGCTAGTGCCTCAAAGAGTGCAAAAATCTAGCCTACTTACTTAGCCATGGTTAGATCTGTACTAGAATTCGTTGTTGTCATTTGGGACCCATTTACCATCAGGATAATATAAAAGATAGAAAGCATACAGAAAATAGGTGCAGTTTTCATTCTGCATGATCCGCGATCGGATTCCGCACTGTGTGACATACAGATAATTCTTATATGATTTGCATAAGTTAGGAAATATTTTTATATTATTGGTCGAGAGTGCTACAGTCCGGTAAATGCTCTTGGCGTAATATATATTTTTGGATGTCTATTTTTGCAGAGCCATCGCTGATGATTTATTCACTTGCAGGTGAATATTTCGACCTCATTGAATCTGTTTTCATATGAACTTTTATTAAACCCATTATTAAGAGGTTGGTTAAGCATTTATAAGTCGTGTCCAGCCATTAGAAGGAAAAGAATGTCAACATTGAAAGTGAAACAAAGCTAGGTGAACCATTTCGTTGACTATCACTATTATACAGGTTAAAACGATAATTAATTTAATATTTTAATCTACAACATCAAAGAAAACAGACCTGGAAAAAATCTAATTGCACGAGGTCGCTAGCTATTTATATTTATGTAATGTTTATATCGCGTAATGTGACCGTCGACCATCTTCAAAGGTCATCTCAAAAATTAATTAGATTGCGTCTTGACTAAATTGCACACGAAATGCTGTTAACTCTTATCAAGTATATGCATTGTTAACTATTCATTTCGTACTTATTTCAATTTTGATATACGTTTTAGTATGTTATAGATATGAGAATTTGAGTCAAATGCTCATTTGAATACTTTTAAGGACTCTTATTATAAATAATACAAAATTAAGTATAACGCAGAGTATATGAAATACATATTATTAATTAACTGCACTGTTATTGGACTTAATAGGATGAAAACTGCCTATGCAATATAATGTGTAGACTGGGCCAATACAGAATAACTAGGCCAATACAGATTTTTTCTGTATTGGCCGAGTTATTCTATATTGGCCGAGTTGACACAAGTGCAGGATTTCGGAACGTCTCTAGGTTTTACATCGAAAGTCACGATAAACACAAATTGAAAGTAAACAGTTGTTTTGAAGACGCAGTTGTCATTTAGTTATCTTCAACATGCTGAAAATGTCAGTATGGCATACATTTCAGGCGAAAGACGGTCACATTCATTTAAAAGGTATTTTGAAAGCAGACGTGACGTGACGATAAAACTATTTCAGGTTTGGGGAACGAGTAGATTATCACAAAGTTCATTTCTTGACGACCTCATAATTTCACGATTGTACACATCGATTTTAAATTAGTTTCTGCATTACACATGCAATGGCAGTACCTTTCCAATTACTATTTATGTGTTGCGTCTAAATTTAAGTTGTAACACTTTATAGTAACTGAAAAGGGTAGAAAAAATCATCAGATGAGAAAATGCTGAAGACACCTGGAAACAGCACCAGATCATTATGTATATTGCATCTAATAAAAAGAAACAAACTGAGATTTGGATAGTTCCACTTCAAGGTAAAAATATTTATCTCTTTTGAAATGAAATTAAAAAAATATTGTAACACTGTAGTTAATTAATAAAGATATTATTACGTGTATTTCTGTATTGGCCTTGTTATTGGTCCTCGGCCAGCTGTATTGGCCTTCGGCTTCGCCTCAGGCCAATACAGCAAGCCTCGGACCAATAACAAGGCCAATACAGAAATACTTACGTAATAATATCATAGTATTGTTCAGATTAGCATGATGGCTCTGACAATCTTTGTTTGCCACTTGAAAATTTTGATACCTTACAGACAAAGCGAGTGATTAATGTTCGATAATGTTTTAAATGCGTTGTATAGTCTTTGGTTATTTGTGTTTTGTTTTGTAAACTTTTGTATGTCTTTTGGTAATTTATAGTTTTTTTTGTAATGGCATATTGTCAGTTTCCTTTCGTCATGAGAGTTTGAATGTCCCTTTAGTATTTTTCACCTCTCGATAATTGAATATGGTATTGTTTTATATACACTTACATAATTACGTTAAATTTTGTATATTTATACACATTTTTATTTTGTCGCATGTTTTTATGAATTAAATATTGAAATCTGATTTTGTAAAATTCACCAGTATTTTGAATTAAAAAAAAGAATGTTCGGTTTTAAATCCCTAGATATAATCGCTCTAAAGTCCAAGGAGTTGTAAAGACTTGATCTCATGCTGCATGGAGCCTCTAGTTTAAAATGTCACAATTTTAAATTGAACTTGTCGAATTCGGTCATGGTTAATTTTTTTGGAAAACCCAATATGATCGACATGATTTTAATAATGGTCGCATTTTTAACATTTTCATTCATTCAGTCCTTTAAAGGCATTGTTATGTTCAATCCCAAGATCAATCCATTAGTTTTGGCATGTCATTCGGAATAAGTTATTATTTCAGTTAAGTTATAACAATTTGATGCATTCGTGATTAAAATATCTTTAAAAAAGGAAGACATTGATAACTGGTTAAAATTAAGGGAAACAAATAGAGACTTTAAATAATTTTGGTGATAGGTGGATTTTGAGGTGACACTCCATGGTTAACAATAAAAAAATCGTCAAATTCCTGAATCTTTTTTTTTTTATTTGAACAATTTTACAAACATCCATCAAATTATATTATTAAACGTTCTATAGGATTGTTATGAAAAGGTGATTTATATCACGTGTTTAATTTCACATATTTTTGCAAAATGTTGTAAAAAAACTTAAGCCTCACTGTGCCTGTCCTAAAATATAATTTCGGTTTGATTTATTTCGATGCATTGCTAAGGGTTCAAATTCAAGGAAATTCAACAACATTCTGATTTTGATCCCTTATATGAAACTAATACAAGTAAAATGAACCTATAGATACTATTCTGTCAAATTCTATCAAAGTTGCATTTAAAGGCATTTTTTACAAAATATTAGATACAATGTAGTTATATTTACATAAACACACAAAATGATTTTGATAAATATTGGAAGACTTTTTGAAAAAAAGATGAGGAAGATACCAATGGGAGATAACTCGTAAATTTTAAATTCGTGATAAAATGACAATGTCACGACAAAAGACAACAAAAAAACAAACTCAAACAAATTAACAATAATCTACATTAAAAACAGAAGATTGCATGACGGGCTCGAAAAATAACTTGGATGATCTCAGGTGTTCCGGAAGGGCCAGCAGATCCTTCTTCATAAGTGTCGTGAAAATGTGTGAAATAAGTGAACGGTAAATTGGCCGCAACTCTCTGCTTGTGAACTGTTTACACTACTTCTTTTCCCTAACTTTTCTCGGTCGGTCAATTATAAAGCAGGAAAACCCAAATGTCTAGGTTTAAATCGTCTATAGTAATTGATTGTTTCCGATTTTGCAATGTTTGCAAATCAATGTTTATGTTTTTGGAGTCATCTTTTTAAATAACTGTCAAGTATAAATACATTGTTCTGCCCCTTAAGTAACAATGACATACCTCGTAATCATTATACATAGTTGACGGTCATATATATATAGTGCATATCAGTGTGAATAGTTGACGACAATTTATTATTTAATTCACAAAATGACTTCAGTTGGGTATGTACTTTGATACATTTATATTGACGTTTTTAATTAACCTTTTTTCTTAAAGTTTTCCTTTTGACGCCTTCATAAAGAGTTAATTTAAAGGAAATTGAATAACACATTTTTTTTTGGGTGTAAGAAATGTACATATGCTATGGTAATTTATTCTATGAATCTCGTTTTACAACAGTAGAAAGATACATACTCAATTATTTTACAGCCCTGCTCCCGAGGAAAAGGCTGCCGGTAGTAAGTATCTGTAAAACAGCTATATACATAGAATTTTTTTTTATCGATATTTTTCTATATAAAGACATGTATATCGACCATTTGTTTGTCTGCACAAGAAAAAAAGATGACAAAGTGTTAAAAAAAAGTATTAAAAAAGATAGAAAGAAATATTCCTTTTCTTTTAACTGTTCTACCGAAACTCTATTTTATATAAAATTTAAAAAAAAACTAGATAAAAAAAATCCTATTTCAATACAAAAATGGTTAATTCCACAGAACAGGGTTTGCAGTTATATCGATGATATATTCCCCAACCAATTAAACAATCAAGTTCTCTTTTAGCGGTTGTACCCCCTCCTTCGTCAGAACAGAATGGATTAGTAAAGGATCAAAAACAGGCCGAATTCGTTAGGTAAGAAAGCTTAATTGTCTTGTTTTGCTGTTGAAGATCTGCATTAAATGCGCTGTCTATACCAAGCCAGGAATATGACAGTTGTTGTCCATTCGTTTGATGTGTTTGAGCTTTTGATTTTAGAATTTGATTAGGGACTTTCCGCTTTGAATTCAGTTCAGTATTTTTGTGATTAAACTTTTTTTTAAACTTCACAATTTGCTGCAATAGTATTAATTTTGTATTAATCGTTGAATTATAGTCACAAGGAATTTAATCATCAGACAGTGTTCTAGCCAGTATTTGAAAAGAGTAAGGTGCTTGTGAGAAAAAGGGCAATTTTACCCTTAAATAATTACCACGTAGCATTTTTATCGCTGTCGCAGATACAATCTTTTTTTTTCTCTATGAACTTTTTTTAATAAAAGCAAATGACCAACTGATATGATCTAATTCCAGTGCTCCTACAATTGATGAAGTAGCAGTACGCAAGGCATTGCTAGACTATGCAAGTGACCAGTGTTGCTGGGGAAAAGGGGCAGCACGAGATATGAAAATTGAAAAACTGGAGCCGTCTACTTCTTACCATGTAAGTAATATGTTTGAATAGTTTCTTATAGCTAAAGAAGACAATTATTTTTGTTCTATTTTTTCAATAGTTTATTTCGTTATCTTTTGGGTTTTTTTTTCTACTTAATATATTATACTAGTTGTTACAGAAAAGCATATATAGGTTGTGTAGAAGATGATAATTTGTACAGGGTTTTTGTACAAGCTATAATTTTTTTTGACACATATCTTCTTGCACCTGGTGATACAGGTTTATCTTCTAAAATGTACCAGTTTAATGTTCTGAATTCAAATTTATATACTTCAATCTAACATTTAGTGCTACTCTCCTTGACCCCAAACTGGAAATGAGGATACCTAACTGGTTGAACTTCGACTTTTGTTTTTTCTCCTTATACCATATTCATATCCATAAAAAGTCTTTTTGTGGTCTTATAATGTTTTTTTGCATCAATGCTCAGTATGATACTGTATCACGTTGTTGTGAAAATATGACAGAAATATACGAAACAAAAGATTGTGTGCTTGCATCACCTTACCCTTTTCAAATACTGGCTAGAACACTCTCTGATGATTAAATTCCTTTTGATTATAATTGTGTTAAGTTATAGAACACTGATAACTTGTACAAACAAATCTCTGTACAAATTATAATATGTACAACATTACAATTTGTACACACCATGTATATTATTAGTAAACATATCAATTATTCATATGTGCGAAATATGTTCGCATTTCAACTGTTTATGAATTTGAGAAAAGTTAAACCTTTTTCAGTATATACTGGAGACATTCACAGAAGGCAGAAGAATAGTATTGGATCATGTACCACACTCTAGTAAGAAATTTTCTTTCTGCAGTTTTTAAAAATCTTAATGAAAGCCAAGTAAATCAACTTCCTTAATATTCTACTTTTAGATTGAATTTTTTTATTTTATTTACCGTGGAGATCCTTAACCAGTCTGTTCTTTTCCAACTTGCGTATATTTGTAGATGTTAGACTATTCTGCTGATCATTAGAAGTTTATGCAACACTTAATCGATATTTTCTAATGTCAAAAATGGATTAAGAAAATGAATTAAGGTAACAAACAAAAACGGAGGTAAGCACCTTCTCTCAATAGTAAGCAAGACCGAGTGCATCGACAGGGTTAGCTTCTCCTGCTACATACGCATTACCCACAAAGCGATGCCACAATCAGGCAAATTATCATAACCGGTATCTTTGACATCATGTCTCTTGTTTGTGGAGTCATAAAAATATCGTATCGGTCAACCAATTCGTGATGGTGACCGGTAAAATATGTAGTTCGCTTGTATAGTTGTTTTTCCTCATAAATCTGCTGAGCACATAACTTTTAAGTCCGTATAGTTTGAACATTCATAACGGTAACGTTTTTTTGTTATACTTTTTTCCATACATTTAGCAAATAAAGTTGATGGACCTGAAAATGGACAACCTCCAGGACCATGGGAAATGCATGCAAGAACCCCAACGATGTTTGAAGACGATTCGAGTGAAATAGCCATCCCACATACACATTACGTTAAAGTATGAATTGATATTTGTTAGGTAGAATATAACCGTTTCATAACAAGGGGACAAAATTAAAAAAAAACAATAACGTCTTTTATATTTTCCCTAGGCGTAGATTACCTCAGCCGTATTTGGCACAACATTTTGGAATTTTGGGTCCTCATTGCTCTTCAACTTATACTTGTTTGGCTTGACTATCTAGATATGAGCGTCACTGATGAATAAAGGTTACGGTATTATATCGCTATTCAAAAGTAATAAATCGATTGAAAGAAAACAAATCCGGGTTAAAAACTAAAACTGAGGTAAATCCATCATATATAAGAGGAAAACAGCGAAACAACTGAAACACTGAAGTGCAACAAAAATCCTAAATGACAATGCAACACACACAGAAACGAACTATCAGACAACAACTGCCATTTTCCTGACTTGGTACAGGACATTCAAAAAATGGTGAGTTGAACCTGGTTTTGCCGCTAGCCAAACCTCGCGTTTTTATGGCAATGTTAAAATGTAACACTTGAATTACAACATGGCAGGACTACAGTACAAATAAATGCAAGAAATATTAAGGACAGAGAAATACACAAATAAACATTACAAGGACATTTCGACATGCTAAAAGTTACCAGGCTTATAATTTAAAACACTATACGTGTGTTTCGTCTACATAAAACTCACCAATGACGTTCACATCAAAATAGATGGAAAGAAAAACGAGTACAAAGCATTGACGACCCAAAATTCTAAAAAGTTGTGGCAAATACGGCTACGGTTATCTATGCGTGGGATAAGAAAACCCTTAGTATTTTTGAATAATTCTTACTTTTGTTGCAAACAGTTAATTTATTAAAATGACCATACAATTGATGTTCCTGTCAACACCGAAGTGGTTACTAACCACAGAATAAAAACGAACATCAGGTAAAACAAAACTATAGGCTCTAAAGAGCCTGTGTCGCTCACCTTGGTCTATGTGAATATTAAACAATGGACACAGATGGATTCATGACAAAATTGTGTTTTGGTGATGGTGATGTGTTTGTAGATCTTGCTTTACTAAACATTCTTGCTGCTTACAATTATCTCTATCTATAACAATACTTTCTATGAAAAATGTTATTGAAAATCTTCAAATAAGAAAATTGTTAAAAATTTACTATGAAGGGCAATAACTCCTTAGGGGGTCAATTGACTATTTTGGTCATACTGACTTATTTTTAGTTCTTACTTTGCTGCACATTATTGCTGTTTACAGTTTATCTCTATCTATAATAATATTCAAGGTAATAACAAAAAAACAGCAAAATTTCCTCAAATTACCAATTATGGGGCAGCAACCTAACAACCGATTATCCGATTTATCTGAAAATTCCAGGGCAGATAGATCGTGACCTGATCAACAATTTTACTTCCTGTCAGATTTGCTCTTAATGCTTTGGTTTTTGAGTTATAAGCCAAAAACTGCATTTTGCCCCCATGTTCTATTTTTAGCCATGGCGGCCATCTTGGTTTGTTGGCTGAGTTATAAGACACATTTTTTTAACTAGATACCCCAATGATGATTATGGCTAAGTTTAGTTAAATTTGGCCCAGTAGTTTAAGAGGAGAAGATTTTTCTAAAAGATTACTAAGATTTACGAAAATTGGTTAAAAATTTACTATAAAGGGCAATAACTCCTAAAGTGGTCAACTGACCATTTTGGTCATGTTGACTTATATGTAGATCTTACTTTGCTGAACATTTTTGCTGTTTACAGTTTATCTCTATCTATAATAATATTCAAGATAATAACCAAAACAGCAAAATTTCCTTAAAATTACCATTTCAGGGGCAGCAACCCAACAACGAAATGTCCGATTCATCTGCAAATTTCAGGGCAGGTAAATCTTGACCTGATGAACAATATAACCCCTGTCAGATTTGCTCTAAATGCTTTGGTTTTTGAGTTATAAGCCAAAAACTGCATTTTACCCCTATGTTCTATTTTTAGCCATGGCGGCCATCTTGGTTTGTTGGCCGAGTTAACGGACACATTTTTTAAACTAGATACCCCAATAATGATTGTGGCCAAGTTTGGTTAAATTTGGCCCAGTAGTTTCAGAGGAGAAGATTTTTGTAAAAGTTAACGCAGGACGACGACGGACGACGACGGACGACGACGACGACGCCGGACGCCGGACGCCAAGTGATGAGAAAAGCTCACTTGGCCCTTTGGGCCAGGTGAGCTAAAAAGGACAGAACATAAAACAGCTTAAAAGAACCTTGTTTTGTCACCGATGAGTCTTATGCAGACGAAACGTATTACATTGTGATACTGACACCTTTGATATCTATTAACTTCATGTTGATAAGAATTATGGTTTTCGTGTAAAGCATAATTCCATCTCAAACATAGCATTGACTCGAAATTATAAAAACCTATTCAACATTCCTTTCTAGAAATTCTGAAATCTTACCATTTTGATCGTGCATTGTGCAATATTATTATTTTCTGTCTATAGGGTTTAAAAGAAGCCTAGATGAAATTGTCTGTCTGAGTAAAAGAAATTAAGTTGAAATTGTCTTTCTGCTTAAAATAAATTTAGATGTAATTAGGTATAGGAAGATGTGGTATGAGTGCCAATGAGCAAACTCTCCATCCACTTTATGGATTACGATTCAAATATTTCGGGGGTACAAAATGTGCTCAAATCCCAGTTAATAATTTATCCCTCATTTCTTATTCAAAATATCTCAAAAGCAAAGCTGGGATTTATATAAAGTTTTTTGCAATCTTGATTAAATTTTTGACACACACTTTCGCTCGAATAAATATTGAGAATATCATAAATAATACCATGTTTTCTATAAAGGCAACAGTAGTATACCTGTGTTAAAAAGTCATAAATCGATTGAGGAAAAATAAATCCGGGTTTCAAACCAAAACAGAGGGAAACACATCAATGAACTATGAGAGTAAAACAAAGAGACAACAGAAATACAGAAGTGCAACATAAAAATCGCCAACAAACATAAAAACGAACAATTTGAGAACTGCCATATATACCTGACGTTTCCAAGTTTTTGGGGAAGAAGGAAAGAGAAAATAAGTCGTTATTTATACGTTTCCAATAACATTTGTGTATCACGTTCATTTGTTGTGAAACATTGTGTTTATAGTCTCTCATTAGACGAGGGAAATGATTCAGGACCTCCATAATTAATGATTCAGGAATATCCTTAGATGGATTTCGGAATTTACTATATTCGAATTGTGGTGATTCCGAATATTTTCAGGAGCTCCTTAGATACAAATAATGTGACCTAAGCTGCCCGTTATAGCATGTAAATGTATCAAATCATAATAAATGTAACATTTACAAATCAAATTTCTGATTTTTTAATTGATCTCAAAAAGTAATTAAATATTTAATAATAATTTGCATTGCAGAGTTGTCACACTTGCGGGGCAAGCGGAAAGGTTGAATGTTTTGTATGCCGTGGAAGTGGACATGTGAGTTTGTATGATGACATTAGGGAGCTATCATTTGATTTTAAGGGGGGTGACTAGAATGAAATTTGAAAAAGGCAGGACAGGAGTTTTGAGTTATAAAAAAAAAGGCAGGATGAGACACTTTGCAAAATCAATGCAGGATGACAATTTAAAAAAGTCAAGATAAACTAATAAAAAAAAGGCTTTTTCATCAGGTGTCTAACTTTTTGGGTTCCCGTGTCTACATGTTGCTGTTGTGTCGTTTCATGCTGAGTTCAAAGTAACTCTACCATTTTTGTAAGTATTAGAAGTTACCTGTTGTTTAATTAACAATCATACCACATCTACTTAATAACACATATGGTGTTTATTTAGAAGTGATTGACATAATAGACAATCCTTTAAATTCTATGAATGAACAAGCATTGGAACAAACCTTTCAAATGTTCAAATATACAGGTCAAATGCAATGGTGGTTGCAGTGGAAAAGGTGAAAAAAAAGTTTATAGAAACAGCGCATGGGTAATGGAAAGGTGCAGTAGATGTAGTGGAAGAGGTGAAATAAGGTATGTAACACCTAAATATAATACTAGCTTATGAAATATGTATGTAAAAGGGTCTTGGAAAAAATAAATGGCGAAATCCTGTATATAGAATTTAAAGTTAACATCAAATTTGTAAATTAGTATAGAAAATGTAGAAAATGGGTACATGTATGTGCAAAGTACAGTTGATATATTTTTTATATATCTATGGTGTCATTGATTGACATTGTCAAGAATTAGTCCGGTCGGTAATGCACATGCGTCACTGGCCATAGATTGTATCTATGAATTCGATATATAGAAGTCAACGTGAAATATATTTCAATTGACGATTTAAACGTTTTCTTATAAAATATTGGTTTGACCTTTGTTTCCATTATGTTCTTCTTATTTATTTTTTCGGATTTTTCTTTCTTGATGCCAATTTAACTTTAGTAAGATCTAGTAACAGTCATTGTTATATATACTTACACATGGTAAAAAGCAATTAATAACCAATAAGGGCACATCTTTAAAAAATATTTAAAAATACTTAATCAAAGAACATTTATTTGACCTTGTTATCATTTAAAAGTAGAAAGATTGCAAAATCTTTTGATATAAGTTTCAACATTTAAAAACATATTACTCTTGATGCCATCTTCGTGCAAACATGAACATTTTACCAATATTCAATGAAGAACTTCACGATTAGTCTAAAATGATACACACGAGAACTAAGATGTCATGCAGCTCTGTATATATATCATTATCACAAAATAGATTTGTAGTATTTAACATTAGTAATTTCTTAATGTTTTAACTGGTATATTTTTATGAATTTTATTGTACACGTTATCTGCGTTACAACTTTAAAAATCATATACACATAAAAACCAAAACACATTTAAATGAATTGTAGTCAATGTGTTTAAAATTTATTTACATAAACATTTTATTTGTATTAGCAGCTTACTATACAAATCTTTGATTTGTCTTATTCAAAATTAGGCAATTATAGTATAATCTCTATGATAAGATCACACATAAAACCAATAAAGTTAAGATTGGTTAAATAAAAAGATGCAAAAGAGAGCTGTAGGTACATGAACCATTTTTAGTAGATTTTGCGTACTAGTATTCACAACTTGAGTTCATAGGCTTACACGTTATTGAAGTTTGAAAATTGTATTAAGTATTGTTCTTTTATGGTTATAGGACTTGAACAGCTCCGGTTTGCGTTCAAGTCAGAAAAAAACGAAAATATAGCCTACCGTCCTCTGGTTCCTTCGTTAACTTATAGTATTGGATTGGGTAAAAAAATTGTCGCAAAGAAAAACACACTTATTTCCTTAAATGCAACTTATGTTTATGTGCGAATAATATGACCGAATTGTATGATTATATGCCCGTACCAACAAAGCCAGCACCATGTAGACTGAGTATTGCCATCTAGACGTTGTTTGGTTATTTCTGTCTTTGGGTTGCTGTCTTATTGCCGGTTAACATCATCTTTTATCATAACTCAAAACACATATGTGTTATGCTTGTGACGTGGCTACTTTGATGAATGTTGCTCGCGTAGACGATTGCCGATTTATTGAATGAGCAAAAGAATGGACAGCTATAACTATTTAACTGGCAAACTTTTATATCAAAGATTCAAATTGCGAAAAGAAAAAAAAAGGTCCAAAACCGACCAACAAATTTTACAAGCGAAATGTTAAGTGGTATTAACAAACACACATATATGTAAACACATCCCCATCATTCCTCGAAAAAAGAATGATAATAAAAAATTTAATTAAAAAAAAATTAATATAGAATTTAAAACAAAACCCACGTTGTTAATTGTATCAAAACTTAAATAAAATAGAGAATGGAAAAGGGGAATGTGTCAAAGGGACAGCAGCTTGTTATAGATGCGTTCATAAGAACGGGTTTTACGAACAAATTTAGAAAACTATATCCAAAACGTTAACAGAGTCGGTTCTTGATATATTATCAATTTCCATGATATAATCAGAAAAATTTATAACATGAATTTAAGATACAAATTGGAGATAAGCGACAAAAAGTACAAGGTGCTAATTGCCAGACCTCGACATTTAACCACACATGCTGGGTGGGATTGATAACAATATATGCTAGAGTTATCAGTCCTTGAAATAAATTTATTGACAAGATTGGATTACCTCCCTTAAACCAGACTAATTCTTGGCAATGTTTAAAAAAACACCAAAGTAGTAATGATAAGAAGAAATGAAAAAAAAAAAAAAATCGAAGCATACATATTCAAAAGGAAACAGAAAAGCTTGGAATATTATCACAACATGCTAGTATTTAGATATTTGGTTGTATAAGTTAGAAATCGATTACTTAAAACTTTGAAAATAATTATGGTCACTTTGATTACAGTTGTAGTAGTTGTGGTAGTAGCGGAAGAAGAACATGTACCAGTTGTAATGGCCACCTTCAACTATTGTGGTTCCAGAAACTCATCATTTCTTGGTAAGATATTATAATAATATGATCAGTTATATTGGTTGGAAACATATTATGATGATATTGGTGTTTTAACAACATTTTGTCATATTCTTATCATACACTCTAAGTTTTAACCTGATAGGTGACTAAAAGACCACATTGATAAATACCTTGGCAAGTTTTGATTTTTTGATATGTATACGCATATACAGTAAATTAACATTTCACGCATTTCGTGAGTCCTATTTTAAGGATTACTTCAAGGCATACAGGAAGAATGAGAAATGACTTGCAATCCAAATTTGATATCTGCCTACCTGTTGTGTTTGTAATCATTGTGTATAAGTTTCATGATATATAAATGAGACGAACTTTTGTTTGAGTGCGATAATGAACTAAAAATGTAATTTTCAAAGTCACAAAGGAACAAAACTCTAAAAAAAAAGTGAGTAATACAAGGACGTTTAGTACAGAAGGATTGTATAGGACCAAGCTTGGTGCCCCCGATACCCACAGCGGGGGCATAGAAATAGAAAATTATAAAAAAATGTGAGAAGTACCGAAAATTTACTGTTTTCCCTGTGAAGCCATGCTCAAATAAACGCAAAGTTTTGTTCGGAGTTTATTTCCACTCTCGTTTCAACTATTTACAAAAAAACCCATCTACAAATATTATGCATATGGGGATAAATAAAGGCAACAGTAGTATACCACTGTTCAAAAGTCATAAATCGATTGAGAGAAAACAAATCAGGGTTTTAAACTAAAACCGAGGGAAAACACATCAGCTATAAGAGGAAAACAACGAAACAACAGAAACATTGCAGTATACATATTTTCAGTTTTTGTATTTATTTCTATGTAACATGGGATTTGCAGGCGTAATAACAGGGCTGAACATGTTGTGGAGAAAACAAGCCTTCCACCAGAGATGGTCGCGCATGCGTCAGGATCAATTGGGTTTGAGGACTTACAACAACAGGTATATAATTTCTTTATTTCATTTTAATAATTGCAAACTTTTGTATGCAATGAATTTTAAATATGAACAAATGTGAGAAGATCAATACAGAAGAACATCTTTGATTATTTTTTACATATTTAAAACACGTTGCATCTAAATGTGTATGTGTGGCTTATTTCTGTCTGTTTTATCATCTCTCTGAAAAATTATTTCAATTCTATGATATATGAATATTAAGAAACGTTTTTGTTCGAAGCATAATTTAAAACACGTTTTAGATGTAACCATTTTGATTCGATGATGCAAACATGTTTCTAATAGCAACTACTTTCTGACTGAAACGAAGCCTAATGATAGTGATTGTGCCAATGGCAAATACATATCAATAACTTATTATATTTATAACATTCGTTTTTATGAAGTTAATCGATATGTAAACTCAACCGACAGACTCAAATACTGAATAAAAACTCATACAAGAAACAAGGCTTATACTTTCGTACGTCAAACACACGTTTCGTCTACAATAGTCTTGTCAGTAGCGCTCTTATCATTGTAGTTAGAAGCACAGATCAGTTAGGAAGTTAAATGGCATTGAAAACCATACTTTTAAATTATAATTATCATAAACACTTTATAAATGAGTTGTGTTCAAAGCACGTTTCTAATTTTACCTTTGCTAGGAGCCCACAAAGCCAAAACATGGAAAGCCATTCATAATAACTTGAATAATAAAGGCAACAGCGGTATACCGCTATTCAATAGTCATAAATCTATTAAGCGAAAACAAAACCGGGGTTTCAAATTAAAACCGAGTGAAACACACAAACTGCAAAAGGATATTAACGGAACAACAGAAACGCTTTACTGAAAAACGGAGAAGTTATATCACTAAAAAGAACATGAAAACAGTAAACTCACCAAATTCAGAACTCCTAGGAAACTTTAAAAAGGAAAGTCCCTAATTAAATGACAAAAATCAAAAGCCCAAACACTTTAAACGAACTGATAACAACTGTTATATTCCTGACTTGGTACAGGCATTTTCTGATGTAGAAAATGGTGAATTGAACCTGGTTTTATAGCCAGTTAAACATCTCACTTGTATGACAGTTGCATCAAATTCCATTATATTGACAACGATGTTGGAACAAAACAAACAGACACAATAGGTAAAAATGTCAAATATAGGGTATATCAGTCAACATTGTGTTATCATCTTGATCACTAAAAAACCAAACAAATATAACAAAGAAGCCCTAAAAATCTAAACTCAGTCTGTGGGGAGCTTGAACCTTCCATACTTAATAATTTCTAAATTTGTGTACAGATAATTTAAAATAAATAAAAAAGAATGCACAAACAGTATGACAAGATCAACAAAATTAATAACACTAACAAAAATACTTGTCATATGCATCAATTGGTACTTGTTACCTTATGAAACGGGGCTATAAATGATGTTGAAACTGTTTGGATGCCAATGAAATAAGACTTAACATTTGCTACATGTAGTTTTGTTTTGTGTATTGATAATGATTTATAAGGTGCTTGATTTTCCTATTATCATTGGAGGTTATACCATTGCAAAGGTTTCCAGAACCAGAGATAAACTCTGCCTCTCAAAGACTTCTAGGGGGACATAAGTTTCCAGATAGACGCATTCTAATGCAAGTAAGTTTTAAGTTTTGTTTTATCAAGTTTATATTACAACCTCGATAATGTTTTTTTTTTTGTTGCAAGTTATTTATGATATTCAAGTAATTTATGTATGGTGTAATGTTGTAAAATGATGTGCAACTGTTAAAAAAGTGAGATGTTTAACAAGCTTTAAAGGTTTAGCCTGAAAAAATGAAAATGCCTGAACCAAATCAGGACAGGATATTTGTTTTCCATTTGTTTGATGCGTTTGAGCTTTTGATTGTGTCATTTGATGAAGAACTTTACGTTTTGAATTTTTTCCTTGGATTTCCGTATTCTTGTTAGTTTACTTTTTAAATGACATTTCATACATTTCAGTATTTTTATTTTCTGTGAATAAAATAATATCTTTTAAGATTTAATTTAAAAACAAAAGATTAATTTTAAGAACAAATCAAGTATTAGTATTAGAGTTTCTAATAAATGTTTGTTTGTAGCGTCACAAGATCCGCATCATTGCTGTTACCAAATGCATCTGTAAATACAAGAATAAAGATATGACTTACTACGTGTTTGGATTGGATAATGATGTACACGCACCTGATTATCCACAACAGTCATGCTTTGGATTTATTAATTGTCCAAAATGTAGCTTGGATTGCTGTCCTGAAGAAATAAGAGAAGATTTAAGGGAAGAATGTTCAATTTTGTAATAACAATTGAATGTTTTGTGCTACATGTATATCTGTGAAAGATAAAATACAGCTGAAATAGATGTAGATTTCGGTTAAAATGTAGTTTCCACAAAATGTCTTTTCTATTTAATAGCAACATATTTACCTTTCTAGTGTTGTTTCGTGTATCCAATTGTTTTGAATTTTTTACAATTTCATCCTTATATGTGACGTGTTATTTTATGAGTTGTATTGTTGAGTTGTGATTTTTAATGCTGAACATTTGTAGATATTTCAAAGTCACACGACACGAATTCCTCATTACGTCAAAGGAAATTATTGATCTAATGCATACCTATTTACCAAACTAAGTCCTATGTTAACGTGTGTTTTAACATTTATTGCAACTAATCGACACACCGAAAATATTTTGTTCTGTGATTGTTGTTTAATTACTTTCGCTCCTTTATGTTTTGGGGCCGATGTTTACCGATCGTGACCTTTATATAAAAAAAAAAAAAAAGAAGCACAGATTCATGGAACAAAATAAGTGAAACGACAGAACAGTGCTTATTTTCAATTTTTTATATATATTTTCCAAGTCTTTCCACTAGTTAAAACATAGTATTATACTTCATTTCAAAATGGGGGATTTTGATTGTTAATACGAGGGAGACAATTCACTCTATCCCATGGGAAATACTTTATTTACCTACACGGAGACGCTTGATTATTTACTCGCTTTACTAAATAGGGATGATGGTATGTACAAGACGTCATAGTGTATTACTTTTGATTTGCAATGCAACAGACATCAATAACAAAACATTCAGTATAATAAAGTTAATAACACATAACTGAAAGGATGATAGACCTTGAAAAGACTTTACCAACCTTGACCTCGCCTCGGTAGTTTAAACATATTTATTTATAGTGGATTGGAAAACATATTTTGAAACTTATATTAATCCCTTTCCACTTTTTGGGGTGCGAGTTCTGCCTTGTAGCGGTATAAGCCTGCTCCTTTTTTGAAATCTACAATTAAGAGTGTCTTTAACGTGCAAGAGATATGGCTCTCTCGTAACACGCGTCAGCCATTTATCGTCCTCTTCCGACAGACTATCATCGTTTCCTCAAGACCATACTCGCAAATAGTGTCAAGGGACAGCCGAAAATTCAGTCCCTGAAATTTTCATCCCAGAACGGGAATCGAACCAGGTACTTCGGTTAAAACTGTTTTCACGGGGTAACAATCTGCTTTACCACCCTCTCAACTATGTGGTATTTATATAGTATTTTCTTTTATGATATACTTAGTAGTAAATACAGATAAATTGTATGTGTAATACAATCATTGGCAAGCGTGCCGTATCAGCCACTCGTGATGATATCGATATCAGCACTGTTGCAAAAGCTTTATCACACCTTTAATCTGTATGACGTCATGTCAAATTTATAATCTGTATGACGTCATTTCAAACCTCCTTTTCTGTATGACGTCATGTTACATAAAAACATCTACTTGAGGTACACAT
The DNA here is from genome assembly GCF_965363235.1 of Mytilus galloprovincialis. NCBI lineage: Eukaryota > Metazoa > Mollusca > Bivalvia > Mytilida > Mytilidae > Mytilus > Mytilus galloprovincialis. The sequence continues at coordinate 18,579,417 of NC_134838.1, read as the reverse complement.
GTATATAATAAAATGTATATGATATGGCTTTTTCAATATCACACACCATATCAACCCTCAACCAATATAATCCCTCGAGCAGAGCTCTTGAGATTATATTGGTGTCTCGGGTTGATACGGATGCGATATTGAAAAAGCCATATGATATTCTCTATTCATTTGAAGTATCTTATGATATTAACTGAAATTGTAAAGTATATCTGGTATGTTTATTGTCTTTATTGTATGATTTGTTTTATATAAAAGTTGCAACATACAGATTGCATTTTTTGTTTATTTTTCAATTCACTATACTTATAGCAAGATAACACTGCAAGTATGTCAATGCTGAAGTATACGTTCCTGAAAACAAATTCATGTATTCCTTGGAAATGTATTCTGTATGTCATCAAATGGAAATGGAATTAATTATTTTCCCCGAAAAAACATTTTCCGTTTATTTTTTGTCCTTATAACTATGTTAGGGCAGTTTTTGTGTAAAGAGCATACCTTGTTAATGAAGTTCGCATACTGTGAACATGCTCACGCGTATCAATTGACATATTCTCTCACTGAAATGATGGACTAACGAGTGGCAGAACATCAGCAATATATTTCGAAAAGAAATTAAACACCTTGGCAAGATTTGTTTTGTTTTGGTTTTTAGAAGGCTTTTAATGAATTCTGCTTCACACGAGTTTAAACCAGGTTGGTCGTATATATAGTACTCATTGGAATACAAACTGCTATCGCTGAGCGTTGTATTTAGAATTTAAACGTCGAGAGTGGATAAATGTCGAATTACGCTAGCTTTGGTGGTGGAATCTGTTTCTGTAATAAATTTTAGACGGTGTGTAGACAAAATTAATCTTTCATTTAAAATGATCAGCAAAAAGATGTGTTCTTTCTATGTGACGATTTGAGACGTGGTCACCTTTTTTCACGACGTCACAATTGTAATTGAAGAGGACAGCACGGCATTTGACGTCATAATCAAATTTTGACCAAGAAACCATTCGTTGATGAAAAAAATAATCAACAGGTCAGAACAAAGATAAATCGGATTAGAAGTAGAAAATTTAATTTCACAAACCACCCTAGAGATATTCACGTAAATACTTACCAATTTACAAAACACAACACAGAAAACGGAAAAGACTGAGCAACTCGAACTCTGCCAAAGACTTGGTGCGATCTCAGATGCTCATACAAAGTAGGCAGATCCTGATCGTGTTGCCAATATAGGTACACAATTCAATATAATTCACTTCTTAGCACTCTGGTTTTACATTCTCGATTATAACTCATGACTAAGTGGGAATTAGCATGGCGATTGTTGCATGCAATTAACAGGAGACACTTACTCTGTCGATGTACCCATTCTCACTCCTTTCCATGCGATACACTCGGTTTTTGTTTGTTACTTTTTTATTAGTATTTTTTTAATTGATTTACAAGATTTGAACATCGGTTAACTACTTTCTCTTTATTCGAAATGTTTCTTGTAAGCAGTAACCGTCTATCAATAAAATCATGATGAACTCAAAGTCTTGAATACCGTATCAACTTTGAGTTATATACACTCCATGTATTTTTTTTATTAGCGTATTGTTTGATTTAGATTTCTGTAGCTATAGGCAAGATTTTATTCTAATGTCATAATCTAAGTTTAAAATGTTTCCGACATTGTTATCCCGAAATCGCTTAGAATAGCGCATAGTCGTGATATTTATGGACTATTGAATGAATATTGAATAACGAATTAGGTACATCATGTGATTAAAGAAGATATTGTGAGATTGCAAACTGCATATCTACCAGAGACAAGATAACACGTAGATGTTATTAATTATAGGTCACAATTATATTTTGACCTGTATTGTTGATCGTAATATGACATTTGAAAATCAATGCGTATTCAAAATCTGAAATATACCTATTATGGTTTATGTATCTGGCATTTTCAGACGGTCCTTTTCAGTTTGTAGTGCATCGCAACTTGGTATTTAACTTTGTTTTTCAAACTGTCTTGAATCGAGCGCCGAAAGGAGTACGATATGGAAAATACGCGAATCTGGCATTTGAAATTAAGCCTGGTTTCTTTGGTTAATTATTCCGATATGATTGATCAACTAGCATGGGCGATGTAGGTAAAAATCGGTATATAGAAATTATGACAGGGCAAAAATAATCATAGATGAGATCTATCTAATGTCCATTTGCATGAAAACTTCCACACAACTTGTAAGATTTATTGGCTTACACTGGCAATTTTTTTTCTTCATTTTTCCATTTTTTTACCATCAATTTGTAAAAACTAAAAGAACATTTATCAAGCCAAACTATTAACAAGACAATATGTAAAGGTAATTAAAATGACTAGAATTGCCAGTCGACTCCATATTGAAGTTATTTCCTATTACTGACAATTTTAACATTAGCTTTAGCGTTCTTGCCTATCATCTTGAAAAGTATGATCGATAGATGATAACAGGCGGAAACCCGGTTGAAATAGAACAAAAGAATCGAAGATCTTTGTTAGAGAAGGCGATAAATGCTTACTGATATGTTTACTATAGTAACAAAAAAATCAAAAGTTAATAGAAACAAATAAAATGATAATTTTCTTCTCAAATACTAAGTGTTCTATATTAAAAACACCATTTGCATAAGGTTTCAATTTATCTATTACATAGTTAAGCAGAACTATTAGATATCAAGTCGACGACATGGGTATCTATCTAGTTGGATGTAGAAAATGCATAACCTCTGACTTTTTTGAAAAAATTACCACGGACGGAGAACATATCAATCTATTAGTTCACTAATTTTCGTGTCTGCCCTTCAATTATGTCACTCAAGAAAAAATTCTAAAAAATGGGTAACAATTGTATCGAAAAGAGAAAATCGAGTGCACCTTTTTATGTTAGGGCGTGTTTGAGTTGAATATTTTGTCTTAAAAACGTACAAAGCAAGAATATTTGTACATTATCTCGCTTCAAATTCTATCATTTGTATATATCAAAGCTACAGGTTGACTTTATAACATAAAAAAATCACAGTACTTAAAGATGAAATATATGGGTCAAGTGAAATACATATCTAATGAATCATAAAAACAGAGTAGGTGTGTTCGAATAGCTATTTTTTTACTAAAAGTACTTGACGATAGTCCTTCAAGTTGGATGATAAAAATACATATCTTCAAAAGAAAAAAAATCGTGTGTGATAACTAAGGTTTATAGTCTGCAACCACTAAAAAAATCTAGTCTGCCCTTCCACGAAATATTTAATTAGAAATTTTTTAAATGTTTATGAATTTTCAAAAATTCCACCTGACAACCGATAAGACAATATTTTCAAGTTGAATCAATGCAGACAAGATCATTAACTGATGCTCATTAGCTAGAAGATACATTTATATTTTAACATACAAATGACATATAAGGATCGTAATGGTGCTATGTGGATAAATTTATCGGTTTTCAAGAGCAACATTGGCAGAGCGTCATCCCACAAATGGCTTCCAATTCTACGATTGTGAAAATGAACTGGCGTAATGGGGAGATAATTTGGACGAGGTAGAATCCTGACTGATAAATTGAAATTAAGTGAACAGAAATATCAGTACGCCAAAAATTACAAGAAGTCCATATGACCTCAATAGTAAGTTAACTTCGCAAAGGAATTACAAAGATTTTTATCATTTTTTGTTGCTTCTTTTTGCCTAAAATCTTGAAAAAAAACCAAATTGTACATAACTTTATTTAGACGTTACAGTGTTGAAAACAATTCTTAGAAAAATTATTATTTTTACAAATCTCATTGTCACATTAAAGTTATATTAAACTGCTTATTAAAATGCCATTAGAAAAAGGTTTTTGGAATTTAGGAACCAAAAAGTCATGCAAGACAGCATCTTTAATAATGCATCATCCATACTAAACATGGGGTTATTTCGTTTTATGATAAATTTAACAAAGCTAAATGTTCAATGATTTGATACTCACAATTTCATTTAAAGAATGTAGAAACATATTTCGATAATCACTAACTGAGGTATTTTCCAAATACAACTATATTTTGCTAAAAAAATAGCACAATAATCAGTGCTGACATGGATTATCATTGATATGGTCATATTTATAAATTAGCTGTTTACAAAACTTTTGATTTTTTTTTAAATTCTTAGGCTTTTCTATCTCAGAAAAAGATTACTTCAGTTGTATTTGGAAAATCTTTCAGGAATTTTTGCTCTTCAACTTCGTACTTTATTTGGCCTCTTTAACTTTTTTGGATTCGAGCGTCACTGATGAGTCTTTAGTAGACTAAACGAGTCTGGCATAAATACAAAATGTAATACTGGTATCTATGTTAAGTTTATTTATATAGAACTATAACTGATCGAGGTATCTTAAGAAACACGATTATATTTTACCTCGATCAGTTATAGTTCTATGATCATGTTAATCATTACATTAGTTACTTCCAGTTTTGAGTATATTCTTTATTGTCCTATTTTATGATTAACATGACTGGTCATCAAAGATTAAAATACGTTTGGCCTTTTGTGAACACAATGATGATACGAGGTTTCTTTTACCAAAGTGATAAAGTAATTTAGATTGTTTCATGGAATAACAGGTTTTAATGCGTTTCCCTAGGTTTTAGGTTGTTACCCCGATTTGGTTTTTTGTCCATCGATTTACGAGTTTTGAACAGCAGTATACTACTGTTGCCTTTATTAAACACATGAGTACAAAGTGGTCCCGCAGAATGATGATTTTTTTTTTCAAGCATTTGGAATTCTTTGAATTGCATCTATATATTGAGAAAAATGATATCATATAGCATTATTTACTTCAAGAGATAGATTTGATTAAGATTTTGTGTTAAATAAATCTATAAATGAGAAAGTTCATGTAAACAACCGAACCTTTAATATCAGAATTTCAATGTTGTTATACAATATGCATCATTTTCTACAACAACGATAACAACAACTAACCCTGTATTTTTACATTGATGGAAAATTCCTGAATTTTATAAATCGATTGTTTTGTAACATTTTGATTAAGTATTGAAGGCACTTTTTTGAAATTCGATTTAACGACACGTGTCGGCAGCATACAAAACTGTACCAGTAAATGATAACTGACAGAAATAAATATTCTATATAATTGAGACCTTGTTTCTAACCTAACACTGTATATATATGACATATAAATTTACAATCAATAACAGGACAAAATGCCTTTCTAAAAACAGTTAAAAAACCGAATGGAAGAGTGTTACAGCAAACATATGTATAATATCTATCGTGAACAACACATGTTAAAAAATAACATTTGAGGTACAATAAAGATACTTTTGGCATATAACAATCATTTAAAAGAAAAGTAAAATCAGTTTATTTACCATGTTTACTTTTTAAAAAAGTACTAGTTAATAATTTATATTTCACTATTATGAGTAGCCTTTCCCATTCAAATACAAAATTGTCCAGGGATTTTTTTTGTTAATTTTGCTATAATATTACAACTGTTAATTTCAGAAACTGTTGCGAGTTTTTAACAGTTTTAAAAAATTACAATAGTAAATGCATGCAATAACTCCTGATTCCTGATTTACAGTTCTTTCAAATCTCAGTTCTGCACCACGATTCACTCCATTTTAAAAAAGTGAAAATACATGTTAACTTATTTTTTTAAATCGTGTATAAGCAACATACCTACACCAAAACATAATTAGACATATTTGAGACTTAAGACCTCATAGAGTATATATGACATGTACATCTACTAACAATAAAGGGATATACCATATATATATTAATGCCTTCTGAAAAAACCCGAAAGCAAGAGTATTACAGCGAACACAAATATTGTCTAATACTTTTAAAACACACTATGTTGCTAAGTTATAAAAAGCACATTGTATGCAATGAACGGGTTGAGGTAATAAACAAAGACTGTTTGCAAATCTACTGACTAAATATCATTTATAAAGAAAAAGAAAAAAAACCTTATTTAGAAATTAAAACTATGCCCAAAGCTTCAAACAAAAACAAAACTCTCAAATACATTTTCTATTTGTCATCAAGTGACAACTCATCGTTGTGCCAGATTTCATTCACGATTCAAGACAGACGTTGTTCAAAGAAAACTTTAAACAATAATACAAAATAAGAAAAACGATGAATACTATCAGATATCAGAGCCATGAAATCACAACATCTGCAATATACATGTTTATATAATTCGTCTAAACATCAGCCCAACAATGTTTGATCTGTAAATTTACTTTCGAAAATTGTGTGTTCTTCCCTCGCCAGGATTCGAACCTTGCAACTGAGATATCGTGAAACCAAATCGCCTTGCACTGTATCCGAATCGCTAGACCACTAGGCTACGTAGGCTTTGCAACAATAAAGCTTTCGGTGGGTGGTCGGGTGTTACCTTTCCTCGTCAGTTTTAATCTAACGTCGTAATACAGTACATGATATATAGGGCATGAAGATGGAATTGTTACATATATATATATATATATATATATATATATACTGACACCTAAGTCTACTTACTATAATTTGAAATAGTAATCATATATGAATGAGTTATGAAAAATGATAACAACATGAAAGCTAGAGTATAACAGCAAATATAAATCTATATAATACATGAGGACGAACGAAGACTATGTTACACAATTATGAACAGAACGACACAGACAGTGATCGTGTGGATACAAAAAGACATTATGAATGTCTGTTGATTATTTTCATATAAACAATTAAAAATTAGATAATTGTATACATAAATAACACTACGACTAGTAACTTCACTGTTCATTCATTCAATATTTATATAGTTGGCATTAGACAACACTTATCGAATTGTATACTGCTACAAAACAAGAATCCGTTCCTATCAATTAAAAAACAAAACCCAATTGATCTTAACATAATAGGAGGCAGATATAGGCTGAACATTTTATCATATTAATAAAGGTCCTAGAAACTAATCATGCTTTGCATCTGTTCATAAACACTGTAAAATTGTATACAATTTACTTTTTACAATCATCAATGTGAGAAAAAAATCACAGTCGCATACTTATATAATAGTATATATACCAATTAAATTTGTTTAATAATTTAAAAAAAATATATCATTTGGCAATGCATACAAAGACTATCAAATATCATTACAGGCTTCAACTTTCACAATAAAAACAAACGGATCTTTTTAATCTTACGGTTATTAAGAATAAAAGAAAATTTTTAGCATTTTTTGTTTTTATTACAAATGCCGCAATATTACTGAAACAGGTTATAAATAAATAATAATCATCTAGTGAATGGGATACTAGGAATTGCTGTCATACTGTATACTGTTTCTCCGAAGTTTTGTCAAAGTCAATTTGTGTGCACTTTTATTTCATATTTAAAAAAAAATGATTATGAAATAACTTTCAATAGCAAACAATTAAAGTTAAGGCGTTTTTCTTTGAAGACATGATTCCTAGTCCTTTTTGCATCCAAATTAAGAATTTCTAAACGGAACAACTTTTACCCTACATTGTGTTAAATCATTTTAAAATATCTTAGGTTTCAATTAATAAATCATTAATTTGTAAATAGTAAATATTCAGCTGTAGAAACAACTAATAATACCGGTAATCACATATGGATGGATTCAAATTGTAAACTGTCAACCAATCTTAAATATTATGGATAAATAAGTGTCAGATACAAAAGCTTAATAAAATCTTAGGAACCAAGTGTATACTCTGTATATCACTGTAGTAACAACAAATAAACTGCAAATACAAGTAAAAACATATGTGAACTCTTCAAAGATAGAAATATCGAGAAAATGATAAAAAATAACATGTTGACAAAGGTTTTGAACAGCTGAACCTGACGTTTTACAGTGGTAGATGTCTTCCTACTCTTATGTTTTAATGTCATTATGTTGTATATATCCATCGTTAGTTTTACTTTCTTTATTTGCAACCTGAAATGAATCTTCTGCTGATGAATTTATCTGCCCAACACGGCTGTCCCCTGAGTGAGAACAGGTACTTCCTTGATCATTTCTACTAAATTCACTATCAAGCAAATAGTTTTCAGTGATATATCCAGACCCAAATGAATTCTCAACTTTTCTTGTGTCATTTGAATCTGAAACATAGGATGATACATTTTCATCATCAATAAGGTTACCATTTAGCAAGTTTCTCTCTGTGAAGTATCCTCCAGAACTTTCACTTTTACCTGTCCAGCCATTCATATTTTCCGATAAGTAATTCGTTCCTTTAAGATATTCCTTGGCTGGTTCCCTGTTCAGTATCCCAACATCTATGTCTCTTATGTAACCAGCACTGTTTAATTCTTCTTGGTCTCGTTCCCTGAGTGAATTCATAACACCTGGATTCATGATATCTTCTTCCTTGAGGTAACCATTACTTATTGAATCCTCTTGATCTGGTTCAGTATTATGTGTAATAAAATCCTGCTCTCCTAACTTTTCTTTCAAATCATCACTTTGGTACTTCTTTGCACTAGCAGCTGTCATCAGTGGATTGAAAACTTCTAGTAACTTAAGATTTTCCATGGAATCCAGATGATGGTATTCTACTGTTGAACTATCTGAATTATGAGCAGAGGGTTGATGTCTGGGTAATGAAATGCCTAGATTATTCACGGCATCTTTAGGAAGATAACCATTACTTATCATACTTATGTCTGAGTCCTCATCATTGACCTCAGTCAAAGGTAACAAACCATCATGTACTTTACAATTCTTTGTAGAATCTATACCATAGTTTCTAGTATTTTCAGTGGCTTGCAGGGTCTCTGTTTTGATATATGGTTGGTCCTTAATTGGCTGTCCACAAGTTTTTGACATTTGAACTTCTGGCTGATAAACATATGGATCACTAACAGACCCAGATTCGAGCATAATATTTGCTGTAACATTGGACTCTTTTTCAACATGCTTTATATAACTATCTGTATTTTCATTTTCTGAAAAAGAAGAAGAAAAAAAAATCAAATGTGATGCTGAATATACAATGGTTGTAATAAACTAAGCTTAATCATATCATTAAACGTGTCAATATTTATAAAACACTTGTCATTTTGATTGTTATTCAATTTTATTTATTTACACAGTAAAAATTGATAACATACATACTGCATCACACAAACTAGTCTACTAATAGAGCTTTCTTACAAATTGACGAAAGGTACGTATGCTTGACGAATCATACGTAAGACTCGTTTTAGGGATCCTTTATTTTGACATATTTAGATAATAGTCGTGGAATTTTGGACAATTATCTTACATGCAACGACAGTTATTAAATTGGACTTTTCTTGAGATATATTTAGAATTTCGGGACGTACGATAGGTTAAAATATGATACCACCAGGTCGGAGGAGGTAACACTACAAAATATCCAAATACATCTAGTAGTCAGACGAATAAAATGTCCCTTAAAGACTAAAAACCGACCCCTCCCCTACTCTTCAATATTACAATGTTGCACTGTTTAACCTCAGAAAATGTCAAAACAAATACATTGTCCTCTTCCCTTACAGAAAAATAAGAAAAAATTAAAACACAAATACTTCCTTGATTCAAAATTTTCAACGCTCAAAATAATAAAATGAAAATGAATAAAAAAGATTATCTTCATACTTTGCCATATGCTGGTGCGCGTTTAATAACTTTTCAATCATCGCCTCTCCTCTGGTAATATTCACCCCCCCCCCCCCTAAATGTGTATACATGATACACCGCAGCAATGGAACGAATATTTTAGCGTATAATTGCGTTTTGCCTATAGTCCTGAACATTCATGAAATATTAGCCACTGGACGATAAGTGACAACTTTGCGTCTATCTTCCAAACATGTGTACTGTTAAATCGTCATTATATTAAAATCCACAATGTATATGGTGAAAAATTGTAGATTTATTTTCTTGATATACAAAATCTGTTTTTCTAGATTTATTCAACATTACTTTTTAAAAACATTGTAGCAAAATTTTTTTTTTATCAAATCTCGATATTCCACTTTGACAATTTGTTGAAAGTGTACTATACAAAATAAAAATAAATGTGAATCTTGTCGTTAAATTAAGACTAACGTACTTCAATAATGCCATTGAAAAGTTAATCCGTAATCGTAAAACTCGTGCTTAAAAAATTCCCGCTGAAATGTGTGTACTCGTTGTTTACGGAAATAACGTATCGGACGTAAGTGTATTTGACACTATTTTTCTCTGTTTGATTAAATTAAAATCGTGTATTATTTGCAATATTATTATTTTTGAAAAATAAACTTGATTTAGAAAAGAATCCTGTTTTACTGGATAGCACAAAGACTCTTTTAACTGTTATTGTGGAAATGAAATACGTGCTCCCTTTACGTTCGTTCGTACCTTTCGTCAATTTGTAAGAAAGCTCTAATATAATATATTTCAAACTTGAATGTTATCTTTCCAAATATCCTCGTATTTTGAAACATTGGAATTGTCCTTAAACGACTGAAATAAAATCACGTTTACGCAAAATTTATTTCGACCCAGTTTGAATCATCAGAGTTAAAAACCTATAAACAAACTATAATGTACTCGGGACTTATATTATAATTATAATGTAGATTTGAATGGCCAAGCATGTAGCAGAATAAAATTTAGCCATGATATTTGTTCCTAAAACTTTCATTACATGGCAAAAGTTCGATTCAGAACTTTAACCATATAACATTTTATCAATTTCCATTTCATACACTCTCGATGAATTATTATATTATGAAACTTTTGTAATATGATAAAAGTTCTGTGAAAAATATTGATATTAAATATTAAGTTAACATTTTTTCTAATTGAATGGAAATATTAAATAAAAATAATTCTACAAGCTTGACGTTTTGGAATATATCTATATTGTTACATAATCACCACGAATAATAATGATGTACGATAAGTTTTTGGAAAAATTATAATAAAAAAGAAATTTCAGGTATATAATTAGTATCAAAAAATTCTAGCAATAATTTTTATAATAGAGAAGTTCCTGGGATAATTATTATGCATTAGAAATTAATTCCGGGAATAATATTTATTTAAGAGAAGTTTCTTGAATAAAAAGTAGGTAATAGGAATAATTTTTGTATAATGGAAGTTCCTTGAAAACTGATCATCTATGAAACAAAATTTCAAGGAATAATAATAATGATAGAGAAATTTCTGTAATATATATTATGAAACAGAATTGCAAGGAATAATTTTTTGAAGAGATACACAAAAAAAAAACCAATATACCATTATTTTTTTTTAGAATGCATAAATAAACATAGGAAAGTTAGCTTATTCATTAATGTTCAAGCAGCAACCAAACATCATCCACAGAATCCATGTTAACTTGAAAAACATCATGAATGTATTAAACTATTTGCACAGGTGATTACTTTTTTATGAACTAATGTGGAAACAATCACATGATATACATGTATACTTTATAACAAAAAAAAAATTGAAGGTAAAATACAATAACGAGCATGAATATAATTGTCTTATTTTTTTGGCCCTGGTGATTTTATTCGACTTCGCTTTTTTAGATTCCACTTCAGTAACGTATAATACGTTTTTCTTTACTATTTTTACGGAGTAGAGTAATATAAACAAATGGAAACATGAAAATGATAAGACATATCAATCCAAAAATAGGAGTGAGTATAAATTGATAATTACCATTATGTTTGGGATTTAACGTCTTCTCAGATTTTCTCCTCTCATCCTCACGAGACACACTAAAAATTGGTGGATCAGTGATGTTCTTAAAAGTGTTTTCTTGTTTTGATGATGCTGTATCAGTCTCTAATGCCATTTTAGAATAACCTGGGCTACAGTCCTGTTTAGAACTTGTTTTATGATCGTCGCTAGATTTTTGATTGCTGTTTACTCCTGTAGTTTCTTCTGGTAGAGGAAATACATCTAATTTGTTATCTACTGCAGGAGATTGTAAACCATCTGATGCCAAACTACTTCTACCACTGTCTTTGCTTAATTGCGATGAATATGGTAAAACCTACAATTAAAGAAAAGTATTCTCACAGTGGTTTGAGATAAAAAATAAAAAAAAATCATTTAAATATCTCTTATTCTGTCTTTTTGCTTGCGCTTTGCGATTTTGTGTCAAAACTTAATACATAATATTTTTTTCTTACCCGCTTTTGAGTGTTTGTGTATCGGGAAAAGCAAAATGTTATTAACAATATTTTGAAAACATTAAATAAGTTTAACTATTTTTGCAACATTTAAATTTTAAGAGTTCGGACGTTTTATTTTGATTAAGGACTGTCCGTTTTGAATTTAACTCGGAGTTAAGTATTTTTATGAATTTACATTTAACCGAATAATGAATTTTACAAATCTTATGTTGATAATCTGTTTTACAATTAACAAGTAACAGCTTGTGTTATATCCCCGCTCGGCACAGTTGGGGAAATATATCTGTCCGTCTGTAACTTCTTTTTATTTTCCTCAGTTCCTACAGGTGGGAAATTTGCGATCACTAATTTAACTTATCTAATTGTACCAGGAAAACGGTAAATAACAGAGACTATTTGATACCTACCGTATTTCCTATCGATATGTTTATCTTTGGAGTGTCTATATCCAAAGGTCGTTTAATTTCCCTGATACCATGGGCTGTTCGCCTTTATAAAATAAATCATGAATTATCTACAACAATATGCACTGTTAATTTTACATACTTATTTGATATACTTTTTAAAAAAAAAATGTTTCTCTGAAAATTTCAAAATCATAGAACATAACTTCTATTTATAAACTGCAACTCTTTTAATATCTTTAAATAAGATTTAAAAAGGCTTTCATTCTATTTAACACAATTATTCCATTTAGCCGAAGAAAAAAAAAAAAGACGACTGAAAATAATCATTCTGATCTGAACTAGGATTTAAATTTTTTTTGTTCCATTACTAATATTATATATTTGAAAATTAATAAAACACATACTTATAGATAAAAACAGCTCCTGCAATTGCCAACATGAATAAGAAAGTTCCCCCTACTGCTATACTTGTTATTTCCGACGTTGCCAAGTCTGAAGCATAGAAAGTTAGTAAAAATGTAATATGGAAAACCATAACCCGGTACGTCATAACCACTCTTAATGCAACGTATCAGTGCAATTAAGAAAGTTTGCTACTTAGTTTCAACATAAATAACTTTCCATAACACTAGTACATATTGATAGGTGATTAATTAAGGAATCAAAAAAGCAAAACAAATATATAGGGGTCCATGTGCTTGTTTTCGAGATATAAGCCATTGAAATTTTGGCGGGAAAATGTTCTCTCTTGATTTTTCGTATCTTTATCATTGAAAAGTTAAAGTTCTCAAAACCCATTAAAAAATAAATAAAATTTTATAAGACTTTAAAAATGGCTTATTATTATACATGCAAAAGTTTTATAAAAAGAAAAATCGGGGGTAATGGGCAAAAATTTTCAAGGCATTCAAATGGATAAAATCAGAGGATTTCGAAAATCTGACAAAAATTCCAAAACATGACAAGCGAACATCCTTAAAGGATCCCAGTCCGGTATAGCCCACAGTTGGTTAAACTAAAGATCAGACGACTTTATTGTATTTAAAGAATTATTACCACAAAAGCATGTTGTTATTTTTAGAGTGAAACTAATGTTGAGTCGAATTTGGTCGTTCTTTTTTGTATTTCTATTGGATCAGTTTTTGTGGAAGGAGCACAACCATATGAAGAAAGTCCGTATAAGGTTAACATGCACAAGCATAACGATTTAGTTCAGAAATGTAAACTTCATTCGACGGATCAGATCGTACGCTTCAGATGTGAATTGGAATGTAAAGTTGAGTACATCACATTTTCATAGATTCTAGTTGGAATTGATCTTTTTATGCTAATATCGAAGAATATCGAAGAATATCGATGGAACCTCTTTGATCTTGTAGACACACCAGGGTTGAGTTCAATATCGCAGCAGCTACGTAGCGGCTACATAGCTGCTATCAATATCTATGTAACAACTAGTCTATACACGTGCAATAATCAAAATCTACACAGCACTACGTAGCTGCTACGATATTGAACGCAGCCCTGGTGCTGCTTCTGTTTGGGTTCATGCATGTACTCTATTTTTGTGTGTTGTCTTGATTTTTACCTTCTAATAAATCGACTTACCTAACCATTTTGTTAGCATTTTATATGCTAAATATTGTTACAAATATAAACATTCGAGTCACAGACCTAATCAAGAAAACGATACTCTGACCAATTATCCATCAAAATAGGGTTATTAGGACGAAATGTACGCCTAAAAATCAGTATATAAACATATTCAAGTAAGAATATATCAGATAAAAGGAATTTTAAAACTGAGCTAATTGTCAATTGTTATGTCGTAAACTTTTTAATCGCATCATATATACTTATGACAAAAAGTGAATATAAAAAGATTGGTGAAAACTGTGAAGAATATTGAGATTGAAATGTAAAATGTTTGAATGAACAATCATAACTAACTGGTTCATTAAAACGACATTTATTTTTTGAAATTATGATTTGAGATATGTGACCTAGAAAAAGCTAAAAAGGATAACACTTAATACAAATAGTTGTTTATTTCACTCATTTAAGGGGGTAGACCTTGGTTCAGGGAGATAACTCTTTAAATCAGTTATACGTTTGTAAAAGTCAAGTTTCGTCAATGAATTTTAAGCATTTACCTGAAACAGATTGGAAATAGTCTATGTATCCTAGAAGCTTAGAACATATTTATGAAAATGGCTGACACAAACGTACTGATGATTTTAAGAGTTATTTCCCTTAACCTAGGTCTACCTCCTTAAAAGAACAATTGCATAACCACTGGTTATCGCCCTTTTACAAAAGTACATATAGAAGATATTTGATTTATATTGTTAAGGTATTGATCCATTGACACTGAGTAGTTCATTGTATGTAAAGTATTTCATTATAGAATAGATATTTTTGAAAATTGTTTTGACTTGTTATCTTTAAATTATAGGGTGATAAATATTTTTATAACTTGCACCAATATTGATGGAAAGTAACCAAACTATCTCTTCAATGTCATATATAGGATTTTGAGATTTTCCTGACTTGAAAGACATTCATACTGTATATATGTATGCATACAAAACGTAATCAAATCAAAATCTTATTGACTAGGATTGTTAGTTTTACTACCGGAGGTTTGGTGATTCTCTCCGAGCACTCCGCCGTCCCATACCAATAATAACTGACCGCAACGAAAAATCACAAATTTGTTGAAAGTGGCGTATAAAATAATCAACCAATTAATCAATCATAATTTCAATTGTATCCATATCCGAAAGAAGATTTAAAAAGATGTTTAAATATTTTATTCTATTGACGAAATAGAAATTACAGAGAGAGAATAGTTTTGTATTTTAATCACTAGGATAGGTACCATTATTTGTAGGCCGTATATACACCATATCACTGTAATCACTAATTCTTCCATCGCCTGTTATCTGCTGGATTTGGACACCATATGAAGTTCCCGCCTTTAGATTTGGAATTACCAGCTTAGTTGGTTCAGTCGATGGAATTTCCATACCTTCTTCAACACCTATAGAAAATTAAATTATACCAAAATAAATAGAATTAGATATTACTTTCTCAGTATCAATATGTTTGTTCTCTATGTCTCTTGGTGTTGTGTTTCCTCTCAGGGTAGAACTATGAAGTAACATGTCAATAAACACCTACTGTCTGAAAATTAAATCTTTTGTAATGAATTTTCTCATGTTTACAGCCTCATTGTTCGCAATCGTCATGATGATCATTCAACAAGAGGGGCGAAAGACTCCATATGGATATTCAAACTCATAATCGGAAATAAACTGGCAACTGGTAATTATACTACATCTCCTTTTTTTATATTGACAACGTCATGGCTAAAAAAAAGAAAAATACAGACAAACAATGGTACAAAAATCACAACATAAAAAACTAAGGATTAAATAACTAAGACCCGACCAAAAAAAGGGGGTGATCTCATGTGCTCTGAAAGGGTAAGCAGATCCTGCTTCACATGTGGCATCCGTCGTGCTTCTCATTTAAAACAAACAATAAGTCTCATTCTGTGATGTCACAAAAACAAAAAAGGTAATAGGGATTATATATAAAAATCAACCATTTTTAATTAGAGTGAGTTTTTTTCAGGTCATTATTTGTCATGAAACTCTAGACACTCAAAGTTGTGGTACTTATTGACAGAGATGTCTACTTTGAAAAAAGGCATTTCACGAAATTGATAGTCACTTCTTGTTATAAATTGCAAATGATAAAAAACGCTGGTCATTTCGATTTTCGTATTATACGATCGCTACTTTAAAGCCATTGACAAGTGGAAATTTCAAATCAATTAAAAAAATATTGGAAAGAGAACAATAGAGGCGTAATCTAAATATAGACAATAATACATGTTTGATCAAATCAGATTTGAGTAAACCATTTTTAAATTACACCCGAATCTTAAAACAAAATCTTGAAGGACCTTCTAATGACACAATTATGAAGCTGGTTTTCACAAATAAGTACTGGTCCGATTTGAAAATGTTGCAACATGGAATAGAATTTACGTTTTCTCATTCATGTGATAACTAAAAAGCAAACAAGTATGCTGCGTGAAGAGAAAATATAGCGAACATATGAAAATAACAGTAGTGGATTATTTATATTGTTAACTGAAAAGACTATATAGTTAAAAATATGATGAATTATTCTTCTATACAAAATCTAAAGTCATTAGTTCATTATAAAACAAATAAACAGCTGCGCCATGAGCGCATAATACGCCCGACGTCTTGTGTGGAAGTTTTATGCAATAATCATAAATAGTTTCTAAGGAAGTTTTAAGCAATAATAGTTATCAAAGGTACCAGGATTATAATTTAGTACGCCAGACACGCGTTTCGTCTATATAAGACTCATCAGTGACGCTCATATCAAAATATTTATAAAGCCAAACAAGTAAAAAGTTGAAGAGCATTGAGGATCCAAAATTCCAAAAAATTGTGCCAAATACGGCTAAGGTAATCTATGCCTGGAATAAGAAAATCCTTAGTTTAATAACCATTTATTGTTTTTGAGACACGGCGGGACATGTGAAACCCTCCCCCCCTTCCCCCACCCTGTTTTTTTTTTTTACAAATATCACTAAAATAAAATTTTGAATCAAACCAAAAAGTATACAGATCTTTAAATTAGTATAACAAAGAAGTGTGTACAGTTTCAAGCAATAATCATAAATTGTTTTGAGATACGGCGTGACATGTAAAAAAAAACCTCCCCTTTTTTACAAAATACTCAATAACTCAAAAATAAAATTTTGAGTCATCACCAAAAAGTATACAGATCTTTAGATTAATATAAAAAGAAGTGTGTAAAGTTTTAAGCAATAATAATAAATCGTTTTTTAGATACGGCACGACATGTAAAAAAACCCTCCCCCTTTTTTACAAAATACTCAAGAACTCAAAAATGAAATTTTGAATCATCACCAAAAAATATACAGATCTTTAGATTAATATAACAAAGAAGTGTGTAAAGTTTTAAGCAATAATCATAAATCGTTTTTGAGATACCGCGCGACATGTAAAAAAAACCTCCCCCTTTTTTACAAAATACTCAAAAACTCAAATATGAAATTTTGAATCATCACCAAAAAGTATACAGATCTTAAGATTAATATAACTAAGAAGTGTGTAAAGTTTTAAGCAATAATCAAGAAACGTTTTTGAGATACGGTGCGACATGTGAAAAAAAACACACCCCTGTTTTAGTTACAAAGTGCCGTAACTCAAAAAGTTTAAATTTTTTTTTTTTTATTTTCACCAAAAAGTATACAGATCATTTGACCATCATAAGAAACAACTATATTAAGTTTCATGAAATTTGGATAAGTCGTTCTCGGTGCGACATGTTTACGCCGGACAGACGGACGGACAGACGGACGGACAGACGGACGGACGGACACCGGACATTTGTATACCATAATACGTCCCGTCAAAATTTTGACGGGCGTATAAAAATTAAATAACAAAAATACCGAACTCTAAGGAAAATCAAAACGGAAAGACCTTTTTCAAATGGCCAAATCAAAGCTAAAACACATTAAACGAATGGAAGACAACTGTTATAATCCAGACTTAGTACAGGCAATACCTTGCGCAGAACATGATGGATTAAACCTAGTCTCATAGCTAGCTAAACCTTTAAATTTTATGACACAGCAAGTCACATAAATTTTCATTATATTGACAATATAAAGTGAGCAAAACAAACAAAAATATAGATAAAAAAAAAGTTTAAAAAATGGGATACAGCAGTCAAAATAGAGTTATAATCTTTATCTCTGTAAATACAAAAACTATAAAACACAAAAACAAAAATACTGGCATATAGACACTCAATAGACAAATTACATCAGCAAAAATGATAGACAAGAATACAAATAAAATTACATTTATTACATTTTCAAAATTCGAGCATTTAAGTACCAACCTGAACAGTCGGTGGTACCTTTGCTTGCAGTACACCAGGTTACTTTGAAAAACTCAATGTAAGGGGAATCCCCACACTTTGGGTCTGACCAATCAACTGTTATTCCGTCTTCAGGAAATGCCACCACATCAACTTGGGTTGGAGGAGACGGAGCTAAAATTTAAATCTGATTTGCTGTTAATCTACAATATGTAGACTATTTCAATATTAAACAGTCATTGAATTGTATAAGATTAAATCAAAATGTATATTATTGTGCTCTTGGAATTTGTCAATTCTATCTTAGTTTTACATAAAACACTTGCAGGAAATGCTTACCCTTCCGGAGCACCTGATTTTACTCCCGGTTCTTAGTGGATTTCGTGTTGTTTCTTATTTATTATTTATAACTGTTGATGTAAATGTCCTTTGGTTTTGTGAGTCTTTGTTAACTCCTTGGTTTTAATTGTGATATTGATACTTAAACAGCTATGGTTGGACTGAAAAAAAATGTCAGACCCTTAACATGTAGCAATAAAATTGAGAATGGAAATGGGGAATGTGTCAAAGAGACAACAGCCCGACCATAGAACAAACAACAGCAGAAGGTCACCAACAGGTCTTCAATGCAACGAGAAATTCCCACACCCGGAGGTGTCCTTCAGCTGGTCCCCAAACAAATATATATACTAGTTCATTGATAATGAACGCCATACTAAATTCCAAATTATAAACAAGAAACTAAATTAGAAATAATACTAGACTAACAGAGCTTTTTCAAATCAGTAAATAAACTCATTTGCCCTTAATTTTACAGACGCCATACCAAGTTGGTTGATCGTTATGAAATATCCGTTTCACAGATAATATCGGATATGTTCCGAGTGTTTACAATCCCGTTTCATTTTCACGAATATAACCTACCGAATTAGACCACATTAACCGTTTGTAATCATATGAGTAACACGACTGATGCAAATGTTGAGTAGGATCTTTCTCCCCTTCCGTAGCACCTGAGATCACCCCCCGTTTTAGATGGGGTTCGTGTTTCTTTGTCTTCAGTTTTCTAAGTGTACTATTGTTTGTCTTTTTATCTTTGTCGTTTTTAGCCGTCTATTTTCGATCTATTAGTTTGAATGTCGCTCTGGTATCTGTTGTCCCTCTTTGTCATTATAGATACCCGGATTAAATTCAGTTTAAATATAAATTTCAGCATCACTCAGTTAGAGAAATTAGAAAAAAATTGATACTTTTTCGAATTGTTAAATTTATAGGATTTAGAGTACTTTAAGTAGTTTTACATACCCAAACCTGTTAGATAATAACAGTCTTCCCATTCAAATCCAGAACTAACTTGGTCGATGTCAGACGATACACCAAATCTATACTTCTTATCAAACTCTAAATGTTCAATTGTAAGTAAGGTAGAATTCATTGGTACCCTAATCCATTCAATATCAGTCTGAAATATAGACAAACAATCTGAATATACATTCGTATGCCATGAATCCCTGTAAAATTGTGTTTTTATGAAAGTTCCTGGAATCCACATGAATGAGGAGAATGAATCTAAATACATGATTAGATTCAGCATATCAAAGAATCAAACAAAATTGAATTTTCGGCATATCAAAGAACCCCAATAATTCGATTTTTGATCAAATCAAACAAAGTTTTATTTTGGACCCTTTTGATCTCAATGTAGACCTATTTGAGAACAGGACCCAAAAATCAAAATTCCAAAAACATGGTTAGATTTAGCATACCAACGAACCCCATATATTTATTTATTGATTTTTGAACCCCAATTTAGGCCAATTTGAAAATGGGACCCAAAATTAAAAATCTCAATACAAGGTTAGATTCGGCATATCAAAAAACCTCAGTAATTCAATTTTTGATGAAATCAAACAAAGTTTAATTTTGGACCCTTTGAACCTCATGTTGACCAATTCAAAAAAGGGGATACAATTCCAATAACTTAATACACGGTTAGATACAGCATATTCACGAACCCTCAGAATTCAAGAATAAAACCCCATTGAAATTGGTCAAGAAATAAGCAATGTATACAAAGTATTAGAAAAGTATTGTTTTTGGCCCCTAATTCCTGAACAGTTTGGGCCATAACCTCAAAAATCAATTCCAACCTTTCTTTTTTGGAATGGAATCTTGTGGTACAGTTTCAAAAAGATCCATACACTTACACATACGTTATTATCTGGAAACTAGAAAAATACTTATTTTGACCTTTTGGGCCCCTTGTTCCTAAACTGTTGGAACCATAAACCCTGAAATCAATCCCAACCTTCCTTTTGTGATTTCAAACCTTGTGTTTGAATTAAATAGAGATCCATTCACTTAGACGAAAGTTATTGTCCGGAGATTAACTGTCTTCGGACGACGCTGATGACGATGATGACGTGATACCAATAATTACGAACGCAAAATTTGTTTGCGGTCGTATACTGACTGTAAACTACAACTAATACCTTGTTTCCGAAACCAAAATGTGTCAAAACTCAGAGAATCAAATATCAGCCTGTTGTGTCAAAATATTGTAAGTTAGACCAATACTGCCTTAAAATCATCAAATTGACCTTCGTCCAAAAATAATAAACATTTTCACCTCACAACTTCATCGATATTGTGGATACCTAAATAAAAAGTGACTCTGGTTGATTCAACATATTTCGGACGTTTTCAATCAATTGTAATATTTTGCTGTATTCTTTTGTAAACGTTTCACATAATACATTAAATTTTAAAACGATGAATTACTAACATATAATAAGAAATGAAATCATGCCATGGATCATTGAACTACATAAAAAGATCACTGTTATATTAATCATGTCAAATGGGCAAGAACAACGTGTATTCTAAAGCTTGTAAATTTATCATAGTCCATGAAAAAAATATTTCAAATTATTGATTGTATATAGGCTTTTAGCAATGCATAAATAGCTCAAGAACTAGCTATTCTTTTACACTAAATAGCAAATCTAAACAATTACACATGGAGAGTTGTCTCATTGGCACTCCTACCACATCTTCCTATATCTATATGCAGTTGGGAAGTTATATATAAAATGAATCTTGTGTAGTTCTTCTCCGTTTTGAAATATCCATCATTTTAAAATCCATTACAAAATAACACATGTATGTTTAACATCGGGAATAGATTACCTTAACTATATTTTGCAAATTTTTTTGGAATTTTTGGTCTTCAATGCCCTTCAACTTTGTACTTTATTTGGCCCTTTTCAACTGTTTGTTATTCGAGCGTCACTGATGAGTCTTTTGTAGACGAATGCGGGTTTGGCGCAAATACAAAATTTCAATTCAAAAGCAAATTAATAAATATAAATAACTTACTGTACATTGTGTGTCAAACTGACAGTAGTATACAGTGTGGAATGTAATTCTCTCATCCTCTGTTGGTGTCCAACTTACACTTACAGTGGTATCTTTAGAAGTATTCTGGGCCTCAACTATAATTCTACTTGGAGGTAAAATAGCTGGAACATAAAACGTATTGTACATTTGAACTCATTATGATAGACACTATTTAGAAATTGTTATTAACTTATTTGAATGTTTTTGTAACTATCAATTTCAATAATATGAATAAAACTTCTTAACTTGTCATTCAATTTCAACAGTTTTACTTTTCATTTGAGCTTTCTGTTTTAGATTAGACCCTGATTTTTTGTTGATTTCGTTTCTCAATCTTTTGATTAACATAAATAAAGGCACCATTAGTATACCGCTGTTCGAAAGTCATAAATTGATTGAGAGAAAACAAATCCGGGTTACAAAGTAAAACCGAGGGAAACATCAACTATAAGAGGAAAACAACGAAACAACAGAAACACTAAAGTGCAACAAAAAACCAAACGACAATGTAACACACAGAAAGAAACTATAAGATAACAACTGCCATTTTCCTGAATCGGTTCAGGACATTTTAAGAAAAAATGGTGGATTGAACCTGGTTTTATGGCTAGCCAAACCTCGCGCCTTTATGGCAATGCAAGATATAACGCTAAAAGGACAACATTACATCACAGGACTACAGTACAAATAAGTGCCAGAAAATTCCGGACAGAGAAATGCAATCACACATTTCGACATGCTAATAGTTATCAAAGGTACTAGGCTTAAAATTTAATACGTCAGACGCGCTTTACATCTACATTAGGACTCATCAGTGAAGTTCAGAGAAAAAAGTCAGAAAGACAAACAAGTATAAAGTTATAGAGCATTGATGACCCAAAATTCAAAAAAGTTCTGCCAAATAAGGCTAAGGTATCTTTCCCTGGGATAAGAAAGTCCTTAGTATTTAGAATAATTCATATTTTTGCAAACAGTAAATTTATCTAAAAAAAAATGAAAATAAATAACCATATAATTGATATTTATGTCAACACTCAAGTGCTGACTAACCATAGAATAAAAACGAACACGTAAAACAACCTAGGGAAGCACCAACGGCACTGCGTAAATTTATTAATAGAAAGGCTCTGAAATGAGAAGTGAGTTAATAAAACAAGAACTGGTTCTTTAAAAGACTTCTTTCAGTAGGAATAATAATGCTTACTGTTAGCTATCGGTATAGATATATTCGATGGTTCAAGCGAGTCTCCGATCTCATTCTTTGAGAAGAATGATACAAGTACTTCTTGTCGACAAGGTAGAAGCAGGGATGTAAATGTTCTGCTGATGATAGGGTTAGTAGACAGTTTTCCATCCTCTGATGATACGCTTATAATGTATCCTAACATTTGACCATTTTGGTATGTTTCTGGCAAGTCCTAAAACAAGCAAATCGAAATTTAAATTTGACTATTGGATCAGCAATAATTCCAAACTAATATCATAATGTAAATTATCCAATAAATCATGAATAGTATTATTATGTAAATCAATGGCATATATAAGTACAATATTCTCATTTTCAATATCCAATTATTCAAAAATATTATCATTATGTAAATTAATGACATATATACAAACTTCTTTTTTTCTTACAATTATAAAGATAACAATCTATTTATAGAAACAAAAGTGCAGACGCTGAAATGTCTAGCCTACTTATTTTCAATCGCTGTTAAATAATAAGGATGACAGCAAGGACAAATGAAACATTCCAGACAGATATGTTCACCTGGCAATAATTTCATTACCAAGACATTTAGTTAACATATACATTGATGTTCTCAACAACCTGACGAAAGAAAATTAACAAAAATACCGATTTTCAAGGAAAATTCTCCACGGAATGTTCCTATGCAAATGGCTTTTTAAAGTATTTTATAACTCAGGAAACTTTATGATGTAGATACAGGCTATTATGAAAGCTCTAACGTCAGAAACATAATAAAATACACAAAAAGGGTTGGTAAAATGATGCAGAGCCAGAACCATTTTGTCATAAACCTAGCCTTGGCAAGTTACAACAGAAGAAAAATTGAAAATGACTTATGTCCGGGCTAGACAAGTCTAAACCAAATAACTAAAAAGAGTCTAGCAGTTGTCTTGCATTTCCTACATTTGCTTTTGGCATATATGAGGAGGTAATAAGAACATGCGACCATTCCTTAATAATATTTGCAGCATAGCTGTATGCAGTGTGTTGCTGTCTTGGTTGCATTCGTTTTGAAAAAAATAATGAAATACTTGTTCCTCAGAAAACACATCAAAATTAAATTTGATTATAGCAATAATTCAAAAATTTTATCAGTATGAAAATTAATAACATATAACAATATTTTTTCTTACAATGTTAAAGTAATTAAAATTGGGCACTCACCTTCCAATACAAAGTCACATTACGATTGTTATTCCTACAGCCTTCAACCGATACAACATAACTTCCAGGGGAAACCTCTGGTGGTCTGTCAGGGACTTAATAAAGAATAAAATATTGTGACAATTATCAATTTTGTGCAATGACATTAAAAAAGCATTGTGTAGATATTATTTATGTAATTGATACTGTCATTACAGAAAAAAACCAATGAAATAAAACCTTATGATTGTACTTTATATACTATAAAATATCACTAACTGCAAAGTACATCGGATGACAATAAACATACAGTAACTACTGGCAAAGTATATGATTGCTCATATACACCGTTATTTTTTTTTAAATCACATATATAAATGTATACATTTGAATTAAATAGTGAAAAGTTCTTAATCCAGGTACAGGAGTATGGAGAAGCGAATGCCAACGTGAACTGTAGTGTGAAGATAATAAAGTCTATAACAAAACTGTTCATCAGTACTTCAGCAGTTGCGTTTAAAATGGTGGGATAGCCAAATAAACAAGGAAATGAAAGCACAGACTAACGAACGGATGGATTCCTTCATCAATTCATCCAGCAGGTATCACAATCTTGGGGAGAAAGGATAAACAATATACTTGCCTGAATGAAACTCAAAACTTGAAGTCTTGTAGAAAATAATAGCTTCGAATGGGTTTCAATCATGTTTTTTTGAATAGGAAAGATTAATATATAGAAACATTGGATCCACATATTTATTCAAGTTTTGAGATAAGAGCATATTAAACAAAAAATGGTAATAAACAAACAGAGTAAACTTATATTGCTTATATTTGACCTCTGTAGGTCTTGCTTGGGTGTTCATGTTAACATCTTAAAAATAGTCCATGATGATAAATTCAACTCGACGCATACATTCATACAGAAACAATAGGGTATTAATTACATCAGACAAAACAATAGTATCTACATCTTTCCTCATCTGCACCACCTCTGTTTTAAAATCTATGTTACGAACCTTTATTGAAGCTAATACAAAAGTAAATCTATCATATCAGATATTGTTAGTCACAGACTTTTTCAAGTCGGTTAGCATATGAAAAAAAGTAACGGAGAAAGTCTGGAACCATATCTCCTAAAAGTATCCGTTGTCAACGAACATCTTGATGTCATCTATTGTAGCAATACCGTTAACTTTATTCCGTTTACTTTAAATCACGACTTAAGTACACTTATAGATGATGTTGATAATTATGCAAGCTAATTGGCTTAATGTGAAAAGAGAAGACTAAGATACTATGCCCAAATTGCCACAGACGTCAAAACATGTGAATTTCCAAAACCAATTACAAATAACGAAGAGTTTATTTAATCAAAATGGTCAGAACTAAGTTAAAACTAAGAAAAGGAATCAGAGTTATGAACGCGGAAACTACATTTGTTAACAATACAACGATTTTTCAAAATATTATATCAACACGTAAAAAAATCAAATATCCATATTTTCATACCGGTACATGTTTATATGATATTACTTCTATATTGGAGCTTTTGATGCAAGGTTCCAATATGTAAAGTTGAGCCAACTCATAGAAGGTTTTGATGACGCAATCATGAGTAAGTTAACCGA
Source organism: Mytilus galloprovincialis (assembly GCF_965363235.1). Lineage (NCBI taxonomy): Eukaryota > Metazoa > Mollusca > Bivalvia > Mytilida > Mytilidae > Mytilus > Mytilus galloprovincialis. The sequence goes on along the minus strand of NC_134838.1, from coordinate 18,553,398 downwards.
GTTGGAATACTACTAATTAGGTTGAAAGAACAACAGCCCAAAAAATTATTATAATTATAATATTAGGTATCTGTACTATTAAACGAGAAGACCTCATTTTGTGCTTCGCTTCTCTTCCTTCAAAAAAAAAATCATCATGCCTCTGTGTCCTAAAAGTGGGACGAATGATACCAAAGGGACAGTCAAACTCATAAATCTAAAACAAACTGACAACCCAATGGCTAAAAATGAAAAACAAAAACAAACAACAGCACACATGACACAACATAGAAAACTAAAGAATAAACAACACGAACCCCACCAAAAATCTAGGGGTGATCTCAGGTACTCCGGAAGGGTAAGCAGATCCTGCTCCACATGTTGCACCCAATTTCTAGATGTAAGTCAAGATATGAGGCCGACTTAACTGTATCTGTAGTATCCTTTATCTCTAGCTCGATGGGATAGATGCGTTTCACATAGTCACCAAATTTTGAATTATTTAGTGAAAGAACATCATCAATATAGCAGAAAGTAGAGTTAAAGGATATAGCTAACTTCTTATCTTTCTTCCTAAGAAGTTCCTGCATGAAGTCAGACTCATAATAATAAAGAAACAAGTCGGCAAGTAGAGGGGCACAGTTTGTTCTCATTGGAATGCCGACAGTCTGTTGAAAAACACGTCCTCCGAACGTAACAAATATGTTATCAATTAAGAAATCAAGCATCTTGATAATATCAGTTTCAGAGAATTTTTTGTTTGAATCAGAGTGAACCTTTACAAAGTAGGATTTATCCCTCCCTAAGACAAGATACTTGTATCTACGTTGGCCATTCTTTTTTAGGAAGCAAAGCAATACCAACTCTTTCAATTTGTCTTTTACTTTGGAATGTGGAATACTTGTGTAAAGAGTAGAAAAGTCAAATGTTTTAATACTGTTACAATATGAAAGAGAGTTAGATTGTATGTACTCTAAAAGATCTTTGGAATTTTTAAGTATCCACATCTGATTCACGCCACCTCTAGAATAGGCAGTTTCACAATAACTTTGAAGTCCTTCTTTGATTGCTGATAAAATAGATGTTAATAATTTAGAAAGAGGTTTTCGTGGAGCACTTGTCCTAAATGTACAGTCGCATTTGTCATCCATTCCTATGATTATTCGGATTGAGTTATTTTAGGAGAAAAATGGCGTCTGGATATTTACTATGATTATACTACTATAATATATAGAGACTCTCTATTTAATAATAGCAGTGATCGACGTGGAGAAGAAACTTGGAATTTGTAGTTCATGAGTTAATAGTTATCAAAGGTACCAGGATTATAATTTAGTACGCCAGACGCGCGTTTCGTTTACATAAAACTTATCAGTGACGCTCATATCAAAATATTTATAAAGCCAATCAAGTACAAAGTTGAAGAGCAATGAGGATCCAAAATTCCAAAAAGTTGTGCCAAATACGGCTAAGGTAATATATGCCTGGGATAAGAAAATCCTTATTTTTTCTAAAAAAATCACAGTTTTGGAAAGAGGAAATTTGTTAAAATGACCACATTATTGATATTCATGTCAACACCGAAATGTTGACTACTTGGCTGGTGAAACCTCGGGTTTAATAATATACGTATGTTCATAGTATGTTCATAGTATACAGAAGGTTTCAGACCACAATTAATTCACTTTGTTCGTGGTCTTGGAATATAGTTCCCAATTATTATATGACGTCATGCTTCCTAAGTATTCTGTTCACTGTTTTCTCTGAAATGTTTACTATTAAAGGGGTCATATCAGTTGCACATATATTGAAATAAGTAAAGACTCAATAAAACATGTGGAAAACATTTATTGTTGAATGTGAAAGTAGTTATTTGGCCAAAATAAAAGCAAGATAAAAAACATTGATTGATTGTTCTAGAAGCATATTTTATTAGAATAATAATGGTCTATAACAATTACATTTATTTCATGTTTGGAGTGGTGCAAATGTTTTAATTTAATTTAACGTTTACCAACAAATGCATTGTGGAAGAGTAATTGTGGTCTGAGTCCAGAAACTCGAAAATAATGGAGCTTAACAAAAAGGGAAAGGGCTTTTGAAATCTTTTCTGAAATTCTCAAGACATAAAATCTTTTACAAAAATTCATCCTACAACAGTGTACAAGATGTAAATGCCCGCGATTCCGCGGGCGAGTTCTAGTTCATATTTAATAAAATGTTAAGAGAATAAATAAAAAGTCAAATAACAAAAAATACCGAACACCAAGGAAAGTTAAATACAGAAAGAACCTAATCAAATAAAAATATCTATATACACATTCTTACGGTCTTTTTGAGTTGTGGCGATGATAACCACTGCATTACTAGGAAATCCAATATCACTAGAGTTTCCAATATCACTATTGTTTCCATAATATCTATATTCAGGTCTCACCACAGTTGATATCTTATAGTCTGTGTTCGGCTTCATCTCACACACTGTAGTGTTCAATTCTCTTGACTTTATGACCTGTATTGAAAGCATAACAATCTTGACAGAAATTTACTAACACATTATTTCTTAAAATTGTTACTTTCAGGCAAGAAATTATTTCATAGAAAACCAAAACCTTAAAATTCTTAGTGACATTCTTTTTAATTTAAACACAATCTTTTCTCTTAACTAAAAGTTACATGTTATCAGCATATTGCCAAATGGGTATCTGCACCAATAAAATATAAGCCAAAGTCGGGTAAGGAATTGAAGCTTCCTTAAAGTGAAACAATTCTGAGTACAATGTAACTACAGAAAATTATATGTAAACACTAGAACTAGATCAAAAATTAAATTCGAACAAGTAAGACCAAATTTACCTTTTGTCTTTCAAAATTAATGGGACTGTTATTAATAAAAAAAAAAGAGTATGAGAAACTAACCCAATATGATTTAATATGGTCTAATATTAATATAAAATATAAATTTGACGAGGAGTCAATCATCCAAACATATCTACCTTATCATCGGTCCATTTTGAAGTATTATGGATGATAAATTTCTTCTCCTAAAATTAATGGGACTGTTATTAATATAAAAAAAAAGAGTATGAGAAACTAACCCAATATGATTTAATATGGTCTAATATTAATATAAAATATAAATTTGACGAGGAGTCAATCATTCAAACATATCTACCTTATCATCGTCCCATTTTGAAGTAATATGGATGATAAATTTCTTCTCCCTATCCGATTTCTTATGATTCCACTTTAATGAGACACATCTACTTGAAATGGAAACAATCTCAATCTCTTCAATTGGATTTGGTTTCACTGAAAAATACATAAATGTATACTACTATTTGCTGTTGTTGTCAATTGTCCATTGATATATCCACTAAAGATCGATGATTCATTAAAAAGAAACATAGTAAGATGTACTTATAAATTAATAAGTTATTTTTGTTAACGTTATCTGATGTATCGTATTGTTATATACATGTTTTGACCCCTTTGAAATGCATGTGAATACTTTTTTTTAAGTTATCCAAAATAGTATAAACAAGAATGTGTCCATAGAACGCGGATGCACCAAGCGTACTATTATTATTATCTATGTTCAATGTACCATGAAATTGGGTTAAAAACTCTAATTTTGCATTTAAATTAGAAGTATCGTATCATAGGGAACATGTGTACTAAGTTTCAAGTTGATTGGACTTCATTTTTATCAAACCTACCTTGACCGAAAACTTTAACCTGAAGCGGGACAGACGAACGAACGCACGAACGAACGAACGCACGAACGAACGGTCGGACGGACGAACGTTTTAATTTCGGTCTTTCAGTTACTATGAGCTGAGATGTTTTGTTTCTCAAATTGTACTATTATGTTCCGTATTTCAATGTGACCATATATGTGAAATAGTTTAATAATCTGCAATCTGTATAGGCTGTTGTTTATTGTCTGTAAAAAGAAACGACTAACAGATGGTTCAAACACTACATACACACATAATTTGTAAAGTTGGGTTACAAAATTTGTCAGGTTTATAAGGTTTAAAACTAATAACCGAACCTATACAGAAGCTGTCTTAAAATAGATTTTTACAATCGGTTATCACAATAAATTGAAAATTGAAAATCATTACGAAGGACAATATAATGAAAATGTAATATGCCCAGAAAAGTCTATATATAAATATTTTCATTTCTTTATGAGATATTTTATCTAATTTGAAGTTGATAAATATCATATTACCTTTATAAGACAACTTTTAAACTAAATGATATATTGTTTATAGTAGATATTTTACATATTTTTAATGAGTTTGTAAGACATCTTATTTAGTTTATAAGATATTTTATTAAGTTTATAAGATATATTTGAAATAAAAAAAATATATAAGATATCTTTTATAGTTTATATGATATAGTTAAACATATATCTTATAGCCTCAATTATATACCTTATTACCTTAATATGATAGAAAATATTTATAAACTGTTAAACAAGGTATCTTCATTTAGAAAATCATATTCCATTAATGATATATCTAAATTAGTGTATAAGATATCTTATTAACTTTATAAGATAGATAGATGGTACATGTAAAAGGAGTACTAAAAGATGAAAAGTGGCACGTAAAAAAAGGCTTAAAACCAAATCATCACATTTTATGATAAAAAAAAAAAACGGGAACTGAATTAAGTACATACTAGTTTTGATAAGAAAGTTACCTTCACTAAAATATTGATTTGCAAGGAAAAAACATCAGTGTGTGTGATGATAAAAGTATACTTTTTTACAGAGATAAAAAAAATATGCTAGCATATTTTTAAATTACACTCCAATTTTGTTAAAATTTTTACAAGATTTTATTTTACCATATTCAGCTTGTTTAATTGTAATCCAATCTGTCTCCACCGACACATTTCGCTTAGTGTTCTTTACACTAACTATAAAGTCCAAACTAGATCGATCAAATGAATAGGATTCGCCTCTTATCCATGTACAATTCAGTAAATTCTTATTTGGACATGATCCACTTAATTTACTGAAATTTGAAACATGTATATTGAAATCTTTTTATTGTATGTATAGTTGTTTATCTCATTCATAAAAATGAAAACCACAATAATTTACATCAGTTACTTGGTAAAAATAGTTTACCCCGAACGCGGTTTTAAAATGTAGAAAAAAATAGAAGTAGCATGATTTATTAACTTTTCATTTCAAACTTTTTATTTTTTCAATTCCAAGTTGACATTTGGTATCTTTCGTCCCTCTTCTATATAAAAAAAATGTCATTTCTTAGTTCAAAGTTAGTATTTCTCACTTCCTTCTTGACGTTTCTCAGTTTCAGAGGTTATCTTCCATATGTCTCATTCCTTAGTTGAGTGATGTTTATAATATGTTCCAGAGAAAATGTTTTACAAAAAGGCCACGTTGAATTTAGCATCCTCTGATTATATCGTCCCGGTTAACATATAAATGTATGTAAAAAATATAGCTGTATTCGCACTTGGGCGTAGAATTTTTTTGACGCCAATGCATTTAACGTTCATTTGAGTGATTTGTGTATGTAGGGGACTTCCACTCATTTAGATGATATATTACACAAGTTAACAACCATTAGTAGGTCACCACTTAGTATCTTATATCTAAACTCAGTCAAATAAGAGTATAATACACTAAGATAGTACATTATAAAACATAACATGTATTGTCAGCTCTTACTTGACCATACGCGTATACTCATATGGTCCGACCGTACGCGTCCTTGTTTTTCTAAATAGACTAATGACAACAGTTTTTATTATTTGGAGGAATTATAACAAAGAATGGCGTTTATACTTTTACTAAATTAGAGAATGACAAAAAGATGAAAAAAAAGTGGGGAAGTAACAAAATGATGTCGATGCAGTTTTTATCAACTGGAAGAATGACAAAAAATGTGGATGTGGTTCTTATGGTGTGGGGAATGCAAATAAATGTCAATAAATATTCCATAAAATGGTGAAAGACCATAAACTTTATTGCAGTTTTTCGTGCGATTTTCAATGACCACCTGACCGATATGTATTTTGGGAGAAAAAGTTATATGGTTCACTCTAACGTCTAAGAACACAGAAACCGAAAGTGTTAATCATTAATAAAACTGATCTGCTTGTGAAATCCGAGAGAATGATTTGATCGAATGTAATTACACTCGAACCAAAACTTTACTGATCATTTTGCAATTCATTTCACGTTGGCCAATGGGTATATATTGAAGGCAAATGCAGGATTTTTAGTTAGGTGTAAGTGTAACGAAACCATATATAAAAAGAATAGTCAAATTTATATAAGGTCATATAACTTGATCATATGGAGTTCAAACGGATAATTTGAGACAGGTGTGTTGTAACTATAGAAGCATTTCTAGACTGACGATACGAGGAGGTCAATATCTTTTCATCTTCAAAGGTTATAGTCAAATGAAATTAAAAACAAACAAAAACATTTTACTTTGTTACTATTGTACATACAGATTTAAACTTGTATCGATATTATGTAATTCACGATAATTCACACCCAAGTCCCAGCTACATTCCATTTTCTCATCCCAGTCATAAATAATACAACTGAAGTTTGTGACAGGTTCAGGATGATCTACAAATAAAATATTCACATAAACAAGCATTTTAAAAATCCTAATACTTATGCATAGAAACTAGGTGTAAAACTTTAAAGAACCTGAAGATTAAACTGAATTATATTTAATCGTTTATTTTTCATGCAGTTTGTATAAGAACTGGCTGGTGATTGTTTTTTATATTTAACCTTCAGTAAAAACAACAACTAAAGCTTTCCTACGTTAACTAAAACAACCAATAACTGAAATTTCAATAAGAGATGGTGTCATTGAACAAAGTTGTGACGCATCCACAGATTACTGGTTTACAAAATCTAGACATTCTGAATGGAAAAAAGAAAGAGTCGTATGTTTACTGACATTGGTTAATTTACTGACATTATTTTGAAAAATGACTTTCAAATATTATAGTTTGAGTTCCTGGTGAAGTTATATAAAAAATTTACTTTTGATGCTTTTCATGATTTACCTGTATTAGGAGCGCTCAAATTAAATCATTTGAAATCAAGGGACTTTATAGACTCTTTGATCAATGTCGGTGTTGGTCTAATCGATTTTAATCTAAACACCACAGAGAGATATCATGTACGAATCGAAATTCATTCGTTTACAATAATCAATTATGTTTACCCTTATGTTACACCACTATATTATCAATTGTTGTTTTTTTATTTAAAACGTTCTTTTCTATGAATTTGCAATTTTGTACGCTAGTACTACACTATTTGTCATAATAAGGCAAACAGAATAGCCACATTCAAAAAGTGAACTTTGTCTTAGGGAGTTGGAACCTTCGTTTCTTTATAATTTCTTAATATATCAACGGGGAAATATGTTTTCGTTTTAAATTCTGTAGTTATCGAAGCGCTAACTGTTAAGATGGCGATACCCTCGGGACTTATAGTCCACAAGCAGCAGAATCGATCCCGTTCTAGTATCAGAAATTAATACTTTATAAAGTTCGTGCGTCCCAAGCGTGTGTCATAAACCTTGTGTTTAAATTTCAATGATTTCTATTTACTTTTACTAAAGTTAGAGTGCGAAAACCAAATGTCTTTCGAACGACGACGACGCCGACGCCAACGTGATACCAATATACGACCAAAAAATTTTCAATTTTTGCGGTCGTATAAAAAGTGCATATACCTAATGCTCTATTATCACTTTTTTTTAAGATAATGCATGTTATTCAGTCTGCTGGACCTTAGGGGCATACCATACAGTTTTCATCCCATATTTAAATTTTGCTGACAATTTGCATATAGGCTATTTTCTGACTGATTAAATCAAATATGTAATACAAAATATACCTACTTGAGCTACTTTTTGAGTAAAATGAGGTCCAAATTCTATATCTTTGCTCAAAATTCGGATTTGTGGACGTATTTTTCCTTTCAACAGAAATACATAACTTTTTTGTTTTAAAAGATAAACACAAGCTGTTTTTTAATAAATTATTTGTATATTCTGTTTTATATAAATTTCATTTAAATTTTTTTGTCAAATAACTCATATTTATCAAATGTTCACGAATGTAGAAAAAAAACCCGTCATTTGTTGCTGTATATTTATCAAATTAAAAAAAATTACTACTTTAACAAAGTTTAATTTTGGACCCCGATTTGGACCAACTTGAAAACTGGGCCCATAATAAAAAATCTAAAATCAAAAGTTTAAGTACATGTTTGGATTTAGCATATTAAAGAACCCCAAGACCTCAATTTTGTTAAGTTTAATTTTGACCGTTTGGACCTTAATGTAGACCAATTTGAAAACAGGACCAAAAATTAAGAATCACGGTTAGATTTGGCATATCAAAGAACCCCAATAATTCATTTTTTGATGAAATCAAACAAAGTTTGATTTTGGACCCTTTTGGACCCCAATTCCTAAACTGTTGGGATAAAAACTCCAAAATATCAATCCTAACATTCCTTTTGTGGTCATAAACTTTATGTTAAAATTTCATAGATTTCTGTTTACTTATACTAAAGTTATTGTACAAAAACCAAGAAAAATGCTTATTTGGGACCTTTTTTGGCCCCTAATTACTAAACTGTTGGGACCAAAACTCCCAAAATCAATTCAAACCTTCCCTTTATGGTCATAGACCTTCTGTTAAATTTTCATAGATTTCTATTTACTTATACTAAAATTATAGAGCGAAAACCAAATGTCTTTGGACGACGACGACGACGACAACGCCATACCAATATACGACCACAAAATTTCCAATTTTATGGGTCGTATAAAAAATAAAACAACACCTATATTTCACAGTAAAGATGATATTTATATTTGTCTAAATTGATTAAGTGGTTGAAGAGGAGAAGTGGATTGGAGTTCATTCAAAATATGTGGGAATCCCTCTAGTTGATGATTAAAAAAACAGCCTCTGCTGTGGACTATACTAAGTGCTATATATATGTTTAAAAACAAGTTAATCCTGCAATATGTTAAAAAAAATCAAAACACAAACCTATTTCTTACCTGTTCTTTATACAAATATAGCACCAATTTATAGGGGAGTTCTTATGGAGGTTTATACCAGGGTATATGATTAATTCATAGACATTTCTGTTTACAAGTCCTAACGTTGTGCATATATGTATGCCTTGTTGACCTCCCCTCCTCTCTAAAAAAAATCCTGGATTCACATCTAATACTTACATTCAGTTTGTACTGTTGTTTGACCCACTATGGCAACATTGTCCCAGACTTTCTCTGTAAAATTAGGATTCCTCAGGTTACACACATAAGGACTGTCAAATGTTGTTGTCATCAGTCTACTCAACCTTAGTGAAGTACTGTTTAGGATAGTTGTTTCTGTATCTGGAACGTCAATGTCATTTCCATACGAAAACCATAATTTTGATGCGTTGTCTCCATTTTCAACAGTTTGTGAATCCAATGTACACGTTATATTTAAGTATTCATCAACAAACAAATATGGGTCACTTTGGTCCATTTCTACAATTATATAAAATGAACAAAGGACTCTAATTTAAACAGGAAACCACAAAGATTCTGCTAAACATGCTATCGTTCTTATGATTTTGGAATATGTTTTAGATCAGATCTTGTTCTTATGATTTTGGGATATGTTTAAGATCAGTTATTGTTCTTATGATTTTGGGATATGTTTTAGATCAGTTATTGTTCTTATGATTTTGGAATATGTTTTAGATCAGTTATTGTTCTTATGATTTTGGAATATGTTTTAGATCAGATCTTGTTCTTATGATTTAGGGATATCTTTAAGATCAGTTAATGTTCTTATGATTTTGGGATATGTTTTAGATCAGTTATTGTTCTTATGATTTTGGAATATGTTTTAGATCAGATCTTGTTCTTATGATTTAGGGATATCTTTAAGATCAGTTATTGTTCTTATGATTTTGGGATATGTTTTAGATCAGTTATTGTTCTTATGATTTTGGGATATGTTTTAGATCAGTTATTGTTCTTATGATTTTGGGATACGTTTTAGATCAGTTATTGTTCTTAAGAATTTGGGATATGTTTAGATCAGTTATTGTTCTGATGATTTTGGGATATCTTTAAGATCAGTTATTGTTCTTATGATTTTGGGATATGTTTTAGATCAGTTATTGTTCTTATGATTTTGGGATATGTTTTAGATCAGTTATTGTTCTTATGATTTTGGGATATGTTTAAGATCAGTTATTGTTTTATGAATTTGGGATATGTTTTAGATCAGTTATTGTTCTTATGAATTTGGAATAAGTTTTAGATCAGAACTCATGAAGTTAACACATTCTGCTTGTATTGCAAATAAAACATGAAGGAGAATGTGTCCATGGACAATGATGATGCCCCGCTTACATATAATGTTATAAAAGGACATTTACCTAAAGAACGGTTAAAAGGAAACTACTAAAATGCTGGATATCCCTTATCTTCTAACCCATTTCGAAAACTAGGACTATTTTAAATATGGCCATTTCTATTAAATCATAATGACATCACGACCTTAGTTTTGCGCTAAAGTTTCCAAATAGACTTAACTATATGTAATTAATCAAAGTGATGGAAATCACTTATTGAAACATGGGAAGAGCAGTTTGAATAATTTCAAAAATCATATTTAGCAAGATTTACCGGTAGATAGGGTGTGGACAAAAAAGAACATTAATAAAGCTACATGTTTCACCTTTTACATTTTATCTTTAGAAACAAAACAAAATTCTTCTAATAAAGTTTATCAATTATCCTGGTAAGATATAGGACCAACAGATAGACTTGAAGCTAAGAACTTATTATTTATGTCAAAATAATAATCTTAAAAGGTTGGTGTAGGGCATTTTTTAAGTTGAAACATAGATATACTATTTTCTCCTCTGAGAATTGTTTAATGATTTTGAAAACAATTAATAGGATTATATGACATTGAAGATTAAAAGTTGTGAGTGTATTTTAATCAATTTATTATTTAAATATGTTTTTCGGCAAAGGGCATTGAAAATGTACTTGTTCAACTTAAACAAATCAAAAAACTTATTTTATTGAAATGTTGATTCTTTCTTAATTGAACAAATATATACACTTCTTATATTCAAATGATAAAAATTGTTGCCAGACATTTGATGGGAAATTAAAATTTTAAAAAAAATTTTGTTCTAACATGTCTAATTACAATGAATTAAGAGTTCTAAAATTTTATTAACTGTTTCAAGCCTATCACTGATAGAAAAAAATGAACTAATTAAAATTGTTGATTAATTAAAAAGATTATTGCAGATTTATCAAGTAATTTATAGGCCTTACTTGAAAACCTTTTATATCATTGTATATATTTATATTCAGATTTCATTTTTTTTTAAAGATCTTGTTAATTCCTTACCATTTATTATACGGATCTATATTTTGTAGATTTAGTATCTAACCTGTGCTTAGCTTCTTGTTGCTAGGGAGGCCGGTGCCTTAGGAAAGATTTAAAACAAGCTCCAATATTTCCATAATAAATTTTAAACGGATTGAATAATTCAATTTCAGGGGGCAGATAAGTGTCCTTGGTACTGCTTATTTAAATTTACACAAAAAACACAACATTTGCTATTTCAAAGTTTTTAAATAAATCGGTTTTGTGAAATTTAACTTACCTCCGCAATTGCAGCATGTCACCCGGCATGCAAAACTGGCCTGTACAAAACCATACAAAAACATACACAGCAAGATAACATACTTCATTACAAGTCCTGAAACAGATATTTTTCATTGCTATCAGAGGTAAATTGAGGTTGTCTAATCTGTTTTATGTCAAAGCGAAAATGTAAGTTAAATACACCATAAAGTCCTGGAATTATCTTATTAAATGATTCTTATGGATGAAGAATTATTGAACTGCCAATGAATATTATCAAATAAAAATGATGTACAAAAATGTTTGCAGCTATCAAACTTTACAATGATATATAGGTGTTAAGTATGTATAATGAGTCAGCTTTCCAAAAATTATGAAAGTTTCAATCCTTAGTAACTTTAGTCCACCACTGATTACAGAAGTGACATCAATCCCATGTCCTGTATAACTAAATAATGAATCTTGAAATCTGAAAGTGTTATTTAACTTTTTTATTTTTGAGTCAACTGTTACTTATTCGGTTGTCAATTGTATGATTCATTCGATGCATTAGGCGTTATTCGGCCCATATGTTGACTTTCACTTCTGTCATCAGTTATGGACTTGACAAAACTAAAGCTACAAAGGTTGGATATCTAATAATTTACGGGTAGCACAAGGATTTAACTGGTATCTTTTTAAAATTTGGCTGCTGTAAACGTCCAAGTACATGTAGTTCATTAAAATTGACCGCTGAGGCTGTGAGTTTAAACAGGGCTTCAGCTTCAGCAAGGTGTGTTTGACTTCAACAATCTTAATTAATTTTACATGTACAAAGTTGTTGGTTGACAAATAATGATAATATGATATTATATTTCTGGATAATTATAATATCTGACAGAAAAATCTCCCTTTAAACCAAACAATTATATTTCATTGGCTTAGTTCTACTCTATTAATTTGTGTTTGTTTGATTACACACCAAAGTCATGCAAATTCAAAGGTATTAATTTTTTCTGATCAGAAATCAAGGCTTTATAATCTTGATTTGTCTTTGGTCTTGTGAATAAATTAAACACTTGACAACAAAAATAAAAAATATGCGTTTTATACATTTTACTCCGATAGTCAATTGAAATTTTAATGAATATATTATATATGTGTATCCTTCAATCATTGGCAAATTGTGTTCTATAATAAACAGACTGGTAAGTACAAATGTATCAAATTCCTCATGCAATCAATATTTCTGACCCCTGCTGTCAATATGAATGTAATATTTGCCACTGGAAAACATCCAAATCAATAAATAAAAACCAATTTTTTACTTTTTTTTAGCAACAGACCACAAGGCTAATAAACCAAACGTACTTGTACATGTACAGGAGAAAGCAAATACACACTCTTCAACTCCCCAGATATCCATAGATGAGATTTTTCCGAATGCATACCAGTCAACATTTAAAGCCCTTGAAGATGACCCTATGATAGCTTTATGTGGACCAACAGATTTTTTCCCCATTCTTCAGGTATCAAAGCATAAAGCAAAAGTTGAGGAATTCTTTTTCATTGCATTCTGTGCCATATTTAAAGACAATGCAAGCATCACCATTGAAGCTGACAGGGAAACCATTTTTTTCAAGTTTTCACCGCATACGTTTAAGCGACACTTTACAGACTGTTGGTATCACCATCTTTCAATCACTTGGTTTTATGGACTCAGTCATTACAAACTTTGTACAGACATTTCTGCTCGAATTGATGAATCAAGTCCTAAAGAAACACTTATCCAAAAAACTTGAAGCAAACGCAAGCCTTTGACAACTCTCTTACAGATAATGACCCGAAAATATTGTTTTATATTGCTGGGTTCATCATTCGTGCACAAGAGATACAATAAACTGAAAGTATCAAGTCTTAAAGAAGAAAAGTTATTGTGTGTTCAAAGTTTGCAAGAATCATCAGATACCAAGACATTTCTAAGTAAATTTAAATCGTGGACAGTTAAGAAAGATCGTGGTGGTCTCAAGTTTCCAACTGATAATTTTTATCTTCTGGTCCGTCACATGGAGATTATTGTAAGACAGAGTGTAAATTTGGATCATTTTAAGTGCATCTTCTCTCTGCAAAGACTCACTAAAAGAAAAGATTATGGATGCATTCATGGTGAAGCACTATGCCTCACAGCTTTTTCCAGCCAGTGACAATACTTTGTGTTTAATGAAGGACATTCTAAATGTGTTATTAACTGTTCGTGGAAATGCAGTGAGTAAACTTCATCGCAGAAAACTTGCTAAAAGCAACAAACAGAAATTCAAAAAGCCTTCCAAGCCTTCAAGTAGTTTACGACAAGTGCTTAAACCTAAAGTTACTAATTAAATAAACTTTTATAGTCATATCAATTGATCAACAATTTAATTTATGTTAAATATTGACAATTATATGTATACTAGCTATAAGTTGTGTAGCAGGAACTATTCTGCGTTTTCAAAGTGAACAATGTTAAAGTGGTTGGTGATTGAAAAAATATTGTTTCTTGTCTTATTAAAACATCTCTATGTTTTAAATTTGATTCTTATTGTTGATGTATCGTGGCAAATTTCTTGTGAAAATATGTATTTATATGTCTCTGACTTAAATGGATCCTTTAAATATAAAAAACGACTTTCGACCTCTATGTTGGAAAAACGACCTGCGACCTGTTCATTTCCCTTAAAAACGACATCATGACCTTGCGACGAATTTAAAAGCAACCTTGCGACATGAGGGGGTACCCTGTGGGGGCCTCAATTCTATAACTTCTTTTATTAGATCGATGGAAACAAAGAACACATGTTTTAAACAAGTGAAAATAAGTTAAAATAGTACGCAATATTTTCTTATAAATATTGTTCCATAATATTTATGTTTACAGAGAAAAAAGTGGGTCAATATTCACAGAGCGATATATGACAAACAATATATCATATTATGTATACTTGTAAATAACTTAGACAAGTTGTGTGGACTTACCTTCTTTCGTTTAAAAATATCACTTTATATTTAATTATAGATAACTTTGGTCAATCTCCATGGTAAATTTACAACTGTTATTATGAAAAACAAAAACATTAAAGCATGCCATTTAGTTCATACGTGGTAATTACACTTCCCCAACTCACAAAAATTAAGGTAATATTTCGGTTTCTCGGAATTGGCCGGAAATAACATGATAATAAAAGTCAAACCTACCTGGAGAATTTTCCATGTTTTGTTTATTTAATTTTTAATTTGTAGTGCTGTTTGTGTGTGTTTTTCTTTTTTCACACACTGTTGATTCGCGTACCTTTGACTTATAAGTTGTATTGCTTCTTGATATCCTCAAATTTATCTAAGGCTTTTCATGATATTAATACAAACGCTAAATGAAAATTATCCCTTTTTAATCTAATATGATTTAGTATGGGGAATAGGCAAACAACACAGGGATTCAGATCTCTTTGAACACTTGCAGTATAAATTTATTAAAGAAATTCTAGGAATACATTGTAAAGCATCAAATGCTGCATGTTTAGCCGAGCTGAATAGATTGCCTTTATATACCAGAACTGAATTTTCAGCAATAAAATATTGGCTTCATATACTTGAGTCAAATAATTCACTTGCCCTAAAAATATGTAAAGCAACTGAAAAAAAATAACTCTTGGATAATAAATATGAAAAATCTTATTTCAAGACTTGGATTTCATTTTATTGATCTAAATCCTATTGATATTAAAATGTATTCAAAACCAATTCAAGAGAGAATCAACGGTATAGCCTTCCATAAGCAAGAGACTAAAATCAATCAAAATAAAAAAATTAAACTTTTTTAATATACTATATAAACCAAATAGTAGACCCTCGTATGTTGATCAATGCAAATCCAAATGTGATAGATCAACATTATGTAGATTGAGGTTAAGTGCTCATACTTTATCTATTGAAGCAAAGTGACCAGGTTGGTTGCAGTAAAAGCACACTGCTGATTGGAAATTGCTGTTTGATTTACCACGGTTCCCATCATTGGCGTGGAATTGGCTAAAGCCACGAAAAAATTCTTTGGTGTTGAATTTTGTACCATTGTTGTCTGAACGGCCATTACTATTTGTTGATTTTTTCCACCTGACGATCATATGGATTGAAATTCCTTCTCCTTGAATTAGCTCTGATGATTGCGGACCGTAAATTGACGGCATCGTCCTTATTATCAGCCAAAGGACTATCCAAATACTCTTGAACAGTATCCAATTCATGCTTATCGGCGATCTGTAGAATTTTATTGCGTTTTCCTAATGTCTCTTTCTCTTCTGAAATTAGGCGTGATGCGGCGTCCTAAGAATTAAACTTAACAAAACTGTCAATTTTGGACAATTTATCCGAACGTTCAATATAAAAACTATGCTGTATGCGGTTACCTTCGTTCTTGAATGTAAAATCTGTTGCATCTCCTCCAGCTTTCTCCGACTTATCGTTAGCAAAACGGCTCTCAAAATGTTGAATAATGTTGTTATTTTGTTGCTCAAACGCGTTGCTTATATACGGTAGAGAAGAGTGAAACAGCACCGTCTGTCGACAAATCATTATTAACACCACTTGATTCTGTCGGATCTCTCACATTTAGGTCTGAATCGGAGTTTGGCATAATGTAGTCAGGAATAAACTGCAAACTGTCGTAGTTACTGTAAGCACTTTCGATGAAATGACACCCACAAATTTTCTTTATATAATATAACGGGACCCCACCTTTTAAACCGCCAAAGTGTTTGACGTGCATATTTTACCCATTTATATTTATAACCAAAACAAGAACTCGTTATACAACTACTCTCACTAGCCAGCTTTGAACTTATAAATAGTATAACTATACCACAGGAGAAAACTTTTTGGTAGAGTTTGTGTTGCTCAGTAAATACAGTGGTTTACTTTTTAAATTGTTATTTGGATGGAGAATTGTCTCATTGGCACTCACACCACATCTTCCTTTATCTATTTATCTCCGCTTTTTGGTAGAGTTTGTGTTGCTCAGTAAATACAGTTTATCTCCGCTTTTTGGTAGAGTTTGTGTTGCTCAGTCTTTAGTTTTCTGTATGTTTTGTTATTGTTGTTCGGCCGCTTTCCGACGTTTGTACTGACTTTGGCTGTGGTGTTGTCTGAACAGACCTATAAAAATCTAATTGCACGAGGTCGCAATCTATTTATATTTATGTTTATGTCACAATAATTAACACACTCACCGACATCATATTACTATAATAACAATATGATGCCGGTGCTAATTACAGTCATGTATATACATATTAATATGTTGGGTTCATTTTACCAACCTACGTTGTTGTTATCCATTATTGTTCATATACACATACATTGTACGACAATGACACAACACACCAAGACAAAGATAACCGCAAGACATCTAGAGGACAGAATACAAACTTAAACAATAGAAATAATATAAATTATCGCCCAATTAATGAAATGTATTATGATTTGGTCTTGTATTTTTTAACAACTTTTTCAATTTTAGATTCAACCCATCTGTTAATAATGAGGTGAATTTTCTGCAGCAAGTCCATAAAACTGACGTCGATTAGTCTTACGTGGTTTCCAACCTAATTGATTCTACCTCGGCTTCATCCGACGTTTATATCATCTTTATATCGGTTTAACAAACTAGATTCCTTATAGTAAAAACAATGTGATTTCAAAATCATGATAGGAAATACAAGCACGGGAATATCGTATCAATTTGGAGATATATACCCCGTATGCAGGTGCTGCTGGAATGTTGCTACTTAGAAATGGAAAGTCCACAATTGGAAAGCTGAAATCATCTCTTTTGTTGTAAAGTTTTGTTTTCAACTGACTCTCATTGTCAATTTCTAGATGTAAGTCAAGATATGAGGCCGACTTAACTTTATCTGTTGTATCCTTTATCTCTAGTTCGATTGAACATAGTTACCAAATTTTGAATTATTTTGTGAGAGAACATCATCTATATAGCCGAAAGTAAAGTTAAAGGATATTGCTAAATTCTTCCCTTTCTGCCTTAGAAGTTCCTGTTTGCAAAATACACCTTTTCAAAGAATACATGAATTTGTTTTCAGGAACGTATACTTCATCATTGACATACTTGCAGTGTTATATAACTATAAGGTAATGAATTGAAAAACAAACACAAAAATGCAATTTGTTTGGTGCAACTTTTATGAAAAAAATCATACAAATAAAGACAGTAAACATACCACACATTCTTTACAATTAAGTAAAGTTAATATCACAAGATACTTCAAATAAAAGAGAATATATATAAATTAGACATAGCTGAAAAGGTGATAAAGCAGATGGATACCCCGAGAAAACAGTTTTAACCGAGGCGAAGCCAAGGTTGATAATGTCTTTTCGAGGGGTAACAATCTGCTCTTTCGTCCTTTCAGTTATAACAACGGGTATTTACTTTATTATACTGAATGTTCTGTTATTGCTGTTTGTTACATTGCAAATCAAAAGTAATAAACTATGTACATAACCAATATCCCTATTTAGTAAAGCGAGTAAATAATCAAGCGTCTCCGTGAACGGTGATAGAGTATTTTTCATGGGATAGAGTGAATTGTTTCCCTCGTATTAACCAATCAGTATCCCCTATTTTGACATCACGTATAATAATATGTTTTAAAAGAGGGACGAAAGATACCAAAGGGACAGTCAAACTCATAAATCTAAAACAAACTGACAACGCCATGGCTAAAAATGAAAAAGACAAACAGAAAAACAATAGTACACATGACACAACATAGAAAACTAAAGAATAAACAACACGAACCCCACCAAAAACTAGGGGTGATCTCAGGTGCTCCGGAAGGGTAAGCAGATCCTGCTCCACATGTGGCACCCGTCGTGTTGCTTATGTGATTACAAATCCGGTAAATAGTCTAATTCGGTAGGTCACATTCATGAAAGGTAGATTCATGGGATACCGCTTTCTTGGATTGTAAAATCGCAGTATAAAATTGGTCTAGGTAGTTGCCCAAATCTGCAAGTTTTGAGACAGATTTGCAAATTTATTGGTTAGACTTCTACATAAAGAAAACTGGGGATTTATTGTATTACTCTAACTATTTAAAAACAAATATCAAATTTTGTGTTTAAAGAATCATTTTTTTTTCAAATAAGCCAATTAAGGGAAAACAACTCTTTTAGTAAAAAATAATATACTTGTAGCAAGAAAGCAAGTTCGGTGACAACATTTTTTATTTTTATTTTCTTAACACATATTATAAAACATATCTTCTCACAATTTCTTTCAAAATTCCATCTCATTTATTTCTTGTTATGCACACAAATGTGTTTATTCATCAACAATCTAACCAAATTTAGGCAACAAAAAAAAAAACACCGTTCTATCGTTTCACTTATTTTGAAGTGTTCCATGAGTCTGTGTTGATTTTAATCAAGGTCACGATTGGTAAACTTCGGCACCAAATTCTAAAAGAGGAAAGTGATTGATCAGCAATCGAACGAAATGTTTTTCGGTTTGTCGATAAGTTGCAATAAATGTTAAAACACTCGTTAACATAGGACTAATTTTGGTATATAAGTATGCATTAGTTCAATCATTTCCTTTAACGTAATAAGGAATTTGTGTAATGTGATTTGGAATATTCACAAATTGTTCAGCATTAAAAACCACAACACAACAATACAACTCATAAAATAATACGTCACATATAAGGATGAAATTGTAAAAAAATCAAAACATATTGATACACGAAATAACATCAGAAAGGTAAATATGTTTCTATTAAATAGAAAAGACATTTGGAGAAACTACATTTTACCGAAATCTAAATCTATTTCAGATGTATTTTATCAAGTTTATTCACAAAATATAATCATACAGAAATATCTGCGCAACAAAAGTATGACTGAATGTCATCTAATAAGTAAAATAGCAATAATACGGATATCCAAGAAAATTTCAAAATTGAAATTTTTCAAATGGCAAAATCAAAAGCACAAACACATCAAACGAATGGAAAACATTTAACATATTCCTTATTTGGTACAGACATTTTCTTACTCAGAAAACAGTCGATTAAAAACCTCTCAATTTTATAACAGTCGCATTTTATTTGACACCATATATACATTATTTGACTATCATAAATGAACTTGCAAACAAAATAGATATTATCGAGTTTGTAATATAATCTTGATAAAAAAAAAACGTAAATCCTACTTGCATAAATATACGTCTATCTGGAAAATTGTGTTCCCCTAGAAGTCTTTTTAAGATGCAGAGTTTATCTCTGGATCTGGAAACTTTTTCAATGGAAGGACCTTCAATGATAAATAGAAAAGTCAAGTATCTTATGTAAAACTCATTATATTAACTGCTTGATAAACGAATTAGGTATTGACAATTCACTTGGAAACTCAACATATACCCTCACGACACTTACCAAAGAGGAAATCCTGGATAATCATAGGTCTGTTCTGTGTTCCTTTGGAATTTCAACCAAAGATGAAGAACTGGATCTGCCATCACTATATGGGATACCTAAACTACATAAGTATCCTTACAAACAACGGTATATTGCTGGGTCTTCCAAGTGCTCCACGAAACCTGTTTCGAAATTATTAACATCTATTTTATCAGCAATCAAAGACGGGCTTCAAAGTTATTGTGAAACTGCCTATTCTAGAGGGGGCGTGAATCAGATGTGGATACTTAAAAATTCCAAAGATCTTTTAGAGTACATACAATCTAACTCTCTTTCATCGTGTACCAGTATTAAAACTTTTGACTTTTCTACTCTTTACACTAGTATTCCACATTCCAAACTAAAAGACAAATTGAAAGAGTTGGTATTGCTTTGCTTCGTAAAAAAGAATAGCCAACGTAGATACACGTATCTTGTCTTAGAGAGGGATAAATCCTACTTTGTAAAGGATCAATCTGATTCGAACAAAAAATTCTCTGAAACTGATATTATCAAGATGCTTGATTTCTTGATTGACAACATATTTGTTACGTTCGGAGGACGTGTTTTTCAACAGACTTTCGGCATTCCAATGGGAACAAACTGTGCCCCTCTACTTGCCGACTTGTTTCTTTATTATTATGAGGCTGACTTCATGCAGGAACTTCTTAGTTGAAAGATAAGAAGTTAGCAATATCCTTTAACTCTACTTTTCGCTACATAGATGATGTTCTTTCACTAAATAATTCAAAATTTTGTGACTATGTGGAACGCATCTATCCAATCGAGCTAGAGATAAAGGATACTACAGATACAGTTAAGTCGGCCTCATATCTTGACTTACATCTAGAAATTGACAATGAGGGTCGGTTGAAAACAAAACTTTACGACAAAAGAGATGATTTCAGCTTTCCAATTGTGAACTTTCCATTTCTAAGTAGCAACATTCCAGCAGCACCTGCATACGGGGTATATATCTCCCAACTGATACGATATTCCCGTGCTGGCATTTCCTATCATGATTTTCTTGATAGAGGGTTGCTGCTCACAAGAAAGCTATTAAACCAAGAGTTCCAAATGGTGAAGTTGAAATCATCCCTTCGTAAATTTTACGGACGCCATCACGAGTTGGTTGACCGTTATGGAATAACCGTTTCACAAATGATATCGGATATGTTCCTTACGTCGTAACTACAATCCCCTTCCCTTTCATGAATGTGACCTACCAAATTAGACTATTTACCGGATTTGTTATCCCATAAGCAACACGACGGGTGCCACACGTGGAGCAGGATCTGCTTACCCTTCCGGAGCACCTGATATCACCCCTAGTTTTTGGTGGGGTTCGTGTTGTTTATTCTTTAGTTTTATATGTTGTGTCGTGTGTGCTGTTGTTTGTTTGTCCTTTTCATTTTTAGACATGGCGTTGTCAGTTTGTTTTAGATTTATGATTTTGACTGTCCCTTTGGTATCTTTCGTCCCTCTTTTATTAAATATTATCAATACATACAACTAAACTACATGTTGCAAATGTTGTATGTTTTAAAAGTCTTATCTCATTGGCATACAAAAAGTTCCAACATCATTTATGACCCCAAGTATTTTGGTTAGTGTTGTTAATTCTTTTTATCTTGTCATACTTTTTGTGCATTCTCTTTAATTTATTTTAAATTATATGTATACAAATTTAGAAATTACTAAGTATGAAGGGTTCAAGCTCCCCACAGATAGAATTTTGATCTTTAGGGGGTATTGTATTATTCTTTTTTTAGGTTGTTAAATTCATGTATGCCTTTTTGAACTTCTTTGTTACATTTGTTTGTTTTCATAGTGATTAAGATGATAACACAATGTTGACTGCTGTACCCTAATTTTTGACTTTTTTTACCTATTGTGTCTGTTTATTGTGTTCACGCATCGTTCACGTATCGTTGTCATTATGTTGGAATTTGATGCGACTGTCAAGTGAGATATTAAGCTAGCTATAAAACCAGGTTCTATCCACTATTTTCTACACATAAGAAAATGCCTTTACCAAGTCAGTTTATTTTCTATCTATGAGTTTGACTCCCCCTCTGATATCTTTCGTCCCTCTCTTGCATAAGTAAGGGAATATGTTTATATGATTGTTCCACAGTGCCACAGTCCGGTAGATGCTCTTGGCGTAATATATATTTTTAGATGTCTATTTTTGCAGAAACATCGCTGATGGTTTATTCACTTGCAGGTGAATATTTCGACCTCATTGAATCCGTATTCATATGAACTTTAATTAAACCCATTATCAAGAGATTGGTTATGCATTTATAAGTCGTGTCCAGCCATTAGAAGGAAAAGAATGTCAACATTGAAAGCGTAATTAAATTCTAATCCGTAAACTCAAACGAACATAAAACATTTATCAAATAACCACAAACTCTTACATGGGAGACGCCACTTGCAGAGACAAGCGCACATCTTATTATAAATATGAGTATAATATTGTTGAACGTTCATATAAATATATAGCTATTAAGCAGCTTGTACTGGTTTCCCCATACTTATGGTCCATAAATCTGAAAATAAAAAATATGATTAATAATACTATTTATTAAGCAAACTGCTACTGTACACTTTGACTGCAATGGTTCGAATGACTTTAAACCACCTGAGTTCACTCGTGCATGAACTCGATATCCCAATCGAACCGACCTTACTATAATTTACCAAACAACATTTTACATGTTCGATTTTGGACAACTTTGATAAATACATCAAAGTTAGGCGAACCATTTCGTTGATTATCATTATTATACAGGTAAAAACGATAATTAACTTGATATTTTAATCTACAACATGAAATAAAACAGACCTAGAAAAAAATCCAATTGCACGAGGTCGCTAGCTATTTATATTTATGTCATGTTTATATCGCGTAATGTGACCGTCGACAATCTTCAAAGGTAATCTAAAAAAAATAATTAGATGGCGTCTAGACTAAACTGCACACGAAATGCAATTAACTATTATCAAGTATGTGGATTGTTCACTATTCATTTCTTACTTATTTCAATTTGGACATACGTTTTAGTATGTTATAAATCAAATATGAGAATTTGAGTCAAATCAGTGAACATGAATTTGACAGCAAATGTTCATTTGAATACTTTGAAGATCTCTTATTATAAATGATACAAAATTAAGTATAACGCAGAGTATATGAAATACATAGTATTGTTCAGATTAACATGACGATTCCTTACAGACAAAACGAGTGATTAATGTTCGATTATGTTTTAAATGCGTTCTATAGTCTTTGGTTTTGTGTTTTGTGTTTTGTAAACTGTTGTATGTCTTTTGGTAATTTATAGTTTTTTGTAGTGGCATATTGTCAGTTTATTTTCGTCATGTGAGTTTGAATGTCCCTTTAGTATCTTTTACCTCTCCATAATAGAATATGGTATTGTTTTATATACGCTTACATAATTACGTTAAATTTTGTATATATATACACATTTTTATTTTGTCGCATGTTTTTATGAATTCAATATTGCAATCTGATTTTGTAAAATTCACCAGGATTTTGAATAAAAAAAAGAATGTTCGGTTTTAAATCCCTAGATATAATCGCTTTAAAGTCCAAGGAGTTGTAAAGACTTGATCTCATGCTTCATGGAGTCTCTAGTTTAAAATGTCACAGTTTTAAATTGAACTTGTCGAATTCGGTCATGGGTAAATCTTTGGAAAATCCAATATGATCGACATGATTTTAATAATGGTCGCATTTTTAACATTTTCATTCATTCAGCCCTTTAAAGGCATTGTTATGATCAATCCCAGGACCAATCCATTAGTTTTGGCATATCATTCGGAATAAGTTATTATTTCAGTTTAGTTATAACAAGTTGATGCATTCATGATTAAAATATCTTTAAAAAAGGAAGACATTGATAACATTGATAAAAATAAGGGAAACAAATAGAGATTTCAAATTATTTTGGTGATAGGTGGATTTTGAGGTGACACTCCATGGTTAACAATAAAAAAATCGTCAAAATTCTGAATCTTTTGGTTTCAGCAATTTTACATACATCCATCAAATGATAATATGAAACGTTCTATATGATTGTTATGAAAAGATGATTTATATTACGTCTTTAAGGTGGTACCCAATACTTTAACGAAAATTAATTTGGCTCGTTTAATTTTCATAAAATTTTGACACATTATTTACTTTGACCATTTGACAAAAATATAAAAATTTCAAAAAATTTGAACCAACCGTTTTATCAGAAAAATTACACTGGTTATATAGCAGTTTGACAAACACTTATTTTGATCATTGAGAGGCTTAATATTCCCTTTTCATCACAACGTAATTAAAACGTTTAGCTGATTTTACAGAGTTATCTCCCTGTAGTGTTAGGTACCACCTTAATTTCACATATTTTTGCAAAATGTTGTGAAAAAACTTAAGCCTCACTGTGCCTGTCCTAAAATATAATTTCGGTTTGATTTATTTCGATGTATTCAACTGTCTAGCTAAGCAAATTCAAGGAAATTCAACAACATTCTAATTTTGATCCCTTATATGAAACTAATACAAGTAAAATAAACCTAGAAACTATTCTGTCAAATTCTATCAAAATTGCAGTTAAAGGCATTTTTTTACAAAATATTCTACAATGTAGTTATATTTACATAAACACACCAAAATGATTTTAATAAATATTGGACGACATTTTGAAAAAAAAGATGAGGAAGATACCAATGGGAGATAACTCGTACATTTTAAATTCGTGATAAAATGACAATGCCATGACAAAAGACAACAAAAAGACAAACTCAAACAAATTAACAATAATCTACATTAAAAACAGAAGATTGCATGACGGGCACAAAAAATAACGTGGATGATCTGAGGTGTTCCGGAAGGGCCAGCAGATACTTCTTCATAAGTGAAGAAATTTTACAATTTCTGATATGACGTCACTTGGCGTTGAGGTTTAAACTTATTTGGATGTGTTGCATTTTGTCGGGTTATGTAATGTATTTCGGTTGTTTCCTGTAAATAGCTAATACTTCAGTTTTATCATTTACATTTTTTGTATAGGCATGTTATAAAATTTACTGTTTGCAAAAGTATAAATTGCTCTAAATAATAGGGATGTTCTGATACCTAACAGAAAACCTTGGCCGTTTTTGGCACAGCTTTTTTGAACTTTTGGTCCTCGATGATGTTCAACTTTGTACTTGTTTCGGCTTTCAAACTTTTGTTTCTGACGTCACTGGTGACTCTTATGTGGACAAAATGCACTTCTGGCGTATTAATTTTTTTAAACTTGTTGCCTTTTGTTAGCTATTATTCGTGTGTTTCTTTGTCAATTGTGTTCTCCTATTTATTTATATTGTAGTCCTGTAATGTTGTGTTGTCATTTTAATGTTATATTTCACATGGCCATAAAAGAGGGAGGTTTGGCATGCCACAAAACCAGGTTCAACCCACCATTTTTTCCTTTAAAACTGCCCTGTACCAAGTCAGGAATATGGCCATTGTTATATTATAGTTCGTTTCTGTGTGTGTTACATTTTGACGTTGTGTTTCCGTTGTGTCGTTTGTTTTCTCTTATTTTTGAGTGTGAATTCAAATTACTATAAGACGTGTCACGGTACTTATCTATTCCAAATTCATGTATTTGTTTCAATGTTATATTTGTTATTCTCAAAGGATTTTGTCTAATGCTTAGTCCGGTTCTGTGTTTGTGTGTGTGTGTGTGTTACATTTTAATGTTGTGTCGTTGTTCTCTTATATTTAATGCGTTTCCCTCAGTTTTAGTTTGTTACCCCGATTTTGTTTTTTTTTCCATAGATTTAAGAGCTTTGAACAGCGTTATACTACTGTTGCCTTTATTTATCTTCTAAAATGTACCAGTCTAATGTTCTGAATTCAAATTTATATAGTTCAATCTAACATTTAGTGCTACTCTCCTTGTCCCCAAACTGGAAATGAGGAGACCTAACTGGTTGAAATTCGACTTTTGTTTTTTCTCCTTATACCATATTCATATCCATGAAAAGTCTTTTTTGTGGTCTTATAAATTTTTTTTGTATCAATGCTCAGTATGAGACTTTATCACGTGGTTGTGAAAATATGACAGAAATATACGAAACAAAAGATTGTGCGCTTGAATCATCCATTTGTGTTATTAGTTCATAAAACACTGATAACTTGTACAAATTATAATATGTACAACATTACAACTGGTACACAGCATATATATTATTAGTAAACATATTAATTATTCATATGTGCGAAATATGTTCGCATTTCAACTGTTTATGAATTTGAGAATAAAAAAGTTAAACTTTTTTCAGTATATACTGGAGACATTTACAGAAAGCAGAAGAATAGTACTGGATCATGTACCACACTCTAGTAAGAAATTTTCTTTCTGCAATTTTTAAAAATCTTAATTAAAGCCAAATAAATCAACTTCCTTAATATTCTACTTTTAGATTGATTTTTTTATTTTATTTACAGTGGACATCCTTAACCAGTCTGTTCTTTTCCAACTTGCGTATATTTGTAGATGTAAGATTATTTTGCTGATCATTAGAAGTTAATGCACCACTTAATCGATATTTTCTAATGTCAAAAACAAACAAAAACGGAGGTAAGCACCTTCTCTCAATAGTGAGCAAGACCGAGTGCATCGACAGGGTTAGCTTCTCCTGCTACATACGCATTACCCGCCAAGCGATGCCACAATCAGGCAAATTATTATAACCGGTATCTTTGACATCATGTCACTTTTTTGTAGAGTCATAAACATATCGTATCGGTCAACCAATTCGTGATGGTGACCGGTAAAATATGTAGTTCGCTTGTATAGTTGTTTTTCCTTATAAATCTGAGCACACAACTGTTAGTGAAGTCCGTATAGTTTGAACATTCGTAACGGTAACGTTTTTTTTGTTATACTTTTTTCCATACATTTAGCAAATAAAGTTGATGGACCTGAGAATGGACAACCTCCAGGACCATGGGAAATGCAAACAAGAACCCCAACGATGTTTGAAGACGATTCGAGTGAAATTGCCATCCCACATACACATTACGTTAAAGTATGCATTGATATTTGTTAGGTAAAATATATCCGTTTCATAACAAGTTAAGGGAACAAGAATAAAAAAAAACAATAATGTCTTTCATATTTTCCCTAGGCGTATATTATCTCAGCCGTATTTGGAACAACATTTTGGAATTTTGGGTCCTCATTGCTCTTCAACTTTATACTTGTTTGGATTTCTAACTATTTTGATCTGAGCGTCACTGGTGAGTCTTATGTAGACAAATTATATTCCTAATACTTTTGAGAACTATTTACACCACTAGGTCGATGTCACTGCAGGTGATCGTTTCTTTCCCGAGGGTATCACTAGCCTAGAAGTCAGCACTTAAGTGTTGTCATGAATATCAATAATATGGTCATTTTTATAAATTTACTGTTTGCAAAAGTATGAACTATTCGAAATACTTAGGATGTTCTTTTCCCAGGCATAGATTACCACAGCCGTATTTGGCAAAACATTATGGAATTTTGGGTCCTCAGTGCTGTCCAACTTTATACTTGTTTGGCTTGTTAACTATCTAGATATGAGCGTCACTGATGAATAAAGGTTACAGTAGTATATCGCTGTTCAAAAGTAATACACCGATTGAGAGAAAACAAATCCGGGTTAAAAACTAAAACTGAGGTAAACCCATCATATATAAGAGGAAAACAGCGAAACAACTGAAACACTGAAGTGCAACAAAAATCCTAAATGACAATGCAACACACACAGAAACGAACTATCAGACAACAATTGTCATTTTCCTGACTTGGTACAGGACATTAAAAAAATGGTGGGTTGAACCTGGTTTTGCCGCTAGCCAAACCTCGCGTTTTTATGGCAATGTGAAAATGTAACACTTGAATTACAACATTACATGGCAGGACTACAGTACAAATAAATTCAAGAAATATTCAGGACAGAGAAATACGCAAATAAACATTACAAGGACATTTCGACATGCTAAAAATTAACAGACTTATAATTTAAAACACTATACGTGTGTTTCGTCTACATAAGACTCACCAGTGACGTTCAGATCAAATAGATGAGAAAGATAAACGAGTACAGAGCATTGACGACCCAAAATTCTAAAAAGTTGTGCCAAATACGGCTAAGGTTATCTATGCGTGGGATAAGAAAATCCTTAGTATTTTTGGATTATTTTTTACTTTTGTTGCAAACAGTTAATTTATTAAAATGACCATACAATTGATGTTCATGTCAACACCGAAGTGGTTACTAACCACAGAATAAAAACGAACATCAGGTAAAACAAAAAAAGGACAGAACATAAAACAGCTTAAAAGAACTATGTTTTGTCACCGATGAGTCTTATGCAGACGAAACGTATCACATTATGATACTGACACCTTTGATATCTATTAACTTCATGTTGATAAGAATTATGGTTTTCGTGTAAAGCACAATTCTATCTCAAACATAGCATTGACTCGAAATTATAAAAACCTCTTCAACATTCCTTTCTAGAAATTCTGAAATCTTATCATTTTGATCGTGCATTGTGCACTATTATTATTTTCTGTCTATGGGGTTTAAAAGAAGCCTAGATGAAATTGTCTGTCTGAGTAAAAGAAATTAAGTTGAAATTGTCTTTCTACTTAAAAGAAATTTAGATGTAATTAGGTATAGGAAGATGTGGTATGAGTGCCAATGAACAAACTCTCCATCCACTTTATGGATTACGATTCAAACCTTTCGGGGGTACAGAATGTGTTCAATTCCCAGTTAATAATTTATCCCTCATTTCTTATTCTAAATATCTCAAAAGCAAAGCTGGGATTTATGTAAAGTGTTTTGCAATCTTGATTAAATTTTTGACACACACTTTCGCTCAAATACATATTGAGAATATCATAAACAATACCATGTTTTCTATAAAGTCAACAGTAGTATACATGTGTTAACAAGTCATTAATCAATTCAGAAAAAAAAACAAATCCGGGTTTCAAACCAAAACAGAGGGAAACACATCAATGAACTATGAGAGTAAAACAAAGAAACAACATTTGTGTATCACGTTCATATGTTGTGAAACATTGTGTTTCTAGTCTCTCATGAGACGAGGGAAATGATTCAGGACCTCCATAATTAATGATTAAGGAATATCCTTAGATGGATTTCGGAATTTACTATATTCGAATTGTGGTGATTCCGAATCAAATTTCTGATTTTTTAATTGATCTCAAAAAGTAATTAAATATTTAATAATAATTTGCATTGCAGAGTTGTCACACTTGCGGGGCAAGCGGAAAGATTGAATGTTTTGTATGCCGTGGAAGTGGACATGTGAGTTTGTATGACGACATTAGGAAGCTACCATTTGATTTTTAGAGAGGGGGGGGGGGGGCTAGAATGAAATTTGAAAAAGGCAGGACAGGAGTTTTGAGTTATAAAAAAAAGGCAGGATGAGACACTTTGCAAAAACAATTCAGGATGACAATTTAAAAAAGTCAAGATAAACTAATAAAAAAAAAGGCTTTTTCATCTGGTGTCTAACTTTTTGGGTTCCCGTGTCTACATGTTGCTGTTGTGTCGTTTCATCGTGATTTCAAAGTAACTCTACCATTTTTGTAAGTATTAGAAGTTAACTGTTGATTAATTAACAATCATACCACATCTACTAATAACAAATATGGTGTTTATTTGGAAATTTTTGACATAAAAGACAAATCTTTGAATTCTATGAATAAACAAGCATTAGAACAAACCTTTCAAATGTTCAAATATACAGGTCAAATGCAATGGTGGTTGCAGTGGAAAAGGTGAAAAAAAAGTTTATAGAAACAGCGCATGGGTAATGGAAAGGTGCAGTAGATGTAGTGGAAGAGGTGAAATAAGGTATGTAACATCTAAATATAATACTGGCTCATGAAATATGTATGTAAAAGGTTCTTGGAAAAAATAAATGGTGCACCTGTATATAGAATTTAAAGTTAACATCAAATTTGTAAATTAGTATAGAAAAGGTAGAAAAGGGGTACATGTATCTGCAAAGTATACAGTTGATATCTTTTTTATATATCTATGGTGTCATTGATTGATTTAAAAAAACACCAAAGTAGTAATAAGAAGAAGAAATGAAAAAAAATCGAAGCATACTCTAGAAAAAAAAAACCAACGAAAATATGTCGGAATATGTATTCAAAAGGAAACAGAAAAGCTTGAAATATTTTCACAACATGCTAGTATTAAGTTATTTGGTTGTACAAGTTAGAAATCGATTACTTAAAACTTTGAAAGTAATTATGGTCACTTTGATTACAGTTGTAGTAGTTGTGGTAGTAGCGGAAGAAGGACATGTACCAGTTGTAATGGCCACCTTCAACTATTGTGGTTCCAAAAACTCATCATTTCTTGGTAAGATGTTATAATAATATGATCAGTTATATTGGTTGGAAACATATTATGATGATATGGGTGTTTAAACAACATTTAGTCATATTCTTATCATCAAATCTAAGTTTTAACCTGATAGATGACTAAAAGACCATATTGATAAATACCTCGGCAAGTTTTGATTTTTTTAATATAAATACGCATAAACAGTAAATTAACATTTAACGCATTTCGTGAGTCCTATTTTAAGGATTACATCAAGGCATACCGGGAAAATGAGAAATGACTTGCAATCCAAATTTAATATCTGCCTACCTGTTGTGTTTGTAAGCATTGTGTATAAGTTTCATGATATATGAATGAGACAAACTTTTGTTTGAGTGCGATAATGAACTAAAAATGTAATTTTCAAAGTCATAAAGGAACAAAACTCTAAAAAAGTGAGTGATACAAGGACGTTAAGTACAGTAAGATAGGACCAAGCTTGATGCCCCCGATACCCACAGCAGGAGCATAAAAATAGAAAATTAAAAAAAAAATGTGAGAAGTACCGAAAATTAACTGTTCTCCCTGTGAGGCCTTGCTCAAATGAATGCAAAGTTTTGAACGGAGTTTATTTCCACTCTCGTTTCAACTATTTACAAAAAACATCTACAAATATTATGCATATGGGAATAAATAAAGGCAACAGTAGTATACCACTGTTCAAAAGTCATAAATCGATTGAGAGAAAACAAATCCAGGTTTTAAACTAAAACCGAGGGAAAACACATCAACTATAAGAGGAAAACAACGAAGCAATATTTTCTGTTTTTGCATTTATCTCTATGTAACATGGGATTTGCAGGCGTAATAACAGGTCTGAACATGTTGTGGAGAAAACAAGCCTTCCACCAGAGATGGTCGCGCATGCGTCAGGATCAATTGGGTTTGAGGACTTACAACAACAGGTATATAATTTCTTTATTTCGTTTTAATAATTGCAAACTTTTGTATGCAATGAATTTTAAATATGAACAAATGTGAGAAGATCAATACAAGACCATCTTTGATTATTTTTTACATATTTAAACATGTTGCATCTAAATGTGTATGTGTTGCTTATTTCACACGATATGAAATGTATGTTTTATCATCTCTCTGAAAAATTATTTCAATTCTATGATATATGAATATCAAGAAACGTTTTTGTTCGAAGCATAATTTAAAACACGTTTTAGAGGTAACCATTTTGATTCGATGATGCAAACATGTTTCTAATAGCAACTACTTTATGACTGAAACGAAGCCTAATGGTAGAGATTGTGCCAATGGCAAATACATATCAATAACTTATTATATTTATAACATTCGTTTTGATGAAGTTAATCGATGTGTAAATTAAACCGACAGACTCAAATACTGAATAAAAATTCATACAAGAAACAAGGCTTATACTTTGGTACGTTAAACACACATTTCGTCTACACTAGTCTTGTCAATAGCGCTTTAATCATATGCATTATAGTTAGAAGTACAGATCAGTTAGGAAGTTAAATGGCATTGAAAACCATACTTTTAAATTATAATTATTATAAACACTTTATAAATGAGTTGTGTTCAAAGCACGTTTCTAATTTTACCTTCGCTAGGAGCCCACAAAGCCAAAACATGGAAAGGCATTCATAATAACTTGAATAATAAAGGCAACAGCAGTATACCGGTGTTCAATAGTCATAAATCTATTAAGCGAAAGCAAAACCGGGGTTTCAAATTAAAACCGAGTGAAACACACCAACTGCAAAAGGATATTAACGGAACAACAGAAACGCTTTACTGAAAAACTGAGAAGTTATATCACTAAAAAGAACACGAAAAAAATAAACTCACCAAATACAGAACTCCTAGAAAAATTTAAAAAGGAAAGTCCCTAATTAAATGGCAAAATCAAAAGCCCAAACACTTTAAACGAACTGATAACAACTGTTATATTCCTGACTTGGTACAGGCATTTTCTGATGTAGATAATGGTGAATTGAACCTGGATTTATAGCCAGGTAAACATCTCACTTGTATGACCGTTGCATCAAATTCCATTATATTGACAACGAACAAAACAAACAGACACAATAGCTCAGTATGCGGTATGGGCTTTGCTCATTGTTGAAGGCCGTAAGGTGACCTATAGTTGTTAATGTCTGTGTCATTTTGGTCTTTTGTGGATAGTTGTCTCATTGGCAATCATACCACATCTTCTTTTTTATATACAATAGGTAAAAATGTCAAATATAGGGTATATCAGTCAACATTGTGTTATCATCTTAATCACTAAAAAAAAACAAACAAATATAACAAAGAAGCCCTTAAAATCTAAACTCAGTCTGTGGGGAGCTTGAACCCTCCATACTTAATAATTTCTAAATTTGTGTACAGATAATTTAAAATAAATAAAAAAAGAATGCACAAACAGTATGACAAAATCAACAAAATTAACAACACTAACAAAAATACTTGTCATATGCATCAATTGGTACTGGTTACCTTATGAAACGGGATTATAAATGATGTTGAAACTGTTTGGATGAAATAAGACTTAACATTTGCTACATGTAGTTTTGCTTTGTGTATTGATAATGATTTATAAAGTGCTTGACTTTCCTATTATCATTGGAGGTTCTACCATTGCAAAGATTTCCAGAACCGGAGATAAACTCTGCATCTCAAAGACTTCTAGTGGAACATAAGTTTCCAGATAGACGCATACTAATGCAAGTAAGTTTTAAGTTTTGTTTTATCAAGTTTATATTACAACCTCGATAATGTTTTTTTGTTGCAAGTTCATTTATGATATTCAAGTAATTTATGTATGGTGTAATGTTGTAAAATGATGTGCAACTGTTATAAAAGTGAGAGGTTTAACAAGCTTTAAAGGTTTAGCCTAAAAAAGGAAAATGCCTGAACCAAATCAGGACTAGGACATTTGTTTTCCGTTCGTTTGATGCGTTTGAGCTTTTGATTGTGTCATTTGATGAAGAACTTTACGTTTTGATTTTTTCCCTTGGATTTCCGTATTCTTGTTAGTTTACTTTTTAAATGACATTTCATACATTTCAGTATTTTTCTTTTCTGTGAATAAAATAATATCTTTTAAGTTAATTTAAAAACAAAATATTAATTTTAAAGGGGCACTAGCTGTCAAATTCATGGTCACCGATTTGACTCAAATTCTCATATTTGATTTATAACAATGTAAAACATTTATCCAAACTATCAAAAGTCTAAGATAAACAGTTTATAGAGCATGGGGTAGATAATATATAAGTTCGTTTCGTGTGTATTTCAGTCCAGACGCCATCTAATTACCTATCGATTTGACCTCAGATGACCATATAAGCGATTTAAACATAAATAAATATATGAATAGATTAAATCAACACGTGCAATTGGATTTTTATAGGTCTGTTTGATTTTATTTTATAGATTAAAAATATATGTTTCTCATTGTTTTTAACCGTATAAGAATGATTTTATGTGCATCGAATTAGTAATCAAATTATTTACCGTAGTTTCAATTTCATTGTTGACATTCTTTTTCTTTAAATAACCAGTACACGTACAATGCATGCGTTGTCAATCTCTAGGTAAGGGGTTAAATTGAAGTTCACATGAATACGGATTTAAAGAGGTCGACTCATTCACTTGCAAGTGAATTACTAATTATAATGTTTCTTAGCGTAATTTGTCAAAATTTAACCTTTTTGGCTGCAAAAAGCGAATTGTTATTTCACTATTTCACTTTCATTATTAATTGAACAGAGAAAAAAATCAAACTTTAGATGTTTTATATATCTCGTAGCTAGTGCCCCTTTAAGAACAAATCAAGTATTAGTATTAGAGTTTCTAATAAATGTTTTTTTTTGTAGCGTCACAAGATCCGCATCATTGCTGTTACCAAATGCACTTGTAAATACAAGAATAAAGATATGACTTACTACGTGTTTGGATTGGATAATGATGTACACGCACCTGATTATCCACAACAGTCATGCTTTGGATTTATTAATTGTCCAAAATGTAGCTTGGATTGCTGTCCTGAAGAAATAAGAGAAGATTTAAGGGAAGAATGTTCAATTTTGTAATAACAATTGAATGTTTTGTGCTACATGTATATCTGTGAAAGATAAAATACAGCTGAAATAGATGTAGATTTCGGTTAAAATGTAGTTTCCACAAAATGTCTTTTCTATTTAATAGCAACATATTTACCTTTCTAGTGTTGTTTCGTGTATCCAATTGTTTTGAATTTTTTACAATTTCATCCTTATATGTGACGTGTTATTTTATGAGTTGTATTGTTGAGTTGTGGTTTTTAATGCTGAACATTTGTAGATATTTCAAAGTCACACGACACGAATTCCTTATTACGTCAAAGGAAATTATTGATCTAATGCATACCTATTTACCAAACTAAGTCCTATGTTAACGTGTGTTTTAACATTTATTGCAACTAATCGACACACCGAAAATATTTTGTTCTGTGATTGTTGTTTAATTACTTTCGCTCCTTTATGTTTTGGGGCCGATGTTTACCGATCGTGACCTTTATATAAAAAAAAAAGAAGCACAGATTCATGGAACAAAATAAGTGAAACGACAGAACAGTGCTTATTTTCAATTTTTTATATATATTTTCCAAGTCTTTCCACTAGTTAAAACATAGTATTATACTTCATTTTAAAATGGGGGATTTTGATTGGTTAATACGAGGGAGACAATTCACTCTATCCCATGGGAAATACTTTATTTACCTACACGGAGACGCTTGATTATTTACTCGCTTTACTAAATAGGGATGATGGTATGTACAAGACGTCATAGTGTATTACTTTTGATTTGCAATGCAACAGACATCAATAACAAAACATTCAGTATAATAAAGTTAATAACACATAACTGAAAGGATGATAGACCTTGAAAAGACTTTACCAACCTTGACCTCGCCTCGGTAGTTTAAACGTATTTATTTATAGTGGATTGGAAAACATGTTTTGAAACTTATATTAATCCCTTTCCACTTTTTGGGGTGCGAGTTCTGCCTTGTAGCGGTATAAGCCTGCTCCTTTTTTGAAATCTACAAGAGTGTCTTTAACGTGCAAGAGATATGGCTCTCTCGTAACACGGGTCAGCCATTTATCGTCCTCTTCCGACAGACTATCATCGTTTCCTCAAGACCATACTCGCAAATAGTGTCAAGGGACAGCCGAAAATTCAGTCCATGAAATTTTCATCACAGAACGGGAATCGAACCAGGTACTTCGGTTAAAACTGTTTTCACGGGGTAACAATCTGCTTTACCACCCTCTCAACTATGTGGTATTTATATAGTATTTTCTTTTATGATATACTTAGTAGTAAATACAGATAAATTGTATGTGTAATACAATCATTGGCAAGCGTGCCGTATCAGCCACTCGTGATGATATCGATATCAGCACTGTTGCAAAAGCTTTATCACACCTTTAATCTGTATGACGTCACGTCATCGATTGCAGTCACTGTTGCAAAGGCTTTCAAATCTCTAATCTGTATGACGTCATGTCAAATCTATAATCTGTATGACGTCATTTCAAACCTCCTTTTCTGTATGACGTCATGTTACATAAAAACATCTACTTGAGGTACACATGTATATAATAAAATGTATATGATATGGCTTTTTCAATATCACACACCATATCAACCCTCAACCAATATAATCCCTCGAGCAGAGCTCTTGAGATTATATTGGTGTCTCGGGTTGATACGGATGCGATATTGAAAAAGCCATATGATATTCTCTATTTATTTGAAGTATCTTATGATATTAACTGAAATTGTAAAGTATATCTGGTATGTTTATTGTCTTTATTGTATGATTTGTTTTATATAAAAGTTGCAACATACAGATTGCATTTTTTGTTTATTTTTCAATTCGCTATACTTATAGCAAGATAACACTGCAAGTATGTCAATGCTGAAGTATACGTTCCTGAAAACAAATTCATGTATTCC
This sequence comes from Mytilus galloprovincialis, assembly GCF_965363235.1. Classification (NCBI taxonomy): domain Eukaryota; kingdom Metazoa; phylum Mollusca; class Bivalvia; order Mytilida; family Mytilidae; genus Mytilus; species Mytilus galloprovincialis. The sequence goes on along the minus strand of NC_134838.1, from coordinate 18,516,730 downwards.
TTGGAAATGTATTCTGTATGTCATCAAATGGAAATGGAATTAATTATTTTCCCCGAAAAAACATTTTCCGTTTATTTTTTGTCCTTATAACTATGTTAGGGCAGTTTTTGTGTAAAGAGCATACCTTCTTAATGAAGTTCGCATACTGTGAACATGCTCACGCGTATCAATTGACATATTCTCTCACTGAAATGATGGACTAACGAGTGGCAGAACATCATCAATATATTTCGAAAAGAAATTAAACACCTTGGCAAGATTTGTTTTGTTTTGGTTTTTAGAAGGCTTTTAATGAATTCTGCTTCACACGAGTTTAAACCAGGTTGGTCGTATATATAGTACTCATTGGAATACAAACTGCTATCGCTGAGCGTTGCATTTAGAATTTAAACGTCGAGAGTGGATAAATGTCGAATTACGCTAGCTTTGGTGGTGGAATCTGTTTCTGTAATAAATTTTAGACGGTGTGTAGACAAAATTAATCTTTCATTTAAAATGATCAGCAAAAAGATGTGTTCTTTCTATGTGACGATTTGAGACGTGGTCACCTTTTTTCACGACGTCACAATTGTAATTGAAGAGGACAGCACGGCATTTGACGTCATAATCAAATTTTGACCAAGAAACCACTCGTTGATGAAAAAAATAATCAACAGGTCAGAACAAAGATAAATCGGATTAGAAGTAGAAAATTTAATTTCACAAACCACCCTAGAGATATTCACGTAAATACTTACCAATTTACAAAACACAACACAGAAAACTGAAAAGACTGAGCAACTCGAACTCTGCCAAAGACTTGGTGCGATCTCAGATGCTCATAAAAAGTAGGCAGATCCTGATCGTGTTGCCAATATAGGTACACAATTCAATATAATTCACTTCTTAGCACTCTGGTTTTACATTCTCGATTATAACTCATGACTAAGTGGGAATTAGCATGGCGATTGTTGCATACAATTAACAGGAGACACTTACTCTGTCGATGTACCCATTCTCACTCCTTTCCATGCGATACACTCGGTTTTTGTTTGTTACTTTTTTATTGGTATTTTTTTAATTGATTTACAAGATTTGAACATCGGTTAACTACTTTCCCTTTATTCGAAATGTTTCTTGTAAGCAGTAACCGTCTATCAATAAAATCATGACGAACTCAAAGTCTTGAATACCGTATCAACTTTGAGTTATATACACTCCATGTATTTTTTTTATTAGCGTATTGTTTGATTTAGATTTCTGTAGCTATAGGCAAGATTTTTTTCTAATGTCATAATCTAAGTTTAAAATGTTTCCGACATTGTTATCCCGAAATCGCTTAGAATAGCGCATAGTCGTGATATTTATGAACTATTGAATGAATATTGAATAACGAATTAGGTACATCATGTGATTAAAGAAGATATTGTGAGATTGCAAACTGCATATCTACCAGAGACAAGATAACACGTAGATGTTATTAATTATAGGTCACAATTATATTTTGACCTGTATTGTTGATCGTAATATGACATTTGAAAATCAATGCGTATTCAAAATCTGAAATATACCTATTATGGTTTATGTATCTGGCATTTTCAGACGGTCCTTTTCAGTTTGTAGTGCATCGCAACTTGGTATTTAACTTTGTTTTTCAAACTGTCTTGAATCGAGCGCCGAAAGGAGTACGATATGGAAAATACGCGAATCTGGCATTTGAAATTAAGCCTGGTTTCTTTGGTTAATTATTCCGATATGATTGATCAACTAGCATGGGCGATGTAGGTAAAAATCGGTATATAGAAATTATGACAGGGCAAAAATAATCATAGATGAGATCTATCTAATGTCCATTTGCATGAAAACTTCCACACAACTTGTAAGATTTATTGGCTTACACTGGCAATTTTTTTTCTTCATTTTTCCATTTTTTTACCATCAATTTGTAAAAACTAAAAGAACATTTATCAAGCCAAACTATTAACAAGACAATATGTAAAGGTAATTAAAATGACTAGAATTGCCAGTCGACCCCATATTGAAGTTATTTCCTATTACTGACAATTTTAACATTAGCTTTAGCATTCTTGCCTATCATCTTGAAAAGTATGATCGATAGATGATAACAGGCGGAAACCCGGTTGAAACAGAACAAAAGAATCGAAGATCTTTGTTAGAGAAGGCGATAAATGCTTACTGATATGTTTACTATAGTAACAAAAAAATCAAAAGTTAATAGAAACAAATAAAATGATAATTTTCTTCTCAAATACTAAGTGTTCTATTTTAAAAACACCATTTGCATAAGGTTTCAATTTATCTATTACATAGTTAAGCAGAACTATTAGATATCAAGTCGACGACATGGGTATCTATCTAGTTGGATGTAGAAAATGCATAACCTCTGACTTTTTTGAAAAAATTACCACGGACGGAGAACATATCAATCTATTAGTTCACTAATTTTCGTGTCTGCCCTTCCATTATGTCACTCAAGAAAAAATTCTAAAAAATGGGTAACAATTGTATCGAAAAGAGAAAATCGAGTGCACCTTTTTATGTTAGGGCGTGTTTGAGTTGAATATTTTGTCTTAAAAACGTACAAAGCAAGAATAATTGTCAGATACATCATCTCGCTTCAAATTCTATCATTTGTATATATCAAAGCTACAGGTTGACTTTATAACATAAAAAAATCACAGTACTTAAAGATGAAATATATGGGTCAAGTGAAATACATATCTAATGAATCATAAAAACAGAGTAGGTGTGTTCGAATAGCTATTTTTTTACTAAAAGTACTTGACGATAGTCCTTCAAGTTGGATGATAAAAATACATATCTTCAAAAGAAAAAAAATCGTGTGTGATAACTAAGGTTTATAGTCTGCAACCACTAAAAAAATCTAGTCTGCCCATCCACGAAATATTTAATTAGAAATTTTTTAAATGTTTATGAATTTTCAAAAATTCCACCTGACAACCGATAAGACAATATTTTCAAGTTGAATCAATGCAGACAAGATCATTAACTGATGCTCATTAGCTAGAAGATACATTTATATTTTAACATACAAATGACATATAAGGATCGTAATGGTGCTATGTGCATAAATTTATCGGTTTTCAAGAGCAACATTGGCAAAGCGTTATTCCTTAAATGGCTTGCAATTCTACGATTGTGAAAATGAACTGGCGTAATGGGGAGATAATTTGGACGAGGTAGAATCCTGACTGATAAATTGAAATTAAGTGAACAGAAATATCAGCACGCCAAAAATTACAAGAAGTCCATATGACCTCAATAGTAAGTTAACTTCGCAAAGGAATTACAAAGATTTTTATCATTTTTTGTTGCTTCTTTTTGCCTAAAATCTTGAAAAAAAAACCAAATTGTACATAACTTTATTTAGACGTTACAGTGTTGAAAACAATTCTTAGAAAAATTATTATTTTTACAAATCTCATTGTCACATTAAAGTTATTTTAAACTGCTTATTAAAATGCCATTAGAAAAATGTTTTTGGAATTTAGGAACTAAAAAGTCATGCAAGACAGCATCTTTAATAATGCATCATCCATACTAAACATGGGGTTATTTCGTTTTATGATAAATTTAACAAAGCTAAATGTTCAATGATAGAATTATGATTTGATACTCACAATTTCATTTAAAGAATGTAGAAACATATTTCGATAATCACTAACTGAGGTATTTTCCAAATACAACTATATTTTGCTAAAAAAAAATAGCACAATAATAAGTGCTGACATGGATTATCATTGATATGGTCATATTTATAAATTAGCTGTTTACAAAACTTTTGATTTTTTTTAAATTCTTAGGCTTTTCTATCTCAGAAAAAGATTACTTCAGTTGTATTTGGAAAATCTTTCAGGAATTTTTGCTCTTCAACTTCGTACTTTATTTGGCCTCTTTAACTTTTTTGGATTCGAGCGTCACTGATGAGTCTTTAGTAGACAAAACGAGTCTGGCGTAAATACAAAATTTAATACTGGTATCTATGTTAAGTTTATTTATATAGAACTATAACTGATCGAGGTATCTTAAGAAACACGATTATATTTTACCTCGATCAGTTATAGTTCTATAATCATGTTAATCATTACATTAGTTACTTCCAGTTTTGATTATATTCTTTATTGTCCTATTTTATGATCAACATGACTGGTCATCAAAGATTAAAATACGTTTGGCCTTTTGTGAACACAATGATGATACGAGGTTTCTTTTACCAAAGTGATAAAGTAATTTAGATTGTTTCATGGAATAACAGGTTTTAATGCGTTTCCCTAGGTTTTAGGTTGTTACCCCGATTTTGTTTTTTGTCCATCGATTTACGAGTTTTGAACAGCAGTATACTACTGTTGCCTTTATTAAACACATGAGTACAAAGTGGTCCCGCAGAATGATGATTTTTTTTTCAAGCATTTGGAATTCTTTGAATTGCATCTATATATTGAGAAAAATGATATCATATAGCATTATTTACTTCAAGAGATAGATTTGATTAAGATTTTGTGTTAAATAAATCTATAAATGAGAAAGTTCATGTAAACAACCGAACCTTTAATATCAGAATTTCAATGTTGTTATACAATATGCATCATTTTCTACAACAACGATAACAACAACTAACCTGTATTTTTACATTGATGGAAAATTCCTGAATTTTATAAATCGATTGTTTTGTAACATTTTGATTAAGTATTGAAGGCACTTTTTTGAAATTCGATTTAACGACACGTGTCGGCAGCATACAAAACTGTACCAGTAAATGATAACTGACAGAAATAAATATTCTATATAATTGAGACCTTGTTTCTAACCTAACACTGTATATATATGACATATAAATTTACAATCAATAACAGGACAAAATGCCTTTCTAAAAACAGTTAAAAAACCGAATGGAAGAGTGTTACAGCAAACATATGTATAATATCTATCGTGAACAACACATGTTAAAAAATAACATTTGAGGTACAATAAAGATACTTTTGGCATATAACAATCATTTAAAAAAAAGTAAAATCAGTTTATTTACCATGTTTACTTTTTAAAAAAGTACTAGTTAATAATTTATATTTCACTATTATGAGTAGCCTTTCCCATTCAAATACAAAATTGTCCAGGGATTTTTTTTGTTAATTTTGCTATAATATTACAACTGTTAATTTCAGAAACTGTTGCGAGTTTTTAACAGTTTTAAAAAATTACAATAGTAAATGCATGCAATAACTCCTGATTCCTGATTTACAGTTCTTTCAAATCTCAGTTCTGCACCACGATTCACTCAATTTTAAAAAAGTGAAAATACATGTTAACTTATTTTTTTTAAATCGTGTATAAGCAACATACCTACACCAAAACATAATTAGACATATTTGAGACTTAAGACCTCATAGAGTATATATGACATGTACATCTACTAACAATAAAGGGATATACCATATATATATTAATGCCTTCTGACAAAAACCCGAAAGCAAGAGTATTACAGCGAACACAAATATTGTATAATACTTTTAAAACACACTATGTTGCTAAGTTATAAAATGCACATTGTTTGCAATGGACGGGTTGAGGTAATAAACAAAGACTGTCTGCAAATCTACTGACTAAATATCATTTATAAAGAAAAAGAAAAAAAACCTTATTTAGAAATTAAAACTATGCCCAAAGCTTCAAACAAAAACAAAACTCTCAAATACATTTTCTATTTGTCATCAAGTGACAACTCATCGTTGTGCCAGATTTCATTCACGATTCAAGACCGACGTTGTTCAAAGAAAACTTTAAAAAATAATACAAAATAAGAAAAACGATGAATAATATCAGATATCAGAGCCATGAAATCACAACATCTGCAGTATACAAGTTTATATAATTCAACTAAACATCAGCCCAACAATGTTTGATCTGTAAATTTACTTTCGAAAATTGTGTGTTCTTCCCTCGCCGGGATTCGAACCTTGCAACTGAGATATCTTGAAACCAAATCGCCTTGCACTGTATCCGGATCGCTAGACCACTAGGCTACGTAGGCTATGCAACAATAAAGCTTTCGGTGGTCGGGTGTTACCTTTCCTCGTCAGTTTTAATCTAACGTCGTAATACAGTACATGATATATAGGGCATGTAGATGGAATTGTTACATATATATATATATATATATATATATATATATATATATATATATATATATATACTGACACCTAAGTCTACTTACTATAATTTTTTTTTATGAATGAGTTATGAAAAATGATAACAACATGAAAGCTAGAGTATAACAGCAAATATAAATCTATATAATACATGAGGACGAACAAAGACTAGGTTACACAATTATGAACAGAACGACACAGACAGTGATCGTGTGGATACAAAAAGACATTATGAATGTCTGTTGATTATTTTCATATAAACAATTAAAAATCAGATAATTGTATATATAAATAACACTACGACTAGTAACTTCACTGTTCATTCATTCAATATTTATAAAGTTGGCATTTGACAACACTTATCGAATTGTATACTGCTACAAAACAATAATCAGTTCCTATCAATTAAAAAACAAAACCCAATTGATCTTAACAAAATCATAATAGGACGCAGATATAGGCTGAACATTTCATCATATTAATAAAGGTCCTAGAAACTAATCTTACTACTTTTAAATGTTTAGTACATTTGAAGCACAAACAGCACTGACAGTTTTGTCATATTTCATTGTTGAGAAAATTACTGTTCATGTTGAAGTTTTCTTGATATCATCGAAGTAGTTAAGCAATCACAGCGATTAAGTAGTGTTACAACTATGGAACATGAAATGAAAGTCATATATATATTTAAGGAAGTTCGCTACTCATTTTCAAAATAACAAGCTTGTCATAACACTAGTATATATTGATAGGGGTTTAATAAAGGAACCAAAAAAGCAAAACATAAATATAGGTCAATGTGCTTGTTTTCGAGATATTAGCCTTTGAAAATTTGGCGGGAAAATTATCTCTTTTGATTTTTCATTGCTTTATCATTGACAAGTTAAAGCTCTCAAAAACTATTAAAAAATAACAACGATTTTATAAGACTTTTACAGATGGTTTATAATCATACATATAAAAGATTTATAAAAAGAAAAATGGGGGTCAATGGGCAAAATTTTTTATGGCATTCAAATGGATAAAACCAGAGGATTCCGAAAATCTGACAAAAATCCCAAAACATGACAAGCGAACATCCTTAATATAAATATGGAGGAAAGCTGAAGACTCTTTCTGTAAGTAAAGGAATAACAATGTTCTTAAAATGCTTTGCATCTGTTCATAAACACTGTAAAATTGTATACAATTTACTTTTTACAATCATCAATGTGAGAAAAAACTCAAAGTCGCATACTTATATAATAGTATATAGATCTATACCAATTAAATTTGTTTAATAATTTAAAAAATATATATCATTTGGCAATGCATACAAAGACTATCAAATATCATTACAGGCTTCAACTTTCACAATAAAAACAAACGGATCTTTTTAATCTCACGGTTATTAAGAATAAAAGAAAATGTTCAGCATTTTTTGTTTTTATTACAAATGCCGAAATATTACTGAAACAGGTTATAAATAAATAATAATCATCTAGTGAATGGGATACTAGGAATTGCTGTCATACTGTATACTGTTTCTCCGAAGTTTTGTCAAAGTCAATTTGTGTGCACTTTTATTTCATATTTAAAAAAAAATGATTATGAAATAACTTTCATTAGCAAACAATTAAAGTTAAGGTGTCTTTCTTTGAAGAAATGATTCCTAGTCATTTTTGCATCCAAATTAAGAATTTCTAAACGGAACAACTTTTACCCTACATTATGTTAAATCATTTTAAAATATCTTAAGTTTCAATTAATAAATCATTAATTTGTAAATATTCAGCTGTAGAAACAACTAATAATACCGGTAATCACATATGGATGGATTCAAATTGTAAACTGTAAACCAATCTTAAATATTATGGATAAATAAGTGTCAGATCCAAAAGCTGAATAAGATCTTAGGAACCAAGTGTATACTCTGTATATCACTGTAGTAACAACAAATAAACTGCAAATACAAGTAAAACATATGTAAACTCTTCAAAGATAGAAATATCAAGAAAATGATAAAAAATAACATGTTGACCAAGGTTTTGAACAGCTGACACCTGACGTTTTACAGTGGTAGATGTCTTCCTACTCTTATGGTTTAATGTCATTATGTTGTATATATCCATCGTTAGTTTTACTTTCTTTATTTGCAACCTGAAATGAATCTTCTGCTGATGAATTTATCTGCCCAACACGGCTGTCCCCTGAGTGAGAACAGGTACTTCCTTGATCATTTCCACTAAATTCACTATCAAGCAAATAGTTTTCAGTGATATATCCAGACCCAAATGAATTCTCAAATTTTCTTGTGTCATTTGACTCTGAAACATAGGTTGATACATTTTCATCATCAATAAGGTTACCATTTAGCAAGTTTCTCTCTGTGAAGTATCCTCCAGAACTTTCACTTTTACCTGTCCAGTCATTCATATTTTCCGATAAGTAATTCGTTCCTTTAAGATCTTCCTTGGCTGGTTCCCTGTTCAGTATCCCAACATCTATGTCTCTTAGGTAACCAGCACTGTTTAATTCTTCTTGGTCTCGTTCCCTGAGTGAATTCATAACACCTGGATTCATGATATCTTCTTCCTTGAGGTAACCATTACTTATTGAATCCTCTTGATCTGGTTCAGTATTATGTGTAATAAAATCCTGCTCTCCTAACTTTTCATTCAATTCATCACTTTGGTACTTCTTTGCACTAGCAGCTGTCATCAGTGGATTGAAAACTTCTAGTAACTTAAGATTTTCCATGGAATCCAGATGATGGTATTCTACTGTTGAACTATCTGAATTATGAGCAGAGGGTTGATGTCTGGGTAATGAAATGCCTAGATTATTCACGGCATCATTAGGAAGATAACCATTACTTATCATACTTATGTCTGAGTCCTCATCATTGACCTCAGTCAAAGGTAACAAACCATCATGTACTTTACAATTCTTTGTAGAATCTATGCCATAGTTTCTACTATTATCAGTGGCTTGCAGGGTCTCTGTTTTGATATATGGTTGGTCCTTAATTGGCTGTCCACAAGTTTTTGACATTTGAACTTCTGGCTGATAAACATATGGATCACTAACAGACCCAGATTCGAGCATAATATTTGCTGTAACATTGGACTCTTTTTCAACATGCTTTATATAACTATCTGTATTTTCATTTTCTGAAAAAGAAGAAGAAAAAAAAATCAAATGTGATGGTGAATATACAATGGTTGTAATAAACTAAGCTGAAATAAGATCACGTTAACGCAAAATTTATTTTGACCCAGTTTGAATCATCAGAGTTAAAAAGCTATAAACAAACTATAATGTACTCGGGACTTATATTATAATTATAATGTAGATTTGAAAGGCCAAGCATGTAGCAGAATAAAATTTAGCCATGATATATGTTCCTAAAACTTTTATTACATGGAAAAAGTTCGATTCAGAACTTTAACCATATAACATTTTATCAATTTCCATTTCATACACTCTGGATGAATTATTATATTATGAAACTTTTGTAATATGATAAAAGTTCTGTGAAAAATATTGATATTAAATATTAAGTTAACATTTTTTCTAATTGAATGGAAATATTAAATAAAAATAATTCTACAAGCTTGACGTTTTGGAATATATCTATATTGTTACATAATCACCACGAATAATAATGATGTACGATAAGTTCCTGGAAAAATTATAATAAAAAAGAAATTTCAGGTATATAATTAGTAACAAAAAATTCTAGCAATAATTTTTATAATAGAGAAGTTCCTGGGATAATTATTACGCATTAGAAATTAATTCCGGGAATATTTTTTATGTAAGAGAAGTTTTTTGAATAAAAAGTAGGTAATAGGAATCATTTTTATATAATGGAAGTTCCTTGAAAAATGATCATCTATGAAACAAAATTTCAAGGAATAATAATAATGATAGAAAAATTCTTGTAATATATATTATGAAACAGAATTGCAAGGAATAATTTTTTGAAGAGATACACAAAAAAAAACCCAATATACCATTATTTTTTTTTTAGAATGCATAAATAAACATAGGAAAGTTAGCTTATTCATTAATGTTCAAGCAGCAACCAAACATCATCCACAGAATCCATGTTAACTTGAAACACATCATGAATGTATTAAACTATATGCACAGGTGACTATTTTTTATGAACTAATGTGGAAACAATCACATGATATACATGTATACTTTATTACAAAAAAAAATTGAAGGTAAAATACAAAAACGAGCATGAATAATATAATTGTCTTATTTTTTTGGCCCTGGTGATTTTATTCGACTTCGATTTTTTAGATTCCACTTCAGTAACGTATAATAAGTTTTTCTTTACTATTTTTACGGAGTAGAGTTATATAAACAAATGGAAACATGAAAATAATAAGACATATCAATCCAAAAATAGGAGTGAGTATAAATTGATAATTACCATTATGTTTGGGAATTAACGTCTTCTCAGATTTTCTCCTCTCATCCTCACGAGACACACTAAAAATTGGTGGACCAGTGATGTTCTTAAAAGCGTTTTCTTGTTTTGATGATGCTGTATCAGTCTCTAATGCCATTTTAGAATAACCTGGGCTACAGTCTTGTTTAGAACTTGTTTTATGATCGTCGCTAGATTTTTGATTGCTGTTTACGCCTGTAGTTTCTTCTGGTAGAGGAAATATATCTAACTTGTTATCTACTGCAGGAGATTGTAAACCATCTGATGCCAAACTACTTCTACCACTGTCTTTGCTTAATTGCGATGAATATGGTAAAACCTACAATTAAAGAAAAGTATTCTCACTGTGGTTTGAGATAATAAAAAAAAATCATTTAAATATCTCTTATTCTGTCTTTTTGCTTGCGCTTTGCGATTTTGTGTCAAAACTTAATACATTATATTTTTTTCTTAACCTCTACTGAGTGTTTGTGTATCGGGAAAAGCAAAATGTTATAAAAAAGTTTGTTTATTTTTATAGTTATATATATATATATTTTCTTCAGGTAATTTTCGTTTTTTGTAAGCTACTTATGTGTGCTTGCTTTCGAATAGTTTTTTTTATTGATATTATGATGCAATCCGCATTAACCTGTTTTACTATTCATACATAAAAACGTCCAAGCTCCGTACCATATATTTTTACATGCCCATGTTCTTTCTAAATGTTTGCGTTTGTTTTGTATTAAAATATCAGGTTGTTGTTATTTGCATGGGAGCATTTGTTAGATTTCTATACCGGACGTTTTTAACTGTTTGTTCATATTGGATTGTATTCCTATAATTATTATTATATAATTACAGATATAGCGTGGTAGACATTTAAAAAAACAATCCTCTAAAATAGGTACTAGCCACCATTACAACGGATATTGTTGTCATACCTACAATCCCATACCCTTTTTCCTGGATGTCACTAACTTAATTAGATGACTTATCACTGGGTTTATACTAACATGAGCAACATGATAGGTGCCACATGAAGAGCATGATTTGCCTACCTTTCCAGAGCACCTGAGATCACCCCTTTTTTTGGTATGGTTTTTGTTTTCTATATTTGTTTTGTAATTTTTTGGTCTGTTGGTCTTTTTTTTAAGCTATGGCGTTCTCAGTTTATTTTCGTCTTAATAGTTTGAATGTTCCTTTGGTATACTTCGCTTTTCTTTTTCATTTAACAATGTTATAAACAATATTCTGAAAACATTTAATAAGTTTTACTATTTTTGCAACATTTGAATTTTAAGAGTTCGGACGTTTTATTTTGATTAGGGACTTTCTGTTTTGAATTTAACTCGGAGTTAAGTACTTTTCTGAATTTAAATATTACCGAATGATTAATTTTACAAATCTTATGTTGATAATCTGTATAACAATTAACAAGTAACAGCTTGTGTTATATCCCTCGGCACAGTTGGGGAAATATATCTGTCCGTCTGTAACTTCTTTTTATTTTCCTCAGTTCCTACAGGTGGGAAAGGAGTAGGTCCGGTAAGGACCGATTTTGGCCTCAAATTTCAGTTTCATCTGACGAAAGATTTTGACCACTTTTTAAACACTTAAGTGTCTATTTCGTTTAATTCAATTAATTTATATGAAAGATTTTAACTAATTTAGTCATTAAAAACGATCCGATTCAAGCTCAAATATGAAAAATCTACCGAATATGGCAAAAAAAGTCACTTTTCAGATGGTTTTTGTCAAAAATGAAAGTGGCCGCATCCGTGTTCATCCTCAATCTTTATATATGTTATGTATTATCATCAAATACAACTTACATTTCAATATTTTGGATGAACACGAATGCGGCCACTTTCGTTTTACACGGAAACCGTCTAAAATTTAACTAAAATGCTGGAATTGTGAAGATTTCAGTAATTTAGCATGACTTAATGGTGCTAGTACCCAATATATGTGCATTATATTGTCAAAAACAGCCCATATTTATGTACTTGAACCATTCTACTATCCAATAAATAACTAAAAGTTTACATTTTAACAATTTTGTAAAACTGCTATATTTTGGGGCCAAAAAGGGGTCTTACTGTACCTACTCCTTTGCGATCACCAATTTAACTTATCTAATTGTACCTGGAAAACGGTTAATATCAGAGACTATTTGATACCTACCGTATTTCCTATCGATATGTTTATCTTTGGAGTGTCTATATCCAAAGGTCGTTTAATTTCCCTGATACCATGGGCTGTTCGCCTTTATAAAAGAAATCATGAATTATCTACAACAATATGCACTGTTAATTTTTACATACTTATTTGATATACTTTTAGATTTTTCTCTGAAAATTTCAAAATCATAAAGCATAAATTCTATTGATATAGTGCAACTCTTTTTAAAATCTTTAAATAAGATTTAAAAAGGCTTTCATTCTATTTAACACAATTATTTCATTTAGCCAAAAAAAAAAAACCAAAAAAACCAAAAAAACAAGACGACTGAAAATAATCATTTTGATCTAAACTAGGATTTAAAAATTTTATTTTTCATTACTAACATTATATATTTGAAAAATAATAAAACACATACTTATAGATAAAAACAGCTCCTGCAATTGCCAACATGAATAAGAAAGTTCCCCCTACTGCTATACTTGTTATTTCCGACGTTGCCAAGTCTGAAACATAGAAAGTTAGTAAAAATGTAATATGGAAAACCACAACCCGGTACGTCATAACCACTCTTAATGTGTTGTCTTGATTTTTACCTTCTAATGCATCGACTTACATAACCATTTTGTAAGCATTCTATATGCCAAATATTGTTACAAATATAAACATTCGAGACACAGACCTAATCAAGAAAACGATACTCTGATCAATTATCCATCAAAATAGGGTTATTAGGACGAAATGTACGCCTAAAAATCAGTATATAAACATATTCAAGTCAGAATATATCAGATAAAAGGAACTTTAAAACTGAGCTAATTGTCAATTGTCATGTCGTAAACTTTTTAATCACATCTTATATACTTATAACAAAAAAGTGAATATAAAAAGATTGGTGTAAACTGTGAAGAATATTGAGATTGAGATGTAAAATCACGTCCTCGTAAAGCTGTGTTTGCCTTTCAAATGTTTGAATGAATAATCATAACTAACTGGTTCATTAAAAAGACATTTATTTTTTGAAATTATGATTTGAGATATGTGACCTAGAAAAAGCTAAAACGGATAACCCTTAATACAAATAGTTGTTTATTTCACTCATTTAAAAGAACAATTCCATAACCACTGGTTATCGCCCTTTTACAAAAGTACATATAGAAGATATTTGATTTATATTGTTAAGGTATTGATCCATTGACACTGAGTAGTTCATTGTATGTAAAGTATTTCATTATAGAATAGATATTTTTGAAAATTGTCTTGACTTGTTATCTTTAAATCATAGGGTGATAAATATTTTTATAACTTGCACCAATATTGATGGAAAGTAACCAAACTATCTCTTCAATGTCATATATAGGATTTTGAGATATTCCTGACTTGAAAGACATTCATACTGTAAATATGTATGCATACAAAACGTAATCAAATCAAAATCTTATTGACCAGGATTGTTAGTTTTACTACCGGAGGTTTGGTGATTCTCTCCGAGCACTCCGCCGTCCCATGCCAATAATAACTGACCGCAACGAAAAATCACAAATGTGGTGAAAGTGGCGTATAAAATAATCAACCAATTAATCAATCATAATTTCAATTGTACCCATATCCGAAAGAAGATTTAAAAAGATGTTTAAATATTTTATTCTATTGACGAAATAGAAATTACAGACAGAGAATAGTTTTGTATTTTAATCACTAGGATAGGTACCATTATTTGTAGGCTGTATATACACCATATCACTGTAATCACTAATTCTTCCATCGCCTGTTATCTGCTGGATTTGGACACCATATGAAGTTCCCGCCTTTAGATTTGGAATTACCAGCTTAGTTGGTTCAGTCGATGGAATTTCCATACCTTCTTCAACACCTATAGAAAATTAAATTATACCAAAATAAATAGAATTAGATATTACTTTCTCAGTATCAATATGTTTGTTCTCTATGTCTCTTGGTGTTGTGTTTCCTCTCAGGGTAGAACTATGAGAAGTAACATGTCAATAAACACCTACTGTCTGTAAATTAAATCTTGTGTAATGAATTTTCTCATGTTTACAGCCTCATTGTTCGCAATCGTCATGATGATCATTCAACAAGAGGGGCGAAAGACACCATAGGGATATTCAAACTCATAATCGGAAATAAACTGGCAACTGGTAATTATACTACATCTCTTTTTTTTATATTGACAACGTCATGGCTAAAAAAAAGACAAATACAGACAAACAATGGTACACAAATCACAACATAAAAAACTAAAGATTAAATAACTAAGACCCGACCAAAAAAAGGGGGTGATCTCATGTGCTCTGAAAGGGTAAGCAGATCCTGCTTTACATGTGGCATCCGCCTTGCTTCTCATTTAAAACAAACAATAAGTCTCATTCTGTGATGTCGCAAAAACAAAAAAGGTAATAGGGATTATATATAAAAATCAAGCATTTTTAATTAGAGTGAGTTTTTTTCAGGTCATTATTTGTCATAAAACTCTAGACACTCAAAGTTGTGGTACTTATTGACAGAGATATCTACTTTGAAAAAAGTCATTTCACGAAATTGATAGTCACTTCTTGTTATAAATTGCAAATGATAAGAAACGCTGGTCATTTCGATTTTCGGATTATACGATCGCTACTTTAAAGCCATTGACAAGTGGAAATTTCAAATCAATAAAAAATATTGAAAAGAGAACAATAGAGGCGTAATCTAAATATAGACAATAAAACATGTTTGATCAAATCAGATTTGAGTAAACCATGTTAAAATCACACCCGCATCTTAAAACAAAATCTTTAATAAAGACAATTATGAAGCTGTTTTTCACAAATAAGTACTGGTACGATTTGAAAATGTTGCAACATGGAATAGAATCTACGTTTTCTCATTCATGTGATAACTAAAAAGCAAACATGTTAAGTATGCTGCGTGAAGAGAAAATATAGCGAACATATGAAAATAACAGTAGTGGATTATTTATATTGTTAACTGAAAAGACTATACAATTAAAAATATGATGAATTATTCTTCTATAACAAAAATACCGAACTCTAAGGAAAATCAAAACGGAAAGACCTTTTTCAAATGGCCAAATCAAAGCTGAAACACATTAAACGAATGGAAAACAACTGTTATAATCCAGACTTAGTACAGGCAATACCTTGCGCAGAACATGATGGATTAAACCTAGTCTCATAGTTAGCTAAACCTTTAAATTTTATGACACAGCAAGTCACATAAAATTTCATTATATTGACAATATAAAGTGAGCAAAACAAAGACACATATAGATAAAAAAAAAAGTTAAAAAAATGGGATACAGCAGTCAACATAGAGTTATAATCTTTATCCCTGTAAATACAAAAACTATAAAAACACAAAAACAAAAATACTGGCATATAGACACTCAATAGACAAATTACATCAGCCAAAATGATAGACAAGAATACAAATAAAATTACATTTATAACATTTTCAAAATTCGAGCATTTAAGTACCAACCTGAACAGTCGGTGGTACCTTTGCTTGCAGTACACCAGGTTACTTTGAAAAACTCAATGTAAGGGGAATCCCCACACTTTGGGTCTGACCAATCAACTGTTATTCCGTCTTCAGGAAATGCCACCACATCAACTTGGGTTGGAGGAGACGGAGCTAAAATTAAAATCCGATTTGCTGTTAATCTACAATATGTAGACTATTTCAATATTAAACAGTCATTGAATTGTATAAGATTAAATCAAAATGTATATTGTTGTCCTCTTGGAATTTGTCAATTCTATCTTAGTTTTACATAAAACTGTTGCAGGAAATGCTTACCCTTCCGGAGCACCTGATTTTACTCCCGGTTCTTCGTGGATTTCGTGTTGTTTCTTATTTATTATTTATAACTGTTGATGTAAGTGTCCTTTGATTTTGTGAGTCTTTGTTAACTCCTTGGTTTTAATTGTGATGTTGATACTTAAACAGCTATTGTTGAACTGAAAAAAATGTCAGACCCTTAACATATAGCAATAAAATTGAGAATGGAAATGGAGAATGTGTCAAAGATACAACAGCCCGACAATAGAACAAACAACAGCAGAAGATCACCAACAGGTCTTCAATGCAGCGAGAAATTCCCACACCCGGAGGCGTCCTTCAGCTGGTCCTCAAACAAATATATATACTAGTTCATTGATAATGAACGCCATACTAAATTCCAAATTATAAACAAGAAACTAAATTAGAAATAATACTAGCCTAACAGAGCTTTTTCAAATCAGTAAATAAACTCATTTGCCCTTAATTTTACAGACGCCATACCAAGTTGGTTGATCGTTATGAAATATCCGTTTCACAGATGATATCGGATATGTTCCGAATGTTTACAATCCCGTTTCCTTTTCACGAATATAACCTACCGAATTAGACCACATTAACCGTTTGTAATAATATGAGTAACACGACCGATGCAAATGTTGAGTAGGATCTTTCTCCCATTCCGCAGCACCTGAGATCACCCCCCGTTTTAGATGGGGTTCTTGTTTCTTTGTCTTCAGTTTTCTAATGTACTATTGTTTGTTTTTTATCTTTGTCTTTTTTAGCCGTCTATTTTCGATCTATGAGTTTGAATGTCGCTCTGGTATCTGTTGTCCCTCTTTTTCATTATAGATACCCGGATTAAATTCAGTTTAATTAAACTGTCAAATAGATATTTTATAAATTTCAGCATCATTCAGTTAGAGAAATTAGAAAAAAGTTGATACTTTTTTGAATTGTTAAATTTATAGGTTTTAGAGTACTTTAAGTAGTTTTACATACCCAAACCTGTTAGATAATAACAGTCTTCCCATTCAAATCCAGAACTAACTTGGTCGGTGTCAGACGATACACCAAATCTATACTTCTTATCAAACTCTAAATGTTCAATTGTAAGTAAGGTAGAATTCATTGGTACCCTAATCCATTCAATATCAGTCTGAAATATAGACAAACAATCTGAATATACATTCGTATGCCATGAATCCCTGTAAAATTGTGTTATTATAAAAGTTCCTGGAATCCACATGAATGAGGAGAATGAATCTAAATACATGATCAGATTCAGCATATCAAAGAATCAAACAAAATTAAATTTTCGGCATATCAAAGAACCCCAATAATTCGATTTTTGATCAAATCAAACAAAGTTTTATTTTGGACCCTTTTGATTTCGATGTAGACCTATTTGAGAACAGGACCCAAAAATCAAAATTCCAAAAACATGGTTAGATTTAGCATACCAAAGAACCCCATATATTCATTTATTTATTTTTGGACCCCAATTTAGACCAATTTGAAAATGGGACCCAAAATTAAAAATCTAAATACAAGGTTAGATTCGGCATATCAAAAAACCTCAGTAATTCAATTGTTGATGAAATCAAACAAAGTTTAATTTTGGACCCTTTGAACCTCATATTGACCAATTTAAAAAAGGGGATAAAATTCCAATAACTTAATACACGGTTAGATACAGCATATTCACGAACCCTCAGAATTCAAGAATAAAACCCCATTGAAATTGGTCAAGAAATAAGCAATGTATACAAAGTATTAGAAAAGTATTGCTTTTGGCCCCTAATTCCTGAACAGTTTGGGCCATAACCTCAAAAATCAATCCCAACCTTCCTTTTTTGGAATGGAATCTTGTGGTACAGTTTCAGAAAGATCCATACACTTACACATACGTTATTGTCTGGAAACTAGAAAAATACTTATTTTGACCTTTTGGGCCCCTTGTTCCTAAACTGTTGGAACCATAAACCCTGAAATCAATCCCAACCTCCTTTTGTGATTTCAAACCTTGTGTTTGAATTGAATAGAGATCCATTCATTTAGACGAAAGTTATTGTCCGGAAATTAACTGTCTTCGGACGACGCTGATGACGACGATGACGTAATACCAATAATTACGAACGCAAAATTTGTTTGCGGTCGTATACTGACTGTAAACTACAACTAATACCTTGTTTCCTAAACCAAAATGTGTCAAAATTCAGAGAATCAAATATCAGCCTGTTGTGTCAAAATATTGATAGACCAATACTGCCTTAAAATCATCAAATTGACTTTCGTCCAAAAATAATAAACATTTTCACCTCACAACTTCATCGATATTGTGGATACCTAAATAAAAAGTGACTCTGGTTGATTCAACATATTCCGGACGTTTTCAATCAATTGTAATATTTTGCTGTATTCTTTTGTAAACGTTTCACATAATACATTAAATTCTAAAACGATGAATTACTAACATATAATAAGAAATGAAATCATGCCATGGATCATTGAACTACATAAAAAGATCACTGGTATATTAATCATGTCAAATGGGCAAGAACAACGTGTATTCTAAAGCTTGTAAATTTATCATAGTCCATGAAAAAAATATTTCAAATTATTGATTGTATATAGGCTTTTAGCAATGCATAAATAGCTCAAGAACTAGCTATTCTTTTACACTAAATAGCAAATCTAAACAATTACACATGGAGAGTTGTCTCATTGGCACTCCTACCACATCTTCCTATATATATACGCAGTTGGGAAGTTATATATAAAATGAATCTTGTGTAGTTCTTCTCCGTTTTGAAATATCCATTATTTTAAAATCCATTACAAAATAACACATGTATGTTTAACCTCGGGAATAGATTACCTTAACTATATTTTGCAAACTTTTTTGGAATTTTTGGTCTTCAATGCTCGTCAACTTTGTACTTTATTTGGCCCTTTTCAACTGTTTGTTATTCGAGCGTCACTGATGAGTCTTTTGTAGACGAATGCGGGTTTGGCGCAAATACAAAATTTCAATTCAAAAGCAAATTAATAAATATAAATAACTTACTGTACATTGTGTGTCAAACTGGCAGTAGTATACAGTGTGGAATGTAATTCTCTCATCCTCTGTTGGTGTCCAACTTACACTTACAGTGGTATCTTTAGAAGTATTCTGGGCCTCAACTATAATTCTACTTGGAGATAAAATAGCTGGAACATAAAACGTATTGTACATTTGAACTCTCTATGATAGACACTATTTAGAAATTGTTATTAATGTTTTTGTAACCATCAATTTCAATAATATGAATAAAACTTCTTAACTTGTCATTCAATTTCAACTGTTTTACTTTTCATTTGAGCTTTCTGTTTTAGATTAGACCCTGATTTTTTGTTAATTTCGTTTCTCAATCTATTGATTAACATAAATAAAGGCACCAGTAGTATACCGCTGTTCGAAAGTCATAAATTGATTGAGAGAAAACAAATCCGGGTTACAAAGTAAAACCGAGGGAAACATCAACTATAAGAGGAAAACAACGAAACAACAGAAACACTAAAGTGCAACAAAAAACCAAACGACAATGTAACACACAGAAACGAACTATAAGATAACAACTGCCATTTTCCTGAATCGGTTCAGGACATTTTAAGAAAAAATGGTGGATTGAACCTGGTTTAATGGCTAGCCAAACCTCGCGCCTTTATGTCAATGCTAGATATAACGCTAAAATGACAACATTACATCACAGGACTACAGTACAAATAAGTGCAAGAAAATTCCGGACAGAGAAATGCAATAAAACATTTCGACATGCTAATAGTTATCAAAGGTACTAGGCTTAAAATTCAATACGTGAGACGCGCTTTATATCTACATTAGGACTCATCAGTGAAGTTCAGATAAAAAAGTCAGAAAGACAAACAAGCATAAAGTTATAGAGCATTGATGACCCAAAATTCAAAAAAGTTTTGCCAAATAAGGCTAAGGTATATTTGGCTGGGAAAAGAAAGTCCTTAGTATTTAGAATAATTCATACTTTTGCAAACAGTAAATTTATATTAAAAAAATGAAAATAGATAACCATATAATTGATATCCATGTCAACACCGAAGTGCTGACTAACCAGATAATAAAAACGAACACGTAAAACAACCTAGGGAAGCACCAACAGCACTGCGTAAATTAGTTATAGAAAGGCTCTGAAATAAGAAGTGAGTTAATAAAACAAAAACTGGTTCTTTAAAAGACTTCTTTTAGTAGGAATAATAATGCTTACTGTTAGCTATCGGTATAGATATATTCGATGGTTCAAGCGAGTCTCCAACTTCATTCCTCGAGAAGAATGATACAAGTACTTCTTGTCGACAAGATAGAAGCAGGGATGTAAATGTTCTGCTGATGATAGGGTTAGTAGACAGTTTTCCATCCTCTGATGATACGGTTATAATGTATCCTAACATTTGACCATTTTGGTATGTTTCTGGCAAGTCCTAAAACAAGCAAATCGAAATTTAAATTTGACTATTGGATCAGCAATAATTCCAAAATAATATCATAATGTAAATTATCCAATAAATCATGAATAGTATTATTATGTAAATCAATGGCATATATAAGTACAATATTCTCATTATCAATATCCAATTATTCAAAACTATTATCGTTATGTAAATTAATGACATATATACAAACTTCTTTTTTTCTTACAATTTTAAAGATAACGATCTATCTATAGAAACAAATGTGCAGACGCTGAAATGTCTAGCCTACTTATTTTCAATCGCTGTTAAATAATACGGATGACAGCAAGTTCAAATGAAACATTCCAGACAGATATGTTCACCTGGCAATAATTTCATTACCCAGACATTTAGTTAACATATACATTGATGTTCTCAACAACCTGACAAAGGTAAATTAACAAAAATACCGATTTTCAAAGAAAATTCTCCACGGAATGTTCCTATGCAAATGGCTTTTTAAAGTATTTTATAACTCAGGAAACTTAATGATGTAGATACAGGCTATTATGAAAGCTCTAACGTTAGAAAAATAATAAAAATACACAAAAAGGGTTGATAAAATGATGCAGAGCCAGAACCATTTTGTCATAAACCTAGCCTTGGCGAGTTACAACAGAAGAAAAATTGAAAATGACTTATGTCCGGGCTGGACAAGTCTAAACCAAATAACTAAAAGAGTCTAGCAGTTGTCTTGTATTTCCTACATTTGCTTTTGGCATATATGAGGAGGTAATAAGAACATGCGACCATTCCTTAATAATATTTGCAACATAGCTGTATGCAGTGTATTGCTGTCTTAGTTGCATTCGTTTTGAAAAAATAATGAAATACTTGTTCCTCAGAAAACACATCAAAATTAAATTTGATTATTGGGTTAGCAATAATTCAAAAATTTTATCAGTATGAAAATTAATAACATATAACAATATTTTTTCTTACAATGCTAAAGTAATTAAAATAGGGCACTCACCTTCCAATACAAAGTCACATTACGATTGTTATTCCTACAGCCTTCAACCGATACAACATAACTTCCAGGGGAAACTTCTGGTGGTCTGTCAGGGACTAAATAAAGAATAAAATATTGTGACAACTATCAATTTTGTGCAATGACATTAAAAAAACATTGTGTAGATATTATTTATGTAATTGATACTGTCATTACAGAAAAAAAACATTGAAATAAAACCTTATGATTGTACTTTATATACTATAAAATATCACTAACTGCAAAGTACATCGGATGAGAATAAACATACGGTAACTACTGGCAAAGTATATGATTGCTAATATACACCGTTAATATTTTTTATGCCCCATCTACGATAGTAGAGGGGCATTATGTTTTCTGGTCTGTGTCTCCGTTCGTCCGTCCGTCTGTGCGTCCGTTCAGGTTAAAGTTTTTGGTCAAGGTAGTTTTCGATGAAGCTGAAGTCCAATCAACTTGAGACTTAGTACACTTGTTGCTTATGATATGATCTTTCTAATTTTAAAGCCAAATTAGACTTTTGATCCCAATTTCACGGTCCACTGAACATAGAAAATGAAAGTGGGAGTTTCAGGTTAAAGTTTTTGGTCAAGGTAAATTTTGATGAAGCTGAAGTCCAATCAACTTGAAACTTAGTACACTTGTTGCTTATGATATGATCTTTCTAATTTTAAAGCCAAATTAGACTTTTGATCCCAATTTCACGGTCCACTGAACATAGAAAATGAAAGTGGGAGTTTCAGGTTAAAGTTTTTGGTCAAGGTAAATTTTGATGAAGCTGAAGTCCAATCAACTTGAAACTTAGTACACTTGTTGCTTATGATATGATCTTTCTAATTTTAAAGCCAAATTAGACTTTTGACCCCAATTTCACGGTCCACTGAACATAGAAAATGAAAGTGGGAGTTTCAGGTTAAAGTTTTTGGTCAAGGTAGTTTTTGATGAAGCTGAAGTCCAATCAACTTAAAACTTAGTACACTTGTTGCTTATGATATGATCTTTCTAATTTTTAGCCAAATTAGACTTTTGACCGCAATTTCACGGTCCACTAAACATAGAAAATGAAAGTGGGAGTTTCAGGTTAAAGTTTTTGGTCAAGGTAGTTTTTGATAAAATTGAAGTCCAATCAACTTGAAACTTAGTACACTTGTTTCTTATGATATAATCTTTCTAATTTGAATGCCAAATTAGATTATTACCCAATTTCACGGTCCATGGAACATGGTAAAGGATAGTGCGAGTGGGGTATCCGTGTACTTTGGACACATTCTTGGTTTTTTTAAATTACATATATAAATGTATACATTTGAATTAAATAGTGAAAAGTTCTGAATCCAGGTACAGGAGTATGGAGAAGCGAATGCCAACGTGAACTGTAGTGTGAAGATAATAAAGTCTATATGATTAAAAAAGGAAACAAGTCGAATAAAGGAAATCAAAGTACAAAAGTAAAAAAAAATAGGTAAAATATAGTAAGAGTTTCAACCATAACTGTTCATCAGTACTTCAGCAGTTGCGTTTAAAATGGTGGGATAGCCAAATGAACAAGGAAATGAAAGCACAGACTAACGAATCGATGGGTTCCTTCATCAATCATCCAGCAGGTATCACAATCTGGGGGAGAAAGGATAAACAATATACTTGCCTGAATGAAACTCAAAAACTTGAAGTCTTGTAGAAAATAATAGCTTCGAATGGTTTTCAATCGTGTTTTTTGAATAGGAAAGATTAATATATAGAAACATTTGGATCCACATATTTATTTAAGTTTTGAGATAAGAGCATATTATAAAAAAAATTGTAATAAACAAAAAGAGTAAACTTATATTGTTTATATTTGACCTCTGTAGGTCTTGCCTGGGTGGTCATGTTAACATCTTAGTCCATGATGATAAATTCAACTCGACGCATACATTCATACAGAAGCCATAGGGTATTAATTACATCAGACAAAAACAATAGTTTCTACATATTTCCTCATCTGTACCACCTCTGTTTTAAAAACTATGTTACAAACCTTTATTAAAGCTAATACAAAAGTAAATCTATCATATCGGATATTGTTAGTCACAGACTATTTCAAGTCGGTTAGTATATGAAAAAAAAAGTAACGGAGAAAGTCTGGAACCATATCTTCTAAAAGTATCCGTTGTCAACAAACATCTTGATGTCATCTATTGTAGCAATACCGTTAACTTTAGTCCGTTTACTTTAAATCACGACTTAAATATACTTATAGATGATGTCGATAATTATGCAAGCTAATTTGCATAATGTGAAAAGAGAAGACCTAGATACTATGTCCAAATTGCCAAAGACGTCAAAACATTTGAATTTCCAAAACCTATTACAAATAACGAAGAGTTTATTTAATCGAAATTGTCAGAACTAAGTTAAAACTAAGAAAAGGAATCAGAGTTATGAACGCGGAAACTACATTTCTTAACATTACAACGATTTTTAAAAATATTATATCAACACGTAAAAAAATCAAATATCCATATTTTCATACCGGTACATGTACATATGATATTACTTCTATAATGGAGCTTTTGATGCAAGGTTCCCTAGTGTAAAGTTGAGCCAACTCATAGAAGGTTTTGATGACGCAATCATGAGTAAGTTAACCGAGTGGGAATACTACTAATTAGGTTGAAAGAACGACAGCCCAAAAAATTATTATAATTATAATATTAGGTATCTATACTATTAAACGAAAAGACCTCATTTTGTGCTTCGCTTCTCTTCCTTCAACAACAAAAAAATATCATCATGCCTCTGTGTCCTAAATATACCATGCATAGTCGCATTTGTCATCCATTCCTATGATTATTCGAATTGAGTTATTTTAGGAGAAAAATGAAAAAAGGCGTCTGGATATTTACTATGATTATACTACTATAATATATAGAGACTCTCTATTTAATTATAGCAGTGATCGCCGTGGAGAAGAAACTTGGAATTGGTAGTTCATGAGTTAAAAGTTATCAAAGGTACCAGGATTATAATTTAGTACGCCAGACGCGCGTTTCGTCTACATTTGACTCATCAGTGACGCTCATATCAAAATATTTATAAAGCCAAACAAGTACAAAGTTGAAGAGCAATGAGGATCCAAAATTTCAAAAAGTTGTGCCAAATACGGTTAAGGTAATCTATGCCTGGGATAAGAAAATCCTTAGTTTTTCGAAAAAAATCAAAGTTTTGTAAACAGGAAATTTATAAAAATGACCAACTTAATTAATATTCATGTCAACACCGAAATGTTGACTACTGGGCTGGTGAAACCCTCGGATTTAATAGCAAATACACTTTATTGATAATAATATACGTATGCTCATAGTATGTTCATAAAATAGTATACAGAAGGTTTCAGACCACAATTAATTCACTTTGTTCGTGGTCTTGGAATATAGTTCCCAATTATTATATGGGGTCATGCTTCCTAAGTATTCTGTCCACTGTTTTCTCTGAAATGTTTACTATTAAAGGGGTCATATCAGTTGCACATATATTGAAATAAGTAAAGACTCAATAAAACATGTGGAAAACATTTATTGTTGAATGTGAAAGTAGTTATTTGGCCAAAATAAAAGCAAGATAAAAAACATTGATTGATTGTTCTAGAAGCATATTTTATTAGAATAATAATGGTCTATAGGCAGTTACATTTATTTCATGTTTGGGGTGGTGCAAATGTTTTAATTTAATTTAACGTTTACCAACAAATGCATTGTGGAAGAGTAATTGTGGTCTGAGTCCAGAAACTCGAAAATAATGGAGCTTAACAAAAAGGGAAAGGGCTTTTGAAATCTTTTCTGAAATTCTCAAGACATAAAATCTTTTACAAAAATTCATCTTACAACAGTGTACAAGATGTAAATGCCCGCGATTCCGCGGGCGAGTTCTAGTTCATATTTAATAAAATGTTAAGAGAATAAATAAAAAGTCAAATAACAAAAAATACCGAACACCAAGGAAAGTTAAATACAGAAAGAACCTAATCAAATAAAAATATCTATATACACATTCTTACGGTCTGTTTGTGTTTTGGCGATGATAACCACTGCATTACTAGGAAATCCAATATCACTAGAGTTTCCAATATCACTATTGTTTCCATAATCTCTATATTCAGGTCTCACCACAGTTGATATCTTATATTCTGTGTTCGGCTTCATCTCACACACTGTAGTGTTCAATTCTCTTGACTTTATGACCTGTATTGAAAGCATAACAATTTTGACAGAAATTTACTAACACATTATGTCTTAAAATTGTTACTTTCAGGCAAGAAATTATTTCATAGAAAACCAAAACCTTAAAATTCTTAGTGACATTCTTTTTAATTTAAACACAATCTTTTCTCTTAACTAAAAGTTACATGTTATCAACATATTGCCAAATGGGTATCTGCACCAATAAAATATAAGCCAAAGTCGGGTAAGGAATTGAAGCTTCCTTAAAGTGAAACAATTCTGAGTACAATGTAACTACAGAAAATTATATGTAAACACTAGAACTAGATCAAAAATTAAATTCGAACAAGTAAGACCAAATTTACCTTTTGTCTTTCAAAATTAATGGGACTGTTATTAATAAAAAAACAAAAAAAAGAGTACGAGAAACTAACCCAATATCATTTAATATGGTCTTATATTAATATAAAATATAAATTTGACGAGGATTCAATCATCCAAACATATCTACCTTATCATCGGTCCATTTTGAAGTATTATGGATGATAAATTTCTTCTCCTAAAATTAATGGGACTGTTATTAATAAAAAAAAAAAAAGAGTATGAGAAACTAACCCAATATCATTTAATATGGTCTTATATTAATATAAAATATAAATTTGAGGAGGATTCAATCATCCAAACATATCTACCTTATCATCGGTCCATTTTGAAGTAATATGGATGATAAATTTCTTCTCCCTATCCGATTTCTTATGATTCCACTTTAATGAGACACATCTACTTGAAATGGAAACAATCTCAATCTCTTCAATTGGATTTGGTTTCACTGCAAAATACATTTAAAATGTATACTACTATTTGCTGGTGTTATCAATTGTCCATTGATATATCCACTAAAGATCGATGATTCATTAAAAAGAAACATAGTAAGATGTACTTATAAATTAATATGTTAATTTTGTTAACGTTATATGATGTATCGTATTGTTATATACATGTTTTGACCCCTTTGAAATGCATGTGAATACTTTTTTTTAAGTTATCCAAAATATTTTAAACAAGAATGTGTCCACAGAACGCGGATGCACCAAGCGTACTATTATTATTATTATTGTCAATGGACCGTGAAATTGGGATAAAAACTCTAATTTTGCATTTAAATTAGAAATATCATATCATAGGGAACATGTGTACTAAGTTTCAAGTTGATTGGACTTCAATTTTATCAACCCTACCTTGACCAAAAACTTTAACATGAAGCGGGACAGACGAACGAACGAACGCACGAACGAACGAACGAACGAACGAACGGACGGACGAACGTACAGACCAGTAAAACATAATGCCCATAAATGGGACATAAAAATAAATGATATTTCTAAAAGTCTACCGAAATAATTATTCGAGAGGAAACATTCAATAATCCAGCCATAAAAGCTTTTCTATAAAGAAATAATTAAGTCTGGTACTGATTACGTTTGTTTCTTTCTGTAATAACATAATTATGATTATTACTTTTCTAGTACAAATAAAGGGATACGAAATTGTTAAAGAAATATTCTGTCACTCTTCCATAATGTCCTTTGATGTTAACAAATTTCATGTATGTACTTGTTTTCTTGCTATGTCAAGGTCTGGACTTGTTATTTACCTATTTACCCCTTTTCCATGATTACTTAGTTTTGTATTTACAAAATGTGGTCATCACATGTACTAGACCAAATAATTAGTTAAATGTTGAACCAGTGTAAAAGTCCACTGTTACAATCCTGAAAAAATCTTTGTTTTAATTTCGGTCTTTCAGTTACTATGAGCTGAGATGTTTTGTTTCTCAAATTGTACTATTATGTTCCGTATTTCAATGTGACCATATATATGATTTAGTTTAATAATCTGCAATCTGTATAGGCTGTTGTTTATTGTCTGTAAAAAAGAACCGACTAACAAATGGTTCAAACACTACATACACACATAATTTGTAAAGTTGGGTTACAAAATTTGTCAGGTTTATACGGTTTAAAACTAATAACCGAACCTATACAGCAGCTGTCTTTTTACAATCGGTTATCACAATAAATTGAAAATTGAAAATCCATATGAAGGACAATATAATGAAAATGTAATCTGCCAAGAAAAGTCTATATATAAAATATTTTCATTTCTTTATGAGATATCTTATCGAATTTGAAGTTGATAAAATATCATATTACCTTTATAAGATAACTTTTAAACTAAATGATATATTGTTTATAGTAAATATCTTACATATTTTTAATAAGTTTGTAAGACATCTTATTTAGTTTATAAGATATTCTATTAAGTTTATAAGATATATTTGAAATAAAAAAAATATGTCAGATATCTTTTATAGTTTATATAAGTTATATAGTTAAACATATATCTTATAGCCTCAATTATATACCTTATTACCTTAATATGATAGAAAATATTTATAAACTGTTAAACAAGGTATCTTCATTTAGAAAATCCTATTCCATTAATGATATATCTAAATTAGTGTATAAGATATCTTATTAACTTTATAAGATAGATAGATGGTACATGTAAAAGGAGTACTAAAAGATGAAAAGTGGCACGTAAAAAAAGGCTTAAAATCGAATCATCACATTTTATGATAAAAAAACGGGAACTGAATTAAATACATACTAGTTTTGATAAGAAAGTTACCTTCACTAAAATATTGATTTGCAAGGAAAAAACATCAGTGTGTGTGATGATAACAGTATACTTTTTTACAGAGATAAAAAGTCTGCTATCAGATCTTTAAATTACACTACAATTTTGTTAAACATTTTACAAATGATTTCATTTTACCATATTCAGCTTGTTTAATAGTAATCCAATCTGTCTCCACCGACACATTTCGCTTAGTGTTCTTTACACTAACTATAAAGGTCAAACTTGATCGATCAAATGAATAGGGTTCGCCTCTTATCCATGTACAATTCAGTAAATTCTTATTTGGACAGGATCCAGTTAACTGACTGGAAGATAAAATATGTATATTGAAATCTTTTTATTGTATGTATAGTTGATTATCTCATTCATAAAAATGAAAACCACAATAATTTACATCAGTTACTTGGTAAAAATAGTTTACCCCGAACGCGCTTGTTTTAAAATGTAGAAAAAAATAGAAGTAGCATGATTTATTAACTTTTCATTTCAAACTTTTTATTTTTTCAATTCCAAGTTGACATTTCTAAATAAAAAAATGTCATTTCTTAGTTCAAAGTTAGTATTTCTCACTTCCTACTTGACGTTTCTCAGTTTCAGAGGTTATCTTCCATATGTCTCATTCCTTAGTTGTGTGATGTTTATAATATGTTCCAGAGAAAATGTGTTTAAAAAAGGCGACGTTGAATTTACCATCCTCTGATTATATCGTTCCGGTTAACATATAAATGTATGTAAAAAATATAGCTGTATTCGAAACTTGGGCGTAGAAATTTTTTGACGCCAATGCATTTAACGTTCATTTGAGTGATTTGTGTATGTAGGGGACTTCCACTCATTTAGATGATTTATTACACAAGTTAACAACCGTTAGTAGGTCTCTTTGTATCTTATATCTAAACTCAGTCAAATAAGAGTATAGTACACTAAGATAGTACATTCTAAAATACTCACTTACTTTACTGATCATTTTGCAATTCATTTCACATTGGCCAATGGGTATATATTGAAGGCAAATGCAAGATTTTTAGCTAGGTGAAAGTGTAACGAAACCATATATAAAAAGAATAGTCAAATTCATATAAGGTCATATAACTTGATCATATGGAGTTCAAACGGATAATTTGAGACAGGTTAGTTGTAACTATAGAAGCATTCCTAGACTGAGACTGATGATACGAGGAGGTCAATATTTGTTCATCTTCAAAGGTTATAGTCAAATGAAATCAAAAAACAAAAAAAACCATTTTACTTTGTTACTATTGTACATACAGATACAAACTTGTATCGATATATCGTAATTCACGATAATTCACACCCAGGTCCCAGCTACATTCCATTTTCTCATCCCAGTCATAAATAATACAACTGAAGTTTGTGACAGGTTCAGGATGATCTACAAATAAAATATTCACATAAAAAAGCATTTTAAAAATCCTAATACTTATGCATAGAAACTAGGTGTAAAACTTTAAAGAGCCTGAAGATTAAACTAAATTATATTTAATCGGGGTTTTTTTTTCATGCACTTTGTATAAGAACTGGCTGATGATTGTTTTTTAGATTTAACCTTCAGTAAAAACAACAACTAAAGCTTTCAAACGTTAACTAAAACAACTAATAACTGAAATTTCAATAAGAGATGGTTTCATTGAACAAAGTTGTGACGAATCAACAGATTACTGGTTTACAAAATCTAGACACTCTGAATGGAAAAAAGAAAGAGTCGTATGTTTACTGACATTGGTTAATTTACTGACATTATTTTGAAAAGCAGATCATTGTAAAGAAGGTAATAGAAAACTATGTGTAACTTTCAATATACAACCATTTTTGTATTGATACTCGAGTTTGGGATCGAAGCAAAAAAGACCATTGCTTATTTGAATACATATA
Organism: Mytilus galloprovincialis; assembly: GCF_965363235.1. Classification (NCBI taxonomy): domain Eukaryota; kingdom Metazoa; phylum Mollusca; class Bivalvia; order Mytilida; family Mytilidae; genus Mytilus; species Mytilus galloprovincialis. Next base: position 18,485,839 of record NC_134838.1, on the reverse strand, counting down.
AACCAATATTATCTTTTAATTATCAAGGACTAAAGACTGCTAATCGTTGACTTTTCGTTGGTACGCTTGGCTAAGAATTTTGTTTTCTCTGTCCAATAAGAAGAACAATTATCTAATCTGATAGCATGCCCAATTTGTCACAAAAAGCAACAAAATTTATAAAAAATATTTTTTTATATTGTATTAACACCCATCTGTAATTCTTTTTATTTAAATCTATTCAGGTTGGTCCGCTTCATCTTAAATAAAAGTACGAAAAAAACTTTAATTTATATGGAATTCCTTAAAAATGGCCATTGCAAAAATAAATAGTATCACTTTGTGCTTATTACAAACAAATCTTCTCTCTCGATATTATTAAGTTATCTCAAATACATTAAATTATAAGCTTCTTATAATATGAGGCAGGCATTACCTGTGAATGGGGACGAAGTTTGTTTAAATTATTTTTTTTGTATTACTTAAATATTTGTTAAAAAAAAGAAACGGAAATACCGTAACGTTTCCGATTTTGGTTCTGTTGTTGGGATTTTACTTGTGACGTTATTTTTAAAAGTAATGACGTCATGTTCAATGTAAACAAAGAAACGCAATGCATCAGGTAACGTTTATTCATAACAAAGACAAAGAATGATTAAAAATGAAATATTGGTATTGTGTTCCTTGAGTTCCTATATTTTACTAGACTAATCAAAGTCTCACGACAACAAGACCGGAAGAAGGAAGTAGAGTTATGTGTTCTGCGCAGACCCGGAAATTAAAAAACGCGACAAAAAAAAAATTGAACGATTTTGAGTTCATTAGAACAATGAAAAATTCGGGAAATCTTCCCGATTTTTTTTTATAAATTAAAAAGGTTAAATCCTTTTAAGAAATTATCACTAATTGTAGTGTTGCAACTTGAAAACTTAAAAGCAATTAGTGGTTGTATTATAATAAATATCAATTCTTTAAATTCTAATTCTAAGTATTTTTTTACTGCATGCAGTTATGCCTAGTATAAGCTTATTTAAAAAAAAAAAACTATATCTTGTAAAATGAAGAAAATGTTTGTGCTGACATAATAAGCAAATGTACTGTAAAATTATAGTAATATTACAGATTCTTAACCATTGGTAACAGCTGCTTCAATCCAGAAAGGTAGCTGTAAGTAAAACATTGAATTACATAAGACTTGACAAATACAATATTTGTCTTCTGAAAATGACGAAATAGTATGTAAGCAGTCTATTTGATCAATTATAAAACACAAAATTTATGAAGGTGCACTAGAATCATATTACAGCCAACAAATATAAGGTTAAACTTTAAAAAAAAACATGATTGTTTTGTACTGTCCATGTCAGGAATGCATCACCGCCATGCAAACTCACTCTCAGTCAAAATGTCACAATCGTGAATAAGACACACTCGTTTTATTTATAGATCAGATGACTCTTATATTATCTGAGGACCAAGGACCGCGACAAATACAGCCCTTGTATGGTGTAAACTTCCCAAAAACAACGTGTATGGTGTAATGGTGTATGGCATATGGCAATGGTGTAAGGTGTATGGTGCTATGGTGTATGGTTTAAGGGGAATGGTGTAATGGTGTATTAGGAATGGTGTGATTGTGTAACGTGCGATCGGGAATGGTGTGAATGATAGTGTACGACCTTACATTTTCAATTTTTTTTCAATTTTTCGGATTGTAAGCATAAACATAATAAAAATCTTAATATTTAAAATTTAATTGCATTATGGGTAATTTCGGATCGTGTAAATAGAATGGGGAATGGTGTATGGTGTAATGTGTAATGTGTATGGTGCAAAGGTGTAACGTGTATTGTGTAATGGTACAAGGTGTATGGTATAATGGAATATGGTGTATGGTGTAATGGTGTATGGTGTTAGTTGGAAGTTTACACCATCCAAGGACTGTAGTGTAGTGAGGTGAGACACAGACACAGTAATGAGGGTTTGGATGGGGTTAAATGATTAAAGAATAATGCCCTTAAAAATGAAGATTAGAGAATAATGGGCCAAAAAATAGAAGATTAGAGAAAAAAAGGGTTAATTTTTGATAGATTAGAGAAAAAAGGGGTTAATTTTTTAAAGATTAGAGAAAAAAGGGGTGCAAATTAAATGTTTACAGAATAACAGACCCCCCTCATCCAGACCCTCAGTAATGGTGAACTATTTCATCATGGCGATCGTTTTTTCCCGAATAACATTACGTTTGTTGGTACTTACGTTGCAAGATCTTACCGCTTACCTGACTTTCCAATGTTAAAGTTTGAGTTCCTGGTGAAGGTATATGAAAAATTTACTTTTGATACTTTTCAGGATTTACCTGTATTAGGAGCGCTCAAAATAAATCATTTGAAATCAAGGGACTTTACAGACTCTTTGATCAATATAAAAAAGAAGATGTGGTATGATTGCCAATGAGACAACTGTCCACAAGAGACCAAAATGACACAGACATTAACAACAATAGGTCACCGTACGGCCTTCAACAATGAGCAAAACCCATACCTCATAGTCAGCTATAAAAGGCGTCGATAAGACAATGTAAAACAATTCAAACGAGAAAACTAACGGCCTTATTTATATTAAAAAAATGAAGGAAAAACAAATATGTAACACATAAACAAACGACAACCACTGACTTACAGGCTCCTGACTTAGGACAGGCACGTACATAAATAATGTGGCGGGGTTAAACATGTTAGCGGGATCCCAACCCTTCCCCTAATCTGTATAACAGTACAACATAAGACCGAACTATAACCAGATGCTTCGCAGGGCGTAGCTTTATACGACCGCAGAGGTTGAACCCTGAACGGTTAGGGCAAGTATGGACACAACATTCAAGCTGGATTCAGCTCTAAATTTGGATTGTGATTAAATAGTTGACACAGCATAGGTTTCTGACACAGAATGAATGTGTTCTAATGAACTTAAAATTTTTGTTTCTCTTAGAGCAATTCACTATGCTGTTGAATATTAATCCTCTCAAAAAAATGTTTGAAGAAATTTTCTTTTTTATTTATGAAATTTCAAATGAGAAAAATTGAACCCAATTTTTTTAATCACATCCCCCTTTCCCTTATTCCAAAACTAATCTCAATTAAAATTTCTAATGGAGTTTGCAACAATAACTACTCATTTAAATACATCATAAAATATTAAGATGTAAAAAAACTGCTTGTTATCACTGAATGGTAAAGATTATTTTAATTTATAAGTTGGTAGTAAAAAGTGAATATACATTGTATATTGTATATAACAAAGATTTAAGTTGATTCTGGACAAAGAAAGATAACTCCAATTAAAAAAAAATCTTGCTATTGCACAATATTTTGCAATTAGATATTTCTTGCTTACTATTCTGGACAAAGAAAGATAACTCTAATTAAAAATAAATTTGATATTTCACAATATTGTGCAATTAGATATTTCTTGCCATTGCGCAATACTGTGCAATTGAAAAGACTTGCTATTGCACAATACTTAATATAATAATTTTAGATCCTGATTTGGACCAACTTGAAAACTGGGCCCATAATAAAAAATCTAAGTACATTTTTGGATTCAGCATATCAAAGAACTTCAAGATTTCAATTTTTGTTAAAATCAGACTAAGTTTAATTTTGGACCCTTTGGACTTTAGTGTAGACTAATTTGAAAACAGGACCAAAAATGCAGAATCTACATACACAGTTAGATATGGTATATCAAAGAACCCCATTTATTCAATTTTTGATGAAATCAAACAAAGTTTAATTTTGGACCCCGATTTGGACAAACTTGAAAACTGGGCCAATAATCAAGAATCTAAGTACATTTTTAGATTCAGCATATCAAAGAACCTAACTGATTCATTTTTTGTCAAAATCAAACTAAGTTTAATTTTGGACCCTTTGGACTTTAATGTAGACCAATTTGAAAACGGGACCAAAAGTTAAGAATCTACATACACAGTCATGACAGTTAGATTCAGCATATCAAAGAACCCCAATTATTCAATTTTGATGAAATCAAACAAAAGTTTAATTTTGGACCCTTTGGGCCCCTTATTATGTTGGGACCAAAACTCCCAAAATCAAACCCAACCTTTCTTTTATGGTCATAAACCTTGTGTTTAAATTTCATAGATTTCTATTTACTTATACTAACGTTATGGTGCGAAAACCAAGAAAAATGCTTATTTGGGTCCCTTTTTGGCCCCTAATTCCTAAACTGTTGTGACCTAAACTCCCAAAATCAATACCAACCTTCCTTTTGTAGTCATTAACATTGTGTTTAAATTTCATTGATTTCTATTTACTTAAACTAATGTTATTGTGCGAAAACCAAGAATAATGCTTATTTGGGCCCCTTTTTGGCCCCTAATTCCTAAACTGTTGAGACCAAAACTCCCAAAATCAATCCCAACCGTTCTTTTGTGGTCATAAACCTTGTGTCAAAATTTCATAGATTTCTATTAACTTAAACTAAAGTTATAGTGCGAAAACCAAGAAAATGCTTATTTGGGCCCTTTTTGGCCCCTAATTCCTAAAATGTTGGGACCAAAACTCCCAAAATCAATACCAACCTTCCTTTTGTGGTCATAAACCTTGTGTTAAAATTTCATAGATTTCCATTCACTTTTACTAAAGTTAGAGTGCGAAAACTATAAGTATTCGGACGCCGGACGACGACGACGACGACGACGACGACGACGCCGACGCCAACGTGATAGCAATATACGACGAAATTTTTTTCAAAATTTGCGGTCGTATAAAAATCAGTTGAAAAAGGCTCATCAAGTGGACAAAAATACAAGTGGACGTGGTACTTATACATCCCGACACAAAAAGACATAATGAACAGATCTGAGAGTACTCTCAGTTATCTGACAGCTAGTTCAAAGCCACTAACAACTAATAAAAAAATCATGCAGCTAAGTCTAAACATGTCGGTTTTGGTCTAATCAATATTAATCTAAACACCACAGAGAGATATCCATGTACGAATCGAAATTCATTCGTTACCCTAATGTTCCACCACTATATTTTCAATTGTTGTTTTTTATTTAAATTTTTTTTCTATGAATTTGCAATTTTGTACGCTAGTACTACACTATTTGTCTTAATAAGGCAAACAGAATAGCCACATTCAAAAAGTCAACTTTGTCTTAGGGAGTTGAAACCTTCGTTTCTTTATAATTTCTTAATTTATCAACGGGGAAATATGTTTTTGTTTTAAATTCTGTAGTTATCGAAGCGCTTACTGTTAAAATGGCGATACCCTCGGGACTTATAGTCCACAAGCAGCAGAATCGATCCCTTGCTAGTATCAGAAATAAATACTTTATAAATTTTGTGCGTCCTAAGCGTGTGACATAGTTTTGGATAGAATTAGAATATTTTTTGAGGAGAATCAATTTGAAAATCATTCAAGTTAAATGAGAGAATACGAATGGAGATGATTCATTATATATATAGTTGATTTATAAATTTGATGTCACCAAATTACTCATACAGTAGACGCCACTAGATCCTTTACCTCTTAACTGTTATTTACTGTTATATGTTGGAGGCATAACATTTATTATCAAAAATTAATGCAAGAAACTGCTATTAAACTACTCCTCAAAAATATCTGATGAACGATGCAGCGTTCATAGTCATTTAAAGTAGATAAATATTTCCTATTAAAGCATCTGTAGTACTCACATTCAGTGTCAACATAGACGGTATCCACTGTGGCAAAGTTGGAACCGGGAAATGGATCGACAGAAACAGGATTCCGAAGGTTACATGAATACTTTCTCATAAATACTGTTGTCATCAATGTACTATATTTCAATGAAGCATTGGTTATGATAGTTGTTTCTGTCTCTAATACTTCTATATCAGTCCAGCCATACGAAAAGAACAATTTAGATGAGTTGTCTCCATTTTCAACAGTTTGTGATGTTAATGTACAAGTAACATTTAAATATTCACCAACAAACAAATATGGTTCACTTTGGTCCAGTTCTACAAATAATTAGAAATATGCATAAGGGTTTATTCTAATAAGATGTAAAAGATTTCAATTAAGAACGTACTTAAACTTTGATTTGTATTTCTTAATTTTGTTTTCCCTATTTACTTTCTGGCTTGTATTTAATGCAGCACTGTTAACAACAAGCACACGCATTTGCTCAATAAAAATTTGATAAATAAGATGCTCTTTACATATTAAATTTTGCCGTAACTATATGTATAGATTATCAGGGTTTCTACATATTTATATCGTAAAATATCAGCCATGAGCCAGAATGTAAACCTTTTTGGCGAGTGAGCGCAGCGAACGAGCTACAAAAATTCTCATTGTGTCGAGCAGCTGATATTTTACGATATCTATACGAAGAAAACCCGATTATCTGTTTATCTGTTTATCGTTCTATTACTGGTCTTTTCTCTCTCCTGAAGATAGTTTTACGCTTGACGAAAGCAAGCTTGATAACGTCTTCTCTCGCATTGAAACGTCTGTGATAACTTATCCTCTCATATTGTGACGTCGCTGATACTGTCTGGTCTCGTTTTGAAGTCTTGATACGAGAATTACGGAGCAATAGAGCAGGGTGATATGGGCGTAAGGACGAACGATATTTACAATTTTAAGAAAGAGGGGCTTATTTCGATCTTTGCTATACAGCAATTTTGAAGATCGCTTACATTTCTATAAAACTAGGATTTATGCACCATTTTCTATATGCCAATATCAGTTCAGGAATATTACAGTTGCTATCCATTCGTTTGGTGTGTTTGCGCTTTAGATTTGGCCATTTGATAAGGTACTTTTCGTTGAATTATCATCGTAGTTCAGTATTTTTGTATTTCATTTTATCCTATATGTTAATCTATGTGATACAACATAGCTTATCTGAAAGTAGGAAAATTGCTTTTACCATTTAAAAAATGTGTGTACAATAAACGCTGAACATAAGAATTAATGACTCCTGTGAATTAAACTTTCTAATTGTGACTCACAAAAGCAATACTTTCAAGTAAAATATTTCATTTAAACCAATATTCAGATTTCTACTAACCTCCTATTACTTCTGTCGGGAAATAAAATCCATTTGCAAAACCCCAACTAACCATACACAGAAAGATAACAAGCTTCATGGTGAGTCCTAAAATAAAATATATATCGAAAAAAAATATTTAAAAGTTAGTAGAGGTAAACTGATAGTCAGTGACAAAAACTTTTCAAATAAGTTCTAAGCGATAGCTGCCTCGCTGTTGGCATTCTTTTTTAGCTGTCCAGGTACTTGAATTCGAAATGATCATATCTGATGTACAGTAGTTGTCGTTTGTTTATGTAATATATACGTGTTTCTCGTTTCTCGTTTTGTTTATATAGATTAGACCGTTGGTTTTCCCGTTTGAATGGTTTTACACTAGTAATTTTGGGGCCCTTTATAGCTTGTTGTTCGGTGTGAGCCAAGGCTCCGTGTTGAAGGTCGTACTTTAACCTATAATGGTTTACTTTTTAAATTGTTATTTGTATGGAGAGTTGTCTCATTGGCACTCACACCACATCTTCCTATATCTATATACAAAACTAACGTTAATGTGAAAAACATAAAGATTTATTATGCTAAAACTTTTAAATTATTATCATAATTAGCATAGAACAATAGTTTTACTTCCTGGTCTAGTAAGTTTGGTAATGTATTAAAGCATAGTTTGATAAACATGCAATCTAGTGCAATTAATTATGCTTTGTTATTCAACCATGTTTTTAATAGGGCAAATAAAGTGGTATAGTAGAAAGAAATAGCTGTGGAGAGGGGATTTACGATTTTATGTACGAGAAAAGTGTAAAGTGTACAAACGGAATTCATGTTTATGCCTACGAACTGAGCATGCAGTTTCGAAGTTGTAAACATTATTTCTTTGTTAAAGCATTGGATTTCTAATAAAATACTATTGAACTTTAAATCGAGTTTGTGTTTATGTGCTGTTTAATGTGTATCATCGGATTTTGTCGTCCATGTACGAGTGAAAGGAACGACCGGATACTTATACACCAACGACACCGAACAAACACCAACACAAGAAAACGCACTTTAGTTTATATTTTTGTCACAATATCAAAATGAAAGAAAAATAAGGTAAATAAAGGCAACAGTAGTATTCTGCTATTCGAAAGTCACAAATTGATTGAGAGAAACAAATTTGGTTTACAAACTAAAACCGAGGGAAACACATCAACCATAAGAGTAAAACAACAAAACAACAGCAACACTGAAGAGCAACAACAAAAAAAAAAAACGACAATGTAACACACACGAACTATCAGACAACAAGGGCAATTTTCCTGACTTGGTACATGATGTTTTAAGAAAAAAAAATGGTGGGGTGAACTTTGTTTTGTGGATAGGCAAACCTCGCACTTTTATGGCAATGTTGAATATAACACTAAAATGACAATATTACATGACAGAACTACAGTACAAACAAATGTAAAAACTTTTAGGACAGAGAAATACACAAATAAATAATGCAATAGTACATTTCGACATGCTAATAGTTACCAAAGGTACAAGGCAAGTGGCAGGGAAGAAAATCCTGAGTTAAAAGTAATATGCGAAATCTTACTTATTTTAGAAATGATCAGCTTATGAATTTTTAAATGTGGATCTTGTAAATCCTGGTTTGTTTTTTTGTTTTTTCAACATATAATTCAAATGTCAATATAATGACGTCTCTGTACGATAGGTACAATTACAAAACCAGCATTCATAATGTATTACACTCATCATTATTTTGATAATATTTCTTTGATAAAAAATCAAGAATTTTCTAAATATACTGCCGTCCTTTACCCAAAGGAATTTACTTCAAACAAATCAAATATAAACGGTAATAGATGTCCTTTCCTAAATTTTGATATTTCAGTTTTACCTGGGGAACTCTACATATAATTATGACAAAAAGTACAATTATTAGTTTCCTATTGTTAATTTTCCTTTTTTAGAAAGTGATGATCCCTTGTTACCATCTTACCAAGTCAGGAATATGGCAATAGTTATTAACAGTCCGTTTCTATATATTTTGGCATTTGCTTAAGTGTTTCTGTTGTTCCGTTGTTTTCCTTTAAAGTTAATGTGTTTCCTTCGCCTTAAGTTTGATACCTGGATTTGTTTTGCTTAATCCGATAATGACTATGGACAGCGCTATACTAATGTTGCTTTTGTTTATATCACTTCTAGTCCGCTGTGTCTGTTGTGACGTTTTGGATTTCAATGAAAGTTATCTATCTATAACTGATAAAGTACTAAGTCAGGAATTTTGTTACCAAAAACAACTTCAAACCTTTACGAATTTCTTCCATATATATACAGATTTCGTTTTGAAGTAGGAAAATTGGAAAATATCATTGTAGGCATAGTGTCCGGCTTGGATCATGTTTTTTTTCGAGTTCAGATAAGTTTGTGGAGCAAATATGATAAACAATGTAAACAAGCAGACTTTTTTTTTACAAAATGTGAAACACGTAGATGCTTCAACTTAATTTACAAAATTATACCAGGTAAGTAAGTATTGGTGATAAAAAAAGAAGTCATAATCCTTACATTATTTTGTGTTCTAAAAGTTCAATTCAGCTTTAAATTGCTTTTATACCAAAATTTAAAAATAAATTTATTTATAGAAATACAATACCAATGCAAATGTCAAAGGAAGTGTTAATCTTAAATCCATATATCATTAAATGTACATTTTCTTTATAAAATTTCTTGTTACTGCAGTGAAAATTATACATTTTAAAATGAAATAAATCTTAACTTGTGCTTTTTCGAGAGAAGTCCGTTTTTTTTTAGTGCAGTCCAGATTTTGATAGAGTAATTAAACATAGTTTCATCGGCCTGGGATTTATATTTTAGTGCGATTACATTTAAAAAAATAACCATTGAAAAGCCTCAAATAAAGTACTTTTCAAACCCGAAATCAATGCATTTTATCAGGTTTGGTAATCATCTAGTACGTAACATGAACATTCGTAAAAAGAGAAAAGAAAAAGAAAACCTGAATTTCAAGGATAACTCAAAAAAGAAAGTAATCAAATGGAAAAATCAAAAGCTCATACACTTAACAAAAAAATCATATTCCTGACTTGGTACAGGCATTTCCTTATGTAGAAGAAAGTAGATTCAACTTGGTTTTATAGCTATATAAACCTGTCATTTGTAAGACATTAGCATAAATTTGAAAAAATAAATAAAAACAAATACAAATTGAGCCATGTCAAAAGGATATTATCAAGCATGAGATAAATATTTTATAAAGACAAACAAAAGAACACTTTAACATGTTATTAAAGGGGCTCGCGGGTATAAATATTTTTGTTAATGTCCTATTTTTCTGTTGAACTAAAAGGAGAAATAGAGGTAATATCGAAAAAAAAAAGACAAGAAATAAATTACAGAAATCGGTTAAATTTTACAATTATTTTGTTTATGTAGAGCTTATTTGAAAACAAAAATAAACAATATAGGTCACCGATGAGTTTAAAAAAGATATTTCAATTTTAATGCAAAAAAAAAATGGCATTTTTGCACCAAAGGGAGATAATTTGGAGCTTTTTCAATGATATAAACATTTAAAAAGTCATCTGGGGCCAAACCGAATCAATTTTTTTGGTTGATTTTTGTACCATATCATAAAATAATAACTAATAGTGTAATAAATAAATTTTGTAATGAAAAAACAAATGTTTCATTTTTGCTGAAATTTTTGTACCCTCACATGATAAACAACGTCAGTTCCTAAAACATAAACCTAAAGATCGTTAATTATTGTCATTATCAATCTTGACACCTTTTTGTTCGATTACAATTGAAATTGATTGAATTAAATACCCACCTAGAATATTATATCTAAATATAAAATTGACCTCTATATCCTACTTCTTTATATATTTTTATCATACCATCATATTAAAGGGTCGCTAGCTGTCAAATTCATGTTCACCGATTTGACTCTAATGTTCATATTTGATTTATAACATACTAAAACGTATATTCAAATTATAATAAGTCTGAAATAAACAGTTAAGAAAGCATTACTCGATTTATATATCAGAATTTCGTGTGTATTTTAGTACAGACGCCATTTGATTAACTGAGATGACCTTTGAATACTACCAACGGTCACATAACCCGATATAAACATAAACAAAATTATACATAGATTGCGACCTCATGGAATTGGATTTTTAAAGGTCTGTTTGATTTCATGTTATAGGTTTAAAAAAATAAACGTTTTGGAATTTTGGGTCCTCAATGCTCTTTAACTATGTACTTGTTTTGCTTAATAACTATTTTGATATGAGCATGAGAATATTATGTAGACGAAACGCGCGTCTGGCGTATTGAATTATAATCCTGGTACCTTTGATAACTATATACAACACTGGGTCGATGCCACTGCTGGTGAACGTTTCTTTCCATCGGGTTTCACCAGGCCAGTAGTCAGCACTTCAGTGTTCACTGAATATCAATCATGTGGTCATTTATAAGTAACCTTTTTACAAAAGTATGAATTTTTCAAAATACTAAGGATTTTCTTATCACAGGCATAGTATACCTTAGCCGTACTTTTTGCACAACTTTTTGGAATTTTGGGTCTTCAATGCTCTTCAACTTTGTACTTTTTTGGCTTAAAAGACTATTTTGATCTGAGCGTCACCGATGAGTCTTATGTAGTCGAAACGCGCGTCTGGCGTATTAGATTGTAATCCTGGTACCTTTGATAACTATTTTACATTCTTATCCCTTTAATAGCTGAACGCTTATGCACGTGTAACCACTCTCTAGCTAAAAATGAAGGTCACATGAATAAGTATTTAATTAGGTCGAATTATTAATTTGCAAGTGAAGAATAACTCATCAACGATATTTCTTTGCTTATTTTGACAATATTGTATCGAATTGGCTGCTAAAGACAAATTTCACTTTTATTTATAAAAATGAATTAAACAAAATAAAATCATTTTTTTCATATTTCGTAGCTAGCGCCCTTTAATGTGCTCATGATGGCCGTAATTTAAAAATGAGAGTTATTTATTTAAAAACATAACTAAGAGCGAAGTCATCTGTTTTATACTAGAAATAAAAATCATAATAAACGCTTCCAATGTAAAAACAATTTATAAAAAATATATATTTCACAAGCCTGACTAAATGTTATGTTTTTCGTGAATCAACCCAGAGTGAAAGGCTCATGTCGAAGCGACCATTTACCAAGATAGAACAGATCTGATATATGTGTGTCGATTATAATGATAACGTATGATACCAATAGAAACCGGGTTCATTCGCCCACAATCAAGTTCGCCCTAGGCTGTTGTTATTTTGATAACTATGGTGCACTGTATGATCGTGTCATGACATAATATAACAATGTACGTTACAGATTATGAATCATTTATGAATGAGATCAAATTAGAAAAGATACGATTTAAATCTAAAGGGGATAAAACGTCTTATAGGAATTCAATGTTTGCTTTACCATGGTTCACTTATATGCCTATTTTTTTGACAAAACCACTAAATAATAAGATGGATTTTTTTACAGTATTTTCTAAAATGAATTTTATAGGTATCCCTGTAAAGCGAAATTTCTGTATAAAGTCAATCATATTAAAGGGACACTAGCTTATAACATTAGAACATCTGTCATTTTCTCCCTACCCATTTTTGCCAATAACATTTGATTTGTTAGGGCTGGTCATGTATTTTATGTTTTTTTGCGATTCCATTAATTCATAATGTACCAATACAGTTAATGAAGACACGAATGGCAACTCTAAATCCGATATAAAAAATTCTCTTGTTTGTTAATTTACAATTATAATTAATTTTCTTTAATCATTATGACCTCATTCATTCTTTAATAAAAGTTCAAATCGATTTTCGATCATTTATTCTTTGTTTAATAAATATACTAAAAGCAAAGTTCTTAAACACGAGAGTCTGAATATGTTATACCTAACCTTAGAATAATGGTCAACATAAGTGAGTGATAAAGAAAAAGGTTTGAAAATTTAAAATTGATGACCCCTTCCAGACCCTCATATTTGATAAGTCAATTATTTAACATTGTTTAAATTTCCTCATCTGGATGACTTTTCTAATATTCTATATATCTGAAAACAGGTAAATTTGCATTTTCTTTTTGCAAACATGATCGATTCAAATGATCTTCAAACTGCGCACTGGTTTTTCTTTTCAACCAAAGGGTTCTGGATACTGTGGAACAAAAACATTGTAAAAACGTGCATTCTTTTGAAATTTGAGAAATTGTACAGATCACGCGTTTACAATCTTTGAAAAAGTTACTATTTTGAAGAAACAAAAAATTGAAACCTATAGTTTACACACGTTACGCAAGGTAAACAGTGTGTGTGTTTTTACCAAAAAATAGCCTTTTTCAGTATTATTAATATCTCAGATTAAGATGTAATATTTCCAATTTAATCCAAATGATAGCAGTGAGTAAATGAAAATAAAATAAGGCCGATCTACCTTTCTTATAATAAAAAGCCAAAGTGATAATATAAGCCGGATTCGTGTGCCTCATAATTATATCTTATTATTCACTATAGTTTAATTTAGAAATTAGCTACTTTCATGATTGAAATATCGAAGCTAATGATTGAAAGATCAACCGAAAGTAATAATTAACAGTTTATTGTCATTATATAAATCAGTCAACATTCGTTATTATTTATTGCAGATTTTATTAAATATCACTCTTAATGAATAAAAACAAAGTTGGCTTATTTCCTAAACATGTACTGATTTATTATAAAACTTAATAGACTTACCTACTTTTTGTTTCTTAATTACCTAATGCATTACTTTGATTTCTACCATCCACAAGCAGGATAGTTGTAAAAATAACATCTTTAAATTATAAAAGTACATGAGTTCACATCTACACTGTGTTATATTTCATCATGACATCAACATGTTTACCTTCCTGGTAAAGGTGTATACTATAATTAACTTCTCGGAATTCAATTAACTAAAAAACCGAAAAACGAACGCGGGAAATTTAAAAAAAAATATTTGTTCTATGAAGCGTTTTGTTTACTGCTGTTTATCTTTTCGTCTTAATGATCATGGTGTTAAAGCCATTTATACTGTTGTGTTTATTTCCTAAATATAGTAACACAGCTATTATTTTGTGCAATGTCAATTTTATCTCGGAACACTTTTTCCATAGTCAGGGGTTAATTAAGGGATGAAAATAAGTTTAAAATTTGTGTTACAATTTAAATAGCTATGATTTGTTTTTATTTTTAAAATTGCAGTATAAAAACAATATTGGGTCAATGTTAGAAAAATATCAAATTTGTGTACTCAGCCCAAAACTAGGGAAGAGCTCGGTAGAATTTCGCCCTTCCCAAGTTTCTCAGCCTCATACAAAAAAGTTGATATTTTTCTGACATTGACCTAATATTGTACTTTATCGACTAACACATCTCATTGTAGCTATGTAAATACACTGTTTTGTTTTGTTTCAGTTATTGGCACTATTGTGGGTTTTTCTATGTTTTCTATGTACACCGGTTTTGCAATTTAAAATTAAATATCTAGCAGTAAACACTGAGGTTGTTAAATTTGGTAAAGTAAATATAAACAATTTAATAAAATCGTACAAACCAGTTTTAATCAAGAGTATAACGTTGGTTGCAATGAATTAACGTGATTTCCCATGTGAAATAAACTCGATTAATTAGTAATAGATATTTTCAAGACGTTTTCAAGAACGTAGTTTCAAAGCAAATGGGATATGCGCAAAAAAAAGATACAGTTTTCACAATTTTCACTTATTAAAGAATGCATTGATAATGTAATTTAAAAAAAAAATACGCGCATTCGTGAATAGGTGTGTTGTTTGGTCGTTGATTATTTTTCTATATTTGAATTCTTCGATTAGTTATTATATAACAATTTACATACCTCAAACAATTATGAAGCCTTTTTGGTGTGGATTATGTGCGTTGCAAAAGATATACAAAAGTTATTTTTTTGCCAGTTGATCAGTAAACTATAAATCACTATACAAGCCAGTTAAGTAACGTGTGAAATGGCCTATATCTGTACTCGACTTTTGGTTTTTTTTATCCGACCAGTCGGAATTAATCTGATTTCACTCGATATTACTCGACCCCAATCTTAACCTACTCGACTGTACTGTTTGAACTTAACTTTAATGTTTGCATTGAAACGTCTGAACTATTACTCGACCAGTCTGAAACAGTCCTAACCCAATATTTGACCAGTTCTCGACCAGTTTTTTTCAGTTTTACTCGAACAAAAGTCTGAACAATACCCGACAAGTCTGAATCATAGTTGACCAAAAAAGTCTGAACTATAACTCGACCAGTCTGAAACAGTCTTAAACCATTATTGACCTGCACTTGACAAATACTTGACCTGTTCTCGACCATTTTGTCCCCAGTCTGAACCATACTCGAACAGATCTCTGAACAATATCCCCGACCTGTCTGAACCATTCTTGATCAAAATAACCTCTACTTTTTTTTAATATTTAACCTTTTAAATTACTTTCTTTTTGTCTGACACGATAACAGCCACAATACAGTAAAAGATATATAACAGATATCCGATTTATCAAATCGAGATAGAAAAAATAAAACAAAGGTTGAGTCTTGTTAAAAAAAATCTTTTCCTGACATACACCTTTATTGAGGGTATTAAATCAATATCTCACGCCCATGAAAGATATCACAACAGGTAAATAAACTCATCATAGAAACCAGGATTGAAATTTTATATTTACACAAGACGAGCCTTTCGTCTATAAAAGACTCATCAGTGACGCTCGAATAAAAAAATGTTAAGAGGCCAAAAAAAGTACGAAGTTGAAGAGCAATAAGGACAAACAAATCGGAGAATATTACATTTTAAATAACATGTATTGAAAATTAATCCACATCCTATAAAACTTAAATCATAAGGCTTTTTGAATTCACTAGATAAATGATACATAGGTTTAAAAAAAAGTTACTTTTTACCTGTAAATGAAGGCAACAGTAATATACTGTTCAAAAGACATAAATCGATTGAGAAAAAACAAATCCAGGGAAAACGCATCAACTGTAAGAGGAAAATAACAAAACAACAGAAAACTGAAGTGCACAATTCGCAGGATCAACAATAATCTTCCTCTAGATACTATATTTTGATTTTTAAAAAGCTGCTTCCAAATTTGTTTAAAAAAAACCCAGGATGGTTTATGAATCTAACAAATGTTTTAAAACTTTAATTGCAGACTGTATGTAATGTTAACTGGATAAAAAAAAAGTCCAAGTGATATATGAAAAAAAAATCACATCTGGATACTATTTTATAATCATAAAAAAGCTACTGTCCAAGTTTGGTACAAATCCAGGATAATTTAAGATAGTTATCTAAATTTTTAAAAACATTACATTTAACCACTGAGTGAATGTAATGTTAACTGGCAGAAAAAGTCCATTTGTAAGTGAAGTATCAAGGATTTGTATAGTATCTTACTATACAAATCCTTGGAAGTATGTACAAACAGGTTTCATCAACAAAATTAACGACAGGATACTATTTTATAATCATAAACATTTAAGCTTTTGTCGAAGTTTTGTACAAATCCAAGATAGTTTGAGAAAGTTATTATAATTTATAAATCTTAAATCATAGAATGAATGTAATTTTATCTTGCAGAAAAACTAAGATCATTTATAAAAAAAAATACGGATAGATAGGATTTTTTTGTTTACAAATTTTACTTCTGAACACTATATTATGATCATCACTAGCTTCTGTTCAAGTTTTGTACAAATCCAGGATAGTTTACGAAAGTTATTAAAATTTCAAAAACCTTTAACACAGAGTAAAATTGAGAAGGGAAATGGGGAATGTGTCAAAGACATAAAAGAGACAACAACCCGACCATAGAACAGACAACAGCAGAAGATCACCAAGAGGTCTTCAATGCAGCGAGAAATTCCCGCACCCGGAAGCGTCCTTCAGCTGGCCCCTAAACATATATATATACTAGTTCAGTAATAATGAACGCCATACTAAACTCCAAATTGTACACAAGAAACTAATATTAAAAATAATACAAAACTTACAAAGGCTAGAGGCTCCTGACTTGGAACCGGCGCAAAAACAGAGTGAATAATTGTGGAAGCCACCGCAGCCGCCGCCGACGACGACGGAATGTAGGAATCATACTTTACCTGATAACTAATTATTTGGATTCCATTCATAAATGAAAAAAGGTTTACAAAATTTGAAAAATATATACAGAAAAGGATAGATTACGACATGGTCCGTATTAAATTTGGGCAATTCCTTAAATTTTGATAGTGATATAATTAAAAAAATAAAACAGTATTATATATTTCCTTACATGAAACAAACCAGAAGGCAGTATTAAGTACGTAGGTGAAAACGGAGGGTAATTATCCAAAAAGATATAAGAAGATGTGGTATGAGTGTCAATGAGACAACTCTCCATCCAAGTCACAATTTGTAAAAGTAAACCATTATACGTCAAAGTCCGGTCTTTAATACGGAGCCTTGGCTCACAACGAACAGCAAATGCACAAAAGAACACATTTATCGTTTTAGAAGACCCATCATTTTAAAAGTATCATTTATCAATACCTTCAAAGAAACAGAATCATCCTATGAAGTATTTAACCATTCAACCTTTACAAGTAATAAATAATCAGCCTGAGAAATCTCATTCAAAATGTGTACGATCATGGAAATGATTGAATAAATTGAATGTGTTCTCTCGGTCCTAATAACAATATCATAGAAATTTGTTATTTATTTAGAACCGGTTCTGTAAACATTTCGGAACATTTAATAAACCCAAAAAATCAATCCCAACTTTCCTTTTTTAGCACATTTTCCTAAAGATCCATAGACTTTTATTCAAGTTAAGGAAATATATTTTTGGGCCCCTTTTTGGCCTTTAATTCATAAACCATTTCAGGCATGACCCCCAAAAATAAATTCCAACCACCCTTTTAAGGTATGGAACATTGTGGTACAATTTTATAGAGATCCATATACTTTTACACAAGTCATTGTCCTGAATCAAGAAGAAAAAAATGTTTTGGGAGGCCTTCTTTACCCCTTCATTAAAATTCATCAAAATCAATCCCAACCTCCCTTTTGTAAAGTGGACCCTTGTCATACAATTTCACAGACATCCATACAAATATTCTCAGGTTATTGCCTACAAATAAAATGTCTTTAGACGACAACGACTCTAGCAACGCAAAAACATTATACCTCCGCAAATTATGCGATCGTATAAAAAAAAGAATGGTCAAATCATCATGAAAGCTAAATTCATCATGATGCAAATTATATATTGATAGTATTAAATTTTATATCAGAAACAATCATTTCAACTGGAAACCTAGAAAAATGTGTCGTCGTCTTCAAAATCATTCTGCACAATGTAAACTATATATAATGTGTTCAGAAAATGCAAAACTTGATAACCTCTTGACAATTTGTACTGCATTTTAGATGGAATTTTAATTGCACAGTTTAAAAGGAAATAAATGCTGTTATACTTTTATGAAAAATCTGAATAATATAAGCTTAAAGAAAGTCTAATATATAGATATAGGAAGATATGGTATGAGTGCCAATGAGACAACTCTCCATCCAAGACACAATTTATAAAAGTAAACCATTATAAGTCAAGGCACGGTCTTCAACACGGAGCCTTGGTTAAACCGAACAGCAAGCTATAAAGTACCCCCAAAAATTACTAGTGAAACCCATTCAAACGGGAAAAACAATGGTCTAATTCTATATAAAAAAAACAAGAAACGACACACACTTATGAACCACATCAACAAACGACAACTACTGAACATCAAATTCCTTAATAAAAGGAATCATAGTAGACCGAGATTAGATGTTTCATTTATTTACACATATTTTATTTATTTGAAGCTGTTAATAACTGATGGTTGATAGGACAGAGGACAGGTGCATTTTCAAAAATTCTATGTATTTCTTAATAACAAAATGTACAATATAAAAAATAATACAAAGCCAATAGATGTATTTCTATATAAAATTTGAACAGCATTATGAAGGGGGATCTTTATGTTACACAAATAGAATTACTATACAGATTATCTTTACTTACTCTATTGCACAATTTAAATCAAAACAGTAATGATCCTCTCTTCACTAACTGAGCAACAGTGACGATGTTGTGTCTTTCAATGTATTATTAGGAAACGCTTTACTTTTAGTATAATACCAGTCTATCCTCTTAAGGAAACATTTTCATTATATTATTAGTGATGATACTTATATAATTGGTATCTGATGAGAACGAATACACCTTTGAAAACTAAATAAAGCAACTATTGTAGCTTGTTATAATTGATATATCATATTATCATAGCGTAAGAATAAACAACGGTGTCTTATAAAAAGGTAAAACAAAACTCAAACATAACTTTTGTCTAGAAATTCAATGACAAAAACAAAGGTTTTAAGTAGCCTACATTTAAACCTTTCTTTAATTTTATACAATTCTTGTGTTATTGAAACCGGATGGAAATATTTCAAGCAAGATTAGAGTGTCGGTATTGCATGGGTTGACTATTTCAAATAAACACGAATAAAAGTGTTGGCTTAATATATGTCTACTAATGTGAAACTTTCGCCTACTCAAATCAGATCTTAGAATAAATAAATATTTTAAAACTGTACGATATGAACGGAAGTCAATTCCAGACTTAGTATAGGGCACACAAATTTTCCGAGGGGATTTTAAAAAATCTACCTTCATCCTAGATAGCCTCTATTTCAGGATAGCACTCTTGTATTTATATTTAAGTTGTTTTCGTCCCGAACATGCAAAAAATATTTGCCACTTGAGGTTCAGCAAACAAAAATGCATCGATTTCTTACCATGTCTTTTTTTATCGCTCGTAGTAACAGTAGGGAGAAATCTTCTTATTATGTTTGCCCATTTTAACATTTTTTTCTGATGCGCTAATTTGGTATTTGTTTGGGACATAAAAGTTAGTTCTGTATACATGTATTTTGTTAATTGTTTAAATTTAATATTTAATATTTGGCACGGATGAGCTGACATATATCATACGATAAGAAATGTTATGCATATGACTTAAAAACTTTACTTCATTTTGGCTAATTTGCTTTGTCTATATGCCTTTTTGTGTTTCTTTGTTACAGATTTCCGAAGTTATGTTTTATAGTGATTAATAAAGGCAACAGAAGTAATACCGCTGTTCAAATGAAACATAAGAAAATACCTGTACCAAGTCACGAATATGACATGTTATTCAGTTCTTAGATGTGCTTAAGCTTTCGGTTTTGTCATTTGATAAGGGACTTTCCGTTTTGATTTATCCTCGGTATTTTTGTGATTTTACATTTTATTAAACTAAATGAATTCTAGGTGAAATTAAATTTAAGGAACACTTAAGATGATGTGTTATGCAAACGGGCCGAGGTTTCAAGGGTGTATGACTTTTAACGACTTTATAATGCTATATGTACACATTACCTTCAGAATTAGCCCTTTGTTTGCATATATAAAGGGAGTATTTTATTTTTACTGACTAATTGTTTGTTTTCTTTATTTTTCAAAATGCTAAAAATTATTTTTTTATTTATCCATCATTGGAAAGAGAAGAACATCTTATTAGCATGCAGATATATGTTTGTTTGTAATGCAATACATATACTTTGTTGAGCAGTAAAAGCACAAAATGAGCTTGGTTGACGTTACAGACAACACTACCAGAAACAGCATGCGTATTCAGATGCATTTCCGTCTTCTGCAACTGGTTTTGGACCAGTATAATTAAAGGAGTAGGTTCAGTAAAACTCCTTTTTGGCCCCAAAATAAAGCAGTTTTACAAAATTATTAAAATGTAAACTTTTAGGTTTTTATTGGAAAGTAGGATACTTCTTCTACATAAATATGGTCTGTTTTTGACAATACAATGCACATGTATCGGGTAGTAGCATCATTAAGTCAATCTAAATTACTAAAATCTTCACAATTTTAGCATTTAAGTTAAATTTTAGACGGTTTTCGTCTTAAATGAAAGTGGCCGCATTTGTGTTCATTCTTAATATGGAAATGTAAGTTGTATTTGATGATAATACATAACATATATAAAGGTTGGGGATGAACACGGGTGCGGCCACTTCGATTTTTAACAAAAACCATCTGAAAAGTGACATTTTTTGGCATATTTGATAGATTTTTCATATTTGAGCTTGAATTGGAGCGTTTTTAATTACTAAATCGGTTAAAATCTTTCACATAAACTAATTGAATCAACTGAAATAGACACTGAAGTGTTTAAAAAGTGTCCAAAATCTTTCGTTAGATGAACCTGAAATTGAAGGCCAAAATCGGCCTTTACCGGACCTACTCCTTTAACATAGAAATTTGTAAAATTATCATTGTGTTGTTTTTAATTATCATTACTAGAAATATAAGCCTTAATAAATGAAGGAAAGCATAAACCCCTTACTCAAACTACTTCATCCTGTGTCATTGATAGCACATGGGAAAAACCTGTGGATACTGATAGAAAATAGTCTTAAATATATTTTTGTTAAATATTGCAGTCTATATAATGCATAATAAGAACTAATTTATCCTTTTAACTTGTGTAACATACCTGTACTTCAATTATCTCCCTTAAGACACAATTCCTATTTTACAATTTTTTTTTTACATCCTAAACTGTTTTCCCTATTCTGAGACTATAATCATATACATCCCTCAAAAACTTTATTTTTTAACACAGAATCTTTTTGAAATACCTGTATCTTCGAATTTGAATAGAAAACTGATTTAAAAACTCATAAAAGATATCAAGCTTTCATGCAACAGTATTAATTGATTTGAAATATTCATAGCCACATATGACTAGTAATTTATATGGTGGTATAAAAAAGTCAACACATTCCAAAAAGTAAAATTTTATTGAATTATACCATGGAATTAAATCATTGAATGACATATATATAAAACAAGTACATACAATTATCAATAATATTTAGATCAGGCAAAGTTCAACTAAAAACAATGTAATAAAAAAATAGACCAACACATAAAAACATTATGCATATTCACTGAAGTTGATAAATTTAATAAAAAAAAACATTTACATTTATCAAAAATCAGCTAATCTTTGGTTTTTCATGAACAAAATGATGAATGCATAGTATATATCCTTAAAGTCAAGTAGGAAAAGAGGGGATTTGGAATTTCATACAACTCTTACAGGTTATATTTGGTAGTTCATCTTAAAACTTAATCACATTATAAAATACATTTAAAGTTATGTTTTATAAATGAACATCTTGTTTTACATTGGCAATCAGACTATAGGATAGCAATGTCCTGTTTAAAAAAAAACAATTGAAAATCAATAGATATATTTAATGTTGCAGCTATATTCTTGCATTGAATATTCCATTATCATTCTTTAATTTGCAAAAAAGTGGTCTCTTAAGACAGGTGGTCTTTAAATACAGGTTCAATTTATATGAAATGTACTACAGAGCGATCTAAAATTGGTGGTCTTTAAATACAGGTTCAATTTATATGAAATGTACTACAGAGCGATCTAAAATTGGTGGTCTTTTAACACAGGTTTTAGCTTAATACAGGTGGTCTCTTAGCAGGTTTGACTGTAAATACATTTGGGGGAATGTACTAAATGAGTATGAGAACTTACATCTTAATCAAAGTGCTTGAAAGCACTGAAGAGTAAAGATTATTGTAATTTATCAGTGGATAGTAAAATTAAATATTGCTTTGTCAGTAAAGCGTTGGTTGTAGTTAATCCAACTACAATCCTAGACAATGGGAGATAACTCCAATTTTTAAAGATGACTTTAACAATGATATCATTTATATTTTTAGAACAGATATTAATTTCCTCAACCTTGTTAAAGTTATGTAAGTTTCTTGACAGGTGTAACATCCTTTTATGACTTGAATGACTGAGCATATATTACACAGATAAATTTCTGGAAATGTTAATGGATAGGATGTATAGAATGTTATGTTTAAGGCACCAAATTTTATGTATTAAAAAGGTAGTGATAAGCCTTAAAAATTTAGATATCTAGTCAGTTACATGGGGTTTTGATTGCATTTCATGCAGTCTTTACTGTAAAACCACAGGACTTTTTCTTCCCATTGACATTACAAAAAGACACCAAAAAAAGCAAAAGGAACACTTATTGGCAATGAAAATTTAACATTACTTGTGTTGTTTTATAGTGAATGCAGTAAAACAGATAGTACTTATGGCAGAATTTGATGGGTGTGATAACATTAAAAAATGTATTACAAAATCATCAACAATACAGCAATTATATGAAAAACTTACTAAAAAAATTAGCTCAATCTACAAAACAATCTAAGCATCAGCTATGCTTGGAAATTAATATGTGAAAAATATGCACTACTCTCTTGTATATTCTTTTTAAAATGGGCCTAAATTAAGGATTCTAATATGACGACCTATTATAGTCAACTAGTATAATCACAGTATATCTACTTTCAGTGCAAGCACATAAATACATAAAAATGGCTGTTCCGCCTTACGTTCAACTTAATTATACCACCAGGAATTCTGAATTTTCGACATGAAATCCGTATTTTATACACTTATGGTAAAATAATCTAATATAAATGCCCAACCCATGGTTAAATGAAAACATATCTCAGCTGCCATGATTTATTTCTTAATTGAATAAAAGAAAGCTTCTTCATATTGATATTATAGTTTTGTTGATTTAGTATTGTTCCTTAAATCTTTGGATAATAGAAACTTCATATATCACATTATCATAACTAAACTTTTCTGTATATCTTTGTAATTTTTCTTTTCAAAGAAATCTATCTTTGAATCTAATTTATTTCTAAACAGGTCATTAAAAAAAAGTAAACACAGATGATCAATTTTAACAACATCCTGATATATAAATCTATAGCTTTTCAGACATTGCAACACATCAGATAATTCTAGCTCAAGTCTCAACGTAATGATACCAAAAGTACTGATCTTTTGAGCTGGATAGGCAAAAGGAAGGATAATAAATAAATACATTATTTTGTATCATTTTCATTTGATTTTGTTTGAAGGCACTTTTTTTGGTTTTAATTGAATGACATGGAAGACATGCA
The DNA here is from genome assembly GCF_965363235.1 of Mytilus galloprovincialis. NCBI lineage: Eukaryota > Metazoa > Mollusca > Bivalvia > Mytilida > Mytilidae > Mytilus > Mytilus galloprovincialis. The sequence continues at coordinate 18,461,555 of NC_134838.1, read as the reverse complement.
GTATTAAGTAAGCATCATTTAAGTGCACTTTTATTCTAAATCATTAAGATGGTCAATTATGGTAGAAAATCAGTAAAATGAAATATATTCATTGGCTAATCAAAATGTGTTCCTTGCACTTTACTATAAAGCAATTGAATATGCAAGTGGTTTTTAACGACCTTGACTACCCATGAGGGTCTTGCAGGGTCAGTAAGCATTTTAATACAATTTAAATTTTATATATATAGGCCTTACACATATATTTGAAATAAATTTACTTAAATTAGCTACAAATACCAATAAATTTTCTTGACATTTTTTTTTTAAAGACTTAAAGCTTTTGCAAATGAATATTTACAGTTGTCAGAACAAGTTACTTGCATCTTTCTCTATTTTTAAATTGGATTTGAACTAATTAAAATCAAATGTAAGTAAAACCGATCATTCTTAAATATGATTAAATACTAGTAAACATAGATGACAATGAAACAAATAATGACATTATCTATGCAGTATTAATACAATACTTCCCCTAGTGCATTGTCATGCTCCATATCCATAAAACATCTTGCATCTATTTATAAATGAAAAAAATATATATAGACTTTCAATTTAACTTATTGTTCATTCTGTTTTGTAATTCAGTTTTGGACATATTGCAAAACCATAGATATTTAGAATATCTATATCTCCTTTTTTATCTTTTTTTTTTTTTTTTTTTTTTACAGCTGATTGAATATTTGCAATTCTAAAATCTAAAGTGAATTTGATTAGTTGTACAAAATGTATATACATGTATTAACAAAACAGCACAGATAAATATATAAACCAATTTTTCAATTACTGTTTGAAGTGGCAGAATGACAACTGGTAGACAAAATTAAAAAAGTCAAAGAACTAACAAGCATAATTTATTTTTAAACTAACTAATAAAAAATCCTCAAATTTCATAAATTACAATATCTATTGTGCCCAAACAGATATTGGGAAACATTAAATAGGATATTTTTGGGGAAAAAGAGTTTTTTGGATTGTTTTGAATATCATAAAGCACATGTTTGACATTATTATAGTAACAATCTTTGAAAAGGATGGGTCAAAGAACACATTAATACATTTACTACAAACAACAGATCATGTAATGGTAAAATACATTAGACATTATTTAAAATCACTGCAATACTATAAGGCTATGTATATAAAGCTTAAAATTACTAACTGTAAAAGAAAAAATTATATCTTTATAATGCCTATCTAAATAAAACCTGAAAGCAAGAGTATTACAGCACACATATATTATTTCTGAAAAAAAGACTAGTTTATTTAATAGTAAACCATGGAGGCCAAGAAGAGGTACAATATGTAATAGCACTATTATTATTGATCTTCAATAAAAAAAAGTGATGATCAGCTCATTTACATGGTGTGATTATTTACAATGTTAACCAGATGCTTCGCAGGGCGCATCTTTATACGACAGAGAGGTCAAACCCTGAACAGTTGGGGCAAATATGGACACAACATTTAAGCTTGATACAGCTCTGAATTTGGATTGTGATTAAATAGTTGACACAACATAGGTTTCTGACACAGAATGAATGTGGTCTAAGATTTTAAACTTAAAAACTTAAAAAAATTTAAATTGGACATTTACATATTATGGTCCAATATCCAAAATCTAAATACATGGTTAGATTCAGCATATTATAGAACCCCAAGAATTCAATTTTTGATGAAATCAAATAATGTTCAATTTTAGACCCTTTAGACCTCAATGTGGACCAATTTGATAACCGGGCCCAAATATTAAAAATCTAAATACATGGTTAGATTCAGCATATTGAAGAACCCCATATATTTAATTTTTGTTGAAATCAAACAAAGTTTAATTTTGGACCCCGATTTGGACCAACTTGAAAACTGGGCTCATAATAAAAAATGTAAGTACATGTTTAGATTCAGCATATCAAAGAACCCCAAGAATTCAATTTTTGTTAAAATCAAACTAAGTTTAATTTTGGACCCTTTGGATCTTAATGTAGACCAATTTGAAAACAGGACCAAAAATTAAGAATTAGATTTGGCATATCAAAGAACCCCAATAATTCATTTTTTGATGAAATCAAACAAAGTTTAATTTTGGACCTTTTTGGCCCCTATTTTATAAACTGTTGGGACCAAAACTCCCAAAATCAATCCCAACCTTCCTTTTGTGGTCATAAACCTTGTGTTAAAATTTCATAGATTTCTATTTACTTATACTAAAGCTATTGTGCAAAAACCAAGAAAAATGCTTATTTGGAACTTTTTTTGGCCCCTAATTCCTAAACTGTTGGGACCAAAACTCCCAAAATCAATCCCAACCTTCCTTTTGTGGTCATAAACCTTGTGTTTAAATTTCATAGATTTCAATTAACTTATACTTAAGTTATAGTGCGAAAACCAAATGTCTTCGGACGACGACGCCAACGTCATACCAATATACGACCAAAAATTTTCAATTTTTGCGGTCGTATAAAAAGTAATGAGACCACACTGACCCTTCAAACATCTTTAAAATAACTTACAAGGCTTTAATGTTGCCCATTAACAGCTCTGATAGAATGATTTTGGTGTACTAAATTATAATCCTGGTACCTTTGATAACTACTTGAACCAAAACAGCCATACTTTATGTAAAATTAAAACAATACACATTATAAACGAAAGAAATAACAATGAAGCAATTATAAGAAAAAAAACTATAAATAGGAATCTTATTAATGGAGATTCATTTAGTTATCTTTAGGTAACCTAATTGAGCACATTTAATGTGATGTGTCATTTACATCTTATTGGTAAGAGAACTTTTCCTCATAGTGAAGGCCTGTTGATAACACAACATGCACTCATTGTAGCTTGCAGATCTACTGAGATTATCAATAGTCATCAATAGTAGAAAAATGTTATGGCTCTGCACAAGAATACCGTTAAGAGGTTTTGTGGAAGAAAAAAATAGTGCAAGATCTTTTCTCAATATAATGGGTTTTTTCCATTTCATTTTATCAATGGAAACATTTTCTATATTTAATTTTCATTCAATGAAAACTACAAAATAACAGAAGAGACATATATATTATATGTATCTGATAACATATTTCATATGGAGGGGAAAAAGGTGCAGGGGCACTTTATTTCAATAAAAGGCTGTTTTCCCATCATTTCAGCTAACAATACTTTTTATCAATTAAATTTTATTTTATATACACTATTCACACCAATTGTCATTATTAACTTTTTATGCAGTTTACAGAATCTACAATTACAAAAGTAATCTAGAAATGCCAAATGTCAAATTATAAAGTTCATTTGAGTAAATATGCCTTTTTAATAATTGACTCTAAGTTCTATATAATTACCAGTTAAACAAAGAGTATAATGCTTTGGTCAGCAATTCTTATATCAGAAGAAAAGACCTTATATCAGCTGAGGATCCAGGATTTTGAAGAAAATGAATGGATAATGTGTCCATCCCCTCCCTTGCATATAATATTATAACAGGACAAAAGTCCACAACAGTACAAGTGAAACCACCCAAATTCGACCTTGATCTGGGTTTCATAACATTTGGTTTAGGCAAATAAAGTTAGAGAACAGAAACCAATTTTTGGACATACATATTGACATGGGTAAACCTTAATGCCAAGGGGCATCAAGCCAAACATTAGGCTTTGGACTTGTATACAGTCCATGCATAAAACCATTTATTGACATGCTCCTAAATGATGTTTTATCTTTTAGGTCATATTAGTCTAATCATAATCTAAAACCAGTTTATAACAAATCTAAAAATACATAGTGTTTAGGTTAACTTCGGTTTTCAGAAATTTTTATTAGATTTTTTCATAAATTGAGAATGGAAATGGGGAATGTGTCAAAGGGTCAACAACCCGACCGAAGAGCAGAAAACAGCCAAAGGCCACCAAAGGGTCTTGAACACAGCAATAAAATCCTGCACACTGAAGTTGGTTCCAGCTGGCCCTAAACATACATGTGAACTAGTTCAGTGAAAGTGGACGTCATACTTAACTCCTAAACTATGTAAATGGACTAGAATTATAAATCATACAAGACTTACAAAGAACAGTGGCTCCCAACCTTAAACATGTGCAAAAAAATGGTGGGGTATAAACTATATTGTTTAATTGTCTTAATTTCCGATACAACAGATAGATCTGAACTATTATAGTTCAATGCATTACAACATTCATGGTCCGGTGTAGCATTTATATGTCAACAGACTTTTGGATTTTTATTTTATCACAATATAATTTGATTGTCCTTAATACTTTAGCCATGGTACACAAAATATTTTGCATCAAAATATATCAACTCTTGTTACATGAACTGAGTTTTCAATTTTTAAGGTTAGATGGCTATTTTATAGCTATTGCTCCAAATATTATGGCACTAAAGAATAATAATTTGAGCAATATCATGGTTATTCATGAAGCCATATTTAATATGGTCAAAATAGCACTAAAAGTATCATGTCAATAACAATAAACAAAAAAAAAATATAAAATTTCTATATTATATACAACAAACTTAATATAATTATGCTTTCTTAGAAAATCAATAACAAATGAGACTGAACTTGATGAGTTATTCAAATATTTACATCATCTTAAAATATAATCTAACTTTTTTCAAACAAATGTTTATATAATTTAACTATATACAAAAAATAAAAATAATCAATTCATGATAGCAAATTATACAGTAATGTTACTTGCACATTTTTTGGTATAAAATGTCAAGTCAAAAACAAACAAAAAAACATTACAACTAACAACAAATTTGCCGTCTTCAAAACCATCCTGCCTAATGTAAACTATATATGTTTCATATAATTGTTCACAAAATAAAAAACTTCATAAACTTTTGATAAAAAATATGTACAGCATTTCAGATTGTCTTTTATATACACAAATTTACCCCACTGATTTAATATTTGATAGAAAAACTTGAACAATAATCAATACAAGAGGCTGTCACAACGACAGCAAACCGGATTTATTAACATTTATTTGTGTCCTGGCAATATCACAAGAACCATAACTGATGAATGGTGAAAGTGAAAATCGTCAATATCAAATTTGACCTCCATTTTGTCATCAGTATCAACATATTAAAATTTGAAAAGCTTAGATTGAATGGTTCATGAGTAAATGCAACAATGTGAATGAAAACGCCATTTTACAATCTTTCAAGAACCATAAATCCTGAACGGTAAAAGTCAAAATCGTCATTATTGAACTTGACCTCTATTTTGTCATCAGTAACAACATTTTAAAATTAGGGAATCTTTGGTAGAACAGTTCATGCGTAAATGCACGGACACGACTGGAAACTCCATTTTTTAATCTTTCAAGAACCATAACTCCTGAACGGTAAAAGTCAAAATTGTCATTATTGAACTTGACCTCCATTTTGTCATCAGTAACAACATATTAAAATTTGGGAAGCTTTGGTAGAACAGTTCATGCGTAAATGCACGGACACGACTGGAAACTCCATTTTTCAATCTTTCAAGAACCATAACTCCTGAACGGTAAAAGTCAAAATCGCCATTATTGAACTTGACCTTCATTTAGTTGTCAGTAACAACATATAAAAATTTTAAAAGCTTTGGTTGAACAGTTCATGAGTTTATGCACGGACAACATTTGATTGCCGCCCGCCAGCCCGCCGTACATCCCCAATTCGATAACCGACATTTTTGTCACAAAAATTCGGTTAAAAAGTATAAAATGAGGTCAAGGAAGAATAAAGCATGTGCAGCTTACCATCATTGCAAGCATCATTTAATTGTTTTCTTGATGTCTTACATTCTACACCTTTTGTCTCAGGCGAGACAAAAATCCCATATGACTAAGATTACAGGTTGCAACCATTTGCTAACACACATGTTATATTTTAATAATGCTATTGATAACTGATAATAAATGGGAGAGAGGAAAGGTCATCTCATGTACCATTAAACAAAATGTTAATACCAGCTCTTTTTATAACAAAATGTACAAATTAAATTAAAAAAACAAACAAACAAAAAAGGCCAATACATATATCTATACAAAATTTGTACATTATTATAGGCTTTTTATGTAATAAATATAATACTTAACTGCAATTTGCAAAATTTCAATTAAAGCCATTTTTATATGATGATCCAACATGATGATTTACTAAAACAGTCAGACAAGTTCAAATACCTGTCACTTTGTTTGATTTTTTTTTTAGCTCAGATTAAATAAACTTTTGGTTCTATAGCACCTTTTGAAATATTATTCAGAACTATAAATCTACCAATACAGGATTTACAAATGTTCTGTCTACAATGCTCTTAGATGTAACAGTAGATAATCTTGTACATATACATTTTCAACAAATAAAGAAAAAGGTTTACACTTCTTCCCAACTATAGAATGTAAGGGACTTATAATAAGTCTCACAAACTTGTAAACCCTTTCTAATAATCCTTTTAAACATGTCTTTTCAGTCATATTTTTTTCAGTTTTGAATTCCCATTGATTTAATTCATGGATTTCACTCAGCAATAATATTTACAAAGAATTTTTTAATGACATATTTGAACACGAAGATGCATTTTTCAAAAAAGATAAAAATACAGCTTACATTTTATGAACTTTTTTATATTAAACTATTAGAGTTCCTCATATCATTCATGTACAGCACTGTCTAATTTCCTTACCAAAAGAATAAAGAAAACTTTCACATTTCCTGCATTGCAAATGTCTATCATTAAAAAAATGATTCAGAGTTCTTTTAGACATCCAAAGGAATAAATTGATTCAGCTCACATCTTAGATTTATATACAATAATTTATACAACAATTTCTGATTTCCTATCAAAATTTAACGTATTGGTGTATATTAACAAAAATAATTAACATTTAATACTGAAAATCACATATGGAAGGATTCAAATTATATACTTATAAGGTGTAAAAAACTCCACAATTATTGCTAAAAGATGAGTGTAAGGTACATGCTTATGAATCTAAAATGGATCTAACCAACCAAATGAATAGTGTTGTAGTAATGAAGTAAAAAGATCAGATACACTTTTAATAGAATTCTAAAAGTGATTGCATCTTACCAATATATACAAATTTAGGTATGTACATTTGAATGGAATTTTCTTTTCTAATTTTTTTAAGGAATGAAGTTTCAATACCAATTACACTTTTACAGGACTTTACAAAAACAGATAAATGTTTACCCGTGAATATTACTATCTTAACATCTGACCTTTCTCTACCCAATAAGTGGAAATATAGGTAGTAATTGATTGTTCTTTCTCTACAAAAATATGAAATTAATACTGTTATGTTTTCATAGCATTATGTTGAATATATCCATTGTCTAATTTTCTTTCTTCATGAGGTAAACTATTTGACTCACTAAATGAATCGTCTGACGGTGGTAATATATGTCCAGATTGATTATTTTCTGAATCAAAACTAATCTGATTGTCACCACCAAGGCCCATATTGAGAAAGTTTTGTTCCGTGATGTATGCGGGACCACTTGAATTCTCATTTCTATCGGTGTAATTTGAACCTGACATAGAGGATGATAAATTGTCATCATCAGTTACATTTCCATTATTAAAGTCTCCTCCCATGAAATAATCTCCAGAACTGTAACCTCTATTCACCAATTCATTCAAACTGTCTGCTGAAGTTCCTCTAGGATCTTGCTGGACTGGATCCTTGTTCTGATTCCTCAAATCTATGTCTCTTAGGTAATTACCATTGTTTGATTCTTGGCTGGGTCCCCTGTTTGAATTCCAAGCACCTGGATTCATTATCTCTTCTTCTTTAAGGTAGCCATTACCATGTGACTCTTCTTGACCGTCTTTCAGATAAGCATCATTAAATTGACTTCCACTATCTAGTCTCATCATTGGCTCATCAAGTAGCTTTGGGTTTTCCATGGAATCAAGTCGACGGTATTCCCCTTTTGGGCCTCCAAAATTATGCTGTCTGGGTAATAACAATCCTTGATTATTCATGGCATCTTCAGATAGATCACCATTGCTTATCATACTTATGTTAGAGTTCTCATCCTTAGCTTCAATCAATGGTGATAATACATTATGTGCTTTACCATTCTCTTTAGAATCCATACGATGATAAGTTCCAATCAAACCATGGAACTCTACTTCTGGGACTCCAATGTTGTCAGTAGCCTGGAGTGACTCTGCGTCAATATATGTCGGATTCGTAATTGGTTGTCCATCATTTCCTGAACTTTGAAGTTCTTGTTGATCAACATATGAAAACGGATTACTTGAAGATGCAGAATCTAACAAACCTTTTTCTGTACCACTGGAATCTATTTCAGAGTCAACATGCCGAGTCCTAATATAACTATCTACATTTTCATCTTCTGAAAACAAAAATATTATTTTTTTTTTTTTGAAAAAATAATTTGAAATTTGTTACAGTACATAATAATTTATAGCGTTGTAAATTTTAATTTCTTATCTTTTTTCATTAAACAATAAAATTCATACTGATATGTTTCGCCTGCTTTACTGATCGTGATTGAATTTATGGTAAACGCCTTTGAGAAAATTATTATACAATAAATCAGGAATGTGTCCCCCTGCTTGCATATCATATAAAGTTATAAAGGGATATAACTGCAGAATGGCAAAAGTGACACCACCCAAATTTGAACATGGTCTGATTTTTGTGGTAATAGGCATTGTGGATAAGTTTCATAACATTTGGTTGAGGCAAACTAGTTAGAAAATGGAAACGAAAAATTTAGCAATTTTTATGTTTATAAAGGGGCATAACTAAAGAATGGTAAAAGTGACACCACCCAATTTCAAACATGATCTGTATTATGTAGTAATAAGTATTTTGTATTAGTTTAGTACCATTTGGTTATTGCAAACTAAAGTTAGAGAATGGAAACGAAAAATTCAGCAATTTTCAAATGGTGAAGGGACATAACTCTTGAATTGTTATAGTGACACCACCAAAATTCATTTTCGATCTGTGTTTTGTGGTAATAAGCATTGTGTACAAGTTTCATAATATTTGATTGTTCCATACATTTTGAAAATAAAAAGAGAGTATATAAAATGATAATTACCCATTATTTTATCTTTTGAATATAAAACTTCAACAGATTTACTTCTCTCATTCACATCCATATACCCATCTTCATCTGTTTTTCCATCAAATAACATCTTCTCATCTGAACTAGATCTGTATGAAGAAAGAGTGTTATTGGATATCTTCTGTGAAGACTGGGATTGTCGGTTACAACTGTTATAATGTTGATTAACATTTGGATAAGAAGCACGGATGGCAGGAGCAGCAATGATGTTTTGTGGGAAGGCTTCCTGTCTAAATGCGTGATCATGTATTGTACCACTGTCTAACGCCATTTTAGAATAATCTGGGTCTTGTTGGATACTTTTCTTTTGATTGTGTTTGTTCTTGTCCTCTCTACTCTCTTCCGCTACAGGAAAAAGATCAGGTTTGCCGTCTATTTCGGGAGACTGCAGAGCATCAGATGTTAAACTAAATCTACCACTGTCTTTGCTTACTTGTGAAGAATATGGTATAATCTACAATAAAAAAAAAGTTTCATTTATCTAATCTGCATGAAAAAGATATGACCTACAATCAAACTATAACAGTAGCCTGTTGTTCAATGTAGTTGAACCCTTCCCCCCCCTTTATATTGAAATGTAAAAATCTGTGTTTACTTTTAAAATATATGAGAGACTCCCATGTATTCTAAATATACTTCACTAAAAAAAAAAATTACCAATAAAAAAATATGCTTATCAAATAATATCTTGTACCTTGTTATCTTTCAACAGTCTAGAAGTTGAGCTCTGGTCACCTGATGAGCTTGAAGATGAAGTATTGGAAGCTGGGTCAGTCTGTAAGAGAACATAATATCCATGATTACAACGTTAACATCAATTACTCATTTTTTACAGCAGATGGGCTACAGTGTGTAGGCAAATGTTATATATTCGGTTAGCTTAATTGTTAGCTGGACCGTGAAGACATTCTTAAAGCCTCCTTCAAGAGTAGACTAGTTCGACATATAACCAATCTATCTGTCTGTAGGACAAGACTTCTACGAAAGCAGGGTAGTATATACCTAACCTAATAATGACTTCAGGGTTCAGCTAACAAGCATGCTAACCAAAGATTCTACCTGTGGTCCTGTACCTACACACTAAATGCATTCTGCTGTAAACCAAAGATAATTATTGAAGTAAGAATTGGTCTTTAACCCTCTAGATGAAATTATTGGTCCAGTTTTATACATAAATTAGCAATTTTTTAAGCAGAAATAAAGAAATATGTATCATTTCATCTTATGGTAACATTTTTTTAAAGGGTTTTCTGTAATAGTTAAAAATTCAAATACACTTGAGTTCTCCAAAATAACATGTTTTAAATAAGAAAATATATCTATTTTTTACATAACAAAGAAAACATATTTTGGCGTTGTATCTTTATATGAATTTTTTTTCTATTTCAAAATTTTTCATATTTCATATTTTGATTTCTATATGTCTATTCGCCTAATGATGTGTATGTAAACAATCATTACAAATTATAAGAATTGTGCACAACCAATAACTGGGAAACAAGTTGAGTGAGCAATATATCTTATATATTTTTGGAACAGCAGGAATTGGTGAATACCTACCATATTTGCTCCAGTTAGTTTTATTTTTGGAGTGATGATTTCCAATGGCCGTTTCATTTCCCTGATACCATAACATGTTCGCCTACACAAAAGAAATTCATAATCATTTAAGGTAGCACAATACAAAGATTTGTTTTCTTCCAATCACTAACCGTTGAAATGCTGTAACTTTCTTATGAATGCATAGAAAATAATAAAAGAGGTAATCTTTTAAATGAATGCAATATTTTTATTATGCAATCATTATGTAATCAATTATTATGTAATTAGTGGCAAAATCTGGGTAAGTTCACTTGAATGAATTTAGCTCTATCATCTCTTTAACTATACAGAAAATTTTAACGAAATCTTAATCAACACATCATGGGCTTCAAAAGGGTGTCTCAGATTGTCTCTAATGTATTCCATTCTCTCATAAATCACTAATTAGTGTAAACATCCTAACCACATAAAAGAAGATAATGTTTAATTAGGTGTAAAGTTTGTTCTATACATTCTATCTGAAATCTGAGATAATGGCCATAGGAACAACATATAATAAAATCAACCCTCTAGGGATACCTATGCAGATGCTAATTTCATTTAAAAGTGGAAATTTGGTGAAAAATATTTCAGACACAGTAAAAATAAAATCAACGGTACCAATTTTGTTGCACCAGATGCGCATTTCGACAAAACATGTCTCTTCAGTGATGCTCGTGGCCCAAATATTTGAAATCCAAATCTTATATAAAAGATGAAGAGCTATAATCCAAAAGGGTCCAAAAAGTATAGTCAAATTCGTGAAAGGAATCAGAGCTTTGCATGAGGGAGATACATTCCTTAATTTATAATAATTTATAATATTTTGTAACAGCAAATTTTAATAACACAAACAATCCGTATTTTCATGCCAGTACCGAAGTACTGGCTACTGAGCTGGTGATACCCTCGGGGACTAACAGTCCACCAGCAGAGGCATCGACCCAGTGGTAGTTATAAAATCAACGGTACCAATTTTGTTGCACCAGATGCGCATTTCGACAAAACATGTCTCTTCAGTGATGCTCGTGGCCCAAATATTTGAAATCCAAATCTTATATAAAAGATGAAGAGCTATAATCCAAAAGGGTCCAAAAAGTATAGTCAAATTCGTGAAAGGAATCAGAGCTTTGCATGAGGGAGATACATTCCTTAATTTATAATAATTTATAATATTTTGTAACAGCAAATTTTAATAACACAAACAATCCGTATTTTCATGCCAGTACCGAAGTACTGGCTACTGAGCTGGTGATACCCTCGGGGACTAACAGTCCACCAGCAGAGGCATCGACCCGTAACATTATAATTGGTTACATAGTTGTTGCATAATACTAACATTGCATTTATTTGAAAGAGTAATCTGTTAGCTATCCAAAACTACCACTTTTAAAAACTTTCAAGCATTATTAAGAAAGTTACAGCATTTTAAAACTTGGTAGTTGGAGTTATAAAATCTTTGTATTGTGCTACCTTAATGTAAAATAAACTAACCCTGTACGGTGAAATTTCAACTCACTAAATTGTTTTTCTATTTAAGGGTAAATCTTATAATGACAGAAATTGTGATATATTTTGCATTATAGAAGCTGTATTTCGTTTTAAATCTAAACAAGAATGTGTCCATAGTACACAGATGCCACACTCACACTATCATTTTTTATATTCATTGGACAGTGAAATTGGGTAAAAAATGTGGCATTAAAATTAGAAAGATCATATCATAGGGAACATTGAAAACATGTGTACTTCAACTTCATCAAAAACTGCCTTGACAAAAAACCTTTGAAGTGGAACTGACAGACGGACGTGCAGACCAGAAAACTTAATGGCCATAAATGGGGCAAAAAAGTCTGATGCCCATATTTTCTTAGCCTAGAACAAGCTTTTTTCTTTATAAACACTGAAAAGCAATCATATTTACATACATGTATATTGAATCTAATTGGATAATTTTGGTATTTTTGCATGCTTTTTAATTTTTTATATTCATAACGGTATGTTTTTAGTCAGGTTATTGTGTCTTTGACACATTCTCTATTTCCCTCAATTTTATTTAACACACCAACCCTTTGATTCACTCAATAATAGTTAGGTTTACCAATATCTGAATGTATAATGCTGAGTGCAATATTCAAATGGATGAGAGCAGGAATAAAATATGTAGTACCGATGTTAAGAAAATAATACAATATATACCTATAAATAAAAATTGCTCCAGCAATGGCAAACATAAATAAGAAAGTTCCTCCAACTGCTATGCCGGTAATTTGTGAAGTTGCTAAATCTAAAAATAAATATAACAGTGATTAGGAATCATCAATAAAGACAAATATATCTGTACATCATAAGGATTAATAATGCAAGGTTTGGTTCAGTTAGTTTGAGAGAAGAAGATTTAGGGGAAAAATTGAAAGACCAACAAAGACGGACACCAAGTAATCGCAATAAGTAGTCATGACTTTTGAAAAATGAGACTAATGAATGCAATTTCTGAAAATGCTGCATGCAAACAGTGCATTCAAAATATCGAATGCAATAATCAACTAATGTTAGATTCAAACATTTTCTCTTGTGATTTTAAAACTAACAGGAAAGTCAATGATTTGCAGTAACTGTGAACAAATACAGAAAAGGTGACTCAGTGATATTCCATTGGACTTTTAGCATCATGGTCCTATTGCTTGAATGTGATGTTATTGATACAATTTTGAGTCTCTTTTTTCAATAATCTAAACACCTGCAAATTTTCCAAAACAAATATCTATGCATATACATGTAACAATTTGAATAGCATGATCAGACAGGGACTATAAACTTCAACTAAATATTTTATCCAAATTGAAACTAAAAATCTTTGTAAGCCAAATATAAAATAATATAATAAATACCTAAAAAAAACCCAACAGCTGTGGTTTTGAATCAATGACCTTATAAATTGGATAATGAAGCAAGAGTTATAGCGAAGCGAAAAGTTAGTTTCCTTAATATTACAACTTTTAGGAGATAACTGTATTGCATTTTAAGCTCCGATGGCATCAATTGGGGATTTGATGGTCGCAAATTAAGTTTACTGGCGACGTGTTAGTGGAGACAGTAAACATTTATTTGCAACCATCAAATCCCCAATTGATGCCGTCAGAGCTTAAAATACAATATTGTTATCTCCAATCTAATGAAACTGACAGAAAACAAAGTTAAAACATGTATTTAAAATCTGTCATATGCCGTCTGCGCTTGCGTGTACGTCCCATAGCATCAAGTCAATTGATGCCATGTAAATAAGTGACGTTATCCATTCAAAATGAACGTTACAAACGTTGTTGCATTAGAATTTGCAATTGAATGCATGCAAACTTACCTGTCCATCTAAATGTGAGTTAATGTATAAAAGGAACTTCAGGTCATTGCAAGTCAAGCAGGTCAAATGAAATATGAAATGGGATGAACTCAGAAATGTGATGTATAGGAATATATGAAACGGTTCTAATATATGAAACAAACATGATTATGATTGTGAAATAAATGAATAATATATAATCTAGGACATCTCCTCAAGGGTGTCTTGGGAATAGAAGTATAGGCACTTGGTATTCTTCTGACAAGCAATAAAACCCTAGATTTTTAATTTGTTCTCGTCCTGAACATACATGATATATTTTCGACTGGACCTTAAGCAAGCAACAATAAACATTCTTAAAGATTTTCTTATGGATGCAATGTGATAATTTCTATGAAAACAAATGGTATTTCATATACCCTGTTATCGAGGTTTCACTAACCACCTAGCTTTCTCCCACCACTTTATGTAGGGCAGACAAAATTTGATGACATACTGGTATTCGTCATTATCCTGTTGACATTCTATTTTATGAAACTTTTCCATGAAATAAGGGGGATAAGTAACAACTACTGGTTTCTGGTTTCATATACCAGCTTACTTTATACTGACTTTGAAAATAACTATTTACTTTAAATAGCTGTAACAAATTAACCTAATATATCAAACTCAATGCCTAGAATCTATTTTCATGAACATTTCAATCAAAGTGTTTAATATGTATTATATTTGACCAGGAATTATTGCTCATGTACACACCTACAGAGAATATCTCCACACATAAAAACTAGAATATTTACTATTATTTGTAGGCTGTATATACACCATATCACTGTAATCACTAACTCTTCCATCTCCAGTTATATGCTGAACTCTGACACCATAAGAAGTTCCTGCCTTTAGATTTGGTAATACCAGCTTAGATGGTTCACTTGTTGAAATATCTTTTTCTTTATGAAAATCTATGACATCAAAATATGTAGAAACAATTAAGACATATATTATTGTACAAATATTTTGCTGCTGTCTGCTTTAATTTACAAATCATAAATGCCATAGATTATATAGTAAAACATAAGCATGAACAACTACTGTCTATAAACCCTACCCTATATATTGGTTGTTTTATTATGTATGTATATTGTGTATGAATTATTTTTATTGCAATCAATATGTGACACTTTAATAAACAAATTATTTATTTATTTATAAAGGATTTTTGTTAAAGTTGTCATATTCCTATTATTTTTTGTCAGAAGGCAAATTTCTAGGTTGTCCAAAAAACTTTAAAAAATTTTGCAATAACTTCTCTTGTCTTTAAATCAAAACTTCAAAGATCACTTTGAATGGGCATTTCTCAATCGTAAAATCGAGGCCTTTCCAAAACAAATCAAAAATACATGCAAAATAACTGACTTGCAACCCTTATTTCACTTTGAAAAGAATTATTGTGTAGCTTTTACATCAATGACAATGACGACAACTTAATACATGTACCAATATATGACTACAAAATTTTTTTGAAGTTGTATAAAAATTTTAAAGAAGTTTGTCTATTATAAAGTTCTTTTTCATAAGAAGGCCATCACAGTATGGAAACCTACCTGCACAATCCTTGGTATGGCTTGCAGTACACCAAGTGACTCTGTAATAGGCAATGTAAGGGGAATCCCCACACTTTGGATCTGACCAATCAACTGTTATTCCGTTTTCAGGATATGCCAGTACATCAACTTGAGTTGGAGGAGATGGAGCTGAAATGACAATCCAATTAGCTATTAATATTACTACAGCGTTATTAACTGGCTGTTTTTGTATTGGCGCTGGTATAGATTCAAGGTTTGCTGTATTGGCCTCGAGACCCTTAGGGTCATAACATTTTTATTAAATAATCCAACTTTTTCAGACTCGTTCTGAATGCTGTATTACATACATCAAATGTAAATATAGGGCCAATATTTCCAACACAGACTGGCAATGATGTGAATATAGGGCCAATATTTCCAATACGGACTGGCAATGATGTGAATATAGGGCCAATATTTCCAATACGGACTGGCAATGATGTGAATATAGGGCCAATATTTCCAATACAGACTGGCAATGAATCCTGAATTACATGCACAATATATGTTTACATGTAATTCAGGATTCATTGCCAGTCCGTATTTGAAAATATTGCACCGGGCCAAAAAGCAATATAGATCAAGTGATTTATATGACCAGGACGGCTTCACCAGTATGACACATGCCGTTTTGGTAGTATTAGTAAGGGCTGTTTTAATTGTAGTATTTAATAATTAGATTTATGGTTCATTTTAAATTAACCATTTTGTATCATCATTTTTTAATTTCAAATGTTCTCAACATTTACTGGTACTTGGATGATGAAGAGAAAACATTGTAAAGATAAAATTAGTCTTGTATTATTCTAATTTTAGTTTCTTGTGTACAATTTGGAAATTAGTATGGCGTTCATTACCACTGGACTAGTATATATTTGTTTAGGGGCCAGCTG
Source organism: Mytilus galloprovincialis (assembly GCF_965363235.1). Taxonomy (NCBI): domain Eukaryota; kingdom Metazoa; phylum Mollusca; class Bivalvia; order Mytilida; family Mytilidae; genus Mytilus; species Mytilus galloprovincialis. The sequence goes on along the minus strand of NC_134838.1, from coordinate 18,444,933 downwards.
AAGGACGCCTCCGGGTGCGGGAATTTCTCGCTACATTGAAGACCTGTTGGTGACCCTCTGCTGTTGTTTTTTATTTGGTCGGGTTGTTGTCTTTTTGACACATTCCCCATTTCCATTCTCAATTTTATCAAATATATTTTCAGAAAATGATTTTGTTTTATAGTCCCAACAAATGAGCATAAATTTTGCTGAAGTTAGAAATTTTGGATAGCATCACATTTGGTGTAAAAAAATAAACTGTATTTTTTTCAATGTCATTTAACTGGTTGCAGCGATGCTCTATTTCCTTTATGTAATATATGTTTATATTGTTCAATTCATAAGTGAGATTACAATCAAACTATAACCATGGTAATAGTTGTTTCAGTTTATGTTTTCTGTATTCATTAATTGTTACAGAATGATTTGTTTCCTCTTGGGCCAAATAAAAATATAATTGTGGTGCCAGTTACACTTCCTACTTAACTAAATGAATGAGAGAATGAAATTCATTGTTTCATGGTACTCAATGAATTAGTCCCAGTTGTTTCTTTATATCAAATGATATATTTTTAACAAAGTTTAGCTACTTTAGTCAGTATATTTAAACAATGCATTTTCAAAAAGAATACATTTAGCAAGGCTATCTTATAAATAGTTTATTAATGTGTAGTTTTCTCTTTCGTGATTATTTTTTCTGTCTACTTTGCCATTTGTGCATCTGTAGTTATTATTGTAAAAATATTTAACTCAAAATCAAAATGTTTAATATACGCTCTCAATTAACTTGCAGTACCGGAAATGAAAGAAAGTTATTTTCAAAAGTTGTAAAAATATTCGACCTTATCACTTTTTTAAAGAGACAAATTGTTTGGATCTTTGAATTCAGATTATGCAAACGTAGATTTCGAATAGTTTGTTTGAGAACATTTTCTCCATGCCGAAATTTTCGATTGGACCACATGGTATTATTCATGTCAAAGGTGTCAGCTTGGGGTATTCGTATCCTTTCAGTTATCATCCATAGGGCAATTAACACCTATTAAATCACTCTAAATTTCCCCTATTGTCCGACTTGAAAGGATTGCAATTACAGGTGATTCAATTTTTATGATCACAAGCGGTTATTAGATGAAAGTTCAGAATTGAGGACATGGTTTTCTGATATAGACAAGAAAATTAGCATCTGCAAAATAATTATAGCATTGCAGAAATTATTTCAGCATCACGGGAAAAAAATATAGCGTAATGGTGCCACGACGCTAAAACAGACTAGGGAGAACACCGGCCTTCTTTAAAATAAAAAGGGGTGTGTAAAATGTATGTTTTTATGTAATTGTTGTCCTTTTATAACACAATCAAGGAGAAATTGAAAATGCACATTTCTGTGTCCTAAACATTCACTTGAACAATGTGGAGGAACATTGTAAATTTTTCTAGGATTTAATTTACAATAAAATCATAGCTTAACATACCTATACTTTTTAAGTAGTAACAATCTTCCCAGGTAAATCCTGAACTTTCTACATCCATGTCTGATGATACACCAAATCTGTATTTCTTATCAAACTGTATGTGTTCAATTGTTAGTGAGGAAGAATTAACTGGAACCCTAATCCATTCAATATCAGTCTGAAATATATGATAAACAATCATACCAAATCTCCATATCTTTATAACATTTAATGCAGAATGTTATGTTTGTTTTAAACATGGTAAATTATGAAAAATACAGCAAAAAATTATACCTTCATTCAAGAGAAATTGGTACTTAGAATCATCAAGTTCAAAGAAGTTAATTCTTATTTATTTGCAACCTTACAGTTAAAAAGTTTTAAGCAATAAAAAAGCTATATGTCTTGTCTGTAGTAGTGAAGTAAATAAAAACATGTAGTTTATAAATAACGAGTACAAGACCCTCCACTCAATGGTGCACCCTTAATAAACCTTAAAAGTTGTGGTACAGCATTAAACTTAATTTGTCTACTTAAATCACACTTTCAACATGGACATTTGCATAAAAAGAATCTTACAATGTTTTAAGGTTTATTTAAATCCAAAGAACCATGTAAGAAAAGAAATAATACCAAAAATGGCAAATAAACTAGGTCAACATTATTGATTCTAAAGACAGTCCTAAAACTGTTTCTCAGGTTCAACAATGAAAGAAATTTTAATGAAAATTTGATAATACAGGTATGCAGTTGCTGTAAAAGCTAAAATTGATTGATTGATTGATTGATGTTTGACACCACTTTCAACACTAATGTGCTATTCCATGCCTGTCAGATTTTATTGGCACAGAAAGCTAAAGTCCCTAGCAAAAACGATGCATCTTAGGTAGGAAAACTGACAAAGCTAGTCAACAAAGGTTAGAGTCAAGTGCACCCACAGGAGCAGGGTTGGAACTCACAACCTCAGTGTTGACTGGCTAATGATTAAAGAAGTTGAACTACTTAGACCATCTACCCTTCGAAACCCCATAAAATCTTTAAAATCATACCCATAATTTATAAAGAATAAATATAAAAACTTACTGTACATTCTGTATTAAATTGACAGTAGTATACAGTGTGGTATTTAATTCTCTCATCCTCTCTTGGTGTCCAACTGACACTTACAGTTGTATCGGTAGAAGTATTCTGGGCCTCCACTATAATTCTACTTGGAGGTAACAGGCCTGAAATACAAAATTATTTTATCCAAAATGAACAAATAACTATGTACCCGTATACTTTTAAAAAACTACTATTTTTTTTCCTTCACTACCGTAATCCATTTTAGCTTTGGTAAAAAAAATAATTGGTATGTCTTGAACAAGAGATATATTCTCTATTATATTATATCATATTGGTTTTATTCCCTTCACAAACAAATGAACTTGTATAAATCTTAATAAACAGCTGTGCCATGAGTGAATGACTTCCCTGTGGGGTATTCATAGAATAAACTTCTCAATGTCACATCCCAAATAAGAAAATCAAAAGGGAGCTTACGTCAATAGATATAAACAATTCATCAAAGTCTCGTGAAAACTGCTGAAAACTTTTTGAGTTATTGTCCCATATTTTACTAAATAAAACCCCATAACTCAGAAACATTAAATCTAAAATTTATAAAAAAGGAAAGGGAGCTAATGTCAATAAATATATGCAAATTGGTTAAATAGTTTTAGAGTTAATGTCCAACATGTTGACGACAGACTGAGGACAACGATATACCATAATACGTCCTGTAAACGGGCGTATAAAAATGATTTTATTACCTGTATGATGATACAAGAGGGGCCTTAGTGTTTTTCATGTGTCTATCCATTCATCATCTGCATGTCTAGTATCAAGTTTAAGTTTGAGTGCAAGATAGATGAAACATATGGAGGTTTTAGTCAAATACCCCTTTATCTCATTTTATTGCCTGTTTTGTGATGTTCATTTTATAAAATTCAAATTTCAGGTCACGTCTCTCCTAGGGTATATCCCAATAAGGGGATAGTTGGCAGGTCTGATCTGGAAGGGTTATATATGAGAATTATATATCAGTTATTAATGAATCTATATATAGAAAGAAAAAAAAAACAATCTTCTGTTATCCAAAAGAGGTTCACAATTTTCAGATTAAGTGCATACATCTGTTACAAATGGTGAATTCTTGAATTTTTCAGCAGAAACAATTATACTTACTATTTGCTTCAGGTATTGTCATCTCTGATCCTTCAACTGAGTATCCTTGTTCATTCCATGAGAACACTGATACAATCACTCCCCGACTACAAGGTAGAGACACTGATGTATATGTTCGTCTGTGAACATGGTAATTATAGTTAGATGATATCCAATCAAAAACTTTTACTTTATATCCTAACATCTGACCATTCTGGTATGTTTCTGGCAAATCCTGAAACAAGAACATAAGAAAATTACCGGGGTCACTGTATGACCAAATATTTAACAGATGAAATGAAATATAGAATACAAATCCTTAGAAGAAACAAAATTGATGTGGAAACTATATACATATAAATTTTTATTCAAATTTTTTCATTATTTCTATTTAGCATATACCATTTTTCTTTGGAACTTTTTATCCTGTGGATTCATTTGTTTTTGTGGGTATCAATTTTTAGCCTCTAGATTTTTTTTATAGTATCATGATCATCATTTTATTTCTGTCTTTTCTTGACATTATTTCATGCACCAGAAAACTTGCAACATATAAATAAACAATTATTCACAAAATCTGTAGGTTTTAACTAATTGATACAGCCAAGAATAAAAGTATTATTGTGTTTAATTTTATTATGGCTTGGTACTTGCTTTTTGTAAACAAATGCATGTTAAAATTTTCATTTAACAATACAATATATGCACTTGACAAAGAGGTCAAATTTGAAGTGACATACTTTTTTTTAAATTGCTGGATATGGCATTAAAACAAGGAAATGTGATACCTTTAAGTACTTTTTATGCCTAAAAAATAGATACATTCTACTTCAGTATGATTTTTGTTTTCCGTGCAACGAAATCAATTCTTTTATAGATATTTGTTATTTCTGCAAAAATCAATGTAACTTAAAAGTAGGTAAAACATGTATTTGTGAAAGTGCAGGGTTAATTTGAAAATATTCTTTTCATGAAAACATGCAAGTATGACCATATATTGTTAAGCTGTAACCGTTTCGAGTAAAAATTCAACATCAACCGACAAGTTTATCTTTATGATATCCCAAACACATAATTACTGACAGTTCTGCAAAATAAACTGTTATCACAAAGATATGTCTCACCTTTTTGTCATTGTGATAATACTTTAACATGTGAGCTATGCAAATATTCAAAGTCACTGAACACTGACTGTAGGTAGATGACATAACAATCTCCATGTAAATGAAATGTGCCAATGCTAATACAACTGCAGACCAAATACCACTGACCTATTATAAGTTGTTCCCTTTTAACATACCTAAACACAAACATTAACTGGTAAACTTTGTAAAAGTTTCAAGTCAATGAATCATCGGGAGGGGGTGGGGCTATATAATCTCCATGGAAACGATACTTGCAAATGCAAATATAGTTGCATACCAAATATCATTGACTTTAAATTATCAGTTCATCTTTAGCTGATCTAATCACAAACTAATACATGTAAACTAAGCAAAAATTTCAAAGTCAATAGACCATGGCTGAGGAGAGCAGGGTCAAATATTCTCCATGGAAATGAGATGTGCTGATGCTTATACAATTGAATACCAATTAAAATTGGCTTACCACTAATGGTTCTCTTTCAACTGACCTAATCATACACTAATACATGTAAACCATGCAATATTTTCAGTCAATAGACCATGACTAAGGTTGTACAGACTTATAATCTCGGCCACTTGTATTTGTAGTATTTGTATTTTTATCCATCTGATGAGTTAAGCCTTTTTCAACTGATTTTTATAGTTCTTTCTTATGTTGTACTGTTACACCACTGTCCCACTGTACCATAAATTCTTTTTTATATCCATGGAAATGAGATATGCCAATGCTTATTCAACTGCATACCAAATATCATTAACCTACCACTAGTGGTTCCCCATATCCCATGTTATTATCCCGAATAACATATATTATTGTCCTTAGCTTCGCCTATATCACCCTGCTCAGTCGCTCTGTAATACTTGTATCAAGGCTTCGAGACAAGATAAGGCATTATCAGCGACGGCACTATGTCAGATGAGAATTTATCAGAGACATCACAATGGGTGAGGAGACATTATTAAGCTTGCTTTTGATGAGGAAAACTGTCTTAGGGAGTGGGAAAAGATCCTTTATAGAACAATAAACAGATAATTGGGTTTTCTTTGTAAAGATATTGTAAAATATCAGCGGCTCGACATATTGTGAAGCTTTTTTACTTGTTCGCAGAGCTCACTCGCTAAAAAGATTCATATTGTGGCTCATTGCTAATATTTTCTGAAACCATTGTGTAGAAAATCTGATAATCTATACATATAGGGTGTAAACACTCTTTCTTATTAAATGTATGACATAAGAAAGGTAGGATAATCCTATTTTAGAGATTTAAGCACCTACCTTCCAATACAAAGTCACATTACGATTGTCATTCCTACATCCCTCAACTGACAAAACATAACTTCCAGGAAAAACTTCTGGTGGACTGTCAGGGACTATATAAGAAAAAAATATTTTTATTACAGCTAAATTTTTTGAACAAAATAGATAAAATAAAATAAAATAAATGGGGAATGTGTCCCTATGGACACAGATGATGCCCCAGCTGGGACAACATCCCTAATGTGCCTTGAAATGAGGAACTCAAAAGTCACGTGTAAAGAAAAAATCTCTGTGTAGTGATATTGGACATGTTTCTATTTTTAACAAATGACTGAACTTAATTATTTGTGGTGATTAGGAAAGTAGAGGAACATAGAATAAATGTGTAAAAACTATGGAGCTATTGAATGTGTTCAAAGTATTAAATTTTCAAAGAACTTATTGTGTTAAAAAGGGGATATTTTACCACAAGGAGCCGCATCACAAAAGGATGTTCGGGGGTTTGCTAATTTACGGAAAAAGTAATCTCACTTCGTACCCCGAAAATTTAACCACATATGTGAAAATGTCACATCTTCGAAACAAGCTATCATACATATCCAAGTTTACGATATGGACTGAGCTACAGGAAAAAACGTTACCATTACCGCCTATGTAAAAACAATTAAAGATATTGAGCCAGCTAGCATATGAAAATATAAAGGAACATAACTCAAGAACTGTAAAAGTGACTCTACTAAAATTTTAACTTAACTTGAGTTTTGTGGTAATAAGCATTATAAATACATTTCCTAACAAATAGTTGAGACAAATGTAAGAAAGAGAAGGGAACACAAAAAATTCATCATTTTTTTCATTTGCAAAGGGGCATAACCCTAGAAAGAAAAATGATGCCTCCAAAATTCATACTTGATCTGTGTCTTGTGGTAATAGGCATTGAGAATAAGTTTCATAACATTTGATTGAAACAAACTAAGGTAAAGAAAAAGAAATGAAAAATTCCACAATTTTTCCTTTTGTAAAGGGGCATAACTTTTGAACTGTAAAAGTGACGCTACCAAATTTCAATCACTCTCTGTGTTTTGTGGTAATGAGCATTGTCTATAATTTTCATAACATTTGGTTGAAGCAAACTTAAGTTAGAGAACGGAAAAGGATAAAGGGTAAAAGTGATGCCACCAAAATTCAAACTCAATTTGTGTTTTGTGGTAATGAGTGGTGTGTATAAGTTTCATATCATTTGGTTGAGACTAAAGTTAGAGAACTGAAACAAAATATTCAACAATTTATCCATTTGTAAAGGGGCATAACTCAAGTATGGTACAAGTGATGCCACCAAAATTCTAACTTGACCTGTGATTTGCGGTACCCCAGTAATAAGCATTGTGTATTAGTTTCATAACATTTGGTTCATAGAAAGGAAACCAGTTTTGTACAGACAGACCAGGGTAAAACTTAATGCCCCCTCCGCTGCAGCAGAGGGGGCATAAAAATAAATAAAATGCTTTGCGAGCGCAGCACAGCCTGATACTACCGTAGAGGTCAAACCCTGAACATTTGGTGCAAGTTAGGAAACAATATTAAAGCTCGATACTGTCTGAATTTGGATTGTGATTAAATTTTTTACATAATGTAGGTACTGTGTAATTGTAGATTTCTGGATATTAAGAAGAGTATTTGTATAAAAAAATCTTACCGTCTGTCTCTGTTGTGGTGATGTTGTTCACAGGTTCACTAGGATATCCCATATGCTCTCCTGGACGTGTCACTATTGATATTTGATATTCTGTATTTGGCTTCAGATTACAAACTGTTGTGTTAAATTCTCTTGATACTACTTTCTGCATTTAAAAACATAATATTTTCATTACAAATTTAACTTGCACATTATTCTATCAATTCTAACTTGTAGTCAGTGAATTAATTCATAGAATGCTTAACTTACAAATTCTTCATGAAATTGGAACAGACATGTCAGGAAGGGTTTAGATTGAGTGAGGAATGGAAACAAATACTATTATTAATACTTTTTAACAAACTTTCTTATTTATACTGATGCAAAACTATAGGCTCTAAAAAGCCTGAGTCGATCACCTAGGCTTATTGAAATCTTCCACAATTAACATTGTGGACTAGATGTGATTGTCGTTGGTTAATGTGGTTCATAAGGGTTTTTCGTTTCTTATTTTTTATATAGATTAGTCTGTTGGTTTTCCTGTTTGAATGGTTTAACACTAGTCATTTTTGGGCTCTTTATAGCTTGCTGTTCTATGTGAGCCAAGGCTCCATGTTGAGAACTGTACTTTGACCCATAATGGTTTACTGTTACAAATTGTGAATTGGATGGAGAGTTGTCTCATTGGCAATCAAACCAAATCTAATATCTTATTAAACAGCAATAACTCCAATAAATATTGAATTTGAATATAAAAATTTGCGAATTTGTTTTAACAAAAACTACAGTAAGTGTTTCCCTAAACTAATTTGTTAAATTACCTGAAAAAAAGGTATGCATATTTTCATAACATGCACAACTACTGTGAAAAATGTGATAAATGTCAAACCCATGCTTTTGAGTTTCAATACTCACAAGTTTGTTTCTATCAAATTTAAAGATTTCTGAACAAAAACTAAGTTTTTTCCAAAATTTTATCCTTTTTCCCAAATCCATAATATGTATATCTGTGTTGAAGACCAATCGGTGGCCTTGGGCTGTTTTATACTCTTAGGTCGGGTTGTTGTGTCTCAGACACATTTCATGTCCCCATTCTCTTTTATATGTCATATTTACCTCATTATCATTCCACTTTGATTTAATATAGATGATGAATATCTTCACCCTATGTTTTCTGTTGTGTAGCCACTTTAATGAGACACATCTACTTGTAATAGATGAAATCTCAATCATATCAACTGGACTTGGTTTCACTAAAATAAAATATATATAATACTTAGTATAACAACTTTTCATGAAGCAAATGTGTGAGATTTGAACAAAACTATAAAGATTAAAGAGAAAAAAGAAAAAAAAAGGAATATGCCGCCAAATAAGCATGAAAATGAGCGAGATTTGGCAGCCCTGTATCACTACTTGTGAAAATCATTTCAATGCTGTAAATTCATGTAAGATGCAGGTTATGCATTTCAATGAAAGTTAGTCTGGTATACAGGACACCATTTCCAACCTTTTAAACTAAGTCTATTTTTGTTGTTGCTTCTTCCATGCATACAATATCAGAACTTACAGTAAGAATTCTATGACACAACAATGTGTGGGTCTTATACCCTGTGCTATTATGTCCATAGTACACAGATTTCACACTATCATTGTCTATGTTCAATAGACTGTAAAATTTTAATTTGGCATTAAATTTCAAAAGATTTTATCATAGGGAGCATGTGTATTATGTTTCAAGTTGCTTTGACTTCAATTTCTTCAACTTCTTCAAAAAACTCACCTTGACCAAAAAATTTAACCTGAAGCTGGACAGATGGGATGACAGACAAACAAACAAACAAACAAACGGATGAATGAATGAACAGACACACACACCAGAAAACATAATGCCCCTCTACTATCGTAGGTGGGACATAAAAATGGGTCTGAAGGGTAAAGATTGCATCAATTTATCAGTGGGAAGTAAAATTATATATTGCATTGTATAAAACATTGGTTGTAGTTGATTGAACTATAATTCTGGACAAAGGAAGATAACTCCAATTTTTAAAGATGTCTTTAAAATAGATACCGGTATTAGATTCCTGCACCTTGCAAAAGTTATGTAATTTTCTTAACAAGTGTAACATTATTTTGTGACTTGAATATCTGAGCAGAAATTACATTGATAATTAATTAAATTTTTGGAAAAGTTCATGAATAGGAGGTTAAGAATGTTATGATCAATGCACTATATGTTGTGTATCAAAAAGGTATCTTGGAAAATTTAGATATCGAGTCAGTACCATTCATGCAATTTTTACTTAAATTTTTTTTTAGACGTTTTGATAGCATTATTTCAAAATAATTAATCTCACATGTTTGTCTATTTCAGCAATTTCAATAGACATGTTGAAAAAAGACTTTTTTTAAAACAATTTATTGGTCTGATAATTTCTCAAATATGTTTTATTTATTATTCTTAAAGTTTAAAATAGATTATATTACAATACAAATTTATCAACATATATTAATTATACTCTTCATTAAAATGCCAGATTTTGATTGACTAATTCAAGGTCCCAAAAGAGGGGCAAAAGATAACAGAGACCGTCAGCTCAGTGATTTTTGTAAGTTGCTGTATATCATATTTGTTTTTCAATTATTGTTTTGTACATACAATAGACCATCGTTGTTGTTTGAACTTTTTTAATTGGTCATTTCAGGGCCTATTTTAACTTTCTTTGCTGTATTGGCTTTGCTCATTGTTGGAGGTCTTACGGTGACCTATAATTGTAAACTACTTTGTAATTTCATTGGTTTCCGGTGGAGTTTATTTGTTTTTTGGCAATCAAACCACATCTTAATTCTTATATACTGTGGACTGATTATTATTTGTTGGATACCAATTTCGTGGGTTTCGTGGGAACAGGTAAACCACAAATTAAAATGTTCAACAAATAACATATTTTAAATAGACTATGTATACAGAGATTGGCAAAACCACAAAATCAAATATCAACGAATAAGCAAGTTTTCAGCAATCCACGAAAAATAAATGAATCCACAGTATAAGCATTACTATATACCCCAACTTATTTAAAAGTTCTTAATTCTAAAATCATAAATCCAAACAAAAGAGAGATAATTTGGTAATATGTTGTAAAGACAGAATCTCAAAGTCATAAAGCAGGAAAAAAATCATGAGCATTGGTACAAAAATTTGGTTCCTTCTACAATAAATAGACATTTATGGTCATAGCTTCAAATAGTTTTGTACAAGTATTAAATCTGTTTTAAAATTAGTTGCTCCTGGTATCATGGCTAGCAATGCTGAATGTTCCATTATCTGATGGGTAATTTTTAGTTTTGTATTAAAAACAAAGACTGAAGTGAAAAAAACAATTACACATACTTATGACAACAATGAAAAGAAAAAAGAAATCTTGCTTTTTGTCAGGAAAAAAGCTTCATAATTTATAATGATATTAGCAAATTGTTTTTACTACAGAAAGATAAAGATTAGTAGCATTTATTTATATAATATTTGGTCAGTAATCAGACAAATGATGACATTTTACCCGATGTAGCTTGTTTAACAATTATCCAATCTGTCGCCGCAAAGGCATCACGCATGGTGTTTGTTACATTTACAATAAAGTACAAAGTAGATCTATCAAACGAAATGCCATCTCCTTGAGTTAATGTACAATTCAGTAAATTCATATTAGGACACCATCCGGCATAAGCACTGTAAGATAAAATATATATCCATGATGACATGTTTTAAAATAGTATGTATAGTTGATTTTCTTTCTAAACCAGTACATATACATGTATTCATAAATCAATAAAAAAATATATTGTCTGTTGCATTATAAAAAGTTGGTAACAGCGAATATTTTTGAGGTCCAAGAACATAATTTTAAGAAGACTAATCAAAATAAAGAATTTCCATTAACTTATATTCTTTACAGTTGATTTAAAATTTGTACTACGCAAGCAACAAATTCCTATTATGGCTTATATGCAATTTAATTGCATGAACTTTATGTCCAACTGATAGGAGAAGTAATATTAAGAATTGGTTTTCATGGACATTAATATAATAATGTTCTTCTGTTGAACACAATTGCAGCTTTGATAAACCCAATTAGATAATTAGTCTTCAAGCAATAAATATCCTGCCATTAATAACAATATTCCTTACCACTATATTGACCTTAATTTGAAAAATATGTAAAGTTTTCCCGGAACCCAGTGTCTCGCCAACTTTTGCAGTTCTTCACAGCTCAACATAAATGAGGATTTTTTAAAAATATTTTTGAACATTGCAGTTGCTATTGACAGCATATTGGATCACTATGTCTCACATTTGTAAGAAAACCATTAAAATTTGCCTTCATTAACCTTTTATGGTCAAGTTAAAACAGCTACTTAAGAGAACTTTATATATAACAAGCTATTATTTAAACTTGGAATTATTTTTAATTATGGAATTTGCAAAATTTCTTGTGTTTTTGAAATTTTTGATAAATTCCATGTTTATTTGGTATCATAATGTTTTGAGCAGTGCATAACACTTTCCACACAATGTATTTTGTATAGATAGTGTTGTGCGTGGCACAGTGCATTCTATTGAAAATATACTATCTTATTTGTAATAGAAAGTGTTGTGTGTGGCACAGAGCATTATTATAGAGAATAAACATGGAATTCACTAAAAATTTCAAGCTCAAGAAATTATGCAAATTCCATAATTAATAATAATTCCAAGTTCAAATAATAGCTTGTTATATGACCAAACTTTATTGTTGAGTACTGTATCTAAGAAATGAACTTGAGACATTAAAGACATTAGGAATCAATGAAGCATAAATGATAGGATTTGTTATACTCTCTCTGGAATACATAAAGTTATATAATTGTATGTCACTTGATTTTCTCACTTACTATCTGAAAAATCAACTCAAATACAAAAAATATTATATTGATGTAAATAGAATGAATTATGTAAGTCGGATACTACTTTTGAATAAACACTTAAATACTCTCCTCAAAATATCTTAACTCATCTATATGACATAATGTAACCGCATCATTGAAATTTGAACATCAACATTTTACTGTAATTATATGTGAACATGTCAGTGTGACTAGGAAGCATATATACTACTCAAGATGCAACCTTGCACTAGTGATATGATTGTCATTCAACTAGCAAAAAATAGGTTCATATTCTTAAAAAATTCCTACTTTACTTAATCATGAATTTGTTTGGGTGTATTGTCTTCATTTAACTAATAATCACTTAAAATAACATATGTATATATTTATATATCCTCGATAAACGGTTGTTTCAATGTATGTAGGCTTACACATATGAAATTTGAGGTCTTCTCTTCACATGTTTGTTGGCCTAAAGTTGACTGTTACAGAATATGTGGTTATTTGATACATGTATATCTCTTGTACTTAACATAATCCTATCATGCTTGCTACCTCTTTCATTAATAATCATGACTTATCATTGCCAGGAGCATCACAATATAGGAGCAGCTAGACAAGCAAAAATTGCTTTCCATTTCGGAGTACTTAAATTTACCCTTTTTTGTAGTTGGGACTTTTAGCACAATCTTAAAGTTTTAATACACTAATTTGTGGACAGTTCTTTTTTAAGTTCTGGTTTTGTCTCATTTTCTTTTAGAAATGCTATTTAATAACCCTGTTGAAATCTTTTAACTAATCATATTGTATACTGTAAACTCAGAAATTATGCGATGGTTGTAATGTTGCAAAATGCAACAGGATTAAACCAACAATTTCAACTCCCATTTTTAATTTTTTTAATGTTTTTAGAAACTAAACATGATTTTTCACAATATGGCAACAAATAAAATTGCATTTTAGTCTAAAATGCCGCCAACATTGCAATAATAAATGCATACAATAGCTTCTGAATTAACAGTATTATACATTGCATATAAGTATTTATTAAATCTTCAATGCAAATCCCCTAAACTTCACATATATACATATACATATACAAATAAACAAACACAAAACACAGAAAGCTGTAAACTAAAAAGTTTACTGTAGCAGCTAGCTATGCAAATATTTAATTTCATGCAGACAGAATACATTAAGATACCATCTAATTCTAGCATGAACTTCAATAAATGAAAAAGAGTTTGATACTTTCGGCATCAGCACCACTTCACCAATTTATATTTTTTCGTGCCACTTTATGTGTTGCAAATTTTGGCAATGCAAAAGGACAAATGATAGCAATTAGCATATTAAACAAAGGACACATTATAGACAAGAATAGAATTCATAACAAAATTCTGTTAAAATTCTGTTTTGGAGATGGTGACTTGTTTGTAGACCTAACTTTACTGAACATTCTTGCTGATTACAATTATCTCCATCTATAATATAAATTGGCCTAGTACATCCAGACAAAAAAAAATGTAAACATTTTACAAAATTTACAAAAAATTGTGAAAATTGACTTTTAAGGGAAATTACTATAGAAGGGGTCAATTGACAATTTTTATCATGTATGAATTATTTGTAGAGCTTACTTTGCTAAACAATTTGGCTGTTTACAATTTATCTCTATTCTATTATAATATTCAAAATGATAACCAAAACCTGCAAAGTTTCCTAAAAAATTACCAATTCAGGGGCAGCAAGTCAAATATTGTATTTAACCCCCATGTTCTATTTTTTAGCCTTTGTGGCTATCTTTGTTGATGGACTTGTCATCAGATACATTTTAAAACAAGATACCATTAGGATAATTTAGACAAAGTTTGGTCTAATTTGGGCCAGTAGTTTCATAGAAGATTTTTGTAAATTACAAAAATTTACAAAAAAAATATGAAAAATTATCTTTAAATGGCAACAACTCTTTAAAGGGTCAATTGACATTTGGCCCAATAGTTTTAGAGGAGAAGATTTTTGTAAAAAATTAACAGATGACAAAAGATACTGACGCCAAATGATGAGAAAAAACTCACTTAGCCCTTTTGGACTGGGTGTGCTTAAAAGGGGATGATACATGATAAAATACTGAACTGGCTTTTTAATGGCACAATTTTTGAAGCTGTCTAAATGTTGAAATATAAGTAAAGCATCAGGGATTAATCAGATTTTAAATAAATAGCTTAAATTACTCCACCCCTCCAGAATTGTTCATATGTGTACCTTATTTGGAATGTGTTTGTGAGGTGGTGAATACTATTGTTAATGTGTGTATGTAACGTGACGGTACCCAAATTGCACCTATTTTGACAGTTTTTTCAACTAAGTTTTTTTATGATCAAGACAAAAATTTCCGTTTTGTGTTTATTTTGTAGCCGTATCCTTCTTTATTATAAAGGTACACCAATTTGGTTTTCAATCCATAAGGAATCATAGAAAAATTGGTCTGAACTTACCTCCAAACCATCCCAGATTCTGTAATGAGGAGTACCCAAATTGCATCCATGCTTAAATTCGCATCGTCAAAAGTCGAATAACAGAGCTTTTGTTTATTTTTTTCAAATATTTTGAACAATTGGATATTTGTCCATGCTTACTCTTCATTTTTTAAGAAATGGATACTTGAAACGTATTGTATTTGTTAATTTTAAAAAGATGACGTTTTGATGACGTCGCATGGCGACGTTTCAGTACATTTTGCTTTTTCAGTAAACACTTCATCTGTTGATAAATATTGTGAACGTTTTGTGTATATCTAAATATTTTTACCTATGTTGAAAGACGTGCATAGTATCAAATCATAAAAACACCATTTTTTTAGTCTCTAGGAAATCTTGTTAGATTTTCGCTGCTATTGTTGATAAATAGGTGCAATTTGGGTACTCGGTGCAATTTGGGTACCCTTACGAGATATGTCTTACTTTTTTTATAATCTAATAATGCAAATGTTTAAATTAAAATAGCACCACTTTAACATCATGTATGTTTTGCAAACATTCAAGGTCAATGAACCATGTCTGAAGGTACATGGCTAAACAATCTCCATGGAAATAAGATGTACAACTGCATACCAAACACCATTGACTTATCATAAGTAGTTCCCTTTATACAAACCCAAACACAATCTAATACATGTAAATTAAGCAAAATTCCAAAGTCAATAAACCATAACTGAGGGGGTGGGGTCTAATAATCTCCATGGTAATGAGATGTGCCAACGCTAATACAACTGCATATAAAATATCATTGAACTACCACGAGTGTTCCCCATAAACCTACCTAATCACAAACAAATACATGAAAACTAAACAAAAGTTTTAAAGTCCAATAGACCATGACTGAGGGAGCAGGGCTAAATAATCTCCATGGAAATGAGATATGCCTATGCTTATACAACTACATACTGTAAATTTAAAATTATTGTGATTTTGTCATTTTGGACTAAAATGCCTTTTTTATTTTAGGCAATATTGAGAAAATCCTGTTTAATTCATTTTAAAAAATTTCAAAATGTGAGTTTAAATTATTGCAATTATAACTCTGCTGCATTTTTCGCAGTAATAAAAACATCGCATAAATTTTTGAATTTACAGTACCAATTATCATTAACTTACCACTTGTGGCTCCCCATAAACTAACTAATCATAAACTAATACATGAAGACCAAGCAAAAGTTTCAAAGTCAATAATCTCCATGGTTAAAAGATGTGCCAAAACTAATACAACTGCATACCAAATATCTTCGACTTACCACTAGTGGTACCTAATAACAAACTAATACATTGTTGATGACGACGTCGCTGTCATCATCGTCATAGACCCCAGAAACAGCATACCTATGTCTGGCTTATTGACTCCTTCAGATTGCAAAAGATGCTGTCATGATGTCACAGATTGTTATTACAAGTTATCTATACTTTTCAAAAAGAAGTTATTTACAATTTTCCTGTCTATTTTGTTTGATTTAAAACAAACAGAAAATGACTGTCAAATGCAAGTCAATGGCAAGAGACCAAAATAAAAACAAAAACAATGCAACGTGTATAGACATAACCAAACAAACATGAACAGTGCAACTAAAACTGCAAAACTAGTAAACTAAGCGTCAAAAACAATCACAAGCACATTCATTTTCATTACCACATGTATTAAGAGTTTAAAAGCTATAGAAAATAAACCAAAACCATAATATCAAAAGATGAACCAATCTCCATAAAATATTCATATTCATGAAAATTGGAACATTCTACTTTAACTTTTTTTTTTAGGATAATGAAAGATTTACACAACACATGTTTTTTGACACTTACTTTTCCTCAATTCCATATGATCTGAAACAAAATGTAACCTTGGTAACAAAAAATAATCTTGATGTATCATACAAGTATGTAAGCCAAAATTCATCTATTTTCGCAGCATATGTTTCCTTGAGCAATCCCTTAAATCTTGGCTTGTGGATCAATAAAATAAACCCCAGAAAGATGGAGAAAACCTCCGAATACACTACTGCAATAAACATGTATAAGCAGTTACAATAGAATCTTCAAGAATTTAGAAATTGAGGTTAAAAAACAAAATATTTGAGCCAGATCAAGTTTAAAAAAAAAAAAGAAAAACAATTAAAGGCATAACCCAAATGTATTTTTTTTTTCTTTCTAATTTATCTATGGATACCCTTTCCCTAAAAATAAACCAAATTGTGGTGTGTGTGAGTAAAATTTAAATTGGTGTCCTATCCAATTTTTTGTTACCATGCCACAATATGAAAATCAACAAAATCATGCAAATAAATGAAATTTAACAATGACTTCAGAATTACCCTTAAAAATGTCCTTGTCTTTGTTGCCATTTAATTTCCTTTTGATCACTATTTGACTTTTATGCTTTGTGTTTGTCACCCAAATTTCAATTTTGAATTTGTTTTTCAGCAATAAAGCAAAACTGATATATCCTATTGGCCATATACATGTGGTTAAAGTTGGTCTTTGTGGACAAGCTGTATACGAGCTACTGATTGTTTTCCTGTAAATTTAATTAACATTTTAACATATAATGGATACACCACATCCTCCTATATTGAGGATATTATCATTTATTCACTTATTTTCAATGTAATATATCTTAATGTGCTCAGAAACAGACCCATACGTTCAATTCAATGATGTATTTATTTTCGAGTAAAATCAGTTAAGGCCTCTTTATATCCAGGGGCGGATCCAGCTTTTTTAAAAAGGGGGGTTCCCAACCCAGGATAAAGGGGGGTTCCAGCTATATGTCCCCATTCAAATGCATTGATCGGCCAAAAAAAGGGGGGTTGCAATCCCAGGAACCCCTCCCCTTGGATCCACCAATGATATCAAATGTAGCCAAAAATCAAAATGCAAATTTCAACAAAAAAGCATAACAAGCCAGTCCAAGTTTGTTAGACCTTGAAGACTACACTTTACAAGAAATAAGATAATATTGCATAATGAAAACCTATAAATTCAGTGTCAAACTAAACCAGGTGCTCCGCAGGGCGCAGCTTTATACGACCGCAGAGGTCGAACCCTGAACAGTTGGGGCAAGTATGGACAAAACATTCAAGCATGATACAGCTCTGAATTTGGATTGTGATCAAATTTTTGACATTACATGGTTTTTTTTTACACAAAACAAATGCCAAGATTTTACAAATCAATTAAAGATTTCTTCTTCAAACTTTTTAAATCTAAAATTAAATAGTTGACACAGCATAGGTTTCTGACACAGAATGAATGTGGTCTAATGAACTTAAAAGGTTTTTTTTGCCTTTGAGCAAATCACTATGCTGTTGAATATTAATCCTCTCAAAAAAATGTTTGAAGAAATTTTCTTTTTATTTATGAAATCTGAAATGAGAAAAATTTAACCCCCCCCCCCTTTTTTTCACATCCCCGTTTCCCTTTTTCAAAACTGATATCAATTCAAATTTCTAATGGAGTTTGCAACAATAACTACTCATTTAAATACATCATAAAATATTAAGATGTAAAAAAACTGCTTGTTATCACTGAATGGTAAAGATTATTTAAATTTATCAGTTGGTAGTAAAAAGTGTATATACATTGTATATTGTATATAACAAAGATTTAAGTTGATTCTGGACAAAGAAAGATAACTCCAATTAAAAAAAATTCTTGCTATTGCACAAATAGGATATTTCTTGCTTACTATTCTGGAGAAAGAAAGATAACTCTAATTAAAAAAAAATTTGCTATTTCACAATATTGTGCAATTAGATATTTCTTGCCATTGCACAATACTGTGCAATTGAAAAGACTTGCTATTGCACAATACTTAATATAATAATTTTAGATCCTGATTTGGACCAACTTGAAAACTGGGCCCATAATCAAAAATCTAAGTACATGTTTAGATTCAGCATATCAAAGAGGCCCAAGAATTCAATTTTTGTTAAAATCAAACTTAGTTTAATTTTGGACCCTTTGGACTTTAATGTAGAATTTGAAATTTGAAAACAGGACCAAAAATGAAGAATCTACATACACAGTTAGATTTGGCATATCAAAGAACCCCAAGGATTCAATTTTTGATGAAATCAAACAAAGTTTAATTTTGGACCCTTTGGACCTTAATGTAGACCAATTTGAAAACTGGACCAAAAAAACTTCAATACTTAAGAATCTAAGTACATTTTTAGATTCAACATATCAAAGAACCCAACCGATTCATTTTTTGTCAAAATCAAACTAAGTTTAATTTTGGACCCTTTGGACCTTAATGTAGACCAATTTGAAAATGGGACCAAAAGTTGAGAATCTACATATACAGTTAGATTCGGCATATCAAAGAACCCCAATTATTCAATTTTGATGAAATCAAACAAAGTTTAATTTTGGACCCTTTGGGCCCCTTTTTCCTAAACTGTTGGGACCAAAACTCCCAAAATCAATAGCAACCTTCCTTTTATGGTCATAAGCCTTGTGTTTAAATTTCATAGATTTGTATTTACTTATACTAACATTATAGTGCGAAAACCAAGAAAAATGCTTATTTGGGTCCCTTTTTGGCCCCTAATTCCTAATCTGTTGGGTCCTAAACTCCCAAAATAAATACCAACCTTCCTTTTGTGGTCATAAACATTGTGTTTAAATTTCATAGATTTCCATTTACTTAACCTAAGGTTATTGTGCAAAAACCAAGAAAAATGCTTATTTGGGCCCTTTATTGGCCCCTTATTCCTAAACTATTGAAACCAAAACTCCCAAAATCAATCCCAATCTTTCTTTTGTGGTCATAAACCTTGTGTCAAAATTTCATAGATTTCTATTAACTTAAACTAAAGTTATGGTGCGAAAACCAAGAAAATGCTTATTTGGGCCCTTTTTGGCCCCTTATTCCTAAAATGTTGGGACCAAAACTCCCAAAATCAATACCAACCTTCCTTTTATGGTCATAAACCTTGTGTTAAAATTTCAAAGATTTCTATTCACTTTTACTAAAGTTAGAGTGCGAAAACTAAAAGTATTCGGACGCCGGACGACGACGACGACGACGACGACGACGACGACGACGACGACGCAGACGCCAACGTGATAGCAATATACGACGAAAATTTTTTCAAAATTTGCGGTCGTATAAAAATCTATGTAAATTATATTTATGGAGTCTAGAAGGAAATCCTTGTTGTTCAAGGGAAAAAATACAGGTAATTTATAGATAAAAAAAAATGTAATTTCAATTCATTTACATGATGAAGTAACAGAAAATGACCATTTTCATTGCTAATGTTTCCAAATCCAAATCAACAGAAATACTATACATTTAGATATACAGTTCACTTTTTGGCAAACCCTATCTTGTTTAATTTCTTCAAAATATCAAACTTGATATAAGCAAATAAATTTCAGCTGTATTTATACAATAGGTGCAGTTTATAAGAAAAATATCACATTTCATAAAGTAACATGTTATTTCAGAACTTTAAGATTGTTTGGGTGTCAGAATACAAAATTTTCCTACATGCAAAGTTTGATGAGACACCCAACTACTTTGATCAAATTGATCACAATTGCTGTTGGAAAGATTTCAATAATTGTGTATATAATTTCAGATCCTAGTTACTATTCTATTGAAGAAACAAAACTTCATTATTGCTATTGAATGAGTTTACACAACTGCAGGTCTTTAGAAAGATAATCTTTTGTCAGAAGATAAAATGAGATTTAACACGTCTATCAATGTCAGTTAGTCACTAAATTTGCATGACAAATATTCTAAATTATGATTTAATGATTATATGAAATCCGGTTCACTGTTTCAAATTTCATGTTTACATTTTATTAAACAGAATTAACAATTGAAAAAAGAAGCACCTAAATGAAGTTAACTGTTGTACCCGGAAGTTCCTTATAAAACAACAATGGAACCAATAAAGGGTAATGAAACTTGTAATTAGATCTATGTCTCCCAAGATTTACCTCTAAATCATAGTTTTGGGGGTATTTCTGTATTCAAACATAAGATTCTATGTTCGGAAGACCTTTAAAAATTAATAAGGTTTTAGATGAAAAAAAAATATTTCACTTAAGATGAATGAGTTAATAGTTGACCCAGAAATATACTTTTATTTCTTACTATAAAGCTTTTAATCTAGCTTCTAAAAATGATGAATATTTTAGTGGTAACTAGAGAGGTGTAAACAATTAGCATTTAAAAATATTTGTGGAAAGTATAATATCATAAAACTGTGATAAAGCTGTGACAAAAAAACAATTATGTAAATAAACCTAAATTAATGACAGGATCGAATAGGATGGACAATGTCAATGAAATTCATCCTGAACAAAGTTAGACAATGCACTCATCCTTAGCAACAAGGTGATAACAAATATAACTACACAAATGACTGTATTAACTGTTGACCCAATTCTTATTTCTCAATCTAAAGCATTCTGGGTAATAATTGTTTAACATCATAACATTATAAACAATTGACAGTCAATGTATAGTGACACATCATCAAACAATGAAAATGTCTATAAATTATTTTCAAAAAAAATATTCTACTGGCAATGCTTTAACCCTCTTGCTGCCGAGTTTTTTTCTGGCTTTGTCGCGCCAAAAGCATCTTGACGTTTCATATCTGTGACTTTGCAAATCTTGTGCCACTCTGTAGAACAGCAATTTCCCGCCGTCCATAATTTTTCCCGTGTCAAGATAGCCGTAATTATGAAAAGCGATGTAAAAGAAATTCTATGAAAATCATTGCTATAAGAATGTTATAAATGATGTTCTTAATACAACATCATTTAAACAACTACAACTTTTAACCTTGAAATATAGTATTTTTTATCTTGCATGTCTTAAAAAAAAGAAAATATTATGATACTCATTGCTTCTAACTTTATAAGCGCTTTTAATTTATCCTTGTCAAGTGAAATGAATAACTTATGCTAACCACTTCTAAAATACTAAAATATATTATCCTTTTTATCGGATTAGCTTAGTAAACCTTGTTACAATTGAAAAATACCGTAAACAAATCATGAAATAATTATATAATCAAAACAACGGCACCTAATGAAAATACAAATAGAAACATTGATTTTACAAACAAGAATAAAAGAAAACTCTGAGCAGTCGTTTCTATGAACTACATCTTGTAGTAAAGTATCAAACGTGTCATTAAAGTTTTCATTCAAAAACTTGTTTCGATAGGTGAGGAAAGAATTTGTGTAAACGTTTGTATCCGAAATCATTTTGTTTATTTTTCTATCATGATTATTTTTATTCTGTTGACAACTGATTGCTCAAAATTGTAGAGAAATGCTTGAAAATACAACTTTGAAAAACAAAAGAAAAAAAAATCTTTAAAGTTATTGTCTATAGTCTACAAGTGAACCTGAATCCATAATAGTTCCTTTTCATTTTCTATGATGAAGTACAAATTGTGTAAATTTGCATACACGAAATTTCTTTTCAATTATGTTGATTGAAAAATTGTTTTCTTTTCAACATCCAGTGACAAGTATTTCATGCAATATTGAGAACGTCTGAAATTAAATGTACAATAAATCTGCTGCTCAATGTATCTACAAAGTAAAGGATCTGTTATGAAGGACTGAAAATTGAGATTGCCACTAGGAAAGGATGATATGTACGATAGGAAGAGAAATCATTGGGTCACCTAGTAATTTAACATCCCCATATTCGAATGGAAATAAACATTTCAAATTTTTTTCTAGGGCTTCAATGATGAAACAGATATAAAATATATTGAAATATCGTGTTGCAATGCAAGTTTATAATCTGGTAACATTTATGTATTTTTACAAAAAAAAAATCTTAGCATAGAATTCAATTGTTGTATTTGAGCCCTAAAGAAATTTTCCAGTTCTCGTAGATAATGCATATATTGTGAATATTAATATTTCACAAAATCAAGTAATAGTAATTTAACGGTTACTTTTTATGATTATTTATTTATAGGAATTCGATTATTATTTGAGATATTCGGATTGAAAATTGTATGAAAAAAAATTTAACAAATTTCTCGAAAGTTTGCAACATTTTACATTAATAAGATGAACTACATAATTAGTATACACATTAAATAAGTTGATATTATAGTACTAACAAGCTTATGATCATGTTTCATTTTATTTACATCTGTTCTAAGTATACAAAACATGCATTTTAATCAGTTTGCTTAATTCCTGCCAAAATCATCCTTTTGGCGCCGTCTTTTGACGTTGTCAGTGCCCCTGAGTATTGTGACTTTACAATGGACCTTTGACGTTTTACACAATCAACAAGATTTGTGTGTGGAAGCCATAAATGTCCCTTTAGCAGCAAGAGGGTTAAGTTAAAAAAAAAATTCAGTTCCAGGTTTCACAAAATCAACTACCATTGATTGTAAGTTATGGACAATTCAGTATACTTACAATCAAACTTGTAATAATTTTTGTGAAATCGACTCCAGACTTTCATATAGTTTGTTTACTTATATAACAATATTTATTTATTGCCTTAGATAAATGAAATTGTAGCCAAATGAAAAAAAAAATTCTAGTTTGAACTTGTAATATACATACATTCTCAATGTTGTGTTGATATAATGCAAGTCACGATAGTTCACACCCAAGTCCCAGCTACATTCCATTTTCTCATCCCAGTCATAAATTATACAACTGAAATTTTTAACAGGTTGAGGAAAATCTACAAATAAAATAAACACAATTATATGCAAAATCAAATCACCTTTTTATTCATAGTTTACTAAAATAATACATTACAAACTGATGAAACTAAATAAAAATTAAAAAATTAACATTATTGGTTGCAAAACTTACCTTACATTATCTTTAATTCTAATGCAATTAGTTTGGTATGATACTTTTCATTTGGTTGTGGGCAAATCTTTTGAAATGCTAGATTCAATGTTCTACCAGTCCGTAAATAAGTACATTTTGTGCCTAAAAATATTTGTATTTTAACCATTCAGAAGTGTATGAAAAGCATGAATATGTGTTGTGTTTATTTTTTTACATTGGAGATATAACAATGATGTCACATTGTTTATTTTTTTACATTGGAGGTATAACAATGATGTCACATTGTTTATTTGTCAAAGATGATGTAACAATTACACACAAATTTCTATTTATGGCATTTTTAAGCCAAAATATTTACTAAAATGGAATTTATTTTAACACGAGACATTACCGGTAGAATGGAGACAGCTGTATTGGAAGGACAAATTTAGTTTAACATACAATACAGTTATTTCCTAATTTGCTTTTTAATGACATACATAATTTGAGTTCAGGAAATTAGAACTAGTTTAAGAGTCACCATTGTCCTGATTGCGACAAATCATGACAGTTTTAGTATATTTTGTAAAATTGATATGTTTTCCTTGTTTTGTATCAAATTTGAAGTCATTAATATGGGCATACAAAATAACAAATTCATCTTTATGGAATTATGCATATACTAATAAAACTAGAGGCTCTAAAGAGCCTGTGTCGCTCACCTTGGTCTTGTGTATTGTAAACAATGGACATGGATAAATTCATGACATAATTGTGTTTTGGTGATAGTGATGTGTTTGTAGATCTTACTTTACTGAACATTCTTGTTGCTACAATTATCTCTATCTATAATGAACTTGGCCCAGTAATTACAGTGGAAAATATTTTCTAAAAATTTACAAAAATTTATGAAAAATGTAAAAAATAAACTATAAAGGGCAATAACTCCTTAAGGGGTCAATTGACTATTTTGGTCATGTAAACTTATTTGTAGATCTTATTTTGCTGAACGTTATTGCTGTATACAGTTTATCTCTATCTATAATAATATTCAAGATAATAACAAAAAACGGCAAAATTTCCTTAAAATTACCAATTCAGGACAGTAACCCAACAACGGGTTGTCCGATCCATGTGAAAACATCAGGGCAGATAGATCTTGACCTGATAAACAATTAAACCCTGTCAGATTTTCTCTTAATGCTTCGGTTTTTGAGTTATAAGCCAAAAACTGCATTTTAACCCTATGTTCTATTATTAGCCGTGGCAGCCATTTTGGTTGATTGGCCAGGTCACGCCACACATTTTTTAAACAAGTTACCCCAATGATGATTGTGGCCAAGTTTAGTTTAATTTGGCCCAGTAGTTTCAGAGAAGAAGATTTTTGTAAAAGATTACTAAGATTTACGAAAAAATGGTTAAAAATTGACTATAAAGGGCAATAACTCCTTCAGGGGTCAACTGACCATTTTGGTCATGCTGACTTATTTGTAAATCTTACTTTGCTGAACATTATTGCTGTTTACAGTTTATCTCTATCTATAATAATATTCAAGATAATAACCAAAAACAGCAAAGATTCCTTAAAATTACCAATTCAGGGGCAGCAACCCAACAACAGGTTGTCCGATTCATCTGAAAATTTCAGGACAGATAGATCTTGACCTGATAAACACTTTTACCACATGTCAGATTTGCTCTAAATGCTTTGGTTTTTGCGTTATAAGCCAAAAACTGCATTTTACCCCTATGTTCTTTTTTTAGCCATGGCGGCCATCTTGGTTGGTTGGCCGGGTCACGCCACACATTTTTTAAACTAGATATCCCAAAGATGATTGTGGTTAAGTTTGGATTAATTTGGCCCAGTAGTTTCAGAGGAGAAGATTTTTGTAAAAGATTACTAAGATTGACGAAAAATGGTTAAAAATTGACTATAAAGGTCAATAACTCCTAAAGGGGTCAACTGACCATTTTGGTCATGTTGACTTATTTGTAAATCTTACTTTGCTGAACATTATTGCTGTTTACAGTTTATCTCTATCTATAATAATATTCAAGATAATAGCCAAAAACAGCAAAAATTCCCCAAAATTACCAGTTTAGGGGCAGCAACCCAATAACGGAATGTCGGATTCATCGGAAAATTTGAGGGCAGATAGATCTTGACCTGATAAACAATTTTACCCCATGTCAGATTTGCTCTAAATGCTTTGGTTTTTGAGTTATAAGCCAAAAACTGCATTTTACCCCTATGTTCTATTTTTAGCCATGGCGGCCATCTTGGTTGGTTGGCCGGGTTACGCCACACATTTTTTAAACTAGATACCCCAATGATGATTGTGGCCAAGTTTGGTTTAATTTGGCCCAGTAGTTTCAGAGGAGAAGATTTTTGTAAAAGTTAACGACGACGGACGACGACGGACGACGACGGACGACGGACGACGACGACGACGGACGACGGACGCCAAGTGATGGGAAAAGCTCACTTGGCCCTTCGGGCCAGGTGAGCTAAAAAGACTGTTCACTGAATATTGAGTATTAAGAAAATCTATCTCCATTCATTATTTGTTCATTACAGCATAAGGGAACTTTGTGATAAAGGGTGTACTGTTTGTCCACGTTGGAATACCTTACACTTCATGATATTATCTGCATTACAAACAAATATTAAAAAGCAGAAACATCATGGTTTACTGAGCCTCACAAATGATTAAAAATAATGTTGTAACATTTATTAAAAAAAATTGTTTAAATATCACACCAATATAAATGTAATATTTAGGTCTGTTAATTAGTAGCTTTAGCATTGATGCAGTTAAAATTTATAAATCAATCCAAGATGTTATTCAGTTACACCCATTTCCATTTTTCAGATTTACATACCCTGTCAGGGGCAGATAACTGAACTTTCCCTGAAAGACATTTATAATCTGATATTTAGATAAAAGCATTGTTAATAAAGTTCATAAGTGTTTCTTGTTTCACATTCTTTTATAAAGATTAGAACGTTGGTTTTCCCGTTTGAAAAGTTTTACACTAGTAATTTGTTGGGCCCATTTATAGCTTTCTGTACTGTGTGAGCCAAGGCTCTGTGTTGAAGACTGTACCTCGACCTATAATGGTTTACTTTTATAAATTGTGACTTGGATGGAGAGTTGTGTCATTGGCACTCATACCACATCTTCTTATATCTAATTACTAATAAAATTAAATACAGTCCATTTAAAAATTTAAAAGTAAGTTCTGTTATATTTCCATGTTTAAAATTATTTATTTATCAAAACTTTTATTTTGCAATGTAAAGAAGAATGTTGTCTTTCCTTAACTCTGCCTGGTCTGTTTTGCTCTCCTTGTCACTTTTTTTTCTCATCAGACGAAAAAAAAGAAAAGGACTTTCTTTTAAGACAATTATCAATGATTCTGATTGGCTGATAATTTCTTTTGAAAAGTTTCATTTGTCATAGCTTATATCACAAGATAGATAAACATATGATGTCAAACAGAAGATTTCTTTCGGTGGTTTAAGAAAAGCTTAAACAGCATAAATATGCCTTGTCTAAATTTTGACCAAAGTAAAATATACAGCATTTAAAAGTGTTTTTTGCCTGCCAACAAGTTAATATCTTCTTGTGTTTTGGGAAACCCAACATTCAATTCTCAATGGCCTTTATTATAATGAAAGCATTAAAAGTAGAAGAGGAAATATATCTGATAATATTCAGGAAGCTAATTTACAATAATTTATTTTTGTATGAGTTGAAAAGGTGTTTTCATTACTGTTCAGGTAAAATATCTGGATTGCATGACAATCTTGTGTCATCAATAGTTTGCATGTTGTGTAGACTATTATATTATTCGTTTGTGCGTTTCTATGTGATGAATGTTCTTGCGTTTGTTTTTGCTGTATTGTCACATAGCGTTGTCATTTTAGAGATATTTTTTAACATTGTCATAAAGCGGGAGGTTTGGTTAGCAATTAAACCAGGTTTAACCCACCATTTTTTTTAAATGTCCGGTATCCAGTCAGGAATATGGCAGTTGTAATCAAACAGTTTGTTTCTATGTATGTTGGCGTATGTTTCGTTGCACCTTAGTGTTCCTGATATTCCTTTGTTTTCCTCTTAACGTTGTTGTATGTGTTTCCCTCAGTGTTAGTTTGTAACCCGGATTTGTATTCTATCAATTGATTTATGACTTGAACACCTGTATACTATTGTTGCCTTTATTTAGTATCTAATTCTTGTATATATAATTTATATATACTAGAAAAAAGTATGAAACTTATAAAAAACAATAGTAGATCAAAAATATTAACTGGTACACATTACATAATTTTCAATTGTTAAACAATCAAGTTTTCAAACAACAAATCAATTAAATTTCAATTATCAATATTATGATTATAGATTTGAAGTACTGCCTCTTCAAAGTTAAGTAATTAGTACTTGTACTAGAAAACATGTTATATTGTCCTTTCTTACTAATCCACAAGTATATTTTCTGTTTACGCATGCATTTAGTTACATGATTATTTTAACACGGATAATCATAAAAAAATGAAAATACAAGTCTTTGTTATTTGGTCTAAAGTGGAATTAAATATTTGTCTCATTAGCAATCATATCACATCTTATTGCCATAAGGACATTATAAGCAGAAATAGAATTTGTATTATTATAATTCTAGGTCCTGAACCATTGATAAACTGATTCAACCCATTTTTTTCAAATGAAATTAAAATGTTGAAGGGAAAAGAAGACATGTTTTATCTTTGTAGTTGGTAAAGATCATGAGTGAGTGAACTAATATGTTGCAAGTCTTTGAGAACACAAGTGAACTCAATGTACCAGACTTCCATTAATTGGACCAAATAGCCAATATTAGGTTTAAGCAGACCTAAGTATTAGTTTGTCTATATTTCTTCTATGGTTTTACATTAAAAAAAACACTGTGGCTTTGTTCTTTGTCATTTGCTTAGGATGTCATGGGTCTCATAAGTGTCCAAGCTTTTTAAAGCTGGCATTTCTGTATCTCTTGTTCATCACACAGTCTTGTAGAGAAAGAAGTGTCCAGAATAAGAATAATGTGTCCAGAAAGGGTGACAATAAATATTTAATAAAAATTTCAAGCTAGCACTTTTTTATTTAACCTTTAATGTTAGTTTCGTACACAAAAAAAAGTGCATGTACCCACGGCTCTATAATTATTATTTTTAAGATTATACATGTAATAAGTCCGCTAGACCTTAAGCACCCATCAATTATTATAACAACAATGCATTAACATTCCTGCTAAACATACTCCCACTTGTAATTCAAAACATATTGAAAAATGCAAAGTATCAGCAAGCAGGAAGTAAGTGTCTGACAAAATAACAAAATGCCAGTCACACCTTACAGTTCATCATTGTGAAGCAGCTGACCAAGTATGAAGTGTCTCTTTTCAGAAGTGCTTAAGAAAAATATGAAAAAAATAACAAGTTCATTTAATATAAACTGAAACAAGAATATGTACATAGTACATGGATGTCCCACTCTCAGTATCATTTTCTATGATGAGTGGACCAAGAAATTGGAGTCAAAACTCTAATTTGGCATTACAATTAGAAAGATCATATCATAGGGAGCATGTGACAGGGATCTCCATGGCCTGTTAAACGATGGCGCCCCGCCATCGTTCAAATGTCTTGCGCCATCGTCAAATGACTCGCGCCATCGTTAAATTGTCTTGCACCATCGTAAATTGTGAACTAGGTTTCAAGTTGATTGGACTTCAACTTCAGCACAAACTACCTACACCAAAAACTTTAACCTGAAGCAAGACAGACAGACGGAAGAAAGAATGGATACACAGACGAATGAACCAACATACAGACTGAAAATCTTTATGTTCCTAGGTGGCCGTGTGGGGCATCAAAATTCAAAGTAGTGATAAAATTTTAGAAGGTGTCCAACAGATCCTAAGAGAGATCACACATTACAACTTATTATTGCCAATCTGCTCACCAAATTTTGTTTACATGAAGTCACTCTGCTGAGTACATGTACTGGAGAAAAGCGTGACAAAAATATTTGTTAGATGATCAGATTGACAGACAAGGTAAATGCAATTTAGCCCCAACTTAAGAATTGGGGTTTAAAAAGGCTAAATTTTGTTTTCTAGACAAAAGACATATGTTTGAATAGTTCATAAGTCTTATTAAACAATATACAATTAGTTCAGGCCATTGCTTAAGACCAGTCTGTGTTAGATTTTGTATATTTGTATGTATCCCCTTCTCTAACAATTACCTTTATTCCTGTAATCCTAGAGGACAAGTGGATTGTATTCTCTGACAGATATTTCACTTTGAAAATAAATTTTAGTATATTATCAAACATTAAAAAATAAAACAACACCTACATTTAACAGTAAAGGTGTAATTTATTTTTGTCTAAAATAATTTAGTGGATGAAGAGGAGAAGTGGATTGGAGTTCACTCAAAATGTGTGGGAATCCCCCTAGTTGATGATTAAAAAAACAGTTTCTGCAGTGGACTATACTTAGTGCTTTACATGTTTTAAAACTAGTTAATCCTGCTATATGTTAAAAAAAAATCAAAAGACAAACCTATAAGACTAACCTATTTCTTCCCTCTTTTTCATACAAATATAGAAACCAGTTTATAGAGGAGTTCTTATGGAGGTACATACCAGGGTATATGGTTAATCTATAGAGTTTTCTTTTTACAAGTCCTAACATTGTGCATATGTATGCCTTGTTAGACTCACCTCCCCCCCCCCTCCCCCCCCAAGTCTAAAAATAATTCCTGGATGTGCATCCAATACTCACATTCAGTTCGTACTGTTGTGGTATCCACTATGGCAACACTGTCCCAGACATTCTCTGTAAAATTAGGATTCCTCAGGTAACACATATAAGGACTATCAAATGTTGTTGTCATCAATCTACTCAACCTTAGTGAAGTACTGTTTAGGATAGTTGTTTCTGTATCTGGAACATCAATGTCCCTTCCATACGAAAACCATAATTTGGATGAGTTGTCTCCATTTTCAACAGTGTGTGAATCCAATGTACATGTTATATTTAAGTATTCACCAACAAACAAATATGGGTCACTTTGGTCCATTTCTACAATTAAATAAAATGAACGTAAGGATCTGTTTTGAACAGGAAACCACAACAATTCTGCTAAAGAGAAAATAATAGTTTCTGATTTCGATTTTGGGATATGTTTTAGATCATGTAGATTAGATCTTTGATAAATCATCAAGTTAACACATTCTGCTTGTATTGCAGGTAAAAACATGAAGTGGAAAGTGTCCATTGTCCATGGGACAATGATGATGTCCTCGCTTACATATATTATAAAAGGACATACCTAAAGAATAGTTAAAGGGAAACTACTAAAATGCTGTGTTGTGAAACACTTACTTTGTTACACAGATGGATATCCCTTATCTCCAAACCCATTTCAAAACTAGGACTTTTTTAAATATGGCCATTTCTATTAAATCATAATGACATCACAACCTTAGTTTTGCACTAAAGTTTCCAAATAGACTTAACTACCGGTATATGTAATTAATCAAAGTGATGGAAATCACTTATTGAAACATGGGAAGAGCAGTTTGAATAATTTCAAAAATCATATTTAGCAAGGTTTACCAGTAGATAGGGTGTGGACAAAAAAGAACATTAATAAAACTACATGTTTCCTTTTACATTTTATCTTTAGAAACAAAACAAAATTCTTCGTATAAAGTTTATCAATTATCCTGGTAAGATATAGGACCATCAGATAGACTTGAAGCTAAGAACTTATTATTCAGTCAAAATAATAATCTTAAAAGGTTGGAGTAGGGCATTTTTTAAGTTGAAACATAGGTATACTATTTTCTCCTCTGAGAATTGTTTATTGATTTTGAAAACAATTAATATGATTATATGACATTGAAGATTAAAAGTTGTGAGTGTATTTCAATCAATTTATAATTTAAATATGTTTTTCAGCAAAGGGCATTGAAAATGTACTTGTTCAACTTAAACAAATCAAAAAACTTATTTTATTGAAATGTTGATTCTTTCTTAATTGAACAAATATATACACTTCTTATATTCAAATGATTAAAATTGTTGCCAGACATTTGATGGGAAATTAAAATTAAAAAAAATAGTTTGTTCTAACATGTCTAATTACAATAAATTAAGAGTTCTAAAATTTTATTGACTGTTTCAAGCCTATCACTAATAAAAAAAAAAATGAACTAATTTAAATTGTTGATTAATTACAATGATTATTGCAGATTTATCAAGTAATTTATAGGCCTTACTTGAAAACCTTTTATATCATTGTATATATTTATATTTATATTCAGATTTCATTTTTTTTTTTAAAGATCTTGTTAATTCTCAATTAACCATTTATTATACTGATCTATATTTTGTAGATTTAGTAACTAACCTGTGCTTAGTTTCTTGTTGCTAGAGAGGCCGGTGTCTTAGGAAAGATTTAAAACAAGCTCGAATCTTTCCATAACCAATTTTGAAAGTATTGAATTATTCAATTTCAGGGGGCAGATAAGGGTCCTTGGTACTGCTTATTTAAATTTACACAAAAACATAACATTTGCTATTTCAAAGTTTTTAAATAAATCCGTTTTGTGAAATTTAACTTACCTCCGCAATTGCAGCATCCCCAGCATGTAAAACTGGCCTGTACAAAACCATACAAAAACATACACAGCAAGATAACATACTTCATTACAAGTCCTGAAACAGATATTTCTCATTGCTATCAGAGGTAAATTGAGGTTGTCTAATCTGTTTTATGACAAAGCAAAAATGTAAGTAAAATCTACCATAAAGTCCTGAAATTATTTCAGGTTAATTATAGGCATTAGGTGGTATTTATGATTTTTGAGATGATTCTTATGGATGAAGAATTATTGAACTGCCAATGAATATTATCAAATAAAAATGATGTACAAAAATGTTTGCAGCTATCAAACTTTACAATGATATATAGGTGTTAAGTATATATGTATAATCAGTCAGCTTTCCAAAAATTATGAAAGTTTCAATCCTTAGTAACTTTAGTCCACCACTGATTACAGAAGTTGACATCAATCCCATGCATATGTCCTGTATAACTAAATAATGAATCTTGAAATCTGAAAGTGTTAATTTTTTTATTTTTGAGTCAACTGTTACTTATTCGATTTTCAATTGTATGATTTATTCGATGCATTAGGCGTTATTCAGCCCCTATGTTGACTTTCAATTCAGTCATCAGTTATGGACTTGACAAAACTAAAGCTACACAGGTTGGATATCTAATAAACTTCCAAGTACATGTAATTCATTAAAAGTGACCACTGAGGCTGCGAGTTCAAACAGGGCTTCAGCTTCAGCAAGGTGTGTTTGACTTCAACAATCTTAATTAATTTTACATGTACAAAGTTATTGGTTGACAAATAATGATAATATGATATAATATTTCTGGATAATTATAATATCTGACAAAAAATCTCTCTTTAAACCAAACAATTATATTTTATTGGTCTACTATATAAATTTGTATGTTTGTTTGATTACACACCAAAGTCATGCAAATTCAAAGGTATTAATTTTTCTGATCAGAAATCAATTTTTCTGAATGAATAACTGAGTTATGAAAGTCATTGCGAGTATCATGTGAAAAAAGTTATTAGTTTATTCAAAATGATTCATCTTCTTATTAGGGATTTATACTAGATAAAAAGAATAGATGGCAAGAAAATTCTATAACTTTTTATTAAATCGATGGAA
Organism: Mytilus galloprovincialis; assembly: GCF_965363235.1. Classification (NCBI taxonomy): domain Eukaryota; kingdom Metazoa; phylum Mollusca; class Bivalvia; order Mytilida; family Mytilidae; genus Mytilus; species Mytilus galloprovincialis. The sequence continues at coordinate 18,411,139 of NC_134838.1, read as the reverse complement.
ACAAAGAACACATGTGTTTTTTAACAAGTCAAAATAAGTTAAAATAGTACGCAATGTTTTCTTATAAATATTGTTCCATAATATTTATATTTAAGTGGGTCAATATTCACAAAGCGATATATAACAAAAAATATATTATTTGATATGCATACTTGTAAATAACTTGGACAAGTTGTGTGGACTTACCTACTTTCGTTTAAAAAAAATATCACTTTATATTTAATTATAAATAACTTTGGTCAATGTCCATGGTAAATTTACAACTGTTATTGTGAAAAACAAAATCACTAAAGCATGCCATTTAGTTCAAACGTGGTAATTACACTTCCTCAACTCACAAAAATTAAGGTAAACATTTCGGTTTCTCGGAAATGGCCGGAAATAACATGATAATAAAAGTCAAACCTACCTGGAGAATGTTCCGTGTTTTGCTTATTTAATTTTTAATTTGTAGTGCTGTTTGTGTTTTTCACACACAGTGGCCAGTGGCCTAGCTTGCATGTATGCTCAGATGCTCAAGCATCCACATCATTTTGACAAAAAAAAAAAAAAAATAGCAGCAGTTTAACTCGGAAGTATCCAAATGTAACAAGGCCGAGGATATGAGATAACGTCCAGTCATTTTCGAAGCAGTATGCCTGGATAATTTAGTTTGATAGTTGAATCGCAGAATAGTGTTTCAAGTTAACTTTTGTTTGTAAAAATAGTCTATGTCATCGGCTAAGGCAAGCGGAGAGGACTGATACGCAGACCCGCGGACATGTTTCATCTGAAATCGAACCTAGTGGAGTGATGGCTTCTCATTTGACTATAGCAACTAACAACTAAAACACCATATCTGATATCGTTTCTTGCGACATTGTAAACGACGTGATAAAAAAATTGTAATAGATCGTGATAAGTCCTAGGCTTATGAATTCCCGTTTCTGTCTAGGTTCAAATACTAATTTTATTTTCAATCAGTAAAGAAACAAGAACTAATGTTCCCCGCCATGCACATTACATGTCATATTTTATCTATCAAAGGGCAAGGAACAAGGGAATAACTAAAAAAAAAACTTTTATTTCTTGTTCTTTTTTATTTTCAATATCTAAAGAGAAATAAAAGCTTCACAGCAAATGAAATGGGATTTCCATTACAATTTATATTTCAAAGGGTCATTACTGGTTAAAAATATTTGATTACGACTTATTTTCCAAATTGTCAAAGACATTGCTTATGATATGAGTTTCACTTAATCTGACAAGAATTGTACACATGAGAGTGCTAACAAGACCGGACGATCGGGCGCCCGGTATTTTCATGTCTCCTGCATGCATTTAGCCCAGTGAAAAAAAACCCAACGTTGTAGACTCAAATTCCTGGAAAGAGAAGAAACTTCTAAATTATACAGAAGTGCCGCTGTAATGGGGCCCGTTTAAACGGTTTTTGATATGTCAAATATAAGATTGGGTGAGAAACTTTACATCAAATATTTATGAATTGAATGATGGTAGTTTCAAGGAAACAATAAAATTTGGTTAAAAATATAAATATATGAATTGGTGGGTATTTTGAATTTAAACAAAAATCTAACTAGTGTCGGATTATGGGAGAGTACATGTGCTTAAATAAAAAATATTTTTCTGCACAAAAAGGTCCAAAACATTTTTCGGCTCGCTCCGCTCGGCAAAACATCCACATCATTTCAACCCTGGCTACGCCACTGACACACTATTGATTCGTGTACCTTTGACTTACAAGTTGTATTGCTTCTTGATATCCTCAAATTTATCTAAAGCTTTTTATGATATTAATACAAACGCTAAATGAAAAATAACCCTTTTTTATAATAATCTAATATAATAATTAATTGCAAGATTATGATTATACAGAACATTCAATTCACTGAAATAAATCCGTTTATTTATGATAAAATCTACAAGACTTGGCTCATTTTTATCTGTATTGTAAATACTTTTTTTATTCAACGGGAAAAACGATGACATTTATGGTAAACGGGGTCAGATATTGGAGAGAGCTATAGAGAGTGAAAGAGAGAGAGAGAGAGAGCGCGCGCGCCTGAGAGTGAGAGACTTGGAGAGAGTGAAAGAAAGAGAGAGCGCGCGCGCCTGAGAGCGAGAGACTTGGAAAGAGAGAAAAAGAGAGTAAGCCTGCATGAGAGCCGGATAGACTTGGGGAGAGAGCATGAGAGCGAGATACTTTAAGAGGGAGCATGAGAGCAAGAGACTTGGAGAGAGAGAAAGAGAGAGTGATGATTGTTGACGATTCAAACAAAGAAAGTACTTACGAATATCTAAGATTATTGACCTCGTTTCTCGACTAACAAAGCAACAGTGACGATGTTGTCCGTTTCATTCCATATCATTAGGAAACGCTATATTTACAATACACTTTTAATATTATCCCAGTCTTTCCTGTTTCCGTTGCATTGTTATTGTTTAATGAGTGCTGATACTCATATAAATGTTATCTGATGAGAACAAATACACCTTTGAAATATAAATAAGGAAATTATTGTAGCTGATTTTAATTGATATATCAAATTTAAATAACGCAAAAATAAACAACGGTGTCTTTTGCATAAAACGATAAGAAAAACCTCAAACATTATTTGTGTCTAGAAATTCAATGACAAAGTTTTTACGTAGGCTGCATATCTAACCTTTTTTTCATAATTTCATATAATAACAGAGGACGGCAAGTTAATTCTCGTATTAATAGAAATGAATGTAAATATTTCAAGAGATGATTAGAGTCACGATTAGAGTGGCGGACTATTTCAAATAAAACATAATTACATGCATTGTCTTCATTAAAGGTTTACCAATGTAAATATTCGCCTACTCAAATTAGATCTCAGAAAGAAAGAAATATTTTTTAAAAAAAACACGGTCAGATGTGTGAACAGAAAACAATTCATGACTTAGACTAGGGCATATTAATATATCCAATGGTAAATAATCTAATATATTAGGCAAAATAGAAAGAAAAAAAAACAGATTTACCAAGGCTTTTCTGCCTCATGGATAGACTACATTTTTGTAATAGCTGTATTTGGCAAAACTTTTGAGAAATTTTTGGTCCTAAATGCTCTTCAACTTCGTTCTTTTTTTAGCCTTTTTAACATTTTTTTATTCGAGCGTAACTGATGAGTCTTTTCAGGAACTTCTATACTTAGTATAGAAAATCCCTGGTCTTTTGTAGACTAAACGAGTGTCTAGCGCATATATAAAATTTCAATAATAATAATAAGTTTATTTGCTATAGTCCTATATATATCTTACCAAAACATTGGCCAATCACAATTATTGATTAGTAGGTTGAAACTTCATTTTAAAACACCTGACCCATAGAATGGAAAAAGGTAGTGCTATTTCAGTGTCAACATTTGTCATAAATTGGTGTCCGTCGTCTTTTTTCCCGCCGTTATTTTTCTATCTTTGCATTTCACTGAGTCGACTCCATAAAACTAACGAGACCTTGACCTAGCAGAGGCGGATTTAGGGCGGGGGGGGGGGGTCAGGGGGTCCGCCCCCCTTTTTCAGAAAAAATTTGGTTGGTTATATAGGGAATCACTGAAGCGTGACGGAATCAAGCTTGTGTATATGATACATATTTTTTTTTTGGACTTTTTTGTTATTGATTAAAATATTCAATTTTCTATATATATATATATATATCTATCACTACTGCTCATTTCTCACCTAGTTTCTAGTGATTTTAACGACTCAGAGACAAACCCCAAGTTTACTATCCATACGACTCAGAGACAAACCCCAATTTTACTATCCATACGATGCAGAGACAAATCCCCATTTTAACTATCCATATTAACCCCAATTTTACTTTCCATAGTGACACCAATTTTACTATCCATAGTAAGCCCAATTTTACTATCCAAAGTAACCCCATTTTTACTATTCATAGTAACCCCAATTTTACTTATATATACAAGACAGAGAGATGATGAACATATCCCTATAACTTATTTATTTGAACATGTGAAATCAAGCCATTATAGTACCCATACATTTACAGACCAGGAGGAAACCCAGTTGAAATAGAACAAAAGTACGAAGCTCTTTGTTAGATAAAGCGATAAATGCTTACTGTAATGTTTACTATAGTAACAATTTTTTTTAAAGTTAATAGAAACAAATAAAACGACAATTTTCTTCTCAATTACAAGGTGTTTTATTTTGAAAACACCATTTGCATAAGCTTTTAATTTATCTATTACATAGTAATGCAGAACAATTAGATATCAAGTCGACGCCATGGGTATCTATCAAGTTGGATGTAGAAAATGTATAACCTCCGATTTTTTTTACCACGGACGGAGAACATATCAATCTATTAGTTCAGTAATTTTCGTATCTGCCTTTCCATTATGTGTCTCAAGAAAAAATTCCAAAAAATGGGTAACAATTGTATCGGAAAGAGAAAATCGAATGCACCTTTTTATGTAAGGGCGTGTCTGAGGTGTATATTTTGTCCTTAAAACGTACAAAGCAAGAGTATTTGATATATCATCTTGCTTCAGATTCTATCATTTTTATATAGCAAAGCTATAGATTGACTTTATAACATAAAAAAAAATCACAGTACGAAAAGATGAAATATATGGGTCAAGTGAAATACCTATCTAATGAATCATAAAAGTAGGTGTGTTTGAATAGCTATTTTTTTTTAACTAAAAATACTTGACACAAGTCTTTTAAGTTGGATGATGAAAATGCACATCTTCGAAAAAACATAATTTTTTGTGTGTGATAACTAGGGTTTATTATCTTCAACCACTGTAAACTTTTTGTCTGCCCTTCCACGAAATACTTTTGATTAGAATTAATTTAAATGTTTAAAATTTTTCGAAAATTCCACCTGACAACCGATCAGACAATAGTTTTAAGTTGAATCAATGCAGACAAGATCATAAACTGATGCTCATTAGCTAGTAGATACATTTGTCTTTTAAAATACAATTGACATATAAGCATCATAATGGTGCTATGTGGATAAATTTATCGGTTTTCAAGAGCAAAATTGGCAGCGCGTCATCCTACAATGGCTTCCATTTCTACGATTGTGAAAATGAACTGGCGTAATGGGGAGATAATTTTGACGAAGTTGAATCCTGACTAAGTGTGTGTGTGTGTGTGTTTTTTTTGGTTTTTTTTTACATAAAACGCCAACAAAATGTTTGCATTTACAAGTTTTCTGATGGCAAAATCATGTTCTCACATATCAAGCAATGTAAACGAAGAAAACTACACATTTTATTATTATGAAGAACAATCCTATCTGTCACTTACATTGAAATCCCACCTTTATAGCTTGTTTGATAATTTAAATAATTTATTTATTTATTTTACAATGTCATATATAACAAAAAAGGTGCGAAAGATACAAAAGGGATATTCAAACCCATAAATCGAAAATAAAGTGACAACGACATGGCTAAAAAGGAAAACGACAAAAAGACTAACAATACTACACAAAACACAGCATTGTAAAATAAAGACTAAGCAACACGAACCTAACCAAAAACTGGTGGTGATCTCAAGTGCTCCGGAGGGGTAAGCAGATCCTGCTCCACATGTGACAATCGTCGGGTTGCTCTTGCTAGTACAAACCCGGTAAATCGTATAATTCGGTAGGTCAGATTCGTGAAATGGGAGCGGGATTGTAGTTTGCCATAAGGAACTTATCCCAATTCATTTGTGAAACGGATATTCCAGAACGGTCAACTAACTCGTGATGGCGTCCGTAAAATTTACGACGGGATAATTTCAACTTCACCATTTGGAACTCTTGGTTTAACAGCTTCCTTGTGAGCAACAACCCTAGCTCTATCAAGGAAATCTGGATAGGAAATACAAACCCGGGAATATCGTATCAATTGGGAGATATAAACATCGTATGCAGGCACTGCTGGAATATTGATACATAGATACGGAAAGTTCACAATTGGGAAGTTGAAAAATCAACTCTCTTGTCGTAAGGTTTTGTTTTCAACCGACCTGCATTGCCAATTTCTAGATGTAAGTCAAGATATGAGGCAGACGTAACTGTTTCTGTCGTATCCTTTATATCAAGTTTAACGTGATAGATGCGTTCAAAATAGTCACAAATTTTTGAAATATTTAGTGAGATAACATCATCTATATAGCGGAAAGTTAAATTAAAGAATACTGCTAACTATTTTTCTTTCTTCGTAAGAAATTCCCATATGAAGTCAGCCTCATAAGAATAAAAGAACAAGTCGAAGAGGGGCACACATTTTTTTCAATGGGAATGCCGATAGTTCGAGCCTCTATAGATAATGTCAGTTTCAGAGAATTTTTTGTTTTAATCAGAATAAGTTTTTACAAAGATGGAATTGTCATTCCCTAAGACAAGAAACTTGTATCTACGTTGGCCATTCTTTTTTATGAAAGAAAGCAATACCAACTCTTTCAATAGATAACACAGGAACTGCATGCTACCATGTGCTTCAAATACAGTTTATCTCCGCTTTTTGGTAGAGTCTGTGTTGCTCAGTCTTTAGTTTTCTGTATGTTTTGTTATTGTTGTTCGGCCGCTTCCCGACGTCTGTTTTTGATGGACTTGTATTTTGGTATTTTCCTCTCGCTGTCTTTAAAGGTGCACTAGCTACGAGATATGAAAAAATTAGAATTTGTTTTCGTTTGATTCAATCATTAATAAAAGTGAAATAATGAAATAATAATTCGTTTTTAGCAGCCAATGTTGTACAATTATGTCAAAATTAGCAAAGAAATATCGCTGATGAATTATTTACTTTTATCCTACAATTGGGTGACTATACAGATACAGCCCTACAGATATCGCTATGCTGTATCTGTATACTATACAGATATCGCTTAAAAGCTCCGCCCACTGCCGGACTGAGTATTGTATGAACCTGCGTGACCTCAGAATGTGTATTGCAATCGCATTCCAATGACGTATCAATTGCGAAGTAACGATTACTTTTATACGTTCTGTATGTTTTCAAACATTTCTTTAGAGCAATAAGAGTCACCCCAATTTTCTGATAATATACACACATGAACAGCAGTCTTTTCTACGATAATAACTATCGATTTCAAAACTTGAATGTGTATGTTGTGAAACAAAAACAACCATGTCAATTTCAGCATGCATGTCTAGTGAATGTCAAGTCTGAAGCGTAGGACAACTCGTACACTCCTGTTTCAAATTGGACAATGTTTTGTTATTTGTTTTTACTGTTGAAATTAGTTGTTATGTCAAAATAGATAATTATTCACTTTGAACGATGTAATATTGTTGACCATTCGAGATTCTTTTTTTGCGAACCCGTCTTCAGCTGAATGTGTGATTACTGAATCGTATTACTATACGGGCCTCAAGGGATTTCAAAAATCGAAAATGAAAACAAAACGTGGTTTTTTTTGGTCTTTCAAAACACAAATAGTATACAGAATTAATTGCAGGACAAAGACAATAACTGTTTTGTGTCTTTAAATATCAGCTGTATATGTACTCGGCTCGAAACAGGTGTAATAGCTCGCCAAAAGCTCGCATACACCTTGTTTTCTAGCCTCGTACAAATACAGCTGATATTTAAAGACACTAAACAGTTATTGTCTATGCAAGTGAATAATTCTATCTCATTAAATCTGTATTCATGTGACCTTCAATTTAAACTATTAGCTAGAGATTGGTTACGCATGCATACGTCCTGTTCAGCGATTAAAAGTAAAGGAATATAAACATTGAAAGTGAAACAAAGGTGAACCATTTCTTTGACTGATTCGATCCTTAAAAAACATTCTTAAATAAAAACGTTAATAATCATATCTTTTATCTTATAAAATGAAATCAAACAGACCTATAAAAATCTTATTGCACGAGGTCGCAATCTATTTATATTTATGTTTATATCAGGTTATGTGACCGTCGGCAGAATTTGAGGATTATCTTGATAGTTAATTAGATGGCGTCTAGACTAAAATACACACGAAATTCTGATACATATGTTAGACTCAGATCAAATTGACATCCAATTATGAAGCCACGTTTTCAAATCGGTGTCAAATATTTTAACCCTCTAATCGACGTCCGATGTGACGTTATGAATGACAAAAACGACGTCTGAATTATTCTAAAAAGTTTCCTCTCATCGTGATGCATGCATGTGTGTGAATTTCATTGAATACCTCATTTCTAAATTGATGTTTGTGTATCGTTTTGTTATTTTTTTTAAGTAACTACTGAAACTATAACTGTTTTCCTATATTGGTATCAAAATGAAAGGACAAACATCAGAAAATCACAATAAGACACTCACCGACATCATATTACTATAATAATAATATGATGTCGGTGATAATTACAGTCATGTATATAAGTATTAATATGTTGGGTTCATTTTACCAACCTACGTTGTTGTTATCCATTATTGTTCATATAGAACGAAATTCAAAACAGTGTAGCTGTGGCCATTGATTGACTCATTAAAATCATCCATTGACTGGGACAATTTAGGTGAACGTTTGTATGTAACGACCACTGTTCACGACGTACTTACGATAGACATTTAAACTGTGGGGTCACCAAAGGTTTCTTAACGCCTTTAATTATAAAATCATTCGAAAAATTAATCAGGAATAACCTTTGTGTTTTGATTTATATAATTGATATAAATCAAAATATCGTGTTATTTCTGATTAATTTTTCGAATTACTTTATTTAGGTGTTGAGAACCTTTGGTGACCCCATAGTTAATGTGTCTTTAAAAAGTACATAGTGAGCATTGGTCGTTACATACAAACGTTCACCTAAATTGTCCCAGTCAATGGATGATTTTAATGAGTCAATCAATGGCCACAGCTACACTGTTTTGAATTTCGTTCTAAACATAAATTGTACGACAATGACACAACAAACCAAGACAAAGATAACCGCAAGACATCTAGAGGACAGAATACAAGCTTAAAAACAATAGAAATAATATAAATGATCGCCCAATTGATGAAAAGTATTATGATTTGGTCTTGTATTTTTCAACAACTTTTTCAATTTTAGATTCAACCCACCTGTTAATAATGAGGTGAATTCTCTGCAGCAAGCCCATAAAACTGACGTCGATTAGAGAACAATAATAAAAAAAAAAAAACGTCGATTTGGAGTGTTACTATATTGCGACGTCCTATTTGGACGTCGATAAGGGACTGGACATCGATCTGAGTCTTACTTATATTATCGAGTACATGCTTTTTTAACTGTTTATCAAGTTCAGATTTATTATAATTTGGATATACGTTTTAATATGGTATAAATCAAATATGAGAATTTGAATGAAATCGGTGAACATGAATTTGACAGCTAGCTAGTGCCTCTTTAACTTTTAAAATGTAAAATGTAACAAAAAAGGACCACGTTGGAAATAAGGCGTATGAATTTCATTGACAATCCTATTAGGTTAGGTATCAACATTTTTTTTTTTAATTTTATGATTTTTTTACCGGAAGATGTGGTATGATTGCCAATGAGATAACTCTCCACAAGAGACCAAATGACACAGAAATTAACAACTGTAGGTCACTGTACGGCCTTCAATAATGAAAAAAGCCAATACCCCATAGTAAGCTATAAAAGGCCCCGAAATGATATACGGTTCATGTGTCTGCTATCGTTTTTATATACTTTGGTAATGGTTTCTGGTGATACTTGATCAAATTATTAAAAATCAATGTATCTGTCCTCTACTTATCTTTTATTTTCTTACCCTGTTGGTGCTATTTATAATTTGGATTTTTTTTCACTTGAAAAAATACGAGCCTATTTTGTAAATCAGAAATTCCAAATCTTTTTTCAATTAAAATCCGCATGTGTTTATCTTATGTAACAAAAAGTTTAAACCTCATTTTGTGTGTCGCTTCTCTTCCTTCCACAATAAATCAATCATCATGCCTCTGTGTCCTATAGGTAACATGCATAGTCGCATTTGTCATCCATTCTTACGATTATTCAGATTGAGTTATTTTGGGAGAAAAACGACATAAAAGGAGTCCGGATATGATTCCATCATCGGACTGACTTTTTGTCATAGATAAAACTTCCGGTTTGAAACATGCACAAATACAACCAATCGTATGATAGATAACAAAAATGAAAAATAAATAAGCCAATAAGAGCGTTCTCCATATCATGGTGTTTAGATCGCAAGGCCCACAACTATTATACCTCCTTATAGAGGACAATTATTTTTCGCGTTTATCTACATGTAAAGTACGATTATACTACTTTAATGTATAGTCTAAGAGACTCTCTGTATTCTGTCTACTGTTTTCTTTGAAATGTTTACTATTTAAGGGGTCATACCAGTTGCATATATATTAAAATAAGTAAAACATGTGACACAAGTACATCCAATCGTATGATGGACTATGATGGATAACAAAAATGAAAAATAAATAAGCCATTCAGAACGTTCTCCTTATCATGGTGTTTAGATCGCAAGAATCACAACTATTATACCTCCTTAGAGAGGACAATTATTTTTCGCGTTTATCTACATGTAAACTACGATTATACTACTTTAATATATAGAGACTCTCTGTATTCTGTCAGGGACTTTCTATGTTAGTATAGAAAGTCCTGATTCTGTCTACTGTTTTCTTTGAAATGTTTACTATTTAAGGGGTCATACCACTTGCATAAATAAGTAAAACATGCTCAACTTCATCTAAAACTACCTCGACCAAAAACTTTAACCTGAAGCGGGACAGACGGACGAACGGACGACCGAACGAACGAACGCACGGATGCACAGACCAGAAAACACAATGTCCATAAATGGGGCATACAAATTTATTGTTGAAAGGGAAAATAGTGATTTAGAAAAAATGAAAGTAAGGTAGAGATTAGAGGAAGACAGGACCTTTTTGGGGGCGTCGGGATCGGGTGTTTTTTAGCTCCTGATTTTGTTCACAAGCTCTATATGCCCGCGATTTCGCCGGTGTGTTCTAGTGTCTTTAAAATGATAAAAATGTCCAAGAAACCGAAATGTATCTTTTACTTGTAGCTGTTGCAAATTGTTTATAACATAGAAGAAGATCGAGTAGATGATGGTATAAATCATTAAAAAGACAAAGAACCACCCCTTCCTCAAACTAAAAGACAAACAAAGAAAAGAAAAAAAAACAGAACCTGAATAGGATTATAATACAAAGATCGACAACCACTCACCAAATTTTTGAAATCGTACATGAACATTTTACAATATGTGACGCCGGGTGAAAACTAGTCATTTTTAACGACCGTTTTTTAAAAAAAAAAACCATCAAAAATCCATATTAACTAGAGATTATTTGTAATGTCTTGGTGTAAATCATATATTAATTACTTCATTAATATAATAACATCATACTATGATGTTATTATAAATGAAGTATGATACAGAGTGTAGAAATATTCGATTAGTGTACATGATTTGCCAACTGAAATAAGAGTAAATGAAACTTGCATATTACCATATTTGGATCCTAATAAAATGCTCCACAGGGCGCAGCTTGATACGACCGCAGAGGTCGAATTCTGAACAGTTGGGGCAAGTATGGACACAACATTCAAGCTTGATACAGCTCTGAATTTGGATTGTGATTGAATATTTGACACATCATAGGTTTCTGACACAGAATGAATGTGGTCTAATTGTACTTAAAAAAATCAAAATTAACTATTATGGTCCAATATCAAGAATCTAAATACACGGTTAGATTCAGCATATCAAAGAATTCCAAGAATTCAAACAAAGTTTAATTTTGGACCCTTTTGACCTCAATGGGGGACCGATTTGACAAAAGGGCCCACAAATTCAAAATCTAAATAGTACATGGTTAGATTTAGCATATAAAAAAAAAACATATATTCATTTTTCTTTTGAAATCAAACAAAAAAGTTTAATTTTGGACCCAAATTTAGACCAACTTGAAAACTGGGCCCATTATCAAAAATATAAACACAAGTTTAGATTTAGCATATCAAAGAACCTCAATAATTAAATTTTTGATAAAATCAAACAAATTGGACTCTTTGGACCTCATGTGGACCAATTTAAAAACAAATACACAGTTAGATTCAGCATTTTAAAGAACCCCAAGAAATTGGTCAAGAAATAAGCAATTTATACAAAGTATTAGAAACAAATGTGTTTGGCCCCTTTTTGACCTCTTATTCCTTAACAGTTTAGACCATAACCCCAAACATCAATCCCAACATTTCTTTTTTGGTATGTAACCTTGTGGTACAATTTCAGAAAGATCCATACACTTGCACAAGTCTGGAAACTACATAAATGCTTATTTGGACCCCTTTTTAGGCTACTTCGGGGGACGCTGACGATGACGACGACAACGTGATACCGATATACGAACGCAAAATATTTTTACGGTCGTATATAATAAGTGTTAGGCAATATTAGTTCATAACAACAGTTTGTTGAATTCAATCTAAAGCAGTCACGTTATTGGCAAATTTCGTGTGACCTACCGAATTCGACTATTTACCAGATTTGTAATAACATAAGCAACACGACGGGTGCCATATGTGGAGCAGGATATGCTTACCCTTCCAGAGCACCTGAGATCACCCCAAGTTTTTGTAGGGTTCGTGTTGCTTAGTCTTTAGTTTTCTATGTTGTGTTTTGTGTACTTTTTTTGTATGTTTGTCTTTTTCTTTTTTAGCCATGATAGCATTGTTAGTTTATTTTTGATCTATGAGTTTGACTGTTCCTTTTGTGTTTTTCGCCCCTCCTGTACTTCTTGTCAGATTTGTTCTAATTGCTTTAATTTCAGAGATATAAATTATAAACCAAAAACTTCAGTTTACCCCTATGTTCTATTTTTAGCCATGACGGCCACGTTGGCAGACAGGCGCGGTCGTCGGACACATTTTTTTTTATCTACTGTAGTATATACTACGGTACCCAATGATGATTGTGGCCAAATATGGTCTTTGTCACGGTAGTTTCAGAGGCAAGATTTTTGTAAACGTTAACGAACGACGACGGACGACGGTCGCCAACTGATGAGAAAAGCTCACTTGGCACTTTAGGAAAGGTGAGCTAAAATAAAAAGAAGATTAAACAATAATAAAATATAACATTATCATCTATATTAAAGGAGATGTTGAATGAATGCCAATAAGATAACTATCCAACGTAGTCCAAATGACTTAGATTAAAATAATTATAGGTCACCGTATGGCCTTCAACAATAAGCAAAGCTCATACCGTATACTTAGCTTTCTTATAAGACCCTGACATGACAAAACTTGAATTGAAACAAACAAACAAACAAAACCAACATAATCTATGACAAAACAATAAACGAAACATCTATTTTCGCCGAAGAAAGGATATATAATCATCGCAAAAGACATAGTGCACTTTATCATTAATTTTGGTATGGAAATGCCATGAAAGCTCATGGGTCAAGGTACATAGTAAAAGTACTGTCGTACAGTTTGCTCTTATGACTGAGGGACTGATGACGAGACGATGATGGCTGCTAAACGTCCGTTGGCATATTAAAAAATGCATCTTCATGACGATGTTTATGTCATATGCATATTTGCCCTGCTTTGTGGCGTATTAGTTCTTTCATGCTATAAACGCAGTTTCTGAACGACAAGCTGATCCGGATATTTAACGTGCTAGCTCACAAGGTATTAATCCACAGGAAGACATATCACCTTACCTGGACTCATTATTCTGGCTACGAGCCTACCAGTCTGCTCTTCAATTGACTCCTTAATTTCAATTCTAAAGTCTTTGGTTTGACCCAGCCGGCGAACTCGAGGCGAACACGCTACCACGAAACCACCGAGGCGGTTCAAAGATCGCATGATTTGTGCATAGGTTTCTTGACGATGAAATAAATTATACTAACACAATCAATAATCCCCCCTCACATAAAAGATGCCGGAGTGTTGTTCCAATTGTTCTTTTATATGAAATGATTTTATAATTATATACAAAAAGATCTGAATTTTGCATCGTTTCTACCAAAACTATATCACAAAAATACATTAAAAAAGTGACACAAATCTTAAAATATAAGACTTGTACTTATAATTCAAGTATATGTATAAACGTTTCCATAGCATACATAATTTACAGATTTCCGTCTGCCGGAAACAAGTCAATATTGATGTTTCTCAAACAGTCCAGTGAAAAACAAACTTACAGGAGAAATACTTTCACGAGAATAGAAAAACAATAAATGTAAAACTTAAAAAAAATATACAATATCATTATGAAATATAAAAGGAAATAAAATAGTATATGCGACTGTCATACAAGTGAGAGATTCAGCTCGCTATAGCATCAAGTTTAAATTAATCCACCATGTTCTACATAATTTCTTAAAAACTCAATTTCGAACAATTATATTAGATGTATTGTTCATTATGAAACGTTATTGTGACTGACTAACAGCAATCTCTCATCCTTCTGAAATTAAGATTCATTACACAATGTAACATTCATGATGACACGAGGTTCCACAATAAAGTGCACCTGTAGGCAAATTAAAGAAAAACTTGATAGAAATCGTGAATTCATGATCCTAGCTAAATTATGTAATTATAATAAGTATTGAATGTTTCTTTTTGTAATTTCATAGGGTTGTAAAAACTTTGACCGTGCGCACATTTTTAGAATGAAGCGGCGAACGAAATGTACTTCGGCAACGTTTTTTCACCCCAATAAATTTACAAAAAGAAGCATTCAATCAGTCTGAAATAAAATTGGACTCCCATTAAGTAGGAGAGTAGAATATAATGTGGTGCTAATGCACAACTTAGAGAATAATAGACACCCTTGTATGTTTTGTATATATATAATTATATAGATCTATGCCACGTTTTTTTGTCATTTAAGGGACTTGTCATTTTTTATCTGGGAGGAGGGCTGGTCAAAATACAGGGGGGATCAAGTTTTTTCTGTATGTGAAAAAGGGGGTTCAAATTATTTTATAAATCCAAAGTGGGGGGGGGTCAATATTTTTTACACTGGGAAATATTAAAGTATTATTACTATGACACATTCCCCATTTCCATTCTCAATTTTATTTCACATACTTCAAGAGACAAAATATCAAGAAGAACACCACAACAGTCAAATCGAAATATATTTTTAACACCATTCATATACAATTAAGTAAGACATCACAAGACTTTGGTGATGTAGGAAGCTGCATGTGTGCTTCATAATCCCAATAATTCAGTCGTTATACATGTATTTCACTCACTCACTTTGATCACTAAATTAAAAAGATTACTGCCAAATTTTGTTTTAATCAGCTTATAGTTTGAGATAAATTAAGTAGAAATTAAAACGAAATCTACAGTGATTTGTGCAAAATTTTGTCCAAAAATACAAATCACGCTATATCATGAAAAAATATAGTGTAAAGTAATAAATTCTGCAATAAATGATTAAAATTTAATATTCATCTAATCTACATACAATCAATTGAATATTAATACAAAAGATGATTCTGAGATGATGAAAACTTCTTCTTTGTATAAGCTTCCAATAGACAGGAACACCGCTAATGATATTAGAGTATATATGAGGGTAATTTTGTGGATATTTTTTTTGTTTCTTTCTTTACAACAATGTACAGCACATTATGTGTATGTTTGTTATTATATGTACTTTTTGGTTTTGTTGTTGTTGTTGTGTCTTTTAAAGTTATATATACAGATATTGCTTTTTAACTTGTTTATTGAGTCATATGCTTATCTTATTTACATGTGAATGCATCTTCTTGTTTTCAAAACAAGATCCCTTTGGGTCCATTTATACCTCTAACTCCCTCAACATTTGTATTTTTTAGGCTATTAAATCAAAATTTGGAGGTTACAATCACACATAATATTCATATTGTCAGTCAAGCTGAAAGCATGAACTATTCATATAAAATTAAGTGACTCAATTGAGCTTTCAATAAGGTCTTACATGTGTACATAAAATTTAAGATTAAGCCGTGTTCAAGAGAGGAACATATAACATTCAAAATGACCAGCCCCAGCTCCCAGGTAAAAAAATGATAAGTCCCATACAGAATCTGAATACGGATAATTTCCGAAATGCTTCTGGCAAGACATCATAGTTTCCAAACGAAAATAAAAGTCATCAACTAATTACTATTAATGAATTTAGACATTTATTAACTCCTGTACCTGGCTGTTGTTTTTGTAAGATCTGTTTTCATTGTACAGTGTTAGTTTGAATCGATACCAGGAGGTTGAAACTACCTTTATATTTCAAGGAAACATTTCCGGATAATGACCGGTTTCAATCCAGTGGTTATAATAAATTTCCCACGTCAACATCTCACATGATTTAGATGAGCTCCATTTTGATCATCATCTCGGCAATATTTTGTGAAGCTGGATGACATTGGCTGGTAGTTGACTAACATCAGATAGCCAATGGCGTTAAAGAAAGTGAAAGGAACCCTTGAAAGGGTGTTAGACAAAAATTTGCAGGATTTGGTTCGAGGAATCCGCAATCATAAAGAAAATGAGGTGGGCCGGGAAATAAATCAATATCAATTTGATGCTTGAAATCAAAGTTTGTTTACACATAAGGGGCGTTTTTAACTGCATATAATACTGAACGTTAATAATGTCGATGTTTAGCTAAATAAAATTACCAAGATTTGTTTTCTGTTTCTATCCCTAAGCTTTATCGGTGTTTATGGCTCAATATTTCACAACTATAGGCACACAAACAGTTGATACCCAAGTACTGTTTTGTCTTACTGTTTAATAGTCTTCCTTGCTCAACTTCCAAAGAATATTCAGTAATTTATGTATAAAATTACCTTTCTGTAGAATCATTGTTTACTGTTCAAGTTGAACTGATACCAAAAGCACAGGAATGCACATACAAAAATGTGAGGGATATACATTTATGTCAAATTATGAGATGTAGCAATCAAAGGATAATAATACAGAGAAAAAACTCAGAAACAAAGTCTAAATGTAAAATCCATTCACCTGCTGGTATGAGGAAAGTGCTACTGAACAATATGCCAAAGGATAACAATAACAATGGATTTTGTATGCTTGCTTTATTTGTCATGCTTGTGACCTGCATATCCACACCACTTGTGAAGTGCCAACCTTGCTTCTATCAAAATTTTGGATTCCAGAAATTGATTTGAAACAACTACTTGTATGTGTTGTATATATATTATGTTATTTAAAGATTTCTCCCATTCCAACACAAGTTCTTGCAACAGGAAGTTTTTCATGGTCATACATGTACATGAATTAAACACACAAACCATCCTGCCATTTGAGTGCCTTTCAGGATAAAATTAAGCTATTATTTGTCACCACAAGTGGCTTATTATCTCCCTTATTTCATGAATATAGTACAATAATATCATATGTAATTTTGGAATCAGTCAGTGTAAGATAAGCTTTCATCTGATGCAGTCTGAGACCAGAATTATTCATTTACAAGATGAAACTATTTTTTCCCCCAATTCTCTCCTCAAAATTAAATTCCAGATACATGTAGTGGAATTTGGCCAGTATTTATTTCTACTGTTATAGTCTTTTTCATATATATATATATATGTAAATATATCTATATAAATTTTTGTATGTGCATGTGAGTGCTACATTTACATTTCAACATGTTCAATACAAGAAATTGTGGATTCATTAACTAATCTGGTAATTCATAGGTGAACCAAGAATGTTCTATACTGTTGGATCTAACTTTGACAAAAACACAAAAATCAAATATTTAAAAATATTCAATTGTTTCATAATCCATATGCATGTAAAATAGCATCCACAATAATAGATAATTCAAAGAGCCCTAAAACATTGATTTTTTTTGTTTTATAATTTCAGGCAAAGTACATAGCCGAGTGCATTGATGAAATTAAACAGGAATTGAAACAAGAAAATATTGCTGTCAAGGCAAATGCTGTCAGCAAGCTATCATATGTAAGATACATGGCATGGATGAACATACATGTAGTGGGACATTTTGTCATCATTAACTGATCCACTTATCTGTAATCCTTATTCTTTTGGGCTAGCTTTCAGACTCCATCTATGACTTCACCCTACTGTCAAAGATTGCATAGATGCTTAATTGGTTTAGATGCTACCAACAGTTAAAGCGATCATGGCCAGTGTTCTCCCCAGGCCGTTTTAGCGTCGCAGCACCGAAAACTATGCATTAACAGACTATTTGTTAGATAACTTTGTTAAAAATAGATATCATTTTGATAAAAAGAAACAACTGGGACTAATTCATTGAGTACCATGAACCAATATATTTCATAGACATGATAAAGAAATAGTTTTTGAATTTTAATTGTATTGCTATTTGAAGGATACTTTCTCTTCCCTTTTTTTCTTTTGATAAGAACCAGTTTTTTCTTAGATATTTAGTGTAATTGTATCTATACAGGTTGCACTATAATAACCCAATCATTCATTTAGTTGGGTAGGTAGGGTAAATTGTACCGCACATATATTTTTATTTGGCTCAAGAGTTGAAATATAATTGAGTAACTATAAATGAATATAGAAAACATAAACTGAAAATACTGTCATCATGGTTATAGTTTTAATTGTATTCTCAGGAAAGATATCAACAATATAAACACACAGAATAGGATGGAATAGAATATTTTATTCACCCAATGAGAGCCTATAGCATACAGACAATATAATACATTTTGTAATAAACAATAACATATATAACGTAAAGGAAATAGAGAATCACCACGACGCAATAGATGACATTGAAAAAAAATACAGTTTATTTTTTGTTTACGTTAAATGTTATGCTATCCAAAATTTCTTGGTAGAAAACACTGATTTGGATTTATAAATGAGAGAGTCACTGATTACATTTATTTGGAAAACAGTAATTTTAACTGTTGGTAACATTATTACAGCCATTGTAATGTTTAGTAATGATACCTTTCTCTCTGCCATGGCCATTTACATTTATGGTCTTTTCATTATTTGGTTATAACGAAAGGTAACAATTCATTTTTCAACAGAGCAAAACTTTGTTTCAACAAAAATATTAAAATTGGTTTGCAAAAATTACCAATTTTCTTAATTTATGATAAATGTTCATTTCTGAATTCTTACTGATGTTTTAATATAAAAACTAATAGTTGATTTTGTTTTAATTACAGCTACAAATGATTGGTTATGACATCAGCTGGGGAGCGTTTAACATCATAGAAGTGATGAGTTCCAGCAAATTTACTTTCAAGGTAACTAGAGGCTTAGTTATGCTTTTGACCATTTTAAGTAATAAGAAAAAAACTAGATTCCTTTCTTAAAACACAAAAGATGGCCTCTGAATGAGTGGTCTCATTTGTTCAGAATCTGTTATCACTAGCCTGTCAACACTGAGATTGTAAGTTTGTATCAAATTCATTGCTGGTGTGTTTGACATCAATATTCATTAACTTTTAGGACACCTGTTTTCCATCTGAAAGTCTTGGATCTCTATTGGCACTATGGCTTCCTCCACCAATAAAAAGTGGCTGCCACAATATAGCCAAGATTGCTTAGTGGTGTTAAACACTAATCAATTGATCAAAAACAAACCATTAATCTCTTGCATTTACATTTCAAACACTGAGACAATGATGCTCACTATTTACTGCTTATTTCAGTGGGTCTTACTCACCATTTACTGCTTATATCAATGGGTCATACTCACCATTCACTTCATATATCAATGGGTCATACTCACCATTTACTGCTTATATCAATGGTTCATACTCACCATTTACTGCTTATATCAATGGTTCATACTCACCATTTACTGCTTATATCAATGGGTCACCATTTACTGCTTATATCAATGGGCCATACTCACCATTCACTTCATATATCAATTGGTCATACTCACCATTTACTGCTTATATCAATGGGTCATACTCACCATCATTTACTGCTTATATCAATGGGTCATACTCACCATTCACTTCATATATCAATGGGTCATACTCACCATTTACTGCTTATATCAATGGGTCATACTCACCATTCACTTCATATATCAATGGGTCATACTCACCATTTACTGCTTATATCAATGGGTCATACTCACCATTTACTGCTTATATCAATGGGTCATACTCACCATTTACTGCTTATATCAATGGGTCATACTCACCATTTACTGCTTATATCAATGGGCCATACTCACCATTCACTTCATATTTCAATGGGTCATACTCACCATTCACTTCATATATCAATTGGTCATACTCACCATTTACTGCTTATATCAATGGGTCATACTCACCATCATTTACTGCTTATATCAATGGGTCATACTCACCATTCACTTCATATTTCAATGGGTCATTCTCACATTTTATCAATCTTTCATTATATATAAAAAAAAATGTTTGAATTTTTATTACAGAGAATTGGTTACTTATCAGCATCACAAAGTTTTCATGATGGTACAGACGTTCTCATGCTGACAACTAATATGATTAGGAAGGTGTGTATTAAAACAGATTAGCTAATTATGTACAAGTAGTGATTTATTGTTGTATAAAAAAAACCAGCTTAAAGTAATCCAAAATTTATGTGTTGATAAATATTGTGATAAATTTTCCATATAAAAAAATGGTTTATAAGAAATGGTTACTGTGGTTTCGTTATTATTTGATGGATACCAATTTTTCGTGGGTACAGGTGAATCACAAATTTAAATGTTCAATGAATGAAAATATTTATATAGGCTTTTGTATGCATACTTAACAAAACCACAAAATCAAATATCCAAGGAAATGCAAGTTTTCCTCAATCCACAAAAATTAGTACACACGAAAAAAAAT
The DNA here is from genome assembly GCF_965363235.1 of Mytilus galloprovincialis. Lineage (NCBI taxonomy): Eukaryota > Metazoa > Mollusca > Bivalvia > Mytilida > Mytilidae > Mytilus > Mytilus galloprovincialis. The sequence goes on along the minus strand of NC_134838.1, from coordinate 18,390,226 downwards.
GAATCTACAGTATTGAAATGGCCAGTGCAGCAATAATTATATATTAATATATGTATGTCTTCATTACAGGACCTTAATAGTCAGAATATGTATGATGCAGGAGTAGCCCTTTCTGGTCTGTCATGTTTTGTCACACAGGACCTAGCCAGGGATCTTGCAAATGATATCATGACATTGGTAAGTCTGTAAATAATTAGACAAACAAGACAAATTAATATTCTCGGTTCATTTTCACCTGAATAGGATATTTAAATGTTCCATCTCTTGCAATTTCCATGTTGTTCCTGAATTATTCCTATTCTGTGTGGGTCACATTTATGATTCAGCATGCTTGGAATATGATTTATTACTATTGACTTTTAACAATGGGGTATGGGTTTTGCTCATTGATGAAGACCCTTCAATGACCTATAGCTGTTAACTTCTATGTTATTTGGTCTCTGGTAATCACAAAAGTTTTTGTTTTTTTTGTTTTTTGTTTTTGTTTAATACAGTCGATTGCACTTAATTGCATACCGCTTAATAGCATAATTCGGTTAATTGCATACTTTTCTCCTGCACAAAACCATTTCCCATTCATCTAATGTTAAATTGTACGGTTATATGCATAGCCCCACAAGTGGCATTTCGGTTAATTGCATAGAAAATAATCGCCAGCTAGTTATGCTTAGTTAAAACTGACGAGAATTTTGACTGGAATCAGCAAGTTGGTAAGTATATTTTTCTTGAATGCATCATTATTTTTGATATTATTTCACATTTACTTCTGTGTTATTTAAATAAAGTTTTAAAACAGTTTCTTTCGTGTTTATATGATTATAAAAAAGGCCTTGATGTGTACACAGGTAAAGTTTCCCATATTCTATTTTAAGCCTCGAGGTCATAAAAATGTCAATCAGCTGATTGTTGTAAAAACACAATCATTCTATCTTCTATCTCAAAAGGTGTTAATTATTGATTGCATTTCAAACATTGTTCATAGATTACATTTTGGGTGTATTTTTAAAACAATAACGCCTGCTATATAATTATCGATCATTAACCAATGTGCAATATCGTAATTTGGCAAGGGGTGATCTACATTTATGTTAAATATTACAGGGCATTTATATATGGTTGAAGAATTTCATACATCAATCTTTCATTTTTGATATTTTTTTGAAAAGAACATTTTAAACTTAAAATTATTATATTCCCTCACTTTCAACACTCGTGTCCAGCAAATAACCCGTGCAGGGCCCCATTACCTGTTAACTGCTTTGCATATACGAGACTAACGAGGTTAAAGTAACAGTGTTACATCACTGTGCAATCGGTAAATACTGCATAGTAAAGGCAGTTGATTACACATTTATTGTATCAAATGATTATAAACTGTGTAGCATTGTTCAACAGTTTGTTTTAATCAAAGCGTAAACAATATAATTTGTACATCCGGGTCATAGACACAACTCTATTTTTAGAACAATTTTATTTTCGTATCTCAGGTAAAGGAAAAGTTGGTACATAAATAAACTAAAACTAAATGTGTTTATAAACTTTATTAAAATAATAAACAATGAAATAAAATGCATGACACTAGACAAATAACTTTTATTAGAATAAATAATCATTCAATATGTTGTAAGTGGATTATGGACGTTCATCTTTCTTCAGGATTTCCTTAAATACTGATCTGCACTATCGATGTTATTTGACTCCGTATTTTGGCATTTCGGATATAAGCATACTCCGCTTTATTGCATAATTTCGTCTGACAAATAGGCTATGCAAATAACCGGAATGTACTGTAACACTTTTTAAGTTGGAACATCTAAAGATGGCATTTGGTCAGAGTAACACCTTGGGGATGTTACAGCACAACAGAGTATCTACCTTAACATTTTGTATTTTGGATAAATCTTGTCATGCATTTTTACAAAATATATATTTTGAGTAATGGAATATGAAGATTTTCTTCTTCTTTCTAGATGACATCAACTAGACCTTACTTGAGGAAGAAGTCTGTATTAATCATGTATAAAGTGTTCCTACAGTTTCCAGAAGCCCTCAGACCAGCATTTCCAAGACTGAAAGAAAAGTTGGAGGATCCTGATCCAGGTACTGATTAGTTCCAAAAATATTTAGACAAACATATATTGTGTTTTATCAGAGAAAAGATGCAATGTAATAGGAGAAAAAAGGGGTAGAAAACTTTAGGTTCTTTTTTGCTTTACTCAATTATACATACTGTACACTTTTTTATTTCATAATAGTACATATTTGAACATACACAGTGTTGTTGTATGATTCATTTGTTTATGAGTAGTATATGTGTACACAAGGAGACAGCAACCCAACAATACGTAAGAAATAAGGAAAGACGTTGTGAGGAGAGAGTCATTGGTGGCCTTGAGATTTTTTGTACTCTAAATTAGGTTGTTTGACACATTTTATGTGTCCATTCTCAATTCTAGGAATATAAATAATTCAAACTATTTGTAAAATTATTAACACTTTTTTTTAATTTCCAGGTGTACAGTCAGCAGCTGTGAATGTAATCTGTGAACTTGCAAGAAAGAATCCTAAAAATTACCTGTCATTAGCACCGCTATTCTTCAAACTAATGACAAGCTCCACAAACAACTGGGTTCTTATCAAAATCATTAAACTGGTAGGTACATTTTAAACAAATAGACAATGATAATTTTGTGAAAATTTAAGCATACACACACACCACACACATATATATTTCCATATCAACATTATTATTAGGATAATTAAATACTTTTAAGATCAGACTTTCCTTAACTAACATAAATAATCAAGCTATATAAATTATGCACAGCCAATAAAAATATGACTTATAAGTCATTATAATTGCATAATTGTACACATTTATATTGTTCTTATATTCACAATATTTGAGTGATATTTGCCATAATTTGGAGAGATAAAAATCCCTTAAAAATCTGCATTGACAATATTGATAGAAATATGAAATTATTTAAATGCAGAAATTGAAGCCCGCAGACATGGTATAAACTAAATAGCAGACAAAGTAAAATAACATGATTCTAGTATTTGATCCTTTGTTTTCTGTTTACAGTTTAGTGCATTAACACCATTGGAACCTAGACTGGGTAAAAAACTGATTGAACCATTAACCAACCTTATACACAGGTATGTAAGGAAATTTAAAAAAAAACACAATATGTTGGTTTATCAAATTTTGTTTCTATGTTTGTTAAGTACTGAGTAAAAACCATGTTGCCTGAAAGTCAGATCATATATAAAATTGAGAATGGAAATGGGGAATATGCCAAAGAGACAACAACCCGACCATAGAGCAGACAACAGCAGAAGGTCACCAACAGGTCTTCAATGCAACGAGAAATTCCCGCACCCGGAGGCATCCTTCAGCTAGTTTTTGTCGAGCCTGCAACTTTTGTTGCAGAAAGCTCGACATAGGGATAGTGATCCGGCGGCGGCTATGGCGGCGTCGGTGTTAGCTCACTTCTTAAAAGCTATATATTTTAGAAGGTGGAAGACCTGGATGCTTCATATTTTGTATATAGATGTCTCATGTTACGAAGTTTCCATCAGTCACATGTCCATTGTCCTTGACCTCATTTTCATGGTTCAGTGACCACTTGAAAAAAAAGTTCAGATTTTTTGTAATGTTAAATTCTCTCTTACTGTAAGTAATAGGATAAATATATTTCGTATGTGCCTACCTTGCAAGGTCCTCATGCCCGTCAAACAGTTTTCACTTGACCTCGACCTCATTTCATGGATCAGTGAACAAGGTTAAGTTTTGGTGGTCAAGTCCATATCTCAGATACTATAAGTAATAGGTCTAGTATATTCGGTGTATGGAAGGACTGTAAGGTGTACATGTCTAACTGGCAGGTGTCATCTGACCTTGACCTCATTTTCATGGTTCAGTGGTTATAGTTAAGTTTTTGTGTTTTGGTCTGTTTTTCTCATACTTTATGCAATAGGTTTACTATATTTGTTGTATGGAATGATTGTAAGGTGTACATGTCTAGCGGGCAGATGTCATCTGACCTTGACCTCATTTTCATGGTTCAGTGGTTATAGTTAAGTTTTTGTGTTTTGGTCTGTTTTTCTCATACTTTATGCAATAGGTTTACTATATTTGTTGTATGGAATGATTGTAAGGTGTACATGTCTAGCGGGCAGATGTCATCTGACCTTGACCTCATTTTCATGGTTCAGTGGTTATAGTTAAGTTTTTGTGTTTTGGTCTGTTTTTCTCATACTTTATGCAATAGGTTTACTATATTTGTTGTATGGAATGATAGTAAGGTGTACATGTCTAGCGGGCAGATGTCATCTGACCTTGACCTCATTTTCATGGTTCAGTGGTTATAGTTAAGTTTTTGTGTTTTGGTCTGTTTTTCTCATACTTTATGCAATAGGTTTACTATATTTGTTGTATGGAATGATAGTAAGGTGTACATGTCTAGCGGGCAGATGTCATCTGACCTTGACCTCATTTTCATGGTTCAGTGGTCAAAGTTAAGTTTTTGAGTTTTGGTCTTTTTATTTAATACTATATGTCATAGGTCAACTATATTTGGTGTATGGAAATATTTTATGATCTATATGTCAGTCGTGCAGGTTTTATTTGACCTTGACCTGGTTTTCACTGTTCATTGCTCAGTGTTAAGTTTTTGTGTTTTGGTCTATTTTCTTAAACTATAAGCAATAGGCTCAACTATATTTGTCATATTTGTTGTATGGAAGCATTGTTAGCTGTACGTGTCTGCCTGGCATATGGTTCAACTGACCTTGACCTCATTTTCATGATTCATGTTAAGTTTATGTGACAGTCGTAATAAAGCTTTATATTTAGGAGTAGCAACATAATATCAATGATTAGTACAGAAGGCGAGACATTTCCCTGTGTGCACTCTTGTTTATCTATTGTAGAGAGTTCAAAGTCATACTTCTTGATAATGGGACATTATTTATGTCTGTAGAAAACTATATGTAAATTTCCTTGAATAGATTCACACTTGGTGTCTAGGACCTGGTTACACAGACATAGTTTAAATGATTGACACTTGGTGTCTAGGACCTGGTTACACAGACATAGTTTAAATGATTGACACTTGGTGTCTAGGACCTGGTTACACAGACATAGTTTAAATGATTGACACTTGGTGTCTAAGGACCTGGTTACACAGACATAGTTTAAATGATTGACACTTGGTGTCTAGGACCTGGTTACACAGACATAGTTTAAATGATTCACACTTGGTGTCTAAGGACCTGGTTACACAGACATAGTTTAAATGATTGACACTTGGTGTCTAGGACCTGGTTACACAGACATAGTTTAAATGATTGACACTTGGTGTCTAGGACCTGGTTACACAGACATAGTTTAAATGATTGACACTTGGTGTCTAGGACCTGGTTACACAGACATAGTTTAAATGATTGACACTTGGTGTCTAGGACCTGGTTACACAGACATAGTTTAAATGATTGACACTTGGTGTCTAGGACCTGGTTACACAGACATAGTTTAAATGATTGACACTTGGTGTCTAGGACCTGGTTACACAGACATAGTTTAAATGATTCACACTTGGTGTCTAGGACCTGGTTACACAGACATAGTTTAAATGATTCACACTTGGTGTCTAGGACCTGGTTACATAGACATAGTTTAAATGATTGACACTTGGTGTCTAGGACCTGGTTACACAGACATAGTTTAAATGATTGACACTTGGTGTCTAGAACCTGGTTACACAGACATAGTTTAAATGATTGACACTTGGTGTCTAGGACCTGGTTACACAGACATAGATTAAATGATTGACACTTGGTGTCTAGGACCTGGTTACACAGACATAGTTTAAATGATTGACACTTGGTGTCTAAGGACCTGGTTACACAGACATAGTTTAAATGATTGACACTTGGTGTCTAGGACCTGGTTACACAGACATAGTTTAAATGATTGACACTTGGTGTCTAGGACCTGGTTACACAGACATAGTTTAAATGATTGACACTTGGTGTCTAGGACCTGGTTACACAGACATAGTTTAAATGATTGACACTTGGTGTCTAGGACCTGGTTACACAGACATAGTTTAAATGATTGACACTTGGTGTCTAGGACCTGGTTACATAGACATAGTTTAAATGATTGACACTTGGTGTCTAGGACCTGGTTACACAGACATAGTTTAAATGATTCACACTTGGTGTCTAGAACCTGGTTACACAGACATAGTTTAAATGATTGACACTTGGTGTCTAGGACCTGGTTACACAGACATAGTTTAAATGATTGACACTTGGTGTCTAGGACCTGGTTACACAGACATAGTTTAAATGATTGACACTTGGTGTCTAGGACCTGGTTACACAGACATAGTTTAAATGATGTTAAAATTTGAAGTGTTGATATGATATGTTGAATTTGATCACGATTATAAGATTGAACATTATACAGGATAGATATACAGTTTTCATTTGGTGTATGGATATATGTCGTTTTATTTTATATCATACGACCAGACCTTGATCTCAATGTCAAGCTCCAGTATCAGGTTTACAGCTTGTTTCAGTAGCCTTTGTCATGAATTGAACTGAACAGTCAGTTTTAAAGTGTTTATAGTATATTCTGTACTAAGCATTAAAATAAATTATAATATTGTTCCCTACAAAACTACATCTGAATTTGATATAAATAATATGTTTAAGGTTATATATTATACATTTCAGTACTTCGGCCATGTCTCTCCTGTATGAATGCATCAACACAGTGATAGCAGGTATGCTTCTTTTGGTGTTGTCAATTTATTAGAAAACCTTTTTATAGCATGTTTTATTTTATGTTGTAACTTAAATAGAATGAGAGACTATTAGAATAATAATTTGTTTACATTGATATACTTGCATAGGAGAAACTATATATTACTTTTTTCAAACTGAATTTGTACTATGAATGTATGAAGAATATAAATGCAGGATTCAGAGGTGCGATAGGGATGCTGAAGTGCGATGGTCACACTGAAGTGTGATGGTCTACGCGGAAGTGCTGTAACAAACCTAGGGTTGTCATAAAACTCTGTTTAATAAATCATTCAGGAGGAGTAGAATCATCATTTAACTCAACAGCATTATGAAGAAACATTGTATTTGTAATACATAACAATAGTATTTATTTCAGTCATGTTTTGACTTCTTCTTTCAATTTAATAAACATCAAATACACAGTCATCATTCAACAGATAATACAATAAATTGAGTGGTCAATATAAAAGGTAGTTGATAGTTCAAAGGCTTGATTTAAAATGCCATGTATATCTACAGGCTCCTATTTATGTCTTTTGGCACTAACTATGACGTAAGAGTAAACATCAAATCATCCAATCAAAAGCAACGTTTCTTACGTCTTTTGGCTAGTAACGTTTAAAAAGACAAACAGATTTCGTTATTCTTAGATAAAGAAACATTATTAAGTTGTCCTAACTTTGTCTTTCTTGTCCGAATTATGTTTAAAAGCGTATGAAACTGAAAGGACATTTCTACATAATGCTATTTTTAAACGGACAGTAAATTCCTTTCTCGATACGGTGTATGAACTTGGGTGTAATTTGCATAACCTTACGCATAAGATATAATGCTTAAATGAGATCAATGAAAACCCTGTTCTATCATAAATAAAGACAATGTAAATAAAAAGGGAGGCACAAACATAATAAATACGCAATTTATCTGCATTGATAAAGTGTTAATTTAAAACAAATAATAATATGAGATCGCAAAGTGAAAGTACAAAACGGTGTCATGGCAGATGTAAACAAGTTGAATCTCATGACGATATTTGTCAAAATAAATCACTATATGAAGGGATAATCAAAGTATTTCATAGGTAAACATTACCAAGATATACATATAAAACTGGCCCTTGTCGCTTACAAAGTACAAATAGTTTAAATCATGAGTATGAAAGTCAATGCATTTATCAGTGTTTGTGCACACCCGAGAAGTTGACCACCCGGCAATATTCAAATAAATATATGTAATATATAATAAATAATACGTTAAATAATAACAATTATCAGTCCAGATTTGTCATTGTGCGATGGTCTATTTAACGTATGATTGTTAGTTTAAAATCTACAGACGTGCAATTATCACGAAAACTAGATTTTTTAATAGTTTGTATAAATAAATTTATATTCATGCATTTTTTATGGGCCATGGCTGTCTTTAATTAAGTTGCATACAAAATAAGAGATCGTCCTCAGTGATTTTCTGCATGTGGAAATAATTCTGCATTAGCATTTTATCTATACGTTGTTTCTCTCATGAGTTCTCCATTTATCGTAATAGTTTAAGGAAGAGAGTCTGTCTGTGTATCTTTAGAGAATTTCACGCTCAATCCTACGTAAAACAATAAACCTTTTGTAGATTTTGAAAAAAAAATTGCTGCAGAAGATTAAATTTCCCCTATATTTCAATTCTACCATTCCCTGTAGTTTTAAAAGTTTATAAGCCCCTTGTCAACATCAAACCTGGAAAACTTCTTCTAAGATATTAATGGACATCTAAATCAATATGAAAAGCACAGCAAATGTAGTTTGTGTAGACTATCGCACTTCAGTGTGACAACCATCACACTTCGGCGTAGCTGTCAACAAGATAATGTCACAGTGACACCATCGCACTTCATCTTGATTTAAAACGCACGTCAGCGTCAAAACATCGCAACATCGCGTGCCCATCACAGTTTTGAGTACCATCGCGGTTCAGAGTCCTACATATACATGTACATTTATCATGTGAAATGTATTTAAATAGTTTGAAATATTGTTACAACTATTCATATTGATATTTAGGCTTAAGATGTGTCGACAGTTTTGTCATGAATGTTATATATATATACATGTAATGTTTGCCACTGGACATTAAACCAACAAGAATCAATCAATCATGTTATAGTCAGTGAATCCAGAGTTTGTTTTTTAAATATTCTTTATAGTTGCACACATTTGTTTTGTTGTAATATGTTATTGTGTGTCTGCAGTGATTTAATTTCCAACTTCTGCACCTTTTCCTATTAGAACTTAAAAACAGTTTATCTTTCTTGTAGAAGTTATGCTTTTTATCTTTTTTATGATAAAATTGTTTGAAAAGTCAATTAAATTTTATTTATTTAATGTGATTTTGAAAATTAAATGCTTTTATTAGTATAAGATGTACTTTTTATAGGTATTTCAAAAATAAACATATTTTTAATTTTTCGTTTAACTGTGTGATGTACAGTATCACATGTTTATATTTGAAAAGAACAAAATTAGATTAAAGAACATAATTTTGATAAATATGTAAATGACTTTATAAATTGTTAATCAGTATAACAAATTGTGGCTTGAATGGAGAGTTGCCTCATTGGCACTCATACCAAATCTTCTGTTACATAGAAATTAAAGAATAATATTAAAAGCATGCTTTTGATAGATATGCAAATGACTTTGTAAAGTGTTGATTTTTAGCCATAATGATGATCACTGCTGACACATTTTTCTCTTACTTACAGTACTCATTTCTATATCTTCAGGCATCCCAAACCACACTGCCTCCATACAGGTACTTGTTATTTAATTCTTAAATTGCTTGCTTTGTTCATTTGTTCATGGGGGTTTTCAGGTAAAAAAGCGTTTTTAAATCTCTCAATGCAGTTAGTGCTTTTTTCACTGCAGCAATAGATAGCTTTGGTAAAACGATGAATCTACAACATAGAAAATGTATGTAAGCTTTTAATTTGCCTCCTGAAAAGTGATCATAACGTTAGTTTATATTTAATTGTCCAGAAAAGCTCTGTTTAGTACCACTACAGTTATATTAGCATATTTTAAAATTCTTTCTTGTTCAAGGAGTTGGGTAAATTTAATAAAGGTAAAAAAATATTATCATTTTGGGACTTTTGATATTGACCTCTAAAAAATGTACAAATGTAAAAAACAAACATTTGACATTGATTAAAGTCTTAAATTGTTTTCAGGCATGAAATATATTTACCATTGTGATCTATACAAAATAGACCTGCTGCAGTGAAATTGCCTATACTTTCTTTAAAGCTTGGTTTCTTTATTACAGCTGATTGCATTGAGTGTGTAGGTAAAGGTAATATCTTTGGTTATCTTGCTTGCTAGCTGAACCGTGAAGTCATTATAGGGTAAGGTATACTACCCTTTTTGCGATGTAGTCTGGTCCTACAGACAGATAGATTGGTTATCTGTCGGACTAGTCTACTCTTAAAGAAGGATAGTTAACCTAACCTAAGAATGACTTCAAGATTCAGCTAGCAAGCAAGCTAACCAAAGATATTACCTTTACCTACACACTCAATGCAATCAGCTGTAAGTATCTTAAGGTAATTTGGGTATTATATATATCACATTATATTTTTTATTTTGTTTAATTTATATTTATTTGAAACCAATAAGAAAATAACTTAAGATCATTCATTTTGGTGGATTTCTTTAACTTTATATGAGATAAGAATGAGGGGAAATAAGCAAAGTTATTCTGTTAAATTAAAGTTGGTTCATATTCAACTGAGGTACAAGGTAAATTGATTGATATATAGATTCAACTTGGAACAAGTTGTATACAACCCACCAAATGGGGATAGTTCCCCAAATGAGTAACTATCCCTCTAATAAGTAATAATTTTCTCATAGTAAATCAAAGTTATTTATAGAAAGTCTTATAACAACAACACTTGTAAAAGTTATTTATAATTCAAATTTTATGCTTGAATTGGCACATATGATGTTATTAATAAAATTGAGAATGGAAATGGGGAATGTGCCAAAGAGACTTTTACTAATTATTTAAAAGTTATAAGCCAATGAAATACACTGGTAACCTTTTTCAAGACTACTAACTCTTTCATGTCTTTTAAAACTTTAAATAACAGTATGACTCCATTTTCTAAAAGACAAACCCAAATTATTTTATATTGAAAGGATAATCAAGTTATTACTCAACAGAGGGATTGGATTGTTAATCATTTCAGGAATTGATCCCCCATTTGGTGGACTGTCCCAACCTGTTGAATTCCTTTATAAAATATGGAAATTTATCACTAATCACAATATTCCACTGATTTACTGTAGCAAAGTTTATTCCGAACCACTTTACAATCTCACTGATTTTATGTGAAAAGTTTTATAATGGAACTTGCATGTTGGAAGGATTGGTATTTTTTTTTATTTGCAAAGTGGTTATTATGGTTACAAAGGAACATCCCAATGGAATATATGATGACATCATAATCGTTTGTTTTGCAGCATATAATGCTAAAAAAATATGTTATTGTCAGAACTATTTTCTTTTGTAAGATATAAAGTCACTGTTGTCTTTGTGATCAAATTCAATATTCCAAAATTAATTAATCCTAATGGTCTATTTTGATAACAATGGAAATTAATATGATTATGGAATTTTATGGTCCATCTTTACATAAAATATATTAAAAATGACCTGCTACCTCCATTACTGTAACTACTTTATACAATAAAACATATGAGCATTTGCCCAGATATAATTGATTATTATTAATTTGATGTCATGATAGAGCTATAATCTTGAAGACAATAACTCCTATCCTTTTTTTACAGCTATGTGTCCAGAAATTACGGATATTGATTGAAGATTCTGATCAGAATTGTAAGTGACACTTCTGTAGAATGTAATCATCAGCTTATTCTTTTATGTTCTTTTATTTAGTTACACACTTAAAGTCTAAGCTATCTGTTATTCTGATTAAAAGATATAAAAACTTCAGTACTGAAAATAAAGAAGTAGCTTGTCCTCTCTTGTTCTGCTATTCTTGTCGTTACAAAATGATCTATCTGAAAGACGATACATGTTCTTGTAAATTGACGTTAAAACTATAGAAAATTGATATTACTAGTTTAAGGCTATTATTTTAATTTCTTAATTAGATGTGTACAATGAATAGAAACTTTCTTCATTATGAAAATTTAATCTGCATAAGCAGTGCTACAATGTTTAATCTACAGTGTTTTGACATGCAACATGTTTAATTTTTTTTTTACGCATATATATAAAGTTATTATAGAAAAATGTAATAACAATATATCAGTTCAAGTCAAAGAATGGTGACATCGTATTTCTAGTTTTGTTCCTTGTTATAATTTATATTACAGAAACAAAGAAAAGTAATTCAATGTATACAATAAAATTAGAGCTAATTTCCTAATACATGTAGAGTAAGACTTAGGTTAACTTGCTTGCTTTGTTTGCAAATTGTACAATTGTAATTGGGATTATATTCAATCAAATTAAAATATGAATCTATGCAGGTTTGAACTGTCTATCTGTATTGTAAATCTGCAGATGTAAATCTTAATTTCAAAGCTTTATAGCTAAAATTTATACAAACAAAGCCAGCAAGCCAACTAAAGTCTTACCCTCCAAGCATTAGGAAATTATGTCTAAGAAAATTATTTTGTTTTTATTGTACATTTGTACTACAATCAAACTTTTGTTTCATTCCAGTGAAATATTTGGGTCTCCTGGCTATGTCCCGGATATTACAATCCCATCCTAAGAGTGTCCAGTGTCATAAAGATCTCATCCTACAGTGTTTAGACGATAAGGATGAATCAATTCGATTACGAGCTTTAGATTTGTTATATGGAATGGTGCGTAATTTAATTAAGTTGGTGTGCATAAATATTCATGAATGGAAATCAACTATACAAAAAATTGCTTCATTTTGTTTAGTTCATAATTCTTTTATAATCTATTCAGGTATGCTTGATACCAAAAATAAGTAAAATCAATACACATTTGGATCTAATTTTGATGGACATTAATATTTGTCACTGAATATATTCACTCTGTATATAATGTAATGATATTTAAACTTTAAAACTTTCTACTACAAGCGTTGAATAAATATGGGAGAAAAATAGTTCAGAACAAAAATATCAAGTTTTAACATGAATAAGTAGATGGCTGATAAAGAGTCAAAAGGGGTTGATAATTTGTTTGTCCATCCCAAAACTAGAGATTTTGTTTTATCTTACAAAACTTTTCCACTCATCTTATGTTTAAGGTGGTGCCTAACACTACAGGGAGATAACTCTGTAAAATCAGCTAAACTTTTAATTACATTGTTTTGTTAAGGGAATATCAAGCTTCTCAATGATCAAAATAAGTGTTTGTCAAACTGCTATATAACCAGTGTAATTTTTCTGATAAAACGGTTGGTTCAAATTTTTTGAAATTTTTATATTTTTGTAAAAGGGTCAAAGTAAATACTTTGTCAAAATTTTAAGAAAATTAAACCAGCCAAATTTTAATTTTAGTTAAATGTGTTGGGTACCACCTTAAATATTATTTTTCCATATTTAAATGAGTTTTGATAAGGTTAAATAGTTTGCTATAGAGCACTTATCTTGTTAGTTCTACCTGAAATTCATCTGATGGTTTTGGTTTCAATACCTGAATGTTTTTAAAATAAATGTTTAAAAAATTTGAATAGAATTGACCACTTGCAATAAATTGGATATCTCTTTGGTTTTAGATGTAAAACTAAAAAATGAAAGTTTATAATACAGTAGATATACATGTATGTCATGTTACATAAATAATAGATTTTTAGAATAGACTTGTTCTATATATATGATATTTATTATACACAGGTTTCAAAGAAAAATTTAATGGAAATTGTAAAGAAACTGATGGTACATATGGATAAGGCTGAAGGGACACATTACAGAGATGAATTACTAGCTAAAATTATAGAAATCTGTAGTCAGTCTAATTACCAGTATGTCACAAACTTTGAATGGTAAGTTCTGTTAGAGTCCCATGGAAACAAATTAACACTTGATGAAATGAAGAAAAAAAGTATGAAAATCTAAGACATTGTCCCATCTCCTTAAAAGATGCAGCCATGGCCATTTTATTCAGATTAAATAAAAGGCATTCTATTAAAACTAATATTTATGCAAGAAATTTATTTCTTTTTATTATATCCTTAGTTATCAAAAAAGCTGCTATATTGGATTGTAAAAGTTATATATTACAAAACCATTTTGTAATTTTTTTAAATCATTGCTCTCAGTGTACTATTATATATTTAGGTATGTAAGTGTTCTGGTGGAGTTAACAAGGATGGAAGGAACTCGTCATGGTCGACTGATTGCCTCACAGATGCAGGATGTTGCCATTCGTGTCCAAGCAATTAGATCATTTGCTGTCAGTCAGATGGTGAGATATATTTTCATGCCCTCTCTGAGATAAAGGGGGTATAAAATATTTTCCTTGTTCATCCTTATGTCTGCCTGTCAGTATGTCCCAAAATTAGTTTCTGTTCTCTAACTTAAGTTTGCCTCAACTAAATGTCATAAATCTTATACACAACGCTTATTTAAAGTTGGTATTGAATGAATTTAAGGTCAGTTATGCAGTTGAATTAGTTATGTCCAACAAAAGTATATACAAAAGAAAGATGTATCATATAGACCTTTCGTAATAAACTTTTATCTATATTCATTACAGGCAGTGCTGTTAGAAAATTCTCATGTATTATCAGCTAACTCCCAAAGAAATGGAATATGTGAAGTTCTGTATGCTGCTGCATGGATCTGTGGAGAATTTGCTGAGTAAGTTGATAATAGAATCAATATAAAGAAAAATATGGTTTCAAAATGCTGTAAATGCAGTTAAGTCTATAGAGTCAGAGTTTTTATTACAATTGCTCATTGGTAGAATATCTTTGCCTTTATTTATAGAATTAAGTTTTCTATTTGAAAATTATTCAGACAGCTGGTAATTTCGAAGTTTCATGTGAATTGTTGAAATTTAAATAAAAAACTCAAAGAACGATATCATCAGATTTGAATGACATTCTAATCATATAGTTATAGATTATCGTAGGAAATTATCAGTCAATAAGATCAAAGGAAACGTGAAAAATAGCGATAATTATATTTATCTCAATTATAAGTTTACTAAGTTTTAATATGAAACAAATTTATCATGATCAAATATATTCAAATACGGATAATACGTTTTTATACAATAATGAATTTAACTATAAGAATGGTTTCTTTACACAGACATTTAAAGAACCCCAAAGAAACATTAGAATTTATGCTGCGACCAAAGATTACCTCCCTCCCTGGTCATATACAAAGTGTTTATGTACAAAACATCCCTAAGTTGTATGCTAGAATAGTGAAGGAAGCTGAGGACGAGGATGATAACGACACTGTGAAGGAAGTCACACAAATGATGTTAGAGAAATTACCTATGTTTGTACAAAGTTCAGATTTAGAGGTTCAAGAAAGGGTAAGGAACATAGTCTGTATCATTGTACTTTGGTTTTTGATTGATATTTGTCTCATTGTAAACCATACCATATCTCCTTATATTTATATAGATTCAGATTAAGGATTATAAAGACAGTAACTTAAAAGGGAAAAGGTCAGTTCACATTGTTACTCTGTGTTGATACAGTTTTAGTAATATATGCTGTTTTCACATTTCTTACCTGATCTTAGAAAAGTTAGTTTTGTAACTGAATGATGTATGTGACCAAATGATGTACGCATTACAATACTGTAAACCAACTTATTTTCGTGAGCGATTTATTTTTTGCGAATCTCAATAGAAGAAAAATAAGGCGAATATAAATCGTCGCGAAAATGTAAATCTTCGATCTTTCCTTATTAAACTACATCATATAAATTAAAAAATAGCGAAATTAAATGCCGCGAAGTGACCTAGAAATTATAAAACGCAAAATAAAGTATCTGCGAAAATAAGTTGGTTTACAGTACTTGAGTTTAGAGACATCCAATGTTTTCTGATATCAAGGAGAAACAATAAACCTCTTTTGCAGTGATATGGATATACTCTTAGTTGTGTCTACTCAAACCTCTATATGAGGGTCACCTTCAGAATTGCAAAAAAACTGACCTAATACAAGAGTTTACCTTCAAATTGAGATTCAAAGCTAGGTAACCTTTAAAGCAGGATTGAATGTTTTAATTTGTTTAGTGAATAAGTATATAACTATAAAATCTTACAACCATAGAAATTTTGATTTATTAATGTAAAAATTAATGAATAAAATAAAGCTCCCTATGATTTGATTTTGAATGAATGTTTTACATCATGTATATTTTTAGGCTTGTTGTATACTACAGTTAGTAAAATATGTAGTAAAATTAATGGACAAAGATTCCAAAGTGGGAGAAGAAGTGGTGGCCTTATTTTCTGGAGCATTAAACCCAGTAGCAGAACGGGCACAAAAGAAAGTGCCAGTACCAGAAGGGTAGGTTCAATGTGTATTGAAATTAATGGTGTTATATACCATTTAAAATGTGCATTACTTATGTAAATATTAATTTAATTTATGATTGCAAACAGCCAAATGGCTAGTTAGGAGATAATCGTATTGTATTTAAGCTGTGACAGCTGATGATTTGATGGTCATAAATTAAGTTTACTAACTAACAATATTGTTATCTCCATTCTAATCAAACCGACAGAAAACAACATCAAATCATTCATTTAAAATCTGGCATAAGTTGTCTGTGATGTGGTGTACATTTTCATAGCATCCATTGTGAATTGATGCGATGAAAACTGTTGACATTATCCAATAAAAAAAACCTTTACAAATATGTTGCATTAAAATAGTGTTTTTCCTCAACATTAATGGTTATCACAGCTGTAGAGTATGAAATTGAAATATAAGTATTTGCAGATTTTTAATAGAAAGGATTAACATATAACATTTTGAAACAGCTACCATTGAGGAATAACTATAAAATAAGATCAGCCAGTGCACATCAAATTTATTTTTCTGAAAGTTTTATGACATGGAACCTCAGTTATTATTTTATTTGACTTCAAACTTTCTACAATTCTTATGCAATAAATCTATTTTGTAACTACTTCCATATTTAGAATTTAATTTATCAAAATCATAATTAAATGTTTTTATTTATTCAGGTTAGATTTAGATAAATGGATCAACCGTCCTCCTGCAGAAAGTTCCGATGATGAACCAGTTAGAGCATCCATATTTACCTTCAACCATGAAGATCACAGGTAAAACATCATTAAATGTCTTGATTTTTGACAACACAATTTGAGTTGATTTTTTTAAAACTTTTTTGTGGAAATTTCATTAATTTTAGCTCATTTAGTATGCAGTCAGTCCTGAACTTTTTAAATCATTTTTGTAACAGTTCAATTCATTGTTAAAAGGATCTGTAAATAACACCTTCTGAGCACTCTGCAAATATACTGAACAAATCTAAAACAGCAAACGAGGAAAATTTTCTGAAAATGTTTGAAAAAAATACTGAACATGCAACTATTTATTTTAGTCTGTTTGTGGGTTCTGAAAGGATGGCTATTTAGGTTAATATAGTGTAAATCAGAGTGTCTTAAAAAAATCTATCTTTTTTTCAGAGGTGAATACACTAGTTACCACAATGATAAGAAGGCATACGTAGAACCAACAGATGAAGAATTAGAAGTGGTCATTATTTTTTATTTGTTATTTTATTAGCTGCTAACATATTTCATTGTTTGTTGTTATGGGGTTCCTTTATTTTGAAAATAGTTCAAATTCCCACCACCTTTTAACTATATATATCTATTTCCATTCTCTATTTTATTTGTATTTGTACAATACAAAACATTAATTTTAGTCCACTAAAAGATAATGAAATTTTAGGAGTTCCATTTTTCATCGGTGGGTCTAAATGGTACAACCCTAAGTGATAAATATGATAATTGCATACATTTAAAACTGTTTCTTTGCATAAAATTCTAACACACACCTTGTCTATTTTCCTCACACTTTTCTCTGAAACTATTGAAGTACTACGACCCCACATTTAGTGAGCAGCTTTGCAGCGATGAGTTTTAAGCTTTATAGATCTGTTAGGTACCTACTTTCTCTTTGCAGATACTTTAAAGATTTCCATGTTTTGAATAAATTTAAAATATCATCAGTCAATTGATAGTGTTTGTTTCATTTTAGCGAAGAGAACAAAGAAAAGTTGAACAGATGCATAATCCACATTACTTAAAAGTAGACAGTAAACAGAAGGTAGGAAAAACTATATTGATGTATAATTTACTTTCAAAACATTGTAATAAACACTTGGTTTTGTCACAAATTATATTTTCATCACAAATCAATTCATGAGTTATTTGGTTGGTGTCAGGTGACATTGAAATTCATGGGTCAGATGATTGATGTGAAAATGTAACAAAATTGTTGACAATAACAATATAAAAGAGGGTTTTTTTTGGGTACAAAATGTACATACTTATCCGTAAAAAAAAAAAATTTCTTCATTTTCGTACCCTTCTTTATAGAGTTGAGGTTAAAAAAAAAAATCATCACATTCATCCGTTTGTCTGTTGCACTAAGTTTCCAGATGATAAGTAGAGGACTGCTTTTGGAAATTTATTGAAATTAAATATTTTGGACCACTAAAGACAGGTTAAGTTCCTTTTTTTTTTTTTACTATTCACTGTTACGGTACTTGGTTGTTGAAAAAGGAAAAAAAATCGGTTTCCAGAAAATAAAACTGGGTTCAAATTGATTTATGGAAATTTTGTATTTTAATCATATTTTAGTTTTTGGGGATAGTTCACTATATTTACTCTGACTGAATGATAAAGATTTGAAAACATTTGATTTCAGAGGTCTGATAGTGGTAATTCAGAAGACATTCCATTATCACAGATAGATTTATCTGTGCCCTTACATGTACCAGGTAAAGTCTATATATATATATATACATTATAAGGGCTCTTGTAAAAACATACACATGCATCCTGGACAATATTCTGACTGGACAGGCAATTTCATGAAAATGATTGTGTGTGTCTGATTGTACTAGCCAAATTTGTATCTTTAGCTGTCAAAAAATATTTTAAAAGCATTCTGCTTATCAATGTATTATCAGAAAGTATTCAATAATCACATCAGATAATCTGAAGAAATTGAAATTTATTACCTTTTAGAATCACATGCTTTAGTACCTGTTTATGAAAAAGCAACAATAAAGTTGCCAAAGATGGCAATTTATTAAAAATTAGATACAGTCCAATGAATTTAAATTCTTAGAAATTTTAAGTAACACTCTGGTTAGACTAGACAGTTGAAAATGTAATGTCATCTATACTATTAAACGAGAAGACCTCATTTTGTGTGTCGCTTCTCTTCCTCCCACAATAGATTAATCATCCCGCTACTGTGTCCTATAGGTACCATTCATAGTCGCATTTGTCATCCATTCTTATGACTATTCAGTTTGGGTTATTTTGGGAGAAAAACATAAATAAAGGTGTCTGGATATTGTTCCGTCATCAGACCGACTTTTAAGTCAGACATGACTACCGATTTTAACATTGAGATCCAATCGTATGTTAAGTTAACAAAAATGAAAAGTAAATAAGCCAATCAGAGCATTGTCCATATCGTGGTTTTTAGATCATAGAACCACTACTATTATACCTTGGTTTTAACTTGCACATAATTTTCATAAGTACTCCGATGGGGACAGGACAATTATTTTCTCGTTTATCTGCATGTATGCTATGATTAATATACTACTATAATATATAGAGATATAATATAGCAGTGATTGCCATGGAGAAGAAACTTACAATCAATATATGGTTAATAGAAAATTAAATCACTTTAATATTTATAATATAGATACGTATGTTTATAGAATACAGATATGCGAAAATAATGGAATATAACAGAAAACAAAATAATAACGGACTTTGGAACATGGACATATATGACTCCAGACATAAAATCTTTTACAAAATTTCATCCTATGATTATAGTTATCATACTTTCAACCAAGCTTAAAATGTCTGCGATTTCGCTTTTAAGTCAAACAGGACTTCCGGTTTTAAGCTTAATATAAATTTCATAAGAGTACTCGGGTACAGGACAATAATTATCGTGTTAATAGAGACTCTCTATATAATATAGCAGTGATCCCCTGGGAGAAGAAACTTGAAATCGATAGTTAATAGCAAATACACTGTATTTAAAGTATACATTTATATGTATGTTCATAGTATACAAAAACGCGAAAATGGTGGAATTTAACAGAAATTAATTAATAACAGACCTTGGAAACAAGGGGGCAGGGTTTAACTGTTTCCAAGTACATATGAATGTTGATACCTTTTTTCTGAAATTCTGCGGACATGAAATCTTTTACTGAAATTCTACAGGAACAAAATCTTTCACAAAAATTCTCCCTACAACAGTTTACATAATTTCAACCAAGCTCTAAATGCCTGCGATTTCGCGGGTGTGTTCTAGTATACTTGAACCCAACTAATTTTCATGTGTGATTAAGTTTCCCAAACTTTATTATATTTGTTAGGTCTTTCATCATCAGATAAATATCTACAACTTGACAGCTCATCTAAACCCTCAAAGAAAGATAAAAAGTCCCGACGTAAGAAGAAGAAACATCAACAAGATGAATCTGATGATGACATACAACCTGCTCATGAAGTCAGTACTGTTGTGGATATGCCTGAGGTAAGAAACTCTTCTAGAAAAAACCTGATTGATTCCTCTTTTTTTGCCACTGATACTTCAACAATGGGTCAAACCTGTACTGAATGTTATGCTGATAGACAAAACATATCTTTTGTTAGAAAGTTTGAAAATTCATTAAAAAAAACTTATTTAGTTTTGTTAAGTAGTTTTAAATTGACATTTTGCCCCTGCCACTTCAATAATAAAAGGAACCCATACAGTATAGTAAGCTATCAAAGGGCTGGGTAAGACAAAATGTAAATCAAAATAAACCAATTAAAAAAACAAGAAAAACTGAAGGCCTTATTTATACTACAACAATGTTTGTTAAAAACAGAAATATGGTAGACAGTAACCAATGACAACTGTATAACAGGTTCCAGTCTTGTGACAAAAGCAGGAAGTATGTGAAGGGCTAAACATGACTGAGCAGTCGACACTCCTGTTAAACTGGGACAGTGTAGTAACAGCACAACATCACAACAAAACTACAAAATCAGTTAATCAGTTAAAAAGTGATTGACTCATCAGACATGAACTAAGCACAAACACAACTAACAAAAAGACAACAGTCACTACTACCAATCTAAGAGTACCCAATGTTAATGAAAGTAGTTTAAAGTCAAATTTCTATTTATAAAAAAAAAACTTGTTTCCAAGGCTAAGATGCCAATCAAATTTATTATACAATTGTTCAGAAGGTTCCATTGCTGATTACAATACTTAGTTAATTTTTAATGCTTTTTTCAAACCTGTTACTGTTAGGTTTAAACAAATATATATTTTATAAAAGATAATAAAATTAGGATTTAACTGACATTTTCCTATGTATTTTTTAGGGCACAGTAGATTCTGACAAAGATGATGACAGACCAAATGATCAATTTAAAAAGTTAGACATGGATTTGGATATGTAAGTAATCTTATCTTGTAACCAGCTGATTTATTTGTAGTCATGTAGCAGATTATACCTTCTCATGGGTGGCATACTGGATTCACATTGTCAAAAGTTCTGTCTGTCATTTAGTTTTGGCATTCTGGATTCACATTGTCAAAAGGTCTGTCTGTCCTTAAGTTTGATTTTTTTTTGTCAATAACTTTATATATTACTCAGCTGGTGTATTATGGAATGATTTGATATTTTGTCGGGATTTCTTTAATATTGAGTTGTACTTTGTAAGCAATATTATGATCTATTGGGCAGTCATTCATGTTTTACAATAATTTGTATTTTTATATTGTTTATTTTGATTATATTATTATATCAATTGAGCATATAGATCAGCCTCTTTATTAAGGAGTGATTTGATATCTGGTCAGATATGCATCTTCTATGGTCTTCTATTGCTGTTTAATGATACTTTTCGTTACATATATATGTACATGTATAATCAGTTTGTGTATTTTGGAGTGATATGATCATAAATCCTGAAAGAAGAAAGGTGGACGTTGTGATAGATGATAGGGTGAAAAAAAAACAGACTAAAAAATGAGAAAGTCCTGAAATTTGTATTTTACTTAAGATTTTAGGGAAATCAGTGACAACAATGGCTGAAATCTAGATGTAAAACTGTTAGACAAAAACCATACCTTAAGATTATACCTTCCAAATGAACGATGAATATATTCCAAAAAATGTCACAAAACATGAAAACTGATATTAATAGATGAATGTATTTCTTAGTTTTACATATACAAATGATCTTTATCAATATATTATATGAATTATTGTCCAACAAATTATTTAATTTGTCAGGCCATTAAGAGATGATGAGATAATAAAAGCACCAACACACAGAGTAGTACTTGATAACCAGACTGATCACTTAGACGATGAGAAACCAAAGAAAAAACATAGGAAAGACAGAGAAGAAAGAAGAAAACATAGAAAAGAAGGCAAGGAAAAGGTAAGCAGGCATAAAACAGAAACACATTATGATTTCTGTTGTAGAAATATTAATCAAGCATACTTTCCCTTCTAAATGTAATATTTATTCAATAGTTATATCTTTCTTCCTTTGCCTTTAACACTTACTAACATGGAATGAATAAGGGTATAAGCAGTCAGGCGTCTTGATTTTTAAATCTTTATGATAACAGCAATGAATGAAGGTATCTTCAGTTATGAAAGTATCTTCAGTTTCATGCAGATATTTGTCCTGACACATTAGTAAATGGATATTTTAAAGATTGAAAGAAAGAGTATTCATTATTTGTTATTTGTTATTCATTATCAACTGAGTCAGTGGGTTTGAAGAATTGCAGTATATTGTTTTTAATTTTACAGACATCAAAGAAGAAAGAGAAGAAAAAGAAAGAAGAATCAAGTCTTCTTATTGCTGAAGAAAATGAGAACTCTCCTGAAATGGAGGTTGTAGCAAATGGCCCTAGCGACCCAGCAGCTGCAGAATCAGCAGAACATCAGAAAGAAAAATCTGATAAGGTAAGAGCAAGATTTTCGGCTCTGTCTTGACACCATTTGCAAGTAAAGGTGGGATGGGACTGATAAATGGCTGACCCGTGTTAAGAGAGACTTGGATGTCATTTCTCTTGCACGTAAAAGACATCCTTGTTGATTTTGAAAAAGAGTAGGCTAATAATATGCCGCTACAAGGCAGCACTCACACCCGAAAAGTGGACAGGGATTAATATAAGTTGCAATAACTTGTTTCCAAATCCACTATAAATGAATAGGTTTAAACTAAGATTGTAGCTGATGAGATCTCTCCTTAAATTGATTATTAACAGCAGAAGTCATGATAACTACTGCCAGTGTTTAAGTACGCCACTTATGTTGTTTAGCTATAAGTTTTTCCCGAAAAATATAAAAAGACATGAATAATGCTCTTAAGGTTCTTTAACTACTGATGGACACCTTTTGGGAATTTGATATAAATGGCAGATCTCGGTTGTAGTTGCGGTTATTTTTTTTCACAATTTTTTTATATTCGAAGTAATTTAGAACTTTCTATTGTTGAAGAATAATATGCTGACTTTTATGTACTTTTTTAATTTTGGTTTCATTTTTTTGCTGTCTAACCTACATCTCCCTATATTTATCCTTATGATAAAGGTACACCAATGCTGAATATGATGTATAGCATAACACCTGTTTCTGAGAAATAATTATTTATGCTAATTTGCAAAAAGTTCGAAAGACAAAAGTACACAAATTTAAATGAAGGTAAAACATAAAAATCAAATAATATATAAAAAAGAAGATGTGGTATGATTGCCAATGAGACAACTATCCACAAAAGACCAAAATGATACAGACATTAACAACTATAGGTCACCGTACGGCCTTCAACAATGAGCAAAGCCCATACCGCATAGTGAGCTATAAAAGGCCCCGATAAGACAATGTAAAACAATTCAAACGAGAAAACTAACAACCTTATTTATGTAAAAAAATGAATGAAAAAACAAATATGTAACACATAAACAAACGAAAACCACTGAATTACAAGCTCCTGACTTGGGACAGTAAGTTTTTAACAGAACAAGAAAAGCCTAATGAAACTTTCAAACTAAGTAAAAGTAAGAAGGGATGAGAATAGTGGTAAAAATAGGAATTGTACGCTGCTATAAATTCAGGAGTTTTTGTATGCACTTTTTATTGCTATAGTTGAATAATTGATGTGAGATTAAAGATTAATGATAACAATTAAGGAGATTTTGCAAGTAAGTAATGCTGTCAAAAATTTCAGTGTTATGAAACATATCCAGTCGCAACATTTCCAATAACAATGAAATTTCCAAAAGTTCTGAATTTACAGTAGAATTGAATCAGAAATTGTTTGCTACAAAATTTGTTGTAGAATATAATAAAAAAATAGTTTAGTATACAAGACTTCTGTTAAGTGCTGTTTAACAAAAATGATTATCTTTCAGACTGATGATATTGATTTTTGGTTGTCTAAAAATGATACTCCCAGCGCTTCCAAATCAGAGAAAACAATGGAGAATGATGTTAGACCTACGCCTGTCATAACTGTAGCAAGTGATGACGAACTGGAAACTAAAGTAAGGTTTTGTAGGAAAAACTTTATCTATAGTAAATAACATAAAGTTTTCCTAAAATGATAATATTATTTAATGTTTCAGCTGAAATTTAATTGTTTAACCGGATAATGTTGTATGTTAAATTTGTTTATTTGTAAAAAACTGAAATTTATGCTTTGATCAATTCAATTTTGTGATAATTTAATGAATGTTTCAGAAGCCAAAAAAGAAGAAAGAAAAGAAGGTTAAAAAGGAGAAAAAAGAGAAAAGAGATAAGAAGAAATTGTTGAGGGCTGATTATGAAGTAGCTGAGGGTATAACTACTCCATCAAAAGAACAAGTTTCTCCATCACAGATGGACACTCCTATAAATGTGCAATTTCCTGTAAGTGTTTTGTTGTTGCAGAATTTTAAATTTATTGGTTCATCATCACAAGACATAACAAACTGGTGAAAAAGGAAGTTCAATTTTAAAGGCATTTGTGTACAGTAATAATGTTTAAATATAACAAACTGTGCATGATATAGACGAACTGTAGTACAATTGAAATTAGCCAGCCTATATTACTAGCAGGACATTACATAGCTTACACAGTAGCCACTATTCTTATCTGTAATTGAGCAATTCTCTGTATAAAGATGAGGAGGTGTGGTATGACTGTAAATGAGACAACAATCCACAAGAGGCTATATGATGTAGTTATTAGTAACTCTATCTCATTGTATTGCCTTCAACAATGAGCAAAACCTGCACCCATAAGCTATTATAGGCACAGACATGACAAATGTCCAAAAAAACACCAATGACCTGGTTAACATATTGCCTAGTCTAAATTTATAGATATATTAATTAGAAATTAGAAATAGGAATATTTTTATCAGTAACATCTTGCAACGATTGAAATATTGTTTAACATTTTTGTTTTTAATCTTTAGCATGTATTTCTATTTGTAGCCAATGTCCACATATCAGACACTTGGAGAAAACAAGTCTTTAAAACTTGTAAGTAAACTTTATTTCTTGGTTGTATTGTTATTTTCTTGTTTTATAAAAATTACCACTAGAACAGCCATTTGAAAAAAAAATCATTCCTTCTGTATGATACAGAGAGTTTTTTTTGGAGAAAAATGAATTCCAATTTATCAAATTATGAATGGAAAAAGAAAATATGCATAAATTCTAATATTACATTATATAATAGAACAAGGAAATATGTTTTAGCAATTGTTATGAAAAAAAGATCAGCCTTTATAAGACAAAAATTTAGAATCAATTAAACCCTGTCCTTTGTTTGTTTTTTTTTTAAATTTGGTATAGTTTAAATCAAATCACTAAAGGCATACTTTGATCGGTGGGCAACAAATGTATGCTAGCTAGAAGAATAGATAAAGTTTCAAGTGTTGATTGGATTCTTAGAATTGTATCAAAACAAATTTAGTACATCATTGTCCTTAGTAAATAACAGGTTTAAAGAAATATCTTAAACAGTCTGTTATATATTTTTGGTTTAAAATTTAAGTGTTTGATAACAATTTTGATTATTATTTTTTTATGTCATTAAATGTAATTTTGTATTTACAGACATATGAAATCCGAGGGAGTCATCAGCGTCATGACCAAGTGGTTGTCTCCGTTGTGTTCACGAATCTGACGTCCAATCAGATCAAAGATTTGGAATTAAATGTTTTAGATAGTCTTAATGCTAAATTAATAAGAGGGGTAAGTAATTGATATATTTAAAAGCAGAATTTACAGGCTGGTTTGTTGTTTTTAGTGATGTATTAACATATTAAGGGCTATTCCATTAAAATGTATGTGGGAGGGTAGGAAGGGACTTTCAATATATCCCTACAACCAAGAACCATATTTTGGATAATTTTGCATAATGTAAAAGGACCCATGACCCACATTCAATAATTAAACTTGCCTGCCTGTCTGCCCTTCCACATACATTTTAATGGAATAGCCCTAATACAAAATCGGAACTTTATAGTATAATATAGAGCTTAGCACTATTTTTAATACTGAGTCATTTGACCAGCGATGTAAGCATTTTAAGTTAAATTTTCTCAGCAGTTCATATCACAATTATCAGCTGAATATTTCCATCAAATCTATAGCCAATCTATCAACTGAAAAGTATACAAATACAATACTGTGGATTCATTTATTTTCGTGGGTACCAATTTTCGGGGATTGAGGATAACTTGCATTTTCGTTGAAATTTAATTCTTGGTTTTCCAAAAGTCTGCATATGATTATAAAGCAAATTTGTTATTTATTGACCATTTGTTATTTGTTTTTTATTGACCATTTGTTATTTATTGACAAATTGTTATTTATTGACCATTTGCCATTTGTTATTTATTGACCATTTGAATTTGTATTTGTAACCAGGAAATCCATGAAAATTGGTATCCAACGAATTAATGAATTCATAGTATCAGATGGAGAAAATAAATTTAGTATGGAAAAAGTACCTTAGAAAAAACTCCTTATCTGATTTTAGATTGGCTGTTCTCATCGAGATCCAGTAAAGGTCCCGTTTGTTTTACTGCCTAATAGCCAGAACGAGGGACAGTTTGCCTTCTCCGTTGAAAGTATTAATATACCTCAAAAACTCAAAGGCACATTAACTTACATGGAAAAGGTGAGTCATTCAATAATTATATTTCTTGCTAAGACATTTGACTTATTTATAATATTCTCTTACACATATCATATATTCAAAGCAGTTTCATTCATAAATAAATGGAAATAAAGTTATGTAGATATAAGAAGATGTGGTATGGGTGTCAATGAGACAACTTTCCATTCAAGTCATAATTTGTAAAAGTTACCCATTATAGGTCAAAGTACTGTCTAAATGTGTAAACTTAAAATATGTATTCGCAAAATGAACTTTTCAAATGTATAAATTGCAGATTCATTTACAATTAAGAAATTTCTCCTGCTCATTAGTGTATCAGTTAAATAGTAGGGAATGATGTCAAGATGTTTATTGCTAAGTTAGTGGATTTTGTGGTGTTTATATTGCTTTAAGAGATGCTATTAGTATTATGGAAATCATATTTTATTATTTATTTAGATTATTAATGTAACATATAACACGTATGACATTACACAATTCATAACATTCTTTTAATATTTTTTTCCCTTTCAGACTGATGATGGATCTACACATGAAAAATTAGATTTTAAAATTAACTTTAGATGCAGTGATTTCCTGATAAGTACTCCATGCAAAAGGTATGAAATAAAGTTATAACAAATGAGTAGAAAAATATATATTAACATAGCTTTGTTTAATCCTTTAAACCCGACATATATATTAACACAAAAAAACAAACAGTTTAGGATCTAAAGGTACTTCGCATAATTAGGGCCCCGCCAAAGGCGGGTCGCCCTATAGTGATCAGTCTGTCCGTCCATCCGTCCGTCCGTCCGTAACACTTTGTGTCCGCTCCATATCTAGAGAACCATTATGATTTCATACTTTATACTTTACATGTTTATTAACCACCACCAGAGGGCGTGTCATGATGTATGAACAACTTCCTAGGTCAAAGGTCAAGGTAAAAAAACTTTGGTTTCAGTTGACAACCCTGTGTCCTGTGGTGAAGATCGTGTCCGCTCTATATCTTGAGAACCGTTATGATTTCAAAGTTTATACTTGACATGTATATGAATCAACACCAAAGGGTGTGTCATAATTTATGAACGACTGCCTAGGGCAAAGTTCAAGGTCAAAAACTTTGGTTTCAGTTGACAACCCCATGTCCTATGGTAAAGATTGTGTCCGCTCAATATCTTGAGAACCTTTATCATTTTAAAGTTTATACCTGAAATGTATATAAACCAATATCAAAGGGTATGTCATAATTTATGTACAACTTCCTAGGTCAAAGGTCAAGGTCAAAAACTTTGGTTTCAGTTGACAACCCCATGTCCTATGGTAAAGATCGTGTCCGCTCTATATCTTGAGAACCGTTATCATTTCAAAGTTTATACTTGACATGTATATAAACCAACACCAAAGGGTGTGTCATAATTTATGTGCAACTTCCTAGGTCAAAGGTCAAGGTCAAAAACTTTGGTTTCAGTTGACAACCCCATGTCCTATGGTAAAGATCGTGTCCGCTCTATATCTTGAGAACCGTTATCATTTCAAAGTTTATACTTGACATGTTTATAAACCAACACCAAAGGGTGTGTCATAATTTATTTACAACTTCCTAGGTCAAAGGTCAAGGTCAAAAACTTTGATTTCAGTTGACAAACCCATGTCCTATGGTGAAGATACAATTTTTTAATGCACATTATTCACAGCGGGGCCCACAGAGATGGCTCCCATCTCAATGATATCTAGTTTCATTTGTTGTACCTCAATTTGAAAATACTCATTTCATGATAAGATCCTTGAAATAAAAATAATGACAGTTCATTGGTTAAATTTTCATTTTTATGAATATGAGCCAATCAAAACATTTAGTGTACAATATTGAAAATGTTAGCTTTTATCATTCTCATTTTGTTGAATGTGTGTATTACTTTTCACTATGTCCTTTTGTTGAAAGTTAAACATTTTTTTATGAATTCTGGTGTTTTCAAAAAATATTTAAAAAATTTAATAGAAGTAAAAATTAATGCTTAAATAAAGTAATATTTTGATCTTTTATTACAGTTCTGAGTTTGCATCATTACTGGGAAGTGGTGACTTGAATGAAAAATCATCAATAAGTTTTACCCCATCAGATCAAGAGTTTCCTTTAATTCTAGCCAAAATATGTTTTCATCTTCATTTTAGAGGTAAGAGTATATTGTATTTGAAAAATTAGAGACCTACTTTCTACAAATCTTAATAAGATATGAAAAAATATGATGAAGAATAACATGATGAGATTGCTGTTTTAAGATTTGAATATTTGTAGAAATCTTACATTAAAGCAGTATAATGTAAAATATAGACTTGTAAAATATATAAATTGGATATTTTTTTATGTCTATGAAGCAGAAAAGTTTATTTTAGTTACATCATCTAATGAAAGGAAAATATTACTCTACTATATAAAGTGCCCATCAATATATTGTAGTACTATTCTATTTTGACAGTTGTGGAACAAGTGCCAGACAGTGCTTCGTTATACAGTAAATCAATACGTGATCATCCTGTTTGTTTATTAGTTAAAATGGTAAGACGATTAATACATTTCACTCAACTTTGAATTGTTAGTAAAATACTAAGGCTGTCTACCTCAGGAATAGATTACCTTAGGTGTATTTAGCAAAACTTTTAGGAATTTTTGGTCGTCAATGCTCTTCAATTTAGTACTTGTTTGGCCTTTTTAACTTTTTTGGTTGTGAGTGTCACTAATTAATCTTTTGTAGACAAAACTTGTGTCTGGCGCAAATACAAAATTTCAATTCTTGTATCTGTGATAGATTTATTTATGGAAATGAATAACACAGAAAATTTGGATTAAAACCAATGAGACAGTAATCCAACAACACAAATTCAGCAAAACAAACATATTGCTTTTACCAATTTATAAGCATACTATTCATCAGTTATATTTGTTCAAACTAAAAAAAACAAATATTAAAGCAATACATATTTAATAAGAAACTCACTATGATATAAAAAAAACAAAGGATAGAAGGTATCTATCCATGACTCAAAGTCAGTACATAATAGTAAATAATGTATAGTTATATATCAGCTGTGTCCGATAGAAATCGACCTTATGCAAATAATATCAATACATCTGGTAAATTATTTCTGGGTGTAAAATCTTTATGAATTTATATGCAAAGTCTCTACATTTTTGAGGTGCTATACAATAAAACTTCAAAATAAACCAACAGGTATCTTTTATTTCGTATAATAATGTTCCAAAATCAAAGAAAGTTTTATACGTGTAGATGTATACGTGTACATGAATAAGGTTGATTTCTATGCGACGCAGCTCATATGTTCATACAAGTATATCCAATGCATCATTTACATCTGAACGACAAAGTATTAAAAATTCTCTTGTTGCCAGAAATCTTTGGACTTGCAACCGGTTATACTCTAATGTATGCATACCATGAACATTTAAAAAATTATACCCTCTTTATGGCAAGCCTAGGTTGCTTGCCCTATTTAATGCATCTATAAAAAACATTTTGAAATCTTTGCCTCATGCCAAGATTTACTTTCCTTTTGTACTTCACAATATCTTCCTGTACATACATGAAATATTTGCCACTGAATGTTAAGCAACCTATAATCAATCAATCACTTTCCATTGAGGCTTAACAAAAGAGTTGCAATATTTGATGAAAACAGATATCAATAAATACAAACATGATATTATAAAGCAATAAAACTTTCTTTTCTCTATTTCAGGTAAAAAATGACATTAAAGTTGATGGTAAAGGAACAGATTCTGATATAGTGTCCAATATATTACAAGATATAAAGTCTGTTCTACTGTAGCCTTTGGTATATCACCTAATTCTTCGATTCTGTTTATTTATGACCTTACTTTTGACTTTAATCATTGTGAAAAGATTCGTTTTTTGTCAGCATTAGCAACTTTTTTTGTCAGTTACGACTTTGTGAAAGGAATCAAAGTTGTTAGAAAATACGACATTATTGTTATTGTAATGGATTCATAGCAAGTGGCTATTTCAGAAAAGTTTGCTTTTGCTTGCTTATTTGATGTCGCTTCAAGCACATATGTGGCCCAAAGATGAAAGTTTAAGTTAAGTTTCTTCAACCTGAAAACTAGGTCTAAACTAATAGGAAATCTTGATTTTTAAAGTATGCTTTATGTAGCATGCTTCTTCTAAAACTGAAATATTTTCTATTGAGACTCAAGGACAAAAGGTACATATGTTTTTGAATGTGTATTTGAAGAAATTGTTGTAGTGTAATTGTTTAAGTTTTATTCAAAATATTTCTCTAAGTGGTCATTCTCTTTTCAAGATGCATTTCTTCATTACAAACTTTTATTACAATGAAAAGACAGTAATAAACGGTGTCAGGTTAAGATAGAAGCTGTTATTTTTTCTATTAAAAAAAAACATATTCTATATTTGACACTTCTTAAAAAATTAAATGACACATTTTAATCATAAGGCCACGGTTTTTTAATTTGTTGGTTTACGGATTTTCTCCATGAAAAAGTCGGGTCGGTCGGTCGGGAAAAAAATAAAAAAAATATCTTTCAAGACAGAAAACTGATATGCAAAATAAATATATATTTCACCTTTCTATAATAATATGTTTGTTATCCTATTTTGTCATCATTTCTTAAATTTTAGTTTAATGAAATATTATTGCTCAGTTGTAATAAAAATTGCATGACATTGCCTAATAATTTCCCGTAAAAAAGGGGGTGCACGGACAAAGACGTAATTAAATTTCATAAAGGAAGACAAATTCACATAGCTATTAATCAATTCCAGAAAACTTGGTGAATAATGATCTTCAAGAACGAAAACTGATAAAGAAATAAATGTAAAAGCGTGGTAAGAAAATAATTTTCAACACACACGTCAAAAAAGTAATACCCTCGTCCACTGGAAAAAATGAGAATATCGGGTTAATCTGTTGTCACGCATTCCCGTTTTTATCCAAATGGACGAAATTTTTTTATTATCTATGAAACAAGAAAATTTTAAATGATCTGTTAATATTCAGTACTTTAACTTGATGTCCTGAACTTCCACCTGTCTACATTTGGACAAGTCTATTTCTATGAGAAGATGCATCTTACGGACTGTTGACAAATAAGAGAAACGAACTTATTGTGTAATTGGTTTTAAACACGGGTTTCGTTCCACAAAAATATTTGTCCAAACGACATGTCAAGGTCATTAATAATTGATTTATCTATTTTTAGAAACGTAAACTGGGAGTTTCATTTTTTCACAACAGAAAGTGTTATCAAT
Organism: Mytilus galloprovincialis; assembly: GCF_965363235.1. NCBI lineage: Eukaryota > Metazoa > Mollusca > Bivalvia > Mytilida > Mytilidae > Mytilus > Mytilus galloprovincialis. The sequence goes on along the minus strand of NC_134838.1, from coordinate 18,357,647 downwards.
TCTGTTAGTGATTAATGCATTTCATTTTATAAAAAAAGGATAATTTATTTATTTTTCAGGGATAATGCATTTGTTAGGGTCGGCGGGAATGAAAAAGCATGAAAAGTCAATTTTATTTTTATTCTGGAAATCGGCAAAATCAGGTCGGCGGATCCGTAAACCAACAAATTAAAAAATCCTGGCCTAAATGATTATTGGCAGAAGTTAATTAGATAATAATTTTGACAAGATAGAATATACATTCAAAAATGACTACGGTAATTTTATTGGTTTCTTTTCAGTCTAGTCACTGTCTCATAGGATAGACAATTTACAACCAATCAAAAAGTTCTCCTGATTCTATTAAGATTGTAAAACAAAAAAACTTTTGGCTTCTGTTAATGTCAAATAAATCTAAATATGTATTCACCAATCATCTCAATATATTAACCTTATCTAAAAAGAAATAAAAAAGTAAATCTTTATGTAGTACCCCACTCCCACCCTCATACATGGTTGTTTACTTTCTGTACTAAAATTGTGTCATCATATCTTATTCACCAACTTTCACTTTTGAGATTACCTTTCATTATATAAAAAATGTATCACTTTTGATGAGATTGACATTTTGTGAAATTCTATCTTGTATATCTATATTTACTTAATGTGATACTCTTATTTCAACAAATGAATATATCCTGAATAAATGATCATAATTTACTTGAAACTTTTTTCAATGCAAATACTATTTTATTGTACTATAATTGTTTCCGTTCTATTACTTGTCAAACTTAGTATGTAGGACATTTGAGGATGTTATTTATAGATAATACACTAAATATTTATAAAGCCAAGTATTAAAGTTATAACAAATCTTATTCTCAGAGATCAGCAGTTCAATGCAAGAACGACTATGTGTTTACAATTTTATTCAAATTTCTATGTTTAAATACAAGGGAAATAACTCAATATCTTAGTTTTGATTCTAAATGCAATGTGATCCAAATTTTTAACATCATAATTAAGCTATTTTATTTTTCTTTGGTCTGAAAGTTTTTGAGATATTGATAGTCATAAAACAATTTATAAACTAAGAAGGCATGAATGTAAATGAATTGCATAATTTAGCTCCATATAAAATAGTAATAATCATTTTATGTAAATGGCCAATATGTGCAATTTACATTATTTGCAGTTACAAATTAATATTAGTTGAATACATAAAATAAGAAAATAGCCCTTATGCACAGAACAAATTCTTTGCAGTAATGAAGTTATTGTAATTGTGATTCAGAGACAAGTCCCTAGTACCTTTTCCATATATTTTCTTAGTAATTTATGTTATTAATAAAGTGTCCAGAAATCAAATTGTGTACATAGTAAAAGGAGGAAATGTTATACAAGGTCAACAATTGAAAATAAAAATATGTGTTTATTTTGTTTTTCTGATTTAAAAAAGTGCACAATAGCAGTGTCTCATGTGGCTGCTCTTGTATGCTAAAAGTCTGGCTTATTTTTGAAGTATATGATGCAGTATTTTTAAAGAATGACTGTTGCAGCAACTAATTTATTACTTTATAAAGTGCTACAATTTGATTATGCTTTAAAGTCTTTATTTGTTAAAACAGTTTTATTTTAAACTGTTTAATATACTATTTAATGTATTGCTTTAAAATGTAATAGATCTACTAATGTGAACTTTGAGACCACCATAGTTTGTTTATACATGTAATACCTCATGGGAAAACCCATCACAATTGACTTTTTTCCTTTACATCGGTACCCAAATTTTCAAAAACTTCCAGTTATGTAATGAGCTCAAAGGTCAAAATGAGTGTAGTTGTAGAGGGTAGAGTTATGTTCTAGTCTTGTAAGTTATAGTATGAACTTTGTTTATAGGATATATTAGATAATTCTGAGAGGGGACCAAGAGTTGACTTCATCATAGTAACACATCTGTTATACTTATTACCAGGCACAAGCTTTTTGGTTATCCTTCATTTGTAATTGAACATTAGTTTAAACATATTTATTTATAGTGGATTGGGAAACAAATTGAACATTAGATATTTGTCTCTTTGACACATTCCCTATTTCCATTCTTAATTGTATTCCTTAAACTAAAGTAGTTCTATCAATGAGAATATTTTATAAATGAAAAGTAATATTAGTATTTTCATGAAATAAGTATTTCTGAAACATTTCACTTTGAAGTAAAATTAAAACAAGTTACAGACACGATATTCACAAAGAAAATGTTTGAAAAGTATTGATAGACCATTTGTTTGTTTTCCTGAAGCCCTACAGACACACAGTGGTAGTAATCCATGGGCGGATCCAGCCATTTTAAAAAGGGGGGGTTCCTAACACAAGACAAAGGGGGGTTCCATTTACATGTCCCCATTCAAATGCATTGATCGTCCAAAAAAAAGGGGGGGTTCCAACCCCCGGAACCCCCCCCCTCTGGATCCGCGCCTGTAATCAATTCACAATTAATCACCACTACAACTTTTAACAATCACTTATCTTTTGCAAGGTAAAACACTAAAGCTGCTGAGATGTAGTATTAGTGAGATAATTTGGGTATTTGTTGAAATGATTAGGTTTGTCTGATGTTATATGTATTTTTTCTTTGATATCAGTCTAGATTAAAAGTAATTTGACCAAATTCTTATAGTGCTTCATGTTTATGTCATTATTACAGTTTTGTTGTTATTTATTTATATTGTTTTGTTGTCCATGCACACTGCATGTATATAATATAACAAATCATCACAAAATGTGAATAAAAATGTGATATGTTTATTTTAAAAAGAGTATGTCAAATAATTTGTAAATAAGAAATAAATTCATTTTACAGGATACATATGTTTTTTTTTTAATTGCACAGATACAGCCAAACCAGCTATACATTTCACCTTTATCTTAGGTTGTCCTGAGGGTGACCTTTAATACAGATTTGACTGTAAATGAATGAAAGTAAAGATCAGCCATTTTTAAGGAATGAATGTTGCATTGTTAAAATGTTGACAGTCAAATAAACTTCAATTATTTTAAATTGGAATGAGTGTCGTAATATCATCCACGACTCACTCCATACTTACTGTATGAAATGGATAAAACGGGAAAAAGCTTTGGCATGACACGGGTTATGTTCTTCTCATATATGTTATGATGATATGATACTAAACCCCTAACAGGAAGGATTGTGCCTGATGTTCATATGATGAAATCATAATCTTTCAGTCAGTTTAATTGAAGTCTGAAGCTGGCATGTCAGTTAACTGCTAGTAGTCTGTTGTTATTTATGTATTATTGTCATTTTGTTTATTTTCTTCTGACATCTTCTGACATCAGACTCGGACTTCTCTTGAACTGAATTTTAATGTGCGTATTGTTATGCGTTTACTTTTCTACGTTGGCTAGAGGTATAGGGGGAGGGTTGAGATCTCACAAACATGTTTAACCCCCCCCCCCCCGCATTTTTGCGCCTGTCCCAAGTCAGGAGCCTTTGGCCTTTGTTAGTCTTGTATTATTTTAATTTTAGTTTCTTGTGTACAATTTGGAAATTAGTATGGCGTTCATTATCACTGAACTAGTATATATTTGTTTTGCGGCCAGTTGAAGGACGCCTCCGGGTGCGGGAATTTCTCGCTACATTGAAGACCTGTTGGTGACCTGCTGTTGCTTTTTTCTATGGCCGGGTTGTTGTCTCTTTGGCACATTCCCCATTTCCATTCTCAATTTTATTGTCTCTTTCCAACAAACAAAATGTAGTCTTGAATCTTGTGATCTTCATTCAAGTATAAGTAAAGGAAATGTGGGGGGATATATGTCAAAAAGACAGCAAGCAGATTGGTACCCCGAGAAAACATTGTGAAGCCAAAATTGACGATGCTTTTTCTAGGAGTACCAATCGCTCTATCACCCTCTCAGCTATATGTTCTTTAATTTATTATACTGAATGTCCCATCATTATTGCCATTTCTAGGGGTACCAATCGCTCTATCACCCTCTCAGCTATGTGTTATTTAATTTATTATACTGAATGTCCCATCATTATTGCCATTTACAGATGAATTTTATTTAAAAGTATTTTTTATGATGTCACACACATAACTGAGGGGGAGGACAGGGGGGTACCCTTCTCCCTTCTCCCACCCCTCTTCTCTTTTCTCCTACCCCAGTTCTCCTTTCTCCCATTAGAATAAAACATCTCCTTTTGAGATATTTTTTCTTGAAATTATAAGATCATTTTTTAAAAGGAGAGATATTTTATTTTTTCTCCTTTCTCCAACTTTTTCTCCTTTCTCCCAGCCTTCCTCTCCTTTCTCCTACCCCCTTTCTCCTTTCTCCCACCCCCTTTCTCCTTTCTCCTACCCCCTTTCTCCCTATCTCCCTTACCCCTGTCCTCCCCCTCATAACTTTACAGGTATTATAAAAATCAACAGAAGTGAAGCAAGATGTTTTATTTATTTATTTTGACAGTCAAAAATAGAATCTGAGCGAAAATGTAGAATTAAAGCATTGTCTTTAATAATTCGATGTAAATTCAATCCATTGTCCTTTAAATTATTAATTTTTGATAGGTCTAGAAGAGAGGGTGACATTAAAAAAAAATTGTCACCCGCTCAGCCATGTGATAGAGTAAATTAACACCCTCGTATTAGCCAATCAAAATATGGCATTTTAACGTGAAGTATAATAAAATGTATTAAGACATCAGCATACTGGCTTCAATAATCTTTCACCACCAGGCTTAGAAAAAGGTTGTGACATGATCAACCATCTACACCAAATTAAAAAAAACAACAGGAAATTGAGGGATCACAACCTTAATAGCTAGGTTTTTATTGTTGTTTTTTTTCAGTCATTAGGATTATAGGATAATGTTGGCTGCTGTATTATTGACATTTTTGTCGAGCCTGCAACTTTTGTTGCAGACAGCTTGACATAGGGATAGTGATCCGGCGGCGGCGGCGTTAGCTAATTTCTTAAAAGGTTTATATTTTAGAAGGTGAAAGACCTGGATGCTTCATACTTTGTATATAGATGCCTCATGTTACGAAGTTCCGTCAGTCACATGTCCAATGTCCTTGACCTCATTTTCATGGTTCAGTGACCACTTGAAAAAAAGTTCAGAATTTTTGTAATGTTAAATTCTCTCTTATTATAAGTAATAGGATAACTATATTTGGTATGTGCGTACCTTGCAAGGTCCTCATGCCCGTCAGACAGTTTTCACTTGACCTCGACCTCATTTCATGGATCAGTGAACAAGGTTAAGTTTTGGTGGTCAAGTCCATATCTCAGATACTATAAGCAATAGGGCTAGTATATTTGGTGTATAGAAGGACTGGAAGGTGTACATGTCCAACTGGCAGGTGTCATCTGACCTTGACCTCATTTTCATGGTTCAGTGGTTATAGTTAAGGTTTTGTGTTTTGGTCTGTTTTTCTCATACTTTATGCAATAGGTCTACTATATTTGTTGTATGGAATGATTGTAAGGTGTACATGTCTAGGGGGCATATGTCACCTGACCTTGACCTCATTTTCATGGTTCAGTGGTCAAAGTTAAGTTTATAAGTTTTGATCTTTTTATCTAATATTATATGCCAAAGGTCAACTATATTTGGTGTATGGAAATATATTATAATCTATATGTCAGTCCCGCAGGTTTTATTTGACCATGACCTCAATTGCACGGTTCATTGCTCAGGCTTAAGTTTTTGTGTTTTGGTCTATTTTTCTTAAACTATAAGTAGTAGGTCAACTATATTTGTTGTATGGAAGCTTTGTTAGCTGTACATGTCTGCCTGGCATGGTTCATCTGACCTTGACCTCATTTTCATGGTTCATTGGTCTTTGTTTAGCTATCTTGGTTTATGTGACAGTTGTAAAAAAGCTTTATACTTAGGACTATCAACATAATATCAATGATTAGTAAAGAAGGCGAGACATTTCAGTGTGTGCACTCTTGTTTACCTATTATGACTATTTGTTTTGTTCTCGCATTGTTATCAATATAATTGAATTTGATGCCACTGTCATACAAGTGAAAGGTTTAGCTATAAAACCAGGTTTAATCCATCATTTTCTATATAAGAAAAAGTCAGGAACTTTCCTTTTTGAATTTTCCTCGGAGTTCAGTATTTTTGTGATTTTACTTTTTCTTAACTGAAACAGGTACTACCCATAAATAAAACAAAAACAAACAATCTCTATGATCTTTGTTAAAAACACTGCATCATCTGATAAAGATGTATCTGAAACAAAAGATTTTTTTTTTTTTATCAAAGCATCAAAGTTATTGGTTGTTTACTCGACTTGCTTTGGCTAAACCATCACATTTAATAGGATAAAAGATTTTGTGATAGAAAAATATTAAATAGAAAATATGTTCATCATAAGCTATTATTTTTGTTAGCATCATGCAGTTTTATCACTTAAAAAAATAGTCAGACCAAGTTTCTTTGATAAAGGGAACTAAAATAGTCTGACCAACAAACACCACCACTGACCACAAGCTTATAATAAACCCTTTATAGCCAGCTGTTCGATGTTAGCCAAGAATTCTTGTTGAAGGCCATACTTTGATCTATTATGGTTTACTTTTACAAATTGTAACTTGTATGGATATTTGTCTCATTGGCACTGATAACAATCTTCTTATATCAATATCTTGTTCATTCCTTATAATTTTGTTAAGTAAAATTCCATTTACAACAATATTATCATGTTATGTATAATGATATAATTATCACCATATTAATGATTCAATGCACTGATGATAGTAGAACTTCTAATTATTATCTTAGAATCTAATATCATGAAATTTATAAATTATCGTTGACCATGATCATGTATACATGTACAAAGGCCAGACGAACCCTGCCAAACAGACATGTACATCTTTCAGCCATTCTACTGACCAAATATAATTTGACAAATTGCTTATAGTGTCTGAAAAATTAACATAATCATGGAACCTTAACGTTGACCATAAAAACAAGGTCAATAAAGAATAAGGAGATATGGTATATTTATAAATGAGACAACTATCGGTTAAAGTTGAAATGACGCAAATGTAAACAACTTAACCTTCAACAAATAAGCAAAACCCACCGTAAAGTTAGTTACAAAAGACACATAAGATGGCAAATGTGAATCAATTAAGAAATCAACGGTCTGATTTGTATACTAAAAAACAAGAAACAAAAACAATTATGACAGTCAGCAACCAACGGCAACTACTGGAGGCAGGATCCATGGGAAAGTCATATTAAGAATGTTGCAGGAATGAACATGTTGTTGAGCCCTCAATCCCAGTACAGTTGATAATGGCTTCACTTATCAGATCGGCACAAAGCGCAAATACAATGGACACAACTACAGACATAAGAGTACTCTGTGATTACGGTAATTTGAGGTTTAGAAATGAGATAAAATACACATACATTACAACAAAATTTAATTTTGCTTTATTGTTGATTATTATATTGAAATGAATTGAAGGACAAAATAATGAAATCAGAGACATATAATACATGTCATATAATATATGTCTCTGATGAAATGAAGTGTTTTAGAAACTTTCAACTTATTTATTGTTGTAGCTGTATGGTAAATATTATGTTGTATAAGAACTTCATGACTTTAAACAGTGACCCTGAAACTTTTGGTATTTAGCCTTGAACGCCTTTGATAAAACAAAAGCCATATGGAAATTCAACCGATTTTCTCTTGCACTAATACGACCTTCATTCTAACCCACTACATGATATAAATCATAAAGGAACAATTCGAGTGTCATCAAACAGGTTGAAGGTAGGCATTGACTTTCTTAATTCAATGTTTTGAAAAAATTCTTAGAAACTCAAACGAAAAATAAATACCTGGAAAAAATCATTACCCAATCAATCTTCTATTTTACAATTTCACCTCTTTTGGAACCAGTCTCAACCAAAATGATATCCTTATTGTAATGAATAATACATCTGCGGGGCAACACAAACAAATACATAATAAACAACATAAACAAATACATAATAAACAACATAAACAAATAACAAACTGTATGCGAATATTTAAAGGAAGTTAATTCAAAAATGGGAAAGCGATGGGTGAGATTGTTTGGTTTGATATGTGCCTTTTTGTGCTTCTTTGTTAAATATTTGATGGTTTTGTTGTGATTAAGATGCTTGTGGTACTTGTACGTCCTGTCATTACTGTTTGTGATATTCTCGTATTCTTGTCCTTCGTTTTTGCTGATGTGTTTTGTCTGTATGCCTTTTGGTGTTACTTCGATGCATGTAGCGTGGCTCTGTGCCTATACATCCCGTTATTGTGCTATTGTAAAACTTGTTTGTTGCTCGTCTTTCATTTTTTGCTTTGTGCTTTGTGTATATGCCTTTTTATGATTCATTGTTACATATGTGACTAGGCTCTGTACTTTCAAAGTGTTATTGTACTATGGCTAATTTGTGTATTCCTGTCTTTAATTTTTGCTAACTAGCTTAGTCTATATGCCGTTTTGTGCTTCTTTGTTACACATTAAATGCCTGTACCAAGTCAGGAATATGACAGTTGTTATCTATTCGTTTGGTGTGTCTGAGCTTTTGATTTTGCCATTTGATTAGGGACTTTCCTATTTGAATTTTCCTCGGAGTTCATTATTTTTATGATTTTACTTTTTTTTGTATCCTGCAAATGACTAACTATTGTATAAATGACAGGTATACAAATACATATATTTATAATTGTACTTGTACAAGTTAATCTGTTTCCTTTGTTGATTAACCAGTTATGTTGACATTGCTTTGTACGATGTTTTCGGTGTCCTCATCGCGGTCCTTGTTTACCTCAAAACCCTTCCGTTATAATTGTTCATGTAACATCATGTGTCTTATCATAGTTAGTCTTACTGTTATCTTTATTTTGGATCATTCTATCTTGTTATGTACCTGTAAGCCGCACTAGAACTTCAAATGAAAAATGAAATATGTCATTTTCCACCCCCTCCCCCCCCCAAACAAATCACAAGACAACAAATTTAAAAACAAAACAATGCAATGGTTAAATTGCACGACAAAAACAACATATGTCTAAATTTAAGTCTGTGAAATAGCTTTGTAAGTGGTACGGTAGTTTTTGCTTTCCGGTAACTTTGTTCAATAGTTGCCATAGTTAATATTGAGTATATATATTCATGTGAGCTTTACAGTGTCTTTATTGGATTCGAGCGTCACTGATGAGTCTTTTGTAGACAAAACGCGCGTCTGGCGTATATACTAAATTTAGTCCTGGTATCTATGATGAGTTTATTTACAACCACTGGGTCGATGCCACTGCTGGTTGAGATTTATTTCCCCGAGGGTATCACAAGCCCAGTAGTCAGCACTTTTTGTGCTGACATGAATTGTTATTGATATGGTTATATTTATAAATTTACTGTTTACAAATTTTTGAATTTTAAAAAAAAAAATAAGGCTTTTCTACCCCAGGCATAGTTTACCTTAGCTGTATTTGACAAAACTTTTTAGAATTTTGGTCCTCAATGCTCTTCAACTTAGTACTTTATTTGGCCTTTTTAACTTGTTTGGATTCGAGCGTCACTGATGAGTCTTTTGTAGACGAAACACGCGTCTGGGGTATATACTAAATTTAGTCCTGGTATCTATGATGAGTTTATTTATATTCGAAGAGGGAACTTAAATATTACCAGCGACCTCTCGTCGTGGTATACACTATTTGTGTGCTTTGCGTTTCCGTCAATCAATCAATCAATCAATCAATCAATCAATCAATCAATCAATCAATCAATCAATCAATCAATCAACCAACCAACCAATCAATCAATCAATCAATCAACCAATCAATCAATCAATCAATCCATTAATTAATTCATTCATTTTATAATTCACAGATGAAACTCCCGTTGATTCTTGCCTTGTGCATCACTGGTTTACTAGCTGGAGATGTCAAACAAAGGAGATCGACAACCACTGATCACATCAGCAGTGGCCTTAATGCAGCCAAGGACATTGCATCAGTCATTTCAAATTCGACTGCATTTGCGACTAGCTTAGTAAAGATAGCAGATAAAGTAGCACCTTTCCTAGGAGCTGTTGCTCCTTTTTTATCATTTGTTTTTAGTTTTATTCCTAAAGGACCATCAGCAGAATTACTGGCTATTCGTAAACTACATAAAGATGTCGACACTCGATTCGACCAATTAGACCGAAAGTTTTCTGATGTTAAACAACTTATACAATGGAGCAGCGTTAAAGTCCAGTTTTCCAGCATTGAACAAAAAATTAATGCAGTTTATCGTAAATATACAGAAATGTATCAGGCACCAACCAATGCCCTTACTGGAGAGAAAAAGTTATTCATTAGCAACTATGATAGCGACTTTCAAAATAGTGGCATTAAACTTTATGATGGAGTAATGAACGTAGGACATGTCTTTGGCGAAGGATTGCTAGTACCTTGCATGACATATACACACTATGATCGCCAAAAATGCTCGGAATTCAGTTCAGGAATACTCAATTTGTTGTTGAAGTCTGCCGAACTTGAGCTTGCATACCTTCAACTAAAAGGTTTATCGGCTAACGTAGATTATCACGCAAAACAATGGAAAACTCGGATTGATCAGGTTAGATCTGCGATGAGCCATGCCGATAGAACTATAGCTTCTAAATATCACGACCAGTCAAACGCTGAAATAGACAGATATGCACTTGACCATCCAGGGGATAAAATGAACAATCATGACTGGGCTAACAACATGTACATTTCTCTTTCCAAAAAATACTATTGGAGGGACTGGATGGTTATTGCTTACAAAGACGTTTTTGGAGATGACAAACATTGGAATAAGGTATGCGGTGGATATGGAAAATTTAGGCACCATGGCCGAAACATTCTTATAGCAAGCGTTGATAAAGGTAAACACCATTTAGATAATACTAAAGCTCATGCTGTTGTAAACGCGGTAACCGATCATACCTCAAGCAAAGGGCATTGTCGACCACACTGCGGAACCATTTACCACAGAATAGATACTCATACAGCGTATGATACCTTCCCAGTAGAAGTTAAAGATCACTGTAACCCGTATGTGGCGTCAGGAGTCATCTGGAATGACGCTCAGCCAACGTATAAAGCTGCTGCAAACCGCCTTGTTCTAAGGAATGATAAGTTCAATCATATTCACGTTTTTGGATAGAAACAAAACCGCTTCAACGAAATGTTGCTACTGAAATCATAATAAATTACCTACAATTTAGATATATTTTCAAGATAGATTTAATAAAAAATGAAAAATATAAAACTTTAGTTAGTTTTTAAACTGAAAATAATATTAAATCCAATCTGAAACGTTTGAACTTGAATAAATCTATTCATGCTGATGTATTCCTATCGTATCTCAGACATATCAATTGCATCAAATCCACATCTGCTCAGATGCTAATTAAGTTTGAGTTCAATTGAGATTAGTTCAATCTATTGTTTGAGATTACCGATAGTGTATTACATTAATTCCTACACAAACATACAAAACAAAAACATAAAGACAAGGCACATATCGTTTGTTGTTTATCTCATTTTTTTTTGGGAAATATTCTCAAGTTATAAAGCACAAAAATGTCAGTATTCATCTCAGAAGCTAACAAAACCTTTAAAAAGACTTATTAAGAATTAAGGGATATAATTACGATACTGTTGCCAGGTCATTAAAGATTGCATATTTTGGCTTTAATATTGATTCACTTATACGGTCTTTGCATCGGAACTAAACCAAACCAGTTGTTGGCATGACACGGGTTATGTTCTTTTCATATATGTTATGATGGTATGATACTAGACCCCTAACGGGAAGATTGTGTTGATATTCATATGATGAAGACATAATCTTTCAATCAGTTTAAAGTCTGGAGCTGGCATGTCAGTTAACTGCTAGTAGTCTGTTGTTATTTATGTATTATTGTCATTTTGTTTATATCTTCTGACATCAGATTCGGACTTCTCTTGAACTGAATTTTAATGTGCGTATTGTTATGCGTTTACTTTTCTACATTGGCTAGAGGTATAGGGGGAGGGTTGAGATCTCATAAACATGTTTAACCCCGCCACATTTATGCGCCTGTCCCAAGTCAGGAGCCTCTAGCCTTTGTTAGTCTTGTATTATTTTACAATTTAGTTCTTGTGTACAATTTGGAGTTTATTATGGCGTTAATTATCACTGAACTAGTATATATATTTGTTTAGGGGCCAGCTGAAGGACGCCTCTGGGTGCGGGAATTTCTCGCTGCATTGAAGAACTGTTATATATAGTGACCTTCTGCTGTTGTCTGTTCTATGGTCGGGTTGTTGTCTCTTTGACACACTCCCCATTTCCATTCTCAATTTTAAATATGTAGATTTGGGTGTAACTCATAGATTTACATCATATGCTAAATAAAAAGCAATCTGCGAGACTATAAGCGAGATAAAAAAAAACAAAAAAAAACAACAGATATGCTACATAGCAGCTTCGTACTTTAACGTTAACAGGAATTTTTATGATGATAATCATGTAACATTTAGTGAAAATATGTCTATACAAAAAAAGGATGTGGTATGATTGCCATGCAAGGAGATAACTCTTCCCAAGAGTCAAAGTGGCATCGACATTTATAGCTATAGATCATTGTATGGCCATCTGATGAGTAATAAACTGCATAAATATTTTGATAAGCAGAGGGTAGGTTTTTCTCTGACTGTTAATGATTTTATTTTACTAAATGCATCAGTAATTGTGTACTGATTGATACTCGAGTTACAGATACATGCTTTTTTATAAGTTGTTGTTGTCTGTGAGGTATCATGTTTTATCTTACCTCCTATACATTTCTAGGAATGTGATTGGTTAAAAGCGCCCTCGTGGAGACTGTGTGTATTTCATATTAGGTTAGTAGGGAGGCGGGGCTTATTTCATACACGGTTAGAAGTGGTGTTACGTCCCTTTATATACCATATAACGTAGTTAGGGGGGTGGGGCTTATTTCATACACGGTTAGTAGTGGTGTTATGTCCCTTTATAAAAAAAAACGGTACTGGATAAACAGACGAAGAAATTGATTATTAAGATTGTAATAAATTCATAAAACACATTTAAACCTAACAAGTTGTTATTGTTGGTATCTGTTTTTGTAGGATCAATGGAAGTATACAGTTTCTTAATGCTAACCGAGTCTTGAAGACTTGCTCATTTTGATAGGTCACTAGTCTAAATTTCACACGTTAAGATAGTCGGTAAGATAAATTCGTTACATAGTGTGCTAGTAACCTAATACAGTATATAGGGGGTCAGTATCATATATACCGTATTTGGTCACTAGCACACTATGAACTAATAGTATGCAAACTTAGGCACAACCATGAAATTAAATATCCACAAAAAGGCTATTTTCCGCAATCTACGAAAATGGATACCATAAAATAAATAAATGAATGAATAATACCATCTACATCATTTGGTCTCTAGTTGAGGGTAGTATTGGCACGAAGACTTAAACATCATTTAGCCAAACAAAACCAGAAATGACGAGAAAGGTTTCAGAGATTTAACAAGGCAAAACTATGCACCATGCAAAAGTGTCATTTTCAATTCTTTTTTCTCCAATGGAGTTCAAAAACGGTAAGGAGCAAACAAAATCTACTGACTTGGCATTTAAAACTCTTATCAACAGAAACTTATTTAAACTGGCCGAAATATACATATTCAACATGTTTTGTATAAATGGATCTGATCCTTTATAGCCATTTTCCTTCAAGTTAAAATCGATCAACATATAAAAAGTTACTGCACAGAAATTAATAGACCAATGAACTAATGGATAACTAGAAAAGCATCATACCATAATAGTATAGTTTGGATTTTCTCCATCCTGAGTGTTCTTGTATTTAGTTACTGTATTCCTGTCATGTAATGATGTCATTGTAGCAATATTTTTAACATTGCCATTAAGCAGGAGATTGGGTTACCTGTCAAACCAGGTGGTCTGTTTCTTTGTATGTTGCATTGGTGTCTATTTGTGTTGCACTTCAGTGTTGCTGTTGTTCTGGGTTTTCCTTTTGTAGTTGATGTGTTTTCATTCTGTAGATGTGTTTACCTCAGTTTTGGTTTGTAAACCGGATTTGTTTCTCTCAATCGATTTATGACTTTTGGACAGCTGTATACTACTGTTGCCTTTATTTGGAGTCATTTGAAAATAAATGTGATATCAGTTAACTCATTAAGTCATACACAGAAACAAAGATGAATTTAAAATCTACAGATCAAAACACTTACATCGAGAATTTTGAGAAGCACTTTTATCTAATTTGAATTACACAATGATTTGAGCCTTACTCATTGCAAAAAACAACAATTGTGTAAAACTTTATTTAAAAAAATATATATTAAAAATGAGGAAAAAATACACATAAATTCATAACAAATTTATAACTATACATTAAAATAATCACAAATGATAAAAGACAACAACATTTTGGAATGGGCAGTACATAGTATGTAAAAAAAAAAATTAAGGGTCGTGGAGAACCCTACGCCTTGCCTGCAATAGGTAAGATTCAGATTATCCGTTCCGTATTTGAGGTTACCGTTAGTCTCGCCCTAGTGATAACGTTTACTGCGAGATTTTGCGTTATTATGGGCATGTTTTGTGTCAAAGCACATGTATATAATGTACGTCATGTAAAATTATTATGATAGTTTTTGAGCGGTAAAGCTTCGAAAAGAAGCATGGTGAATTTTCACTGCATAGCGGAGGGTTGCTCCAACGATTCACGAAAGAAACATAATGCTGTCTGGGGCGTAGCTCCATATACGCTGTCACGCCATGGCGTGCACATCGCGGGGTCTAAAAAAATAATTTACGCCGAAAAATAAAATAAAAAAATACAAACGAGTAAAAAATATTAAATCTAACTTAACCAAGCAAAGTAGAAAACGATACAGTATAACTATTTTAATAACGTCACAATAATATTTCCGTCTGTAAAATCAATCCTGACCGAAATCGTTTTTAATTTATTTGCGAGAATTTTCTTCTAGTACTCGACGTAAAAAGCAGCGTATAAAACATGAACAGTTCAAAGCGTGACAAGCTTAAAGGGCAAACGTAAGACTTTTTTTCTCTCACAAAAACGCCTACCAACAGTGATAGTCATGCAGAAACACACCCAGCAACAAATCAGGACAATTTAGACCCCTGAAACGTCAAAAATTGACGATGATTGAACTTAGCTTAATTAATTATCCAGATATTTCTTTGTTGAAAGATTCGAAATCCTTAGGAAAAGATGTAAAGTTACAACTTTTGCCCGACAAATGGAAAGATGTCCACACCTTCAAATTTCCGACAAGGTATATTAACTCCATTTCAATTAAAAAAATATATAATGCGCGTCGTTGAACTAACAGGGCTGCAGGGGTTGTAAACCCACGTTTTTGTTCAGATACGGGTTGTAAATTTCGTACATTATTTTGGCAAAAAAATGACCAATTGACTTTTGTTCCATTTTTATCTCTCAACTTTGGTTCCGACCCTGAACAATTTAATGAATTACAGTAAACTTTATACGAGTTTGACTGTCCCTTTGGTATCTTTCACCCCTCTTTTATATGTAAATTACGATAACGGTAAATACAAATCTGAATTCCCTCTTTAAATTGTTGTTTTGAAGGGCTACTTCATATTGTTCTGTTTTGACACCTTCCTGTCGACGAAATATTATGGCGTCAACGCATTAAAAATAAAATAAAATAGCCTTTCAAGACTTCATCAAGTTCCGCAGTACTAGTCCGTTACTGAAATGTTGCGTTCCGAGCAAAATGATGATAATGTTTGGAACGAGCTATACCAAACCACTCTTGATATAGCAGAGCTTTTTGGTATAGTTGAAAATGTTCCTAGGTGGTGTGGAAGACAAACCTCGAGAGCCAACCATCCAGCCGAAACACCTAAGGCTTACTGGCGAATTTCTCTCTACTATCCGTTTCTGGATCATATGATCACAGAACTTGATTCTCGACTTCTGAATTCAGAAAACCGTTTTCATGCACAATATCTTCTTCCGTGTGTGGTCGAACAAATAACGAATGACCAATTGACCAATACTGTGTGTTTTCCTAACAATGCCCTTTGTTAGTGCTACAGCTGAAAGGTCGTTTAGCGTATTGAAACGTTTGAAAACGTACATCCGTTCCACAATGAGAAATGACAGATTATCGACTTTGGGTTCCACCGTGATTTTGAGGTCAATTTAGACAAGCCATGGACGTTTTTGTTGCAGCTAAAAATACGAAGGGCAGATTTTTGAAAAATATTCAGGATGTTTCTCAATAAAAAATGATCAAATACAGTCTTAATAATTTGCTAATCAAACCAATTTAAGGCCGTCAGAACGCACCATTTTGCGTCTAGCCAAAAAAAAAAACATCTTGGGAGAGTAATCCCCCCCGGTTGGCGTGCACTTTAAAGGGACCCAGCTACGCCCCAGGCTGTAAAGTATCCTGATATGATTTTAAATGGATGTATCGTCGACTTTCATGTACTTCCTTCAGTCATAAAGAATCCTAAACTAAGGAAGCTCTGGTTGTCTCAGATAAGAAGGGAAGGGTTTAATCCCGATCCAAATTGTCACTGGCATGCACTTTGCTCCCGTCATTTTATTGAAGGAAGACCTACGAAGGAAAATGCAGTCCCAACCCTATTTGCCTACAACAACTACAAAACTGGAACACCAAGAGACACCAAGAACAGTACTTTACGTCCCATTGAACAATTGATATTGACAACACAGTAAGTAAATAACAAATAGTTGAAATTAGTGTCCTCTTTCTTTTTCATTCTTCAATATATTTTTGTCTTGTTTGCCTATTATGATGAAACAGTAAAAGAAAATTGTGTGTGTGTTTGGGGGGGTGGGGGGGGGGGTGTAGATGTTTGTCCCTTTTATCTGTTTATAAGAGGCGGAAATTACCCCTCTTATGTCCACGAGGCTCCAAGATAATAAGCTTTGACAACTTAAAAAATGGTTTTCATGTTCACGAACAGTGTTTTTTAAATATTGGACTGTATGCACATGAAGATATATTTATTTTTTAATATACATGTATATATATATTTTACAGACCAGCAAACATTGTTACAGTTTCACAACTGCCAAAAGTACCAAGACAAAAGAATAACATACCAGATATTCCAGGTAATTTTAAGTAAAACTAAAAAAAATTGATGTTATGACTGAATAGTCAGTGTGCCACCATGGTACTGTTGTAAATCAGAGGGAGCTACTTGTAATTGAACCAAGGAACATAGGGGTCAGTCTATTGTATGACTGCATGTTCTGATAGGCATATATATATATATAAAGTGCATGGACGGTTTTCATAATTTAATTTAACAATAATAATTGTGATTAATCAGTCAATGACGACATAAAATCAATTAGTAAACAATGCTAAAATAACAATTATAATATTATTCTAATTAAAATACAAATATAAAAGTCATATATCAAATTTAAAACAATTTATCTTCACAATTTCAAGATAAAATAATTGCCAATATTATTTTATCACAAAATAAACTTAACTTCAAAAACAAAATTTAAAAAGTATTTTGAAAAGATAGATATGAGTCTCAGATTAATTTTGTCTGCACACTACATGTACACCATCAACTGGCATACTGGTGGACAGTCGTTAAAGGTCCAGTAGAAAAGATATGTGTTCTGAGAGTTATGGCTCTTAAGTATTATGTATTATGTATTACATTGCATACATGTATGTTCTTTCGTGCACACCTTATATTTATATATATTATATATCTCTTGTAAAATTCTTATATTGGTGTAAAATTGTGTATATATGTATCCTATTTATAAGCTGTATTGCTTTCGGAATAAAGTATTATTATTAAACATATGGTTCTAGTTCCCATTTATAAAATGATTAACTACATTTTTGTACTACAACTTTCTAAATTACATGCACATTTTGTACGTTTAATTCTTTAAAATCGACCAGTCTATGATCCTGACTGATGTACATTGTAGTCAAATAATTCTAATTTAAATGGTACATATTTACTTACTTTCAGTAATTTCCTACATTGAAAAGCCAAGTTTGGACCACACTTATTGCACTAGCACTGAAGTTAGTGAAGATGTCTCCATTGAGGAAAAATGTGCGATATTAATTGAAAATAGCAACGCTTTAGAGGTACGAAATTAATTGGGATTTTATTTGATATTGAAAATTCCTCCATTGGATATAAGAGTCAAAAGCCATGAAAAAGATATTTTTTAATCTTATGAACTATAGAAATAATATGTATTTCAATCAAAAATTGATTTGTTTTAATTTATTAGATGGCAGTTCATACATCAAAAATGATATAATGTAAGAAGCAAGGTGCTTTTATATTCAAAAATAATACATCAATATTAAATATGATCTATTCAAACATTTTACTAAATATATATTTACTTTTAAAATTTGTAATCCAACATGAACATATTGAAATATAGTATTACATGTAAATGGTTTTTTTTAAGTCATTTTACCATATAACTGTATTTCATTCTGAACATGCATGAAATATTTGCCACTGAAATTGAATGTTAAGCAACCAAAAATCAATCAATCTTTTATTGTTACCAACTTGACTTAAGTAAACAAAAAATACAAAAACAATTTCATAAATTGTTTGCCTTGATTTATATATTTATAATTATTACTTTTTTTCACAGCAAAAATGTCAAAGATATGAGACAGATAATAACCAGCTACAGAAGCAAGTTAAATTGCTACAAGTTGAACTTCATGCTACCAAAGAGGAAAATAAAGTTTTAAATGAGAAGTTTAATAATACAGATGAACTGCTTAAGGACAAACTTGTTGAAAAGTTGACTAAATCAAATAGTAATGTTAAATGTTTTCTTGGACTGCCAAGTATTTCAATGCTGTTTGGAATTTTTAAATTATTAGAAGGACATGCTTCAAAAATGAAATACTGGATGGGTCCCGACTCAAGTGACGGTAAAAGATGGCAAGTAAATAATAAGAAAAAACCTGGTGCTTCAAGGAAGTTGACTTTTTTTGAAGAGTTTGTTATAACTCTTTTGAGGTTGAGGCTAGGACTAAACACATATGTGTTGTCTCTTTTGTTTGGTGTTTCACAGTCAACAATTAGCAGGGTTTTCACGACTTGGATATCTTTAATGGCACAATGTTTAGGACCACTTATTAAATGGCCATCTAAAGAAAAGATTAAAAAACACATGCCTCTATCATTTCGTAGAAAATATCCTAACACTCGTGTAATCATCGATGCTACTGAATTTTATGTGCAGAGACCAAGAAACCCAACAGCACAGTCAAAAACGTGGTCAAATTACAAGTCAAAGAACACTTTTAAAACGCTTGTAGGTATAACACCAAATGGAGCTTTTTCGTTTATATCTGACTTATGGACTGGTAACATTTCTGATAGGAGCATTACTGAAAGAAGTGGATTCATTGATCTGATTGAAAAGGGGGATCATGTAATGGCTGACAGAGGTTTTTTTTAATCAAAGACTTATTATTATCAAAAGGTGCCACCTTAAATATGCCACCATTTACCAGACCATGTAAACATGGAAAAGGACGATGTCTTACGGCAAAGGAGATTAAGGAATCAAAATCCATAGCCTCTTTGAGAATACATGTAGAAAGATCAATCCAGAGACTGAAATCTTATAAATTCTTAAGTGGTGTTATGCCAATAAATTCACTTTCTGTTGCTAATCAGGCTCTTAAGGTTGCAGGATTTTTTTGTAACCTGATGAAACCATTAGTTCAAAAGTTATAAAACGTGTTTTGTTCTATAAATCATTTGAAATTTATTTGACATATATATTAATTAAAGGAGCAATGATTGGCAATTTTCTTTTTCCAGTGTTTCTTTTTTTCTTTTATGATTCATGTTAATACTACAAATTATATTCCTTGATTAAAAAAAATCAACAGCTTAATAAGAGAATTATTCTGTTCTAAAATTTTCTTTCAAAAACTGATAAGTAGTGGAAATATGGCTTTATCGTGTATTGTCAAAACTAACAGATGTACACGTCTAGGCACAACAGTAGGTTATCTCCCATTTGAAAGAGTTGTCTTTTATAAATTTAGAAGAATAGAGACTATTTAGCATATATCATAAGTTGTCTTAAATTGAAAGATGATATTTGTTATGTTTAATATTGTTTATTTTAGTTATGTTTAATCAAATTAAATTATATAACCAAACTTTATCACTGTTTTATTTCGTGAATTGTAATGAACTTCAAACAAAGTATTCAACTGATACAAAATGTACATGTGGAATTCTAACGTCTATACTAGCAGAATTTTTGGTAGAACATATAAACTGTAGAATGATGCAAGTTTTGGTAAAACATTAGACCAAAATTGTTCATCAAATGGTATTCGCTCATGATGTACACCTTTAAAAGTAAATAATACAAAATCACACCATTTTCTTTTAGTAACTGCAAGCTGACATTGAATTTGACAGTAATACGGAGATGTGTCATTTCTCTTCATAAGTGGAGTATCATTTTCTATGTGAAAGTTTGTTTTGTCTAAACAAGCAGCATTGATTGGAGTTTCTTCTGAAAATTTAAACGGACATTTTATTTCCAAACAACCTTGTCCACAGCATTTACACTCTAGTAAACCATCAGGAGAGCAACCTAAGAAAGGACTGTTGTTGTCAATTACAAACCCAGATAATTTACATTCTAAACTATCATGCAAGTTTTTTTTGTCATGAAGATAAGACTCTCTAGCAACATGTTCAAATTTTTTTCCATGTCTTAAAGCAGGCAAGTCTGAATTAACACTGTTTGCAAGACCTAAAATGAGTTTGACTAGATGGCCATCAGGGTTTCTTCCTGTAAAATGAAGACAACTATATAAAATGGAAGCTGTTATTCTGCCATGTCTCTGATAAAACCACAAATCACTATCACTCTGACTGATAGTCTTTTCGAATATATCAGTGAAATAATTATCAGGGATATTTCTATGTATGTGCTCAATAAAAGATTCAAGTGAATCATCTGACGAATCATCATTATTAAATTGTGTTGCTAGATCTAGTATGTTGACAGGCAGGCACTCAAAATCATACTCCGAACCAGAGCTATCTGACAGAACATATGCTGCACATGCTGGTAAGTTTTCTGATTTTATTAACCGAAGCATTTCTTTTTCTACAGCATGTGGTGTCATGTTATGACAAGAAGGCCTATAATGGTCACTTGTTGGTTTGATTGGTGGTTGTCCTGTAGGCTCACTCCTCAGGTCTAAAGAGGTTATTTTTACTGGAGCTGATGTTCTGACTGGGTTAACCCATTTAGCAGCCTTGTCAGTAACAGAAATAACCGATCTATCGGACAAATCCTGACAAAATCTTTGCATCCCGAACAGGAGTGCTGCCACGTGCTTACATGTTCCATCACCACTGTAAAATAATTATATACACTGAAGTATTCATTTTTTAGAAGTGCTCGAGGGTTTAAACATTAAAAAAGAAACAATGTTTCCCTAAATTTAAAAAATAAAAACAAAAAGTTGCTTGAAAAAAAAATCTTTTGTCTCTGAAAAATCAACATTGACTATCCACGCTTGTTTGCATCTCTTTTTTGAAGGTGATAATTCTGAGGAAAAGAACTGGAAATTAATTTTATGTGCCCTTTAATTTTACAGTTAATTTGGAGTGAACTGATAATGTGGCATTCCATGTAGGTTAAAAATCAAAAACATATGACATAATAAAAATACACATTTTTTGGCATTTCTTGATGGGATTATTCATCTTTTTTAATCTTTATTTTATTTTTCTCGCTCATTATTTCATTTTTATTTGAAAAAGATAATGGCTAATCAGAATTATACAATTACATGTACTTGATAACTGTATTCTTGATATTATTATTCTTTTCTGTTATCAGCATACTTTTTAACCAATCTATTCATTATTTTCTTGTGTTATTCTTCATATTTTAACACCCCATTATTCTCTATTCTGTAAACCCTATCGGCACCCACACCCTCGGACTCGGATTATTCAGGTAAGAACTTACGCCACACATGTACATTCTGCTGAATGTATTGACCCATCAAATAGGACCACTATCCAAACTTCGTACGGGTCAGCAGACTGTCTCTCTTCTGGTACACATACTGCTTTTACATAATGTATATCGCTGTGAAATTTTGACTGCCTAACATCACGGATATGTCCATTAGAATGAAGACGGTAACTGTTGTCATTTTTATAGCCTTTCAAACGTTCATTTGTCCAGTTACAAATGTTTTTTAAATAATGATTAACATCAAACGCTTCAATTATTGGAATTGTATTTAAATCATCAGACCAATCAATAACAGTCTTGGGATGCGGCAACTCAACACCATCTACAGTTCGCCGTATTTTATTTGCGAATATGTAATTATCGGGTTCAAAGGCGGGAATCTTTTGTAATTCCGCTTCTTCAGCTAGTTCAACTAATTTACTCTTTTTATAACCCGTTGTTTTAACACCTCTGTTTTTCAAGAACTGTTTGATTTCCGGGACGTTTTTATTCTTAAAATCAGAGTCCATTGTCGTCAATGTAAACAAATAGTTGCCCCGACGTCACACGACTTACGTACCTTCATGTACAAAAGAGTTCTTGACGTTCGGTAATCTGAATCTTACGTATTTCTGATGTCAGTGTAAAGATGTAATGTTGACTTATCATTTTTGCTGTTAACAGTATTTGCCTTTCTATTAAAGTAGGCTAATACTTTAACCTATAATGGTTTACTTTTTAAATTGTTATTTGTATGGAGAGTTGTCTCATTGGCACTCACACCACATCTTCCTATATCTAATAATCAGCATTAAAGGGCATTAACTACTTTAAGGAGCCATCTAAGGATTAAAAAAATGAGCTTTTTTCTTATTGTAGATTTTCTATTGATAAAATATTTTGCTGTTAAAATTTCTTCAAATCTATTATAGTTTTGAAGATAATGGACAAAAACTTGTAAATTAGTAAAGTAAAATGATCTTTTTAAATACTGATATTGTGTTAAGAAATTTGGTGTTGCAAAATTTGACAATTTGTTTTAGAAATCATTTTAAAATAAGGAATACATCTCCTCATACAAAGCTCTGATTCCTTGTCAAACTGTAGATATGTGTTTTATTTCTTAATGGTTAATAAGCTTTTCATTTCTTATTTTTTTTAATAAGGTTTTGGATTTTCAAATATTTTGGCCTTGAGTATCACAGCTATGTTAGTATTAAAAGCAAATTATGCCCATTACCAGTCATCAGAGGCTTCCAGTCATTATAGCAATATTGTTTATCTTAAAAGTTTAATAACTGACCATTTTCGCTGTTCACAGTATCTACCAACGTTTGATAGTTTTCAGGATGAGACTAGACAAAAACTCTTAAATCAGTCAAATATTCTCATGTAAGGTCAATAACTCCTATAAGAGTCCTCTGACATTTTTGGTGCACAAAGTAGGAAGGTTACCTTGGCATTTTGAGTATTTTATCATTGTGAGATGTTCTCTATTGAATATTAAATGTATTTTATCCTTATTTTTAAATATTTTAGATGTGGTTTAAAACAAAATCATAAACTTTATATAGACATTTCAGGGATCATTAATGTCTCGTTCACACGTACATTAAATGTCGAATTGAATTCGAATCGAATGTAAATTGAATTCGCTAATCGCGTTCACATACTCTTCTGTTTTAATTCGAATTGATTCAAATTGGCTAATTCGAATTAACCAATTCGCATTAGAAATACCTTTTTGTTAATACGAATTAAAAGTTAACAATGTTAGGACAGTAAAGCGAATTTGACATGCATTGTAATTCGAATTAGAATTGACGTTAGGACGTAAAACGTTTCAAATGCAAATTAAACTAATTCGAAATAGTTAATGCGAATCAAATTCGAATTCCGTGTGAACTCAGCATCAGTTAAAGTTTGGTTGAAATTAATTTAGTGGTTTCAAAGCAGATTTTGGTAAAAAAAAAATTGGATCACATTAATCACCAAGTGATTGCAGTAGCACACATGGACCGTTGAACCAGTAGATCTAATAAATGGAGACATACCGGTAGGTTATATATTAATTAGACATCAACCCAGACAACAATAATTACTAAAAACAAATGAAGGCAACAATACACTAGGGTTAGTACAATATGTCAGGTCCATGACTCTTTCAAATGTAGTTGATTGGCTCTGATTTTGTAAGTTATCCTAGACATTAATAATTTGAACCTTTGATATAAGTATGAAAAAATCTGGCAAGAATTGTACAAATTAGATCACTTAATTACTATGCAATTTGAACATAATTGAAATTCCAAGAGGCATAACTCTTTTAAAAATATTAATTGTCACTGATTTTCAAACTTGTTAGGGACATTGATGATGTAAGCATAATAAAATCCGGCAAAATTGAAAAATTGGAACATGCTAGACTCTTTTAAAAAATACCATTAGTTAATCCTCACTGATTATCAAACTTGTTAGAGACATTACTGAAATAAACCTTTAATAAAAGTTGGATAAAATTCTGACAAAAGTTGTACATCTGAGGCGATTACAATGCATATAATTAATATTACTAAGAGACATAACTCTCTTTAAAACAGTTGATCAACACAAAATCAGAATTGTACAGGTGAAAGGCAAAGGGCTTACAAGACTGGACAGACAGCATTTATACATTTTTTTATGTCCCCTGCAATGTGTTACAATACATACACCAAATCAATTTCTGACTACTATTTTCCCCTACATGTAATATCTTACTGGGAAATTTTACTGGATCAATTTAAAAGTACATTCTGTCTGTAAATAATGCTAAAAATCACGGCAGTGTACCAGCAAACACTCATTATGTAAAAAGATATTAAGATACACAATATAAAAAAATCATCAATGGAAATTTAACGAAATCATTAACAATTAAAAATTGATTGTAAAAAATATAATATCTACATATATATATTAACATATAATGAATATAATAGCACATTTAGAACATATGATAACAAACCTTAAAACTTATAAGCGCTAATTTGTAATAATTTAATTTTGGATGTAATGCGTCTTCTGATTTGCTGACGTTATTTTGTTATCAGCCAATAGACATAATTTAGTTATGTGACCGTGACGTCATCAATGTTTTTTCATGGTTTTCTATGGTTTAAAATGGAATTTAAAATTAAATTATAAGAAATGACTGTAATATTTTTTCTGTCTATTCGAAATAACATAAAAAATGTGGTGCACACTGTTAAATAACCCGCTATGCACGTTATTCAGTGTGCACCAAATTTTTTATGTTATTTCTTCATAGACAGAAAAAATATTAGTCATTCCTTAAATAAAATAGAAAAAACGACGGATATAGGGTATCTATCTATGACACAAAATCAGTAAATGCACAACAAAATAACACACAAAAAGCAAAGAAACAACACTTTAATTGCTGTTCTTCGTCTCAAAGTCACAGTGAGGCCTTCAATACTGAGCAAAAAAACTCTCACCTCACTGCAAGTTTAAACGGCCCCTAGCACAAATATTGATTAATCTCATATAGTTTTAAAAATATACTGCAGAACATTAAAACATAAAATGAAAGCACTAGAAGGACTGTTTTAACATTATATAACTTCTATTAACTTAGAAATTGTTGCAAAGTTTTTATGAATGCAAATAATGTGACTAGGTTAGTATCAAAATACATTGTAATAACAATTTACATTTTGATTTCTCATACCTGTAACTGTATGCAGATTTTTTATGAAATGGTAATAATTAATCTCACATTTTTTGTCCATTCTTCAAAAATAAAATAAAATGAACACACGCAAGAGTTTCTGAATTTACAGTATTCTAATCGGTAAAGGAATCAGAAAAGCAGTCCATGTGTCAATGCTATGAAGGGCTCTTGTTCCAATATTATATTCAAGTATTTTTTAGTATAATACTAAATATATTTAGTCTTTAATACCTTAGTTTTCCCCACAGTATTTTCAAATACCATCATTTGATTTAAAATAAGTATCCCTGAAATAATTATGAGCACCACATTAATCAAAAATTCTTTCAGGAATGACTAATATTTTTTCTGTTTAAGAAGAAATAACATGAAAAACATGGTACACACTGAATAATTTGTGTAGAGGGTTATTGTGAACACCACATTTTTATGATTGTTTTGAATAGACAGAAAAAACAATACAGTCATTCCATATAATTTAATTCTAAATTCCATTTTTAAGGAGTAAATGTTGATTACGTCACATGACAAAATTATGTCTATGAGCTGATAAACAATGAGCTTTCAGCCAATCAGAAGACATGTTACTAGTACATCCAAAATTAAAACTATTTTCAAATAGCAACATAGCACCATAAGGCCCTAGGAAGAACAATTAATGACCCTCTGTAAAACAAAGAGCGATAAAATGTCAATATTCTCTGACTTATAAACATGATGGTAAGAATACCAAGACATATTTATAATTCTTTGCATTGCAGTGTTTAGAAAGTTTCTGGTAGATTTAAATGAAAAAAGTAATTTGTTATTCTAATATGACATGCTTCTTTCGCTTTTTGAATAAACCCATGCTCTAAATCCAATAAAATTTGTTTGCGCATGCGCATATTGACTACTGCAGAATAATGACTCATTGCCAGTTGTGTGCTGTTTTACAAACAAAAAAGGGAGGTTCATGGAAGAGCCTACACAAATGCGCTACCCTTATACACATCGGACAGAGAATATACCTTAATTGTCCTAATCAGAATCGAAATAATGGATGCAAGCTTCTACTTTATTGTAATTTTAACATGGGTAGGCATTATATTCGTGTAATTTTAGCCCTCACTATCGCTCAGGCAAAAATAATCACAAATATAATGCCTACCCATGTTAAAACTACAATAAAGTATAGCTTGCATCAATTATTTCTTAAATATCTAGACATGTTAACCAACCATATGAATCAATACCATTGTACTTTTAAAATTAAATGATTGCATAGTAAATTATGGGTTAATACACAGCTTATCTGGAAATCTGCATAACAAAAAATATGCTGTATTTAAAAGTAAAATAATTCAAAACTAAAGATCACATAGCAGCTTGGGTCATTCTGCTATAAATATGGGGAGATATCTCTAAATTGTCTATTCCAGTGTAAGATTGAGAAAATTCTGAACATTCAAGATCATAAGTAAAGCTATCTAGCCATTTAGCAGCAGTTAATTCATCTTTTAGTTCAAGACTATGTGACATAACATCATGCCAAGTCTTAACCAATGATGTGATACTCTCATCTTTGGACACTGATGGGAGACAACTCTGTATATCAACACCTCTAAGATATTCTGAGAAATGTCTAAGATTCGTAATGCTATGTTGCTTGATCTGTCTACTGAATGCATTCTCTTGACTCCATAATTCCCACATCAGAATACCAAGACTGTATATATCATGTTTCTTCTCATAGACTGTCATGTCTGTGTGTGTCATGATATCAGCAGAGAAGTGGACATAGTCTGCAACACTGGTTATGTCAGGACTGAACAAGGATTTGTCTAACAATGTGGGACAGGATATGTTCACCAGGACAACTTTACCGTCCTTGTCAATCTGAAGATAACAAATTAACAGTTGCATAGAACTTTTTCACTTACTAATATATACCGGTAGTAATAAATGATTTGCCTAAAAAAAAAAAAAAAAAAATGTATGTCTCTTTCCTGGCGTCTTACTCAAACGCAATCCATTTATTGCCTTGCCAAAAGCCTTAATGATGGCAGTAATGATTGTCAATAATAAGAATTTAATTTGCATAATAATTTGTGCAATATAGCATCACAGTTTTCTAACAACTTGTTCAACATGGAAATTGAAGTGATGATGCCCCTAAACACAATGATGTTCACTCAAACCAAACTTTTTGACAGAAATGCATCGAACTCAAAAGTTGTTTATTGAAAAAGTTACTGAAATTCGGTAAAAGTCACAAATAACTCATACAAGACATTATAACATAACTGTTTTTTTCTTCCTCTCCTACTACCTTAAAGACGTATTTACACTTGTATGTAAATGTGTCCGCCATTATGTACAATCACACAGGTTTCCATTAACTTTGACATTATTTAAAAATTTTGATGTCGCAATTAAAAAGTTATTGTTCTTTGACGTCATAAGGTTATTCCGAGTAGATCTGAGGTCATTTGGAGGCAAAATTCAGCTTAATAACAAAAGTGTAAATATGTTTTTTGTTTCAATATTGTACTTCTGATGAATCCATTTTTTTTTTGTTATTCTCATAATACATATACATACCATTATAGTATCTTGACATAAATCAACATGCACCATGCCTCTCTCGTGCAAATATTTCAGTCCTTTTGTGACTTGACTCAGGGTTTGGTAGTAGAACTTCAACTTCGTGTCATCATACTCTTTGTACTGTTTCTCCTTGATAAACTGTCTTAGACTTTGTCTAGGACGTTGGAAGCATTGCCAGACATGCATGTCATGCTTAACAAATGTATCAACAATAATGATTTGACGCTTATCATGCTTACTGGTATTAGTCTTTCTGTAATAAAAAAAAAATCAGGTTTCTTAGATGTGATGCTATACTATAATCAGGGAATTCCCAATAAGTGATTTTATAAAGGTCATTGAGTTCACTTAATTTTGAAATGGAAAATTAAAAAAGTTGCGACTTTCCAATACACCATCAATGTAAACCCTGCTTCCCTTATGTTTGTGATTTCTATCTCAGTATCTGTGGTTGCAAAAAATGTGCCAAGATTTATTCTTTGTTAAGTACTGTTCAGAATCACTACACTCTATAAAGAGATAATATGTCTTTTAATTAAGTTTCAGGTAAGGGTGAAGGTTGGAACCTATTAAAACTTGTAAATCACTGCATTTGTTTGCACCTAGCTGTCCCTAGTCAGGAACTTGATAATAAATATGATAAAATTAGTGACAATTATCTGGAAATCTTTTCTTTTAATAGATTTGACTGAGTAAGGTCCACAACAAATTTTTCATACAGAATAATTTTAATAAATATTTATACAACACATTGCTGACTTTCAAGCTACAAGTTTTTCTCATTATTGAAGGCAGTGCATTGTCCTATAATTGCTTTAATTTAAGTCTGTTGAACTCTTGAGAATAGTTGACTTGTTGGCATATATACCACATCTCATAACTTTTATATAGAAGCAATCTGTTGTGAACTGAAACTTTTCAAGAAACTGCACAATATTACCTTCTTTCTGTTTATCAAAACCTGGAATGATTTGCAAGATTATGTAAAAGGTATTCAAAAATACAATTTAAGTGTGAAGTAAAGAACACCTTATGAGTAAACTCAGGTCAATGTTAGATACAGACTTTATATTTTTTTGAGGGTTGACAGGGGGGTATCTGCAAAGTAGAACTCGAAATAAAATTGACATTTCACGATGATCGAACAATTAAAAATGTCTCACCTTGACCTTTTCACTGAATTTACAAAACAAGGTGAATAACCAACCTTTTTCAGGGCTGCACGTGAAATAAAAATGGCAAAACACGGTGCACGAAAATAACCCTTTACCACCCTCTTTATTAAATTGCTTCTAATACAAATGTTTTAAGCTGTGTTTAGTGCTGTAAATTTGAATGATAATTATTTATTTTATTTTCAAGACTATAAAGACCCAATTGGAAATAACCTTGTTTGCTTCGGTGGGTCATGCCTGGGTTAAAGCATTAGAGGTACCTATTGCTATATTTTAAGGTTGTATTATGTATTTGTATATATTGGCTTTACCTGAATAAATATTATTATTATTCTTACCTGTAGTATCTCTCTTCTTTCTGATACTGTTTAATCATATCAATATTAATGGACATTTGGGTTTGTCTTATTGCAATCAGCTCATTATTCTTCTTTGTATCTCTTGCTAAAACTATTTTTGTCAGGACCCCTTCTGAAAGAACATCAGTCACTTCAAATCTGTCCAATGACTCGAAATGTAGATTTTGAGGAAGAAACATCATATTGAAATATTCTACATTCTTGAGCAAAACTTCGACTGTTGCCATTGAAGCATGCCACGTAGCATTGAAAGGTTCAGAATGATCAAAGGCACTTTCATTCAGCATGGCAAGTTTCCTATCAATCTGCTCAATCACTTTCTGTTTCTGGTGGTCAATATAATGGTACAAGATAGATAACTGTGACCCAAAACAGGCATCAATCACCATCTTCTCCGTCATTTTATTGATAACATTTTGTGTATATTCTTTAATTACTTTGTCTTTGTCATTACCTTTCTCAAAGCTCCTGTGTAACATTTCGTTTTTGATTACATTACCAAGGTGTCTCAAGCCCCAATATGGAAGTCTAACAATAGCACCAATCAGAAACACTGGAGTTAATGCAACACTCAGAATAACTTTTAATCCCAGATTGAGGTTGGTGTAACGATCTGTTATAATGTCTGGTACAAGAGGAATTTTTTCATCCATTGGTGATTCTGCTTCGCCTGTATCGCCTCGCCAAGTGTTCCTGAATAATTTTTCAACTCGAAATAACTGAGCTTCAAAATCTGGAAACTTTTCGTTAAACTTTTTTAAAAGCTGTTTGCCGATATCTTCAAGTTGCTTTTGTTCCTCTTCCCAAGTTTTCATATGTTTTGAAATCCCATCATAAACTCGTGATCTTATAATAACTGAAACATCCTGGAAATTCTTCTGATAAAATTCAGGATCAGTAGCCTTAAAATTACCTAAGTCCTTCTTGACATCCTCAGTTCTCAAATATTTTGATAAAGACTCTGCTATTTTACTTAGATTTGATTTCAAACCAGATTTTTGATGATCAAAGAATTCATTCACCTCTGCCTTTAATGCCTTCATCCTAGTGTTAACCTCAGCTTGTTGTCTCTCAGCTTCCTCAACACTGATTGTACTTTTCTGAATATTGTTTTCAATACAAGTCATGCAGTTGTTCAGGAAATCAAACAATTTGCTAAAAAAGATAGAAATGAAAGGAATTCAAAACTAACAGTTACAGAGGGTTTTCTCAGAAAAAAAAGTTTTGACTTGCCCTCAATCCTTATTTGTTACCTGAGGGGTTACAGAACACCTAATGGGAGTTAACTCTTTAAAAAGAAACCGAACATTTTATTCACACACTACATTGTATTACTAAAAAGAAATCAAGCCTCTATGATCAAAATTTGTGTTTGTCAAATTGCTATGAAATTATCACTGTACATCGTGTGGTTCAAATTACTGTATTAATTTTTATCAATATGTCAAAGTAAATATTTTGTCAAAATTTTATGACAAAAAAACGAGCCAACTCTATTTGAATTAAAGTGTTAGGTATCCCCTTCAAACCTCTTACTTCAGGTAACAGTTTGGTCTTCAGGTCCAACATAAATCATGTCAACTGAGAAAATTATTATGAACATTACAGCATTTAATGACTTTTAAAAAAAAATTACTTGTCTTATTTAGTTATAATCAAAGTAGAAAACTAATGAAAAAAAGAGTGATGCATAAAATATATTGATTTTTATTTAACAAATGACCATTTGCAATGTTAAAATGGCCTAGTGTGATGTTAATAATATAGTGTTATTAACTGGCTGTTTCTGTATTGGCACTGGTATAGATTCAAGGTTTGCTGTATTGGCCTCGAGACCCGTAGGGTCGAGGGCCAATACAGCTGACCGAGAATCTATACCAGTGCCAATACAGAAACAGCCAGTTCATAACACTTTTATTAAATGATTATAAGAAAATTAAAAACCGGAAGTGAACGTCCCGTATTAGCCCATGGGCCAATACGGCTTTTTTCCCGCTTTTTTCTGTATTGGCCCTGTTTTTTCCGTTTCAAAACTTTAAGACGTAACAAAACATTGCACATCATTTAACCTGTTTATTTTATGATTTTAATTTATAACAAGAATGTGTCCTCAGTACACGAATGCCCCACTCGCACTATCATTTTCCATGTTCAGTGGACCGTGAAATTGGGGTAAAAACTCTAATTTGGCATTAAAATTAGAAAGATCATATCATAGGGGACATGTGTACTAAGTTTGAAGTCGATTGGACTTAAACTTCATCAAAAACTACCTTGACCAAAAACTTTAACCTGAAGCGGGACAGACGGACGGACGGACGGACGGACGCACAGACCAGAAAACATAATGCCCCTCTACTATCGTAGGTGGGGCATAAAAATATTATACAAATGTTTTTATGCATAACGATACTTCCAAAGTTAAGTAATGGCGTAAGAAAATTGAAAACCGGAAGTGAACGTCCTGTATTAGCCCTAGGGCTAATACGACTTTTTTCCCGCTTTTTTCTGTATTGGCCCTGTTTTTTCCGTATTGACCCTGTTCGAAGAGCAATATTAAATCTTGATTTATATCGACAGTGGGACGTTTTCAGTATTGCACATGCTGATTTATCCGTATTAGGGCTTATTTGCTCATATCATTTAATAACTCAATTTATTTGACTAATAATTGTATCATCCCGTTGATGTTGGTAATGTATGTTATGTTCAAATGACCCAGTGATTACATTATCAAGGAAATTTACATATTATATTTATATAAATAGCCTAGTGCATAATAGTTTGTTGATATTTCCCAAGTTCATACCCTGTTGATGTTGTAAGTAGCTGCTCCCTGCTTGGAGGGAGTAGATTTATGATTCCCTGAAGTATTTTTTCAAATCTTCCAACAATTAGCCCATCCTTCTGGATCCAGAGAGCTTCCTTCGTTGATAATGTGTACAAATGTGATGGCTGAAATCCAATCCAAACTTTCTTTAATTTTTTTAATGCATCTTCCCGAACTGAATCTCTTTCATCAATGGGAACCTGATAGATATAAAAACAACTGAAGGGCATACATTACTTTGTTTAACAAAGTTCCATTCAATGTACATGAGTAAATTTCAATCTTTTCCAAACTATATAATTTTCAGCCACCTTTACAGAGGCAAAAAGAACGCAAATGCAATTTTTAGAAAACGAAAAAAAACGAAAAAACTGTATGGTAAAAGAGGACAAAATTGCTAGTTAAACAAGTATATTGAATGAATTTATGTTCAGAAACTTCTTACTGTGTTAGCAATACTCCTAGTTCTTGAGACTAAAATTGGAAAAGTAGACTGCATTTCAACAATACCAATACCTTGAGGTTATAAATTTTCACAACATGCTATAGATGTTGAAGATACTTAATAAGTTCTACTTATCAATTTCAAAATTAACCAAATATATAACCATAGGTCATAAACCTGAAATGGATGTGTAGGTCAGCTCTCAAGGTTTACACCAATGAACACATATGAAAGTATGACAGTTATTGCTGCTCACATAATTAGTTCTACAAATGTATGTAAGATGTTTGAAAGATTGAAATAACTTTTTATAAGTTGAAAGTTTTAACTTGACCTACCTGGTCCCATTTATTACATACAAACAAAGTACAGTCCTGCTTGTAATACTTGTTTTCTGTCATGACTCTGTCTGCAATCTCTGCTAATAACATTTCCAACTGAAATTTAAAAAGCAGTTTTCAGTTTTCTCCAATAATTGTTTCCCCACTTTCTTACACTACAATATATATGTTAC
The DNA here is from genome assembly GCF_965363235.1 of Mytilus galloprovincialis. Lineage (NCBI taxonomy): Eukaryota > Metazoa > Mollusca > Bivalvia > Mytilida > Mytilidae > Mytilus > Mytilus galloprovincialis. The sequence goes on along the minus strand of NC_134838.1, from coordinate 18,323,839 downwards.
TGCTATTTGGTTACATCAACTATGAAAGAATAGTTAAGTGTGAGGCCGTTGCCCTAGCATCAATCTGATTAAAATTAAATCTACACTCATTTTTCTTATGCTTTGTGCTCTCACACAGCCATACAGCAGCCAAGCATAAAAAAGTTAAGCAAAGTAGAGATTTAATCTAAATTTGATTGTCATAGCACCTAGTTAATAACAGACTTGGTACAAACTTTCTACACTAAGTTGTACATTTTATTTGTTCACATATGTGACAGAAAGTTAAACATATTTCAAACAAAATAAGGATTAGTAAAAAAACCCATCTTTGAAAATTTCACGTAGACACTCACTCTTGTGATCTGTACTCCATCAATTGTGTTAATGATAAAAACAAAAGCTGAAGCTTCCATTATATAGTCTAGAACCAACTTTGTCATTTCTGGTGTATCTCCAACACCTGGACTATCCACAATGATCAAACCAGTCTGAAAATAAAATCTGATTTAGTATACAGTTATCTCCCCTGCTGTCAATTGTAACTGCTAATTTAATCTTTGTATTTTCATATTTTACAATTTCACACTGACTGCAACTTCACAAAAATTGGATTCACATGCAAATATCAACCATAGATTTAATATTGTATCTGTCAACTTATCTTTACTTAAAAAGAACTTTTCTGAAGATATATGTCGCCATATCTTTACTTAAGAACTTTTCTGAAGATATATGTCGCCATATCTTTACTTAAGAACTTTTCTGAAGATATCTGTCAACATATCTTTACTTAAGAACTTTTCTGAAGATTTCAAGAAATTTAACATATCAAAACAGAAAATATTTTTAATAATGCATCAAGTGCTGTGCTTTTAATCTTGTAATCTATAATTATGGTTAAAAAAAATTTGAACCTCAATTTTCAGTATTATACTTAAACTTTTAGGTAAAAAATACTAATTGACTATTAATATAAATGATTGGAACACAATTAATGGGTATGTGCAGTAAATACCATATTTGATCCAAATTTAAAACTTTTCTACTACACATCTTTCACAACTGATAATAATAGAAGATAAACACAACTTTGGTAAATAACGCACATGCTGCAGTAGAAAGTTTTTGAATATATTTTATTTTTTGCTTAATTAAACCTCCCATTAATTTTTAAATTGACAACATGCAATTACCTTCAAAATAGGCAATGGAAACCCTATCTCAGCTTTCTGAAATGATGATCTTTTCTTCTCTTCATCTCTTTGTTGTACTAGCTGTGAAAGTCTTGTAAAGTTAAAATCTTCCATCCTTTCACTCTCAGAACTGATACTTTCTGGTTGGACTGTATCCCCTTCGTCCTCGTGTGGATAAAGTGTGGCATAAGGTAATTCAGAGTAAGAAATCTCACATATAACACTTGTGTTACTCAATAATGAGCATGGGAATACCTCCTGGCCTAATAATAAATTAATAAAAGAACTCTTTCCAGCTCCTGTATCTCCTACAAAATGGTCAAAATGGAAAACTTTACTGTAAAATTCAGAAATTTGTGTGTGCTTTGTTGTAATTGATGGACGAAGACAAAAAATGCCAGATTTATTATTGTAATTTCAGGAAAGGAACCTATGCATGCATGTACAAATAATGATGTTAAAATTAAAAAGTTGAATTTAAAGAACCCTATTTTGAAACAATTTTTTGCAAAAAAACAACATTGCAAAAATCTCTGAATCTAAAGTACAGTTAAACAAAATGAGTTCAAAGGACATACATGTATGACTAAATATAATGATGTGTTTGAGTAAAGAACTGTAGTTATATATTGTACATTTATGTTTAAGAATATGCATCAATTAATCTTTTAAAAGTACTTGCTTGACATTTTTTTCATAGAAATATTTTTCAAGGTACACACAATGTATTAGTTGGTCATCATAAATGCATGGGGACATGTTTTCTTTAAAACATTCTTCATAAACATACATAAAATTGAGAATGGAAATATTTGTGTATTATTTTTATCTTTTATATCATCATCTTATAAACTCTAATAGTCCAAGTGATTCAATTAAAAATATTAAAAAGGTAAAATCTTTTTAATTTGTACTTCCTAATTTTTGACAATTTATCCATGCTAAAGCCAACAAACTATAAATAATATTAATTATACCTAAAACTAATACTGGACATCTTGATATTTTGCCATCCAGTTTTCCCTTCTGTTTCAATAACATTTTTAAAACATTTATGTTTCTATATCCTTTACTAACACTTCTGATTAGTGGATCTTCATGAGAATAGAAGTCTAAACTTTTAATAGTTTTCTCATATATTTCCATGAGTTCATGTCTCACTTTAGAATCTTCTTCTGCTGCTACCATTAATTCTTGTATCACCTGTAAATATCATATTCTAATTTGAGGCTTTTCATTAGCTATAAAAGTGAACTAAGCCATGTTTCTAGATTCCAATAAAAGATAGGTTATACATGCTTGACATCAAATTGAAAGTTGTATTTTGAAAGACTCTAAATATCATACTGATCATTTCTTCAGTAGTTGCTTGCCTTGAAATTTGCTTTTAAAAATCATTTGAAAATAAGTATATATGTATTTGTATGATTTAAAATTATGAAACATTTAGTTATTTTTAACTTTTGTTTCATCAAATTAAAATGATTTCCTTTCAAACTTGTCTAATAACAGTCTGCTTCAAAAAAGGAAAGTTACGAATTTTCCAACTAGAATAAAAAGAGTTCTTTCATGTCATGCCCTGTGTTCATTTTAACATTAATAGTCATTATATTCATCAAAAACTTTCGATTTAAAAGAGTTAAAAGCTTGCCTATCTGATAATACACTTGTCTGAATAAATGATGGTAAATGTAGCATATTGAGATAATGATATTTATTATCCATGATCTTGACCATTTTATAATTAAGGGACAAGACACTTAATGTATAAAGTTGTTATTCTGCATCTAGCTTTGGTTACTTCAATACTTATTTGATGGCACTGGAGTTCAGTTAGCACACCCTTTTATTTTTATATAATTTACATTTTAAAAATATACTGTGTAGGTAAAAATGTAACCTTTACCCATATTGCTGTTTAATGTGGTGTGTAATGGTCAGTAATGTAAGAGTGGCAGTTGCAGATCCAGGGGGGTGTACTCGGGGGTTGGAACCCCCCCCCCCCCCATTTTTAAAATGACTGGATCCGCTCCTGAGTGGAGTACCCAACTTAAAGTCCCAACATATAGAGTATTGAAGTATCCCCCCTTTTTTGTTTCACCCTTGTCTAATGTGTTATTGAAAGTGTAAGTGTCATTCTAGGGAGTGTCTACAACATAATCTAGAGTATATCAAGCCCCCCGTAGTATTTTCCTGAATAAAAAAAAAGTGCACAATAGTTTGGCTTTTTTGTTGAAAGACAAAGCGAAAGTAGACCAAGAAGGAAATAGTTTACACTTTCTCGGTTTCTCCGATCTGTCAGCAAGTATTTCTTCAGCTGGCATTTTATTTCTTCTAGATCTCTTAAACCCGTAATATCTATTTCTCTTTGCTTGGCAAGTTTCACAGCTGCGGGCAATTTAAGTTTGTCTATTTCATCGTCATCCAAATTTGCCATGTTTCTTTGTTTATTTAGTAAGTTGTCTCCCCGTAGATCGGGTCGAACTTGATTGGTTTGACTATGAGGTATCCGGTATCCGCTTCAATTTTTAATACTTATGTATCGATATGCGGAAATAAATCTCATTTATTCCTTTACATAAAATATATACTTAACAATTTTTTGCTTTTGTTTTATATAAAACTTAACTGTGATAGTTTACAGTTGTGAGTCAACACTAATTGTTAGTCAAACTCCGCACGTGGCAGGTGCGTTCGACTCCACTCTAAATTTTCTAGGCTGTCCGTTTTAAATCACTCAGACCCGTAGCCAGGAATTTCCTAGGGGGGGTTCGTTGGACTCATGAACTCGACTTTAACAGTCACAATTTGAACAAAACGTTGACTTTAACAGTGCTTATTTGATTTCAAGGGGGGGGGGGGTTCGTCCGAACCCCCAACCCCCCCTGGCTACGGGTATGTCACTTGTAAATGTTAGGCATTTGAACCTAGAAAGCAGAGACGGATTTAGTGGGGTGGCCCAGGGGGTCCGCCCCCCTCCTTATGTGGGAAAATTTTGGTTGTTTATATAAGAAATCACTGAAGCATGACGGAAGCGGCCCCCCTTTCTTAGGCAGTCAGTGGGCCCCTACTTATGAAAACTTCTGGATCCGCCACTGGGAGGTGAAGTAAAATCGATTAATTACAACTGCCGAGATACAACAAAAATTATTTTGGTATATGATCAGTCATCTCAAATGCTAAGGGAGACCAATGTTTTTTTATTTAAACCTCTCACCCATTCCTAGATTAATCACTATAGTTTAATTATATTTCAACTCTCCAAAATTGTATCGCCGAGTTTATGAGCTTCACCGGTCCTTTAATACTCAGTCAAAGTATAGCGCAGGGTCATTTATTTTCTCAGCCTGACTAATGACGTTATTACACCAGAGACATTTAAGACACGCGTCTCTGATTATACTTAATCTGTTGGAGGTATAATGAATGACATTTCAGTTTGAGAAAATTATTTTTTATTTATTACAACAGTAGACACCACAGTAATGTAATTTTAGTCATGTCAATGTTATTGTTTCCATACTATAAGAATCAAGTAGTGTATACAACAGAAATGACAATGTAATTGTTTCCATACTACAAAGTATAAAGTGTATACCACAGTAATGACAAAGTAATCGTTTCTATACCACCAAGTTTAAAGTAGTGTATATAACCGTAATGACAAAGTAATTGTTTCATACCACAAAGTTTAAAGTAGTGTATATAACCGTATAACCGTAACGACAATGAAACAGCCAGTGGCGGACCCAGGACTTTGTAAAAAGGGGGGGGGGGGTCCAGTCATACTTCAGTGACTCCCTATATAATCAACCAATTGTTGCCTACAAAAGGGGTGACCGCCAGTGGCGGATCCAGCCATTTTAAAAAGGGGGGGTCCCAACCCAGAGTAAAGGGGGGGGGGGGGTTCCAACTATATGCTCCCATTCAAATGCATTGATCGGCCAAAAAAAGGGGGGTTCCAACCCCCAGACATCCCCCCCCCCCTTGATCCGCCACTGACCGCCTTCCCTCCCTAGATCCACCTATGACAGCAATTGTTTCCATACTACAAAGTATAAAGTAGTGTATACAACAGAAATGACAAAGTAATTGTTTCCATTACTACAAATTATATAAAATAGTGTATACAACAGTAATGCCAATGCAATTGTTTCCATATTCCAAAACCACGGTAATGCAAAAGTATTAACAATAAATCATATGTTGTACTACATCACGTGCACAATGCTGCAAATGTTCATGTCATGTCCGACATTAACCTAATTTGTAAATGTATACATTTCTGGACTGCAACTAGAGCCTGAGAGTTGTTCTAAGATTTGCACATTTTATATCTAGCAAAATGAAATGTTAATGTTTTGGAATGACATTGGTGCACATTATATATCTAGCAAAATGAAATGTTAATGTTTTGGAATGACATAGGTGCACATTTTATATCTAGCAAAATGAAATGTTAATGTTTTGGAATGACATTGGTGCTGAAAAGAAATGATGTAGTATATGCAACAGAATGTTGATGTTCATGCAATACAAATGCTATCAAGGTTTTAAATACTAAATGAAGCATACAGCAACAGAAATGCTATCAAGGTTTTTAAATACTAAATACTAAATGTAGCATACTGCGACACAAATGCAAACACGGATTTTTTTTCAAACTAAATTTAATGATTTTGCAACGGTACCTGTCCTTCAAGGTGCTCTTCAAGTTCGTACTTTATTTGACCTTTTTTATATAAGTGTCACTGGTTAGTCTTGTAGACGAAACGCGCGTCTGGCATTTACAAAGTTTTGATATGAAAATAAATAGATGTCACGGCCACGGTATGGTTGCTAATGAGACAACCTTCAACCAGAGATAAAATGACATATAAGTTAACAACTATTGGTCATCCTACGGCCCTAAACAAATAGAAAAACCCATACTACAGCTGTAAAAAGCATCAGAAGGACAAATGTAAAACAATTCAAATGGAAAAAACTAACATTAAAGAACAAGATAATGAACGAAAGACATATATGATATACTCCGGCCAATTTTACAAACGACAATCACTGAATTGCAGGCTCCTTACTTGGGACAGACACATTAAGAATGTGGTAGAGTTCAACTTGTTTTCGGGCGCATAAACTGGTGTCTATGGTGATTTTATATGCATACCAACTTTGGCAATGTAAATGTTCCTTAACTTGTGTAGCATACAATATTATTACTGTAAATACAGCTGTAATGTAACAGTATCGCAGTTCACACCTATAAACTGTTATCACAGAGATATGTCTCGCCTTTTTGTAATTTTGATTATGCAAATGTTGAAATCCAAATAGCAATACTCTAACATCTTACACAAGTTATGCAAATATTCAAAGTCAATGAACCATGACTGAGTTATATGGCTAAACAATCTCTATGTAAATGAAATGTGCCAATGCTAATAGTAAATACAACTGCATACCAAATACCATCGATTTATAATAAGTCGTTCGCAAATCTAAATACAAATAAACACTAACTTGTAAACTATGTAAAAGTTTCAAAGTCAATGAATCATGAAGAGGGGGTGGGGATATATAATCTCCATGGAAACAATACTTGCAAATGCCAATAAATTTGCATACCAAATATCATTGACTTAACATAAGCAGTTCATCTTAAACTGATCTAATCACAAACTAATATATGTAAACTAAGATAAATTTCAAAGTCATTAGACTGTGACCGAGGGGCAAGGCCAAATATTCTCCATGGAAATAAGATGTGCCAAAGCTTATACAACTGAATACCAATCATGTAACATTGGCCTACCACTAATGGTTCCCCTTGAACTGACCTAATCACAAACTAATACATGATAACTTAGAAAAATTTTCAAAGTCAATAGACCATGACTAAAGGGGGGAGCCAAATTATCTCCATGGAAACGAGATATGCCAATGCTTATACAACTGCATACCAAATATCATTGACCTACCACTTGTGGTTCCCCATAAACTGACCTAATCACCAACTAATACATGTAAAAATAAGCAAAAGTTTCGAAGTCAATAGACCATGACTGAGGGGGCAGGGCCAAATAATCTCCATGGAAATGAGATGTGCCAATGCTAATACAACTGCATACCAAATATGATTGACCTACCAATTGCCGTTCACCATAAACTACACCTAATCACAAACTAATACATTGTTGACGCCATCGCCGCCGACGCCGGAAACAGCATTCCTATGTCTCGCTTTTTGCAATCTAATTAAAATATCAATGAAAATGTTAGTGCATTGGTTTTTCTCTACGGTGACCTATAGTTATTAACTTCCATGTGATTTGATCTCTGGTTGAAAGTTGTCTCATTGGCAATCATATTTTTGATCTTCAATGCTCTTCAACTTCGTATTTTATTTGGCCTTTTAAAGTTTTTTGGATTTGAGCTTCACTGATGAGTCTTTTGTAGACGAAACGCGCGTCTGACGTAAATACAAAATTTAATCCTGGTATGTATGACGAGTTTATATACCACATCTTTTTATTTTCACATTAAAACTTTGCCAGACGCGCGTTTCATCTACAAGACTCACCAGTAACACTTGAATAAAAAAGCTCAAATAAAGTACAACACATATAATGCCAAGATCAATATACTCAATGCAACTGTACTGAAAAGGTTACAGTTTCTTAGCTAAAATACAAATGTTCCCAAAGTTTGTACATGTATTACAACACTAACACAACCAATATTCGCTTTCTTCATTAATGCTGACAAGGTTTCATGCAGTGTACGAAACAGCACTAAAGATGTTCATTGTAAGGAATTGTAACACTATCAGTGCCCAGATTAGCCTAGTTCATTTATGACCCCATTTATGTTGGGAAAAAGTGTCATGCAGTGTATAAAACAGTTCAAAAGTTGAAAGATGTTCATTGTGAAGTTATTGACCACTTACATTGCCAAAATGTGTATAGTTCATTGATAGGCATCGTGCTACATGTCAATGAACTACAACACTAAAGCTGCCACGATTTAAATACTTAGACGTTAGTAAGATCACCTCTTGTTTGTGGTGTGTTTCGTGTGGTGGCTCAGTCTTTAGTTTTCTATGCTGTGTTAAGTATACTATTGTTTGTCTGTTGGTATTTTTGTCTTTTTTAACCATGGTGTTGTTTATTTTCAACTTACGAGTTTGATCTTTCCTTTGGTATCTTTCGTCTCTCTTTTAGGCACTGGCTCCGGTTACATTGAAATGTAACAATAAATAAAAAGTTACTCAATATTACATTGGAGACCAATTGGCGGAAAGCAGGGTTAGGTAAGGAACCGATTAATTACAAAGGTATCAATAATATTTTGTCAACGGTTACGTTGTGTTATTGTTCAAAACACGAAAAAGAATAATAACATTGATTAACAGACAACAAACATCAACCAGATGCTCCGCAGGGCGCAGCTTTATACGACCGCAGAGGTTGAACCCTGAACGCTTGGGGCAAGTATGGACACAACATTCAAACTGGATTCAGCTCTGAATTTGGATTGTGTTAAATAGTTGACACAGCATAGGTTTCTGACACAGAATGAATGTGGTCTAATGAACTTAAACATTTTTTGTTGCTTTTGAGCAATTCACTTGCTGTTGAATATTAATCCTCTCAAAAAACAAAAAAAAAATGTTTGAAGAAATTTTCTTTTTATTTCTGAAATCTGAAAAATTGAACACCCCTCAATTTTTTTTCATCTCCCCCTTTCCCTTATTCCAAAAATGATCTCAATTCAAATTTCTAATGGAGTTTGCAACAATAACTACTCATTTAAATACATCATAAAATATTAAAATATAAAATGTCCTGGTTAAAATTAATTTTAATTAATAGTAACTTCTAAAAACATAAATGGGGAATGTTAAAAAGGGACATAACTCAAGAACTGTAAAAGTGAAGCTGCCAAAAATTGAACTTGAACTGAGTTTAGAGGTACTAAGAATATATAAACATTTCATTAAATTTAGTTGAGACAAACTTAAGTTAAGAGAACAGAAGCAAATTTCCAAAATCTAAATACATGGTTAGATTCAGCATATCAAAGAACCCCAAGAATTCATTTTTTTATGAAATCAAATAAAGTTCAATTTTGGACCCTTTAGACCTCACTGTGGACCAATATGATAACCGGGCCCAAATATCATAAATCTAAATACATGGTTAGATTCAGCATATCGAAGAACCCCATATATTCAATTGTTGTTGAAATCAAACAAAGTTTAATTTTGGACCCCAATTTTGACCAACTTGAAAACTGGGCCCATAATAAAAAATCTAAGTACATGGTTAATTCAGCATATCAAAGAACCCCAAGAATTCAATTTTTGTTAAAATCAAACTAAGTTTAATTTTGGACCCTTTGGACCTTAATGTAGACAAATTTGAAAACGGGACCAAAAATTAAGAATCTAAATACACGGTTAGATTTGGCATATCAAAGAACCTCCATAGTTCAATTTTTTATGAAATCAAATAAAAGTATAATTTTGGACCCTTTTGGCCCCTAATTCCTAAACTATTTGAACCAAAACTCCCAAAATCAATCCCAACCTTCCTTTTGTGGTCATAAACCTTGTGTTAAAATTTCATAGATTTCTATTTACTTACACTAGACTTATTGTGCGAAAACCAAGTAAAATGCTTATTGACCCCTAATTCTTAAACTTTTGGGACAAAAACTTCCAAAATCTATCCCAACCTTCCTTTTGTTGTCATAAACCTTGTGTTTAAATTTCATAGATTTCTATTAACTTTTACTAAAGTTATAGTGCGAAAACCAAATGTCTTCGGACGACGACGACGACAACGCCATACCAATATACAACTGCAAAAATTTTGCAGTCGTATAACAATCACTAGATTTAAGAATCAAAGAATATGGCAGGTTGAAACGCGTTTGAAAGTGAATAACCTAAGGTCGTTGTAGATCTACAAAACATCTGAACAAACAGTAACAAACTGCCGACACAGAGATCCATATATGTCTCAACTGATTGCAACCTTTATATTATAATCCAAAATGTTATTATTAAGATGTTTTAACATGTATTAGTCAGCAACCTGATGTTCATTGGTTGTTTGTTGGTGGGGTTCATACGTGTTTCTTATGTTTTTTTTCAATGTAGATTAAACGTTTTGTTTTCCTGTTTGAATGGGTTTGAACTAGTCATTTTTGGGGCTCTTTAATTAAGCTTGCTGGTCGGTGTGAATCAAGGCTCCACGTTGAAGACCGAACTTTGACCTATAATAGTTTACTTTTACAAATTCATGAAATTGTGACTTGTGTGGAGAGTTGTCTCATTGGCACTAATACCAACATCTTCTTATATCTATTAAATCTGTGCAAAACTTTCAAGGTCAATTTACTATGACTGAAGGATTAAGGTCAAATTATCTCAAGTTAGGGAAACGAGAACTGTCAATGCTTATATATCTGCATTCCCAATACCACTAACTTATTATAAGTGGTTCCACTAAAACTGACCTAAACATAAACTTTAACATGTAAAAATTGAGAAACATCTTAAACTAATAAACCATGACTGAAGGTACTGGGCCAAATAATCTCTGTGGAAATGAGACTTAGAAATTGCTAATACAGCCTCATACCAAACACATATATCATTGACTCGTCATTCGTGGTTCTTAAACTGACCAAACTTTAACATACAAACTATGTAAATTTTCAATGTCAATAAACAATGACTGAAGGAATGAGGTAAATAATCTTCAGTGACGTGAAATATTCAAATGCTAATATAACTGCATACCAAATACATGTATCTTTGACTTATCATTAGTAGTTCTCATTAAGACTAACCTAATCACAAACATGTAAAATATTAAGCAAAAGTTTCAACCATTAGACAATTTATGAGGGGGCGGAGCCAAATAACATTCATGGACATCAGAAGTGAAGTGTCAAAGCTATTACACCTGTATATGAAATATCATTAATCTACTAGTGGTTCCCTTAAACTGACCAGATCAAATTTTCTTGACCACTGAACAATGCAGCTTTTAATTGCCTGAGGATGACTCATTTGTACCCGCTAAATTCTACAGCCTTTTATGTATGTCAAACTCTGGTTGTAGTTATTATGTATAGAACTATTTTTTAAATAAATGGGGAATGTATCCATGGGACACATATGATGCCCCCTCTTGCATGTAATATACAGTTAAAAAGTCACAACCCAAATTTGTACTTGATTTTAGTTTTGTGTTAATATATATATTGTGTATAAGTTTCATAACATTTGGTTGCGGCTAACTTAAGTTAGAGAACGGAAACGAAAAATTCAGCATTTTTTCCATTTGTAAAGGGGCTTAACTCTAGAACTGCTAAAGTGACACTACCAAAATTCAAACTTGATCTGTGTTTTGTGGTAATAAGCATTTTGTATAAGTTTCATGACATTTAATTGAGGCAAACTTTGTTAGAGAACGGAAACCAACTATTGGACTTTCATGTTTAGACATACTGACAAAATGACAAACAGCCAAATGTACAAGACAAGGATAAAACTTAATGCCCCCTCCGCTATAGTGGGGACATAAAAAAAATCATGGTGTATATGGCTGAAAAAGATCCAATATTTTCAATTTTTTTAATAGTTGACAATGACAGATAACTGAATTACATTTAAACCAAGTGAATTGAAGCGATTGCAATACTTATACATCTAAATGTACATACACCCTGGCTCACAATAGAGCTACTAACTCTTATACAATAGGTCATCCTCAATTATACCCATACACAATAACACATGTATTTAGTATTTACCCAAACATTGGACAGCAAGCTACACATTTAACAAACATGTATGTTATATGCATGGTAATGTTGGAGTGTGTACAATGTATATATTGTATAATTCATATATTGCTTTGATCATACTGTTTGTGCATAAGAAATTAATTGTAAATTTAGTAAATGACTATGTAAAACATGTCATGAAAATCGAAATCTTTGATGATTCATGTTATGTCTTACTAACTTGATTGACCCAAAACCATTTTAATGAAACATTGAACTTTTTAATTAATTTATCCGTGCAATTTTAATACATACATGCTGTATGACAATAGTTTGATTGTTCTCTTCAAGAAAAGACATGAATGCCAGTAACAATGAATTCCTTTGCTTGGTACTTTTAAAAAATACTGTAACAGTTAATTCATTAAGGCTGAAAGCTAACTGGACCCACTATTTATCTTTGTATTATTGTTTATCTGAGTAGTCTTGTAGAACACCATCTAAATGCTCATTTAATTTCTTAAATTTGTTATTTTTCTTTCCCTTTCTTCGTTTCTGCATATTTACTACTTTCTTGATATTAACATCTTGCATAGAGGAAATTCCCTGTTTGTCCAAATATTCTTCAATCTTCCTCTCATCCATACCTTCAACAGACACACCTCTCCATAGTTTCTGAAATTCTTCATCCACACTGTAACGACAGTATTTATCATTATAAAATAAAACTTTCTTTTTGTCATGTGGACGTTGCACATACACAATATTGTCTCCGAGGTTTTTCATGCACTTCTCAGCCCTAGGTAAAGCTTCTTCTATGTCTTCCTGAAGAATTCCTCCCAGTCCATGGAGGTCATGCTTCTTTAACAAATTTAGTAAGCCTTTTTTGTCTCTTATATCATAAGACGGGTTGAATAAGAATTTTTGGTCATTTCCAAAATTGAGCGTTTTGATTTTGGGATTGTTTTTTAAAGCTTCTGTTAACAACCAATGTCTATGTTTTGTTGGTACATCTAATTGATTTGTCTCGTCCAATATATCGTCCAATGTTAAACCATGTGATTGTCCTTCCTGATGTCTTGTCTTCATGTATTTTACAATCTTAGCAAGTATTCCAAATTTATATTGTGAACTACCATGACTTGTTTTATAGTCAAATGGTGTTTTTGGTGCTGATGATGCTCCATTGCTTACTTTCTGTTTTGATGATGAAGATGACTTGTGTTTTTTAGAAGAATGAGAAGAAGTGTCCGTATGCTTTCTTTTTTCTACAGCTGGCTGTGCTTTTGCCCTGTTTATGAAAGCTGCTCTCTCTTTCAGAAGTGCTGGATCCATACCACTTTAATTATCTGTATTTACTGTAAGAGTTGTGAAAAATGAATACATGTATATCATTGCTATACTTTATATTTTTAGTATTACTGATAAATCATCTAAAACTTGTGAATAAAATAAAACAGAAAAGTTCTATGTCTATGAAATTTCTATCATCAACACTGAATTCTCAAAATAAAAAAAACAACATGAAAATGTGATATAGTTAACATTGACTCTTTTCATGCCTTTGTTCAAACATAGAAAATGTGGTAGGTTTTAACAAAGTTTTTTTTATATATCATCCCATGGCCTTTTTAAGTACACACATAGTTCAAATATTGGTACATACCTCTTCAGTGGAATGTCTTCTTCTCCTTAAATGAGATCCATATTGGATTATTTACTAAAACAGAAGAATAACATTATTTCAACAATGTTTAGCATTCTCTATATGATGTATATTGTTGATGTGAACAAGCTAATGTCAATATATTGCTAGGCCTGCTACATGTACATTTGTGTATGTTATTCATTGTTCGAAACAAGTATGTTGGGCTTTGTTTGTGTTGTTCACTAGAGTTTGGTGACAGTTAATAATAATACCCACTGGTGTACTACATGGTGATTTGAAATAAATGTAAACTGGAGATTGATAACTCATTCAACTGATTCTTACACATCTTAGACAGACAAGCGCTTAAGCCTCAGAAATCATTTTTTTATATTGATATATACATGTATACAAATAATGATTTTATTTTACAAAAAAAAAAAAATTCAATAACCATTATTTCAAAGTTAAAAGTGTAAAAATATTGATTTTAATATCTCAAAAAACGAGAATGTTACAATATGTGCGAAGTGTAAAGTCACATACATTGTAGTTTGAACAAAGTAACCAAAACCAACTGATTATTTTTTATTGTGTACTCTATCTGCTTAATGCATGTGCTGATTTTTTAACATTGAATGTATCCTAAAAGTTTACCTTAAAGTTGGGAAAAAACATATATAATTAAAAAAGAAAGAAACAATAACACTATTCCCTCCATACTTCAAATACATGTAGGTAATAAGGAAAGAAAAAGGTTAGGATAATAAAATTGGTGCCAAACTGACTAAACAAATGACTTAACTTGAGATAGGTGAGGATTTGACCTGATGCTGATTAAACAAGGTGTGATTTGACCTGATGCTGATTAAACAAAGGTGAGGATTTGACCTGATGCTGATTACACAAGGTGTTGATTTAATTTTTTTTATAGGTGACCATGTCATAAATTGACAAGGTTCCGATTTGACTGTACCCTGACAACACCTTATCCAGATCTTCAAATCTGGAAAAAAGCCAATGGTCACTTAGACAACTTTCTGTATGTCTATTTGGGTCAATGCTGCAAACACAAAGGTCAAAATTTGTGTTATTTCAGCATTTGTAACATGAATGGTAAATTTTTCTTTGATCTTCTGGTGAGTTAACTCGGTTATTTTTAGCAGAGTGGGTTAACTGTATGATTTTTTTAGTTATTTCACTCTCCAATCCAATATTTTGTACAGGTTATTACTTGTACAAAAACTTTGTACAGGTTATTACTTGTATGATGCCATCATACAAGTTATTACATGTACAAATATAACTATACAAGAAATTGCTTGTACAAATTTTGTGGAGAAAAAGATAATAACTTGTACAACTCACTATCTTTGTGTTGTACATTGTATTTGTAACTTTTTCTGTTTCAAATGTTTTATTCAAACACTCCTGTCTTTGGCTTTGTTAGTTTGGGATATTCTTGTCATTTGTCAGGGTTTTTTTTCCATTTACTATTTTCTCTTATTTATTTATTTATTTATTTGTTTATTTTTTATTGTTTATTTTTTTCTTAGTAGATATTACTCAGTGTATGTATTTTGAATTTTTTATTGTGTTTGTTTTTCTTTTCTTCAAAGTGTTTATTTGTGTTGATTTTGAAATGTGAGAAGATTTCAGACGAGTGCAATGTATTATGATGACATAAGCTTGGGCAAATTTAGCTTAACAGATATACATTTGCCTGTTTTACATCCGTCCCGACAGCTGCAGTGAACATGGCCTTGGCCACCATTTGCAATTGCAATTGTACTGATTTCCTGATGTTTACTTATTAATTATTTAGTGAGAGAACATCATCTACATGTATATAGCGGAAAGTAAAGTTACAGGATACTGCTAACTTCTTTTCTTTCTTCTGAAGAAGTTCCCTTATGAAGTCAGCCTCATAAGAATAAAGTAACAAGTAGGCAAGAAGATGACCACAGTTTTTTCTCATTGAAATGCCGATAGTTTGTTGAACAACACGTCCGCCAAACGTAACAAATAAGTTGTCAATCAAGAAATTAAGCATCTTGATA
Source organism: Mytilus galloprovincialis (assembly GCF_965363235.1). Lineage (NCBI taxonomy): Eukaryota > Metazoa > Mollusca > Bivalvia > Mytilida > Mytilidae > Mytilus > Mytilus galloprovincialis. The sequence goes on along the minus strand of NC_134838.1, from coordinate 18,308,156 downwards.
ATTATAAACTAGAGGCTCCCAGGAGCCTGTGTCACTCACATGGTATTTTTATTTACAATTGATGCATGAAATAGTGCAACCTTTATACTTTTGCTCTAGGTTCAGAGATACAAGTCAAAAACTGAATTTTCCCCCTATGTTCTATTTTTAGCCATGTCTGCTATGTTGGTTGGCAGGCAGGGTCTCGGACACATTTTAAAAAACTAAATACCCTTATGCTAATTTGTGGCCAAGTTTGGTTAAATTTGTCTCAGTTGTTTTAGAAGAAGATTTTTGTAAAAGATTACAAAAATTTGCGAAAAATTGTTAAATTTGGCTTTAAAGGGGAATAACTCCTTATGGGGTCAATTGACCATTTTGGTCATGCTGACTTATTTGTAGATCTTTCTTTGCTGAACATTATTTCTGTTTACAAATTTTCTCTATCTATAATATAACAATATTCAAAATAATTGCCAAAAGCAACAAAATTTGTCTGATTTGTCTGAAAATTTCAGGACACATAAACATGTATCTTAACCTGATAAACATTTTTATCAACATCAAAATTGCTGTAAATGCTTTAGTTTCAGAGAAATTAGTCAAAAACTGCATTTTACGACTGTGTTCTATTTTTACTATGTCGGCCATGTTGGTTGGCAGGTGCATTCATCAGACATATTTTTTTTTAAAAAGATACCCTAATAATGATTATTACCAAGTTTGGCTAAATTTGTCTCAGTAGTTTCAGAGGAGAAGATCTTTGTACGATTACAACTTTTACCATAAAGGACAATAACTCCTTAATTGACAATTTTGGTCATGTTGAATTATTTGTAGATATTACTTTGCTAACCTGTGAGAGTTGTGTAACAGTTCAACAGCCTTTAGGCTAAGTAATACATTATCAGAGATGCAACTAATCGTCGGACCCGTCGGACCTAAGGGGCAGAATTTATGCAGGTCCGGCAAAACTCGTAGCTGTGCAGGACCTGATGGCCGGCAATATTTAAGTCCGCTTGGGTCCGCCAAAACTGAAATCCCCGTCGGCCCCGGCAGAGTATTTTGTTTATAAAATTGCGATCATCTTTAATAAAAGTAAATGTCCTGTTCCCCCGCATTTTCTAACTCCGGGAACCAGTATTTCCGCCCAGTAATAGTCTTTCGTACCTTGTCCATCTCGCCCCGAACAATTCTCCGTATTTCCGTCATGTTTTTTGTTTTAGAAATTCGCTCTCTAGGAAGGAGGTCTATTAAGTATAGTTGATAAGTTCAGGAAATATGTCATGGCCGATAAAATTTGTAATTTCATTTGATTTTTGAGTGAAAATATGGGTCTGGCAGAAATTTGATGGGTCTGGCAAAACTTGGTACCCTGTAGGCCCCATTGTCTGACAGGAAAAAAAAACTGTTTGCATCTCTGCATTATTTGTTTAAAGGGAAACGATTTCATGTTAACATCAAATAAGTCATAGTTGAATAATGATTTGTACAAGTTATTATCTTTTTCTGAGTAAAAATTGTACTAGTAATTACTTGTACAATTGTAATACAATTGTACAAGTAACAACCTGTATGATGGCTTCATACAGGTAATTACTTGTATAAAATTTTTATAAGAGTAATAACCAGTACAAAATAACAACATGTACACGACATATATAACTTACATGACTTAACAGGAAATTATGTGGAACATAAACTATAGTCATGATTCATTGCATGATAGTGAAAAAGTGTATTGAAAATAAAGACCAGAAAGTAGTGTTAGTACTAAAACCATGGCATCTTCTAATGTTATCTCTTATGGGCTGCTGTGTCTGGAAAAATAGCTACGGACACATTATCTTTTTACAGGTACAGGTAGTCTAAAACGTATTTAAGGGCTGACAACTTATTGCGACAACGCCTTACTACTACTAAGGCATCAAAGCAAAACAATATGACAGCATTTCAACTTTTCAAGACGTGATGATTCTTTGGAATTTACCGGCTGCTTATGGTATTTTTTCCAATCTCATTATTTTATACCACAATGTCAATAATCGATGTGGCGCTTCAAATGATTGAAAAGTCTTTTTTTTTTTTTTTTTTTTGTGAAATGTAGCTTGTTATTCTACAAATCAAGTATTAAAAGATTGTTAATAATCAGATTTACTCTCGATTTAAAATTCACCTTTCTTTCTCTGATATCTGCTGTTAACCTTATGATTTGTTAAAGGAAGATATACGTAGTCGTAATGACAGGAAACCAGTAAATATTTTAGGAAACCTCAAGTCGATACCGGAACAGAAACGGAAACAGTTTCGTAAACGCAATATCAAAAATTCGTGACTTTGCGATACAAGTTGGATTTTTTTTTTCTGTAAAAAAACTCGAAATACTTCAATTTCAACATGTTTTAAAGAGGTGTTTTTCAAATGATGTTTTTTTTTAATTTAACATATTTCTCTCTCTTATATACCATCATGTTTTAAAATTACTGAAAAGACTGACTGAAAACCGCCGAGTGACTATTTGTCTGGCTGGCCGTATATTAATAAACAGCTGCACCCCGAGCGCATAATACGCCCGAAGTATTTTGAAATAAAACTGCGCAAAATGTGACCAAAAAAGACTACTTTTTTTCTTTTTAATAAAAAGCTTAATAAAAATTCAACAAGTCAGAAATTAAATAAAGAACCATCACGAAAAAGTATACAGATCTTCAAATTAATATAACTAACACGGTGTGAAGTTTTATGCAATAATCATAAATAGTTTCTGAGATACGGCGCAGCATGTGAAAAAAACCCTGTCAAAAAAGTTTAGTTACAAAGTCCTGTAACTCAAAAAGTTTAAATCTTATTTTCACCAAAAAGTATACAGATCGTTTGACCATCATAAGAAACAACTACATTAAGTTTCATGAAAATTGGATAAGTTGTTTTCAAGTTACGGTGCGCGAACTTGTTGGCGACGGACAGCTAGACGAACAGAATGACAGACGTGGCAGACGCCGGACTTTTGTATACCATAAATAAAGTCTTACACTGAATCTATATATTTTCAATCGGCTTTGAGACGAAAATATTATCGAAAAAATAAAGAAAACTGAACTTGTGTTTCAATATTTGTTTAAAAAAAAAAAGCTAGTCACAGCCCAACTTTAATACCGGCTTATACGTATGCAATAATTGAGTTTGGAAATCAGAAGATTCACTTCCAGAGGATGCATGATGATTAATTCTGATTAAAAGCTACATAATGACTTGATCCTACATGTACTTTTATTTAAGAATAAAAACATTAATTTAAAAACTGTGTGCTTTAAAATATTATTAACTTTAATTGACATGGTTGTGAAAATAAACAATCAGTCCGGCCTTGTCTAATGAAAATAATTAGTCTGTTCTTTAAGTCTACAAAATAAGTCTAAATAACCAAATAACCAACCAAGCCCCCCCCCCCCCCGAATATCAAATGATCGTCCCCGTCCCCTTATCGAGAAAGACTTACGATTTCCTTCATTAAAACTCGCCAATGGCATCACACTTCAGAGTCATTTTCATGTTTAATTTATTGATTGTGTTGATCTGAAATGTAATGATCATTGGCAAATTTTTGAGAAAAATTTCCAAAACAGTAAAATCTGCTGGTTTAAAAGGAGATACCACATAAAACAATCACTGGACGAAAAGTCAAAATTTTAAAGGTAGTCAAAGATCAAGTCTCCATTTCAATGTTGTCGTTCTATTAATTATTTTGTCCTTATCTATAAATTTGTCCCAATTTCATGCGTAAACTCTGTTAATTCCATTTACACAGTGTAGATACTATTCTGTACGCTATCCGTAAGTCGCGATTTTCGAAGCGAGAACGTTTTGGATCACATTTTAAATTTGATGGGTATACTGAAAAAAAAAACGGTAAGTTGATCATCTGTACATTGCTTAGCCAACATCGATATTCTCAAATGGGTTTAGAATTAAATTCCACACATTCATTATTCGTATCTTTGCCTTAATCAAGAGATTTTCAAGTGCATCACTAAAAAAAATCAGTCGGCGAACCTAAACACAATCTTTTTACCCTATAGTGTACAAATTAACGTACAAAACAGACTTAATTAACTAAAAGAAGTATATTTCAAGTGGTGTTAAGAGTTTCAACCAGATCTTTGAAGCCAGAAATAAGACAATTACACTTGTTTGAATTTCTCACTGTACGATCAGTCTCGCTTGTATATTTTAAAACTGTATGATCAGTCTTTGTGTTACTGTATTCTAGTGGTGATTTTAAAGTTATTTACGATACATTAGAAGGTGGCATTTTTCTAAATAACACAAATATATTTAAATACATTCACATCCTAAAAACTTATGAAACATTTTTTTTAGCTTAATATGGTGTACTCGACTTACTACATTAAGTATAAGGATGTTTAAATGTTGCTAAAATAAGAGGAAGGTTTGATGTATACTAGTTTATAAGTTTCAGAAATGTCCTCCGTTATACTTAAAATTGTACAAACACAGAGATTTAGTTGTTATATAAAAATGCATGTATTTACACACATTCAAGGCCGTACTTTTAGCCTATAATGATCACAGTTCCTTCACTTTGTTTAAGATGTAGAGCTGTCTCGTTGACACTCAATTGTACACCACTTTGTTAAGCGGGGGGTTATAGTGATGAAGAAGTCCGTCTTTCCGTTCGTCCGTTGGACCGGTACAATATGTTCCGCCGGTTTTGTAAGCGCATCTCCTCATAAACCACTTTATATACATTGGGGGTTCCGGCCATTTTTAAATGGAGAGGGGGTCCAATCCAAACTGCCGGATCCCTTTTTTTGAATCCGTCACTGATATAACTATTAATTAATCTTATTCGGATTCCTTATCATAAATGATAATGACTGTATTGTGCACCGTCTATTTCGAATTTTAGTAAAAATCTTGTATGGGGTTACTTTATATAAGATACGGACTTGAACATTGCATTATTTGGGGGCACCCATCAGGTATTTCCAACACCTCCTAAACCAATCATTAAAGTTTTCTGAAATTGCTCCATTTTTACTCGATTAATGCATTAAAGACCTTCTATTTCTGTAAACTTACCAAAATTATATCACATGAATTAACCCCCACTCAAAGCTATCTTTATCCATTTTTTGTTATTTTAAAAGAGACAAGCTTGATTAATGTCATTATCAATTGGTCAACGGAGGACGGTGTAAATAATCTTTAAAAATGTAGTAGCTATAAACAGATAACTGTAACGATACTCTATTACAAAGTCCACAAGCGAATCATGTATTACTTTTTAGGCATTTGATTTTAAATAAGACTGATTGAACAAAAATACAATTATTTTGCCATCTAAAAAATTCATCAGAAATATATTTGTATTGTCTGATGAAAGTAATTGCACGTTATAGTTCCCTGGATAGTTCATAATATCACATATACACGTATATACCTTCAAATTGCTGTTGTTTTTTTCTTCATAAATCACGACTGGTCATACAGTCAAAAAATCTGAAATCGCTTCTAGAATACAGTCAGTTCTAGACTGATCGTACAGTAACTTATTTTGGGATCCTCAAAGAAAACATATTTTTTTTATGGGAAATACGAATATTATACTTAAATACGAAAAGAATATTGAAACAGTATATATTTAACTGTAAACTGATGCAAATATTTGCAATAAAAGATGATTTCCTTTGTACTACGAGAGCAAAATTGTCCATCGATTTCACTTTTTTCTACCAAGTTAATTTGATGTGATACGCACGTATATTTTATATTCTAATGCATGTTTTTGTTACAGTAACTCATATTTGTGATGCTATATATACCTTGGAGATTTTCAAACCGCTTTGTAGATATAGGAGTAAACAAATGATGAGAAAGTTACCGTAGGCAAAACCGTCCTGTTAGCCAGTTGGAAATCATCGCTTCGAAAATCGCGACTTCCGGATATTTTTTTAGCGTACAGAGTGATTTATCAGTCAAATACACGATTTTAAGTACAAATTCAATCTTTCCTTCAGATGCTTTTTCTTGATCTTCACGGCAGATTATATTATTCAAGATAGGTTTACTCATGATACGATACAGAGAAGGGACACATAAGTCCGATGGGGATTCATACAGTTGTAGAAGTTTTAAATCTTAAAAATAGAATTTTTGTTGATACAAATTTAGACAAAGCCCTCATTATCGTAGCCTGTATAAAGATTACTTCCTTAGATAACATTATTGATCATTATTATGCGCAGATACTACGAAATTTACAATTATATAGATGTCTTATTTTTTACACACGTATCATAGGTTCGTTTCACTCCACTTTCATGATTTATGGTTCGAATCACCGGCCCCATGTGACAATATATAAGATACTGGTATATTTCATATATACACACTTCGATCAAAACTTCCGCATTGCTCAACGCAGGTGAAAAAGGTGAAATGCATTTAATTTGATTATTATTTCTAAACAATATGGGGAAGGAAACTGAATTGATCAAAGCTGTAAATAACAATGACCAACAAAAATTACAGGTAAGTGAAGACGTATTTATGGTAAATGACATGTTGTCAGCATGTTGAGTTTGGTATGTGATTATTTTACATATTTGTGTCAATCGTCCAGGTAGTACAAGTAAAATTAGATATAAATAAAAAGTATATTGTAATCACGACGTTTATTATAGATCTGGTCACCTTGTTTTAATGAAAGTTTTAATACACATAAACACTATATGATAGTTAGAACCCTTTTATATACCACTAAAACCTTATGAATATGTACATATTTGTAGAAACTCCTTGTGCCTGAAACACCAACTTATAACATTCGCCGAATTTCACGGGAGGATCCAAAGTTACCAAAATCACCATCCTCACCTGGAGGTAGAATTCGAATGCAGTTGGATCACATAAATATAAACTGTACCGAAAAAGAAACTGGATATACACCACTTATTATTGCTATACTCAATGGTAACTATTTTCTAAACAAATACTGTTCGTTTATACTATTTATGTGTCTTATATTTACATAGAAGTGTAATGACTAAACAACAGAAAGCATGCCATTCCCCTATTCTTTCTAACAAGCGCAGTGTTTAAGTTCTGATAGCAAAATTATAAAAAAAAAAAGATATTTCTTTTCCTGCAGGTGACTAAAACTACAACTATTTACGTTATTTTATCAGCTTGACACATTTTATAAGTGGAGATACCAATAGAAAAAAGTTATATTTCATTTTCTGGAAACGGGTTGGTCTTTTGTTTAACCTATACTCATATGAAGGAAGTCAACTTTGGAACGTAGTTATTGAATGTATAGTATAAATATATATATATTTTTTCATTTACTTATGAATGACTCCAGTGTTTGTATGATTTTTATGTTCAACATCAAATTTCGAAACACATGAATAGATCTTTTTATACGAATTTTTCAAAAAGGCCTCTGAATTTTCACAAACTTGATGTAAAATTAAGATTGGTATGGATACATAAACAAGCCAACAAGAAAGTTTGTCATGCAAACATTTGGCTTCAATTTCTAACATATTTACTGTTTAGTTCTGGCTTTCATGATAAGCTGAAATTACAAATTTAGACTGCATGACAGTCTACATTTTTCACAATAAATGACTACATACAGCTTATAATAATATATAAACTGTATTCATGGCATCTTATTATATCATTTTCCCCTTAATTGCCCTAAGCCTTAGACAAGTAACATATCAAATGAAATCCCATTTTTAATTAAAGAAAGGACGTTAAATCCGATGCATCCTTCAGAAAGTGTGCTACTATCTGCGCACGTTAAGAACACGTGAAAAAAATCTTTGAGGGTCCGCGTGTGTCCTGTTGTTTGACACAAGTTGTCCTTTACCAATCATTCCCTCATTTTCCACTGAAATTCCAAGTTTCTTTGAAATTCATTCCGGACTTCATCTATTAAACGACCCACTTATTGTTTTTATTGTTATTTAGTTCACCTGAACATGTATGAACTATTTTCCACTGGATATAAAGCAACCAGCAATTAATCGATACCATTGCAATTGAAATAACAAAAATTGCAATAACAAATGAATAATACTTTCATTTTGCGCGATATATAGTATTTCAATTGAATGAAAAACATTAAACTATATTACAAAACCTCTGTAAGATATTCTTGTATTTTTTTTTTTGGTGTCCCATTTATAGGCATTATGTTTTCTGGTCTGTGTGTCCGTTCGTTCGTTCGTCCGTTCGTCCGTCTGTCTGTCTGTCCAGCTTCAGGTTAAAGATTTTGGTCGAGGTAGTTTTTGATGAAGTTGAAGTCCAATAAACTTAGTACACATGTTTTCTATGATATGATCTTTCTAATTTTAAGAAAATTTCCCCTATTTTCACACAGTCAATTGAACATAGCAAATGATAGTGTGGATGGGGCATCCGTGTACTAGGGACACATTCTTGTTTTTATTAATTTCAGAAAACAAAGATGTTACCGATACTCTCATCTTTCACTGTGCTGATGTAAATATTGCTGATCAAAAAGGGTAAGTCTCTTGTTACTTATTCGCTCCCAAAGGTTTCTGACTGTTTTAGATAAATAATAATAATTTGTATGGGAAAAACGTACATTTTTACGGCTTAGAACATTGCAGTACTTAAACACTGACTTTGGATGGTCCACGATTTTGTCAGAGTTGCGCTTATAAAAAAATCCATTCAAACAGGAAATTCGTTGTCTGATTATGATCTGGTCAAAATTTTTGTCAAAATTCTCAGTATCGGGCGGAAAAGCATACCAAGTTATGTATGTGTCTTTCCAAACATTTGGCATTGAACGAGATATTTATTGAAATATTAGATTCAGAAAACACCTTTTATTAGAATGTTTGATGCATTGTTTCGTTTTCAGCTAATATTTCACTCTTAAATGTTCCAAAAGGTACATTTTTATCCGAAAAGGGTACAACAACATAAGCACTGTTCCTGTGACATGCTATCATTTTCCAGTATATCTATTGAATGTTACATCATGTATATCTTTTTATGCCCCACCTACGATAGTAGAGGGGCATTATGTTTTCTGGTCTGTGGCTCCGTTCGTTCGTTCGTCCCGCTTCAGGTTAAAGTTTTTGGTCAAGGTAGTTTTTGATGAAATTGAAGTCCAATCAACTTGAAACTTAGTACACATGTTCCCTATAGTATAATCTTTCTAATTTTAATGCCAAATTAGATATTTAACCAATTTCAAAGTCCATAAAACATGGAAAATGATAGTGCGAGTGGGGCATCCGTGTACTGTGGACACATTCTTGTTCCCAAATATTTTGACCCACTTCCGCAAATATATTTTGCTTACGGACATACTATAGTAGAAAATATTATCAATGGCATGTATATAGTATGTAAATTCTTGCCATTGATACTTCCTACTATATTTATTTTTGAATGTTCTGTTTAAAAGAAACCTCATTTTTCCTTTCTTTACGTTTTGTGGTTGAACTATTTTTATTCCAAGGGCATGTATTTCTTTTTCCCCCTTTCATGTCAGTTATCTGATTACAACCTACTTTTGTTCTCTCTCATGAGACAAGTATACTAGAAACACTGCCATAATTTTTGTATTTCTTTATATAATTAATATGCATCGTGTTTAGTAAGCTATGAAGGACGTATGTTATCTCTAAAATATTCAACATGGTCCAACTTGAGATCATAAATATAGTAAATTATCGGTCAATCGGCCACACAATGGAAAGGAAACAAATATAAATCCAGAGGATAATACCGAAAACTCAAAAGCATCAGAAAGTGTACAAAGGTCTATTGAGACATATTTGTCAAAAAGATTGCTGAAGGAATATATAACAAACGTAGAAAACAAATCAGATAAACTGACACATATAATTATAACTGAAAAGAACTGTTATAGAGTAGGTAATATCAAACAAAATTGACGTCATCTCAAATGAAAGTTGCTTGCGAATGTTCTAAATATACGGACTTATAGAGGTTACATATGACAATCAATAAAGACAAAAGTAGTATACAGCTGTTCAAGTCATAAATCGCGATCGATCGATTAAGCGAAAACAAATCCGGATCACAAACCAAAACCGAGGGAAACACCTCAGCTCTAAGAGGAAAAAAAACCGGAACAACAGAAACACTGAACTGCTACAAATCCCCCCCCCCCAAAAAAAAACCAAAACAAAACATCAAAACCAAACGCCAACATATATAGAAACGAACTATTTGATAGCAACTGTCATATTTATGACTTGGTACAGGACATTTTAACAAAAAATGACGGGGTGAACCTGGTTTTGTGGCTAGCCAAACCTCTCGCTTGTACGGCAATGTTAAAAATCAGCTTCAACGACAACATTATAGTTACACATACTTATATTTATTTATCAAGTTTAACAATGAATACAATCGTATCCTGCATATCATAGAAGGTAGTTATTATGAATATACAGTTTTTAAGTATTTATCATTTTAGAAATACACCTTTACACTATGCTGTTTTTGCTGGGAGGGCTGACCTCGTGGAAATACTGCTCAAGAATAATTCACAGGTATTCAATCTTCTACTCTTGAAAATAAATTTTAATCACATCATTTATTATTCCCGTTTAAGCTTGTTTATATAATGTTGTCACATATCCAACATTTAACACTCATATTAACAAAAATATATAAATTCTACCCGACTCTGCTCTATGGTCGGGTTGTTGTCTCTTTGACAGACTCCCCATTTCCATTCTCAATTTTATCTATATTTATAATCAACTGCCTTAATATTTTTCCACCAGGTTAACAAACAGAACAGTGATGGGAACACTCCTTTGCACGTGGCCTGCCAGAGTGAAAAAGAAAGACGTGTCATGATAATGCTGAAATTGTTAAAGGTAATCATTAATACAATGGAATTACAAATAACATATTAATAAATATAAACTCAGCACAAACGCGAGAGGCAATAGTGCTATATTAAAAAAAAATTCATGAGGACTTATCTTTAAGTAAAAAAAATTTCAAAACTTTTACCTTCAGAGGGCTTCTGAGGTGAATTTTACCAGACAGGTCGGTATTTAAAAAGGAAATTGTAGACGTCTTCTAGCAAATTCCAAGCTTGCATCGTTTCAACAAACCTTGTTATTTCTATTATTATTATCGATACCTTCGCTATTGTTGATACTCGGGCAAACTATTCTCTTTTAAAAGCTTCTCAACGATAAAACATTTGAAAATTCATTTGAAAATTCTCAAACGTGATCGTTCGTAAATACTTAATACACTTTTATTTTTAGTTAATTTTTGAAATATTAAACGTTATTCACATTCAAGAATTAAATCAATGATTCTTTACTCAAAACCAAAAAGACAATTGTTTTTCTAAATGTACACCCTTTCTTGCTCCTGTATAAAGGTTTTATTCGTAAAACAGACATAAAAAACAAATATAAAACGGAACTAACCAGATATGAACCAATAGTTTTTTTGTTGTATTGCCTGTGTGCCTTTTTGAGTTTCTTTGTTGCCTTCCTTGTTTGTTTTTATAGTAATTAAGATTATAACATAATGTTGACTGCTGTACCCCTCTTTTTGAAATTTGTACCTATTTTGTCTGTTTGTTTTGTTCATACATCGTTGTCAATATAAAGGAATTTTATGAGACTGTCATACAAGCGAGAGGTTTAGCTAGCTAAAAAACCAGATTGGGCGGATAATAATTCAATATGGATACCTTTTTTTAAGAATTTGATAATTTAAAAGATGTTCTTTAAAAGAATGTTCAACTTCACTTGTTTTATAGTAAAACGTAGCCATTCAAGTACCTAAACATATTCAACTTTTTTTTTAGTTTCATATGACTTTAAATCAAAGCAAACTCCATGGTTTGTAGTTGCCTTTAGAATTTCTTCAAACTTTTAGAAAAAAGCGTAAGAAAATAAGAAATACAATTCAATGCACCAAATTTTACATTAATCTTTAGAATAATGTATTTTTGATTTAAAGATATGTTCGAATGTATATATTATTATTCATAGGATGAGACGTGATGGGCTGCTATAAAGCTGAATTTTTCTCACAGTTGAGAACAAAATCATATATCAGGCTTATATTAAAGTTATTGCTAAATTCAGTAATTTTAACGTGACGCCTTTAAATATGAGTATCAGGAAGTGACAATGCAAGGATAGTATTACAGGATGTTTAAAGTGTCTTCGATATATAATACTTACTAAAATGTTATAATTGGAATATCAAATTTAGTGCATTGCGATCAGTTAAGTCTGAATTCATGCTTTAAATATCACGTTTAAAAAAATGACTGTTTACCAACATGTAATGAAACTATAGATAAAAAAATAAATAACTTGAAAATTATGAAAAATAAACACATTAGATATTAGAAGATGTGGTATGAGTGCCAAAGAGACAACTCTCTCATCCAAGTGACACTTTGTAATAGTAAACCATTATAGGTCAAAGTACGGTCTTCAACACGGTGCCTTCGCTGAAATTAAATTCGTCCGAAGCGCTTTTCTATTTAAAAGTTACGAATAAAAAAAACTTCACAAGAGGGTTCTGGATGGTTTCTTGTATTTTATCTGGTTTACTGTTTAAGTTATATCCTCTTGTTTTTCTTTTTCTTCCAAGCAAAATTATCCAATTTAAGTTGCATTAAATAATTTTAATATACATAAACAATGTGACAGGGCATAATTCGAAAAAGTACTCGTAACTGTTTGTCAATATTCTAATGAGATATATTTAAAGGACCGATATTTATAGATTATCGTTGGTTATCTCAACGAGATTGATTTTCTCGATTGAGTCGGTACGGCGAAATGACCAATAATAATCTGTTTATCGCTTTTTTACCTATGAAGACGTTGTTAATTTCCTTGACAACGGCACGTGTTCCCTTAGTTTCTAGCGATAATTTCCATATCACTCGACTCCGCTGAGAAAGAAAAATTATCAGTCAGCAAGATGAAAAGAAAAATTCGTAAAATAGCGAAAATGCTTCTCTATGAATCCTAATTGGTTATACGTATGTGCCTGATATTATATAAACTATTATTTAAACCAATTTATATCATGTTAGGTGTAATGGACGCTGACATGACGTGATTACAGAAAATATTTGCAAGAGAATAACACGAATTACATGAAAACGAATTTTTCGCAGCCAGAGTTCCGTAGTCTTAACCTCTGACGACCGATTCAGCGTTATCATTTGATTTTTTTAACTTAAGCTTGTAACAAACAACACGAAATATGCCACTTGCTTTATTTAGGAACTGCCCATTTTCCATTTAACTTGACCTCACCTCGGCGAAGTGTTGATCTATCTTTAGGTTTCTGTACAGTCTTGTATGTATTTTGATCCGACCATGATGTTGTGTGTACTTCCTCAAATTATTTTACTCGCTATTTCTATGCATGCAGTGATGGTAAAATTTTATAGAATATTAACATTGTATTTTCTATTCTCTATAATTAACTTTTATGTTCTATTTTTTATTCAGTATTCAGCAAACGTATTTTTGAAAAATAAGAACAAAAGTACACCACTAGACGTAGCTGCTATGTACGGTAAAAAAGGTATGTAATTGCCGAATAAATAATTGCTTTTAACAATCTTTCAAGTATTTAAAAGTATTTATATAAAGTATTGAAAAAAAAATATTTCGAAGTATTACTATTTGCATCCATCCCCCCTAAAAAAATTAACAAGAACAATTAAACACAAACCATAACAAACAAAACAGTCAATATAATTCATTTGCTTGATTGCAGACGCTGTTTCTGTATTATTGGACCATGATTCGTCACTCAGTTCTAACACATCAGCCATTATTGAAGCAGCTCTAAGAGGATACACAGAGGTTGTTCATTTATTATTAGACTATGGAGTAAATGCCAACTGCATAAACGACATAAAAGAAACTGGACCTCTACATGAAGCCACTAGATTTTTGAGGTAAGGTCTATTGAAACGATGATTATTAATTTATTATAGCTTATTTTAAAATCTATGAGATGTACAGCTTTGAATTAAATTCTGATAATTATACGCATTTGAAAAAGTATCGCACCACCTTGAACATATGACTAGCAGAATTTCCCAGCGAAATAAAATAATTATTGATAATGTTTAGCTTTTTTGATATTCTACTTCTATCACGTCGATTGTTGTCTTCTGTTAAAAATCGTAACTTGCACGTTCATTATATAATTGTATATTGACAACTTAGAGAAAACTCACTATTGATACCACGTTTGCAAATTGTTATCACTTATACAGATTTACAATTTGAATAACGCGAATATAGTTATCAAAGGTACCAGGATTATAATTTAGCACGCCAGACGCGCGATTCGTCTACATAAGACTCATTAGTGACGCTCATATCAAAATATTTTTTTTTTTAAATATCAAAATATTTATAAAGCCAAACAAGTACAAAGTTGAAGAGCATTGGGGACCCAAAATTCTAAAAAGTTGTGCCAAATACGGCTAAGGTAATCTATGCCTGGGATAAGAAAATCCTTAGTTTTTCGAAAAATTCAAAGTTTTGTAAACAGGAAATTTGTAAAAATTACCACATTATTGATATTCACGTCAACACTGAAGTGTTGACTACTGGGCTGGTGATACCATCGGGGACGAAACGTCCACCAGCAGTGGCATCGACCCAGTTGTGTAAATAGTTATCAAAGGTACCAGCACTATAATTTAGTACGCTAGACGCGCGTTTCGTCTACATAAGACTCATTGGTGACGCTCAAATCAAAATAGTTATAAAGCCAAACAAGTACAAAGTTGAAGAGCAATGATGACCCAAAATTCCCAAAAGTTGTGCCAAATACGGCTAAGGTAATCTATTCATGGGATAAGAAAATCCTTAGTTTTTCGAAAAATTCAAAGTTTTGAAACAGAAAATTTATCATGAAAATCACCATGATTTTTATGTCAACACCAAAGTGTTGACTACTGGGCTGGTGATACCCTCGGGGACGAAACGTCCACCAGCAGTGGCATCGACCCAGTGGTGTAAATAGTTATCAAAGGTACCAGGATTATAATTAAGTACGACAGACGCGCGTTTCGTCTACATAAGACTCATCAGTGACGCTCATATCAAAATATTTATAAAGCCAAACAAGTACAAAGTTGAAGAGCATTGAGGATCCAAAATTCCAAAAAGTTGTGCCAAATACGGCTAAGGTAATATATGCCTGGGATAAGAAAATCCTTAGTTTTTCGAAAAATTCAAAGTTTTGTAAATAGGAAATTTATAAAAATGACCACATCATTGATATTCATGACAACACTGAACACTAAAGTGTTGACTACTGGGCTGGTGATACCCTCGGGGACGAAACGTCCACCAGCAGTGGCAGCGACCCAGGGATGTAAATAGTTATCAAAGGTACCAGGATTATAATTTAGTACGCCAGACGTGAAATTAGAGTCATGGGTCCACCTTAATCTCAATGAGAAAAGAAGACACATTTTTGGGATGAGACATGCTGGTAGATGTCGCTGAGACATAGGTAGATGTGACATCATCCCACAATCATTAGTTGTTTTATACAGAAGAAACTACTTACAAATGTTGTTAAGGACCCCTGACCGACGGATCGAGAAGATGCTGCTTTAGGAAGACTTGTTAGAAGAAACCCGGTCTCGCACAATACTTTGTTAGTCAGTGGTTGCAGCACCGTGCATTGTCGAGCAGAACTCGTCAGAGAAAAGTTAGATATCGTATCGACCCAGTAGACCATATATTAAAACGTTGCTTTCTAACAGACACATGGCTGCCCGTTTGGCAAGATGCCATTCCCATCGACGATGGAACTTGGAATAATGGCTAAAGTATACTGGTCTTACAAAGGTCTCTCTCTGTTGCATGTGATTGATGGACGAGTTCGGATATGGCAAGATCATTATACTGCATAAGAAGAAAATAATAGAACATACAGGAGACAGCGTATACTGTTATAGGTTGTGTTTCATATGACTGAAAGTTTAAGTTCACCACATTACTAGACAACCTTAACTGCCAAAAGCAAAAGCTGAGAGAAATCCTACAAAAAGCCGTAGTGCATCATTTCGACCAATATTTATAAATGATAACACCATACCTCACCGTGCCCATGCAGTTATCGGCTACTTACACCGACAGACCTTTATGACCATTCCATTGAGACTAGATCTGAACTCAATCGATCCTGTCTGAAACATTAATTAATCGATGTGTATGTGAGAGAGAACTTCCAGTTTAGAATCTAGCTAAATTAACACTAGCTTTGCGTCAGGACTGACACAGCCTTACACAACGCTGAACTCAATGTTCGATCCAAGGAATGAGAAGACTGGTAGCATTCGTGATTTGGACAAACTGTAGTAACACTTGATATTGAACATCATCCTGTATATTGTAACTGCTGATACATATTGACACTTTAAAATTTCATTGATACGTTCAGAGGATGTGTCTTCCAACAAACAATCGACATTCCCATGATTACCAACTGTGCTCCACTTTTTTCCGACTTGTTTCTTTATTCACATGAGGCTAATTCTATAGAGGAACTTCTAAGGATGAAAGAAAAGAAGTTGCAATATAGTTTAACTTTACTTTCCGCTATATACATTGTAGATGATGTTTTCTTACTAAATAATTTGAAGTCTGGTGACTATGATCAACGCATCTATTCCATAGAACTTATAATAAAAAGATACAGTAGATACAGTTAAGTCTGCCTCATATCTTGATTTCCACATTGCAATTGACAATGAGGGTCGGTCGAAAGCAAAAGTGATGATTTCAGCTTCTAAATTCTGAACTTGCCATTTCTATGTAGCAACATTCCAGCACGTCTGCATACGGATATACATATCTCAGTTGATACGATATTCCAGGGCTTGTTTTCCTATCATGATTTCCTTGCTAGAGGGTTGCTGCTCACAAAAATTCTATCAAAACAAAAGCTAACCTTTCGTGAATGTTACGGACGATTTGATTGACTGTTATGGCATAGCCGTTTTAAAAATGATAGCAGATATGTTTCAAATGTCAAATCTACAATTCCGTCTCTTTTCCCCCGATTGTGACCTACCGACTAAGACAGTTTACCGAATTTATACTAATATGAGCAATACGACGGTTGCCAATTGTGTATCAGGATCTGCTTTTCCTTCCGGGGCACCTAGATCATTCTAGGTTTTGTTCGGGTTTACTACTCTGTTTTAATATAACAGACTTTTTAAAAGACTTTTACAAATTGATACAATATGAATATAGGAACTAAAAAAGCAGAAAAAGAATAAGTCTTCGTATGCTTGTTTTTTGAGATAGAAGCCATTAAAAATCTGGCGAGGAAATTATTCTCTCTAGACATGTCATACATTTAACTTTTTATGGCCCCTGCAACGAAGTTTTACCCTTGTCCGAAATTCCGTAATTCCGAAATTTCGTAAATCAGAAATTCCGAAATTCCGTCATTCCGTCATTCCGCAACACACCATTATACGGAGTTTTTTCTAAACGCTTTCAGGTATTGGGCTCATTTTTGGTATGTGAGTTAGATCAAGTTTAAGTTTCGTTCCGCTCCACTGATTTTTGCCGAAATTACGGGCTTTGGACTTAAAGAAATTGTTGAAAATCACAGTTATACAGACTTTTTTTCTAAACGCCTTCAGATATTGGGCTGATTTTTGGTATGATAGTTAAGCATGATGAGTTACAGATCAAGTTCAAGTTTCATTTCGCTCCGCTAATTTGTGTTGAAATTACGGGCTTTGGACTTTGAGAAATTGTTAAAAATCACAGTTATACAGTTTTTTTTCGATACGCCTACATATTTTGAGCTGATTTTTGTTATGTAAGTTAACCATGGTGAGTTACAGATCAAGTTTAAGTTTCGTTTCGCTCCGGTAATTTTTGTTGAAATTACGGGCTTTAGACTTTGATAAATTATTGAAAATCATAGTTATACAGATTTTTTTTCTATACGCCTCCAGATTGATTTTGAGCTGAATTTTTATATGTGAGACTACCATCATGTTTGTGTCCACATGTGATATTGAAATTGAAGATTTTTCAACTATTGAGGACGGGGCCATTCGTGTCGCTTTGACACATCTAGTTTTTTTCTTTTTCTTTTAAGAAATATGAAAAAACAAGGAATTCATAGCATTTTCTAATTTGTCTTTTTTTTTTAAACTATGTGTAATAAAAGTATGAAAAGAAAAGTAAGAGGGATTTGATAGTTATACAACACCGATAAAACTAGAGGATTCCGAATATCTGGCAAATCTTGGGCAATAGGAAGAGCGAACATCCTTTATTCCATCTTTTATTTTCAAAATTTTAAGCCAGTTTTTTATTCAGCAACAAGATGATAGACTCAGATATATACTTTTTGAGCCTTAAATAACAATATATGTTGATAAATTTTTGTTTATAAGAAGAATCAGAGTGATGCAATACAATTGGAAGGTGTAGATATGATAGCACATCGTCAATATTTTGATATCGATATTAAATAAAGGATTTTACAAAATTAAGATGGCTTTTACTAAAATAACAACAGCATAAAACAACAAATTCATCAAAATATGTTGTTGATCAACGGATTCATCATTTCGACAATATCTACCATGTAATTTTGTTTTATGATGGAATTCTTTACAAAGTAGGATATATTTTAACCAAGACCAAACAACTATTATCTGCATTTAGAGATTGTTTTTAGAAGACAATACTCTATAATGTTAAGGAGTCGTCGATCTTTCAATTAAGAATGAAAAATATAGTGAAGCAAAAAACTTTGATGTTGTAATAAAGTGTTGGTTATGATTGAAGAAATTGAAGCAATTGACGTAACATATTGTTGTTGTAGATTTTTAAAATCCATGTTTGAATTGCAATTATAGATTTATATGATTGTTTTGATTTTTCCTGTATTACAAAAAAGTCAAATTTGTAAATCCAACATTTTAATAAGTTCCGTACTTTATTAGACCAGTGGCACAAAAAGCAGAATACTTATGCCTATTTAGTATCAATGTAGATATGTAAAAAATGCCATTCAGTTTACTATTGAAATTGCAGATATGACGCAGCAGAAAATCTGATAGAATATGGTGCTAGTCCTTTATTGCAAAACCCAAAATCTGAAGTAAGTTTCATAAACTCATTTTGATGATCTTTAATCTGGTGATCTAATATTCTTGGTTCCTCTTCTGAATTAAAAAAATAAAACATTTAACATACCGGATTATATTTTGTATATTACTTACAACGGCATTCGTGACTAATTGTAATAAAAAGACAAATTATAAAGTTAGATATAAGTACTATACGACTTTAATATTTTATGAAAGTGTCGAAATGTACTTTTCAGACGCCATTGAAAATTGCAGAAGCCTTGCCACCGAATTTAAGTACAAAATTTCTTGAATTATTCAAAGGTAAGTTTTTTTTATATACGTACACACTTGTATACTATTCAATATCCCGTTGTATTTGTGTTAGTGTTTGTGTATAAAGAAGAAGATGTGGTATGATTGCCAATGAGACAACTATCCACAAAAGACCAAAATGACACAGACATTAACAACTGTGTGTCTTTATATTGCATAAACATTTATGATTTGAAACTCCAAAGCCTAAGAATGTTTTGGTGAGATTAGTTCTCGTACAGGAATTTTTACATTTTCAATTAGAACATTATAATGCGATTGCCGCTATTAGAATATCTAAGCAAATATATTATTGTCATTTGTCATATACTTGACATCTATCAGTTTTCATGAAAAACTTTTCAGAACCTTATTACCCTTATATTAAAAAAATATATTCATCTTTCCTGCATTTATATAAGTCACGTACATAAAATATCTAAATATTTTTCCTTTCACCAATTTTATATGTGTTCTGCATAACACAATGTCCCGAAATCTATATATTTCCTACATCTATGTTTTTAAACTAACGCGTACCGGTCTATTCGTTTTCTAGGATTTTTTGTTAATTGAATATTAAATATAACGTTTAAGTTTAATGTTGTATCTGTCAATGTGAAATAGTGATTATACTGTTTTATTCAATTTTAAGGAATATTTTCAATTTTCTTGATGTAGTATTCGCATTATGTAAGGTCTGTTTGAATTCATTATTTAACATGACTTTAATTGTTGATCTCAAAATAAAGGCGGCAGTAGGTTTACCTATGCCCAAAATCGTACAATATGATTAAGAAGAGACAGATCAAAGGCAACAAACACAAACTGAGGGAATCTTTTTACTCCAAATGCAAAAGCTTGAGCATCAATAGTGTAAGCGTCATCATTTTAAACAAGTAGAAAACAATAATTTTGGATGATACGTTGACTAATCATTCCAAAGAAATATTTCAAACCAAAATAATTTCTACAGTCTACAGTTCTCGTCTTGTTAAATTATGATTTAATGAAAACATTATATGGTATCTCGAATTTATTATAATTATATTTTTCATGATGATTAATTACAGAGCATTTCTTGTTGTGAGCTTATATTAAGAAGCGTCCTCACAGAGAACGTGTCAAACACTGGAGTCCTTTATTTCTCCGGGTTTGCAGGGGTGATGACTTTTTGCTCTTGCATTTTCCATTGGGAATTTCCTAGAAAATATTACATGTAAGCCGATATTTTTTTCTATTGTAGATCGTTCAAAAAGACAATCTCTTACACCTCGATTTCGGAATGCAGGCATATCATATTCACCAACGAAGCACATAACTGGTACTTGAAAGTTTTATTTCTTTAATGCAAATTCAGGGTCTTTTTAACATTTACCATGATTTAACTCTTTGCTGGTAGCTGCCAATGTAAATTATAAAATATATTTGCAAGCAATATGTTCTTTTAAGGTATGTGAAAACAATTTTTAATTCATTTTTATTTAAAAAAAATTGAACAGATTAAAGATTTCAGATCCTCTCCAGAATTTAAGAAAAACAGCTTCGGTTATATTCATTTAAAATCACGGCAATTTGTTTTATTAATTTCATTTACTTTTCCAGATTATCCCTTACTCCCTTCTAGAACAGAATGGACACAAAATTCAACATCATTTTGTAACAGTTGTACAGCTGAACATCCAAATACAAATATTTTTGACGGTAATTTGCACATGAATATAAGTTACCTTAGTGAAATTGTATGATTATCAGAACTAATTTGTTTTCATTCAAAGCGTAATGATGTACAGACAGATTTCGTAATATCACTTATTAAGGACATATCACTTATTAAGGACATATCACTTATTAAGGGCATACGATTCCATATTGAAATTTTTATGAAAATTTGCTAATAGGCTTTTTTTTAGCTGCTTAAATCAAATATGTAAAAAAAATATACCTTCATGCGCTACTTTTTCATTAGAATGAGGTCGAAATTTCAGACATTTGCTCAAATTTCAGATTTGTGGACGTATTTTTCCTTCCGACAGAAATGCACAACTTTTTTGTTTTAATAGATAAACACAGGCTGTTTTTTGTTAAATTATTTATAGCTTCTCGTTTATATAAGTATTCCATAATTTTATGAGATTTTTTGTTTAGAATTAACTTAAATTTATCAAATGTTCATGAATGTAGAAAAAACGTCATTTTAAAAATTTATGCTGTTTATTTGTCAAATGAAAAATGAATAATTGACTTGTTCATGAAAATAGGTAAAAACAATCTTCAATATATAAGTTATCTACGTTCATATCCGTAGATATTTTTACACCCCAAAAGTCATTCCGGATGAATGATCAATTTCCGTAAAAAAATTATTGTGTAGATATTTTTTTTGAATATATCTGAAAATACTTTTTGTGAAGTAGCAAAGACTATTTGTAACAAATATAATAATAGTTTAATGTGTTAATTAAACCAATGTAATTTATTAGTTAATTTTACTGAATATTATCCCTGGGTATTCAGTGGTAATTTAACAGGGAAACTTGATGAAATGCTGTACACCAAGTTTAATTGTTAAACAGCAATATGTGCAATAAAGAATCAATTAGAGTGTTAAAAAAAAAGATATTTTTACACCCTGAAGTATCCAAGTATACTCTGAGGCGCAGCCGAAGGGTGTACAGGGTACTGAAGGGTGTTAAAATATCCATTATTACGGATATGAACGTAGATAACGAATTTATCCCTGGTCTTAGTCTAAATCGGCGATTTTTAAAGAAATTCTACCACAAAGTTTAACGTGACAGTAACGTTTTTTTCATTTTTTAAATATCTTTTATTGAAATTTGGGATTTTAATTTGACATATTTTCAACAGAGTGTAGGGTACTTCCTTTGGTAGAACCCTACAGGTAGACAAATATAAGACGTTTTTAATTAAAGACAGAGAAAGTGGAATGGGTCGAATTTGGCGCTCAGAGTTGTGAGAATTACATCATAGACGGTGTGACGTCAACGTGGGTCATTTGCATAGCTAGGTCAGTAGTCCCAGTCATTGACAATGCAGCAGAATAGTGATGCATTTCCTAAAATGAGTGCAAAAATATCGACATAATAAGATAAAATCATTAGTGGATTAAGTATCTAATTATATAGGCATCATGAATAATTTACATGCAGAATTCGATATTTCACAAGGAGCAACCATGGAACTAAGGAAAACGCGCGTGAATTTCCCCGATGTAATGGGTATCAACGTCTGGGGATATGGGTTAGCAACACTCAGGAGCTATGGATTTTGTAACGACGTGCGTTAACCAATCCAAATCCTAGAAATATACTAAGCCGGGGATATTTTTTTTATCCTGGTATCTATGATCAGTTTTTTTTTGACGTCGCGAAAATTTTTTTTACGTTAGCAACGTCATTACCTCCCCTGGAACTGTATTGTATGCTCACAACATAGCTTAAAACAGGAACGAATCGTTTACAATCTTATTGTGATAAATATGTTTGTTTGTTACATTGAAGTTAAACACATTTTCTTTTGAAGAAAAAATTGATACGAGATTCCATGGATTGCATTTCCTATCATGATTTACTTGATAGAGGGTTGCTGTTCACAGGGAAGCATTTAGACAAGAGTTCAAATTGATTAAGTTCAAATTATCTCTTCGTAAGTTTTACAGAAGTGTTTGACCGTTATTGAATATCCGTTTCACAGATGATAACGGATATGTTTCTAATGTCGTAACTACAATCTTGTCCACTTCATCCGAATGGGAATTACCAAATTATACTTATCACCGGGTTTGTACTGACACGAGAATCACGACGGGTGCCACATGTGGAGCAGGATCTGCTCATATTTCCGAAGCACCTGAAATCACCCCCGTGTTTTGGTGGGGTTCTTGTTGCTCCGTGGTAGGTTTTTTCTATTGTGTTTGGTGTACTTTTGTTTGTCTGTTTTGTCTGTTTGACTTTTTTTAACCATGGCCTTATCGGTTTGTTATCGACTTATGATTTTGAATGTCCCTCTGGTATCTTTCGCCTATCTGGAAAGAAAACTGATACACATTGTTTTGATTAGACACCAGATGAAGACGTTCAAAGTATACCAAGCATTAATTTTTTATCAGGCAATTTACAGACATTTTGGGTGATAGAGTCATCAGAATATGTGTGGACAGTATTAGACTTACAAACAGAACATACATTGACGGGAATAACGATATATGGATGGTTGGTAAAAATTTGTTTTAATTGTTGCTATAAATCCATTTCAAAATAATGAGATGATATAAAGGGTGAAAAGGGTAGGATCGAGTTTATTTTGCATTTATTAACTTGATAAACAATGATTATGGGGATACATTTGATATTATGTCTTTTGGGAACTTTTACTTGTAATTTTTTTATAAAAATATTAACATAGTCTTATAGTGTCAGAAAATAAAACATGATTTCAGATGATATAGAAACTTTACTGTTATAAAGAAAACAAAAACCTTCTAACCAGCTAGCAATTAAGCAAACGTTTGATTTATAAATTTTACATGCACAAAATAACGAACAATATTTTGAAAAAAAAGTAAAATCACAAAAATACTGAACTCAGAGGAAAATCCTATCGGAAAGTCCACAATCAAACGATAAAACACATTGAAAATGACTTCATACATTGTTATCATGTTTATTAGGGACAGTAAGCAAATGGTTAAAAGATTTGAACTTCAAAAAGGACCAACTGTTCAGTAAGTAATGTATTTGATACCATGATATTCACCTTTAAGAGTAAAATTTCTCAAATATTTCTCCAGGCCAAGGACATTTAGTCAAATAAATTTACTAATTTAATAAATTAAAAAACCGCATGTTATAAATTTCATGCGTCCGAAGCGCTTCTCTGTATTTACCTTCAGCAGGAACGAGGAAACCGAATATTTGAAAGCCAAATATATATAAACTGGCGTATTATTTATTAGTAATAAAATTATGAAACTATATACATTTTTCTACCTGAATTTATAAATTTCATATTTCGCATAAGCTTTTTCTTTAGATGATTACTATCTCTCTGATTTCATGAAAACTTAAAGTATTTTCTTTATCTGGCAGCAACGTATTATTATTTCAGAGGACCATGGACAACTGTTGGCTGTTTTGTATGTAAAAGAATAGGGAGCAAAAATCCAAAAGACAATGGTAAATGTCACCAGTTAAAACTTCAATTTTAAACATTTCCATTTGGATTATATACTGATATTGATCGTGAATGAATAAATTGTATATTTTGTTTTTGTTTATCCAAAGTCATCTTTTAGTAAACTATTATGAAATCCTGCTCTTGGATTTTTTTTTACATATGAAAGGTTGAGTGTTCAGTGGTATATTTATTTAATGTTACATATATAAACTGTGTATTACCACACATAATTATGTTCAGCGGTTTAGCGTCAACGTTTAAGAGTTAAACATAATTGTTGTCTTGTGTTTAATGCGACCGACCAAAGATGCGAAATAGTTATCAAAGGTACCAGGATTATAATTCAATACGCCAGACGCGTGTTTCTTCTACATAAGACTCGTCAGTGACGCTCAGATCAAAATAATTTGAAAGCCAAACACGTACAAAGTTGAAGAGCATTGAGTACCCAAAATTCCAAAATAGTTTGGCCAAATACGGCTAAGGTAATCTATTCCTGGGATAAGAAAATCCTTAATTTTTCGAAAACAATCAAATTTTTATAACAGGAAATTTATTAAAATGACCATATAATTGATATTCATGTTAACACCGAAGTGCAGACTACTGGGCTGGCGATACCCTCGGGGACGAAACGTCCACCAGCAGTGGCATCGACCCAGTGGTGTAAATAGTTATCGAAAGCTTGATCAAGCGATTTTATATTCCGTCGTCTTCATCGGTTTCGTTGCGTCGTCATGTCGTCAAAATTCAGATTAAGTCTGTTTTTATGTTTTTCTTTCTTTAAGTAAACTTTAATGACTTTGTTAAACCTCAATGGAATATACAAAATAGTTAATTACCTTGGACAGACGTTTCTTCGTAACCAAGAGAAGGCATATGGAAACCAATTCCTTTAAATATTTTTTTCTCTGTATTTTACTGTTACATGAACTTACATTTCGCAGTATCAGTTAGATACATAACAAGCAATGGTTTAAGATATCAATCCTTCATTGAAATTTATGAAACTTGGGACACAAGCTATTTAGGTTCAAGGAAGTATGAACCATCCATAAAAATAAAAGTAAAAACTTTTTTTATTTATTTTTTTTTGTATTTTGCTGATAAATAATCGAAGCTTCTTTAGTTCTCATTTTGGTACAATCCGAGATTAAACATTTTATAATTATCATAATTTGAAAAGAATATTTTGTAATTTTTAGGTGTTCCACAGACATTTAAAGATTTTACCGCTAGTTCTCGGTACTGGAGATATCATTTACTAGAAAATTTCGGTGGAAGTTGCACATGTTTCCAAGGATTAGGTTTACACGGTGCTGATGATAGAATATTAACATTTTTTACGGAACTAGACATGGTTGATTATGCAGAACAATTTATTATTCAGGTAGTTAAATTGAAATGTTTGAAAGTCAAACCAAGAAGTGCAAAATTGTAAGAAGGGATGAACTTTACAGTATGTTTTAGATGCAGAATCACAAACCAAAGATTGTAAATGATAGATTTTTATAAATTGAGTAAGGTGTCATTTATTAATCTATATTTAGATGCCAACGACTCCTCCGTTAATATAATTTTTTACACTACCTAAGCGGAAGCGTAAAGATCCGTATTTTACACATACACAATTCCTTATTTTCTTCATCACTCAGTTGGAATGATATTTATATATATTTTATCTATAGTTCTCAAAGTTAATTAAAATGGGAAAGTACGTGATTTTTTTTCTCTGTATAACGATGACAGCATGATAATACCACACGAATTCAATATCGCTCTGGCTTACATGAAGTTGAACAAGTACAATGTACATGTTCCGGACCATATGAGTATTTGGACCATACGCGTATGGTCATGACCATATGCGTATACTCATATGGTCCGACCGTACGCGTATGGTCGGACCATATGAGTATAATACTCGTTTGGTTATTAACGGGCCTGACCATATAGGTATATATTTGTTTTAAATTACATTATAAAAGTTTCAATAATACAAAAACCTTATCTAAAACAAACTGATGGTAACATGACAATGTAATATTTTTATAATACAAATACTACGTAAAAATTAAACATTGATGCCATAGTTAGTTTTCATCGTTAATTACATTCTTACATGTAGGCTTGGGTGACATTTACTTCAATACGGTATCCGATGATAGTTTTTTTTTTTGCAATTGCAAGTCTTGGTTGTGCACGATCCTTTTCATTTACACTTTTTATTTGCGAGTGAAAAGCTAGCCTTTTTGTAGCTCTGCGTACAGTGACACCGAGGTCTTGGGCCGTTCCAATATGTCTACGGTGTTTTTTCAAAAGAAGCTCTAGATCTCAAATGTCATAACGTGACTGCAATACATCATATTCACAAACCACTTAAATAAACTATGTTACTTTCCAGTTACTTCTAATTGTGTAATGTTGTTCAGTTCATTAAGACATTTTTAAAAGTTATTTTTTAAGTCGAAATATTGCCATTCACTCGTAATAACAAATCGATATTGACCATCGGTAATGACCATCGGTAATGACCATAAGTATAAAATGTGTTTATTATAGTTTTGACAAGTAAGTAAAATTTACTAGGTGAAACTTCTAATTTTTATTTAGCTTATCTTTTTATTATAATATAATAATAAAATTACCTATATGATAGCGTCTTTTTGATATCAAGAGTTTAGAAGTATTAAAAGTAAACTGTAACAGAGTGTTAATTACCCCGACCATATGAGTATATACCCATATGGTCATGACCATACGCGTATGGTCCAAATACTCATATGGTCCGGAACATATATATATATATATATCGCTTTATTACTGCAGTATATCATACTTTCAGGGATATAACACACACACAAAATTGCTCTTAATATATGAAGATGATCTGAAAAAGATTGTAAGTATAGAAATGTTTGTAATGGGGAAATTTTTACAATTTAAAATAATATAAATGAAATATTTTGATTGTGAGACTATGTTTAAGTTATGAAACTGTACGAAAGAAATCAGGCAAAATTGATATTACAACCGATTTATATTTAAACTGATTAACTTTATTTTGGTCACGAGCATAGTTAATGGTTATTTAAGAAGCACGAATCGTGCTTAGTGAATTTGGTGCGAATACTTACAATCCAATTTAAAAACGTTCTGTTCTACTTATTACCTCTTTAACATGAAGAAATAATTCGGATAGTCACATGAGCATTATCGAATCACATTTAAAGTTGAATAGAAAGGCTCTGAGGATTTGCATCAAACATGCTGTCGCTCATGGTAAAATATTTAGCATAAAGGGCCAAACCGTGGTAAAATCAGTATAAATTCAAGTCCCCATTAATTATTTCTTCAACACAATGTATTACTATTATGTGAATGGAAATCACTCTCATCTGGTACATGAGTGTACTGAGTATATATCAGAAGGCATCAATCTTTCTCAAAAGCCTGATGTGTATGAAACAGCAAAATGCCTTTTTTTATGGATACTAATAAAGATTATAGAACAAAAATACCAACTCCAAAGTCGATAAGTTACAATTTGGTATTTATTAAAATTCATTATCATTTCATGATTGATAAAGAGTTTCAATTTGTGTTAATAGCAAATAGATTTGCTGTATACAAAACAAAGCGGATTTGAAAATTTGATTGGAAGGCATTTTATGAAAAGTTGGAATCGGATATGATATTTTTGATATATCTTAGCTTTCTTTCCAAGCATATATGATAATGTTTTGATAGATACCAGATGAAAATCACCAAAGAATAGTGAAGGCTGAATTAGAGAAAGAGGCCAGAAAAGGTTAGTTGTGCAAAAATCTTAACAACAAAATGTGATGCACGCCTATTTTAATTTGAAGCCGTACAAATTATTGAACAACCTTACATATTTCATATAATATTTACAAAAATGTATTCCAAAGATTCCACTATTATAAGTACACTGTTTATACATTTTATCATCTTCACATATTATACAATAAGGATTAACTTGTTTCGCCTTCTGAATCAGTTTAAAATGTGATAAGTTTTGAAACTAATGTTTGTGTAACCTTTCTTTCCAGATTTTCAGTTAAAATCTCTTAAATGGAAACATCAACCTCCATGTGCAGTCAAACAGGCTGTAATATTTCCAGACATAGTTGTAAAAGGAGACCCTGGATGCAGAGAGAAATTAAAACTGTTTTTCGAAGGTAGTTTTACTTGACCGTTGAATTTTGTATATTTTTAAAATCAATGCTGAATTCTTATGGTTCAGTTTCTAAAACTCTAATTAGATTAATTTTCTTGCATCATTAATGGTTTAAGGTGGATCGGGACTATTCGACTTCGCATAATTTCACTCATGAATTACCATACACACAAAAAGTTTGTATCGTAAATTCACTATTATTTTTTTTTAAATATTTTGATTGATATTAAATTATTGTACTTATGTCACTAACAAATTATTATCGTTATTACGTGTATCTGTGAAAGACTCAGAATGACATTTCACCCAATTTCACCATTTTCCCGCCAAAATTTGGAGTTTAGGGCAAAATTTTTTTTTCCCTTATCGGTGACCTATGTTTTTTATTTGATTATTCTTTGAAGCTACATTTCAGCTTTTTATATTACAGTTTTGGACCAAGTGTCATAGAATGGTTTTTTGATATTCCGATAAAAATATGTCATCACTTCTTTTTTCCCTATCATGTCATTGAAAAACGGCCACTTTTACATTCCTCTTTAAAAGTAATATCCTGAGCTTAAATTGTCCGGGACCCCCTATTTTTTCGACCAATATGATCCACTCTCTAGGAAGATTAAAATAACAAAAAATACAGGACTTCTGACAGAAACTTCGAATAGGCCCGAGCCTCCTTAAAAGGGGAAATATTAAAATAAGTGGAAATTTCTAATTTACACGCACTTGTTTTTAATGTTATGAACAAAATAGGGTAAAAGCAATTATGTAGACATTAATGGATTATTAGGGGAAATATTAATATAAGAAAGAATATTTCTAACCTACACACACTTTTTTATGTTATGAATAAAACAAGATAAAAGCAAGTATGTAGATTTTGAAGTGAACATTAGTTTCAAAGTTATTACACACGCACACAACTTGAAAATTTATTGTCAACGTACAAGCATTGAATAGTAAAATAAATAGATACCGAACTCCAAGGAAAAATGCAAGACCGTTTCCAAATGGAAAAAAAATAAAAGCATGGAGAACAACTGTCATAACCTGACATTGTACCTGCATTTCCTTATATAGAAAAAGGTTTTTATCGATAGCTAAACCTCTCGATTGTATTGCAGTTGCATAAAATTCCATTATATCGACTTGAATGTGCCAGCAAAAAAACCCACAATTTCATATTACAGGTGTAAATCCAGAAAGACAGATGAAAGAGGAATTTGAAACTCATTTGGAAACCTTAGACGAAAACCAACAATCTCTTGCAACATTTACAGGAGTTGCAATATCAAATGGTAATTATGTTAAATCAGATGATATTTGGTATATGTTATAAATAAACATGCATATTAAGTACCTCATTGTCAATATGAGAAAGAAGTTAAGATTTCTTGCACGAACTTCTTTTGTGTATTTTTTATGTAGTAATGTAAGATTGGCTACCTAACTTTTTATTGTTCGTATCAAAACATTTTTCAAAAACACAATCTTACTTGTTCACGTTTTCAAATTCGTTCCATTTACTTTTTCTTGTGTGTAACCGTCACCTCCGTCGCCTGCAAAACTACAACAGCGCAGTATATTCGTGTTAAGCTATCTAAATGGTTACACAGAAGGTAGGTAATAACTTTTAAATTACCTTGTTTAGAAAATTTCAGACACGAAAAAAGAAACAATTACTGTTATTTTTCTTGTAGTTTGGGAATAATTTGGTGAATGATAATCCCTGGCTTGATAAACTTATGATGATTAATAACGGTTAATCCTATGAAACCTTATGTTGGCACACTCAAACAGGTTGTTCTAGCTTTAAAGAATTTGACTACATCGATCATTATTCACGGATACTAAGTATACCTGTATATAAATAAGTATAAATGTATAAGGTTACTGATACTGATAAAAAAGAATTCCGACAAAGATGACATCATATTGTCGTATACAAAGAAATATTTTAGCACAACTGTTCGTCAGTATCAAGGTTTCCCCCTTCCAATTTAACAATGCATTCTTAAAATCTTTGGAGTCTCTTGTATGATATTTTGATATTTTGCAGGATTAATTTTTTATTAGGGTTAACAATAAACAAATTATAATTTATAGTAGGAAAATATCGATGCTTCGTCCAGTCTGTGGAACATCCAGACATTGTACTTGTGGCAGCAGCAGAAATTGATATACGTAAGTCCATACATGTAACATTTAATAACGAGTTTCAGTAGAAGTTCAATAACGGATTATCTATGTTGTTTTCAGACTTCAACAATCAGATAAATTTTAATTACCTGATATAGGAATAAAGAAATCGAAATATTGAAGGCCAGACAAGTGTCCTTGAAAACAACAGGACAAATATGTGAACAATTACCGTTCACCCTCTTCAATGAGCAATACCCATGTCATGAACCCGGTCATGAAGTAAGTTATCAACGGCCGTTGGATAACAAATTATGTACTTGACATACTGGAACAATAAGCAAAACACTTTAATTGTAGGCAAATACCGACGACAACCAATGGATTGTACGCTCATGTCTTGGGATCGACACAGCAAATGTGGCAAGGTTAAACGTATCAATGAGCCTTCAACCTCCCATAAACTAAGACAGTAGTGTAACAATATAACAAAATACTCTATAAACCCGTTTGAAAATTCTTATTGTTTTATTTTTGCATGATGCAGCATGAATGTCAAAAAGAAAAGGTGAAACGTTTATAGATTTTCAGTAAAAAGTAAAATCACAAAAATAGTTAACTCTGAGGAAAATTAAAAACGGAAGGTCCCTAATCAAATGGCAAAATCAAAAGCTCAAATACATCAAACGAATGGATAACAACCGTCATATTCCTGACTTGGTACAGGCATTTTATAATTATTATTTTTCATTCAAACAAAAGCAAATATTATATACCAAATAATGGTTAAAACTATGATTTTGTCATCTGTCTGGTTTTACATTGGTAGTTGTCATATAATATATTGTTTCTACATTTTTATAATCATTTGCTAGATTTTTAGGCTAAACAAGTGAAAATGGCATCCTTTAAGAATTTATATATACTTTTCAGTTCCATCATCTAATTTATCGTCAGAGATGCAAGACGCTTTTAGTGACATGGAACAATTGTTAGCAGACATGCAGACAAAAATGTGAATTTATATCAAGAGACAAAATATATTTGTGTTTATCTTTGTATGTGTTCAACAATGTATTATGAATAAAACATTACAAATAAATCTTGCTCATTAATTACAACAACAAAAAGAGACATCAGTAAACATCCTCAATGTTCACCACTGTCATAATACACCCTCAACAACTCTTTAATTCATCCAACCAATAACAGTCAAGACAAGATTACAAGTAACGAATATCAAAAGATAAGGCATCATATGTTATAGGATAACACTTATGATGACTTATTTCTTATTTTATTTAATATGCAATCATCGAATAAAACGCAATATCATTTCTATAAAAGTACAAAAAAAACCTGCATTCTTTTTTATAATTGTACCCCTGGAAAAGAAGGTTATGGTCATGTTATTTAGAATTCGAAATGCGTCTGTGTTTGAAGCAACATATTTGAATAAGAATTGAGTTAGTTTTAATTCACCCCTATTTCAAAAATCAACGGCATATTGGTCAATATTATCGCAAACATCACAAATTTACGGGAACAATATTAGTTTTGTGATCTTTCGTAAACTTTTGTTTTTGCCGAGTTATTGTTTTTCTTTAACTAAATGAAACTTGTAGATTCAATTTATCAGTCCCAAATAAAACAGGCGTTTCTTTTTCTGACGTAACAATTTATAAGCCTACTATATTTGATGATTTTCAACAGGTGTGTCGCTGCCACTGCTGGTAGACAGTACGTTCCTGGTCGTATCAGTCAGCAGTTTGGTTCTCCTACATCTTTGACTTTCACATATTCGGCTTTGAGCATTTTTTATGAATATAACTCCTGAAAAACCATCGGGTACATGATATAATTATAACGTGTTGTTTTGAATTTGTTTTATGTGTTGTCATGAACTATCAATAAAGTTGTCACTTTCTGTAAATTATTTGTTTGTAAATTTTGAAACAGTAAGGTTTTGTACCGCTTGCATAAATGACGTAGGACATGTGTAACACAGCTGTTTTAAGGAATTTTTACTTTCCAATGCTTTCCAACTTTACATTTGATATACATCTGGTGTCTTGAGTTTTGTTGTTCTAACATGCAATATTAAATATTCCAAAAAGATGTTTAATAATAAAAGCAACAGTAGTTTACCGAGGTTCAAACCTCCGAAATGATGGAATTTAATTTGCAAAGCAAAATCTGAGAGACTCGTGTGTGAACTTCATACTGAGCAAGAGATCAGATGCGTTGACAAAGATAAGGGTTCCTCTAATTTGAATCAAGTCGGTTAAATATTTTTCAATCGTTAATAGTAAACCAAACTAGCTCATTCTCGATTTTTTTTTTCAAAATTGCGCTCCTTTGATGATGTTGCTGAAAGAAAATTGTATTATTCTAACTTCACAGTTGACGTTCATGTAAAAAAAAGAGGGTAAGTAAAAACTTGTCGTTTTCTGATTCTTTTAATAACCTATGTCATACAAAAAATACAATAAATACATGTTTTCATAACGTTTCTGTAAATAATACATAATTAAGCTTTAACGATTTAATAAGCATTGAAGTCGAACACTTTCAACTCACATTCATACAAAACATAACATTAAATTTGTTTTGTACAATATCACCATATAAGAGAGCTACACAAAGTTAAAGATAAAATTCACAAAAAGATCACTTATGACTAGACGAAAATATACTGAAAAAAAATCTTGCTTATTTGTTTGTTTAAAAAGATATGTAAACAAATAGAAAGACTGACAGGAACAGTAAAGAACATTTCACCTTCAACATTTTTAATGGCCCTAGTATATCAATATGTAAAATGAAATGCATCATCCCTCCTATCCAACTGATACAATTTAAAAATTCAACTTGTGTGCTGAGGAACTCATTGCGAACAATTAATTTTCAAAGCAAAAAATTTTAACTTGAAATCTTGTATCGCGACATGACATGTATAATATCTTGTTATCCTATGTTTAAACTGTAACCCCAACAAAATTTAACCATAAAAGGGAATAAGAGTCGACTTTTTATTGAAGTAGCATCAAAAACGCAATCTCAAGTATTACAGCAAAAACATGATTTCTGTTTATTGTAGTTTAAAAAAACTTTTACCGCATAGCTTGAAAATAAAATACAATTAATATTAATCCTAAAAAACTCTTCAATAAAATTATGACTCATTATTTCCAAAAAGCTCGTGAACTGTTTATGATGTTTGTATGAATCTCCAAACTTTTTTTCAAGAATAGGAAGAACAGTTATTCTGTCAATTTCCTGAATAGCAAATTTGAAATCTTTGCAATATTTGAGATTATGTTCATTTCATACTTTGCTAAAATAACCAATTTAATCACTATTTATGTCCATATGTACATTCAGATAATAGTAACTTTTTATTAAACACTTGATTCAATAATATTTCTTCAGTAAATCACTAGACTACTCAAATGTCACTTCCGTGTATTTTATTTCTAGCTTTAAATAATTCAAACATGTAATGTGAGTAGAGTATGTGTGGACTGAAACTGACAAGTACTCTTAAAGCAACTATAAATATATATCTTCAGTAAAAATAATATCAAAACTGAAGAAAATATGCAATTTTGCATATAATACTATTCACATTTCAAAACTTCACACGATGTCAAAATCAGTAAAATGCAGCATATCCGCATTTCAGTTAAACTATTACTCACAGTTGTACCAAAAAAAGTGTCAAATTATGAAAAGTAATTAATCAAAAAAAAAAAAAATACCCAATTGTGCCAAAACTAATCAAGGATCATCAATTTGTAGGAGAAACTTCGAATTAATTTTAAAATGTTTACATCTCTTGTTCATTGAAAACAAAAGAAATATACATATTCATACAATATTTTCATTAAAACCTTTCTTTTTATTACTTCAACATATCGACAAACAAAAAAATTGCTAAAAATTTTGCTGACATTTAGTAATAAAGAATAAGCAAATCTAATGTAAAATAAAATAAAATGTATATAAATAAACATTAATATCAATAAGGAATGCTGCGAATTGCTGACTAGAAATAAAAATAAAAACCTTGACTTATTTGATAAATTATCAATAAATAACAATGATATGTTTCCTTCAACAATATTTAACAACAAAACTAAATAAACAAACCATGTGATATGTCTCTGAGGCATTCATACTATTATAGGATAGTTGAAATATGTTGTAATCTATAATTGACAAATAAGTATTTACATTTTATCATTTTTTAATCATGAAAATCAAATGTAGCACCTAAAATTAAAGATTGAAAACCAGAATAGGTGAGACTGAACTTGTACGTTATCCTTCCAAGTATTTTTTTCAAAACTTCTTTAATGAAGCATCTTTTAAGAGTACATTTGTAAGTACAAGTCGATTTTTTTAAAATTCAAAATGAAATATATACTATCCTAGCAAACCAAAAATAACTTACAAAAGATCTTTAGTTGTTGATCCTTAAACTGTATCCTAGAACATTCAAATTTGAGTGTATTCTTCTAACACATCTTTCTTTTTCAGAACGTTATTCAATAGTAGCCTGAAAGCTTCAAGTTATTTTAATAATGACAATATATATTCCTTATTAGTGTGAACAATAATCTATTCGTTCTTTCAATTTTTTTTACTACAACAGAATGTAACATATCTCCACATTTCAACTCTTAATTTGCGACCTGATGGGTGCCTTAAATGTAGCATAAACAATTTAATTTTCTGAAGCAGATCATCACTTTAAAGTGCCAAAAAAAAAATATTCAATTATAAAATAACAGTACATAATTTGGTCACATAATATATAAATTTAATAATGTCCCTAATATATTTGATCTTTCAAATGTTAACCTATAATAGCATATAAATACAAAGTAAATAGGAATGTCCTTAAAATCTACTTAACACGAATAAGATAGATGAAATATATAATTGTAAAAAGCCCTAGGTAAAACTATTATCATGAACACTGATTCTTGATTGATGTCTGACTAGATACCTTCACCATTTCTGAAAAAAGAATAAAAGTGGGTTATTGTTTATCCAAACAAGAATGTGTTATACACGCATGTACCACCATCACTATCATTTCTATATTCAGTGGACAGTGAGATTGGGGTTAAAACTCTAATAATTTGGCATTAAAATTAGAATGATTATATCATAGAAAACATGTGTACTATGTTTCTAATTGATTCGACTTCAACTTCATCAAAAACTACCTTGACAAAAAACTGTAACCTGAAGCGAAACAGACGGACGTACGGATTGACAGACCGAAATACTTAGTGCCCATAGGTGGGATATACAAATAAATTTAAGGTCAAAATGCAGAGAGATGTTAGATTTGATTTGTGATTAACAGTTACTCACAGTTACTTTGAGATAAACAACAGCACCTAACAAATTATGTACTTTTGCTTTGGGTTTGTCTAGTATGTGTTCGGATTTATACACCATGTCCCTTTTATTCATTTCAAATATTAACAATTTTTTTTCCTAGAAGCAATGTTATTTCTATCTGATAATCTAGTCTGTGCTTTATGTTTTCAATTAGGTAGACAGAAAACAAGTTACCTAGGTATACAGTTACATATAAAAACACATTTGCCTTCAAACATGTACATGAAAACATTTAACTTTCCTATTCCTTTTGTCATCAAGTATACCTTTATTTGAAACACTAAACAAACATAAAGGTCCTGATTCATAATTGAAATTCAAACATTTAAATTGTATGATTGGTATTTTAGTTACAGTCTAAACCAAGGATTTGTATAGTATACAAATCCTTGTCTAAACTAACAAATCTATTGTAGATAAAATGTACCATTTGTTGAATTTATCAAATAGGTAGCAGTTAGAGTGTGAGAAACTTGGTAACCATATGTTTTCTAAAAGGATATAACACAGATTTCAGTACCATTATGTATCCCATATTATTGAACACTGAAGACGCTAACTGAAAAAATATTTTTATAAAAAAAAAATTTAAATATGGACGGCCAATTTCATCCACGTTGTAAGGGAGGATACAGGCTTAATTTTTGCTACTATAACATTATATGTAAACTTTATATTCAAAATAAGAATGTTTTACTTAAATTATACAAGTATAAAAATGAACCATAGCATTACTTTATAACATCTTCTAAGTCATAACATTGAATTACATGTAACAGCCTTTTACATACTGATTGCATCTTGTGTTTTGTTGGGGAAAAAATATAAAATACGCTTTTACAGTGATCTCTGTTCAGTCAATTTTTATATTGTTAGCTTACCATAGTTTACTGGCCAAATTTCTAGCAAGTATTTAAGCACCTCAATGTGTTTTTTGAAATCTAATGATGTACCACCTGATGAAACTGGCGATGGACAAAGAAGCACCGGTCCAAAACATATTGCCAAATTGACAATGTTCATTTTATTTTTGTCAGCATTACTTGCAACCTTCTTTAAATGATTAAGCACCGCAGCCATTGTCTCCTAAAATAGAATTAAAACAATAACATAAAGGGAGACACCAAATATTACTCTGTAAGCTGACGGCAGCTGTTCCCAGTTCTTGTTTGTAAAAATTTCAAATATCTTGCAAGATTTACCTCCCTTGGTATAGATAAAAATATAATCAAACGTGAACAAAGGCAACAGTAGTATACAGATGTTCAATAGTAATAACTCAATAACGCGAAAACAATCAGGGCTACAACTTAAAACCAAGGGAAACACATAAACTATAAGAGGAAAGGAATGGAACAACAGAAGCACTGAACTACAACAAAAACAAACGACAACATACATAGAAAAGGACTTTGGCAGTTGTTATCCACACGTTTGATTTGTTTGAGCTTTTGATTTTGCCATTTGATTTGGGACTTTCCGTTCTGAATTTATTTCAGATTTCGGTATTTTTGTGATTTTACTTTTTGATAACAACTGCCATAATCTTGACATGTTACTTGGTATTTTAAGAATTTACTTGGGATTCAAAATCACCAAACCATGGTTATAAAAGACATATCAGAAATATTTTCAATTCAACAAAGAGTACGAAAAAAGAATCTTATTGGTCTTGGTGGTGGAGTTGGTCATGTATAGACTACTTCAAATTACCCTGTAGTACTTTGTTGTGGTGTATGACTGTCTCGAGTCTTCTTTTTGGATTGAATCCCCAGGCAGAAGACAAACACTACCTTATCCATTTGGAAATCTTTGATGGTAGTGATTTGTATACTTGATGCTTGCAAAGATGTAGCTTTTATATTGCCATTTATTAAGGGACTTCCCATTCTGAATTTTCCTTGTTCAGTATTATTGTTATTTTACTTCTTGATACAAGTACAAATACATCAAACAAATGAATTTCTATTCTAGATACAAGTACAATTTAATAAAATGCTGAGATATATCACAAGAGATTTGTAACTTGCATCAACACAGAGTGTAAAATAAAATTTTCAATATCAATAAATATAATCAATAAAGCAATGCAATAATAAGACTATGAACTTCTTTCTCTTCTTGATCTTTTATCTTTGTTGTTTGCTATTTCTGTATATTAATATAATAAATTAAACTATTTTTATTCAAGTGCACCCACAATGCTAGTAAAAGGTTATGATCTATTTATAATGCATCTTGCTACCATGGTTACTGTCAATTTGATTCCGACTATTATACAATAATATGTCTGTAAAGATTATTGTGGACCTATAATAGTGTTGCATATCTTTTTTGAAGACCATCATATATAGCATAGTTAACTAAATTCAACTTTCAGTAACATATTATCAAAAGGCAAACATCTTATTTTGAAATTAAGAAAAGTCATTGATGTTTTTAAAACAGGATTTAGATACATCGATTTAAAAACAATAATAAAATAACAACAAGCTTGATTTAACATACTTATATACTTGCAAGATAGTATGTGGACCCGGAAGATAGTTCTGATACATGCAAGATTGGCTGTTAATATTAACTCTTATGTTCTGCACATAATTATTTAAAAGTCATTTATCTTGCTTCACTAAAATAATTATTGAAAAGGACTATTACATGATGCCTCAATAACATTTGTGTTATATTACACCAAAAATATTTCACCTTCTATGTTGACATGGATACCTGATTCAGTGAATACAAGATCACCACCAAAAATTTGCTAAATAAAATCCTTTTGTCATACTGGGTTAAATAAATATTATAAGTTCAAATGTGAAACTATCTTAATACCTGATTGGCTTTTGGAAGGCACTCTAAAATGCTAAGCATTAATTTGGCACTTCCATCTGGGTCGCTTGGCAAGCGGACGCTGAGAGCATCGAGTAACATCTGATATAACGCATTAGTGAAAAGTGGTTCAGGCAATTCACGGAGGTAGTCTTTCAAAACACCTGTAAAAACAAATAGTCAGATAAGTTAATATAAAAAAGAAGATGTGGTATGATTGCCAATGAGACAAAAGTCCATTTTAAATATTTACTAAAAAAGAAATGGAGAGATGTGTACTCCAACGATTAATCATTTGACCTACTAATGGTTTCAATACCAACACCTTTTTAATGATAAGGAACTGTAAATGGTGAGTTAACATGTACATTTAGATATTGAATCAGGAATTGACTAAATAAAGCACTCTCCTTTTATGGTTTGATAGATAAATCATTGCTTAGACGTTACGCACGGTAATGCGTTTGGATTAAAATTACGTTATAATATGATTTAAGAACAGTAACCAATCGCCCATGCAAAATAAATCCACCAACATGCATATATCTACAGAAAGGCCTTGACATGTTCATGATGTTTTTCTTATTTTAAGTTAATTTTATAAATTGTTGCACCATACATTTATTTTATGGATCACACAAATCTTAATTTTACGTTAATAATTGCATGTCCGGCGTAACATTTCAGACTGAATAAAATGCATTTTCTTATGTACCGTTGTAATTTTGCACATAAAATCTGCGAAATTAGGAACACCAACTTCCTACTAGATTTATATTCTAACGTTATAACCTTTTTTTTTGGCTTTGGGTAATTTTTAAAGGAAGTCCTCAACAAAGTATTCAGCAGGGGAACCTGTCTTTATGTGTTATTATGAAACTTAATCAAAATTTCCATTTTATTATTATCGCTATAATATAATCAAATCATATAAAAACTATACTCAACAGAAAGTTTTGAAAACGATAAGCATTTTCAAAGTTTCATATGTACAAAAAAAGTTTTTCATGAAGTAGAATTTGATTAAATCGCATGTCTAGCCACTAAGTCCAAACGTCATATTTTTTCCCATTGATTTCCTTAGGTGAAATATGTGATAGAAATAGAAAATGTACATTAATAATAATACAAAATAAACATATTTAAGATCTAGAGATACAAACTATAAGTTCATACAAATGGCTAAATGAGTAGGGTGATTTCACAAACATCATGACGGTCAGACCTTACAATTTTTTTTTGAAAGCATTCCCTATGTCTAGCCATTATGTCCAGGGGCGTCATTTAGACGTTTCTGCCCAGTGGTGTCTTTTACATGAGTACACACTATTCCGTCTAGGCAGTTAAAATGAATCTGTGAAATGTACATTCCAAAGAGGTCTGCTGAATCAAAATAACACTCAGATTAAAAATACACACAAACACAAGGAATAGACCCATTATAGACACAGGGGAAAAGCGGGGATGGGCTAGAGATAATTTCTTATGGACAAAGTTTCCACGCAAATCACGCAACTTTATAGATAAGAAGCCGAGGTACAATGGTTTTTTTAAATTTCAAAAAAATATATAAAGGCTTATTTGTAAATTAACAAGAATGTGTCCATAGAACACGGATGCCCCACTCGCACTATCATTTTCTAAGTTCAGTGGACCGTGAAATTGGGGTCAAAACTTTAATTTGGAATTAAAATTAGAAAGATCATATCATGGGGAACATGTGCACTAAGTTTCAATTTGATTGGACTTAAACGTCTTCAAAAACTCCCTTGACCAAAAACTTTAACCTCAAGCGAACGGACGGACGGACGGACGGACGAACGAACGGAGGCACAGACCAGAAAACATAATGCCCCTCTACTATCGTAGGTGGGGCATAAAATTATTAGTGCTAAAAAAAATAAGTGAGAATAAGCATTTCAAATAGTCTGAAAACTCGCAGACACATACAGATTAGACAAAAGTGAGTTCAATCTCAAAAAATCATTTACACAAAAAACATAATAAAAAGAAATATTCCAAAATTTTTATATTTATACCGATTTTTTAAAATAAATACATTGTACTTTAAGTTTTTATGATTGATTTGTCAAAATGTTTTTCAGGCTATTTTTTATCTTCTCATGTGTCCCTCCGGTAGCAAGATTTTTTTGGAAAGTTTGCTATGCATTCTATCCAAAATAAAATTGGAAAAATTTGCAGTTGTTTTTCCTCATCACAGATCAGAAAATAAGAACGATCCTTAATTTTTTTAAAATTAATTGTCTAAATAAATAATGAATTTTGAATCTATTCTAATCATCTTATGATATTTATTTTATAAAAATCGGTTGAGAAGGTACTCCGTAAATTCGCTTTTAATAAGTAAATGTCAAAGTAAATTGTGTCAATTTTGTTAATAAAATTATACTTCTTACGTCAATACCGTGCGTAACGTCTTAACGTCCTCTTAGGTTTGAAGGATCGGAACAAGTATTCAAGTTGGCATGATTCTGATTTTTTCCCTTTTAAAATATAATTCATAAATATTCCGAAAAAAATGAAAAATATCAGTTTTACCTGTAACCACATGTATGTCCGATACATTTTCCGGAGAAAGATCAACAGCTTGAGCATTCTTCTCAAATGTTTCTCTTAATTGGGCTTTTCTTCTGGCTGAAGCACACAATCTGTATATCCCTACTACATCAAGTCCACGTTTCTCCACTTCGTCAATGCACTTTCTAATTACAATCGGTACATTCTGACCCTCTTGTTTGGTCACAGTTTCTAAATCTTTCCCAAATACACCATTTTTCCGCATAGATGGTAGTCGCTGCAAGGAA
Source organism: Mytilus galloprovincialis (assembly GCF_965363235.1). NCBI lineage: Eukaryota > Metazoa > Mollusca > Bivalvia > Mytilida > Mytilidae > Mytilus > Mytilus galloprovincialis. The sequence continues at coordinate 18,266,056 of NC_134838.1, read as the reverse complement.
ACTGATGGTTCATGATATAATAAGGTGGTATATAACAGGCCCTTTGGTTCCATTTTTAATGCTATACATTTTTTCTTTCCATTTTCGAGAATTGATGGGAGTAAAACGGTGCCATGAAAGCAAAGTCTGTGTTTAAAATTAGGATCCCAATTGTAAATAAGAAATGACACTTCTTTAGAATCTTCAAGTTCAACATCGAAAGCCTCATCCCAATCGAAATTTACTGCACCTGTTCTGATCATTGTTCGTGCTTTATTTACAGAATCAATAGACACAACACAATATAAATCCCTTAGAGTCATTTTTGTTGATTTTAGACCTTGTCCTGAGAGAATATGAATACTAAGAATCCCATCTTGACCCGTTTTCTTTGACAATTCTAATCGCCTCCTTAAGTCTGGACGATAAAATTCGAACTCGCTGTAAGGGATTTGTAATGGCTTCCTAGAAAGTTGAAGATCTTTGAATCTTGACGTTGAGCGAGATATTTGTTGACCATCAGTGTCTATAAACTTGGTCCTATCAGAAGCAGATGAGGTAGATGCTGATGAAGGAATCCCTACCCTAGACATTGTATGAATTGAAGGAGGGACATACTTTGATTCTTGATATGAAGTTGAAAGCTCTTTTCCCATATCGGAATGATATGTTCTACTCCGTTGAGCTGAATCTGCACTTCTATTACGGGTCATTTTCATTTGTCCCGGGGTTTGGGTTGATGCTGCCTTTTGAATAGATATTGGGGATGATGGCTTTCCTCCTAAAATTCTTGAAGATCCTATGTATGCATAATCGTCTGATGAATAATCCACGTTTCTTGGAGATGGGGCTGTTAAACCTGAAAAGACATTTGCAGTTCTTGAAAATCAGGTCCAAAACTTGTTTCATTATAAAAGCGTAGTGTAATTTTATTTTCAATGACCAACTAGGGAAGTACTTAGCAAAGTTTACTTTTACAAATACAGATCTAACAAAAACTTTTTGAACAAGTAGATGCTGATATCCCGTTAAAACGTAATCAAATGACATTTTTACGGTCTAGCGAATTTGGGTTTTGGCTCAAGGAAAGATAAGATAAGATAAGATAAGATAAGATAAGATAAGATAAGATAAGATAAGATATTTTTATTCCAATTAAAGGGCCCATGAAGAGCAAAGCAATTTATTACAATGATTTTTATAATTGTTACAATAATGAAATAACAGTGGCGGATCGAGAAATTTTCATAAGTGGGGCCCACTGACTGACCTAAGAGGGGGCCCGCTCGAGTCACGCTTCAGTGATTCCCTATATAAGCAACCAATTTTTGTCCCAAAAAGGGGGGCCCGCCCCCCCTCCCCCCCTAAATCCGCCTCTGAATAATAATGACACAAATCATAAACATGAATTTAACTATTTCTTAGATGTTAATCTACAACCAGATCAGAGCCGTGCATATACATTAAAAGGCATAACAATATATTTATTATTAACAAATATGTGAAAATATGGAATGTGAAAAAGTAGAGATACAACTTTAGCGAATTGAAAGAGTCTTATTAACAATAGCTGGTCTCTCGATTCGTATATGGTGCTACTCCAGCAGTGCAATAGAAGATCATAGAACAATGCTGTCCATTGAGATTAATACCATAACTTGAGAAGTTCAGACCGAAACACTAATCAGGATTATGAGAATTAATATCATGGGGCATTGATAATTAGAGGCAGGTTTACTATATTTAAAGGAACGATAACTTTTTACTTATTAGATTATCTGTTCTTATTCCATTAGTAATTAACTTTTTTTTGCATGCCATTAATGAATTGTGAAGATATTTTTGAGACAAGTAATTGGAGAAAAAGAAAAAAGATGTCGCAATAGTAGTCGGAACACGGCTTCTATACAATACCATTGTATCGACTGTTCAGGATTTGTAAATACTATATAGATATCAAGATCTCTATAGGATATAAATGCAAATGTGTTGCGAAAGTCTCATGATAATGAATTACAGGGTTTGGGAATGTCACTTCGAATATTCACTCTTAAACTAATGAGGCTACTAAAACCGTATTTGTTATATTATAAAAGCCATTAGTCTGGACAAACTCTGTGAACCTGGTTACCTATGACGCATCCATTGGTGGTAATATATATGTTATATATATGGCGTTCACTATTATGAATATTCTGGATGATTTTTTTTATTATTTAGGAGGAAGAAACAAAGGAAATTGACTGACCAAACGATTAACCTTAAAACTCTCAGATGAGAATTTTAACCAGATGCTCCGCAGGGCGCAGCTTTATACGACCGCAGAGGTTGAACCCTGAACGGTTGGGGCAAGTATTGACACAAAATTCAAGCTGGATTCAGCTCTAAATTTGGATTGTGATTAAATAGTTGACACAGCATAAGTTTCTGACACAGAAAATGAATGTGGTCTAATGGACTTAAATTTTGTTTTGGCCTTAAGCTTTGAGCAATTCACTATGCTGTTGAATATTAATCCTCTCAAAAAAATGTTTGAAGATATTGTCTTTTTATTTATGAAATCTGAAATGAGAAAAATTGAACCCCCCAATTTTTTTTCACATGCCCCTTTCCCTTATTCCAAAACTGATCTCAATTCAAATTTCTAATGGAGTTTGCAACAATAACTACTCATTTAAATACATCATAAAATATTAAAATGTAAAAAAAGTGCTTGTTATCACTGAATGGTAAAGATTGTTTTAATTTATCAGTTCGTAGTAAAAGTGAATATACATTGTATAACAATGATTTAAAATGATTCAACTACTATTCTGGACAAAGAAAGATAACTCCAATTGAAAATTTTTTGCTATTGCGCAATACTTAATATAATAATTTTGGATCCTGATTTGGACCAACTTGAAAACTGGGCCCATAATCAACAAGAGTGCACACGCTGAAATGTCTCGCCTTCTTTACTAATAATTGATATTATGTTGATAGCCCTATAAAGCTTTATTACAACTGTCTCATAAACATGAACCATGCCAGGCAGACATGTACAGCTAACAATGCTTCTATACAATATATATATAGTTGACCTATTACTTATAGTTTAAGAAAAATAGACCAAAACACAAAAAATTAACACTGTGCAATGAACCGTGAAAATGAGGTCATGGTCAAAAGAAACCTGCGCTACTGACATAAAGATCATAAAATATTTCCATACACCAAATATAGTTGACCTATGGCATATAGTATTAGATAAATAGACCAAAACTCAAAAACTTAACTTTGACCACTGAACCATGAAAATGAGGTCAAGGTCACATGACATCTGCCCGCTAGACATGTACACCTTACAATCATTCCATACAACAAATACAGTAGACCTATTGCATATAGTATGAAAAAAACAGACCAAAACACAAAAATTTAACTATAACCTCTGAACCATGAAAATGAGGTCAAGGTCACATGACATCTGCCCGCTAGACATGTACACCTTACAATCATTCCATACAACAAATACAGTAGACCTATTGCATATAGTATGAAAAAAACAGACCAAAACACAAAAATTTAACTATAACCACCGAACCATGAAAATGAGGTCAAGGTCAGATGACACCTGCCAGTTTGACATGTACACCTTACAGTCCTTCCATACACCGAATTTACAAGCCCTATTGCTTATAGTATCTGAGATACGGACTTGACCACCAAAACTTAACCTTGTTCACTGATCCATGAAATGAGGTCGAGGTCAAGTGAAAACTGTCTGACAGTCATGAGGACCTTGCAAGGTACGCACATATCAAATATAGTTAACCTATTACTTATAATAAGAGAGAATTCAACATTACAAAAAATCTGAACTTTTTTTTCAAGTGGTCACTGAACCATGAAAATGAGGTCAAGGACATTGGACATGTGACTGACGGAAACTTAGTAACATGAGGCATCTATATACAAAGTATGAAGCATCCAGGTCATCCACCTTCTAAAATATAAAGCTTTTAAGAAGTTAGCTAACACCGCCTCCGCCGCCGCCGGATCACTATCCCTATGTCGAGCTTTCTGCAACAAAAGTTGCAGGCTCGACAAAAATCTAAGTACATGTTTAGATTCAGCATATCAAAGAAGCCCAAGAATTCAATTTTTGTTAAAATCAAACTTTAATTTTGGACCCTTTCGACCTTAATGTAGACCAATTTGAAAACGGGACCAAAAATTAAGAATCTACATACACAGTTAGATTTGGCATATCAAAGAACGCCAATTATTCAATTTTTAATGAAATCAAACAAAGTTTAATTTTGGACCCCGATTTGGACCAACTTGAAAACTGGGTCAATAATCAAAAATCTTAATACATTTTTAGATTCAGCATATCAAAGAACCCCAAGGATTCAATTTTTGTTAAAATCAAACTAAGTTTAATTTTGGACCCTTTGGACTTTAATGTAGACCAATTTGAAAACGAGACTAAAAATTAAGAATCTACATACACAGTTAGATTCGGCATATCAAAGATTCCCAATTATTCAATTTTTGATGAAATCAAACAAAGTTTAATTTTGGACCCTTTGGGCCCCTTATTCCTAAACTGTTAGGACCAAAACTCCCAAACCCAATCCCAACCTTCCTTTTATGGTCAAAAACCTTGTGTTTAAATTTCATAGATTTCTATTTACTTATACTAAAGTTATGGTGCGAAAACCAAGAAAAATGCTTATTTGGGTCCCTTTTTGGTCCCTAATTCCTAAACTGTTTGGTCCTCAATTCCCAAAATCAATCCCAACCGGCTTCCTTTTGTGGTCAAATACATTGTGTTTAAATTTCATTGATTTCTATTTACTTATACTAAAGTTATTGTGCGAAAACCAAAAATAATGCTTATTTGGGCCCTTTTTTGGCCCCTAATTCCTAAACTGTTGGAACCAAAACTTCCAACCTTCCTTTTGTGGTCATAAACCTTGTGTCAAAATGTTATAAATTTCTATTTACTTAAACTAAAGTTATAGTTCGAAAACCAAGAAAAATTTTCAATTTTTGCGGTCGTATAAAAACTAAGATTTTAACTCCATCAGGCAAAGTTGAACAAAGATGGATTTTGCTATATTTATGTTCTTTTTTGGTAAAAAAAAATATGGCTCTTAAACTAATTCGGTTCTTACAAATCATTGGCTTTCAAATGTTTGGCCAATTCAGAAATGCGCTTCAGATGCAGGAAATATATAACGTGTTGTTTTCATTTCTTAAATAAGTGGCGTAAGGGACTCAGTCTTCACGCTGAGTGGCAGCCCTGGCAGCCCAGGCTTGTAAAATTGCTCTCGGGCCTGTTCAACAGAATCTAACTAAAAATTTTCAAAAAATGAGCTCCGGGTCTGTTAACTTAACAATTCTTCGTGAAGACTGAAGGGTAAATTAACACAAAACTGACGAATGATTTTGACAAGATTGACAAGAGTCGTTTTAAAGCAATATTTCCACAAAAGATATATCTAAGGAATCGAAGCAATGATTGTAACCAAACACATTTTTAAAATTTGAGACTTGGCGTTATTAAACGTGTGCTTTTGTAAATCTTTAAACATGTGTATTATCATTCAAACCTTACTTAGAAACAGGCTGAAAGAATTAATCACACTTTGTTACCAAAACATAATTTCCAACGCATACACCTATATCTTGCATTACAAAACAAATGTCATATTTAACAAAATATTTCCTCTTCACCAAAGTTTTTGTTGAATTGAACCCCTTTAGGATACTGGAATGTTCATTGACTACCGATTACATCTATTATGTTGGGTAAACGTGTTTAGTCTGTACCAAGTCAGGACAGTTGTTATCCATTCGTTTCATATGTTAAGAGCTTTTGATTTTGCCATATTTGATAAAGGACTTTCCGTTTTTAATTTTCTTCAGAGATCATTATTTTTGTGAATTATAAACTTTTAGCAACAGCCAAAAACTATTTCGAATTTATTTGTGAACCAACTACATGTATGTTAATATTATCTTTCAAATTGTACTGCCAGATCAAGAATAATTTTTCGAAACTTCTCATAATCAAGTATCTCAAAATTTTAATATTACTGCAGAGAAAATCTAGAGTGGTGCTGGAAATACAAGGAATGCTTAACAAAGTTTGGAGGAGGAGCACGGTCCTTAAATAGTGAAGTAATACATGTACATGTACATGGATATACAGTTCATGTTTTTCAATAAGGCACTCACATCATTCTCTAATAATTGAAACTCAAGAGTCAATTTATTTTATTATTAATTTAAATGCCCGCAACTTTAACAATTTTTTTTCAGTTATGTTATCATATTTTCACAAATTATTTTGTTAAAACATAAGATTCCTAATGGTTTTACTCGTGTTAAGTTGAGAGTATCTGCTATTGATCGCAATGGCTGTATGTATAGAAATTCCAGTCTTTTCTTATCAATTACGACAACATTACTGCCAAGACGACGGAAGATGTGAATCCTGGAAATGTGACGGATTATATACGATCAGGTATTATAGATGATGATGACAATATCCGCCATTAAACGGAACAATTCTCATACTCGTTTGTAGCAGTTTTATAGACAATCTTGTAAAGCTATCCAGAGCTTTTATGTATTGATTTCACATCATCAATAAATCTGTTTTGTATCATAAAGAGACGTGCAAGGTTAACATTTTTGTTATAACTTCTAGCGTGCTTTACTGGGTGAAAACAGGTTTAAACTTTTTATAGGTTGGTATGCATGTTAGGCATACATGCCATATGTATGAATGCTGTCAGGGATAGTTATCATAATGCTAGTTTCAATCCAAATGACTGCATCATATATACTTGTTCCTGAATAAGTTATAGTGTTGAAAAAATAGTAATTCGTTTCCATATGACTTCAGATCATTAATTTTTAATTTGTATATTTTTTTTGTACATTAGTAATTTTAGGTTTTGGTGGGGTTCGTGTTGGTTATTTATATGTATATATAGTGTTCTGTGGACTCGTCGTTTTCTGTAATTTGCCTTTGTATTTGTCATTTTGATATCTTCCGCCACGTTTTTCTGTTACAGTAAAGCCAACAAGTGGTACGCGTCAAAAGTGTACCAGACTTATCGGGTACTGAGAGATGACTACACGTAATACAGTATGCAAGTGACATTTTGTTCAGAAACCACAGAAACTGATAATGCAATTTTCTCTTAGTGTTAATTTTCTTTTAACCCAAAAATATTAAGCTTATATAATTATAATAAAATGGCTTCCATCATGCCGTAAGCTGCTTTCTAGCTTTGCAGTATGCAGGGAGACGGTTGATATGATGGATCCAAAGCACTCGTACGGCTTAAAGGAGATTCCAGGCATTTCAATAATGACATCTTCTATAGAAGTGATCGATATTTTCTCAAATTAGTGGAGGTTTGCGTGTCAGTGAATGAGATTAATATCTAAAGCGTCAAAAATACATTTAAGTTTGAATCAAATTTACTATCAATAGCACAAGTATCGAACTATACCTCTAAACTAAAAATGACTGATAATTAAAAAAATTGATTCATTGCAGAACTAAGCATACGCGCATACAGATGTCATGCATGTATATCAATGTGTTTATTATCTGCCATTCAAGCAATTCTACTACAAATTTATAAACCAAATATATTTTAGGTTCGACTTATACGTGATCTATTGTTCCCAGGTGTTAGTCATTCTAAAATAACCTTTAAAACGTGACCTCTCCAGTCCATCCTCAGAGTCCATCACAGTTTCCTTAATGTTTTAGGCATCGTTATAGGAAAAGATCGAATATTAAATGTGTCATAGTATCAATAAAGAAATAACCATTAAGTATAGGACTTAGTGTCGTAGTATATTGATCTATAGGAAACTCTAGGAGATATATTGTTTTACGACTTTTTACGTTGTGAATTTTATCCGAGACAGAATGTGTAGGGGAAATCTGTAGTTATTGAAACAGACGTACGTCGACCAGCTAGAAAAGATTCAAAATGTTATCGTTGAAACCAAAATGTGATAATTTTAAAAGGTAGTCATGGTAGTGAGTGATCTGATGACACAAAACGGTAGTGAAACACCCTCGTTCTCGAGTCGTTGTATTAACATGATTAATATTAGTACACATGTATCTATCCATGCTATTGCCATCGATCTTTAATGGAGACATCAAACAATCCACTTTCAGATATTTCATTGTTATAAGACTACATATAATTCAGTGTGACAATAACAAAAAAATAAAATTTATAATCCATCACAGACTTGTAAGAAATAATATGTCTCTGATATCTTGTTTGTTTCTTAAATATCGCAATATATAATTATGTTCTTAATATACAAAGTACATGTATGTAACGTTTTATTAACTGCACATGTACATATGCATGATATGTACGTAGTTTCATTGAATATTTAAACACAGATCGTCATATAATGTCCTTAAGGTAAAAAAATAAAAAGACCTCACCGAGAAATTGACATGATCATTGTGTAATCTATTAATCATCATGATCATCATAATTACATGCAACAGCTAATTTTCCTGCTTAAACTGCATAATTGTGGTTTCCATGCATTGAAGATAATTTTTGATGACATATTACAGAAGTTGTAAAAATTTATCAAAACATTTACTAATTATAATTAAAGCATGTATTTCATATAATATATATCATGTATGTAGTACAAATAAAAAAATATGTTTGTATCCATTTTGCATATTTTTTTTAGAAGTTTAAATAGAAAGAGATAAATTGGTATTTAGCAAAATATAATCTACAAATGAGTCACTTAGCAAATATGTCTCAAATTGAATCCATGCATAAACATGATGAAGAAGTTGTTGGCTTTGAAAGACCATTTTTATCATGTTCATCCATTTTAACATTTTTTGCAGAAACTAATTATAAATAGATAAATGTTTGAGAAACATCCTCAACATCATATATGGCCAAACAAAATATCTAACAATGACTTATGGAGAAGAACCAAACAACAGCCAACAACTCAGATAATAAGAACAAGAAAGTGGAAGTGGATCAGGGATACCCTTAGAAAAAAAGATTCAAACATTGCCATGCAAGCCCTAGAATGGAACCCCCAAGGACATCGAAAAAGGGGGAGGCCAAAAAACACCGGGCGCAGGGGACTTTCAACCGAGCTGAGTAAAATTGAGATGACCTGGAAAGAAACAAAACAAACAGCCATGGACAGGAAGAAATGGAAAGAAACTGTAGTCGCTCTATGTCCCCCTTGGGAGGAAGTGGATTAAGTCAAGTAAGTCAATAAATACATTGTAGATACGTTGTACATGTAGAAACTGTTATAACTTATAGCAAATACATGTATTTTCAACCTCAGCACACTTAGACCTACTATAAACAAGTCAACATGGTAAAAAAAATTCCTGAATCATCAGGGGGATAGTGTCAACTCACTCCTTAAAAGAGTTTTGTACATGTATGAACATAATGAATGATGATTTACCGATTAATATTTTGCATATTGGCATAAACTATAGTACATAGCAGATACATTCTATTTCTACATGTAGGTTTAATTTAGTTCTCTGCATTTGATCCTCTTCTTCTATCTATGTAGCAGTAAATTATCAGCAAAAAAATATCTATTGTACAATTTATACATTGTGTGAGTCAACATGACTGATATCATTTGTTCTTTAGTCTTTAAACAGTAAATAAAGTAAGCTAGAGTAAAGTTACTAAGTCTAAGACAGGTTCAACATGTCCAAAATCTTAGGCAGAACAAAAAAGTATGTGTGTTTACATGGACATGAACTGTACGGTGACAGTAACCCTACCTACATTTGTAAACTATTTTTTTTATCCCATACCCATAAGATTTAAGAAGATGTGTTTAAATGCTAATGATACACAAGTTTTTTTATAACCATTTTTGATTCAGAACGGTTAAAGTCACAATGCTGTCCCCATATACATACAATGTACCATGTATACTTATTGTAAATAAATTGAAAATTCATTAAGTACCTACAAATGTAGCTAGCCCTATATTTTTTTCAGCAAGAACATACACTAAAGTTAAACACACATACATGTACTTTTTTGTTTTGCCCTATCAGGATTCATTACATTGTTGTAACTTGTACATATTGTACATACATGTATTGTACCCCATAAATGATGAAATTATAATTTTTAATGATTTGTTTTTTATATCTTCTTTACTACTGTATATAGATCTATATGTATCTTTAGAACTTCATTTACATGTACAAAATATAAACTTGGTTAAGCTACTTACAAAGTACATGTACATGTTAAAGATTTGCAAGTTTAAGACAGATATTGGCCATACCAGCTTCCATTCAACACAAAAAGCCTTTTTGCATTGTACATGTACATGTACATGTATGTTGTACATGTACAAATGTATATATATTATTTTGTTAAAATGCCAGTTGAAGGAACTATTTGTACATTGTGCATTGTTCAATATTAGCTTTACATGTAATATTATATTAAGCAGATTTATTATAAATATACAATGTACATTTTGTACTAATCAACATGTACACTTGCTTAAATTAAAAAAAACATCTGCAATCAAAAACTTAAAATACCAAATTATCATAACATGCATAATGAATTTATATGCAATGCAAAACATCAGTAATCAATTCATTATGTTCATTATACATTTGTACATGAAGTATTAGTATCACTGTACAAACGTACGTCTGGTAATCTAAAACTTCATTTAAGTTCATGTGTGGGATAAGGCTCTGACGCTCAAATGTCTTCTAAAGATAACTACTTGGTACCAAGAGATTTGGGTTACTTTCATTAGCAGCATGCCTATATATATATAATTATTGGATTGAATAAATGCAATTTGTATAGAATACTGTAGTGATGTTAGATATTGTCTGTCTAACACATATTTAATCAATGTTGTAAAGAAATATTTGATTTGAAAATAACCTTTCACTTTATACTACAGGAGCTGTATGATGATTCATACTTTGTCAAGGAAAATCAATATAGTACCATTACCTGTTACATCTTTTCCAGACACTTGTCGTTGCAGTTTATTTTTTTCCTGCTGCAATTCCATCGAAAGAGTGTTAAATTTTCTCAGTAATTCTTCTAATTCAGAACTGCCACTATGACTAAATGGTAATTTAGGAACACAATAAATCGGATCATCATCACTACCACCACCAGCATAAGTTTCATAGTCAGAAGCAAATCCTCTCATATCAGTTTGACCTTTTTGAGGTGTTGTAAAAACTAATTCTGAATCTGAGTTATAATATTCTGGAGACCTGCTGCGTTGTGATTTGCCATATTTCCCTTTTACGTGTATCATGTCTTTCAAACCCCCTTGAAATTTCCTTGCTGATTCTAATGTTTTTGAAGTCACATCATGATAATTTGGGAGCTGACCTCCTACATATATTTCAGAATCAGAATTTATATTTAATCCACTTTTATTTAAAGATTTTGATGGTGACTTTGGAATTAATTTTCTAGGAAGACCACCGTCTGAGTACATATATTTTAAATATTCCTGATCACTCGCACTCCCATGTTGATTAGGTGATAGGTTTGGACTGTAATATGCACTGGCTTGGTCGTATGCACTATCAGATGCATATCCTCGATATCCTACATAGTAATGTTTACTATTAGAATCGATGCTTCTAGGTAAGGATCCATCACTTGAATTTTCACTATCTGCTTCATCAGAAAGTAATTTCGCTTCAGCTTTGTGGGGTGAAATAAAAATACTGGCATATTGTGATGAGGTAGGCCTATCATGTCTCCTTCTGGACTGTTGATGTTCATGTTCTTGAGTAAATGGGTCCACCAGATTTGCAGCTTTTTCTGTTTCTTCAAGCGCTGTTTCAGATGATGAGCGTACTTTATGAAATACATTTACAATAGGTTTTGTTTCTTGTTCTGTGACTGCTAGAGAAGGACAAGAGTTGTTTTTCTTATGGCACTTTCTAGTTCTAATTTTTAAAGTTAATTTCTTTGGAATTGACATAAGAATAACTACATCGTCAAGAGACATATTTGACACATCCTTCTTGTTTATTGTTAGAATTTCGTCGCCAATATGTAATAATCCATTGCTATCAGCAACTGTTCCTGTCTGAATACGAGAAATAAAAACACCACCATTCCTATCCATGCCATTTCCTTCCCTAATATAAAACCCTAAAGACTGACCTGGTCTCTTTTTAATTTCAACAGTTTGTATAGAATGTGAATTTTCCATCATTATGTTTTTTATACCCATATCAGGTGCTCTGGTAAAGCCTGTACCATTACTGGGGGAACTTTCACTACTTGCTTCATTGGTTGCTTGATCACCTTTGACATATGTGTCTGTTGCGGTTTCTTGAGTGGTTTTTACTTTTTTTCTGTGTATTGGTCGTTTTTCTTGTGTAGTCAGAAATCCATGTGCCATAGAATTTTCTTCCTCCTGAAATACGAAGTAAATAGTTTACTACTATTATCATCCATCGGGGAAACGACATGGATTAAATTAATAACATCTTTCGAAATCAATAACAGGAAGTGATCATCAGTTGATGCATTATGTGATTTCACCGACTTGAAGAATTCCAATCAAGAGGAGGTAACACCGTTAGGAATGATTCATCGCCAAGTAAATCAATATTAGATTTTACATTGAACACGAATAAGGTATTAATTATTAACTGCTGGGGAATCGATTTTAGTGTTAAAAGCGACAATTTACTATGTTACATATTCATCGAAGTGTTGTTACAAAACTGCAGTTCGATAATCAATTTTCAAATTTGTTCGATTTTCTGTATTTTTAATTTCATCAGAGACATATATTGTATTATATGTTCTGATTTAATGATATTCTTATTTTCCAAATTTTGTAAATACTGTTGTTGTCCAAGAAGTCTGCATTAAAATTGATATATGTGCTTTCCTTTACATAATCGCTTCGAAGCCTGATTAGTGTCTCAGCAACTAAATTAAGGGTGTTTTCAACGAGGTCCGCGCCGATCATCATCATTGGTGCTTTCTTTCAGGTTCACGCTTTACAATTAAATTGATAATATTTTTTTTCCCTCAAAGAATTCCTTTTACAGCAGAAAATGCTTCGATTCCGATGCAGAGAAGGGATATCAGGAAAACTTCTTACTTTTTTTTTTTAATAAAGCAGCACCCAAAATACTTGATTTTGCAGAAGTTCAATAAAAAAAAAAATCAGAACAAAGTATAACTATATACATAATTGTGAATCAGTGTAGTGAATATTTAGGTCTGTGCATCATGTCTTCACTATCTGAAAAAATGGCTAGCTATAAGTTTACGTCTTGTGATCTTTTCAATCGTCTATGGACTGAGAAATAATTTTAGCGAAATATTTATAACTTAGCCTACATAGTATGTTTACTTCATTTGCAGGAATTTTGCCTTGTAATGGTTTAACTGAAATGTCGCATGAATGTATTTATAGTAAACATAAATAAAAACGAAGTTTTGTTTTAAAACGGTACTCAAATGAACGCGGCATGGATCCTGTAACATAAATGCCTTATTTCAATTTTACGGTATTTTGACAATATTAGTCAAAGTTCAATGGCTGTCATATTCATTGTGTTCATATATAAGAAGAAGAAATTTGATTTACTACACATTTTTTCACTGTGAAATGTAACAAACTAAATTAAGTTCTTTCGTGCTTACAGCCCATTTAGTTTGTGCGAGTTGGTACCGAAAAAACCTGTTCAACCATCCCATTTTATCAGGAGAATGCCTGTACTAAAACGGGATCATGGCAATCAATTCCATATTCTGATTGTCTGTGTGATTGCACTGCCCGATTGTTTTATCGATTTTGTTAGACTTTTGAGGCTATCATATATAGATCTACAAATAAGCAAACTAAGTGGCCAAAGCGGAAAATTTTTGAATGCCCTTTGCAGATGCGGATCCGGAATTTTGTAAAAGAGGAACTGTGGGTCCCAAACTAAACAAAGTTTTGAGTGGAACCATAAATGTAGCTCCATAACAGGATTCTGGTGCCGCCCCCCAAAAAGTATCTAGTTTGTGCCTGCCTTTCCATAATTTCCATAATTACTTGTCTATCAGAAACAATTGTCATTAGATTTTGGACAAATTTATGCATAATACATAAAATTGAGAATGGGGAAAAAAGAAAAAAAAAACAGAGAGCAAAAAACAGCCGTAGGTCATCAATGAGTGTTAGTACCTAGCGAGAAAATACCGCACCAGGAAGCCGGTTTCAGCTGACCCGCAATAAAAATATGGACTTTAGTTCAATAGCTTGTTTGCACCAAGACTTTGTATAGTAATTCTGGTTTGCACTTATTATTTTTGTGTGAGGGGGTGGGGGATTTTTTAATTGAACGTAGAGAGTCAACTTCGTCAAGAGTTGTGTTCCTTGTAAATTCCAAATGACTTGTCATGCAAAATAGCATTATAAGCTTTTTTATACGCCCGTCAAAATTTTGACGGGACGTATTATGGTATACAAATGTCCGGTGTCCGTCCGTCTGTCTGTCCGTCCGTCCGTCCGTCTGTCTGTCCGTCCGTCTGTCTGTCCGGCGTAAACATGTCGCACCGTAACTTGAGAACGACTTATCCAAATTTCATGAAACTTAACATAGTTGTTACTTACGATGGTCAAATGATCTGTATACTTTTTAGTGAAAATAAGATTAAGACTTTTCGAGTTACGGCACTTTGTAACTAAAACAGGGGTGTGTTTTTTTCACATGTCGCACCGTATCTCAAAAACGATTCTTGATTATGGCTTAAAACTTTAAACACTTCTTAGTTATATTAATCTTAATATCTGTATACTTTTTGGTGATGATTCAAAATTTCATTTTTGAGTTATTGAGTATTTTGTAAAAAAGGGGGAGGGTTTTTTTACATGTCGCACCATATCTCAAAAACGATTTATGATTATTGCTTAAAACTTTACACAAGTCTTTGTTATATTAATCTGAAGATCTGTATACTTTTTGGTGATGATTCAAAATTTCATTTTTGAGTTATTGAGTATTTTGTAAAAAAGGGGGAGGTTTTTTTTTACATGTTGTGCCGTATCTCAAAAACAATTTATGATTATTGCTTAAAACTTTACACACTTCTTTGTTATATCAATCTAAAGATCTGTATACTTTTTGGTGATGATTCAAAACGTTATTTTGGAGTTATTGAGTATTTTGTTAAATAGGGGAGGTTTTTTTTTACATGTTGCGCCGTATCTCAAAAATAATTTATGATTATTGCTTAAAAGTTTACACACTTCTTTGTTATATTAATCTAAAGATCTGTATACTTTTTGGTTTTGATTCAAAATTTTATTTTAGTGATATTTAGTTTTTTGTAAAAAAAAACAGGGTTGGGGGTTTCACATGTCCCGCCCTTTCTCAAAAACAGTATATGGTTATTGCTTAAAACTTTCTCAGAAACTATTTATGATTATTGCATAAAACTTCCACACAAGACGTCGGGCGTATCATGCGCTCATGGCGCAGCTGTTTATTTTATGATAATTTTCTTTCGTGGATTTAAATTATATTACTACGTGTTTGTTAAATTTATATAAAATATAGTTTTAATATGTTAGTATAAATGGTTGCCATGGTGATATCACTAGCCATTAATCTTCCCTGTAAACGTTACATTTGAAAAAAAATCTGGTTTCTGAATTAAAATCTGACATAGAATACAAAAAAAAAAACAATCAAAGCAACAGACGGACTGATCAAATTGGCAACGCCAGTCACAGTGTTATCCGGGATATCGGCCGATATGATATCATAATTGTGGAAATGATTTCAAGTTGTTGTTACATTTTTTGTATGGGTATTGCATGAAAAGTACTCATTTTAGACCGCGTTTTCTGCGCTTTTCGTGATGCTGCTTATGAAATCTTCTTAGAATAATGAGAAGACATTATTTAAAAAGATATGTAAATATACTTTAAGCTTTCAAATCTTACTTTAAACAATCTTTGATGCAGCTTTTTATTTATTGTCGCAAATAGAATAGGAAGGATATAAGAAAAGAAGTTGTGGTAGGATTGCCAATGAGACAACTCTCCACCAGTAACCAAATGACATAGAAGTTGACAACTACAGGTAACCGTACATCCTTTAACAATGAGCAAAACTCATACCGCTAAGTTGTAAAAGACCCAAAATGACAAATGAAGAACAATTCAAACGAGAAAACTAACGGCCTGATTTATGTACAAAACAATTAATGAAAAACTAAAAACAAACGCCATCCATACTGCACGATGGCGTTATCTATTTATTATAATACATTAAATAAAAAAATAAGAAAGAAATAGGTGGTTTGAACAGCCTTTTTCGGATTTAGCAAAAAAATCGACTACAATTAGGCTGAAACCTCTTTTCTCAAATGTATTTCTATAGAACTCTTTTAGAAATAATTCCTATGTAGAAAATATAGATATGCATGTGCCTGCATAATACACTTATAAAACTATATTGAAATACTTTTGAACTTTAGTATTTGTGGTGCCTTTTATGTTCTCTGTTCTATAGCATTACATTGGTCGAGATTGTCATGAGAAGGTCAACTGTTTAGAAAATAAAATTTATTGCACCACCTATGTGTGTGCCTATTCAAAGAAGTGTATATGTTTCCTGATGTTCATTGATTAAATAGAATATGATACTATTGTGTTGCTGTAAGACACTTAATCGTCTATTGTCATAATTCCAAAACTTGTGTGTACAGGTGTTTTTTGGTATATATGGTATAGACGCTTGTTAATTTTAGTAATTGCTAAAATGTAAAATGATGACTTCTTAATGTCTATTTTGTCAAACTCGTGTTTGTGAATTTTTCGAACCTGTATTCCAGTGATCTGAATTACATATCTTAGATTCTTTTCCTTTTACATTTATGATATTTTTAATCACCAACGGCGTAAGTGTGCGTCTTGGTACATACAGGAAGCAAAATTTCAGTTGGGTCTCTAAAGGGTACCCAAAATAGGTCTAGGACAAAAGCCTTTGTATAGGATTGAAGATTTTTTATAAGGTTTTTAGCACTTGCATTTATTCACAGTTTGCTCGGCGAACAAATGCAACTGTGGGAGTATATTCCCACTTTTTTCTTACTTTATATATTGCTTTATATATGTATGTGGAGCAGGATCTGCATACTCTTCCGTAGCACCTGATATCACCCCGATTTTTCAGTGGGATTCGTGTTGCTAAGTCTTTAGTTTTCTATGTTGTGTCTTGTGTACTATTATTTGTCTGTTTGTCCTTTTCTTTGTTAGCCATGGCGTTGTCAGTGTTTTTTCGATCTATGAGTTCGGTTGTCCCTCATGTATCGTTCGCTCCTCTTTTATATTAAGTCACATACGTATCATGTAAATTTGCTGTTCTAAATATTTCACAATAAAATTATACAGCTAACAGACAAATAAAACTATCGTTGAATATTGAAAAGTAATTGCAGAAGTAGGCGATGTTAGTCTCTACAGAGAATTAATCATTTTACATTATAAATCAAACATATCCGTAGCTTAATCCTCTTCTAACGTGCTACAGACTACTAGCTTACAATTCTGTGTAAATATTACCAAGCTGTACAAATGACTGTTTAATGACAATAATCTCAAACCGAGTTATTATATGGAGAGGCACTTCAAATACAAATTGTAAAACGGAGTTAATTAAATAAGGAGTTTGCTTGTAATACACGCCTCAGTTATGTTGTACCAGTGAGGATGTTCTTGTTCCTAGCTACGTTCGATGATGAATATGGCAGACGAGTTATAAAACATGGCATCTGACATGACGTCTGGTTTTATTTCTAACAATCGATTACCGCAAACAATTATCAAGATCATTAAAACCGTCATAAAAAACGTTAACGATATTGAACAAGGTTTACAAAATCATTACTTCAAAATAAAAAAAAAAGGAAGTTCAAAGAATAAAAAAAGTAAGATCAAACAAGGGATTTATTTATAGACATAAATAACAACAGTAGACAGACTTTATTAAGACCGTTCTTTGACCCAATTAAACTTTTAAAGGAAAAGGCGGCTGCGGATCAAGCCATTTTCAAAAGGGGGAAAGGTGTTCCCAACCCAGGATAAAGTGGGGGGGGGTCCAACCATATGTCCCCATTCAAATGCATTGATCGTCCCCAAAAAAGTGGGTTTCAACCCCAGGGTCCCCCTCTAGATCCGCCACTGAAAGATACAAATGTATGCATATAAGACTACAAACTTCTTACATTATCCAGTTGCCTTAAGTCATTCTTTCTCAATTTTCGTCGATTTTGAATATTGCCAATAGCACTTTTTTTTCTCTTTACATCTTTGATGAAAAGTTCCGCGGATTTTTTTGGAGAGGATCTGTATTTATGCGGTGGCCTTACTTTTAAGCTATACAAATAACATGTGGCATGATTACTAAAGAGACCACGAGTTTTCACGAGATATCAAATGATATAGAAGTAAAAAATTAATAGGTAACCATACAGCATTCAACAATGAGCAAAACCCATACCGCATAGTAAGCGATTGATCGATTGATTGATTGATTGTTGTTTGCTTAACGTCCAGTGGCAAATATTTCATGCATATTCAGGACAAGAACAAGTTAACAACAAGTACAATAGGTAGGTTGTTGTAATAGAGGCCATCTAGGATGATGGTCGTGGAAATTTGGACTGCCACTGGAAAATGAGGATATATTGGATAGGGACAGAAATTTTGCCTTGCAACAGGCCACCTACGGACCCCTCAAAGAGTTGTTGCAAGGGTTCTTAACGTGCAGATAGCGTGACATTCTCTTTACACGAGGCATCGGATTTAACGTCCCCCTTCTGACGTGACTGCGAACTTGATACATCCCGCACAGCCAAACGGACGCCCCACTTCGGCAAACGTTCTACTGCCGGTCGGGAGAAGACCAAATGACCATATTTCTATACCCCAGTCACCCTTGGGGTGGCATAGTAATGAGGCTTGTATAGGGTATATTGGGATACGGGATATTTGCCATTTTAATTTTAGGGATATGGGATATTTGTCCTAATAGTAAATGGGATATGGGATATTGATGCATTTATTAGGATATTGAATTTTTAACATGAAAAAAAATAAGTGGAATTTAAAAGTTAAGTACAGAAATATTTACATCTCACTTGATAAAATTGCTCAAAAAAGTTTAATATTAAAGGTCATTTTAGTGCTTTGTTGATTTTAATTGAGTTTATGGTCGTTTTATTTTAAAGTCATCCAAACCCAAGCGAAAAGTATTGATCTATTTTCGATATTTGTATGCTCATATGTACTGATAATTTTAAAAGTATTTGTTTTGCTTTCCATACTTCATTCCTTATTGTTAATTTTCCTTTTTGGGTGGTGATGTTCCTTTTGCACTATATTACGGTGTTTGTATATCACAACTCCTCCGCTATGCCCGTGTCTGTTGTAACGTTTTGGATTTTAATGAACGAAATCTATGTATTACTGGTAAATTATTAAGTCAGGGATTTCGTTACCATAAATCACTTAAAATCTTTACTAAATTCTGGATTTGGTTTTGAAGTTTGGTTCTACCTGTAGAAAACTTATTTCAAACGGGATAGCACATCCTCATTTTTACGGAGATGTTGTTTACCGTGCCATTGGATGCTGGATGTGTAATGATTGATAATTTAGCCTCAGATGCATTACTTTTTATTAGTTGTAATTGGCTTTGAACTAGCTGTCAGTAACTGCGAGTACTCTCAGATCTGTACTTAGTGTCTTTTTGTTGATGGGATGTACAAGTACTCGGTCACGTCCACTCTCTGTTTTTGTTAGATGTATTTCTATTTGTATCCATCTGATGAGTTAAGCCTTTTTCAACTGATTTGTATAGTTCGTTCTTATTTTGTACTATTACACAACTGTCCCAGGTTAAGGGGAGGGTTGGGATCCCGCTTACATGTTTAACCTCGCCACATTCTGTATGTATGTGTCTGTCCAAAGTCAGAATTCTTTAATTCAGTGGTTGTCGTTTGTTGCTGTGTTACATATTTGTTTTTTGTTCATTTTTGTGTACATAAATTAGGCTGTTAGTTTTCTCGTTTGAATTGTTCTACATTTGTCATTTCAGGACCTTTTATAGCTAACTATGCGATATGAGCTTTACTCATTGTTGACGGTCGTACAGTGACCTATAGTTGTTAATTTCTGTGTCACATGGTCTCTTGCGAAGAGTTGTTTCATTGGCAATCATACCATATCTTTTTTTATATTATATGCACATATGCATTGAAAATTTTCTTAAAATAATCATAGATTTTTGTTAGATGTATCCATCTGATGAGTTATGTTATACCACTGTCCCAGGTTAGGATGAGGGTTGGGATCCCGCTAACATGTTTAACCCCGACATATTATTTATGTATGTGCCTGTCCCAAGTCAGGAGCCTGTAATTCAGTGGTTGTCGTTTGTTTATGTGTTACATATTTGTTTTTACATAAATAAGGCCGTTAGTTTTCTCGTTTGAATTGTTTTACATTGTCTTATCGGGGCCTATTATAGCTGACTTTGCGGTATGGGCTTTGCTCATTGTTGAAGGCCGTATGGTGACCTATAGTTGTTAATGTCTGTGTCATTTTGGTCTTTTGCGGATAGTTGTCTCATTGGCAATCATACCACATCTTCTTTTTTATAAGCCTTATTGTTGTCAATGTTTTTATTTGTTTTGATGCTTTATATGATTACAGGATATTTTCTAGTGTTTTACCTCTTATTTTTTACGTGGCGAGGATCTTCAGAGGTCTCCACGTTTCACAGATTGCTCTGATGTGCAACGGCTGTTTTGCCAGACAAGCTAGGGCCGGGAGACGTCAGAGCACGCCCCATATCAAAAAGTAGATATTTCGCCGTATAAACTATGTTAATAACGAATAATTACTAAACAATCAATGTAAATTAATATATATTCTTCTATTACTGGTGTTGTGAGGAAGGAAATTAAAAAAAAGTAACAAAAATATTGGGATCTATGTAATTCATAAAGTTCAAGATCACAGAGTCAAATGTTGTGTTATTTCTTTGCAAAACAAGGGCTGTGCAAATTTTGCCTGCTGTAAAAATATTGCAACAGTTAAGTGTAATGTAGGTACATTAGCAGAAAGCTTTCTTGTGTTAAATTTTGAGTTATTGAACTTGCATGCTAAATATCCACTTTTTGATATAGACGTGCTCTGACGTCCCACAGTCTCAACTTGTCTGACAAAACAACCGTTGGATGTCAGAGCAATCTCGGACAAGAGACAGGGTTGAGTCCTTCTGTTCTTTCCAACATAGTTTAACGTGTAGGATGAAGTTTCTTATCAATAAAAGAAGACTGCTATCAAAATGAAATTTTACAGTCATATGCATCACGGTTTGAACAATTAAAAAAAGTCTGAAATTAGACCCCTTACACTAAATTTATCGTTTAAGATCACATAAAAAAGATTGTTATACAAGGCTCTAAGATGGAACACTTCATCTTTTGGACACATATTTTCTTATTTAACACTGGAAGTATGCACTGTAAATTTCCTTTAACACAGTTTGTTTTACCAGTCAAAATTGTTGACGCTGTGATGATGAGGAAAAAAATGGGCTTGGGAATGACTTTATAATGATTTTTGGGGATATTTCAAAATAGTTTTAGGGATATGGGATATTTGTAAAAAATATTTATTGGGATATTAGGGGTAAACATTATAGGGATACGGGATATTGGGATAAAAACTTAATGGGATATGGGATATTGATACCCCCCCTAAACAAGCCTCAGTAATTGACAAAAGGCCACGAGACGAAAACTGCAATTTAAACGATTCTTTTACAAGATCAGGAAGGTCTCATTTTTAAATTTTGTGGTTAATGGTAATCTTTTATAAAACTAATTTTAACTTTAACTAGGATTTTAAGCTGGCACTGAGAGCCCTTTGTAAATATCAAAGAGACAAGCAATTCAAATGACAGAACTTCTTCTTGAAAGGATCTACTTAGTATATATTTATATGCATAAGGTTAATTTTCAAGAAGATTTTAAAGATCAGGCAAATATATCTATCATTTTTTATTAGAAAATTTCAAAAGGGATATTATTCTCTGTCCTTTTTGGAGTACATATACCGTGTTTGTGTCGCCTTACACATGTTCAGTTGAGTATTGCACAGCTATACTGATGTTTTGTCTGTCCGTCCTACTCTTTCTTTTTTCCGTTATTTTTAGTACTATTAATGCCGCGGATGTTAATATATTCTCGAGTAGTTATTGCTACTTTTATAACTCTTTTTTGTGCATTTATCTGTGTGATTGTAACACGATAAACCATCCAAAATTGCTTTTTGTCGAGCCTTCGACTTTTGTCGCATGAAGCTCGACATAGGGATGGTGATCCGGCGGTGGCGGCTACTGTGACGGCCGCGTTAGATAACTTCTTAAAAGCTTTATATTTTAGAAGGTGGAAGACCTGGATGCTTCATACTTTGTACGCAAATGCCTCGTGTTACGAAGTTTCCATCTGTCACATGTTCATTGTCCTTGACCTCATTTCTATGGTTCAGTGACTACTTGAAAAAAAAATAAGATTTTTTGCAATGTTTTGTAGGATAACTTTATTTGGTGTGTGCGAACCTTGCAAGGTCATCATACCCGTTAGACAGCTTTCAATTGACCTCGACCTCATTCCGATGGATCAGTGAACAAGGTTAAGTTTTGGTGGTCAAGTCCAAATCTCAGATACTATAAGCAATAGGTATCCTTTATTTGGTGTATGGACGGACTGTAAGGTGTACATGTCCAACTTGCAGGTGTCATCTGACCTTGACCTCATTTTCATGGTTCAGTGGCTATAGTTAAATTTTTGTGTATTGGTCTGTTGTTCTTATACTGAATGCTATGTTGGTGTATGGAAGAATTGTAAACTGTATACGTCTGTCTGAAATGGTTCATCTGACCTTGACTTCATTTTCATGGTTCATTGGTCAATGTTTTGTTTTCTTGGTTAAATCTGTTTCTTACAAACTAAGCAACATAATAACTATATTTAGTGTATTGAATGATTGTAAGTTGTAAATATATTTCTTGTTTAGTTTATTTGACCTTGACCTCATTTTCTTGGATCATGTTATGGTTATGTGATAGTTGTAGTAAAGATTTATATTTAGGACTATCAACATAATATCAATCATTAGTAAAGAAGGTGAGACATTCCAGTGTGTGCACTTTTGTTTATATTTGATAAATACAACCTGAGGTATAAGCTCATTCAAAATCAACATGGTCGCCGCTATACAATATGTTTTCGTATCATGATATTTTTGAGTTGATCATTTACAGAGTCGATAATGAACCAACGATCTCTCTTTAAAACTGTAACATGCATCTTCTCAGTAGTTTGGCTGTTATGGAGTAACTGTGTCATAGATGACAGGGCAGCGGAAGTGAAGTCACAATACTGTCGGTTTCCCTTCTATATAACGAATGCGACTGATCACTGTAAAATGTACTTTAAATTGTCAATACGTCGGTTCACGATATTGCAATCGGAACTGCTTATTCTTCCGGAGCACACGAGATTTGAGTGATCCGCTGTTTTTTCCGGGTTTTATGTTGCTTCTGTATATCTTTAACCGTAGTTTTCTGTTAAACTGTTTTCTCTTAGCCATTATGTTGTTAGTTTTTCTTCGATTTCGACTTTTTAAGTGTTAGGGGAAGAAGATGGGACTATTTTGGTACAGTGAGAGGGAAAGAAAGTGCGACTTTTCCTAGGACCGACGTACATTTTTAATTTTAGTTTCTTGTGTACAATTCGGAAATTAGTATGGCGTTCATTATCACTGAACTAGTATATATTTGTTTAGGGGCCAGCTGAAGGACGCCTCCGGGTGCGGGAATGTCTCGCTACATTGAAGACCTGTTGGTGACCTTCTGCTGTTGTTTTTTTCTATGGTCGGGTTGTTGTCTCTTTGACACATTCCCCATTTCCATTCTCAATTTTATGTATCTTGTAGTTGTTTTGTATTGTTTGTACATATCTATTTGTTTTGCAAACTATGCATTAACTACTGTTACAGATTTTTTAAGCCAAACCTATCGATGTAACATATTGATTGACACTCGAGATAGTCCAGATAAATATTGTATTTGATCAAAGAGAAAACTATGACTGCTAACATATTAAAATATGAAATTATTTTGACCCAATTAAACGAAAATAAATTTGCTTTAAAGTACTCGAATTTTGAAGAGAAATCTAAAATAAATAGAAACAGCCATGGTTTTATCGATTGGATAGGTTAATTTAATCTTGTTATATTGTCAATGATAAATGAGACGATGATATAATTAAACATGAAACAACAAGTGTTGTATTAAAATACAAATAGCATTTTTACATGCAATGTTACACCATTTAATGGTATTTAATAATAGATTCCAAAGAGCTGCGAATGTCATGACAAACAGGTAGATCAACAGATGACATTTTAGTTTTGTAGTCTGTCCAAAAGATATATATTTTGTTGTTGTTAATTTTGCGCTCCGTAAATGATCGTAAGTATATCTATAAAGTTTCATCGTAGGAAAACGAAACAAAAAAAGCTTCATCGAATCTTCATATGTATAGTTTGATATGCATTTAACTTATATTAAAGCAGCTGTATAGTTAAGATATAAGCTTTAAGTTTAAGTTGATATGTTGCCCGTAATTTCTGCTTACCGGATAAGAAGTCGTTAGCATAAAAAAGAGAAAAAGACATAGTCAACAGCATCAACACTAAGTTTAAAAGGTAAACTACTGCATATTAAATAGGAGGTACAGAAATTGGTACCAATTTTACGCGATTAGAATCTTCAACAAAAACGAAGTAAAACAGATTATCTTTGATATTTTTATCGCGCCGTTTATGGAGTATATAGGCACAGCGATTTATCTCAGAAAAAAATCCTACATAGGGAAAAACATTCTGAGACAAGTGCCTATGTATATAAGACTTAAAACTCGGTTTGAAGCGATGATCGCTTTTATTCTGCTATTTCTCATTATGTAACTACTAAAGAGATAACAAAATCACGTTTACCTATGTAAGTAGTAATCAACAATACGTATTGCATACATCTTCTTCATTAAAAAGACGATGCTTTCTGTTTTTATTTTGACAGCTCTCAATGCCATTTATATAGTATACAAATTGGAAGAATGACCTGGACTTTCATTTAAAATGACTTGCGACCTTTACAAACGTTCAAAACCGTGAATCAGATCAGTATAAAACTGTAAAGATAGCTAAATGGTGACCTTGTGAACTCAGCAATTTTAAAACGTGACCTTGTGACCTTAGCAGTTTTAAAATGTGACTTTGTGACCTACGCGGCGTAGCCTACCGGTGCCCTACAGGGCCGTAACTACATTGAGGCAAATGAGGCAAATGCCTCATGTTAGAAATTTCAAAAAAAAAAAAAAATGAAACAAAAGATTGTCTTAATATCAAATTGTTTTCACGGAAAGTGTCTAACAAGAAGCAAGTTCTCTTCACTCTCTGGTGTCGCCCCTGCATGTTTTTCGTGATCCATGTTTCTTTTTTACTTTTAGTTTTCAGAGTTGATGGTCTATTGTTTGAACTTCTGTGTCCCGGGTTGGTCTTTTGCTCATTTATTGTCCTACTTTATGACAATAGTCTGAGTGTTGATTTTCATTTGTAAACGTGTGGTTTTGCAGTGTTGCATGCCCACCGATGTCCAGATATTGTGCGAGAAAATGTTTTAAGAATATACAAGACACAGAAAAAAATGGTCGTTTCTGCATGGAGAATTGAATTTGATGTCAAAGAATTCACAACTGGCTTTTTTTGGATGATAAAACTAGATAGCTGACATGGTTTAAATTAAAGTAAGGTCACCAATTTTCCGGTATCAAATAATTTGATAAAAGCAATAATGTATTACCATATGACCATTTCCATTGATTGGTCAAACTTGCATCAAACAATCAAAGAATCACAAATACCGTAAAACAGGGTCAAAATGGTCCCTAGTGTCGACTTAAGCAGTACTAGTATTTAAAACATAATACTGCACTGTCACTATATTTCAATCTAGTCATAAAAATATCACCAAAGTCTAAGCACAATACAAGACTAAAACAGACAGATCCGGTATTAATGATTATGAGAATTACGAATTTTGCTTTGTCCTCCATATCGGTCTTT
This sequence comes from Mytilus galloprovincialis, assembly GCF_965363235.1. Lineage (NCBI taxonomy): Eukaryota > Metazoa > Mollusca > Bivalvia > Mytilida > Mytilidae > Mytilus > Mytilus galloprovincialis. The sequence goes on along the minus strand of NC_134838.1, from coordinate 18,239,779 downwards.
TAATGTTGTCCATAAAACCTTCAAGTCTTAAATTACAATGAATCTATGTGTTTGCTTTCAGACCAGAATATTGTCGAAAAAAAAACTAAAAATTAATTGCGTTTCAATGTCAGAAAGAGCCCGGGAAACGCTCAGAATGCACGATTTTGCGTTATTTTTCTCAGAGCTTCTGGGGGGCTTGAGCGGCCCCAGTCCCCTCGCCAAAATTTTTTATTTCAGTTTTGTGTAATCAACTATTTGCTTGTGTTATAGCTAAAAAGGTATTACACAGTAAACTTAGAACTTAACAATATGTATACATGTAAGCAGATCAAAAACCGGTGGAATCCTGCTAAATAAGATTTAATAGTTCCTGGTTCACTAAATAGCAACCGCCATGCTGTTCATGGCAAATCCAATGATAATTATATATTCTTTGATAAATATGGATGTGTGTGTAAGCCTTAATAAAAAAATAAAACTCGGAACATATCCATGATCATCTGTGACACGTGTACGTTATGCTCAACCCATGCATGAGATTTACTGCAAAACATTCGAAGTAATAGCTTCCAACTTTACCATCAGAAACCTTTGTTAGCAAGGTTCCCTTGAAAGCATCGAGTCTTTATCCTGTAAATAATGACAGGAGGCAAACCACTGGTTTGTCTATTAACCCAATAGATAGAACCATCTCTATATACCAATATCCTCTCGGTTGTCGCGTGTCATTAATTTGTCAAATCAAAGTCCCTGCACCATAGCCTGAAGGTTGTTATAATGAGTTTTCTTCTATTTCTAAAGATCTTAGTTTTTGGCCAAAGTCATTAGAGAAAATCGATATGGAAACATCTTAAGATAAATAAGCCTAGTCTTTTAGGAAAACATTACAGTCGCTTCAAACAGATTTGTACTTTATAGAATTCGGATTTTATCTATTTCATTGATAAAATTTAATTGCACGCAGATGGTCCCGGTTTTAACCAACTGGTATATCTATAAAATGTTCTATTTCTAAGTAGTGATGTTAATTTAGCTTTTGGTTACAAAAAATCTGAAAAATAGAAATCTATCTGAAACTAATAATCTTAAATGGAACAGCATCAACAACAGGGAGAAGTGATATACAATAAGGATATGCGGTATGATTGCCAATGAGACAACTAACTTCAAAAGATCCACTGAAGTGGATGTCAGCAATTATTGGCAACAAAAAAACCTTCGACAATGAGAAAAAAAAACCCTATCGTAAAGTCGGCCATGAAAGGCATCTGCATGAAAAATGTGAAACAATTCAACCGAGAAAACTAACAGACTAATTTATATCACAACAATTTACCGCGAAAAAACAACAGACATGAACCAACGACACCCAATGAACTACAAGCTTCTGACTTTGGAACAGGCACATAAAGAATGTGGCGGGGTTAAAATGTGTGTAAACGCTCAAACCTCTCCTAACTTGGGACAGAGGTGTTGTAATTTAAAGGGAGGGAAATGAAAAAAATGTACTCCCTATAAACGGAAGATGATATAATCTTAAGGCTGTTTCTTTATTGGTTTTGTGTTCTTGTTTTTAATGCTTATTGTCAATAACAATAACTATGTTGATATAAAACGAAAATACATATTGACAAAAAAAAGCAAAAAGAAAGGTCAATTAACAACTGAAATACAGCTATCATCGGGGAGTCTCTGGTATTATTTACTTGTTAATCCACATTGATGGTTGTACAAGACTGTTCTCGTGAATATTTAACGTTAATCCTGCCATGACTCTTAGAATAATCACACTCTGGTGATTATGGTATAATTAGTTGACGCTGATCAATAGCCATGATAATAAATAATCAATTCGCTGGACATTCACAAAGACAAGTATTATTACATAGCAATTATTGAAGCTGTTCTATAATGATGTTAAATTTTGTATTCAATTTAGCATGTAAATGTTCTAAGTGCCACCCAGTGAATCAAATCATTCAATAATTTTGTTTTTATGTGTGCAATACTACATTTGATACCTTGAACCTTTATATAATTTAGTATTTAAATTGTATACATCATTTTGTTCCTGGATAAAATGGCTGATACCATTAATAAGGTAATATTTACATGCCAAAAAAGAACATCCAGCGATAAGACATAAAAAAAGAATCAAGAACTGATACAATTGAAAAAACAACCACTGAAGAACTAAATACCCTATAAGACATATAAAACTGTTCCCATTAAAAACAAAATGAAGAGTAAGTGTAGGCTTTAAGTTTGTTTTCATGATAAGGATATATTGATTAAGACATTTCTATAAAAGAAAAAAATATGCTACATTTTCCTTTTAGGATTTAAAATGCTAAAAAAAAAAAAAAAATTACAAACTACAGTTTTACACAGAATTTTGTGCCAAAAAAAAACAAGAATTTTTTTTATTCACATATGAAAAAAAAATATACTTCAGATCACATTTTTTTATGAATATTTGTACACTATTATGAAGTATTATTAACGCTTCCATATATAATGTTTAGGTTGCAAAAAATTACATACATTCAGTTGTTAAACGATGTATAAAACTCCATTATACATCTGGTAGAGTTGTTTATAACAGACCCAAAAACCTATTCGTCGTTCTCTGTGGAAAAATGAATCGTTTTCTATATTAGATATATATTGATTTCAAATTATTGAAATCGTTAATGTAATTAAAATTCAATTAAAAATAGTGTGAATCTCACCTCTACTGAACCACAACAGAACATTACAGCTTTCCGCACTTCTCTCGACAGACAGCAAACCCACGGCAAAAGCATTGATAATCCCTTCCTTAATCCAACAAGGCATACCTCCTATGGGTTCCCTTTTAGGGACACACTTAGTATATAGAAATAAATATATCTACACATTACAATGAAGCGTAGTACGACATTCCGTTTCACATCTCCTCACACAGACGACACTAACAGACGTCTAAAACGATGCTGAGCTGTCAATGTTATATAGTATTGACCCAAATGTTGGAGAGCACAAAAGATATAATTAATAGTAAATTATTGTCGTTTCATCAATGCATTCAAGGCAAACATACAACATGCTTTCATTTTGAATAAACCTGCATTAATAATTATTTAATTAACTGTCGACTATCGCTTTCTCGCTCTCTGACAACAAGAAACAGTGGAATAAACGATCAGTGGTCTATCAAATATTCATTATGCTATTATTGGACTAGCATAACTTGGGAATGTTAGAAGATATCTCAATATACATACTACTAATCATATTAACATGCATACAAATATTCTCCTTAATTGTTAATATCACAAATCCCGATCAATGCTAAAACTTGGACACAACTTACTTACAAAGATATTGATTAAATGTTGTCATGGAAACAAAAAATGCATTGTCAACTACACATTTATTGTAAACTCACAGAGAGAATGCAAATATTTATAAATGTTTAATTCTAGATTGCATGATTGCTGTTTCTGATTCAAAGAAACAGCGCACCGTTGTTTTAACGTTTTGTAAATTGAATTGATTTGAAAAGCTTGGATCGAACAAGTCATTATCATTGTTTTCCAAAGCAAACAATTCCACTTTGTTTATTGGTACAGGACATGTTTATTGAATAAAATGTGTTATTGAAAGTACTTGATACAGCAGTACTTCAGATATCTCTTTGAACTACATTATACATTTCCTTTGAATAAATGTTCAAGACTTATGTTTAATTATCAAATTTCGATCTAAATTGTTTGTTTATTTTTTAATAACACATATATCTTTATGCCATATATACTTGTTACAATATGATACCTCCGATCCAATATTGATTTGAAAATATATCAGAAACAATTAACTGTGGTTAATTGGTAAATTAAGACCTTTTGATACAGAAAAAATACCCGCAGTTTAACCAATAATAGACACATTGACTTTAGCGACAAAAGCGCCAACAATGTACGATAACCGCACAGTCAATATAATATGTGCAGCTATGCACACATTCACTTAAATGATCTTTAACCAGCAACATGATCAATTACGAATTTCTTGACTTGTGTTTCCATTTGTTTGTAAATACTCAAGACCCTTTCCATAACCACCAATCATAATTCGAAAGCGTAAAATGAAATCATCAAAAGAAGAAAATAAATTGGAGAGAATGTACCAAGGTATTAGGTAAAGACAAAAAAGCACAATGAACGTTGGAAGACGAATTGGCAAGCAATAGTTAAAAAGTCAATGTATTAAGTCTATACAATATAATAAACATTCAAAAACACTTACCCTATACAAAACACAGATAAAATCAGGCGCTTAGGAATGTTACAATATTAATTCTACAACACAGTCTCAGCCTTAACAGATCTTAACAAATTTCGAACATTCACTAAATCTAACACATTAAGAACCTGTGATTCACATGCAGAAGCTTCCTTGTAGTTATTCCCCAAAAACACAAGCCCCAAAGTGTCGTAGTAATTTGGATATACTAGTATATTTCGTTTCAGATTTAACTCTGACAATAATATTAGATCTTCAAATTTACTATAATGATAGGTGATGATTGGATGCTGCGACATAAAGATAGAAAATTAACAATGGGAAAATTGAAACCATCTCTTGTTGTACAGTTAGAACTTGTATTAAAGTGAAGTTAACAAGTTGAAGTAACTGTATCTGTGGTATCTGTGAAACCTTTATTTCAATGTCTATTATAAAATATATTGGATGAGCAAAATCAACAAACTTTGAACTGATTCATCTATATAGCAGAACATGAAGTTGAATTAAAATGATAGTCTCTTTATACCTATACTTATTCATAAGCCGATGTATGAAATCAGCATCATATACGAATAGAGGAGCAAGTCGAGGAAAAGTAATATTGTTTTTTTTTTAAACTTTGATTTGTGCATTCCTAGAACAATTTATTTTCTTACGTTGGCTTTATTTATTTTTCCACAGATTTTGAAGTTAAAATATGCTGGCATGAAGTCCAAAAATAAATTATACTGACTTCGTTCCCTTTCACGTGTAACAAACATCGATTGCGGCTGCCAGGATGAAACTAAAATGGCATAAAATAGAACAGTTTAGTTCATGCTCATGATTTTCTCTTTTAAAGGGTAAATGTAACTGTAATTCCAAATAAATAGTTTGCGCTTGATTTGATAATTGTTGCGTTAATGAAATCATTGAGCAGCTGCAATAATAAAATAGTATCAAACCCAATGCTGCTAGTTTTGAGAACAAGCGAAAAGTAATTTATCTGTTGATAATGAAATCATACTTGCTTAATTGCATTTTGATATCGAACGCTGTGTGTTTCTTAATGTATTTCGTTTGTCATAATTGTGTGCATAGTAGACTTGAATAAAAGAAAAATGTGTCCATTGTGACAATACCTTAATTCTAATTTGATTTGTGATTGGTGCTAATAATCATACTGTATAAGTTTCATAAAATTCTGGGGAGTCGAAGTAAAATAAGAGCGAATTTAGAAATGAAGGTGTGGATGGGGTTAAATGATTAAAGAATAATGCCCTTAAAAAATGAAGATTAGAGAATAACAGGCAAAAAAAAAAATGAAGATTAGAGAAAAAAGGGGTTAATTTTTTGAAGAATAAAGAAAAAAGGGGTGAACATTAAATGTTTACAGAATAACAGACCCCCCCCCTCATCCAGACCCTCAGAAATTCCATTCATAAATGGACATAAGTCGAGACGGTAGAAGTGACGCAACCCAAACTCGAACTTCTTGATCTGTGACACAGTGTGTTTTGTGGTATAATTAAGTAAAGCGTATACGTTCCATAACACTTGGGTTGAGGCAGAGTAAATTTAGATCGGAGAAATGGCAAATATGTAAATTTTATCATTTTAATTTGACATAACTCGAGAACGGTGGAAGTGACACAAACCCAAATTCGAACTTGATCTGTGTTTGGTAAAAAATAGTATTGTGAAAATACATGGATGGCACCAGTGTAATTCGAACCATCAATCATGGGATCTACCGGAAGCACTCTAATAAAAAGTACTAAGAAGATATATCCTCACCCAACCGCTTAGACTATCTTAATATCTGTAGTTATACAACATACCTCCCTATTTTCGTTTATTCGCGCAGCTTATCATTAATCTCTCAGAGCGGTTCACTGGTCCACTCCTGGACAATGCCCGAGTTCATTTGGAAAATCCATGGCCAGTTCATTGCATGTCATACAGATATGTCACGATCACCTGGTAAAACCTCAACTGAAAGCCGTGACACTCGTATGTCCCAGTAACAGTTGCTCGTAACGCAAATGTTATGAAAATACACGGATTGTATCAGCAAGATTCGGACCTTTATTTCCAGGATCTAAGGGCAGTGATATAATCGACTTGGTCATATTGATAAGTCTAAGTGGTTTTACTTAATAAAAATTCCCAGCAAGTGAAAAACCTTGCAAGTACACTTTCAATAGGGGTCTGTGTGTGACAAGTTGCAAGGCTCAATTTTTGTTCCTTTTCAATACACACTAATATTCAAGTGGCAGTCCAAATCACCCCTTTCGCACCCATTACAGCACCTACATATTGTATGTATTTATAGTTGAATATTTATCGAACATGAATGAAATGTTTTCCATTAGACATTATAAGCAACCAACAATCTATCTACCAACCAAAATTTGGCAAACGTTTTTTTTTCGTTGATTTTAAAAACATTTAAGACGGGTGTGAACTCTTTTATTTCATATGTTTATCCAACAGATATTCCAGAAGGTATAGAAGGATGATCTTAATAATATTTCTATCCATTTATGATGCCAATATCATTGATGTTATATCTTTTTTAATGATTAAAATGTTGTGTTTATGATATGAGAAATCACACACAGCGAACTACATGAAATAATTAAATAATCTTAACTTGAGAAGTCTTGAATCCTATCTTAGAGAAAAAATCAAACCGTATGACTTCCCATTGTGGTGGAACCTCTTATAGCAGAATGAAAAAAAAACTGTTTGAATTCTATCTTGTTTTTAAAGATAAAACTATTCTAATTTAATTTTCGCGTTCGGTATTATTTCTATTTGTTATCAGTTTGCTTATGTATCGTTTGAAGCTACCCTTAGAAGTTTTTCCTTTTACAATATTGTATTTCTGTATATTATTTCTTATAAATAGCAATACTACACTAGATCGTGTCTGCTTGCTCTGCGCACGACACACCAATGCTGTATAAAATCTTCACAGAGGCTCATTTTTTTTTAATAATTTATGATCAAACTGACTTTATGAGCACTCACCATCCCTCTTTTAATTTTGGTGATAATTTAAGTATTGCAATAGCATGCACTTACATAAATATCATGCATTTCTATATTTAAAACAATTTGATTCTCAATCAGATTTTAAATTTCAACCTCAAGGTGTTTTTTATAAATTAAGGACACAAAATTACCAAGTTATGGTATATATTGTCCAAACAACAATTAGTTTTTTTTATATGAACATTTCAACTTTAACATAAGCAGCTGCTTATTCAAATTTAGCAGTTGATCCGGTTCATGTTTTTAAGTCATACTAAAACAGACAAACGTCTGTCTGAGCTCTATACTTTTTAAAAAGAACAAAAGCGCCAAATTATCAGTCATATTTGAGAATAATGAAAACATTGATAAACTGTCTAAGTTCATTGCTTTTTCTTCTATTGGAATTAAGAAGACTCGTTTTTTTATGCAGATATGGTCTTACATTCGATGCAAAATGTTCTTGTTATTTTTTCTCCTTTGTTTAGAGTTTTTATGCTTCTGTCTGATTAGCGTCATAACTAGTTTTTTCAAAAGGTGTTTTCAATTGTATAAAAAGAAATACACTAAATAAAATTGAGAATGAAAATGGGAAATGTGTCAAAGAGAAAACAACCCGACCAAACAGCAGATAACAGCCGAAGGTCACCAATGGGTCTTCAATGCAGCGAGAAACTACCGCACCCGGAGGCTTGCTTCAGCTGGTCCCTAAAGTTTAGATTTTTTAAAAAATTATCTTATGTAGATTTTAATACATTTGATTGATCTTAGTTTTGTTGAATTGCAATTTACAAACTCTTATACTTACGTCGAGAGACATATACAGTCCTTTTATCAGCAAATATATGATTCAGACTTTCACAAAACAAATGTGTGTTTCCATAATTCTGCTACACTATTGGGACATTCAAGCATGAGTTTACAACACAAGCTTAATGCATACCATAACGATAACATCTTTTTCAAAATGGAATATTTCATGTTTCTTTAATGACTGCGTATAATACACTCATACCTTTAGTAATTATATAACAGGCGAGTTTTAATATTGATATTTTCAATTTTCTAAATTATATTTATATAATGCTTTACATGATAAGTTAACAAAGAAAACATACAGCTATCATGGAAAATGACATTTTTTTTAAATCGATTTGTACAGCATAGTTTCAATACGGTGTTTTACATCCCTAACATATTGAATTGAAAAGGAGTTTACGGATTTTAAGAAAAGACAGAACAAATAAAACGTGTCATACCGCGCAGCAATTATAATTAATGCAAAATATGATGGCGGTTTATCCATAGTACCAACCAAGCATGGAATTAAGACACATGCATGTAGTAAACATGTTAAATTAATCATAATTATATCTATATTTTTTATATGATTTCCAGATATTGTTGAGGGAGAAAATAACAACAAAATATAAATGTATATTCCACTCTATATATATATATTTATTTATTTTTTATTATCATGTATGAATAGAATAATTAGGTTGCATTAATAATAATTATAATCGTTTAATATCAATTTAATCGTATATGAATATAAGTCAATGATTTTTTATATTTATTTTTTTTTTTTTTTTTTTTTTTTGTACTTTTTGTTTTGTTTTGTTTTGTTTTGTTTTGTTCTTTTTTTATTTTTGTTTTGTTTTGTTTTTGTTTGTTTTTGTTTGTTTTTGTTGTTTTTTTTGTATGGGGAGGGGGATGTCAATATAAGCACTGACACTGACAGGTCAAAATAAATAAACATGTATTGTATTCTTCTTTGATAGAAACAATGCATATAAATATTGTATGAGATGAAGAAATACAAAATAAAGAATTATAAAAAAATATATCTACAACAATTAAGAATAATTCTATGACTCAAAGGGGTGTAAGCTACGGTTCAGTTAGACACAAAATATAATACAATTCTTTTTTTTTTTTAAAGTATTCAAGGATAAAAGCAGATTTGTTAAAACAATATTTCGTTTAAAGCAATCGATTTGGCACAGATCTGTCAAAATAAGTGAGAAAACATCGCATGTGTATGTGCATTAAGGTGAAGATGTGTTACGCATGTACTAGACGTGTTTAGATATTTAAAGGAAAGGAATGTCCCTGAACATTGAAGTGGAACAAAAGTAAACCATTCCGTTGAATTATAACAGATTCCATCCACGTTTCTTTAATCTATAAAATGAAATCAAATACACCAAGAAAAATTCAATTGCAATAATTTTTTGTAATTTGCGTTTTTAATAATATGTTTTAAATCATATATGAGAATTTGCAAATCGATGAACACGACAGCTAATGCCCCTCACTGTCCTTTAAAATTTTGAGACTGCTTATTCATCATCTATAATACTAAAATTACGAGGTTCAATTTGTCAGCCGTCATCACGTAAAAACGACGAATCAAAGAATTCAACTTTATATATAACTATAATAGTACAAAGGTGTAGATTAAAAATTACACCACTCCAGGCCCTTTTGTTTTCCACGTAATTAATATTGCCAATAATTAAGAAGTTCCGGGTCGAGTCCGCTACCGATACCAATAGTATATTCACCTGTTACCTATTACCTTATCTGTACGTTCCGCATCTGACAGGCGCACCACCAAACGTTGTATTCAGGATTAATATGCTATATACACGGGTCATAACCACAGGGTTGACACTACTAAATTGTCAAATTGTTACCTATTGTAGTATTTTAATCAATAAGACTTTCTATGATAACAATACGAATACTAAAAATCTGGCCTAAAAATGAGGCGTATAGGTACAGTTTTCAATTTGTTAGTGGGCATGACGTAAAACAGTGAAGCAAAGAATTCAACTTTATTTATAACTTATATAGGACAATGCTGTTGATTAAAAAATACTCCATTCCAGGACCTTTTGTTTTCCAAATAATTAATATTATTGTTTCAGTTCGACGGGTTCAAACAGAAAGACTTGAAAGCAGAGAAAAACTGTGTATCTTATAATCGGCATGACTTTATCAGATGACAATACTAATACTAAAATAAGGCTTGCGCATAGTTATATACTTTATTTCAGTCACGGACCCGTGATATCACGGGTGTGTTCTAGTATAATAAAAGAGCTCATAACACAAGCTATTCGATTTGTTTCACCTTGATTTACCAGCACTGTATCGATACCATTGATCTTGGATTGTAAGTAACCACGAATATCATCCACTATCCAGTAGCAAAAACTTCACCATATGTTCCTTTTAGCAACTTACCACTACACAAATGTATCCATATTTTCTAACTATCATTTTTAAAGCTAAAGTTAATACATTCAATTCAATATATCCTTACGGTTGGTCTCGTATTAGTGTGCTGGCCTCAAGTGCATAATGTCGTCGTTTTCATTGCCGACCTGGTCAAACCGAGGTTGTCGTTTCGATTGCCGACCTGGTCAAATCGAGATTGTCGGTTCGATTGCCGACCTGGTCAAACCGAGGTTGCCGTTTCGATTGCCGACTAGGTCAGACCGACGAACAAAGATCGACTACTCGGTCAGAGCCAGAATAATGGATCGAACGGCCGAAAGATATCAAAGTAACAATCAAATTTCAGAACTTTCTGAGAAGTGGAAGAGGAACCGACAAAAAAGCCATTGCTAAAAACAAACCCTCGAAAAATGGCAAAATCAGAGTCTAAAAAAAAACAGTACTTTTTTAAACAAAAAAATGAGTAACATTTACCGGGTGCAAGGAAAAGGTTATCGGATCCTGTTCCTCGTTTGACGCCCATCGTTTTCACGACACATACACATTTTGTATTGCGATTCATTCGGTGTAGTCCGAGATTACTCTGACGTCCAACGGCTGTCACGGCCCAAGCTTGTCTGGCAAAACAGCCGTTGGACGTCAGAGTAATCTCGGACTAATTCGGTGCTACGATACTTGGAGCATATTCGTGCTCACATGTACTTAGTTAATGTATCAAGTACGAAAACGATGACCCTTTCGTTATTTCATATCAATCAAATGGAAATTTATGTAGAAAAAATATGTCTCTGCAACAACATATCAGTATTTTAAAAAAAATATGGACTTGTTTTTAAATTTAGAATGTATTGAAAATCACGGTTTAACATTCAACACCAATGTGCATCTATTATTTACGAAAGCAATCGATAATATTGAAAGAAATCCTTCAATCATATTTAAAAAATTAAAGGGATGCATGTTCAAGTTTAACATGACAAAGTTAAATCTAATAACAATCTATGACCTCCATTCATCACACCGAGCAATCAACATAAAGACAAATGTGTACGTATAATCAAAGTCACGAATCAAACCTCCTCATTGGCCAGGAACTATTTCTCAAACTTTACCATGACACATTCTATCAGTCATTGGCTCCCAGTGGCTTTAAACCCGTTCTTAATTAAAATTTAACTCAATTTTCTCCGTTTTCCTCCAGTCTGTAGGGACCTTCTTTCGAAAGCCAGCAGTGTGTAACAATTTGAGGTAACCATATCACTGAATTATCTTTCAGTTAATCATTTAATACATTTTACCAGACTTAACTAATCGATCAGATCGGTAATCGAACACTAATCGATCATATTTGATCAGTACTCGATTGATGACTTGAAGTCATCGATCAGTAATCGATCAAACTCTCTCAGGAGTTTGATCGATTAGTGATTGATTAGATTACTGATCGATTTAAGACCGATTACTGATGGATTAGTGATTGATTAATGACAGATTAGTGATTTTATTATTATTGACAAAACAATGCTATTCCAGAAATAAGCCTTATGAAAGATATCATTTGTGAAATAAAAGTTCCATGAAAATATTTTCACCTTTGCCAAAATTTTCTGGAATTCCTGGATTTACTCAGTAATACATGTTTATACAATATGCAGTCGTAACCAAGAGAAGCGTATTTAAAAGCTTAGCCCTAACAAATTCCTGACTAAAAACTACATTTTTGTAGGTTTACCCATGTATATTAGTCCTAAAAACTATGATATGACGTCTTGAAAGGCTATTGTATTTTTTTCTTTTATGCCTTTCATTGACGGAAGGGGTCAAAGCAAAATTTAAAATAGCCTTCCAAGATGTCATAATTATTTGGACTACTGTTAATATAATTAGATATGACCTACAACATTATTTCCATGTGAATTTGGATCCAGTACTTACCCAACCCTTCCCGTATCATATTTTTACTTATCAAAAATGTATATCTGTCATAAAATGTTTTTTTTTATGAAAATAAGATTAACCTAAAGTATACATGTATATAACTGATGAAAGATACATTGCTATTTTTTCTAAAGACATCAGAATTTCTTTTCAGGATACATTTGTAGTAATGTAATGTTTCATTATTATATATTGTTAATGTTAATTAGGTGAAAATGTCAAAATAATAGGATCAAAAGCACAAACAGCAAATAAATAGCTGGTAAGATTGTATGTGAAAATTGATTTAGAGACAATTGATTTGACCACACTATTGGAAACATTAACAAACATCAAAAGATTCTGACATCTAATTAGTTTCAGACACTTGTGATATAAACAGGCAAGTTGAAAACTTCACCTCCATCTAAATTTCACGATTTTATCATGAAATATGTAATAGAGCTTGAAATAGTGACCATGGTGACCAGCTCATCCCTACCACTCAATTCATTCAACAACACTACCTGCTAAAGTTTACTAAGGAATGCAATAATCATTCCATAAAATTTCTAGACCTTGAAATCCTCAAAGACGAACACATGAAAATACTGGTAAGATATGAAATGCTATATAAAAAAAAAAAAAAATACAGAAAAATTTCAACATCTTCATAAAAACCCAAAACCAACCCATTTGGAACTTTAAATCCTATATTAAAGGCAAAGGTATTCATTTACATAGAAACACAAACCAGAAAGAAAACTCTTTATTGAAAAACCATTTTATTAACTGAAATTGGTAAAACAAATTTTATTAAATTCCATGACAGAAAAGATAAAATTAAGAAAAAGGAAAAAGTTTAAAATAGATGTTATGTATCATTTACATATTATCATCCTCAAGCAGAAGAACTTGAAAAGTATTCAGGAAATTCTGGCATCTTATTAAAACAGATTCTTCAATAAGTGCTACATTGTGTATCATATCCCATTAAAACCTATCCATAGGATTCAAAAGAAATAGAACATTGGTGAATTAATGAAATGACCTATAAAATAGTTTGTATGAAGGTCACAATTCCTTCAAAATATTTCACTGTGCCGAACTAATTAATGACCATCATCATGTAAACCTCACATGTAAACTGAAATTCTTATAAGACAAAATTCTACCAGGAAACACTTAATTCAACATTTATTGAAATAGGATGAAATAGTTAGAAAATCAAAAACAGAGTTCGTGAAAAGTGGTGGTCCTCTGGATTTTACCACCAAAATTTTGCATAGGACTGGCACAATTTTAGTATTTTTCAATAGAATTAATAATGAGGACCAGCAGATTTTCTCCAAGGACCACCTGGGGAAAAAGATTTCGTGAACTCTGCAAAAAAAAACAAAAAATCTAAATTCAAATTAACAAATTTTACAAAATTATGAAAAAATCAATAAATTAAAAGCAGTAATAAAAAAATGACAAACAGAAGGGGTGGTCTCTGCTGAAAGTTTCCCTTTAATCACCATATTTACAGAAAAACTCTAAACATTGCTACACAGTATCAATGAAAGGCCAGAACAATGATTTGTAGTTGCACTATGCAACTACAAATCATAGGTGGATATAACGGCCTTATTTATTAAAAAAAAAAATATGTAACACATAATAAAAAAAGACAATCACTGAATTACAGGCTCCTGACTTGTGACGGGCACATACTCAATTCTATTTAAAAACATCTTTAATTTCTTATTCATATTCATTCTACTTATCTTTAGATGTGTATGCTTTCGTGTGAAAATAAAACACTAACCACTATTGCCTTGCATTAGGACTATTTTAAAATTTTAGAAAAAAGGGGGGATCTTCTGTATGTAAATTCAAAAGTCAATAGAAAATTTTCCACTGACTCTGATAACAATCTATTTATTTTTATCAGTATTTTGCAATCCTTAGTAGAGTCATAGTCCACAGCTGGTCATTCTTCTACAATATTGTGGAAATTAGACAATATCCTGCTGTGAAGACAAACAAGTGTGTTTGAATAAATGATGTATCAATTTTCTGTTAATTGGTAAATGTTCTGGCTATTTAGTTGTGACCTAAATTCTGGCATTAGTTAATAATGTTATAGGACAAACCCTAAATTTCATCATAAAGTTAAGGATATATCAAATTGCACAATTTATTTGTGTTGATTAATCCGTATATATGAAAAATACAGATTTTAATATATATTAGCTTGGTTGAAATTTTCATCTTCTTAATAAAATCACAAGTGTCTGAAGCTAATATTATATGTAAAAATTAATTTTGATGTGTTAACAAAGGTCATTAACTTAAAAGGCATCAAATATTTATCAAACCATGGAAGTATATATATACTACTATATTCAAGTCAAATGTTGTTGTTAAAATCTATTTTTTCACTCTTTTGGAAAATGTAGTTTGTGCTGTATTTCGACCCCTCTACAACCAAATTTGTTACATGCACACATATAAAAATTAGAGTTTTTATATCAATAATTATGACATCTTGGATGGCTTTTTTAAATTTTGCTTTGACGCCTTCCGTCAATGAAAGTTTGTAAAAGAAAAAATTACAATAGCCTTTCAAGACGTCACAGTTATTGTACCAATATACATGGGTAAACCTACAAAAATGTAGTTTTTAATCAGGAATATGTTAGGGCTAAGCTTTTAGATACGCTTCTCTTGGTTACGACTGCATATTGTGTAAAAATGTATTGCTGAGTAAATCCTGGATTATTTGGCATATTTAGACAGAAACATAAATTCAAGACTTAAAAATAAACACTGAGGTCTGGCATGGGTATTGGTTCTAATCTTCACATTCAAATTTCCAGACATATTGACAACATCATGAGAAAAAAATTCCAGTATCTTCTTAGCAGTGAAATGATTTTAAATTCTAGAATTCCAGAAAATTTTGGCAATGGTGAAAATATTTTCATGGAATTTTTATTTCACAAATGATGTCTTTCATAAGGCTTATTTCTGGAATAGCATTGTTTTGTCAATAATAATAAAATCACTAATCTGTCATTAATCAATCACTAATCCATCAGTAATCGGTCTTAAATCGATCAGTAATCTAATCAATCACTAATCGATCAAACTCCTGAGAGAGTTTGATCGATTACTGATCGATGACTTCAAGTCATCAATCGAGTACTGATCAAATATGATCGATTAGTGTTCGATTACCGATCTGATCGATTAGTTAAGTCTGGATTTTAGAAGGTAACTCAGTTAAGATACTATCGCCTAACAATGATAATAATTACATTTTCACATAAAAAAATGTGATATAAAAAGTTGCGTGATTTAAGAAATAACGGGTTAATGGGCTTCCAAGCAAGTTTCTTCATATTTAAAACATTCTTATGATAACCTTATTTAATAAATAGCTTGTTAGTTTCCTTTTTTATTGGTATTTGAATGAACTGTTAGCAAGTTACCATCTCAGAGGAGACAAATATATGGTCCTTTGCTTTAATGACGACTTCATTTGCTTGCTAAATTTGAAACAAATGTCAAACAAGAAACAACAACAGACAAACTTGTTTTTTTTATATAAAAAGATGTCTAACAATTCTACTAGTCATGTCATATTCATCGTGTATTAAGCTATGGTGCTTCGGTTAACAAGTGAGTGTGGTGTTCCCTGCTGTCTGTGCCCTTTCGCACTCTCATAAGTGGATTACCACTGTCGCTTTTCTTTGTGGCATGAAATTTCCATGCTACGCTGAAGCACTCGATCTGCAAATCAAATGAACCGAATATATTTAAGGTTAATTCATTTATCTTAAAATAAAAAGGTTAAAAAGATAGAGCTTCACGCAATGATATATTTTCATTAGTATTAATTTTAGTCCCAAAATTATGTTTGTTTTTAACTTTGATTATCAGTATTTATATAAGAGAATGAACTAGTAGTAGTATCGGTAGAACTAGTAGTTGTACGGGTATACAGAACTTATAGAAGTATTGGTCGTAACAGTGGTAGAACTAGTAGTAGTACCATAAGAACTAGTCATTCTAGTGGTTGAACTTGTATATGACGGATTTTTTCTCCTTTAAATAAAACAGTAAGGGAAATTATATCAACTCTTTCATTATTGTTATGTTGAACTCAGTTTTATTATACAAAATAAATTTAATGACTTACTGGCACAAAGGGTTCTTTCCGATTTTCGACTTCAATTTTCTCTATTTCTTCTGGTGTAAAAAGTGTTAATCTGATCTGTTTTACTGCTTTCTTTCCTATCTCTACATATGGCTTCTTTAGAACAACCTTTAATAATACAATAATTGTACATTTAATTGTTGTTTCTGCATTTGTTGCGAAGAATTATATGCGGCGTTCTTTTATTTTGTGATATTGTTATATTATTTGCATATCTACACATTATTGAATTTGACATACGTAGCCGGTGTAAAATCAGTGCAAATTTAACTCGAATAAATTCATGCGCGATTTTAGTTGAAACTTAAAGAATAAGAGCATACAAATGATTGGGTAGATTAACAAGGATTAAACACCTTTTCTAGATGTTATTTGTGTGTAAACTGGACAGCTGACTCACAAACTTTACATAATTAAGTCGTCCCAGTTTTAAATCAATAATCCGTTAAAAAAAACTGTTGAATCCTATAATGCATTACTTCATCTTCATGATACATCTTTAAAAGTAAAGTATAAAGTATGTTACGAGGGTTACAAAACAACCTTTCTTATTTGGAAATGAAAAAATAGAATTTTGCTTTTATGTACAAAGGGAGATGACAAAAAGTGCTTATAATTTGTTGGAACCCCCCCTTTTTTTGGCCGATCAATGCATTTGATGGGGACATATAGTTGGAACCCCCCCCCCCTTTTGTCCTGGGTTGGGAACCCCCCCTTTTGTACTGGATTGGGAACCCCCCTTTTTAAAATGGCTGGATCCGCCACTGCTGATATATAAGATATGCATTTATTGTAGCGATAAATATTATAAAAAAATTATAGTCATACAAAAAAAAAGTTATTGACTTACAGAATTCACTTGTGCCCAGTCCCTGATATATTTCAGTATCTTCGATTCGTCCATTGTTAAACCATCGCTCTTTAATGTCTCTACCAATGATTCTTCGGACAGCTCTGCAAATCCCTTTGATTTAAACACATCCTATAAAATAATCATGCATCTCAGGTCTTTGATTCATATTCATAACTGTTAGCACAATGTTGATATTTCTGGTCTTTGATTCATATCCATAATTATTATACTTCACGTTAAATGCCATATTTTGATTGGCTAATACAAGGGTGTTAATTTACTCTATCACATGGCTGAGCGGGTGACAATTTTTTTTTATGTTACCCTCTCGTCCAGACCAATCAAAAATCGATATTTTAAAGGACAATGAATTGAATTTACACCAAGTAATTAAAACAAGGCTTAAGTTCTACGTTTTTGCTCAGATTTAATTATTTGACTGTCAAAATAAAAAAAATAAAACATCTTGCTTAACTTTTGTTGTTTAGTCTAATACCTGTAACGTTGTTATGTACGTGACGCCATAGAAAATACTTTTCAAATAAAATTAATCTGTAAAAGACAATAATGTTTGGACATTCAGTATAATAAATTTAATAACACATAGCTGAGAGGGTGATAGAGCAGATTGGTACCCCTCGAAAAAGCATTGTCAACCTTGGCTTCGCCGCGGTTGACAATGTTTTCTCGGGGTAACACCCTCTCAGCTATGTGTTATTTATATACTGTTAGCACAATAATGATATTTCTGGTCTTTGATTCATATTCATATAACTGTTAGCACAATGTTGATAATTTGTTGTAAGAATTTTAACAGTTGGGAATAGATCTATTATAGTGTAATTGATATTACTGCAGGAAAACCAATTAAAATTTGATTTAAGTCTCTTTTTTTTTTTTAAATTTTAATGATGTTGCAAAAAGAATCTCAAAAGTGAAAAACATTAAGTCTAAATTTGTCGTATATGATGAATAGGCAAATTTTCTTTCATTGCCACTAGATAGATAGGTTCAAAAAGATTGCTTTGTAACCTATGATATATCTCCCATTAATCCCTCAAATAGTCGTTTTAATTTTTATGTGAGCGTATTAGTATTCACACAGCCAAGTCAAGACGAAAACTCCTCCCCTCAACCAAACACGCACACAAACACTCAGTGAGCTTTCAAAAATGTCAGTAACTGCTATTTGACTTTAGAATTTCTAAACTATTATTACCAAAAGGATCTTAGATTTAGTATCCCCTGCGACTGCTGCTTTTAATGTAAAAGTATAATGTTGACTGCAGCAAATCTAAGTATATTTTTATGAGTAAAATATAAAGAATGAACGAGATAAACTATTGTGGGTTCGTGTTGTTTATTCTTTAGTTTTCTATGTTGTGTCGTGTGTGCTGTTGTTTGTTTGTCTTTTTCATTTTTAGCCATGGCGTTGTCAGTTTGTTTTAGATTTATGAGTTTGACTGTCCCTTTGGTATCTTTCGTTCCTCTTTTACAACTTTGCTCTCACAGAAGCTTCTTTCCAAGTTTTATATAATTTAATGTAGATTTAAAAAAAAAGCTATTAATGTCTGAAAATCTTCAATCCCAGATAGTAGAAAACAGACACAAACATATATATTATACCTCTGTGTGTTCATCAATATATAAGATGCATGCGTCTTTGAGTTCGTTCTGGGCGAACACTATGGATGCTTGTAAACATTCACAAACGTTGTGAACTGCTAAATTCTCTATCAAATAGTGGCCTGCAAGCTAAATGGTAACATGAATTGAAAATTATAAAATATTATGAAGAGTGTTAAAGTTTTGGCAAGTGACATTTTGCGACAAACATCCATTGATAAGCAATAGGATTGTCCATAAAACACTTAATTAATCTTCTTGTTACAAATCTCTACATAAAAAAAAACATATCTTTACACATATAATAGAAAAGAAAGGATACGGGACATCCATCCATGACACACAATCCTTATACGCACAGAAAAAAAATACAAAAGCTAAGGAACAGCGCTTTAATTATTCGTCTCGAAGTCACAGCTAGTGAGGCCTTTCACACGGATCAAACTGACGATCACGCTACAACTGTGCTAGTCCTGATGTAGGTCATACCGTATTTTATTGAACTTTTCACTTTGCAGTGGTGATGCATTCTCCTTTGTACAATTTTCACAAACGTCAAACGAAACATCCTGCACTTTATGCGATTTTAATACAAATTTCCAAAGCACCAAATCATTGGGTGCACTAGTATTCGCCATATTTTTTTCGATGAAGCTGGTTATATAAATAATCACTGCATCCAACAAACAAAAGGGCTAACTTATTGAATGTTTGAACGTTTGAAAAGAACATACTAATACAAATCAAATTAAAAAAAAATATGAAGTTATTTTTTAAACCTATTCCTTAAATTTGGTTTATATGGAAATTTTATACGGTAAAACTATTTTTTTGTTCACATGTAGCGCATCAAATTTCGATTCCACTGCAATGCCACCTTGTCCAAGTGGTGCACATTTAGCATACAAAGTTCAAATACTGTAGACACGGTTATAAGTCACATCATATCATGCATAAGTTTTATATACCTTTCTTAATTCTTCTAGTCCGTATTCTAGTCCTATTCCAAGCGAATCAATAGCCTACAAAACAGACTCTAGATCAGCTTCGTTTTTAAATAATGACACAAACGTTAATAAGTCAGCACATTAATGTTGGTGAGAGTGTTGCAATTCTTGAAAACTCAAAGTTCGATAAAACAATGATGTCAACCCAAAGCAACTTACTTTAACAACGATATATTTTAAGTCATATCTATTTGATAATTGAACATGTAAAAAATTAATTACAAATAATGTATTTGGCATTTAAAAAGTCAAATACAATTCTGATTTGAGAAGGCAAAAATTGTCTACTTTGAGTTACTTGAAACTATCCACTAGTACACCAATGTTAAACTGAAACGGTAATTTTGATCTGAACAGCTCTTAAAAGGCTGAAAATTAATCATTGAGTTATGTTAATGGGTCACTAGCTACGAGATATAAAAAAAATATATAAAGTATGAATTTTTTGTTCAATCATTAATCATTAATGAAACTGATATAGTAAAATACTGATTCGATTTTAGCAACCAGAATGCTTAAATTTTGACAAATTAAGCTAAGAAACATTGATAATGAATTATTCACTTGCAAGTTAGATATGGATAACGCATGCATTGTGTGTGTTTAGTTACTTAAAGACAAGAATGTAAACATTAAAAGTGAAACTATAAATCATCTGATTGACTGGTTCGATCCACAAAAATCATTCTTATACAGGTAAAATCGACAATTAACATATATTTTTAATCTAAAATATGAAATTAGACAGATGTAGAAAAATTCAATAGCACGAGTATGCTTTATTTATATATATATATATATACACTAAATAAAATTGTGAAATGAAATGAGGAATGTGTCAAAGCGACAACAACCCGACCATAGAGCAGACAACAGCCGAAGGCCACCAATGGGTCTTCAATGTAGCGAGGATTCCCGCACCCGTAGGTGTCCTTCAGCTGGCCCCTTAAAAAATACGTATACTAGTTCAGTGATAATGGACGTCATACTAAACTCCGAATTATACACAAGAAACTAAAATTTAAAATGTTGATATTGCTTATATGACCATCGGAGTTGTTTGGATGTCAACTCGATCCTTAATAAGATGGCGTCAAGACTAAATTACACATAAAACGAAACTACGTAACTACGAGCCCATGCCCTGTCAATTGTGCACTTTAGACTTTTTATCATTTGGATAAATGTTTTCCATGGTTTTAAATCAAATATGAGAATTTGAGTCAAACATGAATTTGACAGCTAGTGTCCTTCTGCAAATTTTCAAATATTTCCATTGCGGTAAATTCAGTACTGATTAAACAATTCGCTCGTGGTTAATTAAGATCTGGTCTGTCTATGTTAAGTACTATTTACCCGTACGAAACAAAAACGTGCTGAATCGTATTAAAAGATACTGAACAGTATTGAATTGACTGCAAGCATGATATCTGAACAGTACTTGAATTACGACAAGAAAATATTTGACAAAGAACTTTAACTATAACCAAGACTTATCGTTTTTCGTTTCAGACTTTTCAGTTGGTGTAAAGATCAAAATGACCGTTTCAGACTAAAATTAATTTACTAGTGATTGAAAGTTGGAGTGAACTGCCTATTAAAGGAGTAGGTCCGCTAAGGGCCGATTTTGACCCCAAATTTCAGATTCATCTGACGAAAGATTTTGACCACTTTTTAAACACTAATTAAGTGGCTATTTCAGTTGATTCAATAAGTTTATGTGAACTTGTGATTTTAACTGATTTAGTCATTACAAACGCTCCGATTCAAGCTTAAATATGAAAAATCTATCAAATATGCCAAAAAATGTCACCGTTTTCAGACGGTTTTTGTCAAAAATGAAAGTGGCCGCATCCGTGTTCATCCTCAACCTTTATATATGTTATTTATCATCATCAAATACAACTTACATTTCAATATTAAGAATGAACACAAATGCGGCCCCTTTCATTTCAGACGGAAATCGTCTAAAATTTAACTAAAATACTAAAAATTTGAAGATTTCAGTAATTTAGCATGACTTAATGATGCAATACCCGATATATGTGCATTGTATTGTAAAAAAAACAGCCCATATTTAGTTAGCTTCAGCATTCTACTTTCAAATAAATAACTAAATGTTTACATTTTAACAATTTGTAAAACTGTTATATCTTGAGACCAAAAAGGGGCCTTACTGGACCTACTCCTTTCCATCCTGATGTTTTTTTTCTTTTGTCACTAAGTAAATTGATGCATAACTGATTTACTATTTTCGGTATTAGTCCAAAAACTTATACATAATACCTACTATTTTGGGTGTCAGTGTAACACAGTTGGTGTAGATAAATTCCATCACAGCTAGAAATATATCTGGTGTCATGTCTGCTAGAACAAAAGGGACAGTATTGTCTACTACACCGGCTCTTTGTGCCTGGTCCTGAAACATTGCCTTGAAAACAGCACATCGATTGGCTAGGATGCATCTGTGTGCGTATATAGGTTTTCTGTTTGATCCAATCAAAAATTTAATGTCACTGAAAATAGATCAAATACAAATATTGGTATACTTCTTTCTCTTTAGGATCATCATGAACATATATAAAAAGAGTGTTTGATGGGACTGCTGATCTACTTGTTTGAATCTGGGATTAGAACAGATATTTAAACAAATCTGAGACTATAATTCAATTAAATTATTATTTAAATGTTAAGAATTTTACTTATTATTTGGTAACCAGGTAAAGTTAAGATAGAATTACAAACATTGTTGCTTTGGAGTAACATTGTGTGCTGAAAAACATGTACATTTTTGTATCTTTTGGCATTAGATTTTGGCCTACCTTTGTTCTTTGTTGTTCACCAACCGTTTCATCTGAACGGCAAATTCTTCTATATTTCCCTTCATAGTTTTTTCGTTCGCCATTTTGGAGTATTTTATTTGAAACACTGTCAGTAAAAATGTTTTAAAAGTTTATGCATAGCTAAGCGGATAAAACCTATTAATCTGGATTAATTTATTTGGTTAATCGTTGATTTAAAGAGATCTTGTTTGATGAAGAAAGTGGTATGTATGGTAGTATATTGACTTATAAACATAGATGTTATTTCTACAGAACATGACTGTAGCCAAAGTTAAAAAATTATAAATTATATTCCTGCAAAATTTAATGAATAACAAAAAGACTTTTTCATGCAAAAAGTTATAAAACCAGGATATCTCAAGACTTAATTTCTTTATAATCACTATACCAATAACAAAAAAACATAAGAATCCTGAAAAAAAGCATCTTATGCATTGTGAAATAGCACTGAATGACATTAATTAAAATCCCTATGATTGTATTATATTTACAGGTAATAACAAATATCATTGATCAAAGCATTTAATGTTTAACATTATACACCATAAGTACTTTCTAATCCGATTTTGAACTTAAAATGTAGAAAACAGACAAAATAATTAGAAAATAGCCTCTATGATCGGATACAGAAAAAAATCTACCAATCAATGAAATGCAATATTGTATCTTTATTATCAAAACAATGATAATTAGAAGACCGTGTTTATTCTAAAAGTGAAGGTGGAAAATAGTTATAAGCAATCATCAAATAATAGATTGATTATATATGTTGTTATAAGTTGTAATAATAATTTGTATTTAGTCCTGGTATCTATGATGAGTTTATTGTACAGTTTTTTATGTACAAGTTATCAGTGTTTTATGAACTGCTTAACACAAATAGATGATGCAAGCACACAGTCTTTTGTTTCGCATATTTCTATCATATTTTCACAACTTCATGATACAGTCTAATACTGAACACTGATGCACACACATTATAAGAACACAAACAGACTTTTCATGGATATGATTTTGGTATACGGTGAAAAATAAACTTTAAATTTAAACCATTCAGGTTTCCTCATTTCCAGTTTGAGGACAAAGAGAATAGCACTTAATGTTAGGTTGATGCATGTACATTTGACTTTCAGACATTAAACTGGTACATTTTCTAACATTGCATAGTACAAAATCTGACAAGTTGCACAATCTGTAGCTGAAAAAAACGTGACCCATACATTTTTATCATGTATTTGAGAAAAAAACCTGATTTAAACTACATTTTGGAAACTTGATTATTGAAAAAAGTCTATGGATTTTAATTTAGACCCCTATCTATCTTAAGCTGAAGATTCAGTTTTGAAAAGCTAAATGTGCACTCGGTTAGGACGAAATAAATTGAAGTAGAATGTTAATATATATATTCTGTTGACAGTAATGCCATATGTTTTCTGTGTCAACTTGTAAGCAAATCGGTCAACTATGAAGATCTAAAAACAACACAAGGATTGTGACATATACATGACCATACCTATATGCGTTTTTATATATGCATGGATCCAGTTTACAATCCAGGATATTATGCTAGTTTTTAGTCCTTCTCCGTTTATAACAAACTAACAACGCCATTAAAAAAAAAATAGAAAAACGATCAAAAGACTACCAACTATCTAAATCAAAGAGCTGAAAACTCAGATGAGAAAAGACGGCCAATGATTTTTATTTTTTATCTAAAAAACACAACTTCTGAAACATAACATTGAACAGCACAAGCACCACCAAAAACTGGACTGACGCGGCACATTCTGGAATGGTAGACATTTTATGACCTGCTACACGTGTTGCACCCATCGTATTGCATATGCAAATATAAACCTGGTGAAAATTATAATTCGGTAGATCTCATTTGATAAATAGAGGACTGGATTGTTTTTCAGACCATTGGAACATATTCGTCGTCATTTGTGAAACAGATATTCAATGACGGTCAACCAACCCGTGATGGTGTTCATAAAATTTTCGGAGTGATGACTACAGCTTCAGCACTTTGAACTCTGTTTATTAGCTTCATTTGGAGCAGCAACCCTTTATCAATGAAATCATGAAAGGAAAGGTAAACGTTGGGAATTTGTATCAATTGGGAGATCTATATTCCATGTGCAGGCCTTGCTGTAATGTTATTACATGGAATGCTACTGTATAAAAATTGAAATTTCAGAAATGGATGTAAATCAAGATATATGAGGCAGATTTAACTGTATCTGTTGCATCTTTTATATCGAGTTTGATTGATGCATTCAACATAGTCACCACACATGGGTCTCGGTGGCTGAGTGGTCTAAGTAGTTACTACAGTAGAAAAAAAAATGTTACAGTTAAATCACTAGCCAGTCAACACTGAGGTTGTGAGTTTGAACCCCACTCGTGTGGGCGCACTCCACTTAAATTTTAATTGACTAGAATTGTCAGTGGTCTTCTCCGGGCACTCCAGCTTCCTCAACCAATAAAACTGGCCGCAATGAAATAGTCTAAACGCGGTGCTTAAAAGTGGCGTTAAAACACAAAAAATCAGTCAAATCAAATCATAGTCACCACACGTTTAATTATTTGTTCGAGGACACAATCTTGAAGGCGGAAATTAATGTTAAAAAAGATAATACTAGCTATAGCTTCTTTTCATTCTTCCTAAGAATCTCCTGTATGAGAATAAGGCGTTTCCCTTTGAATGCAGATTTCTTGTGACGCAGCTCTATTACAGGTATTCCAGTGTTCTTTTACAGGTATGACAGGTTCTTTAACAGGTATGACGGGGTTTTACAGGTATGACAGCCAACGTTTTTTTTAACATGTATTACATGGTTCTTTTACAGTTGTAACTTGTAACGGGCGATCAATGAATCCGTTTCTGAATAGATAAGGATTTCAAGTGTTAACCTCAATTTTGTACCACAACTATTCAAAACAATTAACACACCCTTAAATGGATTTACAACGAAAAATATATACACAGCACAATACACATAAATCAAAATGCAAAGTGCAGTACCTCATTCACAATGCACATACACAATGTCACTACACAATCAGTATCAGACCTATTTATTCACAATGTCAGTAACAGATTACTATGCAACATGCATACAGCCCTTTATTACACAATGTCACCAACAGATTACTTTGCAACATGCATCAATTAAGTATCACACAAAACGTATGAACAAAAAATCACATATATACACCACCAATATCTAGTATCAACTTGTTAGTCTGCAACTAACCACAATAACGTTAACACAATGACACAATTAGACTTTTAACTCACACACTAACTTTCCCTTTGAGTTCCCGCACAATGAATTTTATCCTAACTGGTAAGGTTTAACACAGTGCATTTTCACCTATACACTTCCACAATATTACAACTTGCAACACCAGCAAGTATAAACCTTGTATTCTCACAAATACACTTCAACAATATAACAACTCGCAACACCAGCAAGTAAACACCTTGTATTCTCACTAATACAAATAACTTATTACATAAGTTTCACTGGATATCACAATAACTATTGCAATATCCACATACAAATCCGAACACTATTCATATATGTATCCTTTGGAATCACTTAATTCACTCTACTTACCAGTTGGAAAATAATCCCTGATGTTATTACTTCAAAGGTTCACATAAAACTGACCAAGTTTCTTTGTCTTGAGCCAGTTTATATACTACCATATGGAACGGTGCATTATACTTGAAGGGGTGCAAATCAAGACTATACCAACTTTAGGCGTGTTTTTAGTAATAGATGGTGCTCCAACTATAGAGAAACTCATATACATATAGAAACACAATTAATAGGAAAAGGCAACTGGTATTTCATATCAAAACAAATTAACTATGACCGATTTTTGTTACACAGTTATGGCAAGTTCTTTTTCAGGTATGATGGGGTTCTTTTACAGTTATAACAGGTTTCTTTTACATGTTTGACAGGTTCTTTTACATGTATAACATGGTTCTGTTACAGGTATGGCAGGTTCTTTTGCAGGTATGAAAGGGTTCTTTTACAGATATGACAGGGTTCTTTTACAGGTATAACAGGGTTCATTTACAGGTATGACAGGTTCATTTACAGGTATGGAAGGGATCATTTGCAGGTATGACAGGTTCTATAACAGGTTCTTTAGCAGGTATGACAGGTTCTTTTGCAGGTATGACAGGTTCTTTTACATGCATGACAGGGTTCTTTTACATGTATGATAGGGTTCTGTTACAGGTATGACAGGTTCTTTTGCCAGTATGGCAGGGTTCTTTTACAGGTATGACAGGGTCCTTTTACAGGTATGACAGAGTTCTTTTACAAGTATGACAGAGTTCTTTTACAAGTATGACAGGGTTCTTTTACAGGTATGACAGGTTCTTTTGCAGGTATGACAGGGTTCTTTTACAGATATGACAGGTTCTTTTGCAGGTATGACAGGGTTCTTTTAAAGGTATAACAGGGTTCATTTACAGGTTTTTTTTACAGGTATGACAGGTTCTTTTGCAGGTATGACAGGTTTCTTTTACAGGTATGACAGGGTTCTTTTACAGGTATAACAGGGTTCATTTACAGGTTTGACAGGTTTTTTTTACAGGTATGACAGGTTCTTTTGCAGGTATGACAGGTTTCTTTTACAGGTATGACAGGGTTCTTTTACAGGTATAACAGGGTTCGTTTACAGGTTTGACAGGTTCTTTTACAGGTATGACAAGGTTCATTTACAGGTATGACAGGTTCTTTTACAGGTATAACAGGGTTCATTTACAGGTTTGACAGGTTCTTATACAGGTATGACAAGGTTCATTTACAGGTATGACAGGTTCTTGTGCAGGTATGACAGGGTTATTTTACAGGTATAACAGGGTTCATTTACAGGTTTGACAGGTTCTTTTACAGGTATGGCAGGGTTCATTTACAGGTATGACAGTTTTTTTGCAGGTATGGCAAAGTTCCTTTGCAGGTATGGCAGGGTTCTTTTACAGATATGACAGGGTTCTTTTACAGGTATGACAAGGTTCATTTACAGGTATGACAAGTTCTTTTGCAGGTATGACAGGGTTCTTTTACAGGTATAACAGGGTTCATTTACAGGTTTTACAGGTTCTTTTGCAGGTATGACAAGGTTCCTTTGCAGGTATGACAGGGTTCTTTTACAGATATGACAGGGTTCTTTTACAGATATGACCGAGTTCTTTTACATATATGACTGGGTTCTTTTATAGATATGACAGGGTTCTTTTGCAGGTATGACAGGGTTAGTTTATATTTATGACAGGTTCTTTTACAGGTATGACAGGGTTCTTTTGCAGGTATGGCATGGTTCTGTTACAAGTATGACAGGGTTCTTTTACAGGTATGACAGGTTTTTTTGCAGGTTTGACAGGTTCTTTTACAGGTATGACATGGATCTTTTACAGGTATGACAGGGTTCTTTTACAGGTATGACAAGGTTCCTTTGCAGGTATGACAGGTTTTTTTTACAGATATGACAGATTTTTTACAAGTATTACAGGTTCTTTTGCAGGTATGACAGGGTTCTTTTACAGGTATAACAGGGTTTATTTACAGGTTTGACAGGTTCTTTTGCAGGTATGGCAGGGTTCATTTACAGGTATGACAGGTTCTTTTGCAGGTATGACAGGGTTCTTTTACAGATATGACAGGGTTAGTTTATATTTATGACAGGTTCTTCTACAGCTATGACAGGAAAAAAAAACAAAAATGTGTCCATAGTGCACAGATGTACCACTCACACTATCATTTTCTATGTTCAATGGATTTTAAATTGGGTCAAAACTCTAATTTTGCATTAAATCAGAAAGGTCATATCATAAGGAACATGTGTTCTTAGTTTCAAGTTGTTTGGACCTCAACTTCATCAAAAACTACCTTGACCAAACTTTAACCTGAAGGGGGACAGAGGGACAAACAGATGGAAGAACTAATGAAAGGACACACAGACTCAGAAACACATAATGCCCATAAATGAAACATAAAATGACTCAAAAATTCAACAGAGAGTGTTTTTATAAATTAATCTTTAAATCTTCATGAAATGATGTTGCTGCCATGTATGGATGTAAAGGCTACACGAGATTCTATATCAATGATCTATCAAGAGTCCTTGTTCATGATAAGAAGATTTTCTTTTTTTTTGCCATCTTAATTAATAGAAGAGCAATACATATGTCATTCTGTACATGACATTTTTATTACAGATGGAACAAAAATCAAAGTAAAACGCCACAATTTTTGCTGCAGATGAAACTATAATAATCACTATGATGAATTGTTATATTTAATAAATAAATTTCATGTATCTTAACATATATATTACAATCAAATGAGGTCATATGAGTTTCTTAAGATACATTTATCATATTTAAATACATGAAGTAAATAAACATTATCCAAGTAGAAAACTTTTTAAAATAATTATTACAGAGTTATTTCCCCTACATATTTTGTCAGATATGTAAAATTGCGTACAAAGTTCTTTTTCTCAAAGGAGGAAAAGAAAATTCAAAATGATAATTGGTCTTGATTCGTATAATCAAATGTTAGCTAAAGTCATAATCATGAAAGAGAACCAAAGTTTGAAATTTTCCTGCTGATGAGAAATCTGAACAATAATTTAGTCATTAAAGTATTAGATACTTTAGATAAGACCTTATCTAAAACCTTAGGTACAATGCAAAATTGTGTTGCTGCAACAATTTCTTCAAGAAACTGAATTTGATTATGATTATTACAAATTTGTTTAACATATTAATAATAAATCAGTACAAATACTTATGGAATGTTTATCATAAAAAATGTCTCACAAAGCAAAAGGTACACAAACATTTCATAATAAAAATGGACGGAACTATTTTATAAAAGGGTGGATACATACAAGTCAAAAAGATTCACACAAAAGCACCTAAGTTGAAAAATTGCTAAAATATACTATAAATATAACTATAAAATGAAATAAAAACATGTTAACAAGAAAAATATAATAATTAACGAACTATTTTGTGTAGTAACTGTTTGCAAATATTTATGCATAAATAATATTAAAAGGAATCATTAAGGTACAAATAAAGGTTACATTATACCATTTATAATTTATTAACAATCAAAAAAACTATTGAATGATATTTAATGCTAGATAAATTTGGAACTTACCAAAAATAAAAAATGTTTACATTTCAACTTATCTTAAAATTTATCCAGCAATGACAATGAAGTTGAATTAACATAAAACTAATTACTAAGATACATTGCAGAATATTGTTAATAAACTTTAATTGCTATTGAGCAATTAATCTGTCATAACAAAAACTGCACAAAAAATATGGGATATTAATGCTTTCATAAACAAAACTGCACAAAAAATTGTGGACAATGGTTAAAAAGAACAAAATGAGTGCATAAATAATGTCCAAATGCCTACTGAAAAAAAAAAGTTTATACACAATGCTTATCAGGATTTCAAATACTACTTTGTAAATAATCCCCTAGATTAGCTACATAATGTAAAGCAAACCCCAAAAATTTCAAAACATCATTGTGTGCATTTTACACTATTGACATTGTTAATTATAAAATTCAGAATAACAAATCAGTTTCCAAATTGTCATATGCGTTTATAATGAAACTTCACAATTATTCTTGGTTTATTTTGTAGTCCCAAAAAATGTAATAAAAAATGAAATTAAGTAATGGCTTCATAATAGAACTACTGTGACAGATATTTTTTTAAAGAAGCAATTTTTTGTTTGTTTCTAAATCCTCCTATATGCATGTGAAATATTTGAAGTTTTCTGTTGTTTTTTTTATCATATTGTTTGAATTCAAATTATAATCATTTCATCATCTGCATTGATTAATAAATATTATTGCCTGATTTTTATGAAAAATGGTCCTAAAAATTCAAGAGTTTAAGAAAATATTCAAAAAACATTAAATTAAAGGTCTAATAAATTTATTCATTTATTCATTTCTGACCTTTGCTGACCCTATTATTCCTATAAATGTCCACTAGCTCTCATAAATTGATTTGACATTCAATTTTTATCAGTCTAGCTATCTATGTACACACAGTTTTGATTATCACAGAGTTCACAAATATTTCAGTTACTGGTCCAAGTACTTTAGATGATCTCTGATTTCTGTGCCTTTTCTTCTCTTCATGAGAGGATTTGTTGGGTCTCCTTTCTTTGTTGCATGGAAACGCCATGAATTGTTAAAACAATCAATCTGGAAAAAAAGCAACACCATTCAGTAATGCATGAAAATAAATATATTTCTTTAGCATATCAAGGCTATAGCAAAAATTTTGACAACATTGAAACCATTTCTAATGTTTACATGAAATATTTATGACAATAAACACTTAAACAAGAATGAAAATAAAGAACATGTTACACTTTAGAATCACTTTTGCAGTCTCTCTTTGTATTCATTCATATTGCATTTGCCATGTACAAAAAGTATTACTTTCAGGATGTTGTTTTGCTTATATTGAAAGCCTAATTTATGTTTAGATTTTGTGAAAAATTATACCAAGTATTATGTATTTTATATTCAATGCAGCTAGGAAGTACCATTTCAAGAAACTATATTTTTATAAATCAATTATTGAACTGTATTGAATGGTAATAGAAACAAGTGTGCCGATACAAAAAATGACTCACTAAAGAGTCTTTAGACTTATAATTAAATGATTGGAGTATCAGTAGTATCATACATATGTGAAAGACTAAAAAGTAACCCAACAACTCAAAAGATATTTTAAACAAAATATATCTTTTGAAAGATTTGTATAAATACAAAGTTCATAATTAGAAAAAGATAATATCAACTACTTACAGGAATAAGATTGTCTTTTTTATTGTCTTTTTCTATCTTCTCTAATTCTTCAGGAGACAACAATGAAAATCTAATCTTAGGTATTACTTTTCTTGCTACTTCACTCACTGATTTTTCTAATACTGTCTAAATAAATAGATACAAATTTTATATTTACTATTCATTTTGCATACAATGAAAATGAATCATAAGCTATTGTGAACTATGATATTTTGTTCAAGCTATAAACCAGTAACTGGAGAATGTGGCTAGTACAGCCATAAACCAGTAACTGGAGAATGTGGCTAGTACAGCCATATGCAGGGTTTCTGCTGGCGGTCGCCATTTTCGCAATTTGCGAAAAAATAATAATTGTGGCGATAAAAATTTGTCATTTGCGAAAGAATTTGGCGAAAGAAATATATATAACGATTTATTTTTCTCCATCTTGTTTATTTACTTTTTTTCAAGTTTCTCTGACTTTACCATGTTTACCAGATTAGACAATACTCGGAATTCACCTTGACCTCATTAAGATTTGGACAGAAAATCAATAATCAGCTGATTGCATTTTATAACTATCGACAACAAAGGACTTATTAATAAAGGTGTTGATTGAATTGTTTGACAAAATGATATGGTTAAATGGCTTCCGCTAAATGTCACATACAGAATTTATTTACCACTTTGCGACGCACGTGTTTGAAGCAAACTTTTGACGTCTCCTCTCCTTTTAAAGATAGTTTAGAAAAGAAAGCTGTTGTTGTGACGAAAAATGTTCAAAAGCAAGAAAAATCTCCGATTTAAAACTTTAATTATCCTTTGACTTAAATATAGGTAATTGATTTGGGAGACTACTTTAAAGTCGTTTGAGTGATTTTTGTTTTGTTGTAAAAACCACTTCTTAGTACAAAAGGGCACATCAGTAATTTTCTTTTAAAGAAACTTTCCCTACGAACTATACTGGTATTATATGATAAAAACATGTCCATTAATTTTGTTATATTCCAGGACTTATATATTCTTTATTATAAAAAGTATAGTGGCACCCTCATTTAGAAAAGTTGTTTAAAATACAATGAATATTTTTCCCTTTTAAGTTAAAAAAAATCTGTTGTTTAAATGTAAACGTTTAGTGTTTATTCATTAAAATGTAGACTCTAAAATAAGTTTGAGAGAATAATCATAGACACTATGGGGCAAAATCATCTTATTTAATGGAGGGGGGGGTAGAAAAAAAAGGTAAATTTTAAACGAAAAATATATTTATGTTACTTGGCGAAAAAAATAGTAAAGTGGCGAAAAATATATTGTTTTGGCGAAAGAGGTGGCGAAAAAAAATAATTGACCCAGGGGAAACCCTGGCCATATGTATCAAAAATTCTTATTTTCCGTCTTCAAATGTATTTCCAAATTTTGTTCATTGTCTTAGATGTCATTAATTTGACAATCTAGAGATCAAAGACTAGCACAAAACTAATCACAAGACAAGTATATGTAATAACTACATAAATAACTAAAAATTAAGCTTAGGTAGCATAAAATATGACAACCAGTAGTTTTTTTTAAAGATGCGTTCTGTGTGTGAGTGTGCTTTTGCTATTTGAAGACCATTCAGTGTATTTTAATATATTGGAGTCTACTTTTATACAGAGGAACTTTCACACAGAAGAATATTCAGGTGGTTTTTTTTTATAACTACATTTAGGTACTTACTGAGTTTATGGTTGCCCAGTCTTTGACATATTTCAGTAGTTCAATTTCATCCATTTGTAAGTTATCACTCTGTAGAATTTCATTCATAGATTCATCAGAAAGTTCTTGGAATGCTTTGGACTTCAAAACAGCCTAAAATTCAACAAAGACAATGTCAAACAAAAGTTTTATATTAATGCTATGTACAATATATTTAAGGTAGCTAGAGTGTCTAAATGCTTGATGATAGATTTTTCTTTAACTTCTGTAAAATACCACTGAGTCACAGACCTTGTTTATTGCAAAAATACATTCAAAATTACAAAAGCAATTCTATTTTATATGGTTTATATCAAAGAAATTTAATTTTTCCTTATTGGAGACACAGTTAGGGCATATGATATAGTTTTGGTCAAACGATGAAATATTTGAATATAGAATATTTTGTACCTAATTAAATCAAATATGTAATATAAAATATACCTTTGTGGGCTACTTTATGTATAAAATAGGTTCGAAATTTCAGACATTTGCTCAAAATTCAGATTTGTGGATGTATTTTTCTTTCGACTGAAATACATAACTTTTTTGTTTTTAAAGATAAACACAAGCAGATTTTTGTTAAATTATTTGTAATTTCTATTCTTTATAACTCTCCCAATAATTTTTCCATTTTTCTTTTAGAAATAACTCATATTTATCAAATAATGTCAATGATCATTAACTTAGAGAAAAAAAAACGCTGTATATTTATCAAATATAAAAAAAATGACATTGTTGACTTTTCATGAAAATTGGTGCAAATAATCTTCATACCAAATTTCATTTTAAAGAGGGGTCCATGAACTTGTTTTCAAGTTAAATCAGTTGAATGACAAAAATCTGTTGAAAAAATGCATCTTTTCCCAATATGTCACAGTTTGACCTCACTAAAATACTATTTCACATTAGCAAGTCATTATCTCCCCTGTAAATGTATTATATGTCCTTTAACAAAAGAATTGGTCAAATTTCAATAAGAGAATTTAAGAGAAAAAATCACGAAATATCAAAAAAAAAATAGGGGCTCATGGATCCTATTTTCTGAAAAATTGAAAAACACAAATGGTCAAATAAAATTCAGACTAATTATCTG
This sequence comes from Mytilus galloprovincialis, assembly GCF_965363235.1. Taxonomy (NCBI): domain Eukaryota; kingdom Metazoa; phylum Mollusca; class Bivalvia; order Mytilida; family Mytilidae; genus Mytilus; species Mytilus galloprovincialis. The sequence goes on along the minus strand of NC_134838.1, from coordinate 18,205,093 downwards.
CCCTTGATTATAAAAAGATATTTTTTTCTGAAATTTGAAAACACTCAAGGTAACATAAAAACCACTGTAGTATATCAAAATGTAAAGAGAAATTAAATTTATGAATTGATGCAGTCAACTGTACAGTAAATTGATGGGGTGTACTGATATTGCTATATTTCTTACTTCTGTGTGTTCCTCTATGAATCTGAGAGTAGCCCCCAATAGTTCAATATTACTATAAGTGACAGCTACTTGTAAACATTCACAAGCATTGTGCACACTAAGATTTTCTACCAGGTATAATGCTGCAAGCTGAAAAATAAAATAAAATACAACATGTCCTTAACAGATGTGTAGACATCATAATAACACAACTAGAAATGAGCATGAAAAATTTGCATTTGACAATAATTTCAATTTTTATGGGATTCAAATTACACAAAAATTCAGAATAAAATGGTAAATTATTTGTTACATTTAAATGTTTTTTGTGTGACCATTCAACATGCAGTTGCATTTTGTGTAACTTGTTTTCATACAAAAAAAGTCATTGTATTGTTTTTGGATTTTGGTGTCCTATTCTCCTTTAAAACTAGTTGTTATGATATCATGTACCTTTATCTATAACAATTATTCTTGTAATATCAGGTACATGATTGTACAATATACCTAACAACTAAATATGACCACGATACCTGAATTCAATTTCATTACTAAATAAAAACCATGGATTGTTTCTATTTTATTATAAATTTTTGCACATTGTAGTATTGCTAATCATACATTAAATATAAATATAGGGGAGGGTTGAGATCTCATAAACATGTTTAACCCTGCCACATTTTTGGGCCTGTCCCAAGTCAGGAGCCTCTGGCCTTTGTTAGTCTTGTATTATTTTAACTTTTAGTTTCTTGTGTACAATTTGGAGTTTAGTATGGTGTTCATTATCACTGAACTAGTATATATTTGTTTAGGGGCCAGCTGAAGGACACCTCCAGGTGCGAGAATTTCTCGTTGCATTGAAAACCTGTTGGTGACCTTCTGCTGTTCTCTGCTCTATGGTCGGGTTGTTGTCTCTATGACACATTCCCCATTTCCATTCTTAATTTTATTGTAACTGTTATTTCTTTTCTTTAGTTGTTGTCCAAAAGTTCTTCAATATAAATCAGCTACATGATTTTTGATTAGTTACTATACGGAATGTTTTGTTAACACGTGCACTGTCTTTAAATAACTGATTTTCATTTTGCCGGTGTTTTACAGTAAATTTGTCAACCAATGAGCCATATGAAACAATGGAATATAACTCAGAAAATTAACAAATAAAGACCTGGCATTCATACAAATAGTAAAATAAAGTAATAAATTGTATCTTACTTTTCTAAGTTCATCTAATCCATATTCAATTGACACTCCAAATGTATCTAAAGCCTGCAACAGATTAGGTGTAAATGTCAAAACATTATAATTATATTAATCATGGCAATATAGTTTTTTCTAACTTTTTATTCAACATTATTCTGTATCCTAATCATACAGCGCAGTAATAAAAATAAAGACTAAATAAAATTTAGTAAGTTGTTGGAATTACTCATAGAACTAAAAATCTTCTTTTTTTTTTGCAGTAAAAAAAAGGGGTTGAAAATTTATAAAAACATATGTTAAAATGTTCAATTGATTTTAATCGAAAATATTTTCAGCAATCATCTATAGTGATGTATTTGTGACATCAAATTGTTCGTGAATTTCATAAAAAACTCATTTTTAGCAGAATTTTGCAAAAAAAAGTTTTCGGGAAAATTAACACCACCCTTAAAACACAAATATGTTTGCTGGAATGTTATTTATATACATATGCCATAAACAAAAACTTCAATGGACAAAGGGTGGTGCCACATATAAATTGAGATGTGTGGGATAGAAATGGACCTTATGCAATTGCATGTATACATGTACATGTATCAGACTGTGATTGATTTTAGAACATTTATATTTGGATTCAAAAGATAATTTCTGATCTATTTTGTAGGGTTGACCCGGTTCTTATATCAACTTAATTTTCAAACAGTTACAGATTTTGCATCAAGATTAATCATTTAACAAATGAGTGCATGGTTTATGCGCTGAATGAATTATTATTATAAAATACATTTTATAACACACAAGCATTAAGATGCTTACAATTTTAGGTGTGAGTGATACACAGTTTGTATACATAAACTCTAACATGGCCTGAAATATTTCTGGTGATGTGTCCGGTAGAGGAATCTCTACGTCTCTGTTGGGGGTCTGTTCAGCAAACAATGCTTTAAATATGGCTGATCTTGCTGATAAAATACATCTGTGAGCGTAAAAAGCTTTTCTGTTTGGTCCAATTTTGAACTTAACATCACTGAAAAATATGAAAAATACATTTAATCTAATTTTGTTATGACATATGCTTCAAATTTTATTTTAAACATAAAAGATCTTTGAAATAACCCCAACAAATTGAATTTGAATTTTAAAATAGACTTTCATTAAAAGGATTAAGTTGTGCATAGGATTAGAACAAAATGTACTGATATCACATACATGATTTAGAATTTAAACATATGATAACAATGACTGTTCACATGAAATACTAATATAAATCAAGTGGCTGAAAAGCAACACAATTTAAAAACCTCATTTATTAAATAAGTAATCTAACACAAAAAATAAGAAACCATATATTAGTCTATATGTTTAAATGCATCAGTCCAAAAACAGTGAACCTTTGTGTGTAACAATGAAACAATCCTTTTCTATACTAAGTTACCTTGCATGCTGATCGAATAAAGGGTTCTTTATTATAGACCATTATAAGATATTTAAATATTATAGTTGTGCTTCTTTCACCTTCTCTTGTAACAAATACAAATTTCTATTTTACTATATTTTCTTCATAATTCTAATTCTTCTGCTGCATCAAAATGAGTCTGCCAGTCAGTTTATTCCTGTAAATTTTTCTGAACAATGTAATTTATCTTGTTTAATCCACATTAATATTTTTTAGAAAAAAATGTAAGTTTAATCAAATTGCTCAAATGACTCAAATCTAATTTGTAAATGGTCTCTTGATTTTTTTCTTATTTAAAGTTTTATTAGTTAAGAAATGTTGAAATGATATTGTTTATATTATATATTCTTCTTACAATCAGTGATCTACTTGCACTACATGTATCAAAGTTAAAAAGAAAAATTTCTTTTCTAAGAAGTTATCTTAAATATTGCTTCATGAAATTCATATGTAGAATTTGATCTATAGTCAATAATTGGATTTATTCAAATGGAACATAGTCTTACTTGTACATGTTCAATACATATAAATTTAAATATTTAAAAAAATATAATATCAAAAGTCTATAAAATATCCTTGAAATTTTTGACTATATAATTTCTAATGGCAGAATAGTCAAATGTGGTAAAAAAATAAAATTTTGAGTGAAAAGTTTTAATCAAATTACTTAACTTACACTTTTATTTGGTGTCCAGAATCAATATAATTTTATCATGTATTGATACAAAATAGATAAAAATTGTCAATTTAAACAGAAAATTTCATGAGATATATATAAATTGATACAAAAACATGTTTTTTAGATAAAGCCTTTAAAATTTACAGCTACATGTATCTTATGAATTTTCTGAGCCTCTGTTTAAATATCTTTATAATTTTATTTAATTGAAAGATATGAAATTGATGTAGTGGAATATTCTAACCAGTAACTGGTATTTGAAAGAATGAATTATAAGTCAGACCCGCTATAATTAAGTGATTCCTAGCTAGTTTTGAATGATGGATTGAATCCCAAATAATACTGGTAATGTGCTAGTCTGTAACTACTACAAACTTGTTAGGAAATGTTTTTCTACATGTTTTTGTCCACAATGGAGTTTTCTTTTAATCAATACTTGAGGTGGTTAACCATTATATATCAGTATTTAACAAATTAATTTGCTATGTATGTATGTATCAAAAGAAAATGGGAATCACACAAGTACATGTAATTCTAAACAAGAATGTGTCCAAAGTGCATGGATGCCACACTTGCACTATCCATTTCCATGTTCCATGGACTGTGAAATAGGGTAATAATCTAATTTGGCATTAAAATTAGAAAGATTATACTATAGGGAAAATGTGTACTTAGTTTCAAGTTGATTGGACTTCAATTTCATCAAAAACTACCTTGACCAAAAACTTTAACCTGAAACTCCCACTTTCATTTTTTATGTTCATTGGACCGTATAATTGGGGTCAAAAGTCTAATTTGGCTTTAAAATTAGAAAGATCATATCATCAGCAACATGTGTACTAAGTTTTATTAAGTTGATAGGACTTCAGCTTCATCAAGAACTATCTTGACCAAAAACTTTAACCTGAAACTCCCACTTTCATTTTCTATGTTCAGTGGACCGTGAAATTGGGGTCAAAAGTCTAATTTGGCTTTTAAATTAGAAAGATCATATCATAAGCAACAAATGTACTAAGTTTCAAGTTGATTGGACTTCAGCTTCATCAAAAACTACCTTGACCAAAAACTTTAACCTGAACGGACGCACAGACGGACAAACGAACGGAGCCACAGACCAGAAAACATAATGCCCCTCTACTATAATAGGTTGGGCATAAACACACAGCTGGCATTTAGGCCAGTCACATACCAGGTATCTTGATCCAATGGCCAAACCACTGAACCAAGGGATCAATCCTGAGATCCAGATCCAGATTTAACTTCTCCACTGTTACAAAACCTTTTATTAATTGCTCTTTAAGAATTATGGACTTATGGAAATCTCTCTGGACTCACCATTTTCATAACTGGTGAGTCAAAAGTCCTCAGGTTTGTAAAATGCTACATGTATATAATCTTTTTATGACAAAGTCTTCAATAACAGTAGGAACACAAATACACATGTACTTAAAATATGTTATAAATCTTTAGATTTCCTGCATTTTTAAACATGTTTAAACTGATTGATCACAAAAAAATAATAATGATGACAATCATTTTGAATTTATTCTGTTTGTAACTTTAATGGTGTATGTAATAAAAAGAGTCTACTGAGTGTTTTAATTCAACATACAATTTTACAGCATACAAAATGAGTTATGTTGGGAACTCACCTCAGATGATCTGATGATGATATCAGGCAGATTTTTGTATTTGTACAAAGATCAATAACTAAGCAAACTTTGTTTCTGTATAATATATTATTTATAAAAATGAGAAAATAGTATAATTGTTAATGAAACAACTCTCCATTAGAGACCAAATGACACAAAAATTAACTATAGGTCATCATTTGCAGATTTCATGCATAACCACAATTCCTACAGCATTGGCTTCTAAAATTCTTTTCTACAAGCCAAAAGAATCCAATTATATTTTTTTTTAGAACTGAGCTTCAGGCTGCATGACTCTAAAAATTTATTGTGAAGGCTGCATAAATACAGCCTTTTTTTCTGGATATAAATCATATAATATATAGTGTTTTTTAAATAAACTATAACCATGATAATGTCATGAATGTCTATAAGAATAAGAAAAAACACTGCCTAAACATATTCTTTCTTTAATTTGTTAATATTATAAATGGAACCTGTTATTCAGTGGTTGTTGTTTGATGCTGTGTATGTACAATGTATATATGCATTTGTTTTTCTTTCATTATTTTGTACATAAATAAGGCTGCTATTTTTTTGTGAAACAAGTTTGTTGATGCTACGAGTATGAGCATTCTAGCGATACTCATGCAGTAATGAGATTTTGACAATCTTTTTTTGAAAAGGGGCACCAACTTTTAAGTTATATGAAAATGACCGAAATTAGGTGAAAAAATTTCCGGATCCTTGATTTAAACCCATAAGAGAATATGAAAAATTCCATACAAAATATAGACCTAAAATCAGTCATTTGTCTGTTATGTTACAGTTATTTAATTAATTTTCACCAGAAAATTTTTGACAATTTGCAGAGATACATGTATACGGTTTTTTTTTGCAATTTGTAAATTGACTTGTTCTCGCTCTGCAAATTGTCAAAAATATTATAAGGACCTACAAAGTGTATGAGCTACAGATCTGCAGCGAGGATAAGTCACCATAGATCAATATTATAATATGAAACGACAACCCTGATTGTTGATATTAAGATACATTTTTTTGTAGTTGGCAAACAAAAATCAGAATGGTAACAAAAATTGTTTCACGGAAGGGGTGGTGACAAAGAAAATTATACCAATACAAAAAGGCCAAGGGAAACCCTGGATCGGGCTGCCAAGTCTTACACAATTAGACTGAGACTCAGACATTTCCATGCTTAATCGGTGGCATTTTCATTTGAACTATTGTTGTTTTCTCTTTAATCTTTACTATTTTGGCTAAATTTCACGCATTAGCTTCATGAAAACTTGGTAGTACAGCTTGGTACATATTATTTTTCACCTGACCGTATCTGTATCTGTAACTGTAAGGGAAAGTCGTAGCTACCAATTCTAGCTTTTATGCAACGGGAGTGAAGGCGCCGTCGATTTACTGACGTTTCGCGAGAGCAGATTTAAAGCTCTCTACACTTGTTGTGTGAACAATAGTGTCTTCTATAGGTGGTTCTAATTAGTCCGAGATTACTCTGACGTCCAACGGCTGTTTTGCCAGACAAGCTGGGCTGTGGGACATCAGAGGGGGTCTCATTGGGGGGTTCTGATCCCGGATCCCGCTTACTGTTTTGTCAGATTCCCGTATCCCGCTTATACTATGTACCTAAGCAACTCTCATTTTTTTGTAATTTCCCGTGTCCTGCTAGACCTTAATTCCCGTTTTCACGGCACAATAATTTGACTTTCCCGTGTCACGCTTACCAAAAATTGGCTATCCCTCGTCACGCTTAGACCCCAAGAGACCCACATCAGAGCTCGTCTCATATCAAAAAGTGAATATTTGCCCCTCCAAAATAGATGCCCTGTTACGTCGCTTCTGGTGCAAACCGACGGCCCACGGCCCAAGCTTGTCTTGCAAAACAGCCGTTGGACGTCAGAGTAACTTTGACTATAGTGTTCTAATTTACTATTGTGGACACAAAGAATGAATTTGAATATGACCGTACCTGTGCTCTTTGTTGTTGATAATCTTTTTCATTTCTTTGGCAAATTCTGCAATGTTGCCTTCCATTTTTAGATCGTTAGACATTCTAAAAAATTATTTATCACACTATTGAGTCTATTCTGATAATTTCTCCACTGTATCCAAGCACTTGTTTTTCCGGATGTAGAATTAAGCTCGAGTCGCAGTTCCGGTTTCGAAAGTGTAAAGTGTTCATTCACCTAGGGACATTCAACTCTGCTGAAATATGTAGGGTAAATAAGCAAAGCAATGCATAAATGTTTCAGCATAGAAACTATTTTTTTTATATAGAAATTGAACACAATACACAGTTGTCATCAGTCATAAGATTTATGCTATAACAATAACAATCCGGTTGTAACTATATAGATTTTGCAAACAAAAAATATGTTTATGTTGTGGTCCACAGACAAGATACTGCTCAAGAAATAAATGCTGCCAGTTACGGTCACCATCATCTTATTTATGAATAGACTTGTTGCTTATAGAATGTGGTTTACTTTCAGACAATTTTTTTTATTTCATTTAAAAAACTCAGACTTTTTAAAACTCTTATTAACATGATTAAAGTTGTTTGGTTTAATATCGAGAGATTATTTAGCCATTCCTGTGAAGAAACTATCCAAATACTTAAATATATTTATTTGGTTTTCTTACGTATCATAAAATTGTGGTTGATTAAATCATTTAGTATTGATCAATTATATGAGGTACATGTTAGAGGATGGTTATAAATGGGGGTACCTTCATGACGTATAACGGTAAAAATTCTTGCCAAATGACATTAACAGTAATTTTTGGTGCATGGCAGTAAATTGTACACTATCTTTTAGACACTAAAAAAATCGACTGAGTTCAACAAATCACGTTAAATTTTTCAAAAAAAATGATGGTAGTGATAAATATTTGAGACCTCAGACGAATAATGATAAGGATATTTTGACGAATCACGGTAAATTTTTTACCAATTTGACACTAATGGTAGCTGAAAATGACCGCTTGACGCCTGACGGTCAAGGGCATAACTACCCTAATGTAAGTCCTATCAGATAAAGTATATTGTAAGCCTACTTTTGTATACATAATCCTTGAAAAAGGACATTTTGTGGGGTACCGTGATTTCCTGAGAAATACAAGAACAACGTAATATCCCCAAAACAAACTGATATATCTGGATAACAAGATATTTTATGGTGTTATACTGCTTAAATTAGTGTTACAGCATATAAGGTTTAAGGCGTTCATGATTAATAAAAGTACACGCAATCTTCTGAAAATCAATTTGTATATCTTGTTTGCAAATTCCTTGTTGAAAAAAATATGGCTGACGTTTATATGTTTTGTATACAAGATCGTATTCCTGCAGTGAAATTGCACTTTGATCGAGTAAAAGCGAGTAATATCTTTAATTAATATTCTTTAAAATTGTTAAAAGTAGCATAACACCATGAAAAATCTTGTTATCAGGATATATCAGTTTGTTTTGGGGATATCATAAAGCTTCTTGTATTTTTCGGGAAATCGTAGTACCGCATTTTGTGTTCAAAGGAGTAGGTCCAGTAAGACCCCTTTTTGACCCCACAATATAGCAGTTTTACAAAATTGTCAAAATGTAAACTTTTAGTCATTACTTAAGGAATGACTGTAATATTTTTTTCTGTCTTTAAAGAAATAACATAAAAAATGAGGTGCACACTGTAAATAACCCGCGTAGCCGGTTATTTACAGTGTGCACCATATTTTTTATGTTATTTCGAATAGGCAGTAATTATATTACAGTCATTTCATATAGTTTAATTTTTAATTCCCTTTTTGAACCAAAGTAAATCATGAAAAAACGTTGATGACTTCATGGTCACAAAAGTGAAAACAAAATTATGTCTATGAGCTGATAAACAAAACGATGTCAGCCAATCAGAAGACATGTTACATCCAAGGTTAAATTATAGGAAAGTAGAATGCTTCTGCTACATAAATATGGGCTGTTTTTGACAATACAATGCTCATACAATGTACATGTATATCGGGTTATAGAAGCATTGATATATTCAGTAATGCTAAATTACTGAAATCTTCACAATTTTAGCATTTGAGTTAAATTTTAGACGGTTAAAGTGTTAGCATTTGTGTTCATTTTTAATATTGGAATGTAATTTGTATTTGATGATAATACATACATGACATAACATATATAAAGGTTTGGGATGAACACAGATGTGTCAACTTTCATTTTTGACAAAAATGAATGAGAGAGCATCTTGGTCAATGATTTCAATTTTTGTTAAAATGTTTTGATGATATTGATTTTCACTCATTCAATAGCATGAATATATATGTAGGACTCTAAAGTGCGATGGTTCTCTAAAGTGCGATGGTAACGCTAAAGTGCGATGGTCTACGCTAAAGTACGATGGTGTCTCACGCTAAAGTATGATGGTTGTTTGTTTGCTAAAGTGCGATAGTATAGCACGCTAAAGTGCTATGGAACAAAAGATAAAGATTCAAGGGAACTAATGTTGAAAACAAGTCTTTTTGCAAAATCAAGTCTGCTATGATATAACATGTAATGCGATAGGCTTTTACTTTACCGTTAGTCTTGTGTGACTGTTTCGAAATTAAGAAGACAAATTTATCTATTTCATTTTCCGATATGTTCATTTTTGGTTTGTATAAACGACTGTTAACGTCATAATCCAACTACGTTTTGTACGTCTATACTTTGGCAGACCATCGCACTTTAGAGTATGGAGGCATCAGACTTTAGCGTAGACCATCGCACTTTAGCGTGACCATCGCACTTTAGAGTCCTACATATATAACCCACATTTGAAGTTGATTTAATATTGTTTCATTTTTCTTTATAGGTACATATAGTGTTAGTGAAAGTTAGGAACTAAAATCACCACATTATGAATTACACAAGATTTCTCAACAGACTCAGTCTGGCTAGAAAGCCATCACCTATTCGTATATTGAGTAAGTACATGAATGGTATTTTGTGGGACAAATAAATACTGCTGATGAAACATAATTGATGTTTTAAGGTTTGTGTATAATAAATTATTATGTCTAGGAAAATGATGGTTGTGTCTCTGGTAACAAGGGAAAAAGGTGCAGTTAGTAGATAAGATTTTTTTATTATTTTTTATTATCGGTATATCTTTAAAATGTTTAGGGTTATCGTTGTTGATCAAGGCTTATTTGAAATGAGTTAAAAAAAAAGTACTAGTAATAAAGTAAACATCCTTATTGTGAAATGTTAACCGGATAACAAAAACTATAAACATATTTTTTCCACAACTTTTCTCAGACTGTTTACAATGTCTAACAGTCTTTACACAAAATGTATTTGATTTTTACTGAATTATTGACTGATATAAAAGTCTGGAAAACATGTCCTATAATTTATATGTTGAAATTATAATTTGATAAAGCTTTCAATAACTGTAAGTACTCTCAGATCTATACTTTGTGGCATTTGTTATTTTGTTTGCTGTTTGGTGCTAAGTTTCAATCCCATGAGTAAAGCCCTTTTCAAATGATTTTTACAGTTTATTTTATTGTTGTGCTAATATTTTGAATTTTCCTTGAAGTTTTTTGGGTAATTTATTTTATTTGACTTTTTACACCCATTATGTTCAAGATAAGGTGGAGGACTTCCTTTAATATTTCATCCCTGCAAAATTTTCTAAAAAATGATGGTTGAAATGAAAAATAAGATGAAATGTGATTGAAAACTAATTTTTATTTTTAAGTCTAATTCATAAACATGATAAAGGTTATAAAAAAAATCTTAAAATACCAAATTCTATATGCTGTGGTAGGTTATGAATAATAGATATATTTTCATGCATTTAACTCTTTGTTTATACTCATTTAAAGCACATCACACTCAGGGGCGGATCCAGCCATTTTAAAAAGGGGGGGTTCCTAACCCAGGACAAAGGGGGGTTCCAATTACATGTCCCCATTCAAATACATTGATCGTCCAAAAAAAAGGGGGGGTTCCAACCCCCAGGACCCCCCCCTCTGGATCCGCACATCACACTAATATTACTTGTAAATCAACATTGAAAATACATTTCAGCTGCCATTTTAAATGAGAGTTCAGCTGAGATGATTTCAATGGCAGGAGGAATGCCCAATACACAGACTTTCCCAATAATGGAGGCTTCTTTCAAACTGAGGTATGACTATATATATATAAGAACAATATATGAGTTTGCTGTTAACTACAAATGTCAGATGAAAAGTGACAAACTGTCTGTGGCTCCGTCCGTTCCTCCGTCCATTCGTCTGTGCGTCCGTTCAGGTTAAAGTTTTTGGTCAAGGTAGTTTTTGATGAAGCTGAAGTCCAATCAACATGAAACTTAGTACACTTGTTGCTTATGATATGATCTTTCTAATTCAAAGCCAAATTAGACTTTTGACCCCAATTTCACGGTCCACTGAACATAGAAAATGAAAGTGGGAGTTTCAGGTTAAAGTTTTTGGTCAATGTAGTTTTTGATGAAATTGAAGTCCAATCAACTTGAAACTTAGTACATATGTTCTCTATAGTATAATCTTTCTAATTTTAATGCCAAATTAGATTATTACCCAATTTCACAGTCCATGGAACATGGAAAAGGATAGTGCGAGTGGGGCATCCATGTACTTTGGACACATTCTTGTTTTTAAAATATTAATTTTGATCACAAGGTGAAAAACCTTTACATCATTTATTAGCGGGTGATTAAAAAAAACATACCGTTTTTATTCAATTATTAAAATTTGTTGAGTTTAAAAAGTATTAGTGTTCAACATACTTTATACAATGTTGTACAACTTGTTAATGTAGAGATTGCAAATAAACAAGAAATAAGCTATCAATTTGCATTTTAGGGATGGTACTGTGTTAGAGCTTGACCAGAAAATTATGAATAAAGGATTACAGTATGCTCCTACACCAGGGTTTGTATTTAGAAGAGAAAATTATGTAGTGAAATAACAAGCAATTTTGAAAAACCATGCTAAAGAAATGCATCTGTTTGGCAGTGCAGGATGTATGAATATGTATGAATGTGAAGCCATATCAGTCAGGATGGGGATGTTGCGATGTTTGGTGTTTGTTGCCCATTCATGAATATTCATGACATGTAACCATTTGTATGTACTTAAAATTTGTGTGGCCATCTTTCTGAAAATGACTCTTGCTATAGAAAGTTCTATGCTAAGCTTATTCATGCATAATTTAATGAGCATTTGTATTTGTCATTCTGATTATTATAATTTGTTGTATATGATATGTAAGACAAAGTTTTAAAGGTTATAGTGAGTAGCAAACCTACATTGGGTCTTTGTTAACTTTGTAAAGACCATAGATTACAATCACTTTATTTTTGGACGAAATAGCAGTGGAGATTTTTGCATAGTTAACATGTAAAAATTTATGATAAGGTCAGTTTAAGGGAAAAAAAACCAAACACAATGAAAATAATTGTTATGACAACTTCAGAGTGCTTCACCTTTTTTTATTTTTTTATTTTTTTATAGTCTGCCAGATTTGGTCACATGGATAGAAGGCTTACAGTCTAGGGTGCATAACCCGCCAACTTATAATGACAAGAGCCATCCAGGTAAAATGGAATGCTTGGTAACTTGTGGGAGTCAGGATGGCTTATGTAAGGTAATGAATCATCATTGATTTACTGTTAGTTCAGAAATTATAGCAATGTTTTTTTATTAATGCGAAAAATGCGATAGTATCAGGTTTGCAATAATGAGAACTAACATTTATAATTTTGGTAGTGATTTTTCCCTCATAAATTTTTTGTAATCACACTAATTATAGAATAACAAATCAAAGATATCAAATAAAGAATAAAGAATTATATTCAACAAGTAACTGAACAACAGATTATAAGGAATATATTACAGTCATATTAATCTTTTTCAGATCAGACTTATTAAACATATGGAGTTGTCTTTCTTTAACTGTTTTATGTATGATCATTGATACATCTATGGTATGATGTTCTGTGCATTTATGCCAATATATATGGATCATTTAAAAAAAATAATCTTCTATTCACAGGCATTTGAAGCTTTAGTTTCTGAAGGAGATAATGTTTTATTGGAACATCCCACATACTCTGGTACTTTGGCTATAGTAAGTAGTATAAATTAATTAATTTGTTTTATTTAAGATTTTTGAAACTGAAAGTCATGATAGTTCCTTAGTATATATGTTGAAGAATTGAATAAAGATAAAAAAAAAGAAAAAAAAAGAAGAAAGTTTAATCAGTTTAAAATGTTTTGGATGTTCAAATGTTTCAAACAGTCAAGAATAGATGTAGGAAGATGTGGTGTGAGTGCCAATGAGACAACTCTCCATCCAAATAACAATTTATAACAGTAAACCGTTATAGGTCAATGTACGGCCTTCATCATGGAGCCTTGGCTCACATCGAATAATAAGCTTAATACTAATTAATGAATGGCTATTATCTATTTTGAATTTATTGAACCATAAAACTAATTTTTGACCTTTCATATTGAATAATCCGCGAAGCCGATTATGTAAAATGTGAAGAGTCAAAAATTAGTTTTATGGTTCAGAAACATAAAATCAAAATAAATTATTGCCATTCATTATAAATAAATTTGTATCAAAACTAAGGCTCAAAGAACTTTTTATATTATTTATATTAACAATAACAATGTACACACATGTTGGCGTATGAATACACAACGTCAAAGTGGGCGTGTCGCCATCAAAATTGACAACATTGAAAATAAAACTAATAATTTTAACCAATCAGAAGACAGTAAAAACACAAAATTTATATATTAATGGTTGTTTCACACATCTTTTTTCTGAGATATTGTATTTTTATTTCCTTTACAAATGTATTAAAAAAAAAGGGAAAAAATTGCCTAATTTTAAATCCACAAGAGATCAAATAAAACAGAAATTAACAACTATAGGTCACTGTACAGCCTTCCACAATGAGCAAAGCCCATACTGCAAAGTCAGCTATAAAAGGCCCGAAATGACAATGAAAAACAATTCAAAGAGAAAACTAAAAGCCTAATTTATGTACAAAAAAAATATTTTCTTTGCTTAATTTATGTACAAAAAAAATATTTTCTTTGCTTGAAAAATTATAATATATATGAAATTTCTCATTAGGAATTTAAAAAAAATAACCTGTGATTTGAATATCAATATCAAAGCATGTAGTAGTCAATAAATCTATAATTTCATATTTAAAATGTCTAAGGCTTAAATTAAAATATTGTTTGTTTGCAGTTTACCGACCGACCCTTGAAAATCCTCCCGACTGTGAAAATTTTATTGCTTTAAATTTGAAGAAATTTTTTTTAATACTTCTATTGACGCGATCTGGAATTTTGGGTCCTTTCCGGAAATGATTTAAAGTCTGGGCCAATTACGCATTTCAAGTTTGGTTTTTCTTAGCTTCCCGTCAAGCGTTCATGTGACCATTTAATGATAAAGCACATGGAAATAATTGTTTACAGGTATCCATGAAGTCACGGAGGAGTTCTTTACGCTGTCGTCTCGTGTCAATTTTAAGACAAATAACAAACAAAAAAGTTTATTAGTAAACTGTTTATACAGATTCAGGCACATGTAATGATGTGTGATGATATCATTGACGATGATGCAGCGGATATTCATAACTGACACGATAACCATTCTGTCTCAAACAAATCGGGTACAGAATCTGTGGAGCCTGACTTTATGGAACCAATTTCAGTGGTTAAGTAATTCGACAGCAGCTTGAAGTATGGCATATTTTCTACAAATCGTTGTGAAGACGACAAAGATGAAACCACTCCTCCGTGACTTAAATCTTCATGGATATCTGTAAACACGCCTGTACGGAGGAAGGGCTCATTTGAAATGTTAATGGATATATAGATCATGCCAAATCAATAAGAAGCAACCCTAACTACACAAAGATGTAGAGAAAATGAATGGTTAGCTTGAAAAATAAATATACTCTCTCTATATTAAATCTTTCTTCGATTGCAATGAGTATGCTCCTTTATGATAAGGGGGGCTGCCCCACTCATTGCAATTATTCTCTTTCTTACAATATTAAATATACTCAAACTGTGTGGCCTGTGTGAATTCAATTAAAACATGACCTGAGGAGCTATTCTGCCATTTTTTTATGCATTAAGAACATTTCAGTACAGACCATTTACTTTTAATGGGGTGCTATGAATTTCACCCCAAACTTTAGATTTCTTTGGTTTTCATTAAAGCCTGGCAAAAATATAACCTTATCACATATATAATTAAATATTGTTAGAAATATGAAAACAGTCGAATGTCTTAATACTTTTTTTTCAAGTTGCCTTTTTTTCAATTGAGGAAGATTCAATGGTTATTTTTTTTTATTAAAAATACTCTTTAATACATTGTCTTATAAATCTTTAATATCTACATTTTTTCTGATGAAAATACTCTACTCATGAAAACATTCTAGTCAAGAAGCATACATGTCTGAATATATTTCTTTAAAACAGTTCTAGTCATAATGACATTCCTTGTTTATAAGTGTTCCAGTATTTAATAATTATACCATATTTTATGTCATAAATTGGATAATGACACTATGTTAAAGTTTCAGTTTTGGTTAAACAGTTTTTTATCTGAAAATGCCTGTTCATTTGATGTTGGTTTTCAGCATGTCCAGTGTTTGTTGTTTTAAAATTGTTTAGTGTAACTGCTTGTTTAAACTGTATTTTGGCTGATAAAATAAAATATTTTTCCTACCTACCGACCCTTCAGTCTGAAGGTACAGTCGGAAAACTGCAAACAAACATATTTTTAAGGTTGGCCTAACATCTTTAAAAACCAGATTTCGGATTTCCTCTTGATATTTGATTTTATATTTACTAGGTTGGACCTATGGCAGCTAACCTTATACCAGTAAACTCAGATAGTCAGGGATTAGATCCTAGTCATTTAAGAAAGACATTGTCAAGATGGAGTCCATCTGATTTTTCAAGATCAGGCAGTGGTGCTCCTAAAATTTTATATTGTATACCTAATGGGGGAAACCCCACTGGAACTAGTCTAAACTTAGAAAGAAAGAAAGAGATATACAAGATTGCCCAGGAATATGATTTATTGATATTAGAGGATGATCCATATTTTTATATACAGTTCACAAAGGTACATTTGATAACACAATTACTTTAGAGCTTATAGTTATGTTAACATCAGGTAAAAAAATACTCCAAATTTAACTTATTTGAAAAATTTGGAGCTGAATGCATCTTTCTATGATAAACCATTAACAAGGAGGAAAAAGCTATGTTCAGTGATAAGTAAAGGATTAAATTTTAGCATACAAGCAGACAATTTTAGCATACAAGCAGACAATTTTATACACATGACATGCTGATTTGTCTTTAATATATTATAGACAAGTAGAAGTGATGATTTTCATCATGTGGTTTTGAAAATATATTATACCATGTGATGTGTTTTTAAATATATTCTGATCTTGTACTTAATGAGGAAGTTTAAAAATGTGAAATAAGGAAGAAAAATAATGCTGAAAGAAAGAGCATCTAATATTTCTTAAATTATTTTTACTTCAAAGCTTTACATGAGAAAAATTCTCTTAATCTTTAGGCCAGGATTTTTTAATTTGTTGGTTTACGGATCCGCTGACCCGATTTTGCCGATTTCCAGAATAAAAATAAAATTGACTTTTCATGCTTTTTTATTCCCGCCGACCCTAAGAAATGCATTATCCCTGAAAAATAATTAAAATAATTTTTTTTTATGAAATGAAATGCATTAATCACTAACAAAATTGATAACACTTGCTGTTGTGAAAAAATAAAACTTCCAGTTTACGTTTTTAAATATAGACAAATCAATTATCATAATAACTGACCTTGAAATGTCGTTTGCACAAATAATTTTGCGGAACGAAACTTGTGTTTAAAACCAATTACACAATAAGTTCGTTTCCCTTATTTGTCATCAGTCCGTAAGATGCATCATCTCATAAGAATAGACTTGTCCAAATGGGGACAGGTTGAAGGCATCAAGTTGAAGTATTGAATATTAACAAATCATTTGGAATTTTCTTGTTTCATAGATGATAAAAAAAATATCGTCCATTTGGATAAAAAACGGGAATGTGAGACAACAGATTGACCCGATAATCTCGTTTTTCCAATGAACGAGTCTATTAGGTTTTTGACACGTGTGTTGAAACTTATTTTCGTACGACGTTTTTACATTTTTTTTCTTTATCAGTTTTCGTGCTTGAAGATCATTATTCACCAAGTTTTCTGGAATTGATTAAGAGCTACGCGAATCTATTTTTCTTGTTTCTGAAATGACGATTTAATTTCATCTTTGTCCGTGCACCCTCCTTTTTTTTTACTGTAAATTATTAGACAATGTCATGCGATGTTTATAACAGCTGAGCAATAATATTTCATTGAACTAAAATTTAAGAAATGATGATAAAATGGCATAACAAACATATTGTTAGAAAGGTGAAATATATATTGATTTTGCATATTTTTCTGTCTTCAAAGATGATTTTTTTTCTTTTTTTTTCCCCGACCGACCGATCCGACTTTTTCATGGGGAAAATCCGTAAACCAACAAATTAAAAAACCGTGGCGTTAATGCCGTAAAATATTTCCAATAGTTGCTATTTTAATTTCACAAAGTAAAATTGATAAATAGAAGTATAAAATCTTTAAAGATATGTTCAACTTACAAAAACACAAGAAGTATTGATAGTTTTCACTGAACTGCAAAAATCCTCTTTAAATATCAAGTTTTATTGCCTAATGTTTTCCATTGCAATACGTTTTTCATACATAGTGTCTGATAAATCAGGCTCTGATTGAATCTCTTTTTTTGAATACTGAATTAGCAGTTAAACTAGTAAACATTAGTTGAAAGACCATACAATTTTGCTATTTTATTTTCATTTGTAGCCTTATATACCTAGTCTGTTATCCATGGATGTAGATGGCAGAGTTTTACGTTTTGATTCAATGTCAAAATTGTTGTCTTCAGGGTAAGATAATCTAATATTTAAATGAATGCCAGAAAAATCCTCAGTTTTTTCTCTTGAAAAAAGCTCAACAAGCCAATGAAAGCTAAGTATCTAAACAGTTTTAAGATTGACTCATTGACACACAGCACTGATGTGATTCTCTGAACTCTTTAAGACCAGATGAGCCTTTAGGTTTCCCAATGTCTAGAGCAAAGAATACTAAAAATCTTTCCCCAAAAAATAACCTTTGATAACTGAGGTATCTTGCTTTGCTAACACACATAAACATCACTTCAAGATTTTAGTTTTTGTCGAGCCTGCAACTTTTGTTGCAGAAAGCTCGACATAGGGATAGTGATCCGGCGGCGGCGGCAGCTACGGCGGCGGCGGCGGCTACGGCGGCGGTGTTAGCTCACTTCTTAAAAGCTTTTTATTTCAGAAGGTGGATGACCTGGATGCTTCATACTTTGTATATAGATGCTTCATGTTACGAAGTTTCCGTCAGTCACATGTCCAATGTCCTTGACCTCATTTTCATAGTTCAGTGACCACTTGAAAAAAAAGTTAAAATTTTTTGTAATGTTGAATTCTCTCTTATTATAAGTAATAGGATAACTATATTTGGTATGTGCGTACCTTGCAAGGTCCTCATGTCTGTCAGACAGTTTTCACTTGACCTCGACCTCATTTCATGGATCAGTGATCAAGGTTAAGTTTTGGTGGTCAAGTCCATATCTCAGATACTATAAGCAATAGGGCTAGTATATTTGATGTATGGAAGGACTGTAAGGTGTACATGTCCAACTGGCAGGTGTCATCTGACCTTGACCTCATTTTCATGGTTCAGTGGTTATAGTTAAATTTTTATACGACCGCAAAATTTGAAAAATTTTTCGTCGTATATTGCTATCACGTTGGCGTCGGCGTCGTCGTCGTCGTCGTCGTCGTCGTCGTCCGGCGTCCGAATACTTTTAGTTTTCGCACTCTAACTTTAGTAAAAGTGAATGGAAATCTATGAAATTTTAACACAAGGTTTATGACCACAAAAGGAAGGTTGGTATTGATTTTGGGAGTTTTGGTCCCAACATTTTAGGAATTAGGGGCCAAAAAGGGCCCAAATAAGCATTTTCTTGGTTTTCGCACTATAACTTTAGTTTAAGTTAATAGAAATCTATGAAATTTTGACACAAGGTTTATGACCACAAAAGAAAGGTTGGGATTGATTTTGGGAGTTTTGGTTCCAACAGTTTAGGAATTAGGGGCCAAAAAAGGGCCCAAATAAGCATTATTCTAGGTTTTCGCACAATAACTTTAGTTTAAGTAAATAGAAATCAATGAAATTTAAACACAATGTTTATGACCACAAAAGGAAGGTTGGTATTGATTTTGGGAGTTTTGGTCCTAACAGTTTAGGAATAAGGGGCCCAAAGGGTCCAAAATTGAACTTTGTGTGATTTCATCAAAAATTGAATAATTGGGGTTCTTTGATATGCCGAATCTAACTATGTATGTAGATTCTTAACTTTTGGTCCCCTTTTCAAATTGGTCTACATTAAGGTCCAAAGGGTCCAAAATTAAACTTAGTTTGATTTTAACAAAAATTGAATCCTTGGGGTTCTTTGATATGCTGAATTTAAAAATGTACTTAGATTTTTAATTATTGGCCTAGTTTTCAAGTTGGTCCAAATGGGGGTCTAAAATTAAACTTTGTTTGATTTCATCAAAAATTGAATAAATGGGTTCTTTGATATGCAAAATCTAACTGTGTATGTAGATTCTTAATTTTTGGTCCAGTTTTCAAATTGGTCTACATTAAGGTCCAAAGGGTCCAAAATTAAACTAAGTTTGATTTTAACAAAAATTAAATTCTTGGGCTTATTTGATATGCTTTATCTAAATATGTACTTTGATTTTTGATTATGGGCCCAGTTTTCAAGTTGGTCCAAATCAGGATTCCATATGAAATATTGTGCAATAGCAAGAAATTTCAATTGCACAGTATTGCACAATAGCAAGAAATATCTAATTGCACAATATTGTGCAGTAGCAATTAATTTTCAATTGGAGTTATCTTTCTTTGTATAGAATAGTAGTTGATAATATATGTTGGAAATTTGCCAGACATGACTATGATGTCATTTTCTATTTTTATTTGCCAATAACTTTATGTAAATGACTTCATTGGAAATTTGCCAATATAAAATGTTGCTGATGAAGCTTTTTTTCCTTATCTTATCTAAAATGTTTTTAGATAATGTATGTTGGACATTTGCCAGACATGACTATGATGTCATTTTCTATTTTTATTTGCCAATAACTTTATGTAAATAACTTCATTGGAAATTTGCCAATATAAAATGTTGCTGATGAAGGTTTTTTTATTGTTTTATACAATAAACAATGTATATTCACTTTTACTACCAACCAATCTTTACCATTCAGTGATAACAAGCACTTTATTTTACATTTTAATATTTTATGATGTATTTAAAAGAGTAGTTATTGTTGCAAACTCCATTAGATATTTGAATTGATATCAGTTTTGGAAAAAGGGAAACGGGGATGTGAAAAAAAAAGGGGGGGGGGTTAAATTTTTCTCATTTCAGATTTCATAAATAAAAAGAAAATTTCTTCAAACATTTTTTTGAGAGGATTAATATTCAACAGCATATTGAATTGCTCAAAGGCAAAAAAAAACTTTTAAGTTCATTAGACCACATTCGTTCTGTGTCAGAAACCTATGCTGTGTCATGATCAACTATTTAATTTTAGATTTAAAAAGTTTGAAGAAGAAATCTTTAATTGATTTGTAAAATCTTGACATTTGTTTTGTGTAAAAAAAAACCATGTAATGTCAAAAATTTGATCACAATCCAAATTCAGAGCTGTATCACGCTTGAATGTTTTGTCCATACTTGCCCCAACTGTTCAGGGTTCGACCTCTGCGGTCGTATAAAGCTGCGCCCTGCGGAGCACCTGGTTGTGTTTTGGTCTGTTTTTCTCATACTATATGCAATAGGTATACTATATTTGTTGTATAGAATGATGGTAAGGTGTACATGTCTAGCGGGCAGATTTCATGTGACCTTGACCTCATTTTCATGGTTCAGCGGTCAAAGTTAAGTTTTTGAGTTTTGGTCTTTTTATCTAATACTGTATGCCATAGGTCAACTATATTTGGTGTATGGAAATATTTTATGATCTTTATGTCAGTCGCGCAGGTTTTATTTGACCGTGACCTCATTTTCACAGTTCATTGCACAGTGTTAAGTTTTTGTGTTTTGGTCTATTTTTCTTAAACTATAAGTAATGGGTCAACTATATATGTTGTATAGAAGCATTGTTAGCTGTACATGTCTGCCTGGCATGGTTCATCTGACCTTGACCTCATTTTCAAGGTTCATTGGTCTTTGTTTAGTTATCTTGGTTAATGTTAAGTTTATGAGACAGTTGTAATAAAACTAAGCTTTATACTTAGGACTATCAACATAATATCAATGATTAGTATAGAAGGCGAGACATTTCAGCGTGTGCACTCTTGTTATAAAAATATTTAGATTTAATGAGGTAACTATTGTATGGTTACACACTGCTAGGGACATATGCAAGTCTGGTGCATATCATAAACAGTGCCAATATTTGAAATATGATATACTCTGTAATATTTGTGTAAAATGTTCATGATTTAAAATTCTGTATTAAAGATGAATAACTTTTATTTGAGTTATATTTTTTCAATGCTATGATGCAAGTGCAATATAGAAAACAACTTGAATAACATAAACTAACAATTAAATTTGAACCATTTGCATTTTATAACCAGGAAACAGTAATTTCTTATTTATGGTTTGAAGAAAACAATTACTTGAAATACACTTAAAATAATGTCTGTATTTATAGGTCTTATAAAAATGAGCTATTCATGGATCAGTACCTAGTCTAGCTTTATATAAAATGATACTCTTGACATTTATAAATATATATGTGTAATTTTTTTTCTACAAAATAGGGTTAAATGTGGTAAAGAAATTGTATCATGGTAGTACTTTTTCAAATGTTAATTTGTTACTTCATTATTACAATGGTTTTTGTTGTTTTATTTGAATTTTTAGTTTTGATGTTTGACATAGAAACTTTATGGTCTCACCAGCTGGCCTGTGACGCAACTCAAAGAAGTGTGAGACATATGACTGTTAAACAGAAGTGCAGTATAATAGCTAGGCTTTTACTTTTAACTTCTTGTATATAATAAAAGTAAAGTCTTTTTAATTCATTGGTTCAATACATATTTTAAAATTTACCTTCAAAAGGAAGTCTCAAAGCTGAAAGTTAGGAAAGCCATAAAACATAGATAAGCTTTATACCCAAATAAATCCTAAAAGTAGGTCAAGTTTGCAACCCTTTTTCTGTTTTTTTTCTTTTTATTTTAAGTTTGAAATGATATAATTTAAATGTATCATCTGATAATTTACTAGAATATTGTAACAAATCATTATTAGAGCTGAAATATGGACTTTTGCATAGCTATAAATACATCAGTTTTATTTATCAATTGTTTGCTATAAAAGAGCATTAAGGGATTCACTCTCTCCAGGAACATTAAAGGCAAAAAATTTGGGAAAACCAATGATGTATACTGGGTAAATATATAGGGATTTACTGTACAGAAAACCAATGACAAAACAACTCCCAGTCAAGGCTAACTTTTAATGATTTCACCTCCTCTTGATAGTTTAAGTAAACAATGATATCAATAAATTCATCATGGATACCAGGATTGAAATTTTATATTTGCGCCAGAAACGTATTTTCAAATATTTTGTCTTCAAAAGACTCATCACTGATCAGTAATGCCCAAATCAAAAAATGTTAAAAAGGCCAAATAAAGTACAAAGTTGAAGAGCATTGAGAACCAAAAATTCCTTAAAGTTTTGCCAAATACATCTAGGTAGAGGTAGAAAAGCACTATTTTGGATCATGGAAGGTCTACTTTCACACACATACATTCTGAACTGAAGTGGTTGAATTGGTGGTCTAACAACTTTAGGCATTGACTTTAAACTTATAAATTGTAAATGATTATTTTTAAAGGGACACAGTCTCCCCTTCAGAGTACGTAAGTTAGTATACTGTTGGCCAATGCTTTCATTGTACTATGTTTTCCCTTATTATACTGTATTCATTATGTTCATCATTTCATTTTTCTAGGTGAACAGATAGTCATAAGGGACTGCTTTGAAATTTCAATGTTTGCTATCTAATTCTACGCCCAACAAAGACATATATGCATCATTTTCCAAAAATGTTGAATTTTGATGCACCTATGACAAAATTTTCATTTTAAACATGTTAAATGAAAAATACAGTTGTAAGTGTTTAAACAAAAGTTTGTAGGATTTTTGTGTCTTTAAATCAATAAGAAACACAATTTAGATCTATATCGGTCAGATTTTTGTGTAATTCATGTCCATACAGTGTTAGGGTAACATATTTCAAACTATTTGTCCTTTTCTCTGATTGCCTTGAAATCTGAAAAATGAACTGTAAAGTTATAATAATGAAAAATCACAGTTTCTTTATTATTCTATGTAACATTTTTTCTTCAAACTAAAATCAATCAGTGTACTTGAAATGCTGTCTATCCTGTTATCGATACATGTACTAGAACAGCTTAAATTACTTTTCCCTATGAATATGGAACTATTCAAAGCAGCCATAAAATTGTAGCTTTATCTTCACAATTTGCTCACGTAAAATGAAATACTTCTATTGGTAGCAGGATAGACCTTAGTTTAGTGATATTTCATAAATGCACTTTCCTGTTACCAAAAAAATAAATGAAGACAAAACCAAAACAATAGGTGAGGGAAAAGCTTGATGTTAGGTTTATAAGAAAGAGAAAAAATTCTGTACAGTATGAATTGCTATCTAAGACTGGTGGTTGTAATTTTTAAAACATTTGAAAATCAAATATTTTTCAATATATTTTGGTACACGACATGGACAATTGACATACTATCGAAGTAAAGTTAAACAATATGCAGAAAGAAAATATATAGAAGCTTTTTTCTTCAAAAACCTAACTGGCCATGAAAAACAAGCATGAATTTTGTTGAGACCTAGATTGCATTAGTTATATGTTGTTCAAAAAGTATTATTTGTTTTGATTGGCTTATAAAAAGGATAGTCTAAACTAGTAAATTTTAAAGATTCAACATTTTTTTTAAATGACCCATTTATATGTCAACAGTTATCTTTTGAAAAGTTTTTAGTTTGAGCATTCCTGATGAAAGTCCATAGAGAGGAGCACTTTTGATTTACCTAGGAAGTTCTTATGTCTTTTTGATGCTTCTTTACTGTTCAAAAATTGTTGAAAAAAATAGCTACTTGCATTGGCAACTTCAAATATACCCCAACAGTTACGGTATACCATCTTTAAAAAATATTTGAGTTTGATCATTTGTAAGGGTACATCTATTTATTCTCTGAAGGTGAGTTGTCCACCTAGGCCTACAGGTTTTTCCCCCTACCAATTAAATTAATTGACAAAAGATTAGGAAAAGGAATATTAATTCAAAACATAATATATATATGATGCTAATGTTACAAAATAATTTTGCTCTGATTATTTCAGGATGAGAATTGGAGTATTAACTGGTCCAAAACCAATTGTGGATAGAGTTAATTTACATATGCAGTGTTCAGTGATGCATGCTAGTGGTTTGTCAAAGGTACATACATTGTACATCAAAGTTTGATTAAAATACAAATTCTATATCCACACTGGGTTAACACTGATCTGACAAGCACTATTTTACAATCAGATTTGACTGAGACTACTACAATGTGTGTTAGTCAATCTGATTAAGATACAGGAGACTGTTTTCACAAAAAAAGTTACGACTAAGATTGATCTTAAGTATACTGAATTGGTCATCACTTACGATCAATCTTAAGTCTTAAGTATTTTTGTGAAACTGACTACAGATCCTGTGTCAAAGCTTTACTTATAAGAAACTGAAAACTCTCTATCCCGCTTCCTGTTTTAAAGGAAAAATTGTGATCTTTTGTATTTTGTCGAACTTAAACTTGTCGTCAAAAATTAGATGGCTGAAATTTCATTGCTAACTATACCTGAACAGAAGGCAGACATAGAGCCATTCATTTTTAAGAGGGGCAGGAGGGGTCCACCACATGCAATTTATATTAAAATTGAGGCGGGGGGAAGTTCAAACCATATGCCCTGATACCATCCTTTTCCTTATACAAAAAACATCAATTGATTTTAGAACAGTACATTCAATGGGTATTGATGGATATTAACTGTGTCAAATGAAAGATATTTTTGGCATCTGTTTGTAACTTAAACAGTGTATTTATCGTGACAAAATATAGGTCATCCCTTTTCTTTAAAAAAGTTTGTAGTTAAAAGCTTGAAAATTTGTCTGAGGCGTAATAAGCATCCATTATCCATATCATAATTCATAAAAAGAATGATTATTTTGAAAGTAAAAATATACAAACTTACAATAGAAAAGTCATGAACTCTTGCTCTCATTGTCAAACTTCAAAATCTTCCTATTTTGTTTGCTTTTAGATTTATCTATAATGACAACAAAATGATTGCACTTTATTTTAAAGATTTTCCCCAAATCCTTCATTATAAGATAAGTTCTGTTTCATGTTCATTTTTTAACCACGGAAGCCCAATTTAAATATATTTTCTGGAAATTAATTTGTTCAAAATCTATAATTACACAACCATTAACCGGTAATTACTTTTGAAATTTTAAATCATGTCTGCAGCCATTATTCAGCAATCATTAATTGTACAGCAATACTATTTAGTATGCAGTATGCAGACTGATCATTGCCATACAATACAAGTCAAATGTCCCCTTTTCAAATGCATTTTTACAGTTTTGTTTAATTGTTTATAAATTGTTTTCCTTTATGACACAAATTCCCACCAAGGGAAAAAAGTTACCTACAATCTTAGTAATTGGTGTAAGGACACTATCATGCATCTTGTGAACTATTGTGGGGACAATTTATTATAATCTAACTCTAAATAAATAAACAACAGCTTTGCAGTTAGATGTTTACTAGATACTAACCAAAGATTAAATTTCAAAAACGTAAACCTCAGAGTGAATATTTGTGGACACGGCCGCCGCTGCCAACGGAATGTAGGATCTCTATGCCTTGCTTTTTCAACAAAAGTCGAAGACTTGACAAAAAGAAGATGTGGTATGATTGCCAATGAGACAACTCTCCACAAGAGACTAAAAGACACAGAAATTAACAACTATAGGTCACTGTAAGGCCTTCAACAATAAGCAAAGCCTATATGCCATAGTCAACTGTCTGGAGACGTATGTCTGACTCATAACTGACCAATTCTTGCTCAAACCCCTAAATGTGTGTTTTTAGCAGAGATGCAGCAAATACAAAAATCTAATTTTCAATTCTTTGTATTCACCTAGACGGTAAAGTAAGCCAACTTCACCTTGAGTAAGAAAGACACTATGACCAGAAAGGCCATTTATATGTAACGGTAACCTTTTTATCTTTGTTAACAGTTTCAGTTTGTTACCAAGTTGTTAATAGGCAATCTATCCCTATAGCTATTTCACACCTTTATCATTTCAATCACACTTTATGATTATGGACAGGCTGACCGTAATGATTTACAAAATATCAATGGATTTGAAAGGTTATGAGTACACAAAATGTCACCCTCACTAACCTTTCAGATTTGAAAAAAGACATTAATGGATTGAAAGGTTATGAGTACACAGAATGTCAGCCTCACTAACCTTTTCCGACTGAAAAAAATCATCAATGGATTCGAAAGGTTCAAAGTACACAAAATGTCAGCCTCACCAACCTTTCAGACTTAAAAACATCAATGGCTTTGAAACGTAATAAAGGACACAAAATGTCAGCTGCTACTTGAATAATATTTTTTACTAACTTTTTTTTATTGTCATCATTGTCTACCATCTTGACTGAAGTTTGAAATGCCAAACTCATGTATGAGGCTCCCACAGGGTACCCCACTCAGGTCGCAAGGTCGCTTTTAAGTTCGTCGAGAGGTTGTTTTTAAGGGAAATGTACAGGTCGCAGGTCGTTTTTCCTAACACAGAGGACAGAAGTTGGTCGGAGGTTGTTTTTTCCAAATTTTACAAGTCGAAGGTCGTTTTTAGAAGGCTCTCAGGTCAGAAGTCGCCCCTAAAAAGCCCTGAGGTCGCAGGTCGTTTTTGACCCTGCAGGAGCCTCATGTATATGACACATATATACCAAAAAAAATTTGTTTATTCAGAAAAGATTTTCTTAAAATAATATTGTTTTAATTTTAGGCTCTGTTTTTCACAAGATATGAATCATGATCACAATTTTGTTTTTCTTTAAAAATAATCTGTATTTTTCAAAAATTATATTATGACATTCTGCCATTTGAAAAATTTGATACACAATAGATTTTTCATATTCAACTTTCGTCTCCAGATTATATAATTTTTTCGACAGGTTGCCTACTTTATGGTAGGTAATTCTGGTACTCTGTCAAGCAAAGAGCAACTAAAAAAAGGAAAATGAAACTTTCAAACATTGTTTTTTCTTCATATTTTTCATATCTTATTTATTAGATATTTTTTTCAATAAAAATTTAAAGTTATTATACTGAAACTTTGTATTGAATCATTAGGCAACTAATGAATTAGTGCACTTTCTGCTTTTCCACATTTCCTATCATATCTTTATCACAATGCTTTGTCATTTGGTCTCTTGGGGAGAGTTGTCTCATTTGCAATCATACCACATCTTCTTATTTTTTTATTATCTTATTACCTCACAGTAGAACTGATTCAGATTGTTGAATGACGTAATTTACACCAATTTGCCTTGCTGTAGTTGGGTCAATAGGAGTAACTCATTCATAGAAAACAACAAGAGACTCACTGGTGTATTAATCTTTGTTGCTTCATATAGAATTGTTAATATGTAATATACAATTTACATTTTATTTTAGGTGTTTCTCATCAAACTGTTTGAACATTGGGGCCATGATGGTTTTCTTGAACATGCTGAAAAAACAGCCACATTTTATGAAACCAAGAGAGATCTTTGTTTAAAATCAGCAGAAAAACATTTGAAAGGTTTGAAATTTTCTTCATTATTTGTAAAATTTATTCCATATTACATTAGAACTGCAACAAGAAACATCCGTTCATACAGAATAGAGTACAACCAACATAAATAACATTTAAGAGAATAAAGAAATAAGGTGATGTGGTATTCTATTCTACCATATAGTGACCACCTTCAACAAATTGAAGATTATGTCACAGGAGGAAACCTACAACAAGACATAGATTACTGGGATTAATTTATTATTTTTAGGTATTGCAACCTTTTCGTGTTCAATTTTATAAAGCATTACCAATCTGGAGTCTTTTCTTCTGTCAGAGAGACTGCGCCATTCAAGATGTTGTAACATGTTACCAACGCTTGAGGTGTTTCTGTATTTGTTGGTAACAAAACATGCAGCCCTCTTTTGAACTTTTTCAATGCTATCTATATCTTGTTGTAAGTATTGATCCCAAACAGAGCAAGCATACTCTAGTGATGGTCTTTACTAGGGACTTATATGCTTTCCTTTTAATGGATGTTGATCTTATGTTCAGGTTCCTCCTTAGGAAGCCTAGTGTGCTATTAGCTTTCTTGCATATGTTGTTTATATGCACATCCCACTTAAGGCTGACCCCCAGATACTTTGCTGTTATTCCAATGAATGATTGCGTAATGTGTTGTTAAATGTGATTGTTTGTTTATTTCTGGTGACTGGAATTACATTACTCTTATCATGGTGGAATTTCCAAGTTGTATTCTGCGATGCCAGTTTGTGAAGATCTTTTTGTAATGTGGATGCATCGGAATTTGATTTTATTGCCAAATAAACTATTGTGTCGTCTGTAAATAAATGTACTGTTGATGTTAGACCAGTTGGAATGTCGTTAATATAATTCCGGAAGAGACTTCAGGAATATGGCCATTGTTATATTATAGTTCGTTTCTGTGTGAGTTACATTTTAACGTGGTGTTTCCGTTGTGTCGTTTGTTTTCTCTTATTTTTGAGTGTGAATTCACATTACTATTAGATGTGTCACGGTACTTATCTATCCCAAATTCATGCATTTGGTTTTGATGTTATATTTGTTATTCTCATAGAATTTTGTCTAATGCTTAGTCCGTTTCTGTGTGTGTAACAGTTTAATGTTGTGTCGTTGTTCTCCTCTTAATATATTTAATGGGTTTCCCTCAGTTTTAGTTTGTTACCCCGATTTTGTTTTTTGTCCATGGATTTATGAGTTTTGACCGGTGGTATACTACTGTTGCCTTTATTTCCCAAAGGACCTCTATTCCAAGTTTTTTCTTTATGAGACGAAACATTGAGATCATATCTTGGAACCAGTACGTAAACAAAACAAAATATCTATGAAATCATATATATCACCCCACATGAGGCATGGTTGATGAAGCAGCTGAATTTACCAAGTGCAACCTGAAGAAGTTTTACCCAATTTTTTTATTTACTTATTGTACAAGTACTGTCCTTAATAAAGATTTTTCATATAAAGATACTCCCATGGATGGCCATCTTGCAAAGACATCATTGCAAACAATATTCCAACTCATTATAAATCAAGTATTTTCTACAACCATGTTAAACCTTTCCACTTGTCTCATTGGCGGGGTTAAACATGTTAGTGGATTCCAAACTCTCCCCCTTACCTTGGACAGTGGTGTAACAGTATAACATAAGAACGAACTATAAAAGTCAGTTGAAAAAGGCTTAACTTATATCAACTTTCAGTTCTAGGATAGTATTTTCAATGAAACATCATTGTAAAAGTAGCACAGTTTTAGCCATAAAGGGAGTTCCTATTGGAAATTGCAATGTCTATATTTCAGAATTGCAACCTTCAGTATTTTTTTAATCAAGTAAAGTAAATACTGTGAATTCATTATTTTCCTGTGTATTAATTTTCATGCATTGCATACCTGCCAACTTTTTAAAATGCCCATGGAGGTTTTGCTTGCAAGATGGCTGTCATAGTCCTAAAAAACTTCAAGGGGGCCTGCAAATACATTTTAATGTTGTTTTTTGGCTTCTTCATACTTTTATAAGCCTAAATTCATTGGAAAATTGGAATTGTTTTGTTTATATTGCGGACAAAATTGCTCTTTCAAAATTTCAATTTGGGAGCCTCCATGGGGGAAATCCCCAGCAAATAGTGACAGTTGGCAGGTATGGCATTGAGAAAAAAGTGGTACCCTCATGGATTATCAATTTTGTGGTTCTACCTATCTCTGCATACAAAGCATAGAGAAAATTTGTAATTTGTTGAACATTTGAATTCATTGTTCACCTCCGCCCACAAAACACATGAAAATTGGTGTCCAACAAATAATAATAATAATTAATCTACAGTAGATTGAAAATTATCTTTTAGGAAGGAGAATAAAAGATAGATTTAGATCGTAGAATGTACATAAAATTATCTTTTAGGAAGGAGAATAAAAGATAGATTTAGATCGTAGAATGTACATAAAATTATCTTTTAGGAAGGAGAATAAAAGATAGATTTAGATCGTAGAATGTACATACTCAACACTATAAGGCTTGATAATCTAGTTTTAGTTGGGATGATATATAGTTTTATTTCAAATGTTTATAAAAAAAAATGTGTTTTTATCTCATTTAGATAATTTGGCTAATACAAATGACAAACTTTAAAGAACTATTTGAAAGAGTCTGTCACAAATATTGTAGGTAGGATTGGTACAAATAATTGTACTTCTATAATGTCAAAAACAAATTATTTTTTTTTGTTAAACTTCCTGACCTTTAAAATATGGTAGACAGGTGGTATTTCCTGTCTCATGGTGTGAACTAAAATTTTATTTTTTTTCATTTTGAAATTAAAAAATATGTTTTCTATGATAAAGTGAAGGTCAAAAATGATTTTAATGTAGTTTTGCATCAGGGAACCTTTAAGTTAAAGAGTAAAGAATGCTGCATTTTGAAATTTGATACACACTGATGTTAACAAACAACCTGTTAGAAATAACATGTTTTAATTTTAAAGTGTCCATGCAGAGATTTGATAAGAATACAGTGAAACTTTTTCTAAGAGACCACTTGAGGGTGACCAACAAAGAAAACCTTTTCTAAGAGACCACTTGAGGGTGAGCAAAAAAGAAAAGTTCTCAGTAGATGATTGCCCTTTCAATGAAGGTTCAATCTATATGAAATTCACATGTGTAGCAGAGGGACCTAAAATAAGTAGTCTTGTAACAGATTTTTGCTTAATACAGGTGGTCTTTTTTGCAGATTTGACTGTTTGAATATGAAAAAAAATGAATAATAAAAGTGTATGTTTCAGGTCTTGCAGAATGGTCAGTGCCAACTGGTGGCATGTTTTTGTGGTTGAAGCTGAATGTTAAAGACACTAAGAAAATGATTGAAGTTAAAGCTAGGGCAAATAATGTCCTGTTTGTTCCCGGTAGTGCTTTTATGATTGACCAATCACAGCCATGTTCACATATCCGAGCTTCCTACTCTACGGCAACATCAGAAGAGATGGATCTGGTAATTTAAAAAAACTTTTATTTATTTGGTCAAAACATTGATATCATTAGCCATATGTATCAGGCCTGTAATAAATTGAACCACATAAACACAGTAATAGACTATTTTCATATTACCGACTTTTGACTCCGGTTTTATTATTTTTCGACAGGTTACCTACGACATCCTGGTACTCAGATAATTAAGAGCAATGTAAAGAAGTAACATCAAACATTTAATTGGTACAATTCTTGGGGAAAATACACTGCTACATATTTTCTTTACACAACAAACTCGTCGGAAAATAGTAAAATTTTTCCTCAAATTACACCGATTAAATGTTTGATGTTACTTATTTACGTTGCTCTTAATTGACAGAGCACCAGGATGTCGTAGTTAACTTGTTGAAAAATAATATAAACTAGAGTCAAAAGTCGGTAATATGAAAATAATCTATGGAAGAACAATTTAAGCATCGATCCAATTATGGTGAATTTTTTTTGACAGAAAAACTTTAACATAACATCATTATTAGGAAAGAGTAATTATAATTGTTACATGCAGTGAAATATGTTTTGGTAAATATCATGCATTCTTTTGCCCATCACTAAATTTTGTCAGAGCAAATTCTTTTATTATTACATAAAAATGAAACCACACTTTACCAGAATTACTTCACTTACTTTTCTTTAGTGTGATTGTTGATGTCTTATTTATCTTTTAAACCATTTTTGACTTTTGTGATTTTCCATAGCAATACATTGATATTCCTTTTCAACATTTTATGAGTTATGTTCTTGCACACTATGATCTGGAATAATGTGGAATGGAACATAATTTTAAAAATAGATTGAGCAAAAGTGCATCTTTTCTTTGTTTATACTTGGATATATATATATATATTGCAATACATTTAGATATATGAAGTATGTTAATTCAGAATCACCTCTGCCTTACAGGGGAATGGAACCATCTTGGAACTAATATTTTAAATAGTGTATAACTAAGCACCTATGGTTTCATATTTTGTTAAAATTGACTGTTTGGTGTTTTCTCCAAGGAAACATATGGACTTTATTTTATATCCATTATGACATTATCAACAACAATATTTTAAATTTATCAAATCAAATGAATTTTATATTTGCTATCCTTTATGTGATACTTAGACAATGAGGTTGGACAAGTGGTCAACCTTTATTAATGTGTCATAAATAAAATTTATTTTGTGTGGTCCAAGTAAAAATAAGTTGTTAGCATATCATACATCAAATTGGTTGAACCCATAACCTGTTAGTTGGTGAACCCTTTGCAAGACCCCTTCCTGTCATGTAAAATTTTGATAAATTGGGGAGTGGTTATTTTTTATCCCACACTATTTATATCTCTTATGACTTTTATTCCTTATGGAGACATGTATTGTTTTACTCTTTGTCAAAATACCATGAGAAGTTTAAATTGACTGCAATGTTCATTTTCTAATCATACTTTTAGAAATGCATTTGAAATCACACAACAAAAAATTCTGCAGAACATAGTTTGTATAAGTCAAAATGATGAAAAACTTTACGTTACATTTACATTTACATTACATTTACATTACATTTACATTACATTTGCATTTACATTTACGTTACATTAACATTACATTAACATTACATTAACATTACATTGACATTACATTGACATTACATTAACATAACATTTACATTAACATTACATTAACATTACATTAACATTACATTAACATTACATTAACATTACATTAACATTACATTAACATTACATTTACATTACATTAAGATTACATTTACATTCCTATTACATTATGTCACTTTGATATTTTATATAGGCATTTAAAAGACTGGCAGACCTAATAAGAGAAGAAGTGAAAGAATCTGATTGATGTTTCAAATATGCTAGAAGTACATACATATGCTGTTTTATCTAGGTGTTTATAAAATTAAGCATTAATTTATGGTTTAAAATTAAGAGTGAGCAGTGATTTATATTGCATTTTACCAAAGAGGGCATATTTTTAATATTTGTTTAGAAAGAAGATTAATTTGTCATTTATTTGTTGTACAATGAATCTCTTTAACATATACAATGTGTTGAAAAATAAATATTAATCATGTAACTTAGTTGTTAACACATTTTCTTCCGATATAATTTCAATGTCTATTTTCACCAATTCAAATCCTGAAATCAAAAGATTTTCTGGTTTCATTTAATTTTCATCATTGTCCTAGATGGAGTAAAAAAGCTACACATAAGTATGGTGTTTCTGGGTTTGGCAGCAGTGGTGTCAACAATGTTTTGGTTTGTGATTAGGTCTAGTTAAAGGTGAACCACTAACGGTATATGTCAATGATATTTGGTATACAGTTGTATAAGCATTGCCTTTCTCATTTCCATGGAGATTATTGGACCTGCCCCTCTGTCATAGTGTATTGACTTTAAAAACTTTTGCATATAGTTTACATACATTAGATTGTGATGAGTTCCAGTTTAAAGGAAACCTCCAGTGGTAGGTGATGTTAATTTGCCATTTATGTATGTGTAAATTAAATCATTAGAACATTGTATTTCCACAGAGAATACTTGTTGCTCACCCCTTAGTCATGGTTTAATGACTTTGAAACTTTTGCTTAGTTTCTGTGTTTCCTTAGTTTGTGATAGGATCATATAAAAAAGATGTGGTATGATTGCCAATGGGACAATTCTCCACAAGAGACCCAATAACACAGAAATCAACAACTATAGGTCACCAGCGTTCAACAATGAGCAAAGCCAATAACGCATAGTCAGCTATAATAGGCCCTGACAAATGTAAAACAAATCAAAAGAGAAAACTAATGTCCTAATTTAAAAAAAAAAATGAACACAAAAAAAATGTGCAACACATCAACAGTCAAGATAAACCACTGATGTTAAGTCACTATCCTTAGAGATAAAGTAGCCTCACTCTCTCATCATGGTTCATTGAATTTGAAACTTGTGTATAGTTTACAAGTTAATGTTTTTTGTTTAGATTTGTTTAGGGAATGACTTATGATGATAAAAAATATAAATATGAGTGTTTTTCCTTAGTTTTTATTTTGTGTAAAGATTATGTAGAGGAAACACATATATGAGAAAAAAATACATCTTTTGTTTTTCATATTGCAAATAGAATGCTTCTAATATGATATTATATTATATTGTTTTGTCCACTTTAATGATAAAAGCTGACCAATAACTTGTAAGGATCTGTGTCAAATGATGCTGTTTTGAAGAATAACTTTCAGTGCCTTGTACTTTATATAGCAAAATTTTTGTGGTGTAAAGAAGTTTGCAATACACAGATGTATACCTACCGGTATGCATACATACAATTGTGATTTAATGAGAAGACTAAAGGATCACCATTTTTTTGTTTATACAGATGTGTATTTGACTTAAAAAATCATTCAATATATAAAATAATCCAAAATTTAATTATTTGGTCATAATACAAACTTTGGATAACTTTGCCTGAAACCAATTGTTTTTTACACATGAATTATATAACTAGGCATCATCTATAGAATTCAATGACACAATTGACCCATTTCATGTATGTAAAGACGACATGAAAATAAACTCAAATCTGTCCAAAATAGAAGGTTTATTTCGAGATACACACGACATAAAATAGGTGCCATCCATTTCATTTAAGTTTCCTATATTCATTATAATTACCAGGAAAGAGTAAGGCACATCTGTCTGAAATAAAACACATATTCAATCTGTTTGCAATTACAATACAAAAGTTAAAAGATATCTTTGGAAAACTAGGAACAACATATACTAGATCTGCTTTTCTTGCTACAGAACAAACACAAAATGAAAGGTACAATATATATAATAAAATTTGTAAGGGTTCCGCGGAACCCAGTGTCTCGCCTATTTTTGCTGTAAATTGCAGACTCAACAACAATGAGGGAAAAAATCAATAAAAATATTCCTCTTGTTACATGTACTATTTTATGATTGCAAGAAAATCTAAGTCCATTTAAAAGTAAATTACAGAAAAAACTGAGTAATCTTTTTACAAACTTTACTTCTGGATACAATATTATGATCATAAATAAGCTTCTGTCCAAGTTTGGTACAAACCCAGGATAGTTTAAGAAAGTTATTAAAATTTTTAAAACTTTAACCACAGAGTGAATGTAATGGTTCCCTGGAGAAAAACTAAGTCCATTTAAAAGTAAAATATGGAAAAAATGGATTTATTTATTTACAAAATTTACTTCTGGATACTATCTTATGATCATAAACAAGCTTCTGTCCAAATTTGGTACAAACCCAGGATAGTTTAAGAAAGTTCTAAAAACTTTAACCACAGAGTGAATGTAATGTTTCTCCGCAGAAAAAACTAAGTCCATTTATAAGTAAAATATGGAAAAAATGGAATTTTATTTTTTCAAAATTTACTTCTGGATATTATCTTATGATCATAAACAAGCTTCTGTGCAAGTTTAGTACAAACCCAGGATAGTTTGAGAAAGTTATTAAAATTCTAAAAACTTTAACTACAGAGTGAATGTTTTGTTTCCTCGCAGAAAAAACTAAGTCCATTTATAGTAAAATACGGAAAAAATGGAATTTTATTTTTACAAAATTTACTTTTGGATACTACCTTATGATCATAAACAAGCTTCTGTCAAAGTTTGGTAGAAATCCAGTATAGTTTAAGAAAGTTATTAAAATTTCAAAAACTTTAACCACAGAGTGAATATTTGTTGACGCCGCCGACGACGCCGACGACGACGGAATGTAGGATCGCTTAGTCTCGCTTTTTCGACTAAAGTCGAAGGCTCGACAAAAACCACGTGCTACATCCCTAAGTGAAAAGTTTCTCTCTTTTGGTATCAAGACTATTTCATAAGCTTAGACACAGATTCATTCTCGTGTTGAGTAGATTATGCCTACCCATGGCACCTGAGAACACCCCTATCAGGTTTTTGATGGGGTTTGTGTTGCTGTTGTACCCCTATACTTATGTCATTTTTACCAATTGCGTCTGTTTTGTTCACACATCGTTGTCAATATAATGGAAATTGCTGCGACTATCATACAAGTGAGATGTTAAGCGCTTTAAAACTAGGTTTAATTCACCATTTTCTTTTTCTACATTTGAAAATTTGACAGTTGTCCATTCGTTTGATGTGTTTTATTATTTGATTTTGCCATTTGATCAGGTTTTTCCGTTTTGAATTT
Organism: Mytilus galloprovincialis; assembly: GCF_965363235.1. Classification (NCBI taxonomy): domain Eukaryota; kingdom Metazoa; phylum Mollusca; class Bivalvia; order Mytilida; family Mytilidae; genus Mytilus; species Mytilus galloprovincialis. The sequence continues at coordinate 18,168,027 of NC_134838.1, read as the reverse complement.
TCCTCGGAGTTCGATATTTTTGTGATTTTACTTTTTTCTAGGACATAGTAATGAACTTATGAATTATACTATCAAAATTTCCATCTAAATTGTAACCAATAAATTCCATTTCTGTAATAACTTTACAATAACCAGTAAAACAGTAAAAGTTTAAACTAGATTTTTCAAACCACCAAATGACCTTTTATTTTGGACATCTGTTAACATTTTGAATGTAAAAAAAAGAAGGTTTGATTGTCAAAGAGACAACTATCCACTAGAGTCCAAATGACGTGGATTTGACCAACTAAAGGTCATCTAATCTTTTCACATATCTTCCGGGTTTGGGTGATGATAATCAATAGTGACATTTAATTGCGTCATTTACTTTCAGAAGTACCATAAAAGATATCTTATTGGCTGTTAACATTGAATTTGATTCCAAATGAATTTAGCTCGAAGTACTTTTTTTTAATGAACTTTATGAAATTGGTTACATCGATGTGAAGGAAAATAATATTTAGAAAAAACATATCGAATTCAAGGTAAATTCAAAAAGAGAGAAGTCCATAAAGCCTGGCAAAACTAAACGCTGGACTATATAGCTAGTAGTTTGTATCTTGTGCCACTACTGTTGTAACAAATGACCCCAGGTGGGTTAGACCTTATAGCAATTTAAATTGATCTATGATCTAGTTTGTATTATATTATGTTGTTATTTTAATGTTATATTTAACAATGCCATTAAAGTGCGAGGTTTGGCATGCCACAAAACCAGGTTCAACCCACCATTTTTTTTATTTAAAAATGTCCTGTACCAAATCAGGAAAATGGCCATTGTTATATCATAGTTCGTTTCTGTGTTTGTAACATTTTTACGTTGTGTTTCTGTTGTGTCGTTTGTTTTCTCCTATATTTGAGTGTGAATTCGCATTACTATAAGACGTGTCACGGTACTTTTCTATCCCAAATTCATGTATTTGGTTTTGATGTTATATTGCTTATTCTCATCGGATTCTGTCTAATGCTAAGTCCGTTGCTGTGTGTGTTACATTTTAATGTTGTGTCGTTGTTCTCTTATATTTAATGCGTTTCCCTCAGTTTTAGTTTGTTACCCCGATTTTTTTTTTTGTTCATAGATTTACGAGTTTTGAACAGCGGTATACTACTGTTGCCTTTATTTGTAGTACATTATACGGACTTATAACCACATTCAGAAGGTAGTTACTATTAACATAAAAGAGCCACGTTCTACCACAAGACTACTGCTACTGCAGCCACATTGTACAGGTCACCAGAGAAGTTTAATGTTCGGCTTTGGTTATTTTCGTATTAGATATGATCTGCCAAACAACAATGTTATGCATCTAGCAGACTGTCAGCTGTAAACAAAAGTACAGCATCCTTTAGCTATTCATTGCATTTGGTTGTTCAGTTCAGTGAATTAATTATATGAACCGCATTGATCCTAATATTCTTTGTGAGCTTGTCATCTTCTCCTTTGTCTTAAGTTTTAGTTTTATGACATCACTGGCTCTCTTGTGTGCTTAATTCTCTTCAACTTTGCCCTTTATTTAGTATTTTTTACTTGTAAGATTCGAGCGTCAATGATGAGTCTTTTGTAGACGAAACACGTCTGGCGTACAGAATTGTAATCCTGGTTTATTTGGCAATTTAAAAATGCAGTTGTCAGATCTATGTGGTATTTACTTATGTAAAATGATGAATCAAAGAGAATCTATCGCTATCCCATTTAAAGAAAACTAATATAACCGTCATTTCATGGTTAATTTAATGTTGCTATTGTTTTAGATCCTTGTTTTTTTAATTTCCCGATGACTTGCCAATAGGTGTCCTCTGTTTAAAATGAAACTTCTATAGATGAACGGCACACGAGGGGTTATAAACATGATTTGAATGAAATTGATACATATGTTGGTTAATAATAAATGGAGGAACTATCAATTTAAAGGTCGGTAAGTTGATCCGTTTCAACATTGCTAAAAAACAGTACATAATGAAATTATTTAAAAACGTAGGTTTCTTAATGAAACCTCTTTATCACGTCTTTCAATTTTTTTGAATACCTTATTTAGGGCCTATATCCAACGGTTTTCAATGCAATGAACCAAAGAAAGCTTTTCTGTATATTATGACTGGAGGAATGTTTTAACAACACTTTTGGTTTCTTTAAAACCAACAGTTTTTCTATCTCAATTTTTTTTCAATCATATAGTTGTTTCTTCGTCTCATAAGGGGTTCCAGTACAAGTTTTGTTCTTCCATTTTTTTTTTTTGTATTTTAGTCCTATCATGTGATGTTGTCATTTCAATGTTATATTTAACATTGCCATAAAAGCGGGACTTTTGGCATGCCACAAAACCAGGTTCAACCCACTATTTCTTTTTTATTATTTAGGAACATGGCCATTGTTATATTATACTTCGTTTCTGTGTGTGTTAATTTTAATGTTGAGTTTCTGTTGTGTCGAAGTTCGCCTCTTATATTTTATGTGTTTCCCTCAGTTTTAGTTTATAACCTGGATTTGTATTTTTCTCAATTAACTTATGAACAGCAGTGTACTACTGTTGCCTTGATTTAAATATTCTTAGGAAATATGTTCTCTAAAATCAAGTCTTCTTTTGTGTAATTTAAAGTCCTTTTATATGTGGTTTTATATCTTGCACCTTATATCTGTAAATGAAGTACTTTTTCAGTAAAATAACTTTATTTTTTATCAATCTATAATTCTGATAGAGGCCAACAATTCAAATTTAGTGGAATTTCGATATGAAAGTACTAGATCTATATCAAAATCAAAGAATTTAGATCGTGCCAAATGTCGGCTACAATACAACAACGAATATTAAATGTCCTATAATTTCTGGTTCTTCTTTGCAAAATGTAAACAAATTACAATTTACAAGGTGTTTGTACCCAATTTATACAGAATAATTCTATATTTTGAAACCAAAATAACCTAGCGTTTTTTGAAAACTTTGTAACACAAAAGTGTATATTTTCCTATTTTCTACAACTTTTATTTACAAGTCACAGGAAACGAGTGACTGGTGAAAGGTAATGTTAATCCAATTTATGAATCAATGCAAATATATATCATAAACTTAGTCTCCTGTGCACGATTTTATCATTTTATACACATCTATATCGTATAATCATTAAAAAAAAATATTTCGCTCGGTAAATGTAGTAAAAATATGTCAGTACATAGATGATCGTGTTTTGAAACCCAACTTAACCGATTTTCGCCTTTGTAAACAATCATCAAAGAGGCAAGGACATTCAGGTAAGCAAGTGTATAACATGCACAATAAGATACAGTTTCTTTCGATGACGGATGTTTTCGTTTGTTGACTCTCTCTGCCAATTTAGTTTTCCATTTCGCACTTGCGAATGGCGATCATCGGATTTTTACGAGAAAGGTCGCGATGAGGTTACTGCATACGGAAAACATGTCGGCAAATTGTTGGTTGGAAACTAACAATTAAAACATGTAAATTTCTTCTTAATTTGGACAGATTAAGGAATTTTCTTCAGAAAAAAGTATGCTTTATTTCCATCAAATGGGCTCACAAGGAGCATAATATAATATCATTATAATATTATTTTTACAAATATAATAAACAATGCAGTATTCATAGTTACACATAAAAACAAGAAACAACAGTTTTCATATACTCGTCTCAGACACACCTCTAGAAAGTAACAAAAACGAATTCTGTGAGTAGGCTAAATATGTCTAGCTGGATTGTAGGAGGCACCAAGAGACGGTGCTATATGGAATGGTGGGTGCATATTAAAATGTGTATATGTATATAAGTTTTTTGATTCAAATTAGCTATGTAGTTATAAAAAACATACGCATATTTTTTTTCAAGTTGAAGTTTCATATGACTTTAAAATACCATTTAATTTTCTTCTGCTGTAAAATCTATAGGTATTATAACATGATTTAAAATAGTATACATGTCCTTTGAGCCCTTTTCTGATTTGAAGAAAATATTAATATTTAAACATATAATAGCTCGATGTTTTTTCTCTGCTTCGGTGTTGATTCCTATAACATCTATTTTTAATGCTAGTGTAAGCCCATAAACCTGTAGAAACATGGGCTTCATGATATCAAAGTTTAACACAGGATGAGTACAAGTAACCACCCATTTCGAGTTGGAATGATATATACTGGAACTGAAATCACGACAGATTATAAAATTTATATCAGCACTAGTTTCAACGGAATAAAGGGATCTCAAAAACATTTAAAGCTATATGTTAGCGAATCAAAATTTCCTTTTTTCTTGCGGCCAATTGGAACAAAACTTTTTTGGGGGAGACTTGTTCAAAGTAATTTGACTTGTCCTTTGGAATTAATTCCAAAAAGTTAACATAAACGACAAGTGATTACAACATATTGTTTATTCAGGTTATCTGATAATGTACGAAAGGTGTTTTAAAAAATAATTATCTTTAAAATGGTCCACTATTATAAAGGTAGAAAGTATTATGATAAAAATGCCGAACTCCGAGAAAAACTCAAAACGGAAAGTCTCTCGTCAATTGTAAAAATCAAAAGTCCAAACACATCAAACAAATGGATAACAACTGTCATATTCCTGACATTTATACTAATCTAAAGTTAATCGGATAGATTATGATAATCTCATTTTAAGAGAATACTGCTTACCTAGAGAACAATTCTAAAATGCTTTTCAAAGAGCGATGGGTTATATATTCAAGCATTGAAATCGTATGTTGTTGCCTAAATTACAAATGTAAATGGGTTTCCTGTTAAATGTATTTATCTGTCTATTTATATAGTTATCAAAGCTGCCAGGATTATAATTTAATTCGCCAGACACACGTTTCGTCTACATAAGACTCACCAGTGACGCCCAGATTGAATAGTTATTAAGCCAAACAAGTACAAAATTGAAGAGCATTGAGGACCCAAAATTCCAAAAAGTTTTGCCAAATACGGCGAAGGTAATATATGCCTGGGATAAGAAAATCCATAGTATTTCGTAAAATTCATACTTTTGTAAACAGGAAATTTATGAAATGACCACACAATTGATATTCATGTCAACACCGAAGTGCTGACTACTGGGCTGGTGATGTAACGTCTACCAGCAATGGCATCGACCAAGTGGTGTAAATAGTTATCAAAAGTACCAGGATTATAGTTTGATACGCCAGACGGGCGTTTCGTCTACATAAGACTCAGCAGTGAAGCTCAGATTAAAATAGTTATTAAGCTAAACAAGTACAAAGTTGAAGAGCATCGAGGACAACTACTGTCATATTCTTGACTTAGTAAAGGCATTCTAAAATATGGAAAATGGCGGATTGAACCTGGTTTTATAGCGCTAAACCTCTCACTGTATTCATGATTTGGAGACACATCGTTATTTGTTTAGAGAGATGATAAGCGATGATTATAAAATCCAATTAGAGATTAAACATGACATACATGTAACATCATTTTCGATTGAAGATTGAAGTCTACCGTCAGTTTCTTCCCTGCAGTATATCTACTAGTTATCCGCCATTTATTTAGCTATTCATCCACTATTTTGATGTACAGTTGTATGAATCTACACTTTATATAGTCGAATTAAGTATTCCATCAATTCCATAGTTGAGTGGGTACTTTACTGCTGAGATTTGGGAAGTTAACTATTGGAAAGATGAAGTCATCATATACGTATGTCGAAGAGTTCACTGGGATATGTTAGATGCAGCAACAACTGAAATCTTGGTGACTGAGTGACACGACACAATCAATATTTCTGAGAGAATAATTGAATATGTTTGCATAAAGCTGTTTATTTTTTGTCCTTTGAAATGTTCTGCACGAATTCTGCTTCAAATGATTTCAGAATCGAACATTAGAGTTGCACAATTCGTAATTTGAAATACCGACTACCTGTTTAAATATCAATCCACATAACTTGCAAGATCTCATATCCATCAAATCTATGTTAGATCAAATTGATGATATCATCTTCGGTGTTTTGCTGTCGTAATCAGTGTGGTTTCTTATAAAGTGAAATTTTTCATTATTTAAAAATCTTTTTTTTTTTTTAAGAAAAAGAGGTCTGTTAAAAAAGAAGATACAGTCGATTTCTTCAACAGAGCATGGGGAATTGTAGTATAAAGCGTAGAAAAATCCAGTTTTGATAATACTACAAAATTGTAAAGATTGTGAGTGAAGCTGTAGGCGTGAAATATCTTGCATTGTAGAAATAATTATGGGACGAACTAAAGACAGATGTTTAGTCGAATATCTGGAAGACCCGGTTATATAACGTTTTTTTAAAGGATAGTGTTTACTTGTGTTGTTTCGATGCTAAACATTGAAACTTCATTAAAAAGAAATTGCTGCCTTTCCTCCTGTACTTCTATATTTGACAACTCGGAGCTTGATAGATAAAGAATTATTACATGCAATGAAATCAACGATTTCCACCTCCAAAAAAAAAAAAAAAAAAAACAAGCATATAAATCAAGATATTGGTTAAAACAAGTATAAATAAATAGACATCTCCTATTGCCAACTCGCCCCACTTATGGAATATACAGAATTAGATATCAAACATAAACAGAAATTGAATAGATGGCACTTGCCATCGTATTATACACTAAGTCCTGTCAAATGGTTTCATGCAAGGAAATAAGAAAAAAAATGGTCACTGCTTATTTTTTTTTCCATTTTCGTAATTAAGATTAAATTCAAACTAACTCATATATCTTTGTTGGTGTAAGTTCCAATAAAGAATGATACCAGCTGACAATTAAGGATATGTTGAATTTGAAAGGATGGCACGTGCGAATATCGTATTTAACAAAAAATGGTTTCATACAAGTGAAAATTACTAATTTTATTATAAATAATTACTTTTCATAATAAAATCATCTTGTTTGTTCAGACAAATTAACAAAGGATGGTACTGTGTCACTTATCTACCAACTTTTGCAAATGCATGTAAATACTAAAAAAAAATTTCATTATTTTATTTAATTTTTGGTTGACTGTTATATTATAAATATTATAATATGTTTTTATGGTATACATTGTGATATATATTTTCCCTTTCAATGCTTTTAATTAGCGCTTAGAGTATTATGTTTATTGGATAGGCGCTATATAAAAGCTATGTAATAAATAAATAAATAAATAAATTATCTTTTAGAAATAACACGTCCGTTAAGGATTCTCTGTTAACATGGTTAAGATTTATTTAAAGATATTTTTTATATTTATTTCTAGTTGGCGTATAATGAATAAAATTCAACTTTAATGCTTTAACAAATATATATTAATATGAATGATACTCATATAAAAAACAATAATATGTAGATTTCTAAAGCAGTAACCTCACCAGTACAATGTAAAGTAAATAAAGTATAACTATAAAGACTAACCAGAATTGCAAGAACGATGCTTTCAGCGGTCACAAGAATCACACTGCAGTGCCTCCTGTCTGGGACGCACGTGAGCGTCACACACAACACAGGGATACACAGTAGACATAGTAAATGCATGTCAAAGGTTACTTTGCTTTTTATGATTTTGATACCAAGCCATAAATTTCTCATTTTTGTTTGGTTTCAAACCATAAACAAAACTTACCAATCAATTTCTCAACGACAAAACCTGCTTTTACTACTTTTACTAACAAAAACACGACACACAGTTATTGTGAATGAATGAATAGGCATTCGCTTTGATATTTACTTGAAAGTAACATTTGCCTTTCTCTGATTGATCGTTAGTGTTGAATTATTCTTAATTCAGAGACAAAAGTAACCAATCCGGTAATTGATATGATAACAAATTGCTATTAATTGAAATCTTTTAATTATTATGATATATTGCATTATGATACAATTAACAGGTTTCTTTTCAATTGTTATGCAAATAACTAAGCTTACAAGAATAAAAATATTCTCCAACAATACGAACATTATATTTAGAATTATAATTTCAGAATGAGAAACATCATTTAATATCAATAAGAGTATTTAAATAAATTTTAGTTTTTTTGTATTCTGTGAAGATTAGTTTTCATTAAAGTGGGCCGAGTTGGCAGACATGAAACTTATATATTAATCTAGATATTACCGTTTCCCATTAAGTGGGACGAGTTGGCAGGAGTAATATTAAACAGGATTTAACCCATTTCACATGTGGGGCGATTTTTTAAAAAGTAGGGCGATTTGGTAAACCAGTTTGGGGCGTTTTTTTTTTTTTTAGAGTGGGGCGAGTTGGTGAAAAAGTGGGGCGATTAAGTGTGGGTCGATTTGTCCTGCTTCCTCTGTGATAAAGTCTGTGGGCTTTTTGGAAAAATCTTGGCTTTATTTGCCACCAAATCTCCCATTTTCTATATAACGTTTTCTTTTGATAGATGTCCAAAATGGCACGTCATACTCTGTATGTTTTGATATTGTAGCACTTTGAGAATTTCGTAATACACATGTCTACAGAAAGGGTCATCAACCTTAAAGGATAATTGTAAAGTTTGTGAAGACTTAATCTGTTTTTATTGTCATGGCGTTGTTAGTTTACCTTCTACTTATAAGTTTGAATATCCCTTTGATGTCTTCCACTCAAATCTTTTATGTATCCAGTGACAAGACGGGAGATTGTCTTCGTCCTTCTTTATACAACAAGTGAAAAGGTTGGGTTGGGATTTTTCTAAAAATCCTCTCGTTTGGGAATATTGGGGAATATGTTTTATTTCCAGTTCATAAGTAAGACATTCGAGAAAAAAAAATGTTTGAGGCGTTAAAAAACTGTCGACTCAGTAAACGACCTTTATAATTAAGCACCTCTTGTTTGTTAAAACTATGACTGTGGTTCTGATTTAGTTTGCAGTCAATTGGATGTTCTTAATGCAATTTATTTATTCCCCTCATATCGTTGAATAAAAAGCAGTTGGTATCCTGCGATTCCCAACTATCTAACATGTAACATTTAAATATTAACTGTTGCCCCAGTTCTATTTTAATATCACTTGTTTCTCATTTCATTCATTTTAATTCCATGCTTTTAGTATGTTTTCAGGTGTTTCATGTTATTTACCACTGCTGAATATACCGACACAAAAATATACAGACATTCTTAATCAGTAACAGCATGAATAATTTTGATATATATGTCTCCCAGTCCAATTGTTCCTTTTAATTAGATTTGCATTAGAAATTTTAATTAAAATCTTCTTTAAAGAGCATTTACATTGAGGTGAATTGTATAAAAAAGTACATTTTTGTACGATGTTTTTCAGTCGCGCAGTCATTATCCACCGTCTTCTCTACAAGTCATTACCGCCTAATGGAATTGAACACTAGTCCAATAACATTACTAAATCTTTATTAAATCTGTCACGCTTCTGATTGAATAGGAATATAACAGAATATAACACCCACAATTGTCAATTTACAAGTTCCTCACATCGCGTTTGACGTCATCAGTCATAGAAATCAATAATGGCCGACATGATCAAAATATCTGCAGATGGAACCATTCAGAGCAAACAATATACAGTATTATATTGATCGTAAAAATATACATTTGACTAGAATTACTTCTTATCTGTCGCTGATTCGAATGTCAAATAGAATTAAGTATGCAGATGGTTTTAGTTTTTGATACGGCACTATGTACTTTAATTTGTTAACTTCAAGATGATAAATAAACTGAAGATAAAATGATCCTACATTACCCGATTAATTTTACTTTCTTAGAATACATTTCATGTGTCTAAAAGTATCAATTACTATTTTCATCACTTTTCGCTCTACAACTAATATAAGACGCAGGCATTACTAATACTAAAAAAATCAAGAATTCAAGTTCCACAATATTTATTTCATATCTAATATTTCATTGGACAGTCGGTACTCGAATGGTTACTAATTGTGCACATTTGCCCGTTTGTGTTTGCATTCATATTAAGCGGAATTCATACGAAAACACCTAAAAGCCAACAAAAAAGTATTTTGCACATGTTTAATTACTTCGCTTTCAGATATTCTTTAGTTTTTTATGTTGTGTTTTTTGTACTATTGTTTGTCTGTTTGTCTGTTGATTTTTTTCTTTTTAATCCATGCCATTGTCAGTTGATTCTCGACTTATGGGTTTGAAAGACCCTCTGATATCTTTCGCCTCTCTTCACTGAGTGCTTAAATTTCATAAATTCCCTTGAACTTGAGATTAAGGATACACTAAAAAAAAAAAGAATGCTTTTCTTATACTTTGATCTTTTCCTCGTACTTGTTTGGCTTGATAAATATTTTGATATGAGCGTCACTGATGAGTCTTATGTGGACGAAACGCGCGTCTGGCGTACTAAATTATAATTCTGGTACCTTTGATAACTATTGATACAGATGGACTATTTAATTAAAGCTGGAATCTTTAACAAACGCGATGATTCCAACTTTTATATTGCCAACCACTCTTTTTTCTGCTGTATCATACTTTTTGTTACATATATCAATATATACCTATGTATTTCCACACCTTTTTTAGTTCTCGTGGAGAAGGGGTTCCCTTCATAAATATTGCCCAAACAGAATTGTCAAGAATAACTACTGAAATCATTACTGCATAATTTTTATAGTCACCCTCTAAAGTAATATACCAATACAATATGTCTGTTTCATAATATGTCAGTTTCTCCACTCAATAACGGCATGTTTTCGCAGAATTATTGTGTCGAATCACGCGTTCTAGCTCCTTTTGGGGATATTGTGTTTCTACAGGCACATGTCTCAAAAATTTGACTTGTTTACCTGTGTTCTTATTCAATTTATGAGATTTGAACATCCATAAATTAATATTACTGCATTGTTTGTTAAAAGATCGATTGTCTAATCAGTAATTTCATCGATTGCATTTTGGTGTGGATTCATTATTATTCGTTAAATACCAATTTTCATGGATTTTGTATACGTATACGTCAACTACGGTGGTGTTTTTGTAGACTTTTGCAAAACCTAGAAATCAAGTATTCACAAAATAACACTTTTTCATCAGTTAACGAATAGTTATACCCACGATATTAAATGAATTCATAGTATTTGCGATTGTTCCATTTTGATTAAGTGTGGATTTGCATGGCAGATGATGCATGCAAAGCAGGGAAAGTTAACCTTGTCGATGCACCCAATGACACTCTTTTTGAGTATCATTTGATCCTCTCTATTCGCAATTTTGACGAATAACGCTTGCCCTCCAACAAATACAGAAGCCAGTTATAGTCAACAGAAAATAGAATAACTAAATAGTAGATATGGTTTATTTCATATTCGGGGAAACATTTTCAAAGTTAAACTTGGGGAAATAAAAGAAATCTAGATATATATATATATAAACGGAGAAGACTATATTGCCTTCTTCATCAACATGAAAATTATTCCTATCGAATTAGATTTATCACAAGGTTTGTACAAACTTCATCACAAATACGCGTGACATATGTGGATCATGGTCTGGTTACACCTCAGAAACCCATGAGATCACCCAAGGTTTTAGTAGGGTTCGTGTTGCTCAATATTAGTTTACTATTCTGTGTTTTGTTTACTATCTTTGTTTGCCATGGACAAGTAAGTTAATGTACGACTTATTAACTTGAATAATCCTTTGGTACCTTCGCCATCTTTTATATGTCTGATGTAGACGAACAATATGCGTCGTGTTTACGCAACATATAACCTGCTATCTTTGGTGAATTTTTATCGGAAGTTATCAAACGACGATGAACGTTACTCACGTCCTACATTCAGATCCCATCGAGGCTTAAAGGGTTCGAAGACGTTAACGTTTCAAAAGTACTCTTTAATGTTAAATAATACAAAGGTGCACACTTATATCAACAGGAACTTCTAATAATCTTCACGGTAAGAATACAAGACATGTAAATTAATAAATAAACAGAAAAGAAGGTGAATTGCAGATAATCTACCAATGCATGCACTTGACAAAACCCAAAGTATGAAAGTCACATATAAAAAAATAACACGTCTCTTGCGTGAAATACTATAAAGGAAAAACAACAATGATTTTTTTTTTATATTGATGCTTTCTAGAGTACCTATGCTATTCCTTCAAATAAAGGTTATTCATTATTCATTTAATGGTTTACAAGCCTAGATGTTAAGTTCAGTATTAGTTTAAAGCAACTTACAAAACATGTGCCTTAATTTATCTATTTGTATTATAGACCTGTCATGTAGTATTGTTATTTTAATGTTATATTTAACATTGCTATAAAAGCGAGAGATTTGGCTAGCGACAAAACCAGGTTCAACCCACCATTTTTCCTTAAAATGTCCTGTACTAAGTCAGGAAAATGGCCATTGATATATTATAGTTTCGTTTCTGTGTGTGTTGCATTTTAGTGTTTCTGTTGTGTCGTTATTCTCTTCTTATATTTGATGTGTTTCCCTCAGTTTCAGTTTGTAACCCGAATTTCTTTTTTCTCAATCGATTAATGAATTTTGAACAGCGGTAAACTACTGTTGCCTTTATGTAATGCCTTGAATAACATAAATTAATGACGCATCATATTGTGTGAAGGATCAAAATGTTGATAAGTTGAGGCACAATATTTGCTATCATAATACTACTATAAAACCTCTAACAACTTAAATTACAATTCTAATAGGACGCCCTTATTACGCTTTGTAAACAAAGCCGTCTTCTAATAAGGACAAAATATGTTTGACACATGCGCACAAACTTACTGTGTATATAAACCTTATTTCCATCGTTATCCTTTAAAATATATACATTTAAGCAGCTAGCATAAACTTTTATTATATATTTTTATAAAACAACATATATTTACCCTGCTCGTAGTTTTTAAACTTATCAAATATGAAATGTAATGCACAGACTCCTCGGGGAGGAAACGGGAAAAGCCAAACATTTTTACATTATTTTCGTACGCTTCGACCTATAAAAATACTGTATTTGTCCTATTAGAATCGAAATAATTCCTTAGTGTCATGCTCTATGCTCATTTTAACATAGGTAGGCATTATATTTGACCACATTTTACACCTCGCTAACGCTCAGTGTAAAGTATCGACAAATGTAATGCTACCCATGTTAAAATGAGCATAGAGCATGACATGAAGGAATTATTTCTTAATTAAAGATAACAGTAGTTTACCGATGCTCAAAACTTGTTAATCTATACGCTGATTAAGCTCTCAAATGTGTATTTTTCCGAAAGTAAATTGAACTAACCAAATACTATTAATAATGATATTCGCTGTTAAAATTCAAAATATTTACATTTTCATTAAAAAAAGATTCAAAGTTAAAAAGTAATTTTGAAACAGACCAAAATCATGAATCGTAGAAATATTTGTCTCCGAATTTGCTTTTGAATTATTTAAAATTGATCTTACTTTTGTTCTTTTGACAGTTAATTTGAATTCTCTTGTTCGTCCATGGAGGGCAATTTGAAATATGCCCACTAAACACTATTTTTCTTTTCTTAATTGTACAGCATATACCTATGTAAATCCTTGTTATTTTTGCATATTCTTTAATTAAAGGGAAATTTGGCCAATGGTAAATGATTGAAAAATCTAAAGAGAGCCATGGCCCGCCAAATGGTCAATTGAATGCAAAAGTGTAAAATTATGTCATCCAAAATGCCTATAATTTGCCTTTTTGAATACATTGAAAATTCCACTATTTAAATCAGTGCTACCCCCTTCTTCCCCTTTTGTCAGAAATAATTTTTATCTTTCATCTCACTCATAAAGTGTTATATTTTAATGAACAATAGTCAAAATATTCATAAAACTTGAAATGTATGCATGATAACTGCTTAAAATGGATCATTTTTTAATCCTCAAAATATGCGTTGTAATCCAAGGGGACCCATAACCATGGCAACCGGGGCATAAACTAATTTTTTGGCAACATATTTCTTGTTAGTTTATCGATAGCTACCAACAGACCAAATTTCAAGAAAAATCTGAGACTATGCGTGCCGCAACTAAGTTGGTGGTAACAGAGAATTGCTATTAACATTATAACTGTTTATGCTTTATCAAGTCTGTTATATACTCTAAATATATAACAATCTTTTAAAAGAATTGTTATTTTGAAACAGAGTAGCGACCATCTTTAAAAATGCTATATAGATATAATTTTCACGAGGTACAATCATTCCTAAGCTGCTTTTTTATTTCTGTTTTTGTTATTTGGTTGTATTCCTCTTTAATAAACAGTAATGGTTGTTTATTTAACTTTTAGGAAAATAATGATCCAACTCCCTCAGACATAGTTGACTAAGGTGGGCTAACCTATATTTGTATGTCCCTATTATCATATACCTTCTTTATCCTCGAGGCCCAAAACATAACAAATAGATAATAAGGTTTTGGCAGTATTTGGCCACAGCTTTATCTTGAATAAAATATAACATATATGATATATAATATGTATTTAAATTGGCAATCTTGCTCTGAAATATATTTATCAATGTCTGTATTTAATATATATGTAAATTATAATGTGGCTACCGCAAATTATGGCAAACCACTAATATAAATATATTTAAGTAATATGTCTGGTACGAGAAGTTGACTGATGAGCCCTGGTAATCAGAGGCTATCATTACTGTTCACTGAATATATGAATGTTAAATCCAGCGCAGCGAAATGTGCCAAATGTGCTCTGCCAATGTCCACTTTTACATCTACATTGTGTTCACTAGTTGTCTCCTACTCTCCCATCTCAGTACCATTAGCAGAATTAAGCTGAAATATAAACTTAAAAGCAGTATCTGGTTTCTTACTTCCATTCAGAACAAATACACATGTAACACAAAATTAATTTACATTGGGAGGGTGGTGGGTTTTTTAAGAAGATTATTTTCTCGTCCAATTTTCGTCTGCTGCAATCTTGCCGACGTATTTCGAAAAGACCAAAGCGAGGTTGCGATCAAACTAATAAACACAAATGTTAAATACCCAACAGTGAACCACCACCTGCCCAAATTAAAATCTTCGAGTTTGTACCCAATGGATAACGGGCTTTAAAATTGTAGATTTTAAATCCTTTTATCCTCGAGGCCCAAAACATAACAAATAGATAATAAGGTTTTGGCAGTATTTGGCCACAGCTTTATCTTGAATAAAATATAACATATATGATATATAATATGTATTTAAATTGGCAATCTTGCTCTGAAATATATTTATCAATGTCTGTATTTAATATATATGTAAATTATAATGTGGCTACCGCAAATTATGGCAAACCACTAATATAAATATATTTAAGTAATATGTCTGGTACGAGAAGTTGACTGATGAGCCCTGGTAATCAGAGGCTATCATTACTGTTCACTGAATATATGAATGTTAAATCCAGCGCAGCGAAATGTGCCAAATTGTCCGATAAGATCAGGGTAACAACTTGATCTGATTGGACAACCGCCACTGAAAAGAGGGGGTGTAGCTGCGCGAAGCTGTGCCAAATACAATTTAATATATTAACTTTCAAGTTACTTCCTAGTAACTTACTTGAAACGTCAGATATAAAATGTTAACATAACAGTTGTATCTATTTACAGTCGGGGAAGGTTAAATTAATGCCAAGATTCCTGATGATCATTTCTAATCCTCCCTGGAGGGTATTCAAAAAAATGTTATTTCCCAAAGACGTCAAATGCACTCCATCTTTCATTAAGAATAATTCATTAGCCTTTATATCAGGGTAACGGAGGTAACAACCATCTGTTTTGGTTAAAAATGATGCTATAGAGGTATTAACCCTCATTCTACATTTTTCCATGGCATTAATATTGTCAGAGTAACGCCAACTTGATCTCGGAATAATTTGAGACCAGACAAAAACTGTGTCCAACATCAGTTGACGCATCCAACTGAACTGTTTCCTTATTAGTTCACAAAGAGTTTTTGAACTTTTTTCCCCTATATCATTGCCTCCAATATGTAATACTAATATAGTTGGCGGATCTTCATATTTTAACATGGTTCTTATTTGTTGTTTCATGTCCAGCACTTTACCTCCACATTTTCCCTGCCACCAAATATTTACTCCCATCCTCTGCAGCCCCAAGTTTACCCCTCCCGGTCTTCCTCTGGCTTCCCCAAAGGCATGCTTAATAATCGAGGATCCAACGATCCAAACTGTAGCATGTCCTGCAATTCTTAGAAAGCAATTATTACTTGCTTATATTGATGCAGGACATACCATTTATTTACATAATACAATATTATTTAAATGCCAGCTCAAGACTGCATTACAAAATAAGCAAATATAGAAACATATTTACACAAATAAATGTACATATATGATGTTCAGGCATTTAAATCCTAATGTAACGCAAAAAGGCCTGTGACTTCCAACGTCCCATTTCTTTAATTTGTTCCTCAGAAATACCTTCTAATGCACATGTAGTTGCCATGCCAATTCTAAAGGAATGGGACTTAAATCCATTGTTTTCTATACCAATTACTGACAGAGACCTTTTTAATAATGCTGAAAACTGGTATCTTGTAAGGGGGGATCCATCAAAATGACAAAATAAAGGTCCCAGATAAGGTGGGCGAACTTTAATAAAATTAGCCATTATTTGTACTGGACATACATTTTTGTTTTTCTGCTTAGAAATAACGATTGTTGTTCCAGAACCAAACTGATCAGTTTTAGATGACGTCAATAAAACCTCTAATCTTGCATCACAAAGCTTTATATTTTCAAATTTTACAGTATGCATCTGCTTATTTTTACAATCAACTGTTATTTCACCTACTCTCATAAAACCATGAAAGGCTAGCGAAAATGAAGCCATAAACAGTTTTGTCTCATACCCGTTTTTGCAAATCACCGCCAGTGACCTCAATAATTTTTCCAATATATCTCTCGTTATGGGTAATCTAGTGTCCTTTTGATTTGGGCCCCCCAACCTTTTTATTCCTTCAATCAATTTTCTGACAACAAATTTCTGTGTATTGTCTTCTAAATTGTTGATTTTATTAAAGTAACTTAAGCCTGAAATATAGCCAGATACTGTTGAGTGGGACAATTTCTTTCTAAACATATAAACAATGAATGATGTCAAGTCATCAAGCGGAATAGGCCAGACATCAGAAAAACCATGATTTTCTCTGAATTTAACAAATATGTCCATGCTATGCAAATATGCTTTCTGTGTACTGGGTGCTAATGAATTTATAAGTAAATGATTCATTTCAGTTCTGAAATCATCGACAGGAATTCTTGTGGGATTGCTGCTGGAGAACTGTCTGCATTCGGGACCAAGTCCATAAAACGTTGTTCCTGAAATCGAGAAAGAGCATCTGCGATTGCATTATGCTCACCCTCAATATGTTGTGCCCTAAATTGTATGTTATTGTTCATAGTGAGAAAAACTAGTTGTCTTATCAATATCATAACTCTCTTTGATTTTGATGTTCTTTTGTTCACAATGCTTACTAATGCCTGATTATCTATTCTCAACAGAATCTTTTTATTTCTAAATGAACGACCCCATATCATGAACGACAGCACGATGGGAATAAGCTCCAAACATGTTATATCCAATAAAATGCTAGTATCAGCCCAACTACTTGGCCACTGGTATTGTACCCAGTGACCTTGAAAATAAGCTCCACAACCTAATAAAACATTACCTGCACTATCAGTGAATAATTCCAGACTTTCATTAGTCGACCAAAATCTATCAGGAAAATAACACTGACCATTGAATTGATCTAGAAAATTTAGCCAAACTCTAGCATCTGCTTTGACCTCTGAATTCAATCTGACAGTATAATAAGGCTTTCCATTCTTAACTGAAGCTATCAAATCGTAAAAACGACGAATAAAAGCACGGGCTGATATAATAGCCCTTGAACAAAATGCCATTAAACCAGTAATTGATTCAAGTTCCTTCAGTGCCATTTTCTTTTTCGACAAGACCTGATCAAGCATAAATTTAAGTTTATCCAGTTTTTCAGGGGGGATTCTAACCAACATAAGTACTGTGTCAATTTCAAGGCCTAAAAATGTGATACATGTGGTAGGACCTACTGTTTTATTCTCTGCTAGTGGAACACCTAGCTGCCTACATACTTCATTAAAAGTGTCCATCAAAATGGTACAATTATCCGTTGAACTTTCACCAGCAAAGAAAAAGTCATCCAAATAGTGGTCTAAAGTCTCAATGCCAGCTTTCAATGCAACTGTTTTATGCAAAAAAGTGGCAAATTTTTCAAAGAGGGCACATGATATAGAACAGCCTTCAGGCAGACATTTATTAATATAATATTTCCCATCAAAGAAAATTCCCAGAAGGTCAAAATCAGCTGGGTGAACCAATAAAATTCTAAAGGCCTGACTAATGTCCATTTTTGCGCAAAGCACGTTATTTCCTAATTCAGAGATCATCCCAACCACTTTATCAAAAGAAGAATACTTTACTTTACAAATTTCTGGATCAATGAAATCATTCACACTCCAGTTTAGAGGATATGACAAGTGAGTTATAAGACGCCATCCACCGTCATTTTTTGAAACTACCCCAATAGGAGATATTCTTAAAGTTGAAATTGGTATTTTTGAAAAGGGGCCCAACATTCTACCAAGATGCACTTCTTTTTGTAATTTTAAATTCGTTTCAGTTTTGTGAACTTCTGCCGAAATGAGATTGCTTGCAAAACTCGAGATCCTTGGACCAGTATAGTTTAATCTAAACCCCTCTATAAATCCCAATAATAACATTGCTGCATCAGTTTTGTTTTCATAATTTGACAGTAATTCTCTTAAAGATTTAATTTTGACTGGGGTTTTGCCTTTGTCCCATAAATGCTCCAGGAGAACGGAATCTTGTGTTATTTTGCATTTGCCTAGGTGCAAAGGGTTGAAAATTAGATGCTGTTTTTTGTGGTGCTTGAGGCCGGGCTGATCTGAATCTCTGAACAATCCCAGGTGACTGAGGATTATTAGAGTTAGTCACTTTGCTATTAGTGCAATATATAACCGGATGTACCCCACTGCATTTTAAACAAGCATGTTTGTATGTGCAATATTGTTGGGTGCACGTCCCATTATAATTATATGCATAGCATTTAAGAAAATTGTTTGTTGGTTTTTGTGCAATATTGAACTCTGGCCCATTAATTGGACCTGCTGGTTGCATATACAATAACCATAGCTCAGTGTCTATGACAGACCAGGATCCAGCAGGCTCCTGTGATCTACGTAGTCTAAACTGTTCATCATACAATTTCCATCCTAAACCTGCATAGCGTTTAGCCCCTAACCTGACAGTTTGCATATACTTCAACAGTTCTTGGAACTGAGATGTATGTATAGTACAATAAATACTGATATATATTAAAAAGGCATCCGTCCATATACCTATTGTGTTAATTCTTGTATCCTGTTGCTTAGGTTGTAATATAATCTGTCCCTGATTAAATGTAAGTGTTTGATTCACTCCTGTTATGTTTTGTGAATTATTTAACAAACTGCCCATATCTACATATTCCCCATTTATTACTTTTTGTTTGACATTTTGCGATACGTTTCGCGCTATGTCATCTGACGCCTTAACCGTTTCAATGGGTAAGGCATAACCTGTGTTAATTAGGGGTTGGTGTAATGTTGTATTACCTGGAGCAGGGTAAATTGTTTCTGCTGGCAGTGTTGCTGGGATCATTATTGGACTGTGTGGTAGTACATTAGTTGTCACTGTGTTTGAGCCGAGCTGTACAGGTGGTGTTCCACTTGTTCTAGGTAATCTATCTGCAATATTAGCAGTCGCCTCTTCCTGTTGCTGTTTCGACTTCTTTGCAGCAGCCGCTGCGCCTCCATTATTTGCCCTGCTTGTCGGCACCCTTTTTCTGCCGGACCTCCTATACATGATCTGAAACTTAAAGTGTATGTGTTATCTTCATTCAAATACATGTGCTTTACCTTATATATATATATAAAATATTAATAATGAATATCCAAAAACATACGTATTTCACAAATCTCTCTCCGATTATATGCCTATAGTTTGCTCTTTCGTGTTATTCTCAGGATATATAAACTAAGAATCAATTACTACTTACTAAAATGATTGTTTTGCCATTTGTGCAAATCCGAAACATACGAGTTTATCAAAGCCGGTTCCGGTTTTTATGCCCACCGTTAACCGGAAGTTTGTCATTACAAGTTTGTCAATAAATAGAGTCGAAACACTCAACTTTTTGCTCATTTTTGTCCTGTATTTAGATGAACTAAGTTATCGACTGCATCAATTTATATGCTGACAATAAGCTATTTCAAAATTTCATTGTGAAAATATTTGGTTGATTTGAAAACCCCTTATATCACTAAAGTACGGCAATAACAGTTATAAATTCCTTCACATTTTCAAATTGCATAAAAATATAATGTCTAACACAATCTTGGTTTGATTTATTTTTGGCTGTGACCGTTTACTTAAATTCGACATTCATTTGCACATTAAATTTTTGTATGTTTTTAAATGTCGTTTTTAACTAAAATTTCAAGACATCGGGATTAAATCGATATCAATCCGTCTTTATCGTATATCAAAATAAACTTATAGCCCTTTATCAAACCTATTTCAGGTGTTATTTCAACTTTTTTAAGAAGATTATTTTCTCGTCCAATTTTCGTCTGCTGCAATCTTGCCGACGTATTTCGAAAAGACCAAAGCGAGGTTGCGATCAAACTAATAAACACAAATGTTAAATACCCAACAGTGAACCACCACCTGCCCAAATTAAAATCTTCGAGTTTGTACCCAATGGATAACGGGCTTTAAAATTGTAGATTTTAAATCCTTTTAGATGACACAAGATGTCAAATTCATGTTCGCCGATATGACTTAAATTCTCACATTCCACTTAAAACATTAAAAAATGGGTATCAAAATAAAAAATGTAAAACAAACAATTTATGATGCAGAACCTCCAAATTTTGTATCAGCATTTGGGGTGTATTTTAGTCATACGCCATGTAATTTTTCCTGCATAAGAACAAGTTTTTGTAGATCAAGTAAGTCAACTAAAAGGTTACCCTTGTTTCACTTTCAATGTTGAAATTCTTTTCCGTTTATTAGATGAACACGCATAGTTCATGCGTAACTCATCTCTTGTTCAGAGATTCAATTGATGTTCACATGAATACGGGTTCAATGAGGTCATATTATTCATTTTCAAGTGAATAATTCATTAGAAATGTTTCTTTTGTTTTTCACTATTTCACTGTCATTAATTATTGGACAAAAAAAAATCACATTTCAGTTTTTTATGCCTCCTAGCTAGTGTCCATTAACTCATTTATGGCTGTAAATCTCAAAAAGCGCCTCGGAATAGCCAAATTTATTAAGAGTTATTTTCACTTTGCTCCTGTTTATAAATAGCGCTCAACAAAGCCTACATTTATGAAACAGTTGTTTACAGGTGTTCAAATCTCACAAATCGACTTAAAAGATAAAAGTCTTAGGAAAATATTAGGAAGAGGGAAGTTTGTACTTGTTTGGCTTTATAAATATTTTGATATGAGCGTCACTGATGAGTCTTATGTAGACGAAACGCGCGTCTGGCGTACTAAATTATAATCCTGGTACCTTTGATAACTATATACCAGAAAGACAGTCCAACTCATAGATTGTACATAAACTGACAACGCCATGGCTAAAATAAAAAGACAAACAACCAAATAATAATACAGAAGACACATAATAGAAACCTAAAGACTAAGCAACACAAACCTCATTGGGGTGATCTCAGATGCTCCGCTAACCCGTAAAAGAGAAAAGACCGAGATCATCGATAGGTAAGCATCGCCTGCTTTACATGCATCACCCATTATGTTTATCAACTCTCAGTCAGAAATTTACATTCGGAAATAGAACACAATCAATAGAATCACAGATCAGACGACTATTCTGATATTTAAAGACCTAAACTTATCATTAGTGTTAGTACGGTGCAATTTATATCAATTAAGTTCAGAAGTTAGTTAGGTCATACATAACGATTGTGAATAGATTAATTTTGAATTTTGTCATGCCGATTCCAGATTTCCTCGACAATATCATTGACACTGGTTCTTTTTTTCTGCACTTAATCACATGCTAAACTTTGATTTTTAAAGTTTTATATCAAGTAGTAGAAACGTATATTTCGACTATGACTGAATGGTTGGATTTTTAAGCCAATATGATTACTTAAAGATTGTATCATCTCTGAATTTGAAGTTTTATCTTCTTATTTGAAAATATCTGTTTTTCAAAATATTTTTTTCAACTTCATATAGTTACAATTTCATTTGATTGGGTTTTTTTTTTATGTTTCAAAATACAGTTAAGTACAATATGGTTTCAGTTGTCAGATAAATCTTGTAATTTTATGGAAATCAACAGCAAAGTGTCGAGAATTATCACACACTGACATATTAAGGATTCAAAATGCTTAAGAATATCGTTTTAAACAGTGGAAATTTCAATTTATTGATCAGAATCATATTCCCACAATAAAAATACCAAAATCTAATACAAAAAGAAAAGATTTAGGTGCATATTGCAACTGACTTAAAAGACGACATTTTAGTGCAACTTGCAGTTTTAGGCTTCAAAAGCCGAATTTGATAAAGGACGGCTCATAATCAATTAAAAGAAAGGGCATTAAGTGTTTATTACTACAGGAAGCTAGATATAAAAAAAAACACTGGTATCTACAGCACTGTTAAAGTGTTTTTTTTTTTTTTGTGTTTTGATACAATATTTGTTCACATAACTAAGCTTTATTAAAATTTGTTTATATTGTAGTTCGTGTTGTTCAGTCTTTGGATTTTTATGATGTCATTTGTGCACTGTTGTTTGTCGTTTTTTCCAATGTTTGCCGTTTTTTCCATGGTATTGTCAATATGGTTTGATGTATGAGTGTGAATATCCCTATAGGATCTCTACACCTTTTACCAATAAGCCGCACAGTTTTAGTCCTATATCATGAAAGCACCCGTCTTCCACCAACTGAATATTTTACAGAAAGGAAAAATCTAAGAGATGACAGTTCTTTAGGGGCTAAACCATTTAGGCAAACCTTATCATAAGAACTTTCACAAAGCCTCTGGTAACACCTGACGATTCTAAATCTAATTTTTAATCACAAAGCGTTGTTTCGTTAATAAGGACAAATCCGTGTGATTTTGAAAAACAGGTATAATAGAAAACATACCACTGAATACTCGCTAACGTTCAGATAAAATTGCAATATCATAACACAAGCCATGAGTTTCTGTCCAACAAATCTATGGTTTCCATGAATGTTTCTGTGTTTAATTATAAATCAACTTATATTTGTTAGTTTTGCCTAAAATAATGAAACTGAAAATATTGTTTTTATGAGAAGTTTTTTTAATTCTGGATATTTTCTGTTCTTTTCTATGTTTGATTGTAAATATCATAAATGAGTTAATCCCATTTCTGATGGCGTTGTTCTTTTTGGCAAATTTGTTGTCCGTGTTTATTGGATTTGTGGTGTTTGATTGTCTCCTTGGTACGTTCTCTTCTCCATCTTTTTCTCAGCCCTATAGAATGAAGCTTCTTCGTGCAAAATGTTTCATTCATTAATTTGAACATTACACAATCATTTATCGCAAGCAGATGTGAGATATTTTTGAAAGTGATAATTGAGTAACGCCACTATTTTTTAACATTTATCTTTTTAATTAACATTTTACGCTATTCATTGACGTTGCTTCACATCGCTTTTAGCCTTCTTATTGAACAAACAAGAAGATAAAACAACGTACATAACATTTGTTTACTGCATATAAATGAAACATAAATAGATAGGATAAAAGCTCATAAACATAACTAAATATCAAAGCTTGCCTTTAATATCACAAAAAGGTGAACGAGTCAACGTGCACGTCTTCTTGAAGTAAAGATCATACATTTACTAACTGGCATACAGTGTACATTAACAATCACGAATGCTGAGTCATTGTTGATCTTTCCTAACAGAACGCTACGTATTACACGAACTGTTATGTCTTTTTTCATGTCCATCGCAAATTAGTTTAATAGTTATCAAAGGTACCAGGATTATAATTTAATACGCCAGACGCGCGTTTCGTCTTCGTTAAACTCATCAGTGACGCTCAGTTCAAATCATAAAAAAAAACAAAATAAGAAAATTGTAAATAAATTAAGTCGGAATCGCACTACCTATAAACAAATTGTGATCTGCAGTAATGACACTGCAACCAGCATCTGTTATGCAATACCCGTTG
The DNA here is from genome assembly GCF_965363235.1 of Mytilus galloprovincialis. Lineage (NCBI taxonomy): Eukaryota > Metazoa > Mollusca > Bivalvia > Mytilida > Mytilidae > Mytilus > Mytilus galloprovincialis. The sequence continues at coordinate 18,143,708 of NC_134838.1, read as the reverse complement.
ACCCATTGCAGATTTTTTCTTAATTTTAGAACTTGGTATAAACAACTGACAGATAAAGAAAGGCAACAGTAGTATACAGCTGTTCGAAAGTCATAAATCAATTGAGACAAAAACAAACCGTAACCGAGGGAAACACATCAACTATTAAAAAAAACCCAATGAAACAAGGTAAACACTGAACTGAACAAAAACCAAACGACAATGCAACACACACATAGACGAACTTAAAAGATAACAACTGTCATTTTCCTGACTTGGTACAGGACATTTTAAGACGAAATGGTAGGTTAAAACTGGATTTGCGGTTATTCAAACCTCGCACTTTTATGGCAATGTTAAATATAACACTAAAATGACACCATTACATGACAGGAATACAGTACAAATAAATGCAAGAACATTCAGGACAGAGAAAAACATAGACAACAGTAGCTTACCGATGTCCAAAACTCATTAATCCATAAGAAGATACATGGCAAAGTAAAAAAAACTTAAACTGAGGGACTAGAGGTATATAAACGTCATGCAATGGAGCTGAATGTATGTTACTGAGAAGAAATTGGAAATTCACCATTGGAAAGTTGAAATCATCATGTTTGACACAGATTCCAGTTTGAAGACGTCCATCGATGTTAATGTCAAAGAATGATCCAGCTGTGAATCAGATTTTTTAGTTTCGGAAGTCGTATCAACTTTTTCAAGTTCAGTGTAAAATATGATATGCAATACTATTATTAACTGTAGGTTATTGAGTGACAGAACATCATCAATATATCTATATAGGATATTAATAAAATTGCAAGATGTTTATTTTTTCTCTTGGTCTTTGAAAAGATATTATATGAATTTTGCTTCATTTCAGTACAATAAAAAGTCAGCTTTCAGAAGTGAACAATATGTTCTTATATTGTACTGTTATACAACTGTCCCAGGTTAGGGGAGGGTTGGGATCCCGCTAACATGTTTAACCCCGCCACATTATGTATGTATGTGCCTGTCCCAAGTCAGGAGCCTGTAATTCAGTGGTTGTCGTTTGTTTATATGTTACATATATTTTTTTCGTTAATTTTTTGTACATAAATAAGGCCGTTATTTTTCTCGTTTAAATTGTTTTACATTGTCCTTTCTGGGCCTTTTAAAGTTGACTATACGGTATGGGCTTTGCTCATTGTTGAAGACCGTACGGTGACCTATAGTTGTTAATTTCTGTAACATTCTGGTCTCTTGTGGACAGTTGTCTCATTGGCAATCATACCACTTTTTTTTTCTCTATAATAACTGCGTATTAAAATATCAATTGTTGCCCCAGCAAATAGTTACGCGGTCATATTTTCCGACAGATTTCACACCTATTTTGCATTGAGTACTCTGCTCTGATAAATGGAAAGTTAACGATAGCAAATAGTTATGAAAGGTACCAGGATTATAATTTAGTACGCCAGACGCACGTAATCGAATGTCAATCCAAAAAAATTATACCAAAGAAAAAAGTAAATCCACAATAAAAAATTACCAGTTGGATTGTACTTGCATGGATGACGAATAAAATAAGATTATACATTTTTGAAAATGACGGTCTCTTATACCCTCTTGTAGTTGGAAATTTGGGATTCAAAATTTTTGATTCATGTTCAAGAAATGACTGGTGATAGAAGTTGTCACTAGATTTGAACAGTTTTATAAAAATTTCTTGGAAGAATACAAAACCGCTGACCGCAATGTTAGAAAATGTAAAGTACATATAATAATCACGTTTAATAGATACTCAAGAAAATTAGGGTGCATTTTTCGAAATTTTAATCTTAATTTTGTCTCGGAAAACATATTTTACGCTGTTCTTTGTTATCACATATGAAATAAAAAACAAATACATTCTTAATCAGATAGCTACATTTAAAAAATAATGATGGTTGTTTTTATTTGGATTTGCTAGAAAAATCGAAAGGAAACAGCTGCGACAACATGTGAATGAAACCACTCTTGTTTGGGAGTCGGTGTGTGACGTGTGGGTTAACAGGTAATGGTTTTTCATTCTTTAGACACACTTAAAACGTGTCAAAATGAAAATATCTTATATCAAGGTAGCTTTTAATTGCAAAATTGTTTTATTAAGACGTAGTCCTATTCATAGTATGCCGTCCTTACGGAATGATATGATTATCGCAAAATATTGAAATTGAGGGGATATTTATGAACAACAAATAATTCTACTTGGTGAAGATGTTTATGAGAACATTTTTTAATCAAAATAAGTACGTTTATGTGCCTGTCTTTTTCAGACCTTTTAATATCAATGATTTTTAGTAGATAGATATAAGAAGATGTGGTATGAGTGCCAATGGGACAACCCTCTATCCAAGTCACCATTTTTAAAAGTAAACCATTATAGGTTAAAGTTCGGTGTATGACACAGAGCCTTGGCTCACGCCTACCAGCAAGTTATAAAGGGCCCAAAAATGACTAGTGTAAAACCATTCAAACAGGAAAACTAACGATCTAATCTATATAAAAAATGAGAAACGAGAAACACTTATAAACCACATCAACAAACGACAACCACTGAACATGAGATTCCAAAGTGAAGACAGGCCGAACAAATGCAGCGGGTTTGAACTTTTTAATAGGTACCAACATTCACCCTTACCCGAGAAAAAAGTGTAACCATCGCAACATAGAAAGACACACTAGAAATATCAATTGAAATGGCTTAAATCAATCAAAAGACATATTAACGCAAGTAAACATACAATGTTCCTGTTTATGTTTACGTTTTTGAGTACGTTAATTTGTTTAGGTATTTGGAGAAGACAAATCCTTTCGTTTGAAGTCCAAGTCCATATTTGAAGCAAGTAAGGAGCTAAAATGATATTTGCCACATTCGTTCTTAGTTTAAACATATTTATTTATAGTGGATAGGGAAACAAGTTTTGCGATTTATATTAATGCCTTTCCACTTTGCTGGTACGAGTGCTGCCTTGTAGCGGCATTAGACTGCTCTTTTCCGAAATCTACAAGGGTGTCTTTTACGTGCAAGAGATAAGGCTCTCTCTTAATACGGGTCAACCACTTACCGTCCTCTCCGACGGACTATCATCGTTTCCTCAAGACTATACTCGCAAATGGTGTCAAGGGAGAGCCGAAAATTCTGTCCCTGAAATTTTCATCACGGAACGGGAATCGAACCAGGAACCTGTGTGTTAGCGTTCGTTCCTAAATAGGTACTCAAGACTAGTGTTACAGAACTCTAGCTTGTTATTATATATATGTTTGTGATGTTGGGTTGCTTTTGTCAGTATGACGCATTACCTACATATTCACTTTTAAACATATGACTCATATAGTCTTTATCAAGTAATACTAGGTTAACCATGCAGATATGGAGAAACACGAGTACTTATTGAAAGTCTTTTAAAACCGCCATTTAATACTCTTCTAAAAAATACTAGTCATTTAATACAAAAAAAAAACTGTCGATGAAGGATGTGTTATACATTTCTTCATTCTGTTTAATCGAAAGCAAAACATGTCTGTATAAATATTACTGCCTATTCTAATTCAAATTTCAACCAACGACTCCACCGAAAATAACATACAAGTCAGAAGGAACGATGTCATGAGATATTTTCGTATTTGTCAAAGACTCTTTCGTATAAATGCTGACAATGACGGCACTTATATGCCTATTTAGAAACTAAAAAAAAGTAACATTCTCATCTTCTTGAATAAATCAGGTCAATATGATCTTGTCCGAAATAATGAAGGAAGTCTATAGAATAAAAAATTCAGCTTGCGGTTAGTTGGATGACGTAGCAGCTTTTGTAATACCGGTATGATTTGTCTTGAATAGGTGTAATGTGTTCATAACTAATAAATATCAGTTGATCATTATTATGCTCACAAAGATAAAAAAACCTCTTTGTTGGAAACAAATGGCTGTGTAACAAGTTCACGGGGATGACCTAGAAAGCTTTTCTAAAAGTACTGTTGTACAATAAATTTGCAATTAAATGATTTATGATTATAAATCTTTTTATGAGAGTCATGGTCGAGTTGAAAAATCTTTATTGGAAACGATTGGTTGTGTAACAAGGTCAAAAGGTTTAAATACAAAGCGTTTCTAAAAGTGCTGCCGTACAATATATTTGCCATTATGATTTATGATTACTAAATGTAACGAATCCAAAAATATTTTAACATCGTTTATAACAGATTTAAATTCGTTTTCACTTATTGAATATCTGGCAAATCTGTGTTTGATATATTCATATATTAACCCCCAAAAGTCATTAATTTTGCTTTATTCAATTTAAATCAAACGTGAAAGGCGGTTATTTGGACATGGATTGATTTTTGCTAGGAATAAAAAGTAATTATTTTAGGCATATACTATTAAATATCACATGTTTGTTAACGTTAAGAGTGGGTAACTACTTTGTTATCACTGACATGAACATGTATTTATTGCATCAAAATGGCATGGTCATAATGCATTCAAGTTCATAAAAATGTTCCTTTCATTGAAAAAAAAAAACACAAAGAAGGAAGATCAGAACAAAATACGACCTTAACAACTGAGAGCATGCAATGGATCTTAAAACTGGTGAACTTTTATATTCGAATTCAAGGTTTCAATAATACGTTGTTATAATTTGATTTAAAATAAATAACCTTTGATCTATCCTATAAATGCATATTCTAGGTGATTCCTTATATCCTGATGCTGAGAGAATTAGATATAAATTTCCAAAGCTAGAACACTATAAAAATCGAAACTTTCATAACGACAGATCTAAATTCTTAATATAGAACCATTCAAGGAAAATCTGAAAATTAAACTAATATAAATGAGACATTCACAATTAATATACATGTAATATCTTAAAGGGGCTCATGGGTCTAAATCATTTTTCAAATCTAATATAGGATTTCGCTATAGTTTTCTATAAATGAACTTTATGTTATACTTAATAGAAAAATGAAATAAAAAAATGGGGTCACCGTTCATTTACACTCACAATCTGCCATCGAAAGAAGCATACATTTTTGTTATTGTCCTTTTTTTTGTTGAACTAATAGGAGAAATAGAGGTAATATCGAAATAAAAAAGAACTAAACTACAGAAATCGCTTAAATTTTACAATTATTTAGTTTATGTACAGCTTATTCGAAAACAACAATAAAAATATAGGTCAGCGATGAGTTAAAAAAGATATTTCAATTCTACAGCCAAAAAAAAAGAAAAATGGCATTTTTATTCCAAACGGAGATAATTTGGAGCTTTTTCAATGATATCTACATTTTAAAAGTCATCTCGGGCCAACACGAATTGAATTTTTGGAAAGATTTTTGTACCATATGATAAATTGAATTTTTGGAAAGATTTTTGTACCATATGATAATGTAACAACTACTAAAGGTAATAGATAAAATTTGTTTTAAAAAATAAATGTTTAATTTTTTTCTGAAAATTTGTATTCCCGTGAGCCTCCTTAAATGACAAATATTGGGTTCTCTAAACTTCTCTGTTATGGTGTGAAACAAATTTTCAAAAAGGCTTTTAGTTGTTAATGTCTGTGTCATTTTGGTCTCTTGTGGATAGTTGTCTCATTGGCAATCATACCAAATCTTCTTTTTTATATTTGAAACTTAAATTAAATTAAGGCAACAGTAGTATACCGCTGTTCAAACTCACAAATCCATGGACAAAAAACAAAAACCTGTAATGTATATGACTTGAACTTCATACTTTATACTTTATTTAAAATCATCAAAATGAGAAGAGGTGTAACATCCATTCCATTTTCTTCGTTTGAATTTCCATCCTCCTTCTACCAAATGCGAAAAACCGAGATCACTTGTTTCATTAGTGTATCCCTTCACATTGTTAGATAAAGTACTACTATAATCATATTTGGAATAAAAATAACACTTATACAATATGGATAATAGGATCCTTGCAAGGTAAAAGTTAAAAAATAATTTGGTGGATTTTGGCAGTTTTCATTTGCCTATAGTAAATAATGACTTAAAACTAAAATTCAACTTCCAACAATCAAGCACGAACTGCTTTTCATTCCTCAATTCAGATGTATTGGTGTGTTGACCATGTTTTGCATTTTCGTCGATCTTACTGATAAAGTTGCATAAATAAAGGCAACAGTAGTATACCGCTGTTTAAAACTCGTAAATCTATGGACAAAAAACAAAATCGGGGTAACAAACCAAAACTGAGGGAAACGCATCAAATATAAGAGGAGAACAAGGTCACAACATTAAAATGTAACATACACAGAAACGGACTAACCTTTAGACAAAATCCGATGAGAATAACAAATAAAACATCAAAGCCAAATACATGTATTTGGGATAGAAAAGTACCGTGAAAGTAAACGTATGCATGTTCGTCTCTGCACTTTTAGAATAAAGGTTCCGAGGACAGAAATGTGAGTGAGGCCTCGTCCATATTATTTTAAATATAATGGTTTCGGGAGTTGTTGCTTTTTTTTTTTTTTTTTTTTTTTTTTTTTAACTTGGAGACACAATTGGTGGCTAGAATATAGGTATATGAATTATGAAAATCTTAAGCTAAACTTAAAAATGGCTCATTGATTTAAAAAAATCTTTAATCTGTTTAAAAAGTTCTGTTCAAATTACTGTTACAGTCTTTACATTTTCAAAAGCGTAAACTATTATTCACGATTAGCACTGAAGCTAAGTAATAATCTATCCAAAAACCGAGTTGAATAGTTGTATATTTGTCTTCATTGTGTATGATACTGACTGTCTTTAGAATATATTCATTATCTATAATCATAAAAGATTTTAAAAAATATATTATATTTATTTATCTAATTTGAAAATTAGTAAAACGTAGTTAGAATCTTTTTTCCTGGAAATATATATACGACGTCAAAATAAAAACTATCCATACTGAGACAAAAAGTGTGAATTGCAAGTCAGAAATGAAATTTAATAATCAAATGAAACATTTAAAGCATCTATATTTGCGAATAACATTTACAAAATGGGTCCAGGGATAGTACTCAAATATAACTATATCTTTGAAACTCTATAATAAGATAAAGTGTTGGCAGTTCAAATGTAAGTGTAAGTTTCAAGAAACATTAGCCTCTATGTTTTCATTTCAAGCCATGTATTTTATGTCACGAATAACTACTTGAGCTCCAAATCATTGAAAAACGAAATAATAAAATGACGATAAAATGTAAGTCATTTCAACTAAATACGGTCTATATCTTTTTTTGATGTGAAATGCTTAAAAATATTAATTCAATATCAAGGATATATAGCATAAAACTGCCATTTTATAAAAAAAAGTTCGAATGGCTTCATGAAATAGATAAATTGTTAATTACACGGAAGGCATGTCTTATATATATAGCTATCATTACTCTTGACTAGAAAAACACTTTTATTTTTTGTGCTAGAAAATCTGTGCACACACGTAAGGACAAGTCATCAATTGCAATATAAACCTTACACGACACCAACGCGTACGATTAATAGAACGAATCAACGTAAAAGCATATTGTTGATCAATGACTGATAACTTAAGCGTCATTACAAAATATAAATTGGGTCGTATATTGATATAATTGATAATTTTAAACGTTGAATACAGTTTTTTTAAAATAACTCAACAAAAACACTTATCTTGTCCTACGAGTTCGGTAAAAATATAAAAATTGATTTAAAAAGCATAGCTTTCGCCTGTTTAAAATCATTACAATAATTCATATCAATTATCTATTTGCTAGAAGATATGAAAACAGAGGAGGAAAGGATATACATCAGTTCCCATAAAGAGGTAAACCGAAGATCAACTGTCAGGAACGAAATTTTTAGTACTCTTTACACCGACCAGACTGACCACACATGTATGGGAAGTGATGGCAAAAGGTTAGACAGCTGATCTTACAAAAACAAAAATGTTTCTATGAATTTATTTCTATTCTTTAATATTCAAAATAAGGACGACAATAGTAGTTGAAAATGTTTTAATGAATTTAAACTAAAACTCCTATTCTATCGCATAAAGGTAACAAAGACACTGTCTTTATCTTATACTTTTGACATCTAAGATTTGAAAAATACAATTTAAATTCTAAAAGCAAAATAGTGACTTCAATAAACACTCAAAATGTTCATTGGTTTTAAAACTTTGCCAAAATGTTGCAACCTTAGTTTTAAATGCATTTACTTGGTTTGTTTACATTATATGAGGCAACAGTTGTTTACAGATGTTCAAATTTCATAAATCGAATAGGAAGAATTAAACCAATGTAACAAATAATTAACTGAGGGTATACATAAACTTCAATAGATGCGATATGGGGTTTGTCGACCGGGAAAGCGTCTCCTGATAATTATAACTACAGTTCTATCAAACCGAACGATTGTTAAAAAGTGCTTATGCACTTATATTATGTAATCGGTAATTTTCTATGAAAAGCCATCATTGTTGATGCTCTTGATAAATATTCTAATAATTTTATATTGATTATTATGTCTTTGATGTACGTGTGAACCGCTTCAACTCCGTTAAATCTTAAAAGTACTTTTCTTTATACAACCGTAATACACTTGTAACAACAATCTGCACGCATCGATTCATTGATCCAGTGATACTGAAAAATCGTCCGGCAAAATAATGTAACATATTTTCTTTTAATTAGTGTAGAAGTAAATGGCCTTCGAGACCCGCTGGTGATTGACTGTAATCAGCTGCAGCTTAATGCCGTTCTATCGTGCTTGACATTTCACCGAAGAAATTGACATTTACCTTGCGGTTGAAAACAACATTACGTTTGACGTCAATGAATTGTCGTGACGTCATGCATAATGAGTCATCAAACATATTAAATAATTGAATTTCACTTACATCCGCTTGAGGTTCTGGATGTATTGATTTTTCATTAAACCGAGAATCAAATTAGTAAATGAAGGTGAATGGCTGTAGAATATTGGATATTTCTTATACTTGTGACAGTAATATTAAATTGAAATATATTTGTTAAATTAACAAACAATATTTTCATAAACGAAGCATATTTGTATAATAGTGGCAGTTGTAAACAACGATACAATTTAAAAGCACCGTTAGCAAAATCAACATCGGAGTAATAAAACTCGGTGCTTTGATTAAAGAACTGAAAGTGTCGATAAGAATATCACTTCAATGGTTTCGGTTCGTGTGTATCCTTGGCACTCAAATAATCGGTTTAGAGAGTTCCTTATGAAGATAAATTAAGAACATCGCTTCGGAAGCATAACATTTCAAAGTATTATTATCATTATTTACTTCAGGGCGGGTCTAAAAGGTTGTTCTCAACAAATTTTTATTGGCTGCAGTAACCTTAGCAATTACAGTTGCTATATCTAGTTTTGATATTTGATATACTCCCTTGAAAATAAAATCATTAAAATTAATTAACTCTAAAACGAACATTCATTAGATCATGCTTACCCTTTGGGCAATATCAACCGAAGGTTAGAAGGTTAGAATAAGTAGCAAACACTTTTAAAGTTACAAGAATTTTTGAGACTTTTTTCAATTTTGTAAAGAAAGTCCAAATTGGATGTGTAAATCGGAATTTTTAATAGGTCAAATACGTATATATATATCCGTACTGAGATCATTCTATTCATTTGAACTTATTATTTTTTTTGGAGGGAAAGGGGGAGATTTCACTATATTTTGAAACCCAGGGTCAAATTAAGTGTTTTATAATATTTTCTGCGTTATTCATCTTAAATAAGGCAAGAGTAAATACTATGGTTCAAATATCATAAATCATATACGTGACAAACCAAAGTAACAAACAAATTCTGAGGGTAGGACACGCATGCCTAAACCGAGATCTGGTAATTGTCTCCTGGCATGCATGCATCAAATACAGAAAGAAAAACAGTTTGGCATATTTATTTCGGCATACAGATAAGCTACATCTTGTGACAACTTAGGCGGCAGTTATTCGCAAAACTGAGACAAATTATCATGGTAAGATTGGTTAGGACACGAGTAGGGTATTTTGTCTCAGGATAGCCATGGATAGTTTAAACTGCTATATATGGGATATATGTGTCTCTTATCATTTAAGATGCCTAGATAAATGATACTAGTAATCAAAGATAAAGCAGCCACAAGATGTGTACTAAGCCAAAATATAAGTGTCCTCCACATTTACGGTGACGCGACGCGGAATGGGTCATGTACCTGAAAAAAGAGACAGAAAAATCCAAAGGCACATTTGATATCAGTGAGAAACTGACAACACCATGACAAAAAAAATACAAAATAAGGAAATGACAGCAGTTCTAAAACAATGACAAAGAAATTTAAAGAAATTCTATTCAACATATATTCCCTAACAAATAAAATCCAGGATAATCTTATATTCTTAATGTGAACGCATTTGCTTTTTTTGCGTGAGGGTTGTAACAACTAGGACAACATTCCTTACTATCAATTATCAGTTTTCACTAAAAATGTCCTAATATTTTATGATAAATTAATATTTCGATATAGTTTGAAGGCTTTGAATATGAAACTGTGGCAGAAGATGATTACATACTTAACATTCAAGGTTAAAAATTGAGAATGTATCCATTATAAAACATTTATATTTCAAGAGATTAAAAATATATGTGGTGCAAATTTCAAACATAGATATATAAAATTTACCCTATAATCTTTACCAAGTAAAAGGACTCTTAGTTCAAACCTGAAGGTAAATTTGAAGAAACAAAACAGGTCACCTGTTTTATCCATCCCCAACCTAACATTTACCAAACTTTTAAGTTTATATCGGGTTTGCATATCATTTAACCAACAATAATTTAATTTTGGATGTAACGCGTCTTCTGATTGGCTGACGTTGTTTTGTTATGAGCCCATACACATAATTTAGTCATGTGACCGTGACGTCATCAATGTTTTTTCATGGTTTTCTACGGTTTAAAATGGAATTTAGAATCAAATTATAAGAAATGACTGTACTATTTTTTTTCTGTCTATTCGAAATAACATAAAAATGTGGTGCACACTGTTAAATAACAATATTACAGTCATTCCTTAAATAACAAAAAATGAAGAAGCTGTTAAAACAAGTAAGCAACAAATATACCGAACTCCGAGGAAAATTCTAAACGTAAAGTCCCTATGTAAATGGCATAATTAAAATCTTAAATATCCAACACGAATGGACAGCAACTGTCATATCCAGGATTGGTAAATGATATTTATCAAAGTTGTTGGGTATATTTTAAACCTATACAATGAAATTCAGTTTACAAAGTTCTTTTGAATCTGAAATAGTTTCTCCACTTTGTTTAGTGTCGCCTTTGGGATTGCATGTAATATTTCACAAATAATTAAAAAAAAAATCAATTCCAATGAAATTAAATACTTGTAGTCCAATTTCTCAATAACGTGAAGAGGAATATGTCATGTACGTTCAATTTTCAATTATCAACAAATACAATGATACATTACCACATTCAATAAAAAATGATTATAAACCCCGAAAATTCAGTAAAAATTGTGCCAAAACCAGCTTCGGCAGTCTAGGCCTGGATGTAAAAATCCTTTGTGTTTCGAATGATTAGACATTCTTTCAACAGTAAACTTACAGAAATGATTCTAACATTGTTAAGCATATCATAAAAAAATTATCAATATGTGTTCTTATAAAAGTAAGTAAATTATTTGTTATAGTGACATGTGTAAATATGTACAGATTAAAAACTTATGATTATTGATATACATGAATAGACCCGCCCCAATGAACCTATAAGTCTCCTCAATTGGTATTAAATAATTATAAAACACATATCACGTTCTTACAAATAAAAATTTATTCACGAAATTATCTTTGTGTTGTCTATTTGAAAACAGAATTGCGTCTTTTGAAAAACGCCGGTGCAATATATTTGGCTACTTTTCGAGCATGAATATGAATTAACAATTCAAGTCTTTCACTATTGTCCATATATATAAAGGAAGTAGTTATCAGAGTTCACCAAACTCATGTTCTCGTATACCAGATGTTCGATCACGTCTTCAGTACAAAATCTACAGAGTCTTTCTGCTGTGCTGTTATATACATGTTATATATGTGCTTATTATGTTAAGGAAAATTGGTCCTTGTATGTGCCTTCTCCATACAATTTCAAAATATAATACAAAAGTACTGACGAACTGATCTCAATACAGTACTTGACCGCATTTACTTTCACGATCATTTGATTCAATATACTAAAATAACGGCCATGGCTTAATAATTTGCTGCACTATGTTCCAGGTGCATATCTTAATACAAAGTTTAAATGGTTAAGTATTGTAGTTTATGCCTACCCAATTTATTTAATTCTGATATTTGATTTAAAAATTAATAGGACAATAATATCGAACTTTAAGGAAAACATATATCGGATTAAATGAATAAGTTCTCTATCAAATGAATTGGCAAAAATGTCAAAAATTAGGGAACAGCAGTCAATTTGTATAGATTATTACATGCCCTTTTCCGTATTGGCCCTTGTATCATTCCGAGACTCCTATATCGGCCCGAGTCTTATGAGTCGAGAAATGATACCAACCAGGGCCAATATGGAAAAGAATGTTATAATGTATTTATCACATATTTAAGTTCTGCAGAAAAGAGAAAAAAGTTCAATTATAACAATGAAATGAAACATAACATGGAAAATGTTAAAATATTTAAAAAAAAAAGTAATCACAAATTTTATCACAAAAGTATTTTCACAAATTTTATCACAAAAGTGTTTACATTATCATATCGGGGCCTTTTATAGCTCACTATGCGGTATGGGCTTTTCTCATTGTTTAAGGCCGTACGGTGACCTATAGTTGTTAATGTCTGTGTCATTTTGGTCTTTTGTGGATAGTTGTCTCATTGACAATCATACCACATCTTCTTTTTTATATATCACATTTTTTTCTTGTGTTAGAGTTTTTCATTTGCCTTGAAAAGTCTGCAATATCGGTTTGTTCCACTGCGATGAAACGTGACATCGTCATTGTTCGCCATTGTCGTAAAGGACGCAATGACGTTACGTCGTTTGGAATCAGAGCACAATAACCATTATTTTTTGTTTGCCCGAGGCAATTTTGAGGTAATTACATATGCAAAACTAATTGTATTCGTAACACATATGTGATAATGTGTTATAATTTTAATCTTTATTTAAACAAACAACATCACTGTATGGATTTTTCGCATTGTTAAAAATGACATAATTTCGTGATTTTGTGATCCTCTTTAAGAATCATGAAATAGCTTTTTTTTTTTTTAATTGCACACGTTTTATGTATTTAATCATTGTTAGTTTTGCATTCCGGTCCGATTGGTGTCGCATTGCCATATTTTCTTATTCACTGGTCCGTACATCAAGTCTCATAGGTCAGTGAATCATGCTACTGTTCTTGATGGTGTCATTAACTTAATTACTATTGACATTTTTACCTACTACCTATTACGTCTGTTTGTTTGTTCACATATCGTTGTTGTTAAAATAAAGGAACTGTATGGGACTGTCATACAAGTGAGAGGTTCACCTATCTCTAAAATCAGGATTAATCCACCTTTTTCTACATCAGAAAAAGTCTGTACCAAGTCAGATATTTGACAGTTGTTATCTATACTTTGATGTGTTTTAGCTTTTGATTTTGCCATTTGCTTAGATTCTTTCCTCACTCAGAGTACGATATTTTTGTTAATTGAATTATTTCTATTAGGAATATCAAACATTGTTGATTTGTAAGAGTATTGCAAGGGTTTATGTGCCTATCTAACATTGGTTATCGGACTACTAGTATTATATCATAGGACAATACATTGCCTGTTTCGACGTTACCTTAATCAAAAGACAATGCAAGTGCCATTTATTTTGCTCCTTTCAAATTAAGAATATAAAGAAGAAGATGTGGTATAGTTGTCAATAAGACAACTCTCCAAAGAAACCAAAATGACACAGAAAATAACAATAATAGGTTACTATATGCCCGTTTGACTGAGGTCACCTAAAAATAGTATCTCTTCAGAGATTTCGGCTGTTAAGGAACACGTCTAATACTTGTATCTCTTCAGAGATTTCGGCTGTTAAGGAACACGTCTAATTCACAGGCATAGCTCTTTTGTCTTTTTTTAAGTACGAAATAAGGTGTCGTGTACTAAAAACACAAAATACCTTCAATTGCATACAAAAGAGTACTAGTTACCGCAACTGGGAAGTACCAAAACAGGTATATCAGATGTAAGAAACAGGGAACCTGTACCCTTCTTTTTAAATTCATCAGGTTTTTTTTTCATTAGCAAAGTTATAAAGTCGAAAAGTCAACAATGCTCCCCAGTCATTCACTTTTCCTTTGATACTAAAATTACCATTTTTTTTAAAGTTACAGCCATGTGTAGGAACTATTTTGTTGCAAATATGTACTACTGTCTGGTATGCTCTGTCAGACCGAACCTGAATTCGCATTAGTTGTGTTACAACTTAAAAGTATTTTGTTTTTTTTTTCATTTAAAGTTAAAACTGTATATAGCCAAAATCAGTTATTCGCCATTACGATATTTTGACAGAGTGTTAATTATATTGGAGGATAGTGTATGCACAGCAAGGGCCGCTTACCATGTCGACGCTTCTTTTTGAGTTGATACGATTCCCTCAGTTTTTGTCTGTTGCCTCTTTTATCTCGTCTTATTCGATTTAGTAGATTTTAACATTGGTACAGTCAGGATACTTCTTCGTCATAATTATCTCCCCAATTATATGATAATACCACTTTTTTAAAAATCTGTATTATAAATACAGAGTTTCATTTCTCTTGTTTAATTATAACTAAACATGAGCATTGGTAAACGACTGTCACCTTAAATAACACTATATAATATTTCAGTATTTTAACAACGAGTTGATTGCTTCGAAAATCAAATCGTATTTATGACATCGTCTTCGGAAAAATTCTATACAAGTCAGGAATTTGTCCGTTGTTTTCCATTTGACATGTTCCGTTTGTTATTAAATTGTAGCCTTTGACTCCATTTTTGAATTCACATTTGGGTTCAGTATTTTTGTAAATACAGTTTTTCGTTATAGTTATTGTTAGTTTTAAGTTTTCAATCATCTCCCAGTTGGTGAACAAAGTCAACCTTACTCATTAACATCGATAATCCATCCATGTAATGAAAGTCAACCTTACTCATTAACATCGATAATCCATCCATGTAAAGAAAGTCAACCTTACTCATTAACATCGATAATCCATCCATGTAATGAAAGTCAACCTTACTCATTAACATCGATAATCCATCCATGTAATGAAAGTCAACCTTACTCATTAACATCGATAATCCATCCATGTAATGAAAGTCAACCTTACTCATTAACATCGATAATCCATCCATGTAATGAAAGTCAACCTTACTCATTAACATCGATAATCCATCCATGTAATGAAAGTCAACCTTACTCATTAACATCGATAATCCATCCATGTAATGAAAGTCAACCTTACTCATTAACATTGATAATCCATCCATGTAATGTCATTTCAAGGACTCTCAAGTTTTGGTCATTTAATGGTTCGACAACAGGAATATGAATGTTATTCACATAAAGTGCATTGTGTTTTGTATCATTTGTATATAAAGACGATGTTTTAAGTTGAAAACATCATCCTATTGTCGATTTTGTTATAAAATTAGGTTCAAACTAAACCACAATTTAGAAATGAGACATTTCCACGTTTCCATTATGGCTTGTTATAAGACATTTCATGGTGCAAGTAATATGACTACCTGATTTTCTATAAAATTATCTTATTACTCATAGACATATTAGTGCCTCGATATTATTTCATTTTCATAAGCAAAATTTTCCCTATGTTTTAAGGTACTTAAGATTAAAATCCTTATTGATGTCATATTTTATATTATTTAATTTCCACGGCCATGCTATTTCATGATCAAGTAGATGCTTCTTCAATGTTCGTTTGTAAAATGTAAAATAATAAACTCACACATCAACTCATTATCTACAAAAATATTGTATTTTGAAAAGAATCAACTAAAACATTTTCCAAATACTTGTCAAAAATAATTCTGATTCTTGAGATCTAAATCATTTTTGAATTAAATTTAGCATCATTTTTAAGGTAGCTGCATATATTTGGACAACGTTGTGTGTTTAAAGGCTTTGCAATTTTGTTAATGTATCATGTACAGGAGAGTGTATATGACCATCTAATTTTAATAGTAAGCATCTGGAAGGTTGAAAAATGCTGTGAACTTCTTTTTACCTGTGACTGGATTTACAGTATATAAAAAAGAAGAACACAAGGGGATTTATAATGGACAAGTTATGACAACGCTTAGCAATTGACAGTCTGTCACATCATTACTTCCTGTTAAAATCAACATTTCATCGGAAACAGTGTTCTGCTGCGTGGGTGTATAATAAGTTGAAGGACAAGTCATGTGTTTGTTTACAGTCAGGAAAAATATTATGAAAGCTGCAATTATTTGGATTGATGGTAAATATTCTGAACATTGGATAGCAATTTGCTTGGACTTTTTACGTGTAGGACGTTCGTGCGTCAGTAGTTGTCTCAATTCTGTTGATCGCGACTAAAGGAATGCGATTGAATTTGGAAAGACATTATCCTGATTGTTTGATTGGCATTATAATTTTTAAGATGCAGCTCTATGACGTAGGTTGTGGTCTAATACGAGTGTAGGGTATTAAGACAAGGTCATAAAAGTAGATGAGAGTCAAAACTCAATACAACGGACGTTGACATATTTACTCCGCGAACCTTGGTTGCGAGTGTGTGTAACACATATATGTAACAAGTAAAATAATTAAATACATAACACATTTTTGTATATGATAAGACACAAAATCACAAAAATACTGAACTCTGAGGAAAATTCAAAACGGAAAGTCCCTAATCAAATGGCATAGTCAGAAGCTCAAACACATCAAACGAATGCATAACAATTGTCATATTCCTGACTTGGTACAGGCATTTTCTTAGGTAAAAAATGGTGGATTGAACCTGGTTTTATAACACAGTCAATGGCAGTTCAAATTGTACACCCGTTGTGGTTTCATTCTCATGGACAAATCTTTTTAATTAGATTCTATTGTTTTGTGCAGAATGCCTAAATGAGATTTTCGGAAATATTTATAAATGCACAAAAGAAATATTTCAAATTGCATTTAATTAAGTATGAAGGAAACAACACTTGGTTTTAACTGCTTTTAGGAGTATATAATTGGTCCTTAAATGTCAGCCCTTTAGAAATCACTTTTTTAATATACGGTTATAGACCAAAATCAATCATAATATCAATCTTTACAAATGCACTTCTGAGTCAATTTTTTTACTTCTTTCGGATGTTTTATTGCTCGTTTGGACAAAAGATCCAAATAAGTTAAACATATTAAGATTAATTCAATGTTGGACGGTTTGTCCGTTCTATTAAAAAATACTCGATTCTTTTTGAGGAAAATTTCATTTTGATACAGAAAGACATCGAAAGATGCGTGATTTTTTTTCATTATCAATGACTTCTCTTTGAAATTTCAAATGACGTAAGGTAACATAATAGACATAGAGACCGAAATCGGACATGGCATGAAATGTAGGTTAGAAGGACATATCAAACTGGGCCGGAAGTCCGTTAGCGGTTGTGAATAATTTGTGCCAGGAACACACATTATGTGTATCGGTAAAGAAATGTGTACGCACTGAGGTACGTGCTCGATTGGCCGTTTTGTATGTTAACCTAAAATATCAAGGCAGGTTATTGACTTCTTTTTCTATGTGTAGGATATCTTTTATGAGTGAGGTGCGGGAATATAAACAAGTATTTAATGCCGATTCGTGTAGTTAATTATCATTGAAATTTGTATTTAATCGCTACTTTATACTTTTTTGATTAATTCATAAAATCAAACTTTTTCATTTGCATCCAAAAGCGTTTTTATGAATGGATTTTTTTAATCGATCTTTTCACTCGGCCAATATTTGTAATCAGCTTGTATATGATATCGAAACATATGTATTATAAATAAATTGATTTGGGACATTATCACTTTTAAGTGATGTATTCCATATAATACATTTTTTTTCTGATTCTAGATCTTTCTATTTTGATCTTCCTTTTTTAATGGATACTTTACAGTCATTCCCAAAAAATGGGTACAATTACAAAATTTCAGTGTCGCCGGCAAATAACCACAAAATGCAAGCTTAACATATGTCACAGATAATATTTTTCGTGTTCTAAGTGATTAATATGTATACTAAAATAAAATTATATTCTTTTGTGATGTATATCGTAAATATATTTGTGTGATTTTCTATTCAATAAACGGAAATCACACGAATTCCGAATGTCGCCAAGAAAAACTTCAAATATCGGTGTGAATTAAAATACTTTATTTCATTTAAATCATGATTAGTTTTGCTTTTTTTATTTGACACTATATTGATTTTTATCCACAAAAATATTTTAGAATCAAAAGTTATAATATACACTTTGATTTACCCATTAAACCAATGTCGCCGATAAACGTATAACCTACCGTAACGTATCTTTAGGTATAGTCAAAACATATTTATATGATTGGAAATCATGCCCAAAGTGACTTTAAGCAAAGTTGATACATCAAATTTTAAAATCCTGCCTTTAACTTTTATTGCAATGAAACGAAAAATAAAAGAAAATCTTCTCTTTCTCTTTTTTTTCGATTGTCGCATATAAGAATCCAACCTACGTAACGCGTATCTTGGAACGCACTAACCAAGAACAAATCAAAATGATGATTATTTCATTGAAAGCACCCATAAAGCTTCTCAATAATCAGTTTTGAGAAAGCAACTCAACAATATTGTTACATATTTCCATGTATAATGTAAATAAAACTAACCTCCGTTTAAATAACCTCCGTGACGCAGTTATTTACAGTTCAGTTGTCAGACTTTTTTTATCAGTATCAGCGGCTGCCGACACTGCCGAAAGTCATTTTTGTAGCAGACATCATTTATTATAAAGAAAACAGACAAACAAAATACAGATTTTGAGAAAAAAAATGTTGTTTTGAGAAAGGTAGGTTAACTTGTTTTTTCCCTATTATGTGAGCAACATTATAACGTTTAATAAATGTTATATCAGCCATTTTCTTAGTTTTAAAATAGTCTACAACACAACTTGTGTAATTACGACGACAATCATAACTTTAACAGCGGTTTATGGCAAACATTTTCAAGATAATTTAGGACTCATCAATGTAACGGAGGTTATGCAAATAAAAAAAATCTAAAGATGCATGTAAACACGATCATACCAATTGAAATTCTTGTACATTGTTATAGATACCAAATCAGTTAATCAATTATCACTAATAAAAATCAAAAGATGATATCAATCATAGACGACATCATTGATTTACGTTACGGAGGATAGAAATTTAAGGAAAAAAAGTGTTTTTTCTCTAACAGGACTTTACTCTTTTTAGATAACGATTTACTAAGAAAAATGTTTAATTCTGTTGTCTTGTTTGTCATTTAATTCCAATATTTACATTCATTTATATGTTTGCTGTTGGTAAGAACTGGAATTGTCCGTTATGGAGGTTTCAAATGTCGTTACGGAGGATAGAAATTTTCGAAATAAAACTATTTTGACTCCAAAACTTCATAATTGAGTATAATACATACATTATGGTGTGAAGGAAGATGACATTATCTGTATAGAGCTAATAAAATTAATTTGAACAGTATTCGGTTTAGGTAAAACATATTTTTGAGTGAAAGTTCATGAATCGTTACGGAGATTTTGACAAGAACAAGTCCATTTGACTAAAAGAAACATATAACTTGATAGAAAACAGTTTTTTAGTTTGTAATGTCAATGAATTGGTTAGAAAAGCTAGCACTAAAGAGTTAAGTGATACTATGTATCAGCATTCAGATACTGGTTTGATATCAACCTCCGTAACAAAGATAGGGGTGTGGATTAATACAAGCATAAAAAATACATACAAGTGATTCAAAACATAAATAATAGGGTTTTTCCTAGAAAGCTGTATTATGAAACTAAAATATTATACAGCATAACATTTCATTAGTTTAAATTTATTACTAAATAAGTTGTGAAAACTACTTATTTGAATTATTTTTTAAACACTATACTAATTCAGACCTTAAAATTGGTATTTGCTTTCAATATATACAGAATAATACGTATAAATCAGTTTGGTATGGTGGTAAATGTAACCCATTTCACATGAGCCTGGATTTAAATCTTGTGTTTTTCTCTAATGCAATTTTTAAGATGACTTTATACAACACTAACCTCCGATACGTTCAAACTTACCTTGTCTTACAAAAAATGCTAAAACTAGAAAACAACTAAAATGGTGTAAGTAAAAATTAAAAAAATGACAGACTAGATATAGACACAGAAGAAAACAACACTCTCTCTCTGCTCAGTTGAAATTTATTTTTTAACAGTGTCTA
Source organism: Mytilus galloprovincialis (assembly GCF_965363235.1). Lineage (NCBI taxonomy): Eukaryota > Metazoa > Mollusca > Bivalvia > Mytilida > Mytilidae > Mytilus > Mytilus galloprovincialis. The sequence continues at coordinate 18,123,136 of NC_134838.1, read as the reverse complement.
CATTCGAATTGTACCCATTTTTTGGGAATGACTGTTTAATCAGAAAAAAATATAATAGTTTACCAGACCTCGTTAATTTCTAACAATATTCTTACTCTTTAGACACGATATATTAATGTGGGAAGCAAAATACAATGTTGTGAAAACTTTTAAGAAACTTCTATATTATATCGTTAAACAGGAGATCAAGACTTCAATAGGGATGATTTTGTGATAAAATGTGTATGTCACTTGTGCCTTTTTAAAGCCGTATATTTAGTCAATTGTTGATTTTTTGTATAATCATAACATAGTCTTTTTGGTTTGTTTTGTGATGCGTTTTCCCATATCTTAACTTATAAGAATATTTTTTGACTGCTAAATGAATTCCGGCAATGGTTGACTTGAGGCGATTTATCCTTTAATTACTAGAATATGGTATCGGGAAAAGGTTAACACGTTGAACTCTAAGTGACTTTTGTGGTTTTAATGCTCTTGATTTTCTGTATTGTTGTAAACCCAACATCTCTTTTTCATTCTCCACAGTTGATTCTTTTTCAATACACCTATAAAATATCTTATACTTTATTGTTATAATCAAGGTCCTTGGGTCGATTAATGACAATGATGAAGGATTGATGAGATAACAGTCACGTGGTTACAGTGCTCTGATACTACTCTGCATCTTAAGGGCACCGGCAGTCTTTTATCGACCTTGGATGATACAGACGTCATTTCACAAATCATTGTCTGTTGTGACTGACGCCGATAACCGATTCCAATAATCAGGCGATGATAGTGGTCTTATTGTTTACATCAGCTTGACAGTCTTAAAGACATTAGAATTACGTACGTTTTATATTAATACAAACTGTATTAGTATAATTCAAATTAATGGTTTATAAGAGTCCAAAGTGGTTATTCTATTACGTACAATAAAATGTTTGCAGCAAAAATTCACTGTACATAAATGTATTGCGTATTACAAAAATATTTTTCATAATCTTTCAAATATTCCTTTGTTTAACAATCTGCTGTTCTGACAATTATTCCCTTGGTAGCTATAAAGTTACTGCTCAGTATTTCTTTTAATGGAAACAATGATTTTAATGTTTCTACTTTTTGGACAATCATCTCGTGGTTGATATCTCGTGGTTGACATCTCGTGATAGAAAAAAAAAATATATATCAAAGCTGGCTTAACCTGAATTGGTAGTTTATTCTACTACAAAGAAAAGTATTTTTCCAATTGAATTAGACATTGAACGTAACAAAAAAGAGACAAGGGAAAATGTTGTCTAAAATGTAAGTGTATTGTCAGGGTCAAACGCCAGTAAATTGATAAAGGCAAAGATGACAGTACAAAGAAAAAGGATAATAATCGTGGACAAATATCGGTTATCAAACGGGCTTAGGAATCAAGAAGACACATCGAAAGGCAATCAATGATCATCATTGTTTCAAACTGATGGAAAATCTTGAATAAAGTATACACACAATGATCTGTATTTTTATGGCATTCAATTAATTTTCAGATTGTATTTATATTGTGTCATAGATCGAATTTATCCGTTCAGTGTTTGTTTACCTTTTTTTAAATATGTGTTTTTGATTAAATTAAGCCATTTCAATTGATATTATATAGTGTGTCTTTCTATAATGTAATGGTAAACCACTACTTCAGGATAGGGTGACGGTTGACCCTGTTAAACATTTAAACCCGCTGCATGCGTTTGCACCTGACCTCAGTCGGAATCTGTTTGTTCAGTGGTTATTTGTTGATGTGGTTCAGAAGTGTTTCTCGTTTCTCGTATTTCACATACCGTTGCTTTTCCAGTTTGAATGGTTTTTACACTATTAATTTTTGTGTCCCCTTTATAGCTTGCTGTTCGTTATGCGCCTAGGGTCTGTGATAAAGGCCGTACTTTGACCTATAATGGTTTACTTTTTACTAATTGCTACTTTGATTGAAATTTGTCACATATTTATTGCCGTTAAATATAGGTGAAAGAACTCTTCTAATAAATTGAAATGCATTGCATGACACATTATAGCCGAACATGACTTATCATCAGATTTTAAAAGTAACCTGGAAATATGAGTATTGAAGCAGGAACCGATGAGCCTTCTGAATATCTGAATTGATCCCCTTTTTCGGAGTACTCGATGTGCTTAATCTGTAGTATTCCCTGTAGCATCTTTTATGATATTTTTGTATCTACGATAATTTTCTTGCGATATATTGTTGTCTGTCTTTCATAAACTCCAGTAGTTGATTACCCTATTGTAATCTTCGTATTGATAGATGCTACAGTTTTCCCGACATAAAGCCAATGAAGCACGCTAATGAACAATAAGGAAGTGTGACTAAATCTTATTCTAATATTTATATGAAAACTCAACCGATTATGTGTTATATCTAACGGTACATATTACATTAGTACTTTCGGCATTTGTTGACGGCAAAAACTATGATAACTTCTATGTATTATTATAAAAGATGTTTTAATTAAAGCACCAGATTAATTGAATTTCCAATGATTTTTTCCTGTGCCTTTGTTTGATTGCTTACCTCGGTCAACTACCGATTGTACACAGAAAGCATTGTGTTCTTTACATGATTGAAATCATATGAAACGAGTCCCTTACTATTATAATATCAAGGAAATTAATGAACAAATCGATGCATTTATACTATACTAAATCCTTAATGCCGTTTTTTGTTTACATTTACTAAAAATGCATACCGTATACTTTATAACAAACAATGTTTCAAACAGTGCTTGTCATTCGAAAACCGAAGCTGCAAATTAACTTTTGGGATAACGGTAACGACGATTGAAATTTATCTATCATCATCCGTAAAACAAGATTTACATCACAGTCAAGCGACTCAATATGTCGTTGTACAAAAGGGATGAATTCAGTTTTACCACTTAAAACTCTTGGTGTAATTGCTTCTTTGTGGGCAGCAAAACATATAAAAGAAATTATTATAGAACACGCACACCCTGAAATATCATATCAACTGGTATTTATGTACTCCATAATTATACAGGCGGCCTGCTACATAGAAATTGAAAGTTTCCAATTGGGAAGCCGAAATCATCTCATTTGTAATCAAACTTTGTTTGACCTGCAATGTCAATTCCTATATTGTATTTAAGATATGAGGCATATTAAACTGTATCTGTTGTCTCCTTATATCAAGTAATGGAATAGATGCGTTCAAAATAGTAAACAAACTTTGAATTATTTATTAAAAGGGCATCATCAGGTTTGGCTAGCCGAAAAACCAGGTTCAACCCACCAATTTTTCTTAAAATGTCCTGTACCAAGTCAGGAAAATGTCAGTTGTTATCTTATAGTTCGTTTCTGTGTGTGTTGCATTGTCGTTTTGGTTTTAACCCATCAAATATATGTATGTGCAAATTAACTTATCATACAAACAATACTTTTTATTCTATCGAAAATTATGATCTGTTCTTTTTGCAATTTTTCTGTGATGTCCACTATTTCAAATTAGTCTTGTTCATTTTTCCCAATTTAAATGTAATGCTTCGGTAAAATTTCTGTAAAACAAGACAAAAACTGAAAGTTACCAAATTAAATGGGACTAGAAATGTTAATGAATTCATCCAAATATAAAACAACTACCAGATTTATAACAAACTGTAACAATCAATTGGAAATGGCTTACACAATGAATTAGCACACAGTGCAAAACAACTAACATGCAAAAAGACACAAAGTACCGATCTAAGAATTGTCGAATTTACTAAATGCTTGTTCAAATACAATTACAACTATTAAATAAAATAAGTTCTCTCAGATTAAAGTAGATTTTGAACATTCACTCGGAACACCCTTCTTATCACATCTATGTTAAAGTCTTATGAAACAAGTTTCTTTTAATTTTGATGCTATCAAAATTATTGACCCAATAAAATTGAGAATGAAAATGGGGAAGATGTCAAAGCGTCTACCAGACCATAGAACAGACAACAGCCGAAGGCCACCAATGGGTCTTCATGCATGCATTTAACTCAACTGAGTCTTGCATTCATGGTTTTAATTACTACTACCTATCTTTAACTTATTATCGACAACAAATATTTCATTCTGTGATTGTTCATCACGAACTAATACACTTCCGAGTTTGTTTCCGAAGTTTACCGAATCGTGGCATTGATAAACAATAAAAAAAAAGAGCACATGTAAACATGACAGATAAGTGAATTGAAAGAAGCAGAACATTTTTTTATAGTTTCCATGTGTTCATATTTGTTTATTAAACTATGCATTGACAGTTGTAAATTTATTTATTAGACTTTAAAAATCTGTTATTTATATGTACCTTCAAGAACACGTGTGTTAAAAATTATTTCATCACTGTTTCCCCTTAAACTTTTGCTGTCGGTGGCCAAAGTCAAATCGAAAGGTGTCGTAGTTTAGGTCATTGCATTCGGGAAATTATCTGCGAATTAGTTTCAGGGAGTCAATGTTTCAATACCGGTACATTTATGAAGATTTTGATCATATAAAGGATTTTCTTTGAAAAAAAGTAAAACTTAGCCATGCAAGTATAAAAAAACCTGTTCAAATTTTTCTTTTCATTTTGTTTTATATAATTCTTTTATAAAGCACTGATCAAAACTAACCCACCATTAGTACACTTCTATAATTTGAAAATACACTGCTATTTTCGTAAAAAGACACACGCAGAGTTGATTTAGCAACTAAATATATAAACATAAAAACTGGACTTTTTGAAACAAAAATGTTGTTTTGTCGTGTTTAAGTATCAGGAAGTAAAGTTTCATTTTGATATCGAAATCACAAGAGTGTGGTGTATATTCAATTTGTACGAGTATAATTCAATGGAACTTGATTACCTCATGTTTAGACTATTTACTGATTCCATTGCCGACTTCTGTAATCGAGGTTGTCAAAAGTGTAAATCCATTGAATATCTATATAAGTACCATTTAAAATGAATTTTACCATCTCTTGGGTTTATAAAGAACTCGTTAACTTCTGTTACGTGACAAGCTGGTGCCGTTTTTATTTATGACTAGACTCTAGTTCCTATCATGTAATCTCGTTTCAAGACTTGTTTAAAGTATTATGTTATATCATATGTATTTCAATTTCTGCGTACAAGACACGTGCTTCTGATAAATAAAAAATAATAACAAAAATACTGAACTCGGAGGAAAATTCAAAAAGGAAATTCCCTAATCAAATGACCAGACACAAGTTGGTTCCTTTTTCCTTTTTCCTTTTTCGATATTCAAATTTTGAAAAATATTACAAGTCCAAACTAAATTTTTTTTTGCTTCAAAATTTTTTTTCCTCAAAATTTTTTTTCCTCAAAATTTTTTTTTCCTCAAAATTTTTTTCCTCAAATTTTTTTTTTTCTCAAATTTTTTTTTTCCTCAAATTTTTTTTTCCTCAAATTTTTTTTCCTCAAAATTTTTTTTTTCTCAAATTTTTTTTCCTCAAAATTTTTTTTCCTAAAATTTTTTTTCTCAAATTTTTTTTTTTCCTCATTTTTTTTCGTTTCCTTATTCAATTTCTTTTTCCTTATTCGATTTTTATTTCCTTTTTCATATTCATTTCCTTTTTCGGTTTCTATTCCCTGAATCGGATTCTATTTCCTTATTGGGTTTCTATTTCCTTATTCGGTTTCGATTTCCTTATTCGGTTTCTAGTTCCTTATTCGATTTTCATTTCCTTATTCGGTTTCTTTTTCCTTTTTCAATATTCATTTCCTTTTTCGTTTCTATTTCCTTATTCGGTTTCTGTTTCCTTATTTGATTTCTATTTCCTTATTCAATTTTCATTTCCTTATTCGGTTTCTAGTTCCTTATTCGATTTTCATTTCCTTATTCGGTTTCTTTTTCCTTTTTCAATATTCATTTCCTTTTTCGGTTTCTATTTCCTTATTCAGTTTCTATTTCCTTATTCGGTTTCTATTTCCTTATTCGGTTTCTTTTTCCTTATTCGGTTTCTTTTTCCTTTTTCAATATTCATTTCCTTTTTCGGTTTCTATTTCCTTATTCAGTTTCTATTTCCTTATTCGGTTTCTATTTCCTTATTCGGTTTCTTTTTCCTTATTCGGTTTCTTTTTCCTTTTTCAATATTCATTTCCTTTTTCGGTTTCTATTTCCTTATTTAGTTTCTATTTCCTTATTGGGTTTCTATTTCCTTATTCGGTTTCTATTTCCTTATTCGGTTTCTTTTTCCTTATTCGGTTTCTTTTTCCTTTTTCAATATTCATTTCCTTTTTCGGTTTCTATTTCCTTATTTAGTTTCTATTTCCTTATTGGGTTTCTATTTCCTTATTCGGTTTCGATTTCCTTATTCGGTTTCTAGTTCCTTATTCGATTTTCATTTCCTTAATCGGTTTCTTTTTCCTTTTTCAATATTCATTTCCTTTTTCGGTTTCTATTTCCTTATTCGATTTCTTTTTCCTTCTTGGATTTTCATTTCCTTATTCGATTTCCATTTCCTTATTCGATTTCCATTTCCTTATTCGGTTTCTTTTTCCTTTTTCAATATTCATTTCCTTTTTCGGTTTCTATTTCCTTATTCGGTTTCTATTTCCTTATTCGATTTTCATTTCCTTATTCTATTGCTGTTTCCTTATTCGGTTTCTATTTCCTTATTCGGTTTCTATTTCCTTATTCGGTTTCTATTTCCTTATTGGATTTTCATTTCCTTATTCGATTTCCATTTCCTTATTTGATTTCCATTTCCTTATTCGGTTCCTTTTTCCTATTTCGATATTCAATTTTGAAAAATATTACAAGTCCAAACTAAATTTTTTTTTTGCTTCAAATTTTTTTTTCCTCAAAATTTTTTTTTCCTCAAAATTTTTTTCCTCAAATTTTTTTTTTTCTCAAATTTTTTTTTTCCTCAAATTTTTTTTTCCTCAAATTTTTTTTCCTCAAAATTTTTTTTTTCTCAAATTTTTTTTCCTCAAAATTTTTTTTCCTAAAATTTTTTTTCTCAAATTTTTTTTTTCGTTTCCTTATTCAATTTCTTTTTCCTTATTCGATTTTTATTTCCTTTTCATATTCATTTCCTTTTTCGGTTTCTATTCCCTGAATCGGATTCCATTTCCTTATTGGGTTTCTATTTCCTTATTCGGTTTCGATTTCCTATCGGTTTCTAGTTCCTTATTTGAATTTCATTTCCTTATTCGGTTTCTTTTTCCTTTTTCAATATTCATTTCCTTTTTCGTTTCTATTTCCTTATTCGGTTTCTGTTTCCTTATTTGATTTCTATTTCCTTATTCAATTTTCATTTCTTTATTCGGTTTCTAGTTCCTTATTCGATTTTCATTTCCTTATTCGGTTTCTTTTTCCTTTTTCAATATTTATTTCCTTTTTCGGTTTCTATTTCCTTATTCAGTTTCTATTTCCTTATTCGGTTTCTATTTCCTTATTCGGTTTCTTTTTCCTTATTCGGTTTCTTTTTCCTTTTTCAATATTCATTTCCTTTTTCGGTTTCTATTTCCTTATTCAGTTTCTATTTCCTTATTCGGTTTCTATTTCCTTATTCGGTTTCTTTTTCCTTATTCGGTTTCTTTTTCCTTTTTCAATATTCATTTCCTTTTTCGGTTTCTATTTCCTTATTTAGTTTCTATTTCCTTATTGGGTTTCTATTTCCTTATTCGGTTTCGATTTCCTTATTCGGTTTCTAGTTCCTTATTCGATTTTCATTTCCTTATTCGGTTTCTTTTTCCTTTTTCAATATTCATTTCCTTTTTCAGTTTCTATTTCCTTATTCGGTTTCTATCTCCTTATTGGATTTTCATTTCCTTATTCGATTTCCATTTCCTTATTCGATTTCCATTTCCTTATTCGGTTTCTTTTTCCTTTTCCAATATTCATTTCCTTTTTCGGTTTCTATTTCCTTATTCGGTTTCTATTTCCTTATTCCATTTTCATTTCCTTATTCGATTGCTGTTTCCTTATTCGGTTTCTATTTCCTTATTCGGTTTCTATTTCCTTATTTGGTTTCTATTTCCTTATTGGATTTTCATTTCCTTATTCGATTTCCATTTCCTTATTCGATTTTCATTTCCTTATTCGGTTTCTTTTTCCTTTTTCAATATTCATTTCCTTTTTCGGTTTCTATTTCCTTATTCAGTTTCTATTTCCTTATTCGGTTTCTATTTCCTTATTCGGTTTCTTTTTCCTTATTCGGTTTCTTTTTCCTTTTTCAATATTCATTTCCTTTTTCGGTTTCTATTTCCTTATTCAGTTTCTATTTCCTTATTCGGTTTCTATTTCCTTATTCGGTTTCTTTTTCCTTATTCGGTTTCTTTTTCCTTTTTCAATATTCATTTCCTTTTTCGGTTTCTATTTCCTTATTTAGTTTCTATTTCCTTATTGGGTTTCTATTTCCTTATTCGGTTTCGATTTCCTTATTCGGTTTCTAGTTCCTTATTCGATTTTTATTTCCTTATTCGGTTTCTTTTTCCTTTTTCAATATTCATTTCCTTTTTCGGTTTCTATTTCCTTATTCGGTTTCTATTTCCTTATTGGATTTTCATTTCCTTATTCGATTACCATTTCCTTATTCGATTTCCATTTCCTTATTCGGTTTCTTTTTCCTTTTTCAATATTCATTTCCTTTTTCGGTTTCTATTTCCTTATTCGGTTTCTATTTCCTTATTCGATTTTCATTTCCTTATTCGATTGCTGTTTCCTTATTCGGTTTCTATTTCCTTATTCGGTTTCTATTTCCTTATTCGGTTTTCATTTCCTTATTCGATTGCTATTTCCTTATTCGGTTTCTATTTCCTTATTGGATTTTCATTTCCTTATTCGATTTCCATTTCCTTATTCGATTTCCATTTCCTTATTCGGTTCCTTTTTCCTTTCGATATTCAATTTTGAAAAATATTACAAGTCCAAACAAAATTTTTTTTGCTTCAAAATTTTTTTTCCTCAAAAATTTTTTTTCCTCAAATTTTTTTTTCCTCAAAATTTTTTTTTCCTCAAATTTTTTATCCTCAAAATTTTTTTTCTCAAAAAGTTTTTCAAATTTTTTTTTCGTTTCCTTATTCGTTCTTTTTCATTTCCTTATACAGTTTCTATTTCCTTATTCGATTTCCATTTCCTTATTCGATTTTCATTTCCTTATTCGGTTTCTGTTTCCTTATTCGGTTTCTATTTCCTTATTCAGTTTCTTTTTCCTTATTCGGTTTCTGTTTCCTTATTGGATTTCTTTTTCCTTATTCAATTTTCATTTCCTTATTCGGTTATTATTTCCTTATATTTACAACTATCAAACATCAACACGCACCAAACTGGATGTAATTGAAAGATATCTAGAGGTCAATATACAGGCTCGAACAAAAGACAAAAAAGGAAAAGTATAGCGAGCTTTTTGGGATGAAGTAAAGACCGAACGTCAGTTTTAGTCGGATATACTTTAATGTTAGTCTTACATGTATAGATGTGTACATATATCATTGATTCAGTGGCGATGGCAAATAGACACTGATAAGTCTTAAATAAAATTTTATAGTTTTGAATGTTTCTTCATCAGTTGACTAAAACTAAGTGGAGGTATGTTCTTATTGCCGACAAGAGAGGCACTCAACCTATATTAATTTGTGCATAAAGCGATTGAAAGTTGCTAAATACTGAATGTTTTTGCCACAAATGCGAAAGTTTTAATCTGTGTATATATACTTAAAATACGATGATAAAATTCATTTCTTTTTCAGGATTTCTGTCAGATCCAACCATGTAGTAAGTCATGTTGGTGAGATATGGTTTTAGTCGATGATGTTCCTGAAGAACCTGTAGTACAAAGTATATCACTGGATTGAGCTCTCTGTCTAAGTGTATCATTAAAGTGTTTTGCTTTGAGCTGAGTTCATTGCTGTGCAATTCATTCTTTGTGAAATAAAGAATTGACATACAACTCTCATGTACAAGGATTTGTCAAAGTAGTATTCATTCTATGTACAATGTACTAGTATGTAATAGGGAGATAAAAAAAAAAGCATTTTATTTCGATTTGAACCAAACATTATGTGTCTATTGATCAAATTGAAGAAAAAAAAACGGACAATGCTACTCCCCCTTCACGCAATATTATGCTAGGTTGTTTTAATACATCTGTATTGCCTACTAAAGACTAGGACCTGAGTGTAAATGGTCATTCAATTATGTGAAGAAGAACAAATTTAGGCCTATCTGGCCTAATTGATTTCTAAAACTATTATATTTCATTGTACCTGTTCAACATTTTTTCATTTATTCGTTTATTTCTTAATTTGTGTGAATTAACATATGTTTGGATTGGGAAACAAGTTTTGCAACTTATATTAATCCCTTTCCACTTTGCGGGTGATAGTGCTGCCTTGTAGCGGCATTAGCCTACTCTTTTTCGAAATCTACAAGGGTGTCTTTAACGTGCAAGAGATATGGCTCTCTCTTATCACGGGTCAGCCATTTATCGTCCCCTTGCGACGGACTATCATCGTTTCCTTAAGACCATACTCGCAAATGGTGTCAAGGGAGAGCAGAAAATTGAGTCCCTGAAATTGTCATCTCGAACGGGAATCGAACCAGGAACCTTTGTGTTAGTAGTTCGATGATCTAACCACTACACCACGGCTCTCACTAACATTGTTACAGTAAATGTTAATTACTACACTTTCATACCACAACAAATACTGTAATGGTATCACTTATATTTGTGTCCATATATTATAACCAAAAAAATAAAAAGAGAATAATTTTGCACTACCATTTTTGTATTGAATATTATAACTTTTTAGATATCTAGACACATTAACTAGATGCTCATAATATCCACCTTACATGCTTGAATTCTACCAGATTACTCTAATAACAGTTATGAGTCTTTGAAGCATGCTGACAAAGGATCTTTTCACGATATCATTTTCACATTAGTAAAAACTCTTTTTTGCTTTGACAAGCTTTGGAGGAAATATTATCAAAGAATTGAAGAAAAAACCACAACACATAAGTTCTCTTTCTAGCTCATCTAGCCCCAAGCATCATGTCAGGCATTTTCATTACTAAAAAAAACAATTCGACATTTTGACAAAAAGTTTTACTAATGATACTGACGATCCACCATAAAGTAATATACATAGATCCATACAAATAGTAAGCAAATACATATGAAAAAGATGTGGTATGATTGCCAATGAGACCAAAATGACACAGAAATTAAAACAACTACAGTACGACCTTCAACAATGAGCAAAGCCCATACCGCAGAGTCAGATATTAAAGGCCCCGAAATGACAATGTAGAACAATTCAAACGAGAAAACTGACGGCCTTATTTATGTACAAAAAATAAACGAAAAACAAATCCACACTCATCTGTGTCCACACTTGTTATCTAATAAAATATCATACAATAAATAAATTTTGTGTATTTACTGTCTTCTGATTAGTTAAAATTATTAGTTTTATTTTCAATGTTACCAATTTTAATGGTGACACGCCCACTCTGACGTTGTGTATTCATACGCCAACATGTGCGTACGTTGTAATTGTTAAGATTAATAATATAAAAAGTTCTTTGAGCCTTATTTTTGATAGAAATTTATTTATAATGAATGGCAATAATTTATTTTGATTTTATTGAACCATAAAACTAATTTTTGACTCTTCACATTTTACATAATCCGCTTCGCGGATTATTCAATGTGAAGAGTCAAAAATTAGTTTTATGGTTCAATAAATTCAAAATAAATAATAGCCATTCATTAAAACACTATATATATATATATATATATATATATTATTAATTCGTATATTTTAACATATTTGATTCGTTTAGAGATAGTCACATGTTAAACTATAGTTTCGAAGGTAGAGAAAAAACGACGGATAGCAAAAAGCATATTGACCGGCAAAAAGCATATCGCACGGTTATTTTTAGAATATCTAAAAACCGATATACTTTGTGACGTCATGTACTGAATTTCATGGGCGGATTCTGGATTTTAGAAAAGGGGCGACATTTTTAAAGATGGCTGAGCGAAGCGAGTCGAAAAAAATTGTGACCTTTTTGGGGGCTAAAAAACATAAAATTTATGTAGAATGCATGTTTAAACGGTTCCTTATTTTGGGCATATATATTTTATAGTTGTTGTAAAGTGTAAGGGTTGAACATTTTTTTATGCTGTATATATAAAATAATAGTATGGATCCAAAGCTATTTACTGCTTTATTGCATGTAGGACCTCGACATGGACAATTCTTGTTTGTTGTATGTTAAGTTAGAACAACCTCACAGATTTCTTGTTGTAAACCAGATATACGCCGGGCTCTTCAATGAAATTTACAATACGACCGACACGATTGAAGAAAGACAAACAAGCAATTTTTATCCAAATGCTCGGTTGATATGTTTCGCCAAATTTTTTTAATGGAAATGCGGGGTTCCAAATTAACAAAAGGCTACGACATAATTCTAAAATGACAGCGAGTTTATGAATGACGGTTGACAAATGGATCACACACAGCAGCCGGTGGCATTTCGGTCTTGAAAAAAGTATTTAATATGCAGTATCAGTTCGCCGAAACAGACATTCCAGTCACACATGCAAACCCCCGCCCCCCAAAAAATACGCCCGTTTTTTTGTTCATCATGTTTATATAATTCTAAATAATTTTGTTGGAAACTTTCGTTTCTTATAGCAAACAAGAGGCTCTCAAGAGCCTGAATCGCTCACCTGAATTTTTTTGGTTTAATCTCTCATCAATGATTATTTTGGCTTTTCAATTTATTTAAATGTTCTTTGAATCGTCCTATTTTCTTCAAAAGCAAAAAAAAATCATTTTCTCCTATGTTCTATTTTAGCCATAGGAGCTATGTTTCTTGACATACAAGGAAATGAAATATAAAATTTATACTAGATACTCTGAAACTCTGAAACTCATTTAGCCTAAGTTTGGCTGAAATTGATACAGCAGTTTCATAAGAGAAGATTTTTTAAAGTAAGTCAACATGGTGAACAAATTGTGAAAAAAGTCTTTAAAGGGCAATAACTCCTAAAGAGGTCAATTGACAATTTTGGTCAAATTGACTTATTTGTAGATCTTACTTTGCTGATCATATTTGCTGTTAACAGTTTATCTTTATCTATAATAATATTCAAGATAATGACCAAAAACTGCAAAATTTCCTTAAAATTACCAATTAAGTGGCAGCAACCCAACAATTGGATGTTTGATTCATCTGAAAATTTCACGGCTGATAGATATTGACCTAATGAACATTTTTACTCCATGTCAGATTTGCTCTTAATGCTTTCGTTTTTGAGATATAAGCCAAAAACTGCATTTGACCCCTATGTTCTATTTTAAGTAACGGCGGCCATGTTTTTTGACGGATCAAAAATCAAAGCACACACTTTGTGCAGGATAATCTAAGGAACAACCATGCTAAGTTTTAACCAAATCCATTCAGTAGTTTCAGAGGAGAAGATTTTTTAAAGTTAGCAAATATGATGAACAAATTGTGAAAAATTGTTATTAAAGGACAATAACCCCTTAAGGGGTCAATTGACAATTTTGGTCAAATTGACTTATTTGTAGATCTTACTTTGCTGATCTTTTTTGCTGTTTACAGTTTATCTTTATCTATAATAATATTCAAGATAATGACCAAAAACTGCAAAATTTCCTTAAAATTACCAATTAAGTGGCAGCAACCCAACAATGGTTTGTTTGATTCATCTGAAAATTTCAGGGCTGATAGATCTTGACCTAATGAACATTTTTACTCCATGTCAGATTTGCTCTAAATGCTTTTGTTTTTGAGATATAAGCCAAAAACTGCATTTGACCCCTATGTTCTATTTTAAGTAACGGCGGCCATGTTTTTTGACGGATCAAAAATCAAAGCACACACTTTGTGCAGGATAATCTAAGGAACAATCATGCTAAGTTTTAACCAAATCCATTCAGTAGTTTCAGAGGAGAAGATTTTTTAAAGTTGGCAAATATGATGAACAAATTGTGAAAAATTGTCATTAAAGGACAATAACCCCTTAAGGGGTCAATTGACAATTTTGGTCATATTAACTTATTTGTAGATCTTACTTTGCTGATCTTTTTTGCTGTTTACAGTTTATCTTTATCTATAATAGTATTCAAGATAATGACCAAAAACTGCAAAATTTCCTTAAAATTACCAATTAAGTGGCAGCAACCCAACAATGGTTTGTTTGATTCATCTGAAAATTTCAGGGCTGATAGATCTTGACCTAATGAACATTTTTACCCCATGTCAGATTTGCTCTAAATGCTTTCGTTTTTGAGATATAAGCCAAAAACTGCATTTGACCCCTATGTTCTATTTTAAGTAACGGCGGCCATGTTTTTTGACGGATCAAAAATCGAAGCGCACATTTTGTGCAGGATATACTAAGGAACAATCATGTTAAGTTTCATTCAAATCCATTCAGTAGTTTCAGAGGAGAAGATGTTTGAAAAATTGTTAACGACGACAGACGACGACGACGACGACGGACGCCAAGTGATGAGAAAAGCTCACATGGCCTTTTAGGCCAGGTGAGCTAAAAAGTGGACAAGATTATTGTTTTCAATCCAGATACGGTCAAAATTTTAGTTTTTAATAGACAAAAACCCAAGTCAGTTTTTTTTCTTTCAAATATCTCAGACCGCCTTCTCTAACAAATGGTTCGTTCCTTACACTTTAAATCTATTTAGACTGGGGACCATCATTCAGCTGTGTTATTTCTAGTAAAAATAGGCTGGGGCGTTTGGGGTTACACAGGTTTCCGTAGGTAAGTAATAATGTTGTGGAACTTTTTTTCAAGAAAGTGTAAAGAGTATAACTTTCTGTCTCGTGGAATTGTGAAATAGAACTTCAAGTCAATACGTTCTTGTTCAATCCTGTTTCGTTTTGAAGATGTCATGATTGTTATCCTCAGTCAGTGTTACTGAAATTTGATTTTCAAAATGACTGAGTGACGTTTTACGGCGAACTGGTCAACTCCGCCATAGCGAATCACATGAGTTTGTTATAATCAGTAAATACCAGCAAAACATATCATTATAAGTAAATAATTGTCGCATAAAAAATAAATACACGGGAAATGGGAAAGTTCTCGAAGACTTGTCTGATTAATCAGTTTCCCCAAAAACGTCCAAGCAACGCCTTATTTGACCCATCTAGATCCGCCACTGCCAGTCAAACTACGTCTTCCAATGTAAATACAGAAACAAAATCATCAATTGTATATGAAAAATGAAATATATATTATCACTAAGTTTAAAACAATATTTTGGTCGAGAGAAAAATTACAATAAAAAGATTCATTCATACTGCTAGATTTGAACTTGGCACTGTTACATTGTGTACGATGCCAACGACTAGGAGATCACGGCTATGAACAGCCCGCATTTGATGCTGAAAAATTTACATTATTATATATTGTACATCTGTATCAAAAGCAATTCTGCTTGAGATTCACAACACGTACCACAAATCATACTAGTTTATTGATTGATTGACGATGGATGTTAGATGTCATATAAACGTTCAAAACAATCTAAACATAATGTAAATGAAGGATTCAAGGATAGTTTCACTACATACATAGAAAGTATAAACACAATATAATAAAAGTACATAATATAAAAAATTTAGAATGCATGTGTCATTCTTAAAAGAACTATGAGAGACTGTTACATTTTTGTATTTACACAGAACATAAAAGTGCAATGTCACCATGCACATTCAAGGATGATGGATTAATCAGTTTACACAAATATTTATGTATACTTATTCAAATTCAATTAGTTTAATTACCAAATTTTAGAAACTATTTATATTCACATATATTATTTAAATATTTCTTTTACATTATAGTATATATTTTTTAGTTTGAAAAGGATGAAAGTGTCTCATATGTCTTAAAGGCAGGGATCTAATATTGTTTTAAAGAATTTTTTTATATTGTATATGATGATGTATATTGGATCGTGACACTATAATAAACTATTTACTTACTTACTATATACAGTAATTTGCAATCAGCATACAACAAATGGAAGTTTTTAACGACCTTGACTGGCTATCTAGCATACGTGTACAAGGTTGCTAATTACTATATATAAATTACAAATTTACTCCGATATATATACTAATATATAAAAACTGTTGTTTCTAATTTGTGTTTGTAGCTATGTATACTGTATTGTTTAGTACTATATTTGTATTTTTATACTATTAAACGAGAAGACCTCCTTTTGTGTGTCGCTTCTCTTCCTTCCATGATAAATTAATCATCATGCCTCTGGGTTTTAAAGATGACATGCATAGTCGCATTTGTCGTCCATTCTTATGGTTCATTTTTGGAGAAAAACAACAAAAAAAGGAGTCCGAATATCAATTCCGTCATCAGACTGACTTTTAGTCATAGATAAGACTTCCGGTTTGAAACATGCACACAAGTACAACCACTCGTATGATAGATAACAAAAATGAGAAATAAATTAGCCAATCAGAGCGTTGTCCATATTATGGTGTTTAGATCCACAACTATCTTACCACCTTAGAAAAGACAATTATTTTTCGCGTTTATCTGTATATATAAACTACGATTATACTACTTTAATATTTAAAGACTCGCTGTATAATGTCTACTGTTTTCTTTGAAATGACAATTTAAGGGATCATACCAGTTGCATATATATGTTGTGTACAAGATGTAATGTTGTACAAATTATAATTTTTACAGATATTTTGTACAAGTTGTCATTGTTTTATGAACATCTTATTTTGCATATTTCTGTAATATTTCCATAACTACTTGATACCAGGGTTTTCCCTTGATCAATTATTTCTTCGCCACCTCTTTCGCCAAAACAATATATTTTTCGCCACTTTATTATTTTTTTCGCCAAATAACAAGAAATATATTTTTTCGTTTAAAATTTACCTTTTTTTAACCCCCTCCCTCTTCCCTTAAATAAGATGATTTTGCTCCATTGTGTCAATGATTATTCTCTCAAACTTATTTAAGAGTGTACATTTTAATGAATAGACTTTAAAACAACGATTTTTTTTATAACTTAAAAGGGAAATATCTTATTGTATTTTAAACAACTTTCCTAATTAGGGGCCCACTATACTTTAATGATAAAGAAGATATAAGTCCTGGAATATAACAAAATTAATGAACATGTTTTGGTCACATAATACCAGTATAGTTCGTAATGAAAGTTTCTTTAAAAGAAAAATACTAAAACTCAAACGACTTTAAAGTAGTCGTCCTAATCAATTACCTAAATCAAATTTAAAGGATGATTAAAGTTTTAAATCGGAGATTGTTCTTGCTTTTGAACATTTTCCTCACATCAGCATCTTTCTTTTCTAATCTACCTTTAATGGTAGTAGATGGGACGTCAAAAGAGTTTGCTTCAAATACGCGCGTCACAAAGTGGTAGATAAACTCTGTATGTAACATTTAGTAGCAGCCATTTAACAATTATTGTATTCTACTTCTTCTTATAAATATTAAAGGTTTTTAAATTTTGGTAATTAAATTTTTGTTACTTTCCAAATTTTTTTTTAATAATTTCCGTATATTAATTATATGTTTTTTTTAAATCATTTATAAATACCAAAATCTATTTAATTTATAGAATTTGTAATGATTAAACATTAAATAAAACATTCATATATAAATAAAACATCTGCTATCAAAAAGGGGAAATTACAACCCATTTAAGTTAAATTAAACTTTAACATTAGTACTTGTAAAATATTGTATACAAAGGTATCAATTGAACTAGAGGACTTGGAAATTTTGAACCATGCAGGAATCAAATATCTTATTAATCCCTCTAAAATAGTATGTTTCTTTGCTTACACATTTAAATCATTATCTTATTCAATGTATTGACTGCACAAAAAGGACTTGTAAAGATCAAACACATTTTTTTTAATAGTAGCTTGGACAAGAAATGACGTTTTTATTGAAAACGCCCAATTCTAAAGCCGATGGACAAACATGAACCATCAGTAATAATTGAAACAACAGATCATTCATATTATCTTATATTATTTTACCGCTCTATAATAGTATCCCAATACAGATACATATAAATGGGGTGGGGTGGGTGCATATATACGTTACTATCATTTTTAAATCACATTGATAGCGTTTGAAAAATTTTAATAAGAGAGAATTAGTTAAATAATGTATCTTAAAATATTTGAGATAATACTTTCAAATAAAATTATGGGTTAGAACCACAAATTCCTGACTTCTCAGTTACATGTCAGTTGTATTACTATAAATTTTTTTTTACTTTAAACTCATCAATTTTAAATTAGAAGAAGGCAAGGAAAGGAGAATTGTGAATTTAATGCAACAATAAAAAATAAAATAAAAAATGTTTAGCAAAGCAAACGACATGGTCCTGTGCTATTCGTTTGATGCATGGATGAAATCTACAATCAACGACAGTGTAGTAACTTCAAACACGAAATTAGTCAAAGAATCTTTGATGGTACCTATTGAACTTCTTTGAAGTCAAATTTTCCCATGGTTGATACTACAGATCAAAGCCTTTTTTTACCCTTTTATGTTCAACATTCCCATGAAAAAAAGTATTGGTCACGTGACGGGGAATTGGCAGCATCCTTTTTCTGTAGACTTTTGTTCTGTTCGGTAAACCTTTCATTGCACAAGTTACTTTGCAGCACAATGTACGAAGTATCAGCACGAGGGTAGGTAAATTATTTCATTGATTCTTTTTGTCTTATGTAAAGGAGTTTTTAAAGAAATTCATTTTAACAATAAATAAAGGATAAAGCTCATCATAAATTACATGTAAGCATTTGGCAAAGAGTCGAAGTATGAATAAATGAACGAGGAATTGAAAGTAAAAGCAGCTTTACAGTATTTGTTGTCAATGCGAACAGATTTTAACCACAGCTATATGTGTTTTTTTTTCAAAATATAAGTCATTCTTGAATATATTGATGTAATAACTGGTACACAGACAATTTGAATTGTGTTGTCATGTATGGGACAATAAAACAAATCAAATGATATATTCAGGGAGTACGTGGGTCATTATTTCCATCCTGTTTGAGAATTTGTAAACGGTCGAGTCCCCCACACCTTAACCACATATATGGGACAATAAACAAATCAAATGAGATATATGGGGATTCCCTGTGGTCACCCCACCCACTCCTGTTTTAGAACATGTAATTGGTCGAGATCCCAATCCTTAACTATATATATTTATGTATGAGAAAATAAAACAAATCAAATGAAATATAGGGTGAGTCCCTTGGGTCACCCACCCATACCTGTTAGAGAACTTGGAAATGATCGAGATCCCAACCCCAAACCATATATATTCATCCTGCCACATTTTTTATGTATGTGCATGTCCCAAGGCAGGAGCCTGGAATTCAGTGGTTGTCGTTTGTTTATGTGTTACATATTTGTTTTTCGTTCATTTTTTTAAACCAGAAAACATAATGCCCCTCTACTATCGTAGGTGGGGGCATACAAAAATTAATAAATAACACTCATAATGCTTAGAATGGTTGTCCTCGTGCAACACAGTTAATAACACCATATAGGAAAAACAGAACTCATTTTGTCATAAGACACTGTCAAACATCCATACATACTATCCACACTCATCTGTGTCCACACTTGTTTTTTTTTACATAAATAAGGCCGTTAGTTTTCTCGTTTGAATTGTTTTACATTGTCTTATCGGGGCCTTTTATAGCTGACTATGTGCGGTATGAGATTTGCTCATTGTTGAAGGCCGTACGGTGACCTATAATTTTTAATGTGTGTGTCATTTTGATCTTTTATGGATATTTGTCTCATTGGCAATCATACCACAACTTCTTTTTTATATCATGTATAACAAATATAATAAGGTTTATGGCGAGTCCGTGGAGGTCACCTCACCCTTCCTGTTTGAGAACTTGTAAACGGTCAAGATCCCCACTCCTAAACCGTATTTATTCCTGTTCGTCATTTCAAAAAGATTTGAATGTCATACAAGATCATTCTCCTATGCGTCGCATATGTATATCACTTTACTACTCTTAACCAATGTGTACTGGACTTTGTCCAATGTCAGGCTTCAACGTGAATGACGAATTGTTGGAGCTTTATTTGGGAGACTTCGTAACGGAATCCCGTTACAAATAGTATGTTTATTATAAAATTTTATTGGTGCATAAAATGAGACTAGGTTAATTGAATTTACTTTAATTATTTTAGGAATTATTTCTGGGCCTATCACAATTTTTAACCGGATTTTTGTGACAAAAATGTCGGTTATTGATTTGGGGATGTACGGCGGGCGGCCGGGCGGGCGACAACCAAATGTTGTCCGTGCATTTACTTATGAACCATTCAACCGAAGCTTTTCAAATTTTAATATGTTGTTACAGACAACAAAATGAAGGTCAAGTTCAATAATGACGATTTTGACTTTTACCGTTCAGGAGTTATGGTTCTTGAAAGATAGAAAAATGGCATTTTCAGTCGCGTCCTTGCATTTACGCACTAACTGTTCAACCAAAGCTTCCCAAATTTTAATATGTTGTTACTGATGACAAAATGGAAGTCAAGTTCAATAATGACGATTTTGACTTTTACCGTTCAGGAGTTATGGTTCTTGAAAGATTGAAAAATGGCATTTCCAGTCGTGTCCGTGCATTTATGCATGAACTGTTCAACCAAAGCTTCTCCAATTTCAATATGTTGATACTGATGACAAAATTGAGGTCAAGTTCAATAATGACGATTTTGACTTTAACCGTTCAGAAGTTATGGTTCTTGAAAGATTGAAAATTTGCTTTTTTAAGTCGTGTCCGTGCATTTACTCGTGAACCATTCAACTTAAGCTTTTCAAACTTTAATATGTTGATACTGATGACACAATGGAGGTCAAATTTGATATTGACGATTTTTACTTTCACCTTTCATCAGTTATGGTTCTTGTAATATTGGCAGGACACAAATAAATGTTAATAACTCCGGTTTGCTGTCGTTGTGACAGTCTCTTGTTATTTATGGATCATTGTTAATTAATTTGCCATTAAATAAACATAAATTTACAATAAACGAATGTCTAATGTTTGAAATAAATTGAAGCAACACTGCCACAGTTTCCCTAATTACGTTTGCCTTGCTTTTTGGTTAACTGCCTACATCGCTTATAGTGCTTTGATTACTTTCTTTGGATACTTACACCGATAGTAGAAAGGTTAATTTTGTATAATTCCGTATTTGATTTTGAAATTTAAAAATCAAATGAGGCGTCATTTTGCATTTGCGCCGATTTTTTCTTTCATTTGCGCCGATATTTTCTTTCATTTGCGCCGATTGTTTTACAGGTAAATTACAGGTGAATAATTCAGTTCAGTTCAGTTCAGTTCAGTTTCTTGTATATTCCTCCATTAAATGTGGAGCACTACCCAAAGGGTATAGTTTGAGCAACTATTTACACCTTAAAACATAGGGAAACAATTAATTATATTATATACAGATGACTGAATTTGGTTATAATGATCACTAAATAATAGATATCATAATTAATTCATAGGATTGTCATCATAAAGTTTTGTGTTTTTTTTGTGTTTTTTTTTAATATATAATAATTTATATGTGCTAGGGTGTAGGAAAATGCCGATTAAAAAAAAAACTGCATATACATGTATTTACAGGAATTAAAATGGTCAAAAGTTTTAAATTACTTATAATCATTAGCTGAGAGTGCTATACATATAATAATTACATTAGATGTATGTTTCATTGTAATACGTTATTCTAATTGGCTAACAGTACATCACATGTTATTCCGTAAACAATTGCATGAGACAATAACATTTATCATGCATGATGACACAAGGTCCCACAATAAAGTGCACAGGTGAATTAAATAAAACTGGATAACAATCGTGTTTTCATGATCCTAGCTAAAAAATGTAATTATAAGTATTGAATGCTTCTTTTTGTAACTTTATAGTGTTGTAAAAGCGTTGACCGTGCGTACATTTTAAGAATGAAGCGCGGAAGCGCTTCATACAAAATGTACTTCGGTCAACGCTTTTACACCCCAATAAATTTACAAAAAGAAGCATTCAATTCTTTAAAAGATATAAGAAGATGTGATATGAGTGCCAATGAGAGAACTCTCCATCCAAGTCATGTTATTTTTCATTTTACATTATAGACCTCTTCCATTAGCCACTTGTACAAATTTATGAATTGTCAATCATAACATGTATATAACTGTTGTCCCCTGCTCACAGTGGGGAGGTGGAAGAAGGCCTACAAGATGCATCTCCAGACATTTTCCCTGAACGTAACCGTAGTTCTTCACCCTCTGTCTTTCGGACATCTGCCACATATTTATGCTCGATCTGTGTTTTGACAATAAAATCCGTGGTGACTCTGGCTTTACACAGTTTTATAGTACATTAGTAAGATATGTTGTTATATTTCAGGACACTTATCTTCCGATATGTATGGCCCTTGATGATTAAAGAATTGTCTCCGCGGCTAGTTTCAGTGTGCAATATGTCTATCATGTTACAATGAAGTTGCAGAAACATATGAATCAAAATTATCTTAAAAACATAAATGAAAAACATTTAGAACCAAATTTTACCACTGGTATAGTACATGTACAAGTATTAACTTACCTGTAAATCTAATTAGGAGCAAATAAAAAAAATCGGCGCAAATGAAAAAATGAAATCGGCGCAATGAAAGAACGAAAATGTTCAAAATCGGCGCAAATGTCATACGCCCAAATGAGGATGAGAGTCGAGAACTGACATTTGATCTCGAGTGTTCGAATTGATATATCAATCAATCTACCTTTTCTCTTATCATAAAAACATGTTCTTTAGTAGAATAAACAATGCAAAATTTAAAGACAATAATGAATTCAGCGTTGAAAAAACGATTTGATATGTCTACATCGCTCAATATATAACGTCGACTGCTCGTGCCACGCAAGGTCAAGTAATCGACATTTTTAAGCTAGTGTCCGAGATAGCAAGTCGAACACTTCCGATATTTAGTTAGTAACTTGATTGTTTTTATAATTAAGTCAAACGCTACAGGTATTATGTTGGGCGCCCAAGATATTGTAATTGAGGCTCGAGATATAATGTCTAGCGCTTCAGATGATATCAGTGATATTGTTGACTTTTTTCAAAACTCAAATGATGAAATCATAATCTTTCAGTCAGTTTAATTGAAGTCTGGAGCTGGCATGTCAGTTAACTGCTAGTAGTCTGTTGTTATTTATGTATTATTGTCATTTTGTTTATTTTCTTTGGTTACATCTTCTGACATCAGACTCGGACTTCTCTTGAACTGAATTTTAATGTGCGCATTGTTATGCGTTTACTTTTCTACATTGGTTAGAGGTATAGGGGGAGGGTTGAGATCTCACAAACATGTTTAACCCCGCCGCATTTTTGCGCCTGTCCCAAGTCAGGAGCCTCTGGCATTTGTTAGTCTTGTATTATTTTAATTTTAGTTTCTTGTGTACAATTTGGAAATTAGTATGGCGTTCATTATCACTCAACTAGTATAAATTTGTTTAGGGGCAAGCTGAAGTACGCCTCCGGGTGCGGGAATTTCTCGCTACATTGAAGACCTGTTGGTGACCTTCTGCTGTTGTTTTTTTTTTATTTAGTCGGGTTGTTGTCTCTTTGACACATTCCCCATTTCCATTCTCAATTTTACGTATGGTTTGGGTTATAGGTTGAGATCTAGACATTATAAGCATAGTGCTCATTAGTTTAGCCTTGGTATAAAACACATAGTGCTCAGGACGATGAGCCGAGGATGAAGAATCCAAACCCTCCCCTAACCTGGGACAGTAGTAACTGTACAACATAAGAACGAACTATAACAGTCAGTTGGAAAAGGCTTAACTCATCAGAAGGATACAAAAAGATAAAGATATAAACAAAAACAGAGTGACCGTGTCTGGGCACTTATACATCGCAACAACAAAAAGACCATAAGTACAGATCTGATAGTACTCGCAGTTGCTGACAGCTAATTCAAAGCCAATAACAAATAATAAAAAATAATGCACTTAATACTATCAATCATTGCACATCTAACATCCAATGCATTCAGTGTAAAGCCGTCATAAACATGACCTTATGTAATGCAAAGATACAGGTATCGACATAATGTAATTCCATGATTGTGCATTATGCATATGTTCCAGACCGTATGAATATTTGGACCGTATGCGTACTTTTTCAAAATACGCATACGGTCGGACCGTACGCGTATGGTCTGACTAAGGTCTGACTATATATATATATAGAAGCTGGTCAAGTTTATTAGATACAAATGTATAGAATAGATCAACATAACTCATATATCAAATAAATAAAATAAGTTCAATAGTTATTGAAATATAAAATTAATATATTAAGGAGGCTCGCTGGTATAAGATTTTCAGAAAAAAATTAAACATTAATTTTTCATTACAAATTTTATTGATTACCTTAAGTAGCTGTTTCTTTATTAAATGGTACAAAAATCATTCCAAAAAATCAATTCGTGTTGGCCCCAGCGGACTTTTAAAATGTAGACGTCATTGAAAAAGCTTCAAATTATCTCCCTTTGGTGCAAAAATGCCATTTTTTGGCATAAAAATTGAAACTCATCGGTGACCTATATTTTTTATTGTTGTTTTCGAATAAGCTGTAGATAGACTAAATAATTGTAAAATTTTAGCGATTTCTGTAATTTAGTTCTTTTTTTATTTCGATATTGCCGCTATTTCTCCTATTAGTTCAACAGAAAAAAAGGACATTAACAAAAATGTATGCTCCTTTCGAAGGCAGATTGTGAGCGTAAATGAACGGTGACCCCATTTTTTTATTTCATTTTTCTATTAAGTATAAGATAAAGTTCATTTATAGAAAAATATAGAGATATCCTATATTAAATAAAAAATTTCATTTAGACCCGCGAGCCCCCTTAACTATTTAAAACAATCACGCTCATTTGATCTGTAAATCTCCGGTATTTAGCATGTCAGTAATTCAGTAATTGCAGCCCAGTACGCTCATTAAAAATACTGCTCAGACCGTACGCGTACTACGATCAAAATACTCATATGGTCTGGAACATATATAACAATTTTATTTAGTTTGCTTTCAATTTACTGATTACAAACTCAATATTGATAACAATAAAAACAATATTCAATGATGTAAATACAGTGTTGAATTTCTTAAAACCTCGGTCACACCTTACCGGATAGCTCGAACGGACGCCTAACGGATAACTTTTATTCAATCCGTTCATGTCCGTTAGACGTCCGTTCTTATCCGTTAGACGTCCGTCCATATCCGTTGCATGTCCGTTAAGGTGGTTTGGGTGTCTTCCTCCGTCTTGGATTGTAAAAAACAGTGAACCAAAGGTCCATATTTTCTATCAAGTTAGCAAAATTTGATGCAGGAATGCAGAAATTTAATATGAATTTTCATTTAAAAAAACCAATTTATAAGAATATAACTTATAAATATTGATAATTTTGCAAAAATTGATTATTTTTTTTTGTTTTAAAAAAAAAATTAAATTGCCATTTTAAGGGGAGGTAACTCTAAAATAGTTCATTTTCTGAAGGATTCTTCATGGAATTTTCCTATTATGTATTTTAGTCGGAAAAAACTCACGGTGACCCTATCTTTTCTTTCGAAATTCTCAAAGCATTGTCTGGAAGTAATCTTTTCCTTAAGTATTGAACAATTCTATCATTTTGTTTAGTTTCTATCCACAAATTGGTGTTTTTTCCTGTATAATCCTTACAAAATGTGTCATTTTGTCGCGTCCTGTAGTGTGAGAAAATGCACGGTGACCTATCATTTTTATAATATATTTCAACATATATCAATAGATACTACGTTTTGGCAAAGTATGAACAAATTCTATCATTTTTATTTTAGACTCTCATACCACCTTAAGCGTACGTTTTATCCGTCGACGTCCGTTCTGTCCGGTGAAAATTTTTGAGCATGTTCAAAACTTTGAACGGACGTCCAACGGATTAAATGTCCGTTGAACGTCCGTTAGGCGTCCGTTTTGTACGGAACTCCTCCGTTTCGTCTCTGTTTTGTATCCGTTACGTGTCCGTTATACATCTGTTGGAGGTCTGGAAGATAAATTCACCAACGGATGTATAACGGGCGTTAAACGGATAAAACGGATGTTGAACGGATGAGAAACGGACTTCTGCCGGACGTATAACGGATAAAACGGACGATGAACGGATAAATGCCAATTGAAAATTTTGCGTTAGGAATGCAAATTATTGGTATGTCAGATTAAGCTTCATGAATTCTTATTATTCATAATCGATTTTAGAGTATAGGCACGTCTTCATAATAAAGCAGTTCTTATTCAAGCCAGACACTGTCGTTTGGCGGAATTTTGAAGAACACACCAAAACCAGTTATACAGAAACATTTTTAATATTTATGCTATTTACATGTATTATTATTGTCGCCTTTGGTTTTTTCGTATATCTACTTCATCCCTTTTATCCGGTACGCTTCCGTTAGGTATCTGTTTTATGCTTTACTTGTCCGTTGGGTGTACGTTCGACATCCGTTCTGTCCGGTACGTGTCCGTTTTGTCCGGTACGTGTCCGTTTCTCGTACGTTGTTTATCCGGTCTGTGTCCGTTTTGCATCCGCTACACGTCGGTTTAATTCGGTCAGTACATCAACGGACTCCCAACGGATAACAATTTTGTCAACGGACAGCTTTTATTTTTATCCGTTAGTCGTCCGTTCGTGCTATCCGGTTAGGTGCGACCGAGTTAAGGATAGACAAGTTTTCAAGGATCATTTATAAATTTGCGGGTGCGGTAAATTACATCTCCGTGAAAATGAGGATTTGTATATCAATTTTGTTACATCGGTTGTCTGATTATTTGTCAATCGAGCGAACATTCATTTCAATTTTTATTTTTAGGTAAAAAAAAAAATAACAACCAAATAGTGCATACTGATTTCTAAAAAATGGACGACAAACAAAAACGACGAAGAAAAAGAAATAAGAATTTGTCCTCTCAGGAGTTTCAGATTCCGGAAAAAGTGAAAAAAACTCTTCCTCCTACAGTTAATGTTGAGTTGGAAGTCGAATATATAATGAAAAATATGTTCGGCGCAGAATTGGGGAACATATTGCTTCCTGAGCAAGTAATTGAGGAAGCAGAAAACACTAAAACAGAAGACGAAACTATAAACGAAGACAATGTATATAATTTACAACACAACATGTACAAATCACTTCAAGACTCAAGTGACGAGGAAGATAAAAGTTTTTTTAAGTATAACACACTGCATGAGACCACACACAATTCCCCCAGGAACAGTGAACATGAGAATGATTCACTCGACATAAAACTGACAAAACCAAAAAGACCGATAAACAAGCCAGATGATTTAGGAGAAAGAATTCAGAAGAAGGTTTATCATGAGGATGATGAGTTTGAAAGAGGGGGACCAGTGCTGCCACTAAACAGTGATTCTGAAGAATATAGTCCTGCAGTCTATGTTTTACAGGACATTAACAAAGACTTTTCAGAACAAACACCACGAGAGAAAGATAGAAATAATGCCCCCAGTAATACTGAACATGCCAATGATTCACCCGACATGAATTTGACAAAATCAAAACGACCGATAAACAAGCCAAATGATTTAGGAGAAAGAATTCAGAAGAAGGTTTATCATGAGGATGATGAGTTTAAAAGAGGGGGATCAGTGCTGCCACTAAACAGTGATTCTGAAGAATATAGTAATGAGGATGATGAGTTTGAAAGAGGTGGACCAGTACTGCCACTAAACATGTACAAATCACTTCAAGACTCAAGTGATGAGGAAGATAAAAGTTTTTTTAAGTATAACACACTGCATGAGACCACACACAATTCCCCCAGGAACATTGAACATGAAAATGATTCACTCGACATAAAACTGACAAAACCAAAAAGACCGATAAACAAGCCAGATGATTTAGGAGAAAGAATTCAGAAGAAGGTTTATCACGAGGATGATGAGTTTAAAAAAGGTGGACCAGTACAGCCACTAAACAGTGATTCTGAAGAATATAGTCCTGCAGTCTATGTTTTACAGGACATTAACGAAGACTTTTCAGAACAAACAACACAAGAGAAAGATAGAAATAATGCCCCCAGTAATACTGAACATGACAATGATTCACTTGACATGAATTTGACCAAACCAAAAAGACCGATAAACAGGCCAGATGATTTAGGAGAAAGAATTCAGAAGAAGGTTTATCATGAGGATGATGAGTTTGAAAGAGGGGGACCAGTGCTGCCACTAAACAGTGATTCTGAAGAATATATTCCTGCAGTCTATGGTTTACAGGACATTAACGAAGACTTTTCAGAACAAACAACACAAGAGAAAGATAGGAACACAGAAGCTAAGTACAGGAAAGATGATCACATACCAGCTTTTTCAGATAACAATGATCCGTCAGATTCCAGCGAAGAACATTGTGAAATAGAATGCCCTTCGAAATTTTCTATAAAAATTAGCAAGCAAACATGGGAGACAATAAAGCCTAAAGAAAAACAGTATGCCCTCTCTGGAAAGTGGACCGATGTTTTGAGCAAAGAGTTTTATAAGATTAACTCATCTTGTGTTTTAGCTTTTAAATATAACCGGGTGAAAAAAATGGGATCAAGAAAGAAAACAACACCATATTTTAAGGGAAAGGCGTATTGTGGGCATGCAAAAGGCACAATGTATGAATTTACCATAAGAAAAAAACCTAAAGACAGCAAGGAATTTATCAAGATAAAAGTCCAAACCCACGGAAACTGTGTTCATAAAGAACAAGTGGTAAAAAAAAGAAAGTTAACTGGAAAACAAAGAACTGAAATAGGAAAACGGTTAGAAACAGAAGGTGCCAGTAATGTGCACTATACTCTTATGGCAGATATGCCAAATGAAGCTATTGAACATGGAAATTTTACAGAATGCCTAACTAAAAAAGTCCTTCAAGAAGTGCTGTATGAAATACGACAAAAGGAAAAATTTGCTAAAGAAGATATAGCCGACGTCTTGCTTACAAAAAATGCAATGTCTGATCTTGACGAGACAAGCAAAAAAATAAAAGGGTATATTCAATCTGTTGGAGCAGATCCGTTTAGCATTATTTGCTACACAGAAGAACAAATACGATTGATGAAAAGATTAAAAAAAAATGGAACTTTGGTAATATATTTAGATGCTACTGGGAAAGTTGTTAGAAAAATCCAGAACCAAACAAAAAAACCATTCTATTATGCAGCTTGTGTTAAAAGCCCCGTTAAAGGAGAGCCGTCAATGCCTGTAGCAGAAATGGTGACAAATGACCATACATCTGTATCCATAGCGTCATTTGCCTTGAAGCTAAGGCATGCCACTTCTATTGTATTTGGTAGGCCTATTGTTCCAGATCGTGTGGAAAGCGATTTTTCGTGGCCAATAATTAATGCCTCGCTTGCTGCATTTTGTGGCCAAAATATCAAGCAGTACTTAAATTCAATGTGGGGTTTATTAAGACGAGAAAACACAAACGAAGAAAGGAGAGACACATGTATAATACATTTATGCTGCAGCCATATTATAAAAAAAATTCGAGATAAAATGTCTGATTTAACGAAGGACAAGCAGCTGGGCAAATTTATTCTTTACTGTTTTGCTTTGCTGCAAAACGCAACAAAATTGGAAAAGGCAAAATTAACATTTAAGCATATCAAGAATGTCCTGACAAGTCCTACACTGACAAAAAAAGTAGAAGGAGGAATTTCGTATCTGAATCTAAATATTGAGAGTTCAATTGAAAGTCAAGTTGAAAAGGATACAGAAGGAGAAGGGGGAGATTTTGTCATAGACTTTGACGAAGATGACCAACTGGTTTCATTATCAACCATAAGAAAGTCATCACCTTTTAGTGACTATTTTTTCAAGCAGGAAGGCGAAATTGAACTAGACGAAACAAATGAGCAGCCAAATCCGTATTATCTACCTCCAGCTCTACTTTACATAGAGACATACATGCCAATATTTCCTTTATGGAGTGGAGTTGTCGTCAGTATAACAGAAGGGATAACAAGGGACTCAAATTGCCATGTCGAAAACTGGTTCAAAATAATGAAGAAAGACACTTTACAAGGCAAAAAACGTCTTGCTCCTGGGAATTTTATAAGAAGAATTTATCAGGTGCTGAAAGGTCGAATCAAGGGATTTTCCAAAACCGTTGGCAGCGGTAAGATTAAAACTACGAAGAAGGCAGTTGGACATAATATTGAACTGCAGGAAGAAATATGGAAAAAACGAGAAGAAAGTAATATCCGGTCTTACTACATAAGTCCAAGTAAGGCACCGGAACCAAAAAAGGCAAAACAAGTGTGCAAAAGAAATAATGGTTTAAAGAATGTAAAGAACAACTGCTGGCTAAATTCTTCTCTACAAGCTCTCAAGATGTGTACCAAGATTTCCTCATGTAGTTATGGTAAGAACATGTATACATATGATAGATGTTATAAGATCCTTGATAAAATAACTTGAATTTGTTTGTCCACTCCCAAAAACACTGAAATTGTACAGAATTAGTAATATTGTTTGAAAATTGATATGTATTACCATAGAAAGCATGAGAAACTTTAAACAACTAAAAGTGTTCAGCAAAGAGCAAAGAAAGATCTACAAAACGTTGGCATGACTAAAACCATGAATTGACACCTTATGACATTAAGCGCGTTACTGCCAAACTTAGCTAGATAATTGAATCAAGGGATTTGAAAACGTAATGGACAAATTAGAACTGGCCTGCTGTTGAAAAAATAGAATAATCGATAGAATAATTATTGTTTGGCTTTAATCTCAAAAAGGATGATGACAAATTTAAATTACAAGTATATTTATCAACTCGAGAAACATCTGTCATAGAATATGTTCCCCGTTTATATTTGATTATATACTACTAGTAATTTTGTTGGTCCCCCGTACCAGGTTTTGCGTGGAACGTACAACCAACTGTTAGACCTCTTACGGGAACAATTTATAAAATCGGCGTCGCTCGACTTTTAAATAAAGAGTTACCCTTGGAAATATTAAGTATTTGGAAAATGGCCTCGTCGGCGCTCTTACGTGTCCAATTCTTGCAAGAATGTTATGAAACTTATGTCATAGGTTAATATTTATATCAGTAATGACTCGGACCGGCTTACTTTATATGAATATGCTTTATCAAACTGTGGAGTATATAAACGTATTATGAAAATAATTTTTTTTTCAATTCGTTTATGCACCAGTTTGTCTTCATTTCGTATTTTTTTTAAATACCAAATGCACCATATTTAAAAAAAAAATGCTAATTTCGTTTTACATGTTTTATAATCGTCAGCTTCTGACTTTCTAAGAGAACCTAAATTATTTTAATGCTTTGTCATATGGGTGTGTTTTTCTGGATAATTTGATATGGTAACGTGATAGATTGGTACAGTTAAACGAAGACATTCTCAATTTTTATATGTATTTATATCGGTTCGAAGATCGGGGTAATGAACTCTGAAGTTGTGGTAAAATCAATAAGACAAAGACATACTATCATTTATGTTCATAATTTTTATATAGATTAGACCGTTGGTTTTCCCGTTTGAATGACTTTACACTAGGAATTTTGGGTCTCCGAAGTTTATAGCTTGTTGTTCGGTATGAGCCAAGGCTCCGTGTTGAAGGCCGTACATTGGCCTAAAATGGTTTATTTTTTTAAAATTGTTATTTGAATGGAGAGTTGTCTCATTGTCACTCACACTACATCTTTAGACATATATCTATATAATAATGCGTATTTCCAACAATAAATGCACATTTAAAATCATATTAAATGCTGACACCACTAGATTATATTGTAGATGATAGCAAGGATGTTCTAAGAAATGTGGTTTTGAAGAAGATAGCATTGCTGAATACTAAAACTACACAGCCTACAGTTTATTCTATCACTGATATACTGGTAATGTATAACATTATGACACTTAAGGGGGTAGGACTTGGTAACACTAAAATGTTCCTCTCGTTAATTTTTTCTTTTATTTACATCCTTGAAAATGTAGGGATCCATTCATCATCTGCCACTGAAGTGTTAATGAAATTAAATGGTCGTGATCTTTCATTTTATGTTTAGGGTATATTCAATATGACCAATGTTGGTGTACTCTTAAAATCGGCCGAAAACACCAGTAGGCAAAAATCATTTTGTGTTCTGGCACATGTTGTCATTCGAAATAGACTATTAAAATGCACAGAAGAAATATATTTCTAAGTAAATCTGAAACATCGTGGTAATACAAATAGCCTAAATGTAAAAAAAAGAAGTTTTTAATTATTGATACACTGGCATTCTCAGAACGAAAAAAATAGAGTTCATAGACAACAGTAAAGTCCACCTGACTGTCTTTGCATTCTTTTAATGTGTTATAATCGACGGTGTTCTGTCCCAATAATAATTGTAATGAATTTTATAAGATAAAAACAGTAATATTCAGTATGGGACGAGTATCCTTTGGGTGAGATAACATATTTTTAAACACAACTATATATTGGTTTCTCTCCCAGGCAACAAAATGTCCCTGCCATCAATAGTCAATAGCAAGAAGCCTTCAGAATTTATTGTTTTGATTGACAGTCTGTCACTATCCAACTAAGTACTGTGTAGATTATTTATTAGCATAAGCTTGTACTGGGATTGTGGTAAAGTCCAATACCAAGGTGCTCCGATTAGGAGGAACAATAACTTCCCAATGCGCAAGACCGGAAACCCCACTTCGATGCTAGAGATAACCCAACAAGACGTGCTACGAAGTCAAGTGACTGATTCAGTGACTATTCAGTGACTATAACAGATAGTTAAAGGTTTGTAGCCATGAGTATAAACGCCCATAACAGAAACACAACATTGGTATCAGATGTGAACGCTGTCGTGGCTATAAATTTAGTTTTTGTGTGTCTATTTTGACGCGGTCAAATTCATATTTGGCGGGATTCTGAAAATATATTTTCGTGATTTCGCACGTGGGTCTGTAATAAACCATTGCATACACACCTACATTTATTCCCCTGAATGAACATATAATTATTGTTTATTACTTATGCGTTTTGTAATTACAGGGAGCAGAAATTGTAACTTGTAAAAAGTAATAATATTGAAATAAAGTGTTCATTTCAATTTTGCGCAGTCACACTTGAATTTTTACAAGTCAATATTTGTTTTTTTATAGCATACACTAAGTTTAACAGGTTGGGGACAACCCACCAAACGGGGAACTGTTCCCCAAATGAGTAACAATCCCTTATTTGAGTAATCATTTCATAGTGCTAAAAACTAAATTTTCTAAAAATTGGTCTTTTTAGGTAAAATGGCACAAATTCATAGAAAATGGAACAACTTCTCCCAAAGAACTATAATTTTATTATGGGTTTTAAAAAAGTTAGAAGCCTTGAAAATAGTCAAATTTTCTGATTTTTCATAGGCTTGTATTTTCTCAGTAAATCAAGATAAGGATAATCATCTTTTGGAAAAGTTTTGGCATTTTTCATGAATATGTGCCATTTTAAGAAAAAAGACTCAGTTAAGAAAATTTTGTTTTTTAGCACCACTAAATGATTACTCAAATGAGGGATTGTTACTCATTTGGGGAACAGTTCCCCATTTGGTGGGTTGTCCCCAACCTGTTTAACTGACAGTACATCAGTATAAATCAATTTTCCAGTTGTTCAGATGATATCTTCAAGAATCATGGGAATAGTGCCTTTCATATTTAAAAAACCCAAACACAATCAGTTAGTACAAACTCTGTATCAATGACTCAGCACTTAAAAACCATTAACTTTATTTTTCAATCCATTTGTTCAAATTGAATTTCCCAAATTTCTTTCTAAATGATTCCACAAACTTTAGTAAACCAGTGATCTGGAAGGATTTTTTCTCAATGGGCCCAGGGCCCCCCGAAAATAAATTCAATGAGCCATTTAAAAAAATAATGGGCCATGTTGTCCAATGAGTGGGCCATTTGAATTGACTTAAGTAAAACAAAACTAAAAAAGTATATCAGCAAAGAGGTGGTGTTACTTACCTTTATGATTCTTACTAATATCATGGATAGTGTTCCTGTGATTTTATTAATTTCAATTTCAATGAATATACAATACTTCTTCCTAACCAGACAATATTTAAGATAACCTTTATTTACAATTTTAAAACTGGTACTGTTGTCTTGGTCTTGTTCATGTTCATTTTTTATTTTACATTTCATTTGGGTCTTCGTCAATACCATACTTATTCCAGACGTTCCGTATTAGAGGACGTTTCTGGCATTTCCTCTGCACTTCTTGTATTATTATAACTTCATCACGATGACAAGAATAACAGTAGAGAGTATTAATTAATTGAAAGAACAAAACAACAATTCGGTGAAGTCATGATTTCAAAGTGTCAAAACGAGCCAAAGACCAAAACATGACAAGGACAGTTTAGGGCCTTTTATGGAGACATAAACTATATTCATAAAAAGGCTTTGAGATTTTTCAATCGAAATAATAGTAAACTAAGCTAACTTAAAAGATTATATGATATGAGAAAAAATGTCGTCTGTACTAGCCAAATTTTACAAATTTAAAGTTGTTTATAAAAAATTATATCATGAACGATGGTTAACTACGTTTTTTTGGGTAATCAGTTAAACGCATGGTTCTATTATTACCATAGGAAAACACCCGAGACGTCCCAAAAATATATAAGTGCTCCTATCATTGGAAGAATATTACACAGTTGTGTACACACACATGGCGGCACGGAACACGATCGGAAATCCATAGGACGATTTTAAAAAAATGAGAATTGCTTGTAAAAACGTTCTGTTCATACATTTCGTAGTGTATTTAAAGCAGGATACGGGAAACCTGACAAAACAGTAAGCAGTATCTGGGATCAGAAACCCCCAATGAGACCCCTTTCATGGACTATTGCAAAACAGAAGATGAGGTTATATTGTATGTTATCTACAAAATCATAGATCATTTTATATAAAATCACACCAGATGCTTCAACAATGTTCAAATATGTACTTACTACTATAGATTAACATAGAATGCACACAACAGTAAGATGTAACAAAATTAAATCTACATATTACAATGTACCAAGGATTTGTAATTACTGATGAAAGATATTTGTTACACAATTAAATTTATATTTGTTCACGATTTTACTACTCTTTTGGTGGTGCTGTACCCTTTACGGTTCATCATAAGGAATTGAAAAATATGGCCGTGTTTACACCTCAAAAATTACTATGAGTACAGACAAACTGGTACATCCAGGAAAGTTTTAAGGCATGGCAGGAACTAGATATATAAAAGTTATATGAAGTCTACGTTTCAGAAAATTAAAAACTTACCTGCATTTTGATGTGCATTTTTTTCCAGTCTGCAAAAGATAGCAAAATAAACAAACACCCGAGTTTCATTTGATACGGTCCACTCAGCTACACAGTTTAAACCTGTTAAAACACCTATTGTTTACAGGTGACTATTGTCCATCTATTGTCCATTTAAATCAATACTACTCACAACATTGATTATATGAGGGGAGCTTCTCAATCGTTTTCACTACTTAGTTAATTTTTGCACCTTCTGCAGGAACGAAAAAAAATGGATAGAAAAATCTAGAAAAGTTATAATTTTCTGAAACATAAAATGCATTTAAAATTTATATATCTAGTTCCTGCCATCCCTCAAAACTGTTGCAGGTGTATAGGTTAGTCTGTACTCGGAGTAAAATTTTGAGTGTAAATACGGCCATTTTAGCCAAAAGGTTATGATGAACCTTAAGATTTGCATATAGTGGATTATTTATTGATTTGTAAAGATAAATATAAGTCAACAGAACACTTCCTACATCAACTACATGTATATCAGCAGTCTTTGTATGCTTCAAAATAATATAAATATTTACAAAAGAATAAATTATCGATTTTCAAGTAACATATTTTTTTGTTTTTTGTTTGTTTTCAGAAATCATTTACCTTGAATGTGGAACTGAAAGATCTGGCAAATGGAAGACAACACGATCCATCGATTTTTCTGGCCTATTTCCTCGAGACACTTAAAGAATTTGTTCCATGTGTTCTTAGATATGACCATCACTGTTTGAGATGCAACCGTGTAAGTGTAAATGATTCCTATACTTCATTTAGTATGCTATTTTTCTATAGACTGTCCAATCCTACAAACATGTCCATTTTATGATTTATTTAATTTCTTTATGACCAGAGTTCGCGAAAATGGTCGGTCCTGACCGCCAAAATGAGGCTCAGACCAGTATTTTGAAACCTAGTGCCGGTCCTGATGACCGATGTAAAAACGGCCGTTGTAGTTCCCTTTTTATCGGTAATTAGTTGTATCGCAACTAATTCCAATACGTGTTTACATCGGTCTTCAGATGTACCTGCAGGTTATTTCCGGTACTGGATTCCTGTTATTATAGACAAGCTGCCGATCTACACGTGGCCTGCTAAATTTGTTCTTGGCAAACAATCGGCGATTGAAATCTTAGATGGAGATAACAAATACTGAGAAAATGATTCAGTTGATGAAATTGATAGTTAAGATGACTATAAGAACAATCAGAAGAACAGAACGTGTCCTTCATTTTTAATTTGTCCGTGGCTGTGAAAAATAAAACTAAAAATAACAATAAAGATATTTTTGGATAAAATATGTTATTATTTTATATTAGGATCAAATTGACAGATTTTTAGGACTGGCAAAAATTTTGTAGGACTGACAAATAATTTTGCTCTGTCGGTCCAATGTCCGACGGGTCAAACGAAGTTTTTGCGAACTCTGTATGACTATTTTCCCCTGATTCAAATGTCTATATGACGCTTTTCAATCCATAGCAAAGGTCTTTTTATTTTAATGATTCCAGATAACAATTTTGGTACAAAGTAATCACTTTCAAGGTCAAGATATATGACATGTCATTTGATTGTAAATAGGCCAACGGTCAATATCATTGTTAATTAAAGTATAAATATGTTTGAAAAATGGTTTATGATTCATAACTTCAGTTTCCTTTTATCGGTAAGAATAAGTTTATGCACAAGAAAAAATCATAAAAGGAATGTAAAAAATGCTTAGATAGCTTTTCTTAATCCTAAATTCATGAAACTCGCAGCAAAGCATTTACGTGAAGCATTTTTCGAAAATATAAATGGTGGTTCCTCAAACGGTTGCTATTCTATAAAAGATTGGTCAGTAAATGTCCATAATACATTTAATATCTTGTATATATAAAGCAAAATTTTAAAACTGTCTTCTGAAGATGTATACAGGTACATTGTTTCCAGATTTTATCAATATATTAAGTCTATTGAGTTAATGGGAGAAAAAGGGATATAGAGCAAATGTATATGTGACAAAATACATAGAAAAAATATAAATAATCAAGGATCCTGTTTTTAGCTCACCTGGGGCAAAAGGGCTGAGTGAGCTTTTATCATCACTTGGTGTCCCTCGTCTTTCATCTTCTGTCATCTATCATCAGGTGTTAACTTTTACAAAAATCTTTTCCTTAGACTACTGGGCCAAATTGATACAAACTTGGCCACAATCATTAGGGTATTTAGTATAAAAAAATGTGCCTGATGACCTGGCCAACCAACCAAGATGGCCACCATTGCTTAAAATAGAACATAGGGGTAAAATGTAGGTTTTGGCTGAAACATGTATCTCAAACCAAAGCATTTAGAGGAAATCTGACATGGGATAACATTGTTTATCAGGTCAAGGTCTATCTGCCCTGAAATTTTCAGATGAATCAGATAACCATTGTTAGGTTGCTGCCCCTGAATCTGTAATTTTAAGGAAATTTTGCTGTTTTTGGTTATTATCTTGAATATTATTATAGATAGAGATAAACTGTAAACAGCAATAATGTTCAGCAAAGTAAGATTTACAAATAAGTCAAGTAACCAAAATGGTCAGTTGACCCCTTTAGGAGTTATTGCCCTTTATTGTCAATTTTTTAAAAAATTTCCTTAAATTTGTAAATTTTTATTAACATTTTCCACTGTAACTACTGGGCCAAGTTCATTATAGGTAGAGATAATTGTAAGCAGCAAGAATGTTAAGTTAATTAAGTAAGATGAACAAACACATCACCATCACAAAAATATAATTTTGTCATGAATCCATCTGCTTCCTTTGTTTAATATTTACAATTACATAGACCAAGGTGAGCAACACAGGCTCTTTAGAGCCTCTAGTTTCTAATACTATATGCAATAGGTCAACTAGTGCAGGTTTTATTTGACCTTGACCTCATTTTCATGGTTCATTGCTAAGTGTTACATATTTGTATTTTGGTCTGTTTTTCTTAATTAATCAGCAATAGGTCAACTATATTTGTTGTATGGAAGAATTGTTAGCTGTACATGTCTGCCTTGCATGGTTCATCTGACCTTGACCTCATTTTCATTGTTCATTGATCAATGTTTTGTTTTCTTGGTTAATGTTGAGTTTATGTGACAGTTGTAATAAAGCTTTATATTTAGGACTATCAACATAAAATCAATGATTAGTAAAGAAGGTGAAACATTTCAGGGTGTGCACTCTTGTCATATTATTTTTGCTGTTTGTTTGTCCTGACTTACTCATTTTACAATGATAATTGTAAGGCCTTTTATACATATAGTTTCTTTATGATGTCAGGGCGAAGGCTTTATCGTGAAGGCTGTACTGTGACCTATGATAATTATATACATTTACTACCTTTACATGTAGGTCTTGGGTGAAAAGATGTCTCATTCATTTTTTGTCATTGGAAATCACACCAATTCAACTTATGTTTATATTGTAATAATTCTTATATGATTTGCATATCTATAAATACTTGAATTGGATTGGTCAATTAGAATTTTTCTCAAAGTTTACACTTCGATAAACCATGTTTCCGAAACTACTTTTGTAATCTATTAATGCGCAATACACAAGCTTGCAGTGATCCCGGGATTTTCAGCAAATTGAGATTTAAAAACAATTACATAACAGTTGTTACTATTCTAGTGCATATATAACAAAAAAAGAAATATATAGAAAGCACTAAAGCTTCGAAAATGTATAAAAATAAAATTTAATAAAATTCCGCGAAATTTCATGAAGGATTTGGCGAATTTACGTCATGGCAAAACACGACGTCATTCGATTGGAAATTTGCAAGGGAAAGATTATTTTGTTACGTGTACGCTTCAAATTCGGATAACATTTAATTAAAATGAAGTTTTTGAGGTAGGTGCTATTTCATTTAAGATTCCGTTGTATTTATCGGACATTTATAGTTTTTAGAAAGTCAAGATGGCGGCGTACTTCTTAGTTACGACTTGCCATTGTGTTTTTGATGGTAAATATATATAGTAGCCATCAACAAAACAAATGTTTATTAAATATCACAAATGTTTGGCTGAAGAATTATAAGGATTAAACACATTTTTTCTAGAGGTTATTGATGTGTAAACCGGGGCTCTTACTCACAAACTCAACATAAAAGTCCTTCGGACTTTTATTCAGTTTGTGAGTTAATCGCCCCGGTTTACACATCAATAACCTCTAGAAAAAATGTGTTTAATCCTATATTGCATTTTTTTAAGAAAAGATGTTTACATCTTTATTTTACCAAAAAGTAAAAAACAAATTCATCCTATTAAACGTATACCACTCCCACCTCCAATTATTCTCCTGAACCACTGAGTAGTCTTGATGTACGTTATAATTAGTAACTTGAAGGAACAAACATGTATTTTAATTTGTTAACAAAACGCCTCCCCATTTATACAGAATTATTTTTGCAGGAATTTGTTGGAAGAGAGGAAAAAACTTTGATCTTGTCAGTTGAACTAGTTCATCAAGAATTGAAACCTTCTGTTCAGAAAATGGTAAATGAATATCTTAAAACTGAAACATTGACAGATGAAAATATGCTGTAAGTTTGTGATTATTTTTATTCAGTTAAGCTAAGTTAGTGCAAATAGGATTATGTGATTTTGACATATTGGTTAACATGGTGAAACCGTTTTTGGTTCAGGACTCCTTGAGGTTTTAACATATATATCATTTTCATACCCCATGTCTGTTTTATAGCAGAGGAATATAGTGTAGGCGGAATCGCTTTGTTGGTCCATCCACTACAATAAGTACTTTTATATCTGCAACTCCTCTTAAACTACTAATTATAATAATATTATGAACTTTATCAAATTATTAATCATATTATTCTTACAAAACATGGCCTTAATCCTGGTCTTCTATGGGTAGGGATACAATGCAGAAAATAAATCACTATGTAACATTTGATAAGTGTACTGTTTGGACAAATTAATACTTAATGTTTCTACTTGTCATTTAATATCCCCTTCTCTAAACTATATCTGCAGAAGGGGTCATTTACATACACACAGAGTGACATGTCAATGTACACAAGGCTCATAATATTTTGTCGAAGTTGACTTGCTTAGTCCTGTTGCCCCTTGGTGACGACTAATGATATTTCTCCACCTTGTTATGTTCTTTGCTAGCCTCTCCAGATAGTGACACATGTACCCAGCTATACCCCTTATTAGTTTTACTGAAAATGGCCTTGTTACTGCTCTTGCAGAAACAAGTCTTGCCAGAATTTTATAAAAACTTATACTATTGCTCAAATTCAGTAATATATCAGACAACTTCAAAAATTGGTGCTGATTGACTTTTCTAAAAGAGTAAAGTCTTTGGACTTCAAATGCTTTGACAGATGAAATATGTACATCTGAACTCAATTTTTCAATACATATATTAAACGTTATCATATTTGCTGGACTATTTTTTAAGATTAGCAGGGGTTTTAAATATTTTGCCCCCCCCCCCCGTAAGAAAAACACAGGCTTTTCCATTGCCTTCTTTGAGGTACCAGTTTTGTAACCACAACTCCTCCATAAACCACCTATTGTATTTTTTAATGAAACTTTCTCAGATTCTTCACTATACAATTATGTTGTCCACCTCATATTATTTTAATGCAGTAATAAAATTATGTGGTTTTTCAAAGTAGACATTGCTGCAATTTTGTATTTTATTTGGCTTAGTAAATAGTTTGATTCGAGCGTCAATTACGATTCTTGTTTTTAAAGAAAACTTCCATCTGGCGGAGAATAAATTATAAACATTATGCCTTAGTTACGCATTTACTCTTATTCTTAGGTTTTTTTCCCTTTTTTTTTAAATGAACAAATGATCAAAGCGGAATCTCTTAACATTATAGTTATATCACATAGTTTGATCTAATTTTGATATGATTTTGCTTTTAATTTTCATGAAGACAAATAGTTTCCTTTATATTAATTAATGATCCAAATTTGGTTCTAGTGGTGTAAGTTTTCGCTAATATGTTTTATTACGGCTCTGTTACATAGTTTATAAAAAATCAAATAAGGTAAACTTATTACATCTTAATTTTATTACTTTTTAATTTATGTACTGACATTGCATGCTTTTGTGCTGTTTGTTCATTTTTTTATTGTTTGATTATTAGAATTTGCAGGCATTGCAAAATAAAAACACCATTCGAGCGTATCACTAGAGTCATCCAGACACCGTCAACATTAATCATCCAGTTAAAGAGATTTACAAATGACTTGGAAAAAGTAACAGATACAATCAAAGTAGACAGGTAAGAAAGACCTTTTTACAGCAATAAACTTGGGTTTGTAGATAAAACCAAAATAACTGGTAACCTTGCTTGCTGACAGCATTATAAAATGATTACTGTTCCCTGAACCAGGGGAGGGGGGGGGGGGGGCATAGAAAATTTATACCATCTATAGGTTAAAATATCTCTGACAAATTCTCCAATAAACTCAACAAAAAAAAGGGTTATGTCCCTTGGAAATCATTTTTTTTTTTTGGAAAATAGACCTGTTTGCGTTTCACAGGACCTATTTTTGTCAGATTTTCTGAAATGTATGTTAGAGTTCAATATCAGCAATATATGGACAAATTTTTTAATTGGTGTCGATTGACTTTTTAAATAATGAGTTATGCCACTTTAAAAATAATGAAAAATGACCTTGTTAGCACTCTCAAAGGAAGAATTCTTGAAATTATTTTATGAAACTTATTGCATACTTGGTTTAAATCAGCATTGTTTTGGACTAGTATGAAAATGTGGGTGATGATAGATTTTTAAAAGAGTGGGATGCTCCTTGGTAGGCAAAATATGTTCATTGGAACTATGTCTTTTTTTAAAGTTCAGATACAGTTACCATTATTAGAGACACCTAGTCTGAAAGATAACCAATAAGAATAGAAAGCTCAGAAAGGAGGACAATTTACCAAAGTCTGATTGGTATAATTGCTTACATCAACTACAACTACATTTGATCTTAGATCAATATGTGTGTTCTCGCAATCATACCACCTCTATGTTGATATAAATTTTTGCTGTCAGGAATCGAAGTATGATTACTCTATTAGTAAAAGATATCGATCAATTTTAGAGAAGCAAAAGTTGCATGTTCAACTTGTGGATTTGTAAACAAGTCTATCTGCAGACATATTGACTGGTTAACCTTTCGACCTACGACATTCACAACATGCAGTCTTCACGCTGAGTGGCAGCCCAGGCAGCCCAGGCTAGTAAAATTGCTCCCGGGCCTGTAAAAATCATATCTACAGGCCAACAGTAACTATCTAAAAAATTTCAAAAATTGAGCTCCGGGCCTGTAGATTTAAAAATTCGTCGTGAAGACTGAACATGTTTTTACATAAATCTGATAAAAAAAATGAAAATTGCTCAATAACTGTACTTTAAAAAAAATAATTTAAAAATGCATATATATATCTATAATATTTCGGTACTACAATCATTGATCATGATTATATTATTGAATAAGAATGGAAACAGTGAATGCGCCAAGAGACAACAACCCAACCAAAATGTGTAAAAACATTGACCGAAGTACATTTTGTCTGAAGCCTGGAAGCGTTCATTCTAAAAATGCACATGGTCAATGCTAGGATTAAATTACTAAAATAACTTTTTTTTTTATATACTTTTCTAGGATAATTTCTATTGATGAGGCACAGTATACTCTTCGGTCTGTACAGGTAGGTTATCCTAAAAATAAGAATTAAAGAAAATGCCATCTTAATTACATACTATATCAAAGAATAAAAGTTGGTTCTGAACTATTTTATGCAGACATCTGTAGTGGATCCAGGGGCTGTGATGGCGTAAACTCCCTTACCCTGCATCCTTTTTATTATTATTTTAGGTTTTATAGCAAAAAAGTTGAAAAAATGTTTACTTCACTCCCTAGGCAAGAATACTTTACCCTAAGCACTTCCCTCCTTTTTAGAATTCTGGGATTTATCCCTAGAAATTTCTCTTTGAATAGAGGTGTATCGTAAGCATTGATATTGAATATTGAACAGATATATCATGTTATGGAGGGGTATTTGCATAAAATACCAGTCAAGGGACTGTGAAATTTCCCGAGCCGCTAGGCGAGGGAAATTCTGTCCCAAGACTGGTATTTTTCTCAAATACCCCTACATAACATGTATGTGTATGTAACAATGTTTTAGATTTTAACGAAAGAAATTTATGTATTACTGAAAAATTATTACACCAGGATTTTCGATATCACAAACTAGTCAAAACATTTACTAAATTTTATCATCGGCATAAAGACATCATTCGTAAATATAGCTCAACATGCAGACTTCTAATACGTTCAGGTATTTCACATCCAATTTT
This sequence comes from Mytilus galloprovincialis, assembly GCF_965363235.1. Taxonomy (NCBI): domain Eukaryota; kingdom Metazoa; phylum Mollusca; class Bivalvia; order Mytilida; family Mytilidae; genus Mytilus; species Mytilus galloprovincialis. The sequence goes on along the minus strand of NC_134838.1, from coordinate 18,079,193 downwards.
TTATGGAAATATTCTTTATAAAGCACAAAGGTGTCAGTATTCACCTCAAAAACTTACAAAACCTTTGAATAGACTTATTAAGAAGGGATATCATTACGATACTGTTGTCAGATCATTAAAGATTGCATATTTTTGCGTTAATATTGAGTCACTGATAAGGTCTTTGCATCATTACTAAACCCATTTATTCTAAAAACAGTTGTTGGCATAACACGGGTTATGTTCTTCTCATATATGTTATGATGGTATGATACTAAACCCCTAACGGGAAGAATTGTGCCTGATGTTCATATGATGAAATCATAATCTTTCAGTCAGTTTAATTAAAGTCTGGAGCTGGCATGTCAGCTAACTGCTAGTAGTCTGTTGTTATTTATGTATTATTGTCACTTTGTTTATTTTCTTTGGTTACATCTTCTGACATCAGACTCGGACTTCTCTTGAACTGAATTTTAATGTGTGTATTGTTATGCGTTTACTTTTCTACGTTGGTTAGAGGTATAGGGGGAGGGTTGAGATCTCACAAACATGTTTAACCCTGCCATATTTTTGCGCCTGTCCCAAGTCAGGAGCCTCTGGCCTTTGTTAGTCGTGTATTATTTTAATTTTAGTTTCTTGTGTACAATTTGGAAATTAGTATGGCGTTCATTATCACTGGACTAGTATACTGTAAACCAACTTATTTTCGCGGATACTTTATTTCGCGTTTTACCCTTTGTAAACTATTTCGCGGCTATTTAATTTCGCAATATTCTAATTTCTGGATATAGATTAATAAGGAAAGATCTAAGTTTTACATATTTGCGACGATTTATATTCGCGTTAATTTTCTACTCGCGAAAATAAATTGCTCGCAAAGTTGGTTTACAGTATATTTGTTTAGGGGCCAGCTGAAGGACACCTCCAGGTGCGGGAATTTCTCGCTACATTGAAGACCTGTTGGTGACCTTCTGCTGTTGTTTTTTATTTGGTCGGGTTGTTGTCTCTTTGACACATTCCCCATTTCCATTCTCAATTTTATGTACTAATACGCGTTAGCTAGCTTTCATTATGAAACGTCTTATCTATAATCTTTTGGCGGGAAGATGCCCGCGAGGGTAAAAAAGGAATATCCAAAAACAGGCAAATTCGTTTTAAATGAGGAAAACATTTTAGAATATGCGAAAAATACACTGGCTATCAACCAATCAAAATCTTGCTTTCTTGTATAAGGTGTTATTATAAATTGAACATTTTTTATGGAATTTGATTCATTACAGGTAGATGCATATTTTTTTAACTATATATATTGAAATGGTTTTACAATATTAACAATCTTTTTATAGATACATAGTGGAAATTTTCTCATGCATGGACATTGTACGTAATTCAGTTTGTGAAGCGTTATGTTTTTGTTTGGTTGTAATTATCTTATATTTTCTAAGGAAAACCAAACTCAAGTTGATTTTTTGTCTTCACTTGCATCCGTCTTCTTTTATTGTACCCTTTAATACAATATGTTTTCTCCTTAAACCACCGAAAAAAGGAAACCTATCTAAACTTGATGTTTTTTTTCAAAATCGAAAGTTTTAAGTTGAAGTGAAAACAACTGTCACAGGCAGTCATTATATAAATAACACATAGCTGAGAGGGTGATAGAGCAGATTGGTACCCCGAGAAAACATTGTCAACCGCGGCGAAGCCAAGGTTGACAATGCCTTTTCAAGGGGTTCCAATCTGCTCTATCACCCTCTCAGCTATGTGTTATTTAATTTATTATACTGAATGTCCTAACATTATTGGCTTTTACAGATTAATTTTATTTTAAAGGTATTTTCTATGACGTCACGTTCATAACAACGTTACGGGTATTAGAAAAAAACAACTTCATTGTTCTTTGAATAATCGATTTCTGATTGGTCTAGACGAGAGGGTAACATTAAAAAAAATTGTCACCCGCTCAGCCATGTGATAGAGTAAATTGACACCCTCGTCTCAGCCAATCAAAATATGGCATTTTAACGTGAAGTATAATAAAACAATTTACCATAGCCTGACTTTTAAAAACTGATTATGGTGATGAGGCAAACATTGATAAAATAGTTGAAGCTGATTTGCAGTGCAAAGATACTTGAACAGACTTTATTTTTATGATGATAGTTATTACAAGAAACCCCTCATCTTGAAGTTAAATTTCGAGTTCTGAATAAATTTGTCTTTTATACTCTCGGATACAAAATGATGCATGATTAAAGGAGTTAAAGACCAGCATTCATTTTGAAAGGATAACATTATTTTGATAGTATAGATCATGTTATAAAAATGCACACAAGTATAAAAAATTGATACAAAAAGGTACATTTGTATACATGCCTATGTATAAAGGTATGAACAGTTCTATGAAATAAAAGGGTTAATTGAAACAACTGTATTTGTAAAAAAACAACCTTACTTGCAAAATCTCTCTTTGTTTGTTATTTTAGTTTCTTCAACATTATTTTGTTCAGTTTTATTCATACTAATAATTATTTCAGTTGTTGCTAATGAGTATTGTACATGATTTTTATAGATGGTTTTTTTCACTGAACATCACAGAAATATTTAAGAATTAAAAAAAATCTGTTTATGTAAAAAAAAAAAAATATACTAATGGAAAAAAGAACTGCATAAAAAAATATCATGTCATTGGGACCACTTGAATTTACTTTTAACGACCTTGATGACAAATAAAACCAGTGCAATTATGAGATTATGTGATAACTCTACATTTTGTGAGATGGTTTTATCTTTTAGGTCATGAAAGATATTGAAGTGCTTCCAGAGACATACCTTGTCATTTTATTTAAATTAAGTTTGAAAAATTCAGGCTCTTTGATCAATTAATTAAGATGTTGTAATAATGGTGAACGCCACCAGAAGCTCCTAGGCACTTTAAAAAATGTTGGATTACGTCTCTCTGTCATTCAGAAGCAATTTTTGTCTGCCTAGCTTTAGTGACTTAATTCATGATTGAGCATGAATAACTGACTGTTCTGCATTGCTTATCTTTTGCTTCAGAATCTTGTTTGTTTAGGTATTAATAACAAAATGAGCACAGTACCCAAATTTTAACATGAGATTACAAATTCAAGCATGGATAGTCAGTATCAAGATTTTCATCTCTCCCTTTTAAATTTGAATTTTAAGATTCGTTAAAATTTTTTTGTTTTTCATGACTTTGAAACAATAATGTAAAATTGATCAAAAATGGGTGCGCTGAAGGTGATAATTGGATTAGTTCTTTACAAAAAATGTCACATGTATCACCATTTATGTTTTTATAAGAATTTTTTCGATGCTCTGTTTCTTTTTTCCATGAGTATACATTGGGAACACATCTGTAGATTCTGAAGCGAAAACAAAATTAAAGACGAATATCACTTTGTTCTTGAGTGTTTGTTTTTTTACTTACTTAGAAGTTAACATTTCAAAGATAAACTATCAGATGCAGACTTCCAGCAAATGAGCAATGACAAAAACTTTTTCATGTGTTAGTCAATTTTCCTGGAAAAATTGGTAAATATCTAGTGGGCACCATAAAGAAATGCTGTCAAATATTTTGTATTTGGACAATTTTGATTTATTATCTAAAAGAATATTCAATTTGTTATTGAACATTTATATTTTAAACATATATTTGAATTTAATCATTATACATTCCAGTTGGATAAATTAGTTATTGAGACTTTTTACCAGATCTGTGTCACAAATTAAGAAATAATTGATGCAAGCTATACTTTATTGAAGTTTTAACATGGGTAGGCATTATATTCATGATAATTTTTGCCTGAGCAATAGTGAATGAAATTTTATTGTCGGATGTGAATAAGTGTTGGATTGTGTAGGGTCTTCAATGAACCCCCCTTTTTAGCTCATCTGTCCCGAAGGGACAAGTGAGCTTATGCCATCACTTGGCGTCTGTCGTCCGTCGTCTGTCGTCGTAAACTATTTCAAGAATCTTCTCCTCTGAAACTACTGGGCCAAATACTTTCAAACTTTAACTGAATGTTCCTTAGGGTATCTAATTTATAAATTGTATCCGAAGTTTTGATCTATCAACAAACATGGTCGCCATTGCTAAAAATAGAACATAGGGGTCAAATGCAGTTTTTGGCTTATAACTCAAAAACCAAAGCATTTAGAGCAAATCTGACATGGGGTAATATTGTTTATCAGGTCAAGATCTATCTGCCCTGAAATTTTCAGATGAATCAGACAACCCGTTGTTGGGTTGCTGCCCCTGAATTGGTAATTTTAAGGAAATTTTGCTGTTTTTTGTTATAATGTTGAATATTATTATAGATAGAGATAAACTGCAAACAGGAATAATGTTCAGCAAAGTAAGATTTACAAACAAGTCAAATGACGGAAATGGTCAGTTGACCCCTTTAGGAGTTATTGCCCTTTATAGTCAATTTTTAACCATTTTTCGTAAATCTTAGTAATAGTTTACAAAAATCTTCTCCTGAAACTACTGGGCAAAATACTTCCAAACTTTAACTGAATGTTCCTTAGGGTATCTAGTTTGTAAATTGTATCCGAAGTTATGATCTATCAACAAACATGGTCGCCATTGCTAAAAATAGAACATAGGGGTCAAATGCAGTTTTTGGCTTATAACTCAAAAACCAAAGCATTTAGAGCAAATCTGACCTGGGGCTATTTTGTTTATCAGGTCAAGATCTATCTGCCCTGAAATTTTCAGATGAATCAGACAACCTGTTGTTGGGTTGCTGCCCCTGAATTGATAATTTTAAGGAAATTTTGCTGTTTTTTGTTATTATCTTGAATATTATTATAGATAGAGATAAACTGTAAACAGCCATAATGTTCAGCAAAGTAAGATTTACAAATAAGTCAAATGACGGAAATGGTCAGTTGACCCCTTTATGAGTTATTGCCCTTTATAGTCAATTTTAACCATTTTTCGTAAATCTTAAAAATCTTTTACAAAATTCTTCTCCTCTGAAACTACTGGGCCAAATTATTCCAAACTTTAACTGAATGTTCCTTAGGGTATTTGGTTTGTAAATTGTATCCGAAGTTATGATCTATCAACAAACATGGTCGCCATTGCTAAAAATAGAACATAGGGGTCAAATGCAGTTTTTGGCTTATAACTCAAAAACCAAAGCATTTAGAGCAAATCTGACCTGATCAGGTCAAGTTCTCCAATGTATCTGCCCTGAAATTTTCAGATGAATCAGACAACCTGTTGTTGGGTTGCTGCCCCTGAATTGATAATTTTAAGGAAATTTTGCTGTTTTTGTTTATTAACTTGAATATAATTATAGATAGAAATAAACTGTAAACAGCAATGATGTTCAGCAAAGTAAGATCTTCAATTAAGTCAATTTGACCAAAATTGTCAATTGACCCCTTGAGGAGTTATTGCCCTTTAAGAATTTTTTTCGCAATTTGTTCATCATGTTGACTTACTTTAAAAAATCTTCTCCTTTGAAACTGCTGTATCAATTTCAGCCAAACTTAGGCTAAATGAGTTTCAGAGTATTTAGTATAAATTTTATATTTTATTTCCTTGTATGTCAAGAAACATACATTAGCTACTATGGCTAAAATAGAACATAGGAGAAAATGATTATTTTTTTTGGCTTTTGAAGAAAATAGGACGATCCAAAACATTTAAATAAATTGAAAAGCCAAAATAATCCATGATGAGAGATTTAACCAAAAGAATTAAGGTGAGCGATTCAGGCTCTTGAGAGCCTCTTGTTTGTTTGTAAACAAGCTAACGACTGGCAATGTGATTTTTCAGAGGGAGGAGTTTTCAACAAGCCAGCATGACATTATTAGGTCAAATATGTCAATTTCCAATTGCAACACATTACAATCATAATAAATGAATTATTAACAAAAATTAACAAAAATGTGCATCATTTAAGAGTTTGGAAGTGAAATATATTAAATGCATGCCAATTTGATAAATTAATTATTCTGCAGTAGTCAATATATGCATGTGCAAACAAATTTTATATGATTTAGAGCATGGGTTTATTCATAAAGCGAAAGAAGCACGTAATATTAGAATCGAATATAGACTTATATATAAAAACTAAATTAATTATATTAGGTAACTTACAGACCCATTGTGTGTGTAACATCATTTATTTCGATTATTTGTTTATTAATCCCCTTTTTTAACAGACTATACATTGACACTGGAGGAAGAGAAAATTGTGTGTTATAATGATGAGCTGGTGAATATTGAAGACAAAGGAATCATGACTAATACATCTATTCAGGTAATAACATTCATAAACTTTTGTATACAACAATAACATTATGGTGTATAATACTAAGGCTTTTCTACCTCAGACATAAATTACCATAGCTGTATTTGGCAAAACGTTAAGGAATTTCGGTCCTCAATGCTCTTCAACTTCGTACTTTATTTGGCCTTTTTAAATTTTTGGGATTTGAGTGTCACTGATTAGTCTTTTGTAGACGAAATGCGCCTCTGGCATATATACTAAATTTAGTCCTGGTATCTATGATGAGTTTCGTTACCACTAAATCAATCAAGAGGCGAGAAAACAATCCAATAAGTTTGACAGTTGATAGGTATTTTAAAACAGATATAAAATTGAGATTGGAAATGGGGAATGTGTCAAAAAGACAACAACCCGACCATAGAAAAAACAACAGCACAAGGTCACTAACAGGTCTTCAATGTAGCGAGAAAGTCCCGCACCTGGAGGCGTCCTTCAGCTGGCCCCTAAACAAATATATACTAGTTCAGTGATAATGATGTTTATATTAGTATCACTAAAACAGCTTTTTTTATATTTGATGTATCTGTAAAATATCTGTGCAATATTGGGTTACATCATGATCATGGTTTATGATTGTAACATGAAAATGAAAGTATATAGAAATTGCAATGTGACATCAAGTGAATTTTATGTTATAGTTATTGAACAAGCAAGTCTGTATATATGATTTAATCTGCACAGCTTGTAATACCCTGATAAACCTGAATGACTTGCACAGATATCCATGAAGGAGCCACTTTTTCAAGAGAGTGACCTGAATGTTAAAAAAAATCACACATTTATGTTTGTTGCCTGGATAGTGCCTTCAATTTATGTGGGATTTCCTTCAAACTTATTTGAAGTTTTTGTAAATATAAATGGTTCGATTGAATAGATTTCTGCAAAAATCTGTATAGGGGGCCACTTTTTCAGGAAGAGAACTTGGTAAAAAATCATACGTGTATGCTTGTCGCCTGAATACCACCTTCTGTTATTCTAAGATTTCCAATAAACTTTCATGGCCTTGATAACAAAAATAAAAGCTTGAACGAGATCAATTTCAAAGATGTCCAATAGAGAGTGGGTAACTTTTTCAGGATGTGGACTTAGTAAAAATTCAACAAGTTATGCTTGTCGCCTGGATTATGCCTTCATTTTTCAGGCTAAAAGATGGATTGGTATTTCCACTGGATATTTATCAGTTGGTCTTTTAGGTGTAATTAGCTTTTGAACTTTTGAATCATGCGTGATGTTTTGATATCAATGTTTTACAACTCGATCTTTATATCAATTTTCAAATTGGAATTAAGTTATATCCACAACTGCGAAATTTTAATAGGGCTTGTTGAAGGTTCAATGAAAAATAAATAAGGTGAAGTTGAGAGTTTTAATTAAAGGAGTGAAGTGAAAAAAGCAGGAAATAGCCTACAAGTAAAAAAACGTGTACCTAAGTTTTAAAAGAGAAATCAAATTACCACTGTTTGAAACCTTACATGGTATGGGAAAATGACATCTCAACTTTAATGTTAAAATGTAATGAACAAAATATTATTTTTTTTTAAGAATAACGCCTATATCCTGTATTACGAACAGACAGATTCGGTAAGTAAAATTAGAGTAAGATGAAGTGGTAAACTTTGAAATTTTAATATAATACTGTTGGTCTAAAATGTTATAATTTTTCGTTTGATTTATTGATTACTTAGCTGGAGGAGATGTCAGGGGACACTGCTTAAGATTTGGTACCAGTTAAAAAACCAAACCAAATGTAGATTTGATGAAGCCTTATGAAGTTCTGATGTGAACTGATGTGGAAAAATCTTTTGAGCCACGTTCTTGCTTTTGAGATAATTGTGTATATAGTCTATATATGCACCAATGTACGCAACCTTTGATAAGCACCGATTTATGCAATCTAAAAGTACATGACCCATATCGGTAATTACTAAAATGTGAAACATTTTTCTGAAACGTTTGAAAAAGGAACAGTGGAATAACTGAAAATGGGGACAATTACGAATTACTAATTACGGAACATAGTTTCTATAACCTGATAACCTTATTATGATCCATTGTTCCGTTGCTCACACATATATATTTATATAAATAGATAAGTAAAAAAAAAACAATGTGACTTCTTGAGCTGTACAATTATATCTTCCAAATGTATCTCTTACATGCCATAGGCAGATGAACACAATTTAACTGATGATGATATTCTGGAACTTACTTTTATGTGACATATAACATTGGCATCGGTGTAGGATTCTACCATAAATGTGTTCATTTTTTTTATTATTAATAATGTGGAAAACAAAAATGCCCGGAATGATGACATTTTTTATTAACCCCATTGTCCTATAATATAAGTTCACTCCATAAAAGTCAAGTGAGCTTTTCTCATAACATGGCTTCCGCCATCCATTAACTTTTTACATTTTGAACTTCCTCTAGAGAACCACTTAATGGCATGAAACCGAATATGGATTGCATATGGCTCATAAGATGATGACCAAGTGTTGTTACTTTGTAGCTGATTCATCCAAGATGGCAGCCATAAAGGGCTTAGTTTAACATGGGACCCTGTGGGAAATACATACAATTATCTTTCTTTAGAGAACTTCTCTATAGAATGCAACTAAGCATGGTATGAATGTTTATAATGTGGTGCCGACCGAGTGTTGGTACCTTGTAGCCGATCCATAATCTGAGATGGTCGCTAGACAGGGATCTAGTTTCATTTAGGACCTGATGGGAAATACTATAATGTCTCTAATTTAGAGAACCACAGAATTGAAGGAACTAAAACAGCGCACATTGAAATGTTCAGTATGAGGTGCTGACCAAGTGTTGTTTCTTTGTAGCCAATCCCTCATTCAAGACGGATGCCAGCGGGGGGCTTTAACTTTAACATAAGAGCCTATGTGAAGTAAATACAATCAGCAAGAAATATCCTTTGATTAGAATTCTTTTTATCCATATTACATAATTATTAAGTTTTTTTTTTTTTATTCATAGCATTGCGTGGAAAATTTGGAGACAGATCCAGTTATTGGCAAAATAGGCTCTCTTCTCCTTTATGAAAGCAATCTTGAATGTCTGGACGATGGACGATGGCTGAATGATCAAGTAAGTCGTACCTGATTACCTAAGTACTTGTAAATACAAACAACACCCAACAACAAAACCTGGTGCTCACAAGAACAAGAACATGCCACTTGAAACTTCCAATACTGAAATTCAAACCTTACCAACAAAGCAACATATAAGATACAAATATGTATCAATCATGAACATTTGACGAGGTCAATAAGTTATATATGGTTCTGTTCAGATTATATTGACCAAGGACAAATTATATTTTGATAAATTAAAAGTCCTTAGTTCTGAAAATATAGTTTAAAAAAAATAAAGAAAATAGCATTATAAATCAAACACTAAGTCAGGAATCTGATGTACAGTAGTTGTCGTTTGTTTATGTTATTTATACTCGTTTCTTGTTTTTAGCTCACCTTGCCTAAAAAAGAACATAGGGGTAAAATGTAGATGTTGGCTTATAACTCTAAAACCGAAGCATTTAGAGCAAATCTGACAAAGTTAAATTGTTTATCAAGTAAAGATCTAGCTACCCTGAAATTTTTAGATAAATTGAACAATAGGTTGTTGGGTTGCTGTCCCTGAATTGGCAATTTTAAGGAAATTTTGCAGTTTTTGGTTATTATCTTGGATATTATTGTAGAAAGAGATAAACTGTAAACAGCAATAATGTTCAGCAAACACATGTTTAACCCCGCCGCATTTTTGCGCCTGTCCCAAGTCGGGAGCCTCTGGCCTTTGTTAGTCTTGTATTATTTTTATATTAGTTTCTTGTGTACAATTTGGAAATTAGTATGGCGTTCATTATCACTGAACTAGTATATATTTTTTTAGGGGCCAGCTGAAGGACGCCTCCGGGTGCGGGAATTTCTCGCTACATTGAAGACCTGTTGGTGACCTTCTGCTGTTGTTTTTTATTTGGTCGGGTTGTTGTCTCTTTGACACATTCCCCATTTCCATTCTCAATTTTATTATAAAGTAAGATCTACAAATAAGTCAACATGACAAAAATGGTCAGTTGACCCCTTAAGGAGTTACAGACCTTTACAGTAAATTTTTAACAATTTTCATAAATTATGTAAATTTTTGTTTTTTAACAAAATATTTTCCTCTGTAATTAATGGACCAAGTTCATTTAAGATGAAGATAATTGTAAGTAGCAAGAATGTTCAGTAAAGTAAGATCTACAAGCACATCACCATCACCAAAACACAATTTTGTCATTAATCCATCTGTGTCTTTTGTTGAATATGCGCATATACCAAGGTGAGCGACACAGGCTCTTAAGAGCCTCTAGTTTACATAGATTAGACTGATTGTTTTCCCGTTTGAATGGTTTTACTCTAGTTATTTTGGGGCCTTTTATAGCTTATTAATCGGTGTGAGCCAAGGCTCCATGTTGAAGGCCGTACATTGACCTATAATGGTTAACTTTTATAAATTGTTGTTTGGATGGAGAAATGTCTCATTGCCACTCACACCACATCTTCCTATATAATAAAAATTTTAAATTTGCAAACTACATTTCACATCAAATAATAACAGTTCGTTAAAATATTGTCTAACTAGCGCTTTCATGCCTTCTGGAAATCTTCAGGCGACATTTTAACAATGTCCTTGACGACACTGCCGTTGGTAACGTTTATTACGTTACAATAACAATAAGGGGAGATAAATCAAACGTGTTTACGTAGATCCGTTTAATTTTGGCTGAAAGTCCTTTATAAAGTGTGCTTCCTTTACCAGTCTTATATTTGTTCGATTCGTTCATTTTATGGAACGGATATACGGTAAATTTTCCACTACTGCACGTTTCGAAATGTTCGCTCACATCTTGCATTCGTGTGGATGGATCTCGTATCTGTTGTTGGTGAACAAGAACTCTTTGACAAATTGAATTGCCAGTCTGTCCAATGTACCATTCCTTGCAAGTGCTGCATACAATACAGTGAATTAGGTTTACCGTTTTGCAATTCATGTTTACCAACGGCAGTGTTGTCAAGTACATTGTTAAAGCGTCGCCTGAAGATTGCCAGAAGGTTACCAACGGCAGTGTCGTCAAGGACATTGTTAAAAGATCGCCTAAAGATTTGCCAGAAGGCATGAAAGCGCTAGTGACAATATTTAAACAAACTGTTATTAATTGATGTGAAATGAAAACCATCTATTCTTTACGGGTAGACTTTATATAGATAAATTAAGTGGTATAAGAAAAGCATAATGAGTATAATAAATTTGATGTATGCCTTTTTGTGCTTCTTCGTTACATTTGTTGTTTTTATAGTGATGCAAGTATGTTTGTTTTGTTCATACTTTTAACGACAAAATTATTATTATTATGTCTACCTGTACAAATTTCAAACGCGCATTTTTACACCAGCAATGAAAACCTTCTTTCCTTTACGGGTAGACTTTTTATATACATAAATTAATTGGTACAAGAAAAGCAAAATGAGTATGTTAAATTTGATGTATGCCTTTTTGTGATTCTTCGTTACATTTGTTGTTTTTATTGTGATATTAAGATGATAACACAATATTGACTGCTGTACCCCTATTTTTGACATTTTTACTCTTTGAGTATGTTTGTTTTGTTCATACATCGTTGACAATGTAATTGAATTTCATGCGACTGTCATACAAGTGAGAGGTTTAGCTAGCTATAAAACCAGGTTCAATCCACCATTTTCTACATTAGAAAATGCCTGCACCAAGTCAGGAATATGACAGTTGTTATCCATTCCTTTGATGTGTTTGGACTTTTGATTTTGGATTTTCCTTTTTGAATTTTCCTCGGAGTTCGGTATTATTGTGTTTTTACTTTTTGCAAATTTAAAATTTTTATTATACACATTCTGTACACTGTGTTTATTTACTTTTGCTATATATATATATATATATAAACGAGCCTAAATTGAAAACTACGTTCAAACCTATGACGGCGTTGGATAAAAACCGCAATTTTTATACGTATGCATGTCAAACAAATTTCGTTGTAGAAGGGTCTAAAAACAGCACAAACAACATTTTCCAAAAGACCAAAAGAGTGAAAAAGTATATATATATATATATATATATAAGATACTTTCAGTGAAACAAGGTCCATTTATCAGGACTCCCGGTTGATATACTAATTAATGCAGTACATTCAGGAATTTATACACAGGAATTTTAATTGATATAGTGGCACCATTTTATAAAGTATGAAAGTCCATCTAGGAAAAAAAATATTGTAAGAATCTGCTATTCCTTATCCAAATGATACCTCTTAAAATTTTTGGGCTCAATCATTCTTATGCAATTGTTAGATTATTTACAATTAACATGTACAATGTTATCTTATTCAAGTAGAACTTCAAAGGACCTTTTTCCAATGTTTTATTATAACTGTTCTAGTTTGTTAATACACTTTTGATATACATGTACCTTTTAGAAATGATTTTTTTGATTTTAAACATGTTCATAATTGAAATTTTATTTTCAGGTTATTAATGCCTATCTGGCTATTATTCAAAGAGACCACAGAGATTTGGTGCTCTGTCTGGACACTTTCTTTCTGATAGAAAAAAAGCATGATTTAAAAAGTATTAAGTCTATCAATACTGTGGATATGGTGCTTATACCTGTACCATCCAATAACCATTGGTCATTATTGGTAAGTTTTGTTTATGGTAGGGTCAGATTTTGTTTTCATGATGTCAATGTTGCATTGCTCCTAAGTTTTTGTTTAAAATGTCCAATCAAAATTACAACATATACTGAGCCAAAAAAGTTTAGCAACATTTTTTTTCAATTTTTATACGACCGCAAATTTTGAAAAAATTTTCGTCGTATATTGCTATCACGTTGGCGTCGTCGTCGTCGTCCGAATACTTTAGTTTTCGCACTCTAACTTTAGTAAAAGTGAATAGAAATCTATGAAATTTTAACACAAGGTTTATGACCATAAAAGGAAGACTGGTATTGATTTTGGGAGTTTTGGTCCCAACATTTTAGGAATTAGGGGCCAAAAAGGGCCCAAATAAGCATTTTCTTGGTTTTCGCACTATAACTTTAGTTTAAGTTAATAGAAATCTATGAAATTTTGACACAAGGTTTATGACCACAAAAGAAAGGTTGGGATTGATTTTGGGAGTTTTGGTTTCAACAGTTTAGGAATTAGGGGCCAAAAAAGGGCCCAAATAAGCATTATTCTTGGTTTTCGCACAATAACTTTAGTTAAAGTAAATAGAAATCAATGAAATTTAAACACAATGTTTATGACCACAAAAGGAAGGTTGGTATTGATTTTGGGAGTTTCGGTCCCAACAGTTTAGGAATTAGGGGCCAAAAAGGGACCCAAATAAGCATTTTTCTTGGTTTTCGCACCATTGCGTTAGTATAAGTAAATAGAAATCTATGAAATTTAAACACAAGGTTTATGACTATAAAAGGAAGGTTGGTATTGATTTTGGGAGTTTTGGTCCTAACAGTTAAGGAAAAAGGGGCCCAAAGGGTCCAAAATTAAACTTTGTTTGATTTCATCAAAATTGAATAATTGGGGTTCTTTAATATGCCGAATCTAACTGTGTATGTAGATTCTTAATTTTTGGTCCCGTTTTCAAATTGGTCTACATTAAGGCCCAAAGGGTCCAAAATTAAACTTAGTTTGATTTTAACAAAAATTGAAACCTTGGAGTTCTTTGATATGCTGAATCTAAAAATGTACTTAGATTTTTTATTATTGGCCCAGTTTTCAAGTTGGCCCAAATCGAGGTCCAAAATTAAACATTGTTTGATTTCATCAAAAATTGAATAATTGGGGTTCTTTGATATGCCAAATCTAACTGTGTATGTAGATTCTTAATTTTTGGTCCAGTTTTAAAATTGGTCTAAATTAAAGTGCAAAGGGTCCAAAATTAAACTAAGTTTGATTTTAACAAAAATGAAATTCTTGGGCCTCTTTGATATGCTGAATCTTAACATGTACTTAGATTTTTGATTATGGGCCCAGTTTTCAAGTTGGTCCAAATCAGGATCTAAAATTATTATATTAAGTATTGTGCAATAGCAAGTCTTTTCAATTGCACAGTATTGTGCAATGGCAAGAAATATCTAATTTCACAATATTGTGAAATAGCAAATTTTTTTTTAATTAAGAGTTATCTTTCTTTGTCCAGTATAGTAAGCAAGAAATATCTGCAAGAATTTTTTCTTTGTCCAGAATCAACTTAAATCTTTGTTATATACAATATACAATGTATATTCACTTTTTAATACCAACTGATAAATTTAAATAATCTTTACCATTCAGTGATAACAAGCAGTTTTTTTACATCTTAATATTTTATGATGTATTTAAATGAGTAGTAATTGTTGCAAACTCCATTAGAATATTTTAATTGTAATTAGTTTTGGAATAAGGGAAAGGGGGATGTGATTAAAAAATTGGGTTCAATTTTTCTCATTTGAAATTTCATAAATAAAAAGAAAATTTCTTCAAACATTTTTTTGAGAGGATTAATATTCAACAGCATAGTGAATTGCTCTAAGAGAAAACAAAAATTTTAAGTTCATTTGAATACATTCATTCTGTGTCAGAAACCTATGCTGTGTCAACTATTTAATCACAATCCAAATTTAGAGCGGAATCCAGCTTGAATGTTGTGTCCATACTTGCCCCAACCGTTCAGGGTTCAACCTCTGCGGTCGTATAAAGCTACGCCCTGCGGAGCATCTGGTTTATTTTGTTGTCTCTGCCATTTCTTTTTGTTAATATCATTGACATAATACTGAGATCTACCTGTAGTTTTAACAGTCATACTTCATTGGTCAGAAAAAGACATAAACACATAAACAGATATGCTGGCCACAAGAGTAGTGCATAGACTTGGGGCAGCTTCTTGGGTGCTTGCCACTTCTTCATTTATGCATGTGGAGCATGGATGGAAAATTGATTTTGAATAACACTATACTCATTTCTGCGTGCTGATCCTATTGCCCTCCATACAGAGAAATTTTTAGTGAATGTGAGTGATAATCATTCATGTTGCTTCTGATATGTCATATTTCCATTTTGTAATTATTATAATTATATGTTGTTATCATTTTGTAATAAGATAAAAATTTTACATATTTGGTCTGAGTACACAGTTATCGTCCTATGATTTTCGTTGTCCACGAACCCTTAGTGTGGACAGTGTGTTACTTGCCAATGTCTGTTATACCCCTTCCAAATTTATTTCTCCATGTTTTATGCCTCATATTGCAAGTTGGGGGGTAAAATGACACTGTAAAAAAATTTGGGTCATAAATATTAATGTAAAGTAGTGATTAGGTCCAGCTGAAAAAGGTCAAAAATTAGCACTTCAGAAGCTGTCAAAAGATTTCATGACCCCCTCAACATACAATTGTCCATATTTTGAGTTAGAGCTGATGAAGTTTCTATAATTTTGATATAATTTGTCCCAAAAGTATTACAACACACTGTAAAAATATTATTGAGAAAGCGCAGGTGGGATTTTTTAATTTTCATTTATTGTCTAAAAGAAAGGCACTACGAAATAACTGTACTTGGACCATTTGTTGCCAAATTTTTTTGGCTCAGTTTATAATGGCTAATAACTAATAAAAATGGAAGTTTTCTGTTACATAATTTTTGTAAAAGTAGCGATAATGTGGATATCAAAATTTGAACATAAAACTTAAATTGTAAAGCAGAAACCATTGAAATTCAAATCATTATGGACGTACATGTATGTGATTCAGGGGAATTATGAACATCACAAACATTATATATATCATCACCACACAAACTGTTATATTTATACCCCTGATTTTTAACCTCTTGATCTGTCTATCAGTCAGTCCGTTTTTTTATTCTGTCTTGTTTTTTTCTTCCGGATCTACATATTATAACTGTTTGAAATCTGGATTCAACAACAAGTTCATAACATCAACAACAAGTTCATAACAAGTTATACTATGTGGTGCATTTTTAGATTTATAGTGCAACAACTTCAGTTTAACCAAAGCTGTATATTCTAAAAAGTAAAGAAAAAAAAAACCAAGGGGAATTAAAAATGGGAAAGGTTATACAAAGGCTCGAAATCATCAAACATGTCAAATGACAAAATGACTGAAAAATAACAGTCATGTTCTTGACCAGGTACATGTACAGACATTTTCTATGTAGAAAACCTGTGTGGCGCTATATATGCTTCTGTAGTTTATTGTCATTTTTTTTATGAATTACAATTATATTACTTTAGGTTGTTCAGTCCAAAAATCAAACAGTATTTGTCTTGGATTCATCTGGGGTAATAAACATGAAGGCAGTGGAATTCATACGGTAATATATATTGTCTGAAATAATTGTATATATCATGTATATGTAGAATACATTCATCAACATAGTAAAATTATAGATTATAACTGCTACAGGTAAGGTCTAGAACCAGATTCATTCTATTTGTTTAATCAAAAACTATCAGTAAGTTATTCACAGCCATCAGACTTGAGTGTGAAGGTTAAACAAAACTTTGGTTAGCTTCCTTGTCAGCTGAAGTATGAAGTCATCATTATATAAAAAAAGAATGTTAGATAAACTACTTTCCTTTGAGAATACACTTGTGCGACAGCTACCCAATCTATTAGCCCAGTGAACTTTAAAACTACTCTGTAAGGAGGATGCTATAGTTTACCATACCTGGGAATGACTTTACGATTAAGCTAGCAAGGAAGCTAATTATTAAAGATTGTGTTTGAACTTACACACTCAATATAAGAAAACAAATGTGGTATGAGTGCCAATGAGACAACTCGACATCCACGTCACAAATGAATATAAAAAGGTAACAATTATAGGTCTAAGTACGGCCTTCAAAACAGAGCTTTAGCTCACACTGAACAGCAAGCCCCAAAAGTACTAGTGATATCTCAGCCTTCGATATTTTAATTAGGCTTCATTCCTATAAGTAAATTTTTGTCCTGTGGATACCTGGTTTATACGATTACAATGCTAGCACTTTATTTTTAAAATGGTTCTGAGACTTTATCGAGTTTACTCTGTAGAGACCAATGAATTTCAGGGACTGTTGGAACACAGGGAAAGTTATTTGGCAAAATAACCAAGTTAAACCGCTTTCTTACATTCCATACTAACAAACTGTTTTCTGTATGAGTTTCAATGTCCCCTTGAAATGTGTTTTTGGACTATATAGTTCTCATGATCTGAATTTTCATCTAGATAATTTTCTTTTTCCATTTTTCAAGAGCGTTATTTTTGACGCCCATTTTAAAATCAAATTAATAGTTGAACAAATCCTTGACCTCATTTTCATGGTTTAGTAGTCAAAGTTAAGTTTTTGAGTTTTGGTCTATTTTTCCAATACTTTATGCATTAGGTCAACTATATTTGGTGTATGAAAATATTTATGATCTAATTGTCTGTTACGCATGTTTTAATTGACCTTGACCTCATTTTTACGGTTCATTGCTGAGTGTGAAGTGTTTGTGTTTTGGTCTGTTTTTTCTTAATTTATAAGCAATAAGTCAATTTCATTTGTTGTATTGAAAAATTGTTAGCTGTACCTGTCTGCCTGGCATGGTTCATCTGACCTTGACCTCATTTTAATGGTTCATTGATCAATGTTTCGTTTTCTTGTTTAATGTTGAGTTTATCATGTTTATGTGACAGTTGTAGTAAAGCTTTATATTTAGGTCTATCAACATAATATCAATGATTAGTAAAGAAGGCGAGACATTTCAGCGTGTGCACTCTTGTTTCATAAGAAAAAAAAATGGGTGATTGATTCAGGATCTTTTAATCTTCATGTTTATATAATAATTATTTAATTTATATTTGTTTCAGATCCCTGTATAAAAAAGAATTCAGCATAGATCTTAGCTACACAAAGAAACTAAAACATGTATGTAATCAACAATAATTAAGTATAAATTTTTTTTGGTATTACTTAATTGTGCCAGGGAGATTTTATTATTTTGTTAATATTAGGTTTTAAGTTACTCAACAAAAAAAAGCTTCAAGTTTTACTTCTGATTGTGTGTGTGTCTGTCTGTTTCTTCCTCCCATAATTTTTTTTTTGCCTGTTTTATGGCGTTAATTGTATTGGAACACTGCTAACAACTCAATTATTATATTAAAAGTTAATTTTACCGTGTTAATAATATGTAGTAACCTTTGAATAGTTTATTTAACGGATACCACTTTTGATATTAATTTTTTTCAACACTATCAATCAGATAATATTTTTCCAAAAGGAGTATGTTCGGTAAGGTCCTAAAATGGCACCCTTTTTTAGCGTAAATTTCAGATTCAGATTTATTGACCAATATCCCAATATTTTATAGCTAGTACAGTGACTAGATAGGAAATAAGCCATTTTGTTGAAAAACTTACGTTTCTGCAGTTCATTATGACGTCACAAGTTGTACTCATATTGATCTTTCACGAAAAAATCAATGAAAAAGGGTAAAATTTCCATAGATTATTGGACAGAAAACATAGAACGCATACGTTGACAACGTAGATCTTTTAAAATAATGTTTTTGAAGACATTTCACATGTCTTATTTGAATATTTAGTTAGTCGACGCCTGCCCTCTATGTTTCCTGGTCCTTAATCATGTTAATTTGGTGGAAATCCAGCTGATTTTGTCAAATTTCAACAAAATCCCTTATCTTGACCTTTTTGGAATGTAAAAACCAACGTGTTAGAATTAATCTTTGTCAAAAACAGTTCTGTTTCACTTTCTCACTTGTCTTTAAGGCAACTTAAAACATTTATTGTCTTGTAACTATGAACTTTATAATTGAGGCCAAATATGGCCCTTACCAAACTTACTCCTTAAATACTAAAAGGTGTGGGGAAAATCTGGACTCAATATTTTTTTTTGTCAACTGTTTGAACAAAATATTTTTGTTCATCAAATTGGGAATAAATATTCTTTTAGACAAAATATAGCCCCCACCCATTTAAGTCAAATGGTAGTTTAGATTGTATTGGGGATCATACCTATTTGATTAGTGTTGTTTTTGTTATAACTAGTTTTCAATGAATATTTGATGGTGTCTTTTCATGTTTTAATGTTGTTCTAATGTATGAGGTAAAAATGAAGGTTGACACACCTGCTTAAGCATTTAACTCGCTGCATATATATGCATTTGTTGTTCAGTGGTTGTCCTTTGTTGTGATTAATTTACAATTTTTGGTTTCTCAATTTGTATACAGATTAGATCTTTGGTTTTCCTGTTTTAAATTGTAAACACTGGTAATTTCGTGGCCTTTTATAACTGTGTGAGCCTAGGCTCATCTGTGGCGAAGCCCTACTTTGAACTGTAATTGTTAACTTTAAATACATTGTGAGTTAGATGGACAGTTGTCTGTTTGGAACTCATACCTCATCTTCTTATTTATATTATAAAGATTTGCTAAAGCATTATCCAAGATTAAGGGAAGATCTTGTCATGTCACCAATAACATTTAACCCCACCATTATTTACATGTGCAAATCCCATCTAATTGGCCTGTAATTCAGTGTATGTTGTATATTGCAGTATTTTATATTTTGTTTTCTGCCCTGTCCCACATATAATAGAAGACTAGCATACTGTTTTCGACCAGTGCATCCATTTTAGTTCTTCCAGATCACCAGGCTAATATTCCCATCAGCTTGAAACATAGTATACATGACCAGGGAAGTTGTTTGCGAAAACACTGTATTCACTATGATATTCCATTGTCCTATCTATTCACATTTTTTTTCACAAATAACTTTTTTAATATGATATATCTTTTCACAAGTTTTAAAAAATAATCAATGTTCTGAAATCAGAGGTAATTTGTAAATCTTTTTTTTGTATCTCTAGAAAATAAGTCTCCAAGAAAACGGATATGACTGTGGTGTATTTGTCCTCCTATATTCTGAAGCTTTAGCAGGTGGACAGACTTTGTGTTTCACGAAGGTAAGAACCAATATAATAAATCATCATCTTATTAGGGGGGTCTCAGTGGACGAGTAGTCTAATCTATCTTTACTGTTTTTCTAGCAAGTCAACACTGAGATTGTGAGATTAAACCGGGTGCTGGTGCACTTGATCGGATCATCCTTATTCTAATTTACTAGTATTGTTGGTTTTTTTTTATTCAAGTTAGGTGGTTTTCTCCAAGTACTCAGATTTCCCCTGCCAATTAAAAACTTGAGAATCACAAAAAAGGCCAGACGTGGTACTTCAAATGGTGTTAAAACACCAAAAATGAAAATATAAAAGTTAATTATGCAATGTAATTACATATTTATTGAAATTGTAAATATGATTCCATTTTATATGTACTTCTCTTTACAGTCATTTGACCTTATTTTGACATTAATTTTGTTCAAATGATAATAAATTTAATGCATATAACATAACAACATGAGCTCTATATAGTATTGATTTGCATTTTGGAAAATAATCCAGGACACTTTTTTGGTAAACGAATCTGTTATGTTGAAATTCACCTGGGACATGAACAATTACTTTCATGCTAAATAGTCGCACTTTCAATTGAATTGTCACATTAAGGTAGACATTTTGCTTAGGAAAATGCATGAAAAAACATATTAAGTCAAACGACACTGAAGCGCAAGATCTATAAGAAGAAAGCATAACCCAATTTGAGAACAATGGGACAAAATGCAGCAATTTTCCTGAGAAAACACTAATAGCTTTTTTTCTTGTTAATTCATAATTCAGTATTTTGATGTAAATGACATTGGAGTAAATGAATGAAAATTCTCATTAATATCTCATTACCAACTATGCAAATTTCATTTTCCATTAGTATATATTACCCCTTTAAAAATATTTATGTCATGAGGTATTATAAGCTATATTAATATGTAATGAAAGGTAATTAACCAATAGGGATGAATGTAATGCAAACTGTTGGCACCTTTTTTTCAGAATGAAATAGCTACTGCAAGACAAAGAATAAGACAAAGAATAATGAAAGCAGTCATCAAATAAATATTATATGCCAGTAAAGTGTCCTCCAGATTTACATTGAAAGTGACTTAAACAGTTGTTTTTAACATGTTGTTCTTATCTTTGAATTTGCTTGCATGAATTTACCATTTACTCTAAGGTGGTGTCAAATTTTGTAAATTAAGACCACTATTTTAGTTTTTTTGTACATGCAAGTAGTGATACTAGGTGTATGCAAGTAGTGATACTAGATGTATGCAAGTAGTGATACTAGGTGTATGCTAGCCAGTCTGTACATATTATCAATGCTTATAGTTGGTGTGTTTGGTATCCATACACGGTAGCATATCTATATATTTATACCCCTGCTTTAAAAAAGGGGGGGTATACTGTTTTACCTCTGTCTGTCCGTCCGTCAGTCAGTCTGTCCCATGAATATTTTCGTCGCATTTTTCTCAGGAACTACAATACAAGGATTTCTGATATTTGGTTTCAGGGTTTATCTAAGTCAGCTATACCGTGTGATGCGTTTTCAGATTGATCACTTGACAACTTCCTGTTTACCGAACACTTGTATGATTTTACACATGATAGCCAAGTTGAAAATTTTCGTCACACTTTTCTCAGGAACTGCAATACAAGGATTTCTGAAATTTGGTTTCAGGGTTTATTTAAGTCAGCTATACCGTGTGATGCGTTTTCAGATTCATCACTTGACAACTTCCTGTTTACCGAACACTTGCATATTTTTACACTATTTATTTTTTCGTCGCATTTTTCTCAGGAACTACAATACAAGGATTTCTGAAATTTGGTTTCAGGGTTTATCTAAGTCAGCTATACCGTGTGATGCGTTTTCAGATTGATCACTCGACAACTTCCTGTTTACCGAACACTTGTATGATTTTACACATGATAGCCAAGTTGAAAATTTTTGTCACATTTTTCTCAGGAACTACAATACAAGGATTTCTGAGATTTGGTTTCAGGATTTATATAAGTCAGCTATACTGTGTGATGCGTTTTCAGATTCATCACTCAACAACTTCCTGTTTACCGAACACTTGCATATTTTTACACTATTTATATTATCCACTTGCGGCGGGGGTATCATCAGTGAGCAGTACCTCGCAGTTTCACTTGTTGATTCTTTATTTTGGGGGAAATTGTATAAGCAAAAGTGCAAGGATAGGCGTTTGCTAGCCTTACTCTAATTATTTGTGCCTTTGGTATTGAATGGTTTGTATTATACTAGTTTTATATATGATGCCAATTGTTTGAAATTTGCGTACACATGTATGTTATGATAAGTGTGTTATTGAAAGCTTACTTTTATTTTGATTTTCAATTGTTTGTACATTTTTATAGTAAATGTACACTGCATATGTGTACTTTTATATAGTAGTTTACAAAAGAAACAACACAATGTGATGCATTTTCGAATGTAGGGTGCTCTTTTCTAATCAAAAGCATTGATTTTAGTTTAAATAAACAAAAGTTTTTTTGCAATTTTTGAGAATTTAAAAACCGCTTTTTTAACCAAAAATTAGAAACAATATTTATGTAAACTCAAAATGGAAAACATGAGCATATCTTATTTCATTTCTCTTATTTATTATATTTTTGATAAAGGAGTACTCCTGTAAGGACAGATTTTGGCCTCATATTTCAGGTTCATCTGACGAAAGATTTTGACCACTTTTCAAACACTTAAAGTGTCTATTTCATTTGATTCAATTAAATTATGTGAAAGATTTTAACTAATTTAGTCATTAAAAATGATCCAATTCAAGCTCAAATATGAAAAATCGAACAAATATGCTGAAAAATGTCACTTTTCAGATGGTTTTTGTCTAAATTGAAAGTGGCCGCCTCCATGTTCATCCTCAACCTTTATATATGTTATGTATTATAATCAGTGTCTACTTGATGTGATTTTGTATATATATGCAAGTATCATTTCAACTTTATTATAGAATTGAATAGATATTTATTTTATGCAAGTGTATATTAGATTTTAAATTTTTTGTACATTTTGTATTATACAATAACCGTCTCTTGGTGAGGTACATATCTGATTATCAGTTTTTCAACAGTCAATTAATCCACATATTTACCGAAACAAAATTGATGGTTTTATTTCAATTTCCGAGAGAAATCTTTATTATAAAAATTATTTACCCAAATCAATTGTACATCAAACCTATTAACCAAAATTATACATGTAAAAGCATGTGACGTTTAGCGCGGTGAATATACTTTTTTTGGCAAGCAAATATGCATTTTTATTCACAATCCAATTCATATAGAAAAACTACTAAAGTTTTGTCAAAATGGAATAAACAGCTTTATTATAGATTTGTTTGTACATTTTGTATATAAGGAAGTACACCACTAATTAATGGCCCCATTGCTTTCTATGTTAAATTCCTCAATTTCGAGTGGTTAACGCTCTTTTATCTTAAGTTCAAATAAAGTGACAATCATTGCATGTCAAAGCAACACCTTCTGGTGTCATGTACTGAAAAAATCAACATACCTTACATGGCATATAAGAAAGAACTGGTTCCTGGAACTGCGGATGTACCAAAACAGGTACTTCCGATCTGACAAAAAGGCAAAATGTACCCTCCTTTTTAAATTTCATGCCATTTTTTTATTATTCAAATTTATCAGTCCAAAATTGTTCTACAATGATCACCAGTCATGCAGCTTTCATTTGATTCCAAAATTAATAAAATATTTTAAATATTTTGAAAGTTGTGTCCATGCGTAGGAACAATTTTGTGTTAAATATGTACTACTTTCTGGTATGTTCTTTCTGGCCTGGCCCGAATTAGTGGTGTTACACCATGAGTGTTAATAAAAAGGGTTAACAAGCATAGTTTTATAATTATTTAGCAATGGTTTAATGAATACTCTTGATTTTACTGTATCGGGGATAATCCAAAATAAAACTTTGATTTTAACAATTAACGCAATTTGTTATATTTTTGAAGGCGGAGTGTTAATTTTCAATTTCATTACCAAATGCAAATGGCATATAAGAATAACGTACTAGTATGTATTTTATATCACATAATAAATAAATAGGTTCTACATATCTGTATGTCTGGGTTTTTTGTCTGACGTAAAGGTGCATGATATTTTTAAACTTTCTTTGAAACTAATAAAAAGGGAAATATGCTTTATTCATAAACAATGCAACATAGATTCTGTATTTTTCCATGTATATGGTACTGAAGTTATGTTTTATCATTTTTTAACTCTTGTTTTTACTTGACTTTCTAATAAACAACAAGTGTATTTTCCCATAAAGTGAAATATGTATTTTCCAAAATACTAGTTTTGAAATAATGCATGGACAAGCACTGCACAGTTTTAGAACTATATCAGTGTTTAAGAAACTGTTATTGTACATGCAGAATTGCTGCATATAATTTATGACTGGAACCTTACTATGAATACTAAAGTAGTGTTTTAGTACTTATACTTGACTACAGTTTATTTGTTATGGTCTTGGTACTAAATAAATTGATGACATCATACAAGGATTTTGTTTTTATTGAATTGTTTGGTAAAATTTGATACCGCGCTAATAATGGGTAAACCAGATGCGTGTTTCATCTACGGCAAGATTACTATTCATCAGGGACGCTAAAATCGAAATCACATAACTAGTACTAAAAAGCAAATAAAATGTTTTTATGCTGAATACACATGCAATATCAAGTAAACAATACAATACAATTTAGGAAGTCTTCAAACTCCTTGTTTAAAACTGTCATTAGAAAGAATCGATAATGAAGTACAAGTTTGTTAGATTTGTTGCAATATAGAAATAAATGTGGTTCCACGCTTCTTGCTAAAATGTGGTTGTTACATGCATTTATTACCCTATACATTTAAAAAATAAAACCAGTTTTCAATTCTAAGCATTTAAGCTCGCCTTCCCAAAGGAAATGTAAGCTTTTGCCATTACTTGGTGTCTGTGGTCATCAGTCATTGCGTAAACAATTTGTCAAACATCTTCTCCTCTGAAACCACTGAATGGATTTTGATCAATCTTAGCAGGTCTATTTCCTAGGGTATGCTGCACAAACTGTATGCTTCAAATTGTTATCCGTAAAAAAAAAATGGCAACCATTACTAAAAATAGAACAGAGGGGTCAAATAACAGTTTTCCACCAAAATATTAAAAATCATTAGTTTGGGCAAACTCTGGCAGGTTGGCAGTGTTCAGCATGATGAGAGAAACTAAAAAAGGAAAAGGGAAACCGAATAAGGAAATGAAAATGGAAAAAGGAAATGAAAATCAAGAAAGGAAATAGAAACTAAATAAGGAAAAAGAAACAGAATAAGGAAATAGAAAAAGGAAAATGAAACCAAATAAGGAAAATGAAACCAAATAAGGAAATGGAAATCAAATAAGGTATTGAAAATCAAATAAGGTATTGAAAATCCAATCAGGAAATAGAAACCGAATAAGGAAATGAAAATCGAATAAGGAAAAAGAAACCGAATACGGAAATGATAATCGAAAAAGGAAAAAGAAAACGAATAAGGAAACGAAAAAAAATTTGAAAAACTTTGAGGAAAAAAAAGTTTCAAGAAAAAATTATTGAGGAAAAAAATTTGAGGAAAAAAAAATTTTGAGGAAAAAAAATTTTGAGGAAAAAAAAATTTTGAGGAAAAAAAAATTTGAAGCAAAAAAAAAATTTAGTTTGGACTTGTAATATTTTTCAAAATTGAATATCGAAATAGGAAAAAGGAACCGAATAAGGAAATGGAAATCGAATAAGGAAATGAAAATCCAATAAGGAAATAGAAACCGAATAAGGAAATAGAAACCGAATAAGGAAATAGAAACCGAATAAGGAAACAGCAATCGAATAAGGAAATGAAAATCGAATAAGGAAATAGAAACCGAATAAGGAAATAGGAACCGAAAAAGGAAATGAATATTGGAAAAGGAAAAAGAAACCGAATAAGGAAATGGAAATCGAATAAGGAAATGGAAATCGAATAAGGAAATGAAAATCCAATAAGGAAATAGAAACCGAATAAGCAAATAGAACCGAATAAGGAAATAGAAACCGAATAAGGAAACAGCAATCGAATAAGGAAATGAAAATCGAATAAGGAAATAGAAACCGAATAAGGAAATAGAAACCGAAAAAGGAAATGAATATTGAAAAAGGAAAAAGAAACCGAATAAGGAAATGGAAATCGAATAAGGAAATGGAAATCGAAGAAGGAAATGAAAATCCAATAAGGAAATAGAAACCGAATAAGGAAATAGAAACCGAAAAAGGAAATGAGTATTGAAAAAGGAAAAAGAAACCGAATAAGGAAATGAAAATCGAATAAGGAACTAGAAACCGAATAAGGAAATCGAAACCGAATAAGGAAATAGAAACCCAATAAGAAAATAGAATCCGATTCAGGGAATAGAAACCGAAAAAGGAAATGAATATGAAAAAGGAAATAAAAATCGAATAAGGAAAAAGAAATTGAATAATGAAACGAAAAAAAATGAGGAAAAAAAAAATTTGAGAAAAAAAAAATTTGAGGAAAAAAAATTTGAGAAAAAAAAAAATTTGAGGAAAAAAATTTTGAGGAAAAAAAAATTTTGAGGAAAAAAAATTTTGAGGAAAAAAAAATTTTGAGGAAAAAAAATTTTGGGGCAAAAAAAAATTTAGTTTGGACTTGTAATATTTTTCAAAATTGAATATCGAAATAGGAAAAAGGAACCGAATAAGGAAATGGAAATCGAATAAGGAAATGGAAATCGAATAAGGAAATGAAAATCCAATAAGGAAATAGAAACCGAATAAGGAAATAGAAACAGAATAAGGAAATAGAAACCGAATAAGGAAACAGCAATCGAATAAGGAAATAGAAACCGAATAAGGAAATAGAAACCGAAAAAGGAAATGAATATTGAAAAAGGAAAAAGAAACCGAATAAGGAAATGAAAATCGAATAAGGAACTAGAAACCGAATAAGGAAATCGAAACTGAATAAGGAAATAGAAACCCAATAAGGAAATAGAAACTAAATAAGGAAATAGAAACCGAAAAAGGAAATGAATATTGAAAAAGGAAAAAGAAACCGAATAAGGAAAAAGAAACCGAATAAGGAAATAGAAACCGAATAAGGAAATAGAAACTGAATAAGGAAATAGAAACCGAAAAAGGAAATGAATATTGAAAAAGGAAAAAGAAACCGTATAAGGAAATGGAAATTGAATAAGGAAATGAAAATCCAATAAGGAAATAGAAACCGAATAAGGAAATGAAAATTGAATAAGGAAAAAGAAATCAAATAAGGAAACAGAAACCGAATAAGGAAATAGAAACGAAAAAGGAAATGAATATTGAAAAAAAAAAAAAGAAACCGAATAAGGAAATGAAAATCGACTAAGGAACTAGAAACCGAATAAGGAAATCGAAACCGAATAAGGAAATAGAAACCCAATAAGGAAATAGAATCCGATTCAGGGAATAGAAACCGAAAAAGGAAATGAATATGAAAAAGGAAATAAAAATCGAATAAGGAAAAAGAAATTGAATAAGGAAACGAAAAAAAAAATTTGAGAAAAAAAATTTGAGGAAAAAAAATTTTGAGGAAAAAAAATTTGAGAAAAAAAAAATTTTGAGGAAAAAAAATTTGAGGAAAAAAAAATTTGAGGAAAAAAAAAATTTGAGAAAAAAAAAAATTTGAGGAAAAAAATTTTGAGGAAAAAAAAATTTTGAGGAAAAAAAATTTTGAGGAAAAAAAAATTTTGAGGAAAAAAAATTTTGGGGCAAAAAAAAATTTAGTTTGGACTTGTAATATTTTTCAAAATTGAATATCGAAATAGGAAAAAGGAACCGAATAAGGAAATGGAAATCGAATAAGGAAATGGAAATCGAATAAGGAAATGAAAATCCAATAAGGAAATAGAAACCGAATAAGGAAATAGAAACAGAATAAGGAAATAGAAACCGAATAAGGAAACAGCAATCGAATAAGGAAATAGAAACCGAATAAGGAAATAGAAACCGAAAAAGGAAATGAATATTGAAAAAGGAAAAAGAAACCGAATAAGGAAATGGAAATCGAATAGGGAAATGGAAATCGAATAAGGAAATGAAAATCCAATAAGGAAATAGAAACCGAATAAGGAAATAGAAACCGAAAAAGGAAATGAATATTGAAAAAGGAAAAAGAAACCGAATAAGGAAATGAAAATCGAATAAGGAACTAGAAACCGAATAAGGAAATCGAAACTGAATAAGGAAATAGAAACCCAATAAGGAAATAGAAACTAAATAAGGAAATAGAAACCGAAAAAGGAAATGAATATTGAAAAAGGAAAAAGAAACCGAATAAGGAAAAAGAAACCGAATAAGGAAATAGAAACCGAATAAGGAAATAGAAACTGAATAAGGAAATAGAAACCGAAAAAGGAAATGAATATTGAAAAAGGAAAAAGAAACCGTATAAGGAAATGGAAATTGAATAAGGAAATGAAAATCCAATAAGGAAATAGAAACCGAATAAGGAAATGAAAATTGAATAAGGAAAAAGAAATCAAATAAGGAAACAGAAACCGAATAAGGAAATAGAAACGAAAAAGGAAATGAATATTGAAAAAAAAAAAAAGAAACCGAATAAGGAAATGAAAATCGACTAAGGAACTAGAAACCGAATAAGGAAATCGAAACCGAATAAGGAAATAGAAACCCAATAAGGAAATAGAATCCGATTCAGGGAATAGAAACCGAAAAAGGAAATGAATATGAAAAAGGAAATAAAAATCGAATAAGGAAAAAGAAATTGAATAAGGAAACGAAAAAAAAAATTTGAGAAAAAAAATTTGAGGAAAAAAAATTTTGAGGAAAAAAAATTTGAGAAAAAAAAAATTTTGAGGAAAAAAAATTTGAGGAAAAAAAAATTTGAGGAAAAAAAAAATTTGAGAAAAAAAAAAATTTGAGGAAAAAAATTTTGAGGAAAAAAAAATTTTGAGGAAAAAAAATTTTGAGGAAAAAAAAATTTTGAGGAAAAAAAATTTTGGGGCAAAAAAAAATTTAGTTTGGACTTGTAATATTTTTCAAAATTGAATATCGAAATAGGAAAAAGGAACCGAATAAGGAAATGGAAATCGAATAAGGAAATGGAAATCGAATAAGGAAATGAAAATCCAATAAGGAAATAGAAACCGAATAAGGAAATAGAAACAGAATAAGGAAATAGAAACCGAATAAGGAAACAGCAATCGAATAAGGAAATAGAAACCGAATAAGGAAATAGAAACCGAAAAAGGAAATGAATATTGAAAAAGGAAAAAGAAACCGAATAAGGAAATGGAAATCGAATAGGGAAATGGAAATCGAATAAGGAAATGAAAATCCAATAAGGAAATAGAAACCGAATAAGGAAATAGAAACCGAAAAAGGAAATGAATATTGAAAAAGGAAAAAGAAACCGAATAAGGAAATGAAAATCGAATAAGGAACTAGAAACCGAATAAGGAAATCGAAACTGAATAAGGAAATAGAAACCCAATAAGGAAATAGAAACTAAATAAGGAAATAGAAACCGAAAAAGGAAATGAATATTGAAAAAGGAAAAAGAAACCGAATAAGGAAAAAGAAACCGAATAAGGAAATAGAAACCGAATAAGGAAATAGAAACTGAATAAGGAAATAGAAACCGAAAAAGGAAATGAATATTGAAAAAGGAAAAAGAAACCGTATAAGGAAATGGAAATTGAATAAGGAAATGAAAATCCAATAAGGAAATAGAAACCGAATAAGGAAATGAAAATTGAATAAGGAAAAAGAAATCAAATAAGGAAACAGAAACCGAATAAGGAAATAGAAACGAAAAAGGAAATGAATATTGAAAAAGGAAAAAGAAACCGAATAAGGAAATGAAAATCGACTAAGGAACTAGAAACTGAATAAGGAAATCGAAACCGAATAAGGAAATAGAAACCCAATAAGGAAATAGAATCCGATTCAGGGAATAGAAACCGAAAAAGGAAATGAATATGAAAAAGGAAATAAAAATCGAATAAGGAAAAAGAAATTGAATAAGGAAACGAAAAAAAAAAATTTGAGAAAAAAAATTTGAGGAAAAAAAATTTTGAGGAAAAAAAATTTGAGAAAAAAAAAATTTTGAGGAAAAAAAATTTGAGGAAAAAAAAATTTGAGGAAAAAAAAAATTTGAGAAAAAAAAAATTTTGAGGAAAAAAAATTTGAGGAAAAAAAAATTTGAGGAAAAAAAAAATTTGAGAAAAAAAAAAATTTGAGGAAAAAAATTTTGAGGAAAAAAAAATTTTGAGGAAAAAAATTTTTGAGCAAAAAAAAATTTTGAGGAAAAAAAAATTTGAAGCAAAAAAAAAATTTAGTTTGGACTTGTAATATTTTTCAAAATTGAATATCGAAATAGGAAAAAGGAACCGAATAAGGAAATGGAAATCAAATAAGGAAATGGAAATCGAATAAGGAAATGAAAATCCAATAAGGAAATAGAAACCGAATAAGGAAATAGAAACCAAATAAGGAAATAGAAACCGAATAAGGAAACAGCAATCGAATAAGGAAATGAAAATCGAATAAGGAAATAGAAACCGAATAAGGAAATAGAAACCGAAAAAGGAAATGAATATTGAAAAAGGAAAAAGAAACCGAATAAGGAAATGGAAATCGAATAAGGAAATGGAAATCGAATAAGGAAATGAAAATCCAAGAAGGAAATAGAAACTGAATAAGGAAATAGAAACCGAAAAAGGAAATGAATATTGAAAAAGGAAAAAGAAACTGAATAAGGAAATGAAAATCGAATAAGGAACTAGAAACCGAATAAGGAAATCGAAACCGAATAAGGAAATAGAAACCCAATCAGGAAATAGAAACTAAATAAGGAAATAGAAACCGAAAAAGGGAATGAATATTGAAAAAGGAAAAAGAAACCCAATAAGGAAAAAGAAACCGAATAAGGAAATAGAAACCCAATAAGGAAATAGAAACTGAATAAGGAAATAGAAACCGAAAAAGGAAATGAATATTGAAAAAGGAAAAAGAAACTGAATAAGGAAATGAAAATCGAATAAGGAACTAGAGACCGAATAAGGAAATGAAAATTGAATAAGGAAATAGAAATCAAATAAGGAAACAGAAACCGAATAATGAAATAGAAACGAAAAAGGAAATGAATATTGAAAAAGGAAAAAGAAACCGAATAAGGAAATGAAAATCAAATAAGGAACTAGAAACCGAATAAGGAAATCGAAACCGAATAAGGAAATAGAAACCCAATAAGGAAATGAAATCCGATTCAGGGAATAGAAACCGAAAAAGGAAATGAATATGAAAAAGGAAATAAAAATCGAATAAGGAAAAAGAAATTGAAGAAGGAAACGAAAAAAAATAAGGAAAAAAAAAAATTTGAGAAAAAAAATTTGAGGAAAAAAAATTTTGAGGAAAAAAAATTTGAGAAAAAAAAAATTTTGAGGAAAAAAAATTTGAGGAAAAAAAAAATTTGAGGAAAAAAAAAATTTGAGAAAAATTTGAGGAAAAAAATTTTGAGGAAAAAAAAATTTTGAGGAAAAAAAATTTTGAGGAAAAAAAAATTTTGAGGAAAAAAAATTTTGAAGCAAAAAAAAATTTAGTTTGGAAATCGAATAAGGAAATGAAAATCCAATAAGGAAATAGAAACCGAATAAGGAAATAGAACCGAATAAGGAAATAGAAACCGAATAAGGAAACAGCAATCGAATAAGGAAATGAAAATCGAATAAGGAAATAGAAACCGAATAAGGAAATAGAAACCGAAAAAGGAAATGAATATTGAAAAAGGAAAAAGAAACCGAATAAGGAAATGGAAATCGAATAAGGAAATGGAAATCGAATAAGGAAATGAAAATCCAATAAGGAAATAGAAACCAAATAAGGAAATAGAAACCGAAAAAGGAAATGAATATTGAAAAAGGAAAAAGAAACCGAATAAGGAAATGAAAATCGAATAAGGAACTAGAAACCGAATAAGGAAATCGAAACCGAATAAGGAAATAGAAACCCAATAAGGAAATAGAAACTAAATAAGGAAATAGAAACCGAAAAAGGAAATGAATATTGAAAAAGGAAAAAGAAACCGAATAAGGAAAAAGAAACCGAATAAGGAAATAGAAACCGAATAAGGAAATAGAAACTGAATAAGGAAATAGAAACCGAAAAAGGAAATGAATATTGAAAAAGGAAAAAGAAACCGAATAAGGAAAAAGAAACCGAATAAGGAAATAGAAACCGAATAAGGAAATAGAAACTGAATAAGGAAATAGAAACCGAAAAAGGAAATGAATATTGAAAAAGGAAAAAGAAACCGTATAAGGAAATGGAAATTGAATAAGGAAATGAAAATCCAATAAGGAAATAGAAACCGAATAAGGAAATGAAAATTGAATAAGGAAAAAGAAATCAAATAAGGAAACAGAAACCGAATAAGGAAATAGAAACGAAAAAGGAAATGAATATTGAAAAAGGAAAAAGAAACCGAATAAGGAAATGAAAATCGAATAAGGAACTAGAAACCGAATAAGGAAATCGAAACCGAATAAGGAAATAGAAACCCAATAAGGAAATAGAATCCGATTCAGGGAATAGAAACCGAAAAAGGAAATGAATATGAAAAAGGAAATAAAAATCGAATAAGGAAAAAGAAATTGAATAAGGAAACGAAAAAAAATGAGGAAAAAAAAAAATTTGAGAAAAAAAATTTGAGGAAAAAAAATTTTGAGGAAAAAAAATTTGAGAAAAAAAAAATTTTGAGGAAAAAAAATTTGAGGAAAAAAAAAATTTGAGAAAAAAAAAAATTTGAGGAAAAAAATTTTGAGGAAAAAAAAATTTTGAGGAAAAAAAATTTTGAGGAAAAAAAAATTTTGAGGAAAAAAAGTTTTGAAGCAAAAAAAAATTTAGTTTGGACTTGTAATATTTTTCAAAATTTGAATATCGAAAAAGGAAAAAGGAAAAAGGAACCAACTTGTGTCTGGTAATCAAATGGCACAATCAAAAGCTCAAAAACATCAAACGAATGGATAACAACTGTCATATTCCTCACTTGGTACAGGCACTTTCTCATGTAGAAAATAATGGATTAAACCTGGTTTGAAAGCTATCTTAACCTCTCCCTTGTATGACAGTCGTATCTTAGTCCATTATATTGAGACCGATGTATGAACAAAGAATTTATAAAACATTCTATGGGGCCAAAAGTGAGGAGAGAAAAAATTACAAACTGACGACCGCCTTGTGCGACACAACATGTATCTTTTGCAGTGTACATTTTCAACATACAAATATTTGGGTCTACGACAAACTATGTTAATTAAATTCAAAATCAGATGACAGTTATTGAAAGGACAAGGTATGATAATCGTGTTTCTTTTTGTGGCCCTGGAATTCTAAATAAAACATGGTGAACACTCTACCATCTAGTGCTGATGAATAAATAAAGGCAACAGTGGTATACCGATGTTCAAAATCATAAATCCATGGACAAAAAACAAAATCGGGGTAACAAACTAAAACTGAGGGAAACGCATTAAATATAAGAGGAGAACAACGACACAACACTACAATGTAACACACACAGAAACGGACCAAGCAACAGACAAAATCCCATGAGAATAACAAATATAACATCAAAACCAAATACATGAATTTGGGATAGACAAGTACCGTGACACGTCTTATCGCAATGTGAATTTACACTCAAAAATAAGAGAAAACAAACGACGTAACGTTAAAATGTAACACATACAGAAACGAACTATAATATAACAATGGCCATATTCCTGACTTGGTACATGACATTTTTAAAGAAAAAAATGGCGGGTTGAACCTGGTTTTGTGGCATGCCAAACCTCCCCTTTTATAGCCATGTGAAATATAACATTAATATGACAACTCAACACTACAGGATTACAATATAAATAAATTGGAGAATACAATTGACAAAGAAACACACGAACAACAGCCAACAAAAGGCAACAAGTGAAAATTTTAATACGCCAGAAGTGCATTTTATCCACACAAGATCTCCAATGATGCCCAGATACAAAAGTTTGAAAGCCGAAACAAGCACAAAGTCGAACAGCATCGAGGACCAAAAGATCAAAATATTTGTGCCAAAAACGGCCAGGGTTTTCTGTTAGTTACCAGAACATCCTTATCATTTAGAATAATTTATACTTTTGCAAACAGTAAATTTATAAAATTAATAAACAAAAGCTGTACATGATAGAACTGAAATATTAACTAATTACAGGAAACAACTGAAATACATTACATAACCAGACATTTGCAACACAATATGTAGACACATCCGAATATGTTTAAACCTCAACGCCAAGTGACGTCATATTTGAAATTGTAAAAAATGACAAAAAATGATGACGTCATTTGAATTTGTATAACAGATCATCAAAAAATGAAAAATAACGTCATTTGAATGAATAAGATAGAACTAGGACTGACCCAAGATTACATTTGAACTAAATACTGATATTGCACTTAATAACAATGCACATTTCAATATATATTAATAGCAAACTAAGGCAGCAATTAACTATATTATAAAGCTATGTCCGGTTTGTTTTGAATCTCACTTCAAACGTATCGCACTGATTACGTTGAACAAAATCAAATCTAATAAATGAATGCGGTGATTAATATTATTTACCATAACACATAAATATAATAGAAAAGAAGTCAACACATTTGACAAAATCCGATGAGAATTACAAATAAAACACCCGTTTTTATAAGACCTTCGCTATTAATATCCAGTGTTTCCAACATCTAGGTGTGAAATGACATTTGATGTATAGGTCAATTTTCACATTTTAATGACATTGTCGTGACATCATATGTGGCCTTTCTGCACTAAAATGTCAATAAAGTTAACATAATTTTAATGGCTTGAATAATTATACTATTTTTTGCAATGAAAGGCTCTTTCTCACCTTTTCCTTTATATATTCGAACAGTTATTTTTCATACTACACGTGGTATTGTCTTTCTAACTCAACTCAGTTGAAATCAGGTTTAGTCCACCATTTTCTACATAAGTAATGTATGCAATAAGTCAGTAATATGACAGTTGGTATCCATTCGTTTGATGTGTTTGAGCTTTTGATTTTGCCATTTGATAAGGGACTTTCTTTTTTTAATTTTCCTCGGAGTTCAGTATATTTGTGGTTTTACCTAAATTAAACTAGCGCTGCATCTCATTAACGTATGGTGTAGTAGTCAGAACTTCGGCACTGACATGATTTGTAGCAAACATTTTAAATTATCCTTAAAAAACTGACGTTTCAACTCCCTCAGGCAAAGTTGACCGTAGATGAATATTAATATTAACGATTTTAGGTACTTTTGGTCATATATAGGTTTGGTTCTTCTACATCCTTGGCTGTCAAATATTCGGCTTTGAGCTTTCCTGGTGAAGGAGTATCCAGATTCGGACGCAATAGATTAATAACATGTTGTTTTCATATATTTTAACCTTGTGAAAATGCAACGTGCAAATATAACTCTATATCACTTACTTGCGTGATACCTGAAAACAAAACAATTATTTAATTAACATATCTTATTTGGTTTTGTTGATTTTTTCTATTTGACAAGTTCTTTAGTATCATACTCATATATATCATTGTTCCTTCGTTTCATAGCTCACCTTTCAGCGAATGGTTTCATCTCATTCATTCCACTGAACTTGACATTAAAGATAACTTTGAAACAAGAAGGTCTGTGTCCTATCTTACATTCTTAAAGACAAAAACATAACAATTCAACAAGTTCTTTAATATCATACTAATTTAGATCATTGTCCCGTCGTTTTATAACCCACCCTTTCAGTTAGTGGTTTCATCTCATCACTGGCGGATCTAGAAATTTTCATAAGTGGGGGCCCACTGACTGCCTAAGTAGGGGCCGCTTCTGTCACGCCTCAGTGATTCCCTATATAAGCAACCAAATTTTTTCCCAAAAGGGGGGCCGGGCCCCCTGCCCCCCTAAATCCGCCTCTGCTCATTCATTCCACTGAACTTGACATTAATAACACCTGTGAAAGTAGAAGGTCTGTCTCCTAAAGAACATTCTTAAGGAGAAAAATAAAACAATTTGTATGGTGTTAGAATGTTTGTTTCATGGATATGTAGCGTTAAGGTAATAGCAAGCAAAATATTTTAAAATAGATGAAACTCTAAATGGTATTGGTACTTATGCAATCTATTTATACGTATTCTCGATAAAGTGAACTCGTAAATAATGACCGACAATAAAAATAACTCAATGCTACCGACGGTTTATGTTGTTTTTCAGGTTACAAAAACCCGACTAATCACGCAATAATTTACCAGTATAAATACCATATGAGTGCATTTACAAAATAATAAATTGCATAATCACTGCACGGGGTCGCCGTATTGAGTTAATGGCGGACGAATAAACATAAACTTCATATGATGCAGTGGTAACTATTCTTTTATCAGTAATGAAACTTAAAAACATAAACTAATTTGACATGCAAGGAAATAATTAAGGCCATTACCTAATTTGTACTTGCTTGACAATATTTGTTCGTTTACGATCCATTTGATTGATGTTTTAACATTGCATGAGACGGTGTATGTACATAGACACGACAAAGTCTCCGTAATATATTTAGATTTTCCCGATTGAAAATAAAACTTTATAAATTTGATGCGTCCGAAGAGCTTTCACTAGGAAAGCTACAAACTAAAAAAAAATGAAAACTGACGATGCACAAAAAGCAACATACACAGAAAAAGCCAATACCAACGTAGCCTGGAGAGCCTAATTTTCTTTATAATTTAAATATACAAAATACAATTTATAAACCTTAACTTACACAATCAAAATCAAACATTAGTATTGGCCTATTTCCTTTTGCTTTATTAACCCTATCGTTGCAACCGATCTCGACCTTGTTCAGTTTAGGCGATTCCCCAATAATATTTACCTTGATTTATCTCTTATCAATCGAAATGAACATTGTTACACTATTGTTGCCTTAGTTGACGTAATTTTCACAGACATAGTTATGTATATGCTTCTTATCTTAATACTGGTAATTTACACTAATGTTCGGTTAAGAACAGAAATTAATTAATTTAAATTTTTAAAAATTTGAACTTGCCATTTGTATGTAGCAACCCTTCTATGGTGTAAAGTTAATACCATATTGGAAGGTTTGTGTCAGGATTTCATAAAAATTATAAGTTTAATCCAGAACAGCGCGTAAGACGAACGAAGTGGACTATCAGTCCCCGAGGGTATCATCAGCTCAGTAGTCAGTATTTCGGTACTGACATGTTTTAACAAACTTGACTAAAAGTGTTCGTTTATAAATTAAGAAATTATTAAAAAACTAAGGTTTCAACTTCCTGAGGCAAAGTTGGCTTTAGATGAGTTTGGCTATTTATTTTATGTATTTTTGACATATAGCTATTCGACGGTTTCGGTACTTATACATCTTCGGTAGTAAAGGAGCTAAAGTCATTATTAGACACAATCATGACACGGCTGATCAAAACGAAATTGCTCAAATGCTCACACATATCGTTCGTTTGCCGAAATTTAAAACTGCGTCCACATTTCCTTGTTTGCGACGTCATCACATAAGATATCTACTTGTCGAGAGCATCAAAGATATTGGATACATAATACTCACTCATTTAGAATATCTGAGTTCATGAAAGTTTAAGATGGATTTCGTGGAACTCAATTTTTAAGTGTGTCTACAGTGTTGTTACTGTTTCTTTTCTATGTAGCTTTTAGTTTACCTGCAATATGGTTTGCATCCTATAGTACACCTTGTCAACTCAATATGATCCTTGATTGACATACGTTTATGTAACACGGAAGACATTAATTCTGCAAAGATTGTGTTTTTGTGCATTTAATTATAATGCATCCGTATTTATAAATTCTATTAGCTCTTTTTATTTTTATACTTTCTATAGGTATACTTACCTTTACAACTATTTTCGTAAGTTACTTTAGTACAACCATTAAAAAGATCTATATTCGAAACAAAATTTGACGTCTTTTAATATTAAATTGATTAATTGAAAATATAACTTTGACAGTTTACTTACACAATTTTGTAACTTTTATGGATAAAATTTTAAAGGAAATGACTAGGTAAAATTAAACATGTACTTAAAAAGAGGGCCGAAAGATACCAGTGGAACATTCAAACTCATTAAGGATGTGTCAAGTCCAGCTTTTTGGCTTAATTTAGAACATCAAAATATATTACAAATCCATCAATTATCATCTTTTAGATGTGCACATGCCATAAGTCAATATATCAGTATTAACATTTTCCCGTTTTGTCTCTCCATTTTGACGTCAGGGGGTTGAATTAATGCCAATACACTCCACGCCTCTATGTGACTTCGTTTCGTAACCCTTTCTTCCGGATGACAAGTAAATTTGAGTCTAATGAGTCTTTTTTTTTTTAGACGAAACGCGCGTCTGGCGTAAATATAAAGTTTTGATCCTGATATCTATGATGAGTTTATTTACATATTCATTTTTTAGTGGATAAAATATTTTTTTTTTTGATAAATGTAAAGCTTAAGTCTAATTTTGCCCGAAACTTGATTTTCATCAAGTAGGACAATGATGACATGTATTTGATCTCAGAGGGACATTAAAAATAGCATGTTTGCACTTAAGTGTCCTGATTATATCATCCTATTAATTCATCAATAAAATTAACTTGACATCCAAAGAGATGACGTATTTTTACTATTTTCGCAATTTTAGAGAATCCGGATACAATAATTTGGTCTGAGAAAAATTTCCCGATATAATTCTTAATTAACTGAACGTAAAACTATTTTAACGACAATCACCACGTGCATATGCATATGACTTCTAGACACATTCAATGTAAAGACAATTACTGCAATACTGCAAGCATATTTACAGTTGTTCCACACGATTTATTCCGTTCGATATACTCATTAAAAGTAAAGATAACTAATGTTACCAATCAGACGATAAGTTAATGGAACAGTAATCTACCGATCGCATTAAGAAGACAAATCAGGATAACATGAAACAACGTAGATAATTGAAAGGCCTCCAACATGATTGAGACCGAGGTGGACAAAAGAGTAACCGCCTCCTGCTATGCATTCATCACCTGCCATGCGAATCCACACTCGGTCACAAAAGAGAATTGGACATACTCGGTACATTACCGATGTCTGGACGACTGCAAATATTATGTTATCAGTAAGTTGAGACACAGACATATCGTATCAGTCATCTATTTCGTGATCGTTCAAATTTGATATTACCTCCTCATAAGTCTGTTGGAGCGGTTTTTATGCAAGAAGTAAATCCCTGCTGTTGAAGTCAGTATAGTGTGAACATGCAAGACTGTAAAGTATTAATTGAAATATGTAAATACTTGACAATTGGACAAAGTGTATGATACTGCTGAGAAATGGAAAGTTAACAATTGGAAAGTTGAAATCATCACATGTGTCATAGTTTGTCTTGTTTGAAGTCATTCATATTTGTCAATATTAATGAAATGATTA
The DNA here is from genome assembly GCF_965363235.1 of Mytilus galloprovincialis. Classification (NCBI taxonomy): domain Eukaryota; kingdom Metazoa; phylum Mollusca; class Bivalvia; order Mytilida; family Mytilidae; genus Mytilus; species Mytilus galloprovincialis. Next base: position 18,039,203 of record NC_134838.1, on the reverse strand, counting down.
AGATATGAATTATAAACTCATCATATATACCTGGACTAAATTTTGTATTTACGCCAGACGCGCGTTTTGTCTACAATAGACTCGTGACGCTCGAATTCAATAAAGTTAAAAAGGCCAAATAAAATACGAAGTTGAAGACCATTGAGGACCAAAGTTCCTAAATGTTTTGCCAAATACAGCTAAGGTAATGAGCATACCTTTTACTTTCGGAAGTATCCTTTATTTAATTTTCTCTGGGATATATACATGACATACAAATACTAATTGAACTATGAGTTATTGAGTGACAGGATATCATTATTAAAATGTAAAGTGAAATAAGAGAACTTTTAAAGCTGTTGATTTTCTTTTTGTTGTAAGAAGAATATGTATGAATAGAAAAAGAATAGTCCGTAGCGATGCACAATAAGTACCCAATGAATTTTCGAAAGTCATAAAATATAAACCCTACACCCTCAACAAATATGTTTATAAAGAAATAAAATAAGGCCGCCATTCCCATGGTAACATTATCTGTGCATTTGTTTTCTTGAAATCAGTGCGATCGTTACGACAGAAATACAAGTGAGAGTTTTAGCTAGCTATATAACAAGGTTTAATCAACCATTTTCTACATAAGAAAATGCCTGTGACAATTCAGGAATATGACTTTCAAAGCTATTGAATTATGTATCTTTATAAATGAAACGTAAACAAATAGCATTTTTGTAATCGATATTAGTATGACATTGCAATGGTTTTATTTGTGTCATAAAGTGATGATGAAACATTGGAAGATTTTAACAAATTATTTAAAAAAGATTTATTTCAAAGCTATCATCGGAGACAATAAAATTCAAAGAGTTAAAAGAGTACCAAAGACAAACAAAATGCTTGCTTATAATTTCTTACTATTACTGTTTAAACGTTAAAGATCTGATCCATTTTTTGAAATTTGAATACTTGACGATTGATATCATGTAGGCTAACAGTTCATCATATCAGAAGTCATCACCATATCAGAAGTCATCACCAAATATTAAATAATCGCACCTTTTTCGTTGCATTTTCCCGGATTTCTAAATTCACTTTGAACAGGAACGTTCAGGTCTTAAAATTATGGTCTATGTGCATATTAAACAAAGGACAAAGATGGATTCATGACAAAATTGTGTTTTGGTGATGGTGATATGTTTGTATATCTTGCTTTACTGAACAGTCTTGGTTCTTACAATTATCTCAATTTATACTGAACTTGGCCCATTAGTTACAACAACAATTTGTCAGATTCATCTGCAAATTTCAGGGCAGATAGATCTTGACTTGCAAAACAATTTAACCCAATGTCTGAATTGCTCTTAATGCTTTGGTTTCAGAGTTATAAGCCAAAATCTACATTTTACCCCTGTGTTCTATATTTAGCCATGGCGGCCATCTTGGTTCGTTGGCAGGGTCACCGCACACATTTTTCCAACAAAATACTTCAATGATGGTTATGGCTAAGTATGGTTAAATTTGGACCGGTAGTTTTAGAAAATGAAGATTTTTGTAAAAGATTAGAAAAAATTACGAAAAATTGGTAAAAAATGACTATAAAGGGCAATAACTCCTTAAGGGGTCAACTGACCATTCTAGTCCTTTCAACTTATTTGTAGATCTTACTTTGCTGTACATTATTGCTGTTTACAGTTTATCTTTATCTATAATAATATTCAAGATAATAGCCAAAAAAAACGGTAAAATTTCATTAAAATTGCTAATTCAGGGGCAGCAACCCAACAACCGTTGTCCGATTCGTCTGAAAATTTCAGGGCAGATAGATCTTTACTTGATAAACAATTTTATCCCTGTCAGATTTGCTCTAAATGCTTTGGTTTCAGAGTTATAAGCCAAAATCTACATTTTACCCCTTATGTTCTATTTTTAGCCATGGCGACCATCTTGGTTGGTTGGCCGGGTCACGCCACACATTTTTTTAAACTTGATACCCCAATGATGATTGTGGCCAAGTATTGTTTAATTTGGCCCAGTAGTTTCAGAGGAGAAAATTTTTGCCGGACGCAAAGTGATGAGAAAAGCTCACTTGGCCCTTCGGGCCAGGTGAGCTAAAAATGAGATCGAGAACTCTGAAGTAAAAGGACATTCAAGTCATAATATCCAAACAAACATGGGACAACAATCAACCGGAATTAAATTAAGTGTAGAAAAAGGTTTGAATTGTACATAACTTATCACTTATCCATCACTTAAGAACTTGGCGTTACGCATTTGGTCCCTTCATCGTTTAACTATAGTCTTTAATTTCAAATATTTTGACCTCGAACATTACTGAATGGAAATAAATTGTGCAAATGCTCATCCAGTGCAGTAAAATTGGTACCGTTATCGTTCTCAGGTACAGATTAAGACTCTGTAAATGAGGACCAATTAAGGAAGAAGTTTTATTTGTACCTCTGATCGGATATTGTTCTGTGTCTTATCATTTGTAGTTGGAATTCCATTTTCTATTTTCTATTCGTATATAAAAGTAAAGATAATAAATCACCCCGTTCATTTGTATATACATTTAAGTTTAAAGCAACTATGTGCACAGGATTTATTTGTTTTACAGTTTCATTTAGAAGAAAGCTGACAAATTTAGATAGCGCAGTTAGCTGCACAATTACTAACACAAATAATATATTAATATTTGTGTAATTACATCAAATGATATAAACAAAACAAAACAAAACAAAAACAATTTAAACCTTATGTCCATTCATACCCAATTTTTAGAAAGGAGGATGTCCGGTAAGGGCAAATTTTAGCCTCAAATTTCCGGTTCATCTGACGAAAGATTTTGGACATTTTTTAAACACTTAAATGTCTATTTCTTTCAAACTTCTACAAAGAGTATAAAAATAGCAGCAATAAACGTAAATGGACTAAGAAATGTTAAAAAACGTACATTAGTTTTTAATTGGATTGTTTCACAAAACATCTTGTCTGTTTTCAAGAAACACATTGTACACAGGACCAAACTTGGCTTTGGAGCAAAGAATGGAAAGAATATGGGGGTGGTGAAAGTTTCTGGAATTGTGGTACAAACGAATGGAGAGGTGTGGGAATTTTTATTAAAAAGAAATATTACGCTTAGCTTTGATGTCTCAATGATAGACGATAAAGGCGGTTTACCATATATTTAATTTGTACACCCCAAATAAGGGTTCGGAAACATTTTTTTGAAAACTTGAAAACTTTAAAAATTTGTAAGGGTTCCACGGAACCAGTGTCTCGCCTACTTTTGCTGTTAATCGCAGACTCAACAAAAATGAGGAAAAACATCAATAATAATTTCCCTCTCGATACTGTCTTTTGATTGAAAGAAGCTTCCAAGTTTGGTAAAAAAAATCCAGGATAATTTATGAATCTAATAAATGTTTTATAAACTTTAACTGCAGACTGTATGTAATGTTAACTGGAAGAAAAACTAAGTCCATTTATAAGTAAAATACGGAAAAAGTAATTTTTTTTTTACAAAATTTACTTCTGAATAATATCTTATGATCAGAAACAAGCTTTTGTCTAAGTTTGGTAGAAATCCAGGATAGTTTAAGAACATTATAAAAAATTTAAAAACTAAAACCACAGAGTGAATGTTTTGTTTCTGGCAAAAAAAATAAGTCCATTTATAAGTAAAAGACAGAAAAGTGGAAATTTATTTTTACAAAATTTTCTTCTTGATACTATCTTATGATCATAAACAAGCTTCTGTCCAAGTTTGGTACAAATCAAGGATAGTTTATGAAAGTTATTAAAATTTTAAAAACTTTAACCACAGAGTGAATGTAATGTTTCCTCGCAGAAAAACTAAGTCCATTTATAAGTAAAATACGGAAAAGTGGAAATTTATTTTTACAAAATTTTCTTCTTGATACTATCTTATGATCATAAACAAGCTTCTGTCCAAGTTTGGTACAAATCAAGGATAGTTTATGAAAGTTATTAAAATTTTAAAAACTTTAACCACAGAGTGAATGTAATGTTTCCTCGCAGAAAAACTAAGTCCATTTATAAGTAAAATATGGAAAAAATGGAATTTTATTTTTACAAAATTTACTTCTGGATACTTTCTTATGATCATAAACAAACTTCTTTCCAAGTTTGGTAGAAATTCAGTATAGTTTAAGAAAGTTATTAAAATTTCAAAAACTTTAACCACAGAGTGAATATTTGTGGACGCCGCCGCCGACGACGACGACGGAATGTAGGATCGCTTAGTCTCGCTTTTTCGACTAAAGTCGAAGGCTCGACAAAAATGACTTGTATTCAGATGATGGCACAGATCATTATATTAATATTTTATGAGATTTTTATTGTCCGTTAGATAAAAAACTAGATAGGTCCTCTTTACATCAAAATGATGATACAGGCTTAAATGAGTTGAAAAGTCTTCTATTGAATTTTGATTTAGATGATATATGGCGATCTAAATTTCCAACAAATAGACGGTATAGTTTTCAAAGAGGCAATTCAAAATCACGAATAGATTATATTTTTTGTACGAAATCCCTTAGCTGCAAAATTTTAAACACACGTATAATCACATTTCCATTTAGTGATCATGACATAGTTACTTCAAAAATAAAATTAGATCATATTGAAAGAGAACCGGGAATGTGGATCATGAATCTAAATACAATTAAGACTGATGAATTTTCAAATGCATTTAAAGCGTTTTGGGAAAATTTGGTTAAAAGCAAGAACCGATTCAAGAGCTTTAAGAGTGGTGGATTGTTACAAAATCAAATATTAAATTTTTGACCATGGAAATTAGTTTAAAACTAAACCGTTTATCAAAACAAAATTTTAGAATTAGAAAATAAAGTTAAGGAATATTATACTAAAAAAACAGTCTCCGCAAAAATTAGATCAAGAACTAAATGGGCCGAAGACGGGGAGAAGTCGACAAAATACTTTTTTTAATTTAGAAAAGAAAAATGGACAGAACAAACTATGGCAACGTGTAAAAACAGAAAACGGTGAGTATAAATGTGACATTGATTCAATCTTAAATGAACAAGTAAAATTGTATACTAAACTTTTTGCCACGGAAGGGTGGGACAAAACAGCGGGCGAACAACTTTGTCAATTAATCGTAGACAAGGTAATTAAGGAAGATCAAACGTTTATATGTCTTAAAAAAGTGTCTATTTCATTTGATAAAATTAGTTTATGTCAACGATTTTAACCGATTTAATCATTAAAAACGCTCAGATTCGAGCTTAAATATAAAAAAATCTATCAATTATGCCAAAAATGTCACTTTTCAGATGTTTTTTTGTCAAAAATGAAAGTGGCCGCATCCGTGTTCATCCTCAACCTATATATATGAAATGTATTATCATCAAGTTCAACTTACATTTCAATGTCAAGAATGAACACAAATGCAACCACTTTCATTTAAGACGGAAACCGTCTAAAATTTAACTCAAATGCTGAAATTGTGAAGATTTCAGTAATTTACCATGACTTAATGATGCTAGTACCCGATGTGCATTGTATTGTCAAAAACAGCCCATATTTATATAGCAAAAACATTCTACTTTCCAATAGATAACTAAACGTTTACATTAGAACAATTTTGTAAAACTGCTTTATTTTGGGGCTAAAAAGAGGTCTTACTGGACCTACTCCTTTACCTGAGACGTCACTTTTTGTGGCGTTGATACATTCGTGTGACAGACACACAGTTTGTAATTCTATTATGCTGTTTATGTGTACTGTCCTTAATCAATTTTAGTTATTCATTGTTATTCTGTGGTTAACATGTCGATATGTACTATTATATTATTTATTTATGTATTTCTCTGTCCTGATTGTTCTTGCATTTATTTGTACTGTATTCCCGTCATGTAATGTTGTAATTTTAGCTTTATTTTTAACATTGCGATAAAGCACGACGTTTGGCTAGCCATTAAAACAGGTTAAACCCAGCTTTTTGTTCTAAACATGTCCCGTCCCTAGGATTTGTTTTCATAATCGATTTATGACTTTTGAACAGCGGTATCCTACTGTTCCATTAATTAGAAAAGAGCGATAACGTTTATCATAATACACTTACTATTACATAACTAGATTAATCAGTAACAATTTTACCGCACCAGAGGCGCATTTCAGTATTTAATAATTCTTCGCTGATACTAGAAACAAAAGTATCTGATGTTCAAAAACTTTAACTAAGGTTGAAAAAGTTACATTAAATATATATTATGTTGTTTGTTTCAAGTTACAGCAGATCTTTGAGTTACTTTATGGTTTTCATTTCAACAAGATAAATATCACTCATACCATCAAATCTTAAAATGAGGATGTCAATGTAAAAAAGTAATATTGATTAGTTCACCATGAAAATATGTTTTTTTCTAGTGATTGAAACAATCAGAATTTTGTTTGTATTGGTGAAACTAAACATGTAATAATCGCAAGTGAAACCTAAAATATATAAACCTTTGGTAAAAATCGGTAAGTGCAAATGTGAACGAGGAATTGTCATTATTTCTGCCTACGTGTTATGAATCCACCAATCAGAACACCCTACAAGTTTTGATAAAATTTTATTTAGACGTGTTCAATCTTCATATAGAGAGATGATAATAACACAAACTTCTTACTAAATAACAGGACCTTTCAACAGCTTTCAAATCATTTTCTATTTTTGAATGGTTTAGTTATTCTGTTGACGGTCCACTTAGCAGGTATCACAATGATAAATGACACAAAAACAAGAACAAGAACAAACAGTGTGCATGTAAATGGGAACGACTGAATAACAAGAAAAAATAGTTGTGGACACTGTTGTTAATGCATTAGCCACATTCAGGTATAAAGTAACAACAACAAAAGAATGACGTTACACATGAAAGTTCCTTACCGACGTCCGCAGGACGTCACGCTAAAGTTCGTGGGTTTCTCAACAACCACTTCTGCATTCTCCACTGGTTTTATAAATCACTTCTGTATCTGTCTTGTATACCACTTCTATAATTGTCTTGTATATAACTTCTGTACTGGTCTTGTATATCACTTCTGCACTGCTCTTGTTTGCCACTTCTGCACTGGTCTTAATAATCACTTCTGTAATTGTCTTGTATACCACTTCTGCACTGGTCTTGTATATAACTTCTGTACTGGTCTTGTATATCACTTCTGCACTGCTCTTGTTTACCACTTCTGCACTGGTCTTATAAATCACTTCTGTACTTGTCTTGTATACCCCTTCTGTATTTGTCTTGTATATAACTTCTGCACTGGTCTTATATATCACTTCTGTACTGCTCTTGCATATCACTTCAGCACGGATCTGGTATATCACTTCTACACTGTCTGGTATATCCCTTCAGCACGGGTCTTGTTTTCCTCTTTTGCACCAGTCTTATAAATCACTTCTGTACTGGTCTTGTATACCACCTCTGTACTGGTCTTGTATATAACTTCTGAACTGGTCTTGTATATCACTTCTGTACTGGTCTTGTATATCACAAGTAATGGGAAATTGTTTATATTTTCACTCTTGGTCATGTTTTATGGTTAGTTGGTGGTTTTTTAATCTGGTTGTGTCTTAATAAAAGTCACAAGCGCCAAGTGGTATAAAAAATTAAAATCACAAAAAAATACTGAACCACCTCACATACTATCATTTAGTATATTTTATAAAGGGTAATGTGACGGGTGTCATTTGTGTTGTTGCACTGCTAATTCTTGCAAACATGAAAAATTTCACTTCAGCTTTTTGGTGATGTTATATTTAGGTGCCAGACTACCAATTATTCTCTCCAATTTAGAACGTATGTAAAAGTAGCCCTGGTCTGACACAAAATAGTGCTTTTGATGTCCTTGATTACTTAAACTAACCAACAAATTTGCAGAAATAAAATTTTTGGTGAAAGAGAAATATATTAAGACAATTTTGAGCTAAAATTAACTTGTTTATGAGTTTGCATTAAAAATTGACGATTATTGCGCTTCATAGTATACTAATTTAAGATTTCCAGAAAACCAAGGGTCATTTTTGGAGTACCTCTGTTCGAAGGTCAGATTTTTTCTTAGAAGGCTTTAAAGGTATGTTGAAAATAGACATGTAGAAACCTGATTCATGTTCAATTCTGGATATACCTGGTTTCTATGAAGTTAAACTTAAGGTAAAATATTTGGAAAGCTGTGAAATTGCAAAATTTGGTTGAACCGATAGGGATTTTTAATTGGTGGTCTGACACCTACAGTTCCTCGGTCTTTTGTTTTCTGTGTTATGTTGACAGTCTTTGTGTCATTAAATGTTTTTATATGTGTTTTTCGTGGTACTTGTGGTTTATTTTATTGAACCCTTTGTATTTATACTTAGTTGTTTTGTAGTGATTATGACAGGACGATAGCTTCCATATATTGTGTCTTTATCTTATCCTATAGCAGAAATGCGCTATCTTTTTTTTTTTTTTTTTTATCTATTTTAACTTTTGTAGCTATTGGTTTTATGCTTCTTGTAGATCTTATCTAGTTGATTGTTTAATGTTGAGTTCTTTGTATTATTCAACTTTTCAAAAAAATATTCATTTTTTTTTCTATTTAATTGTCATTAGGTCGATGTATGACTTGAACAGCGGTAAACTACTGTAGCCTTTATTGACAGATAGCTAGTCTTTCACTTAGTCTAATGACAAATTTTGATTATGTAAAGTAAATTGTTTAGTACTCTTTGCCCTTGGAGAACAGTCAGCTAAACAGTGAAACAGTACATTAGCGAAATTTCGTTAATTTCTATATGCATTATCATATCAATTTAAAGCTATGAATTCTATAAAAATAAAAGATAGTATAATTTATTTTCATTGATGAAAACCGATGTCAATATAAAAATGCTTTTGACATATATTATAATTATTCGATTTCCAAATTCATAACATAGCTGATACTTATAAACATTAACAAATGATTTCTACACCTAGCAGTATTAAACGTACAACAACCTTTGTAAAATGGCATAACAAACGATAAAAGGGAGATAACTATGTGTAGGAATTTGTGACACACATATTCTGCAGATCAATAAGTGATGACGCAAATTGCCACAACTGATTGAATTTACTAAATGATTAAATAAAATAATGACTGTTGTCGCGACCTTGACGTAGAGCAGTCTACATTTTGTTTGCTTGTTATTTTTCAAAATTAGGCCATATTTTGTTTTCGTGTTAATGACCCTTGTAAACAACTCAGCAGAATTGGAATACAAATTTTCTATTGCGTAAGATAAAAAGATTTTTAAAAAGTACACAATGGTGACATTAAGTGGTCGGATATGCTGCATGTATTGCATGCGTTCATGAAATATTGCTGAGAAGCCCCCTTCTTTAACCATAATATCATGTTGTAAATTATAATGTAGATTTTTTACTCGTGTTTCATTGCTCAACTTTTGCAATATTTGATACATATTATATGCTCCCTTTATAACTCATTTAAACACTTCAAATAATTACAAAAAACATTTAAAGGTTGTTAAAGGTTATTTTTTCATTGTATAACCTTTATAGTGGTCTACATATATATAGAGTCATTCACCGTGATTTCCTGGCCTACTAAAAAAAGCATCTTACTTAAACGCGGACATATGATTTTTAATTGTTCCCTTTGAACATAGGTATTTGTTACCTTTATATTTGAATACTACAAAATGTTAAATATAACATATAGTTAAAGGTTGCGAACGGTTATTCATTGTTTAAACTTTTGCGATCTGCATTTATAATATAGAGTCATTCACCGCTGTTTCATTTCCTAGTGAATCAAATGCATGTAAATAAAGCGCTGACAGATATATTTAAGACTTTCTTTCAATTGGTCACTTTACTCGTTATTTGGTCAGCATTGGATTTTAATCATAAGGGAATGGTTACCTTTGTAATTTTCATCTGCTCAAAATAATAATTTTTATTCTGAAGCCATTTTAATACCAAGGGAAAAGTTTTTTTTTTTTTTTTTTTTTTTTATAGTTTAATATTTAATTCAATACAAAGTAAGGACTAAATATCTCCACAAAAGATGGATATTTATGGTGTTCAGTCTTCAGCCGTATTTCAAGGCGCTGTACTAAGTCAGAAATATGACAGTTGTTTTCCATTCGTTTGCCGTGTGTTTAAGCTTTCAATTTTGCTTTGCCATTTGATAAGGAACTTTCCGTTTTGAATTTTCCTTGGAGTTTGGCATTTTTGTTATTTCACTATTCACTGTAGATGTAAAATTCTATGATTGTACAATACCAGTGCATGATCTTTCAACACTTCTTTTAGTCACTAATTTACACATGTTCCAAATGAATGATAAAAGTAGTAGAAACAAAAAAGATTTGAAGCATAAAAAACGGAAAACAAAAGTTCAAAAGGATGCAATTTTATCATTTCGGGCACATCGTATCATTTTGGTGAACTAAAACTTTTTCATGGTGTCTCCCCAACAAAATTGATATGTCACTTAATCATAAGTTAATAGTGAGTTCAATGCAAGGCAAATAATCGGCAGTTCATGTTTAAAAGAAAAGTAGAATCGACCTACCTAGAATATGGTGCCTAGTGGTCGAATTTTAGCATAATCAGCATGCCTGGTTCAATTGGTGGAGCATAGTAAATTCTTCCTCTTCCTGGCACCCACGTCTATCTGTTTTTGGTGAGGTTCGTGATCCTCTGTGTGCATTTTTCTGTGCAATAGTGTAGATAAATAAAGGTAATAGTAGTTTACCGCTGTAGATCGATGCTTATTTTGTGTGTGTGTTCATAGTGTCATCCGGTACTTACTAGTATGGACGGTTTCTGAGAGGTGATTTTTTTATGATTAGAAAACAGATTGAAAGACCAATGCAAATATGACTTAAATTAGGTGACGTCAATGAGACAAAGACGACATAATAACAACAAAAAAATCACCTTCAATATAACGCAGGTGTCTATATATATACTCAAATATTGCGACTTCCTAATCTCCTCAATCCTGGACAGGAGGTGACCAAGTTCAAAAGATAATATCAATATAATGAATTGATATGCTTAAACCACAAATTCAAACACCAGTCCCCCATGAAAAGAAATAATAAAATGTAACACAAGACCACTACTATGAACGGCTAAGGTTTGCAACTTGAAATAACGCATGCATATTCATGTGGAGGGGTTAAAAAATAAGAGGATTGAAAAGAAGCAACATTCATTTGGATATCTAGAATTTCGAACACCTTTTTCTCTATTCCGAGCGGATACAAGATTAGATCCGTATATGTAACACCAAAAACAATTAACTCATTACTTAAAATATTAAAGTAATCCTTGTCATATTTCCTTCCCCTTCAATATGATTTAAACAAGTCGAACGTAATGTGTGTATAAAGAATCCTTTTTTATTCTAGTTTCCGCTTGGGTACTAAAGCAGAATTCGAATAATAAATGTATTCAGTAAGATTAAACTGGACATATGACCCAAATATACGATGGCAAAACTAGAATATCAGCATACAAACCCTTCTTGTGTGTTTAAAGTGATTTGGGTGGGCAGAAGGGTTCGGATTAGTGACTAAGAATGATGATATATGCCATTATATAATAACAAGATGGTCTGATGAGTTTGAGCGATAATGTTAAGAAGCATTTGCAAAACTAATTTTAACATTATCATCAATATTTAGTCAGTGGTATATCCTGACTGTGTGGGTTCCGGGGATTGGACCCCCTTTTTGGTACGCTCAATGCGTATGAATCAAGCATGTTGTTGGAAACTCACACCCCTGCTTAGCCCTGGGTTGGGAACCCGCCTTTTCAAAATGGCATGATCCTCCCCTGTAATCCTTGTTTTCCTTCTCTTAATCATTAGTTGTTTGTCGTTTAAACTTTAAGTTAAGCAATATTTCATTTGTCGTTGTTTTCATGCAGGTTAACAACTGTGTACACTTGTTGCACAATATGTAATAAACAAACTGTGACGAAACTTCCCAGTGATAATTAATGTATTTTGATAGATAATAATATGCATTTCCTAATTCTTTGTTTTTGAGCATCGTCACAACAAATCCATGTCATTATAAACACTAGTACATAGATCAATAGCTCTCATCGATGTTTAAGGAAAACAATAACACGTGATTTTTCCCATTGACGTATTTGCGGTTTCACGGTTGATAGTAACGGACGAGTCTATTTTCAAGAGGGATATCAATAACATATATACGGACGAGTTTTAACTTTTTGTTCCATATCCAAATATTCTGTGAAAATAAGTGGCTATAGCCAAATATTTCTTATCGAATTTATTTGTTTCTAGTGAACTGCATACATCATTTTTGTGCGGAAAGGACTACACTTTACTATCGAAAACTTATCTGCACTTAGCATATCTTCGTTGGACGTTTCCCAGTATAACTCGCTGAACATAAACATTTGATATTTCATTGTGTGCTTAAAATCTTGAAGTGAGTGTGTAAATTTTAATAAAGCAAGCATTTTGGAAAATGGAAAATAAGGAAAGTGTAACTTGCTGTCATGCACAAAATAACAATGATTTTTCACGAGCAAACCACACGCGCATATTTATTTGCCCTACAACGGGTGGAAAACTTGAACTCAAAGTGTCCGGAAACGAAACTGTGCAAGGACTGAAGTACTTTATTTCCAGAAAACTGCGTATACAACATGAGCGGATCAAGTTACTGCATAGAAACAGGTAGGAACCAAAAGTTTTATTACTTTAAAACTTTTTAAGAACTATATAGTCACACCCGGACTAAGTCTAAATAGTTATGTTTTAAGTGCTATAGATTGCTTTAATATCTTTTCATTATAAGGTAATAAAAAGGTTTGTGGGTTTTCTTTAACTTTGCTGCACTTATCATGTTTAAATCATAATGCACTCCAAAATGCAACCGTTCAAGCAGACGAGGTCTTTTTTTTTTTAAGTTACTCTTTCTTGGAATTACATAAAATAGTTTAAACTTCCTTGTGTTGAAATTAAATTGGTATGATGACTTTCACTCCTTAACAATATTGATTGAATGGGTGGCACACTCACCGATGAATATGACCCAGTCCACGGGGGCAATCAGCTGACTCATTGACCTACATATTCTTTTATCGATAGCGATCAGTAAATGAAATTTACATTTCTTAATCACCTGGTTGGATTTGGAAATAGCATTTTCATGTATTATATCAATATTTAGTTACTACAGACTACTACACTTAAGTGGTTTAATTAAAGATAAGTTTGTGTACGCTGGATATAATGTCTTTAAAATTAGTCTAATAATAACTGGTAAATGTTTCTGCTTTTTAAATTTCATCTTTAATTAACCTGACAAGTTTCACTTTTAAGAGGGTCAAAGGCATATCAACAGTTACAATCACTGCAGAATATTAAATTGACATTTCTCTCGGTCCAGATTTTCAATTTCCGATGAGCAGACAAATTTCTACGTCCTACATTTTCTCTTGGGTCCATCAGAATAGCTCTTAATATTGTGATTCTTTCAGTCTATCTCCATTACGTTTGCAATCATTACATTTAAACCTGCAATCAATGCCAATGCTTTTAGATCGGAAAGGTCAGGAATCAATGGCATCATTGTTCTTTTTTTCTTCTGTTAATAATTATTATGTACGTTCAATGAATAGTATAACAAATCATATTTAAGAGCACAATGGTCGGAAATACGGTTTTCGGATAAAAGTGATTTAGAAAATTCTTTAAAGAAATAAACATTAAGTAATACGCTGTATCGAATTTTATACATGCTAAAATTTTATAGTTTCTGTTCGAATACGAGTCTATTTTACGTTTCATTGTTTGAAAATTGTCGTAAATCTTAGTGACAGTAGCATCCATGTCAAAATATATTATAAGCATCTTATACAATGCTGTATTTAAAATTGATGTCCCGGCTTATCAGCTGTGATTTGCCGCCTACACTTCTGTTTCCAATAACAGTTTTGAGATATATGTCATTATGCTGTATATCTAATATAAACTGCGGTTAACCACAAACGGGGCTTCTGAAGGCAGATTCCAAAAGCTGATCTATTATACATCACCAGACATTCATTGTAAACGGAGCCTTTTGCCACATGTAATGATGAAGTATTCTTTTGAGAATATTGATTTAACTATACGATATTTATTGTAAATTGTAAGCGTCCCCACGAGAGAACCTACAATCATTACTGACACCAGAAAAGCCACATCAGTTAATGATCAACGATTTATATAAATAAACTCTAGGCATTTAATACAACCGCAAAACATTATTTTATAGTAATGCATTACAAAAACCACAAGATTGGTGCAACAATTATTGTAATGTCAGAGTTATTCCAAGCATATGTTTGATTATTAAACATGTTATATTAGGTTTTCTATGGTTATACATTTTCAAACGTATTGGTTTATATTTGTCAACATTTACATGAAATCTTACATACGAATATATTTATTCGTGTCTGATAAAGGTCATGGCATTCAATATGACGCTTACGTTGACCTTTCCATATCTTGGAACAGATGTATGTAGATTTAGAAACATGGAATGAACTGACTAAATGTCAGTTTGTTACGTTTAATCATAGACAAGTTGTTATATTGACACTTTGTACATTTATTTATGAGTTAGCTGACCATGTGTCGATTTTCTTGTTAATTTGTAACACTACTGTACGTAAAGAGGCCAACAGCTGTAAATTATCAGTCATGAAACACCTCCACAAAAATTTGGCAATAGTCTGTGTGGGAAGCTAAGAAGGGGGGTCATAAACCTTCAAACATGATCTGTGTCAATGACTTACACATAAGAGTTTACTGTATTACAATTTTGACAAATTATTTAATGCATATTTTGTTCAAGTATAACATCTTCTCTCAACCATAACCAATAAGTAGGTACATATAATATGTATTATTGTTTATTTTACATTCGTCAAGGTGAACTATTTGAAACATCACGTTTTCTCATACAAGGTTCAAAATATAGGACTTCCTATATATAACTATAAGTATATATACGAAGTAAATAAGTAAAGAGAAGTTATCATAAATATAGCACAGTAAAATCTAACACACAGAGTAAAATGAACTGAAGTTGGCAGGAGGGCTATGAGTTATTTCTGTGGAGGAGGACAACGCTAAATCCGAATAAACCAATCTCGCCTCCTCCTCATTTTTTTTTTATACATTTCATCAAGGTATATATGGTACATTCTGTATGCAAATACATTTTTGCAACAAGTTATGTCAAAATCTTGCAATAACATGCACTAAACATCGATTCGTTTCTTCAACTGGTTCTTAAAGAAAACATAAATCTGATCTGAAGCTCGATTGAATCACGTGAAAAGTCTATGACGTACATCTCTGCATCAAGGCTTGGAAATAAATTAACATTTTTTTCTTTCAAGATACACCTCAGTTAATTTAAAAGGTCATCTATCAATGCAAGATGATTATATTGACATATATCAAAGCAGGAATTCAACTTACTCCTCATAAAACGAAAGGTCATACGGTAGTTATACATCACAATAAAAATGGTTATAATTCAATTTGATAGTCAGTCTGATCTAAGCATTTTAGCAAATATCAAAATGTTCATATTGTGAAGTATAAAATGTCGAGAAGTGAACTTTTAAATGACATTTACAATTCACTGTTTTATTGTATTGCAAACGGTAATCAAATAAATACCATCGTTGCTATTAAGTTAAATTTTAATTAGTGAAGACTGCACTGAAATCTTAGATAAAACAATTACTTCCTCTTACTATTAACATCTTTATTTAACTCGTGAAATTTAATGATGTGTCATTTTTAGTCTGTGTATGAGACGAGAGAAAAAGAGACAACTTAACTTTTCCCATTGTAAACTTTCCGTCTTTGTGTAGCAATGTTCCAACAGATTCGGCATTTTGAGTGATAACCTTTTCTTGATAGAGGATTGAGCCTTACCCGGAATCTATTGAAGTATCTCACCTTTATAAAAATTGTGAAATCCTAATTCATTCATTGTTGAAGACTTGGTCCGATTTTAAGGACGAAGATTAGCAAAACAACACTATTGTACTCTGATTTATTTGGTATTTAGTGTGATAGTTGTATGGGCTCCTAACACTTATTTGTTCCAATTGGTATCAAGTAATATAAATGACTAGCACATATTAAGCCTGAACAGCTTTTAATTGTAAAAAAGAAGATATAAAAATTACATAAAACACTTTAAAGATTTATTTGTACAGTACATATGCAACCATTTCACCTTGGTTTAGACTCCACTACAAGTTAAAATTTTGTTGAGGATCCCAGGGGTAAACTTGTTTACGAAATTCTCAATATAAGAGCTACATAATGAAACTTTTAAAGAGTAACGATAATCAATATCCGCAACAAGCTGGACAAGACATTTCAATCACAAGTATTAATACCGTCTTCTCATAAATGTTTACTTCTAAGATAAATATTAATATTGAGTTGACCTTTTACTTAATGACTATGTTAGGCACACTATATTTTAGCAATAAAGTGTTGACCTTTACGTGGTCAGCTATAATTGCAATATAGCATGAAATGCCAGCAGTAATGATGCCCAGTAGAATACTCTTAACTTCTTTATTATTTAACCTTTAACTTTACATGTTTCTTAAGGAAATGCGGAATTTATCAACTTTACAATTACATGGCGTGGATTGTATTGCAAAGTGGAGAGTATGTTGTATTGTAATTTAATGATATTATTTAAAAGTTTGCTGAAAATTTGTTACGTGTTTCCTTTTCCTAGAACAATCACGTAAAGGATAATAGTATGAATACCCAATTTATTATTTTAAAAAAGATAAAATTTGAGAAACCACAGATCAGTCTAAGTCAAAAGTAGGATGAAGACAGAAATTCGGACTTATACCGACCTTAGAACTATGCCAAAGCAGTGGTAACCTTTATATTAATAAAAAATGTTGAAAGGTGATAATTGTTTGAACTAAGTTTGGTTCTAGTTAATAATCTCCGCTATGACACTATAGGAGACCAAATTCATCTGCTAATAAGTTAGGTCAACACAAAAGATGAGTGCAAATTCTGCACTAAATGACGATTTAAGAATTCAATATAAACAGGAGCAAACCAATATTTGTCACTGATATAACCTATTAAAATGAATATGTTACAAGGTGTGAAAGACAAAAATAAATATGGTACACCACACGACATAAATTAGGAGTGCGTTACATATTTGATGTCTTTAAACTTATTTATGCGAGGGTGAAGTATATTACTACGACTAAAATTGCCTTTTTAAATACATCATCACGTGCATGATTAATGACCTTATAATAGGTCAATATCTTATCATTTCGTCTTAGTTGTTATTTTATTTTTGTCATGTTTATATATTGGGAATGTTTTATTAAATTAAATGAGAAAAATGAATATGGAGTGTTGATAATGATCATAAATGCTTGAAGCACAATCAGCAAGGGGTGCGGATGCAGCTATTTTTAAAAGGGAGGTTCTCAACCTAGGAGAAAAAGGGGAAGGCCAACCAAATGTCCCCATTCAAATGCATTGATCGTCCAAAAAAAGGGGGATCGAACTTCCAACCCCCGGACCCCTCCGATGGATCCGCCACTGCAGCACAGGATCATATTATCTGGAATTGATCAATTTACATATTTCTTCTTCAAGTGTATATACTATTCTGTGACTGCTTAATTTTTTCCCCATCCTTTCACAAAGAATATTTCATGTGACAATAGGGCAATACACTCCGAGTTTAACCTCTATTGTCGATCCCATGCAGTGTTTAATTATCAAAAGTAAACCATGATGGATAGAATAATCCCTAACCCCTTTCCATATATGCAGATCTATCCAAATTAAGTATATTACAATCCTTAAATCAAATTTCTATTACTTCCGCACTAATACCACGGGAGTCGTACTTTCACTAATTCGACAACCAATACGCTGAATCATTACGGTTCATTTAGTGTAATTCTAGTCTACAAACAGTAATAAATTTCAATAAACAATACTTATATAAGATCATTCAGAATATAAGGTCATATTACCATTTATGGTATGATTTGCGAGATAGTCAACAAGTCATGAAGGACGTTTAAATATGAAATTAAAAAGTGAATCGCTTATGTTTCATAAATACTGACTTATAACACTGAATCATGCGTTGAATGAATATTATACCATATTTTCCCTCTAATGATTCAATAGTAAACAGACTATTATCATAATAAATGGAGAGTATGAATGGGAAAATATAAATACGATCTAATCTATTAACCAGACGTACAATGCTAAAGTATGGACGTTAAAGTTTGGCTTTTCTATGAAATCGACATCACTTTAGAATTTCTGATTAGTGGGAGATGCTGATGAGACAGCCCGGGGCTGACAAAAACATACGAGACTGTTAGATCAATGACTGACGTCAATGGATAAATTAAGCGGATGGTTTTAATGTCAAGAGTTTGTATAAGATGTAACCTTCACCTTCTAATACAAATAAACATCTTAGTGAATGTAGAAGGCAGTTATTGACAATTAATCCTCTCTCCAGTGATGTCAATGCACTACATTCCAAATGTCAAAATAAAGGAAGTTATATAAAACAGTAGGCAAGACTTTTCTGTAGGCTCGTCTCGAGACGTTATAATAATTTATAACAATTACTTTCTCATTTCATTGTACTTAAAATTCTATATGACGATTCTGATTTTATCATCATTATTTTTATTGACCTTTGTTTAGTTATCAGTTTCTTCATCCTGTTCAAAAGTTGTATTCTGATGGTTAATATTTATCGAAATAAAAAGAGGGAAAAGTGCTGTCCCAAATGGCATTATTATTTTTCTTCATCATGTTCAAGAGGCGTCATTTGAATGGTTGATATCTATAGTATTGAAAGAGGGGGAAAGTGCTGCCCAAATCTCATTATTATTTTTTTTCATCCTGTTCAAAGGCTTTCTTCAGAAGGTGCACATGTCATTTGGATGGTTGATATTTATCGCAATGAAAAAAGGAGGGGGGGGGGCAAAGTGGTGTCTCAAATCGCATTAGATAAAAAAAAAAATATCAAAAATACTGATGTAAAAATAGTAATGGAAAACTTAAAATTTAATTGATCTTCCAACTTTCTTAAATTATTCACATATTGCGTTCACATGTTAGCGACGTAAAGAACAAAGCCGTGGAAGGTCATCCTCTCTCTATTTCACCGTGTATCATCGTACAGCGGATATAGGTACTAACCAAGCGGGCGTGAGCGATTTTGATCTTACACGGTAACGAAAATCTTTGTTTTGTTCACATAATATCTATATGTACTTCAATCTAAACATAATTGCTGTTTTAAGAAATGATTTGGTCGTAGGTTGATGATTAGAGATGTCTCATTATTTTCCCAAAACAAGAGGGATTACTAAAACATTGTAAAAACATGTGCAAATACTTGTCAAAGAAGGTGGCCCTCGTCTCATCCGATATAATTCTATATTCATTGCAACTCTTTTTCTGATAAAAGGTCAATGTGTGTGTGTAATAAATAAAGCTGTTTCAATAATTGGCATTGACATCTTTCATACATATGTTATTTTTCGATATTTTATCCCTAAAGAAGAGTTGTGTACGGTGTTTAGCTGACCACAAAAATCCTTATGTACGGTGCATAGTCAAGTTGTTGTACACCGTACACAAAAACTTTATTTTCATACTCGTTTATTAACCAAAAAGTTTCAAGGAATAAGTAATCACAGGCAGGTTTGTGATTGGTAACTATTACTTTTGCCCTGTATTAGGTTTCTTTCAGATAAAACATAAATGTCTCAACAACTGTATCGAAATTGAAAGTTGGTGTTGACATTCACAACTATTTGCGCATGTACAAGTTAATTGTTCTTATTAGAATATCAAAGTTGTTTTATGAATAGAAAAAAATCGATGCGAAAATTATTTGGGAGCAGGAATTTCAAATGTTAAGAAATGTACATTGAATATTGATAAAGCAAAACAAAGATTTTCGTTACCGTGTAAGGTCAAAATCGATCATGCCCGCTTGGTTAGTACCTATATCCGGTGTACTGATGATACACGGTGTATTTTGAGATTGTTGGTATATTTGATACTTAGAAGTGAATATCCATTTCAACAGACGTAAATGTAGCATCGATTATCTAAACTTTTAAAATCACGTGTATATATTGTCTAGGTAATATACATAAATAGTGTATACATCTGTGTTTTTGTGTGTGGTATCAAGAAAGCGTGACTACATTTTTTTTCCTACAAAATCCATGACATATAAACTGAATTAAATGTTTCAACAAAATCCATATCATTTATGGTGTTGGGAATTTTCTGAAATTTTAAGGTAGCACAATACAAAGATTTTTTCACTCCCAATCAGTCAACTTTAAACTGATGTAATTCATTTCATCCTTCTTTATATTTTATAAATGAGGTACCAAAAGAAAGAAGAAAGATTTATCTTTCAAATTGTGATAATGTCATTATGACATAATTATTACATAATTAATTATTATGTAATTAGTTGCTATATTGTGATGTCCACACTTGAATGAATTTAGCGTCTTTGTTCTTCATAGCATCCCAAAATATTTTATAGATTCTTGTACAACACAGCTTGACCTCCAAAACTGTGTCTCAGATTTCCAAAAACATCAATAGAACAAATTTTACACCCAATTGAATTTAGTGGTCTCTTATGAATTGATGTTGCAAACTTCATTGAAGATTTATGAGAGAATGAAATGCAATAGGAAAAATCTGAGACACAGTTTTGGAGGTCAAACTGTGTTGTGCAAGAATCTATAAAATATTTTGGGATGCTATGAATAACAAAGAAGCTAAATTCATTCAAGTATGGACATCACAATATGGCAACTTATTACATAACAATTTAATTATGTAATAATTATGTCTTAATGAAATTATCACAATTTGAAAGATTAATCCTTCTTCTTTCTTTTGGTACTTCATTTATAAAATTTAAAGAAAGATGAGTGGAATTACATCAGTTTAAAGGTGTCTGATTGGGGATGAAAAATCTTTGTATTGTGCTACCTTAAGTCCCAATGGATCTTTATAACAATAAAAAAAATGAACCGCATAATTAACTATCATTAATAAGAAGCGCAATCATTTCATATGAACACTTTATTGAAGCTAATGGAACGGTTTCAAATTGTACATAAAACTCCCCAAATAAACCGTCATGTTGATCTGACTTAATTATATAATAACAACCTCTTACATTACACTTTATCAAATTACTTTCAATGTCAGCGTTCAAATCATACTGAAATTGTGTATTGGACATTGCTACACCATTAATCCCGAGTGCGGGGGTCGTGGGTTCGATCCCAACCAGTCAAATCAACGTTTGAAAATTGTTCCCGATTTACTGCCTCTCCGCTAAGCATGTGACATTTACTGATTTCAGTGGCGGTTCCAGGGGGAGGGTTCCGGGGGTTGGAACCCCCCCTTTTTTTGGACGATCAATGCATTTGAATGGGGACATATAGTTGGAACCCCCCTTTGTTGTGGGTTGGGAACCCCCCCTTTTTCAAATGGCTGGATCCGCCACTGGATTTAGGCCTTTTATACCTTGTGAATTACCACATTAAAAATCGAACTCGGTGTGTCGATCTAGTAGAGCAGTGTTCATATTCAAACTACATTAACATGATCTGGTATGCATGTAATATTTGTGACTGGAGGTTTAAACACCGATGTTTCATATTATATTTAAAGTTTAAAGTTAAGTACAAGCAAACCAAAACAAGCAGACAATGTATATTATACCTTCATTCCCTTTGATAGCCTAAAGACATGGTCGTATTTAATCATATGTATACAAAGTGATATGCTAAACAAACATCTATACATGTAGGATGTTCGGAATTCTTAAGTCAGTATTATCATAATGATAATATATATATGTAGGTGGTTAATGTTATAAAGTTTTACTTATGGGCAGCTGACATATATACCGATCAAAGGTCAGACAAAACAATGACGAAGTGGTCTGGTAATATACTAAGACTAATATTTTAAACTTGCTTTTTTGTAATAGTATAGTCTCGTATATATGATCTGACATATTTTTCTCTACGACTTTTGTAATTACACGTTGTTGTTTTGTGCGACTTGTCTGCTGAACTTCAAAAATGTCTAATAAAATTGCGCAAGAACAAAAGACAAACGGCATTAAAACGAGTTATTTCAATGTTGAAGTCTTTAATGCTAGTTCGACCCATTGCCTCCTTTGAAAATAACATGTCTACCATTTTCACAGAGGCGAATTTTATTTGAAATATATGTACAAATACTCAATAACTCTGATGACATTCTTTCTTCATAAGGAAGTTTTTACGCCATACAACCATTAAATGCACTGTGGCCTTGTTACATTTTGTTTACTTTATAAGTAATAGGGTTGCTTGGATTGTTGTTAAATTTAATACCTATTATGACAATTACAACTTGTTACACTGTGTAGGCGTTTAATCTAGTTCGTGTATGGACATCAGATCCACTTCAATACATCTTTAAGATATAATTATGATTGGTTTGTCCTTGTTCTCAATTTGTCTTTTCAGATCAAGTATATGATAAATTTGTTTTAGACTTTAGAAATAGCTATCATTATATAATATCGAGTACATGTAAAATCCATGTAAATAAAAATTCTTTGAAACCATTTTAGTTGTATACAATTGCCAAATAATTTATATATCATGCTATGAATATAATTATGATCATGTAAAGAATATATGTTTTAACAGTAACCGTCAAATCTTTTACAGATTACTGAACCATGGAACTCTAAGAGAAAATAACATAACAGATAACAGCAAAATTACTCTTATACCGCATTTAGAAAGTGGATTAACAGTAAGTCACGATATATCTGGAAAAATATTAGGTGAAACATGTGTACCCAAGCTTAACAAAATGCACAAAGAAAAGTTTAACCCAGTTTACGTACAAGTTCTTTTATTGGGTAGATAAAAGTTTACTTAACATATCAAAGTAAATAGAGAGAAAAAGAACAAATAATTGGGCTTTAAGGAAATTCTATATCCTGTAAGTTCTATTAATACATTCAATGGAAATTCCACCATGGCCAGTACTTCCCTGAATTTGCGTTTAAAAAATATATCTTTTGCAATGTTGTTTACGACTAACTTTCAAAACACCCACCTTTATACACCTCATGTTGTTATTTCATGTCTTATTATTACATCATGCATAATATCATAAGTTAGTACTTGTCCACTAAACATGCTAAAATCTATATATTTTATTTCAGTTTCAGAAGGATGATTCCAATGTTTTAAAAGCTTTAGAAAGTTTAACCGATTCTCAGGTTAGTGTGACTAAATACCCCAAAAAAATATTTCTAAGGTACACAGATGCCCACGGATTAGATTCTTAGATTCCCTATAACCCAATTAAAATACCAGCATCTGTTAAAATGTATGACAAAACCATTTATCAAACATAAGAGTGAATGATTGTTGGATGCTAAATGTCCAGCAGCACACATTTCATGCATAATTCAGAACATAAGAGCTTTCCCCAAAAGCTATCAGAAAAGATAGAGTGAAGTATATAGGCACATGGACGGTGTATTAAAATAAGATATTACTCTGAACAAAAATGGTTGAATTACAAGGACCTTATTATTAAAATATAACATGTAACATAAAAATGATCATTTAAATACCATCAGCTAACTTTTATTCAATTCGTGACATTCCATGGAAGACTTCTGATTGATTGATTTTTGGTGGATTAATGTCCAGTAGCACATATTTCATGCATGTTTTTGACAAGAATAATTTTGAAATGTTAAGTTGCATTGAACTTATAGCCCAAACCATATAGAAATTTAGAAATGAACACATATCCATTATAAAAGCCATTACAAAAACCTGCAGATTTTTTTTTATACAAATTAAAGGAGATGTTATAACAGGGCTTTTATTTGAAAATGTTTCTCTCTGCAAATTTAACATCTATCCCTAAAAAGACTTACTAAATTTGGTCAAAACACATGTTTAAAGCATGTTTAATTTCAATCATGAATATGTTTTTGTAACTATTAAATGTTGAAATCTTTGATATTAGGTGAATGATTTCCTGTCTGGTAAAGCCCCATTAGTGCTGGGAATGAGAGTAGCTGACCACATTGTGTTCATACAACTCCAACTATCAACGTACCAAAGTCGAAGACATCACCGCCCAGCTCCTGTTAAAGTCCCATCTAATCCTCCCATCAAAGATCATCAAGAAGTTCCCTCACCGACAACTACTACTCCTGATCATAACAGCTTCACAAACTACAGACAATATGAACACTGTGTCAAGGTATGTATAATATATAGACTTGATGTTTACAAGAATATATCACTACCACTACATGATCACTGTGTGAAGGTATATATCTTATATAGACTTGATGTTTACGGGAATATATCACTACTAATACATGATCACTGTGTGAAGGTCTATATCTTATATAGACTTGATGTTTACGGGAATATGTGACTACTAATACATGAGAGTATACCCTGATGCATTATGGATGAAAACTCACTATCTGTTTGGAAAAATAAGGATGATTTATTATCAGAGCCTGGGACCAAGATGAAAATAGAAAGAAACATTAAATACTCATTAAAGGTTAAAATCATGATCATGTCCAAAATAAGCATATTGGAAATTCTGATTTAATAATTTTTGTTAAAATTGTTATAGAAAATAATTCAAAATAAAAAAAGGGAATTGAGAAATTCCTTTATATGAAAATATTATGCCTGTTTCAGTGTTTACAACCTATTTCATGACCTTGTGAGACACACAAGCAACAACTTTGAAAGCCAAATTAATTAAAAGTGTAAGAGCATTAAACGTCATGATCTTTGTATTATAAGACTCTCTTGTACACATGCAAAGTTTAATCCTACCAGACTGTAAACTAACAATAAAACCTTTTATACAAATAAAATAAAAATCTAAAAAGAAGCTGGTTTTCCCCTATTTCTATATTAGATCTGCTTGATTTGCTTAATCTTGTACAATTGTTTAACATTTGTTTTGATTCTTACTATTTTATATAAAATTTCTAAGTTTACAATTAGGCATGGTTCCCTTTTTCCGTAGGGGTAAACATAGACCTAAGCTTGAAGAAAGGAAACATTACAAAAAAAATTAAAAGATAGAGAAATCAATAAAGAAACAAGTACTCTAGCAATTAGTATTCTGTTCAGCAATAACATTCTATTCATTTCAGTTGAAATATATAGTTTTAATAATATGTTAAAGTTGTTACAATTATATGTAAGAAGGAGGAGAACATTGCTTTTAATTTAAAATAGACAAACAAAAAAGTCATTTTGTGGTACTTTCAATAGTATCAGTGTATATTTTCGCATTTATATGCCTTAATAAGTACATTAAAACTACCAGTTATGTTGAGAGTTGGATATTTATGGTAATTTTATTACTTCTTGTTGAATTGATATTTTGCACCTGCTACTATAAGACACTCATTTTGTTCCATCTAAAGATTTAAATTGTAAAATAAACTGAAATTGTTAGTTCATAACTGTAAAGTTGCCAAATATGTACCAACATTTCTGTAATACCATTTTAAATCTAAGATATGCCTTAATTAGAACATTGATAAATGTATTATACTGAAATATATGACGGAATTCTCTGAAAAAAAATATAACCTACGTCTTTCATATTGGCATTGTAGTATCTATTATAACATGTAAAAGAATAGGATTGATAAATGACAAACATAAATATAGAAGACTATTTGTGTGATATATCCAATTAAACATATCTCAATGTTAATGTTAGGGGTGTGATAAATAGAGAAGGACAATCATAGAGTAATTTTTAATATTTCTATTCCTGTCTCATTCTTTATATAGAATACGTTTGATAGAAATTAATGCATGACTGTCAGTTTAGGTATAATTTATATATGACAAAAGATTTCCCATATATTTTGTACAATATGAAATGTAATTAAAACCAATATGGTGTGATGTTCAGAATCACAGGGTCTTGATTAATATCAAAAAAAGAGATGTGGTATGATTGACAATGAAACAAGTTACAACTATTCACCAGAGATAAAATGATTGGATATAAGCAATTACAGGTAACAGTAACCTGACCTTCAACAATGAGAAAAAGACCATGCCATATCAACTGTTAAAGGTCTCTCAACATGAAAATATGAAACGATTCAAAGAGAAAACTAAAGGCTTAATTAATAACAAAACAATTTTTGAAAAAAAAAGTTTGCAATTCAATTTGTTTTCAGAATTTCCTATCAATTTGTATTAATAATTAACATTGGCACCAAGATGTTTTAAAAGCCATGTTTATTATCTATGCTCGTATGCATAGAAATCCTAGTTACAATGATTACAAAGTTTATATTCCCCGAGTCCCTGTATTCAGAAAAACACAAATGAACCAGCAGTTAACATGGACTTAAACTCTCTTTCAGAATACAGATTTACCATCAAATCATCCAGCCTCATTACCATCATCACAACATAACTCGGGTGCAGTTATTCACAGAATGCAACATCTAGGCCAAGGCATATACTCAGGGACATTTTCAGGTTAGTTTCTGTGGGTTTTTTTTGGGAGGGGGGAGTTAAAACAACATCTTGAAGTTAAGAAAACTTTTAACTAGCCATGGTCTGTAGGAATATAAAATAGACCATATGGCTAACAGGGTAAAATAGAACAATAAAAAAACAGCAATCTACAAAATAGAAGACAAAGGTACATAATGTTTAAATGTTTTGTATAAATCAGGCTAAAGAATCCTGTTTCGCATTTCTAGAAATTTAGTCCTTAATTCAAATGGAACTCAAGATGAAAGAGTAATGGCAATTGTCTATTACTAAGTAAAAAGGAAATGTTAGCTTACTTTCCTGGGTTTTTTTTAATGATTTATTCAGAATAATTCATGGATGCACTATTAGGACAGAGGTCTATTAGGATAAGTCTAGAATATCAATTTACATAATGGAAACAATTTTGGAATGATATAACATCAATACCAATTCTTGAAGGCCATATATACGGTGACCTATAGCTGTTAATTCCAATGTAATTTGGTCTCTTGTGGAGAGTTGTTCATTAGCAATCATACCACATCTTCTTTTTATTTTTATATCAACTTTTTTTTTTTTATCTACAGGTGTTTTAGACCCTTCTGTTCAAGAGAAAGATGGGCAGCCAAGACGTAATATAAGTACAATAGCAAATATATTGAATGATCTGTTAGGAGCATCTCCAAACATAGATATAGCTAGGGCTGGTTCTTTAAGAGACCAGTTAAATAAGACTACCTCAAAGACTCAAGACACAGGTAAATATCAAACTAGTGGAAATAAAAACATGTTTAGAACAAGAATGTGTCCATAGTACACGATTGCCCCACTCGCACTATCATTTTCTATGTTCAGTGGACCGTGAAATTGGGGTCAAAACTTTAATTTGGAATTAAAATTAGAAAGATCATATCATGGGGAACATGTGTACTAAGTTTCAAGTTGATGTAACTTTAACTTCATCAAAAACTACCTTGACCAAAAACTTTAACCTGAACTTCGCACTATCATTTTCTATGTTCAGTGGACCATGAAATTGGGGTCAAAACTATAATTTGGCATTAAAATTAGAAAGATCATATCATGGGGAACAAGTGTACTAAGTTTCAAGTTGATTGGACTTCAACTTCTTCAAAAACTACCTTGACCAAAAACTTTAACCTG
Source organism: Mytilus galloprovincialis (assembly GCF_965363235.1). Lineage (NCBI taxonomy): Eukaryota > Metazoa > Mollusca > Bivalvia > Mytilida > Mytilidae > Mytilus > Mytilus galloprovincialis. Next base: position 18,011,319 of record NC_134838.1, on the reverse strand, counting down.
AAGCGGACGGACGAACGGAGGCACAGACGGACGAACGAACGGAGGCACAGACCAGAAAACATAATGCCCCTCTACTATCGTAGGTGGGGCATAAAAAAGACTATTTCCAAGACAAAAAGAGCTAACCATTAAAAGTAAATTAGTCACTTATTTTCTATTTGATGACCTAAAATAACAGTAATTTACCCTAAATCAACTTTTTTTTTTTACTTTATCTTGCAATTTACCAAACTCTGCTTGCATCTGCAACAATTCATTTTCAAATTCTTTAAATTCTGAATGTGTTCATGTAAGGGAAGAACCAAGTTTAACATATTTGTGCTATTTTTTTCTACTTGCAAAGATAAGTTGATTTATAGTATTGAACACTTGAAGTAACCATTTCCATTTTCTAAAACAGAGGGATTGGTAGACTTTTCGAATACAGAACTAAAATCAAATCATTTTGACATCAATCTAATTAAAATCGAAATATCAGAACAAGAGCAATTCAAGGATTTTAATTAGATAGTTTTGACATGCAATAGTAAAACTACAAACTTATTAAAAAATAGGAAGTTAAAATAAACTAACAACTATTTTTATAACAAATGTATGATATGTATTTTAACATTATTTTCTTCATTTCAGTTCAACAAAACGATGTCGTCAAAGATGACCCAGTACTGAGAGAAAAAGTTGAACAGCTACAAAGAATGATGGGAGATAGGAAGAAAAGAAGACAAAATAGAAGGCAAACAATTGCACCTTACATCATAGAATCAACACACCAGGAAAATAAAGAAAGCATTTGTGAAACAGCAGACATTCTCACAACAAAAGAATCTGAAACTTTAGCTGTCTGAATAGTTCACAACTTTCAAGTTGGTTTTCCCCATGAAACTGACATAACTTTTGTTATTGTCAGAATTTGTCAGTTTTTCAAACCAGTGGTTGTTGTATTAAGTGGGTTATAATATTACATAAGAAGTCGTCAATAGTTACTGATGACAAGAAAGCCAAAGAAAGAGCATGTTCTGTCATGCAAAAGTATCAATGTTTGCTGTGATTTTTCAGAGTCATTAACTGGTTGAAATTCGTTTTGATTAAGAACTCCTGACTGGTGTTTACATTTTGTATATATATTTATTTGTATGCAATTGAGCCAAGAAAGATAACTCCAGTCCAATTTATGCCCTGTCAGAACAATATATTTTCTTTTTTGTTCAATAGGAAGGTTGCACTTTTTTTTTTTATAAAAACAACTTGAACATATTTGTTCTTTTGATTTTTTTATATCCATGATTCTACAATAAACAATAGTAAGCAGTTGAATTACTCAACACAAACTCCTAAAACTCTATATTCATAGCATTCATTTTTTTTGTTATGCATTCAAGATGTTAAAAATATTTTTTTCACGATTTTTTTTAATTTTCCAATTTGTGTTGTGTAAGCATTTCAAACTTTTTACACCACCCAAGAAGAACCATATATGGTGTTTCTGTAACTTGTCATTTCTGGTACCAATATTTTTATTGTAAGTGCATTCAGATTCTAATGTATGTTGTCTAAGTGTTAGTTCTTCATTTCTTGTGAATTTTATATCTGGTAAACAAATGCATATAATTCTATTTTATTACCATAATATATAAGTTGCTTCCTTCACTCATTATATAGTTCAAGATGGTTCAATTTCATAAACAGCTGTTCATACAGCATATTATGATTGTGAGACACATTGTAGACAAAAAATCACTTCACAAACATGTTTTCTTCCAACAAGCTGTTTCTATTAGACCTTGACAGCAATAATGAACTTGTATTGAATGGTAATATAAACCAAGAAAAAGAAGTTTTTTGTAACTTAACGATAAGCAGTATATCAGGTTTAAACGGAATTATATGTATTGGTTTTATCTTTAATTATGTAAAAACATAGGACTTTAATGCAAAGACAGTTTGAATCGCCTGCCCTCGTGGTATCATTAGGCCAGTATTGTTTTTTATAACTCGGTCTGTTCATCAGACTTAGCTTATGTTTTATCTATGCACTGAAATGAATTATTTCTGCCACCTCTGTCACATTTAAGACCTAGTCTGACTACTTCTGCATTTTGCTCTCAATTATTTGGATATTTATTTAGGAAAATAACGACTTGAATATAAGCCTGTGTTAGATTTTCTATTAAAATTGGACCTGTAGTGGTTAATTCAGATCCTATATAGCAAGGTAAAGCTTAAGGAATACATTTAAATGAGCTTGAAATTGTCAAAATTAAAGATTTTAGTAGAAGAAAGTTAAGAGCTATAACTACTAAAATTTATGCAAGATCGACTACACATCACAGCCTACAGCAAAAGTATAGACATTATTAGTTAGAACTCCTAAATTGCATATGGTCATAAAATGATCACAAAGAGGAAAAAATACAGACTGCTACTTTGTACGGATATTGTGTTGGGTATATATAGGCAAAAAAACCAAATCTTATAATTGACATTGTTTTGTTTTCTCAGAACACTTGTGCTGTGTAGTTTGATAATGCTAGCAGACTAGGGTCTTTTTCCTGTAGCCAAAACATATGACATGTTCGCATTAAATAAGATTGTGTATAAAGATACATATGTATTAACTCTAAGAGAGTAAATTATTTTTGGAGGGGAAAGTTTGCTAACATTATATATGCTCATTTTAGTCAAATCTACGGGAAATATTTATAATATTTGTATATATATATATATATATATGGATGTTGTGATGATAAAAAATATAACAATGTGCAATGTAAAAATCATACTGTGATACACAGAATATGAATAAGATAGAGAATTCTAACCCAGCAATACATGGTCTAGTATACTTCTTGTTAACAATAAAAATGTCAATCTAAATGCATTCTAAGAATGTGTGAATACAGATTTTTTATAACTTATATTTATGACGTTTTTATATTGAAACAACAATAATTGGAAGTTTTCTAGACCAACATTTTTCCTAATATCTTTATTGTTAACAGAATGTAGATTATTTATAGCATAACTTATTGTTCCTCTTATATTATAAACTAAATGTTGTTCTGTGGGCTTAATATAAATTAATATTTTTAATTTAATAAACCTTTTACTCTTTATAGATGTTGTTGCATTTTAGATAATTAAACTTCATAGAAATTTACTCTAGTTCTTTGGAATATAAAATGATGGAAAACTACATTGATTTTATTTTTGTTATATGTATGTAATTGTCTACATTGGTTTCATTGGGATATGCATTTAAATATAAGCAGATGTGGTATGATTGCCAATGAGACAACTGTCCACCAAAGACAAAATGATACAGAAATTAACAACTATGTCATTGTACTGCCTTCAACAATGAGTAAGACCCATACCACACAGCAAGCTACATGTATAAAAGGCCCAAATATGACAAATAGAAAACAATTTAAATGAGAAAACTTATGGTATGATTTATGTACAAATAATAAACAAAACAAAAAAAAAAGGATTAACAGCACCAAAATAAAACATTGAATTACAGACCATGCATTAATATTATACTCATATAAAAATGAAGTAACATAAGTACTAAGTTTCACCTTAATTTAAAATATCCTAGTTTCAAAACATCAAGCAAATAGGAAACCACTTAGTATTCCTTAACTTTTTCATGAGAAAATTATCAAGAGAAAAGTGACAGATACCAAAGGGATAATCAAACACAAAGTATAAAACAAATTGACAATGTCATGGACAAAAAAGATAAACAGCCAATAATCAAACTGCAGTACACAAGACAAAACATAGAAGCAATGCAAAGCAATGTTATCAAAAATCTAGATATATCCTGAGAGGTTTCATGTTTGTATGTTCACTCAAAATGAAACTTGTTATTCTTTAAAGCCAGTGGAAATGAACTGCTGCAGGTACAAAAAAAAATACCATGTTGACTGATTTCACATCATAAACCATCAGTACTGACCAACAGTGAAAATAAAGCTACTCAACCCTTGATTTTGCAAGAAATTGTTTCATATCTTTATAATTAAAATACCCTGCTGCTTAAATATTGAGCATGTATGAAGAATTGATTATGATATAAACATGATATGGATTTTAGAGTTCACATGATATTTCTGGAGAAAACATTGGCTTAAGAAGAAAAGTTTCGGAAGCCAATGCACACACTGAAATTTCTTAGCTGTTTTACTTATAGTGAATTAATGTTCAAAGTGAATAGTATGAAGGTTTTACTACAATTTTCAAATAAAATTAACATTATCAATAACAATTGTTTCCAATAAACAAACCCTATTGCGAAAATTGAACATTGAACAATGAACAATAAAATGAGGTCAAGTTCAGATGAATCATGCCTGGCCTTGCAATCATTCAATGTTGACCTGTTTCTTATAGTGTTTGATAAACACAGACAAAAACATACCAAATACCAATGGACCATGAAATAACGTCTAGGTCAGTGGAATCTTACCAGACAGACATATGCATGATCCAATCATTCTATACACCAAATAATGTTGACCTATTATAGTACCGGTATCTGAAAAATAGACCAAATATAGGTGACCTGCTGCTTCTTGTATCTGAGATACTGAATTTACCAAATAGCTTAAACTTGATCACTTATCCGTGAAATGAGAGTGAGGTCAGGTGAATCCTGTATGACAGTCATGTAGACCATGCAAGGAACCTACAAATATATTGGTATCCTTCAGTGAGAAATTCACATAACAAAAATTAGAGGCTTTAAGGAGCCTGTGTCGCTCACCTGATATTTTTGTTTACAATTGATGCATAAAATAATGCAACCATTATAATTTTGCTTTAGTTTCAGAGTTAGAAAAGCCATAAACTGTATGTAAAAGATTACAAAAATGTACGAAAAATTGACTTTAAAGAGGAATAACCTCTTAAGGGGTCAATTGATCATTTTGGTCCTGTTGACTTATTTGTAGATTTAACTTTGCTGAACATTATTGCTATTTACATTTTTTCTTTATCTATAATAATATTCAAGATAATAACCAAAAACTTCAAAATATTCTTAAAATTACTAATTCAGGGGCAACAAATTGGGCAGATAGATTTTATAAAAAAAAAAGAGGGGCAAAAGATACCAGAGGCACAGTCAAACTCATAGATCGAAAGTAAACTGACAACGCCATAGCTAACAAAGAAAAAGACAAACAGACAAATAATAAATAATAAAAAGACATCAGCCTGATGAACATTTTTACCTAGTTATATATGCTCTAAATACACTAGTTTCAGAGATATAAGTCAAAAACTGCATTTTACCCCTATATTCTATTCATAGCCTTAGCATGTTGGTTGGTAGGTGGGGTCGTCGGACACATTTTAAAAACTAAATACCCCAATTCAATAATGATTGTGGCCAAGTTTGATTAAATTTGGCCCAGTAGTTTTGTTTGTAAAAGTTAAAGACCGACGAAAAACAACAAAAACCAATTGATGATAAAAGCTCACTTGGCCTTTTGGCCAGGTGAGCTAAAAAATGACAGATTAGTTGTTAAACAAGAAATGCTCTTTATGTCCAAGTTTTAACTTAAGGTTTGGTATTCAATTTAATTTATTGACTAGTTTTATTACAAGTAAATAAATATTGAATATACCATGTATACCTGATGTGTTGTGTTTTAATCATATCTAAAGTAATTTAAAGATAAGATTTACCAAGGTACATATTAATAACAAGGAAGTTTGACAATAGATAACATTCAAGCAATATTATATGTTGGAAAATTAAATTCATGTAAAATTATAGTAAACAGAAATGGCTTTATCAAAATCTTTCCAGAAAGGACAGACTATCTTAGCATGTCAAATGTGTGAAGAAGAAAGTAAGATAGAGTGGAAGTGTCTTCTGTGTAATTTCCTAATGTGACAAATGCAAAAAAATCCATGAGAAATTCAAATCCTTGGAAGAACATAAAATTGTGGACTTAAAAAATATTGCATTAGAGCAAAAACCTTCTGGACAAATTCATGATTTCAATAACATTAAATGTGACAGACATGCTGGAAAAATATGCTGCTTATTTTGTACTGACTGTGAAGAAGTTGTCTGCCCTTTGTGCATTACCAAAGCTCATAATACACATTACATGATTGAATTAAGTGAAGGATTTAAAGTTGCTATGGAAGTTCTGAGAGACTTGCATGCTAGCAAAGATGAGGATCTTACTAAATTGAATACACAAAGGATGACACTTCAGACCATAAAAACAGAAGTACAGGCCAGATATTCAGAGGAAAAACGAGGAATTTTGCACCAAGAAAAAGTCTTGACTGAATTAGTTCATGAACAGTCAGAGAAACTTATAAGCAAACTGGATGCAAGATTAAACAAGATTGCCATATCAATTCAATCTGACGAACATCAGACAAATGCAGATTACAGAGCTACAGAATCAAGAAACCAAATTTTCCAGGATGCGATTGACTCAAAAGACATGCTAAAGGTCTTTAAAACTGTAGGAAAAGAATAAAAGACAGAACTAAGATCAGTAGATGTAACAAAATACATAAGTCTTTCAAAATTTCTTCCTGTATGTATAGAAAAGAAAACCATTGCAACATTTTTTGGAAATTTGGTTGATGTATCATGTCAGTTATTACCACTGGAGTCTGAAATCAAACTTATTAATAAATACATAACAAAGTTTCCACTAATTCAATGCATAGTTTGTTGTCCGAATGGATCATTGTGGATAAGTAATTTCACATCAACAGAAATGCAAAATATCAGCCTTCTTAAAGATGGGTCAACACATTTAAATGAAAGTGTGATGTTGAGTGAGGTGGCCCGTATGCAACTAAATGATTCAGATTTGATTCTGTCGCTACAAAAATCAAATCTGTATATTTTCCAAACTGAAACAGGTAAATTAGTACCATCAAAGTACACAGTTGCACCATTGATTTCTAATTCTGCATTTCATATTTCAAACCAATAAAATTGTTGTTGGAGCAAGAGAAGTTGGACCAATGTTTCCCCCAAATGGTCCTAGAAAAGTTATAGTGATGAATATGGAAGGAGAACATGAAATGACATACTATTTAGACAACAAAGGAAGACCAATCTTCACACTGCCATTCAGAATCACCACAGACAATGATAATAATGTTTTTGTAATTGATGTGTTATCTGAGGAATTTTATGGTAGGGTAGTCAAACTTGATAAGCAGGGTGGGGTCAGTAATATTTATTTTGGTAATCCTGTAATCAATGGTGTTTATGAGCCATTTATACCATTTGATCTGAAAACAACCCTGACCAATAATATTATTGTTACAGATCATCAGAGTAAAACTTTACATGTTCTAAATAATATGAATCACTGCATTCATTATGTTAGAATAGATAGAGAATTGGAATTAACTAATCCACTGTCTTTAGAAATTGACAATGAAGGTGCTTTGTTCATAGGGACTCAGGATCGTAGTAATAATTCAGAAGCTAAGATATATGAAATGAAAATATCAGGTTTTTAAATTACTTTATAACCTTGGCAATTTTATTTCATTGTACATGTATTCATGTTTAAAATATTTATTTCAACCATCCCTCTACTTTTTGGGGAAATTTTGTTTCATTTATATATAGAAGAATGTAAACAAGAAACAAGAACAGTCTGATATATTTTGAATTTTGGCCAGTCAAATTCAGCATGTGAAAAAAATTGTAATACTAAAAGCATGAAAAATTGTAATACTGTGAAAGTATTTTTATTCGTGGGGTACCAATTTTCGTGGATGACTTTATCCACGAATTTAAGTGTCCAACGAAAGAAAACAACCATTGTCCAAATCACTACATGGAAAAATCCCCATGAAAGTTTGTCTACTGATATGATCTAGATAATATATTGAATAACCTCGAATATGAGAATACTTTAATAGCAGTTACAGAACTACAACTGCATACAGGAATATACCCATTTAATCTTTAATAACCTAAACTGTACAACCTTTGATCTTTTAATTCTCATAAAAACATTTTTTTCGATGAAAGTCAGATTTCCGGTATTGATATGCTAGAATGATAAAGTGTTCATTTTATATCCTCATAGTTCTTGTACATATGGGAAATGATAATTTCATACTGGGCTTGATTTTGATCAGAATCATATGACAACTCAAGATACGTTTATAGCATATGTTTATGATACTGATTTCTTTAGGTGACATGTTTATGGCATAATTAACACCTTTGATGGTTCTTAATCTGTTGATCACTTTAAATTATGGGTTAATTAGTGTTGTCACTACTATTTACACGGTCAATGTTTACTTTGCAATTTCCTTTAATCCAGACTTTTTGTAACCTTCGTTTCTAAAGGCTTTAATTTTTCAATTTGTCTTTTTAGAAAACTAAAATCCACGAATTTTAAAAACCCACGAACATGTAAATATTGCTCAAACCACGAAAATTGATACCCACGAATTAAAGTACTTTCACAGTACTTATAGCAAAAAGTCCCAACATAAAGAATCAAAGCTTTCTCAAAATTAATAAAGAGCAGTAATAAAAAAATATTGTTCTCATCTATATACTGTAAAATATCATGAATCAATCAAATGCTATCCCTTATATATTACTTATATTTTTAATGGTCCAATATCTATTTCATAGTGACACAAAGACCAATACTTAAGTAATTGTCCATTAACCAGGAAACCCTTTTTTTCTCCCTAATTCCTAAATGGTTTGAGTCATAACCCCCCAAAACTAATCCCTTTATGGTATGGAAAATTGTGGTACAATTTCAGAAAGATCCATACACTGTTCCACAAGTTATTGTCTGGAAACTAGAAAAAATGCTCATTTGTGCCCCTTTTTGACCTTTAATATTTAAACTGTTGGAACTATAACCCCCAAAATCAATCCAAAACTTCCTTTTGTGGTTTCAAACCTTGTGTTTATATTTCATAGATTTTTATTTCTTTACATTAAATTTATTGTGTGTAAACCAAATGTCTTCAGATGACCCTGATGAGGTCGGCAACATGAACTAATATAAGTAGCAAACAAAAGACTGAAGTGCACACACTAAAATGTCTCGACGTCTTTACTAATCATTGATATTATGTTGATAGTCCTAAATATAAAGCTTTATTACAACTATCACATAAACTTAACATCAACAAAAAAAACTGAGGTCAAGGACAGATGAACCATGCCAGGCAGACATGTACAGCAGATAATTCTTGCATACAACAAATATAGTTGACCTATTGCTTAAAGTTTAAGAAAAACAAACCAAAATACAAAAACTTAAGACTGAGCAATGAGCAATAAACCGTGAAAATGAGGTTGAGGTCAAATAAAACCTAAGCGACTGAAATATAGATAAAAAAATATTTCCATACACCATATATAGTAGACCTATTGCATAAAGTATAAGAAAAACAGACCAAAACACAAAAACTTAACTATAACCACTGAACCATGAAAATGAGGTCAAGGTCAGATGACACCTGCCAGTTGGACATGTACACCTTACCATCCTTCCATACACCAAATATACTAGACCTATTGCTTATAGTATCTGAGATATGGACTTGACCACCAAAACTTAACCTTGTTCACTTATCCATGAAATGAGGTCGAGGTCAAGTGAAAACTGTATGACAGACATGAGGACCTTGCAAGGTACGCACATATCAAATATAATTATCCTATTACTTATAATAAGAGAGAATTAACATTACAAAAAATCTTAATTTTTTTTTCAAGTAGTCACTGAACCATGAAAATGAGGTCAAGGACATTGGACATGTGACTGACGAAAACTTCGTAACATGAGGCATCTATATACACAGTATGAAGCATCCAGGACTTCCACCTTCCAAAATATAAAGCTTTTAAGAAGTTAGCTAACGCCCCCGCCGTAGCTGTCGCCGGATCAGTATCCCTATGTCGAGCTTTCTGCAACAAAAGTCGCAGGCTCAACAAAAATCGTATAAAAAGTGAAAAATTTCCTTAAAATTACATATTTAGTGGCAGCAACCCAACAATGGGTTATTATATTGATCTGAAAATTTCATGGCTGATAGAACTTCACCTAATGAACACTTAAACACATGTCAGATTTGCTCAAGCGCTTTAAACTTGGATTTCGAGATATATAAGTCAAAATCTGCATTTTACCCCAATGTTTTATTTCTAGCCATGGTGGACAGGTTTTTTTTTGACAAAACACAAAACAAAACACAAAATTTATTCTGGATACCCAAAAGATTATTCAGCTTAAGTTAGGTTGGAATTGGTTCAGTGGGAGAAGTTTGAAATAGCTTACTTACACTGGATGGATGACGTCAACGGACACCAATTAATGGCAAAAGCTCCAAGTTAATTAGAAACGGTGAGCTAAAAATAACTTTTCAAGCATTTGCTGAACCATGATATGATGTCAAGGACAATATATATATGATTTTTTTCTATAAATGATCTTTATCCTATACTAAATGGAAAAATGAAATAAAAATATGGGGTCACCGTTCATTTAAGCTCAGTCTGCCTTTGAAAGAAGTATGCATTTTTGTTAAGGTACTTTTTTTCTGTTGATCTAATAGGAGATAAAAAAAAAGTAATATCAAAATAAAAAAAGAACTAAATTACAGAAATGGCTTAAATTTTACAATGGTTTATTTGAAGAATGTTTTTTGAAAATATAGGTCACCGATGAGTTAAAAAAGTTATTTAAATTTTAATGCAAAAAAATGGCATTTTTTCACCAAAGGGGAGATAATTTGGAGCTTTTTCAATGATATAAACATTTTAAAAGTCATCTGGGGTCAAAACGAATTGATTTTTTGGGTTGATTTTTGTACGATATCATTATATAACGACTTATAATGTTTCAATAAAATTTGTAATGAAAATAAAAATATGTTTCAATTTTAGCTGAATTTTTTGTACCCTTGAGCCTCTTTAAACAAATAATTTATGACTTCTGCTTACAATTGCTACTTCTGTACTGTGATGCCTATGTCTGGCATTTTGATACTTTGGTCACAGGCGAGACGTCAAAATTTAAAAAAAAAATTACCAGGGAATATTTAAACAAATTTCAAATAGTCAACTATTACTTTACTATACAGAGCACTCCACAGACTTAATCAATATAAAATATGTATTTAGTAAATCAACATCCAATTTGTTTTAAGCAAAACATATTGTATGTAGGTTAACTAATTATACATGCCATATTTCTACATTTAAAATTGGGGGGTTCTATGCCAGAAAAGATATTTTTTTTGCAATCAAAGGATTGTACATATATTCTACACCCCCTGATTAAGACCACTGTTTTACATTTTGTTTTATAATGTTCTTACGAACTTGCTTTGTGCAAATGTTGGCTACACCAATATCATACTGTTAATGCTGATTTAATGTTCGGTGGTGTTATGTTTGATTTCTGAGTCTAGACAACATGATCTATTTGTTAGCAATTAAATTTTAAACAGACTTTAGGTATATTTAAGAACTCTTAGATTTTTTATTTTGTCTCATCTCATATCTATAAGCATTTTGACATATGTAACAATCTAACAACTAGTTTATGTATTTGGAGAATCAGCTTCAGTGTACAATTTGGTGGAAATGTTAAGTTTTAAATGAAAATAAAACAAATTGCATTAACATCTTTTTATTTCTGAAAAATGTTTTCGAATAGATGTACATGTTAAAAGTAGAAATGCTCTCAAAATGATCATAAAATGGTAATTGATGGAAAACAGGTTAAAATTTGACTCTTTGTCCCTGTAAAACACTTATACAACATATTCAATTAAACACAATAAAACTTATGAATCCAATGGTCTACCTACTTTCAGTTTCACAATGGTCTACCTACTTTCAGTTTAGGATTCCAATGGTCTACCTACTTTCAGTTTAGGATTCCAATGGTCTACCTATTTTCAGTTTCATAAATTTGTCTCTATGTTCTTTGGATGTTTTGGCAAAGCTACTCTTGACAATATTAAGTGGATGATCTTTACCTGTCAAATATATAGAATTTTTCATCTGCTCAACTCCTAGATCTTTTAATAGTAAGCTACCATTGTAAGATCCATACTGAGCTATGTATGTAGATAAAATAAATCCAGTCATGAACGCATCAAATCCTGCCCTATGACTACCTGATCGTACAATTTCCACAGGTTTCTTCAATATATCTCCTGGAAGTGTTATTTCTTTAGCATGAGATTCACTGTCTTCATCATTTTCCATTGGAGTTACCACCTCTTGTATTGAATCATCAACGGTATCATTACTTTCTTCTAATAACTCACTGTTTTCCTTGTTATGACGTCTTCGCTTCCGTTTACGTCTCTTTTTTGTTTGAACGAACTGGTCTAAATCTAGAATAAGGTCAATGTCATGTGATCTTTTACATTTACTTCCTTTCCCACACCAACCGTGACCCTGAAAGGAATATTATTAATTCAACATTAAAACATAATGAATAACAAATTGTTATTTAAGATATATACTTTTAATTTACTCAATCTATTTAATTAGTTCTGTCAAAGTTCACAACTTTTATAGAGCTTTAATTATAAACTGATAAATACAAAACATAAACAGGCAAAAGCTTTGCACGATTGTTGTTTTGAAGCTTTTTATTCATTGTCTATAGAAATTTAAGAAACTGGTTGTTCCTCGAATGTAAAATATTATTTTAACCTTTTTTACATAATTATCCTGTATGTTAAATCAGGAACATATGAATTGGCGGTGTTGTTGATTTATTGAGCAGTTCAGATAGTTTTTAAGTCAGAGGCTACCAAAATCCATAAGTCTCACAAAGTCTCAAAAAGTCTGAGACTTTATCAATTTTATACTTAAAGCCTATCAGATCCATTTCCCATTAGATATACTATTCCCAGGTCAAATAGACCCCCATAGCATCAGTCTACGACTTGTCAGTTTCATTTTCACTTTGTGTTCACTGATTTCATTTGTATCAGAATACTCGTGTTGTTTGAATTGTGACACAAGATGTTTGTTTTACTTCATTTCTGACATTGGAAAAAGTCAGAATTTTATCAAACGAAATTTCATCACGATCGAAACATTGTCGGATACCAATTGATTGTTGTCACCTGGGTGATCTTTGTTATCAGGGTCATTGGTTGAGGGGTTTCACCACAGGGAACCGGGAATTTCGAAAACACAATGTAAACTTCTTTCTCTGCGATTTAAAAGAATTATTCAAGTCAGATATGTTTTATCCTTGAAATATTCAGCGTGTCTTTTAATTAAATTTACACTTTTACAGTGTAGCAATAATACAGCTCACTATTGTACCATATTCAAGTTCATGGTTTAACACCCTGCTAATTGATTATCATGGAAAGCCATCTTGTATAAACATATATGTTTTGATTGTGTATCGATCAAAACTGTTATCATTTTGACTTAATTAGAATAAGACAAACGCGTTTTGATAGGTAATAAACGATGTAATTAAGAGTATTGGGACTGAATCATAAGACCGGAATTCGGAATACACAGGGTCCAGTTTACAAAGGGTATTTTAACAAAGAATTTAAAGATGAAGACATGGAACTTTAGTTTCCAGCGGGAATGGACAGGAATCCGGTTTACATGTATTCAGGGTCCGGTTTACCCAGGTTTGACTGTATTCAAATTCTATACTTTTCTTCATGATCTTGTATGTTCTGGAAAAGCACATAATTTTTGTCTGATCCATAACTACTGATCTATTAAAAGTAAGCTAACATTATAGATCAATACTGAGATATGTACATGATGTATGTAGATTTCATTCTTGTTTTTAAGAAAAGTAAGTGGAGTATTCACCTACAATAACATGAAATTAGAAACCCTTAACATGATTATAGACTGATTTTGTTCCAGCAACAAGTGACAAACTGTTAAATACCAAATCAAGGCAATAACTCAACCTGGCACAAAGAGGCATTTTAAAGAAAACCATTTTAACTCGAATACATTCTTTATTTGCCTGTCCCAAGTCAGGAGCCTGTTATTCACTGGTTGTGATTGGTTCATGTCTAGCATAACTGTTTTTTCATTAATTGTCTTGCATAAATAAGGCCATTTAATTTCTCATTTGAATTGTTTTACATTTTTCTTTCTGGGGCTTTAATAGCTGACTATATGTTATGGGTTGTTCTTCTTGTTGAAAGCCATATGGTGAAACATAATTGCTTTTATATTTGTCATATAAAATCTGGTGGATAGTTGTTTCATTGGCAATCATACCAAATCTCCTTTTCTTTATATCGATCAACTGGTTGATAAAGAAAATAATAAGTTACCCCGAAAACTTCACAGACAGAATCCTTAAGCTTGTCAACTTGTTCCTCGGGTATATCTGTTGTATAGGACTGTGGTAATTTAACGTTACATACAATTACTTGGTCGGACATCTTGGCGTAGTTGGGATTGTCTATTGTACAGTATGATCTATGACTCTCTATTCCAAAATAATTATCTCTCTGTCTGAAAAGACAAATTTGCATGCTTTTATTTTATTTCTTATATATTGATATCTGTACTTCTAAATTCACAGACCAATTCATATGAGTGGTCACTTACCTGAAACTACAAAATTGCAAAATATGGTATTGCATTTTTTCATTACAACTTTTTCTTTCGAAATTTATACCTTAAATTACTTGTCTTACTTTAAAGCATGTTATACTTTTTTCAATACTATAATTCAACCATGAAGTTTCCATTGATCATGTTTTCTGATTTAGAAGAAAAGTAACATTCAAACTCAACACAGGAACATATTCTCGTAACATTTCCTTATTTTCTATTTTTATATGGGACAGGACTGTTGGATAAAATTAGACTTTTCCCATTATAACTGTCCTGTAATTCTAGGTTCCATAACTCTGGAACAACAAACAAACAAAATTTCAAAATCAAAAAGGAGATTTCTTCTGTCAATTCAAATGTTTCATTAAAATTTATAAGAATACGTTAAAATAATTTTAAGTTATTGTATGACATGTTGCCATATCATACAGAAGGACATAAGGACAGACTTTAACACATGTACATCCCATCAAAGAAGGGCATGTAATAATAGCCAACCAAATATCCATGTACAAATGGATGATACATGCCATGACATTTGTTCATGTGTCTTTTGTTACTTTCAAAATTTATTGAATTAAGATCAAACTGACAGTAAAAGAAAGATGAAGTAAAATATTATTAATGAAATGAACCTTACCGTTTCCTGAATACATATTCTAGATAAGATGCAGGCATTCTGTGTTGAAAATCTGTGACATATTTAGTATCTATCATTCCATTAGGGAACATTTCAGTCAGATCTGCTAGAAACATTGCTGAAGAGGTGGGTAAATTTGTATACAAGTTCTGATACAGGAACATCAAGTCCATTAAGGCATTATGGAATACAACTGGAACTTCAGACACTAACAAACTGATGAATAACTGACGTAAAAATGATGGTCCAGCAAAATCTGGCTGAAAATATATGTAAAACTACAGGTTTAAGGACATTAAATCAATTAACAAATAAAACGTTGCCTATTGATTACAAAATTTACAGTAAAAAATTAAAACTTACCATCCTTTGAAATAAAAGTCTTAAATAAACATTGTAGACTATGATGTAAGATATTTAATTTTATGGAACACTACAAATATGACTAAAGTTTTGTGACAAACAGACCAGATTTCTATCTTTGGGTTTTCTGCATAGTGTTTTATGGACTGATGTTGTTATTTTGGTCAGCTATTGTCTATCTAATTTTTCAACTTATGATATTTATTTTACCTGTAACATCTTCTAACTTCTATAATTTTTGCATCTTTATACTTAGTGGAATTGCACATAATCTCAAATAAGTTTAACATAATCCTTATGTGGATACATTATTTTTCGTGGTATACCAATTTTTTCGGCTTTACGGATTTAATGTTCAACATTTAAACAATTTCTATTGGCTTGTATGCTTTGGCAAAACCACAAAATCAAAAATAAGTATTTCATCAAGCCACGAAAACTGGTTCATGAACCTAAAAAAATTAATGTATCCACAGAGGCTTCTACTGTTAAATTAAGAAGTACAATAATCTTAGTAAAATAATAAATTTTATACCAACCCTGTCTGGGCCTCTGTAATATGAAATTCCTTTGGCATACTGTTTATTAAAATCAAATCCATGATCAACCAAGAATTCAAGTGATGGTGGCTCAACTATATACTCATCTGAACACAATGCTGTAATGTTAAAAGTCTGTACTGAAAATACCCATTTGTTTGACTTAGTAGATTTATTTTCATCATCACAATCCTCTCCTTCACCATTGGTTACAGGTGTACTGTCACATGCTGTCACTTCTGTCAGTTTGAAACATGACAACCCAAGGGAGACAATTGACCTTGACTTTGCACTTTCAGACATTGACTTATATCTGTCCTCTAAAAGTCTGCAAAATAAAATATAGGTCAAATTTCACATTGTTTCATACTCTTAAAGCTATGAAATAAGTTAAAATCAGAATAGGTGTATCAAACTCAAATGTTAATTAGTTTGTGGTTCTTTCTGAGTACTCCAACTACTTCCTCCAAGAAAAAAACTGACTGATGTGATAAAGTCAAGGTCACTGAAAGCAGCAAACAAACACAAGAGTCAGTTTCAAAATGTTGTTCCTTGAGAGTGTTACAACTAAATGACAAGTTTAACAGTCATTTCAAAGAGGAAGATAACCTAATTTTTTTTTGTGACACTCAATAAAAACAGTGAATGCTGAATGCAGGAATGTTTAACAATTTCTTAATAGTTTTAAAAGTTAAATCAACAATCTTTTATTTTCTGGGCGATATCTTTTTGCGCCAAAAAGTAACTCATTTGCGCCACAACTTAATTGCGCCAATACCTCTTTTGCGCCACCCAATTTTCAAAACTATAGGCATCATTTGCGCCAGTAAAATAATCATCTAATTGCGCCAATTTTATATATTTTTATTTATATATAACAACTAAATGATTGACTAGGTACCAACAGCAAAATATTTCTCTGACATTGTACACTGAAATTTCAAATTAGCCTTGCATCCTAATAAAATTATACCGCTTTCTGGATCGTTACACAATACAAAGTCGTCATCTTTGTTTGTAACAAGACCAATATCATCCAATTTTCTGTGAAATTCTGCTCGATTTTTAGATTAAGCCAGACGCAGTTTTCTTCTCTCTCTATACATAGACTGACATACATATTTCAAATCTTTCTTTTCTAAATTTTCTTCTTCAATTTTGAAGATCTCTGAATTTATTATTTTTGAAGGTCGCTCTGACAACACATTGGTTGCTTTTCTTTTACACGCAATTCTCAAAATTTGATTATGGACTCTCCCAATTGATCTTCCTCTAAGTTCAGTATTTTTGTGATTTTACTTTTGACGCTCTAATTTCTGGACACTGATAATGAAAAAATTATATTTCTTTTTACAAATAAAAATATGGTATTTTATACTGCCAAAATCTGCTATGAAATTTTAATAAAGCGAAAATTTATTTTATACTCGTGATAGTTGACTTGTATTTGCATTATAATTTTAAGAAAAAATTGTTTTATAGTCTCTCAAAACTCTTTATAGAGTGGCTCTTGTTGCCAAGTTAACTTGTGTTTTGAAAAGCTGTATATTTTATATATAACAAGTAGCGAGACTTTAAGAAAGTATTTGTCTTGTCTTGTCATGATTTAGGTAAAACATGTACAGGTATGATTTAGGTAAAAAATATTAAAAGGTAAATGTGGCGCAATTTCATTTCATTTATTGGCGCAATTAATACCATCAAAATAAAAGAGAGTGGCGCAATTAATACCTTTTCAAAACTGCAATTGGCGCAAATTGATTCTGCCCATTTTTCTACCCATGTGAGAATGACATGTGTTATTTGGTGTCTAGTGGAGAGTTGTCCAATTGACAGTCATACCACCAACTTCTTAATGGGGAATAATTGACAAATTCCAGTTATTTACTCCATACAATACATAGCATAAATATACATATAATGTAAACTTGAAGTTGGTAAATGTTCACATTTAGAGGTTGCTTTTGTGATCCTACAAAATTCCCATTTGTTGTATGTGAATTTAAGAATACAGTCCATGCTATTGTTAAAATACAGGCATACCTGTGTCATAACTGAGAACCAAATGCATTTGAAATAATTAATACATCATTGCACTGAACTTACTTTGCATTTAATGTCTTTCTGTTCCCAATACCACTAAGTTCCTATAAAACAAAATATCAAATTTAATAACCCATCTTACATTGCCTTAATCTAACAATTACCTAGATATTATAATTCATGGCATCATTGAAAAACATGTATATGTTGCAGATTTCAAAGCTAGCCTCATATCCAAGATGGCCATATTGTCTGTAAATTATCTTTGTGTACATCAACCAATGAAACTGTTTCAAAAGCATGAAATCAATTTTTCAAAGTTTCATTAAATTTGATAACAGAATTATTTTGCATTTGTATAAAGTATGAAGGAAGAGGTTGAGACAGATGGACAAGAATTTACAAGTACCTAATTATATTTATTTCCACTTAATACTGTGGTTTCATTTATTTTCGTGGGTACCAATTTTTGTGGATTCAGGAAAACTTCCAATTTTCTATGACTGAGTATTTGATTTTTTTGTTTTGTCAAAGTATGCAAGCAAAGATAAAGACATTTTGTAAATAGCTGCTCCTTTTATTTTTTGTATCATGAATTACTACACATTCTGTTTTCATCAGATTAAACTCACTGTGTCTATTGCTACATAAGTTGCAGATTTCAAAGCTAACATCAAAGATGGCCATATTGTCTGTATATTATCTTTGTGTACATCAACCACTGACACTGTTTCAAAAGATGCTGACATGTTCTAACCTAAAATCAACAGATAAATAATACATACATTTTGATAATAATCCCAATTCAATTGTGTTGTAAATATTTTAATGTGCTTATTTCTTAATTTTTGCACATAATTATTTTTGATTACTGCAATCATAAAATTGTTATCTTCTGATAAGTTTCTTGTTTAAAATGTGCTGATAGTCATCAACATGCTGATGGATTGTCGTATGATGTAGATGTAGGCATAAGTGGAAGGCTGAACACTGAGGTGTAATTATAAAAGTGTACTTTCAATTTAACTTTTTGAAACAATTTATGATTTTGTTCGATTTAAAAAAAGATTACTGATTAAAAAGATATTTTTTAATCTTTATTTATCATATATCTATTTCTAGTTTATTTAATCACCAAAATCAAAATTATTGGATCAAATACCCAATACCAATACATTGTGTATGTGCAATTTACAAGTAAAGACAAAATGTTTGGTAAGCAACTTTTCTGGAAAACATTTTTCAGAGGGATAGAACTAGACACCTTTAAATACAAAGGAGGCAACTTCACATACCAGAGGACAGACGTACATTAGAGACTATACTGTCGTAAAGCATTTGTAAAGACAGACCAGAAGAACAAAGGCACTTCTTTTGTCCAAAGCCGCAAAGGTCAAGGCACTTCTATTGTTATTTCCAAGAAGAAATGAGGAGCCTTTACTGAACAATTGAATAAAAAAAGGATGTACATTGTACATACACATCAATTACTTGTCATTTATTAATCCTTAAATGAAACCAGTACCTGTGTGTGTGAAATGAGTTTATAGGATATCAATTTACAGTGATAACAAAAATTGTTTTCATAATGAAAGCTGTCATCGAGCAAATATTCATATAAATGGCAGCATTTTCCCATTTAAGACCATAGTTCAAATGTCTTTCGAGAACTGAATCCTTCTTTTTGAAGTCTGCTTTTTTTTTTATCCTGATCCTGATAATATTTCAGTCATGGAGTCTTTAGTTTAGCCTATAGGAAAAATGTTGTTTTTTAGTTTAGCCTTTAGGCAATTGCAAAATGTTGTTTTTTTAGTTTTACCTCAATGTCTGTGTCATGACAGAAAATAATCTGTAAATCCAAATATTGTATTTTTATCACTGAAAATTGATACCCGTTTTGGTGTGCAGTATAGGATACCCATGAATGATGATAGTACCCATCATGGCATGTATGTCAAATTCAGCAATTATCTAGTCATGCTAGTGCAAATAATTATGACGTCTTGGAAGGGTACTTAAAATTTTTGCTGTGACGCTTTCCTGTGTAAGGCGTCAAAGAAAAAAATTATAATAGCCTTTCAAGACTTCATAATCATTTGGACTATCAACTATCTAGTTGTAGGAAGGTGTCCCAGAAAAAAATTAAAATAGCCTTGCCAGACGTCATAATTATTTGGACTAGCAACTATCATGATTATGTCATTCATGAAGATCCTTCTCAGCTAGTCCAAATAATTATGACGTCTTGGTTGGTTATTTTAAATTTTTGCTTTGACGCTTTCCTGTGACGTAAGGGGTCAAAGAAAAATAAATAATAGCCTTTCAAGACGTCATAATCATTTGGACTAGCAACTACATGTATCATGATTATGTCATTTATGAGGATCCTCCTCAGCTAGTCCAAATTGTTATGTCTAATTGACCAGAAATTGACCTTGGCGATCTTTTTACTCAGTTGTGGTAGCCCAGGTGGCAAATTGAAATCAAGTTCTTGACTGACTGACTGAAATCCGCCATTTACCATGACTCCAAGTACTGGCTACTTCATGGACAAAAATTTCTTCTTCTTCTTTATATACAGAAAAACATCAACTGGTTGATGATTACTTTCCGGCGCATGACTGGTTTAACAATATTGTTAATGATTAAAAATATATATTTTTGATTTCGTAATAATTTTTCAATTTTTATATAATACAAATGTATATATGTAAGTAATATTTTTCAATTTTTATTTTTAATTTTTGGTATAAGATAAAAACAAGATACATATTAAACATGTAGGTGTTTGTAAGTGTCAAGGAGCATCTCTCTAGTGAGTTTCTCCTTGAAGCACTCAGTAGTGGTGCTGCAGGCTATTGGTTCAGGTAATTTGTTCCAGTCTTTTATAGTTTGGCAGAAAAATGAAAATTTGTAACTGTCTTTGCTGCATCGAATTTGTCGGTATGTTTGTTCGTGGCTAGACCTGGTGTTTGATTGGCTTTTAATTAATATGTCAGTATGTGGTATGGCAATTTTGTTGTTTGTTATTCTATGGAACATATTTAATCTGCTTTTGAGTCTCCTTTCTTGTAATGTTGGCCAGTGAAGTGTGTTAATCATGTTTGTTACACTTTCAGTATATTTGTAGTTTGAGCATACATATCTCGCTGCACGTCTTTGAACTTTTTCTATGAAGTTAATGTTCTCTGTTGTGTAAGGGTCCCAGACAGTGCAGCAGTATTCAAGTTTTGGTCTAATAAGTGCTTGGTATGCTCGGTCTTTGATGGTTACTGAATTTATTTTTAAGTTTCTTCTGATGAATCCAAGGGTCTTATTTGCTTTAGATGTCATGTTCTGAATGTGTTTGTTCCATTTTAAATTTGATGAAATAGTTATACCTAAATATTTTGCATTTTCAACTGACTCAAGAATGTGACCGTGCATGTTGTAATAAAAATGGATAGGTGTTTTCTTTGTGGTCACTCTAAGTATGTTGCATTTATCAGGGTGGAACTGCATTAGCCAGTCTTGTTCCCATTTGATTGCCCCTTCTAGGTCTTCCTGGAGTTTAAGGCAATCTGATGGTGATTATTATCTGTCGGTAAATGATGCTATCGTCAGCAAAGAGCCTGATTTGACTATGATGAAAGTAGTCAGGTTAGTCATTGATATATATTAAAAATAGTATTGGACCTAAGGCCAACCTTAAAATTATGTTTGTTTGCAGTTTTCCGACTGTACCTTCAGACTGAAGGGTCGGTAGGTAGGAAAAATATTTTATTTTATCAGCCAAAATACAGTTTAAACAAGCAGTTACACTAAACCAAGTTTCTTGTGAAGAAAAAAAAACATTTTAAAACAACAAACACTGGACATGCTGAAAACCAACATCAAATGAACTGGCATTTTCAGATAAAAAAACTTTTTAACCAAAACTGAAACTTTAACATAGTGTCATTATCCAATTTATGACATAAAATATGGTATAATTATTAAATACTGGAACACTTATAAACAAGGAATGTCATTATGACTAGAACTGTTTTAAAGAAATATATTCAGACATGTATGCTTCTTGACCATGTTGACTAGAATGTTTTCATGAGTAGAGTATTTTCATCAGAAAAATGTAGATATTAAAGATTTATAAGACAATGTATTAAAGAGTGTATTTTTAATAAAAAAAAAATAACAATTGAATCTTCAATTGAAAAAAGGCAACTCGAAAAAAAAGTATTAAGACATTCGACTGTTTTCATATTTCTAACAGTATTTAATTATATGTGATAAGGTTATATTTTTGCCAGGCTTTAATGAAAACCAAAGAAATCTAAAGTTTGGGGTGAAATCCATAGCACCCCATTAAAAGTAAATGGTCTGTACTGAAATGTTTTTAATGCATAAAAAAAATTGGCAGCATAGCTCCTAAGGACATGTTTTAATTGAATTCACACAGGCCACACAGTTTGGGTATATTTAATATTGTAAGAAAGAGAATAATTGCAATGAGTGGGGCAGCCCGCCTTATCCTAAAGGAGCATATTCATTGCAATCGAAGATAGATTTAATATAGAGAGAGTATATTTATTTTTCAAGCTAACCATTCATTTTCTCTACATCTTTGTGTAGTTATGGTTGCTTCTTATTGATTTGGCATGATCTATATCCATTAACATTTCAAATGAGCCCTTCCTCCGTACAGGCGTGTTTACACTGAGATATCCATGAAGATTTAAGTCACGGAGGAGTGGTTTCATCTTTGTCGTCTTCACAACAATTTGTAGAAAATATGCCATACTTCAAGCTGCTGTCGAATTATTTAACCACTGAAATTGGTTCTATAAAGTCAGGCTCCACAGATTCTGTACCCGATTTGTTTGAGACAGAATGGTTAAGGTTCATCATAAGGAATTGAAAAATATGGCCGTGTTTACACCTCCACAATTACTATGAGTACAGACAAACTGGTACATCCAGGAAAGTTTTAAGGCATGGCAGGAACTAGATATATAAAAGTTATATGTAGTCTACGTTTCAGAAAATTAAAAACTTACCTGGATTTTGATGTTCATTTTTTTCCAGTCTGCAGAAGATAGCAAAATAAACAAACACCCGAGTTTCATTTGATACGGTCCACTCAGTTACACAGTTTAAACCTGTTAAATCACCTATTGTTTACAGGTGTCTATTGTCCATCTATTGTCCATTTAAATCAATACTACTCACAACATTGATTATATGAGGGGAGCTTCTCAATCGTTTTCACTACTTGGTTAATTTTTGCACCTTATGCAGGAACGAAAAAAAATGGATAGCAAAATCTAGAAAAGTTTATAATTTTCTGAAACATAAAATGCATTTAAAATTTATGTATCTAGTTCCTGCCATCCCTTAAAACTGTTGCAGGTGTATAGGTAAGTCTGTACTCAGAGTAAAATTTGGGGTGTAAATACGGCCATTTTAGCCAAAAGGTTATGATGAACCTTATCGTGTCAGTTATGAATTATATCCGCTGCATCATCGTCAATGATATCATCACACATCATTACATGTGCCTGAATCTGTATAAACAGTTTACTAATAAACTTTTTTGTTTGTTATTTGTCTTAAAATTGACACGAGACGACAGCGTAAAGTACTCCTCCGTGACTTCATGGATACCTGTAAACAATTTCCATGTGCTTTATCATTAAATGGTCACATGAACGCTTGACGGGAAGCTAAGAAAACCCGATCTTGAAATGCGTAATTGACCCAGACTTTAAATCATTTCCGGAAAGGACCCAAAGTTCCAGATCGCGTCAATAGAAGTATTAAAAAAAATTTCTTCAAATTTAAAGCAATAAAATTTTCACAGTCGGGAGGATTTTCAAAGGTCGATCGGTAAACTGCAAACAAACAATATTTTAATTTAAGCCTAATACAGTTCCCTGAGGAACACCTGATGTAACTGGTATGTTGTCAGAGGAATGGTTTTCTAGCATAACTGTTTGTGTACGATTTGAGTATCATGATTATGTCATTTATGAGGATCCTCCTCAGCTAGTCCAAATTGTTATGTCTAATTGACCAGAAATTGACCTTGGCGATCTTTTTACTCAGTTGTGGTACGTCAGGGTACCCAAATTGCACCTATTTTGACAGTTTTTTATCCTACGTTTATTTATACTTCAGACAAAAGTTTTCATTATATGTTAATTTTGTAGATGTATCATTATTCATTATATGGTTTCACCAATTTAATTTTGAATCCATATGGAATCATAGAAAAATTGGTCTAAACTGACCTCCAAACCATCAATGATTCTGAAATGAGGAGTACCCAAATTGCATCCATGCTTAAATTCGCATCGTCAAAAGTATAATAACAGAGCTTTTGTTTAATTTTTTCAAATATTTTGAACAATTGGATATTAGTCCATGCTTACTCTTCGTTTTTTAAGAAAAGGATACTTGTAACATATTGTATTTGCTCATTTTAAAAAGATGACGTTTTGATGACGTCGCATGGTGACGTTTCAGTAGATTTTGCTTTTTCGGTAAACACTTCATCTGTTGATAAATACTATGAACAATTTGTGCATATCTAAATATTTTACCTATGTTGAAAGATGTGCATAGTATCAAATTATAAAAATACAAATTGTTTAGTCTCTAGGAAATCTTGCAAGATTTCCGCTGCTATTTTCGCTAAAAAGGTGCAATTTGGGTACTCGTTGCAATTTGGGTACCGTTACGTTACTTAGTTTAATACGCAAAATGAATCGACCAAGATATTAAATAAATTAGATTATTATAGAAATAAAATTAAATACTTTATCTATCATCTACATGTATCCCAGAACAGAGAATTCTTTAGTTGTCTTTAAAAGATATGTAAAAAAATCTTGTACACAGGGCATGAAGATTCCCATATACAAATGTATTTTGCAAATGATTATTTTTTTTAATGAAATTTGATTGAAGTCAACAACAAAGATAAGAAAAAAATAACTTTTTCCCAGGCATCTAAATCACCTCCAGGTATGTTTCGAGTCTAAAATTTTCTTGGGGGGGGGGGGGGGGGGGGGAATGCCCCCAAACCCCCCTTGAAAGTTCAGCCCCGCTTCGTGGGCTTCAACGGTGATAGTAAAATTATGTGGGCTACTGACTTTTTGTCTGGGCTAACTGATTTTCAAGTCTAGTAGCCCAGGTGGCTACTGGCCTTCATAAGTTAATTTTGACCCCTGTATTAAAGTTACTATGAATTGTTATCAAATGAACTGTAACCTCAATGTGATTAAAAAACTTATGGCACCACGCTAATCTAAACAGATGCCTTCTACTCTCATTAAATTATGTTATACTCAGTAATACATAACACAAATAATTATGACGTCTTGGAAGGCTATTTTAATTTTATGCTTTGACGCTTTCCTGCGACGTAGGGCATCAATGAAAAAAAATATAACAGCCTTTCAAAACATTATTATTATTTGGACTACCTCCTCAGCCTGTTATAAATTATAGCAACATGCAATTAATCACTTTGACAGTTTTATTTTTTTGGGGGGATTCTTGATATTTGTGTTATTGTACTTCAACCAAATATGCTTTTGTTTGGAAATCTAAACTAAATGCTTACAAAGATAAATTATTTTCACTTTTTCTATATTTCCCTCCACATGTTTTGTCTATGAAAATCACAGAAGCCTTCCGAGTCAAAGCTAATTCTAAAAATAAAACATTAACGGGTGGATAGTTCCGGGTTATTTGGAAACGACATTTCGGCCATTGAACAAGTTCGGCCTTGATTGGTTTGAAAGGCCATATGTCACATGTTCGGCCATGTAGTAAAAATCGCTTTGTACTGTTAAAAACATGCACAAATGAATCGTAATAGATACAGTCTGTACATCCCCTGTCAAGTGACCTTGTGACATTAATTCGAAAGGTTAAAAAATTAGGTTAGAATTGCAAACATATTTTTTTTTATAGATTTAAAAGACATATCATTGTTTTACTAATTGGAGTGATAAATGGTATACTTTAATACTTTAAAGTGTTTATATTTGAGGTATAAAAAAAACTAAGAACATATTTTTCTTAAGATCTGAAAATATTTGGTTATAGGGGCACTTACAAAGCTACGACTGAGATATATAAAAAGTATGAAATACCATTTTTTTGCATTCATTCATGAATATGAAAAAGTGAAATAATAATTCGCTTTTTTCTTCTTCTTCCGAATACGGGTAGGAGTGTAAAACTTCCCGCCAGTGTGGTTCAATTTTGTCAAAATGAGTTAAGAAAAATTGATGGTGAATTATTCACTTTCTAGTGAATAATTCGACCTTATTGAATCCATATTCATGTGATTTTAATTTATCCCCTTAGCTAGAGATGGATAATTTTGTCAAAATGAGTTCAGAAAAATTTAGGGTGAATTATTCACTTTCTAGTGAATAATTCGACCTTATTGAATCCATATTCATGTGATTTTAATTTATCCCCTTAGCTAGAGATGGATAACGCATGCATTGTGCGTGTTCAGTTATTTAAAGGAAACGACTGTCAACATGAAACAAAGGTAAATCATTTGATTGACTGATTCGATCTACAGAACAAAATCGTTCTTATACAGGTTAAAACGATGATCAACATATATTTTTTTAATCTATAATATGATATTAAACAGACCTAGAAAAATACAATTGCACGAGTTCGCTATCTATTTGTATCTTTATATGTATAATTTATCCCTGATTTGTGTTTATATCGCTTATATGACCATCAGAAGTCTTCGGAGGTCAACTCGATAGTTGATGAGATGGGGTCTAGACTTAAATTCACACGAAACGAAACTATATTTTATCGAGCCCATGCTTGCAAATTGTTAATTTTAGACTTTTTGTAATTTAGATAAATGTTTTACATTGTTATAAATTAAAAATGAGAATTTAAGTCAAATCGGAAATCCATGATGAGTTTGACAGCTAGTGCCTGTTACATAATTGAGGTAGGGAATCAGATGTTACATAATTGAGGAAGGGGAATCACAAGTTATATGATTGAGGTATGAAAATCACAAGTTACATAATTGAGGAAGGGAAATCACAAGTTACATGATTGAGGTATGGAAATCACAAGTTACATAATTGAGGTAGGGAAATCACTAGTCACATAATTGAGGAAGGGACATCAAAAGTTACATAATTGAGGTAGGGAATCACATGTTACATAATTGAGGAAGGGGAAATCACAATTTTTCACAATTGTGGTAGAAAAATCACAAGTTACATGATTTAGGTAGGGAAATCACAAGTTATATGATTGAGGTATGAAAATCACAAGTTACATAATTGAGGAAGGGAAATCACAAGTTATATGATTGAGGTATGAAAATCACAAATTACATAATTGAGGAAGGGAAATCACAAGTTATATGATTGAGGTATGAAAATCACAAATTACATAATTGAGGAAGGGAAATCACAAGTTACATGATTGAGGTATGGAAATCACAAGTTACATGATTGAGGTAGGGAAATCACTAGTCACATAATTGAGGAAGGGACATCAAAAGTTACATAATTGAGGTAGGGAATCACATGTTACATAATTGAGGAAGAGGAAATCACAATTGTTCACAATTGTGGTAGAAAAATCACAAGTTACATGATTTAGGTAGGGAAATCACAAGTAACACAATTGAGGTAGAAAAATCACACTTGAAACGATTGAGGTATGGAAATAACAAGTTACATAAATGAGGAAGGAGAACTCAAAAGTTATATAATTGAGAAAAGGAAATTAAGGCTATATGACTGGGGAAGGGGAGGGAAATACATAACTGAGGTAGAGAAATCACAACTTACATATGATTGAGGAAGGGAAATAACATGTGACATAATTGAGGTAGGAAAATCATAAGTTACATGACTGAGGTAGGGAAATTACAAGTAATGTAATCGAGGAATGGAGATCATAAGTTTTATAATTAAGGAAGGGAAATCACAAGTTACACAATTGAGGTAGAGAGATCACAAGTTATATAATTGAGTAAGTATATTCACAAGTCACATAATTAAGAAAAAGAAATCACAAGTAACCATGACATAATTGAGGTAGGGAAATCACAAGTTACAGGGTTTTCAAAGGATAGGGAAATCACAACCAACAAAGTTGAAGTAGGGAAATAACAACTGATATAACTGAGGAAGCGAAATCACACGTTTCATAATTGAGGAAGTGAAATCACACGTTTCATAGTTGAGGAAGGGAATCACACGTTTCATAGTTGAGGAAGGGAAATCCCAAGTTACATAATTTAGGACTGGATATCACAAGTTACATAATTTACGACTGGAAATCTCAAGTTACATAATTTAGGACTGGAAATCCCGAGTTACATAATTGAGGAAGGGAAATCACAACTTACATAATTTAGGACTGGAAATCACAAGTTACATAATTGAGGAAGGAAGGAAAATCACAATTTACATAATTGAGGAAGGGAAATCCCAAGTTACAAAATTGAGGAAAGGAAATCATAAGTAACATGATTGAGGTAGGGAAATCTCAACTTACATAATTGAGGTAAGGAAATCACAACTTACTTGATTGAGGAAGGGAAATCACAACTTACATAATTGAGGTAGGAAAATCAAATATAACATAAATGAAATAGGAAAATCACAAGTTGCATACATGAGGTAGGGAAATCACATATAACATAATTGCGGTAGGGAAATAACTAGTTAATTTATTAAGGAAGAAGAATCACAATTTTCATTATTGAAGACGGGAACTCACAAGTTACATTATTGAGGAAGGGAAATCACAAATCTCAATTATGTAAAATGTGATTCTCCTTCCTCAATTATATATGTAACTTGTGATTTCCCTACCTGAATTACGTAAGTTGTGATTTCCCTTACTCCATTAGTTAAATTGTGAAATCCCTTCCTTTATTGTGTAATTTTTTTTCTACCTCATTAATGTAAGTTGTGATTTATCTTACCTCTATAATGTAATTTGTTATTACCTTCCACAATTATAAAAGTTGTAATTTCCCTACATCAATTGTGTAACTTGTGATTTCCTTTCCTCATTTATGTAACTTGTGATTTCCCTATCTCATTTATATTATTTGTGATTTTGAAACCTTTTTCAATGTAACTTGTGATTTCCCTTCCTCAATAAAGTAACTTGTGATTTCCCTTCCTCAATTATCTTACAAGTTATTTCCGTACCTCAATTATGTAACTTGTAATTTGTCTATCTCATTCATTCAACTTGTGATTTATCAACCTCAATTATGTAACTTGTGATTCCTCTACCTCAATTATGTAAGTTGTGATTTCCCTTCCTCAATTAATAAGTTGTGATTTCCCTTCCTAAATTAATAAGTTGTGATTTCCCTTCCTCAATTAATAAGTTGTGATTTCCCTTCCTCAATTAATAAGTTGTGATTTCCTTTCCTCATTTATGTAACTTGTGATTTCCCTATCTCATTTATATTATTTGTGATTTTGAAACCTTTTTCAATGTAACTTGTGATTTCCCTTCCTCAATAAAGTAACTTGTGATTTCCCTTCCTCAATTATCTTACAAGTTATTTCCGTACCTCAATTATGTAACTTGTAATTTGTCTATCTCATTCATTCAACTTGTGATTTATCAACCTCAATTATGTAACTTGTGATTCCTCTACCTCAATTATGTAAGTTGTGATTTCCCTTCCTCAATTAATAAGTTGTGATTTCCCTTCCTCAATTAATAAGTTGTGATTTCCCTTCCTCAATTAATAAGTTGTGATTTCCCTTCCTCAATTAATAAGTTGTGATTTCCCTTCCTCGATTAATAAGTTGTGATTCCCTTCCTCAATTAATGAGTTGTGATTTCCCTTCCTCAATTAATAAGTTGTGATTACCCTTCCTCAATTAATAAGTTGTTCTGAGTTCCCTTCCTCAATCATAAACGTTGTTAGTTCCCTACCTTAATTATGTAAGTTGTGATTTCCATTTCTCATTTATATAAGTTGTGATATCCTTCTCTCAATTATGTCAGTTTGGGAAAAACAAATATGACAGACAGCAATTAACGACAATGTCTTTTCGCTTAGTCAACGACATGTTACTGAATTACTGGTCTATGAGATAACATTTTAGATGTTTCTCTTGTCCATAACAACATTTAAAATTGTGCTCAAGTCCCTATTGGTTCTCTTTTTTTTCACACCATAGCTTATACATTACGTCTCTGTTTCCATGTGTGGGTAGTCAAAAAGTAATCTTGTACAATGTAATCATTTTCTTATCCGTTGAATGTCTACTGTAACCCTGTCACATTCTTTATGTGCTTGTATTTAAGATCAGAGCTATAGCAACTGGTTGTTTACATTTTGAGATTTCCTCAATTGTGTAATTATTGATCCTCCTACCTCAATTATGTTGATTTTCCTTCCTCCATGATGTAACTTGTGATCCTTCTAACTTCGTTGAGTTACTTGTGATCCCTCAACCTTAGATGAATTACTTGTGATCCCAGGTCCTTAGTTGAGTTACTTGTGATCCCCCTACCTTAGTAAAGTTACTTGTCATCCTGCTGCCTTAGTTGAGTTACTTGTGATCCTGCTACCTTAGTAGAGTTACTCGTGATCCTGCTGCCTTAGTTGAGTTACTTGTGATCCTGCTACCTTTGTTGAGTTACTTGTGATCCTGCTACCTTAGTTGAGTTACTTGTAATTTCCCTGCCTCAATTCTGTAACTTTTGATTTCCCTACTTTAATTATTCACCTTTGTCAACTGACATATTCCTGATAAGGTACAGGCATTTTCTTTTGTAGAAAATAGCGGATTTAACCTGGTTTATTGCCTAGCTTAACCTAGCTCTCATTTGTACGACAAAGTATTCCATTATATTGACAATAATGCATGAGCAAAACAAACAGACAGACATGATAGATTTTTAAAATTTGGGATACAGAAGTCAACACTGTTATAATATAAATCACTATAAAACAATCAACTTTGTCAACAAAGAAGAACACAATGGCATATAGACACTCTATCATGAGGCAAAGCACATAAATATATATGCAAAAATAAAAGACAAGAATACAAAATGGATACCAAAGTTGAACTCATGAGGAGGAAATATCCCATTCAATCAGCATATTGAGGTTCTTGTAAGTCATTAAAACATTTATAAGTTGTGTACACTACTGGATGCAGACATAAAGGGGAATCTCTCCTGTACGGACAATCCATAAAATTAAAAAAAAAAAAAAGTAACACCAGAAAGTAAGCTCTTTCCTCTGCAAGATGAACATATAATAAAGAAATTGGAAGGTATAAAGGCATGATTGGTCAGCAATAGATTTGCAAGATGGTTTGGTGTATGATGGGACATTTATAAAAAGTATATAATTTAACATATTAACAGCTCTTATAGTAAGAACCACTTCAGAATTCCAACATACTGATCCAAGAGAATTCAATATAGAAAACTGAACTACTACATAATTAAACTTGACCATCCAATAAAGAGATGATTTCTTATCATTTCAACAGTAAACTTCTACGACATGGTGGAGAGTTGTCTCATTGGCAATCATACCACATCTTTTAATTTTCATATAGACAGCACTTTTTGGTGAATTTTTGGAAACTAAAACCACCCTTACATTGAATAATGTTAAAACAGTTCAATCTAAATGAATTACAAGTCATATGCACAGGGGTTTTCTTAAAACACTGTAACAAGGGATATTTATCAGATCAGATTGAAAATATTTTGGAATAGGGTCCGACTTTTCCCTTAATTATTGCTGGCATCATTACTTTTATTTGTATTAGCAATCTGTATTTTGATTGTTTAGTTTATATGTTAAGAGTCAGAATAATGGGTTCGGGAAAGTTGACATTTCTTCCTGCATTTATTGGTGGAAGAAGCCAGAGTAACAAGCCTTTGACAAGAAAACTAGCAATCTTGAGTCAATTAAAATTGGAAACAAATGCACCCACCACATGAGGGTTCAAGCTCCTAACCTCAGTGTTGACAGGTAATTGATACAGTAAGTGAAATACCACTATTTAAACCACTCAGCCACCAAGGTCCTAACAAAGAGTGGTTAAAGATAAATAAGAATCAGAATGGTTTTTATGTATAAGTTTTATTTATTTATAAATAATTTGATTATAGAAAACAACAATTAAAATTAAAAAAATGTTGATACAGACATATGTCATGCCTGTATGTAATATTGATGGTTAAAAGAAAATGTTGATATCAAAATTGGAATACTTGAACATGTTAACTATCCAAAACATCCAAAGTCAATGAACCATTACTGAAGGTTCAGGGGCAAATCTCAAAACACAAAACAAGACAAAATATCTATTTCTACAACTATGAAATTCAGATCATGAAATATATACAAATGTATATAACAATTAAAACAAAATAACAAAACAAGTAAAGCAAAAACTTAACAAGTACATTTACATTAAAAATTGTGAAAATCACTGGCAAATTAGTTATAAAAACATTTAAAACATTTTGTTCTTCTTCTTGAATACAATTCTAAGTAAAATTCTCAAAACGTTGCAATAAAGGAAAAGTAATACTTCCATTATTTTAAAGTGTTCCCAAAAAATACTTGGTTCTTTTTTTTAGGCTAAATACATGGTATGGAGTTTGTTCATTGTTAAAGGCACTTAAGTGACCTATAGTTGCTTACAACCTCGTATGGATTTGATGGAAAATTATCATATTGGCAATCAAACTACATATACTTATTTCTTTAATATATGCATGTATGGTACATACCACTAAAGTTGATTAAACTTATTTTTGTTTAAAAAAAATTATAACTCTGATGTACATAAATATCAATCAAACTTTGTTATTTTACATATATAAATAAAAAATGTTTTCTTTTATTTTCTCTGTCTGACTCAACTTAATTGTAAAATGTAAATATGATTTTTTTTTTCAATCCACATATGATAAAACTGAACATCTACCATAAAATATGTAAATTTTTATTCTTACAATTCCCCAAATCAATCCCAACCTTCCTTTTGTGATATTGAACCTTTTTATTAAATTTCAAAGAGATCCATTCACTTTAACTAAAGTTAATGTCCGGAAACCAAATGCGTCTTCGGACGACGACACATACAACATCATAACATTATATGATCCCAAAATTTTTTTTGCGGTCGTATAAAAACTAATGTTTTCCTAATGATTCAAAATTAGAAGCTCCTTTGTTTCTCCCCTGGTATCTATGAATAATGTCAATGTAGCTGCCAAATTTCAATAAGAACACTGTTGCATGGGAGTTCAAGCAAAAATGAAGGAAAATTTCTTGTGTGGTAAATATGACAACTACCAGTACCCAGATTACATTTACTTTGTTGAATTGGAGAAATTCATCCCCAAAAAAATGATGAAAAAATAATTTTCATAACAATTATATATATTGTACAGTACAGCCTATCAGATTTCAAAAATATATTAAATACAAAAATGAACAGTAACAGTACCGATAGTGATAAAGATAGCTATTACAGAAATCACAAAATTAAAAAAAAATCAAATTAAATCTATAAAAATAAAAACTATCTAAATTTTTAGCAGTACTGAGCTTTACATAATATAAATGGCTGAAATGGGTTGGATATGATGCTCATACTATATACAAGTAGGTCAAGAAAGGATATTGGGTAATTACATTTTTGAAAAGCATACAATTTGCACCACTATGAGAATGAAGTGATTTAAAGTGTTTATTATTTAGAGTAGAAGTAATTTTCTTATGCATAAACATATCATTATCCCAATTAATCTCATTTCAATGTGAAATAAAGTCTGAAATGAACACAGTTTCTCATGGCCATTTACTCAAAATTAAAACTGCATTTCTGTACCTTAGTTCCTGCTTTGGAACAATTGACAAAACAGATGCAATATACTGGCCTATCCTATAAGTACTTCGAAAATTGAAAAATCTATTGAATAATATAAACTGAGTTGTAAAGTCAACAGATTTTATTTTTGAATATTTTGAAAAAGATTTTTAAAAATGTATGCTAAAAATAATGCCATTCTAAAATTAAAACTAAATTAACTAAACCAAATTATTATTTATCAGACTGACATGTGTTCCAGACAAATAGTGTATAATACAGTGTATAAGTAAAAAGAAAATATGAAAACGTCCTACCCTTCCCTTAGGGTCTATAAGTCACTTATAGCATAAATAGTTTTCAAAACAAGTCTGCAATCTGTAATCTCATTTTTGTTCAAATATTATTTTTATCATATACACACTTTAGAAGAAGTTATCGTTTGTTTATGTAATTTATACATGTTTCTCGAATCTCGTTTTTTATATAGATTAGACCGTTGGTTTTCCCGTTTGAATGGTTTTACACTAGTAATTTTTTGAGCCCTTTATATCTTACTGTTCGGTGTGAGCAAAAGCTCTATGTTGAAGGCTGTACCTTGACCTATAATGGTTTACTTTTGCAAGTTGTGACTTGGATGGAGAGTTGTATCATTGGCACTTATACCACATCTTCTAATATCTATATAGTGTATAATACAGTGTAAGAAAAAACAATTATTAGAACATCCGACTCTTTGGACCTATAAGTCACTTAAAACATATTTAGTTATCAAAACAAATCTACAATATGTAATCTCATTTATGTTAAAATATTATTTTCACATATACGACAGATGTATATATGTGATTTTTAACATAAAAATCATTTTCATTAGAAATGAAACATTACATCAATAGTCACACAAAAATCTCTTTAATAGGATAAGAGATACCCGAGGTTTTAATGGCCATAAATAGTCAGATCTAACATTCATAATTTCTTACTACCGGTAATACGTAATGACATATCTTAATCAACTGAGGACTGTAAACAAATATTCCCATCATCCCATGGCATGTACATTTCAACAATGAAAACCGATACATGTAACTAACCCCCAAAAAATCTAAGGGTAAATCGAAAAAAAAGTCCATCAGAGCACTTTATAGGTGTTATAGTTTCTTTTTCATGTACAAACACACACAAAATATTGATGTATTGCTGCTATGTAGAAATAGTTCATCTATATTTCTGGAATATTGTATTTTGAAAGACCAGCAAGGATAAAAAGAAAAGAAGTAAAAAACATAATCTTGTCTCTTTTAAAAAAAAATCAAACCAAAAACAGGTCTGTTGTTCTGTAAATCAACAAATTAAAAGTGAAAAATGTTTCATTGTACCCTGCTGTTTCACATACTTAATGCCTAAGGACAATAACTCATCAATTAGGGTAAACTTGCTTGCCTTATATTTACATTTCCTGAGTAATTCTTCATATTTCGTTGGCCCCAAATTGTTCATACAATGTGTAAGTACTTGCAGGAAATTTGTGCTCTTGCCAATTTTTAAATAAATTTATTATATTTAAATAATGAAAATTATTAAAATCGTGAAAATTGCATATCACTTGGAAAAAAAAATCACCTTACATAAATAAATACTAGTAAATGATTTATATTATGACAATTAAAAACTAACATATCAACCCCCTCTGAAACACACATGATATATTTGTGTCATGTCCTGATCAATGATATATATCATATGTTCAGTACTTGGTCCTAGTAATGGAATTTTGCCAATTGTTTTTGCATAATATTGTATAGGGTGAAAAAAATACAAAGGCAGTTATTTTAGTAATCAATGTGAATTTCTCTGTAATGTGCCAACTATTATACAAATTATAAAATGAACTATTCTGGTAACTAAATTCCAGGATCCTTTGACTTCTTAACCAACAGAAATAGATACAATAAAATGTAACCATTGAAACTATGATTATTTAAAGTAGTTTTTCAATCTTATTTTCTAATAAAGGGGGATTGAAAACTGTACAGGAGGACAAGAGTGGACCTCTTCATGTTTTTTTTTGGCTCCAATCAGTACATGTATGGGAACATATGAGGTCCATGAAAAACTTACAATTAGGCTTTACTTTTTCAGTTACCAAGGAAACTAAGAGAAAACAGATGAATACAATTACATGTATATAAACTTAGACAATGAACTTTGTAATTTTAACACTCTGTTAATAAGTACTGTGGATTCATTTATTTTTCTGTGTATGAATTTCTATGGTTTGGGGAAAACTTGCATATTCATGGATATTCAATTTCGTGGTTTTGGCAAAGTCTGCATTCATTCCTTTAAAAAATATGTAATTTTTTGAAAAATGAAATTTGTGGTTAATTGTCATGTACCCAGGAATCCATAAAAAATTGATATCCAACAAATATTAATGAATTCAAAGTACTTATGTAAATGAATATATGATACAATGTATTTTAAAATTAGTTCTAGAAATATAAAGTAATAAAGTATTATGATGTGTAAATAAATATATATTCAACAATGTTATCACCTTTTATTTCACCAAAAGTTTTAAGTGGTGTTCTCTTAGAGTACAATATGATAAATAATAGTACTTTCCTTTCTGTTGTACCATAAATGAGGGTCTGGTCGGGGTTTACAGAATTGAGGATAATGCACAAAAAGTGTAGAATAAAAATCAAAATAAATAAAGAACAGAAAAACACAGGCAAAAAAATTAAAAATAGAGAATAATGGGGTGCTAAATTATAAAGAATAATGAGCAAAATAAATAAACAATAGAGAAAAAATGGTCTTAAAATAAAGAAAAGTTTGACATCCAGACCCTCTTGCAAAAAAACAGAACAAACTAATGTAAATTCAGAAATTACTGCATGCATTTATAATTATGATTTTGTCATTTTTGACTAAAATGTGATTACATTTTATGTGATATTCAGAAAAATCCTGTTTGATTCATATAAAAAGTTTCAAAATGCGAGTTCTAATTATTGCGATTATAACTCTGTCACATTTTTCCCAATAATAAAAACATCGCAATAATTTCTGAAATTACAGTACATGTATTGCCTACATAACGATTAATCATCCCATGTTAACCTGACTGCTTTAGTCGTAAACTTTTGGTTAAGTGTGATACAAAACAAGGCATCTGAACTATATCACTGTACGCTGCTACTCCATCATTTGGCTTATAAATCATTCCCACCATTTTGTTTACTGAGGTTAGTACAGAATAGAAATCTTCATTTTCTTCCATTTCTTCGATAGCTTTTGACAGATGTCTAATAAAAGGAGTTCCTAATTCTGAATTTCTAAAAGCTGCACGACCTGCAATGTTATATTCTTAAAAATATATACATCGTCACATGAGAGTAAATTTTATTTAAAAAGACAATACAGTGATCTATAGTTGCTAACCTTTTATGCCATTTAGTCTCTTATGGAGAGTTATCTCATTGGTAATCATAACACATCTTCTTATTTTAATATTGACACATTTTGCTATAATCAACATTGAAACTTTCAGACTACTAATGACTCATTTATTTTTCTGGGTACCAAATTTGTTAATTGATGATAACTTTGCATTTTCATGAATATAAATGTACCTGAATTCTGGTTTTACCATTTCTGCATGAAAGACTATGGGAAATTTGTATTTTGCAAATCAAGAATTATAAGGTAATCCACAGAACTCAGACAGACCAAACCATATTTTTTTTTAAAATCTATGGTTATCCAATTTTTTTCAGAAACTATCATTGTGTAAACAAACCAAGTCAGGAGTAATAATTTGAACAAAATAATAAGTTTTTTTTATAAAGCCATTTAATACATTTGTATTGGTTTTTATTGAATTTTCTTTTTCTGTAAGTTTTGTTAATCTACTGATGTAGTAAAATAATATTGGGGGTATGTCCATGGGTCACACTCGCGCATATAACATTATAAAGAGACATAACTTAAGAACCATAAAAGTGACGCTACCCAAAATTGCACTTATTCAGAGCTTTGTGGTAAAAGGCATTCTGTATTTGGTTTTGAGTTGAGGCAAACTTTAGAACGGAAACAAAAATTCAGCATTTTTTTTTCATTTGGTAAAACTTAATGCTCTCTCCACTACAGAGAGAGCATAAACAGAGGAGGGTTGAGATCACAAAATATTTAGTTTAACATTAATAACCCTGCTTTATTAGCATGTGTCCATCCCAAGTCAGGAACCTAGTCAGTAGTTGATTGACATCATACCTTAATGTTTTCTGGTATTTTGATATTCTGGTTTTAATGGCTGATCTTTTGAGATAGGGGGAGAGTTGAGATCTCAAAAAATGTTTTTTGGGTCTGTCCCATGTCAGGAGCCTCTGGCCTTTGTAACTCTTGTATGATATTTAATTTTAGTTTCTTTTATATATTTCAGAGTTTAGTATGACGTCCATCTTCACTAAACTAGTATACATTTTTGTTTTGGAGCCAGCTGAAGCACGCTTTCGTGTGCAAAGTGTGCAAAAATTTCTTGCTGCATTTAAGACCCATTGGTGGCCTTCGGCTGTTATCTGCTCTTTGGTTTGGTTGTTGTCTCTTTGATACGTTCCCCATTTCCATTCTCAATTTTATCTGAAAAATATATTTTCACAACCCTAGAGGTTGATGTATTTGTGTAGACACCTGTGAATAGTAGAACGAATGGTTTCCATTGGATATCTCTTGGTTATTTCTGTGGTATGAGGTTGTTTTCTCATGAATATTTCCAATCTCAATTTATTCATAGTGGGTCATTTTTTTTGGGTTAAATCTCCACTAAATCCTTAAGATTCTTATGGTTCTTAAGCAGTTGCTTCTCTTTGGACTTTAAACTTACCTCTCTCACAAATACAACATTTACGAACTACCTACATTTTATATACAAGTATCTTTTAAATATCTAAAGTACCTGCAACTGTTGCATATGAAAATAAAAAATCTGCTTCATTTGGAAGACGAACAGTTTGTATTCCCAACCAATCATAATATTCACTGAGGTCTGCCGAAGTATCAGCTTGGTTTGGATCTATTGGGACATTAATTCCACGACTCAAAGTTGGTCCTCTGCATGACTAAAGCAAAACATTAAAACAAAAATTAAATTACTGTCAATTAGTCTTCCTTGACAATATTTTTTTCCTTTTAAACATAAACTGTTAACACGGAGATATGTCTAGCCTTTTTATATTTTGATAGCAAATTGCAAATGTTGAAATTAAAATAACACTTTTTTAACATGTAAATTATGCAAAATATTCAAAGTCAATAGACACTGATTCTAGCCAAGACTGAGTAAGCTCAGCCAAATAATCCTCTTGGAAATGAGATGTGCCAATGCTTTAAAATACAACTACATATCAAATATCATTTACCTACCACAAGGGTCCAATATAGTTTGAAGGTTCAATATCCTGCTTTAAAACAAAGTGATGACAGACAGATGACAGACAGAGAGAAGGGCTGACTCATCAACAGTATGGTTAAAAACTTACTCCTTTTGCAAATAATGAAGAATACAACAGTACTATAATTTCTCACCTGTATTATTACTATTTTTGGTTTAAATCTCAGTGGTGGACAATTTGTGGCATTAAAGTATTCTGCAATTTCATCAGTTGTCATCAACTTATCAGTGGCATAAACACCATTTCCTGTTCCATGGGACAAAATCACCAATACAAAACAATCCACTGGTTTGGTAATTAACTGTCTCTTTACTACAATACATATTGAATATACATTTGAATGCTATGAAAATTTGAAAAAAAACACCCTAAAATGAGAATTAGCAATTATTCCATATTGTATGCATTCAATACCCTTAGAGGGATCAGCTTTTTTTAACCATGAAATGTTTAAGATAATATTATCTGCAAGGTGTAGTTGGATAGGATCACAGAGGCTGATCCCTGAACAGTTGGGCCAAGTTAGGACACTTATGTTGCTTGTTATGGAAACTCAAGGGTACAAATATTTCAGCAAAATTTTCAACATTTTTTTTTCATGACAAAGGAGTAGGTCCGGTAAGGACCCATTTTGGCCTCAAATTTCAGTTTCATCTGACGAAAGATTTTGACCACTTTTTAAACACTTAAGTGTCCATTTCACTTGATTCAATTAGTTTATGTGAAAGATTTTAACTGATTAAGTTATTAAAAACGATCCGATTGAAGCTCAAATATGAAAAATCTCTCAAATATGCCAAAAAACGTCACTTTTCAGATTGTTTTTGTCAAAAATGAAAGTGGCCGCATCTGTGTTCATCCACAACCTTTATATATGTTATGTATTATCATAAAATACAACTTACATTGCAATATTAAGGATGAACACGAATGCGGCCACTTTCGTTTTACACGGAAACCGTCTAAAATTTAACTAAAATGATAGAATTTTGAAGATTTCAGTAATTTAGCATGACTTAATGGTGCTACAACCCGATATATGTGCACTGTATTGTCAAAAACAGCGCATATTTATGTAGCAGAAGCATTCAACTGTCCAATAAATAACTAAAAGTTTACATTTTAACAATTTTGTAAAACTGTTATATTTTTGGGCCAAAAAGGGGCCTTACCGGACCTACTCCTTTTATTTATTACACTATTAGTTGTTACTTTATGATATGGTACAAAAAACATCTATTTGTTTTGGCCCAAGATGACTTTTAAAATGTAAATATCATTGAAAAGCTACAAATTATCTCCCTTTGGTGAAAAAAATGCCATTTTTTAACACTAAAATTGAAATAAATGGGCCCAAAAATCAAAAATCTAAATACATGGGTAGATTCAGCATGTAAAAGAACTCCAAGTATTCAATTTTTGTTAAAATCAAAATAAAAAGTTAAATTTTGGACCCTTTGTACCAGGAATATACTCCTCTGAGGAACTTTTTTTCTTAACCTGATTTTTTTGTTTATATGACTGTAAAAAAAATAATTAATGAAGAAAAAATCAGATGGTGGTGCACTTCTCTATTTGCTACAGTCCTTTAAAAGTACCCTGAATCTTGATGATTTTCCCATTTTTCATCAATTTTTACCCATTTTTGGGCTATTATCATGAAAATAATCACAGTTCCACAATTAAACTTTTGTTAATACTTTCAATTAAGATGAATTGGACCAATCTGAATAAATTTAACTTTAAAAATATAATAGACGGTGTTAATATAAGAAATTTTTATCATATTTTGATGCTTTTTCAGGTCAAATTTACCATGCTGACATTTTCGTAAATTTGTGATTTTTCGCCTTTTTGGGAACAAATTGAATATTATTTCAACTTCTTTGTTATAAATGATTGAAACTATTACATCTTAGAAATTTGAAAAGACAAATGTGATATTGGATGTACATGTTTCTGGTAAAATCATTTCTTGTACCCCTATCACATTTTCGAAAATTTTGGGCTAAAAAGACTGACTTGCATTGACTTGATTTGCAATAAAATTTGAAAAATTAATTAGTCAAAAACTTATTGTAAATACACAATTTGTTCACAGAGTTAAGTTTCATTTAACATTTTTAAAATTCATTTATATTTTCCACTTGTATCATATGTTTTGGAAATAGTTCCAGAACGAGATTTCAATGAGAAGTCAGAAGAATACATCCTTAAACATACCAAATAAAACCCAATAATTCAATTTTTAATAAAATTAATCCAAGACTGAATTAAACTCTATTGAAAATGGTCAAGAAATAAACAATGTATACAAAGTAATAGAAAAGTATTGTTTTTGTCTACTGTTTGGTATACTATAATTACCCTTGTCAAACCACTCAACTGTAGCAGATTTAGATAAATCTGTTTCCAGTTCGTATTCAAATCCTAACTCTGAAAATCTTTGGCTTATAGTGGAAGCATCTATATCACTACCATCACGATTTCCTAAATCCACATTTGGTACATGAAACTCTTTGTTGTTGAGTACAAGAACATGTCCTGATTTTATCTTATAGTATTTACTATCAAACTCTGCCTTGGTTATTGCAGCTGTAAAAGCTGGTTCTGTTCTTGGTCTATCAAATGAGAAGATAACATATTTCATAATCAAAACACATTTGGAGAATCCTTGCATAATTAATAAAATATTACGGTAAGTTAGGAATGTCATTACCACAAATTACATATATAATTTTAAAATTCTTGCACTTAGTTCTTTTATAGTTACATTTACTTTAAAGTTTCAGTCTGGAAGTTGAGCTGTTCCTTTAGAAATTTTACAACAAATGGGTAGCACATCCTTCTTTTTTTATGGTAAAGATGTTATATTATAGAGCTTGTAAATAAAGATATGATCCATACTTAACTTATTTTTCCATTGAATAAACTAATTATTCAAGGTTATCAAATAAGCATTGTATTAAGATCTTTGAATATACATACATGTATGTACTAATTGGGACTAACATAAATTTTTGAATGCATTTATGGTTGGATTTTAACAACCCAGGTGTTGAAAGACGACTTTGTCTACAGTTTATTTGTTTATTCTGGCATAATTTTGTTTTCAGTAGTTTTGGTTTCTCCTGATTTGAACATGTACAATAAATGAGCATCAATTTTACATGTACAATAATTTGTCACAAAGTTATATGTGGGTTTTTTTGCGGCTGTCACAAAGTCAGCTCTCAAAGATGCAGATGATGAAATTCAGTTAAGAGGATGTATGCAAGTTATTTTCAAAGAACTGGCAGTGGATGCTACCTGAAATGTTAAGATTATTTTTACCTTTGTCCTCTAGGATCTCCATGTGGACCAGTCCAGGTCTCTGGTATGAGACTGGTATCTAAAGCTAAATAATATAAAAAAAATAATATCAGAATTGCTTACAGAAATGATTGTTGTTTGCTTAATGTCAAGTGGCAAATATTTCATGCTGCATGTTTAGGACAAGGACAAAATAACAATAAATACAATAGGTTGCATGGTCTTGCTGTAAATATTGCTCACATAAAATTCACTATGTACCAGGCTTTATGCCACGTCATGTCGATCAAAACTATAGCTTCCTATAATACATCTTTCAAATGATCGTGAACTTCTTTCTTAACGCTAACCACTTTATTATATTCTGGTGCCTTGACCTAGAAGGAAAATGGATACAAAGCTAAAAGCCATTAGTTCTGGACACAAACTGAAA
Organism: Mytilus galloprovincialis; assembly: GCF_965363235.1. NCBI lineage: Eukaryota > Metazoa > Mollusca > Bivalvia > Mytilida > Mytilidae > Mytilus > Mytilus galloprovincialis. Next base: position 17,968,017 of record NC_134838.1, on the reverse strand, counting down.
GGATGATAACGAGACTTAAGTAGAATTTTGGAGACATAAGAGACAGTTCAGTTATAGAAATTGAGGAAGTCACAGCTATTTCAGATTCCATGTTACAGAAAAAGGACATTTTAAAAGTTCTAAATGAAATAAAAATGGGATGAAGACGTCATGGACGTGGTGGATGAAATCCAGCAAACAGATGAGTACATGTTCAATTCAGATAAAAAAATCTATTAAATAAGAAAACTCATTCAACCTCACAACAACAATTAATAATTTACCCGTCAATACTGACAATTTTCAAGCAAGTAATTTTACTCCCTCTGATACACCATACATGTCATGGTTTTACCCACATGCAGAAGTGTACCTGCAAGAGACTTTTTTCAGTTGAACCCCACACCTATTTTTTCACATAGACAACTCATGTACAATCAAATGCAGTATTGTCTTTACTAGAAACCCAGCTATATCAAAGATTGTTTCTACTAGGAACCAGTCTTTGCACATTCCAAGTAAATGCTGTTAGTTTGTACTAAAAATCAGTACCACAAGCAACCAAAGTTGAGCCTATACCTACTTTTGAAGAGAATATTATAGATTAGCAATCCTTTTAGAATGTTTAGAATTCATATCCGACAGATATTCACATAAATCACACACTCAGCGACATACAAAAGTTAAACTACTTGAAGTCACTATAACAGCGCAAAATGTTGCAGACAAAATCAGGTTTTGGAAATGGTGAGTCCAGGACCTTGTGATAGTGATTGATTTGATTAATGATAATTTGTATGACGTTCAAGATTATTTTTTCTCTGCCACCTCAATTTTATTTTTAAATCAGCTTTCAGTGGACTTATGTTACCTATCCTTGTAAGTAGAATCTTAAGTTGTAACACAGTAAATGATATATCTATGGACTTTCTTAGTGAAATAAATAATTTAAAAGATAATTTTATCTTATACTATGGTTTGAAACTTTGTTATACCAACAATGCTGACTCTACATTTTATTGATTTATTCATTTATACAGTAAACTATTTATTTATATATCAATTTAAACACATTCTTGAAAAAAATTTCTAGAACAATTGAACAAATGTTTATTTTTTTCGCTCAGTATCATGAAGTAATGAAAATGCTCATATACTATTGAAAATTAAATCACACACATTTTGATGTGTTTCTATATCTATTTATTACAAATAATCATTATTTATATGTCCTAACGCTACATTTATTATCTTGTCACTAAATAAGCTTAATTTTCTTGTCACTGAATTATTCTTCTCCTCGCTTTTATTGCTTCTTGTCTCAAATTATTGAGACCCTGTAATACAATATGCAAATATTCAGGAAATAGAAAAACAGATTTGAAAAAACATTGATAAACAAAAGTTTAATCTGCTAAACGCTGACCGTGCCAATGAGTGAATACATGTCAATGTCAATAATCTTTATCTAAAACGAAAGTAGGTTTTGTCAGGTACTTATATCATGTATATATATTGTTCCAAAGTTTTCAACTGTTTTGTGCATTTTAAGTGTTCCCATTATTTATAAGAAAAATGTACACTTGTTTACTGTATTTACATGTTTTGCCTGACATATTCTTGAGGCCACTTTTCTGCAACAATGATATCCAACAGGAAGTTTAAAGAAAAAATACAATAAGGGGACGTAATAACCTGTCCGGTGAAAGAACAGAAATAAACAGTTTTATTTTACTGGGAGTTATTTGGTCCGTCTTGACTTTATTTCATAACAATCATATAACATATATTTTTTTAAACAATAGATCACAATATGAAAGATAATGTAGCCAAAAAACTTGTTTTTGCTGTTCACAGATTTTACTAATATGTTACAATACAATACCATACAATACAAGATCATACAAACTATACAATACAATACAATACAATACAAGATCATACAAACAATACAATACAATACAATACAATACAATACAATACAATACAATACAATACAATACAAAACAAAACAAAACAATACAATACAATAACAATACAATACAATAAAAATACAATACAATAAAAATACAATACAATAAAATACAAACAAAACAAAACAAAACAAAACAAAACAAAACAAAACAAAACAATGCAATGCAATAGCAATTACAATACAATACAAACAAAACAAAACAAAACAAAACAAAACAAAACAAAACAAACAAACAAACAAACAAAACAAAACAAAACAAAACAAAACAAAACAATGCAATGCAATGCAATGCAATGCAATGCAATAGCAATTACAATACAATACAAACAAAACAAAACAAAACAATACAATACAATACAATACAATACAATACAATACAATACAGTACAATACAATACAATACAATATGTTGTTTTCTCATCTTGCGCATAATTATGATGTATTATCGATAATATAACGGCATTTATTTGAACAATGCAATGTCAGAACAATGGAAATTCACCACTGAATCGCTCAAAGATATGAAAGTCATGATCACGATTGAAATTTTCAAAAATATGAATAAATTATTAACTTTTTCAAAAATATAAGTTTGTGTAAGTAGAAAAAAATCCTACAGAAAAAAACTTCTAAAATATAGCATTTTTGTATTTGTTTAAGAAATATTTGATGCCAGAATAGTATACTTTATTGTAGTTTTAACATGGGTAGGCATTATATTCGTGGTTTTTTTTTTTGCATCGCTCGGGCAAAAATAATCACGAATATATAATAATAATAATAATAATAATAATAATATCTTTATTTAGAGAGAGTAACTCATTTGGATTACACCAATTTTCAATAAGGCTCTCTAAATACAATAATAATTACATTACAAATAAACAATGCATCAATAATAATGGTAAATAAAGATTATGTACAATTTAAAATACAATAAACAATTATGATATGGCATTACAGTAAAAATATGATGGTAATGTTAAAAGTACATAGATTTGTATTTATGTTTAAATTCGGATACTGTATTTGATTTTTTTATTGAATTAGGAAGAGCATTCCACACTTTTGGTCCATTGTACGAGAAACTAGACTTATACAACTCTGTATTTGGTTTTGGAATAATAAAATTATCTGAGGATGAAAATCTCGTATTATATTTTTGGTTTGCAGAAGCTGATACAATAAGACTTGACATATATTCTGGAGCTAAGCCATGTTTTGCCTTATACATTAGTAATGATTTGTGATAAAGTATTCTTTGTGTGATTGGCACAATGTTACATTCGTGAAATAATTCTCTTGAAGGTTTGGTGTAATCATGTTCGTCTAAAATTATTCTTGCTGCCCTTTTTTGCAGTTTTAGTAAACTATCTAATAAAAAGTTATTACAGTTTCCCCATATTGAACAACAATAATCTAAGTGAGGTAAAACGTAAGCGTTATAGTACATTTGTCTAGCTTTATGATTTAAATATTTCTTTATCCTTTTTAGTAAAGCTAAAGAAGAGTTAACTTTTTTGATTATATAATCGATATGAGAAGACCAAGATAGAGATGCATCAATAAAAACACCTAGAACTTTTTCACATGTACTTTCTATAATTTGTTGTCCATTTAAAGCAAGATTAATGTTTTCATTTGATGTAACGGAAAGCTTTTGTTTAGATCCAATGCATATAGCTTTCGTTTTAGATACATTTATAGCCATTTTATTGTCATCACACCAGCGATTAATATCTTGTAAAACTGTATTAAGTTTTTGACTGATGCAACTTTTGTTTTGTCCAATGACTGATATGGTGCTATCATCAGCAAATAAATCGGTGTTATGATTAGGATTAGACAAAGGAAGATCATTAATAAAAATTAAAAACAACACCGGTCCTAATACGGATCCTTGAGGTACACCCGTTTTTTGTTTTTGTACGTCTGATAATGTATTTGAAATAGATACTTTCTGATATCTGTCAGCCAAATATGATGTAAACCAACGTAATGAAGAATAAGCTAATTTGTATTTGTTTAATTTTTGAATAAGCAGTTCATGATTGAGAAGATCAAAGGCTTTTGCTAGATCTAGAAATACTGCTCCAACAAGATCGCCATCATCAAAGGCTTTAAGCCATTTATCTATTAAAGCTGTTAAAGCAGTTTGACAAGAATGGTTTGCACGAAAGCCTGACTGCATTCTATACAATAACTTGTATTTATTAAGATATTTTACTAAGTGTGTTTTCACATGTTTTTCAAGGATTTTAGAAATGAGTGGTAAAATTGCAATTGGTCTATAATTAAAAACATCCTGTTTTGAGCCTTTGTTCTTATAAACTGGTATGACTTTTGCCAGTTTAAATGAGGATGGAAAAATACATTTTTTGATACTCAAATTAAAAATATGACAAAGTGGTAGTGAAATAGCATGAGAAGACATCTTTAAAAATTTTGCACTTATGGTATAAAGGCCTGTTGCTTTTGATTCATCTAGTGCTTTTAGCTGTAAACACACAAAATCAAAACTCATAAGTGGTATAGAAAAATACACGTCATCTGGTACATGACCCGATATAAAATCACCAAGTTTGTTAAAACAACTACTAGAATTGTTGATGTTTTGATCTATAATAAGATTATCTGTGATATTTGTGAAATAAGCATTAAAAACATCAGCAATGCCTTTTGGTTCTAAAATTTCCTTTTTGTTACAATCACTTATGATTTTTATACTGGTATGATTGTCGGTACCGCTGACAGTATGTAGGTGCTTCCATAATTTACTGCTGTTGCTCTTTTTTTGTTCTATGATATTGGTATAATAATTTTGTTTAGAGTTTTCGATGAGATATTTGACTTTATTTCTCCAAAGTCTATAACTATACATCTTTTTTCTTATGATAAAAATCACGTTTTCTCATGCTATCTAGAATTTCATCATTCATCCACTCATTTTGATACAAATGTTTTACTCTCTTTTTAATGAGTGGAGCATGATGATTTAATACTTTAGTAAAAATATTCAAAAAAGACAACAGTGCTTCTTCGGGGTCATCAATTTCTAATACACAATTAAATGAACACTGTGATATGTGATTGACAAAATCATTTTCATTAAAATGTTTAGTAGATCTGAACGTAATATATTCATGAATTTTCTTTTTCGATTTTAACCCTCTTTTGTGACAAATGCATACTGGATAATGGTCACTGATAGAATACTTCGGAACAGATATAAAATGAATATTATGTGGTTCATTGCTATAAATATGGTCTACCAAAGAGGAAGATGTTTGTGTGACTCGTGTAGGAACTGAGACTATTTGAGACAAGTTAAAAATGTTTTTTAAATGTGACCATTTAGCTGGAATCTTTCTCGACGACAAATTAATATTATAGTCACCCAAATAATCATTTCCTTATCTTCAATATCGACATTTGTTAACATTAATTCAAATTTTGTAACCCACTCTGCATTACTTTTTGGTGGTCTATAAATGTTACCAATTAATATAGGTTTTTGATGAACAAAAATAATTTCGATCCACATTGATTCTATATCATCATTTTCCAAATCATATCGTCTTATTGTGGTTAACATGTTAGAAATATACATTAAAAACCCATGTTAAAACTACAATAAAGTATAGCTTGCATCAATCATTTCGATTCTGATTAGGACAATTAAGGTAATTTCTATGTCCGATGTGTATAAGGTCAAAGCGATTGTGTAGGCTCTTCAATGAACCTCCCTTTTTGTTTTTAAAGAAGCAAACGGCTGGCACTGTGATTTTTTCAGAGGGAGGAGTTTTTGAACAGCCAGCATGAACGGTTGTCGTATCTAGGTCAAATATGTCAATTTCGGAATGCGTCGCATTACAGTCATAATAAATGAATTAGTGTGTGATAACATTGTGTGAGGGAATTCGACGTTTGATGTACCTATGTTCACTCCAGTGCAATTTATGACAATGCCACTGCATCAATCAGAATTATTTTTTTTGCAGTGTTTTAAGAAATGATTTTGCTTTGTTGTCGCGTATTATTTGTGAAACATTCAATGTTTTAAAAAGGCGAATTTTCTTTATAAAGTCAATGATTATGTTGACTTTTGAAGGCCAAACTTTCTACAGCCTTAAATACGCTAATGAAAGATCCAAAAACTATACCAATACATAACGACATGATTATGAAATTATAACAAATCTATCGGTTAACAAATTTTTACTCGTTATTGCAAAATAATGAACTTAATATATCTGACATTTTCTCCCTACCCAGTTTACCCCTATACATTTTTATGATGTGGACTGGTCATTGTTATTGAGTCGTAGGCAATTTGATTGGATTAAGTTGTTATTAGTTTACCTTCAAACTTGTTTATGCTTTTCATACATGACTATTGATTAATTAGAACGTGCATGAATGTGACCGGTAACTAAAATGACCTTCAAACTGGACACTGGACGAGTCAATATTATGTTTTATCAATGAAAGTTAAGGTAAGAAAGGTAAGAATTGCCACTTATTCGATTTTCACAAAATTTTTGTAATATACAGTTGGAAAGGTTATTTTTTAAAAGCCTATTGTGAAGAGTAAAGAGAAAGTTTACAAATAATACGTTTTGTTCCATTAAACAAGTCATTTTCGTAAGAGAAATACCGAAATATATTTTACGCACGACTACGGCAGGTAAAATTATTATTTATCATAATAAAAAAAAGCATTTTTCAGTCTCATTGGAATATGTTGATTACAATTAATCCCAAACTTAAGAAGTAAGTAACTAAAGTCAAAATATGTCCGATCTGCCTATTTCTGCACATCAAAAGTCAATACGATCGTTTTAAAGTCAATTTCGTCTACCTCACAAAATCTTGTTAGGCACTATAGTAACAACATGTGCATCATTTTTAAAAGAGTTTGGAAGTGTTTTAACTTTATGAAATATATTAAATGCATGCCAATTTGATAAAATTCATTATTCTGCAGTAGTCAATACATGTATACGAATGTGCAAAAATATTTTATTGGATTAAGTGCATGGTTTTATTCATAAAGCGAAAAAAGCACGTCATATTAGAATTTGAATAAAATTTGTTTAAGATTAGATGGATTCAATGCAGTTTTTTTTATGCCCCACCTACGATAGTAGAGGGGCATTATGTTTTCTGGTCTGTGCGTCCGTTCGTCCGTTCGTCCGTCCTTTCGTCGTACCGTCCGTCTGTTCGTCCGTCTGTCCCGCTTCAGGTTAAAGTTTTTGGTCAAGGTAGTTTTTGATGAAGTTGAAGTCCAATCGACTTCAAACTTTGTACACATGTTTCCTATGATATGATCTTTCAAATTTTAATGCCAAATTAGAGTGTTTACTCCAATTTCACGGTACATTGAACATAGAAAATGATAGTGCGAGTGGGGCATTCGTGTACTGGGGACACATTCTTGTTTATTGGTATTTCAATAAAAGTAATGCATATATACTGTTTTGCAGTCAATCAAGCTAACAATTTAGCAAAATATTGTAAATATTAACACACACAAAATATACGCAGATTTCTTTCCGAATTTTATGATGTTCAGTTCGAATAATTATTTTGAGTTGAAGATTAGATGCATCGCTGATATTTATTAGTAAAAGCATGGAAGTACTATGCTGAAGGTCAATATATTGGGGGATACGACTCTCCGGGCAAGTACGTTTGCCTGGCTGTGTGAAAAGTTCGCAGTCACATTCCGTTTGAATAGGTGATATTAAAGCCGATTGCTCGTGAAGTGGAAATAGAAATAATAATAATAATAATAATAATAATAATAATAATAATAATAATAATAATAATAATAATAATAATATCTTTATTTAAATAATAATAATAATAATAATAATAATAATAATAATAATATCTTTATTTAAATAATAATAATAATAATAATAATAATCATAATAATAATAATAATAATAATAATAATAATAATAATAATAATAATAATAATAATAATAATAATAATAATATCTTTATTTAAAGATTCTTTGGATAAAGTTTTCTTTACCGTTATTCAAGGTGAATTGTTCTTGTCATGACTATGTATGAAATGTTTGTCACTGGAAGGTTATCAAATAACATGCAGATAATCAAATGATAGCAATCAGATTATTTTTAACATGCCATCTCTTCTTAATAACTCATTGGGGAAACATCGCATCCTCGACATGTCATCCTTCTTAATAACTCATTGGGGAAACATCGCATCCTCGACATGTCATCCTTCTTAATAACTCATTGGGGAAACATCGCATCCTCAACATGTCATCCTTCTTAATAACTCATTGGGGAAACATCGCATCCTCGACATGTCATCCTTCTTAATAACTCTCCAAGGAAACATCGCATCCTCGACATGTCATCCTTCTTAATAACTCTCCAAGGAAACATCGCATCCTCGACATGTCATCCCTTCTTTATTACACTTCGGGGAAACATCTCATCCTCGACATGTCATCCCTTCTTTATTACTCATCGGGGAAAAATCGCATCCTCGACATGTCATCCCTTCTTAATAACTCATTGGGGAAACATCGCATCCTCGACATGTCATCCTTCTTAATAACTCTCCAAGGAAACATCGCATCCTCGACATGTCATCCTTCTTAATAACTCTCCAAGGAAACATCGCATCCTCGACATGTCATCCCTTCTTTATTACACTTCGGGGAAACATCTCATCCTCGACATGTCATCCCTTCTTTATTACTCATCGGGGAAACATCGCATCCTCGACATGTCATCCCTTCTTTATTACACTTCGGGGAAACATCTCATCCTCGACATGTCATCCCTTCTTTATTACTCATCGGGGAAACATCGCATCCTCGACATGTCATCCTTCTTTTAAAACTCTCCAAGGAAACATCGCATCCTCGACATCATGTCATCCCTTCTTTATTACTCATCGGGGAAACATCGCATCCTCGACATCATGTCATCTCTTCTTTATTACTCATCGGGGAAACATCGCATCCTCGACATGTCATCCCTTCTTTATTACTCATCGGGGAAACATTGCATCCACGACATGTCTTTCCATCTAAATTACTCGTCAGGGAAACATCGCTTCCACGACAAGTCTTCCCTTCTTAATTACTCGTCGGAGAAACAGCGCATATTCGACATATTTTCCATACGTAAATACAAATCGGGGAAACATCGAATAATCGACATGCGACATGTAACAGCTCAACATATAATCAAAACTGGATGTAATCAGTATCTGTTGAAAATGGCTTGACTTAGCATGGTGGCATGAATTGAAAAAAAAGGCATAAAATAACAAATATGACAAAACACATAAATATGAAAAAGAAGATGTGGTATGATTGCCAATAAAGTACACCGAGCTCAGAGTTCAACGTCATTTTTACTACAACCTTTTTCAAAGCCAATAATAACTAATAAAGAAACGATGTTCTCACAGACAAAAGTATCAATCGGTACATATCCAACAGATCATAAACCGTCTGATGCACGACCTAGGGAAAAAGAATGGCCTTTATTTTATGTACTACAAAACATGAAAACATCACTTTATAAATTGCATACGTCTGAAGCGCTTTTCTGTATGTACCAGGAACGCTCAAAGCCGGATATTTGAAAGCCAAGGATGTATAGCATCAATGTTGTAATTAATGTTAAAGTTTGTTAATATGTCTATTGATTTAGTTGAGCCATCTCAATTGCTATTTAATGTGATGTTACACTATTGTTTCATGTGAGGATGAAGGTTGGCGTCTGTTTAAACGTTTCCAGCTGCATTTGTTTGCACGGTCACCTGTCCTAATTCAGCAACTATCAGTTCAGTGGTTGGTGTTTATTGATATGTGTTCAATCATACGTGTTTCTCGTTTCTTCTTTTTTATATAGATTACGACCGTTGGTTTTTCTATTTGAATGTGTTTTACACTGGTTATTTTTGTGGGTCCCTTGTAGCTTGTGGTTCAATCCACCATTTTCTACATTAGAAAATGCCTGTACCAAGTCAGGTATAGGACAGTTGTTATCCATTCGTTTGATGTGTTTGAACTTTTGATTTTACCATTTGATTGGGGACTTTCCTTTTTGAATTTTCCTTGGAGTTCAGTATTTTTGTGATTTTACTTTTTGTGGTTCGGTGTGTGCAAAGGCTCCGTATTGAATGCCGTACTTTGACCTATATTTGTTTACTTTTACAACTTGTGACTTGGAAGGAGAGTTCGGTCTCATTAATTGACACTCATATCCCATCTTCTTATATTCAATTAAGACAGAAATGTAACTTATAATATAAAAAAGAAGTTGTTGTATGATTGCCAATGAGACAACTCTAAACAAGAGACCAAATTAAACAGAAATTAACAACTATACGGCCTTCAACAATGAGTAAAGTCCATACCACATAGTCAGCTATAAAAGTCCCCGAAATGACAAATGTATTTTAAAAATTTAAACGAGAAACCAACAGCTTTATTTATGTACAATAAATGAACGAAAAACAAATAAGTAGCACATCAACAAACGACTACCACTGAATTACAGGCTCCTGACTTGGGACAGGCACATACATATAGAATGTGGCGGGGTTAAACTTGTTAGCGGGATCCCAACCCGCCCCTAACCTGGGACAGTGGTATAACAGTACAACATAAGAACGAATTATAAAAAATCAGTTGAAAAAGGCTTTACTCATGCTGAGTAATCATGATCATCAGAAGGATAAAAATAGAAATACATATAACAAAAACTCAGAGGAATTGTGTCCGGGTATATGTTTATCCCAACAATAAAAGACACTAAGTTCTGTTCTTAGAGTACTCGCAGCTAATAAAAGCTAGTTCAAAGCAACTAACAACTAATTAAAAAAAAATGATGTATCTAAGACTAAATTATCAATCAGTATACATCCAACATCCAATAAATGAGTTTAGTGTAAAGACGTCAAAAACAGTCCGAGAAAAACACGACCTTGTGCAATGCCAAGATACATGTATCGACAGATTGTAGATCCATAAATGTGTATATATATAAAACACAATAATATTTATTATCGCTATTTCGTGCATTTTTCCTCTGATCTTTTTTTGTGATAATTTTTGTGATAATTTTTCATATCATGCTACTCGCTTGAGATGGAAAATTATCGCTAGAAACTAAGCAAGCACGTGGCGTTGCTAACGAAATTGACATGAAATTGACAACGTCGTCATAGGTAAAATAGCGATAAACAGATTATCATTGGTCATCTCAACTCGATTGCCTTTCTCGCTTTCGGCCGTCCTGGCTCAAGCGAAAAAATCAATCTCGTTGAGATGATCAATGATAATCTATAAGTAAAAATAAAATGCTTTTAATTTACTGATCACAAAATCAATATTAATACAAATAAAACAATATACAATGATCTAATTACAGTGTTGAATTGGTAACCTTTAAAAGAACAAGTTCATTTAAAGGATTGATAAGTTTACCAGGATCGTCTCTAAATTTCTGGGCACAGTAAAAATCATTTCCATAAGAATGAGGATGTGCTTTCCGGTTTGAAATCAGTTTTCTACAGGTGCAACCAAACTTCAAAATCAAATCTTTATACATATTTATGGAAGAATTTAGTAAAGGGCTTAAGTAATTTGTGGTAACGAAATCCCTCGCTGAATAATTTACCAGTAGTACATAGATTACGAACAAGAACAAGACTCGTTAAAATAAAAAACGTCACAAAAGACACAGGCGTATATTGAACTTAAATATAAACACTGTAAGATGGTGCCAAAGGAACATCACCATCCAAAAAGAAAAAGAAAACAATTTGAAACGAAAAATCGTTCCCTTTGTCGAAATATCTAAATCTAGGAATGGTCAGATATTACCGTTAAAATTTGATTTATGTAAATAGTTATCAAAGGTACCAGGATTATAATTTAGTACGCCAGACGCGCGTTTCGTCTACATAAGACTCATCAGTGACGCTCATATCAAAATATCTATAAAGCTAAACAAGCACAAATTTGAAGAGCATTGATGATCCAAAATTCCAAAAAGTAAGTTCCTTTGGGTAAATTTCAGCAGTATAAATAAATTCTTGATTATTTAACGAAACAATATCATCAGGATAACGGTAAGTATTGTTGAATTTATCAATTTAATGCAATTTAGATGGATCTTTACTGAGTTTGGTCATAAGCTGGGATTCATAACAGTACAACAACAAGTCTGCTATTAAAGGGGTGCAATCGATCAGCATAGAAAAGGAGGCTTTAAATGAACTGCAGCAAATATATTTGCATTTGGTTTTACCAAACGACCATTTAATTAAATTGGAAAACTTTTGTTTGATTAGATTGTGTAGGAGTGTAGTGTAGAGATTACAAAAGTCAAAACTGTCGAAAGAATCAAAAGGACCATCAAAAGCACGTAATGTATCAAACATTCAAAGATTTTTTTACACTCCAAAAAAAAAAAAAGATAATTCCACCATTTTCATATATTTTATTGCAATATTTTAGGATAAGTTATTTGATAGTATTTAAATTAAGAAACTAGTTAAAAGCACTGAAAGCTTCGTTGTAGAACACTTACTATAGAGGCCGAGATAAAACGGAATCAGCCGAAATCGTTACTATGGTGCCGTCTTGTAGATTATAATAATATTATATTCAGTTTGTCAAAGCGTTGAATTAGAATGTTGATTATCTTGTTGCAAAAAAAATCTATTTCGGAAAATGAGTAAAACATCCAGTTATTTTGAGACTCATTTTTCACAAACAAACGCACGGTAACCTATATTTTATTTCGTGATTTATTGAATTATTTCATCTCTGCCTACAATAATTCCAACCAGGTGCTCCGCAGGGCGCAGCTTTATACGACCGCAGAGGTCGAACCCTGAACAGTTGGGGCAAGTATGGACAAAACATTCAAGCGTGATACAGCTCTGAATTTGGATTGTGATCAAATTTTTGACATTACATGTTTTTTTTTACACAAAACAAATGTCAAGATTTTACAAATCAATTAAAGATTTCTTCTTCAAACTTTTTAAATCTAAAATTAAATAGTTGACACAGCATAGGTTTCTGACACAGAATGAATGTGGTCTAATGAACTTAAAATATTTTTTTTGCCTTTGAGCAATTCACTATGCTGTTGAATATTAATCCTCTCAAAAAATGTTTGAAGAAATTTTCTTTTTATTTATGAAATCTGAAATGAGAAAAATTTACCCCCCCCCTTTTTTTTCACATCCCCGTTTCCCTTTTTCCAAAACTGATATCAATTCAAATTTCTAATGGAGTTTGCAACAATAACTACTCTTTTAAATACATCATAAAATATTAAAATGTAAAATAAAGTGCTTGTTATCACTGAATGGTAAAGATTGGTTGGTAGTAAAAGTGAATATACATTGTTTATTGTATAAAACAATAAAAAAAACTTCATCAGCAACATTTTATATTGGCAAATTTCCAATGAAGTTATTTACATAAAGTTATTGGCAAATAAAAATAGAAAATGACATCATAGTCATGTCTGGCAAATGTCCAACATACATTATCTAAAAACATTTTAGATAAGATAAGGAAAAAAAGCTTCATCAGCAACATTTTATATTGGCAAATTTCCAATGAAGTTATTTACATAAAGTTATTGGCAAATAAAAATAGAAAATGACATCATAGTCATGTCTGGCAAATTTCCAACATATATTATCAACTTCTATTCTATACAAAGAAAGATAACTCCAATTGAAAATTAATTGCTATTGCACAATATTGTGCAATTAGATATTTCTTGCTATTGTGCAATACTGTGCAATTGAAAATTTCTTGCTATTGCACAATACTTGATATGGAATCCTGATTTGGACCAACTTGAAAACTGGGCCCATAATCAAAAATCAATGTACATATTTAGATAAAGCATATCAAATAAGCCCAAGAATTTAATTTTTGTTAAAATCAAACTTAGTTTAATTTTGGACCCTTTGGACCTTAATGTAGACCATTTGAAAACTGGACCAAAAATTAAGAATCTACATACACAGTTAGATTTGGCATATCAAAGAACCCATTTATTCAATTTTTGATGAACAAAGTTTAATTTTGGACCCCCATTTGGACCAACTTGAAAACTAGGCCAATAATTAAAAATCTAAGTACATTTCTAAATTCAGCATATCAAACAACCCCCAGGATTCAATTTTTGTTAAAATCAAACTAAGTTTAATTTTGGACCCTTTGGACCTTAATGTAGACCAATTTGAAAACGGGACCAAAAATTAAGAATCTGCATACACAGTTAGATTCGGCATACCAAAGAACCCCAATTATTCAATTTTTGATGAAATCAAACAAAGTTTAATTTGGACCCTTTGGGCCCTTTATTCCTAAACTGTTGGGACCAAAACTCCCAAAATCAATACCAACCTTCCTTTTATGGTCATAAACCTTGTGTTTTAATTTCATAGATTTCTATTTACTTAAACTAAAGTTATTGTGCGAAAACCAAGAATAATGCTTATTTGGGCCCTTTTTTTGCCCCTTATTCCTAAACTGTTGGAACCAAAACTCCCAAAATCAATCCCAACCTTTCTTTTGTGGTCATAAACCTTGTGTCAAAATTTCATAGATTTCTATTAACTTAAACTAAAGTTATAGTGCGAAAACCAAGAAAATGCTTATTTGGGCCCTTTTTGGCCCCTTATTCCTAAAATGTTGGGACCAAAACTCCCAAAATCAATCCCAACCTTCCTTTTGTGGTCATAAACCTTATGTTAAAATTTCATAGATTTCTATTCACTTTTACTAAAGTTAGAGTGCGAAAACTAAAAGTATTCGGACGACGACGACGACGACGACGACGACGCCGACGCCAACGTGATAGCAATATACGACGAAAAATTTTTCAAATTTTGCGGTCGTATAAAAACTCATAAAATAACAATAAATTGTAAAACTTTATATGAACTCCTGTTTAAATAACTAGATATAGGAAAATGTGGTATGAGTGCCAATGAGACAACTCTCCATCCAAATAACAATTTATAAAAGTAAACCATTATATAGGTCTTTTTTCTGTCCTCAAATATCTCACCTTTTGAACATTTTAAGGTGTATCAAAAATCAGAGATTTTGATTTAAAAGAATGAGAAATGTTATTTGTATGCCATTGTATAAATCAGTTTACAAAACTGGGCTAACATTAAAGAATATTCGCATGCAGTTACTGAAAGCAAGATTAAAGAAAATAGAAATGTTGAGGATGGTCTTACGCTGTACATAACATGTCGCCATGTACTTTCAGCAGATTTCATATATAATGAAGGGAATAATTAATAAAGGTCAATAAAGAATGTCGAAAGTATCTTCGTGTTCAGAAATATGAATGAAATATTGTTTTCGTGATTCAAATATTATTCAAAATAGGAATCATGAACTATTTAGAATTAATAATTATCTTATATTACTTTCATAACATGCCCGTTTTAAATGGTCTGTTATTTGTGAAAACCACCACGTATAGATCTCGGTATAGATCTGTGTTAGTCTGTGTATAGGCGTAGCGTTATCGTCATCTAATCATAGAACAAAAAATCGGATGAAATCGTTACTATATGTGCCGTCTTGGCTTTATATAGATTACAATGACGTATGAGCACCTGTCTTCAATCGTGATTCCTGCATGCGGGTGACTGCTTAGTATTCTTGTCATGTGCGTCAGGCAAGAGGAGGACTTGATAATACTTTTTGAACATTATAGTTTATTGTAGTATTGTAAATTGAAAATGCTTAATTATACATATACTAGTACATCTATGTGTATTTGTTTGAGTGTATGTCTAGCACGATACCTTAATTGGTGACTCCTGCATTTGGATAACTTTCATATTTAATCTTATACATCAGTTACGAGGAGGACTTAACTCACAAAAACTTATTTCACAATGGATATAATGCTGTTTCTGGTACTTTTTCAACAAACAATAAACATTATGGTTTAAATGGTTGTATTTTTAACTCATTATATGTCATGTTTAATCTGTTTTTCGTTTGTATTACCTATGTTATAATTGATTTTGTAGATAGGAACATGCTTTCATCTCTGTCATTTGGTCTCAGGTGGAAAGTTTGCATTTTCAATCTTACTACATTTTCTAATATGTGACATAGAGATAAAAACTTCCTCCCTTGGATTATTTTATGAAAAACCGGATACAGCATTCATCACACTTGTAATGCCCGAGCCTGTCCCTTAATAGTATATTATTAAGTATCAGAATTTATTTTTTCAGCAGTTTAAATAAAAAAAAAGGGAATCGCTATATACAATTTTTAAAACTAATATCTAAGAGAATCTTGTATAGTACTTTACCTTTTTAAGTATACATGCAGCTGATAAATTTACGAGCGGTAAAATCCCCAACTAATGTCGAACTTCCAATAAATAACAGTCAGTTTAAAAAATACTATGTTTGCATTTTTTGTTAAACATATGCATGTCTGATCGAAAAATAAACTAATATACACATTTTTGTGAACATCCAAGAAAAGGAAATGGAAAGGCATTTCGTTCTCTAATTTTCTGATTTTTCTGAAACCGTTGATACAATCAATGACTCCCTCCCCGCGATAAAGAAATGACCAATTTGACATTCTATCGACAAATTCATGTTTACTGATTTGACTCAAGAATCTCATATTTGATTTACAACATACTAAAACGTATATCCAAATTAAAAAAAGTCTAAAATAAACAATTATCAAGAAATGGGATCGATAGTATATATTATCGTTTAGTGTGTATTTCGGTCTAGAAGTCATCTAATTAATTATCTATTTGACCTCCGAACACTGCCGACGGTCATATAACCGATATAAACATAAAATATAGATATACATACAAGTAGATAACGAACTCGTGCAATTGATATTTTCTAGGTCTGTTTAAATCCATTAAAAAAATGAACACGCATAAAAGATAAGTTGGAGGTCCCATTGGATTCAATGAGGTCGCCGGAATTATTCATCATTGGTGTTTCTTACTTTGAACTAATTTTAACAAAATGGAACCTACTGGCAGAAAAAAGCGAATTATTATTTCACTTCTAAATGATCTTTTAATATTAATAAAAAAAATAATTTTGGGGTGGGTCATATTTTAACTTTATATATATATATATATATATATATATATATATATATATATATATATATATATATATATCTCATAGCAAGTGCCCCTTAAAGGGAAACTTCGCAAAAAAATCAAAAATTGATATTATGTTCATTCTGTATAAAAATGCTCAAATTCATAAATATTAAAGTTTTATTCCGCTAGATAAGCAATCACCATCGATTTTAAATTTAGAGTATCAATTCTCTGCGCTCCGCCATTTTGTCTTCTTTCCCGATTAATAAAAACGATATGTCTATAAACCACAAAGAAACAAAACTACAGTAACCGATGTAGTCGTAATTGCGTGTCGATATAACTAACTTGATACGGAAAATATTCTTATTTTTTTTAAATTACCATGGTCTGTTGTTTTAAAACTGTTGATATTGGAATTAGGTGAAAAGTCAAAGTTAAAATCATAAATAAGTGTTCCGTGAAAATTGTTTTCGAAAATCTAATTTGTTCATAATTCTTTAAAGTAATAAACTTTTTTCAAATATATTTTGATCTTCTCCATCTGATCACCAGCATGGCTAAAGGTATTACTTCCAAAGGTATTGTGAGGGGTGTGAGGTGACACGTCCAGGTATTCAAGCGATTTCCTGTCGGGCTTGCAAGTTCATGCATCGCTTCACTTCTGCAGGTATTGATCAGTGTACACGGCTGATAACTTATAACTTTCCATTTTGAACTATCAGATGTATAATATACAACTCTGTCTTACTTGTCATTAGTAAACTCATACGCTTGTTTATAAATAACATTTCTGGTGTAAAGAATATAATTCATAAAAATATAAATAATACTAAAAAAATAAGATTTGATGAAATTAAAATCTATTTAAATATTTTTTCCAGGGGTGAATTTGGGAAAATGTAATATATACTCATTGTCAATAGTGAAGGACAGATTGGAACAGACCAGAAATATTGATTTAAAAAAATATACGACTGGATAGAAAGTTACGGAACTATAGCGCAATTTAAAATATATACATGTATACATTGAACATAAGAAAAAAACATATATTTTGAATAAATAGGGGTAAATGTGTTGTAAATAGACTAGTCCACGTATGCCAACAGTATGTAATCATCGAATGTCGATAGACTATTGTATTCCAGAAGAAGAAGAGAACCAATTTGATTTAA
The DNA here is from genome assembly GCF_965363235.1 of Mytilus galloprovincialis. NCBI lineage: Eukaryota > Metazoa > Mollusca > Bivalvia > Mytilida > Mytilidae > Mytilus > Mytilus galloprovincialis. The sequence goes on along the minus strand of NC_134838.1, from coordinate 17,949,717 downwards.
ATACAGGTCGATGTATAACTTTTGCTTTGGTTTATTGAAGCTGTGGACCTAGTAAACTCACAGATTTATATTTCAATAAGATTGTTCTCGAACAAAGGAAGGAATTCGTCATCACAATTGTTATATATGCCACTGGACGAACACTAATTATCCCCAGGGGATGTGAATATTTTGCTGGGAAACTTTTGAGTATCAAAGTTTCAAATTAATTTCGGGATTTATTTTCTTTCTTGGTATTCAATAACAGAAAAAAAGAATAAATTACTTGTCCGCTAAGTAGGTGTATTCTTGTCAGAATTAGTTATATTTGAAAAATAGGAAAATATGACATTAAATTGGTTCTGTCTTTTTTTTAAACATCGTTAAAAAGATATGTGTCTAAGGTGAACGCCACAAGAACCCTGTAATACTAGTACGAGAGTATAGCATGTAAACATTCCTTCTCAATAATATATATGGTTGTATTGGAAATCTTTTCATACAGATTGACAACTCATTGTTCGATATGCATGTAATATTTGCCACATGACGCCCATAGTTCTTTCTACCATCATCATCTTATTCTTTGATATTGCTGTAAACATCGATGGTTCACACCCAATCAAAATGGGAGTAATGGACCTTCAGAGCTTCTCCGTGTTATACACTTGTGAAATATAGAGACGAAATTTCTGTATTGAAATGAATCTACATCTCACAAACAGGATTTTCAAATAACGATTTTGAGTAATCCCCTTACAAACCAATATGGCAAGATATAACCATGAAGGAATTTAGTTTTTGTCAGACGCAAGAACTCATCACTATATCATAAACGTATACGTATATATATGCATACAGTTTCAAATATCAAGAACAAGCGGTCGATGTCGATAGTCCGTTTTCTAACTGTTCAGAGTTAGACATGTCACTTGTTCATCCTTGGAAGCCTTCATATTCCCCGGTTAACGATGGGAACTCTTTCTGATTGTGTTGACTATAAATGCTTGTATGGCAATTCTGTCGTTTATCTGTACAAGCAGTTGCATTTCCTCTCCTTTCGGGCCAACAAACAAACGAACGAAACGCTTCTAGTCTGATTTCTCTGGAGCTCATCCTCAATGGCTCTTATACGTCAGGATACTTACATGTATACTAATAATGATTGTTTCAAGAACAACGATGTATGGACGAACTATTCTAAATTCGTCAATATCAGTTATGCATGACTAAAATATAACTTTTATTACAACTACTGTATTACTTATTTGGATTAATGACGGCTATCATGTTCAACATTGCACAAATATTATCATAGAATTTTTAAAAAAAATCCTCAAAAATCCTCAAAAGAAATAATGCCTTAGCTTAGATAATTGGTATTCTTTTCACAAAAAGTTCGTGTAAATGATTGTCAAATGAATTTAATTATGTAAGAATAAAATGTTAAAAAGAAACTAAAAAAAATCATCCATGTTGTATGTTGTATTTTTGTGTCAATTAAAAACTTTAAAATTGCAATAGTTTTATTAGCATTTAAACACAGCCAGATTTGAATACAAGTTAAGAAATTCCGGTAAAGTCAATGATATCAAACAGATGTACAATGGTATATCAAATTGGGTAATATTGCACTTAGTTTTTATTAAAGATTAAAACTACTATTTTTTGCTTCATATTTGAATCTTTACGCCAATTGCCGCTAAGAAAGTAATCAAAATTTGTTTCCTTTTATTTTTATACACTTTCGGAATTACGAATCTGAATTTTATTTTCAATTAATTTACACAATTTAATTATTGTATCTTTATTCTCATCGTGTATTAAATCTTAGTGTATTAACATCGTGACAGCATACTCTTTCTAATCCTTTCTGTTTATCCTTTCCAAATAACAACATTTATACCTGTGTACGCTTGAACTCACACCTGCGGCTAAATAGCTACAAGGTAAACGAATTGACCTCAAGCCGAGAAATATACAGTGACCTTTACAAAATAATATACACACTCTGCTCACACATTAGTTGCATTGAAATGATTATCAAAACAATAACGGTAAATAGAACTGAAATATTTTCAGTTCAATATCAGTAAAAATGTTCAATAAATATTTTATGAAAAAAATCTCAACAATAATTAATTAAATTTATTCAAAAACATTTACTAGAGATAATTTTATAGGAGTTTAATTCAATCAATACAAAACGGTATATACATCTTCATTTTCGTTCATTCTTATATTGTGGTTAATAACTACGACCATTCGTCAGCTGTGCGCTTTTAATTACGTATATTGTCGATAAGCTATAAGAGTTAAACAGATTTTATTTTTTCCCAGAATTCAATAACTCGGGCTAATACGTCACGACCCACTCGAGAATTCAACCAAAAAAGTTACAAATACTTGATTTTCTCCGTTATTAGAAGGAATATAAATTTAAAACTTTGCAAATGTGTTTTTTATGTTAAGATGAACATAATTAGATGATAAGTAAAAAATCGCGGAATTTCCCTTTAAGTGATATATGTTCGCCATGATAAATCGGAATGATCTTTCGTCTGCATATCCAAAATATGCCGGTATATTAACATAATAGTTACAGATCGTACATGTATGTTATACTAAAGGTTGGTTTTCTTTCACTTTCAGGCAATAAAGCTAAACGAAAAGGCTTTAGCCAGTTATGTATCGTATTTGATCGTACTGTGTCTTTTCAGGTTTTCTGACACAGAAACAAGTGCCTGTGTTTTCTGACTGGAAATTAAATATACTCTAATCGCGCACTGCAGTACTAATTAACGCTTAGCATGTGTCATTTCTGATAGGTAAATCCATGATGATAATGATGTGAAATGATTATCGATTTTATGACAGCCAGGTGTTTGTTCAGTTGAAGTGTTCATAATGCCTTACCTGAGAAGGCATGTTTTTCAATAAACACCGCTTTAGCAGCCGTAAGATGGAAAATGGAAGTAGGACTTCACGGGAGTAAAGTAGGATATCTGGGTGATCTAATGTATTTACCACTTGATTATACTGTGTCTGATTACGTTTTGAGAAGAAGAGGAGCAATATCATTTGGTTCAAGCACAGTATTTGCATCCACACCGAGGTTTGAGGTACGAACTGTTATAAAATTGTTTAGATACTGGAACTACGATGTATACAAGGTATTCTCACACCTTTAAGATTATCCCCTGTTTTATCGATAAACTATTAACTCATTCCCTAAATTAATGTTTTGATATAAATTTACCCAGCTAGACCTAAAGCACAAAAGTTGGGGATGTGCTTGTATCAGTTTCCAACATACTGGATGTTTTTTATTTTAATTTTTAATTGTTTTTTTTGGGGGGGGGGGGGGTGCCTTTTATTTCTGCTATTATGTAATTTTCTCTATTCTATATATTGTTTGCCTATTACTCTCATTCTTTTACATTTAAGCACCCCATTATACTCTGTTCCTTATTTTTTGGCCTTTCTCCCTTGGCCCAGGGATCTGCGCTGCTTGAACTAGGCATCATACATTAATTTCTTTTCCATTGTAGAGTCTAATATTTTGCACTATTAATTTACATAAAAAAATACAGGAATCTTTGTGATGTGCAGTAATCAGTGGACAAATATTGATAATGTGTATTATTTTCATCAGTACTGATTGTCAATTATAAGAATTTGATTTACCAAATATTTCATTCAAAATAGCATCATATTTTTCTAACAACTCACTCAACATGGGAATGAGAGGGTTCATGATCCCATGGGCTTACGCAGATCTAAAAACTTGAAATCCCAAGGTACCTAATTTAAAGAAATTAAAACCCAGACATCCCGAAATTGAAAAAAGAATTCCGGGATCCTGAAAGACTCAATCCCGAAGTCCCAAGCTTTAAAACACCCGATCCCGACATCCCGAAAATGGTCCTGCCCCCCCTCGTGAATTGAAGTGATGATGTCCCTGAACAAACAAATGATGTTCACTAAAACCAAGGTTTTTACAGAAATGCATCAAACTCGAAATTTGTCTATTGTTTTACTGTTCTTCAAGATAATACTTTAGTTAAGTTGTTCTAAAGGCAAAGAATATACAAAATGTAGTTCATTAGTTCAATGTTTAAAAGAAAGTGTTCACCTTTATGCACTTGTAGTTAAGTAGACTTATCCTAGTTACTGTCATCAACGTCAGACACACAGTACGCAAATTGAACCCATTTAGCAAAAATAGCTCAGGAATCTAAAGTTTTCTTACATACTAAATAATTCATATTTTTATGATTTGACATGCACGTCTTTCACATAGCTTTAGCTATTTAAATTTCAACAAAGAATTCATACATGTGAATTGAGAATGGAAATGGGGAATAAGTCAAGGAGACACCAACCTGACCAAAGAACAGACAACAGCCAAAGACCACGGTACCAATGGGTCTTCAATACAGCGAGAAAATCATGCACCCATAGTCAACTTTTAAAAATTAGCATTCAAAATACATTTATGTAGCATGCTTCCTTTTTTAAAGAAATTAATAGTAACAACTATTGTCAAATTGTGCTAAATATATATGGAGAAATAAAACAAAACAACAGTTATTCAAGTTTTATGCAAGTGAATTTAATTTGAAAAAGAAGATGTGGTGAGATTGCCAATGAGACAACTCTTCACTAGAGACCAAATGACACAGAAATTGACAACTAAATGTAACTGTACATACAGTCTGCAACAATGAGCAATGAACATACTGCATAGTCAACTTTAAAAGACTCCCAAATGACAAATAATTCAAAAGAGAAAAATAAAGCCTAATTTATGTACAACATAATGAACGAAAAACAAATATATGTAACACAGCAACAAGTGACAACCACTGAAATATTGGCTCCTGACTTGGCACAGGCACAAACAGAATGTGGCAGTGTTAAACATGTTAGTTGGCACCCAACCCTCCCCTTTTAGCATGGTTGCAATTTTGGCATCCTTATCAGTGGCGGATCTAGAAATCTTCATAAGTGGGGGCCCACTGGCTGCCTAAGAGGGGGCCCCGATCTCGTCACGCTTCAATGATTCCCTATATAAGCAACCAAATTTTTTTCTCTAAAGAAGGTGCCCAGGCCCCTTTGCCCCCCCCCCCCCCCCCCCTCAATCCGCCTCTGCTTATTACAGAATCATAGATTGTTAAGAGATAGGTTCAAAGATTATTCCCTGATTCAATATCGATTAAAAACTATATTGGTGGAACTATTTGGTAAATATTGATACATCCAGAAAATAAGCACAAACAGAACTTTTGTCTGTATCATAAATAAATGTAGGTGAAAAAGATGTCAAAATAAGTGTAACCTCACAGTATATTTAGGACAACAGACGAAGTTATTCCAAAAACAACACAATCATGGCTCCAGCAAAATTTTTAAAGAAAATATAAATATTTCAAGAATAAAAGAATACACTCATCTGAAGCATTGATACCTTTTATGCTCCACCTGAGTGGCATTATGCTTTTCTGTCTGTGTGATTATTTGATCGTCTGTTTGTCTATGCGTCTGTCCTGCTTCAGGTTAAAGTTTTTGGTCAAGGTAATTTTTGATGAAGTAAAATCAAGTTGAAGCTTAACGCTTGAGATCTATATATTGAAGTACAATCAACTTGAAACTTAATACATATGTTCCCTATGTGAGTATGATATGATCTTTCTAGCTACAAAGCCAAATTAACAGTTTTGACCCCAATTTCACGGTCCATTGAAATGAAAGTGCAAGTGGGGCATCTGTGTACTAATACTATCATGGACACATGCTTGTTCTTTTTGTAACCGCCTTGATGATGCCACTCATGTGGTGAAACATGTAGACATAGTACATTATTTCAGTATTACCATGATTGTCAACTTTTTATTCTATAACCTTATGTACCTATAGAAAGATAACTATTGAATAACACTAGGTATCCAACCATACCAGTGGCGGATCCAGAAATTTTCATAATAGGGGGCCCACTGACTGCCTAAGAGGGGGCCGCTCAGGTCATCCTTCAGTGATTCCCTATATAATCAACCAAATTTTTCCCAGAAAAGGGGGGTCCCGGGCCACCTGGGCCCCCTCTAAATCTGCCTCTCCTAAATTTAACCGATACCACACATTGACCAATTTAGGGTTTTGGTTCACTATATACCCATTAGCATTTCAAAATGTTCACTATAAATCACACATTCATAAGTTTTTTTCTTCAAGATTTTTAAAAAATACATGTAAAATTTTTAAGATCTTTGAACACATTTATTTTGTGTCAGAAACTTTTATTATGTCTAAAATTTGATCACAGGCAGTATCAAGCTTGAATATTGTGTCCAAACTTGCCCTTACTGTTCAGGGTTCAATCTGTGCGGTTGTATCAGGCTGTGCTTGGTAAAGCCTTTTATTTGTTCTAAGTTCTTGCCCATCAACAAATAAAATATGTGAAATGCGTGAGACATTGGAACGGTTATTTCATTTGACATGCACTTTTCTAGGGTTGCTAATAAGGTGACAAGCATTTGACTATGGAGGGGAAGATTTTTTTCTGGGCGCTATATATTCATTTTGACCTCTACTTTTATTCTGAGACTGCTTTGAGACAAATGACCATTTTATCAACTGTTTGCATGTCCACATTATAATATTGACTTTTAAGTTCTACATCTATTATGGTAGTTCAAGTACATGTAAACCGTAATTACTGTTAAATAATGATTTAAGCCAATATTATGCCATTTTTGGGATACGATTGCTTTCAAGCAATCTGTCGACTCATACCGGTGGCTCAGAGCATTGCCCTCATGTCAATCGTTTTATTCTAAACATTAAGGAACATCTCAGATTCTTATGATTGTCTTGCTTTAAAAGGTAAAAACAAACAAAGGGATTGAACTTAAACAACTTTCCTATAATGTTCTTTTCAGATTATCTTCATGTTTGATAATTCCCTTGACTTATATGCGTGTTTTAAACAACACAGAAAATCTGAATTAAGCAGTATTTATATTTAGTATTTTTATAAATTTAGAAACACGTCAGAGGGAATTCCCAGTTTTGATAAAATGCGAGAGTTCTCTGAATTCCGATAAATCTATTTCTGTCATTTAAGAACTGAAGTGAAGTTTTTCTTATATGTTACCGTTATGAAACTGATATTTGAGATTGTACTTCCATAAAGAAATAGAGAACCATCTAGGTCGTTTAATAAACATTTAATATACGTTCTTGCTCCTGGGTTTGTTTTGGAAATTATGCGCATGCGTATAGTTTTCTTGACTTCAAGGGGTTTTAGATTAAATGGTTGCTCTGGATTCTCCGCTCAATTAATTAATTTATAACTCATGGGATCTTTTCTATGTATGTCTGCTATTGAAGGTTATTGTTGTTGCATAATTTTAAATCATATGCATCATTTAAATTAAAATAAATGTAGTCCTCATCGTAGAACACCCCTTCAGGCGAAATGGAGTCTTCCATATTATCGTTTCGAGTTGTCTCCCTTCCGGAAGTAACTTCCATCAATTCTGAATCAAAACAACACGTCGAGTATTAGCTCGTTCTGTCAATAAACGTCGTATTATATTAAAAACGATCGCATTTTAAACCGATAAATGTGTACGGAAAGGAGTCATGATCACTGACCCAAAGGAAATTAAATATTTAAAGAGTTAGGAATGGGGTTCCTCCTAGAATACACGTAGGGAAATAGGTGATAAGATACGAAGTGAAATACCTTCTCTCAGTCTGAGTCTCAGTGACTGCTGGGGAAAGTAAACTTGGAATTGATAGTACAAAAATAAAACATAGGCCTGATTACATTGTTCATACACTTTTATCCGTGATTGGCTATTTTGTAACTATTTTAAATGTGCAGTTGAATTAGTTTTGAAAATAATATTATCCAGCTACATGTATACATGTGTCAATGAAACAACGGCAATCGTATCCCTCAGAGCAATCTGCTCTTTGATTTTCTCTTCTACTTGGTACCAATAATTTGAACAATATTATATTACAGTGAGTTGACTGTTAGTGTTGCTCTCCACCAATTGCAATTCATTCAAAATTTTGACCAAATTGCAATTTGTTTTATAAAATCAAATTGTTCAACTGGTTAGAAATTTGAACCAACTGCTGTAGAAAACCACAGCCAAGTCATAAAAGTGCAAGGTGATAAAATAAAACATACTTACAATCCTATAAGACTTTAACTCCACTTTAATGATGTTGTGACAAAATTAGTTTATCAGTTTGTATAGTTATATTATATTCATTTCCATGCTGAAGGGGAACTTTTTATTTTGAATTGCTATAAAATTGTCCAAACTAAGCTTTCATATAGTTTTTCTTTCTAAAAGTATTCTATATTTATAAGAATCATATATCATTTTAAATAAAACATCATATATTCAGTAAAATATGTGTGAAATAACAATATGCTATTGATAAGTTTCTAGGGGAGATAACTTAAAATATTATTCTTTTGAATAAAGACTTTTTGAAAGAAAAGTTATTATCTCCCCCATGGAAACTTCCTACAAACATATATTGCAATTTTACACATATTTTACTGAATATGAAATGTTTTAATTCACATAATGTCTGATTCTTATAAATATAGAATACTTTTAGAAAAAAAACTATATGAAAGCTTATTTTGGACAATTGTTTTTTTTTCTAAAAGTATTCTATATTTATAAGAATCAGACATTATGTGAATTAAAACATTTTATATTCAATAAAATATGTGTAAAATAGCAATATATGTTTGTAGGAAGTTTCCATGGGGGAGATAATAACTTTTCTTTCAAAAAGTCTTTATTCAAAAGAATAATATTTTAAGTTATCTCCCCTGAAAACTTATCAATAGCATATTGTTATTTCACACATATTTTACTGAATATATGATGTTTTATTTAAAATGATATATGATTCTTATAAATATAGAATACTTTTAGAAAGAAAAACTATATGAAAGCTTAGTTTGGACAATTTTATAGCAATTCAAAATAAACAGTTCCTCTTCAGCATGGAAATGGCTATAATATAACTATTCAAACTGATAAACTAATTTTGTCACAACATCATTAAAGTGGAGTTAAAGTCTTATAGGATTGTAAGTATGTTTTATTTTATCACCTTGCACTTTCACATTTTGACTGAACAATTTGTTCAATATTCTGACCAGTTGAACAATTTGGTTTAATAAAACAAATTGCAATTTGGTCAAAATTTTGAATGAGTTGCAATTGGTGGAGAGCAACACTAACAGTCAACTCACTGTAATAATAGGTAAAGTCTTTGCCATTTTTTAAAGCATTAAGACACTCAGAACCTCTAAGTATTGTTTTCAACCAACATTGCTATATATGTTTACAAAACCATATTTGTGTACCAAAATGTGTATTAAAGATGAAAATCATAAAATTTGTAAAATAACATGCATATGAAATTGACAGATTTTTGTTCCCCCTGCTAATGAAGAAAATTTATTGTGACAAATTGACGTCATTGATGTTTATCACTACTCTGTTCACACTGTTGGAAAATAATGAAACTGAGTAATAAGTTGCTAATTTGTGGCTGAACCTGACAAGTATGACAATAACCATGATAACACCATTTGTTTGATTGATTGACTGATTTCTTACATCTGCTCTTTGGATGACTTCTCTGTTTTGATCTCAACAAAATGCATTATAATGAAACATATGCTAGATTTTATGTCCTGGCAAGAAAATGAAAAAATTAAATATCTTCTTTGTCCATCAACCTCAAAAGAAGTAAAAAGCTTAGAGTCCTATTTTAAACAGGCATTAGAACTGAGGACAGGGGACTCTTGATTTATTTATAAAATATATTTATATATCATATAGATAGATTGTTTTGCTTTTCTGCTTTTTTTGTTTTCATGGTTTTTGTTTGTTAAATGTATTTTGTGTATGTTTATATTATTTGTCACAAACTTATTGTTCAGAGTTTATATGACAATAAATATTTGAATTTGAATTAAAATTATTTTTATTTAACTGGTTTAATTTTCAATTTTGTCATAAGGTATTTTCTATAAGAGTTGTTCTTGAATGGGAAACTAATGTAGGCCATTGTACAGTTGAAAAGGTGATGACTGTAACTGAATTATTGTCATTATAAGAGAATGGGTGATTAATTACTATAAATCTATGGATTTATGGAGGCTGGAGGCTTATTTCACACTGCATGTGTATTAAAACTTAAAAAAGGTTCGTCAAAACATACAAATGTTGACGACTCTAGTTGCATTTTATGAATTTACATGATTTAAGTTAAAATAATATTCAACTTGTTTTCACTTTTTAACTGGGTTTCCCAAGGAAAAATCTGATTATATAAAAATTTTGTAGTACAGTTGGCAGGAGGGTGGACGACACTGCATAGTTTCCTTTTAAGTTGTTTTTTTTTTACTCTAAAGAAAGCTAAAACATCAAGAACCAATACATTTTGTTGAATAAAAGAGGTCAAGTTATAATTTTTGTATCAATTTTTAATGATATTTCTGCCTTTTTTGCAAAGTTATTTCCCATATCAATGCAAATCTCCATAGGAATTTTAAAATAGTTATTTTTTAATTTTCCTCAAGTTCATTTTATGAGACTTTTTTCTGTGTATATTTGGGGTATACAGTAATGCTAAAGATTAAAACTTCCAAATCTTCTGTTGCAATTACTTCAAGGTTAGGGACAAATTTTCAAATAAGCCTGAAAAGCATGTGCACCTTACATGTACATTAGAATACAACACTTTCATTTGTACTAGCTGCCCTCGTTGTTAATCACTCTTTACCTTAAAAAAACAACAGAAAACACAGTTAGATGTCATTTAAAAGCTCATTTCTTGTTATTTGTTGAGCCACTGCATTGATGGTGCTAATTTGAAATTAATAGTAAATGAATTTTAGATTACCTTCTACAGTGCACATAGCATCTGCGTTAAGACCAGATTATTTCAAAATAAGTATTAATTTTCAGAATATATGATTAAAGAAATATTTAATTTACAATATGACATTTTCTTAGATCTTAATGTAAAAGTAACATCTTTATCAAGTTGAAGTCAAGTTTTATTGTATCTCAACCATAAGTAGAGTTATGTTTCTTAAAACTGGATAGTTTCATAAAGAACAAATGTAATTTGAACTTTTGCATGCTACTAATAGCTTACGACTAACCTTGAATTATTTCTTTAACCACTAAAATATAACTATGTTTATGTGGCAGACCATAGCCTATTAGTGAATGAAATTAATGGCGATAATTAGGAAAATAGTTAGCTTTAATGGCTTTTGCACACCTTACAGACAGAAGGATAGTTGAGTGATTCGTGCAAAATATGAATGAAAAAAGAAGTTTAAGTTACCATGACAACTTTAGGTTTTATCTTGTAAAAGATGTTAATTGATATTAATTTTTTTCACTCATTGGAATACATAATGACATTAGAATTTCTCATTTATGATAAAAGTATGAGGTAAGAAATTAATTGTTTTCCTGATGATAAACAAAGAAGTACCACTAGTTTAATAAGTACTAGATATACATTTTTCATGGAACTTTTGAAAGTTCATTTACATTTTGTTTAAGTATATTTGATTGGGCCAAACAAAAAAAGTGTGTGTTTTACTGTACCACTACCTACCCTAAAATTTGTTTTACCATTTTTGGTTAAGTATTGTTAAAGTCACTATATTGCTCCCACAGACTCAATGTAAAAAAAAGTCTTCAGAATAAATAAATTTTTCTACCTACCTACCTATCTTTTCAGCATCTTACAGTTAATGCACATATGTTTTTCTTTAACCTTGTTTTTTTCTCTCATTGTGTAATTTTGGATGAGAAAATTATTTGAAAACAATTTGAAGATTTTTTTTTAGCTTCAAAACTGTTTAGCTTTTTATACTACCCAAAGTACCATAACATCTTGAAAGTTGTTATTCATTCATTGATTCAATGAGGCCCTTCTTTTATATCAATTCTTAGACCAACCATTGAAAGCAATTTAGATAACTAGAAACTTGCATCTGCTTTGATAAATACTTGTTTTAAAAATGATGTCCATTTTGACTGAGCCAGTACTGGTACACTTTTTTGTTTAGGGGCCAGCTAAAGCCTGTTCCCTGGTGAATGATTTTCTTGCTGTATTAATTTTTTAGACCCATTGGTAGACTTCTGCCCTTTGGTTGGGTTGTTGTCAGTCTCTGACACATTCCCCATTTCCTTCTCAATTTTATGTTTTAGAAGTTTTTACTACAGTATAAAAAGTGAAGTGTGGTAAACATGTATATCAAATGGAACAGCAACTGGACATCTTAGGCGGTCAACCAACATGTGGTAAATAAGCCTTTGGTCACTAACTCCTAAAAAACCCTCTCCAAACGCCAAAATATTTTGATATTCTAGCTTGAAGAGCTTGAATTCAGCATGGTTGCAATTTTCATATAAAAATGTAGAATGTTGTAGTGGTAATGTGTAAGATTATATAAAGAAACCTTGTGTTTCTCTATTGAGGAAATCATGTAGACTTTGATTTATGAGAGACTAATGACATCAAAGAAAACAATGTCATCATTTCCCCATGAGCTACCAAGCTCTTATATGCATATATTTTTGTCATTTAAGGAGTGTACACTTCTACTCTGCACCAGCAAGTAACAACACTGTCAATTATATATATGTATTGCAACATGAGATTAATTTTAATGTGAATTTATTATTTTTCATGGATTTTTTGAATTCCAAATTGTTCATTGGATTACAATTTTTTGATAAGATTGTATGTAGACTTTGGCAAAAGCATGAAATTAAATATCCATGAAAATGCAAGTTTTTCTCAATCCAGAAATTGATACCCACAAAAAAAAGAAGGAATCATCAGTATCTAGATTTCAAAAGAACGAAATTTACATGGCTTGTTTTATATTTTTGTATCAATGATAAATGCAATAAAGTTCCAAAAAAAATCAAATAGTTTAACATACATGTGTAGACTTAATTTTCTTTGAAAATATTTTGATGTCTTGGTCAATTAAGATAGATTTAAATATTATAAGTTTATAAACCTTATCTGTATTTGTAAAGCTTTTAGTGACCATAGTGGACATTTATAATTTAATTTAAGGTAAACATATTTTGTGTCATAGATCTCTTGTGCCTATAGATTGTAAATATAATTAACTAAGTACATAAAATTTTCTTTTTACTGAAGTATGAACTCAGTCTGGAACGGAAGGGTTCCTATGGAGGCAATCGCCTATTTTGCCAAATTGTTTTGTCTATTGTATAAATTAAATCAACAAATATGATATCAGTCAAATTATGAAGTTTATAACTATGTAACTGCTGTTAAGAATCTAAGTTCTGACACAGGGCAATGGACGGTAATTGTAAAAAGATAATCCTGGCTATTGGTTTGTAGAATTCGAAAAAGTTGTGATTGTATATCTGAATGTTTGTCCTTGCTATCATTGTCTGTCTGTCTTATTCTATAGAGCAACATATTTTATGGTTTGACCCATGTCTTTCTGTGTGGTAAAAATTAGCAATATTGTAACTTAATTGATACATTTGAATAATTGAACAAATCATATCACAGATTATGGGTATCAAAAAAATTGCTTATTATAACAAAAGGGTTGGTAATTCTAGATTTGATGCTTTTATTGTTCTCATTTATAAGGATTAATTAATTTGAAAATTCTTCCCTTGCTTTTGAATCAACTTTGAACTAGCTCTCATATGGCTTCCAAGATATTAGGTGTAACCAGGAGCGGATCCAGTATTGCAGTTAGAAGGGGCGCAAAGTCATATTTTCACCGAGCGGAGCAAGGTGAAAAATTTTTGGAGTTTTTTTTTTTAGGTAAAACTATTGAAATATTTTTCTAAAGGAGTGAAATGTAGATATCTCGAACTTTTGTGTGGTAAAATTAGCGAGAAATTAAAGTTTCAAGCTGAAACCGCCTTAATCCACACCTGACAACAATCTACAGATAGACAAGCAGACAGACGGACGCAAAGTGAGACGAGACAGATCACAATTGCTCACCTGACCAATATATTTTTCAAACAAAATTTCTACTTTTACCAGCAATTTTTAATTGTCCTTTTATACTATCTGTTTTTTACTTTTTTGATTTTCGGAGGTCGTGCCAGACTTTACTGTATTCACCACAAACAACTAAAATCAGAATGAGATGCATTCACACAGTTATATTTATTCTCTTGGTATCCCAAGTATAAAGTAATATGTTGCAGAATTCGGCTAAATATTGAGGTTGCAAGTGAGAAATAAATATAGACATGGAGATACAAATTAAGAAACTAACCTTTCGCTTGAAACAGTATTTTTATCTTTCATTACAGATATTATAAAAGAATCTCACTGTTTTCTTGACCGTGTCATGATGAAATTGTGAAAGTGAGTAAGGGATGTTTTGAAACTGTGATTATCAAACAAATTGATTATAAAAACTGCAAATGTCATCAGACACAGCTCCGCGTTTCAGACAACATCCTTTGAAATTTATTTATAGAAATTTAATAAAGCGACTGTCACTAGGTCAGTTGATTAGTAATCACGTTGATTCTGTTAAACTGACTGTTTTATATACTTTGAAAGTTAAAAAAGATTGAATGGTCTCTTCTGATTCTTAAATATGTTGAAGTCAACCCATGCTTTGCAAATTTTAGGGGGGTGCATGCCCGCCACGCCACCATTTAAATCCGCCCCTGGTAACAACCAAGAATTGTTAAAGCTTTTTCATCAGGAGTACATAATTATCTGTTGTATGAATGCTAAATCCTGCACAATACATCAAATCTAGAAGCAACATGAAAAGTGGCTTATTGAGCACTGAGCAGAATAAATCTGTTTTTGTCTGATTGAATTTTTAAAAATAAGAAAAATATACTTGTCTGTGTTTCACCTAAACAAAATTACAGCAACATCAATATATTGACTCTCAAAGGACCATAGACAAAAAAAAATGATTCATTTTGATGTCTGTAAGCTCCTAGAAAAAGAAGGCCAGCCAATCATGAGTGTAAATTTTAGTCATTATCATTATACACAAGTTCTAGCTCATAGTGTTTATTAAACAAATATATTTCTAAATCATTAGTGATCATTCATTTGGTCTATCTTTATAGAATGAAATTCAAAACAGTGTGGCTGTGGCCATTGATTGACACATTAAATTCATCCATTGACTGGGACAATTTACATGAACGTTTGTCTGTAACGACCACTGTTCACGACATACCTACGATAGACATTTAAACTGTGGGGTCACCAAAGGTTTCCTAACGCCTTTAACTATAAAATAATTAAAAAAATTAATCAGGAATAACCTTTATGTTTTGATTTATATAATTGATATAAATCAAAACATCGTGTTATTTCTGATTAGTTTTTCGAATTGCTTTATTAAGGTGTTGAGAACCTTTGGTGACCCCATAGTTTAAGTGTCTTTAAAAAGTACATAGTGAGAAGTGGTCGTTACATACAAACGTTCACCTAAATTGTCCCAGTCAATGGATGAATTTAATGTGTCAATCAATAGCCACAGCCACACTGTTTTGAATTTCATTCTATTAAGAAAAACACATTTCTAGTAGCATGTTATACTTTATTGTAATCAGGGATTTTACAAAATCCCTAGCTCTATTTTCAGTGATTTTGTAAAATCCCTAACAATTTCAGGGATTTTACAAAACCACTGAAACTGTTAGTGATTTTACACAATCACTGATTAGTCCAGTGATTTTACAAAATCCCTGATTTTACAAATTCCCTGTAACATATATATTGAGACTTATTTTGATAAAATGGAATTGTAATGTCTTATTTTTGACTTAATTACTTCAATCATTATACTTGATTTAGTATTCTCTTTATGCGTCCTGTAATTTGGAAAATAAAAAATTCTATACTATGCTATGCTGACCTGCAATTTAGTCCTGAAGAGTACTTACTGATCATCAAATTTTAGTGTATAAAGTAAACAGACTAATCATAATCAGACAAGGTTATTTTATGGACTAAAGATATTATTTTGAGTATATTTGATGAATATTGAAAATATTAGGAGGAAATGATTGAAATTAGAAGTATGATTAATTGCAGTTATCTCCCTTAGGTTATAAACAACAATTGGCCGATAATGATTGTTTGTTGGTACACATCTGTATTTAGGATTTAAAAAAGGCAAGGTCACACTGTATGACTACTCTTTTGTACACATCGAGTGCAGTCTTCTGTTAGAGTACTTTACTTTATAATTACCTCTAACCCTATACAACAAAAACAATTGTTTGCATTTATTTGCCAAGTCTTTTCAAAAATGAACCTGGAAAAATCAGGATCGTTGCCTGTATAACCAATTATATAACATACTTCTTCAACCTTATGATTAGGTGGCATTTGATATTTTGGTGGAATGTTATGCTTTGGTTTTGTGTTAATATATTCATAAATTTGGGAAGTTTTAATAGCTACTGTTATTGATCATTGAGCTAGAGAACACAGTGACTTTGAACTTATTTCTATATCACTAAAAGTGCTCTCGTTTAGCTACATCAATTATGATTTAAAGTTGGTAAGTGATTGCGTCATAAGATTGAATATTCAGTTACAAATGAATATGTGCTATGTACACTCAATCAATCTTAATTAAATCTTCAGAAGCAGATCTTTTTAACTTTGATTTGATATAGATAATATTTTCTGATTCTGTATGATCAGTGCTGTGTATTATAGAACTAGTAACAATGTGTCGCTGAATAAAATATTGGGATTTTTGCGTCAAGATGTCTCAGTTGATTGAAGATGTGTTTTAAATAAATTCCAATAACTCGGGAATTAACCAATTTATATGATGTGTCGACATGTTGGAAATAAAAACCTGAAGATTTTTGCATCAATATTCTTTAAATGAAAATGTCTGATAATTCTTCGTTATGTGTCGTGTTTTCCTTTAGAATGGAGTTTTTGTGGTGACAGGACAATTTCAAGCAATGATGCCCTTTACTACTGCAATGACTTGTATCCCCTCCAAAGGTCATTTAGCAACATGGAGAGTTACTGAGGGAAAATGTAAAATTATCTACCATAACAGTGAAGAGAGTCTTGTAAGTCCTTTAATTCTATTTTAGGTTAACAAAGAGGGTCTAAATGTCTGCTGTGCTTTATCAATAACTGTTTAACTTCTAACATTAAAGTTTGTAACTTAAGAGGGTATAAATGTCTGCTGTGCTTAAACAATAACTGTTTAACTTCTAACATTAAAGAGGGTATACATGTCTGCTGTGCTTAAACAATAACTGTTGTACTGCTAGCTATAAAGCTTGTGTTAAAGGAGGGTCTTTATGACTGCTGCTGTACTTCAACAGTAACTACTTTTAACACATAGCTGTAAAGTTTGCAATAAAAGAGCATCTAAATGACTTCAGGACTTCTAACCTAAAAGTAACTGCTATCGCCTTCAACAGCAACTGCTTCTAACAAAAACTGCTGTATTGTAACAGCAAACTTTCTTGCCATAATTGGGATGTTGACGATTGCTGTGCTTGTAACAGTTACTATATATGCACTGTGCTTATAACAGTTACTGCTGTACTCAGGTAACAGTTACTGCTGTACTCAGGTAACAGTTAGTCATGTTCCACAGTACTTTTATCAGTAAAGTTTTCAGTAAAAGAAGTCCTAATAATTGATGTACCTATGACAGTGTGTAATAGTAATGTATACTCACAGTAAAGTGTGTATAAAGATTGTATAAATATGACTGCTGTACTTCTAACACTAACTGTTGTAGCATCAAATTAGTTTGCAATAAAGGGTGGAGGGCAAACAATGATTGACGTACTTCTATCAGTCACTGCTGTTCTTGTTACAGTTACTACAGTTGACTTTTAACAGTAAAGTTTGCAGTAAAATAGGTCCTAATAATGGATGTTCTTATAACAGTATGTAATAGTTGTACTGACAGTAAAGTCTGTATAAAGAGGGTCTTAATGACTGCTGTACTTCTTACAGCATTGCAATTAAGGGGTATATAAATTTAGATGTACTTGCAACAGTATCTGAAATACACTTATAACAGTTTAGTTTGCAGTGAAGGATAGTATATAAGAACAGCCTGTTAATGTGTTTTTATTTGGACTTTAATTTTGCACTACATGTACTTTATTTTTTTTATTAATTTTGTAAATGCTTTTGTTTTACATGGGACATTGATTATACAGTAAATTTAGAAAAGAAATGGGGGGAGGGGGATTGGTTTAAGTGCTTGGGAAATATAAAGTCTTTCTTGTTAGGTTTTCCTTTAGATTGAATGTTATGACTTTGTATTACATCTGATTTAGGGGTTTTGTTTTGAGAAATAACCAGTCAAAAGTGTTGAAAATTCCTAAACAATTGGCAAATTATAATATATTCCTAATAAAGAACATTAATCAAACACTAGCTGCATGCACCTTCTCAAAACCATGAAAATGTCCAATTAAGGAAAGTCAAGAATGATTGTAGGTTAAGAGATGACCTTTCATAAGCGTCTTCTGTTTGATACTTCTGTATTGAATTAAGTCAATCATTTTGGGGGATTTTCCAATACAATAATTGAAAAAATATAATATATACAGAAATTAATTTACAAGTCTATTAAAATTGAAACCTATGTTCAAACCTATATTTTTTTTGGCCATGTCTTGGACTTGTTGATTTTAGTCAGTCGATGGGAGTCACAGGTTATCTACTTTCTATTCACCTCCCATTTAGAAGTTGAATTGAAATTTATTGTAAAATTGACAATCAGTAGAAATTTCTATGGAACAATGTTTTCTCTCAGCCAGTGTTGTGACTTGAATGATATCTGGATGAAGTGATGTAGGGATCAATATACCAAATCAACTGACCACAAGACTAATTACAAGACTGACCACAGGAACCATTAAATGACAACCAAAACTGGTTACAAATAAAATGTATGATAAAAAAAGTTTTGTCCTGGGGAAATGAATGCTTGCATTGATGATGTTCTTAATCCATATAGGACTTGATGGTAAAAGTCTAAGTGGTCTCATTTTAAGGCAAATACCACATATGTACAATTATTCATAAGAAATATTACTAAATTTCAGTGATACTACTGAATTTTATTAACCCCATTATCCTAAACATGCTTGCAATATTTTCCACTGGACATTAAGCAACTAACAATCAATCAATCAATCTTAAATTTTATCCTAAAGATTTTTTCAACACCATCCAATAAGATCTATCAATTTTTAGTGATTCAACAACATTTGAATGGTCAGACTAGTATTGTTATAGTCACAAAATGACCCACTTGAAGTGTATCCCACATTCTTTTCATTAGCTGATACTTGACCATTCATTTTGTGGTCACTTTCAGAAAGGATAGATAAAAAGGTTGTTAGCATATTTATTTGGCATCTTTATTATCCTAAAAATGGTTATAGTAACCCAATCTTTTTTTGTTTGCTTTAGGCAAATGTAAACAGTTGACAACTTGACGTCATGTGTAGTTATTATTTCATGTTTGAGTGAACATAGTACAATTACGTCCTTAAAATGTACTCCAATCAGATGAAATTTTCGATTTTGTCAATAACTTACTTGTTGCCTAGTGAAAAAAGCTTGACTGTTCTTTTGATGAATACATTATTTTTTCCCTACATATATAAATAATCCCATCACAGATAACTGTCTTTCATTCTCAGTGTTTTTGCATTCATTGCTAGAGAGAAGTTGAATAGAAATGTTTGGAGGGAGTAGATACGATTGAATTGATGTAAATAAGAATTCATATACATGCATTTTCATCTTACTAGGGTTTCCATTCACAGCTATTTTGTCAAGTTAATTAAAAATTGTGATGAAGTTGAGAATAAATTGTGTAAATTGACGGCTGTGAATCGTAGATATTGATGATGTCTTGATGGGATATATAAGAAAAATGGGACACTGTTGTTCATCAGAGGTATGTTGGTGTATATGTCAATATTAATTAATGAATTAATTGATGATGTCATAAAGTAATTATAATCAATCTCTGATATGGTGGTGGTGTGACAGATTAGAAGTTTTTGAGTGAGAAAAATATGTCAGTATGTCTGTAAATTTACATGACTTTCATATAGAAATTCTTGTATAATAATTAGTAGGCAATAAAATCTTCACAGAATTAACGTATTAATTCATTATCACCTTTAAAGAATAATTACCAGTACATTGAAATGACATACTGCAGGTTTAGTCATAGAATTTTCAGTTCTACTTTTGTTGAGAATTTCAAATTCAAACTTGTTATTTTTTTCTGATTTCTTCATTGAGATAAATGATGACAGATTATGTTTATATTAATTATTTAAAGAAAGATGAAATATTTTTGACTGGTAACTCTTAAAACATTATACATTTATTTTTTTCACCGAGATGATCAAGGGGCCTTTTTCTGTTCAAATTTTTGTCACCACTGACTTACATCAAATCCTTAACGGTTGCATCTGCTTTAATTTGTGTCCTTTACTGAAATGTCAAGAGACATTCTGACACTGATACTTTCAGGTATGTTAATCAAGGGTTCAAATTTACGTTCAATAATGAAAGGTTCAGGACCATTTGTAAATTTCGGTGGAAGGTCCTCTATAAGACATCAACAGTCCTGTATGATGGATTAGTGTAAAGAATTGACAGTCCTTGACTTTTGTAATTTAAAAATGAAAAGTCACACCCTTGAAAAGACAGGTCTCTGACCTTGGACTCGTATTACTTTGCACCACTGAATATATCTGTGTTACCACTTCTACACAGACATATCAATATATATAGTTCTGCATTTATAACCTATGTCACACCTACTTTACAAAACTATCAGTGGGCAATAATCTGTGTTACCATATAAATACACCAAATTATCAGTGGACATTTTTCTGCATCAATTTTTGTCACCACTCCTGGGCATCAATCTTTGTTCCGACTCTTACACCAAATTATTAAGATGGTACTGAACAGTATTGCCATAACTTTTTAACAAATTTATGCACATTGTTGCACAAGCAAGTATTGTTTGCGATTCCTCATACAGCCACATGACTCGATTTATTATGCTTTTATTTCTAAGAAATGGAGAAAAAAATCAGTATAGTAAAGTTTTATCATAGATACAATGTACATGTATGTACTTGATAATTGACAGCTAGTTGTCAGCTTTGGTTTATACTAACTTCATTATTTCTTTAAGGAAGTTTGGCACTCAGAAATCTAAAAAAAATATATATACATATGTGATTTCAGACTTATACACAGATACATTTAGAGACTTTATATATCTGACTGACCTCATTCTTATGTGGGGTGACCTAATGACTTTTACAAAATATACATATGTATGGCAATTTTCTTCTGTCATGATGTTGAAAAGTTAAAGAAAAGTTTTATTTGATCGCATGCTATATATACAAAGTCAAAATTAATATTATATATATTGGTTTTAGATAATATTTGTTGTGTTAGTTAAGTTAGTTAAGTTGTTGCATGATGAATTTATGGTGTTTTCACACCATTTCAAATTGACATCTGGCTTTAGTAATATAATTAAGAGTAGTGTCAACGAATGTAGGCATGCATGACAGTTTTGCTCATTGACCTGAGACCTTAGTGAGCAAAATCCAACACCTGACTGTGCCCCAACAATGTTATATTGCAAAAATGTCAAAACAGGAACATCAAGCAACTTAAGTTCAGTATAAATCTTATCATAAGCTATTTGAAACCTAAATTGTTACCGCTAGAAATAAAACTAGTTGTGAAACAGCTTGATTCTGGTGACTTGATCTTATATCTATCTGAGAATCACCTGCATAACTTTTTTTTCAACTATTTTTTTTATAGCACTGTAAATTTAGAAACTAGTACATAGATATAAGAAGATGAGGTATGAGTGCCAATGAGACAACTCTCCATCCAAGTCACAATTTATAAAAGTAAACCATTATAGGTCTACACTGAGCCTTGGCTCACGCTGAACAGCAAGCTATAAAGGGCCCCCAAAAATAACTAGTGTAAAACCATTCAACAGGAAAACCAACAGTCTAATCTATATAAAAAACGAGAAACACAATTGAACCACATCAACAAACAACAACTGCTGAACATCAGATTCCTGACTTAATACAAGTGCAAACAATTGCAACAGGTTTAAACATTTTAATGGTAACAAACCTTCACCCATATCATCACTTTATAGAAGGACACACTATTCATTATTTTGATTTTTGAAGAATGGACAAAAGATATTACCTTTGAGAAAAATCATCATACAGATATATACATGTATGAGATATCAGAATGTGAGTTCTTATAGCAATACTCACCCAGAAGCACCATTTGCATTATTGAAAATCTCTCAATAATTTCTAAATTAACAGTATACCTTAAGGATGTACTTAGGTGATCTAAGGTAAAATTAAATAAATCAAGAATTCAAAATTGGTACTTTAAGCTGGTAGAGTATTAGTTAAGGATCAAAATAAGCTAAAAATATTGATAGGTCATGGAGCTCCTTTTTGAGATATTTGGTTTATAAAATATGGCGGAAAAAGGCTCACTCGGCCTTTTACCTTATATTTGCATTGGTATTATTTGGGTCTCAAATCAAAAGAAAGAAAATCAAGAATCTGCTTAATTTTGTCAAATGACTTTTTATACGCTATTAAGTCTTATGTTAAAAGATAAATAGATATTATGGGGCAAACTATTTTACTTTGTATCGTATGGAAAAACACCGAGGAGTCTAAAAAGTAAAATCACAAAAATACTGAACTCAGAGGAAAATCAATTCGGAAAGTCCATAATCACATGGCAAAATCAAATAACAAAACGCATCAAAAACGAATGGACAAGAACTGTCATATTCCTGACTTGGTACAGGCATTTTCAAATGTAGAAAATGGTGGATTGAACCTGGTTTTATAGCTAGCTAAACCTCTCACTTGTATGACAGTCGCATCAAATTCCATTATATCGTCACCGATGCGTGAACAAAACAAACAGACACAATAGGTAAAAATGTCAAAAAATAGGGGTACAGCAGTCAACATTGTGTTATCATCTTAATCACTATAAAAACAACAAATGTAACAAAGAAGCACAAAAAGGCATACATCAAATTTAACATCCTCATTTTGCTTATATTATACAATTTAATTTATCTATGTAAAATGCACCCATAAAGGATGATCGAGGGTTTTAAGTACTGGTGTAAATTTTTTAACACGTAAAACATTTTACACTTATTCCAAAACCTCACCCAAGTACATCCTTAATATCCATGTTATATTTTTTAACTCCACATCAAGGAAATAATCATTTAGGGGCCAGCTGAAGCCCCACTCTGGACGGGGAATTTTTTAGCAACACTGATGACTTATTGGTGACTTGGTTGTTTTCTGATCTTTGATCATGTTATTGTGTCTTTGATCATGTTATAGTGTCTTTGATACATTCGCTGTATCTGATGATTCTCAATTCTATCAATCATCTTAAAAAAGGAATCTAAATAAAATGAAATTGTACCAGTGACCAATATATACATGTAAATATGGTCAAGTTCATTTGTTTTCATAGTTGATATGATTTTTGCTGTCAGTCTGTGAGATATTAAATCATATGAAGGAAATCTACCTTATTTAATCTCTTATCATTATTATTTATATTGATAACCTTATTAATTTAGCTTTGTGTAGACTAACCATGACGTTTGACAATGTTAATTGACATCAGTTTGAGGTCTACAACTAGTACAAGAAGTGAATTAAAACTAAGTATGGTACAATAAGAAGGCCATATATATATATTAGGATATATATAATGTGTTTATAACAGTTTATATATACATAGACACATAGAGGGCTATTACTACAATTAATAATACAACTTGTACTGCTAAATACATGATAATAGTATGTATACGTGTTACAGAGCAGGTGCTTGCAATTGGTTCATGTACACTGAAGAAAAAGGCTTGGATCATAGGATAAATTTGTTATGATAGAAACAGTAAAGGATTGTCAAAATAAGATCTGTATTATATTTAAGACTTAAATAATAACATAAATCTTTGCAGTATATAGAAAAATAGCAGACACTGTTACCATATTTTTCATTGTTTCGGAGGAAAATGTGTGAGGGGTGTTTTATTTATTTAATGAATTATTATCAGAATAATCTTAATACATGTATATGAACAAGAGCTTCTAAATATAAGATAACAAAAAATTAAAATTCAAATCTTGAAATACAAATCTTATTGTGGCTATGAGCCTTAGAGAAGGAAGCTGAATGCCTGAGTCTTCTAATATTTTATAGGTCTTATGGACAGCAGTTCACAATATTACTATAGATTCAACTCTTCAATACATTTTGGCATCTGATTTCCTTAGTATTCTGATGTAATCACAAAAGTATGAATTAATGGGGAAATATCTGATTTTACCAATAACTGATTCCACAGAGTTTTCAATCTTAATTACAAGTTGAGACCATGTACAAATATTTGCTAAATAACTTTATACAGTTTCAATAAATGTTTAGTATTGCTTTGTAAATTTCCATAATGGCGGATTTATTGTAATCAAAAATATTTATGTAAGCTTAAGTTTTTAGATGGGTCTTTAAGGAGTAAAAAAAAAGATATTCCATGCCTTCTGGTCCATAATTATGTTTTGGTTGAAGGTGAATAGTGTTAAAAAATTTAAAGATCATTAAAATTAATTGGAAAAAATATCATGTATTCAAGCTTTGATGTTCTTAATTTCAAAATTATGAGTAAAATTATCTTGATTGTTAGAAACATCAAGAATGGCATAATTTCCAGGCCCTGGCATCATCATTATATGTTATAATGTATAACTACTATTAAAGGGAGCCATCATAGCAGATAAATAATGCATATGGTCTGAATTTGGATAGGTTTTCATGACATTTCACAGGTTAAAGAAATCTGTTGTTTCCAACAATACATTGCTTGCATTTGCTTAGCTCATCAATTTGACCTTGTCCTTGAACACCATTTGACCCTGAATTGAATAAACTTTAAAAGTCTCTGTTCCTATATTATTTTTAAGTAAACTCATCAAAGATACTGGGGTGAAAATGTTGTTTTCCAGACACACTTTTAAGCTTATTCAATGAAATTTATTGATTGAGTGTTAACTTTCGCTTTTCTTTTTCAGAGGCGAGGAGGTATATCATATGATAAGCAAGATGAAACGGCTATATATGTGAGAATGCTTGGTATGTATATAATGTACAATTTAAAATATTGTGATATTGCTTTTCTGGTCTGTGAGTCCATCCTTTCGTCAGCTAGTCCATTATCTGGTTAAAGTTATGGTTTATGGCAGTTTATCATGAAGTTGTGATCACACCAAAAATAAAAATCTTATTATACATATTCATTATATTGATGTAAATTACTAGAATGTTTGACAAATTAGGATATTCACCCACATTTGGTGGTTCACTGGGCATAGAAATGGTAAAAGTGTGAGAAGGACATGTTGTCCAATGGAAAATAATTTTTGTTTTTATATTTGTCAATGTGAAATTTTGTGGGAATCAACTATCTATAAGCCAAGTTTTATTCAGCTTTCCGTGATCTAGGTTGAAACACACGTCACATTGGTTAGTGGGAAGCTGCCAGCTCACAAACACACACATTGGTTAGGGGGAAGCTGCAGGCTCACAAACACACACATTGGTTAGGGGGAAGCTGCCGGATTACAAACACACACATTGGTTAGGGGAAGCTGTAGGCTCACAAACACACATTGGTTAGGGGGAAGCTGCAGGCTCACAAACACACACATTGGTTAGGGGGAAGCTGCCGGCTCACAAACACACACATTGGTTAGGGGGAAGCTGCAGGCTCACAAACACACACATTGGTTAGGGGGAGGCTGCCGGCTCACATGTTTACCTGGCTCCATAATGCGTTGCTAGGACATGGAAATACTGGGTTTCTGTCTGTCAGTAGTAAGCATGCCATACACTAACACCAACTAAAAAAATGCTTAAACCATACTGCTGTGCATTAAATATAAATTGTTTTAAAAAGAAAAACCAAAATAAGTAGGTTTTTTTAGTTATTGCCTCTGAATAGATAAAGGACATCACGACCAGGAACTCTGTTCTTTTATTCTATTAGCTGAGTTCATTAAAAAAAATGCTAGTGACAACTGATATAATTTTTCAGAAAAGCTGACCTGGTAAACCGTCAACTTTGTTTCATTTGTAAGTTCAAGAATTGTTCCAAAAAGAAATTATAGTGCCATTTGTTTAAAGTACAAATTATCACAATGAAAATAATGTGAAAAAATTAAGAAGTATCATCACTATTTATTTGAAAAATATATAACTGGTTTTGTAATGAAAAATTAGGTGAGACTTTGACATTAAGTTAAGGGCAGGTGTATATTTTCACACCTTAGTTTTTCTCAGCTTTTACCCTTTTTAAAGTTATGTAAACTGGAGCAGTAAGATCATTTTAAGTAGAAAATACTTATTTCAATACATAAGTGTTCTCAGACAGTACTATTGAGTGATTGATATAAAAGTGATTTTTTATGGAAATTAATTGTTTGAACTAATTCTAGAGACTTTCAACACAAGATAAAACTATCTTATTTATAGAAAACAAAGAAGTATGTACTGGTACATGTATTGTTAAGATAACGAAAAATTGGAACAGCACTGCACAAACTTTATAATTTGATTAGACTTTTCTTGTCCACAAGATGCCTCTTTTTGTCATTAGGTTGCTGTCTCATTGATGTAATACCCTTAATCTCTATAATTGTTATATAATAATTGCATATAACCAGTATGCATTGGCGTGGCTAATTGATAGATTATTTCAATAAACCACTGTAAACATAGAGTAACCAATTAAGTTCAACAACAGATATTTTCAACATCAAAAAATGTAGAATTACGATAAAATTTCAGAAAGTTTCTTATTTTATCAAAACCACTTTCAGTGTTAAAGAATTTAAAAGAATAAATGTTTTTTCGAGTTATGTCACTAAATGATGTCACCGATGGCCTCATCTTGGATTGATACAGAATCCAATTAAGCGTTTTGAGTGGTCATGAATACTAACGATGGAATAATACCTCTACAAATACAACCTTTTTTATGTTAGTGTATGATCTGTATTCTAATAATCGACCTTATTTTTATCGATCATGATGCACTTCGTACAATTAGAACTGAATGTCATACGTAATTTAAAACACTTATCTTTGTAATTAGATAATAAAATATTTGGGTTTGACGTAGTTCTGTATTATCTTTAGATAGTCTTCTTTATCTGATTCCATTCATACAATATACACACACATTGGATACACATCGTACACAGATGACTTCAGGTAATGGCCATTGTAGAACATTTTGAGCAATGTATGTTTAGAGATTGGTTTTGAATTACTTTTGTATGTTCAAATTGATGTAGGGTTCCATATAGGGATTTTGACATTAAGTTTCAGTGATTTTGATTCATGCCTAGTAGTCTTTCAAGTTACTTTAAACAACAGCAGATGTAATAGCATATCATTAGATATTATTCCTGAGTTTTCATTTTCTGTATTTTGCCAAGTTTTTGTTTCAGAGTAGAATCAGACTCTATTAGGGTTAATCTGGATTCTTAATTGACTTCTAGAGATTTAATTTTGAAATTGAAAATTGAGATATAAAGTTAAGAACTTTTGTTTTCAAGTACTACAAATACTTGAATAGAGATATTGTGTTACCCAAATTGACAATATATGTGCCTGTGGATAGCATGAGATGAAAATGTATTCAGTATTAATTAATTTATTATTGACTTCATACAGCCTTGAGAACTTCCAAATTAACTATATTCCAAGCAATGGCCACTTTGTGTTTTGACACTCTTGTTTTCTGTTTACTCCTTGACACCACCCTGGCTTTTGCTCTTCTTGTTTAAAGCAACCAGGTCAAGAAGATTTTTTTCTTTGTTATTTAATCTGGATTTTTGAAAGAAAAAATTGAAACTTCAAAATATTGGTAAGAAATGTATCTGTTCATGTTTTCTTGAAATTGATAGATATAACTCTTAATGTTTGAAGCTGGTAAAATTAGCATTGATAACAACATTAAATGTCATTAATGGCTTATTCTACATGTGAATTTATATGTTGTGATTTAAAAATAAGAATCCTCTTCATACTAAAGTATGATCCTTAACCCTATGATTTCACTTTGGTAGGAGTTAAGTATTAAACTAAGGTTATTAATTTCCATGGATTTTTGGTATATCCCAAAACACATGAAAATGCATACTTTACATTAATTTTTTTCTTAACAAGCAATGAAAATTGGAATTTATAATCAGAGGAATCCTTTCCCAATGCCTTCCAGCGTTGACCACTGGACACCTGTAAATTGATATATGGGTAGATTAAATGATAATTTTCAGAAACTTATAAACAATTCAAAGTACAACCACAAAACGTCAGATCAAGTTTGAATTTTGGAACCTGTCATTTGTATCTTTGTAGGGTTACAGTACTGTGATGCCCCATTACAAATGGAAAAATTGCCGATAATTTTATTTCCGCTCTCTTAAAATTTAGTTTGCCTCAACGAAATATTTATTATGAAGCTTTTACACATTGCTTATTACAACAAAACTCAGATCTCATACAAATTTGGGTGAAAATGCTTTTACGGTTCTTGATTATTTCCCTTTATAATGATTTATGCAAAAGAAAGGGGGGGGGGGGAGCATCTCATCTGTGTCCCATGGACATGAACATGGGACACTGACACATTGCCCATTTATTTGAAATGAAAATCTGCTTGTAAACCAATGCAACAGACAATTGTTGTCAGACAGATTACGATATATAGTATTGTAAAATTTCAATATGTTTTCATAGAACAATTTCAAATTATAAATTTTTATTTTTTTCAAAAATGCATATATTTTTTTTTATGACCATCCTGTCAATGTTTAGAAGTTAATGATTTCCTGTAAATAAGGGGTTGTGTGTCACAGATGCATACTATCCTGTCCTCTAACTATCTATAGGTAGTTAAAACACTTCCGGAACCCCTTCATTGACTTACTGCACACAAAACCACACTTAAATATTTATCTTAAGTCAAATATTGTACTATCATTTAAACTGTCTGTCTGTTAATTATGTCGGTCATCATAGCCTTATATAACAATTGTTTTGTAAGATTACAGGTAGATCTAGAGTTGATTTAGTAAAGTATGAGGTCCTCCAACATGTTTTGTATTGTATGAATGGAGGTGATACTTTGACAATGTTGTTGGTTGAATTCTATCTTGATACCCTCTTTATTGTGTGTAATTTGATAAAAACGATGATTCTCTGATGTCAGTGTGTCAGACATCAATGAAATTTTGTAGGCCTAAGATTTCATTGATCTTTTAAACTTCCCTTTCTTAGTGTCATGAATCAAAAGAGAACCAAGATCTATTTTGTACTTGTTTATCCAATATATTCATTATTTTGAACATTTCTGAGAAAAAAATATGCTTCATTCTCTGTCCCTCCTATTTTAAATGATTTTATACTGTTTTGTTTTAACTTTTTTTAGGCCATTTTTAATATAATTAGACTATACTTGGAAGGACTTTCAAATGATTATAACCCTGATATTTTCATAAAAAATTGTTGTGATTGTCAATTCCAAGTAAATCAATAGATTTAATATTTGACTATATTCACATGTCTGAATTATTGAACAGAACCTAAGAAATCTTTGATACATGTAGTCACCGTGAAAAGTTCATAGTTAAAGTCTTGAAATAATGTCAGTTATACATGTAAATTAATTTTACTAGTAAAAGTATGTCAATGCCTGAATGGATGTTATCATTATATTTGAGTACAATGTTATCTTGACCGTCAATGAATTATCTTTGGGTTTTATAAACTGTCAATAGTTGAAAAATGACAGCATAGATATAGATTACCGGTATATAACTGTTCATGAGGTCAGGTTCTAACTTATATTTTACGTGAAAGTTGTGAATGGTTATTTCAATCAATCTCTCAGGGGGGTATTCTATGTTTTCTGAAAGTCCAATTTTAACCTATAGTGCTGATCTCTAGAAATATCAGTAGTATCTGATAGATAGATGAAGGTTGAGTTTTTTCTAGGTACTCATGCTTCAGAGGCAGATCCAGCCATTTCAAAAGGGGGTAGGCAACTCAGGAGAAATGGCATTTCCAACCATAATGACTCTATTCAAATGCATTGATCAGCTCAAAAATGGGGGACTTTCTTCACATTTAAAAACCTGGCTTTTAGAGATTCAATTTGAAGTGCAACATTTTACCTGAATCTCAAAACATATATATTCTTTCTGCCTTCATGTTTCTTTGAAAATGCTTTTAATGATCATGAATAAAAACTATTTAATGGAACCTGTTTTTTTGAAGTTACCATTAACTGCAAAAACTTTAAACTAAGTAATTAAAAAAAAATCACCAAGTATTTAGGGAAAGAGGAAAAATATCCTGGGCAGTGACACTATATGGAATATCTTGCAATTTCTGAAACATTTTGTCACTCGTTGTAGTGTATGTGAACTAAGGAACAATTTGTAGGTTTTCTTTGATAGTGGTATTATCCCATTGATAATTATACCCCATGCAACGGGTTGCGGAGGGTATAATGTTTTTGACCCGTCTGTCCATCTGGCCGTCAGTCCGTCCGTCAGTCCTGTTTCTTGTCATCGCAACTCCTCTCAAACCACACAACAGAATTTCATGAAACCTTTTTAGATAATAAGGACATACTATGTAGTTGTGCATATCGACAGGAAATTGCGATTCAAATTTTTTGTAGGAGTTATGCCCCTTTGAACTTATTTACTTTAATGTACTACTGCAACAGTTTGTCATCGCAACTCCTCTCAAACCACACAACAGA
Organism: Mytilus galloprovincialis; assembly: GCF_965363235.1. Classification (NCBI taxonomy): domain Eukaryota; kingdom Metazoa; phylum Mollusca; class Bivalvia; order Mytilida; family Mytilidae; genus Mytilus; species Mytilus galloprovincialis. Next base: position 17,918,672 of record NC_134838.1, on the reverse strand, counting down.
ATTTCACGAAACCTTTTCAGATAATAAGGACATACTATGTAGTTGTGCATATGGACAGGAAATTGCAATTCAATTTTTTTTCTAGAAGTTACGCCCTTCGAACTTATTTGCTTTTATGTACTACTGCAACAGTTCGTTATCGCAACTTCTCTGAAACCAAACAACAGAATTTCATGAAACTTTGTAGATAATAAGGACATACTATGTAGATGTGCATATTGACGAAATTACAAATTAATTTTCTTTTTAGGAGTTATGCTTCTTTGAACTTATTTGCTTAAATGTACTGCAACAGTTTCTAATCGCAACTCCTCTTAAACCACACAACAGAATTTCATGAAACTTTGTAGATATTAAGGACATACTATGTAGATGTGATGATATTGACAGAAAATTATGATTCAATTTTTTTTTCTTATACAATTTTTTTCTTACACTTATTTCATTTCTCTAATGGCAATGTGGGGACGTGGGGTATGTGAGCACTAAGGTTCTTTAATTTATATTCATTTGGAATACAATTTTGCCTTGACTTCTGTTGGAGTGTTTAATTCGCTGAAAATTTGTGTCTGGTATATATGTAATTTATAATTACTAAATTGAGGACAATTTGCATTAAAAGTACACTAAATTACGAAAATGAATGCTATGAATGCTTGTGAAATTAGTTTGACATTGACAAAAGAGAAGATACCAGTTGGAATGACACCTATTGAAGAAATTTCTATACAAACAAGACCCCATGAACTACTGAGTATTTGGTTACCTATTCTTTACATAATAGTTTGAAGGTTGTTAAATTTCAGGTGAGATAAGTATGTATATGTAATTAATCTAACCTATTTATTGTATAGTACAATCAGGCTGCTCATTTGGAAATGTTGACCTAATTCTTTCTTTCTGATCATGCATGATACATATCAAATTATTGAAGAGTTCTTTGAAAGTGATTTCATTAAAAAAACACTGAAGGAGAAACATTGGTTATAAAACAACATATATTTGTCTAATATCTTGAAAAAAAATAATTGATAAAAAACTGACAACAGGCAAAGCAAAAGTTATTAACATGTCTATCTACTTTACATTACAATGTACTACCATCAGATGTCTTCTTGTAGAAGTTACTGTCCCTCTATAACTATCTTTTACTAATTTAAAGATTTTTTAAAAATATTTTAACGAGTAAAGCTGATATGTACTGTAAAAGGAAAAAAAAAAACAATCAGCATTACAAGATCTTAAAACATTCTTATACTGAAACCACCAATTCACTATTAATAGGAGTTATTGCCCTTAAGTGACAATTTTTTATTTTTTTTTAATTGACCAATTTTCAAGTTTTTGAATATAATGAACTGATAGTTACGAGAACCAAATGAGGTTAAACCAAGTTTTAAATACAAATAAACCAGTTATTATACTCTTGAAAAGTATAATTGCAAGCTAGACAGAAACTGTAAACTGCAAAAACTATCAGCAAGGCAAATCACATGACTGAAAATTATCAGCCAGCAGATCACATGATTGAAACTGTCAATTGACTGTTAATTAGAGATATTGCTTTTTAATGAAGATTTTTATGTACTTTTGGTGTTTTTAGATATTATCCAGAAAACAATAATGGATACAGAGAAACTGTAAACAGAATAAAAATGATAAACAAGGCAATTTAGATCTATAAATCTTTTCATTGATAAATTTGATAATAGGATGACTGCTTTAATACCAGTTAATGGAGTTCCATTTTATCAGCAGAATTGAAGGGGTAACTGGCTTATGGAAAAATTTGTAAAGTATTTTTAATTTATACTGATTTAATAGAAATAAAGAACATTATATGGGTACCTAGGAAAAATATTTGATTGTGAAAAGATGAAAACAAACATCAAAATAACTTTTTTTTCGCCTGGTGAACAAATGAATCTGATCTGACCTTTATGACAGGCTAGACACTTTCTTGAATTCTTTTTTCTGATATTTTAAACTCTGTCAAAAATATATTTTTGGGAAATTCCCATATTGACCGTACAGAGTTTGTCTTTTTAAATTCTTCTTGTAGATTAAAATGTATAACAATTTAGAAGGATTTCCAATGAGACACCTATCCACCTCAGTTTAAATGACATGGATGTAAGCAATTATAAGCAACATTAAAGCCTTCAACAATGTGAAAAGCACATACTGTATAATCGGCTACAAAAGGTTATGAAAGATATATTTTATTCAATAGAGAAAACTAACTGCCTAATTTATGATGAATCAATTTATGAAAAATGCATGTTCATTAATATAGGTGATAGGGAAAGATCTAAATATGTTTTTGAACACTTCTATTATAACAATAAGCTGTGTGGTGATTTTGTATTATTGCACACATATTGAGTTGCTATTATCTTAGTATATTATTAATTTGAAATCTTACACAATATAATATTCTATTTGCATGTTTAAAGATTTTTGTAAAAGATGAAGAAAGTTGTATCTATTTGACAATTATGTCATATATTCTTGTTTGCAAGTCATCAAACCAATTATCAGTTTGAATATTTTATAAATATTCATGATATAACATTTTTCATTTTTTATTTTCAAATTTGTTTTTGTATACATATGTATTTAGTTTCAAGTGGCCTTAAGAAATTTACATAAAATTAGCCACCCATTAAGTGAAAATGTATTGTAAATTAAATAACTTACTTTGAAAATCAGTTTATACAGTATGTATATAGAAATAGTATATGTAATATTATATTAATCTGGACTCCTGACAAAAACCTCGATAAGAAGTTAAATATTTTCTGTGTACTAACAGTGACTAATTTAGTTTACATTAGGTTGTAAACATTTCCTTTTTGGAATTTGACTCTATGTAAACACTTGTTCATTAAGGGGATATTTGCAGAGCTATCCTATGGGTAAGATTTTTATTGTAGATTTAACTGTTTTGACCTTGTGATGGGTGTCATCATAAATTTTCTAGTGCTTTCTTTACAAATGGGGTTAATTATCTGTTTTACAAGTACAAATAAGGTCAATTTAACATTTTACTTGTAACACATTAATAATGTTGTACATTTCATACTTAATTGGGACACTAACTTGGCAATGATATAACCTGCATATTAGAATTAATAGTCAATTTCATTGTTTTAAAGAGCATCGTTCATAGTGGCCATGAAAACTCTCAAAAGCTCTGTTACAACTTGTTAATTTTACTGATACTTTGTCTAAAAACGATTTTTTTATTTTCTTAATGACACAAAATTTTGGTTCTGTCCATATTGTTTTTTGAAGTTGCCATTCCTGATTATAAACTGACATAATTACTTAAACCCTCTTTTCATAAGTTATTGAAGCAATATTTTTAATTGAAATTTTACATATGCAAGTTTTAGCATGGTTCATTCTATTTTATGGAACAGCATCTCAAAAAAGGATTGTTCAAGTTTGTTGTTTTCCTGGCAAAGGATTTAGCAAGCCTCTCTCATGGATATTCATTATCATTAATATTTATTAAATAATTATATGTGACAGTATGAACACATGCTTGAATACCTTCCATTCAGGAAGACACTAATGAAGAGTTTTACACATTGATTATTTCCCATGTAATTTATATATATGTTGTCTCATGTTTTAATTCACAACACATTCCTTATTTTATGCCCCCCTCCCCTCCCACCACTTGAAGATTGCTGTATATGTGTGACTGGGTGCACATCCATAACTCCTTTTGTTTCTGCAACATCCCTTGTTTCTGGAGACTAAAGTTTTACTCGTATAATGTGTCCTTGAACTTGTGTTTTATTTCTTCAACCGTAAGACTTTTGGTGTTAATATTTGCAATGGTAATGACAATGAAAGACATTTTCCTATATACTGCAGTTTATATTGGTATCAGTTTCACCTTATCTCCTATTTAGAATTAATGAAATGTTCTCTGAACCTCCTATTTTAGTTTTTTTTGTAGGGGATTGGGGGGAGGGGGGTCTCTTAGTAAATCATTGACTTTGTATCTTTTAAAATTATTTGTTTCTTTATATCATGGACTCCTCAAAGGGTGAAAGGAGATATGATATTGTACATTTCACTTTCAGAATGTTTCTTTTTCAATTTATTTTTTCCAAGGTAAATTGCAGTTCACATTTGTTATTTAAGGCCTCAGAACACAGTTATTCTTCCCCTTGGCTACAATACATTTTTTAGTTAAAGTCAAAGTGAATTAAAAAATTTGCACCGCCACAAACATGAAATAAATTTAACTGCTTATAGACCATTATCATTCTAATAAAATATGCTTGTCCCAGGACAATCCATCAGTGCTTTTTCTTTTGAGGGCCCTATTAGCATGCCAATGGTAGGATTTGAATCTTGAATAAATGACGAAGGCTAATTTTTACCCTACTTTCAGTTTGGCCAAATCACTACTTTCACTTTCAACAATATTTTTTTTCCACATGTTTTACTTATTTCAATATATATGCAACTGATAGGACCACTTAAATAGTAAACATTTCAAAGAAAATAGTAGACAGATTACTTGGGAAGAAATACCCTATATAATAATTGGGAACTATATTCCTAGACCACGAACAAAGGGAATTAATTGTGATCTGAGGCCTTAAACAATGACCTGAGTTGAGTAAATATTGATTGCAACATCAAGTTCTTTAGTAGGAGATTTCTGTGTCTGATACATTGCAAGTACCTTCTTGATAGACTACAGCTTCTGTTCGGTACTATTAAGATGGAGTATGTGACAAAAATCAAAATTTACCAATTGAAATATACTTTCTCACTATACACTCCTGATGACCACTTAATTAAATGTCGGTGGAAGTGTTTATGATCACGATTATAACCTCAACTTTCTCTTAATATCAGTTTCTTCCGAAATAGTTTAATGTTCAGACAACTGGTGAGTTGCTGGTATTGCAAGCAATATTAAGGGCTAATGGAAGTATATATTCTAAAGTATAGGTGATAACACATTTTCTGAATTTGCTATTTATGATAAAAATCAGAATAAATTCACATATTCTAGCTAAAAGCCAATTATTATTCAGTTGTTGAGATTAATCAAATGACAGCATCACTGTATTCCTATAGTACCCATAGCAACTGTCATTTTAAATTATTTTTATGCTAAAATTAAAATTAATTTATAAAAAATCTAAAAATGAAATTCTGCCATGCATTATATTATCTTATATCCGAATCACCTTAAGCCTGTTATATAATGTTCCAACTTATTTTCATTCACTATTTATTACATAATTCAACCTCTTTTCTGACTGATTAAAATAATAATTGTATTTTTATTGTGCATAATCAGTGCAGTAAAGCAACTTGGACATTTTTTTTGCTGTAACAATATAATTAGGGCATGAATTCATTGTAAAAAGCCTCAAGTCTTTCGTGATAATTTCGAAAATGACTTGAGAGCCTTAATTATTTTCCTTTTATCTTCATCTTGTTGTGTAAAAATGACGTCTTTACAAATTTACATTTTAATATATCTTAATGACTTATAGTCTCCTTATGAGTATGTTCTCCCACAAGCAGTTTGGAAAGACTATAAACCATGAGGTGACAAGCCAATAGAAAAATTATTTTGGTTTTGCAATATACCTGAGTAGCAGAAAATCAGGTTAAAGTTTTATGTCAAGACAGTTTACCAGTAAGTTCTGGTCACATCAACTTAGAAACTTTTATACATTTGTTCATATGATGTGCAAACTATATACTAAATAAGGGTTTTGACCCTTGTTTCATGGTTCACTGATCATAGAAATATAGTGAGAGCAGTCCATCTTGTCCTATACATGACACTTAGGATCTTGTCTTTCATTTAAATAATGTTTCTTGAATATAAGCATATGTCATGAAAGGATAGATGAATTATCAGTGTCCTACATTTGTCTACATCACTCAAAGTCAATGCTGTGTTTCATGCTTTATGTCAAGCATAACACTTTTAACAACATATTTATTTAAAAAGATTGTTTTAAAGGCAGCAAAATGTATTTACTTACATTGTGTGCTAGTGTATACTTGTTGACTGGGTATGAGTGGAATAGTAAGTTTATTGTCCCCGGAGGTGCAACTATTGCCAACAGCAATAGTTGTATTAGAGGGAAATAAAAAACTTACTATTCCACAAATATCCAGTCAGTAAGCGTTTTATTATATCATGGGAAAAACAGACAATAAATGGGATGCGATAAATCAGCTACCGTAATATAAAAAGCAGAAACCCAACCATACTGTATAATAACGTTTATTTCAAAATATTCTGAAATGCTTAGACTACGGCCTGCACCGACGTCAACCCTAGATACAATAGGTAAAACGCCACGTTGTAATTAACCCCTGCAGTATTTTCAAAATCCTCCAAACCTGTAGCTGCATTGAAATTTCACTAAATATAAAAACACTTGCGGTCAAAGTTTCATCGAGGTCCAATAGTTGACCTATGTAGTGCAGTGTATTAACCATTGATTACTTTGGATTAATTTCTTACACCTGGAAGATACAGCCAACAATAAGATCAAGATCTTCATGACGTAACAGATTTATAACAACTTTTGTTCCCTGCATTTAAAACTTTAAATCCTCTAAGCCTTATTGCAAGTCTTAATCTATTGCTGTTTTAATATGATCGGACTACCTTCATACTTAATAGTTCATTAGTACCAAGGGAGCTCAGTACGGAGATGTCTTAGTAGTTACTACTGTAATCAGTCAACACTGACGTTGTGAGTTCAAACCTTGCTCGTGCGGGTGCACTCAACCCCAATCTTAATTGACTAGTATCGTCAGTTTTCCTATCGAAGGTCAGAGATTTTCTCCGGTCATTCTGGCTTCCCTACTAATAAAAACTAGCTGCAACGAAATAGCCTAAATGCGGTGCTAAAAAGTGGCTTTAAAACAAAAAATTGAATTATTAGTACCAAATTGTAATGAGCATTTTTAATTTTTAAAGTTTCTTGAAAATTGCCATTTTTATCGTGTAGAGATATTTATGGGAATTATTAAGAATTGTCTGTTTAATGAGAAATTCATATGTTTATGTTTTGCATGGCTAAAATGGGAACAAGGTCAAAATGGGTACAAATCTTGCACAAATAATACAAAAATAAACAATTTGTTTAGTAAAAAAACTTTTTCTTCGTGTAGTGTAAAGTTGAAAATATACTTAAGACTGAATTTAGACAAGAAGTAACTATATTTAGAGGTTTACAACACATTTGTGACTAATCAGCTCAGTAAATAAGTCATATTTGAAAACTACTGTCTGATATATGTCAGAAAGAAGGAAAATCCTCATAAATTATGGTATAATTTACTGGTATACAACTGACCTTGACTTAATGTGACATATATTAACAATGCTGTGTGTCCATACCACAATAATATGTATGTTATTCTCTTCATTCATTTAGTAGATATTCACGCTCACAGATCCATTATTTGATGTTAGGTGGGGGTGGGACTCACGCTCAATGTGGGAGGGTTGCTCCTGAGATTTTAAAACTTTATGACCCTTTTTGGAACGGGGATGAGTGTGCTGAATACGCTTCCATTTGTATTTGTGCTTGATATTTAATTTTTTATCTGTTCCCATGTGCATTATTGCTGTACTAAACAGATTTTAGTACTGATCAAATGCTGTATCATTCTTGTTGAGACTTCACAAATGTGTATTTTTTAAGCATACGATTGCTTCACTTAGATTAAACATGTGTTACGCAGGATGGTAATTTATTGCTTGCTGTCTGACAGAGATGAATTGATTCATTTTGTGGGCCAGGTTGAGCTTATATCCTAATTTAGCATCCATATATTCTGTTAAATCTTGACTTCTTTGACATGTATTCTAGGCTAGTAACCTCTGTGAGGTTTTGTAATCAATGTGCTTTTTTGTATCAAATTAGTCAAAGGTCAGACTTGTATTTTATCTGCAATATATAGATTTGTATGCCCCATGTACAATATAAAGGGAGCATTATAAGTTACAGTCGGTCAGTCTTTACCATATCTGGTTAATTTACTAAGTTTTGGTATATTATAGTTTACTTTAAAGTTCAACTGCACACACCAACTGGAAACTAATAGTACACATTTGAATTAATTGGCTAAATATGGGGTCTGACCTATCCACTATTCACTAATCAGGTCATAGTGTTCACCATGAAGTTGCAATCAGATCAACTTGAAGAATACCAAGTTTAAAATCTAAGAAAACCTATTGGTGGCCAATAGCTGTTTTCTACTCTTTGATTAGGTTGTTGTCTCTGACATATTCCCATTTCCATTTTTATACGACCGCAAAAATTGAAAATTTTTTGGTCGTATATTGGTATGACGTTGGCGTCGTCGTCTTCGTCCGAAGACATTTGGTTTTCACACTATAACTTTAGTATACCGGTAAGTAAATAGAAATCTATCAAATTTAAACACAAGGTATATGACCATAAAAGGAAGGTTGGGATTGATTTTGTGAGTTTTGGTCCCAACAGTTTAGGAATTAGGGGCCAAAAAGGGCCCAAATAAGCATTTTTCTTGGTTTTTGCTCAATAACCTTAGTATAAGTAAACAGAAATCTATGAAATTTTAACACCAAACATCAAAAATTGTATTCTTGGGGTTCTATGATATGCTGAATCTAACCATGAATTTAGATTTTGGATATTGGACCATAATAGGTAAATGTCCAATTTAAAATTTTTAAGTTTTAAAGTTCAAGTTCATAGACCACATTCATTCTGTGTCAGAAACCTATGTTGTGTCAACTATTTAATCACAATCCAAATTCAGAGCTGTATCAAGCTTAAATGTTGTGTCCATATTTGCCCCAACTGTTCAGGGTTTGACCTCTGCGGTCGTATAAAGCTGTGCCCTGCAGAGCATCTGGTTTTGTTTTATATTGTGACGATTTCATTTTTATACGTACTTTTTTGTTACTGTATGAAAGGGACTCAATCTGAAATTAGGATTAATGTAATAGTATTATACATCATCATAACAACTTCATGACAGGTTCCTGCCTAATTTATTACATATTTACGTAAGATTGCTATATTTTTTTCTGTTTATGCAATTGTGATGTCAGTGATTTTTACTGAATTCGGTCCATGTCCTACGGCTGGTAGACAAGTTGCTTTATATAAGACATAACATACTATAAATAATCACATAAATATTAGAAAACACATTCAGGTCTTTCCCAATGTAGGGGAAAGAGCTAAACAAAGCAAAAACAATTATTCGTGATCAGGCCAAGCTCATTTATATTGGTTTCAATATTATAACTCAATGGGTTTCCATATTTTATATCCTGTCTTGCATAAGTAAGTGGTGGTACTATTTTTTGTGTGTTTTCATTTTCCATCTCTATTGATCTGAAGGTAATGAATTTTAGAACTTTATTACAAAGTTATGTTTTGAATAATTTAGCTAAATCTAGTTATGGTAATTACTGGTATTCCTTATTGCTTGATGCTTCTTATATCTGTTAAAAAAGAAGTATTTTGTTTTGCTAAGGATTTTATAAAACATATGTCTACCAGCTGATAGAGGTTAAGGCTCTGTTTTGGTGCATGCTTTATAGCTCTATTAAACATTGTGGCTGTGACAATTCTGTTTCATTTAATGGTTCAGTGTTAGAAGGATCAACATTGTTTATGGGTTCAAGGTTGGATACTCCAGTCTGTAGAAGAAGGTAACTTTTATGGGTTCAAGGAAGTGACAGATTGTTTCTTGGTTCAAGGTTGAATACTCCAGTCAGTAGAAGAAGGTAACTTTTATGGGTTCAATGAAGTGACAGATTATACTAGGTTCAAGGTTGAATACTCCAGTCAGTAGAAGAAGGTAACTTTTATGGGTTCAAGGAAGTGACAGATTGTTTCTGGGTTCAAGGTTAGAAACTCCAGTCCGTAGAAGAAGGTAACTTTATGGGTTCAAGGAAGTGACAGATTGTTTTTGGGTTCAAGGTTAAATACTCCAGTTCGTAGAAGAAGGTAACTTTATGGGTTCAAGGAAGTGACATATTGTTTCTGGTTCAAGGTTGAATACTCCATTCAGTAGAAAAAGGTAACTTTTATGGAATCAATGAAGTGACAGATTATACTAGGTTCAAGGTTGAATACTCCAGTCAGTAGAAGAAGGTAACTTTTATGGGTTCAAGGAAGTGACAGATTGTTTCTTGGTTCAAGGTTGAATACTCCAGTCAGTAGAAGAAGGTAACTTTTATGGGTTCAGTGAAGTGACAGATTATACTAGGTTCAAGGTTGAATACTCCAGTCAGTAGAAGAAGGTAACCTTTATGGGTTCAAGGAAGTGACAGATTGTTTCTTGGTTCAAGGTTGAATACTCCAGTCAGTAGAAGAAGGTAACTTTTATGGGTTCAATGAAGTGACAGATTATTCTAGGTTCAAGGTTGGATACTCCAGTCAGTAGAAGAAGGTAACTTTTATGGGTTCAAGGAAGTGCCAGATTGTTTCTGGGTTCAAGGTTGGATACTCCAGTCAGTAGAAGAAGGTAACTTTTATGGGTTCAAGGAAGTGACAGATTGTTTCTTGGTTCAAGGTTTGATGCCCCAGTCAGTAGAAGAAGTTAGCAATTCTCAGTCTTGGTTCATGGTTTAGTGAAGGTCAACATTTTTGATGGGTTCAAGGAAGTGTCAGATTGTTTGTTGGTTCAAGGTTGATCATACTCCAGTCAGTAGAAGAAGGTTACGATCCTTAGTTTTGGTTCATGGTTTAAGTATGTTGATGTTTACAGCATAAATGTGACGATCAATCATCCTTAGGACAATTATTCTTACCTGTTCTATCCATCTGACATATATATAAGTGCAATCACAAAATAATTGACTATTTATGCTAAAGACACTTATAGTTATGCTAGGCTTTAATGCATTAGTATTTTACAGTAATATTTTTGTCAATTTAGAGAATGTGAAAAGTGGGAAATAAGTAATGTACAGATTTGATTGCTGTTTTAAAGTGTTTTATTTAGACTGACTGTTTACAGAGAAGAACTTTTAAAAAGGTTAAAATGGAAATTTTTAGTTATGAAATTTGTTATTCTGGATTGGAATACTACGATGATTCATTTATAACAATGTATGGTAAGGTCATTTCTTATATATTATACTCAAATCTTCAAATTACAGGTGTCCATATGTTAGTCTCTGTCTTAAATGTTAGTCTTAGAAGTAACTTTTATTTTTGCATTAGTAAATTTTAGTTATTGGGATTCAATAAATCAAAAACATTCTGCTACAAAGTTAGGGATAAAGGTGATATGGTTCCCTTTCTTAGTAATCTTGTCTTATAGACAACTTTCAAATTCCTGAACATTCCTGTAAATTTCCTGTTTCATAATGCTTACCGGTATTATATTATTAAGTCGCAGTTGAAGAACAAAATGTTCAAAATGTTCGATGACGTCTGTTTACTCTGATTGACCTTGTGACACGTGTTACTCATTCATAAAAACAACTGGATTTTTGTGTATACAAGGACATCCCCTTTTAGTGTAATGTTATGTTACTTATACTTCAGCCTGAAGAGTAAAGCAGGCATTATATAATGATAGGTTTGTTCGTTTGTTTTTCATTATTTAGTCCATACACGGTTGCCCTAATTTCTACTTCCTGACTTTCCCTACATCCATTTAATCATTCAGGTAGACATCTGAAAACTAATTATTTAGAGCATGTACTTTATTTCACGTTTAAATAAAGCGTTTAAAGCTATCCCAAATTCATGTATTTAGTTTTGATGTTATATTTGTTATTCTCATCGGATTTTGTCTAATGCTTAGTCTGTTTCTGTGTGTATTACATTCTAATGTTGTGTCGTTGTTCTCCTCTTATATTTAAGCGTTTCCCTCAATTTTGGTTTGTTACCCCTATTTAGTTTTTTTTGTCCATAGATTTACGATTTTTGAACAGCGGTATACTACTGTTGCCTTTATTTAGCCATTTCTAGCCCACTGAATTGTGTCAATTACATTTCGCATTGTTCATTTTACTTAAAATATAGTAAGATAAGAAAAGATCCAACTTTTACATATTTGCCATGATTTATATTTGCTTTATTTTTCTACTGGTGAAAGTCATACGCCCCATGAAAATTAGTGGGTTTACTGTATATATAATCTAGTAGAATCAGTAATCCAAAAAAGCAAGTGATTTAGGATATAAAAGATTAGATAAAAAAAAACCAAACAAACTTTTAATAGTCTAAAGGAAATAATTAATGATAGTAAAGAAAAATTATGAATCAAAGTGATAAATATATTTGGTTATGCTTAAAATCATGTAGAACTATATTTCAAGATCAGTCAATCAGTGATTTTTTTTTCAAGTACTATCCAAGGACCATTTTAATGCAACGTACATTCATCAAATACCCACAGATTTCAATAATCCATAGATTAAGATGGGTACAATCATTGACATAAAGATAATATTCTATTGTTCATAAATGACCATTCTAATTGGTTGTATGGACCTCATGATTATAAATACTAGACACCACAAGGACTCTTCCAAATACCAAAAACAAAATAATTTATCTATCTTTGCCCTAAAGGAACAGAGAAGTTTTTCCTAAACTGTGACAAAATATGAATTGTTAAGTGCGGAATTGATAGGGAAGAGAGGTTACTTAAAAGTGGAGAAAGCAAAAACAAACGAAAAACGGGAAAAGTATATTTTTGGGGCTGCAAATATTTTTTGAATATCTTATGTTTTTCCAAGTGTATAAACTTACAAGGTTTCATTCAGAAAATCATCTTTATGAAGTCAGTATCTAGAAATATGCTATTATTGTTGACTATAATTAGGGGGTACAAACTAAAGAAGATAGAGTGACACTTAATGAATGATCACCAAAAGAAGATCAACAAAAATAGATTTTTGTCATGAATTGTATGCTCTTCCTCCACAATGTTGGAGAGTCTCCTCTGTTTAATATGCACATAGATCAAGAGACACAGGCTCTTTTAAGGCTTCTAGTTCAGTTTCATTGTAAAAACTTATGTTTAGACTAAACAAAACAAACATACTAAATAATAGTATAAATAAATGAAGTAATAGGTAATTTAAAACTCCATATATCATCAGGACTACCTTCTTTTAAATGAGTTGTAGAAATATTGAAGCGTTTTGATTTGAGGACTAACATGTGTAACTTAAATACGACATATTTGTACAATTTATAACTGCTATTCAATCCATTGTGCTGAACTAGTAACCTTTTATAAATTATCGGGTGGTTTTCACATTCAGTGTTATTAAATGTAAATGGGTTTCAGCTAGTTTCTCTTGTACCAGTACATTTAAATGTTTTTCTGGTCGTGTAATTGATAGTATTACATACAAGGCATGTTGTCCACAATAAATTGACAAAGTACTATAGTACTGCATTTAGTGTCTATACATGTATACAAGTTTTAGAGAATGTAATTTATCATTATACATGTAGAACTTTAGGCTTTTTGTCTTCAGGAGGCTCACGAGTATAAGATTTTCAGAAAAAAATTGAACATTAATTTTTCATTACAAATTTTATTTATTACCTTTAGTAGTTGTTACTTTATCATATGGTACAAAAATAATTCTCAAAAATCAATTCGTGTTGGCCCCAGGTGACTTTTAAAATGATCATATCATTGAAAAAACTCCAAATTATCTCCCTTTTGTGCAAAATTGCCATTTTTTGGCATTAAAATTGAAATATCCTTTTTAACCCATCAGTGACTTATATTTTTATGGCTCCACCAATAAGTGGTCTGGGACATATAGTTTTACCCTTGTCCGAAATTCCATAATTCTGTCATTCCGTCATTCCGTCATTCCGCAACAAACCATTATACAGAGTTTTTTTTCAAAACCTCTTCAGATATGGGGCTGATCTATGGAATGTAAGTTCTCCATGATGAGTTACAGATCAAGTTTAAGTTTCATTCTGCTCCGCTAATTTTTGCCAAAATTACAAGCTGTAGACTTTGATAAATTGTTAAAAATCACAGTTATACAGACTTTTTTTCTAAATGCTTTCAGATATTGGGATGATTTTTGGCATGTGAGTTAACCAAGATGAGTTACAGATCAAGTTTAAGTTTTGTTCTGCCCTGCTAATTTTTGCCGAAATTACGGGCTTTGGACTTTGATAAGTTGTTGAAAATCACAGTTATACAGACTTTTTTTCTAAACGCTTTCAGATATTGGACTGATTTTTGGTTTGTGAGTTACTAATGATGAGTTACAGATCAAGTTTAAGTTTCGTTCCGCTGGGCTAATTTTTGCTATAATTTGATAAATTATTGAAAATCACAGTTACACGGACCTTTTTTCTAAATGCTTTCAGATATTGGGCTTATTTTTATATGTGAGCTAACCAGGATGAGTTACAGATCAAAATTTAAGTTTCGTTCTGCTCCGCTGAAATTAAGGGTTTACAACTTTGAAAATTGTTCAAAATGACAGTTATACAGACATTTTTCTATATGCCTCCAGATTTTGAGCTGATTTTTATACATCCGCATAAATTTTTGTGGTCGTATATTGGTATCACGTCATCGTCGTCTTCAGCGTCGTCCAAAGACAGATGGTTTCCAGATAATAATTTTAGTATAAGTAAATAGAAATCAATAAATTTTTAACACAATGTTTATAACCACAAAAGGAAGCTTGGGATTGATTTTGGGGTTATGGTCCCTAAGGTTTAGGAATTAGGGGCACAAAGGGGCCAAAAATAGCATTTATCTAGTGTCTAGAACAATAAGTTGTGTATAAGTATTTCAATTGTTCTGAAATTGTACCACAATGTTTAATACCATAAGTAGAAGGTTGAGATATATTTTAAGGGTTATGGGGTAAACAGTCTAGGAATTAAGGGCCTTAAAGGGGCCAAATACAAGCATTTTTGAAGTTTCAAGTCAATGAATTGGAGTTATCTTTCTTTGTCCAGAATGGTTGTTGAATCACCTAAAACCAATGCTTTATATAATCTTCTTTGAAAATTGGAGTTATCTTTCTTTGTCCAGAATAGAAGTGGAATCAACTTAAATCAATGCTATTAAAGCAATCTTTACCATTCAGTGATTACAAGCACTTTGATTACTATTCTAGAGTTATGCCCCTTTACAAGTGGAAAAATTGACGAATTTTTTTAGTTTCTGTTCTCTTAACTTAAGTTCAGTGGGATTTCCAGTGACACTAGAACAATAGAAAAATCACTCTTCTTATTAAAGAGATAGAAAAGGTAGAAAAAAAGGAGAGACAATTTACACATAAAAACCGATATGCATAGGGATTTATATCTCTTAAAACACAAAACCATTATATAACTTTTATACAACCACTATAAATAAAGTATATGTTAAAGCTAAATTTGTTAATATATGAATTTTTAATTGCCAAACATGCTGTTAATTGAACATCTATTGTTCAACATAGGGGTGTGTAAAAAACTGCCAGATTTGACTGCATATTTTTCTTTTTTTTCGAAAAAAATATATATCAAACCTTAATAATGCAGCTTTCTGAGTATCCAACTTTTAACGTGTTCCGAAATGTAGTTTCGTCACAAGAATTTTTCAAAGTTGGGTCATTTTGTCTATATGAATGTCGGTAAATTCGTATGATCGAGCACACCGACAAGTGTATCGTTGGGACAACTAGATATAATGTAATCAATATACGTGACAAATAACCTAATGTGAAGTTTATTAAAATCATCGTAACATAATTGATCAACACATTATATTTGAAAAACATGAGTCCTATAATACAAAACTTTAAAGGTTCGTATCATTTACATTCAAAGTTTTTATTGGATTTTTTTTACTACAATGTAACCTCGAGGTTAAACCTTGGTAGTAAAAAAAAAATCCCAGAAAAATGTTGATTGATATTGTAAATAATATGAACCTTCGAATTCTTATAATATCGGAATAGAAAATATGTGATCCGAATTAACCATGCACGTGTATTGAAGAAGACTTCGCACTTTTATGAAGTACAGGGGGTAAGGTGTTTTTCTTAAACAATATTACGATCCCAAATTTGAGGAATTTTGTTGGCAATACTTTAAAAGGAAAAGGAAAGTATATGTTAAATGTCAATGTATTGTTATTATGAAAAACCTGGTTTGGCATGTAATGGTTGAAACCTAAGGTGATTCGCACTAACTGCGTAGAAGGGGGCCCGCTCCGGTCTTGCGTCAGTGATTTAGTATATACTAGTAATAAACAAAATATTGTCTCATACTTAAAGGGGCGGCCGAGCAACCTGCACAGCCAAGCTTGTCTTGCAAAACAGCCAAGATTTACAAAACATTTGAAACAAAAACCTTCAGTTGGGCAATCTGACTGGAATCTAATTATCTCTACTGATAAATAATGCAACACTAATGACACATTTAAGTTTTGGAAGGATTTTATTCACAAAGAATGTTTCTCATTGATGTACATTTCTATGCTCTTGTCTTTTCGGAGTTTATATTGGAAATTAAAAATTGTTGCATGAAAGAGTCTAGCTCCACATTCCTATGCATATGATTGTCATATGTACGTGAGAATCATTCCATAAAACATCCGTTTGATATCCTTTCAATGCCAGACACTGTCTAGTGTGGAAAATCTGGTTAAACTTGTGCTGGATCAGACACTTGAATCTTGCATCGTTATTGATGTTAAGCAATTAGTTTAACGGGCCATCCGGAACTGTTGGATTTTATGACAGTCTTCCTTCCATACAAAACATCACTGCAAAATAATTTGAACATTCAATTGGGTGATTATAATATTATTTGGCAATCCAAAGAGAACCTGAAAATATTAGACCAACGTACGTTTGAACAGAGATGCTAAAAAAAAAACTAAAAAAAAAAACCCAGCCATTTTTCTTTACAATCAAATTGAAAAGTAGTTAGTTGCATGTCCCATCATCCTTTGGTTGTAGACCCAAGATAAATATAATCTAAATTTCGTAGCATTTTCACCACCCCCCCCCTTTTTAACCGAATTTGTTCAAGGTATAGTGGTTTTACCCCTTTTCAGATTTCAGTATGTCATGTTGTATATATTTTATAAATTAGATGAATTTCTAGTAAGTTTCTACGATATTCTTTATCATTTGACAAAATACTATGCATCTGAATTAAATTGTTTACTATTTGAAAAAGCGCGCCTTCTTATACTTTAATTTACCTCCCATTATTTCACATAGCAACACAAAGTAAAAACTGCCAATCTTTGCTGCATGTCAATTTTTTTCCCCGATAAAAATATATATCAACTTTACAAATTGGGAGAAAATCAAGGTGTTCCGACCATTGGATAGTATTTAAAAGAAAATAATGAAAGGATGGGATGATTACAAGTTTGATCCCTGACAACACTGAAAATCGAAAATTCACACATTTACCTATCATATGATGATACGATGAGGTGATAAACTTAACAAGAAATAATTCACCTGATTTGTTATCATATTCACATTATGTTGACACGTCTTAGTTCGTTTATGCTAGCTCATTTTAAACAAGCTAAACAATTACAGCATCATCCGTTTTTTTTTACCGATTACCTCTAGTCAGAAGAGCGCACTGTTTACAGGGGAGGTAATATTTTGTCACCAGTTCGCCCACTGAGTTTGTCTCAACTGAATTTAATGTCTCAGCTGAATTCAATGAAATGTGTATATAATAACTCATTTTAAGTTCAATTTTTGGCAGCTTCACTTTTACAGTTCTTGAGTTATGTCCCTTAATCAAGTTATATGCTAGCAGGAGCATCTTGGACACATTCCCCATTTATTTTTTTAGAAGTTACTATTAACTAATATTAATTTTAACCATGACTGTATGACATTTTATATTTTAATATTTTATGATGTATTTTAATGAGTAGTAATTGTTGCAAACTCCATTAGAAATTTGAATTGAGATCTTTTTTTGAATAAGGGAAAGGGGGAAGTGAAAAAAAATTGGGGTGGGTCAATTTTTTTTTTCTCATTTTAGATTTCAGAATTTAAAAAGAAAATTTCTTCAAATATTTTTTTTAAAAATCATAGTAAATTGCTTAAAAGCAAAACAAAAATTTTAAGTTCATTAGACCACATTCATTCTGTGTCAGAAACCTATACTGTGTCAACTATTTAATCACAATTCAAATTCAGAGCCATATCAAGCTTGAATGTTGTGTCCATACTTGCCCCAACCGTTCAGGGTTCGAACTCTGATGTCGTATAAAGCTGCACCCTGCGGAGCACCTGGTTTTATATGTGAGACTACTGTCATGTTTGTGTCCACATGTGTTATTGAAATTGCAGATTTTTCAAATTTTGGAGACAGGGCCATTCGTGTTGCTTTGACACATCTAGTTTATTGTTGTTTTTGAATAAGCTGTACATAAACTAAATAATTGTAAAATTTAAGCGATTTCTGTAATTTAGTTCCTTTTTTATTTCGATATTACCGCTATTTCTCCTATTAGTTCAACAGAAAAAAAGGACATTAACAAAAATGTATTCATGACTCTTTCGAAGGCAGATTGTGAGCGTAAATGAACAGTGACCCCATTTTTTTTATTTCATTGTTCTATTAGTATAAGATAAAGTTCATTTATAGAAAAATTTAGAGACATCCTATATTAAATAAATAAATTGATCTAGACCTGATAACTCCCTTATGCAGACTAAAGTATGTTTTACCCATTGCTAAAGGTGGTACAGTCACCTATAGTTGCTAACTCCTACGTCATTTTGTCTTTGTTGGAGAGTCTTCGCATTGGCAATATTATGATGCCAAATCTTCTTAATTTTCTATAGTGAACTCATACCATTAATGCTGGCAGTCTGTACATGTATTGTCAGTATGTGGAGTATAGTTTATACAATATAATGGCCTACAGTTTGTTAATATAAAATAGTGGCCATAGAGTTTAATATGATATATTAAAGTGGACTTGGAATTAAGATATAATACAAAATAGTGGATCGAACTTAAATACGATATACTGTATTGGATTTCAAGGTAGTGGACTTAAAATTTGTTTATATCAATGCAGTGGATTTCAGTTTTATGAATATAGGACAGTGGATTTAGAATTTTGATTTGTGTAATCTTGTTGGCATAATTTCATAAAATGAAATACAAGTCGTATTTTTATGTTTTAATTTGATTGAAAATTAAAACTTTATTTGTGTTGTATTTAGGTGATGTTCGGATGAAATCAAAGCCAGACAAGAGTAATGAAGGAAAGCGGAAAGCATCAATCTCAGAATCAGACATGAAACTTTTAGATAGTAAGTATGAAGTATAAAAGAAAGCATGGTATATAATTTCAGTTTGGGTTTTCAAAAACAGAAGTTATTCTTTCTCGACGCAGAGCGAAATTTTAAGTCACCAGGGTCCTCAGTTAAGAAAATATTACTTAGCACTCAGAGTACAAAATTTGTGTTGGAAACACCAAATGCAGTATTTTAATTGATTGATTTCTGGGTCTGAGTACGATAATTGATAATCGTGGTCGAAAGAGCTCGGTTTAGTTTGATATGAGCTCAATGCTTGACATCCTTTGCCTGTACATTGACTCAGTTATCATCCACCGATCATTAAGAAATCTCCTCCTGTTCACTAACTGGGCCATTTTCAAACAAAATTGGTCACAATTATCCTAATGGTGTCACTGTTTAGTTGAATATCTATTCTGATCTTTCTGCCATTTAATTAAAATGACCACTGCCACTGCTACTAAAATAGACCATAGCACCATGTGCTCAATATTTCTGATAAAAGAGCATTTTTTCTTAGAATAAGAATTTAGTTTTATCTAACAGCAATTGATATATATATATTTTCATCTTTCGTCAGTAACTTTGACAAACCTTTAAGATTTCCTCAAATAAAACTTGTCAATAATTACTGAATTCTAAATAAAACTCAAAAAGATGTAAGTATGTTGCATACTGCTATCCTTTCTAAGAAGAAATTAAATGATTTTGTATTAATATGGATGTAATTTTTGTTTGGAAACCAGTTCTTTCTTTTCTCAGCAGGATCAGTTTAAATTGCCTTCATTTGCTACAAATGGCAAATCTGACGTCAGCATTAGCCTAGAAAATCAGATTCTAACAGAATCAACAGGCATCACATAATTTCACCAGGGAATTATTTCCTGGATGGTCGGAATAATTGTTTCTTATTAAATGCTTTCCTTTATTGTTGAGGAATCGGAGGTATTTTGTAAGATTATGCCAATAATATTCCTTGCACTAATTCAGATATATATCTATGATTCTATTAGTTTATGACCAAATCTAAGAAATGGTTTTGGTTAAATGTTCATTTTGTCTAATGTGTGACCAGAGACTAATTTAGGAAAAGTAGATGATTTTCCTGAATTGCCGTTTTCATCAATGTGTGGAATGTATTTTTTTTTGTAATGATAAGCTCATTTATGATAATAAGTACTTAAAATTACACCATTGATTTTTGATGTATCTTTGTATTAGCACTACTGCACTACTAGTGCATTCAGTTCACGAGTCCACATTCTGTCAGTATTTCTCCCGTATTTGTCCTGTTAACTACTAAATTGAATGCTAAGCTTTTAGTTATGAAGAACCATACATTCATATGTAAAAAAAAAACTAATTAGCAATGATTTTAATTTTTGTACAACATACAAGTTAGTTAATTTTCTTCAACCATCATTTTTTAACTGAAAATTGCTGCAGACTAAATTAACTCCATTTTGGTAAAATAAAAAAGAAGGTAAGAGCAGCCATTGATTTAAAGAATACCCCATTAAACATGACTTTGTTACTTTCAATAGAAAATATCAAGAATTTTTACTTCATGATAGATTATTACTTTGACCAATCTGAGACTCATTCTATGCCAGGGATGAACACTATAGCATTTCATATTAGGATTAAGTTATACCAGGTGGGCAATTCCAGTTCTTTTGGCACTCTAGTTCATCTATTTGGAAACTCTATTAATTAAGAACATAACCTTTAAATAACTAACCTGTTGCATTAATAGTTATATTAAAGCTTTATGACTAATATTTTCCGTAAGACTATAAGATATTGGCAGTTTTTGTTGATCACTTAATTATACTTTCTATGTATTGTACCTACTGAATCAGGTTCTATGTATTGTACCTACTGAATCAGGTTCTATGTATTGTACCTACTGAATCAGGTTCTATGTATTGTACCTACTAAATCAGGTTCTATGTATTGTACCTACTAAACCAGGTTCTATATATTGTACCTTCTGAATCAGGTTCTATGTATTGTACCTACTAAATCAGGTTCTATGTATTGTACCTACTGACTCAGGTTCTATGTATTGTACCTACTAAATCAGGTTCTATGTATTGTACCTACTAAACCAGGTTCTATATATTGTACCTACTGAATCAGGTTCTATGTATTGTACCTACTAAATCAGGTTCTATGTATTGTACCTACTGACTCAGGTTCTATGTATTGTACCTACTAAATCAGGTTCTATGTATTGTACCTACTAAGTCAGGTTCTATGTGTTGTACCTACTAAATCAGGTTCTGTGTATTGTACCTACTAAATCAGGTTCTATGTATTGTACCTACTAAATCAAGTTCTATGTATTCAGAGCTGTTCAATCATCCTGTATCATTAATTAAAATAGGAAATGTTTGTACATTAGAGTCGGAATTGATGTTTATTGAATTCCGATTTGTGAAGAAATAAATTTCAATAAGCTGCACAAACCCCCAGTGGAAGAATTTATATCCGAGTACGTCAAATCCTAGAATGTAAGATCTATTTATATCCGAGTACGTCAAATCATAGAATGTAAGATCTAATGAAAGGAGTTGTCACTCAGGATAATGATGTATGGAAAAATCAATCTGGTATGGTAACTGACGCAGTCTTGATAAAATCACTGTCATACTGCAAATTCTATTCACCATATATTGAATGTTTTCAAAATGGCCAGACACAGGGAAAATTATGGCACCAAGAAATATATCTGTACAATGAAATTAAACAACAATTGACTCGATACAAATACGTCTGATTAGTTTATTGTTAGGATAACTGTTACAGAACCAACCTTTTTTAACTCTTCCTTACTGTAATTAACTTGTCAACAAAATGTTCGCCCTCTGGAGACGGAATGCTATTGAATGGTTAAGACAAATTGACTTCATTCTGTTTTATTTAGACAATATAGTTTTCTGAGAAAGTATTCCATAGTTTTCTATACAGTACGGTCTGAACTACAATAGGGTTATAACTGCTGGTCAATCACATCGTCTGAAACATAGTTTCAAGGCGTCATGGTCTTATGGCACAGTGCACTGTTTATTACGTTTCGTCTTTTAGTAGAAAATTGAATTCAAAGGATGAGTGAAATTCATGATTAGACATTTAAAATTTTGTTTCCTTACTAGCTTGTTGTCAATTAGTTTGGTGGTCAGTTGACCTGTGTTGACCTAAACCAAATATTAAAAAAATATTGATAAAATGTTTTTATTACTGAGAATACAGAAAAATATGATAATTTTAATTTTAAAAAAATTTTTTTTTTTTTAGAATTGTCTTCTAGAGATAATAAAAGACAGTGGCCCTCACGTTTCCTAAGTCTTCACAAACGACGGCAGCGACGACGGCCTGTGGCAACTCTGTCTCATCAACATATCTCATTATTAGATACCCAATATCAACGACAGGCTGAGGTAAAAACATGTATAAGTAAGACCAAATCATTAACTAAGAAAACCGCAATAATCATTTGAAATTGTGAGTTTGGAAATGGTTTTATGCAACAAATAATTAATTAGAGAAACCACAGAACTTATTCTAAGAAATAGAGCCAAAGTTCTAAGCAAAGCTGTATGACTACATCAAATGAATGTTTTAAAGTTGGAGGTTTGTTTAAGGATGAATGCAAACAATTGTATATGTTCCACAATATTACATGAAAGTCCTATGACATAATGTTAACTGTAGGGTATATATATCATTGAAATGTAAATGAAATACATATAAGTAAATAACAGTTTTTCAAAACTGTTATGGATATTGCATTTTTTGCAATGTCTGAAATACATATGTTATATGACACATGAAAACAGTACTATTATAAAAAAAAATGTTTTTCAGGTGTAAATAAAAAAAAACTGCCACTTTTAGGCAATAACAGTTGTTTAGGAAAAAAAACCTATCAGTACTAATTGTAAATACATCAATGTAGTATCTATAGTACCTTTATAATGTGAACAATCAAGTATTACCAATGTTCTTTAAGGGATGATGGAAAACGGAATCGTATAGTTAGTTTTTTGCTAATTTTCTTTATTTTGTTGTAGTGTCTCCTTTCCAATGTGGGCAATTGGAATTTTGACATTTTCAGCCTAGATCTTTTAACTTGTGGTAAGTTTGTTTGCCTTTAGGCCACATTTACATATTGTGAATTTAATTTATGGTTGTTTCCAAAAGATATATCTGTAAGTAGTTATCAAACATGAATCAACACTTCACTAAAATTAAGTGTTCTGATATCCTCCTATAAATATACAATAACTAACTAGCTAGAGATAGGAAAGTGTTTTAAATTTTAACATTTTCCCTCTTAGTTTTTTTGCAATATGCATTATCAGTTACATTAAAACATGATTTATATCTGCCTTAAAAGGAAATTACTTTCACAGCTTGGATGACCAAAAAAGACTGTATATATATGATTTATTATAGATAACATTAAATGTAACTGGGTCACAGGAATTCAAACCCATTTTACATATGCTAATATAAGCAATATCTACTGGTTTATATGTCATAGCCATCAGAGCAATATGAAACGGTTGTCTCTCGGATTCATTCTCCTTTCCAATCTAGGTTTTGTTTAATTTCATTAGTATATATATTGATGTATGACTAAACAAAGATTTAGATGTTAATCTTTTAGATATAAAACACAAGAATATCTTTTTGGGTAATTGCTACAGTCAGAGTAATAGGTACATCACTGCTTAATGTTGATATTGAGTAATTTAGGATCAAATAGTGTTGGTTAAATGTACCTTGATAGAAACAATGATTAGTTATATGGTTATTTCTGTTGCAGGTAGACCATTACTTCACATTGCCCTTAATATTTTCCGACAATATGATCTCATAAATACATTCAACTTAGACATCATGAAAGTGTTTCAGGTTTTCTGTAAGTATTAATATACATTTCGGGAATAATCTTATAAGTCTCTGAGTGTATTTTGCATAGAAAATAGAAAATAAATAAAGATGGTTGTTAACAATGTCATCAAGACAGCAAATCAACAATACAAACAAAAAAAGACATCTAGAGGTCAACAGAAAGTCTTTAACAATAAACATATTGCTAAACTACCAATCTTCCATCATGATTTAACACCCATTTTGAAAAATGTGTCAAAATTTTTTTGCTGAAAAATACATGAATGAGTATTAAAATGAATTTCTTCCTCTTATTTACCAAGTTAAGTATGGTTCTGTTTATGTAGGTTTAATAGATTACTGATTTCAGATAAAAGTGATAGGGATAATTTAATTTCTTTTAACACATTTTGTACTGGAACTACGCTGTAACTAGTGCTTCTGACGCATTGATTGTGATTGACTTAACAAGGATAAAAGTACAACAATGGCGCTATTCAATTAGATTAGATTAACATGACACAACACTGGTAACCAAACAATCATTAGTTCTATTTATCAATTCTATTATAATCAAACAACAGTTCAAGTAATCAACAGTTTTCCTGGCTGACATTATTGATGTCTTTATGATATACGGAACACAATTTTGAAGAGAATATATAATTCAACTTAAATATATAAATCAACATATTGGTCCTATTGAATTAAGTTCCGTCTTTTTAGTTGTATTCTGCCAGAAACTTGCAGGTAATTCAGTGATCATGATAATTTCACAATGCAATCTTATTATTAGTGACCTATTTCTGTTACAATTGGAAAGTTAAGTCTACATTTTATGCTTGAATGACTTCTATGTTTTGAATTTAGACTATTTTCTGATACCCATTGTCTTCGAATATCACCATTTCAGACTTCCGCTTTTATAAAAAAAGTTAATAGGTAAATAGTTTATATTAAGAATATAGCTTGAAAAATAGATAAATAGTTCCATTAAGAATAAAGCTCAAAATTTTAAGCTTTATATGAAAATGTTTATGTTTTGTGTAAAAGCTTTGTCAGTTGTAGAAAAATAAGTTTGCATATTTCTTTGTATCAGAACAACAATGAAGGCAGTATATTGTGGATTCATTAATATTTGTGGGATATCAATTTTCATGGATTTCGTGGGTAAAGGTTAACCATGAAGTTAAATGTTCCGCTAAATACAAATGTTCTATAGGCTTGTATGCAAACTTTGGCAAAACCGCGAAATTAAATATGTACAAAAATGCAAAATTTACTGAAATTGATACCTATGAAAATAAATGAATCTATAGTATATGAGAATTTGTAAATTTCAGCATTAATAGAAGATGGTTACCATAGTTCCAATCCATACCATAATGCTGTTCACGCTGCAGACGTCACACAAGCTATGCATTGTTATCTTCAGGAGAAAATGGTGAGATTCTTGTTAAAAAAAGAGCATATTAGTAGTGATATTACAGCTTACATGTCCGGTCATCCACTTTCTGTTTGGTAACCTGGAAACCTACAACTTAATATAATCTTGTCATCTATACAGTTAAAATGCTTATGATTTAAAAATGCTACCCGTTGTCAAATATATATTTTGGGTTATTTAGGTCATTTAGGAGTTAGAGTAAAGGATGACCGACTTGGAAACAGAATAATGGTATGTGTAGGGTAACATATCTTCATACAGACAGATATCTTGAGAAGGAGCATGATAAATATCCAAGCCATTGTGCTGGCTAGTACCAAACAGGGTTTATACTCTTAATCACATTCACATTTTATCCTTATTTGCAAGTTATACACTGTCCACACAAGGTACTATATTTGTAGACAACAAAGTTCAAAGGACAATAACTGTATCCCTTTTCAGCAAAAGATAGCACACAGATCTGCTATTCAGGTCTCATGTTATAAGGTTTTACAGAATTCTGTCTTCATTGGTTGAGTTTATGTTTTTGATTTAAGGATGTAAATGTATCAATACTATGTTAGTTGATTTATAATAAGGGCTGCATGTCAAATCAGATCAAATAAAAAAATGAATTTAAGTCGGTAAAAAACATACAATACTGTAAATCATAAGCACCTTAGAGCTTAAAAATGGCAAACTAAAAGTACAAACATAACCAATAACATCAGACAAACATACAAGAACAGATATGAGTTTATCAAAACATACACATGCCAAACAAAGCAATAATAGAAGAAATAATTCATAGATTAACAAAGCTAAAATGTAATACTCACTAGCTTGTAATAAGCATTTATATCAATTAATCTGATATGGTTCTAAAAATATCCTGCAGAATATTAAAAGTGATATAAAATAAAAGCACCAGTAGGACATATTATAGCATAATAAAATTATTTATTCTTTAAACTCTTATGTTAAAGGGTCAGATCAAAAGTCTGTGTGTCTATGATGTGTTAGAGAGCTTTAAGGAAATCTCAAATTAAATCAGAATTCTCTCAATTATGAATTATGTACATCTGACATGTTTCGGTGATCCCAGATATTTCATTGACAATGAAATATGGCAATTTTTAAGTTCAAACTTCACGAAAATGATGTACATTCAAAACTGACACTTTTTTTTTGGTAAGAGCCCTCTCTTTTGAGGTATTGATATTTGCTGATTTCTCCTGTCTCTTTCTTTATTATTCCAAAGTCAATAGTTCTTGCCCTCATTGCTAGTCAGAAAAATATTGTTATTGAAATTCTGTATAAAACAAACCAAAGGGAATTAGTTAATAAAATTTACATTTCCAATACTCTGAAAATTCAGCAGATCTCGTAAATCAAAGCATTATAAAAAAAACACTGCAGTTGATGAATAGCTGTGGGATTATTTATTTGCATATAAAGGACAAATGAGTTTGGCGAGGAAAATCAATATTATTGTTGTTTAGTCAGCACTTTTTGTTACATAATAATGTATGATGTAATCCAATGGTTTTGATACAATTAACACCAATCACAGATTAATCATGTCACCTTGGTCCTTTCAGAGGATAACCTTATAGAATTTATATATGATTAATATTAATTCATTATATTTAGAATGTCAGAATGTATAGAAGATACATGTATAATCAAGGAAAACTCATTACTCTTAGCGGTAGAAAAGTGCAACTAAACAATAACTTTTGCTGGAAATTTTTTCGTGTTTAATATATGGCTACTTTTGTAAAGTGGCAGAGGGTTTCAGTTTTACCCTTGTCTGTGGGTCCAAAAATTGGTGTCTGTTCTCTGACTTTAGTTTGCCTCAATTAGATGTTATCAAACCTATACACAATGCTTATTACCATAAACACTGGGGTAAAGCTGATGACCGTAACTGCATTCACGGTCATCCCAAGATGTCGGATGAAAAAATAGGTCAGTATCTGTATTGTCTGTTACAGTGTTTCTATATCATTTTCTTTACAAAGGAGACATTGATACGATGTAAATTTATAAAAGATTCACACGGAAATCACAAATTACTTCCGAGAAATGTGCATGAAACAGGAAATTCGATTTAAAAAAATCGCTAAGATGACCGTAAATCACAATCGAGATGACCGTAACAGAATTAGCAATTCATAACAAGGGTGACCGTAATTGGTTAAAAGATGACCGTAATTTGTAAAGGATGACAGTAATTTCTAAATGATGAAATGTAAATGAAATACATATAAGAAATATCCGTATTTGTATAACTACTTTTTTTGTATCAAATGATTAATGGTGTTGATATAAAACGTATTTATATAATAGTATTATCCTATGGGTAGGAGAAAATAAGACGTGCTTTAAATACAAAGTTCACCATATATATCTTTTTTTACGGTAGAGGGTATAATTTTTAAAATGAACATAAACAAGACATGCACATGAAAAGTGGGGAAAACATGCAACAAAAGCGCGATTGAAGATCATTGAATGACACCTTACAAACATAATTAAAAAAAAAAGTGTGCTGCACAGCCTCCAACCAAAAGTTAAAAGATTTTTTTTTTATTTCTGGAATTCCTTGTAATGACATATAATAAATGCACTTTTTTAAAAATGCCAATGGATGTACACCCATTGAAATTATATCGTCTTTGATTTGTCTTCTATTTTGTCTTGCAAGTAAAATAACAGCACCTGTTTTTAAAATACTACGACCAAACTAGTGAAGGCGATCTCCAGCAAAGTAGATCCTTAAAATAGTCTTGTGCGTATAGCGTATGACAAGAGGCAGGGGCGGATTAAGCCATTTTCAAAAAAAGGGGGTACTAACCCAGGGTAAAGGGGGTTCAAACTATGTGTCCCCTTTCAAATGCACTGATCGGTAAATAAAAAGGGGGCCCCGCAGGGGCGGATCCAGGATTTTTGAAAGAGGGGCGTAGTTTTTAAAGATTGCTGAGCGGATCGAGGCGAAAAATTTTTTGTGCCCTTTTTAGGACTAAAAACATAAAATAAGTGAATTATGCACTTTTTAAACGGTTCCTGGCGTGGGGCATACATATTTTGTAGTTGCTGTTAAGGTGTAAGGGTTGGACATTTTCGATGCTGTATTCTCCCTATTAATTGTCTATCATAAAATGATCGTATGGATCCAAAGCTATGTACTGATACATTTAATGTGGGATTTGTCAGTAAAACATAGACATGGAAAGTTCTCGCACGTATGTTGTAAGTTAAGTTAGAATAACCTCACAGATTTCTTGTTGTAAACAAGATATACGCTGGGCTATTCGATTGGATTTGAAATACGACCGACACGAGTTAAAAAAGACAAACAAGCAATTTTTAGTGGAAGAAGACTTCAAGTCTTCTGAAGGCCAATGGTGCCGACTTTAAAATCATTGAATTCTCCGTATGCCGCATTCGTTTCTGTGTATTACAATTTCATAACAACTTCTGATTCCTGACACCGATTTTTACACATGATTAAGCATCTGAATAATTTAATTTGTAAATTAGGATTGAGAAACAATCACTATCGTAAATATGTACCCTTTTATTAATGTAAATTATTAGATTTCATCTCATCTACATGAACGTTATTTGTTTACTTGTAACCGGATGTTTTCACTGTAGATATTTGAAGTACGCATGCGTGAATTTGGTATCGGGGACAACTCTCCCTGTTTACATGTTCACCCTTGAAGTTACGAATTTGCAGACAAGATTTTGTTTTTAAGGGATCTATTTCTTATTAAATTGATGTCTTTATTCATTGTTTTCCTTTGTTCAAATGGTTTGAATCTATTTATAAAATTATTCAAGACTCAGTTGACAAGAGCAGTACGTTGCTGTTGGGAGAATTTTAATTAAACTCTAAATGCTCATAGAAAATATAATCTAAACTGAATGTACCGTATCTCCTTCTGAATAATTTATTGCAATATAAATATAAATCCCTTTTGACAAGAGAAATCTGACTTTTGTCAGAAATATTTGTTTCACATGAGCAAAGGTAATCACGTGTGGCGGCCATATTGGTTTGTTTACAAATATGTGAAGAAGCCTCTAGAACCATGATCTAAGCATAAATAGTCTTCCGAAAACGTAAACTTTATGCAATACTATTTTATCAATCATGATTATTTTCATAAATTTAAATTTGATTATTTAAAGAAATAAAATTATAACAATTACGATTTTAGATTAGAGATTCTACACAGACATGCTTTGATCTATTTATAGCCAAATTAGTTTACCTGTGTGAAAATGTAAATAATGGTCTAAATTACTGTGAAAGTACTTTAATTCGTGGGTATCAATTTTCGTGGTTTGAGAGATATTTACATGTTCGTGGGTTTTTAAATTCGTGGATTTTAGTTTTCTAAAAAAAAAATTTGGAAAATTGAAGCTTTAGAAACGAAGGTTACAAATTGTCTTGATTGAGGAAAATTGCAAAGTAAACATTGACCCGGTAAAATGGCAAATCGTAGTGACAACACTAATTAACCCTAGATAAAGTGATCAACAGATTTAAGACCATCAAAGGTGTTAATTAGGCCATAAACATGTCACCTAAAGAAAACAGTACATAAAAACAAATGCTATAAACGTATCTTAATGTTAAATAATTCTTATCAAAATTAAGCTCAGCATAAAATTATTATTTCCGATATGTACGAGAATTTTGAGGATATAAAATGAACACTTTATCATACAAGCATACCAATACCGGAAATCTGACTTTCATCGATCAAAAATATTTTTATGAGAATTAAAAGATCAAAAGTTGTACAGTTAATGTGTTGAAAGATTAAATGGGTATACTCCTTCATGGAGTTGTAGTTCATAGCGCGTTTGCCCTATGACTACTATATAGCATTTTCAGATTTGGCGTTATTCAATATATTCTCTAGATCATATCAGTAGTCAAACCTACATGGGATCATTTCATGTCTTGATTTGAACAATGTTTGTTTTATTTCGTTGGACACTTAAATTCGTGGATAACGTCATCCACGAAAACCACGAAAATTGGTACCCCACGAATAAAAGTACTTTCACAGTAAATGGATATTAATTTGTTTACTAAACAAGTAAAGACAAACTATGGATGGAAGATAATAATTCACATAAATATTTCAGGACATTTGATTTATTAATTTGTTTACTAAACAAGTAAAGACAAACTATGGATGGAAGATAATAATTCACATAAATATTTCAGGACATTTGATTTATTAATTTGTTTACTAAACAAGTAAAGATTAACTATGGATGGAACATTTTTATTTTTCAGTTATTTAGTATTTTGTAAAAAAGGGGGAGGGTTTTTTTACATGTCGCGCCGTATCTCAAAAACAATTTATGATTATTGCTTAAAACTTTACACACTTCTTTGTTATATTAAGTTAAAGATCTGTATACTTTTTGGTTGTGATTAAAAATTTTATTTTAGTGATATTTAGTTTTTTTGAAGAAAAAAAAGAGGGGAGGAGGGTTTTATATGTCACTCCGTATCTCAAAAACAATAAATGGAACTAAGCAGCCTGGGTTAGTGGGGCTGCTTTTATGGTAATTCAAATTACCTTTTATTCACCTTCTTCCACCTCAGAGCTATCAGCTCTTTGATTATCCAAATGTTTGGTTGATATGTTTCACCAACAACATTAAGGGAAGTAAAGGGTTCCAAATAAATCAAAGGCTAAGAATGAGTCTGAAATGACAGCTGATTTATGAATGACGGCCGACAAATGGAGACATAAAGGCCACACCCAGCAGGCAGGTTGCAGTTTGGTCTTGAAAAAAGTATTCCATATATATCAGTTCGGCGTCGGAAACAGACATTCCGGTCAGACATGAAAACCCCTGCCACAAAAAATATGCCCGCTTTTATTCATCATGTTCATTTAATGCTAAATAATTTTGTTGGGAATTTTCGTTTCTAATAGCAAAAAAGTGGACAAGATTTTTGTTTTGCGTCCAGAATTTTTGTTTACGGCAAAAATCAGAGTCAAATTTTTTTTCTATCAAATATCTAAGACTGTCTCCTCAAATCAAATGGTTCGTACTTACGACTTTAAATCTATATAGAGCTTATACTGACTGGGGATCATTATTCAGCTATAGTATTTTAAAAAAGGCTGGGGCGTTTGGGGTTAAACATGTTTCCGTAGTTAGATAATATTGCTGTGGAACTTTTTTTCATGAGAGTGTAATAGTCTATAGAGCATTACTTTCTGTTTGGTGGAATAGTGAAATAGAAGTCAATATGTTCTTGCTAAATCCTGTGTCGCTTTGAAGGTGTCATGATTGTCATCCTCAGCCTACACAATGTGTTACTGTAATTTGAATTTCAAAATGACTGAGAGACGTTTTATTCGACGCACTGCAGGTCAACTCCACCATAGCGAATCACATGACTTTGATAATCAGTAAATTCCAGGGAAAAATATCGTTGTAAGTCAAGAATTGTCGTATAAAAATTAAATAGTAGTACACGGGAAATGGCAAAGTTCACGAAGTCTAGTCTGATTAATCATTTTACAAAAAAAAAAAGTCCTTGCAAAAGGGGGGGGGCATACGCCCTCTGGATCCTCCACTGGCCCCCCTTTGGATCCACCACTGAGGGGAACCTTGTCAATTTGTATATACAGCAATGTTATTCATATATAAAGACAAATTAAGATTTTAATCTGCTTCCTCTGGAACCATACACACAGGCTCGTTTACCGGATATTCATATGTTTTATTAGTGTTTTTTATGCTCCATTCATGGGCATAATGTTTTCTGGTCTGTGCGTTCGTTCGTTTGTTCGTCCGTTCGTTGTCTCGTTCGTCCGTCTGTCTCACCTCAGGTTAAAGTTTTTGGTCGAGGAGGTTTTTGATGACGTTGAAGTCCAATCAACTTGAAACTTAGTACACATGTTTTCTATGATATGATCAAGGATTTTGTATAGTTATAACTATACAAATCCTTGATATGATCTTTCTAATCATAATGCCAAATTACAGTTTTTTTCCCGTTTTAACGGTCCCCTGAACATAGAAAATTATAGTGTAGATGAGACATGTACTAGAGACACCTCAGAGGGACACATTCTTGTTTCTTCAACTTTTCGTCGTATCTCTGTCAATTTGTATTAAAATTTTAAAGTCGTTATCAATAAATATGTCATTGCTTACGAGAAATTTGCAATTTACTATCATTGTCATTATCTCAAAATACGGCAAATAGTTAAAAATAAATTGATGAAACATGTTTATATCCGCTAACTAATCCCCTATTAAATTGATGAAACATGTTTATATCCGCTAACTAATCCCCTATTGAGACAAACACAACAAAAAGCTATGAATACAAATACGGATATTCTTAGAATTGAGGGGTCATCATTTAAAAGTTACGATCATCCTTTATAAATTACAGTCATTCTTTACAAATTACGGTCATCTTTTACAAGTTACGGTCATCTGTTTACCAATCACGGTCATCCTTGTTTTTTGTTACGGTCATCTTAAAAATATTTTGATAATGATTTACGGACATCTTAGCGATATTTTCATATTGAATTTCGCGTTGCCTGAACATTTTTCGGTAGTAATTTTTTATTTCTGTGTGAATCTTTTATAAATTTACATCGTATCAATGTATACTTTGTAAAGAAAATGATATAGAAACACTGTAACAGACAATACAGATACTGACCTAATTTTTCATCCGACATCTTGGGATGACCGTGAATGCAGTTACTGTCATCAGCTTTACCCCAGTGATAAAACAGGTCAAATACAAATTTGGGTAGAGTCACTGTTACAGTTCTTGAGTTATGTCCCTTTATAACGTTATATGCAAATAGGGGCATCACATGTGTATCATGGACACATTCCCCATTTATTTGTGTATCATATGTGCATGTGTTTATAAAAGGAATTAATTTCCAGCTATAAATTGATTGACTTAACTTATAAATTGCTTTATATTTTTTCTTTTCAGCTACAGGGTTCCATTCCAAAATTTGAAATCATGACTTCATTAGTAGCTGCCATGAGCCATGACCTTGATCATCCAGGGGTCAACCAAACTTTCATGATTGCTACTGCCAATCATTTAGCTGCCCTTTACAAGGTACTGTCTTGTTGTTTATAAATCTGAAATAATTTAAGTAGAAAATATGAAAAGCTAAATGTGCCATTACTACAAAAATGAATGCTGCCATTAGTGCAGGGCTTAATGGATAAAAGCTATAATCAAGTGCTCAATAAAATTGTGGTTAAAAAAACAAGACAATTTAGCTTCGTTTTTGAATATACAGCGGCATGATAAATCAATCCAACAAGTTCTAAAAATACTTCTTGTTCATGTTTTTATATGTTTATTTCTAGTTTATATGTTTATAGCTTTATCTGACCACAACTGTCAATTTTACTTTCAGAATACCTCAGTTCTAGAAAATCACCATTGGAGATCTTGTATAGCCCTCCTTCAACAATCCGGTGTTTTTAACCATTTTGATAAAAAGACATGGGAGCAAGTAGAATGGCAACTCAGATCATTAATACTAGCCACTGATATTACTAGACAACAAGAATTTCTCTCTAGGTTTAAGGTAAATAACAGACACAGACAGTTCCACATGTCTAATATTATTTATTTCTAGATATGTTACGGACCCTATTCAGCCTAAAAAATTTACTAAATGTATTTCAAAATCTTGTGGTATATGGGGAAAATTGTATGGCCTCTCGAATATTATGAATTTATGAATATTAGAATAAAATAAGTCAAACTTTTAATTTTCATTAAAAAAATTACAAAAGCATATAATTCTTACATATTTTTGTGAGTTAGCTTATCATGCATAGCAAGAATACATAAATATTTGTAAGAGGGGTGTTGTTTGTGCAGCCAAACCGTGTTGTACATAATTTGATTGCTGAAAGTTCAGGTTTAAGAGATTAAAAATTATGAATCAAAAGGACAATTAAAACAGCATAAGATAAAGAAAAACCAATAATACCAGCAATAAACAACAAAAACCAGTCTAATTAAACATTACAATATAAAACTAATGAGCAAGCTGAACCCAATCAAAAACGGGGTGAACTCAGGTGCTCCGGAAGGGTAAGCAGATCCTGCTTTAAATATGGCACCAATTGTTTGTTTATCATTAACAGTGTACTGTATATGTGTATTTGACTTTTAAGATATTATAACCAATAAAACAAAAAATGATATTAGAATGCTGATGATAATAATATGATATTTATTTCAGAAATATTTAGATGATCCTAACTTTGATTTTAAAAATAATTTTGAACAAAGGCATTTTATGTTACAAGTAAGTACAGTTACAATTTTCAGATGAAAAATTGTTAGTATACGTATGATTAGTTAGCATGAATTAGTTTTATGATAAAGTATCTATTTCTCTAAAAACCAAAAATCCTTTTAATCTTCTATTTCAATTGATCAGACCATGATGAAGAAATTTATGTAACCATCATTGATTGTAAGACTTATATTTATACCAAACTATTTATACTGTTAAATAAAAATTGAAGAAGAAAGGATCCTTATATATAAACTGTGATCATTTGTTGGAAGCTCATAGTTCAGACTGTCCAATGTGTTCAAAATGAAATAAATGAAGTGAATTGATCTTCTGTTTCTAGATTGCCTTAAAATGTGCTGATATATGTAATCCATGTCGAGACTGGCCAGTTAGTAAGCTTTGGAGTGAACGTGTCTGTGATGAATTCTTTAGACAAGGTAACAAATGTGATAATGTAACAGTTAAAAATACTGTAAATTCAGAAATTATTGCGTGCATTTACTGCGA
This sequence comes from Mytilus galloprovincialis, assembly GCF_965363235.1. NCBI lineage: Eukaryota > Metazoa > Mollusca > Bivalvia > Mytilida > Mytilidae > Mytilus > Mytilus galloprovincialis. The sequence goes on along the minus strand of NC_134838.1, from coordinate 17,883,154 downwards.
TTTTGTCATTTTAGACTTAAATGTGATTTTAATTTTTACGATTTTGAGAAAAATGCTGTTTAATTCAAATAAAGAATTTCAAAATGCTAGTTTAAATTATTGCGTTTACAACTTTGTCAAATTTTTCCCAATATAAATAAAAACCTTGCAATAACTTCTAAATTTACAGTAGATAGATTCTTAACTCTACCACAAAACTTCATTCACAATTATCTAAGTTTTAAAATCAAGAAGTTTGCAAGGTATTATATATTACAAATTTGGATGGAAGCAATCACATTCAACAATTTGCTAAGAACTGATTTAATAACTCAGAGATTAGGAATATTGTTATAATAAAGAATATGAAATATAGTTCTTTGGAGAAATCTGCTTTCATAACCTTACTTGGATAATGTGCAGTGCAAGCTTTAATCCTTATGTTGCACTTGTATTAATTATCTGTATTTTCCTTTTCCTTTTTGCTCAGAGAAAAAAACTTGGTTAATTGATCTAAACTTTTGTTGAATGGTATTTAATTGTCAACCTTTCAAAATTCAAACTATGCAGTATGTTGATATAAATTTGCTTGTTATTGTGATTACTGAAACCCATATGAGCTTTTATGTTTAAAAATCCAATTAAAACCATGACATGTTTACTCCTTTTGGATTGTTTTGCTGATTGTGCCATATTATGCTTAAGTGTTAGGGGAGATATAAAACTCTTTGTTGTCACTAGTTGACATAAAATATATTTGTGTAAAATTTGCTAAGAAGATTTGTTTTATTCAAGAAGACATTTCAGACACTGATGGTTAGCTACCTTTTCAAATCCATCACCAAGCTATCTAATTTTAAAATCCATTAAAATCAAATTAAATATCAATTTGTATTGCATAGATAATCAGTAGTTTATATACATTTATATAAATGTCCAACACCATGCTATCTTGTTTATGTCCAACACCATGCTATCTTGTTTTAAAAGCAAAATTAAGGGTGATTTAAATAACTATTTAAATAGCAAAGATATGCATTAATTTATACATAGAAACTGAATTTTCAATATTAAGATTAAAGCATTACGTTAAAATCTTATCAGTAATATTGATTTTACATAAAAGGAATTTATTTTTTGCAGGTGATTATGAAAGACAGCTACAAATACCAGTTACCCCTCTCTGTGATAGAAATGCTACAACTGTAGCTAAGATACAAGCTGGTAGGTCATAAAAACAAGGATTTCTCTTTTGTCCTAACATTAATACTGATAGAAAATTGGAACACATATATAAACCAAATTTACAACACCACAAATTACTACTTGTCAAAATTAAACATATGCAATTTGTTATAAATGTTTGGGTATACATTTTTTATTATCTTTGGCTACAAATTAAATGTATTACATTTACTTTTAAATTGTTCTCTGTTGTAAAGTACTTTACAATCATAACAGAATACAAAATGAAGATTCTTTCAATTGTACTGACTTTTGATGCTAATGACTCATTCAGTATGCTCAGAAAGAAACATGTTTTAGAACTATTAAATCATATGAACGGCAGCAAAATAACTTATGTTGAATTGAACGACTATTTAGAAGAGTGCTGAAGGTAATTAACCAATATGGCTAACTATGGGTAAACTAGTTTAACATGATACAAATGTATTCTGACTGAGAAATATATAGAGAAAATCTTTTTGTGACCAAAAAAAAAAATAAAAAAAATTGCTTTATTACTGGGTAAAGAATTTTTTGTTGCCTATGTTTATATGAAAACTATAAAAAGTTAATATTAAAGTAGGTAAAGAAGAAGTTATTTCTAACTTATAGCTATGACTAAACATATTTACAAAATCAAGTGTAAGTGCAGATTTTTTTGTATTTTATTTGTTATTGTATTATCCATGCTTAATAGGACAGCAAACATGTGCATTTAAGTCTATTCTTGGAAATCAGAATGAATCTTTGTATTTCCTATCTATTCCTGTTATCATTTACCTGTATTTAATCTTTGATTTTTTTTTTTGTAGGATTTCTGCAGTTTGTAGTTGCTCCTTTATTTCAAGAGTGGCAAAGATTTCTACCTACTCCATTAAGCAGTCATATGATAACAAATGTAAAGCTTAACTTGGAACAGTGGCAAATTATTATTGCTGACGAAAATAAAGAAAAAGAAATCTTGATTGCAGAACAGGAGTTAAATGAACAAAATGATAAGTCAGATGTTGAAGACTCGGCTGAAACTGTTTCATTGCATGTTACTGATGAGGAAGATGATAAGGTTGAGGATGGAAGACTACCATTAACATTTGCTCATCTTTTAGACGATCAAGAGGACTTATCTTATAATAGTAGTCGTCGGGGAAGTATCCGTAGTTTATCTCCCGTTAGAGAAGAACCAGATTCTCTGTTGTTAGAACAGAGACGTCATAGCATGCCACCGTGTTGTTTTCAGAAGGAAATAACAAATGTGACAGTTCACAGAGACATTTTACCATTAACACAATATCTGCGTAGGCGGAGTCTGCCTACTGCTATGATTCTCCATGCTACCTCTTTAGAACGTCTTACAGACAAACTGTCAGCATTAGCTAGTGAACGAGTAACTTTACAAAAGAAAAGTACATCCATGGAAGATTTTCTGGCAAGGCCAAAAATTTCTAATTTAAGTCCCAGTTTTGAAGCGAGTAGACTTGCTAGTGGATTATATGTATCTTCTCAACCTTCCAGTCATGGAAACGCAGTCAGATTTCTGTCAAAAAGACGTAAATCACAAACTCTTCCTCACTCAGAAGATGATGATAGTGACCATGGTGATTCTAATGACTCAGATTTTGAAACACAAGATGATCACACATTCCCAAAGGAAGCATTAGTCAATAGAACTCAATTTTCTGTTCCAATCATTTCAAGGGAAGCAACTCATCCGTCTTTCAATTGTGTGAACAATATAGAGCATGACAGGGTTGTCAACTCTTTACATGAAGGTTTAACTAATTTTCATGAATTAAATGTAAAGGGTAATTCACCTATTGATAAAATGCCTCATATAGAATCCACAGATTTTGATAGCGGACTTATACCGCCAGATATCACAAAAAAAGTAGTTCCTAATGCTGTTTCACCCACTAGTCTTTCCCAGTGATATTGACCTTGTGCCGATTTTAACCCTTAGGATCATTTTTGTAACTCAGGAGAAAAAAGTCCTTTGGACAAAATGTATTAAAGTAATGAAATTATAGTTTTTAGTTTTAATTCAAGTTCCATTTTATCAATTGTACTCACTTAAAACATATTTTACCCTTAAAAACTTTATTTTATCAAATAAGAAATAAGATGATTCATCAAGCTTTATTTTAATTTTGCAATATTTTATTTTAGTATATTAAATGTAAGTTATCTATGTATTTGCTAGTAATTGGTTAATAGATGGAACACACACATTTTAGTTTCAACTACTTGTTTGTCCCTGCCATGACTGTTACTGAAGCTTATATACCTTTTTCACTTTGTTCATTTGTCTTTATATTTATTTTGGAATTAGTTTATTTCAGTTAGATGCATCATTCAGAAATATAAAGTTATGATTATTCCAGTATACCAACCCTTTTTGATAGTGCTATGCTATACATTACAGTCCTATTCTGTAGAACAACACTTCTAAGCAACATTTGTTTCACTAGGACTTACCTTTTGTACTTGTGTTTTGCATAAGGGCCCATCTGCCTGAAACTTATGGGAATATATATTTTATAGTAAAGTGCTATTGAGTTTTTTCCATTTTAACCATCTTTTCAATATATGTCATCACAAAATAAAGGGACATAATTAGGATTTCTGTGTTTCGTGTTATCTTTTTTGGAGTTGTTTTTTTTTACGTCTTTTCATCACAAAACTTGGGGAAACTGAATACTGCTAGGTATTAATTTTCGGATATTAAGTTTTATATGAAGTACTACATCTGTTGGTTTTTTTTAAATAAATAAACTTATCTGAATTCAACGCTTTGATGCTAGTTATAACATTTTTAAATCATCAGAAATTGCCTATATTAAATGTAGGGATTACTATATTTTCAGTAAAAAAAGCATTCAATTTTACTTTCATCATGATAATTATGACAGAATATAAAATGATATTATTACAGTAGTATTGGTTTTTCATTACAAAGTTTGGTTATGAACATACATCATTTTATATTCAAAACTTTTTCTTTTAATATCTGATAAAAAAACTACTATTTTAAGTACCATTTGGGTGTATAATTTATAATTTTCAAAGTTTTGTATTCAGTTGAACTTATTTTATTTGCTTAAATAATGAAACTCTTTAATCAAACTTATAAAGATTTTCCCGGAAAAGTTTGTAGCAAATATTGATTGAATAGAATAGTGTTGAGAATATCAAGAATTGATTGCGTTAAAAGTGAAGACATTTTTCCAAATAATTGATTGAATTAGATTTTATCACTTTTGGAATCAAAGCTTTCTTTACTCTTTTAAGCTCATGACAGTTATTTTCGTTACAATTTAAACAAATAGAAAAAGTTGCTAGAGTTCCGTTGCTTTTATAGTTATTTTTCTGTATTAGTATTTGTATACAACTTGTGGCCTAAATAAAATTACAATGTATGGCCAAGGGAAGACGTGCAAATTGTTGCTGAAAAATAGTCATTTACTATAAGTGATTATGTGTTATGAAAGAAATACATATACGTTCAATTGTTGGACATTTTTATTATTTTTGATACATTTTTTTTTATATTTTTACGAAAATAATGTATCCTATTAGTTAATTACATTTAGCAAAAAGAAAAAAATAGAATTAGAATCCCAAAGAAAAACTTTTGAAATTCCTTGGTGCTTATGCAGTATAAACAAGAATTATTTAAAGAATGGAAACAAATCCCAAAGAAATATGTTTTTCTTGGTGCTAGTATAAATCTGTGTCATATTTATGTATTAAAGAATATTTGTATTATAAATTAGTGCAAATATCTACAATTGTATGCTGTAAACTTCATATTGTTTTATTAATATAGTAAACATGTACGTAATGAAGGTCATTTTACTTCAGATATGAAGGTCATTTTACATCAGATATGAAGGTCATTTCACTTCAGATATCTAAATCATTTTCATTTCAGCAACCTTTTTTAAATTTTATTTTCAAGTGTGCATAAATCTTTTTATCTGATTAGTCTATTGAAAACCAGAAAAAGCATGGTTATTTAACATTTCTATTTCCACATAGCATTTCGTTAAAGGAAATTAAATTCTCGTTTGAAAATATAAGTTGTAAAAATTGAACAAGATTGTTTCAAACTGAAAAAAAGATTAACAAAGCTTTGTCAACATTTTGTTAAACCTTGACCATTTTTTGGTAGTAGAAAATAACAAAGTAATGATCATAGTTGATGTGGTCAATAGATTTTTACTGGTTAAACCGTTGGTTTTCCTGTTTGAATGGTTTAACAATTCTCATTTTTGAGGGCCTTTATAGTTTGTTGTATGTTATGAGCCAAAGCTTCATGTTGAAGACTGTACTTTGACCTATAATGGTTTACTTTAACAAATTGCGACTTGGATGAAGAATTGTCTCATTGGCACTCATACTTTTCTGGAAAGCTATATGAAATAGTTGAATTGATCTTTTCACAACAATTATGAAATAAAACCTTAATGTTTTAATAGATATTCATACTCATTGCCATTCACAGCCAATTTTCATTGACTCAGGACCAAAAAAAAGATAATTTGGTCCTAATTTTAAAGTTGTGCAGACACATTTGTCATAATTTACATCAATATTGTTTAAAACAAAGTGTATGTTTGTTTATGGTGGTCAAGGAATATAATTATCCTACCATCTAGAGTATTTTAAAACTAATACCCTTTTGGAAACCAAATAAAATGTAGGAAACAAATGATTTCTTACAGTTTTAAATTGTTTTTTTCTATCCCAAGACTTCTTACAATAACATGTAACAAATTTGTATAAAAGATCTTTAGAATCAGATATTTAAAAGTACATTTCCAAATGGTTATCATTCACTTTAACTTAATATAATAAGATGTATAGTGTAATTTATATTTCTAAATGGCCATCATCTATTTACCTTACATAGTATAGTGTCTCAAATGCTACCAAATGGCCATCAGGTCTTGAGCATCATATATTAAATTTACACATCCAAATGGCCATCATTTATTTACCATATATAGTATAGTGTGACTCAGGGATCAGATTAATTTAAACTTCAACAACTGTTAATACAGAAATATTTGTAACGTTTTTATGATGGTAAATTTTAAATTATATTATCAGAATCTGTTGACAGATTTTTTTGAATGGCATTAGATAATTTTTCCATTTAAATCAGTTAGTCGAACAGGACTTGTCATGTCTATAGTGAAACAATATCATGACTAAATTCATTACTTAATTTTTTTTTAATTTGAGATTTCTTTATTTTTCACTTGTGATATAAAAAGGATAATGACTTGACTCAGCTGATACACATTTGATGCAGCATCCAATATTGAAAAAGATGAGTACAGCACTCATGAACTCAAACAATTGAAGTAAGTCTCCTGATTAACAATGGCAATAATGAATATTTGAATGTACTGTACTAGTTAAATGTAGTATTTGGTAATAATTGTAATATCGTCAAAATATAGAACCGTAGTGAAGGAAGATCCATGTTTTAAATTTTACGTTTGTCAAACTAAAATGATGTGGTGGTTAAGCTAATGTTAGACATTCTTAGTAACATAAATTTTACATCAGGAAAAAATTTGGAGATAAAATTGAGAAAAAGAAATATAATTCAAGTTTTAAATTTCTTCTTTTTTTTTTTTTTTAGGTCTTATAATAATTTGACATTTTCAGATTTAGGTGTTGGCCAAAAAGGTTGTATAGTTTGGAAAAAAAAGCTTTTAATGCATTATTTTAATTCGTTACATGGCATTGCTACACTTGGCACTTTTTAATGGACAATTATGCTCCCAGTTTCATCAAACTATGATAGCTCTTCCCTGCTAGATTAAGATAAATGTTTTGAATTCTATCAAGTATAACAGGAAAAATATAGTTATGTTCATTCTCCCATATGTACTTGTTCAGTTAGAAATCAGAGACCAATAATAAATTAATAAACAGGGTGGCTGGCTTTGGACCATTTTAAATACTCTAATGTATTTTGAAGTAATTAAACAACTAAGAAAAATTATATATGATATTTTTAAACTGGGCATTTTTCATCCAGGACTGGACATGCATATTTCCATCTTGAATATATGAACTATTGATAAATATATATATATATTTATAAATCAAGAGGTAGACTACAAATTGAAGATTGTCAACAGCTTATATATTTTTATAGATAGTAAGGGTTTTTGCAGGATAAATGTTTTATGCCTATCTTGTATTGGATAAATTTGAGATGAATAGCTACAAATTTATTCATAATTAAAGGTAATTGTAAGATATTACATGTAGTGATACCCCATCTCCCCCCCCCCCAAAGGTCTGAAAACATTTTAAAGTTTGGACCATACATGCATTGATATATATTTTAGCAAGTGACAAGTTTAGTTATACACAACACCACACTGATATTAGAAATATCTAGCCATGTGAAAAAAAGGAAGATGTGGTACAACTCTCCTCAAGAGACCAGAATGACACATAAATTAACAACTATAGGTCACTGTATTACCTTCAATAATGAGCAAAGCCCATACTGCATAGCCATCCATGTATTAATTAAGCTAGGTGTGTAAGCTTTCCAAACTTAGTATGTGTTGGATTATCTACAACACATATTGAGGAACCAGAGAGAAAAAAAACAGTCTAGAAATTTATTTTCAGGTCTTTTATATTTGATATTCAAATTTTTACTTCTTTTTGCAGCTTGAAAAAATACTGTAATTTACCATACAATGGTTGTTTTGACCAAGATATAATTACAAAATTTATATCATGACTTTTGTTAACTTCACATCTCTGCAAACATTAGTACCAACATAGAATACTGTGGATTCACTTATTTTCCTGGATCCTGGAATTATTGTCGTGGTTACTAGGTATTGTGGTTTTGACAACTTCTGCAGAAGAGACTACTAGTATAGGAAATCTATATGTGTGGAGCACTTAAATTAATGGTTACTTTTACCTACGAAATCCATTAAAATGAGTACCAACAAATAATAATGATTCCACAGTATATGTTGTAGAACTTCTGTATTGGCAGCAGAACTGTTATGGTATGGGGAGTTCTGCTAATCAAGGTTTTCTATGATATTACCAAACATTTTAATATGATATTGACATGTTGAATAACATTTTATTTTTTAAACTTTAAAATAGTGTAGTAGTGCTGACTGTCTTTGTGATATTATTGTAATTGTGATTTTGTTTTATTGTAATGTCCGTATTTATAAATAGAAATAAATGTCAATTGAAAAATATACATTTATGGACCATCTAGGGTTACGTTTAATAGAATTTATGTCCAAGGACTTTTTATTAATTAGAAAATTTTATAGTCATGACTTAAATAAGAATAGAACTGCTCAAAGAAGAGTTTTTGTATCAGTTGATGGTCCAAGGATCATTCTATTAATGATGTTAGTATAATTGATCTTTTCTTATTGTTGAATATGAAATATATTTATGAAGAGAATTATTTGTTTACTTTATTTCATTCCTTCAAATATAAAAAAAAGATGATGTGGTATGATTGCTAATCAGACAACTCTTCACAAGAGACCAAATGACACATAAATTAACAATATAGGTCACCGTACAGCCTTCAACATATCACATAGTCCACTACAGAAGGCCCTAAATTGACAAATGTAAAACAATTCAAACGAGAAAACTAACTGCTTAATTTATGTTAAAAAAAATGAAAAGTTTATTAGAGCAAGATTTGTGAATTGGGCCTTATTACAACAAAATCTCCCAAAACTCCAGTCAATACTTTAGTCTGGGAATACATAATCTACTAATAAGTTGCAATTTTGCTTCGACTAGGTTTTCAGTAACTGCAATTACCAATTGTGTCTTTAGTTGAATTTTAAGTTTGGTCAGTAGATACAAACAGCCATATTTTATGTTTGTCCCAAGACCAAAGCATTTATTCAGGTGTAGTTGGTTTGCTGTCTAGTTAGCATTAGGGTTGACTTATGTTAATGTCTTGATAGCTTAATATTCCAAGCTTTGTATGAAAATAAGGAGATGTGGTATGATCGATTGCCCATGATACAACTATCCACAAAAGTTCAAATGAAGTGGATATAAGTATCTTTAGGCACATACTATTGAGAATTTCGAAAACAACATTGTGTAGTGTTAGAAACATTCCTTAAGTCATAGACATGCTCATTTTAATGTATTGATTAATAAATTTGTATACTCAAATATTTCAATTTACTTATAAATGGAAAATAATGTGTTTAAACAAGATTGAAGTTCAACTACAATTATGGACAAAGGAAGATAACTCCAATTTATTTTGCCTAAAGCATTTCAATGTTTAATTTAAAGTTCACATTGCAAAATTAAAGCAATCACTCCTACAGTGCCCACAATTCCTTATAAGCACGTGCACAGTATTTATGAGAGATTGATAATTAGACAATATACGTATAGTGTCTTGAAATATGAAATTTATTTGTATGAGGCTTAGAAAAGGGAAAATGCGAGGTTGTACCGAGCATTTTCCCGTTTCGTGCCGAATACAAATAAATTTCATATTTCAAGACACTATACGTATATTGTCCTTATACTGAAATCGATAAAAAATTAAAAAAATAAAAAAATATGTAACTAATATTGTTAAAAAAAAAGTGTTTGGAATTTCCCTCATGGGGTACCATTTTTGGGTATTTCCCTATGAGCGTAGTCCAGGCGGTAAGACATTGACATTTAAAGGAAAAAGACAGGGAAAATGAACTTAATTAATAACATTTGATAAACATGGTATATAAATTACCAATTTGAAGACATAACAAGTTTAAATTCATAAAAGTTTGACCATTGTTACTACACGTTGTCATGGTTGTGACGTGACATTGTAAGTAGGCGGGGCTTATAGATGAGTTGAGGTCATTGACGTATAAAGCTAACGTTTATACGTATAGCTTTATCTGTATAGTAAAATAGCTGATTGCAGTATAACAGAACATAGGTACCCAACTGCACAATTACCAGTGCAACCTGGTAAAAGAAGAAAGGTTGACAAGATTTCACACCTGCTGCAATGTTTCAAATTGTTTTATGGGGCATTAAACACTACAACTAATATTCTTAAAATATAAAATAAAGAGATGTGGTTTGATTATCAATGAAGACTATTCCAACACTTCAAGTAAAAACAGATTTACCAGGTGAGCAATTTCACATGTAGCTCTTAGTGTGGCAAGGGGCCTTGTTGGTTGATAGGTATAAGAAGTTCCACTACTGGTATCACTATCCAGTCAACACTGAGATTGTGATTTTGAATCCTGCTTGTGCAGGTGCACTTGGATCAATCTAATTAATCAGGATTGTCAGTTTGCCTACCAAAGGTTGTTGGGTTTCCTTCTGGGACTCTGGCTTCCTAGAGCAATCAAAAACTTACTGCCACAAACTAGAAGTTATGTTGAAAGTGGCATTATAGATCAATCACTGTATAGTCTTTAACAATGAGCAAATCCCATACTGTATTGTCAGCTACAATTGGTGCCAATATGACAAAATATGAAACAATTCAAAGTTTCAAACATTAAAACCAACAACCTGATTTATGACAATACAAACCAATAAACCGAATAGACATATAACAGAGAGCAACGTTTACCATCTACAACCATTGAATACAGTCTACTATCTTGAGACAGGGACATACAGAATATGCAGGATTATGAATGTTTGTGAGTGCTGAACCCTAACCATAACCTGGCACAATGGTGTATCTACACGACATAAAGGTAACAAAGATACACATTTAAAAGTAACTGTAATGAATTTACATGCAAAATATTTTCACTGTAAAATGTTTATCTTCAACAAACATTACACAAGATTCAAATCTGACCACTTAAACATGGAAATAAGGAGCAGCCTTATATGACATTTCAAACTGACACATAGTTTTCACAACATGCCCACACACATAATATATTTGTCATATTATGTATATTTATGTGGAACAGACGTTTATATAACCATCTGTGTATAAAAATGAGGTCAAAGCAATGTCACAAACAAATATAGTCTTCACAACAAATATACATATTATATATATTGTTGACCTTTCATGTTGAATAAATGAAGATCAGACCTCATTCTGGAACTGAAGCATCTCACTACTGTCAAATGAGATATTTACAGTAATTGGGTTTTTTTCTGTGAGTTTCTAAATTAAATAAAGAGATATGTTTGCATCGTATATGATCATTTGTATTTTTATTTTGAGTTGTTTTAATGATTATTCTTTGCTTCTCTTGACATTGTGTTGTTTTTTTTTCTGTTTATTCAAGATAAGTGTTTTACAACATATATGTTGAATGCCTCATTGTATCAAATATTTGTGTATATGATTTGTCTTTGTAAGGTTAGGATCCCGGATCCTGCTTACTGTTTTGTCAGATTCACATATCCCGCTTACACTACGTACGTAAGCAATTCTAATTTTTTTGTCATTTCCAAGGTCCCGCTAGACCTCATTTCCCGTTTTCATGACACAATAATTTGACTTTCACGTATCACTATTACAAACAAGAATGTGTCCTAAGTACACGGATCCCCACTCGCACTATCAATTTCCATGTCCAATGGACCGTGAAATTGGATAAAAAATCTAAATTTGCAATAAATTTAGAAAGATCATACCATATGGAACATGTGTACTAAGTTTCAAGTTGTTTGGTCTTCAACTTCATCAAAAACTACCTTGACCAAAAACTTTAACCTGAAACTCTCACTTTCATTTTCTATGTTCAGTAGACCATGAAATTGGGGTCAAAAGTCTAATTTGGCATTAAAATTAGAAAGATCATATTATAAGCAACAAGTGTACTAAGTTTCAAGTTGATTGGACTTCAGCTTCATCAAAAACTACCTTGACCAAAAACTTTAACCTGAAACTCGCACTTTCATTTCTATGTTCAGTGGACCGTGAAATTGGGGTCAAAAGTCTAATTTGGCTTTAAAATTAGAAAGATCATATCATAAGCAACAAGTGTACTAAGTTTCAAGTTGATTGGACTTCAGCTTCATCAAAAACTACCTTGACCAAAAACTTTAACCTGAAACTCGAACTTTCATTTCTATGTTCAGTGGACTGTGAAATTGGGGTCAAAAGTCTAATTTGGCTTTAAAATTAGAAAGATCATATCATAAGCAACAAGTGTACTAAGTTTCAAGTTGATTGGACTTCAGCTTCATCAAAAACTACCTTGACCAAAAACTTTAACCTGAAGCGGGACGAACGAACGAACAAACAGAGGCACAGACCAGAAAACATAATGCCCCATCTACTATCGTAGACATCACACAAGGGTGTTTTATTACAGCCCCCTCCACAGAATTATTCTTTGTTCTCTTATTTTAGTTTGCCTCAACTATATGTTATGAAACTTATACACACTGTTTATTACAGTAAAACACAGGTCAAGTTTGAAATTGGGTTGAGTCACTTTTACAATTCTTGAGTTTTGTCCCTTTAAAAAATTATATGCAAGCATGGACCTTATTTGTGTCCTATGGACACATTCTCCAATTATTTTGTATTTTTTTTTCTACTTTCCATTTTTCCCCTCCATATGTTCTCTGATCCTAATTACTTTAGTTTTTAATATCCCTGTTTTTGGCTAGCTGTATCCCACATCATTAACACATGTCATCCCTCTTATTTTTCATTCTTTACCAAGATTATAGATATAAGAAAGAAACAACTCTTCATCTAAGTCACAATTTGTGAAGGTAAACCATAATAGGTTAAAGTACAGTCTTCAACACAGAGCATTAGCTCTCAAGGCACAGCAAGCTATCCATGCACCTACAATGTATATTGTTATCAAATTTGTTGTGATGTTCAGACAAAGAATAACTAAATACAACAATAATTATTCAATTTTTTATTGTATATTATAAATGTTAACAATTTGTTTGTAATACAAATATTTCAATAGACTGGTCCATAAGCACAGCAATTGGAATGATTCATTTTTGAAAAAATCATATAACTTACAAATGTAAAATATCTTTAACAAGTACAAAAAAAAAAAACTCTGTCAAAATGTGTTTACAAATAAGTTCAAGCACTTTCACTGTGTGAACAATATTTTGGTCCAATTACAAGCAAAATAATAGTAAATGATGCTTATTTCAACAATTACAGGAATGTAGATTCAACAAATGTGACTAGTGAATACTTAACAAAATATGAAAAATATGGTCCACATTGCTTTTAACTTTAGAATAATTAAATATACACAATTTTTGTTCCTTCACCAAGTAAAACTGATGGTTCAGTATAAATTAGTTCTTCAAAAAAATTTAACACTAACTTTAATTGTATGTATGCTGTAAATATAAAAATGTCTTTGATAACAATCTAAAAATGTTTATATTTGATAGAAGTCTATTACATCTTTCTATGTGTTGGATTTTGATTATCAACTCTATGAATATTTCAGTCTAGGAGAGTTAATTTATAACACTAATAAATGAATTCAATTTGGTTTTACACGAGATTCTGATTAAATATCATTTGTACATTAAAAATAGTATATTTAAATTATCTTAATGTCAACATTATAAGACAAAATCAAATTGGAATTACATGACACCATTGCAATTTTTTTTTAGTGATGGTGAAGTCTTTTGGTAAACCTTTTCATGAACATTATTCATTTATAAGTATAGTAAAAATGTTTGAAAGCACTAACATAAAAGTAAAATGGTTGATATGTTCCTAATGCCTTAGATTGATTGATTGTTGTCTGCCAAAGAAACAAAGTACTTCTTTAAGGTGGTACCTAACACTACAGGGAGGTAACTCTGTAAAGTCAGCTAAATGTTTTAATTACGTTGTGTTGTAAAAGGAATATTAAGCTTCTCAATGATCAAAATTGGTGTTTGTCAAATTTCTATATAACCAGGGTAATTTTTCTGACAAAACGGTTGGTTCAAAAATTTTTACATTCTATTAGATCTCAAAATTTTATGAAAATTAAACGAGCCATATTAATTTTAGTGAAAGTATTGGGTACCACATTAATTGGTTCATATTCATACTTTGTCTTTTAACAAAAATATTAAGAAATATATTGAATATACTGTAATGAAACTGAAAATCTAAGTTGATCTACTAGGGTCTATGAAACAAAAATAAAATCAAAGAAAATATTAAACATTGAAGATGAGATAGCGACAGTTTGACTATGTTAAGTTATACAAAATTACATTAATATGTGAACTATTGGCCGATCATCTCTGATCAGTAAATGCATAAATATAGGTTTATATCATCTAATCTAGTGATTAATAAATATGGTACCATTACAATCATAACTGTGCATACATTGCCGTGTGTGTGGTTTTTTTATTCAGCTGAAAGCTATTAGCTGCTTCATTACTGTACTGGAAATAACACAATCCAAAGATTCAAGTCAAAAACAAAAAAATTATCAAAAAAATGTCTTTACATCACATCGTTAATAACTAACTTTTTACTAAAATTACAAGAATTAACTATTGATAATTAAGCAATGATGTTGACAGACCTTATCACTGTAGGATTCTATGACATTAGAACCTAGATTTTGAAACACTTGCCCTATTGATGTCATATAACAATAATTTTTCACTGTTGTATAAAATAAAAAGACATTAAAATTTTATAGGAATTTCTGTGATGTATGAAATTGGAAGACAATCAGGGATATTGTACATAATTTCAGGCCAATAATTGAGATTAATTAGTTTTACACAGAATTTACATGGATATTTAACATTGTCTCTAGATTAGATGATAAACTGGCATAATAGTCTTGATCAAGCATGCAGCTAATGACATTGGAATGTTTATGTAGATCACTATCTTCATTCATCTTTCTTGCCATGCTTTAGTATCCGTGTGAATTCTAGATAATCAAAGTTTCCTTTCTTGATTGGTGCCTCTCTAAACATTTCATCAACCTAAAACAATACAAAATATATCATATGTAAAAAATATATTGTGATTGTTTAAAGCAGATCTACAGAAGCTGTGTTACACAGAATCTGGGAATAAGCATGTCAGTCTATTAGGCCAAAATAAATAAATAGTGTGTTTCCTATTTCACCCCCAAAAAAATAGGTAGGGTAGGTAGGTAAAACATTTTATTTTATGAAAACTTTTTATTTTTTTCTATCGATGACAGCAGCAAAAAGATTCCAAATGAAATCATTTGATGTGCCAGCATGCTTCTTTGATAGTTATAATAGTACTTAATTAAATCTACAGGTTTTTTTATTTTCTGTTTTAGTTCTCTGTATTAAAGAAATACATGTATGAAAATAAACTTTTATGCAAATTTTATGAATTTCATGGGTCGTAATAGGAATATGTTCTTGCCGATTAATAATCTTAAAGCAAAAATGGCAGTGAAAAATCTGGCATGGTCATGATGGTATTATTGTTTGGCCTAGTTGAACCTAACAATGTAAATGACACACAGGGTATACATGTGGGAACAGATTCCTACCCCCTTTTTTTTAGTTGTAAAAACACTGCAAATCAATGCTAAGCAGCGGCTTATGGTTTTTTGAGGGGTAATACTCTTGCATCCTCTTTATTTAATATATAGATGTGTTTTGATGTTTGACATAATTAAATCTTAAAGTGTGGGGTTCTGACAATTGATATTAAAATTTCAGGTTTTGAGGAGTGAGAATCTTGTCTTATTAAATATATGGAAAAAAATTGTAGATATTAATAGGACATGAATTTTTTTCCTTCTCTAGTATAAACTGTTGTGGGACTAAGAGAAAATTTAAAGGAATAAAAGTAGACATGGTGCTGGGACAGATTCATTTTTAAATGAACTTGAATCATACACCATGTCTGCCTACTAGGGAAAGCTTTCTATTTCTTGTTACACATTGTCTGCCCCCTTGTGGTCATTAACTCAAACTGTCAAATCCTCAAAAGCATTAACAGCCGTTTATGTTGAGTCCTGAGAACATTTTTTTACAACATTCGTAAGAGCATTTTTTACAACAAAAGCTGGATTAATTTTAGCAGTATATTGATCTCATTTTTAACTCTTAAATTATTTACCGTCAATTATTACCGACCGAATAAGATACAGTCTTTCCAATCTGAAATGATTCTGACTTTTGGTCCAAAGAAGCACAGGTACAGAACGAAATTTTGTTAATATATGTATATATATACTGAATACACTATTCACTATATATACAAATATTTAAAAAAATATCTCGTCTTGTACCTGTGCAAAGAAAATGAGCAAAATGCATAACTTCGTATTTTTTTCCGTCTATAGGTCCATCATGGTGTTCTTTAAAAAGATTCATCATATCGTAATTATCCGGAATTAATGTCATTATATTTTGCAACCATGTGATCACATTTTGCATATTTGACAGCTAATACGCTGCACGGTTGTCGAAAAGCCATGCTTGTTTATTTAAAATCTTGGTTTTTGAAACGCTTGACTTATCAATATTGGTCATTGCTATCAAACGTTTTGAAGATCTGTAGTTTTCTAAACGAATAGTCGGATCCGAACAGACCAAAAAATCCGGATTTTTTTTTTTTTTTATTTTTGTCAATAAAATGTTTAGGGTCGGCGTCTGAAACGGAGGTAGGGTCGGGAAACCGGAAACACACTATTTATTTATTTTGGCCTTAGTCTAAATAACAAACAAATCATCAGCAAGTCAAAAGCTTAGGCAGACAAAAAAAATCAGAAATGCTTAGATGGTAGGATCCAATATGTTGAATGAATAGCTTTTCTACTTTTGGACCATTGCATCCCTAGACACCAGCCTTTTATTAACCCTATCCTCCAAAAGAGGACCCTTTATGGCCATGCAATGCAACTCTTTATTGTACGAAATATTTATAGCACTCTCATTGTTTCTTTAGTACAAAGATAGCTTACTGTATGTTGAGAACTTATTGCAAGGTTTTTATTAATGTGAATAATGTGTCTTTTGTAATTTTTTATCAAGAATGAAATTGCATGTAGTTAATATTATTGAACTGTGATACATGTACTGGTTTGATTATCTCTGGATTTCTGGTATGAATACTAAAGCTACAAACCTCATCATCGGTAAATCTTTCTCCCATTGTGGTTAATAAATCTCTCAATCTATCTTCATTGATATGACCTAAAACATAAAAGAAGTGTAAATAACAAAAATGTACTGAGTTATTGCTAAAAAATGATACCCTTATTATTGTATTCAGTAAACAAAAAATTTGAGTAGTGTTAAAAGTCATCACACAGTATACTAATTCAGTGTGACCCACATGGCCTTTTAGCATCATGGTAATGTGATACTATATTATTTCTATAAACAAGCCCATAATATCCTTTTTACCAAGATGAAATAAAGAATTTCTGAGGAGAACACAATATTTCTTACATGGCTTTATATACAATGTAAGTAAAAGCTTAAATGCAAGTTGATGAATTTAAGATGTTCATGCATGCTCACATAAAGCTTGATTTTAAAGATTTTTGACGGTCCAACTTAACGCTCCTCAGAAAATGAAATGCATGTATTGTACAAGGTTGAGCTAAATCTTATTAAAATATAGATCCAGCATTTGCTTGCAAGGATCTGAAAATGCTTCATTTTACTTTCTGTTTCAAAGGCATTTGTGAATCCTCTTGTTTTGTCAGATAAATAATACACACTTTAAAAAAATTGCACTCTGAAATTATTTGATTGGCTAATGTAATAATTACCAGAACAGGAAGTAAAACAGAGCATTGTCTGATCTTTGTATGCAAAGCTTAGATACAGGATCTGAATTTTAATCAGATTAGGTTGAACAAGAATTCATTTTATCTCTGATTTTGACTGTTGTACATATAGTCTGTATTTGTTACAATGTTTCCTCAATACTAAGACTATCCTCAACTTTACATAGAGAAAGAGTAAATAATTATTACAAACCTGATGCATCTTCATCAAAGCAAGCAAAGGCATTTTTAATGACATCTTCAGGGTCTGTACCATTCAATTTTTCACCAAACATGGTTAAAAACATTGTAAAGTTTATTGGTCCTGGGGCAAAGTTCATCATCTCTTCTAAGGAAGCATCTGTTGGATTTTTTCCTGTTAATAAAATATACAATGCATAAGGGACGACATCAAAAGATCGATGTAGGATAAAAAACTTCAATAAATTTTTCCCAAATTAAGTTAAGAAAGGGGGAGGGGGGGGGGGGGGGGGGTCAGTGAAAAAAAAACTATGTGAATTAAGTTTTTTATCCTTCATTGAACTTTTGATGTCGTCCCTAAGTATAAGCATATGATGGATTGATTGCAGTTAGAATCATTCTTTTCATTTTTTACTTGAATTTCACATTAATTAGAATATTAGTAAAAAATTCTTTAAAGAATGTGTTGAACATTTAACAAGTGTTTAATTTTCACTTAAATTGAATTCATTATTTGGATATAATAAAAAACATGAGCAAATGCTTTTATTCAATTACACATATCAAGACATAGTTGTTAGTTATTAACATTTAACACAATTGTTTATAAAAGTAATATTTAATCCAGCTGAAAATTTTCCAGAAGAAACTTAATGGAAAGCTTGAGAAAATGTTAAGCCATACCTAATGATGCTAACATATCATGAAGATCTTCTTTATCAATAAAACCATCTCTGTTTTGGTCAATCATATTAAATGCTTCTTTGAATTCTTGTATTTGTGCTTGATCAAACATAGCAAATACATTAGAAGTTGCACGCTGTGCCCTCTTCTTTGTTGTCTTTCCTTTAGTTTTTCTGCTCGACATTTTTAGTTCTGAAGAAAATAAATCATAATTGTATATAAATATTTTGTGTTTCGATTTGCTTATAAAGGTGAAAGTATAAACTAGTGGTACAGTAAGTCTACTTCAATTTTCTAAGTCCAAAATTCAACTTTTTTTTCAATAAAAGAAAAGTCAAATTGAAACACAGATAGATTGATTTTTGTATGTATCATAAGGTCCCATTCAATACACATATTCCCACCAGCAACAAATTATAATGAATAAATTAGCTGGAGGTATAACTAATGTTTATTCTACTTGTAAAAATGTATGTCGCCAGGTAATTTTGTATATTTTTTTAAACATGTACAATTTTGATTTACTTAATTGATAAGAAAAACTTTCATCTTTTTAAAAACTGTCTCGTAAATAGCTGGCAAAAATCACTCCTCTTATTTTAGTGAAACTGAGATAAATTTGACAGGAAATTGATACAGATACGGTAAGCTCCTTAATTAGCAGAGTATTTTTTGTTTAAAACCAAAAAGAAAAACCTGAAAGAAGTTTTTCGCCATAATGTTACAGTTTTAGAACTTTTCAATCATTCAAAAGCTAATAAAAGTGGAAAAAGAGTTGCAAATGTAGATTGAACTAAAAATTTCAGCATCACAAGAATAAACATAATTTATCTACCTGATTAACAAATGCTTGGTTGTACCTTCAAAGTATTATGTTCTATACCTTTATCTCAGAACAAAACATGTACGTAACACTTCCGATATGAATGAATCAGCCCAGGTGTAGCCCAACCCACTGTGACCATTATTATTTTTGCCTCCCGGAAATGAATATATTGTCACTTTACCTAACTTCTGCGTCGGAAATTATAACTTACTTTTATATATGTGGAATATTAAGTTATGCTTATGGTCTTCTGTTCTTACAGGAGAGATTAAATACCTACTTTTGTGTCTGGAATGTTAAAGAATTTCAAGAACTTGACTCCAACCTAACCGGAAACGAAAATAGAAGTTAATTTTGAGTGGGCATGCGTCGGTGGGACCAAGATAACTCGGCCCATTGACAACTCGGACCTTCTATGAAGACGGACCATAAATAAGCCAACTCGGACCGTCTATTATGGCCTCTGTGATTAAGACAACGCAGACTAAGCAAAGAATAAGAGTTTTGACAAAATATATGATTTGATGAAAAGACTGTGTATGAGAAGCCTCTGTTGACACCGATTTAAATGACAAAAAAGACAACTTGGAACATATCTATGAATAAACTCATCATGATTAAAGCACAATTCAGTCTACAACAAGTTATTTCCGACCCAACTTATATTACAGAACACAGTTCGTCACTTCTTGACCTTATTTTAGTAAATGACCCAGTTAACCTCCTATTTTCTGATGTCGGGGTCCCGTTACTTGATCAAATACGATATCATTTACCTGTTATAGGTATCCTTACCCAGCCATGCAAGTTACATCAAGTTTTTAAGCGTAAAGTATACATGTATGATAGAGGTGATTATGACTCATATAGACACCAGCTATCACTTGTTGATTGGGATGCTTTATTTATTTCCAATGACGTCGAAGTCATAGCACGTGCTATAACGGACGAACTTATTGACAAGGCAGATAAAAACATTCCAAACCGAATTATTACAGTCAGAAAAGATAAACCACCATGGCTTACCGCTGATATCAAAAGGATGATTCGTAAAAAAAATCGTATCCATAAAAGAGCCAAAAAACAAATTCTGCTCCGGACTGGACAAAATTTCGATTAGTTAGGAATAAGTCTAATAAACTAGTTTTAAACTCTAAAACTGATTATTTTTCAAAATTGTCAACCAAAATTATATCTGAAACTCATGGTGGCAAACAATATTGGAGTCTGATTAAATCTTTGATGAAATGTGACTCCAGCGACAGTCGCAACATTCCCCCTTTACAGAGTCCTACAGATAGACGATGATCTGATCTGTGAAGATACAAAAAAGGCAAAAATATTTAATGATTATTTTTGTGGTCAATCAAGTCTTGATGACTCCAATCAAGGACGTATAACTAACATACGTCCTTGCTCCAATACACACCTTCCAGACATACCTGACACACGAACAGACGGACTCGGTGATATGATAATATCTGAGAACGAGGTAGTAGACATTTTGAAGATTTTAGATGTATCAAAAGCATCGGGACCAGATCGTATAAGCCCACGACTTCTAAAGGAAGCATATGGAATTTTATCGGACCACAGATGAATTATCACGTTGTGATTGGTTAAACGCCGTCACGTGGTGACCCCCTATGAGACCGTATGGAGTTAGTAAGTTTCATATGGGGTTCATGACGCGTTAATGGCGACGTCATCTATTAATGTTGTTGTGTTTCATTGTTTATTTTTCAACAAAACGCCGCAGAAAAAGTCTAGCGTCCGATAAATTCGTTATACGGTTAACTACTGACCCCCTACGGATCCATAGAGGGTGAATAAAATGCATAGGGGACTCTGCCTCCGGCCTCACCCCCTATGGATTTTACTACCCCTCTATGGATCCGTATGGGGTCAGTAGCGAACCATATAACTTATAATGAAATACCCTTTGTGCAGGTTATTTAACCTATCTTTATCAGTTGGCAAATTTCCTTCCGACTGGAAATGTGCTAATGTTACCCCTGTATTTAAGAAGCTAGGACTCTCCAAGTGACTATAGAAACTATAGACCGATCTCATTGATAAGCGTTATCGGAAAAGTCATGGAAAGATGTGTTTTTAAGCATATTCATAATTATCTAATAGCTAACCAGATAATCACACCCAACCAATCAAGATTCACACAAGGGGACTCAGCCATTAATCAATTGCTGAATATTACAAATGAGTTTGGGAAGGCATTAGATGACAGGAAAGAAATTAGAGTATTTTTTTGTGATATAAGTAAGGCATTTGATAGAGTTTGGCATAAGGGGTTGTTACGGAAATTAGAAGCTATTGGCATTAAAGGTTCTGTTTTGGCATGGGTAAAAAATTATCTATCTGATAGAAAGCAAAGGGTTGTAATTAATAGTGTATCATCCGAGTGGGGCAATATAAGGGCTGGAGTACCCCAAGGGTCGATCCTGGGTCCTCTTTTATTTTTGATATTTATTAACGATATCATATCTACAGTCTACTATTAAGTTGTTTGCTGATAATACAAATTTATATTTGATAGTAGATGACCCCCGAGAATCTGCAAACAATCTGAATAGTGATCTCGTAAAAATCCATAGATGGTCTTCAGATTGGCTAGTGACCTTTAACCCTCAGAAAACCGAGACCATGACAATTTCACGGAAACTTCACAAACCTGATCATCCAAAACTTAACATGGACAACGTAACTGTAACTGAGGTATCAACACATAAACACCTTGGATTACATATTTCAAACGATGGCACTTGGCATAAAAATATTGATGTAATAACCGAAAAGGCATACAAACGACTGAATGTTCTACGGAAATTAAAATTTATCCTTGACAGACGAACACTCGAGACAATATACCTAACATATATAAGACCATTATTAGAATATGCTGATGTCATCTGGGACAACAACACACATCTATTGATTGATAAGATTGAAAAAGTACAAACAGAGGCTGCAAGGATCGTAACTGGGGGTACTAGGTTGGTGTCCCTAGAGAGATTATATCTCGAAACGGGTTGGGAAAAGCCTAAAGATCGAAGGGAGGCCCACAGATTAATTTATTTTTACAAGATGAAAAATAATATTACTCCGGAATATTTATCAACCTTAGTTCCAGAATCCCATGCAACCATACATAATCATAATACGAGAAACTCGTCCCTAATCCCCCCTGTTCGAACAAGAACAGCTCTGTATTCAAGTTATTTTTTACCGGCAACTGTACGTTCATGGAATTTCCTCCCTGAGAATGCTAAGACCAGTGCTTCGGTGGGGGCATTCAGGAATTGTGTCCAGTCTCGGGCGATTAAACCTCCAAATTATGTTTACATTGGTTAGCGATTAGGTCAAATTTATCACTCAAGACTTCGTATGCAATGCAGTTCTCTAAATCATCATCTTTTTGTTAAAAATATAGTGGCTTCGCCACTTTGTTTATGTGGTGCTATAGAAACGACAGCGCACTACTTGTTGCACTGCCCCCGTTTTCACATTATGCGTGAACAGCATTTTTATAATATCAATATAATACATTTATTGTCGGAAGAAATCTTGCAGCACGGTTCAATGGATTTCAACTACGAACAAAACATCGAAATATTCTTGGCAGTTCAAACATTTATACTCAGTAGCAAACGATTTGTCATATGATAGCACACATTTTGTTCAACAAGTAATACTTATATCTTAAATAATTGTGTCCGTTCAGAAACATACACTTTATTATTGAATTTCCGATGTATATTTTTTTCGTCTTTCTTGTGTGTCACAACCTTATTATATGTTTTTTTTTCTCTTCTTTCCATCTAGTGTAACATTGTTATATTTTTTATAACATTTTACTCCTTGAGTATTACAATATGAAATGTTCTTTTTAGGAAACGGATTAATATAAGCGAACAGCTTGTTTCTGGATCCTATTAATTGTTTCACATGTATTATTATGTAAATGCCTATTTGTGTACATTACTGAATTTAATTAATAAAATATGTTTACATTAACTCATCATAGATACCAGGACTAAATTTTGTATATACGCCAGACGCGCGTTTCGTCTACAAAAGACTCATCGGTGACGCTCGAATCCAAAAAAGTTTAAAAGGCCAAATAAAGTACGAAATTGAAGAGCATTGAGGACGAGACGTCTCTCAGTTGGTGGAGTGACATGTCGATAATGCTAAATAATGTTCAGCATTGTTTCTAAACTGAACGTTATGTTATTATGCCTCAGATAAAATTTAGATTCATAAATTTATGGTAGATTAATTAATCTATATATAATTTTTTGTTTAAATTTATTCAAATTTATTCAATTGCCGGTCTTTCACTTTAAAAAAAAATAGAGCTTCAGTGTTCATATCTAGAATGTCAACATTTTGGAAACCATAACACACTTTCACCATTCCTTCTTTCTTCGGATTGTTTACTGTTGCATGCTATTTACAACTAGAGGCTCTCAAGTCTCAAGGAACATTCATGCCATGTTTGGTTTCATTCCATTCAGTGGTTCTCTACTAGAAGAAGTTTAAAATGTAAAATGTTAACGACGACGACGGACGACGACAATGGACGACGGACGACGACAATGGACGACGGACGACAAGTGATGAGAAAAGCTCACTTGGTCCTTCGGGCCAGGTGAGCTAAAAATGAACCAAAATAGGGAAATTCAGTGCAATAATCAGTTGTACAAATCAGTGTGTGTGAGTAGCTGCGCAGATCGGAGATTATCAGTCAGATTAATTTATTCCGTAAGATTTAAATTTGGTAATACAAATTTTAATCTGAATAATGCAAGATTCGTACTTCATTTCTTTGCAAAATTTTGCACCTAGCTCATGCAAGCGAAATTATACCGAAGTCCTTTTTTTATCGTCGGATGATGATTTAGATGACTTTGAAGTAGCATACCTGCTTGGCGATTCTTCAAACAGCCTACAGTACTTATTGTGCTAATCGTAATTATGTGATAGAGGTAACAGTCTATGTAGATATGTCTCCTTTCTTTTTTTTTTAAAGATATGTTATACTTTTGAATTAAAAGTTTAAAAATAGTATTTGGATGAGGGCTTATCCCTTTATCTGGTATAATAGGCTAATTTGTTTCTGATGTATAGACTGACTGAAACAGTTCGTTTAGAATAAAATTGAGAATGGAAATGGGGAATGTGTCAAAGAGACAACAACCCGACCGAAAAAAAAAAAGAAAAAAAAAAACAGCAGGTCACCAACAGGTCTTCAATGTAGCGAGAAATTCCCGCACCCGGAGGCATCCTTTGGCTGGCCCCTAAACAAATATATACTAGTTTAGTGATAATGAACGCCATACTAAACTCCAAATTGTACACAAGAAACTAAAATTAAAATAATACAAGACTAACAAAGGCCAGAGGCTCCTGACTTTGGACAAGCGCAAACATGCGGCGGGGTTAAATGTTAGCTTCATTCTAGAGTGTGTCTCTGATTTTAGTTATCTGAGCTTGTAAAATTAAGATATTTTGAAGAAAAAGCTAGATAAAAAAAGTTTTGCTCGCTACAATTTTGCCCCGTCGATCAATCTGTGTTGAAACGGCCCGATACTACTCGTAGCAGTGGCGGATCCAGAGAGGGGTCGTAGAGGGCGAACAACCCCCTTGCTTGGACTTTTTTTTGTAAAATGATTAATCAGACAAAACTTCGTGAACTTGCCATTTCGCGTGTACTCCAGTATTTAATTTTTATGGGACAATTCTTCACTTATAAAGATATTTTCCGCTGGAATTAACTGATTGTCAAAGTCATGTGATTCGCTATAGTGGAGTTGACTAGTGCGTCGAAAAAACGTCGCTCAGTCATTTTGAAATCCAAATTACAGTAACACATTGCTTAGGCTGAGGATGACAACCATGACGCCTTCAAAGCGACACAGGATTTAGCAAGAACGTATTGACTTCTATTTCACTATTCCACCGTGACACGACGGAGCCACATTTGGAGTAGGATCTGCTTTCTATTACGAAAGTATGTTGTGTTTTGGTATACGTTTGTTAGTCTATGGTTCTTTTCTCTTTTTTTTACCATGGCGTTGTCAGTTTAGTCGACTTATGAATTGGAATTAATTTCATTTTGTTATCTTTCGCCTCTCTTTTTCAGCCCCGTGTAGATCTGTAAGCTCCTCTCCAATAGGGGGCTATATATATATATGTAGATCTGTAAGCTCCTCTCCAATAGGGGGCTATATATATATAGGCCCGGCCCTCTCTTTTTCAGCCCCGTGTAGATTTGTAAGCTCCTCTACAATAGGGGGCTATATATATATAGGCCCGGCCCTCTCTTTTTCAGCCCCGTGTAGATCTGTAATTAAGCTCCTCTCCAATAGGGGGCTATATATATATAGGCCCGGCCCTCTCTTTTTCAGCCCCGTGTAGATCTGTAAGCTCCTCTCCAATAGGGGGCTATATATATATAGGCCCGGCCCTCTCTTTTTCAGCCCCGTGTAGATCTGTAAACTCCTCTCCAATAGGGGGCTATATATATATATAGGCCCGCCCCCTTCTATATAGTTAAAATAAAATTCATAAAATATACCAGGCTTTTGATTATTTTCACAGTAGTCTAATTAACGTACTGTGAAAATTAAAAGCCTACAACAGACTCGTATTATATGACGCTCGAATAAAATAAATGATTAAAGACCAATCACATGAATCAAGCACGAAGTTGGAGAACCTTAAGGGGGTTCGCGGGTCTAAATCATTTATATAGGATTTCTCTATATTTTTCTATAAATGAACTTTATCTTATAGTTAATAGAAAAATAAAATAAAAAAGTAGGGTCACCGTTCATTTGCGCTCACAATCTGCCTTCGAAAGAAGCATACATTTGTGTAAAGGCGGTTTTTTTCTGTTGAAGTAATAGGAGAAATAAAGGTAATATCGAAAGAAAAAAAAAGAAATTTATTACAGAAATCGCTAAAATTTTACAATAATTTAGTTTAAGTACAGCTTATATGGAAATTATATTAAAAAAGATAGGTCACCGATGAGTTGAAAAAGATATTTCAATTTTAGAGCCAAAAAATGGCATTTTTCCACCAAAGGGAGATAATTTGGAACTTTTTCAATGATGTATACATTTTTGAAGTCATCTGGGGCCAACACGAATTGATTGTTTTGAATGATTTTTGTACCATATGATAAAGTAACAACTACAAAAGGAAATAAATAAAATTTGTAATGAAAAACAAATGTTTGATTTTTTTCTGAAATTTTTATACCCTAGCTCGAGCCTCCTTAAAGAGAGATAACTTGAGTATTTTATTTGTTCACAACATGAATAATTATGTTTGTTTTTTCTCCATACATGTATCATATGTACATTTCCTGTTGTGATCACTAATTAATGTACTGTCATGTTTTCAAAAGCACGTCTGCACGGCTAAATGCATTGCTTTGTGTTTGTTATTATTTTAGTGTAGTTAAGACATGTTAAATCAATTTCTCTATAAAAATACATCTATACTTGAGGCTACATGCATCGTTAAACACTATTTTTATAACAGTCAATGATGCGTCAAATAAGATTAAATAACGTAAGATGACGAAAAGGAAAATAAACTAGTGTAGAACGAAGATAGGTCATAAAATAAGTGTTAATCAAGGAAATTTAATAACTATGAAGAACGAGGACAAATGGAGATTTTTATTAGCAGGTGTTTCCAATATGTGTGGCGCTACAGGTAACAGTATATATTATTATATAAATAATGTATATATACACGTTATAGGAAAACTGAAATAATATCCTATATCGCTCATGCATGTTTTATTTTATTTCTTTGTCTAGTATTGTGTATTTTCAACGAACACTCTTTTTCTCGCATGTTTTATAATGATTAGTGTATTATGATGTGTATGTATACTCTTGCATGGTAAATAAAATGTTTATACATGTCATTATAACTGTATGTGTGTGTAAACTATAATCGGATGCATTATATATGTGCTTAAGTATTAGTGTTATTATTGATCTATATAGCCCTCGATATAGCCTCATCTTTTATAGAATTATAGATTTACCAGGGAACGACTTACCACTGACATGACTGAGCACATGCAATGTGCATTCATATTAAAGTAGGCACAACATGATTTCAGTTGACTCTTGTGACTACTTTTTCAGATGTAAACTATTCATTTAAATTTCTTTTTAATTCAAAAAGGGGGATTACCGGCTCTCGGCCTGAACGTGATAGTTTATCAGAAATATTTTAGTGTAGAGATATTTTTTTCAATCCATCTTGGATAAGGCTTGTATAGGCTTTGCTGTTCGTCCAGATTTTTTTTTTTTGTTCATTTTTAAAGGGGCACTAGCCACGAGATATATTTCAAGGGACACTATATCTGCGAGATCTATATATTTTAAAAAAAAATATGATTTTTTGTTATATTCAATCATTAATTAAAGGGAAAGAGTGATACAATAATTAACAGTATGGTTAAATTTGTCAGAACAAGGTAAGATACATCGATAATGAATCATTTCCTTGCAAGTGAATAATTCATCCTATTTGAATCCGCATTCATGTGAACTTCAGTTTAATTCCTTAGCTAGAGTTTTCAAAAAGACTCATTCTTATAAAGATAAAAACAATGATTAACATATATGTTCACTTACAATATGAAATAAAACAAACATAGAAAAATCAAATTACACGAGTTCGCTTTCTATTTCTATTTACATTATATATATCGGGTTTTAACCGTCGGCATTCTTCGGAGGTTACCTCGATGGTTCATTAGATGGAGTTTTGAAAAGATATATATTTCATATTAAGGAGGGGTATTTGCAAAAAATACCAGTCGAGAAAATGGTAAATTTCCCGAGCCGCAAGGCGAGGGGAATTCATTATCAAGACTGGAATTTTTCGCAAATATCCCTCCTTTACATGATATATCTGTTTAATTACACCGAATGTTAACGTATAAAAACGCATTGATGATCGTGACGTTTCAAGCGTCCAGTCGGATAGAGTATTTTTTAGCAAATACCACGGCAGATAGGATAAAAAGGCATATCCTATAAGTTATATGGTTCGCTACTGACCCCATACGGATCCATAGAGGGTTAGTAAAATTCATAGGGGGCGAGGCCGGAGGCCGAATCCCATATGGATTTTATTCACCCTCTATGGTCCGTAGGAGGTCAGTAGTTAACCGTATAACGAATTTATCGCACGCTGGACTTTTTCTGCTGCGTTATGTTGAAAAATAAACAATGAAACACAACAATATCGATAGATGACGTCACCATTAACGCGTCAGGAACCCGGCCCTATGAAATCTACTAACGGCGTAGGACTACTGAGCGCCGCCGAATCACATTTTGGCCGAAAAGGCACATCCGGTTGTCCTACTGTAACCCCATACGGTCTCATAGGGTGTCACTTATAAGGGATAAGATAAGATAAGATAAGATAAGATATTTTTATTCCAATTAAAGGGCCCATGAAGAGCAAAACAATATGACACGAAAGCAGAGCAATACGACACGAAAAGTGAAAAAGTCGGATTAGTATCCTCAATTATCTGGAATGTCCTATCATTGTCTGAACGCAGTCGTTTTAGTTCGTAACAGATTCCTGCGGGTCGGGAAGGGTCCGAATAGTTCGGTAAAGCACCCCGACAGTTAGGTGCGACCCGTAACATTCGGGGCAACTCAGCCGATTTTGTCTAGTCGGATTACAATCGTGGCTATGTCGTGACAGATTCTGCTGTATCGGATCGAATTTCGAACAATGTTTTGTGTATTCTGGACGGTGTCCTGTGGAACGGAAATGATCTGGAGTATTTTTTCATAGCTGTTTTTCTGCCGATTGAGTCAAGATTGCATCCAGATCTTGTCGATTGCGAACCGTTTTTTGCCGAAACCGTTCCGAAACAGTCCCGTTATTAATACGAAATTCGTCAATGATACTCACGTCAGAGTCCCGACAATTACAGAATACAATACGACTGAGACCAAACAAAGCCGTTTGCAATGCGATAGAGCGGACCGTGATAGGATTACGTTCCGACAGTACCTGATCATCCCGAATATGCCGACAGTTTTCGAACGGATAACTTCC
The DNA here is from genome assembly GCF_965363235.1 of Mytilus galloprovincialis. Taxonomy (NCBI): domain Eukaryota; kingdom Metazoa; phylum Mollusca; class Bivalvia; order Mytilida; family Mytilidae; genus Mytilus; species Mytilus galloprovincialis. The sequence goes on along the minus strand of NC_134838.1, from coordinate 17,853,337 downwards.
GTCAGCGTCGGTTCACTGTCTGGTCACTGTCTGATCTCTGTCGTATTACATTCGGTAGAGTCGGGACGCTGTGGTGACAGGCTCGGTCGAATTTTACCTGGCGAAAAATACGAATCGGATTAGAAGCGGATTTAGAACGGGATTATCGGGACATATTCTTTTGGAAACGGCTGAATATCGACGCTTCCTGAACACTATCTGATTGTTGTTGTGATCAAATTATTTTTTTTTACAAATTTTAATTAAAGTTTGAATTTCCATCCACGATTCACAGGATCTTGATCAGACTTTTAATAAATTTTAATCGGGAATGGTCCTGTCAAGGATGGTAGTAAAAATCGTGAATGTGTGACCCCAGCTTAATAGATCGTCCTTGAATGATTTGTACATTCTAGATGAAAGCTTGCAGACGATAATTTTGTAGTTCGTGTGATGATTGATACAGATATGCACGAAGCTATAAGCAAAACAAAAAATAAATAAATTAAAGTTAGTCCAATGTCATTTCAACTAATGAATTCATCATGTTCTCCAATAGGGAGACTATATAGTATCAATCAGTACCAGCCTACGGATCTTGTGTGCAGACGTCATAAACTGTTTGCTAAAATCATGAAGTTTTAATGTCTCTTGTAAAATTCTTTCAAGAAATAAACAAATGCAGGATATATTAGTGGAAGAAAAGACACTCAAAACAGAGTTATGCTACTACCAACTGCTAGTTCACTGCTTTTCATGTTTTATTCTCTCTCTCCATATATAGATCCCAAGCTATGACCATACTAAACACACGATACTAAACTTGAAATGGATGGACGAAGGGCCACTTTTACATATTATATCATCTATGGTAGCTGGTTTCATGGCTGCACTTACTACCTCGCCAGTAGATGTCGTCAAAACCAGAATCATGAACCAGAAATATGAACGTAAGAAGCACTATTACTTTCCTAGTTGTTTGATTATCTATAGTATATTTTATAATTCCCATGACACTTCGTTACATGGCATTAAAGTATAAATTTACGTACCGGGGTACTTGTAATATAGTATGTAATACATACTTCCGTTGTTCCAAATATAAGAGTTGCATGTCCATAGGGCATTTTTTCTTTATGTTTGTCGGTTATTTATTCTTTATATATATCTGTAAATGTTGTGATGATATTTAGTTTATTGTCACAAACAATTATAAATATTGCACAATGTGTTAAAGTATTCCTGAAAAACTTTTATGATTTCTTTTGTTACAAAATTGATTTACCGAACATGGATGTTTAACAATGCAAAAACTTTATTTAGATTCGGTGTTGTTAGTAAGCTCTAGAGAGAATTTAACTGGACACATACAAACATATGCAATGTTCAGCATAGACAAATATTTATGCAATAAAACCTAAAATTAAGGAATAACAGTACTGTAGTTGAAGAGTTGCCACTGTCAATTGTAGATTTGACGGTCGCGAATGCAGTTTTACTGGCGACGCGTAGCGGAGACAGTAAAACGGAGATTTGCGACCGTCAAATCAAAATTGACGGTGGCAACTCTTCAACTACAGTACTGTTATTTCGATTCTGATGCATTACAAAAAGAAAAGAACAGTAAGCACTGCACAAACATGGCAAAGCAAGTTATACATTTTATGATCATTCCCGTTTCCCCGTAATCATTTGATAGCTAGTCCGAGATTACTCTGACGTCCATCGGCTGTTTTGCCAAACAAACAGCCCTAGATAACAAACAGTTCGAGATTACTCTGACATCCAACGGCTGTTTTGCCGGACAATATCCGAGATTACTCTGACGTATAACGGCTGTTGCCAAACAAACAATCCGAGATTATTCTGACATTCAACGGCTGTTTTGTCAAACAGAAAGTCCGAGATTACTCTGACATCCAACGGCTGTTTTGTCAAACAAACAGTCCGAGATTACTCTGACTTCCAACGGCTGTTTTGCCAGACAAGCTCCGAGATTACACTGACGTACAACGGCTGTTTTGCTAGACAAGCTGCCCCAGCCTGTCTGTCAAAACAGCCATTGGACGTAAGAGTAATCTCGGACTATGGATAACATGATCATTGTGACTATCACAATTAAATAAATAAGTAACAAAATAAAATGGGTATTCCACACATTATCTATATTATAAAGAAAGTTGTGTGGTCAATATGGAATTTTAGGTATTTGTTATGTTTTTCAGATCACCACGAGAAGGTTTATACGGGGACGTTCGATTGTTTGGTGAAGATTGTTAAAACAGAAGGACTTTTAGGACTTTATAAAGGGTTTATACCGAACTGGATGAGAATTGGTCCTCATACTGTTATATCATTCTTTATATTTGAACAGTTAAGACGATCTGTTGGGATGGATCCTGTTTGATGTAAAAAAGGACTAGGATTGTTTTGTAATTTAGTGTTTTTAAAACGATTCTCAGGGAACACATACACGGATTAGAAGACGGATTAAAATAAGCCCTTGTTGCTTGACGGATTAGTATAATCACGAGTTGCTTGTGTCTGAATCCTAATTGTGAATGTGTTTATAATTATACTTGTATATGATTATTCATAATGAAATATTGTTTACACCAACACATACACGTGTAATCCAGACATTTTTATTTATATACATATAAATGGTGTTTTTTATACAGTTATATTTCAAGAAATTTATTTATGTACGGATTGTGTATAACAGAGAGAGCGGGTGCAAGCTGATATTTAAGTTTTGTATGTGCAATAAAAAGTAATTATAGTTTGGCTCTTGTAATTTTAAACCTTTACAAGAATGCAGACGGAGGAGAAGGTTCAATGACTTAAAAGAAATAGAACGAAGCAAAAATTGTATTTGGAACATTGTTGTTGGCATGGTGAAGTTCGGGGATTTTTTTTTTTTGGAAAAGTACATATATTTAGGAAATCAATAACCTCGATGGGGGAGGGGGTGGTACTAAGCTCTTTGGTTCTATATGGAAAAGATTTCGTTTTTTTCTTCAAATTGTTGCTTATGCTGTGTCTAAAGGTCTCTCTAGATATGTTCGCAAATTGGACAACTATCAATTAAAAGATCAAGGGACGAGGATGTATTAAAGTACAATTCACCGCACAACACAATGAAAAACAAGGGACAAGGATGTAATCAACTACAATTCACCGTTCAACACAATGAAAAACAAGGGACAAGGATGTAATCAACTACAATTCACCGTTCAACACAATGAAAAACAAGGGACAAGGATGTAATCATTTACTATTCACCGTACAACACTATACAAAACAAGTGAACAATATGATGTCATTAACTATACAATTCACCGTACAACACTATACAAAACAAGGGACAATGATGTCATCAACTACAATTCACCGTACAACACTGTACAAAACAAGGGACAATGATGTCATCAACTACAATTCACCGTACAACACTATACAAAACAAGGGACAATGATGTCATCAACTACAATTCACCGTACAACACTATACAAAACAAGGGACAAGGATGTAATCAACTACAATTCACCGTACAACACAATGAAAAACAAGGGACAAGGATGTAATCATTTACTATTCACCGTATAACACTATACAAAACAAGGGACAATGATGTCATCAACTACAATTCACCGTACAACACTATACAAAACAAGGGACAATGATGTCATCAACTACAATTCACCGTACAACACTGTACAAAACAAGGGACAAGGATGTAATAAACTACAATTCATCGTACAACACTATATAAAACAAGGGACAATAATGTAATTAACTACAATTCACCGTACAACACTATACAAAACAATGGACAATGATTTAATCTACTACAATTCACCGTACAACACTATACAAAACAAGTGACAACGATGTAATCAACTACAATTCACAGTACAACACTATACAAAACAAGGGACAAGGATGTAATCCTGAAATGGTTTGGAAGTCTGTTCCATAAAGTAGCAGCAGCAAATTTGAAAGTTTTTTTTTACCGTAATGGGTTGGCTTTACCTATGGAATTTCCAGAATATTTACATACCTGAAATAAAATTGAGAATGGAAATGTGTAAAAGAGACACCAACCCGATCATATCTGTCTGCTATGCAGACATCAGCCGTCGTCACCAATGGGTATTCGATGCAGCGAGAAAAGAATACTTTTAAATTTCTTTGACACTTACCAAATTGTTTAAGCAAACAGGATGACTGCCATAGTGTTTATAATCTTAAAAGTTTCTAGAGCCATTGTTTTTATCCGTCTGATCTGCACGGAGGGCACCTTAGCTTCAGTAAGTTAGAAGACCTCATAGGAGCTGGTAAAATCCTCATATACGAAACGAAGTGCTCTTTCCTGCACCTTTTCTAGTTTTTTAGAATTTCTCTCAGTGCAAAAATGCCATACCAAAGGGAAAAAATCAAATTACTTAGAATAAAAGTATGAAAAAAATAAGTTTGCTAAGTCTAACCAAAACTAAGCCTAAACGTTTAAAAACATATAATTGCTTTGATGCCCTCCTACAGATTGAGCTGACATGAACATCAAAATTTAACTGATGGTCAATTTCAATGCCTAATAATGTTACTGTTTTTTCACATGTAAGGTTCGAATTTTGAATATGTATATAGATGGTCAAAGGTGAAAGGTCTTTTTGCCAACAGCCAAAACTTGAAACTTGTCGGGATTTGCTTGCATTTTATTTACCCGGAACCACTCAATATTTTTTTTTTATATTTTTACTCAGATTCCAAAGTTGAAATTAATAAATCAGAGTCTGGAATACAGAAAGACAAAGTATTATCATCTGCATAGTTATGTAAACTACCACTTTTAACAAAAAGAAAAATATAATTTATAAATATGTTAAACAACAATGGCCCTAGTAAAGAACCCTGTGGCTTGCCTTTATGGATATTAGCACAACCACTCAGAACAGTGTTGACTTTAATTTGCTGTTTACGATTATCAATTACCAACCCAGGCTTCATATGTGGCTTCGTATGGAGATCATATACACACACGGAAATTTATAAATATATTTTTTAAAGCCCGACTCTTTTTTCCAAAATCATATATGATCAAATAATTGGAGAATTTTACACTCAAAAACTGAAAAAAAATTACGCGATATGATACAGATTTATTGCTAAAGGAAAGCTATAGGAAGGGATATTTAAATTCACAAGTCAAAACTGGCAAATGACAATACCATGACAAAAAAGGAAAGGACGAAATCAAAAGACAAACAAAAGTACACACATCTCAACATAAAAAATAAAGACATAACACTGAATCAAAAACCTTGATCTATATTAGAAATACCCCTTTAAAATTCAATTCCTTATTGTTATCAAATTAACTTAAATTGCCAAAACAATCTTATCATGACATTGAGATACAAACTATGTCTCTGATTTTATTGGGTGAAGGAAAGACAAATATAAACTACGTCACGGTATAATTGTTTTGGGGAGCAGTACATCTAAGGAATCAACAATGCGACTTCCAGCTGGTGGATGGCAAGTGTTATGTTTGCATTGTTTTTTTTCTAAATATTCTGAGCCCCACTTTGACGGGAAAAAAATAATCTGGTGAAGCATGCAGATGACAACACATTTGCACATGAATTCAGTATTCTGAATGCAAATCAGATACCCCCATACCTCATAGTATAACATTTTGAAAGAAAACAAATCTGATTGATTGCGTTGAAAACTAAATAAAGTTGTTTATACTTTGCGCATGTTGCGCAAGAAGAAAAAAAATCTGACTAAGAAGAAAAATGTAACCCACACCCTTTTTTTTTAGTTAAATGGTTGTTCGCTAATAGGAAATGAATCTGATAGCCAATATCAAGGACGTATATAGTCCAAATAATTATGACGTCTCGTCATAATTATTTGGACTAGGACGTATATTGTTAGTTATACCGCGTCCTTGCCAATATATATATCTTCCTGATTGTCTGTTCTAGTTGTATGTAATGTGAGTTGGTTAAGTCCAAAAAGTTGATTTGTACTTGCAAGAACCCATTAAATAAAGAAAATTAATAAATAAATTGAATTATTTTAAATGGAAAAAAGTTAGGGTGTGTGTCCCAGTCAACCAATCACAAAACACTATTTCAACACACAGAATAGCAGTTTATCTTAATCCGTGTAAATTCTACGATTAGACAGAGCTTGAAGTTGAAATATCTTACCTATTAAAAAAAGAAGATAATCAATATTACTCAGGGGGCAGCAATAATCATGTATAGATTTTTTAGAATCTAAAGGAAAAGGATTTGCAGATACTGTCATCGGGATCGATCAAAATTTAGTTTTAGCTCAGCCTGGGTTCCTGCCGATGGCATCCTTCTGTCTGTTTGCAAACATCCAAAGAACCAGTTTAAGATGGCATCGACGGCCTTGCGAAGGTTGAAATGGGAAAAGTTTAGGTTTCTTAATAATGTACGAGTTTATTAATCCTAAAAACAATTGCAATCAATCAAAATTATCGCTAGATGTTAAATGTTGTAAAATAATATGTTGTTATTATTGTAATGACTAAATACACACACTTTAAAAGACGGTTATTCGATCCAGGATCCATGTAAATTCAGTTTGTGTTTCGAAGTGTGCTTCATTCACTTCTTTGTTTAAAGAAGGGAATCTAGTTTATCCAAAATAATAGTTCGTAGATTGTGTAAATAATTACAGACTGATTGCTACACTCCCCCTAGTTTTTAGTGAAATTAAAGCGTGAACTAAACGCTGGAATGCTGGACGTAACAAGAGGTTTTGGTCTATTCACAGGAGTTTGAAATACTAGCAATAAAGGTGTATAAATATGCCAAACTCGACCAGTGTTCTAACTTCAGAGTTTGAACAGTGTGCAGCACCTGCCCTTTTTTATTGACGCCAATGCCTATTTTCTGTCGTTCCTCTGGGGCCCTGTCGTTTTTATCACATAAAAAATATCGCATAAAAAATATCACATAAAAAATATCGGTAAAATCATAATTGTTCCATGAACAGAAAGTTCAGCTACCTGTGCAAGCTGTCAAATTAAGTGACCCGTGAAGTGTATGGCTTTATCTGATGGCTTTGGTGTCAAACACATTGTTAATTAGAACCAATTACCTTAGATTTAGGTCATAAATAATTTGTATATATATATTTAAAAAAAAGTTCGACAAACAATTTGATTATTTCCCCTTATTTATCACCTGTTCACAATATATTACTTAATTTATGTTTCTTTTATGTATAAAGATTAAATATAAAACTAACTGAATGCATATAAGAATATTAATTTAAATTATTTTCACTTGAAAACACTTCAAAAATAAATATTTTGAAAAATTATATTTTGCATCTTTACTTCCATAATTAATTGATCTATCAAGTGCAATGAAGAATTCCCAACATTAAATTTTCTATAGGTCAGACTACTTTGGTGATAGCTTCTACAAGGCAGCTTAATATACTTATAAGACAAAGGTATCCCAAAGAGGGTCTTAGCATCAATAGATATAAGTAAACTATACAAAAAATTGTGCCAAAAGAAATAAATTGCGTAACTTTTTACTGACACTTCATGTTTCAATAATGAATAATAAAAATGATGTGTTAATTAATTATGAGGCTAAAATAATTGCCCTTTTTCCAGTGATATAAATTTACACGTAAATTGCCTTTTTTCCAATGACATTCATGCGCAAAATTGCCCTTTTTCTGACTAGCACCCTACCATTTTCAAATCTTGGCTAGAACACTGTCGACTATCTGTATCTCAGCAGAGTTTCTCTTAAAGACAGAATTTAGTAATAAAATTGAGAAAGGAAATGGGGTTATGTTTCAAAGTGACAACAACCTGACCATACCGTCACCATAGAGCAGACTTCCAAAGGCCACCAATGGGTCTTCAATGTAGCAAGAAACTTGCACACCCGAAGGTGTCCTAAGACTATAACAACTGTAGCATTGAGAATTTTCTTAGACAAAAAACAAATGATAAAAAGATATACATGTACATGTACTGTGGTACAGGTAGTAATCATGGTTATTGTACATTGTTATAAGGAAGAGTTCAGAAAAAAAACTGATTAATATAAATGTGTGCACTGTAAATTTTCTTTACATTATTTTGCAGTTATCTAAAAGAAAGAACAATTGCAATCAAAATCATACAAGGACAATTTGTCAAAGAAAAACAAATCAGTATATTTGTCACAGTCAGCTAGTATGCTGTAGGACTTTCCATTCGTCTCCAGGTAGGTACAAAATGTACAAGGACATACCATACATTAAAATAAGTTCCTTAACCTACATTGTAAGTTACCTTATGAAAAATGATAACATCTTTTTTTTGTTCTTTAGAAGAAATTAAATATTTTCTAAAGTCTTCTCTTATTTATTTATTATTATTACCAAATGAACACATTCAAATTACTTGGCCTCTTCAATTGACAACTGGCAATTGCTGCTTTTGTCTAAACTTGAGAATGAAAACAGGGAGCATGTCAAAGACACAACAACCCAATTAATGAGCCGAGATTAGTATTTACAGAAACTGTTCTGCTGATCAATGTCATTACAGCTTCATATTATTTATGTTTTACAGTTTGTCATGAGTTAGTACAGTTTAAACTTGCTGATATAGGTGAAGGCATAAGGGAAGTTCAGCTGAAAGAATGGTATGTTATCAACATGATCAAACTTATCAAATAGTGGAACTTTATATCTATGATATGTGTTAAGTTTTTATACAACTACAAAGTTAAGTGTTTGTTCATCCATGGATCTGTTCAGGCATGTCAATCTTTCTGCCTTTTGATTTAGATGATTTTCAGTATAGTCATTCTCATAAATTACTTTAAAAAACATGTCATACTACAATTTCATGCCCCACCTATGACAGGTGTCTTCCACGAATGCCAACATTTTATATGTTACCTATTCCTTGAATGCCAACAAAAATATTTCAATAGTTGTTTATATAATAACAATAGGTGTTTTTATAAGTATTTAACTGTTAAAAAAAATAATGAACTTCATAGAAATGCAACATTTTATCACTTTCTCATAAGGAAAAATAGTAGATTTTAGGGGTAAAAATATTATGAATTTTAAAGAAATAAAGAAAATTAAAATTTTTTATTACTTTTTTTTCCAAAAAAATATGTTTGGAATGAATATGTTAATAACATAAGAAATATTAAAAAAAAATAATGAAATTTTAGTTTAATACAATTATTTCAAACTAAATAAAGGATATAAGAGATTTGTTTAGTTCCATATCAATTTGAATATTTTATTGGTTAATATAAACTATATGAAGATTTCAGTTGTACAATTAATTAAATTTAAAAAATAATTAAGTTAATTTGATAACTTCTAAGCTGGAAACTCTACAAAAGTTTCAAGAAAATTCATAAAATATGGTAAAAAGAATTCAGATGAGTTGCGAACATGACAAACAACTATACAATGTTATTTTACGAATCACTTACAATAAAAAAAAAAAGGTGTAATTGTATGACCAAGAAAAATATCCTGAACAAACTGAAATGAACAAAATAGTAATCTAACACGAGATACAAAGTTTCAAGAAATTTAATCAGTAATATGGTAGGATATTACAGCACACACAACTATAGAAATATTGAAAAAAAAATCTTCAAAGTCCAAAGAGTCTATTGTAGAATTTGTGCAAACTGGAATTCCTTACAGTCCTGACAATATGCACATATTGATTTTGTGATGCAACACTTTTGGAAGTTGCATTTTTTAAGAGAATCCTATTTGTTCAAGCAGGAGCAGCAAATATGATTTTTAACTTCTTAACAAACATGAACTAGATTTAGCTACCTGTATTTACCTATCTGTTTAATTAGTATGATTGTTTTGATAAGCATGCACTGTTGTTGTGATAACTACTTGCACCTATTCCTTGAACGCCAACATAATTTTACAGGTAAATTGTCGGTAGATCAAAGGATGTTGGCATTCAAGGAATAAACCCTATGACAGTTGAGGGGATTATGTTTTCTTGTCTTTTCGTTAGTCTTTCAGCTTCAGTTCAAGTTTTTGGTCAAGCCACCAGGTAGTTTTTGAAGTTGAAATCCAATCAACTTTAAACTTCGTACACAGGTTCCATATTATATTCTCTTCCTAATTATAATGCCAAATTAGATGTTTGACCCCAATTTCATTGTCCACTGAACATAGAAAATGATCATGCAAGTGGGGCACCCATGTACTATGGACACATTCTTGTTAAGTTATATGTGTAGTTAACGTTCTAAAAGACATATCATAATCAATTTTATATTTGGCATTATTTCCAAAAACTTGGCATGTGATATTGGAAATCATACAAAATACAATATGATGTAGTTCTTCACCTTTAAATATCTTTTTGATAGATAAATTTTTGGAGATTTTAACAAACACAAACAAAATGGGATGGAACTAGATGGATTCATTTCTTACTTTTTACTGAGTGCTATTTAGCAAGTTTAGCATATTTCTTATTTTGTGATTGATTAATTTTTGGATTTAATCATATCAAACACCAATTTGACCCTTGCTTTAAAAAGTTTGTCAGTATAGAGTCTTATTATAATTTACATTAGACTTTTTAGAATGGAATGAAGCTTGAGTCTTATGATAACTTACTGTGTTCTCCCCAGATTATTTCATTTAGTATCCTGGTAAAAAAGGAAATATGAAATACATTGTACCATCCTGTTTCTAAAAATCTTATGAAGTTGTGTATTTATAAGTTTGGTGCTTATTAGATGAGAAGAACGGTTGGAGAAGTTTATTTTATTGAATTGTAGGTTTGTAAAAGTTGGAGACCATGTGAGTCAGTTTGACAGTATCTGTGAAGTACAAAGTGATAAAGCTACAGTGACAATCACCAGTCGATATAAAGGAATAATCTCTAAACTCTACTATGATGTGGAGGATATTGCCTTAGTTAGTAAACCATTGGTAGATATTGAAACAGATGCTGATTCACCTGGTATGTCAACCTTGATTTCCATTTGGTTTTTTTGCCAGATACTTATGCTTCATGTTGAATCTGCATCTGCTGTATAATGGCCTATATATAAACTGTCTTCAGTAAGGTTTTGAACACATTTATACACACTGGATGAACAACCTTTCACTATACTGTATCTAGTAATATTATGAAAAAAGTCATGCAATTTTCACCCCCAAAAAATAACATCTCTGTTGGATGAGTACTTACTTCATGTGGTCTCATCAAAAATTTAATGAAATAGGCTGCATTTGTGACCGGCCAGTAAAACCATTGCAAAATTATCATTACAGTATCAGGTAATGTTACAAGAAATGTTATATTTAACAGCCAGATGTTCACTTTAGTCAAATTTTGAGCCATCTGCCTTCTGTAATCGCACAGTAATATAAATGCTATATTATTCTGATCAATGTAATGTTATTGAATTTAGGAACAACACAAAGTAGTCCATCATCATCAGAAGTATCAAGCTCTTCATCAGATGATGAACATTCTATGCAGAGGATACGTGGACGGAAGGTGTTGGCAACACCTGCTGTCCGCAGACTTGCCATGGAGAATAAGGTAAATTGTAATAAAGATACATGTAGGTATAATTGGTTGATTGACTATTTGGTAAATTTTAGCTGTAGATTATTTCATGCATATTTAGTACAAGAACACATTAAAAATAAATCTGATATTTAGATTTAACAAAGAAGGGTGACAACAATAAAGGTTGGGAACTATGAACTGCCACTGGAAAAAGAGGGTATGTATGGTAGGTTAAAAATATGTCTTGCAACATTCAACATAAGGACCCCTTTATGAACTGTTGCAAGTGTTCTTTCCTGTACAGAGAGTACAGAATTTTGCATGCATAAGGCATATGGTTAGAAATTACAACTGAAAATTGGCTGAATCTATATATTATGCACAGCCAAAAATATGCCCATTATTAGCATGTCTTTTTTGAGACAAATTGACCATTTTATCATGTTCTTTGGGTACCAATAAATATTAATTTTTCTGTGTATCAAAGGTAAATATTATTTTTTCTGTGTATCAAAGGTAAATATTATTTTTTCTGTGTATCAAAGGTAAATATTAATTTTTCTGTGTATCAAAGGTAAATATTATTTTTTCTGTGTATCGAAGGTAAATATTAATTTTTCTGTGTATCAAAGGTAAATATTAATTTTTCTGTGTATCAAAGGTAAATATTATTTTTTTCTGTGTATCAAAGGTAAATATTAATTTTTCTGTGTATCAAAGGTAAATATTAATTTTTCTGTGTATCAAAGGTAAATATTAATTTTTCTGTGTATCAAAAGTAAATATTAATTTTTCTGTGTATCAAAGGTAAATATTATTTTTTCTGTGTATCAAAGGTAAATATTAATTTTTCTGTGTATCAAAGGTAAATATTATTTTTTCTGTGTATCAAAGGTAAATATTAATTTTTCTGTGTATCAAAGGTAAATATTATTTTTTCTGTGTATCAAAGGTAAATATTATTTTTTCTGTGTATCAAAGGTAAATATTAATGAATCAGAATAGCCAAATGCTGAGACCCCAACAACTTTAACTTTGTCACATTTTGAGGATATTGAAAAGATTTTTCTTCAAATCATAAAATTCAGTGAACATAAGATTTATATGATATGTAGTATAAAGTGTAGAACTTTCTGTGTATCTGGTGAGTTCAGTTATTGTTGTGTGAAACATCCAAATATGAGATACCATACTGGCCTTTAAATCTTACAGCAGATTTCATTGAGTGTGTAGGCAAAGATAATATTTTTGGTTAGCTTGCTGGTGAGCTGAACCTTGAATTCATTATTAGGTCAGGTATACTACCCTCCTTTGAAGTAGCCCAGTCCAACAGGCACGTAGACTAGTTATCTGTTTGACTATTCTTCTCTTATAGGAGGGTAGTTTACCTAACATAATAATGACTTCACAGTTCAGCTAGCAAGCACGATAACAAAAGATATTACCTTCGCCTACACACTCAATGTAATCGGCTGTAAATAAGTATATTTGTAATACATCATATGTACTATCTACTTTGAAGATCAAGTTAAGTGATGTGGAAGCAACAGGAAAAGATGGTCGAATATTGAAAGATGATATCCTAAAGTACATGGAGGACCCTTCTGTTGGAAAACAAGGCATGATTTTAGTATTGATCAACTTATTTGAGAGCCACCACTGTGGTCTTGTTTAAGCATGGAGGTTAGGGGTGTAACTTTCTGTCTGGATTTAGTATGAGGCGTTTAAGGAGTAAGAAAAAATAGCTAGCTCAGACAAGTCAGAATGTATCTGGCTTTCTATTATGGTTATATAACATAGCCTGGTAAATTTTTGCTTAACTGGTTTATTTCAATGTTCTAGACCTCATAAACATGTGAAACACGATGTAAAAGAGAGAAGAAAGATACCAAAAGGATATCCAAACTCACAAGTTGAAAATAACCTGACATGAATGAAATAGCAAAAGATAAATCAAGAAACATGACCAAAAGACACAACACAACACAGAAAACTAAGGACTGAGCACAAGAACCCTGCAATTACAGTGGCATCATTTTATGTAGTTTCACAAATTTGTTTTGATAGTAATGTTGATTGTTAGAGTGACTGTTCTTTACAACTTTACTACTTTTTCCATTATCATGTCCGTGTATAATAGCCTTCTTGTGTTTTAAGATGTTAAAATTTTAATAATGGTTTGGTCTTTTGTGGCTAAACTTAAATATTATTTTATTGAAAACTTATGTCTTAAGAGTGTTCCCATTTGATTGGTAATAAAATATGGTAATATCATTTGTTTCAGCAAAATCCAGAGCTCCCTTAGCTACACCCCCATCAGTCACTGTTGAACCCTCCAAACCTGCTCCAGTTGTATCAACCACACCTATACAACCACAAATAACTTTACCTGTGGGTAAGGATTACACAGAAAAGATCAAGGGAATGAGAAAAGCAATGGTGAAAACAATGACAGAGGCCAATAACATTCCAACATTTGGCTACGATGATGAATTTGATATGAGTGCTCTTGTTGAATTGAGATCAAAGGTCAAGGCTATAACTGACGAAAAAGGTGTCAAATTTTCGTACATGCCTATTATAATGAAGGTACATGTGTATGAAGTGTATTATGTCAAACTTTCCTAGTTCATCACAAGATTTTTTTTTAATTTATATATAAAAATAAGGAGATGTGTTATGATGTGTTATGATTGCCAATGAGTCAACTATCCACAAAAGTTTAAATGAAGTGGATGTAAGCAATTATAGGCAACCATAAGACCTTCAATGTGCAATGCATGTTTTGTTTTTACATAACCTTTTTATGAAAATAGAAAATTCAACACAAAATAAAATTTGGAGATTTAAAAAAAAAAGCTGGTAAAATTCAATTGACAGATTCTTTGTAGTCAGTGCATATATATTATAAAACCTTATTCTGATACTTGTTAGGTGAGGAAAATATGAGTTATAATTTTAGCTGATATGCCTTCCCTTATAAGTAGCACTAAGTTTTTACTATGCTTTCCCTTATAAGTAACACCAAGTTTTTACTATGTTTTCCCTTATAAGTAACATCAAGTTTTTGCTATGCTTTCCCTTATAAGTAACACCAAGTTTTTACTATGCTTTCCCTTATAAGTAACACTAAGTTTTTACTATGCTTTCCCTTATAAGTAACACCAAGTTTTTGCTATGCTTTCCCTTATAAGTAACACCAAGTTTTTACTATGCTTTCCCTTATAAGTAACACCAAGTTTTTACTATGCTTTCCCTTATAAGTAACACCAAGTTTTTACTGAGTATGTACATAATTTATTTTCCTTTTCAGGCTGTCTCAATGGCTTTAACAGAATTCCCAATGTTGAATGCTAGTGTAGATAAATCATGTGAGAACATAACGTATAAGGTTAGTATACTAGAAGGAAGAATTAAACAATGACTTTTGATATGAACAGAAGATGTGGTATGATTGCCAATTAGACAACTTTCCACAAGAAACCAAATGACCCAGAAAACTAATATTTATAGGTCACTGTACGATCTTCAACTATGATTTACACTTGTTTGAAGGGGTTAAACCTCTACCTTGGACTTTTGGAGTTCAAAGTTGTTATGTGGTATGAAAACAAAAAGAGGTACATTGTACATGGAAAGGATAATGTAATCAACAGAAAAGAAGAAAAAGTTGTGATTTTCCTTATTATTTACTAGTAGATTAAAGTAAACCTTTTCTGAGAATATTCAGTGATTTTTTTTCACATAGTAAATGTTTCATCTGTTTACAGGCAGTACATAATATAGGAATTGCTATGGATACACAAGATGGACTAATAGTGCCAAATGTTAAAAATGTCCAATCATTAAGTATATTTGAACTTGCTGCAGAACTGAACAGGCTTCAGTCTCTAGGATTAGCTGGAAAATTAGGAACCTCAGATTTAAGTGGTGGAACTTTCTCCTTGTCAAATATTGGAGCGGTAAATTAATCTTAAATTCATGGCAATGACTTTTTGTCATGTACAATGTTTTTGTGTGTAAGCATTTTTTGATTTTTGAAAAAAAAGACAAAAAAAAGTAGACAAATTATCACAATTTAAGGAAATGATGCATAGAAACAATGGTATCAAAAATTTAAAGGAGAGCTTTTATTAATGCAATTCCATCAACTTTGCAAGAAAACATGGCATAAATTTCTGAATTTACAGTATTTATTGCAAATGGTAAAGTTATTATTGTTTGTGGAAGAAGACTTCAAGTCTTCTGAAGGCCAATGGTGCCGACTTTAAATCATCAAGCCTCTGTATGCCGCATTGGTTTCTGTGTATTACAATTTCATAACAACTTCTGATTCCTCATTATATTTGGAACAACTTTTCTAAATGAGGGGTCAAATTAATAAAGAAGATATAAGTTTAGAACCATCACAAAATCCTTTTGACATGTTTTGACCATTTAATACTTAATAGATGCATAGTTCTTGGGGGAAAGTTTCATCAAATAATATGAATATAAAGGTGCTCATTTTTTACAGTGGGTTGTAATGTTCTTCCAATGAGGGTTACCCCTCATTTGGAGTATTGTTCCCAACCTGTTAAAATCCATCTTTGTGCATAATTCAAAATTGGAAATTTCAACAAGCATCTAATATTCTTACACAAGAAAATAAACCCTGGTCTGCTAGCTACCTGTTCATCTTTTCTACCGATTTAATAACTAGAATCATGCAAACAGACTTAAGAAAAAGACATGTAAGTTTATCATACAAATATGACACTTTTTCTAGACAATCCAGATCGTGCAAAATACTTCACTAAAAATTGTAACCTTTAAAATTGTTGTTGCGCACTAAAAACCCCCATGGGAACTTTCAAAAGTTGGTGGGTATTTAACAAGTCTTACTATTTTTATGCCCAATTTATGGGCATTATGTTTTCTGGTCTGTACGTCCGTCCTGCTTCAGGTTAAAGCTAATGGTCGAGGTAGTTTTTGATGAAGTTGAAATCCAATCAACTTAAAACTAAGTACACATGTGTTCCTTATGATATGATCTTTCTAATTTTACTGCCAAATTAAAGATTTTTCCTAATTTTAGTTTTAACACCATTTGTGTTTATTTTCTCTTGCTGAAAACACACATAAGAAACATTTATGATCCCATTTTATTAACCGGATTTTTGTGACAAAAATGTCGTTTATTGATTTGGGGATGTACGGCGGGCGGCCGGGCGGGGGGCAATCAAATGTTGTCCGTGCATTAATTCATGAACCGTTCAGCCAAAGCTTTTAAAATTTTAATATGTTGTTACTGACAACTAAATGAAGGTCAAGTTCAATAATGATGATTTTGACTTTTACCGTTCAGGAGTTATGGTTCTTGAAAGATTGAAAAATGGAGTTTTCAGTCGTGTCCGTGCATTTACGCATGAACTGTTCTACCAAAGCTTCCCAAATTTTAATATGTTGTTACTGATGACAAAATGGAGGTCAAGTTCAATAATGACGATTTTGACCTTTACCGTTCAGGAGTTATGGTTCTTGAAAGATTGAAAAATGGAGTTTCCAGTTGTGTCCGTGCATTTACGCATTAACTGTTCTACCAAAGCTTCCCAAATTTTAATATGTTGTGACTGATGACAAAATAGAGGTCAAGTTAAATAATGACGATTTTGACTTTCACCGTTCAGGAGTTATGGTTCTTGAAAGATTGAAAAATGGTGTTTCCAGTCGTGTCCGTGCATTTTCTCATGAACCATTCAACCAAAGCTTTTGAAATTTTTATATGTTGTTACTGATGACAAAATAGAGGTCAAGTTCAATAATGACGATTTTGACTTTTACCGTTCAGGCGTTATGGTTCTTGAAAGATTGTAAAATGGCGTTTCCATTCACGTTGTTGCATTTACTCATGAACCATTCAATCTAAGCTTTTCAAATTTTAATATGTTGATACTGATGACAAAATGGAGGTCAAATTTGATATTGACGATTTTCTCTTTCACCATTCATCAGTAATGGTTCTTGTGATATTGCCAGGACACAAATAAATATTAATAAATCCGGTTTGCTGTCGTTGTGACAGCCTCTTGTTGATATATATATATAGCATTTGTCAGGAATGTAAACACATCACAGTAAATTTATCACCAACATAAATGTGGGAATTCTGCTTCTATATTCATTATTATTCAAACAGAAATGAGCCCTACTATACATGCTATAATTTTGAAAATAAGATGTTCTAATTTGATAAATGTGAATTTTACAATTTCTCCATAATTTTTATAGGTACCGAAGATTAATTTATACACAAATGATGGCTTATGAACATTTTTATGCCCCACCTACGATAGTAGAGGGGCATTATGTTTTCTGGTCTGTGGCTCAGTTCGTCCGTCCGTCCGTCTGTGGTTCCGTTCGTCTGTCCAGGTTAAAGTCTTTTAATGATAGACTTAAGTATTATTCTGAAGGCAGTTAGGCCAACTAAAATTAATTAGTAGATTTTCATCCAAATTTTTGAAAAAAAGGGGCGGGTGGGAGGATTTAATTTTTTATTTCTTATGAAACCCTCTTGTGACGTGTTCTTCAAATATTCAAGTGTAATAATAAGCTTATATCATGTATATACATATATAAGGAATCGTACATAATATTTCAAATCTTAACATGAATAAAAATCTCTGATTGGCAACCACTGTTCTACATGTAATTGCTGCTTTAGAAACCTAAACAGCAAAAAAATAAAAGAAGAATGCTCTCTTCAGTTGGACTACCTTCACCAAATTAATGTGTCTTTTTAAGCGACCATTTTTTTTGACTCCATAAAAAGAAACAAATATGCAACTAAAGAATTACGAGTTCAGAATAAAATGAAACTATTTTGAAAACAAAAGGGTTGGTGCTTTTATGATTCTTCTAAGTTATAGATGCAAATATGATTAATATGTAAAACATGAACTTAACCAAAAAGGAGAAGATGTTTAATGGCTCTATTGAGGGTATTGGGACAGAAGGTGTTTGCTGTTTGTCAACAAAAAATATGGGTAAATCTAAGTGTATGTTTGCTGACTTTTTGAACTCAATTATACTGTCATAAATCTAACAAGTTCGTGCTTGCGTCATTTTATTTATACAGTTATGGTTTTGTACAAATGTGTTCCACAATTCTTGCTCTTTGGATATAATCCACAGTTCAAAATTCTTACCTCATAGTCATTTTATCAATAAAAAAATCAACGGTTTTCTAAATCACAGAAAGGAGTAGGTTCAGTAAGACCCCTTTTTGGTCCCAAAATATAGCAGTTTTAGAAATTTGTGAAAATGTAATCTTTAAGCTATATTTTGGAAAGTAAAATGCTTCTGCTACATAAATATGAGCTGTTTTTGACATTACAATGCACAAATATCGCGTTCTAGCATCATTAAGTCATGCTAAATTACTGAAATCTTCAAAATTTTAGCATTTGGTCAATTTTTAGATGGTTTCCATCTAAAACGAAAGTGGACGCATTCGTGTTCTTTCATAATATTGAAATGTAAATTGAATTTGATGATAATACACAACATATATAAACGTTGAGGATGAACACGGATGGTCACTTTCATTTTTGACAAAAAACATCTGAAAAGTGACGTTTTTTTGCATATTTGATAGATTTTTCTTGTTTAAACTTGAATCAGAGCGTTTTTAATGACTAAATCAGTTAAAATCTTTCACATTAACTAATCAAATCAATTGAAATAGACACTTAAGTGTTTAAAAAGTGTCCAAAAACCTGAAATTTGAGGCCAAAATCGGCCCTTACCAGACCTACTCCTTTGTGTCATGCTGCGATTTACCATCTTGGACACAGCGTATTTCTTGTATCCCGATTATATCATGCCCTTCTCGAAATCAATCTCTATTCTCAGTAGACGATTTTGTCATCATAGAGCTGCAGAATCTTTTTTAATTACTCGAAGTAATACGAAAACCGAAATTTGAAACAGAAAGTTTGAAAGGAAACAAAATTTTTGACAGTTACCGGAAACGGAGATGAACAAAATCTGCAAATTGTAAATTTTTCAAAATAAAAAAAATGGGGCGGGACAATTTCAGAGGGGCGGACGGGGATGAAAATCTATCAATTAATTTTAATTGGCCTTATAATGAAATGTGGAGTAAAACATGAATCCTTGTATTATGTATTATTGTTATCATTACAGATAGGAGGAACATATGCTAGACCAGTTATTCTACCTCCAGAAGTATCAATCGGAGCTTTAGGAAAAATACAGGTAAAACTATTTCATGAGATAATAAAATAACACTTGCTGGTTGTTTGACTATCAACAGACTGAGAACTGTATGTAAATGTGAGAAACTGTCACTTGTCTGATGTTCGACTTGCAACATTCTGAAACAAACAACCATAAAAAACAAAGAGTTATAAGTTCACAAATATATTATGAATCATGATTTAAGTGCTAAGTAAATTTATGAAGTCAAAAACAAATGGAAATTAGCCATGAAATAATAATATTGGGCTTCAAGAGAATTACAAACTCTGATCTGTGAATTAATTCTATGAATTTTGTAGATGACACATACTGTATATGATATTGCTTAGTTTAAGTTTAATTTTAAATCATTTTAAACATAATTGTTTACTTGTAGGCATTACCAAGATATGATAACGATGGAAATATAGTAAAGAAAAATATAATGTGTGTTAGCTGGTCAGCTGATCATCGAGTTATCGAAGGTGCCTACATGGCACGATTCTCTAACTTACTCAAATCATTCTTAGAAAATCCAGGATTGATTATGTTATATCTAAGATGAGCATTATGTGATACAAACATTTACTGGTATATTTACTGTGGACCATATCATAACGGGTAAGACCAGATTGAAATGGTCTAGCCTACTGTAATAATGGTTCAAATTTATAAAGGTGTGATCTTTCAGTGATTGACAGGAGCATGCTTCATTGTGTTTTTTAATCATCAATTACATTATTTGATTCCAATATGCAGGATTCTGTCTTTTGGAAGTGCAGATGTTCTGGAGTTAAATTTCAGCTTCTTATTTCTATGTTAAATAATTGAACCTGAAATTAAAGTTTTCTGTTAGGTAATCAAATCATGTTGAAGACTGGAATTAATATATACTGGGGATATATCTATGGACTCAGGAGTATGCTTATGCATTGCAGAGAATAACAGATCCTAGTCATATTTGTTTGATATTGTGAAATTTTCTGTATAAATTATGAAATATGTTAATATAATGCAATCTAATTTTTGAAAATCGATTTACAGCTAGAATTATTCTTGAATAGAATTTCAATTTTATAAAATGGTTTTTTTTTTATTTTACATTATGAGATGAGTAAGTCTTCATCATAGAAGAATCAATTAAATTGACTGAAGATGAATACCTTAATTATGATATACATTGCAATTGAATATTTTTTTAACTTATTCAACTCAGTATTTTATGTTTAAAAAAAGAAAATAGTTGTTAATATTATAGAGTAATTTGTTTATGTGACTTGTTATGTCCTATAAAATCTAAGAACAGGATATTGAAAAGTGTGCTAATTAAACCAGTAGTTGCATTCAAATGGACATAAAACATAAAAGAGGAATATCTTCATCGAAAAAATTATAACTTTTGCCTAAAAAAAAATCATATTAATGTTTAATAACCTGCTAATATTTATGAATGACATTGAATATACAGCATTGTTAAATTTTAAATCTGTATTGATTTTTTTTTCTTAATTATCAATATGAGTATTTGTTATAGAGTAAAAATATATGCTTCATGAACATTTTTATGTTGCAAATTCAACACATCGATTTTATTTTTAAGTTGAGCAATGTTTTAATTTTGAGCTTCACGGTAATCCATAGGCAGTTAGCTTTACTACAATCCTAGTGATAATAATTTATTCCTCTACATTTGGTGTTCTTAGGTCAATATTTTGTTTGCAACATAACATTATATGTTAAAGGAATATTGTCTTCGAGAATGATTTTAATGAACATTCTAAAACACTGAATGTTGTTCAGAAAAGCATAAAAACATGATCATATAATCCCAACCATAACTTATGTATCTGATGCTAGTAAGAATAATAAGATAGTAAACATATTTGTGAATGCTCATGATCTTCCTCTTGAAGTGCCATAAAAGATATAAACCATATCTAAGCCATTAAAAATCAAGAAAGAACAATGAACTTATAATCAGTTTGACTATATCATATCATTTTCTATAGAATGAAACAGAAACTATATGAGAGGGCATTTTGTATTGTAGAGTTTGAGTGATATATGTATTTGAATCTCAGAAAATAAAATTTATAAAGAAAGCAGTGCAAAACTTTTGAATTCCTTTTATTTTACATAAACATTTATTTGATTGGTCAGTTTATAGATTAGAAATAGTGAACCAGAGGTCAATTTATGTTTGGCAACTATGATGTGTTTTATCCAGTATGCATATTTTTGCTCTTTGTATAATTTGGAGAAAAAAAAAGCAGACAAATTAGTCAAAACCAGCATAAGCTGTTGTTTGAAATGAAATAGGAAGCTCTGAGAAGTACAACATTTGATAAGGTTTGATTGTTAGTTTAAACACATTTATTTATAGTGGATTGGGAAACAAGTTATTACAACTTATACTAATCCCTTTCCACTTTCCTGGTGCAAGTGCTGCCTTGTAGTGGCTTACCTCAGCTCTTGATTTGTTAGAAAGTCTATGCTCCTACTCCAAACACATGCCTATCTTGCTTTGTTTTGTGTAACATATTTATATAATGCTAACATACTAAATCTCCATTTCATATGCTACTGCAATCAATCAGTTAGCACAAAATGCAATGGTTAAATTTTGTGTCATATCTCTCTCAAACAAAGAAAAATGTATAGCATACCCTTTTCCCCAAAGAATTTTCACATTCATTTCTTTTTTTGTTGAATTGGGTAGTATACTGACTGATATTAAGGCCATCAAAGAAAGATTCTAAGAAATAAATTAAAAGTAAAACATTGCAGCATTATATAAAAACAAAACGATTACTACAGATATTTATCAAACAATCGGTATGATTTTATCATATTTAACAAGAAGAGGAGTCTGTAGTCAATCAGTCATTGTTTTCGTCTCCCCTGCCAAACAATGGGATGATGTCAAAGGTGGACATTTTTGGTGCATGTAGGATCCTTGCAAAGTCTACATATTCGTTCACCTGAAACAAACTCTTTATTATGGATCAGTGATCATGGTAAATAGATTTAGGAAGATGTGGTATGAGTTCCAATGAGACAACTCCATCCAAGTAACAATTTATGAAAGTAAACCATTAAAGGTCAAGGTACGGCCTTCAACAAGTAGCCTCAGCTTACACTTAACAGAAAGCCAGAAAGAGCCCCAAAAATTACTAGGGTAAAACCATTCAAACGGAAAAACCGACGGTCTAATCAATATAAAAAAATGAGAAGCATTTTTGAACCACATAAACAAACGACAACCACTGAACATATCTCTCTGTATCTTAGATACTATAGCCAATATATCAACTATAATGACTATATTTTGTGTATAAAATGCTTGATTAGGTTGTAGGTTTAATCTGACCTTGACCTTTTTTTGGTTGATTAATTGAATACTGTTAAGTTTTTGTGGTTAAGTCTATTTTTTCATATTCTATAAGCATTAACGCTACCATAATTCATGTATGCTTGATTGTAAAGTACATGTGTGTCTAACAGATTTCATTTAACCTTGACCTCATTTTCATGGTTCATTGTTCAGTGTTAAGTTTAAATGTTTTGTCTGTTTATGATATACTACAAGATAGGTCAATTATATTTAGTTTCTGGAATGACTGTAAGGTGTACATGTCTGTATGGCAGGGTTCATATTATTATCAAGAGACATAAATACAACACGTCTCTGATATTACCTTGACCTCTTGGTTCCTTGAGCAATGGTGAGCCTGAGTGAGTTTGCCAGCTACTATAACTAATCGGTCAACTATAGTTGGTGTATGGCCTGAATGTAAGGTGTACACATTTATATGGCTTGGTTCATATTACCGTGACCTCATTTTTATGGTTTATCCATTGGTTAATGTTATATGCTTGTGTTGTTTGTTCCGTTTCTCATGTACTATAATAAACAAGAATGTGTCCAAAGTACACGGATGCCCCACTCACACTATCATTTGCCATGTTCAGTGGACTGTAAAATTGGGGTAAAAACTCTAATTTGGCATAGGATCATATCATAGGAAACATGTGTATCAAGTTTGAAGTTGATTGGACTTCAACTTCATTTTAAAAAATGAAAAAAAAACTTTAACCTGAAACTAGCACTATCATTTTCTATTTAGTGGACCATGAAATTGGGGTCAAAAATCTAATTTGGCATTAAAATTAGAAAGATCATATCATAAGGAACATGTGTACTAAGTTTCAAGTTGATTGGATTTCAGCTTCATAAAAAAACTACCTTGACCAAAAACTTTAACCTAAAGCCGGACAGACGGACGGACTAACGGACGCACAGACCAGAAAACATAGTGCCCCTCTATTATCGTAGGTGGGACATAAAAAGAACACTAAATTTGGTGCATGAAATTATTGTCAGGTGAACATGTTTATCTGGTAGTGCTCAAATAACCCTTAACCCGTTTTCAAAGAATATATCACTGATAATGTTGAGTCAGTGTAGTTTAAACTTGTGGTAGAAAACCTTCATATTGCAGACTTACAATATAAATTGAAAATAAGTAAAGCAGGAAAGACATTTCAGCGTGTTCACTCTAAAAATATTTGATTTGGGGTAGACAAGATAAAAGATCTTCAATTGATAATGTGACATCCTATGGACGTCGAGTTGAGAAAAGGACGTCGATATGAGTGTCAGTCTGGGAGCTTTTTCACAAAGCATCCGTTAGCTAACGGACCCGTTAACGTCTCCGTTAAGGGCATACGATACAGTTTTGAACCTGTATTTACAAGTTGATGAAAATTTGCATATAGGCTATTTTTTACCTCATTAAATCAAATATGTAATAAAAAATATATCTTCATGTGCTACTTTTTGAGTAAAATGAGGTCGAAATTTTGTATATTTGCTCAAAATTCAGATTTGTGTCCGTATTTTCCGTTTCGAAAGAAAGACATAGCTTTTTTGTTTTAAAAGATAAACACAAAATGGTTTTTGTTAAATAATCGGTAATTTCTGTATTTTATAAGTATCATTAAAAATTATGCAATTTTTATCCCGAAATATCTCTATATTTATCAAATGTTCATGAATAGAGAAAAAACCGTCATTTTTTGCTGCATGTTTATCAAAATTAAAAAAATTGCGCTATTTACAGTTTTATAAAATTTGGGTCACATAATCTCCTTGCAAAATGAAACAAATTGCTGTTTTAAAAAATAGGGTCCATGCACTCGTTTTCAAATTAAATCAGTTTGAATGATAAAAATCAGTCGAAAAATTTATGCATCTTTTCCCGATATGTCTGTGTTTGACGTCGCGAAAATAACATTTTACGTTAGCAACGTCATTACCTTCCCTGTAACTGTATCGTATGCCCTTAAGTTAACGGGTCCGTTAGTTAACGGATGCTTCGTGAATAAGCTCCCTGGTGTTGTCCTACTTATCAAGAAATTGTCAAATGAAACATAGACCGAATACCGTGCGTAACGTCAAGTACATATGCATTCCTTCATATCAACTCTTACCCAAGTGGTTTTCGTCTTCTTCAGCGGAAATTGATTAAAAGTGTCAATTGATTTAGTAACAAAATAAAATAGTAGCCGTCCAGCGTTTCGATCTATTGGTATTGAAAATATCATTTTCGCGAGAAAAAAAAAAATGTCTTTGTATTTCATTTCTGAAATCTGCTTGCTAAATCCAAAGTATTTCTTTTCCTATCCATCCTTATCTGAAAAAAATGCAATTCCGATATCAGAAATATTATAACTTGAGTTTGTGAAAATAATTTCATTTTGACTCAATGAAGTTTATTTATTTTATTGGAGCCATAGACCATTGTATTTAATAATAAACCTCTGTTTGAACTAAGAAAGACAAGATATGGCTAGGAAATATCAGATTGTTGAACCGTTGAAGGACACCAGTGTCTAATATGCAGTCTCTGATTTCAATGAATCGGTTAAATTCTGACTCGTCAAATATACTGTCAGGAGTTTCGAAGATTGAGCTATTGATTATACTATCCACTGTTTAAATTAAAAGATCGTGCTCTTATTGTAGAAGTACTGAAATGTTCACAATTGCGTCAACTAATTTTGTGAATTAGAGTTATCCTCCTTTTGCCCAGTTTTTGAACAACAGCGTTGTCTATAGAAGGCCACAATTATATACTTGTATGCAAAAATTTATATCAATTTCAAAAGACTTGTATAACAACAACAATGACAATACTTTATATAAGAAATCAAACAAATTTATTTGTAGGCTTTCCGCTGACGAATCATAATAGTTTGCAGATTCTGAAATGGACTGATAACAAACTTCATCAAAGATATCAGAACAGTCCTTCAACGTCGTCAAAACACCTCGTACACCAATAAATTTGCTGTCTGTAACAAAAAGCAAAGATGTTTTATACGTTTTGATTTTGTGTTAATAAAGTATTAATATATTTATATGGGTGTTTTATATTCTACGCTTATAATCTCTGCAGTATGGTGTACATACATTTTATTCCGTGTATATTTCAAGTTCATATTTCCAGTATGGAATATTTATATATAGAGTAAAATTGTCAATTACGTTTGCTCTTTTTACTTTGTTGTCAGTGTTGAAGGTAATATAATCGCATCGAAAAACATGGACCTCTTAAGTTTGTCAACATACATTACAGCTCTTACATTGAAAATGTGAACTTAAGTTGGGTTGGGATCCCGCTAACATGTTTAACCCCGCCACATTCCACATTCTGTATGTATGTTGATTGTCCTAAGTAAGGAGTCTGTTATTCAGTAGTTGTAGTTTGTTGATGTGATACATATTTATTTTTCGTTCTTTTTTATCATTAATGTCATTAATGAGGCCGTTTGTTTTCTCGTTTGAATTGTTTTATGGCTCTTTATAGGTGACTATTAGGTATGAGCTTTGCTCATGTTTGAAGGCCGTACGGTGACCTAAAATTGCATGTAAATTTCTGTGTCATTTGGTCTCTTGTGCAGAGTTGTCTCATTGGCAATCATACCGCATCTTTTTTTTATACTTAGTAGAAATCTTACAGTAGTCTTACGGTCGTTATGTGAAGTTCAATATGCAGAATAAACCGTGTTCCTCTCATTTCATGAAATGAATTGTATCCTTCCTTTAAGAAAGTGTTAACAGATATCTATAATGTTTTCGTGGATTTTGCCCTATTATGATCAACAAAGAAATAAATGATAGCTACAAACGCGTACCAGTTTTCTTTCTTTCCTTTTTAAAGGGACCATTGACCTGGAATGAACGTTCGGTTACTGACCTATAGTGCAAGGTTAAACTAACTCGACCAATTTATGTTATAAATTATATGGTTTTGTCATGTTCATTACATTTATTTACCAAAAAATACCTTCACGAATAATATTGTTAAATACATTCATTTTTATATTTATTTGTGTTAAGATAATAGTAAACCATAGTTAGTTCTGAGAACAAATAAAAATCAAATACTATAGGGTTAAAAATCGCTTAAAAATCAGGGTTGCTGCTATGATCTTTTTGGTGTTCCCTTTTTCATCAAATTGATAAGCTACACCAAGAAGATAATACGTATTTCTAAAACCATTACCATGTTGACGTTTATCCGAAATATCACTTTATAGAATGAAAATCCGACCAAACATTGCGCTAAGTTACTCTACCGCTGAGTATGCTTAGACCCTGTTCATGCACTAGCATTTTTTTGTTATCGATCTAATTTGAATCGATCTAAATAAAACCAGTTAGCGTTCACATTATCTTTAATCATATCGATCTCTATCGGTCTAATATGAACCACTGCGTTCACTCTACAATTAAAAACGCAATCGATCTAACCTTTTTACCCGTAAAACTGTAAACATTGTGTATACATAGAACTGATTTATCAAATTCATGTGTTGATACACTGATACACACACTTGAAAAAAATATTGTTTCTCTTGAATCGCAAGTTAAAATTTTGATACTGGTGTTATTGCAGTTTTCTTTAATTTTGAAAATAATAACCGTAGCAACGAAGTTACAACAATACGCCGGAAATACTGCGGTTCCTGTAAAGAAAAAAAATCAACATAAGAAGACACAGATTTCGCAAATCTATGCTACGGCGAAGACAACATGTTTTCAGTTTGCTTTAAAGGTCTTTTAACAGAGAAATGTGGGTTAAACAACGAACCTCCGAGATAGTTTTGCCGCTATACATGCGCATACGTTATTTTCGATTCAATCGTACTAGTTTAAACCGATCTCTGCGTTCACATTTAAAGTAAGATCGGTTTACTTTAGTTCGATTCAAACTAAACTACCACTTTTGGTGTTTTAGTTTAGACCGATTGAAGATCGATTCAAAGCGTTCACATTAGCCCTTAAACCGATCTAAAGTGAACCGGTCTAGTTTAAATCGATAAAAATGTCCTAGTGTGAACGGGGTCTTAAACTCATTCAAACATAGCGTGAATTAAAAAACATATCACTGAAACAATGCATTAATTAGTTTGGACGAAAACCAAAGCAATGCTTAATACTATAATACAGCATGTACCGAAAATTGCAAAACATTATATGTAAAGATATCGATAGCCAGTTTTTTTTTTTACTTGATACTTTAAGAAGATTGTACACTCGATAACATTTTGAAGAAAAAAACATCTTTGGGTTTCAAACCCAGTCGGTCTAGAGGAGATACTTCAAATCTGAGATAACGGACCACCTGCTTGAATTAATAAATGGTCTCAAGTCGGTTTCTGTCCTCACTGCTGAACCTTAATTGGAGAAGGATTACATTAAGGATATGTACCCTTGAGTTGATTCAATGCTAAACATATGGAAATTTTATGGAAAGTTCACAGCCTTTATCCGTGTACTCTCATATTTGGCAATTTGGTGACTGATAGATATAGGATTATTGCATGCAGTGCTAGCATTGATTTCCTTAAGGTGGTACCTAACACTACAGGGAGATAACTCTGCAAAATCAGCTTAACGTTTTAATGACGTTGTGTTGTAAAGGGAATAATAAGCTTCTCAATGATCAAAATTGGTGTTTGTCAAACTACTATATAACCACTGTAATTTTTCTGACAAAACGGTTGGTTCAAAATTTTTGAAATTTTTATGTTTTTGTTAAAGGGTTTAAGTAAATACTTTGTCAAAATATTATGAAAATTAAACGAGCCAAATTTATTTTAGTGAAAGTGTTGGGTACCACCTTAAAACAAGTTTAGCAATGTAGTTATTGGTTAAAACAAATATAAAGATGGACCAAATCAAGTACACCTTTTAGGGTGCGCTCGACTTTAGTGACTCAGCACGAGGTGTTTTGGAATTTACAGGTTGCTTAGATATTTTTGTAAACAATAAACGCTAGCACATCATAGAAAAGCAAGTGAGTAATCTATGATTCAATTTTTTTTAACAAAAATCTCTGTATGAAAGGCTGTGGATTTTCTATAAAAATCTTGATTTATTTGCCACAAAGTCCTCTTTTTCTATTAAATGCAATAAAACAGTAAATAATAATGCTTTGCATCAAGTTTCCCCTTGCCATGGTATATGTACAAAATGGCCGAGTCTCTCTCAGTTATTCATTACAGTAATTGTAGTTTTGATACTATTGAAGTTTAAAAAGTTCGTACAAAAATGGCTACTTAAGAGGTCATAAACCTTAATTTAGGTTTCAGAATTCATGATGACACGTGCTATCACAAAAAGTACACAGGTTAGGCCGTAAATAAATAAATAATAAAAATCGATTATTCATGATCATAGCGAAATTATAAGTATTGAAGCTTCTTTTAGTAATTTCACAGGGTTGTAAAAGCGTTGACCGTGCGCACATTTTCAGAATGAAGCGCTCCATACAAAATGTACTTCGGTCAACACTTTACACCCCAATGAATTTACAAAAAAAGGAGCATTCAATTCTTGAATGAATGGGTTTGTACTTTTTTTTTAAATTTCAAATACAATACATCATAGACTTAAGACCTCAAAGAGTAATCTTTGGATATATATGAAAATTCCGACACAGCATTAAGCTGTCAGATTACTTAACGTGTATAGCCAAAGCGGACCTCCGACCTAAATGTCAATCAAAATCCACCGGATAAACCACATAGAAAGGAAGATATCGGGTTAGAATGGATTGAAAGTTGATAATACCCGTATATATATATAAATATAGAGAGAACTTTCCTGATAACCAAATTGTGTATGTACATAACAATAATCTTATAACTTTTTGTGGAACACGGAAGTCCGTTTGTTTATCTTTCTTCGATATACATTTTGTATCTTTGAAATCACCGACTTTTTCATATTTACAAGAAAAAAATCTATCAACACCCTTTTTATCCGGAAAACAATCTACAGGAAGAACATTCCTGACTAAAAAAATCGAGAATAGAAAAGGGAAATAGCATCATCTTGTTTTTCACAAACCATAAGATACAACGGTTCGGAGATAAACATACATATTGCAATAAAAACAAACTTATTTATCATAACATCCAAGGACGTATAACTAAAAAGGATACGTCCTTGTAACATCATCAATTATTATCAATTACAACAATTATCATGGAACATTTTTGTACGCTGTGTTTTTTTTTTTAATTCCTTCCAAATTGCTTTAAATTCTACAGTTTCATAGATAAATTATTTTCAAGAGAAAGACGTACTATTATGTGAAAATGTACTTATTAAACTGTAACTTCTTAATATACCTATATTTTTCTCGCATGTGAATATATACAATGAACCATTATTCAAATAAAGCAGTCAACCAACTATTAAAAGTATAATTTACAGTTAAACATACGTTCAACAAAAAATAAAAACTTTGCACTTCCATAGATTGTTTCTTTTTCTGACAGGAAATTCATTTGAACAATAGGTGTGTATGCTTATTTTAACTTGTATATTTAGACATTTAGACAGGAAATTGAAAAATATTTGAAAATGGGTAGTGTCTTGCTGTGAGATGTTTTTAATGCAAGAATTGCTAATTCACCATGATAAATTTTTACCTCTTTTTTAAGTTTTTTATAAATTACCCCATGCATTGATGCCCCCCCTCACTGATAAACACATCTTTAAGGCAGTGATATAACACAAAGGTCTTTTATTTAGATCTTTATATTAGTTACTCATTAATCAGTCCCCATATTTGGAGATGAATTTTGTAACTTGCATATTTAGAAAATAAGACAGGAAATTGCAAAATATATGAAAATGGGAAGTGTCTTGCTGTGTGGTGAGAACGCAAGAATTGCTAATTCACCATGATACATGTATTTTACCTCTTTTATAAACTTCTCCATTGATAATCAAATCTTATAAATAGACAAGGCAGTGATATTAGACAAGGGTCTGTTATTTAGATCTTTAAACAAGTTACTAAATAGTCGCCATCCTTGAAGATGATTTTTGTAATATTTAGATATTAAGACAGGAAATTGCAAAATATATTTGAAAATGGGAAATGTCTTGCTGTGAAGTGAATTTAATGCAAGAATTCCTAATTCACCATGATACATGTTTTAACTCCAATGCATTGATTAACAAATCTTTAAAAGACAAGGCAGTGATATATCACAGGGGTCTTTTATTTAAATGTTTTTATTAGTTACTCAAAAGGTCGCCGTTCTTGTGGATGTTTTTGGAATTACTCATGTCATACGCCAAGTGACAGTTGACTTTATATATACAATCAAGGACGTATAACTGACATACGTCCTTGATACAATATATGTACATTGTCGGAAAATATAAAATTTATTTGTATGAGCTTTAGAGTTCAAACAGGACCAAAAGCGAGGCTTTACCGAGCTTTTCTCCTGTTTCGTAGCGAGTACAAATAAATTTTATATTTTCCAAAAATGTTCATATATTGTTTTTATCCTGAAATTTACACCCAACACTCAAAACTTTCGTTGTCAAATGCAAACCATATTTCTATTAATGTTTCAAAGAAATCAACAGTTTAAACGCGGACCGCGACAAGGACACGCAAAAT
Organism: Mytilus galloprovincialis; assembly: GCF_965363235.1. NCBI lineage: Eukaryota > Metazoa > Mollusca > Bivalvia > Mytilida > Mytilidae > Mytilus > Mytilus galloprovincialis. Next base: position 17,821,525 of record NC_134838.1, on the reverse strand, counting down.
GAACTGGTTCACAAAATGAAAAATCCCCATTACCCCGTGCTTAACATGGATTCGAAGAGGGGTAAAACTTTATGATTGTATATCTGGATTGGGAAATATCAACTCAAGTCAATATGTATTGTTGATGAACACGACTGTAAAATAAAACATGTTTAATAAATCACCAAACATCATGTGGTCAGATGATCCCCAGATAAAATAAATGCAAATTGATATTTTCTAATCCTCTCAAACGAAATAGACAAATGAATAAGAAAATAAAGCCACAACAAAAAATTTTGAAACAGATTTGCAACATTTTTAGTAAGAGAAAAGTAAATTAAAAATTTGCTTTTTTGATTAATACAAACTTAACAGGCAGGTAATATAAAGAATACATATAAAACAATTCTCTAGTCAAACAAGTATTAGCACGTTGATAATACTAAATACAATAGGGAATTGATTGAAGATTGTAAAATATATATATATATATATATATATATATATATATATATATATATATATATATATATATATATATATATATATATATAAAGAACATAGTTATGCTGTTGTACCATCTGCTTAGGTTACACATTTCAATGGATTGTATCAAATTCATGATTCATTGAAAGACGGAGTGGCGGGATTTGAAACACCGACTCTTGGCACATGCTTATACTGCGGATTAGTCATTATATCCATTATTCAATGTTTTTGTAGTATACCCTAATAGTTGAATATGTTTATAACTTATCAGTGAAGTCTTCTCCTTACGGGCACCATCTATTTATACCTTCTATTTATCTATTTAATAGCTACAATACACTTTCCTGGTGCAGTTGGGTCAATGTTTACATAACATCAAGGACGTATATTAGTTATACGTCCTTGATAACATTTATTATCATATGTTGTTCAGTTGTTGGTTTTTTTTTTTTTTTTTTTTTTTTTTTTTATTTATTTTATACATCTATTTCTAGATAGAATATGATATTGATATGCAAATTTTTCTAATGATTGTTTATGTGTTATATGCCATACATGCGCCCTAATTAAGAGAATAAAATTCAGCCTTCTAAACATTTATCTATTTATTGCACGGATAGAAAATGAGTAATTCCCAAACAAGTTAAATTATACAGAAACCCTACAACACAAGAAAAACAACCCAAAAGATATCCATAGATGTCAACATAAGGACATCACTTATTTGTCTGTTATCTTATATTTCCCCTGACGGTTGGTGGTTGATGGAAATATCTGAAAGATTAATAAAATAACAAACAAAAAACTTGTCGACCTGAATCTAGAACCATTTAAAAGGGTTAAAACTCTAAATTGGCATATATACTGATACAGTTTATGTTATTTGATGCACTTGTGTGCTCAGTTTCGGGTTAAGTTGATCTCAAACAACCCTAAACCAAAACTCTGACTACCTTTAAGCAAAACTTTAAATTGATACAGGAGGGACTAACATATGGACGGACGAACGAACGTGAAAATAGATAATAATGCCCCTCTTCTATCGTAACGGGGTATACATACCTACCTACATACATATCCTCTTCGCCCCTGGTGGAGCATAAGGTCAACCCAATATTTTTTTCAACCAGTTATGTCTTTAGCATTAATTTTGCTTCTGCTTCTCCCCATGTCATGCTCCTTCAGTTCTGCTTCAACCGATCGACGCCAGGTGGTTTTGGGTCTTCCTCTTGGACTCTTCCCATAGGATGTCCATTTAAGAAAGCTATCCTTGTTATATTGGATACAGGTAACATTCCCAAGCCATCCGAAGCGTCTTAGTTGTATTTCTTTCAGGACACGCAGCGGGATTATACACATTATATTATTTTCAGATTTATATGAGAACATATAATCAACTATTCTCTTTGTATTTTAGGATACCCATGCATCCAAGAGAGGAACCGAATACAACTCGTTTATCTGATGTGATTGTTTAAGTTGAGTTTTTTTTAATGTGCAAAATTAAATAATAGAAAGTGCAACATTAACATAATAGATTGAATAGTGATTGAATAAGAACTGAAATAGAATGGATAACAAAGAACCCGAGCCAGATTACCTCACTGAAGACGAACAGAGGGACAAAAAGACCTCTAATTTTTCAAGAAGACAAAATTTAGTTCATTTTCATACTTCAGCTACGCCAAACAGATATTTTAAGGAAGCACAAAACCTGGGTGTCTTACACAATGCCTTATCATATACTGATCGTATTTCTACAGATGACATGGACAATTGGGTTAAATGGCGGGAAATTGCAAATGAACAATTATCAGTGATGATTCGAGCATCGCCTATGCCAGAAAAAAGTTTGACAAGACCTGTTTTGGAGGAAAACGTTTTAATGAATATCGAAACTCATTTTAAGGAACTTTTTCATTCCCTTCCGGGTCATATCTCTAGCAAGCAGTTTGTAATGTTTGGTATACCACGAGCAAAGTTGCTTTATTTACCTTAAAACATTAACTAAGGTCAAAGAGGTTAATTTAAAATAAATTGCATATTATGTTTCATCGTGTTTTTTACAAATAAGAGACAAACTGTTGAACATCATTTAAAGCTATTTCAGAACATCAAGTGATAAGTTGCTCATGTTTCATGATCCTAAAATCTATCCCTTTTTGTGTTTTTTCAACATAGTAAAGTATACGAAAATTCAACAACTATAGTGTTTTTCCAGCTCACAGATCTAATCATTTCGTTCGATGGTGTTGGTCTGGTTAAGCTTTTGACACATCAATTACTAAACACTGACGTGTTAAAAATCCTGAGACATATACAAACTGGTACCGAATTTAAAATGCCTATAGCATATATGTTACACTTTCAATAGTATAGTCATGTACCAAATATTTGCGAGATGAAATTCATATGACATGTACATGTACGTTATGGGTTGTTGAAACTCTTATTGGCATATACATGTTCGATTATTATATGTACGGATTATTTTTACTTTGACAAGAAGTCAATATTTGAGTAACACAAAATGAATAAAAAATATGAAATCCTACAAAAGTTCATCTTGTAAAAGTTCATGATGAGGTCTATTGATGGTCCATATTTGGTCTTGATAACTTCAACAGAAAGGGGAGGAGGCCCTGTCAAAAAAATGTTGGAAGAAAAAAAAACAGAAAAACAATAAGGTCTTTCCTCACGGAGAGGAAAGACCTTAATTATGTATATTATGTTTTGTTTCCATAGCAACATTAAAAACTTATTTTACACCATTCCACTATAATACTGTAAATTCAGAAATTATTGCGTGCATTTATTATTGCGAATTTGTCATTTTAGACTTAAATGCGATTTTAATTATTACGATTTTGTTAAAAATCCTGTGTAATTCATATAAAATATTTCAAAATGCGAGTTTCAATTATTGCGTTTACAACTGGGTCGCATTTTTCGCAATAATAAAAACCTCGCATTAATTTCTGAATTTACAGTATGTTGTGTTCATGTGCTATATTTAGAGAACAATGCTACATTTTATAACAACTATTTTCTTTGTTATGAGTTTTTATGTTACTATCATAAGTAGTGACTTTGCGATGATCGTATCAAACGTTGTAAGTGTTACCAGTTTTCCTAAATAAAAAGGAAATGACGTTTACTGATTAAAAAGTTGTAGCAGTCGGGTAGTACAAAATTTCAATAGTATGAAAAGTGCAGCAGTATTGAGCTATTTGTATACTCTGTCACTTATGTACCTCATAAAAAGAATCTGTCCTTTTTTCGAATGTGAAGTAAAAACTTTTAAACATGGTTGATAGTAAGGTACGGAAAGAGAGTTCTTATATAGAGAATATTTCATAAAAGCTGTAAGTAATATTCTTTGAAGCTCTGCTCCCAAGGGCGACCCTTATTATATCGACTATGAAACGGTACTTTGAGCACCATCCCTTTGTTGAACTTAGGAAACATTTACTATTACTAAAAATATATTCCTATGTCTATAAAACTACTTGTCTTGATCAGATATTATACGATCGCACATTATAATGCACAAACACTCCCGTGCAATGCCATAGTCAGATCTGTTTTTAGTGCCTTATTGTTGTTGGGGTGTACTAGAACCCGGCCACGCTGAGCGGCCACGTTCACACTGATATAAAAAAAAAAAAGAATGTGGTGTGGTTGTAAATGAGACAACTTTCTAAAAGAGTCCAAATAACAAAGAAAAAGTTCGTTCTATGTTGTACTGTTACATATGTCCCAGGTTGGAGAAGAGTTGAACACCAGTTAACATATTTCACCCGTCACATTTAGCCTAGTATATGCATGTCCCAAGGCAGGAGTCTGCAATTCAGTGGTTGTTGAAAAAATGTTTGTTGCTGTATATATATTACATATTTGTTTTTGATTCATTATTTTGTACTTTGATAAGGCCGTTATTTTTCTATGGCTGACTTTGCTGTATTGACGTTGACACGATGACCTATAGCTGTTAATGGCTGTGTCATTTGGTTTCTTATGAAGAGTTATCTCATTGACAACATACAACATCTTCTCTTAAAACTTTTAGTGTATCTGTACCAGGGGCGGATGCAGGAATTTTCGAAAGGGGGGGTGCTAACCCAGGGCAAAGGGGGGGTGCAAAGGGGTGCAAAACATATGTCCCGATACAAATGCATTGATCGGCAAAAATAAAGGGGGGGTGCGCACCCCCGGAACCCCCCCCCCCCTGGATCCGCCACTGTGTACAATCATCAAAGAGAAGGAATGAATTATGTCAAATTCACTAGCGCGTAGTACATGGAGCCTTCTTCTTCTTTAAGATTTGTCTGTTTATTTTCTTTACATTCCAACTAATTTTTCTTTAGAAATAGAATCGGTATATCTCATTTTTGCGACATGAATGTCAGTCCTAGGCTGAGCAAAATAGAAATATGATATACAACATCAAAAGAAAAGCACTGAATTACAGGTTTCTGACTTGGTACATTCTGAATGCGGCGGCAACATACGGAATCTACATTTTTTTGTTACTCAATATTTATTTGTATATACATACAGTATTTAAGATTCAGATAATCAGATTTACTGTATACCCAATATAAAGGTATAATTGTCAAATGAGAATACTCTACTTATAGATCCAATCAAGCTTCACTGCTCGACCGATGCGAAGAGGAGGTTTGACCCGGATACCAGGCTAACATACAGAGACCAAATATCACGGAAGCAAGCAATTCAAGCCCTTTTCTTTCATATTTGTTATATGGTTATCATCAAGCACTCCTCGGGACCTTATTTGGAAATATCTTACGCTATCTAATAAATTTTTAAATCTTCAGCATCGTGCATCTATCTATAAAAATAATTCACGTTTCTGAACAATGTTTGAATATAATACACAGTCGTGTTTGTAGCATTCGATCGAGGAAATAAACACCGCTTTGGTGTGGAAATAGTTTTATATTTCAACGTCTAAATTTTGTAAACCATTGATAAATTTTATGAATTTGTGCTTTTCGTGGTAACGTGATATGATATTATATGACACGGTGTCTCAAAAGTACATAGTTAATACACGGGGGGGTAAGTTCCTATTATTTGGTATACGGGGATGTGCCAAAAATATGGGTCATAATTTTGCGAGATTTTATATAAAAATGACCCTCCTTTTTAATGACATCCTATATTAAAATGCATTTACGTTTGATAACTGTATATTGATTTGGGGTATGATCTACATATCATATATAAATATGCTATTGAGAATCCATGCGTATATATAACGATAAAATATATGTGCACCAAACGATGTCAATTCATACATAAAAACTTAAGGGTAGCTGGTATATTTATGAATTATGAGTGATGATGAGTTAGTGCTTATATAAGCATGGGTCATATTTTAAATATTGTATATAAGTATAGGTCATTCTTTCTTAAATATTTATATAACTATAGGTACTGAATTTCAGTGAATGTTATATTAAAATGGGTACGTTTTTTAAGGCAAAAATGGCACACCCCTACCAAAAAAATATTGAAGTTACCCCCCCGTGAGTTAATACATTCAAGTTCGACCCCGGATACAAGATATATTCGGAAAAATATTCGTTTACCATCCCGGATACAATATTTCTAAAATTAGTATAGGATAAGATGACAAAAGACACATATACAAAAATAGTGATGCATAACTAATTATGTATTTTGTATAACAATGTTATAGGTTATGGTTATGCAACCTAAAATTTATTTTTTGTACATTAATAAGGCCGTTAGTTTTCTTGTTTGAATTGTTTTACATTGTTTTTTTTTTCGGGGCCTTTTATAGCCGACTATGCGGTATGGGCTTTGTTCATTGTTGAAGGCCGTACGGTGATCTATATATATGTGTCATTTTTGTCTCTTGTGGAGAGTTTTCTCATTGGCAATCATACCTCAAAAAGTGACATATTCTTTTTTATATTCAAGATATACTGAATTTAAAATAAAAAACAAACAATAAACGACTTTAAATGCCAAAAAAAAAAAAAAAAAAAATAATAACCGATGTAAAAATTTACAATCTGGTGAAAAAATTGCAGATAACAGGGAAGAACTATAGATTTATTTTGGGAAAATCCACCACTGTAATAAAAAATAACGAACGTTGTTTTTAACTATATTTTTTGAGATAAGAAACCTTGATGAGGTCAAGCATTGATTTGGGGTCAAGGAACATCGATAAGGGAGCTACCATTTGATTTTTATGGGGGGGGCTAGGATGAAAAATTTTGTCCTGCATTTTTTCTCTGTCCTGCCTTTTTATTTTTCACTCTGTTCGGTCCTGCCTTTTTTTTTTTTAGTTTATCCTGACTTTTTTTTACCTAAATTGTCGTCCTGACTTTTTTTTTTTTTGCAAGTGTCTCATCCTGCCTTTTTTTTTACTCAAAACTCCTGTCCTGCCTATTTTTTTCAAATTTCATCCTAGCCCCCCATAAAAATCAAATGGTAGCTCCCTAACAAGTCACAAGTTTTGAAAATTTTTCATACAACTTTGGCATGTCTAAGTTATACGTACACTTTTCATGATTTTACAAAACTTGTGACATGTAATCGATGTTCCACCATTGTAATATAAAATAATGAACGTTTCTCTTCAGATTAACTCCAACTTAAAAAATTGAAAGACAAGAATTTTTTTCTAACAGTTATATTTGTTAAAATATTATTGAATAATAACCTTAAAAAAAGTTTAAACATTTGTAAAAACTAAGTCCAGATAATGTTTATTAACTTTCGATCTGATCAGAAATAAAACCAAGGTCGACTTTATTTTTTCGGTATAAATTTAGTTAATCCTGGGTATAAATCATTTTTTTTTTCTAATATAGGATTTCGCTATATTTTTTTATAAATGAACTTTATCATATACTTATATAACGGGGCTTTCTTGTGTGTGTATTTTAGAACTATGTCATTATTTCGGATCTACGTGTCCGGGATCGTAATCCATGTTGCCCGTTAACATAGGGAACTAGCTATAGTATATATGCCACCATAAAGTCACTGTTAGAATTGAACTAAGTCTCCTTAATGTTCACATGTTTAATCTTATAAAAGTACATGTATATATAATATATATTTGAAGGTTCACAATTATATCTTCCAATACAAAACGTTACTAAATTCCAGCTCTATAAAACAACATGTTACTTCAAGCTACTACTCCAATATAACTGACCAATACATAAAGTTTCTCACAAGATCGAGCTATAAACATGTTCTTAATTTGTGTAAGGCATTGATTAATGGTCTTACATTATTTGGATAAACTATTGCAGTTCAACTGTGCAACTAATGTATCGTATAAAGTGTCACATTAAACAAGATGAAAGATCATTAAACTGATTAAGAACTGACCATCAAATCTTAGATGTAATTGATTACGCCACATCACTCCCCGCTAAACAAAATTCGTTTTCACTCGAATTAAAAAAAATCATACCAAAAATATTACACAAAGTAAAAAGATAAGGGGAGGAAATGTGAACATTAAAAAATAAAATTTTTCTTTTACTAAAACTACTTAAAAAAATCTAAACTAATAATAATAAAAAAATAATGATAATTGCTATACCATGTAATTTATCAATTTACGTCGTGAATAGTTGTGGAAAACTTGCAAAAAGATTAATACTCTTAAAATCTAAATTAGCAATTATCCTTTCAACTTCAAACTCTTGATATTTATAACTACAAAAGAGGCACTAAACAAAAATCATAAAAATATATAACACAAGTTTGACAATTATTAATCTATTCAAATACATTATGGTAAGGTCTTTCCGGAATTTTGACCGTTAATCCAAGCGTAAACGAAATGATAAAATAATTAAAAGCATCAATTAAAATCAACTAATCATTATCTCTGGGCAATCCAATTCAGAAAATCAGCATCTCATTAGCTGCAATTTTCACTTCTATGTGACCGTATCACCATAGAACTACCAACACTGTAAATCATCTTCACATGGACACTCCCATGAACCTCCAACTAGTATAAGCAACCCTTCTCGGTTAACTTAACTACACCCAATACGCCCACTCTCGTAATAACAAGAGATTAAAAATTAGCTTAATCAAACATGTGTAAACAAAATAAAATTAAAAAAATATATATATAATAAAATACTAAACCTAGGCATACTACATTCTGAATGGATAAAACATTTATGAAAACTTAAAGTTATTTACAAACATGAAAATATTGTCCACATGACTTCTTCGGTTGGAACGTGCGGAGCCACTTCTTCTTATCTTGTAACATGAGTGCCAGTTTCCTTCATTTCTGACGGTCCCTGTAGATAGGTTGTCTGTTATGGATCGACAGTTTCGCCAGTCCATACTGGTATTTACATATATACATTGTCACAAACACAAAAGTTTCGATGAACACGTTTACTGCTAGTCTTTTGTAACATCTCAGAGTCATCTCAGGTTTCTATTCATCAAAAATTCTCACAGGCGTTCTTCTAATGTTCTTCAAAGTTCGAGGATAATGCGTTTCCATAAAAATTAAATTGACTGACACAAAAGTTTCACAAATATTTACAGCAAGTCACTTAATTACATTATGGCATAAACAAAGTCATCCTATTTCTATCTCTCGTCTAATTTGATCATAACAGCACTGCTAGTTTCAATTGAATAAATCCAAAAAATGTTTATGCTTTCCAAAGACGCCATGCCTTTGCTAATTCGTCCAGATTTCGCAGACATCATAACTCCGGTAACTGATATAGTTAACCACGGGTACCTCCACCAGATATAACGGGGCTTTCTTGTGTGTGTATTTTAGAACTATGTCATTATTTCGGATCTACGTGTCCGGGATCGTAATCCATGTTGCCCGTTAACATAGGGAACTAGCTATAGTATATATGCCACCATAAAGTCACTGTTAGAATTGAACTAAGTCTCCTTAATGTTCACATGTTTAATCTTATAAAAGTACATGTATATATAATATATATTTGAAGGTTCACAATTATAACTTCCAATACAAAACGTTACTAAATTCCAGCTCTATAAAACAACATGTTACTTCAAGCTACTACTCCAATATAACTGACCAATACATAAAGTTTCTCACAAGATCGAGCTATAAACATGTTCTTAATTTGTGTAAGGCATTGATTAATGGTCTTACATTATTTGGATAAACTATTGCAGTTCAACTGTGCAACTAATGTATCGTATAAAGTGTCACATTAAACAAGATGAAAGATCATTAAACTGATTAAGAACTGACCATCAAATCTTAGATGTAATTGATTACGCCACACTTAAAAGAAAAATGAAATAAAAAGATGGGGTCACCGTTCATTTAAGCTCACAATCTGCCTCTGGAAGAAGCATACATTTTTGTTAATGTCCTTTTTTTCTGTTGAAATAATAAGAGAAATAGATGTAATATCGAAATAAAAAAATAACCTAATTACAGAAATCGCTTAAATTTTACAATTATTTAGTTTATGCAGATTATTTGAAAACAATAATAAAAAATATAGGTCACTGATGAGTTAAAATAGATATTTCAAATTTAATGCCAAACAAACGGCATTTTTGCACCAAAGGGAGATAATTTGGAGCTTTTTCAATGATATAAACATTTTAAAAGTCATCTGGGGCCAAACCGAATCATTTTTTGGGGTTGATTTGTGTACCATATCACAAAGTACTAACTAATAGTGTAGTAAATAAAACTTGTAATGAAAAAATAAAGGTTTACTTTTTTGCTGAAATTTTTGTACCCAGGAGCCACCTCGTTTTTTTGCGTTTTTCACTACCAACTGCAGGTAAAAAATTGGTTAAAACTTCACTGAAGATAAATTCGCTGCCCTGCAATCAATGTATTATGGCGAACGTAGAAATGTATAATGACATGTGCAAACTGCTGTTACCACTTATAAGATCGTGTGGTTTTTAATCAAAATTCGTTGTAAGAAGGACATCTATCTTTGATTTTAAGGTTAACAAAAATAATAAAAACAGGAATTAGAAAATAAAAAAGACGACTCTCTCGTATTAAAAAATAAGTAACTAACATGATATTGAAAGAAAAAAAAATGAGTTGTCTCTCTTTATAAATATATAAATTTTGGGTGCAGATTAGGAATAACAAATGTGCTGAGCTAGTAGGTGCAAACATTCAATTATACACAAACACATCTAAGTAACGAAATTTTATTGTTTAAAAAAAAAAAAGTACGATCTCCAGAGAACGATTCTGTAATTTTGCAAAATTCTTTAAGTTTGTCATGTTTGTCGTCAAGTGTATCACTAATATTAAACTTCCGGGTATATCTTCGATAATTTTATATTATACATCATCTAACATATCACCAAGCAAAAATATACATAAGATTGATATTGTCCTTATTTCTTCAAGAATGTGTTCAATCAAAATTATTGTATATTATAGTATCATGAGTATTATGATCTATTATACATATAATGCCATTCAAGTATTCGAGACAAGTATTTTATTACGACGGAAGGACGGACGAAGACTACTACAATAACCTCCACGCAGTAAAACGAAAAATTTACACACCACAACATTCCATAACTATAAAAGGCTATAAACCACCTTTTTTTAAATACAGATGAGGGGCATATAGATGTTTGCGGTTCTCATGACCTTGCCAAATACATTTGAAGCTGACTTGCCACTTTGAATTACTACTTAAAAAACTAAGTAAATATCAATACTGTGGGGGTTTTTCTTTGTCGTCATTCTGAGAGCATCGAGTTTATAGACTATTTTTTCCTATCAAAAACAATATCAATAAATTCAATCACGAGATTTTTCACACCTAGATTTATATTTCACCAAGATGATCAAATGCAAAAAAGTGATTAAGAATAATGCATTGATCGATTTAAATCGAAAACGTTTCTTTTTGGCATATTGGATAGGCTGAGATGTTGGAAAAGATGGATGATTAAAAAATCACACTTATAGGTATAGTATAATACGTCTATAACGGCGTCACTGGTTACTTTTTTTTTCAGACTGAGGTAAATTGTACAGATCATTACCAGGATACAGATAACATTCTGGTAAAATCACCTATAAAGGCTGTGTTTAAATAAAATAAAGAAGATTTTTTTTTCTTTCAGATGACAAAAGTGGTTGTTTATGGAAAGAACTTTTGGTATGATATACTTTGTTAGATCGGTCTATAACACAAGATCACAGCACGATGGAAGACAGAAACACAGCGAATGACGAAGAAAGAGGCTCAGACTTTGAGGGTGTTATAAGAACTGAAACAATGCCTAAACAAGAAAAAGGAAAGTCTGACGGAGAAATATCCCTAAGAATGGCACAAGTCCAAGTGTCTACTTTACGCGAAATGCCAAAACAAACAGAACCCAACGAATATGTCGAAAACAGTAGCGAAGGTGTGTTGTCATTTCAATTATATATTAGTAAATATCTGAACCTCCTCTCATACCGAGGTAAAGACTTCTTAGCAGTGTGCTTTATCCTTATTCCAACGTTCGGAGATCCTCTACTGGCCAATAAACAAATACCAAGCCTTGTCAGAATCATTGTTACAAAAATCTATTTCATCAAAACGATTTCAGAGACTTCAGATAGATGGCAACTTATATACTTCTATTCTACACGTCTTCAAACATGATTTGGGATAGGAATCCCAACTAATAAACCCTGCCCAATCATGTTTTTGATTATTTGTAGTGGGATTGTTATTCGTATCTTCACTTCATTCTGCCTTGATTGCTTCCCTTGTTAATTGGTTTGGGAAATTTTTAACTTGTTGAATGATTTCCTGTTAGTTTGATACACCCCAAGGGTGACTGGGGTATAGAAATATGGTCACTTGGTCTTCTCCCGACCGGCAGTAAAACGCTTGCCGAAGTGGGGCGTCCGTTTGGCTGTGCGGGATGTATTAAGTTCGCAGTCACGTCCGGTCAGAAGGGGGACGTTAAATCCGATGCCTCGTGTAAAGAGAGTGCCACGCTCTTTGCACGTTAAGAACCCTTGCAACAACTCTTTGAGGGGTCCGTAGGTGGCCTGTTGCAAGGCAAAATTTCTGTCCCTATCCAATATACGCTCATTTTCCAGTGGCAGTCCAAATTTCCCCGACCGTCATCCCAGATGGCCTCTATTGTATCAACCTACCTATTGTATTTATTGTGAACTTGTTCTCGTCCTGAATATGCATGAAATATTTGCCACTGGACTTTAAGCAACCAACAATCAATCAATCAATGTTAGTTTGATAAGATATCCCCAATATATACATTTGTACATGAAATACATTTTTTGATCCTGTTTTGATATATTTTTTTAAATCAATGGTAAAAAAGAATATAGGTCGACACGTATGTTTATGTCCTGAAATTTACTGAGTATTCGAACCGAAATCCGACTAATTTCGTCATGAATTTAACATATTGAGAATGTTTTATTATATATATTTGTATTTACGCGGGGGTATTAACCAGAATCATGTTAAGGTGTGAGCTAATAAACAATTGTAGTTTTTTTTAAAGATTTTTTTTTTTTTTAATCTAAGCTTATTTCTCCGTTGGTTGACATTATTTATTAACAATAATTAGGTTTTATACATCAGTGCTATACATGTGCATAATTAGGTTTTATACTTCAGTGCTATACATGTGCATAATTAGGTTTTATACATCAGTGTTATACATGTGCATAATTAGGTTTTATACTTCAGTGCTATACATGTGCATAATAAGGTTTTATACTTCAGTGCTATACATGTACATAATTAGGTTTTATACTTCAGTGCTATACATATGCATAATTAGGTTTTATACTTCAGTGCTATACATGTGCATAATTAGGTTTTATACTTCAGTGCTATACATGTGCATAATTAGGTTTTATACTCCAGTGTTATATAATTAGGTTTTATACTCCAGTGTTATATAATTTGGTTTTATACTCCAGTGTTATATAATTTGGTTTTATACTCTAGTGTTATATAATTTGGTCTTATACTCCAGTGATAAACATGACTTAATGTTTCTCCAGTACTATACATAATTTGGTTGTTTATTCAAGTGTTTGACACATTTGATCATATTTGGTCTTATACCGTGGCTTCAAAATAATAGTGTTATACATTGTTTTGTTGTGTACTCCAGTTTTATATGTGGTTATTTAATCAAGTGTTATTCATAATTTGGTTGTAGGCTTAAGATTTATTCATAGCTTTGTTTTTATATTCCAGGTTTTATACATTACTTGGTTTTATTTTCCAGATATTGGACCTCACCCAAGGCATCCCCCTCCTTCCAATGGAGTGCAACATTTTCCACCACCATTTGACTATGGCCATCACCCTCCACCGTTTAGATCACTACATCATCCACCACCATTTGGACCACGAGGCCATCGCCATCGACCCTATGGTTCGATACATCATCATCCACCACCTCGACATCCGCGACATCGACATCCGCCACCTCCACATCCCGGACATCGTCATCCGCCACCTCCACATCCGGGACATCGTCATCCGCCACCTCCACATTCGGGACATCGTCATCCGCGACATTGTCATCCTCCACCTCCACATCATCTACATCCCCATCTGCAACATTGTCATCCGCAAGGTGGACCAGATCTTGGCCCTCATTATTCCGGAGTGCCAGATTGTTAATGACTCTTTCAGAAGGGCCATCGCCATCATCATTTTGGACCGCCATGACATTCTTCGTCGTTTAGACCACGGCACCACGTTCATTAACATGTGAAGGAACTATCTGTTTGTACATGTACAATAATTACTAAATTAGTAATTCATAAATAATGATACTAATAACTTCTTATTTTACGTTTGGCATATATGTAATAAAAAAGGTAATATATTAAAAAAATGTGTGCATGCAATGAGCGTGAACAAAAGCTTGGACTATTAAACGAAAGGCAAAACATATTTTAAAGCTTTTTGTCTATCTAATTAATCGTAACTTATAAGTTAAACAAGAGTGGCAGTGTACACGATGAAATGTCTCGCCTACTTTACTGGTCATTGATTTTATGTTGATAGTCGTTCATATAAAGCTTTGCTACAAGTATTACATAAACTTAACATGATCCAAGAAAATGAGGTCCAGGTCAGATAAACCAAACCAGAAATTCATATACACATTGCAATCATTTCATACACAACATATAGTTGGCATATTGCTTATAGTTTATAAGAACAAACTTAACCAGGAACATTTAACATAGAAAAATGATTTATGAAGATGAGGTCAAGGTCTGAACAATGCCAAACGTACACCTTACAGTCAATCTGGGCAAGATATATAGTTGACCTTTTGAGTAAAGTACCTAAGAATCAAACTCAACCATGAAAATTTAACATTGACTATTTAACCATGAAAACGAGGTGAAGGTCGAATGATACCTGCCAGACAGACATGTTCGTCATGAAATGTTTCCATACACCAAATATAGTTGACCTATTGCATGAGTATTGGAAAAAAGACCAAAATACAGAAACTTAACTTTAACCACTGAACCATGACATAGAAGTCAAAGTCGATGACACCTTGTAAGTTGAACAGGCACATCTTACAATCATTCGATACACCAATTATTGTTGATCTATTGCTAAAGTTTTATGAAAAAACAAACCAAAAAACCAAAACTTAACTCTGAGCAATGAACCGTGAAAATTAGGTCACGGTCAGATAAAACCTGTTAGATTGATCGACATATTCATCATTAAATATTTTCATACACCAAATATCGTTGACCTATTGCATAAAGTATTGGAAAAAAAGATCAAAACACAATAACTTGACTTTAACTACTGAACCATGAAAATGAGGTCAAGGTCATATATGACACCTTCCAGTTGGACATGTACTCCTTATAATAATTCAATACACCAAATGTATATAGTAGACCTATTGCTTATAGAACATATTTTGAACAGAACATATTTTATTTCCAATTAAGGGCCCACAAGGGGCATACAGAGCATACATGAATAAGGCAAAAGAATATTGATTTGCATAGATACATAGATACAAACAATTTTTTACATACAGTTACAATACAATTACTAACTCATATTCACTTTAATAAATTTACCAACAGCATTAAGGACCTGATTGTCTTCACAGTTTAATAAATAAATAAATTTATGCTGATTATCAAGTATAGAAAAATTTGGAATTCTTTGACAAACAAAGTCAAAGAGAGCATCTCTATCTAATTTAAAATTTTCACAGTTAGTTAAAAAATGGATTTCATCTTCAACACAGCCAGAGGAGCATTTTTTGCAAATTCTTTCATTTCGTGGAATATTTGAAAAACGACCAACTTCAATTTGAAGCTTATGAGCAGAAATACGTAATTTGCATATAGATCTTCTAAAATCAAAGTTCTTAATTAAAGAAAGATAATTTTCATAACCAAAATTCTGCTTAAATTTCACATAATTAAATAGTTTTCCATCAGAAGCTTTATTTTGGCTATCATACTAATTGCTAATATATTTAGTGTGAATTAATTTACTAGATATGTTCAAAAATTTATATTGTCCGAAATGTTTTACTTCTTGTTTAATTTCAAAAACTTCTAATACTTTTTTAACAAATGAGAACCAAGAAGTTATGTTAGATTTGTGAAGCTCTTGGCTGCATTTATAAGCATCTTTCAATAGACTGAATATAGTACCTGGTATATGGAACTTAATCTTGTTCACTGATCCATAAAATGGGATCGAAGTCAGAGGAAAACTTCGACGGGCATGATGACCTTGCAAGGTATGCACATGCATACTAGATATAGTTATCATATTAATCATAATAAGAGAGAACTTGATATTATAAAAAAATCTAACATTTTCAAGTTGTCACTGAAGAATGAAAATGTGGCCAAAGACAATGGACATTATGACAGACGGAAATTACATAGCATTTACACACAACGTATCAAGCATTAAGGTCTTCCACCTTCTAAAATATAAAGATTTGAAGTAGATACATCACTTCCCTATGTCTAGCTTCCTTCAACAGTTTTTGACAACGATTTTTACAGACTATCAAACCTCCACACGAAGCATCTTTATTACCACATTAGTCCGTTGCCCCCCTCGTCCTACAGACAACGGTTTAACCATTTAGCGGCCAGCTGATCTGTTTTAACATATACATGAGTCAAGCTAGTTTCTCTTCCGCGGGATTATTACAGAACCTTGTTAAATCACAAAGTCACCGATCAGACACCTTGGAAAAGTTACCGATCAGACACCTTGGGAAAGTTACCGATCAGACACCTTGGGAAAGTTACCGATCAGACACTTTGGGAAAGTTACCGATCAGACACCTTGGGAAAGTTACCGACCAGACACCCTGGGAAAGTTACCGATCAGACACCTTGGGAAAGTTACCGACCAGACACCTTGGGAACGTTACCGATCAGACACCTTGGGAAAGTTACCGATCAGACACCTTGGGAAAGTTACCGACCAGACACCTTGGGAAAGTTACCGATCAGACACCTTGGGAACGTTACCGATCAGACACCTTGGGAACGTTACCGATCAGACACCTTGGGAACGTTACCGATCAGACACCTTGGGAACGTTACCGATCAGACACCTTGGAAAAGTTACCGATTAGACACCTTGGAAACGTTACCGATCAGACACCTTGGAAACGTTACCGATCAGACACCTTGGAAAAGTCACCGATCAGACACCTTGGAAAAGTCACCGATCAGACACCTTGGGAAAGTTACCGATCAGACACCTTGGAAAAGTCACCGATCAGACACCTTGGGAAAGTTACCGATCAGACACCTTGGAAAAGTTACCGATCAGACACCTTGGGAAAGTTACCGATCAGACACCTTGGAAAAGTTACCGATCAGACACCTTGGGAAAGTTACCGATCAGACACCTTGGAAAAGAAAAGCGGAAGATAACAAACGGATATTCAAACTCACAAGTCTAAACCGAACTTACAATGCCAAGAAAAACAAAAAAAACTACCAAAAGACAAACTACAGTATAAAAAACATGAAAATGTATTCCAACACCAAGAATTTAAATCTGCAAAAGACCGGTTAAAACTAGAAAACATGTAGCATACACAGAAAACCCACTATACTAAAACTATACCAGTAACAGTTGTATAAAGGAATGATTTGTTGAGTGTTTGCGAAGTACATGTAGATAGAATCTTATATATGATTAGCACACCGTCTATCACGTGACTATTATGTTGTATTCGTATAGAAATTAGAATATTCATTTACGGGTGTCTTGGTCCTTCGTTTTTGTATTCTCTAAAAAAAAAATGTCATTATTTTCTATCTTTAATTTTAGCACCCTTCTATATTCGATTATTAATTTTTGTCCTATTTTTCTTCGATTATTCTCCAATCTTTATATTTTTTGCCCATCATTTTGCCTTTTCTAGATTTATTCTCTTTTATATGAACCAAATTCAGCTCACTGCCACGGCAAATTCGAACTCTGTGTCTGTGTGTTGTGGTTCTTATCATTGTGTTACAGTTTCATAAAAACTTGCATTAGGTAAACTAAGTTAGATTACGGAAAGACAGAAAGACAGAAGAAGAAAAATGAAAGGACGGAAGCTCAAGGGTAACACTTAATTTAGCGAAGGGGGCATACCAATGAGACTCTTTATTACAGAAGTTATTAATGTCCACGTAGGCATATTTGGATTATTTACATCTCGTGGTTCATTTGGTCTTTAAATTTTTTATGTAGGTGTATATTATATTTATATAAACGTCTAAAAAGTGTACAAAACAGCATATTTATATTTATAAATACTTTAATCATACTGAAATTTTAAAGAAGATCTACGAGATGTATGTAATATTTTGAATTAGAGACAAATGTTCTACATGTATTTAAAAACAGTCAAATGCCAGTAGGTGCGCAAATCATTTTGATGTATGAGCCTATAAGTCCAATAAAAAAAAGACCCACGCAGTGATAAAACATTGTTCTTATAAAAATGAAATTATTCATATAATAGTGTATCTCTGCCTTCAGCAACTTATTTTTTTTTGGGGGGGGGGGGGGGTTCCTGAAAGGGAGCATGCAATCGTAATCTTGTCGCGAAGAAAAAGTGGGTTACATATAACTGACATAAGGTGCATGTGGTATAATTACCAATGCCAGATCATGATCAATTTTACATACATTTTAAAGTATTTAATATCATAACATTTAAAACACAAATATATCAGTGGGTCAAGTGAAATACCTATGTAATGAATCATCACAACATGGGTGTGCATTGGATAAAAAAATGGTTTGTGCCACTTTAAATTGTTAAAACTTAAGATGTACTCATATATCTTTTTAATTCACATTCACTCATTCAAAGTAACATTTTGGTATATAATAATTTAATACGTTAAAATGAACCCACTAGAAAGAGAAAATTTCACTGACACCTCCTTTTTTTTCAAGAAAATCTGGACGAAACTACTATTGGATATTGAAAATGCATAATTTCAAAACACTTTCCTGTTATAATTGAAGTACAGGCAGTCACAGTATCTTGACAGTCAAATTTCACGACTGTTGGTTAATTGTTTAGACCAAACCTTGAAAAAAGAGAGTCTGGATTTGCGGGAGAGATTTTTCTGTTTTTTTTTTTTTATTATTCTCTATTATGTTGCTACTTTCCCCCTTTTTCTCCTATTACGTACGCCATACTCCCCAGTGGTGGTTCCAGTTTCAAGAAGCTTTTCTTTTTCTTTTTTTTTGGGGGGGGGGGGGGGGGGCACTGACTGTCCTATCTTGAGGGGGCGCGCCTCAGTCATTCCCTATATCATCAACATGGTTTTTCCCACAAAAAGGGGGGGGCTGGCCCTCTGGATCCGCCTATGTTCTTTTATTATGAACTACCCTTCTCCGCACCATGGGATTGCTTAACTTAAATATATAGAAGAAGAAGAAGATGCTTTATTTCCATAAAATGGGCTCACAAAAAACTCGGGAGCATATAAAAAAATTAATACTGGCCAGTAGCGGATCCAGAAGATTTTTTCCCAGAATAAGGGGGAAGGGGCACTGCCTGTTTAAGAGGGGGTCGCTCCAGCCATGCTTCAATTATTCCCTGAAAAATCAACAGTTATTCTCACTAAAGTGGGAACCCGGGACCCCCACTCCCCCCTTTTTTCCATAACATTCCGCCTCTATATTATTTACTCATACACATGTGGTTATAGTAGCCACAGTTTCTGTGAAGAAAAAGAAACACCACTTCCAATGAAAGTTTCACAGTAACAGTGAAATTTTGTTTAAACACTTTTCAAATTAAAAATAAAATAGATCACGACCAGTTTATCAATGAAAATAGTGTTTATTCCCATGGATTTCGTCATGTGGTTTACTGTAACCAATCGAATTTGTCATCCGTATTTCGAAAGGTTGATATCGCCTGATTTTCTCATGAATATTCATTACAAACCTTCCGATCGGCAAACTGGTGACGTTTCAGAACTAAAATTCGTCTGAGATCACAACACCACTTTGAGAGTGTGCGATATTCATTTTTGACATTGTGGAAAAACTTTCATACATCTAGGACTCTAAATTTTTCATAGAATTACAGTGTTTTATATACTAAATTAGTGGAACAGCCAGACGTATTTTCAAGATCCCCAGTTGACCTCGCTGTTACAACTACTGGGATAGACCACAACGTTTGACGTGTAGTCCAAGCAGCTCACATATTTCAGGATTTAAAGTGAAATTTTGGCAAAAAATGAAGAAATTATCCATACTGTTATTTACTGTAATTGCTTATATACTAATATCATCAATTACATGTGAAGAAGGTAAGACTTTTTTTACATTACATGTTTTTGACATGCCGGCCGGCAAGGCTTACTTGCGGGTTTTCATGTTTTCATGTTTGACAAGTTTTACGAATTGAAACACATTGTTGATTAGTTTTAAAAGCAGTCTTTATTTGTTGTTAATTAGATGTAGCTTAAATGGTCAACAACTTCTGAGTACAAATGTCACTATTCAAGAGTAGCGTAAAATCAGCCAGTGTGGCGTTGACAGACTTGCAGTGTTGCACTGAACGCAAGATAACGTAGAGTTTAAGTTAGAATTTCTGAACGAAGAATTTATTTGGGGTGTTATTTATATTTCAATTTCTTTTTAGCTGCCAGTTGTTTTGAGACACAATTTAAATGCGTAACAACAGGAAGATGCATTGCGATGAACTGGAGATGTGATGGGGATAGCGATTGCGGATACGGTGATACATCAGACGAACAAAATTGTAGTACGTACAGTTTAGTTTACAGTTTATATCAAACCAGTACAATCCCGAATCTTTTAGAAATTATGTTGGGTGTGTCAAAAAAAATACATGTGTCCCTCAGTTTCAAAATTTTCTGTTAATATGTTATCAGTAACATAAATGCGTTTTTTGTGAATATATAGACTGTTTCTGCAATTTACTGTCATTTGAGATATTAATGATATGTTGTTAAACATGAAAATTATAAATATTTATGTATTTGATAATGTTGCTGTATCAATAATATGACCTGATTTCCCATTGGTTCATAAAATGGTCTGAGGTCACATTCTTAAGAATAGACCAATCAGAAGACAGTATTCTGACACACCTGAGAAACATGTTAATATTTTAAAATTCTTTACAAAACTAAATATATAAGAAAACCAATTTATTTGAAGAAATGGAAATGTTAATTTGAGTTCAATGCCAATGGAATACAAACTTCAATCTTCCTTAAACTAAATTTTAAATAAATGATAATTTTGATGGTTTATTTGTTGAATCTAAGAATAATAGCATTATCAAGAGTAATAAAAAAATTACAAGAAGGCCTTATAATTATTTGGAATATGTTCAACTGCATTAGTTTAATTGTCTAAATTTGGCACATTATCCAGGTCAAATTAGACATTTGATTTTGATGGAAGTTTGCCATTGTTGATTGATATGTTACATGTGTTATGACAGGAATTGTTTAAAATAAAAGTTTATTTACAAACTTATTTCTGACAGTTAATTTTTCTCAGTTATTAATATTAATACAATCAAGAAGTTTCAAATTAACAGAACAGATTTATAAGCCTCTAAAATTTTAAATGAAATTTTTAAGAAAACATGATTAGTCTTTCTCAACTGCATGAACATGTCTTTCATAACAAGGAAGTACCTGCACCCTTGCAAACAAATGATCATTTTTGCCTGAATTATTGATGTTCATAAGAAGAACTTATCATTTATATATATAAAAAGAGGAAAATAATTGACATAATTATAAGAAGAAAACTTTTGACATTTACAGGTTCTAAAACATGCCCTCCAGATGAATTTCAGTGTGCTTCAGGACAATGCATACTCCAGAAATGGAAATGTGATGGAGAAAAAGATTGTTATGATGGCACCGATGAATCAACTGCTGTATGCAATGGTTAGTTATAATCAACACGACCCATATATTTTATGAAATATCTTATTTAAATGTGCCAGTCGTTGAATGTTAAGTTTTAGGTTATTACTCATGGTATACCAGATAAAATAATAATCAAAATGAGAACTAATTTAGGGGAAACTAAAATTAGTGTACAAAGAGACTTGTTACCAAAAAAACAACAATTTACAAAAGATGAACACAGAAATCATAGATTAAGTAACCTGAATTCTATTCAAAACATGACCTTAATAAGGAAGTAAGAAATTCTTTTTCCACTTGTGGCAAATATTACTGAATCCATTCACTAAATTAGTCTTGTGTGATGAGTTATAATATTGCTACCATTTTTACAAGACATTTAATTCATTTACATATAATTAAAGTGGTAATTGGAATACCTTATTTTGTTTCTTCAGGTACCCAGTGTAAGCCAGAGGAATTCAGATGTAACAATGGACAGTGTATCTCCAGTAGTTGGCGGTGTGATGGAACCAAAGATTGTTCAGAGGGGGAAGACGAAACTTGTGGTATGTCATTTTATAATTCTGCATTGAACAAAACAGGATATAATTATCTTCGTAACTAGAATATAATCATGATTATAGAGGTTATGATATAGAATTTCAGAAAAAACAAACTACTTCATAATTTTAAAGGTAAAGAAAAAGTAATTTTTTGGTTAGAATTCATTGTTTAATGTAGATAATATATTTCACAGATGCTCCCACATGTGCTGAGGATGAGATGCGATGTGCCAATGGTAAATGTCTGACAAAAAAATGGCTATGTGATGGCGAAGATGATTGCGGTGATAGCAGTGATGAGAAGAATTGCAGTAAGTAATGCTATTATATCACAACACAGAAAGACAAACTTTTTTTTTTACCTTATCCATCCTTTGATCTTAACCTTATCTAAGTTTTTTATATTGAAATTTTTTTTAATTCAGGTTGAAAGAACGTGTTTCTGAAGTATTCAGTAATTTTTGTCTTAAAAGACTATTTTGGCCCAAAAAAAAATATATGTCTGTTTCCTATTCCCAACCGACCCCGAGTCAAAACCCTGGACCCTGGATCTTTTTATTCAATTCTGGGAAAAAAAATTGTTTCCGGTCCGGAAAAGTGGTTTCTGGTCCAATCCATATATAAAAAAAAATTCCCAACCTACCGACCCTGATTTATTTGCCTTGGCAGCAGGAAACAGACAAATGAAAATGAAAAACCTTGAATATTTCAAATTTGTTATTAAATCAACAAACCTGTGTTACATGTAAATATTATTTTATTTGCAGCCTCAGTTTGTACTAATGACCAGTTCCAATGTGCTGATGGTAAATGTATAGATCAAGACTGGAAATGTGACGGCGACCATGATTGTGATGACCATAGTGATGAGACCAAATGTCCGGCTGAACCACACAAGAACACTTGTATTGAGACAGAATGGGCTTGTTTGTATGAGGAACAATGTATTCTTAACAACTGGAAGTGTGATGGCGATGAAGACTGCTTTGATGGTTCAGATGAAAAGAATTGTAAGTTTGCTGGATAGAGTATCATTTTAAAATCATTTACAGCATATAAAATCTATCAATTTGGGGCTTCCAAATTTGTTAGGACTAGTTAAATATACATTTCATTGGGTATTAGATGAGATAATTGTGGTTTTAATTACAAAACAAACTACTTAAATTGGAAGCCAATAAAAACAAATTCTGTACATTTGTATTTGTTCTTAAAAAGCAGATTTTGGCAAATAATGCATGTTGATATTGACTAATCTGGTGGCGTGCATATGTCAATGATCGAAATGGCTTTACTTAAATTGGCAGTATTTAAATAAAATAAAATATGTAAAAAGAAATTTGGCACAATTTCATACTATTGAAAATTGCATTGCCATTGAATACATAGAATTAATTAAGTGTAAGGGTTCATTATTTTTACACTTTATCATTTCAATCATAGACTAAGACATTTAAGGTCACAATTGTTTTGGTTTTATAATTCTAAAGGACATATTATGCTTATAAATTTGTTATTCTTTGTATTTGGCACTTAGCCAGAAGTTGAAAACTGGCGCAATAAATGTCAAGATATTAAATTTGGCTTGTTTTCCAAACAGTTTGATAGTATGTACTCTAAAACTACATTCATATTTACAAACAATGGACTTGCATCATTCATTCACAAGGCAGACAGTATATATTTAACTCTTTCATATTGATATTTCAAATTTTAAATTCAATATATTCAGGTGTTGCATAATCACTTAAAGTAAAATGACCACATGTAGTATGATTAAGATTTTTATGTTTAACATACATATATTACCTAGGTACCTACGAATGTTCTGCTGACCAGTTTAAGTGTGATAGTGGACACTGTATTGACCATGTTATGAGATGTGATGGCCTCCCAGACTGTACTGATGGTTCAGATGAAGTTAATTGTAGTAAGTGTTATCATGGAATATTCTTTTGTATTACAAATCAGAGCTCCAGATAAAAATTCACAAATTGGTGTTTTTACCCACAATTTTTTTATGTAATTGACTGATAAACAGATAAAGTTTTTTTAATTGCATTATCAATTCCAATTCACCCCTCAAGCAAATATCAAATTGGGTTTTCACCACCAAGCTCCTTAATGTATTGTTTTTTTTTCATCAACACAATATTGAATATTTAAGCATGTTATAATCACATTATATCAACCCCTGATGTTTTTCCATCTCAAAAATGTTTCTTTCTTTGTGTATGTGATAGCTGTTTTATTTGGTTTATTCACTGACAAGCAGTTGTACATTTAATTTGTGTCCTGTTTTAAATGTGCCAGTTTGTATTTTCTCAGATTTAAGATTTACCCCAAAACCTTGACCAGGTTTATAAGGTGGTTTAATGACAGAAACCACATTCAACTTACATTTACAAATAATTCTGCAACATCAAATAAATAAATGACAATGTTATACTGCACTTGCCATTAAAACAACTATCTTAAGCATACAGAACAATTACACCAAAACAAAGAAAGTGTAAAGTGGCATAGACTTAAAAAACAGATACATGTATCGTTTATTCACTTATCGACTAAAATGAAAAAAATAATATATAAACTGAAATTATTGCATTGGGTTGTTGATTATTTGTATTGCGTGATCATGCAAATATGCAGCTTATCTGGAGCTCTGACCAATCCCATTTTATCCTTCATTTCAAACCCATTATGATGTAGAAAATTAATGTTAATGTTCTTCCTTGACAGAAGTTATATTTTCTCCAAATTGATGTAAATCTTGAATGAAGTCATTTTTCTTCAGATAGGAATCTTCTTATTTTATATTGTTTATATAACTACCAGTTTAACTGTAATATAGAGGTTGATGGATAAAATGTCAACCCCACCAGAATTGTAAATTTTCAAATCATGATTTAAGTACTATTTTAATTGATATACATTTTTTTCTTTCAGCTGATGTTAAACATTGCCCAGATAATCAGTTTGATTGCTACAATAATGGAAAGTTATGTATTGACTACTCCAAAGTCTGTGACCATTTGAATGATTGTTTAGGCTGGGAAGATGAATCAACAAAACTCTGTGATGGTAAATATATATTTTTTTTTATATCAAGACAGCATGTTGCATAGCTACTTGTCTCTAATAGTTCTGGATTTGACTAGTATATTTATATACCTGTCATCATGTGTTAAAATGTAAATGAGTATCAGATTCTTAAAATAAAGAAAATAATAATTCAACATGGAATAATTAATTGGTAATTTTGATGTGGATCAACTAACATAACTGTCATTTCCACAAAGAATTTAAAAAAAATTAAATTACAGTATTCCCTTCAATGTTTTTATGTCTTTTCTTGAAATAAAACTGAAAGTAGTACATGCCTTCTATTCACTGCATAATCAATTTTCTAGAATAACACGCTGTGTGTGACACATGTATATTGATGCTTTAAATTTATCTTTAGAACACCAAGGCTCAATCGTAGAATTTTATCTTTCTATTAAAATGTAAATTAAAACAGTAGTTTTTATAGTTCAGAATATTTATACTGAGCTGTATATTAATTTAACTTTCTTGGTAACATCCACATTCATTCTTTCATTCATTAGCTGTGTTTAATGGGACCGAACCTGGAAGTATGTGTATCATTCATTGTATTTGTATGTTGTCTGCCGCATGCTTTATTCATTTCTAAGATCAGATAAATATACTAACTATAACTAGTCAGCACGCTTAAACAGAGTCTTAAAAAACCTGTGAAATAAAAAAAAACACAATAAAATTTTGTAGCTAGCTTGAGCAGGAATTGTTGTCACACAAAAATAAAGATAAAACATGGTAGACTGTAATACTGATGAAAATTAAAGCTGAAGATTGAAAACAAACCAAACTCATTTATCATTTTGGACATAAAAAATTTGGAAGAACTAGACAATGAACTAATGATTTTTTTCGGCAACAGGATTTCATATTTAGCTCACAGCAAAACATAAATCCTTTAGAATCTAATCATTAGGCACAAACTTGAATATTCTACATGTATATGTATGATAAATTTTTTAAATAGAAATTCTTATGAAGTCCGAATGCTTTCATTCATCATGTTTGCCAGCTCTTGACTTTTATTCCATATAATGCAAAACTATGACCTATCTTTCTAAAGCATGGTCTTTTTTTAATCTAAGGCAACATCAAGTGTTTTCCTTCCTTTAGTACCAGTCACCAGTGAACACTGCTTAACAGCCAGTTGTCCCTATATTTTGTCAATAGATGTAGTTGAATGATTGTAGTCATCAGAGAGTGTTTTCATCAGAGAGTGCTCAATTGGCTTGTCCTTCATTCTCTTTTGTATTATCAAGTGTAACCTTGGACATGTTTATCTATTCATATGAACATTGTACAAATGGTTTAGCTATATGCATTTTTAGATCATCTTATTCGCTAAGAAAGCAGAATAATTGTGGTTTAGTTTCTAAAACAAAAAGCTTCATTTCCTTTTTTATTTCGCTTTTATTTTACATTCAGGGCTTTCAATAGAAGGCGGTAGGCGGCGATTTTCGTCGTCTACTTGAAGGAAATCCGCCGCCTACTTTGCTCAAAATTGTAAAATTAAAAAATCAATAAAAATGACTGAAGGGGAAATTTACGCTGTTGACACAACCAGGGGATTTCCGATAAAGTGTGGTTGATATTTATAACCTTTCCCTATCTACGTGAAGTGACCCGAGTAGTCACGAACGCCTAGGCTGGGATCGCTATCAACAAGGAGAGTAAGGCGAAAACTACTGAAAGTAGAAACCAGCAGAAGGCACCCGAACACCGTCCGTAAACAGACTCCTGATTGGTCTATTTACAACCGGTTTTCTTAAACGACCTACGATTGGTGTAATTAATAGGCGTGTACGAAAATGAGTAAACGAAAACAAAGTGACATCAGTCAATGGATTAGAAAAATACAAAAACAAGGTGCTTTATAAATATTGAATGGAAATACAACTTATTCAAAGGAGAACACTGTATATTTTTACAACTGTTAAAATAAAATAAAAAACAAACAAACGCCAATATAAACAACGTACAGCCACTGACCCACGTGTTTGCAAGGACACCGATCCCACGTTTGTTTTAGATTCAAATCCTATTACATAGAGTGAACTACATGGACATGTTCCTTTATAACTATGTTGGCTTTGTATTAAAAATTAAATAAATTGGTGTCGCAATCTTCTTTTCTTTGTATCTTCTTTTCTTTGTATCTGTAAAGCATCACTGTCAAATTTGGGGCCACTTTAGGGTCTTCTGACTTCAATGCACAATACAACGATGCACCCACACTCAATGCCCATGTCAAGGATCATATAATTCATTATCCTGTAAAGGATTTGTCTGTCTCTGCTGTATCTACTGAACTGAATGTTAATGTCCCATTTAATTATTATTCTATTTTTCCTGAACTCATAGAATTTTAATCTAATGACTATTTTTTCAATTGTTATTCAAAGAGCACAATAATCACAAAATTATTAAGGGGCAAATAATAATTTTTTTTTTAAAATAAATTTTTAAATGTTTTTTTTCAGAAAATCAATATTTTTAGAGGGGTGTGAATCATCAGACGGGTCAGTAAGCGAACAGCAAACACATAAATGTATATTTTGTAATTTAGGCCAGCCTCCTGATAGTATTAATTCATAAAGCGCATTGACTAATTTCCTATATTATAAAAAGGGATTTTAATAGTGCTATAATTGTACCAAAATATATAGTGGTCCCCTCTTCTATTTCAGAACTTCTTGAGTTCAAGTATAATAAAATTTTATTAATGAATAAATATGCTTGGATGTGGATCTTTCCCTATATTATCACCATGTCATTGCTATTCTCAAACAACTTCAAATACAAGCTTTAAGTTGAAGTCTGGATCAAATGCATATATATAAATGTAATCAATATTTACAGAAAATCCAACCATGCTACAAATTTAAATCAAACATTTACATTATCTTCATTAAAAAATGATGTTTTGAGAGGACTGAAACAGGGTCCAGGAGACTCCCAGAATGCAGGATTTTGCACCATTTTAAAAAAAAATTCCAGACCCCACGCCGTAGGTTCGACGAGCAAGCTCGTCGCCGCGGCCGGCTTCGTCGTCCACATTGATGGGACTCCTATTTTTTGGTTTTATCCTTTTACTTCTAAACTTATTGAAAGCCCTGTACATTATAGACAAACATTTAAGTGATTAATTACTGTTGCATGTCCATTTTTAAGTACATCAAGGTCGTTCAGATCTGACACTAACTGGGTTGCTGTAAAATTCCTAACCCTAAGATTTTTATTTGTTTTGTACCTCTAATGTTTAATGAAAAATGGTTCTTGTAGCTGTCTAAAACATTTTAGTCTTTGCATAATACATAATAATCAAATATTTTTTTTATTTCAAAATTCTGGCAAATACATTTTGATAGAATAAAAGCATTTATATATAAAGCTGGTGAATTTCTTTATAATATCTTATGTAATAGTAAATTATTAATGTTAATTGTCTACACATTGTACATCTGTTACAAGTTTAACCTCTTTTCTTTTCAGAAGATCCTTGTAAAACCAACAATGGTGGTTGTGACCATATATGTGAACCTCTGGTTGGTTCAAAAGCTAAATGTTCATGCAACAGTGGATACAGACTAAATGGGACAAGTATATGTGTCAGTAAGTAACTTGACAAGTAATAACGGCAATATATATATATATATACATAATTATAGTGCAAGACGATCTGGTGCCATGATATCTCAGTCAGTAGCATGAGTTTAAATCCCAGTGAGGGAAGAACAGATCTAACATTGTTGGGCTGATGTTTAGAAGAATTATATATAGTTCATTGACAGAAGATGTATTTAATCCCCAATATATACCTCCTGATACACTTGGTTTTCCTCATACATTTTGTAACTATTCAGTAGTTAAATATGTGACTAGTATATAGTCCTAGAATTGTATTTTATTACTTTTTGGGTTCACTTGCTGTTCAGGTTAAAGTTGAGAGTATTTATATATTGTATATGGTCTCTGCAACACAACATGATGTTTTTTATATTTTTCTTATAGATATTAATGAATGTACAGAAAGCAGCATTCCAGTTTGTTCACAAAAATGTATTGATGAAAAGGGTCATTACAAATGTGAGTGTGAAGAAGGTTACAGGAAGGAATTTATTCTTGGTAAACTAAGCAAAACAACTTGTAAAATTGATGGTATGTTTAGTTTTAGTATTTAAAATTAAAATGATATAACACATTACACCCTCAACAAACAAGATTATGAAAATAATTGATGGATCTAAATCAAAAAAACTTAATATACAACTTGGATATACATATTATATCTTGAAAAGGGGATAAATGAACTAGCATTATAAAAATAAATTAGAATCAATTGATACATGTAAATTCCTCACAGTAAATCTAAATTAATCTGAAAAATAAACTTTGATTTCAACAGGTCCAAGACCTTGGTTACTGTTTGCCAACAAACATGATGTTAGAAGGTTGGAAGTAGGAACATGGTTGTTGGAACCAGTTGTAGAAGGACTTTCAAGTGCTGTTTCTGTTGGTTTCTATAAAGAGAAATATGTTTATTGGTCTGATGTCAATCTACAACAAATATCCAGGTAGGTTGATCATTGCTAATTGAGATGATGGTTATGAAGTTAGAAACCCAACAAGTATTAGACTACATATCGGACTACATACTAGACCACTAATGATCAATTTGACAAGAGTTTTTAATATACTTTGACATTAAAAGAAAAGTTTGATACAATTCCAATTAGTGGAAGAAAACAAAAGAGACAAAGGTCTTTGCTGTTTCTTAGAATGATTATAAATAACGACAATCGCACCTTTTTCAAAATGAAGTATATATATTTGCTTTACAGGACTGAAATCGGGAATGGCACCATGATGAACAACAAAAAAGTAGTGATTAAGGCTAACATAGATACACCTGATGGTATTGCTATTGACTGGATCCATGACCTTCTGTACTGGACTGACACTGGATTAAACAGCATACAGGTATCCAGTCTGGATGGAGATAAAACTGTCACAGTTGTCACCAATGATTTAGATGAACCAAGAGGAATAGTTTTGGATCCAAGAAATGGGTATGTTATAACATTACTACAAGTTTTGTAAGAAAAGAAAAGTGAACATTGTCAGTTAATATAATGAAGTGATATATTTGATTAGTTTATATGTTTTATTTGATTGATTTATGTATTTGTCATTATGGTTTATACAGCTGTCACAAGTTTGTAATAATCTTTAAAAATAGATATTGAGCCATTTACTTACAATTCTTCAAGAGATTGTTTGGAAGTTATTTAAACAGTATATTTAAATTTGTTCATTTTTATGCAGATACATGTATGTTACTGATTGGGGTAAAAGTCCAAAGATTGAGAGAATTGCCATGGACGGATCTGACAGAAAAATCATTTCCAAGGATGTTGTCTGGCCTAATAGTATTACCATTGGTGAGTTCATTTCTCAGAAATAAACAATGAATGTATCTGTTCAAAGACATTATTGCTGCCACAAGTATATCAATAATGCTGGTCAACAAATACAGTAAAAAAAAAGTTACATTCTTCATGTTTAACAGCATCCTTACCAGTCATTTACCTTGCCAGTGTGATTGGTGTACAGAAATGACAGGCTGTTCAATAATAGAAATATAGTTGAATAAAGGGGTATGAGATTAATGCCAATGCTACAATATCTTAACACCACAAGCTAACCATGTCTAAAGTTTTATTTGAATTGCTTGATTTGGAAATTGTTCATCAAGCATCTAACCAGACATGCCAGAAGAGGGAATTATAAAGTGATTGTAACAAAATTTATTATTCATTCTTTCTTTTTAGATTATGTTGACAGTAGATTATTTTGGATCGATGCTAAACTACATACAATCAAGTCGGCTCAATTAGATGGATCAAACCCACGTACAGTTGTACACAATGCTAAACACATTGCCCATCCATTTGCTGTTGCTGTATTTGAAGATGATGTCTATTGGACTGATTGGTCATCCGATTCAATCCGTAAGGCCAACAAACACACTGGAGAAGACTTCCAACAAGTAGCCCTAGGTCTTCGTTCACCAATGGACTTGAAAATTTATCATTCATCTATTCAAAAATCTGGTAAGACATTTATATCATTTAACACTGAGAAAGAAGGCCAATTTTGAAATTTAATAAATTCTTAACATGCAATGTCATGTGGGAATTCCAGAAAGCATAAAGTCTTCTGATATCAAAATCAAGCCATAAGAAACATTTAACATATTAAAATTAAAAAGGATACTGAATTTTGTAACTATTTTCTAAATTTATGTGAATCAGACTAATAAATGGAATGGTAAAAGATATGTACTTCTTCCTTTTAAAATTCAGATGTTCTAATTGTCCATCTCAACTGTTGCCATCCCTAATGTAAATAAATACATTTCATATAAAAATAATTTTAGATGTAATCATTTCCTATCTTTAATTATAGGTGTTAATGAATGCGCTAACAACAATGGAGGTTGTGAATACTTGTGTTTACCAAAACCTGATGCACATTCTACAGATCCTAATGTACAAAAGTATACATGTGCCTGTCCAGACAGCAAAAAACTTTCCTTCAATGGAATGACATGTGTTGATAAAGGTAAGATTGCTTCTACATCATTTATAAATTGCGGTCATCATTCATATACTATAATTACATTGTACAAGCATGTCTACTTTTTCAACAATTTCATGATATCAACTTTCCATTAATATGTTTATTTATATATTTATCATGTTTATATATTCATATCACTTCATCATCATTTTGATCATTGTCATGTTTGTCCTTTTCTCTTGGTAGATATTTGTTATTTGTAACAATTCCAGTCATCAAAATTTTTTTTTTACAAAAGTAAACTATATAGATCATGGTAATTGGTTTGATTTTTTTGGGGTACAATACAACTCTAGACCATAATATAAAAAACTGAGATCTAGTTTATTTACAAAAAATGACTGATAACAATTGTTGTAGATAACAGAATATAAAAGTTGCTTGCAATCATACACATCATACTAACCCCACTCATAATATTTACTTTATAACAGAAGCAACAGATATTCCTGAACTAACTTCAAGTGTAAAACCAGTTAAATCTACAACTCCATCACCTAATAGCACTAATAAGAATACTAGTTCTACTGGTGAGAATTCATTGTTGTTGTTGATTGTTGTAAAAATTCAGTGTTGTAGTTGATTGTTGTCAATTTTATTTTAGTACTGAACTAGGAAGTTTAAACAACATTAATTTTTTTCCAAAAAGTGTTTTATTTATTGCTTACTTGTCATAACTTTTGCCATAATTTGGCATTATGGTAATAACGCATACTGAAAAAAGACACATGACCAACATTCAATAATTAAACTTTCCTTCCTACCCTCCCACATAAGTTTTAAAGAAATAGCCCTAAATTTCCATGACATTTTTATTGAGAACAGTAAAATGCTCATTCACAAGGTCCCTGACATTTGGCAAAGGTCAGTAAAAACTGGTTTTGTCCAGTTAAGAGTTATGCATTACTGGACCAAATGACCAGTAAAACTTTTATTTTTTGTCCAAATCATACATGTTAATGTCCCGTAAAAAAAAAAAGAATCAAGAAGCATGGCTTTCTGTTGTGAGTGTTTGCTTGTAATCATTTGTTACTTGTCATATACATTCATTTATTCATTGATAATTCTGCATGACTAATTAACTAATAATAACGTGTACAAATCAGTTCTGCATTTGTGGATAACATAATTTGTATCTCATCAACTATCGGTTCATTTACATTTGGATTGAGAAATTTAAAAAAATCATGAGGTAACATTGGAAATTTTACTGTAAATTGAGGGTGACATAAACTTCTCTCTAGAGCTTCTCTAGAGGTAAGTGGAAAGTCTTGGGGAAACCTAGTCATTCACTTCCCTTAGTGTGGTGACCCCTGTTAATTGTCTTTCTGTATGTATACATTTTACACTTCAGCACGCAAGTAACTTGTGGCAAATTTATTACTTATTACCTTTTTTCAAGAAAGCCTTTAACACTTGATTTTCTTATAAATGTATCATTGATAAGCATTGCTGACTTGGGGAACTTGTGTCACTGATGAATTGCATTTTGCAAATACAGTGCAACTATTTCATAATATTTTTGTTTCTTTGCAGCTGGTATTACTGTTCCAACAACAAAAAAACCAGCCACTACACCTGCACCTAAACCAGAAACAACACAAGGCCATCATGAACCACAGAAACCAGTCACACAACACCCTATTATTGCTGTATCTACTGGTGGACCAAAATACACAACTTTTACAGAGAAACTCAACAAAACTTTGGAACAACCTAAATCATTGCAGGAGGAACAGACAGGAATTGTGGCATTCGTTGCCATTGGTGTTGTTGGTTTTATTGTCATCATGCTACTTATTGTA
This sequence comes from Mytilus galloprovincialis, assembly GCF_965363235.1. Taxonomy (NCBI): domain Eukaryota; kingdom Metazoa; phylum Mollusca; class Bivalvia; order Mytilida; family Mytilidae; genus Mytilus; species Mytilus galloprovincialis. The sequence goes on along the minus strand of NC_134838.1, from coordinate 17,787,458 downwards.
AGTTATTATAATTATTATACTTTTACCAGTATCTTAAAAATGCAAAATTTTCTAGTCCCATTTAGCATTTGTTTTAAAATATTTGTTTTAAAGTAAAGAATTTCTATAGTATATTTATTCAAATATTCTTGTTAATTTAAATTACATCTTCATAGTTCATGTAGTTAAAATATTGGCTTGTGCAGCTAAACAAATATACAGTATTTCTTAATTTTGCGTATAATGAAAGTCCTTTTAGTATGAATTAATTATGAATTATAATATCTCTTTCTCCAGGTTGGATGTTTTGTATACAGAAGAGTGAAGAAACGTAACATCAAGAGTATGAACTTTGATAACCCAGTATACCGTAAAACAACAACAACAGATGACCATCATTCAGTTATGATTGGTCACCAGGGCAGAGATGGACATCATAATAAAGGAGATCAATCGGTAAGTGTCCTGTTGTTTACCTCAAGTATTTATAGCTGTCATGGTTGTCTAGTAGTGCAATTAGTTTACCATCACTAGCTTCTGACAATTTCCTCAAGATGGGTTTGAATCGGATATTAATTGGCAAGTTTTTTTTACCAGTTTTCCTGTGGAATTGGTAGTTCTCTCCATTTATTGTGACATCACCAACCATAATATAACTAAGTGTGCTGATTATTTGGTGTTGCATGTTAAATTCTAGTAGAAATTGCAAACCAATTGTTATTTTCAAACCCTTCACATTGATATTTGTGTAATTATGTGCTGTAAAAAAAAAACTCCCCCCTTTTAAGGGCCTTCCCTGAATAAAGAAATGAAAATGGTGACATTTTATGGCAATTAGAAGAGAAAAAAAACCCATTTACTTTTGCAAGAGCATCAGTAAGTCTTGTGATGAATTTTGAATGTATTCAAATTTTAATTTATGCACAAAAGTCGAGTGTTTTAACTAAAAATTCAATTTGAAAACATACATGTATCTTAGATTGTTTTATTGGCATTATTAATATATTGTTGTTGTTTCTTTTCTAGGAAATAAAGCCATTGACAGAAGATGTGTGATGTAAAGAATTCCTATAGAACTTTTAATTTAATCATGGCTGTGAAATAAACTTAACAATTATTGTCGAAATAATTGAGAAAAGGAATTCCAGTGTAAGAACATTCATCAAATAAAAGCTCATGATGCACCTACATCGATCAAATTCAGTCCCATTGGAACGTTGATTGTGAAATCTTGTGGAAAATAGATCTGAAAACCCAAAGGCAGTTCGAAGAAGAAATCTCGAGGAAGGACCAAGTTTTAATCCTAGAAGCATTGGACACTTTAAAGCATAATATCTTCATGATGGCCCTTGGGTAACAATGGGTAGTCATATCACACTTAGTCTTTGTACACTGGCAGCTTTGTTTACGTTGTGATTTACATAAAACCGGCATTTTTATCAGTAACTGCATTTATTCTAGAATTTTCTTAATCTTGATCAAATATACAGATCTCTACTTTGTTTATTTCTTGATTCTTTAAAGATAGACATCACAACAGCTGAATTGTACATAATGATATCCTGGAAATAGTTGTCTCAGGTCTCTGTGTCAGTAGACGCAATTTCCAGTGAATTTGTTTAAAGAACAAACTGAGAGAACTCTGGTTAATTTGTGCTTAATATTCCCAACGTCACATTCTGGTAAAACAAGTCAAATGTAATTGTGTAAAAGGTCATGATGAATAAAAGATTTATAACTGTGTGAATGGTACTTTGTTAATGGATAAAATCCATAGTGAAAAAGACTTGACAAAGTATAGAATATTGTGTGCATGGAAAATGGTGCTAAAGCCCTTGAATGTAATTAATGGAGGTACATGGAAAAAGAATGTGTATATGTGTCATGGATATGTGTATGTGTGTGTCATAGACTTGTGTGCAATAATTGTCTTAGACCAATGATGTGATCATTCTTAGCTAAAAACTTGTTAGTTATTGTTACACAGCAGATCAGCATTTTGAATGATAAAGTTGCATATATGTATAAGACCCTTGTCTAATTTGAAAAACAGTCTATTAAAAAATAAATGTCTTTTTTTGTATTGTGTCTTGAGGTTACCATCTTATTGACGTATATCAAGACAACACATTTTTTTTTAATAATGATACTTTTACTAGTACATTTTATTATATAAATGATGAAATGGAAAAATTATGAAGGAAATAAATCTCGAGATATGATTTATCATAGGCGGATTCATTCTGGGGGCAGCCCCCCCCTTTTGTGGGAAAAATTTGATGATTATATAGGAAATCACTGAAGCATGGCTGGAGCGGCCCCCCCTCAGGTCAGTCAGAGGGCCCCCCTTAGGAAAAGTTCTGGATCCGCCACTGTTTATGAAAGATAAAATTATGTCATTGTCCTATGAAAGTCGAACTAAATTTTCCCTGAAGCATTATCTTTATTTGGAATACGTGACCTACATTTGCTGTTGTAATATTGTGACTAGACATGTTTTGACCTATGTGTAGATGATGTTAATTGTGAATATAAAGATGAACATATGAGAAGTATTAGAATTGTACATAGTTGTTTATTTATTAACTTTTGTTTTTGTTAAATCTTTGTAAATATGAACATACAATCATGATGTAGTCAATTTAGTATATTTATGTGAATAGGACTTGATCCTGAATCTATTTAGTGTCAGATAAATATTGGTGCTTACCTAGAAGGTATATATCAAAGAATACTAGATCTGATTCCCAACTATGTTTAATAACTGCTCAAAATCAAGTGAAAAGTTGTGAGGCATTATTATTTATTCCATTCATAAACCATATTTTGTTTCCTCTTGTACAGTTGATTTGATAAGAATATCTCATGATTGCTTTTTTTCATTTGATATATTTCTGTATGGACCGAGTAAAATCTGACAATTCAATATCATAGTTTTGCATAATAATTGCTTAAGAATCGTGCCTGTAAAATTCTAGATTCTTTTATTTATTGTATCTATACATTGTAAATAAAACCAGGGATAGTGCTTTGTTAAAAGCTTGCAAAGGAATTGCTTATTATTTATAAGTAATGTTTCAGTTTCTAACTGTGCCAAATATGATTTACAGCAAGTCAATTTTTTATCTTTATAAAGATGTTGAAAGGAAATATATTTAAACAGTGACTTTAATTCTTTGTTTTTGATTTTCTGATTTATATATTTCATGTACACCAAATCTCTATAATAGAGGAAATAAAGTTGTATATATAAACATCATATTCAAATGAATTTTAAAGTTATTTACTATCTTTAATTTAAATAACACTTTAAAAAAAGTTGCAGAAATTTAAGCATTTAGTTTTTTTAGAAGTTTGTCAGTTATTAAGATGAAAACTTTTTCCTTGTTTCATAGTGTGCTCATACATTCCTTAAATGGTTTTAAGTTTGAAGTGCTAAGAGTGCTTGAAAAGCATGTGCCAAATTATATTGCTTAGATATAGTGTCTAGTATATGATTAGATTGCTTTATATTTTTGATGAGTGGTTGGAGTTTTGACCTTTTACATTCCATAAAATGTTCAAACAAAATCGCTCCTTTCAGATTTAAAAAGCAACTGCATTGATTCAAAGAATATATGCATCAAAAATGTATTAATTTGTGTTCATCAGGCTTAAAGAATTATATTTAAGGAAGTTCATTTATATCAATTCCTCATTCACATCATGAGAAGTTTAATTTTTTAATTCTGAAAAAAAGACCCAATGTAAATGTAACATTAATTTGAATAAAATTGTTCTAAAAAAAAGGCTGTTGCCAGTCTGGTTTTGGTATTTTTATAGTTTTTAAAAGAGATACAGGCTTTTTTTGTTCCTCTTTTTCCACCTGAATTAGTATAAAACGTATGATCTGTCTGATAATGCTAGAAAAAAATCAAGGATAATCTCATATTTCATATAACTTGTATGCGTAATAAAATGTTAAAAGGATGTAATAAAATGTTAAAGGACAAGATAGGTGACCTTGTAATGTAAGCAGTTTTAACTGAATATTATTCCTAAGTCAGGTGACCTTCAAATGTAAGCAGTTGTATCATAACATTGTTCACCAAGTCAGGTTTATTAAATTAAAGCTCATATATTTATTTAATTAATGCATATCATTTTGAATTATTTTGAGTTTCCATTCATTATTTTATTTTCTCATTTTTTTGGCATTATTTAGTGCTTGTTTTTCAAGGATGTATGGTACAATTTAGTATGAGTGCTTTATATTGTATTGTTATGTAAATAGGGTGTAAATGTTGTTAATGTGTTGCTTGTAAGAAGTTTGTACAAGTAAAAATTTAAATAATAAAAGATGAAAAATCCTTTATCTTTGTTTGTGTTTATGACTTATTGAGATGGTTTCAAGATGGATGCCATGAATAGACTTTCAGGACCAATACAAAGCTTCAAGCTTTAAAACATTTGGTATTTCCAACTAGTAGTCAAGCAAACAACAATCGAAATCAATCATATTCTATAGGTGGTTTGTTTTCCCCCTGTATTCAACCTAGATATGTTTGAAATATGTGCTACTGGACATTGAGTAAACAACAACATGTCAATCTATACAAGTGATGTTTGCAGGGTTATCCAACTTTTGAAACAAAAAAACAAAAAAACAGTAAGGCGATTTTTGAGGGTTTCCAGTGAGAATTTTTTAAAGTATTTTCATGATTGTTCTTAAGATTGGTATATTAAGTTATTATAAATAGAGATGGATAAAATCCCTAGCCATGTAATATAGAATGAAAAATTACACACGAACATTTAGTACTCTGAATTACAAGGTAAAAACATTCAAATAAAAATTATATTCTTTATAATTTGAATGGGAAAAAAGAACTTTAAAAAACGCAGATAAAAATCGGTCCATTTAATTTGCTAGTTAGTACCAGGTAAACAGAAACACTGCATAATCTTGTTTGATTTAAATTTCAAATTCCAAACAGAAAATGGATTTAAATGCCTAAAGATTGTTTATGAATGTCGTTCGTGTTGCTATTGATCCGGTTTCTGCGTCATCACTGGTGGTATGATCGCTGAGGTCAAATCGATCTTAAGTCGTTTCTAGATCCCCACATTTACTATTTACAACTTTTATATGTAGCCAAGCGTGTGTAGGTGTCCGTACACGTTGTCAAGTTACAGTCGTGTTGAATTCATTAATATTTTCATCAGAACACGAGGAAGTAACATATTACGATCATAATTTCATTGTAGATAACAAGAGTAGCATAGAATCTCAAGAATGTATTCCAAATTAATTTATTGAAAATGAATGTCCTGACAGTAATTTAAGACTTTAAAAATAATATGAACTGGAAATAGATCATTTTGCGCTTCACAGGACTTGATGAAAACGAATGTTTTGAAACACAATATACAAAGAATAATAGTGATCAAAAGAATGCGAAGAAACAGTAAAACAGTCGATATTCAATCCACTAATACTCCCTCTCCCCAGAATATCCAATGGTCGTCGCCTTGTTATATTAATTAATAAGCAATCGAATAATATCAAAAGACCAATATTGAGGGAAATATAAGTTGAGCAATAAATCTCAATGGGATTTCTATAAAAGAATGATTTAGAATATTGAATGATTCTTTCATCGATCGGAAAAGAGACAGCTGTCCATGTTATTCACCATTCAGTATAAGTCTTGTGGTTCAATTTTTGTTGAAACATTAATAACTCGGTCAAACTTAAACAAGCTTTTTATCATAGGCGGAAATAGGGGGAGCCCTTTTTCAGAAAAAAAATGGTTGCTTATATAGGGAATCACTGAAGCGTGACTGGAGCGGGCCCCTCTTAGGCAGTCAGTGGTCCCCACTTATGAAAATTTCTGGATCCGCCAGTGTTTATATAAAAAAAGAGAGAACATCGAAAGCAAAATTAAAAATAACATTTTTTCGTATTAGTTTTCACGAAAGCGACTTTTAGTGCTCTATCGATACATGACGCTTGTGTTGTCACATATTTGTAAGCCTACTTTGGATATTTACATGGGATTTGTAATTTACCAATGGTACATTCAAAACACATTAAATCGAGTAAAATTTACATAGAGTAAAATTGGGAGTGAAAAAAAAACCAACCGAAAGGAGACGAAAATACCGAAGAAGTGGTCACTTTGATTTTTTTTTTTTAGCCCAACCCCAAATAGCCGTCGACCTGCTTCAAATAGGCAATGTTTAATTAAGGTGGTATGGGTGTCTTTTTTTGTTGTTTTTGAATATTTTTAAATTTGCATTTTATGGGGATGTAACTCGAAAAATGCATTCAGATGGAATCTTCATGGAATTTTCCTATTTTGTAATTTAGCCGGAAAAACCGTACGGTGACCTGATTAATTTCTTTCAATATTCTCAAAGCATTGTCTGAAAGGTATCGTTTCCTAATTTATTTTACAATTCTATCATTTTGTTTAGTTTCTAATCACACAATGGGGTTTTCTCCTGTATAATCCATACAATTACATTAATGTAGATAATATCAAGATCACAATTACCTTTGTAAACTCACAAGTTGAGCATTGCCGAAATCCCGAGTCGAAACCTTGTTGGTTCCAAAATGACGATTTCTATTCATTTTCTGTGCTTTGACTTTTAAAAATAAACTAAATAGATTAACAAGAAACGTTTTTTTTGGGAAAAATAATCAGAAAGAAAAATTCTCAACAGCCACGCCCAAAACAATAGTAGAATAGAAGATAAAGACAAATAGTCAATTGAAAAAATATCAGCAAGACAAGATCGGCAAATATATTATTACATGGCTGAAACTTCAGGCGACTTGTTCATGTGTAATTGTTCTTGTATACATACGATGGTTTTTACCAGTTTTGCATGTTATGCAAGCATTACAATAGATAGAGAAACTGAAAAAAAAGACAAAAAAAAAAAAAAAGATAGACAATCAGTTATTTTTTTTTATTAGTGATGAATTATATTCTAGTCTGATTTTGGGATCGATTCACCAATTAATTTCAAAGTTTTTAAATAGTTCAATGTTTCAATTGGTTTAAGTAGTCGCATGCAGTTTAAAAGGTCTTAGGCTTGGCCTGTTCTTAACTTACTACAAAAAACAGAAAGGGTCAAATCTGATTACGATTAAAGACCGTAATCAAAACAAATAAACCAACAAGATTAACATGTAATGTTTAATTTCTATGATTTTTTTTATGTATTGTATTGTAATATAATGCAATTGATACTATACTAAATTATTTAGATAAACACTTATCCTATACATGTGGAATTCGGCCAATATTGTGGTATTCTGATGAATGTTTGGCAATATACTTACGCAATATTGTTTACCTGATGATGCAATAAGAAAATAACGTGACGCTTTGTATTGGTTAAATACACTGTGCAATGACATACATAAAATGATAAATAAAACCTCGCCTATATTAGCAAAATATCTAAAAATAGTTTTCTTAAATAAAACATACCTTGATAAAATTAAATCTTTAGTCTTATTTGAGGGAATTGAATGTTTTTTTCTTCTGACCAAGACCTTTACTGTTGCAAATTTTCTAATGATCTACAAATACTATGAAAAACCAAATGTTGGAATCAACCAATCAATCAGAATACTCCCTTATCTTATGTGAATGTTTCTAGATAATTTTTGGGGGATATATTCAAGTGTAATTAAACAGATAAGAGTTGGAAGTGGAATGGAGAATTATGAACTATTTCAAAGTTTTCTATTTATACTTAGGAATTTATCAAAATAGTTGTTTGAAGTTGAAGAGGGTTATACTGTCAGTGGAACAAGCTCCAATGATTGTTCTTGTTTTATTTTAAGAAGTATTAATTACTCTTTTATGATGTTAAACTGCACAAAACGATCTCGTAAAAAATAATGATTGAAGCTAATTTTAACTCTATAATGTTATTTGTAAAATTTATTTCATCTTTTGCCGTATTTATATCTCTGACCTATGCAGAAGGACTTCTGATATTATGTATATGTTGTGTACAAGTTGTTAGATTTTTTGTACAAGTTATCAGTGTTTTGTGAACTGCTTAACACAAATGGATGATGCAAACACACAGTCTTTTGTTCCACAGATTTCTGTCATATTTTCACATCTTCATCATACAGTCTAATACTGAGACTTGATACATAAAACATTATGAGACCACAGAACGACTTTTTATTGGCATGAATATGGTAAAAGGAGAAAAATAAAATTAGAATTTAAACCATCTAGGTATCCTCATTTCCAGTTTGGGGACAATGAGACAAGCACTAAATGTTGGGTTGAAGTATATAAAATTGAATTCAAAACATTAAACTAGTACATTTTAGAAGATAAATCTGTATCACATGATGCAAGAAGGTATGTGTCAAAAAACTTATAACTTGTACAAAAACCCTGTACAAATTATAATTTGTACAAACTTACATCTTGTACACAACATGTACATAGTATAGTAACGGACTTCTGATATTATGTATACAGGACACAAACTATTCTGTTAAAACAGGAACAAATATTTACAGTATTGAATTTGGTATAAAAAGATCTAACCCATGCATAAATATACTCTTAACAATGTTGAAGAATACAATAAATCACTTCTGAGAAATGTATCAACCAAATGATTTTCATATATTTTCAAGCGATTTCACAAACTAAACATTGACATAACTTCCTTGAAGGAATGTATCTTCATTTACGACAAACATTTTACTTGCACAATCTAATTAAATTGTAACTTGCTCAATCTAATAAAATTGTTACTTGCACTACATCTATAATTTTGAAATCCTATTATTATTCTGAATGCATTATTATACATTACTTGCATTGAAAGAGGCAGAATATTGTATTTATACAAAACAGACGCACAATAGAAATTCCTAAAATAAGAAGGAAAAAGTTAAATCTTATAACACCTATTGACTTTTTCGCTTCAGCATATAAAAATTCCCTGCTTGCATATTTTTTCAGATTCATAAGGTTTTGCTAGTTTTCAAAGACAACTGTCTATAAATAAATTCAAAGAATTAAGTTTCATGACACTACATTTTTAAAATTTAAATTGACTGTATTTAAAGGTATTTGAAACGTGAGGCTCCGCGTGACGAGCTTTTCATATTGCGAAATACACTTAACAATTACAATAAGAAAATGAACTTATTCCTGATCTCAATGATAAAGACAGAATGTTTAGTTCCATGCCACATGTATTTTCAAGTTAAGTAAATAAGTAATGTGAATAAAAACATTGTTAGTAGTAAAGATTAATATTAAAGATCAGCCCATGCTATAAAACACAATGGAACAAGGTTAATGAATTGTACATAACGTCAAAGCTGAGAATTGTTTTGAATTTTAATTCTGGGTATCGTTTCACAAATATTCTTACAATAATCTTAGATAATTTGTCGGTTAAACGTCTATGTGACAATTTGTGTTTATGAATGTTGAACAAAACATTACATCTTTAATGAATCAAAATGAATATTTAAATCGAATGTTAAAAAGAAGGATGAATATCAAAATTGAATGCGAAATCATTAAGTAGAACGACATTGAATAATTCTTTCAGCTGATATGTTGAAATTGTCGTACCCCTATCCCATCCTATTTTCCCAAGTATTTGGTCTAGCGGCTTATCATCAGGTTTGTGCCCCAAAGAGCAACACAACGGGTGCTGCCACATATGGGTGAGGATTTGCATACTACACCTTAAATCGTTACTTTTAAGGGTTGATTTTGCTCGGTTTTGTGTTTTCTATGTTGTGTTTATGTTTTGTTGTTTGTCTTTTAGTCGGGCTATCAGACCTTTGTTAATACATCTGTTCAGCATTAACTTATGTGTAAGTCAGATTGTCAGTAGTGGAATCCCAAGTTTATAACATTTAACATTTAACATTTTCATTGTTTTACAATCGATGAAAGATAACAAATTACAAACACACTATATTCGAAAACAAGCTAGCATAGCCATGACAAAAAACGAAAACGACGAAATAAAAATTGGAAACACGTTGCACGAAAATAATCATTTGACAACAACCTTAGTAATGGTTTTCTAGGTTATCAGCCGTTTTCTTACCGAAAGCCAGGAGCCTGGTCTTTGAAAGTCTTGCATGTTTTTTTTTAATTTTAGTTCATTTATATGTTTTAAAGTTTAGTATGACGTCCTTTTCACTGATCTATACTAGTACACACATTTTATTTAGGGGTCGCTGAGGCCCATTCAACTCCGGTGCGGGATTTTTTTTACAGCGTTGAAGAACCATTGGTGGCCTTCGGCTGTTTTCTGCTCTTTTGTCGGGTTGTTGTCTCCTATGACATATTTCCTTTTTCCATTCTCAATTTTATCAAATGAATACTGTGAAAAAAAACCCAAAAAACCCAACATATGTCATATTGCAAATTGCTGCAATCTGGTTGTATGATGAGTCTTGATCGACTCAGTTTGATGGTATTAAAGAATTGCCTTTTCTCACAAAAATGTCATCTTTATACCGTAAAAGAGAGGCACAGGATTACAGGAACATACCCCGTCTTGTTTGACATCAACTGACACTCCTGCTCTTAATTACTACTTGTTATTCTCATTGGTTTTTGTCTAATGCTTAGTTCGTTTCTGTGTGTGTTACATTTTAATGTTGTGTCGTCATTCTCTTATATTTAATGCGTTTCCCTCGGTTTTGGTTTGTGACACGGATTTGTTATTTTTCTATTGATTTATGAGTTTTGAACATCGGTATACTACTGTTGCCTTTATCAAATGTCATAAATGCGCTTTTCGTGGAAAATCAGCAACCTATAATGTTCAAACATTTGAAATCAAACACGAGATGTAACCAAAGAAGAGGAAGAAGAAGTAACATACACACCTACTAGTTTCCCTAAATAACACACAATCGGGATGTTAGCCTGAGTTGAACTATAACTGATCATTTAGGAACAATTTTGAATAAACGAAAGTTTATTTTATGGCTAATGTCCGTAAAATTAAATATGACCAGGTTGATTTCCGCATGCAATGTTTGTTTCTTGAAAACAGATCATAAATAACCATAATGACGTCATTGAAACGCCAAATTTTTTTTCAAGAATTAAGCTGCTGCATGGGTTTTAAAAGGCTTGGCTACTAAGTATGGAAAAAAGAATGTATTTTTAAAAACTCCCTTAACACATTGCATCAGAAAACTCACTCAGCATCAGCTGCGATATCAGTAGCATGTTGGCTATTTTAGTTTTTTCATTGACCACTATAAGAGGCTTAACCTGTTGTCCGTATATTCAACATTTGACAGGATGTTTAAATAGATACATCCTGCAGTCAAGTAGACTGGTGTGACGTCAAGCTGACATAAATACGTCAAATATCGTATGATATCGTTATCTTATTTTTCAATATTTTCCAATTATTGATTAGTATTATGTATATTAAAGTTATTTAAGCGGTTTCGAAGATGACACAACTCAAAATCAACAGGCAACAACTTTATTTTTAATAAATTATATTTAATACTCATGAAGGTAAACATCAACGCAAAAAAAAAAATATGAAAAGCTCACTGTTCAATTGGACTTTCGTCAGCCCCAAACGTGATGAACTTGTTGATGGGTACTTTAGATGTGTTATAAACACTATTTTTCTGAGAAATATCACTCAGGTAAACCAAAAAATGCTGAGACTTCAGTTTAATTGACATCCTTTTGTGTGCATCCGCTACAAAAGGGATGAACTTATTTGCTAGAAAAAACTTTTTTTTCCTAAGAAATAAGATAATGTTATTTGTAGATAAAAAGCATTTAAGGACTATTTGCTCCATTTATAAAAACTGCAATTAAAATCAAGTTTATACAGTACTTTTTCAAATTCTCCAAACATTCTTCCTAAGTTGATTTGGGAAAAATTAATCGTAACAAAGTATTTATTTGCATCGATTTCAATAATAATAAAAAAACAGCACCCAAATAAAACGAAAACCTTTTTTTTCTTTTCTGTCGGACAACTTTAAGACAACATATAAATACCTGATTTTTTCGAGGCAAAAAGTGACAAAATTTGTCTTTCCGTTGCATACAGATTTTAATGAAGGGACGGGATTGCGTATTCACAAACATGTTTGAAATTCGCTATAATATTTTTTTCCTTGTCTACAAGTAAGGAGCTGTTTCAGTGCAGTTGACGTTGATTATTTTTGTTTGTTATATTTGATTTTACGTTTATTGTTGTAGCATATTAGAAAATACTATATATTGGCCTGATTGAATGCTTCAAATTTTGCAATTTCAGGGTCTTTTATATAGCTGACTTTACGGGTTGAATTTTACCCATGGCTAAAGTCCGTACAGTGATCCATCCTTGCTTGAGTCTCCAGCGAACAAATTTTTCAGTCATATCACATCCCTTGATTTTGTTGAATAAAATAAGGCCGTCTGTTGGGAAAACTAATCATGGTACATTTCTAAATGAAATATTATAAATGTATATATATATATATTATATATATATATATATATATATATATATATATATATATATATATATATATATATATATACCCACTACGGAAGCCGATAAGGGCCATTTAAAAAAAAAAAAAACAAAAAAAAAACATTTATGTCATAATTACGACATAGCATAACATGTCGTTATTACGACATCGCTATGTCGTTATTTCGACATAACATGTCGTAATAACGACATCGCTATATATATATATATAAAGGAATATGTATTGTGATTGCCAAGAGACTAATTGTAAAAATTATTATTAAAAAAAATCTTATTTTGATGTTAGCTTTCAAATTCCCTTTTATTTTTAGAACATATGTTAAACATGATTTACATTTTTTTAAAGTTTTGATTGTACCATAATTATTAAAACATAAAGTAAGGGGAACATAAAGGGAGGGTTACGAGGTTAAATAATATACCAACGATCGAGGTTCATAACATTGAGTAAAGTGTGAATTTACTCCTTCACATATGGCGACATTTACTTATATAGAAAGAATTATACTTAAAAGTTCATCATTCTTGGTTTTTACCAACGTAGAATGCATATATCGAAGTCAGAATAATAGCATTTAATAAACTTATAAAGGATTAAAATTCTTTAGAGATATAGGTTAAAGGGTCAGTGTATGGTGATATCTACTAAACTCGGTAAGAAGGGATTATGGATCATTTTCAATCTCTTCATTTGTGCACGTAACATTGGAAAAAATGTTCCCATCATGATTAGACTGATACAAATTATTATTGTAATAGTCAAATCTGAGCGTAGGTACAGTATCCAGATAGGGTACAACACTTGTCGGTCTACCTTCATGATTTGGTTTATACATCATTCAAAGCAAAACCGACATCTCTCTCACTCACTATGGAATTTACTGTTTTAATAGAAAGAATATTTTTTACCATTTTGCATTCTTTTTCGCAGAAACCACACTAGACAAAAAAGTTCGCCACTATAAGATTTACAATAATCCAACATTACCAAAATGTTCAACTGAATCATTAGACCTTTTAAAAAACGTTTTTGATTCGAACATCACTGATTCTCTTGTAGACGAAATGCGTGTCTGAGGTACAATATTATAAGCCTGGTATTCTTGATGAGTTTTATTATAGGAATTGTTGCAACTGAATGACGATTTTAACCAATTTTTGCAGAAACTATTATAGACTGAGACAAATAAGATATTCAATATGGACTCAATTGTCAAATGACCAGGAGTATAATATGAGTAATTGTCCCTGAATGATGATTTTTACCAATAATGTCTGTTCGTTTATTTGTTAAAAACTATAGCAGATAGAGGGAAACTTTGACTTGAATCAGCAAAATAAGACTGAATAAAAAGTCAACATGGCCGAAATCGCCATGAATTAAATGACATTTATTATTGTAATGGGGACCATAGATTACATAGAGGAAGTTTTAACAATTCAGCTAACCAGAGGCACACAAACAAACATTACAGTCAACAGAAAAAAAGAAAGTCGTCAAATTAATTCCTTATATGTGATGTTTGGTTGAGTATTTTATGTAGTCTTACCATAAAATCATGATTCATTACAGTAAGGAAAAAAGTGCAATTAGAGGAGCACAGTTAGTCACCATCAGAACACCTATCACTTGACAGTATACTTAATTTCTAAGCAGAAATTAGCAAATATAATAGAGCAAATACAAAAGCAACTTACGACTTTGTTTGCATCTTCGCTAGCCAAGGGTTACTACCCGAAGAGGGAACTGGATTGTAACCCTGGCTAGCGGAGGTTGTCCGATTGATCTGTATTTAACACGTTTTAGAAAAATAAAAATAAATTCTTATTTGATAAAGTTGTGTCGCAGTGTAAAGAAGTCAGAATTGTAAATTGGGACATTCTGACCTCGAAAAAAAGTTAACTTATCCATCATTAACAAATAATTGTCACACTACATAACATACATTAATCTACGTAACAATAATTAACAACGACTTTCGCAACGGTTGTAAGATATGGGTATTTTTTAAGGAGTCCTTTGGTTATATTCATTTTATCGTTTACGTATTTATACATATTCACTATTTTGGCTTTTGATGCAGGCATATCAAGAAAAGCGATTTGGACGCACGAAATTTATAAAGTTATATTGATTTTTCTTGCTAAGTGATATAAAATGTTATATGGGGCGTTAAACCAAGCTAAGGGGAATAATTCAATTTCAGTCATACTGCAAATAATTGCGAGTATTTAGTAAGATTATAATTTAGATATTGGTACATGTAATTAAAGTTTGACATATAAGAACATAATTAACTTGTGAAAAACGTGCACCTGATAGGTATTTAAGAGGGGATTTTCGATTATAGCAAGTTCGGTTTTTAGAATGATATCTTTAATTTCTGATTATCTATGGATGACTAGAACAATTATTATTAGACTTTTCGGTTATTATTTATTCGCACTTATAACTCTCCTTATCTTTACACTCTTTTTAGAATAATGACCAGAAAAAAAAAATGAAATGAACAAGGATTTAAATTATTTAGTGATATAGGTTATAGGGTCAGTGTATTAGCCTACCATGCTAGAGCTGTATAGCCAGTCAAGGTATTTCAAAACTTCAATTTGTTGTAGTGTATAGTCATATCTACTAAACACGGTAAGAGGGACTTATGGATCATTTTCAATCTCTGAAAGTCTTCCTTTGGGCATGTAACACTGCCAGAAGTGTTCCCATCATGATTAGACTGATACATATTATTATTATAATAGTCAAATCTTAGCGTTGTTAATAAGATAGGGGACAACAATCGTCTGTCTACCATCATGATTTGGTTATACATCCTGCACAGGAAACCCGACATCTTCCTCACTATGAACTTTACTGTAGGACGTTCTCGTCAAAACTATGTTTAAACCCCTTTTTTGGAAAAAAATACACACTGAGATTTAAAAACCTAAAATAACACACTGAGATTTAAAAACCTAAAATAACACACTGAGAAATCGAAACTACACACTGAGATTAAAAAAAATAAAAACACACACTAATAATTCAAAATTACACACTGAGATTTTAAAAAGACACACTGAGATGACATAAATTGAAAAACACACACTGAGAATTGTTAATTACACACTGAGATTAATATGCAAATTACTTATGAATGAATATTCATGAGATGAATAATTCAACAGATTAATATCTTGATCTCAACATGCTCAAGAACTCTTGTCATTATAATGAAATGCGATTACTTTAACCAACATTCGTAATAAATTCAAGACTTAACATCGTTCATATTCATAAATTTGTTGCTTATAATTCAGATTATTACTACCAGTGTATCGGGACATTTTTCCCCCTTAAAACCGTTTAAGCATGGGTCCCTTTTCAAAAGTCTTCCAACTGTTTCCCTGATTTCGCAAGGTAATCTTTTATATTTTTGTTGCGTTTATATGCTATAATAGAAACTTGAGTAAAAATTTCACTGCATTTCTTTTTTGCAGATTGTTCCAATGTTTTCTTATAATTTTAATAAGGTTTTTCATCATTTGGTTATATTTTGTAATAAGAGTAAGTGGGTATTTTTCTTGTTCTTGTATTTCTAAAGTTTTTTTACAAATAATTTGGAACCAAATCGAAGGACTAACGAGTTCTGTCCCCTAGTTGTTTTAAGCTTGTAATAGATTCAGATTAAGTACGCTAATAAGATATGTGCGCATAAAAAGTGCACACAAATCTCAGTGTGTAATTTTAAATTCTCAGTGTATAATTTCAAATTCTCAGTGTTTGTTTTCAGTTTATTTATTCTCATTGCGTCTTTTTGAAATCTCAGTGTGTAATTTTCAATTCTCAGTGTGTAATTTTCAAATCTCAGTGTGTAATTTTCAATTCTCAGTGTGTAATTTGAAATTCGCAGTATGCGTTTTTCATTTTTGTAATCTCAGTGCGTCTTTATGAAATCTGTGTAATTTTTAATTCTCAGAGTGTGTTTTGAAGTTTTTAAATCTGAGTGTGCTTTGTTGTAATTCTCAATGTGTAAAATTTTCGAAAAATGATCTTAACATAGTTTTGACGAGAACGGCTTGCCATAAAAGGCCATGTGAGCTTCAGCGCCATTTTCACTCGTTGATTTTTCAACAATCATAGTTTTTGTCGTCAAAAAACTCCAAGAAAGTCAAATGCCAAAAATCTTCGATATACCTCTTACAGGTGTATATTTGCCATTTAAAGATGATTTTACCCGTTTTTGCAGAATCTAAAAAAGATAGAGAAAATATTTAAAAGTAAAAGTGATCAGCAAATTAAGATCTACTAAAAAAGTCAACTTTGACCTTTTTATAAAAGTTATTGCGGCTAAATGTTGTGATTTCTTCAATATGTGTTTTTTGCAGAAACTATAATAGACAGATATAAACTGAATATTGCAAATAAGATGTACAAACAAGTCAAACATGACCGAAATCGTAAAGTTATTTTTTACCATTTTTGCATTTTCTTTGCAGAAACCACACTAGACAAAAAGGTTCGCCACCTTTAGATTTACAATAATCCAACATTATCAAAATGTTCAACTTAATCATTAGGCCTGTAAAAACGTTTTTGATTCGAACATCACTGATTCTCTTGTAGACGAAATGCGCGAATGAGGTACAATTTTATAAGCCTGGTATCATCAATGCTCTTCAACTTTGGACTTGTTTTGCTTTATAAATATTTTGATATGAGCGTCACTGATGAGTCTTATGTAGACGAAACGCGCGTCTGGCGTACTAAATTATAATCCAGGTACCTTTGATAACTATCCATGATGAGTCTTATTATAGGAATTGTTGCAACTGAAAGACACATTTTACCAATTTTTGCAGAAACTATTATAGATAGATAGAAACGACGAATAAGATATTCAAACTAGTAAACATGGATAAAACTGTCAAATGACACTTAATAGGAGTATGATATGAGTAATTGTCCCTGAATGATGTTTTTTTACACATAATGTTTGCTCGTTTATTTGTCAAAAACTATAGCAGATAGAGGGAAACTTTAACTTGAGTCAGTAAAATAAGACTAACAAGCAAGTCAACATGGCCGAAATCGCTATGAATTAAATGACATATATTTTTTGTGATGACGACCAAAGATTACACATGGGAAGTTTTAAGTTCGACGTAATCTCTCCCTATCTAGTTCTAGGTAACCGGTATAAAAGAGGGACGAAAAATACCAGAGGGACAGTCAAACTCATAAATCGAAAATAAACTGACAAAGCCATGACTAAAAATGAAAAGGACAAACAGACAAACAACAGTACACATGACACAACATAGAAAACTAAAGAATAAATAACACGAACGCCACCAAAAACTAGGGGTGATCTCAGGTGCTCCAGAAGGGTAATCAGATCCTGCCCCACATGTGGCACCCGTCGTGTTGCTTATGAGATATCAAATCCGGTAAGTATTCTAATTCGGTAGGTCACATTTATGAAAGTTATATAAGTTAACCCTTCCTTATTTAATCTTAACAATTCGGCTAACAACAGGCACCCAAACAAACATAACAGTCAACGAAAAGAGAAAGTTATCCCGTAAATTTCTATCTTGAGAAGTTTGGTTGGGTCTTTTTTGCAGTTTTACAATACAATTATGATTCATTACAGAAAAGAACTAAGTGCAATTAGAGGAGCACAGTTAGTCACCATCAGAACACATATCACTTGACAGTATACTTTATTTCCAAGCATAAATTACAAATGTAAAAGAGCAAATATAACAACAACGTTTGGCTTAAATGATTCCTTTTCATCTTCGTTATCTAAGGGATATATTGGCCTTCTAACCATTTTGATATAAGCGCCACTAATGAGTCTTATGTAGACGAAACGCACGTAAGGTGTATTTAAAAGTTATAAGCCTAGTACCTTCGATAGCTATTTACACCATTTGGACGATACCACTGCTGATGGACGTTTCGTCTCCGAAGGTTCAACCAGCCTAGTAGTCAGCACTTCGGTGTTGACACGAATATCAAGTATATGGTCATTTTTATAAATTACTGTTTGAAAAAGTATAAATTATTCTAAATACTAAGGATTTTCTTATCCCAGGCATGGATAACCTTGGTCGTTTTTGGCACAACATTTTACGAATTTTGGATCATCAATGCTCTTTAAATTTGTACTTGTTTCCTTTGTTTGGCTTTCTTACTATTTTGATCTGAGCGTCACTGATGAGTAGACGAAACGAACATTTGGCGTATTTAAAAATTATAAGCCTGCTACCTTTTATAGCTATATACGACCCAAAACGGTGAACTTGATCGCAATCCTTGGCTAGGGAAGGGGGTTCCGATTGATGTGTCTATAACACATTTTATGACCGGAAAAGAAATACATCATCAAGTTTTGTTTAATTAAATTGAATGGCAGTGTATAGAAGTCAGAATTGTAAATGGGGACATACTGACATTCATAGAAACTTAACTTATCCAACACTTACATATAATTGTCACACTACAGAACATACATTAATGTACGTAACACTATTTTACAACAACTTTCTTACCGTTTGTCAGATATGGCTATCCATTTAAAGACCCTTCGGTAACATAGTTGTTATCGTTTAAAGTATTCATACAGGCATATGCTATCCTCAATTTTGGTTATAAATGTTCTTGATTCAGGTAAATCCAGAATAACTACTTTGACGCGCGAAATTTATAAATCATGTTATATTTATTTTTTCTGACATACAATTTGAAAAAGGAAGCGTTAACCGAACAAAGGGGAATAGTACAATGTCAATCATACTGCATTGCGAGTCTTTATGAAGACAATATATTCATAATTGAAGTATGGACTGAAAGTATTTAATTTCTATAGTTTCACCCTAGATCCTCGACTAGAGGTTCGTAATACATAAAAACATAATGAACATTGTGAAAAACATACAATCGATAGGTATTTAAGAGAGGAATTTCAATTAATAAGCGAGTATCGGTTTTCAGAATGAGATGTTTAATTTCCTTTAACCTGAATGACCAAAAACCATCAGTATGAACAATCATGATAAATGGAAACATTATTAACAAAAAAAATCTATTAAAAAGACTACACTTGGAAGTTTTCGGCTTTTTCATTTCTTGCTCCGACTGTTCTTATATATATCCCAATAGGTCTACATTAGTCAATCAACCTTATACATGTTTGCTAATCTTTTTACTCTCATATCATGCATATATAACTCTCCATATATTAACACATTTTCTTTTTTTTTCAGAATAATGACTCGGCGGGAAAAGAATGAAAAAATGAACAACGAAAGCAGCAAATACATGAAATTTTAATGCCATAGTATTAGGCATTGTTTTCTGGACTTTCGTCCGTCCGTTCGATGTTCAGGGTAAACGTTTATACAAATGGAATTTATCGTGAAGTTTGTATCTATCAAACTAAAAGTTAATACATACATTCATTATATTGTGAACTTTTATACATATATGCAAAATTATGGTTTCTGCTCTTGCTATGCGTGCGACGTAAGGAGAATTTGAACTACAGTTGTATTCTCCGTATTTGTTAATGAATTAAATCCGGTAAGTGATTTGGGGACACGAAATTAATAAATATTATATTTTTTTTCTTGCAAACAATATGATTAAGTGACACAGTGTACACAGATATGAAGCGTTACCCGTACAAAGGGGAATAATTCAATTTCAATCATACTGAATTGCGATTCTTTAGAAATATTATGATATAAATATTGTTAATTAAAGTACGGACAGAAATATTATGGCGATAGTTTTAGTTTCTTTAGCTTTCCCTAAGATCCACGGCCAGTAGGAATACATGAGAAAAAAAAATGAACTTGTGGAAAAAGTACAACTGATAGATATTCGAGAGGGGAATTTAAGTTATAGTCGGATTTCTTTATTTGTTTTCTTTATCTATTTAGCGATGGTTGTGTGATATTATAATATTTCAACACTTTTGCGTCAAAAAACTGATTTATTGAACTGGTTATTTCCCTTTACATAATAGAAACAGCTGTTGCAACTAAGTACAAACATTTATGAATGCATTTGAAATCGTCTATATTGATTTGTTACAACATGTGTCATATCAAACAGGCAGTTTAGGATATATTGTATGATGTATAACTATTTCTGCACACATTGTTAACGGCTGTAGGATCCATGATAAAGAGAATTTGGTTCAAAGAGAATTTTTCATATTTATATCTGATGTTATTTTGATGGTTTATTTTTATGTAAATGGTATCATAGTTCAAGAACCCTTCAAGTAGCCTCTCAGGATGGGCATATTAGAAAAATACTAACTAATGTAGACAAAATACCAATAAATATATGTAGTGATTGAAATAGTCTAATTTTAATAGGATTATAATATTCCAGGTAGGTAAGTTTATTCATTTAATTTTCTTCTGTAACCGTCTTCTTCAAAAGTAGCATGAAAATCAAAAATACCTATCCCATTCTTATCATTCTTACTTGTTCATGTCAAACTGACATCAGAGAATCAATGATTGCTATTCCAAATTATGTGTTTTAGTTTTAGTTATGAATAAGAAACTAACTGTGAAAGACAGCTTTTAGTACACATTTTTATTTAGGGTCCAGCTGAAGTCCGACTCCGGGGGTTGGATTTTTTCCCGCTGTGATGAAGACCCATTGTTGGCCTTCGGCTGTATTCTGATCTTTAGATGGGTTGTTGTCTCTTTGACGTATTCCCCTTTTCAATCCTCAATTTTATACCTTCAAAAAAATCTTCATATTTTTATAATCCTTCAAAAACCAACAGCACCGGCCTACCCATGAATAACTAGTTATCAGAGTTTCTGTCATAGCTAATGTTTATATCGAAGATAATTATTTCTAAAATGTTTTTTTTGAAATTTTCAACAAATATTGGCCATTGATGCATGAGGTGCGTATTCCTTTTTGAGAGTTTTACATATTTCTGGTATATTCAACTTCGACAGATTCCAATACTCCTTTATCAAATAATGGCAAAATATTTTAAAGAGTGCCGAATGCCCCAGGAATCTGAATAAACCTTCATTTGCATTCTATTATAGAGCAATGGTAGAACCAGAACCCGACGATGAGGAAGCACAAGAGGTTAAGAGCACACCGGAAGTCAGCACTCGATGGAACTGTACCATAATGATTACAGTTATTATAGAAGTAATAATATTGGCAGTTGTTTGTATTTTGGAGTATTTTCTGAGGTAATTATTTGTTTGTTATTAAGTTCTATTTTTTCAATTAGAAAATGCGAAGAGGTAATCACTATCTATAAGCTGAAAAACATGTCCAATAGAAAAAAGACAAATTTACACAGAAAACATACACCATGATCGAGATAGGTCGACCAAACAAAAAACAAAGCCAAACAAAAACATTGCTACAATTTAACAAATATTTCCCTTCAAAAACAACAATCAGAAGACAAAACTAAAAACACATTAACAAACTAAAATATAGAACCGGAAGTAGTACAATTTTACTGGCGAAGTTTAACAGTCTTGATACAATGCTATTATTTCTCTCCAAACAAAGAGATACATAATCCACACATATATGCCAATCTAGAAAGAAGTATTTAAGGTTTCAGAATTTTTTTACATTTTCTAACTGGAGCAATGATGATACAATTAAATGTCTCCCACTATTACACAGTTGCTAAAGAGTTCCTGATGCTATATGCTGAATTACTTTTATAATGAACAACATCTTATGCTTTTTGTAGTATTATAAGTTTTGTTATAAAGTAAAAATGTACTTTTTACACATAGCTCAACATTTTTTTTTAAAGATCATTTAATGTTGCGAGTTCAATATACAGGATTATTTTTGAAACTGTAAAATATCATATATACATTTGAATTAAATTTCAGATTCACAACAGTTTTCCCAATACGAAAGGTGAACTTCTCTTGTACAGACAATGATATAAGTTATTCCACATCACAAGAGGCAGGATTTACCTTTGATATGCAGATTCCTGAGGCACTAATATATATATTAGTTTTCTGTTTACCGATCGGCATCGTAAGTACTAGTATATGTATTGTAACTAATTCTTGGACTTGGTCCTGTATAATATGAGGTACCAAAATTGCACCTTTTTTGACAGTTTTCTTTTACCTACGTTTATTTATGATCCAAACATGTTTCTATTCTATACTAATTTTGTTGCTGTATCATTATTTACTATAGTTCCATAAATTTAATTTTGATTCCATATTGAATCATAAGAAAACGGGTTTTAACCGACATTCAAAAAATCTATGGTTAAATATAGTCCATTGAGCTCTAACCAAAATTCTGTCTAGTTCGTCTCTGACTCAAAAGTTCATTTGAATAAAGACATAAAAAGAGGCAAAAGATACTAAAGTGACATTCAAACTCATAAGTTTTAAATAAAACCGCCATGGCGAAAAAGAAAAGGACCCAGATACAAACAACAGTATAGACAACAAATAGAATTAAAGCCAGAATAACACGCACCCCAATAAAACCTGATGTGATCACAGATGCTTTGGAAGGGTAAGCAGATGATGTTCTACATGTGTCACTCGTCGTTAACAGTTAATCAATTTGTGATGGTGTCCGTAAAATGTGTAAGGGATTATTTCAACTTCACCACTTGGAACTTTTGGTTTAATAGCTTTTGATCAGCAACACTCCATCAAGGACATCATGACAGAAAATGCAAGTCTAGAACTATCGTATCAACTGGCTCAATGCTTATCAACTTCTTTATTAGACCATTTTAACGTTTTGATTCTACCGTCACTGATGAGTCTTTTGTATACGAAACGCTCGACTGGCTTACAAAATTTCGAAACCCTGTTTCTATGATGAGATCGTTTGCTGCACATATATGATTTAATAGATGTAATTACTACAACGTGTACTTATATTTGAAGATTTTATTAACTGAAACTGGCATTTGGGCCTTTGTAAGCGATAAAAAGAAATCCTTAAAAGCCGGCCGTTTGAAATTTATGCAAGTTATTCGACGAGTGATTCGCTTTTCTGGTAAGTCCACTTTCTTGTATAGATTTATTTACTTTCATTATTTGTAATTTAAAGTGCATCCTAATGCCATAAAGTATATACAATTATTCCATAATTGAAAGAATTAAAGACTTCATATGATAAATTTGACTCATATGCTGAGCTTATATATATATCAGAACTCTGGAACGTTGAAAGTTTTTGGTTTAGACTTAAGAGGGGTCATATAACACATATTAGGTACCCTCTATCAAAAATGTTTCTGAACGTTACTTCATTTTACTTCCTGGAAAATCTACTAAAAGAATCAAAACAAGAATGCAAACATTCTAAAGATAATGAAGAATGGAGAAGGGGTTTATTTCACGAAATGTTACATGCACATTTGCTCTGTGACTTGATATTCGATGATACTATTGGTTAAATGATGATCATATATTACAATTCGTTTGCTATCTTCAATAACAATTAAAGATTTGACATTTCACTTAATTCACATTTTATGTTTCAGGTGTTTTCCTGTTTGGCATTTTATCGCTAATGATCTATGTAGATATCATAAAACTAATGACAGGACGATTAATACCAAGTTTTCTTGAAGTATGTAAACCTAATATGTCACAGTGTACCATCCAGTCTAATTATGGTGGGGACGAATTGTGTACACAAACAGACGAAATCAAATTAAGATTAGCTAGGTAAATTATTAAGGCAACAGTAGTTAACAAGTGTTCAAATCTCACAAATCGACTAAATATGCACATTAACGTAACAAAGAAAAAAATGAGGGAATTGCTAGGACCCCAAATAATAAAAACATAATATAAAGTAAAATAACAAAATACTCAATTTTATGAAAATTCAAAACGAAATTCCTTTATCAAATGCTCAAACACATCAAACGAATGGATAACAACTGTCATATTCCTGTCTTGGTACAGACATCAGTCTAAAACTTCAAGGTGTAAGTACCCGTTTTTCCTCTCTTTAGTTATTTCTAATAGACTAGGTCTGGTAAGGAACAAATATATGTTACCAAAACAAGTCTATTAGAGAAGTGTGTGAAACTTTTTTCGTGAAACAGAAATGGTATAAAATAAGGAAATTTCCAATTCATTCCTTAGCCAATTGTGAAATCGTACGACTAAATTTGTTTTCCCAGTTTAACGAAGAATTAAGCATCGAAAACAAAGTGAATATTATTTTAACTTTCATAAATAATGCATGTTCCCCTTACGGAATGAAGAGTATAGAATATTTATTCCAACGGAAACATATATATAATATCATTGTTTATGATTTTATTTAATAGGACCATCTATTAACAGGATCAAATATACATTCTCAAGTTAGAAGTCATTATTCCAGACTTGTAATTTCGGATTCATTCTTGACAAATATGTATAAGTTGAGATCGTGAATTAATACTTGACAATTCGAGTTATCCTTCCTTCTCTGTTTCATTTCAGGTCGTCGTTTCCATCTTTATATTCAGCAATGACAACATTTTCATCTGTATTCATTGTGGTATGTAAAAAATATGATAAAATAAACATAACATAGAAATAAACTATGATTCATGACAGAAGTTATATACATGACGCAAGAAAAATAATGATTCGTCACAGATATGAGCCGGGTGTAATTAAAGACAACAGTAGCATACCGCTGTTCACATACCATCAATCAATTGAGAGAAAACATACCTGGCTTTTTTTAAACCGAGAAAAATACATCGACTATAAAAGAAAAACAACGGAACAACAGAAACACTGAGGTGCAACAAAAACAAAGTCGATATAAAATACTTTATGGGTGACTTTTCCATACCAATTTTTACGAAATAAAGTTTTGATAACGTTTTGTTTGGATCATATCTATACAATAGGATGGTATATATTTTGGTACGAGTTTTATTATTACCATTCAATAACGAATTCCAAATTTATATGTTTATTTGTATTTTTGTAAGTCTTTATTCAATTTGTTTCTCAAGACCGAATATGAATGCTCCCTTTAGGTTGATTTTTATTCAGGAAGTCATCGGTTCTGATGTGTTAGCAATATTAAAAGTTGTTTTTACTGAATTGTAGTTTTATGAACTTCCATTTTTTGAATTTGACTAGAAGTTTGGGGTTTTTATACTTTGTTTATCAAGAATATGAATATGTTGTAGACTTTTTATCAGTTGGCTTATATATACAATGACTGATCTGCAATACAATCTTCTTTCTGTGTATAAAAATTATGAACAGATATATCATGTTAGGGAGGGGTATTTGCGAAAATACCAGTCAAGGGACCGTGAATATCCCAAGCCGCTAGGCGAGGGAATTTGGTCCCAAGACTGGTATTTTTCGCAAATACCCTTCCATAATATAATATATCTGTTTAATTACACCGAATACATTTTGATTGATACTATCTGTACATGTGAATGGTAATCGTAGTACCGCGGGAGTTATACATATACATTAGTGCTGTCTTTTTGTAACGTCATGGTATTTATATGTGTAAACGTCATTGTTATTCCAATACTAAAGCGTTCATTTATACAGACGTCTTTTTTCCCTCTTTATATGTATATATCTCTTACAGTTTTCGGTTTAACTCAATCAATATTGTTTAACCATGTTGTCTTAATAATCGGGATAAGTGAGAAAGGTTCCGAATAACTTTGTCGGGAACAGGCTCGCGAGGGTAAAAAAGGAATATCCAAAATGGCAAATACCATGGTATTTGAGGCAGATTACCAGCAGTAGTGAAAAAAAGTTATTTTGAAATGAAGAAAAAAGGTTAGATGTGCAAAAATATATTGGTTCCAAACCAATCCAAATGCAGCATTCTTACATGAGGTGTAATTATGTATAGTATCTTATAAAGTATGCTGATTTGAACTTCACTTAAAAGGAATGTATATGTATTTTACAGTTATACTTTCACAAAGCCCTAAAATCTCATTCAGGGCGAATATTCCGACCGTTTCTATCCTTTATCTTCCTAATGTTGGCATTGGTATGTGGTCTGTGGGAAATACGTACCTACCGGTGTCACTGGACAGATGTAGTTGTTGGATATACTATTGGTCTTGTCCTTGCAACATACCTGGTAAGATATTGTCATTGAACATGTTATTTGTATAAATCTAGATTCAAGCTTACATGGAATTGAATAAAATTGTGAAGAAAAATGGAAAATGAGTTCAAAGAGACAACAACCGACCAAAGAGCATAAAACAGCACACCACCTCGAGGAGGGCTTCAGCTGGCCAATAAATAAAAATGTGTTCTAGTTATGTGAAAATGGACGTCACACTAAATACTGCTAATTCAGACACATGTCGTCGATTCGTTATTGAAATTTTTGAAGAATGGGGGAAAATGCGAGATATTATATTTCAATTTGAGGAAAAGCTGGATAAAAATATTTTTTCTGAAATTTTAATGCGAGTTCAGATTACTGAAATACTAACCACACGCAATATTCACAGAAACAAATAACTCGCGGTAATTTCTAATTTACAGTATCTGAATCTTCAACTCAAGTAAAGCATAAGTATCTCACATTCGGAAGTATAAAATTTAGAACGTGTTGTTTTCATTTTATTTTCAAACACATTATCTCATGGAAACAATGCACACAATTCTCTCCGCCTTTCTTTGGATTTGTAATTAACTTTGTGCTAAGTGCTTTGTATAATATCTTATTTAATAAGTCATGAAACAATTGCATACTATTTTTAAGACTAATCACATGTAAATCCTCACATATTGCCTTGTAGGGTCTAGTTTCACTGCAGTACCATAAACAACGAAAAGACGACGACAATATTATTCAGTTTTTCCAGCAGTTAATTAAAGACCAAGAAGAAGAGAACGTAAGTTAATTTGAACTATTAGAATTTATGTTCTTGCCACTCATGTACCGAAGCATAAAATATTACTCATTGCTGATGTTCCTTCGTATCGTCAATAATTTCTGGACTTTGGACACTATAAAATCCAACAGATGTCTGGTATTTTCGTCATGCCTTTAGTTTTGTATTTGTAAGTGTACACCAATTGATGCATTTTTTTCGAGTGACATAGTTTTCTTCTAAATTTACAAGACTAAAAAAAAATCAATGATAACTTTGTATATATCTCAAATTGTTGTCGTTATATATACCTGTGAATAGTAAGCGGATACTTTGTACATCAGTGTGTTTAATGGTTGGTTACATACAGGTAGACCATGTTTCGTTTTAAATGACTAGCTTTTTATGAAAATATGTTACCATTCCGTAATTCTATCAGCTTGTAAAGTTATTTCGCTTCGATTTCACAGATTTTTTAAAGAACAGATTTTAGTGTAACCCATGATTTTTAAATAGCTATAAAATAACTGCATTGACATTAATAATGCTTCATCAAAGTTTTGCAAAAACCAAAAATATTTGATACACACCATTTTCTTTAAAATGCAGAGTTATGAAAAACCCGCTTACACTTGCAATAGTTGATAAAAGTACCATACTTATAATTTAATAGCAAGTGCATTCTTTTAAATCGTTAATTGGACAAACAAAATATGAGCTGTAGAAATGAAAATGTTATACAAATCGCATTAACTATTTACATCAGATTATCAATATCATGATATAATTGGTTTGTTACCTGATTCAAATCAGATGTTCGAAATGAGACGGTCAATTTTATGAAACACGTTGTGAGATACTCGTGCTCTTTTTGCCATATCTGACAGAACAAGCATAATATACACATAACATCAAACTCCCAACGAACGTAAATCTTTTCAATACTATTATTATAGCGAGTAGACATTTTCTATCATTATACTTGCAAAATCACTTGTTGTTAATGAATAATTCAGTATTTTACCTGACATGTAATAATAACAAGAAGAATTTATGAGCCAGGTAACCCAAAGCTTTTTTCCTCGACGGAAGGAGTGACCAGCATACGGAAACATGTTATAGCCAAGGTGTAATAATACAAAACAACAACCTTGACTTGATAACAGTAATATAAAATAAACAAGATCCGTCAGTCCGACAAAAAGGGTGTCAAAGGCTCTAAGGATAAAACAAAACGACAAAAAAAGCATCGAAAGGACACAAAGACAGTCCTAATGAACTTGGAAGATCGGTGTTAACAGATTAATGGCATATGTTTTGTTGACTTGAGTGTCATTAGTATGCCAACTTGCAAGGTTTCGTTCTTTGCAAATTATACTCAGGATCAAAGTTCTCTTTCACCAGAAAAGTTGTTAGGTCTATGAAATAATACCGCAAAACTGCAAGCTGCCCTGCCCCATTATGAAAGTAGAGTTGTTAGATAGTGCTAAGAACCGGTGTAGTTGAGATAAGGGAAGCGGTGACGGACCGCAATAGGCTAAGATAATGTGTGAATACAAACTTTAAATTTAGTGACGCAATAATTTATACAAGTAGCTAAAACACAATTTATTCTAAATAAACCAACTTGTAGTTAGTTTAAGTTGTTACATATTCATTATTTGTGATGACTGCAACCATTGTTAAACTTGTTTTGTTTTATTATTTCTACTGTTTGATTAGATAGTCTGACAGAAACTATTAGAATCCAGACTTTCATTATACATTGATGAGATTTTCAAAGTCTAATAAAATTGTTATTTATTTGTTTTTCTTGTTTTATGTCTTTGAATAAGATGTACCACTCAAAGAATAAAAGAAGAACACCATAAAAAGCAAAACAAAAAAAAAAACAAAAAAAACAAAAAAAAATTGAAGTAAGATTATATATAATTTTGGCAGGCAAACATGCGACTGTCAAGGAACAGAAGTTTACAACGACAAAAAGTCATTTATTCCAGTCCAAAGACAAGATGGCATCGTGCTGTTACAACAATACAAGAAACAAGACAAAACGACCCTGAATTGTACAATTCGTTCCAGAGAGACTTATCAAAAGGCATAGATCATTATAGAGACAGAAGGGGTACACTTATTGATACAACTCGTATAACATGAATAATTAAATGTGTGTATATCTATTAAACATTCACGTCACTCATCAATATGAAAGTAGTTTACCGATGTTCTGCTTATGAAAGTGGTAAATATTCTACATAAACATTGAAAATATGTTCACGAATTGTACATTATTTTAGTTTAGTTAAATAAGCAAAACTGTAATACAAAATATACAAAATTATACATAAAATTTAA
Source organism: Mytilus galloprovincialis (assembly GCF_965363235.1). Lineage (NCBI taxonomy): Eukaryota > Metazoa > Mollusca > Bivalvia > Mytilida > Mytilidae > Mytilus > Mytilus galloprovincialis. The sequence continues at coordinate 17,757,696 of NC_134838.1, read as the reverse complement.
TTTTTTTGATGAAATGATGTGTTTTTTTTTAGAAACCGAAACATCTATGCACTTGATCTCTTAACTAAGCAGACTTCTGGCTGTAAGGGAAAATCTTCAAATTCTGAATATGTTATAGTATGAAACATGATGTATTGAAATTAAAATAGGTAAAACGTATGTATTGGTCAAATTAAAGAGGTAATGTTTCTAAAAGAAGATCAGAACTTCTAGTGTTGTTGGACTTCATCTTTTCTATAACTTTAGTTAGGAAATGAAAACTTGATACGTGTATCTTATACATTTTGTTCAAAACAAATTGTTATTCGAATGTACACTAGCCTAACATAACATGTATTTAGAGTCATGACACGCTTTTGGTCATGGATGCTATTTTTTTATGAATTACAATAAGAGAGCAGAAAGAGGGACATTCAAACTCATAGATCGACAATTTACTGACCATGCTATAGCTTATAAAGAAAAAGAAAAACAAACAAATAATAGTACACAAGACGCAACATAAAAAAACTATAGACTAATCAACACGAACCCCACGAAAACTTGGGGTGATCTCAGGTACTCCGAAAGACTAAGCAGATCCTGTTCCACATTTTGCAACGCCTGGCTAAAAATGAAAGCAGACAAGCAGACAAACCGTCGTGTTGCTCATGTTATTACAAACCTGGTTAATATTCTTATTCGGTAAGTCACATTCGTTAAATGGGAACGGGATTGTAGTTACGATATAAGGAGCATATCCGATATCACCTGTGAAACGGATATTCCATAACGGTTAACCAACTCTTGATGGCGTCCGTAAAATTTACCAAGGAATAATTACAACTTCACCATTTGGAACTCTTGGTTTCATAGTTTCCTTGTGAGCAGCAACCCTATATTAAGGAAAATATCCTGATAGGAAATACAAACCCGGAAATATCGTATCAATTGGGAGATATATACTCCGTATGCATGTGCTGCTGGAATGTTGCTACATAGAAATGGAAAGTTCACAATTGGGAAGCTGAAATCATCTCTTTTGTCGTTTTCAACCGATTAGCATTGTCAATAAAATTGAGAATGAAAATGGGGAATGTATCAACGCGACAACAACCCGACCATAGAGTATACAACAGCAATATCTAGATGTAAGTCAAGATATGAGATAGAGCTAACTTTTTATCTCATGTTTGATGGGATAGATGCGTTAAATATAGTCACTAAATGAGTTCTTCTGAGTCAGATGAAGTTTCAAGCAAATTCATTTACTAAAAATCTAGAAACCAAGACCAAAGATTGAATGATTCACTTATTGTCCCACACGGAATTTCATTGACGCAGTGATTATTATATGAAAAATATCCAGCTAATTAAACTTTAGATCCATCGTGACTAGCTTACTGTTATATTTGTTAAGCATAGCGTATTACATGTTATATGATAAAATTGTTAAAAGTATAATACATATTTTCGTAAAAACGGGTTGTTTTCTTTAATAAATAAATGCCATACATTCATTGTTAAAACATTTAGAAACAAAAGGATAGCTTCTACAGCGTACAATTTCTTAAACGGAGCAATGAAAATTTTTATATATGTTATCATATATAATAAAACGATTATGTTTAACATAAATAAAGCAAATATTGACGGAAATACGTGAATGGATGTTACGCGCTGACATTGTATATATGAAAACAAAAAAATCACAAAAATACTGAACTCCGTGGAAAATTCAAAACGGAAAGTCCCTAGTCAAATGGCAAAATAAAAAGCCTAAACACATCAAACGAATGGATAACTGTCATATTCCTGACTTGGGACAGACATTTTCTTATGTAAAAAATGTTGGATTGAACCTGGTTTTATAGCTAGCTAAACCTCTCACTTGTATGACATGATATTGACAATGTTGCGTGAACAAAACAAACAGACATAATAAGTAAACATGTAACAAATAAAGCAGTCAATATTGTGTTTCAATCCCATTCATTTAAAACAAACAGATATGTAACAAAGAAGCACAAAATGGCATATAGACCAAGCACATCAGCAAAAATAATGACAAGAAAAAGCCACGTCATATATGTAACAAAGACACACAAAAAGGCGAAGAAAAAGAAATAGGAAAAATGAAAGACCAGCAACAAACAGGTTTAACAAAAACGAAAAGTAAAAGACAAGAACACGAGAATGTCATAAAAAATATTGACAATATTGATTTTGCGTTAGCTTTCGCTCACCTTTTGATTTTTTACAGCATTTGCAACGTAAGACATGAACAGGAATGAAATAAATAAAATCAGTTGGAAATGTATTTAGTTTCACCGTGTGTAAAGACAATATCAAAAGAGGGTACAATAGATCCATAGCCTTAGAATTACAGTTTTGTTTTGTTTTTAATAACCCTAAAAAGAAACTTAAAACTTAAAACAAAGTTGTGAATCTTAGTGGTCATTAAACAATAATCTGATATTCCGTTTAAATCATATATTTAAACGAAAGATAGAAGTTGCCAAAGGTATGTTCAATCTCATAAGTGGTAAACAAACTGACAACGCCAGCATATACAGACGAAAAACGACATGAAGACAAACACTATTTTACACGCCCTCCAAAAACCGGAGTTTAGAATGTCCATTGTACATAGAAAAAATTAAAATTGTTCTTTAATTGACAATCATTGGACCAAAGATCTTTATCGAGGATATCACCTGTACAGTCAATGTCCTCAGCATTGACAATGATTTATTAAATATGTACAAAACCAGACGCGATAATTGTTGTGAATTGCAAACTTACGATCAACTTTAGTCGTAAAACATTTGATCGAAACACATGACAGACCAACACATGCATACTTACAATCAACTTTAGTCGTAAAAATTTTATTGGAACACATGACAGACCAACACATTTCCATACCAAAATCAACCTTAGGATTTAACGGCTAACGAAGAACTAGTTGTTTGTACTATTTTGAAATTTTCACTCTCTTACATGAAAATGAAAAACATGACCTCAAAGCGAAATTTGAACATAATTTTAATTTGATAGCGTGATCCAACTTATCTATATAAATAGATTTCGTTATAAGAGTTATACTTCTGCTCGTAGGTTTCATCAGGGTTTGTAACACAGTATATGAGGTTAGTGTAGCATGTGTATATTTTACTTTATCATTTTCCTGTTTTGTTTGTGTGTCGTAAGTGATGATAGTATGTACCACGCATCTTCTCAATCTTTGTCTGTCGTCAAAAGTTGATAGCCCAACAATATTACATTTGTAAACTTGCTTGTTTTAGTTTTTCCCACAGAGGGATTTGAATCCATTAGTAACTAAACAGGTATATCTGGCACAGTATCATTTAGCCATACAATTGACCTCAATATGATGCTGTAAGTGATTTTATTTGTCCTATGTCCATTCTATTGACACGATTAAGTCTAGACTAATTAATGAGACTAAGAACCAGTTACCTTGACTAAAACATTTGCTTTACTGAAAGTGCAGTAATCATGATCGACTTTTGTACCGAAATGGTAATAATCATATTTTTTGTTTCAATTCGAGTTTAACTTAAATGAAGTTTCCAACGTTATGAATTTATTTGATGCCGGTTATCATTGGAGTTTAACTTGTAAATATTACAGTTAAGATTCAGCTCAGTTCATACACATTGTCAAGCTGATATTTCTGTGGCTATGATAAATTAACTTTAATAACCGTCGTTCTTTACTCGGTTACGACACCATCTAATGCCCCTTACTACTATGTTCTAATTTGCAATATTTACAGTACGGGTCGAATTTATACAAATGCTGACCTTTCTATGGTCAAAAGACGAATTATTTGATTCCGTTATAAGGTTTCATTTCGTAATGAAACGACCCATGCCGTATGCAACAACCCGTATTACATGAAAACTATTATGCTTCTAAAAAATCACAAACTTTATTCATTATTAAAACGGGTGGACAATACATCTTGACAATTAAATAACTGATATATGTATATATATATATATATATATATATATATATATATAAATAAAGTTAGAATCAACAACCTATGATATACGTATGAAATAATGATTGAAATTGGATAAATATTTTAAGATCTATCGTCTTTGAGATCGACATCGTCATATGCCAATTCCAGCTTTATGACGTACAACAATTTTGATTCAAGTGGAATGATACTGCTTTTGTCATTCTCAACAATTTCTGACGCGTTGTGTTTTATTTTCTGGTTAAAATTGCGAATAACATAAATATTTATATATATTTTTTAATTTTGAAATTTTGAAAAAAAATAATAATAAACAATATTGATAACAATTTGCAAGAAACACAGACTACTGCGACAAAAAGAAAATTTTCAGCAAAAAGATTGTGGCGATTTACCTAACAAATCTAAATTCGCGGCGTTTTGAATTAGCTTCACCCCCTTGTCCTATATAAATTTCATGTATGAATCTATCGTAAATAAGGCGATAAAAGCAATCAGAAATCATTTTTTTTAACGCTGAAATAAGTAACCAGTATTTGTCTAATCATTAATGTAAATGTAGAATTAGAGTTATTTATAGTCATATTTACTTGCAAAAGTACACACGCAATAAATAGAGACGAGTGCCCTAAATAAGTATGAATTAAATTCTGACATTTTCACTTCTTATTATTAAATATTGTGATCGGATTGCGCTATGCAGCGTAAAAACTAATTGATATGTCTCACATACAAACTGGTAACAATGTGTTTTTATAACAATATCCAGAACGTCCAATTGCTTGGGTTGCAATCCTTTTAAATTTTAATGTTTTCAATTTAAACGCTGTCATTTTCATTTTGAAGTGAAGTGAAATGTGGATTTTAGCTTATACATCTGTCATCTGTAAAACTTGGTTAATATGCACAAAAGCATAAAAGCACTTAAATCAAAATATCCAACTATAGTACTTATGTATCGTAGGATCCGTTTGTTTGGAACAAATCTTAATTAATTTTATGCATACCGGCTATGATGTTATGAATCACGAAAGTTCATGTTTGATCTTCAGCTCATGAATCGGTCTTTCCATGAAATTTTCGCGGTAGATTTAATTTTGCGATTCAAATCATACCGCGAAAATAGTGAAAACAGTGCCGCAAAAATATCCCTGTTTATAGTAGTTTAACCTTTGAAATATATTTGTTTCCTAGTACATGAGGTATTGTGGCATGTGGTTTACCTTTCATATCAGCTGTGTATGTATGATTTTTGTTGTTGTAATGGTTGGGCAGTAACGTTGTTGCAATACTTTTAAAAAACTTTTTAAATCTTTTTGATATGTTAAAATATGTAACATCTTGAATACAACCGTTCTCTATCGATAAAGCAAACGTTATACAGAACTGATACTACAAATAATTAGACTTAATTCTGAGGTTAAACTAAACAATGTTTCATTTGCGAATCTGTGTCGCTTATTCTTTGTTCATCCTACAATGGGATTTAAACTCATTTGTAAGTCCCCAAATACTCTGAAAGGAAGAAGGATAGCTTGATATCTGCTTCAATCTTTGATCCTTATGATGCCTTTAACGTGTAAAAACGTACGCGAAGGGGATACACAATCAGTTAATTAGGAAGAATTATGATTAAAGAAACAAATTAAAAATGCTTGAATTATGTACTATACAAAATAATGATCAACCAGATAGTTTTAAGTTTTAGAATGATCAATTTGAAAGCTTTTCAATAAAAATGTTACCGCAGGTATTTACATGCAATGATGAATAAGATGAACTTTCTTTATCTTTAACATCAAGTAATACTATCGTGATTAAAATTGTCAATTCTATGAATGTCAAGTGTTCGATTTTTAGATAAAACACATGAATCTACAGTTAGATCTGGCACAGAAAAGGTATTCATCAAGTGGGCTAAATAGTCATATTTACAGGTTATTAACAGAATGAAATATAAAGACTGATCTATGATATTAAAACATAACATTAAACTAAAACATCTGTCTGTGTTGAACGTGCATTTCGCCACATAGAAATTTGGACTAAAATGATTAAAACAATACATTTTCTTTAAATTTCCAGTCCACCAATTGTGTAATTGTGTTAAATCTAAACATTGCATCGTTCTTGCTTATTGTTTATCTTAGGTTTTCTCGTTGTTTCTTTTGTTTATGGCATTGCCTGGCTTTCTTTCGATTTTGTTTACTTTTACTTGATATTTTTTTACCTGAAAAAAAGGTAGATAAATCAATATGTCTTATTCGCTGACAAAGACAACGACTGTAAATGAACTGAAATAAATGACAGGGAAACATATGCATATCAGCTCAATCACAAGGTGCATACAGAGATGTTACACCATTTATAAAAGTAAGATTCGGCTTGAAAATTATGTTATTTTTTGTTTTTGTGACTCGGATTTGTTTTCGCTTAATCGATATAGTTGACTATTAAACAACGATATACTACTGTTGCCTCTTTTGTTAAGGTTGATTATCAGTCTGTTTGAGCTGGACTTTGCAGTATGTTTAGTGTGTGTATTACTGTAAGGTATACCCGGAATATGCTCTAAACTAGAAAAATCGGAGGCGAGATAGTGTTTGGGTGGGTAGGGGTTTCTGTTCATCCAACATTTCATAACACAACCTCATTTATTGTAATTACCAAGTCAAGCTATCTGGATGATTTGTTGTTCGTTGTATTATTTTCTATCTAAATACGTGTACTTTCTCAGATTGCTATTGGTTAGTGGGGTCCGTCGTATTTTTAAGTACTTTTAGTAAATCCTGTCATCCTTTTCATGTTTTATTCCTAGAACAATTGTAAAGAACACATATGAATTACAATGTCTATGCATTCTCTATGGCAGTTACAGTCATTGGACATGTTGGAGCAACCCGTTTCTAAAACAAATTAGAACAACGCAAATTAATTCTATAAATGAAAATTTTGCAACTAGACTCTTACTCTAGACTTGTAATAACATGACGATAGTTTTGATAGTATGGATGTTAGTTCTATGATGAAAATAAAGTAAATCAGAAAAAAACATCACTGAAAATACATAAAAAACTGTTTCTCGAAGGTCACATAAGAAACATTTAAAAGGTTTTGATAAAATGACAGCTTCCAAGTAATATTTGATAATAGAAGTATTTGTTGTTTGTTTTCAATTCAAACTCAATTGAGTTGGCCGTCTTTGTGCTACTATTAAAAGTTTTGATAAAAAAAGTAATTGTCAAGGGCATTGATGACAAAGTCACATTCATTTTGACCGACATTTTCAAGACAATAAGATTGTGATACTGATTTTCCTTTATACTATGCTTATTGTTCTGTTGAATGTAGTTTGGTAAATCCGTCATTTTATACTAAAATTTTGCAATAAAACCTGTTACAAACTTATTACATCCAGTTTATTCGAAAAACAATTCATTGACCAGGAAGTGGTTAATTTGATTGTGATTACAAACGTGTCTGGATTTAGAAAAAGGAACGGTTCTTTTCATAAAAAGTATAGTGTCATTGTTTAGTACGATGAAGCGAATTTACGAATATAATTCGAAAAATATTTCAGTTAAATTAAGACAACAATAGTTTACCGGTGGTCGAATCTAGTAAGTGGAAGTTAAAAGTCTGTTCATAACATCTTCGATTTTTGATGATATTAAAACAAATGTGGAATTGGAAAGATGAAGCTTGAACCTTTCATTAAGTTTAATATCTAGATCACAAGTGCTTTCTTTAAGCCTTTCAGTACGACAGCACAAATCCTATAGTTAATTTTAGTATATTGTGTTGCATATGGTCTTAACTAGTTCAAAAAAATAAAATACCACGATGATTATATGGACCATAGTTTCAATATATATATTTTGCTTTCGGGTATGTTTACTCTACATTTCCTAATGACAATTATTTTGGTATACTGGAAGCTAAACGATTAAAGATACGATACGTACAGATCGATCGTAACTACACAGTATAAGATATTAAGCCTCAATTTACAACCAGACATTGTGACAACCAGCATTCAGTGACGTCAGCAATCATATTTTATCGTATGGCTTACAACAATAAACATAACTTATACCACATAGTCAGCAAAAAAGTCCCAAAATGTAAACGAAACCAAAAGCTTTGATTTTTGACCAAATATTAATCGAAAAATAAGTTAGGTAGAAATAACAACTACTAAATAACAGTTTCATGATTTGGAATAGGCGTATATAGACTAAGCGGGTTAAACATGTTTGTGAGCGCCAAATGTTTCCTCTTTTCTTGGATAGTGAAGTAACAGCAGAACATAAGAACACACAAATCATCATATTGAAATTCTTTGACTCTTTAATTAAATTAACGATACCAATTTTCTTGCACCAGGTGCGCATTTCGACAATACATGTCTCTTCAGTGATGCTGGTAAGAAATATTGACATGGCTAATAAGAAGGCTTTGTTAGTTGAGAGCCTTTGGGTAAATGATTTAAGAAAAAGAAAGGATATGGAAATAAAATTGAATGAGTTACTATAAGGTAATACATAATTTCAATAAGGAATGATAGGTGAAAATAAGTTGGACGAAGCAGCCATAACTATGTAAACATAAATCACAGACATTCAACACAACTGACTAAAAATTCAAATAAATATGCAAATAAATCTAAAAAAGACGCAAACAATTTTTGTAGTTGATAGTAAAGTCGCAATGTTTTCCCTACACTCACGACACACAGTTAATTTCAGATGATGACGAAACACTTTATATTGCTTGGTGTCGTATAAAACAATAGAGGTGGAAAGTATAAAACGTCTTTTAACGTCACTGATTTTTATAGCAATTTTATTTTCTGACGCAAAATATCTGATGCAGATTTATTTCACATTTTCCTTAAACACGTAACAACAATGTTTTGAAATGGAAATCTACTTACCGGTAATAATTCTCTTTCATGTCCGTTTAAACTCCTACAACAGTTTATTCATAGCATTGGGTAGAGTGATACTTTATATATCTAGCAAAAATGATTCTCATGTTTACATAACACGCATTTGAAATAAAATTGTCCAGGTATACCCGGAGCTTGAAAGTCAAATACGTAATTGTCATAGAATTGTACGAATATTTACGCACCAATATAAAAAGAAGAAGATAATGTTTGTTTACCAATAAAACATCTAGAAGCCAGAGACAAAATGATAGGACACTGTATGGCCATCAATGTGTTAATGTAAGACATGTCATATATTTTTTACAAAACAGACGACCAGCTCTGTACCACAATTTACTGGCGAATTTTATTGTGACAGCATAATGCATAATCCGTCGTTTTGGTCTGAATGCATTTGGCGGAAGTCTTGTAACAATGCTCAGTTCTTTTGTGTATCTTCAAAGACAATTAAGGAGATTATGGCCATGGAACATTATTAAAAGAATTCCAGTGAGATGTGATTTCTGTATCTGGGCACTGGCTCAGAAAATCGGAATTCACTTTCAAAATTAAACCAATGAATAGAACTTTCTAGTATCTCGGAAATACACCGATGAACACCATCAAGAAAATGCAGTTTAACGTATACGAAGGTGTTGCAATTTTGGTCTCAAAGACTTTATCTCAGTAATTGTTTTGAAATACACTTCAAATATACTAGAATTTAATTAAGAACACTATGCCTTTGACTTCATTTAACTCAATTGAACATCAAATGTAAATGAGGGTAATGTAACAAATGGAAAGAAAAAAGAAATGAAGTTGAATCGATTGAACAGTTTCGAAAAATGGTGCCAGATACTAAAGTCGTCTATGCATAAGGTAAACACTTAAGTACTGACTACTGGGCTAATGATGTCATCGGATACTAGTATGGCATCGATCTCGTTGTTGTACAAAATTATTGCCAGGTTTATATAACTCAGTACGTTAGAATTATAAATCAAAAGTATCTGTGATATTGAACTGAAACTTAATTGCAACTGTCATACAAGTGAGAGGTTTAGCTAATTATAAAACCAGGTTCAATCCACAATTTTCTACATTTGAAAATGCTTGCACCAAGTCAGGAATATGACAGTTCTTGTCCATTCGTTTTTTATGCGTTTTGTTATTTGATTTTGCCATGTGATTATGGACTTTCCGAATTGATTTTCCTCTGAGTTTAGTATTTTTGTAATTTTACTTTTTACTTACCTAGTATATTTTTTCTTTAAACATGGAATGGTATTGCTGACTGTTGAAAGCTGTGCGGTGACTGTTAGTTTCTTACATGCACCTCCATTGGTTTGATAATTGTGTAATTGGCAATTATTCCATATCTCTTTTTTTATATGTTTTTTTGCTTAAATTTGTACGCAATTCAATTACAAACGTTTTGCTCCGAGCAACCTTGAGAATTTTATTTCAGAAGCGTGCATTGTAAACATTAGAATGTTAATCATATTTCGATTTATGTACCTAATGCCATGGATACATTATAAAAGGAATTTCAGGACATGAAGGAGAATAATTGACTAGTCTTTCATTCCAAAATACGATTGTCACATGTTTAAAGAAAACATCAAATTATTCTGCATCAACTATTTGGCGTAACAAAATCAATTTGCATGCTTTAAGAAATCATCGACGTTAATAGTTTCATTATACTTTACTCTTAATTTGTTTTAAACATGTAACAATAAGCAATAAAAGTTTTTTGTCTTCCGCTGAAATAAACTTTGTTGTTATCGTAGCGTGAACATATCGTAGATCAAATATATTGAAACTTCAGACCAAGCAATGAACGGGTATTTTTCTTGTTTCTGTAACAGTAAGAAAACAAAATTCACAATTCTAAACTAAACTAAATTGAGGGAATTTGTCTTATCGCACTGACAAGCTTTACGAGAGCACTTTGATTTAAACTCTTAATAGATACAAAAAAAAAAAATGTCACAAGACGCGCGTCTCGTCTCATTAGTGACGCTCGAATAAAAAAGTTAAAAAAGACAAATAAAGAAAAGAAACATTTAAGACAAACAATTATGAAAAGTTGACAAAAACAAATAAGGCAGTCTATTTTGGGTGTAGAAACACACTAGTATTTCGAAAAATTCAAAGTTTTGTAAACCATGTCTTTAATGGTATATCTCATTTTTTATTTGTTTTAAAATCGACAAAAATCACGATTTTTAAAAATTATGTTGTTGCATTTTTTAGTAATCATAAGGAATTTCGTAAACAAAATGTTTTATAGACGCATACAATGTCACCGTATAATTGATATGAAAAGGACTACTTCATTTCCTTTTTCTTTATAAAACCAGGCACGTGTGCAGGTACAAGCAAACTAACAACATCCTGTTGAAGGAATTCCGTTATAGTGAATGAATTTAAAAATAGAACTTATTGCCAAATATAAAAAAGAAGATGTGGTATGATTGCCAATGAGACAACTCTCCACAAGAGACCAAAATGACACAATTATAGGTCACCGCACGGCCTTCAACAATTAGCAAAGCCAATACTGTATAGTCAGCTTTAAAAGGCCCCGATTGACAATTTAAAACAATTCAAACGAGAAAAACTAACGGGGTAATCTATGTACCAAAAAAATAAAATGAATGAAAAACAAATATGTAACACATGACCAAACGACAACCACTGAATTACAGGTTCCTGACATGGGACAGGTACATACATTCAGAATGTGGCGGGGTAAAAAATATTAGCGGGGTCCTAATGTCCCCCCTAATATGGGACAGTGGTGTAACAGTACAACATAAAAACAAACTATAAAAATTAGTTGAAAAAGGTTTAACTCATCTGATCAAATACAAGTGAACGTGCCCGGGTACTTGTACATCCCAACAACAAAAAGACACTATAAGTACAGAACTAAGACTAAAGTCTGGCATGAAAAAAAAATTTCTTTTCAAATTACATTCCATCGTAATGTGAGTAAAAAGGGAAACGGTATTACAAACCATATTTTGCAGAAAATGTAGGTCAAAAATGTATGTCTACTCAATCATAGGTAAGCACTTTCAACAAAGCAGATGTTTTTGTATTCATAATTTAGGCCGAAGACTTGATCATCTTAAATGACTGGGAATAGCACAAATTAGTTCGGTAAATGAATCAAATTCAGATTCTTTTTATGGAGATATTATATGTGTCAGATCTACCTTTAATCACGTGTTTCATCTAACTATCAAACACTTGACTTGCGATGAAATTAAATTGATTTGAACCACGAAAATATATCATGATCCTAATCTTCTGACAAAAAAAAAAAATGATTACATTAGGCGCGCATTTTAATTTCTGTTGTAAAACTTGAATTATGTTGATGTGACTGCAAGCCAAGAACTATCAACCTTAAAGATAAACAAATACTCTGCAAGGTATGCTACATATAAAGATGAAAATATCGAATTTGATTGTCAATAAGATAATTGGAGACAAAATGACGTAAATGTCATTTACTATAGTTCGTCGTACGACCTTCAACATTGTATTTCCTTCATATTACATATTTGAGTAATAATTGATCATCGCTCTGTAAAGTCTTTGCAAGGAATCCATTTATGTATTTTGATTCGATTTTTTTTTATTATAATTGTAAATGACATAACTAAGAATCTCTTCTTGTATCCTTTTCCAAGTTATCTGAAATATGAAGATCAAAGGAATATTTAGATATAAAGTAATTTCTAACAAGAGACCATGAAAATAAACATTCAAGAGTTTTTTTTACCAAAATCCTGACATATTTCCTGTCATAGTAATTGCATTTTCCTAATTGGGTTGAAATCCCATTTAGGGAATATAAAAGATTAGGAATCACCAGATTGTTCATTTAACATAGTCAGGTTATAAAAGATTAGGAATCACTAGATTGTTCATTTAACATAGTCAGGTTATAAAAGATTAGGAATCACTAGATTGTACATTTAACATAGTCAGGTTATAAAAGATTAGGAATCACTAGATTGTACATTTAACATAGTCAGGTTATAAAAGATTAGGAATCACTAGATTGTACATTTAACAAAGTCAGGTTATTTTCATACAGAGTATGAGTAACTTGTAGAAAAAGCCCTGTATACTATATAGGTTGTTTGATGAAGAACGTATATTACAAATATGTCATGGTCATGTATTTGAAGATATATAAAAGAGTTATATTTATGTGACTACATGGTAAGGTCAACCATCTTTCAATATAACTAAACAAATGCTCTCCAAGCTTTAGGTATGCTACATATAAATATAAAAGGTGGGGTTTGATTGTCAATAAGATAATTTTAAGTTAAGAAACAAAATGACGTAAAAGTCATTTACTACAAGTCACTGTACGACCTTAAAAATTACGAAGATCAATTCTACATAGCAAGCTATACAAGACCCGACATAAAAAAGGTAAAATAATTCAAACGGGAAACATAAAAGCCTGATTTAGGAAAATATATTAAACGAATAACAAATATGACATACAGCAACAAACGACAGATTCCTGACTTGGATAGGCACATTCATAATGCAACGATATGAAGTCTCATTTCGGGCACCTTGACAACAATTTAAAATAACAATGTAAGAGCAAAAAATTTAAAATCAGACTTAAAAAAATCTTTAATTCAAAATTTAATGAAATAGAATGATGCTTTTAGGTGGCTTATGTTACTTATATAAACAGAGGCAGTGCTACAGTAAGATGCATAATACAGTTATAGATTTATGGTCTACATTACGTCATGAAAATGCGAGTTTTCTTTCTGAAAATGTGGTAAGTTATTCTTGAATATTGCTCTTTGGTATACTGTTTTCTTTTAGACGAGAATAGAAATGATCGTTAGAAAGAATACTCTACATAAATCTAATTGAATTCAATGCCTAAATGAACAGTCTCGTCGAATATCAATTTACAACTAAATATGTCCCATACAGGTCATTATTTGGATAAGAAAATGACGATTGATGCTTTTTCTATAAGTTGTATTCATCACGTGTTAACACTCCATAGAGGATTTGTAAAATGATAATGTATGTGTTCGTTATTGACATTTAGACAATGCTCAACACGTTATAATATAACTTGATGCTGTACAATTTTTTGAGGTTTATATATTAATTATATTATAGAGGAAATAAAGTTATGTATAATGCGCGTAATACCTGGTAGTATGAAAAATATACATTCCAACCTTGAAGTTTGTATATATGTTATTTCTATTTGTATCATTATGTCTTGTTGATATTAACGCTAACCCACGGGTATCCTACAATTTTAGGAAAATAGTCTTTGTTTTTAAAATGTTTTACATGTAATGCTGAAATCATCTAATGAAAACATTAAGTGTATTCGTGTTCAGACATTTAACCCAAAGCGTTCAATTCTATTTTTTTTTTCTTATGTGCTTTAAAACAACTTACATATTAAGGGCTCCACAATCTGTCGACACCTGTTTCATTGGATTATACATGCGTACTGATTAATATTTTAGTCTTGGATGCATCATGTTTTTATTAGTTGTTATTTTCTTTGAAATAGCTGTCAGTAACTGTAAGTACTATTTGATCTGAACTTAGTGTTCTTTTTGTTCTGGGGGATGAATAAATGCCCTGCCACGTCCACGCTGTGTTTTTTTAGATATGTTTGTCTGCTTTGTATCGATCTAAAGAGTTACATCCTTGCTCTAGGTTAGGGGATAGTTAGTGCGCTTCCAAACTAGTTTAACCCGGCCACATTCTGTATATGCCGGTCACAAGTCAGAATCCTTTAGTTCAGTGGTTGTCGATAATGGCTTTATATCATATGATTTATTTCTAATAAATTTATTTTTGACATCCAAAGTCCCTTAAAATGATGTTCAACAAATCTACAGGGAGGCCAAGTTACATTTGTCCTACCAGGAATATGCTTAGCTCGAAATAACTATTGTATTTTAAAGCAGCTAGTACCAATCTCCGGACCAATTTCATAATGTTCTTTTCTTTTAAAGACGTTTGATTCACAATTGCAGCAACCGCTGAATTATCGGTAAAAAACAAGATTTTATGGTTAGCTAAAAACGAGCCCCAAATATCAATTTCTAAGACAATTGAAAAAAGTTCTTTTTATTGTAATGGTTAAATTTCTTATATCATTGGTCCGTTCACCTGCAAACGATTTACTGTCAAAAAGTAGTTGCAAATCCTTCATGTGCTCCATCAGCATGAATAAAGTTTCAAAACATCTGAGGTAGAAGTTGTTCATTTTGTGTCCATCGTCCTCTTGTAGAAAGTTGTCTCATTGAAAAGCACACCAAATATTTTTAGTCTAATATAAGCTTTTTTATGACGATTCAAAATGTGTGATAAGATAACCACGGTTTAAGTAAAACACTTTATGACATGACCACTGATTAATCAGAATAAGATTTGTTCGCTTATCTTAAGGAAGATTTTGCTATGTATTTGTGTAATATATGTTAATAAATGAACGGTTTGATAAGGCAAGTATACTTACCCCAAATGGAAGCAGTTAGCAAACGAATCAAAATATGACTTAGCTTAAAATGTTAATTTGATCATTTTAAGAAGGATGAGTCTACCTTACAAAACCATATTACAACTAGATGCCTCTGGATGTGTCACCAACAGGTGCTTACCGATAGTCGTATGCATTTCATTAAAGATACATTACTATTCGTGTGGTTGCTGCTTTAACAAAAGTTTGCAAATGGCTGAAATCTGATAGTTGTCATATTCACGATTTGTTTTCTCAAATATTTTAAAATCCAGTCATGGTTCTGTTCGATTTGATAAAGAATTAGGATTGTCAACTTGCGAAAATTGTTTTACATTTGGTTTCTCACCCAGAAATCAACAATAAATCTCAAAAAAATATTATTATGGTATTATAGAATACTGATATTGCATTTTAATAACTACATATGAAATTATTCTATGTTTATCGTAAGTACTATGTAAATGTGAAAAGAGTCACGCATTTGAGTAATTAAGTGTTGCTATTTGATTTAACGATATATGTCTACAATCATTTATTATTCATTAAAAACACGAAAATCTTTCATTCGTATGAATAATTATATTCCTGTTCCTAATAAAATGATAATTTTTAATTTTCATCCTCATTAATCACATATGATACATCACATAATTTAAAAAAAAGTAGAGATAATCAATTTCACATATGATAGCTTTTTTAAGGGATAGGATACTCATTAAAAAACGGTATAATTCTTTATTTTTTTTTTCACCAATCATTATAATCATTGCACAATATGTTTAGATACCATTAATGTTTCAAATGATTTGGTGACTATCAATTGTTTCATCTGTCTGCCTTTGAACTGTTATTCTACTGCTTTGGCATCTTCGACATAATAATTGAATTTCAATACTGTTACCTTCGTCCATTTCCTATTACACAGAGTGGTTTTATTGATATCAAAATAGGTTTTAAAAAATATCAACAAATAAAGAGATGAAACTTTAAAGAACAATTGACAGATATCTATTAAGGAAAACAACACAAAAACATAAATACCCTTCACCACTAACCCGCCAAACCTCACCCGAAAAACAAATTTATTTTGTACTCAAAGACTTTTACCACCGGCATATGTACATTTCTTTTGTAAATTGATGTTACTACAACATGTTACCATTGCCGTAAAAGCGCGAGGTTTGGCTAACCACAAAATCAGGTTCAACTAAAAAAAAATCTTAAAATGTCCTGTACCAAATCAGGAAAATGGCAGTTGCTATCTTATAGTTCGTTTCTGTGTGTGTTGTATTGTCATATGTTATTGTTGCACTTCAGTGTTTCTGTTTTTTTGTTCTTTTCCTCTCATAGTTGATGTGTTTCCCTCAATTTTAGTTTGTAATCAGGATTTGGTTTCTCACAATCGATTTATGACTTTTGAACAGCGGTAAATTTCTGTTACCTTTACTTATAAGTTCCTGTAGTGAATTTTTCAAGCAAAATGAACCAACAAACTGTATATAACACATTTATTTTAACTTATACCTAATCTGAAACGTTGACGTTGACGTTCTAATTTCTTACAAACAAAAAACACAATAGATATAAACATATTGCAATACGTTATTCGTATAATAATTCCATAAAGTATTGTATACTTTAGAAAAAAAAAGCCCATAAGATATCTTAACAGCTACATATTCTTAAACAGACACTCCAGTAAAAAATGTCCCCGCCAAACAGTGAAAAAATATGATAAATATCAAAGGTAGGAAATTATGTTTATGAGTTAAGTTTAAATCATTGTTGGTTGCTTAGACTTTGTGTGTTATTTTTGACAATAGGAGAAAACAAGGAACGAATCATTACCACAGAATACTCTAAAGGATAAACACAAATATTTATAAAGAAAATAAGCTAAGCACCGGTATCAATAATATTTCGCCTTGTCTGTGTATACATATTGATAAAGTAATCATTAGACTGTTGTTATTCAAACATTGCATATGAAATTTTTCTAATTAACATCGATTGGCTAATTATATAGATGGAAATTATACTAGTTTGTTTTGTATTCAAATTAACAGAGTTGTGGTCATTGTACCAAATCGAGTCTGCTTGTAAATTTCAAGCCGTTTGTTAGAGAGTAACAGTTATCTTGTCACATATAAAATAAGATTATTTTATTCCAACTTAAGCATGTCAAACTTAAAAAAAATAAATGTGACCTTTTTATATTCTGAAATATAGTTGCATAAATATATTTTAAAAATATGTCAGTTTGATTAGATGCATGTACAATTGGAGGAAAGAGTTTTTCATATTGTCTTAAAAATCATCAAATCTTTAAAAAGTAAAATCATCAAATTAACTCAGAAATCATAGAAAAAACTACAACATTGATGTGCAGTCTATAAACATCGCTAATTTAATCAAATGTGAAAAATTATAATGACGTCACTTTGTAGAAAATGATAGCCAACACCTGATGGTATTTAAGTTTTGCAAAAAAAAACCAAAAGATTTTCAATGCATTAGATTGTTACATGTGCAATGAATAAAGCAGAAAAGACGTATATTTTGGTATAGAAAATGGGAATTTTGAAAATCACCAAAGCATTTACTTTAATACCGAGAATAGAAATAAATGTATAAAGCTTTAAAGCTTGCATAAAAATGCATGTGTCAATATTAGAAATAAATGCATTGATTTCTTTTGTTTGGCTTGTGAGATAGACGTTTAACATTTCGTTAAATATGTCGTATGGATACATGTTACATTCAAAGATTTTAAGAGATCTACGTCTTCTCAATTAAAAGATATAGTCATCTTATTAACTTTTATAGGAAGATGACTCAATGTACGGTAAATACATATGAAATCATTCTATTTGCTTATTAGTGTGACCAGAGTTCATCGCTTATACCATCAACATTTGTTTTATATATGTTGAAATTATTATCACGATGAATTATAACATTCGAAGTAACGATTTTTCATTTTATTTTAACATATTTCAAATATAAGTAAATAAGCGGAAAGATTGATTGATTGATTGTTGGTTGCTTAACGCCCAGTGGCAAATATTTCATGCATATTCAGGACGAGAACAAGTTCACAATAAATACAATAGGTAGGTCTTGTCACAATAGAGGCCATCTGGGATGCTGGTCGGGAAAATTTGGACTGCCACTGGAAAATGAGGGTTTATTGGATAGGGACAGAAATTTTGCCTTGCAACAGGCCACCTACGAACCCCTCAACGAGTTGTTGCAAGGGTTCTTAACGTGCAAAGAGCGTGCCACTCCCTCTACACGTGACATAGGATTTTACGTCCCCATTCTGACCGGACGTGACTGCGAACTTGATACATCCCGCACAGCCAAACGGACGCCCCACGTCGGCAAGCGTTTTACTGCCGGTCGGAAGAAGACCAAGTGACCATATTTCTATTCCCCAGTCACCCTTGGGGGCAATAAGCGGAAAGATAAATTTGACGTAATTTCCACTTTAAGAACTAGATTACTTTAAGGTCATTGTTCGGACAATAAAGATCAAAAGGTGCTAAAAAACTTAAGGTGATAATACCCATAATTAAAAACCAAAGATTAAGAACACAGTTTAAGGTCTATTAAAATAGCAATTCGTTGGAGAAAAAATGTTGGTGATATTAGAAACATCCTGAGTAAAGAAATAATTGAAATGAAATAATTTGATACCTCCATTTTCATGGTGTCACATCCAGTCTCATTTGATATTTCCTCAAAGTTGAATTCAAAAATCTATATTTTATTCTTTTTCCACGAAATTATTCCCATTAAGGATTACTTCCGATTTCTATCAGATCTCTTCTGGTTCACATTTTTTTGTAAAGATTGAAACCTGCCAAAAGACAGACAAGATAGCTTTTTCATGCTTCATTTTGAAACTACAACATATACTTCTTATAATAAAACAACTCATATTAGATGTCCTTTATTTCTTCAGAGCTGTATAATAACTTAGGACGATAAAAAGGCAGAACATGACTTTTCATTAAACATTGACCTCTATTTCACAGAAATTGTCCAAATATATTAAGAAAATACTTAGAAAAAAAAATCTTCAGGTTAAAAAAATCAAACATCGGGTTGATAATAAACATGGTTAAAAACATAGCTTACGAGAAAGGTACTGTTGTTTGTCTGTTAGTCTTTCTTTAACATGTCGTTGTCAAATTATTTTTCAGCTTATGGGTTTAAACCTCTTTTTTGAATATTTTGCCTCGCTTTAACTCAAATAACATACCGCCATATTGCTTCAGAACCCTTACATTTGGATATATGGAGATTATAGAGATATCAGGAACAGTGAAAATGTCCAAAATAACGCTACAAGAAATAACAATTTTTTTTAAACTTTCTTATTGGTAATCCTTCAGTGTTAGAAAATATAGAAACAACAGACACAGCTTTTTGTGCCTCATTTGTAAACTAAACTTATAACTCGAATTTGACATAAGCGGTCATCTTAGAACCAGAATCTATGATGATTTTATATATTTGTTTGTTTTCACAGTGATTAAGATTATAATATAATATTAACTGCTATACCCCTATTTTTTTACATTTTACCTATAGTATATGTTTGTCCGGTTCACACGTAGTTGTCAATATAATGGAATTTTATGCGACTGTCATACAAGTGAAAGGTTAAGCTAGCTATAAAACCAGATTTAATACAGCAAGAAAATGCCTGTACCAAGTCAGAAATATAATTGTTGTTATCCATTCGTTTGACATGTTTTAGCATTTGCTATTGTCATTTGATTAGGGTCTTTCTGTTTTGAATTTATCTATATAGTATCCCACCCCAAAAAATTTAAAAGTTTAATGCAATATTTACGAATCGCTGTTCCTGGGAAAACTTCAAAGTACTTTACCTGTTTATTGTTCATATGTAAGCATGCTTTCTCATATTATTGAACATATTATTAATTCTTGTAAAACTAATGGAACTAATGACATAAAAAATATAACAGATTTTGCATCATATGTTATCCGATAATTTTGTTGAAATCAAGATTTGTTCTACGTTTTTACTAAGCACAGCGGTTCTTTTACAATCATTAACACGCTTATTTTCTCCTTCAGTATTGTATCAACGAAAGTCATCTATATACATTTTTGCTTATTTGAAGGCTTGGAAAAATGAGAATAAAATAAGTAATTGGTATAAAAATTTTGGATCCTCTATGCTCTTCAACTTTGTACTTGTTTAGCTTTTATAACTATTTTGATATGAGCGTCACTGATGAGTCTTCTATAGAAGAAACGCGCGTCTGGCGTACTAAATTATTATCCTGGTAACTTTGATAACTATCGAATAGGGCTAAAGTAACTCTTTTTCTTCCTGCTTTGTCATTTTTGACTTCATAGACATTCTGAAACTTCATGAGCCAAATTGCATTTTCAAATATATGTACTTTTGCGTCAAACACAAGTTTTGCTTTCGTATGACTAATTTATTAATTTTATGAAAAACACTATAAGATTGATTTGCAGTCCCTCAGCAGGACTAATTAAGGAAATGCTTGCTTAGTTTTCTATGTTTTGTCTTGTTTACTATTATTTTTCTGTTTCTCTCTTTTTTTTAGCCATGGCGTTGTTTGTTTATGAGTTTGAAAACCCCTATGGTAACTTTTGACCGACTGTTTTAGACTAATGATAATGTTATGAGGAGGACAGATTAAAAATGACACTCCGTAAATTCAACGGACACCATCACGAATGGGTTGATCCATACGATGTGTCTTTGTCCATAACTAAGGACATTTTTACAACGTGTTAGTTGTGGTTTGTCATTACGTCGTCCCGATTGTGACTGTTTTGCTGAGTGTGAATTCGCATTGCTATAAGACGTTTCACGGTACTTTTAGATCCGAAATTTATGTATTTAGTTTAGATGTAATATCTGTTATTCTCATCGGATTTTGTCAAATGTCTTATCGTTTGTAGTTGTAAATCTTATTTTTTTTCCATTGTATTCTTGTGTTATGGTAAAGATAATTTATGATCCATGGTTCATTTATTAGATTTTAGTTTTGTTCAACTACATTTATACGATATATTTGGTTTACAATTTGATTTAGAAGAAATACAGACATAGCTAGATTATAATCAAATTAATTTAATTACTACCACAATTTGATATCAATTAGTTTTGTAATTTTCATTTTTACTAATAAATGTTAAATCAACATTACAAACCTAATCTTAAAATCTGTCCAATTTTTGGATTTTTTTAGAAATTCAAATGTGACGTTACTTAGATTTGTGCGTTAATCTAACGCGGTTGTGCATTTTTATATGCTGGTATAGGTTATTTATCTATACGTTTTTATTGTGTAGTTAGTCACCGGTTGTATCATTTATATCTATTATTGAGTCATTTTATGAAAAAATACTATTTGCAAAAGTATGAATTATTCTGAATAATAAAGATGTTCTTATCCCAGGCAGAAAACCCTAGCCGTATAGGGCACAACCTTTTGGAACTTCAACTTTGTACGTTTTTTTGTATTTCGAACTTTTTTCATCAGAGCGTCACTGGTTAGTCTTGTGTGGACGAAATGCGCGTCTGGCGTATTAATTCTAAACCTGGCATCTTTTGTTAGCTATTATTCGTGTGTTTCTCTGTCCTATATGTTCTCCCATTTATTTGTATTGTAGTCCTATCATGTAATGTTGTCATTTTATGTTATATTTAACATTGCCATAAAAGCGGAAGGTTTGGCATGCCGCAAAACCAGGTTCAACCCAACATTTTTTATTTTATTAAAATGTCCTGTACCAAGTCAGGAAAATGACCATTGTTATATTATAGTTCGTTTATGTGTGTGTTCCATTTTAATGTTGTGTTTCTGTTGTGTCGTAGTTCTCCTCTCATATTTGATGTGTTTCCCTCAGTTTTAGTATGTAACTCAGAATTGTTTTTTTTTTCAATCGATTTATTAATTTCGAACAGCGGTATACTACTGTTGTCTTAATTTATATTGTAGAAAATGATAGCTTACATCTGATGCTTTGATATTTTGATTTTCTTAAGACAACAAGCTGTAAATGCATTCAATTGTTACATCATGAATACATTTTTTATATAGTATATTTACAATGATACAAGTGGATGTAAATAACGTCAACAGTAATATACTGGTGTTCAAAATTATTAAATAAATTGAGAGAAAAAAAACAGGTTCCAAACCAAAACCTAAGGAAACACATCAACTATAGGCAACAACACGCCCTTTGCAAATCCCTTATAGTAGGCTATAAATATATGTATGATTTAATTATTATCATGATGAAACACGAAACTCGACTTAAATGTTTTCCATTATTTTACATTATATTGAAAATATGAATACATAAACGTAAAAGAGACATTAGATATATTAACTGTGAGAAAACCGCACTGCCTTCTTTGTGTCACTATTTAGTCAATAATGATCAACAGGTGCTAAAACTTCAAGATGATAATAACTATGATAAAAAAGCAAAGCTTAAGAGAACACTTTAAGGTCTTTCATACTGTTAATTTGTTGAAATAAAATGTTGGTGATAATTTTAATTTCCTTATTAAAAATTATTAAAATAAAATACTTTGATACTTCCTGTTTGCATGGCGTCACATATGATATTTCTTTTTCTTTGAATGCAGAAATGTATGGTTTAATTATTTTTCCCTGAAATTAGTGCTAAAAAGGCTACTTCCGGTTTAGATCTGATCTCAACTGATTAACACTTTTCAAGGTAAATACTTGGTTACATAATCCTAGAAACCCGATGGATATTACTTTGATATATGATAGATTTTGGAATTCAAAGGAGATACCAGAAACTGGATAACAGATTAAAATGAACCAGATAACCATTACAAGAAATAATAATCGGTTTTACATAATATCACAACATAACAACTCATTACCTCAGGTGGTTCAAAGTTCCTTGAAAACTTCAAAGTTCTTTATCTGTTAATTGTTGATAACGACATCATGTCCTCTGTCTTTGTTTAATCATTGATTTCATTTATTCTTAATATCAAAGGTTTTGCATAATCTTTAATCGAATATTGAATTTAATATGAAATCTGTTCTACGTTATTGGCAATCATTGCTTGTTATTTAAATTATTGAATCAAGGAAATTCGAAATTCGTTACCACAATTAACTCAATTCTATTATTCAAGATTTAATTTGGAAAGGAGTAGGTAAGGGCCGATTTTGGACTCAAATTTCAGGTTCATCTGACGAAAGATTTGGACACTTTTAAAACACTTAGTGTCTATTTTATTTTATTCAATTAGTTTAAGTAAAATATTTTACCTGATTTAGTCATTAAAAACGCTCCCATTCAAGCTCACATATGAAAAATCTATCAAATATGCTAAAAAAAATGTCACTTTTCAGATGGTTTGATTTCAAAAACGAAAGTATCCGCATCCGTGTTCAACCTCAACCTTTATATGCTATGTACTATCATCAAAAACTACTAACATTTCAATATGGAGAATGAACACAATTGCGGCCACTTTCATTTTAGACGGACACGTCTAAAATTTAACTTAAATCCTAAAAATGTGAAGATTTCAGTAATTTAGCATGACTTGATAATGCTAATACCCGATATATGTGCATTTTATTATCGAAAACAGCCCATATTTATGTAGAAGAAGCATTCTTCTTTTCAGAAGACAACTAAAAGTTTACATTTTAACAATTTTGTAAAACTGCTTTATTTTGGGGCCAAAAAGGGGTCTAACCGGACCTATTCCTCTGGTTGTTCTTGTAGAAAATTTATTAAAAACGAGATATCTCAGTTCCTACTCTATTTTTTCCAAATTACTAGTATCTCCTCGTTACGCCACTTTTTTCTTTTAATCATGAAAATAAAAGCCATTGTAGGGATGCCACACTTTCAATTAAGCTTTTTGAAATTGAAAAAACGTATCCACAGGCATCACTACGATCCTAACTTGATATTTGTATCGTAAACGTCAAATGTATCTTTTAGCTTTAAAGTATCATCTTACGTACTTTTAATTCATTTGATAAAAATGAGTGAAAGATAAAAAGCAATAATACACGTAAGAAATTCACCTCAAATTATAGTATTTATAGCGGCTGGAAGCTTATTTGGGGTAATTCGAAAACAAACTTTAGAAAAAAGGAAATCCTGGATAATCATAGGTTTGTTCTGTTTCCTTTGGAATTTCAACCACAGATGAAGAACTGGATCTTCCATTACTATATTGGATACGAAAACTACATAAGTATCCTGAGAAACAACGGTATATATATGGGTCTTCCAAGTGCTCTTTCTAAATTATTAACATCTATTTTATCAGCAATCAAAGCCGGGCTTCAAAGTTTTTGTGAAATTGCATATTCTAGAAGTGGCGTGATTCAGATGTGGTTACTAAAATATTCTAAAGATCTTTTAGATTACATATATCTAAGACTCTTTTATTTTGCAATATTTTTTTTTTACTTTATACACTTTATACAAGTATTCCACATTCCAAAGTAAAAGACAAATTGAATGAGCTGGTATTGTTTTGCTTAATAAAAAAAAAAGAATGGCCAACGTAGATACAAGTTTCTTGTCTTAGGGATAGATAAATCCTTCTTTGTAAAGGATCACACTGATTCAAACGAAAAATTCTCTAAAACTGACGATATGAAGATACTTGATTTCTTGATTGACAACATATTTGTAACGTTTGGATGACGTGTTTTTCAATAGACTGTCGGTATTCCAATCGAAACCAATAGTGACCCTCTTCTTGTCGACTTGTTTCTATATTATTTTGAAACTGACTTCATACAGAAACTTCTTCGAAAGAAAAATAAGGAGTTAGCAATATCATTTAACTTACTTTCCGCTATATGGATGATATTCTCTCTCTAAATAATTAATTTAAAATTTGGTGACTATGCTGAACGCATCTATCCCATCGAACTATAGATAAAGGATACAACAGATACAGTTAAGTCTGTCTCATATATTGACTTACATTTGAAATTGACAATGAGTGTCGATTGAGAACAAAACTTTACGACAAACGAGATGATTGCAGCTTCCAAATTTGTGAACTTTCCATTTCTATGTAGCAACATTCCAGCAGCGCCTCCATACGGGATATCTATTTCCCAATTAATACGATGTTCCCGCGCTTGTATTTCCGATCGTGATTTCCTTAAGAGAGGGTTGCTGCTAACAAGGAAGCTATTAACCCAAGAGTTCCAAATGGTGGAGTTGAAACCATCCCTTCGTAAATTTTATGGACGCCATCACGAGTTGGTTGACCGTTTTGGAATAACCATTTCACAGATGATATTGGATATGGTTCTTACGTCGTTGCTACAATCCTCTTTCCTTTTCATGAATGTGACCTACCGAATTAGACTACCGGGTTTGTAATAACATAAGCAACAAGATGGGTGCTACATGAGGAGCAGAAACTGCATACCTTCCGGAGCACCTGACATCACCCCCAGGTTTTGGTGGGGTTCATGTTGCTCATTCTGTAGTTTGCTATGTTGTTTCTTATGTACTACTCATGTATTTGTCTGTTTGTCTTATTCATTTGTAGCCATTGCGTTGTCAGTTTATTTTCGATTTATGTGTTTGATTGTTCCTCTGGTATCTTTCGCCCCTGTTTTAGAGGTTGAAGAAATATTAGCATAATTAAAACACAAACGCAAAGAACGAAATATTTCTGAATTTATGCCTATAGAAGAAATGAAATGAACAAACATTAAAAACAAAAAAGAAGTAAAACCCAATAACCTCCTGTTTCCACATGTGTAGTTGGAAGAAACGTTTCTTTGTTGTTATTCGTACACACCTACTCTATAGGTACGACTCATTAGAAAGTTTTTTTTTATGTAAACCATATAATTATATTAAGCACTTTGAAATTTTAATGTTATCATATGAATATGTAGCCTGATGTCTAGTAGTTGTCGTTAACTGATGTGGTTCATAAGTGTTTCTTGTTTCTCTTTTTTTTTTTATATATATATATCCGACCGTTAGTTTTCTGTTTGAATGATTTAACACTAGTCACTTTTAGGGCCCTTTATAGCTTGCTGTTCGGTGAGAGCCAATGCTCCGTGTTGAAGGCCGTACTTTGACCCATAATGGTTTACTTTCACAAATTGTAACTTGGATGGAGAGTCTCATTGGCACTATCACATCTTTTTATATCTGTTAAAATATACAAAATTGGGATCTGAAGCGAAATGATGTATCACATAGTTTATTTTTATGCATGTTCAAGACGAAACAGTTCACACAAACACGCTTTAACGTTAAAAGTGTACCAGACTTTCACTTTTTGAAGAATATTGTCCATTTACAACATTTTCCCCTAAAGTGACAAAAGACACTGTTTTCATATACACTGAACATGTTTGAAATATGGTTTGATAATTGATTTCATAACAGCTTTTTAAAAAAATCCGTTTAGACAATAGTCTAAAATATATATGGAATGTCTTTACGATAGTAAAATGCTATTCATGAATTTATATATATCATTATTGAGGATGTAAGTATTCTAAAAATATATTTCATATATCAATTTATTCTATGTACCAAAAGTAAAAAAAAAATGCTACTTTTATAAAATCAAATTGTTGCACTCGAATGTATGGAAATGTAAATTATTTTTCCCTAACAGATGGTAGTAAGTATATATTTACAACAGTTATTTTAAGAAATGATGACCAATTCACAGTTCATCCAAACGAAATAGATATTGCTTTTGAAGTTTTAATAAAACCTTACTCAACACTTTTGAGATCCAAGATGGCTACCCAACTTTTAGCCTCTACCCTAACCTACTTTCACAGAGTTGATCTACATGGAAAAAGTGCAGATGAAGCTGATGTTTTCATTTATTTGATTAAACTCATGCCAGAATACAATGATTTGATATCTAATCTGTTTTGCATACTTCACTAGGATATTCAAAGCATTATATTAAATGACAACATCCATGTGGTCGTTAGTGACATCGTTAATGCATTTAAATATCGAAAATAATTTGATGACATTAATAATCTCTATTGATTATCTATCATTAGTCATGCTCGACTAATAACGAACGTAATTTAGATGTAAGTGAAGTTCACCTTGTGATTTAGGCAGGTGATCTACATTCCTATTGTTGTAATTCGAATCGGGTATTAACAAACTACATAATCATAACTGAACACTAATGAATACTGTGCAAGTTTGATAGCGATATAAAAATCTCATAAATTTTCAACAACCGCAGTATCTAAAATAATCATTGTACATAGACTTGAGCAATCAAGTAGCAGAATGAAATTTGAAATATGAATCAGCTGTCAAGTTTAGTTTTCTTTCATCACAACCTCTTCAATTGGTAACCTTGCATGGCATATATACTTGTTTTGTGTGTAATGTTAATAATTACGAGATTTGCGAAATGATTACTCACTTTAAACGCAAACTAGATAAATAGATAATCCAACAAGCAGGAATCACCCAAATGAAATGAAATATCGAAACAAAGTTTATTTTATTTTTGTTACAGTTTACAATACATTGAGAATGGAAAAAGGGAATGTGTCAAAGAGACAACACTCCGACGAAAGAGCAGAAAACAGCCCAAGGCCACCGACGGGTCTTCAACACCATGAGAAAATGCCGTTTATCGTTTACACAATATTAAATGCTATACTAAAGAAATCGAACAGCACTGTCCAGTATTCCAAATTTTGTGTAATTCCCCTTACAACTGTAAAGAATTTTCAAAAGGACCAATTTGAAAGAAACATTTCAACATGTATCACTCTTTCAATTGATTTAATGATATCAGACGTAGTTATCGAACACAACATTTCATTTTTTGTTCTTTTTTTATTTATTGAGAGGTAAATTAGTTACCCTTTTCAAACGCAGTAATAATTATATCAAGCACTTTGAAATTTTAATGTTATCATATCAATATGTAGCCTGATGTCTAGTAGTTGTCGTTAACTGATGTGGTTCATAAGTGTTTCTTGTTTCTCTGTTTTTATAAAGGGCCCTAAAAGTTACTAGTGTTAAATCATTCAAAATAAAGTGTATATCACAAAATATTTTTGTTACTGTAATTCTAATCATAATCCGTTTACATTATTTGTTTTGTAACAACACAATAAATTATTCGGATGTACACCGGTTATTTATACAAACAGAGCTATACTTAAGATTATTACATTAAAATTTATTGGTAATTAGAACGGCATTTTGATTTGCATCGACACTTCTGATACATGTAATAGTATTTGACAATATATTACGAACGTCATTATAAGAATCAGTAATATGATACGGAGCTCCATGATATATGAACACCCACCTAGTCGTTATTTTTAATCACATTCATTTAACGTAGAAATAAACCCAAAGACATAACAAAGGAAAACGATAATGATCATGGAGATTACACTTTTGACCCCAAAATTCCACATTTTTTAGTTGAGAAAGATTTGAATGAATGGTGTAAATGAATTTTGACGTTGCTAGATGTTTTGTGACGTTTTGCATTTTTCTTACAAATAAGCCACAATAATTACCCAAGCACACACTACAAACCAGTAAAAGTCTGAAATGGCCTATATCTGTACTTGACTGTACTGATTTTTACTCGACCAGTAACATAAAAAACATTTTTTTAAAATTGCAGCATCCTGTTTAACTTAAATAGCAAGGCCTGTCGAATATACTAGATAAGTATTACAAGAGTTTAAGAGGCTTTCTTTTTACCTGTAAAACACACATGTACTGAGGTAATTAAACCATATTAAAGTGCATTTTGTATGCCATGTCTTTAATTTGACAAAACCTACTTAAATTAATTGAAATAAATTTTTACTGTTACTTTGGAACACATTTCCTTTTTTAAAAAGGTTATCAAGGATTGCTATGGAAATTCTATTATCAAGATTATAATAAATTTCTGGTTTTACAAAACAAAACAAAGGTCTCATTTTTTAAATAGATTAAGTTGCTTTATATACTATTATATATATATATATATATTAATATAAAAAAAATATTCACTGCATTATTAATTTAACTCAACTGACACCATAAATGTATACTAGGCTAAAGTAACTGGTGCAAAATAGTCCAGTTACCTTAAAATACTTCTGAAATATCCAAAAAATTTGGAATAACATTGAAAATATTAGTCACAACTCATTTTTGAGATTATTTGATCAGCTTGTTTTTTTTATATTTTAAAGTTGATATATAGTATTATGTAAGTGTTGATGAATATTGTGTTGAAGTTATATTATGATTGATTATTGTGGAATTTTTATTTCAATACTATACTGAATACATTTTTAATTTCAAGTTGTTGTTCAAATTTCATTTTTTTTTTTTAAATATTTCCTAAATTGATAAAATACTGTTGATAGATACAAAGAATAAGTCTCAGTAGGGCGAGCATGGTTCAGACTCGTAAAAAATGGTTAAGTACTGGTCGAGCACAAGTTCAGACTGTTAAGTATGGTTCAGACAAGGTTTGTAGTGACAAATAACAATAATTACAATTCTCGTAACCCATTTTCCTTTCATGATTGAGTAGTAAATATCTATGAATTTTGTTTGACATAGTATAATTAAAATATTTGCAATTGATAATATTTCTTTTAATAATGTGCTTTTTTGACGCAATCGATGTTTTGCTTACGTAAGCATAAAATCAACAGATGAACCAGTAACAGCAATCAAAACCTCGGCGAATTAAAAACCCTCAAAACATGATCAATCAAAATCATGATTTTTTTTCCCTATTGAGTCGGTTATTCTATTTTTTGAATATTTTAATTGTGCTTGAGGTGGTACCTAACACTACAGGTAGACAACTATGTAAAATCAGCTAAACGTTTTTATCACTTTGTGTTGGTAAGGAAATATTAAGCTTTTCAATGATCAAAAATAGTGTTTGTCAAACTACAATATATTTTACCAATTTTTTCTGAGAAAGTGATTGGTTCAAGTTTTTTGAATTTTTTATATTTTTTCAAAGGGTCAAAATTAATGTTTTTTTCTAAATTATATGACAATTAAACGAGCCAAATTAATTTTAGTGAAGGTGTTGGGTACCACCTTAAGTTATCCTTAAAGACAAATCACAGAATTATTGAACTCCAAGGAAAATTTAAAAAGAAAGGCCCCAAATCAAATAGCAAAATCAAAACCTCAAACACAATAAACGAATAGACAACAACAGTCACATTTCTGACTTAGTACAGGCATTTTCCTACATAGAAAATGGTGGATTAAACCTGTGTGAATTACCCATACACAAATTTAAACTGTCTTGACGGTTTCATCGGGATACTTATTTATCAAACTATTGGCTGAAAAATTTAATATATTAAACAAAGACCTCAAGTAAACTAAAGACAAAAGGTTGTCGGATGTTATAAAAGCTTTTTCGTGTTTACGTTCTGTTAATTATTATTAATTTCTAAGGCAAATGCAAATCATCACAAAACGTCTCGCACCATCAAAATTCCTTTACCGCCATCTATTGCAAACGTTCAACTTAAAGAGTAGGAGTTTGAGGTCAAAGACGTGTGCTGCCGGTGATCATAATCTTATTTCCAATTTGCAATCGCGGGGTTTATTGTTAAATAGATATATGTTTTCTTTTTCAGATACTGGTAGGTGGGCGTTGATCCATAATTGATGTCAGTAGTATACTACTTACATTTATAATAACGTTCCAGAATATTGCCAGATACTATCCTTCGTGTATCTGTACGTACAATAATATAGTCCAGAATTTGGAACTCGAATTCATGTTCTGCTTTTTTTTTTAATTTTTATTTTATACTAGTCTTATGTATATAATTATAAGGGAAGGCTATATATTCATATGCTTAAAAAACAATACTTTTCTGGATTAACTTTTATCCGGATTGACAAAAGCCGAATATTGGAAAACAAAGCATGTATAAAAATCGAAGCAATTGAAGAGCTTAACGTCAAAACAGGACTTACAAAATTAATTTTACAAACTTAAAATTCACTAGCCTTTGCGTAGCGCAATCCCAGTTTTCTTGACAAAACGTATTTTGATGCTTGCATGATGCAATCATTACATATTTCCTTATTTTCATAACTATATAGACTCGATCATGACAAATGGATATTATCAGGGATGGCTTTGGAATTGAAGAGGTTAAAAAGTGGCATCTTTTATTCATGATATTCAGTGGAGAATTGAGAATATTAAGTACTTTGTAAAATTGTAAAAAATTCAATTATCAAAACAATAGGTGCATCCATATGATTCATACTATAAATCTTTTGTTTCTGTTACCTGTTGGATAATTAGCAAATAAAATCGAATCAATGAGAAGCAAAGACAAATCTGTAGTAACTGTATTATTGACCATTAAATCTTATAGGAATAATAAAAAATCCTATGATAAAGTAAACTTCCGGTTTGATTTGTCAGAACTTGGCTATAAAGCAATCACCTACTTCGTTTGAAATCTTAAGTTACCATTACATGATAAGTACACAATATCCGGTGTTTAATACTCGGCTAAAAGCTTCCGAGAAATTATGTTTCATTGTTATATAGAAACACAGTAAGTGCTTCTAATTCGTGACCAATAGTTCGAGTTTTGTATGTGAATATGTGGTTTTTGTTGCCTGCAAAAATTAAGTTCGTTAATAGCAACATTTTGCATAACGTAACATCAAATGAAACAGTAATTAAATCAGTCTCATGAGAACAAAAAGTCGTGAAAATATCCAATTATACAATAAAAATAATGTTGCAATCTGAATACGTAATCAATTAAAAAAAATAATATTGTCTAGACTACATCATCGACAACTGGCTGCTTCAGTTTATCACGATTTTAAAATTACAATAAACTTTCATCATCGTATGTGTGAAACTAAGATGGACTTTACAGAAGAGACCGTCTTACTATACGACATATTCGGGTTAGGCACACTTGCTTTGTAATGAGTTGTATTAATGAGTCGCTGGAATAGTTATAAGGTTATTGGTTCATAATATATGAAAAGACTTGCGAAAGTTAGATTTGGTATATGACAAGTTTACTACTAACCACGTAATAAGTATCTGACAACAATAACCATTTTCAAAGATGCCATTTAAACCATGAGTGAATGCTTTAAATATTTTACAATTTTCTTTTCTTTTTCAACCTTGACGATTTTGTACGCATACAACTAAAAGGTTGAAGGTTTTTTTTAACAAAAAATAAAACTACATTTTTTCCGATGACAATTCAAAATTGAAAGTTTTTATTCAAATGTCAAAATCAAAAACTCAAACATAGTAAACGAATGGTAACAATGGTCATATTCCGAACTTGGTACCGGTATTTTCTTATAAAGATAATGGGGGACTTAATCTTGTTTTACACCTAGCTAAACCTCTAACTTGTATGATTGTCGCATACAATTCCATTATATTGACAACAATGTTTGAAAAAAAAACAAATATACATAATAGCTAATAATGTCAAAAATAGGGGTACATTAGTCAACATTGTGTTATAATATCAACAAAAATCTCGATAAGCTCATTATTAGAGGTTGTATTCTCTTACAACAAAGATCCAGAGGAGTTATGATATGGTAATGTCCATCCGTGCTTCTCAATCGATCTTGAATATTCTTAAACATACATTCGAGAAAGGCAACCGTACAATGTATTTATTATAGATTCAATTGTAAAGGCTGCATGACTATATGTAGTATCCATGAATTAAGCAAAAAGAGCTATACTATTCGATAATCAACATTATCCAGTTTTACGCACACATGTGATTACAGACAACTGTAGGAATATTTCAATGAACAGTTTGGTTTTATTGAGTCATCGAACGATGTCCAACACTACACATCGATGCAGCAAATCTGAATTATAGTCCAGAAAACTATGTGTTAATAAACAATAATGAGAAAGTCATCCAAGTAAAAATTAACAGACGTTTTAAAGACATACGCCGCCTTGTGAGTAAACGATAAGCGTTGTTTCATTAATCATTCACTGCTAACATACAGGAAATTAGAATCTTAGCGTCTAATAAGATGAATATTGGGACCCTTCTCTTTTTTCTTAATCTATTAGAAAATAATAGTAAATATTTCGTTTCGACTTCATTGTCCACTAGTGTATAACAGTCAATAGGAACTGAAAATGTTTATCAGCAACAATCAGAGTAAAGATAAAACGTATCTTTTTTTAAGAAATAAAAATAAAATTGCCTTTAGACTTTTTCATGGCGTATTGGCAGTACATTATACAAAAACTAGTGGTTTTTTTTTCAACAATTGCAATCATGAATAAAATAACCATATGGCTATGTTCTCTAAGTTGCACCTGTTTGAAAAATATAAAAAAACCCTCTTCCGCCAGGAAAATAAAAAGGGATTTTGCTTAGTCGTATGATGAGAAAGTTAGATACTAATTTTCCCATGTATACCAATATACTTAACGACAGCAAACAAGGTGAACAAATATATAGACAGTCATAATTTTTACATATGAAAATGCATGTACCAAGTCATGAATATGACAGTTGTAGTCCATTCGTTTTGTGTACTGAGCTTTTGATTTGATGACGAACTTTCCATACTCAGTATTTGGTGATTTGACTTTTTTCCAAAGAGATCGAAGACATTTTCAATTAAATGAAAAAAAGACGATTAAGCAAACAAAACTTATCTCACTTATGTTTACCCTACATTCCCTTTGACTTATTTAATCATGCATTATAATGAATTTGATGATATTTCCCAAGTGTGAGAAAGATGAAATATTAAAATTATACTTTTAACGTTTTTCATCTAACTTATATAAGGGATATTAAATAACCCCAGCAGAAAACCAGCAAATCATATGTACTTTACATGCATTGTTGTGATGTTTTTTATTTGGTTTGAAACGATCAGATATTAATATCATATACGACAAAATTGATTGCACTTGTAACATATGGAATTGAATTTACAATTATTTGGAAGACGAATTGTTTACTGATAAGATTCCATTCTAATCAGTCGTCTGAAACAGAAATTAATTTGCTGGTTGATTAATTTTTAGTATTAAATTCTTTATTACATATGTTTAAGCTGAATATTGTGTTTAACAAAAGTTTTGTCAAAGAATAAGAAAGGATTGTGTCCAATAAAGTAAATTAAACAGTGCTTACAATATCATATATTGTATGGAAATTTATCTGATTTATATGTATTAATGAAATTAAATCTGTCGCTATAACCATTGTAGCATTTTCCCACTGGATATCTGGGAAACTATAATCAATATCTTCCCCTTGACAACCTTGGATTTCATAAATCGATGCTAAATGATTATAACTAACACGATTGCAGGTACTTTACCTGTAGTTACAATCTGCTGAGTGACAGGAATTTGCAGAAAACACGTGGTACATATATCGATGAAGGAGGAGTTGTGAACAATATATAAACAGGTAGTACTTCATAAAATATCAACATTCATCGACACCCTATGTATCTGATCTTGAGTTTGCTCTAATAATTCATTAACTGACAAAAGTGAAAGTGTAAACATTACATTACTAGAAACAAAATGTTCCGAAGTATAACACATATAAAGGGATTTTCTCACGACGACGACGATGATTCATCATCGTATCTGACCATGGCAGCACGCGGGATCCACGAATGTACCTTGGATTCTTACTTCACAGCAAATGTACCTAAGGAGGCAGATCATATGGACTTCTCACACAGCTTTTCGGAAATTGGTTCAGACTTTTCATTTGGTTTAAAATGTCAAAATGCCAAACGTGAACAGAGGTATACAATACATCCAATTGACGAACAAAAAGAGGCAGAACAGGAAAAACAAACGGACAAAAAAAGTGAAAAACTTTCAAAATTGAAACAGAAGTATATTGTCAACGATAACGGACGGATTATTTTACAAAATAGAGAAAGCAAAACGAACAATAATGGAAAAAAATTGAAAATGAAATGGCAAAGCATATGAAGAGTATGAGTGAATAAACTATGTTTTTTTTATAACTTTGACTAATGTGTTGTGTGAATCTACATCATGCACGGAGTATGAATACGACTGAAACAAGACTGTGTGATTTTAATTGTACATAATGTGAGTGAAATGACTGTATGTGTCATGTATGCATTGGTTGTGCATTTGTGAGTTAGTTTTACTTTAAACATTGACAACATTGATATGTTACTCTAATCTTAGTAAAAATAACGTTTGCTGAGCTGGTTCTCGCGTTATTTGTAAGTAATATATTTGATATTTAATTGTTCAATAAAATTAAAATACACTGATTTTATATTTGTCTTTAATATTTGATTCTTGTAGTGATATTATATTGGTTGTTTGTCTTTTCTTGTCTATAGAAACGGGAGCAACAATTAATCATTCAACACAAAATTACAATTCAAAATATAACTTTTTAAGCAAATTGACCATTTCAAAATAAATAGTCAGTTGTGGAATATTTGGTGGAGACGGAAATTGAGAAAATCCGGAGACGGAGACATGAATACAAATATATACACAAAGAAAAGGTCATAATGATTTATTTGCAAACAGCGAAAAATCAAAAACAAATCAGACAGATAGATTCTTCACAATTTTTTAATAATGTGATATCATTCAAATAGAAAGGCAACAATACACATATTACATTTTGATGGAAACTTGAAGAAAAAAACACTTTAAAAGACAATTCCCTCTACATCATACGGTTACATTTACGACATCAAAGACAAATTATTATCGCCTTGCAGTTGATGCTGCATGCAATAATGGACAATTTGTTTTAAAATGAGCAATTAAAATATTTCCGATGCAACTATTTCTTTCCAAATTAATAGTTCAATGTAAAATTGTCCTTCAAATATACAGAAATGATACAAAACATCTAACACTCGAGTTTTACAGATGTGAATTTAAGCATGCATGCAATTCAGGTGTTCTTTCATACAGCATATTCGGTCTTTTGGAGGTCGTTCAAACACATTTTTCTATTATTCAGTTTGAGTTTAAAATCATTTAGTGGAACTGTATATCAAGAAAAATAAACAAACACACAATGAAGCTTTTGTTTGGATGTTAAATAAACGTGGATGAAAAAACTGTCAAAATATTTGCAATTTGGGTACCCTGATGTTTGATATTTAGGAAATGAATGTCGTTACTTTAATTTATTATTTTATTGTTTTTGATAAACTTTTACGGGCAGAATAACATCTAATTTTGATTTAGTACACACAGTTACTTAATAAAAAAAACCCAAAAAAAACCAAAAAAAAAAAAAACAGAACGAACATTCATTTTCATATTTTATTCAATGCTCTTCTTCTTTTCAACATAATGAAACTCGATTGTTTTTTTCTCACCACAAATCCACCACAAAAGGTAATTTCACATTAACTTTATTTGAGTTCTACCTTGAATATTCAACAAAAAATCATATCATATATAACAAATATGATAACCCGGTATATCATTTAGCGACAATCTATTTGTAAATAACAATAAACTACAAGTTTTCTTAACAATGAATCAAGATTTTGTTTTTTTTTAATTTTTTATAAATGGTTGTTGAGTCATTATCTTTATTTCAAAATTGATTATCACAATCCATATCTGAATGTCAATGTTTTATTGTGTGCAATATACAGAAGTTAGTCATATCATTGTCTGTGACATTTAGCTGAATCAGAAAAAAACCTCTACGGAAAAGACTAAACAAGCTAGAAGACAGAATACAACATTCAAATAAAAAAAGCAAATTAATTTGAAACACTCACTTAAATAAGATATAATATATCAAATTAAATAGAGACAAATTATCAGGTAGCAGGCTTATAATTTGATACGGCAGATACGCAAGACTCATCAGTGACGCTCAAGCAAAAGCCAAACAAGTACAATGCTGAAGAGCATTGGGAACCCAAAATTTCAAAAATTTGTGCTAAATTATGGCTAATGAAATTATGCCTGGGATAAGAAAATCTTTAGTATTTCGAATAATTCATGATAACATTATTCGTCTTTGCAGGTTTTATTGGCATACAGCTGAATCATCTGTTAAACAATAACACATATCAAAATATTCATTTTCTTTCAATTATGGTGCAATTTCAGATAGGAAATTACAACATTCATAATTTATGTTTGTGTTTGACTGGTCGGAATTGCAACTATCTCTCTGGTAATTTCTTTTAAGAATCATCATGCAGCAACACCCTGCAATATTACTTTTGTAGTTAGTTTTTTTTTGCTCCAACAATCATATAAAACAACAAAGTATTAAAAAGAAAACTACAATCTATAATAATGATCATTTACCATAGTTGGTCGTTAAAAGATTTAGATATTCTTTTTATTTCACTTTTGACCTTATGACTCTCTAAAATTCTAAGTTTGAGCGTAATTTTTTTTTCCTTGTTTAAATTAAAACTTTTATCGGTTTTTTTTATTTCCTTTTCCACATTTCCATCAATATTTCCTAACCTTGAACAATTTCCAATTTCAACAAAAAAAAATCTATAAACTATAACAAGGAACAGTAAAAAAGGGGAATTTCAAATGTTAAGTTTTATGTAAAGGTTTATGTTAGGTAAATCGATAGAATACTGTCGGCCGCAAAACCTTCCACACAAAAATATTTCACGGAGTTATTTAGTTAACAAGTACATTTGTTCGCTTTATTCATTATCTTGTCCGAATTGTTTAAAATAACCTTATACGGTATTTTGTTTGTAGACAACGTACAGTGGCACAATAATTTGAAAAGAAATCGTTGACATTATAGAAAACCAAAGTATAAATATCTGCTTATTTTCAATGTATTTCTGTTTTCTTTTCATTTTCTTGATGTACTTGCCTTATTTCTCACTCATCATTCCTTTTCTTGATTTACAGATCATTCACATATTGGCATCGATGAAATTGTTTTCAATAAATGAAGAGACAAATATTGATAAATAACACTCTCGTAAAACATAAGGAAAACATAAGATTTAAAGAAAGAATTGAATAACATGTTACGTTTTTAAAACTGATAATAACAAAAACAGATTTAAGGTAATTGATTCAATATTTATTGGATAGTACAAATTCGAGTTTTATATAAGCCAGAGCTGTGATAGGTTAAGATATAGTGATGGTTCGTGGTTGGCGATTTTTCTTCAAGGATAAGGAGAGATTCAAACTCATTTCATTTAAAATTTTAGTGAAAGCGACAGTCAATGCATAGCTTGTGTTAACAACAAAAGAGTGGCTAAAAATACAAAAGTGACATTTAAACTCATATCTCGAAAATAAACTGACTACGCCATGGCAAAAAATGAAAAAAGACAAACGAACACACAATAACATACGAAACACAACATAGAACAAATGGATATTCAAAGCTTGGTAATGCTATGATTTGTAACATTCCCTGTTGATAAATATAGACATTATCAAGAATCTAAGGCCCAACCCTTTAAAACAATATCGACCTAGGACATGTCTTGTCAATTCAATTTTGGTAATACAACACTTCAAAATATACTGTGAAAGTACTTTTATTTGTGGGTATCAATTTTCGTGGTTTGGGCAACATTAAAATATTCGTGGGTTTTTAAATTCGTGAATTTTCGTTTTCTAAAAAAGAATAAAATGAAAAATAGAAGCCATTAGAAACGAATGTTACAAATTGTGTATTTAAGGAAATTACAAAGTAAACTTTGACCATTATAAATCGCAGTGATCACACTAATTAACCCAAATAGAGTGATCAACAGATTAACGATCATCAAAGGTGTACATAAATCGCTAGCTTTCAAGAAGTTGCAGGAAAATAATAAGTGTTATTTTTATTTTATTTCAGTCCTACAGATATAATGAAGTGACGCATTTTTACATTCAGATGGATATGCTTTAATTTTATGTGAGCAGAATTTAAAAGCAAACAAAAGTTTGTGTATCCTATTTGGCGAAATATTATGTTCTTTTCCACGATTTTGCAAATGCCATGAATTAAGATTTGTCTATGAACTTTGAGCTCCTCACATTTCTATGACATGTGTCAATCTTACTGAATACTAGTATGTAAGATTCAATATTTTTATGGGCGAGCAATGTAAAGATAAATTTTTAATGACAAGCAATATAATTATCTTAATGTGTTAAGATAAATAAGGTTTTTATATCATTTGCAAATTTTTAAATGGTAGCACAACCAATACCTGCCAATCATATGCCAATCTATAAATTTAACTTATAAGAAGGTTGCAAATATCAACTGATTGACCAAGTAGTAATTTGAACAAGATACCGCGCACACAAGTATCATAAATACACTGTGCTGTTTGAATACATATGTACTAACTTAAATAAATACAGTTTTTGTTCAGAAGACAAGAATCAATGTCATTTGTTCAATGCCAAATATAACGATTCTGATAGCATATCCGAACCTTATTTGTTTTTAGTCCCTATGATACATTCATTGGAATTGGCGCTACCTCATTCTCCGTATGAACTTAAGAAGTAAAAATAAAAGCAAAAATAGATGAAGAATATAATTGCTAGTAAAGTTCACCCTCATTTTCTAAAACAGATTGTCTTACTTTATCATGTTTATGTATATTTCAGATGGCGACCCGTAACTATTTAGTAAGACTGTTATGAATGCACAAATTTGCTTTTATGCAATTGTCACGACATTCAAAAAGCAATTTGCTAGATTTTAAATGTACAATGTGGTTGTAAGGGTCGCATTTACACTTTCTTTCATTATGTCAAATTTCAATTTCGTCGACAATGGTAATATACACTTTGAGTCATGAAAATGCGTTTCATAACCTAATGCTTTGTTTCAAAAATGAGTTTCATAACCTAGTGCTTTGTTTCAAATATGAAATTGGTATAGTAAAAAGATATGTATATATAATCTGCTACAGACAAAAAGAAAGAATGAGAAACTCAATACCTTCAATCCTGTTAAGTAAATAAATACCTTCC
The DNA here is from genome assembly GCF_965363235.1 of Mytilus galloprovincialis. Lineage (NCBI taxonomy): Eukaryota > Metazoa > Mollusca > Bivalvia > Mytilida > Mytilidae > Mytilus > Mytilus galloprovincialis. The sequence continues at coordinate 17,717,117 of NC_134838.1, read as the reverse complement.
TATCATAGTAGATAACAACAGAAATGTCTTCCAACATCATTTTGTGTATTTCAATAGATCTATAGATTTATAGATTCATTGTCCTTCAGGAAAACTTCAACTTAGAAATCTTCTAGTACATACATTGATATATGCGAGGTTTTTAAAATTTTATCTAATCAATTAAAGGAGACTTTGGGAATGCATCAGTGAGATAGTTACTAGAAATGAGAATATTGAAAAACAAAAAAAACCCTAAAAACATTGGTTTAATGATTTCACAGTGTCTATATAACATTGAAGGCTCTAAGTTTTGTCAAAATGTATAAAATCAGTGATCAAAGTCATTTGATGTATTATAGAAACGCTTGTTGCTAATGGTATATAATGCATTTCAAAAGTAATTTTATGCATGTACTTAAAATGACATCTATCATCAGAACAGAACTGCCAGTAATTGCATAGAATTTGATTTTGGAGTTTTAGGGTTAAAGTACATAATTATACCCCCGCTTTAAAAAGGGGGGTATACTGTTTTACCTCTGTCTGTCAGTCCGTCCGTCCGTCAGTCCGTCCGTCCGTCCGTCAGTCAGTCCGTCCCATGAAACTTTCGTCACATTTTTCTCAGGAACTACACATCCACCCTTTCTGTAATTTGGTATCAACATTTATATATGTCAGCCATACAGTGTGATGCGTTTTCAGATTCATCACTTGACAACTTCCTGTTTACCGAACACTTGTCTGATTTTACACATGATAGCCAAGTTGAAAATTTTCGTCACATTTTTCTCAGGAACTACAATACAAGGATTTCTGAAATTTGGTTTCAGGATTTATATAAGTCAGCTATACCGTGTGATGCGTTTTCAGATTCATCAATCGACAACTTCCTGTTTACCGAACACTTGCATATTTTTACACTATTAATATTATCCACTTGCGGCGGGGGTATCATTAGTGAGCAGTAGCTCGCAGTTTCACTTGTTAATTTTATATGGTAGTAGTTTGCATTGTTTTATATCATTTCACTTTCCTAAAATATTATTAGAACATCTGTCAGGAAAACGTGAATCAGGAAATCTTCAATCATATTGATAGCTGCAATGTTTTCTCAGCATGTTTATTTTTTGTGCCTTATCAATAAAAATAATGTGCAGTTTGCCTTAATGAACCACCAGACACGACAACATTAGAAAAGAAAAGAAAAACAAATAAAGAAATGTGTATCCGGTCTTCAACATAAGACATTTCACAATGTATATATACATGATGTACTATAATATGCTACAAATCCAGATTTATACTTTATCAATGCATGTTGGAAATGTTATTTGATGCACTTCCAAAGAAACCGTATACATTTTCTCGAAATGAAATCTTTCACCAACACAGAAATTGCTAGCATTTGCCTTTGATAAGGGTTTAGAATTTAATGCGAAAATATAAAGATTCACGAAAATTATGCATTCAAAAAGCCTACATTGTTTAATTGTTTTTTTCTTCTCCTATTTTCGCTTCATTGATAGTACATAACACAATACTTATTGAGCGTTAAATGAGGTCAGTACAATAATATTTATGTATAAATCATCTGTTTTGATTGTTGAAATTTATGACCGATTACTCTTGTCTTGTTGATTTTTTACTATTGCTTTCAAGCTTAGTTTAGTTATACACTTTGCAATGGCTCGCATGGCTGTGAAATGGAAAATCTGCTTAAAAGCATATTTTCTGTAGAAGTTGCAATTTTGAATAAATTCAAATCATCCAGAGAATCTGATTCAAAATAAATGATGCTTTGTTTACCTCTGAAATCTGGAAACTGAACACGTATTTAAGTGATAATTTTAAAACATTGAGTGCATCGAGTAAGAAATTTTTCCGCATTCAGCGACCTTAAAGGTTCAAAAGATTTTGTACTTCACAACCAACAATGTTTTTTTTTTTGCATTTGGTTATTAACTGCAAAAGGTTAAAATGAAAACGTTAATTTTAATATTGGAATTGTCCGTCACTAAAATTCAAATGTGGCCAATGCTTTTTGTTTTGAAATGAATATATCATCTGGATTAAGTTTGGTCGGATTTGGTTTTTCTGTGAACCAAAAGTGATTATTCTTGAAAACCCTTGATCAAAACATTTGGTTGCACTGATATTTATTATCATACTTTCAATGATAGTGAAGTATTCTTCTCACAATTACTATAATTTAGAGCTTACATGATATATGACGTTTATAGATATAAAATATGTTATTTGAAAAACGTACAGGAGACAGCAATCTGATTATGCAAAATCCATACGACATCTAATAGAAGTGTATAATTGAGTATTCTACAATGTGCTGCATATACTTGGTTATGGTATTAATATAGTAGAAATCTTATATAAGAAAAAATACTGACTACAAAGTGTTTCTTTTTCAAGAAGGAAAAATAAGTTTAAAACTAAATGTGAATGCATTTTCCCCTTACTTGAAAAATGTTGTATCTATATTTCATTTGAAAAAAATGAATAATTACCATCTGTGGTATAAATTCAGGATTTAATTTGTGGAACCAAATATCAATTTAGGATACGTCTACAAAATTAAGTTGCCTTATTTCCCAATCATCATTTCATTTTTATGATAAACAGATCATTCCCATATTAGCATATTTTTTAATGGTTTCAATAGATTTATATATAGAGAAATATAGATAAATAACATTCTAATAAAACATTGCGAATATATAAGACTTAAAAACATGGAACATTTTTTAAATTGGTGATAATAAAAACATTTGATATATTTTTTTCGATGTTTATTGGATAATACAAATAGATTGAATTTAACAGTTTGATGTAAGTCTAATACTTATAGTATATATTTTCATATATAGTGATGGTTCGGATTTGTCGACTTATTTCACGGAATATTGAGAAATTCAAACACCTCTTTTTCAGAATTTCGTTGTTAGTGAACACGACAGACATTCATAACTTGTATTATCAGCTAGAAGAGTGGCGCAAACAAACTGACTACGTCATAGCAAAAAAAAAAAAAAAAAAAAAAAAAAAGAAAAATGAAAAAAAACCCACAAAACACACCATTACACGTATTCAATGTTAGTTATAAGATGATTTATCAAATATCCCGTTGATAAATCAAGATATTATCAAAAACCTAAGGTTTCAACTCTTTTAGGCAAAATTGACCAACAACATTTCTTGTCACTTCCATTTTTGTTATATAGCTCCCAACACTTCTACATATACATAAATCGCTAGCTTTTTAACAATTAAATTTGATCATTGCTGAAGACGCACGACAATATGAAGTATTATTTTTATGTCATTCCAGTCCTTGAAATATCATAACATGATGCAAGCGAATATTCAGTTGGATAGGTTGTTATTTTGTGTGAGCAGATTTTAAAAGCAAACAAACGTTTTTGCATCCCATTTCACTGTTCTTAAACGGTTAAGTTACCCACAGCCCAAGATGGAGCCACCTTGCGTCGGTTAGATACGTTTCTTCTATAGAATAACAATACCACGAATGCATCAATTAAACAACTGAATTTAAAAGTTGTATTAATCGTTTAGGGAAACCCTTAAACTGGAAAGGTGATTAAATTCTACAAAATAAACGATCACAGCACGATTTTAAAAAACACTTAGGCTGTCCGTAACTTCAAAACAACTTGTCCGTAACTTTTTTCATCATACCAATAGAGATGTCCGTAACTTTCAAAGAATCGACATACGCGGATGTAATGTTTAAACTGGTGATAGAGATTGCATCGAATACATATTCACAAAACGAAGTAAATGTCTAGTATGATATAATTCATTGTATCGATGGAAGACAAAATTGGGAAAAGTATAAAAAAAATCACGATAAATCCGCAAAACTCGGGTCTCATATTGTATAACGTCGGGGTACCCGAATCGCCTAGTTCGGAGGGTTGTTTCCGATCATAGCAGATAAACTGTTGAAACATCATTGTTCGGTTTTGTTTTTGAACAAGTAGAGTACACAAGTATTTTTTACACATACATGTAGCATATGTATACACTTACTGATTTTCTGCCAGCAACGACAAGGGTAACGTGAATCCGGGATTTTGGGGGGGAACCCAAATTGCCCAGGCATGCAGTGGATAGACTATACGAGACTTAAGTGCACAAACTTTTTCCGTCTTTTTGAAAAAGCCAAAAACACTTTTCTCTCATCCCCACAAAAACAAATCCCATCAGCATTGACAGTAAAATAAAAGGGGTGTCAATCTGGACACACTGGGACGTTGCGCACGGTGATATTGCGGCACCCTGGCCAAAATTTACAGTAAATGGGAAAACTTTAAAAAAGGACATTTTGTATAAATGAATAAACCTAGTTTTACAGCTAGCTGCATATTTCATTTGTATGCAAGTTGCATTAAATCTCATTAAATTGAATAAAACTAAAAGACACAATAGGTAAAAGTCAGTGACAATAAAAGGAAAAGAGCAGTCAACATAGTGTAACAATTCGACATAGTATATAAAAATATAAATAACTACGTAGGACATCAGGGTAATTTAATAGTCTAACAACCCCTGATAACATACAAAGAAAGAAAAAAAAAACATACTTGGAAACATATTCAAAAATTCATAACACTATAACTAACTGGTGGGATGTATAAATACCGAGCCGCGTCAAAGAGTATTCATCAAAATACAGATAGCAAGAAACAGAGGTGAAGGTAAATCGCAAACATATGATTAAACTCAAAACATTAAAGAGTATGGAAAAGCCTTGGTCTGACAAGCGAAAAACGTCGATAAGACGCACATCAGTAAATAAAAGTTCAAACCATAACCAGGATGGAGTACCACAAACCCCACATAAAACTTCTGTGGTGTAAGTATGATGCGTTAATAAAATCACATTTGGTGGTGAATGAGTAGTATAAACGGCCGCGAAGGTTACAAATATGATGTTAATTGTCTTATAATTGTTGAAATTATAATTCTTAAAATTTTAAATCAAAAGTTACCCACATCTAAAAATAAAGTTACGGACAGTCTGCTTAGTTTCGATCAAAAAGTTACGGACATCTTATGCATTTTTTAAAGTTGACCTTGCGCTTTAGTGAACTCTATATTAACAAATTTATGGTAATTGTTAGTCATTTCTTTATTCAATAATCCTATAAATATTTACATTCTGCATGAAAAACGTCGCAAAAGGTACATTTTGTATGAATTAAATATCAACGAGTTTAGAGTCCGCCATCTTGGGTTGTGGGTAACTTAAGTTACCCACAGCCGTTTAAGCACAGTGCCATTTGCCACCAGATTATTTATTTTTCATGATTTTGCAAATGCTATGGTTTAATATGTGTATACCAACTTTAAATTCAGCACATTTCAGTGACAGATGACAACAATTAATGTCATATAGAAAGTATTTGATAGCAGAATCGTGAATCCGAACCTGATTTCATTTTTGTCCTCAAGATAAACTCATTGGAAATTAGTGCTATCTCATTTTATGGATGAACTTTAGTAGAAAAATGAAAGCGAGATTAGATGAAGGATATACATGCTACATTCAGTAATGTTAGCCTTTCTTTTCTAAAGCAGATTACATTACTTAATGAAATTCAAGATGGTTTCTATCTTCTAAATAAAACTGGCATGAATGCACACATTTGATTCTATGCAATTATCAAGACATTAAATATAATTTGCTCGATTTTTAAAGTACATTGTAGGTGTAAGGGTCACAATTATACTTTTTTTATTATGTCATTGTTCATATAACGTAATCTTTCGACATTTGAAATAAAATCTTTGAATAATAAAAATGGGTTTTATAACTTGGTGCTTAGTTTCAAATTTGAAAATGCATAGTTTAAAGATATGTGTATTTGATCTGCGTCCGATAATTCTTTGTGAACAAAGAATGAGAAACACAATACCTTTCATCTTGCCAAGTAAATAAATCCCTACCTATTAAAGCTATTATACATAATTTACAAGACTTAAAAGAAATTTCCTCCGACATCATGTTTGTGCATTTTAAGATTTATAGATACGTTGTCCTTCAGGAAAACTCCAATCAAGAAATTTTCTAGCTCATAAATTGATATATATTTTTTTCACCGCATTTTACCTATAGATAAAGACATTAGAATACGTCATCAGCATGAGCCATTTCACATTGTCAGAATCGACTTATCAAGTGTATCAAAGCTGTGATCGAAAGTATTTGAATTAATATTTTTTTTATAGAAATGCATGCATGATGCACATGATATTAAATGCATTTCGAAAATAATTTTATGCAATATTTCATATGGCATCTGCCAAAAACACCTAATTTGCCGCCATTTGTATAACATTTGGGTTAAAACGTTTAAGTACAGAGATTCAAGAAAATTTTTCATGTAAGTGGTTTGAATTGATCATTTTCCTATTCTTCGCTCGTCAAATGAAAAAAAAAAACAACACAATACTAATTGAGCGTCAATGAGAACAATATAATGAATAATTAATTTGTTGTAATTGTTCGAAATTGTAAGAAATTATTCAAATGAATTGTATGTATATCTTTGCTTTTCAGGTCATAACTTCTGGTTTATTATAGTACACTTTGTCATTTGTCATGGCCGGGAATAGGAAAACTTTATAAAAGCTGATTTTCTGAATCAGTGTTTGAGATCTCAACACTCTCCCTTTTTAATTTTGAATATCTGATTTACAAAATGATCATAAAAGTTCATACAATGAAGATCAATTAAAGTCAGTACAGGAAAACACTGAACTATTAAAAACGGTGTAATCATCAACATACTTAACACATAATTCTGTAAAACTGAATGCTTGATGTTATTGAAAGCGACCTCAAATTACTTGACTACTGAAAGATATTTGTGTGATCCTTAACTCAAAATCGTTTGTTGACAGTACAGAAAGACATTAATTGAGAGGAATAACATACACAGAAGAATATTGTTTCAAACTATCATAAATTAGATAATTGTTGTTTCTCAAAGTTTCTACTTGTATTACTAAAATATCTTTTCTGAAAACACAGGAGAAGAATAAGTTTTCCCAATGGATGTAAATCACTTGTTGGTAGATTTATTTCAAAACGATTATAAATACTAATATTATTTAGCGAAACATTAATGGCTTATACATTTCTTTGTTTGTGTAATGTATGTGGTTTTTTTTAGTAAGATCTCTGAATAAAGAATAAATGACGAGCTTAAAAATACATTTTATACACATGAACATGTTCGTAAAAAAAATTTGTAGCAAATTACGTTTTGGCTTAATAACTGAAAATATGATTATATTGCCAGTCGGAGCCTATTCGTACTAAATGAATTAAGTTTGAAAGTGCAAATTTGTAAAGCAAAATTCCAGAACATAACAAATATGTATAACAGACTTATTAAGACCTGATGGTTTTGATGTGATAGAAACTTAGTGCTTTCATTTTCATACTAAATCATAAAATGTGTTTCATTAGTAGATACCCAGTTTGATATATGAGATTGTCGTAGTAAGAAGATAGGTATTGAATCCGCTACTGATAATCCTTTGTAAAGCAACAATGAGACACACAATGGCGTTTATCCTTTTTAATGAAATAGATTACAACCTTACAAGGTTTATAGAATTAACAAGACTTTAAGTAGAATTCTTAAGAGTCAATTCGCTTTTAACAAAAAAAAAAAGAATAAAAACTCAACAGCTGTCAGAGAAAAGTGAATCATGCAATATTTTAGGTCATTGATAGCTAAAATGGTTTTTCAGCAACATTATGCCGTTTCAATTAAAAAGAAGGTTTGCATTAATGAGCGTCCAAACACGAAAACATAAAAAACAAAAAAAACAAAGAAATCAGTATACGGTGCTCAACATAGGACATTCCCAACTTCAACTGACATATGCCACCAAAACCGATTTTCCATCATTTGCCGAAAAGGTGTTAAACTTTTAGGGTTGAATTACATAGATCCAAGAAAAGGATGCATGGAAATAGCTTATATTGTTTAATTGCTATTTATACACCTATTGTCGCTTCGTAAATATTAAACAACATTATTCTCATTGAGTGCTAAATGAGGATGATTGCTTAAAATTGTAAAAGATAACTCTTGGAGAATGTGTACTTTTGCCGTCAAGCTCAAAATTCCCTGTTTATTTATACACTTTGCTATGTCTCTCATGACAGTAAATTGGAAAAACTGCATTTAATCATATTTTCTTCTCTGTGTAATTATAAATAATTAAATTAAATTGAATCATGAAGTGTGTTTCATTAGCAGAAACCCAGTTTAAACTATGAGATTAGTGCAGTAAAAAGATAGGTACTGAATCCGCTACTGATAATCCTTTGTAAAGCAACAATGAGAAACACAATGGCGTTCGTCCTTCTAAGTAAATAGATACCAACCTTATAAGGTTGATAGATTTACCAAGACTTGAAGGAGAATTCTTAAGACTTAATTTGCTTTTAACAAAAAAAATAATATTGTCAGCTGTCAGGAAAACGTGATTCAGGTAATCATTTAAGTCATTGATAGCTGCAATGTTTTCTCGGCAACACTTTGCCGTATTGATAAAAGATAACGTTTACATTAATGAGCCAACATACAAGAAAACATGAAAAACCAAACTAAGAAATCAGTATACGATGCTCAACATTAGACATTAACAACTTGAACTGACATATGCCACCAAAACCGATTTTCCATCATTTATCGAAAATGCGTTAAACTTTTAGGGTTGAAGTACATATATTCAAGAAAATTATGCATGGAAATAGCGTAAATTATCTTATTGCTATTTACACTCCTATTTTACACCCAATCATACTAATTGAGCGCAAAATAGGACAGGACAGTAATAATTATATATAATTTATCTGTTGTGATTGTTTAAAATTGTGAAGTATAACTCATTCATTTGGGTTGTGTCATTTCTCTCATAGCTGTGAATGTGAAAAACTGTATTAAAGCATATTTTCTGTATCAGTGCAGTTTTAAATAAACTTTAATCATCCACAGCAACTGACTCGAAATAAATGTTGCTTTAAAAACGTCCGTGATCCGAAATTGAACAAGTATTAAAAAGATAGTTTCAGAACATTAAGTGCATACAAATTGGAAATCTTCTGCAAACCCTTTATATTATTATTCAGTAATCGAAGTTACAGTTTCAAAAATATATCTTACTAATTCACAACCTACACTTAAAATTCAAATTAGTACCAAAACAATTGATTACTGATTATAAAATATAAATGTGAAAACCTTAATTTGATATTGAAATTGTCCGTCAAGACGAAAAGTAAAAAAAAAAACAAAACAAAAATACGGAACTCCGAGGAAAATTCAAAATGGAAAGTCCCTCATCAAATGGCAAAAATCAAAAGCTCAAACACATCAAACGGTTGAATAACAACTGTCATATTCCTGACTTGGTACAAAAATTTTCTTATGTAGAAAAATGGTAGATTGTACCTAGTTTTAAAGTTAGCTTAACCTCTCATTCTCTCGAGCAATCGGCGTTTATCAGTTAATCAGAATGTTAACGTCACAATGGAGATATAAAATAATTTTATCGTTCAAAGAATGTGAAAAATAGAGTCTACAGTTTTGCCTTTTTCTAAAATAAATACGTCACCAAGATTCAGTTGGATCGTATTCGTGTTTTTCTGTAAACCAAAAGTCATTGTTCTTAGAACAATTGGATTAACACAGATTTTGAGGCACTGATATTTTAAGCATCAATTTGTTCATGGTAAAGGCTATTATAGAAAACTTCCTTGGCGTCAGTGAATAAAAAGCGATGAATATAAACTAACCGACGCCAACATTATACTTAACTATCCGACCAGTGTGCACGACACACTGTCTCAATATTACTTTATTTAGATCTGAATCTGACATGAAATGTAAACCAAAAGTCATTGTTCTTAGAAAAATTGGATTAACATTGATTTTGGGGCACTGATATTTTAAACATCAATTCGTCCATGGTAAAGTATTGTTCTCAATATTACTTTATATAGATCTGACTCTGACATGAAATTTGACGTTAATACAAAAAATGGGATATTGGATAAACGTAAATGAGACAACAATCAAATTATGAAAAATCCATAAGACATCTAGTAGATAGATAATAGATAATTACGGATACTACATTGTGCAGCATATACAGTGTAGTGATATAAATATGGGAATAATCTCACATAGGAACAAATACTTATTCAAATTATCTTAACTTTTTCTAAGAAGAAAAGTTTACAAATAAGTCAAACAGCATATAAAAGTTAACGTAAATGGCTTATACTGTAATGTAAAAAAAAGTAGACCTTTGATAACTATTTGCATCTATATTACATTTGATTAATGATGAAGTTAGAATCATGATCCCTTCGTAAATTTAACGGAGGCTATCGTTGGTTGACCGTTGGAGTTTGTTTCGTATATGATAGCGGATATGTTTCTAATATAGTGACTACAATAACGTACCATCTTTATAAACGTGACCTACCGAATTAAAATTGTAACTGGTGCAAAATGTATCTTGTCATGCAATGGCAATAATCCATAAGGCACACGAAAAGAATGCGATTCAAGCCAATTTCCGTCACTATTTGTGCTAGAAAAATGACAATGCATTTTTACATTCTTCCAGAGTTCCGGCTTTCTTTATCTTAATCATAGACATGATAGGTAAGGTATTTTATCAAACTGTTTTCTATAAATCATAATAAATGGCCTTATAGAAACGTTTGGAATTAACATAATTTTATCAGTAGTGCTAAACATGTGTTATTTATGAACCAGTGGATAAAATATTGATTGATTGATTGATTGATGGTTGTTGTCCAGAGGTAAATATTTCATGCTCGTTGACGACGAGAACAAATTATCAATTAATATTTCCTCTAAAAGAGGCTGCCCGGGATGAAGATCGAGAAATTTAAACTGTCACCCTTGTGATGTATGGGGCTGACAAAAGGTTAATCAACACATAGAAGAGAGCATACAGAAAGATTAAGAAGAATAAAAAATCTGGGAATAAATGAGATGCTTCTACATAAAAAAGGGAGATCTCTAACAAGCATGTTCAAAACTGCTAATTCTGTATGCTCGTGCCCTTAGTGAGCTCTCTCTATGGAGGCCGTACAATAACATGTAGTTGCTTACATGTACGTCCTTTAGTCTCAGGTTGATAGGTGTATCAAGGGCAAACATACCCCATCTTCTTATCATTAATTTTAAATTTGAACAATTATAAGTTACTGATTCATTTCTATGCTTAAATTTGTGAACAATCTTAATTCAGGCATATTTCATACGTGTTTCTCGTTTCTCGTTTTTATATAGATTAGACCGTTAGTTTTCCCGTTTGAATGGTTTTATATTACTAATTTTTTGGGCCCTTTATAGCTTGTTGTTCGGTGTGAGCCAAGGCGCCGTGTTGAAGGCCGTACATTGACATATAATGGTTTACTTTTATAAATTGTTATTTTGATGGAGGGTTGTCTCATTGGCACTCATACCACATTTTCCTATATCTATATAAAGAGAGTACCTGCAGTTACCATGATTAGTTTACCTTTCATATATCTATATAAAGAGAGTACCATGATTAGTTTACCAACAGTAAATAGTTTCGCCGAATTAAAAAAATACGGTACTTCACAGTTATACCTTTTTTTCATTATGTCGAAGTTCACATCAAATAATCGTTGCGAAACTGAATATAAACACTTTGAATCCTGAAATGTGTTTCATCAGTAGATTCCCACTTTGAAATATGAAATATGCGTAGTAATGAGATAAGTATTGAATCCGCTACTGATGATCCATTGTAAAGTATCAATGAGAAACGCAATAACATTCATCCTTTTAAGTAAATAGATACTAACATAACAATGCTTATAGAATTTACAAGACGTTTTTTAAGAGTTTGTTTGCTTTAAAAAATAATTATAGAACAGCTGTCAGGAACATGTTAATCAGGAAATCTTCTCGCACATCGATATTTGTAATGCTTTCTAAGCAACATTTGTCCGTATTAATGAAAGGTGAAGTGGGGCTTCCATTAAACGAGCCTTCAGCAGGAAAACATTAAAATACAACCAAAGACATCAGCATAAAGTTCTCAACATTATTCATTTCTCAATGTTGATATGCTATTTCAAGCAAGAAGTCGTCGTCAAGATTTTATAAAAGTTGTGGCTGGGGCGTCGTAATTAAGATAGATATGATTTTTTGAAAATTTGTTAATTTTAAGTTTTTATCATGCTTTTTTAAAAAAATACAATAAAAAGTGTCGGTCACCGGACTTTTTTCACGCTATAAGTTGTGCAAAATTGTCAGATTTTGTATACATCATGCATGGACAATCAAATTTTGTGTGATAAAAAAAAAATACTTTCTAGAACTTTAAGATAAAACGTGAGGAGATAGCTCTTATAACATGGTTTCAGATAAGAAAAGAAAAAAGGGGTCACCCAGCTTGTTGCTCTTTAGTTGTCTTTGTTTTCTTGCCACATATCAAATAAGTAATTCACAACACTTTCTATTATAAAAATTACTTTATGTGAGTTATCCCCCCTTATTTGGCAAAGTTAAAAAAATATAATAAAACACTAATACGGAGTTTTTGAAGAATTACAGCAGTAATTATTATAAAACACACACTTTTCTATATTTACATAAAATATCTTTTATATAAATTTCATACAACTATCAACATTTGCACATTTCAATAAATATCTAGACAAACGTTATCAGCTACTTCAAAATCCAAAAAGGAGGAAGACACCCGAGTCACCTAAATTCATTAAATCTTTAAAACAAATAGATTATGCTAATGATATGTAATGCATTACAAAAGTTACGTTATGTATTATCTTCAAATGACATTTGCAACTAACACCGATTTCGCCAGCCAGCAGTTGTCAAATGGGTTTTAAAAGTTGAGCACCTAAGATCACCCCCAGTTTCTGGTGGGGTTCGTGTTGCTCTTTAGTTGTATTTGTTTTAACTTTTGTTAGTCTATTTTGTCTTTATTTTAGCTATCTGTTTATTCCGACATATGAGTTTGAATGTCCCTCTGGTGTCTTTCGCCCCTCTTTTGAGTTGAAGTACATATATTAAGAAAATTATGCCCGCAAAAAGGCATCTATCCCATCGAATTGGAGATAAAGGATACTACAGATACAGTTAAGTCGGCTTCATATCTTGACTTACATCTAGAAATTGACAATGAGGGTCGGTTGAAAACAAAACTTTACGACAAAAGAGATGATTTCAGCTTTCCAATTGTGAACTTTCCATTTCTAAGTAGCAACATTCCAGCAGCTCCTGCATACGGGGTATATATCTCCCAATTGATACGATATTCCCGTGCTTGCGTTTCCTATCATGATTTTCTTGATAGAGGGTTACTGCTCACAAGGAAGCTATCAAACCAAGAGTTCCAAATGGTGAAGTTGAAATCATCCCTTCGTAAATTTTACGGACGCCATCACGAGTTGGTTGACCGTTATGGAATAACCGTTTCACAAATGATATCGGATATGTTCCTTACGTCGTAACAACAATCCCCTTCCCTTTCATGAATGTGACCTACCGAATTAGACTATTTACCGGATTTGTAATCACATAAGCAACACGACGGTTGCCACATGTGGAGCAGGATCTGCTTACCCTTCCGGAGCACCTGAGATCACCCCTAGTTTTTGGTGGGGTTCGTGTTGTTTATTCTTTAGTTTTCTATGTTGTGTCATGTGTACTATTGTTTTTCTGTTTGTCTTTTTCATTTTTAGCCATGGCGTTGTCAGTTTGTTTTAGATTAATGAGTTTGACTGTCCCTTTGGTATCTTTCGTCCCTCCTTTGTTTAATTGCTTCTAATCTCAAATTTTTCAATATTCGTCGATACTTCACGACAACATACCAATTTAGTGCTAAATTAGGACAGTACATTAACAATTATGTATAATTCATCTGTTGTGATTGTTCAAATTGAAAAAGTCCACTCTTGTGGATTGTATACATTTGATCTAGAGCTCATAATTTCCGATTTAACTATACAGTTTTCCATTGCTCCCTTTGTTTTGAATAAAATAAACTGCATTTAAGCATATTTTCTGTATCAGTGCACAAATACAAATACAAATACATGAATAAATTTTAATTATCCAGAGCAACTGACTCATTGCATTGCATAAGTCTGAAATCCGGAAATTGAACAATTATTAAGAAGATTATTTCAGAACATTAAGTGCATACAAATTACAATATTCCGCAAACTCCTTCATTATTCATCAATTAGCAACGTTACAGTTTCAACAGTGTTTGTACTTTATAACCCTTAATTATAATTCACATTAGTTCAAAAACGATTGATGTATGATTTACAATAGATAAACATATGAAAACTTAAATTTGAATATTGGAACTATCTGTCAAGACGAAAGTTCAAATGGGTTCAATGCCTTTGTTTGACGATAAATACATCATCGGGATAAAGTTTGATCGAATTTGTTTATTTAAACCAAAACAAGTGATTATTCTAAGAAAACCTCAATTAAAACTGGTTGTTGCATTGTTGTTCTCAATATTACTCATATCTGTATCTTACAGGATATGAGACGTTATTACCAATAAAATGGGATATTCGATCAACTTAAAAAAGACAACAATCAAATGATTCATTTTTAAAAATAAATAAGGTCGTTAGTTTTCTTGTTTGAATTGTTTTACATGTCATTTCGGGGCCTTTTATAGCTGACTATGCGGTATGGGCTTTGCTCATTAATGAAGTCCGTACGGTGACCTATAATTGTTAATATTGTTTCATTTTGGTCTCTTGTGGAGAGTTGTCTCATTGGCAATCATACCGCATCTTCTTTTTCTGTGTTATGGTTAAATTAAGGAAGAAATCTAAAATAAGAACAAATACTGATGCACAAGTATTTGATAGAAGTTTACAAATAAATGAAGTAACGTTTGCAACTAAATAGGAATGCATTGTATAGTATTTAAAATAAAAAAAAAGACGTTTAAAAAAAATGAGATATCCTTGCTTCATATTCACATGATGAAGACATAATATGTCAATCAGTT
This sequence comes from Mytilus galloprovincialis, assembly GCF_965363235.1. Lineage (NCBI taxonomy): Eukaryota > Metazoa > Mollusca > Bivalvia > Mytilida > Mytilidae > Mytilus > Mytilus galloprovincialis. The sequence goes on along the minus strand of NC_134838.1, from coordinate 17,701,991 downwards.
ACATTGATGTCTGGAGCTGGCATGTCAGTAAATGCTGGTAGTCCTTTGTTAATATAGATATCATTGTCTTTTTTGCTTAGTTTCTTTTGTTATCTATTCTGATATCGGACCTCTTTGAAACAGTGTTTCAATGTGTTCAATTCTGTGTGTTTGTTTTTCTACATTCAGATGAGGTGAAGAGAGGGGGAGGGTTTAGATTTCACAAAATCTGTTAAATCCCGCGGCATATTTGCGCCTGTCCCAAATCAGGAGCCCTTGGCATTTGTTAGTCTTGTATGATTCTTAATTTTATAGATATAGGAAGATGCGGTATGAGTGCCAATAAGACAACTCTCCATCCAAGTAAAAATTTATAAAAGTAAACTATTCTAGGTCATTTTAACATATTAGGATTTAGTTTGACGTTCAAAATCACTGAACTAGTACACATTATTGTTAAGATGTCAGCTGAAGCACGCCTGCGGATGTGGGATTTTCTTGCTGTATTGAAGACACATTACTGGCCTTCGGTTGTTTTCTACAGTTTGATTGGGTTGTTGTGTCTTTGACACATTTCCCATTTTCATTCTATAGGTCACTGTTATATATAGATAATGTTTAAAGCCAATTGAAACAATCATATTTCATTCTCCAAAGCTTAAGGATGAATAAAAAATATAGAAATATAAAAACCACTGACACGCTTTTTGATATGTGGCAGGTATATGTTTGTTTCAAGTAGCGGCTTATTCATCACTTTATAGACTGGTTAGGTCAAACCATGTAACTGTTGCATTACAATTATGTAAACATACTAACCCATCCTTAATTAAACTTTTACGATCAACAGATACATCCTCAGTTTTTAGTCAAGTATTGCTGGTCTAGTGAAATAAACTTGATTTTAACACCTTAAAATTGTTACAAAATATATTAAACAGTCAGACAAAAGTATACTTGAACTAACAATGTCATAGAAATTATATGCAGACCATCGACCACCAAACGTGGTATTCTAGTCGATTATACTTTCACTCATTGTTTCTGATGTGTTTTGAATAATAACTTTGACGTCATTTCAGAATTCTTTTATACTGTAATCGATTGCCATTCAAAAGGGAATCAAACAAAATAAATGTGAGATGAGAACAATTCCTAATGAATGGACAGTGCAAGCACTTACAAATACAAATTTATACGGATCATATTTTATTTTGTGTTAAAAGTCTACAAATCGGTTGAATACAGCTTTCCCACGATGAAGCATTCTATTAATTGGCTATTGGTATTTACTGCAGGTTGACTTATTGAGTCTAACATTTATTGTTCTTTAAAGAGGGTTATTTATAAAATCAAAAGAGTCAAGCATTTCAGTAAAAATTGAAAATGGACATATCGAATATGTCAGTAAAATAGCAGTCCGATCATAGAATGAAACAATCGGCGAAGTCCATCAATGGGTTTTCTACACAGCAATAAGAGGCGAACTACATCTGACCCTTAACAAAATTATGTACTAGTTCAGTGAAAACGGGGATCATCCTAAATACAAAACATATCAATTAACTAAAATAAAATAATTTAAAAATAAAAATGAAGAAAAACATACAAAACTATCAAAGACCAGAGGCATGATTTGAATTTTTATAAAAAACAAAATTTATCTGTAAAAAAAACACCATTAATTCTAGGACATCCGAAAAGAAGGTTATTCAAGTCAATGTCTATGAATGCCTACTTTGTAGGAAGAAAGGGGAAAAGAAAATCTTATTCTGTTTAAAAAAAAAATCACTTCGAATTAAAGATAGTACAAGTGCTGTAAAGTATCCTTATATTAACTAGGCTCAATTTATTATTCTTTTGACTATGAATATCGAATCGCCTGCTACCAGTAGGTTTGATTTTGAATATAGAATAACGTACCTACTACTACTTTCACATTGATGAACCTCTGTTTTGATGTTGCAATTACATTGGCAAGTTTCAACAACAATTGGTACTAGATAGTTGGAGAGATACGAACTAAAATTTAAGTAGAGGTTTCGCTACTCTCACGGGATACGTTTATTATTTTTTTTTATTAATAATTTAAAATTCATTTAACAAATCGCGCTTGTACTCGTCACTTGCACAACATGGCGTCATAGTAATTTGTTATATATTAAGAGCATAAGACTTCGACGGTTATTCTTTGAATGGTTCTGTTAAAAGGAGGGATACAAATAGTCATTATTTTTCTCCTGAAATTGCGAAGATGGTAGAAATATTCAAGCATTTAAAACAAATTGTCAGTTTTGTTTATGAATTAATAGTTTGAATTCCTTAGTGTAGTAAGGTCACTTGTGTTGTCACTTTGTAGTCATAATAAGTCCTATATTTAGACAATATATATATAGTGTCTTGAAATATGAAATTTATTTGTATGAGGCTTAGATAAAGGCAACAGTAGTATACCGCTGTTCAAAACTCATAAATCCATGGACAAAAAACAAAATCGGGATAACAAACTAAAACCGAGGGAAACGCATTAAATATAAGAGGAGAACAACGACATAACACTAAAATGTAACACATATAGACAAAATCCCACGAGAATAACAAATATAACATATATATATAACATCAAAACCAAATACATGAATTTGGGATAGACAAGTACCGTGACACGTCTTATCGCAATGTGAATTTACACTCAAAAATAAGAGAAAACAAACGACACAACGTTATAATGTAATACACACAGAAACGAACTATAATATAACAATGACCATATTCCTGACTTGGTACAGGGCATTTTTAAAGGAAAAAATGGTGGGTTGAACCTGGTTTTGTGGCATGCCAAACCTCGCACTTTTATGGCCATGTGAAATATAACATCAAAATGACAACACAGGACTACAATATAAATAAATTGGAGAACACAATTGACAAAGAATCACACGAACAACAGCCAACAAAAGGCAACAAGTTCAAAATTTTAATACGCCAGAAGTGTATTTTGTCCACACAAGACCTATGTGTGACGCACAGATACAAAAGTTTGAAAGCCGAAACGAGTACAAAGTTGAACAGCATCGAGGACCAAAAGATCAAAAAGGTTGTGCCAAAAACGGCAAGGGTTTTCTGTTAAGTTACCAGAAAATCCCTATAATTTAGAGTAATTTATACTTTTGCAAACAGTAAATTTAATAAAATGAATATTCAAAAGATGTACATGATAAAGCTGAAGTATTAACTAATTACAGGAAACAACTGAAATACATTTACATAACCAGACATTTGAAACATAAAAGTAGACACATCCGAATACGTTTAAACCTCTACGCCAAGTGACGTCCTATTTGAAACTGAAAAATGACGAAAAAATGACGTCATTTGAATTAGTAAAACAGAGCATCAAAAAATGAAAAATGACGTCACATAAGAATGAATAAGATAGAATTAGGATTAATTTAAGATTATATATTTGAACTAGATACTGATATTGCATTTAAAAACAAAGCACATTTTAATTCTTATTAATATAAAACTGAGGTAGCAATTAACTATATCATAAAACTATGTCAGGTTTGTTATGAATCTAACTTCAAACGTAAAATATCGTACTGATTACTTTGAACGAAATCAAATCTGATAAATGAAGGCGGTGATTAATTTTCTTTACCATGACACATAAATATAATAGAAAAGACGTCAACACATTTGACAAAATCCGATGAGAATTACAAATATAACATTAAACATTTAAACTAAATACATGAATTTGGGATGGATAAGTACCGTACCACGTCTTATAGTAATGCGAGTTCACACTCGGCAAAACAGTCACAATCGGGAATAAGTCACGTTTGGTAATTAAAAGATTAGACGACATTATGACAAAACACAATCTACCATGTGGTAAAAATGTCCTTAGCTAGTTTGGTCAACGAGACATCGTATGGATCCACCAAATCGTGATGGTGTCCATAAAATTTACGGAGTGTCAATTTTAATCTGTCCTCATAACTTTGTTGGAGCAGTTTCTGCGTAAGGAGCACACTCCTGTATATGAAGTCCGTATAGTGTGAATAAGCACGTGAATAACGTATCAATTGTGATATGTAAACACCATACGAAGGGGCAGAGGGTATGTTACTGCTGAGAAATGGGAAATTGATAATTGGGAAGTTGAAATCGTCCCGTTTATCATAGATTTTCATGTGAAGTCGTCCATCTACGTCAATATTGAGGAAAAGATCAAGGTATGAAGCAGTCCTTCTAGTATCAGTGGTATCCTTAATTTCAAGTTCACTTGGATATATGAGATGTAAGTATTGGCTGAAATATGGGTTATTCAATGATAGAACATCATCAATATGAAATAGAAATGGAGGAAATGCAAGGTTTTACCGAGCATTTTCCCGTTTCGTGCCGAATCCAAATAATTTTCATAGTTCAAGACACTATACGTATATTGTTTTTATACTGAAATCGATAAAAAATTAAAAAATAATAATAAAAATATGAAAAAAAGTAAAATCACAAAAATACTGAACTCAGAGGAAAATCAATTCGGAAAGTCCATAATCACATAACAAACAAATATTGTTAAAAAAAAGTGTTTGGAATTTCTCTCTTGTGGTACCATTTTGGGGTATTTCCCTTTGAGCGTAGTCCAGGCGGTACAAAATTGAAATTTTAAAGAATAAGACAGGAAAATGAACTTAATTAATAACATGTGATAAACATGATTATCAATTTGAAGACATAACAAGTTTAAATTCATAAAAATTTGACCATTGCTACTACAAATTGTCATGGTTGTGACGTGACGTTGTAAGTAGGCGGGGCTTATAGGTGAGTTGAGGTCATTGACGTATTAAGCTAATGTTTATACGTATAGCTTTATCTATTTAGTAAAATATCTGATTGCAGTATAAAAGGCGATGTGGTATGAATGCTAATGAAACAACTTTTCCACCAGACGTAAAGGCTGGCAACTTAACTATACATGCAGGTCACTGTACGAAATTGACTTACTTTACCTAGAAAGGTAATTACATTGACAACATGTGGAAAAAATATATATAAATCAAAAGCTTTGTCCAACAAGATATTTTACAAACATTTACATCTTTGTAAATTTATTCTGGTAGCCAATTATTCCTTGGCTCATATCTAAATTTACATCAAGATCTGAAATAAGACTATAGTAGTTTGAGCAGTTTTGCACTACATGCAAAGGTGATAAGCCAAAATCAAATAAGTCAGACAAATTAAAAATTATAAATACTGATGTCTGATAGATTAATGTCTTCTGAACATCTGATTGAATGATTCTATTTGATAATACGTATTACTTATTACCATATTTTAATTCATTGCGTAAAAAAGTGGAACTATCATATCTCCTATATTTCTTAGCTTTCAAAAACGTTGGTCGACTAAAAAATTGATAATATTATAGACATCTGTTTATTGTAAGATACTGCATGTTTTTCAAAAGCGTTTATAGTTCAGTTAGTATCTCATCGATATATACATACAGTTCCTTTTTGATGACTATTCTATTTCTTAGTTTAGCAGTTTGAACACTATATATAATATAAGAAGGTTGAAGCCCAAAAACAAATGAGTAAGACAAAATTTAAAACCGTAATTACTAATGTCTAAGAGGCCAATGTCATATGAACATGTGCAGGACGTTATTTGATAGAAACTAATAACTTATTTCTATGTTTTATTTCAAAAGGCATAACGTGACATTTGCATATCTTCTTCTTTTCACTTCTTATAAGACTTGGAACGATTTACAACTTAAGACATATTATATAGATAACAAAAAAGAAAAATACCGACCAGATGTTTGTTTTTTTAGTGTAATAACCTTCAGCCAGATAACTATTATTATTAAAACAAAAATCCCTTTTCCTAACATCAATATTTATCAAGGGCACAACATAGTTTGTACGTTAAATGTTACAGATATGACATTACATTCAATTAATAGTTAACAGTGACCACCTGTCGCGTCTAATTGACAGACGATATATATATCACATAGCTTCATGACGTCAAACGACTTAAACCTTATTCTATGACTCGAGTACTAAATATTACCTCAAACGGTGTGAATCTCATGGAAAAGTGAACATTTTCACATTTGAGAAACATAATGCTCAATCAAAAAGCATCTCTCAGTGTGACATGTTCAGCACCTGCAACCCGATGTCATTCGGAATCTCATGTCTACAAATGACTTTTCATTTGCACTTTCAGTCGTTATGATTCTTTTTCATGAAGATAGCATGCACAGTATTGTTTTATCCTCAGTTTTAATCAGAAATCTTTGATTATCATCGGAAAATTGAAAAAAAATCTCCACCTCATAGGATTTGTATTTACGTAAAACCCATGTTTCCCGTGAAATCACATGGTCACATTTGTTAATTGTTGTATTGTACTTCTGGTACTTTTCGCCTTTTATATATATTTTTTTGGTTTACCCCCCCCCCCCCCCCCCCTCAGAATTTTGTCATTTTTGAAAGCCATGCAATAACCATTTGTTGTTAACATCCACTTCCTTTGCTATCTGATGGAAAATTGCTCTTTTGACAGTTATATGCTAAATTCCTTTCTCTTTATATCACTTTCTTACTTAAATCAGTAAAAGATCTAGACGTTATGAGACTTTTGCACCATAACAAAAATGAATTGCATAAATCGAATTAGAAGGCAGATTAATGAAACAAACAAAAACTACGGGAATCTCATGAGCTATAAAAAGAGCGAAACAGAAAGGGTTGACAATGTTGCTATTCAGCAACGCCCGCCTTTCAATACATAATCACTCAAACTATCACTATCAGATTAGTGCACAATCGGTAGAATTTACAGATTAGACTACTATTCTGGCATTTAAAGATATATGAATGCGAAAACAAATCGCTAGTGAGTTTATCTTAGTTGTGACAAAGATATTGTATAAGTGAACAGATTCGTAAAAGTGGCGATTCGTAAATGTGGCAAGAAAACAAATGAAACAGTAACACACTCGCGCTAATAAAATCTCTATAGTGTGATCATGATGCATGTACACGCCATTGTATAGGACAAGAGCTGATTGATTGTGAAGACGTGCCCTTATTCTAAGATCGATTATGAACCATAAGAAATCTGACATACCAATAAATGGCATTTCTGACGCGAAATTTTCAATCGGCATTTTTCCGTTTCAGATCCGTTCATCGTCCGTTTTATATTGAATGGGCGTTATAGATAAAAATTCGGTTAACTAGCCGAAGCTGAACAACAGGAAAAAAGAAATATAGATTCCTACACTGCAACAAGTGTATTACGATATTTCTCCACTCGAGACAGTTAAATTTTATTATTTAAAGCGCGAGGCTTGCCGAGCTCTTTAAATAACTAAAATTTAACTGTCGAGAGTGGAGAAATATCGTAATACACGAGTTATAGTGTAGGAATCTGTTTCTCTAATGATTTTTCTCCTTCTTTTTCAAAAAAATTCAGAAACTTGTGTTCTTTATATGCGACGTCATCAGGCATTGTCGCCTTTTTTCATGACGTCACAATAGGAAAATTCAGAAGAAAACAAAACATTTAGACGTCATAATCAAATTTCGACTAATCATTTGCCGAGAACAGATTTTTCACTAGTGAGGAGAAATATTTTTCTCACACCGATCAGGAAATGTGAAAATAGCACAAAAATTAGAGAAACAATAATATCTCTCAACTCAAGAATGAAATACGCATAAATTGCAAACATACTAGAGGATGATAAGTCTGTCTTATCAGCTGTGTAACCAATGATTCGGTTAAATCATTTTTATATAATCCTTTTTCTGTGTATATGTCTGTTCTGATATAATTTATAGAATGTCCCCTTGGTGTCTTCCAGTATTTTCAAAAACTATGATAAAAAATTGTTTGTATAATGTTAAACCTTTTGGACAGGTTTTAAGCTCTCAAACTAAATAATTTTAGGATTTCCAGTATTTTGTATTCGAATGTTCATGTTTACGGTTACTCCGCAGTCAAGGTCAGTGGCGTACGTTCGTGTTGTGTTATATTGCACTAAAATGTTTATTATCTGAATACCACTTTTATGGTTAGCCGTTATTTTTACGTACAGCAAAATGAATTAGATATAAGACACTAAAATCGTTAAATGATCCTTTAAATCTTATAACATAGACCGGTAACATACCACAATTGAAAAAATCTATTCAGTCTCAATACATTCTCAAAACAAATGAATCTGAAATGTCGTTAATTTTCCAAGATGGTACTTTTAAAAAAGAAAATAACTATAAAGATACGTCTGTGTCTTTTACATTGATGCAGTTAAATACTGAATTAGGTATTTACATGAAACATATATCTTTTTTAAATAGCAAAGATCAAGCGATCATTCACACGCACCCAATATTGTGGGAAACATTTTACTTGATTTTTGGCCTTTTTTTTAATGGTGAACTATCGTAGTAAATTTTTTTTTAAAATCATATCTATATTTGAGTTAGAAATAACCATCGTATATAAATTCCTGTCATCATAATTCCGAATGGATAAGAGCAATAATACACTAAATAAAGTGGAAATAAGTTAGAATATAGATAAAGTGATATTTATGAAGTTTTTCAAGCCTGTTAGCATGAGTCTATATCTGTAATCGTAAACAGGAATAGTCGCAGATTTAAAATTCTACCAACTATAGATCAAAGAACGTTTAAATTGTGATGTGCAAAATATACTTATTACCTTTTCAACGAGCAAAACAATTTGAATAATGTAATTATTTATTGTTGGTTTCCAAATATTTAATGTGTTCGATGTAAACATACATTCAGCACATTTACTCCCACAAGCGAACCATCATAAACATAGCTATTATACAAATTGTTACCAATTATGAGTAATAAGTATACACAATACAGACCACTATACAGACAAATGTTTGCACCTGTCTTAAGTTTGGAATATCATGTACAGTAGTTGTCGTCTGTTTATGTAGTTCATACGTGTTTCTCATTTCTCGTTTTTATATAGATTAGACCGTTGGTTTTCCTGTTTGAATAGTTTTACACTAATAATTTTGGGGCCCTTTATAGCTTGCTGTTCGGTGTGAGCCAAGGCTCCGTGTTGAAGGCCGTACCTTGACCTATAATGGATAACATTTATGGATTGTTACTTGGATGGAGAGTTGTCTCATTGGTACTCGTACCACATTTTCCTATATCTTTACAGTATCTTATCTAATCATTAGTAAAAAAGCAAAGTGCCCTTGACCAATGAAATTGTAGAATTTGGTGGCTCTTAATTATGAAGAATGAATGTGAACGATGTTCTTAGTAAAGGATTATGCTATTATTTGTGTCTACTTACAGTTCAAAATAAAGAGTTTATATAAATGAGTTACAACTGCCATGAAGCACATTTATCAAATTGAAAAGACTTATCAGTGTTAAATAAAAAAGAAAAATAAAGAATATTATATAAATCAATGCCAAAAAAAAAAGAAAAGAAAAAAGTTTTGTGTTCTCAGTTGTTCGATTTTGTTATGTCTGGGCCTGTTTTATTCTTTATATGATTTTGCTCACTGCTAATTTAAAGGACGTATAAATAATAAAAAAGTCTAAATCACTGGTTTTTAAAAAAAATAGTTATTTCCAATATTCCGATAAAATAACAAAAAAAATAGGAATTTGAATGTTTTTAAAACTATAAGTCTGTACATTTTTGTAAGAAAATGATAATCACCTATCTCATGATAAGTACTCGTTAAAGGTCGTATTGAATCATGAAGAAACGGATAATCTTTCTCTTACATATACATTATCAATCTTCCTAAAACGGACACATATTTTAATTATCTTTATGTGTTAACTGGAAAGTACTTGCTATTTTCAAATAAAGAATTGATATGTATTTATAAATCACCAAGGTAATGTTATTTGTCATTGATGGGCATACAAATGTTTATAATCTTATAAAAATTGCACTCGACAAAGGAAAAATATAAATAGCAAAACAAAAACACGAAGGCATCGAGTACAGAGACAAACTATAAATGAAATACAGACTAACGCAACACGGGAATTAATAGTTTAAAAATGCCATATACTCAGATGAATTTAATTCCAATTGAAATAAGATATATAAATTCCCGTTAATCCGTTGAATTTAGTAGTCGCTCGTGCTAGATAATGAAACCACTAGGAGTCATATTTCAGATGAGACGAACTTGTATGCAAAGTCTATTTAATAAATTATTTGGAGTGATACATTGGCACTTTGATCAGACATTTTTATCCGCATACATGGATTGACAACATCCAAACAAAATAAAACAAATATCAAAATCTCCGAATAATCATACAGCAAACATATTTTTAAGATATAATCGTTAAAAGCTAAAGTATTTTCGATGATTTGATTTAACAATATACATTTTCATGTAACAAGTAACATAGATAAATATCTAGTTATGTTTTTTTTTTAATTACATAGATAACTAGATAAAGAATACTAAAATGTGGTTCTTAATAATATTGATCATGTAGCCATCACTTTAATCATTTTTATATTTACTTTTTATAAATTTTAACATATCAGTTTTTAAGCTTTACCAACAATTATTTGGATTAAATATAATTCTCAAGTCTATAAAGTGATAGTGAATATGTACTATATCCAAATCTATTAGCAAGGGCCAAGACTCATTAATATAATAATATAATATCCACTATAAAGCACGTTTTCGAACATGACGATCCAAAATTGACATCAATTTTCTAAATTAACTGCATATGGAAACAGTTATTGTCTATTGTTTTTTGTAATAGCACCATGTGTAAATTGAATTTAAACAATTAGCATCAACGACCATTACCAAAAAAAAAAAACTAACAAAAATAAATTTATTTAACAGATCGTTACCAGTTATCAGTGATAAATACCATACAGAAAAAATAATTATAACCTTAATATGGTGTTCATTATCACTGAACCAGTATATATTTGTTTAGGGGCCAGCTGAAAGACGCCTCCGGGTGCGAGAATTTCTCGTTGCATTGAAGACCTGTTGGTGACCTTCTGCTGTTGTCTGCTCTATGGTCGGGTTGTTGTCTCTTTGACACATTCCCCATTTCCATTCTCAATTTTATTTGATGCGTATTTTCCCCCTACAACAAGCAGTTGCGCAAAAATAACAAAGCACAAAGATATTGAATAAAAATATTTTATAAGAAAATAACTTAAAGTATACCTCACACAAATATTGAGTGACACTCATATAAAAAAGAGCTATTGTTGTATAAAACATCTTACTGAATTCTGAGGCCTCGTTGCTGTTCACTTTCTTCGAATCATTTTGACTTTTTACTTGAATTGAGCGACACTGATGAGTCTTGATATGAAACGCGATTCAAGTGTACCAATGGAAAACCTGGCACGTATTTATCCTTATCTTATACTTCTTTGTTTGTGTCTTTGTGTATTTTTATGCGCTTTTGATCACGTAACCAAATGTTTCCACAAAGTAGGAAAATAGCATTTACGAAGGTTTTTTAACATGTAGTTAACGATTCGTAGGGTCAATCATATAGTAAAAAATGGGTGTAAGAAAAGTATTTCTTTATTATGTTTATCGTGACAAAGGGCAGGTACATTGAAATTAGACATTGTTGGCCTATATATAAAATAATGCATTTCTTTTAGATTGCACGATTTTAAATATTAATCTATGCATTCCAAAATAAACATTCCTTAGTTAATTCATCAAATTAAAACATTGCTTTTTAAATCTGTCAATAAGGTAAACAAAACAGTTTTTGTCGTTGAACACACATATATATATAGTGTATAGTATATACAATTTTTCTTTAAAGTAGAAACAAGTAAACACTAACACAACGACAAACAAAACACCAACAACACTGCAAAGAAAATATGTGTCCGATTCACATCTCTCGATTCAACTGTACAGGAAATACCAAACTAAAAGAGTAATAAACCTGATGTTTAAAATAAAAAATGCTAAAAATGAATCACGTCTTAAGTTTCACGACAAAAACAACAACATAATAACCCGAAGAAAAGAAAGGGAAAAAAGGCTAGAAAGTAAAGTCAAATAAATTACATTTTTCCAAGAGGAGGTAAGCGATTAAGAATGTCTTTCACTAAACCATTTTATGATTTTGTTAATACACCCATCTGATTGTCACTGCCGGTTAAGAAGGTAGTATCAAAATAAATAGGGCTTTGATTGTTAAAAAAATCTATGTTACCAGTTTGAAAAGAGCTTCCGTGTGGCAGCTGCAATACCCAACATAATTACGTTGATTGTAAGGACACTTACTGTCATGGGGAGTTTATGTTGAGTTTCCAAGTGAATTAATAATACCTAATTCCGTTATCAAGCAGGTTATGTAATGTGATTAAAACACAAAAACTATGTTGTTTTGGGGTTTATCTAAGGGGACAATACCATATTTTTCATAGAAGTAGGAAATTTGCTTAGCAAAATTTGGAGTTTTGAAGATCGATGCAGCATTGGTGATTACAGACCCTTTCAGTTTTTGAATTCTAATTTGAACAAACTTCATTGCTTTGCAAGAAATATAATAAGATGGTTCGACTCATAGACGTATTTCAATCAGAGCGAGGACATAATATATCTGGTATACATGTGTAAGGCACAACAAAAATCAAGGAGTAATTTAGTTCACGGACGAGTTTTGTGGGTCAATATTGTCTGGTATTTATTTATTTTTGTTTATTTGTGGATTGTTGTTTTCCCCCCGTTATCTTTATTAGCCATAGTGTTGTTACTTTTATTTTGATCCATACTGGTGGCCATTAACATACTATTTACCACAGAGTAAATCATTTATTTAATCAATTCTCGGTACTTACTACCTTGTATGTATAAGGTTCGCCAAAAAGATATCACTTAAGGACAATCAAAGCTCATCATGATCAGTCTAAAATAAAAGATCCGCAAAAAATGAAAACGTGCTAAATAATACGTGTTTTTCAAACTTCTAAATTAAGGTATATATCAATTAAAGCTGTACAAACAATATAGCCAGTATCCTATTACATCCAATATTGAAGTTATTGGAAAGGTAACAGTGAAATATATACTTTTTATTTATTCAGCGAACAAAGGAACATGATTAATATAGTCGTTTGTTGCTGGTTTCCTAACACATCTATGTGCACACTGTATATATTTGTTTAATATACAATTAGCACGTGTACTCCCACTAAAGGACCAACAAAAGCATATTTATCTTATAATTCGTAACTAATTATGAGTGATAATTATATATAACAATATCATATCGGAAAATTGCATAACCTTACTAGTACTAGCTAGTTCTAGATAAAACTTACAATCACCTGACTAAAAAAACAGAAAACGACAAAAAAATTACAATCGAAAATTGTTGTCTGTTTTGTCGTGGTCCTGATTGCTACTTTCTACTGCAAATGGATGTTTGAGTCGATTGACAAGTACATGTGTTGAGATTGTCACAACCTAGCTTTGATTTAAAAAATACATATTACAATTAACAATATGTCATAAACTAAAAAAACACTATTAGACCCCCCACGTTTTTTTTTTCAACAAGGATCTTTGTTTTATAAATATCTATGACTGTGCATTAAACTTAACGGAAATCAGTTGAGGCAATACAAACTTTAAAAACAAAATACAACTTATGCAGAACAGACAGACGGACTTTAATTTTTATAAGAAAACTAGTTGATGTAGTATTATGAAATCATCAGACCCAACGGCATTGAACCATTTATCTTTTCACAAACAAAATTGAAGTGGAATAAGTCATGTAAATCCAATCTTTTGATGTACCAATTACAAATATAAATCATCACTTGTTTAAAGAAATATTTGATTGTTTCCTTGGACTTTTTGAAATAACGAATAAGTGGCAACAAATCTTTCGAGATCCTTTTCACGATCTTTCACGATCCATGATATCAAATTTTACAAATATGCTCGTTTTTGCAAAGTTTCTGAATTAAAAAAAAATATCCAAATAGTGACAAGAACTTATTATACAATACTGTTGAATGATACTTTTCCTAAAATCAATCTGCCTTTTGTAGTTGTGTGAAAACGGTGTATTTTGTTAATAAGGTTTAATGTGTGGTCAGTAAATTACAATTCTATCCTGTGAATCAATGCATTTTTCACCAGAATTCATATTTAAAACTGTTGTACAAGTTATAAGTGAATTTTGGTCAAATGTTGTACAAATTGTAATTTGTACAGGCACTTTTTGTACAAATTATAATTTGTACAAAGGCAAAATACAAATTATAATTTGTACAATATTATTGTACAAATTATAATTTGTACAAAATGATAACTTGTACACAACATATACAGCACATTGTCTAATCAATAACATCTATTATCCCGAACGACACAATTTTAAGATATGTGTTTTTCATGTGAAAAATGGCATGTTTTACAAACAATTGTTATGTTCGTAAATAAAAGAATCTTATAATCGATATTTTTTGAGCAAATTCGTACACGACTAAGGCAATGTAAACGAAGGATGTTTTACTTTGATTTGCTTCGTTGAATTTGTTGTCTTTCGTGTGTTAGATATTGAAACAATCCATGAGGTACCGCGTTTAAAAGTTAGATGACCTTGTTTTCCAATTATATTTGGAGTAACACATTGGTGCCAAGTCACATAAGTTTACTCGTATATATAGATTTTAAAACACAATTATACTGTTATATTGATCAATTGGATAAGGTTTATTCGAAACTGCTGTCCTATCAATAAAAAGTCCAAATTTGATGACTATGCTGAACGTAAACATTCATTTCAACTTTCAATAAAGGATACCACATATACAGGTTAATTTCTTTAACATAAACTTATTGCTAGAAATTGACAATGATGGTCGGATATAAGATAGTCTTTATATCAAAAGGGACAATTTCAGCATCCAGATTGCGAAATTTCCGTTTTTATTTATTAAAGTTCATGTAGATCTTGCATGTGGAGTATATAGTTCAAAATTGATATCATATTCTATGGCTAGCGTTTCATAACTTGAAGATGCATTTTCATAATAACATGTTGGACAGGATCTGCTTGTCTTTCGAGTGACCTCATATCACAAAATGTACATGTGTTCTTATTTAACGAACAAAACAACTTAAAGTTTATTGTATTATTAACAAACATCGACATGTACATTGTTAATAAACAATTAATATAAAGACCCCCACCAAAGGATCAGCAAACGCGCATTTATCCAATAGTGTGTTATAGTCTTATTTATTACAAATAAAGCTGTTAATACCATACAGGAAAAAATCAAACCCGTAGTGGAATTAAATATTTAGTGACGATTATTTTACGCTTAAACATGTTTCTATAACAACAGTACCAGTTGATATTCAACCACAATAAATCATAAACAAACATTTAAAAAAAAATGTTTTTTAAAGAGAGTCTTATTTAAATATATATGCATTATCTGTTTTCATGTATAATACTTGCGTCTATGTATTCCAGCTATGAAACAAGAATCAATCCACCATTTTATACATTAGAAAATGCCTGTACAAAGTCAGGAAATAGACAGTTGTAATTCATTCGTTTGATGTGATTGAACTTTTGATTTTGCCATTTGATTACGGACATTCCGTTTTGAATTTTCCTCGATGTGCAGTATTTTTGTGATTTTAGTTTTTTATAACGCTTTTGTTCTTGTGCAAAAATATGGATATGTTCAAGACATTCTTTACAAAGAATAAATTTAACATTTACGATGGCATTTAGCATGTATCTAACGATTCATAATGTCAAATCGTATAATAGCACAGCGGCGTATTGAAATTGTTCTATTAACACGACATAGGACAAGGAAGTTAATTGACATTAATGCACCTGACCTGGTTTATATTATATACAATGTTAAGGCCAAAATAACAAACAGAAAAGCTGGCATATATAACAATGCCATTGGTTACTTTTAATTCTGCGGTTTGAATCAGAATATATGCATTTTTAAAATTAATATACCTGTGCCGATGTATTAAATAGAAAAATGAGAACCATACTTTTCTTATTTTTTAAACTGAACGGTCCATGGTATTTTGTTTCTGTTTGATTTATACCAATGGATCGACATACCATCTGAACGTCAACCCCCCCCTAATTTTTATTCCATACTTTATTTGCGTAAAATCAACCCTCCAGGAGCATATAAATTCATCAACGGTTTTGTAGGTTCATATTGCCCTATCTTTAATTATGTATTTTGTATTTATAAAATGTCGTTTTCCATCGCTATTTTTACATTAGCTATCGTGTTGTCTGTTTCATTTAGATTTTACTTGCCAGTAACATACCATATACCACAGAGTATTACATCAATGCAGCTCAAATCCAATACGAAAGCATGGTATGACGATTTTGCTAGCGGAGTTTAACTCTACCCTAAAATTTATTGCTGGTGAATAATGACTCAAATGATCCCATCACAGGTTTCCATATGTCAACGCCATTAGGAATTGTCTTAAAGGTCTAAGGTTTACAAAAAACAATTTCTTAGTGACAGTGAAAAAAGATCGCAAAAAATCTATGAAGGATATTTGAAACGTTCTTTTTATCAAACCTGTCAGTTAGGGTCTAGATTTATGAAACTGTACAATTAGTAGTAGCAAGTTCAGCATCACGCCCACTATTACAGAATATTTTAAATGTGACGGTTTAACATACATTTCTCACTTATTCATCATGTTCATCGAACAATACAAACTGAAAAATATTATCTTTTATTGTTGGTTTCGTTACACATAAATGTATACATTGTATATGTATGAATATTTAGCACTTATACTCCCACCAAATGACCAACAAAAGCATATTTATCTAACAATTCGATACCAATTAAGAGCGCTAATTATGTAAAAAGTGGCAAACACTATACTGGAAAATTTCATAAATTTTAGTGGTGCTCAATTACTCTCATAAGCCGACGTTAGACGGATAAAAGCCAGGAAAAAAACTGGAAAAATTTGAAAAAAAGCGCAAACTAACAGTGTTGCCCGTTTTTTCTTGGTACTAATTTATTTGACATTTCCTACTATAAAAAATGTCTTTAATCGATTGAAAATCGATAACGAATGCATGTGATGAGATACTCACACTGTCGGCAAACCTAGCTTAAACTAAAACTATCTGTCATAAATAATAAGAACCTATGAAAGACTATACTTATATAGCATCTTATTTTGTCAAGATCATCTACTTTCCTGGAACTTCACATTTGTAGGACTACCTATTTAGTGTTGTACTGAAAAGTAACTTCAACAAGTTTAATAACAATCCGTGAAATTATAACCTGTAGTTATGCAAACTATTCAAGCATGCTTCAGAATTTATTGTCTACCAAGAAATTTCCCGATGATATTACGAAACTGGTAGATGACGAACTTCGTAAAGGATACCTTATTGGACCTTAGTGGCAATATGTTGGATCTTACAAAATAATTACGGTTTACGGCACGTGTTACATTTGTTAGACGATTTTCTCCTGATTAACAATCCTTACGTAGATGCTACAAGGAATATGAACACAATGTTATATGTATTTAATAGTTTAAAGATTTCTCTCAGCGCTTATAAAACAGTTGGTCCATCTACTTCATTCGAATATCTCGGCATAATTCTCGATTCAATGCATATGATTGCTAAATTACCTGATGAGAATCTTGCTTGAATTAAGGATATTTTATACAGCTATCTTAATAGACGTTCATGTACTAAGCGTGAAATGTTAAGTTTATTGGGTCATCTCAGTTATGGTTATTCTCATCGGATTTTGTCTAATGCTTAGTCCGTAGCTATGTGTGTTACATTTTAATGTTGTTTCGTTGTTCTCCTCTTATATTTAATGCGTTTCCCTCAGTTTTGGTTTGTTACCCCGATTTTATTTTTTGTCCATAGATTTACGATTTTTGAACAGCGATATACTACTGTTGCCTTTATTTATGCATGTAAAGTAATTATACCAGGGAGATCGTTTGTGTCATACTTATTGACATTAGCATACTCCGTTAAAGAACTTTATCCTCACGTTACAATAACAAAGTCAGTGGAATGGTATATCATTTTTGTAACAGCGATAACGTTATTAATGCGTCCGATTTTCATTTATTTACGGCTGCTTCACCAACAATAGGATACAGAGGTTATTTTAGGAAAAGATGGTTTCAAGGCATTTGGTCCGACCATTTTTTTTCGGCCCGATGAGGAGTCTTTCTAAATGGCTTACTTAGAATTGTATCGGATTGTTATATCTGCTATTTTATGGGGGCATGAATGGTCTTCTAAACGAATTCTTTTTCATTGTGATGATATGTCTAGTGTGTACATTATTAATAAGGGTCGTTCGAAGTGTAACGTAATTATAAATCCTGTACGCCGTTTAACTTGGTGTGCGGCTAAATTTAATTTTGTTCAGTACCAGGGAAAGAAAATAACATAGTAGATGCTCTTTCTCGTTACCAGATGAGGCGGTTTCGACAATTGGCTCCGGATGTCAAATCCATGGACCTGTCCTCCTCATTCCGAAATTCTGTGGAGTTAGATCAAGCAGTCCACAGCTTATGGAATAAAAGTATCAATTCAATGTTTATTCAACAGGATATAAATGTTTTATTCAATTTTGTGGCGATCATACCACTGGATTCAACCCAAGGAGCTTCAATATGTCTAAAGTATCGGAAGATTTATTGATCTATTTCGTGGCCCATTGCCAATCAGTGTTAAAACTGAAATATTCAACAATCAAATTATATCTCGCTGGAGTTCGTTTTCATGGAGTTAATTTTGAAAATGTAAATCCCCTTTGTGATAAATTTTGTCATACATACCGACGTTTACAAAATTTGTTAAATGGAGTTAAAAAATTTGAGAGTAAGCCATTACGACAAAAGTTACCAATAACGTTTAAAATTTTACTGGAAATAATAACTTGTATGCAATGTGGATTTTTCAATCATGATTATATGGATTTAACATTTCAAACAGCGTGTGTTCTGGCATTTTATGGTTTCCTGAGATGCAATGAGTTTACATGTAGAACTGTGTTTGATCCAGATTCAAATTTATGCGTTTCTGACATAAATTTCGGTTCAGAATGCGAAGTAACTGTTAATTTAAAAGCTACAAAAACAGATGTATTCCGACAAGGTATTATAATTTCCTTGTTCAAGATAGAGGGCGTCGTTTGTCCGTATAAATTGCTATCGCAGCTGATGAGTGTTAGACTAAACCTAAACGCAAAGCACAATGATTCGTTTTTCGTTGAAGAAACCGGAAAACCACTTTCCCGGAATTATTTTATAAAAGATTAAATAACAAGATACAATGCAGAAAAATGTTTTTTTTTTTTTTTTTTTTTTTTTGTTTTTTTTTTTTTAAATCGGTTATAACTTTGTAACTTGTCCTCCATCCTACCCTTGTGTCTTTTCTTCTCACGTTGATCTCAATATTGTGGTTAAGGAATTTTGTATTGGCATTAATTTTTTCTCTAGATCAACTTTAATTTTAACAAGACACAAGGCTTCATCAGGCACAACATCTTCAATTTTTGGGGTTACTCAATATGCAACTTGGGCAGGCAACATAACGTTACATATTTCGTTTTGGGCTATGATATTTTATTTTGGCCAAATAGAATATCGTTTCCCCAAAGAGTAGTTAGGGTGCCTACGTACCTTAACGAGGAATAGTCTCATCTTGATTGCTCAACAGCTCTATTTCACGTCGGTCTATGCCCACAAAGATTTACTCTTATACGGTACCACGTTGAAAATCAAGTAAGGCTATACTGCTCGGGAACGACTTGCTAAAGTACTCTGAGACAAGTAGACTGGTAGTCATACACACACGTGTATGCAAATACCCCTATGGTGTCGCATTTCTGTCAAAGATATGTGGCTAGCTCAGGCACAGTATTTTAGCGGCAAATTATCTTTAATTATCTGAGAACACACTATCATTTAATGTGCATGCTGTGTGTTTTGTGTCAACTGCAGGTAGCATTTAATTTATTTTGTTCTTGATTTACAATTTGACAGAACTGAATGAATTACATGATACTAGAGAAAAAATATCATCAAGAATTCACACAGTGTGCCGCGCACATTGCTCTGATAGCTAAGTATAGTGTTGGCATCAGTTAGTTTACATTCATCGCTTTTTATTCACTGACGCCAAGGAAATTTTCTGTAGCATAACGTGTTGCCCTTAAGCTCAAATATTTGTATAATAAAAATAATTATTTCATCATGTTTTAATTTTTTTTTCAGTACTTCAACTATATCAGACTGGGTATCTTGAAATACTTCCTGCTGGACGTTAACAGGCTTTATATCAACAATAACTACTTTCGTAATTATGGTATATTGTCTGTGATCGTTCTTATAAGAGCGGTCATTTAAAGCTATAAATTATCTGCGGTCAAGGTTAATTTATATTAATTTGTATATCTCTAATCATTGTTCACGCCTGTAATTCTCTTATCAAGTGGTCTATTAAGGTCAACGCATTGAGGTTTTATTAGTTAATTGGCTTTGGTCTGCTGTGTCGGTATTAACTTTGGATCATACGCTTGATATATATTTGTTATGTTTGAAACATGTTGTATAAATAAAACAAAAGTCTAAATCACTAGTTTTTAAAAAAAATAGTTATTTCCAATATTCCGATAAAATAAAAAAGAAATAGGAATTTGGATGTTTTTAAAACTATAAGTTTGTACATTTATCTAAGAAAATGATAATCACTTACTTCATCATAAGTACTCGTTAAAGCTCGTATTGAATCATGAAGAAACGGATAATCTTTCTCTTACATATATATTATCAATCTTCCTAAAACGGACACATATCTAAATTATCTTTATGTGTTAACTGGAAAGTACTTGCTATTTCAACTAAAGAATTGATATGTATTTATAAATCACCAAGGTAATGTTATTTGTCATAGATGGTCATACAAGTGTTCATAATCTTATAAAATTGCACTCGACAAAGGAAACATATAAATAGCAAAACAAAAACACGAAGGCGTCGAGTACAGAGACAAACAAAGCTATAAATGAAATACAGTACGACGCAACATGGGAATTAATAGTTTAAAAATGCCATATACTCGGATGAATTTAATTCCAATTGAAATAAGATATCTAAATTTCCGTTAATCCGTTGAATGTAGTAGTCGCTCGTGCTAGATAATGAAACCACCAGGAGTCATATTTCAGATGAGACGAACTTGTATGCAAAGTCTATTTAGTAAATTATTTGGAGTGATACATTGGCACTTTGATTAGACATTTTTATCCGCATACATGGGTTGACAACATCCAAACAAAATAAAACAAATATCAAAATCTCCGCAAAATCATGCAGCAAACATATTTTTAAGATATAATCGTTAAAAGCTAAAATATTTTCGATGATTTGATTTAACAATATACATTTGCATGTAACAAGTAAAATAGATAAATATTTAATTATGTAGTTATTTTTTTTAAATTACATAGATAACCATTAATTAATCGGATTAAATATAATTCTCAAGTCTATAAAGTGATAGTTAATAGGTATTATTACCAAATCTATTAGCAAGGTCAAGACTCATTAATATAATAATATAATATCCACTATAAAGCACGTTTTCAAACATGACGATCCAAAATTGACATCAATTTTCTAAATTAACTGCATTTGGAAACAGTTATGGTCTATTGTTTTTTTAATAGCACCATGTGTAAATTGTATATAAAGAATTAGCACCAACGACTCCCACCAAAAAAAACCTAACAAAAATAAATTTATTTAACAGATCATTACCAGTAATCAGTGATAAATACCATACAAAAAAAAATAATTATAACCTTAATGGTACTAGTTCATTAGTGATAACCACTTGATGCGTATTCTTTTTCTACAACAAGCAGTTGTGCAAAAATAACAAAGCACGAAGATATTGAAAACACAATATTTTATAAGAAAAGTGTACCTCACTATAAACACTCATATAAAAAGAGCTATTGTTGTATAAAAAATCTTACTGAATTCTGAGGCCTCGTTGCTGTTCACTTTCTTCGCATCATTTTGACTTTTTACTTGATTTGAGCGACACTTATGAGTCTTGATATGAAACGCGATTCTAGTGTATTTTTATGCGCTTTTGATCACGTAACCAATTGTTTTCACAAAGTAGGAAAATAGCATTTACGATGGCATTTAATATGTAGTTAACGATTCATAGGGTCAATCATATAGTAGAAAATGGGTGTAAGATAAGTATTTCTTTATCATGTTTATCGTGACAAAGGGCAAGTACATTGAAATTAGACATTGTTGGCCTATATATAAAATAATGTATTTCTTTTAAATTATGCGATTTTAAATATTAATCTATGTATTCCAAAATAAACATCCTTTAGTGAATTCAAAAAATTAAACATTGCTTTTTAAATCTGTCAATAAGGTAAATAAAAAAGTTTTTGTCGTTAAACACACAAATTGTGAATAGTATATACAATTTCTCTATAAAGTAGAAACAAGTAAATACTAACACTACGACAAACAAACAAAACAACACTGCAAAGAAAAAAGGTGTCCGATTCATATCTTTCGATTCAACTGTACAGGAAATACCAAAGTAAAAGAGTAATAAACCTGATGTCGAAATAAAAATGAATCACGTCTAAAGTTTCACGACAAAAACAACAACATAATAACCCGAAGGAAAGAAAGGCTAGAAAGTAAAGTCAAATAAATTACACTTTCCCCAGAGGAGGTAGGCGATTAAGAATGTCTTTCACTAAAACATCTTATGATTTTGTTAATACACCCATCTGATTGTCACTGCCTGTTATGAAGCTAGTATCAAAATAAATAAGGCTTTGATTGTTGATAAAATCTATGTTACCAGTTTGAAAAGAGCTTCCGTGTTGCAGCTGCAATACCCAACATAATTACGTTGATTGTAAGGACACTTACTGTCATGGGGAGTTTATGTTGAGTTTCCAAGTGAATTAATAATACCTAATTCCGTTATCAAGCAGGTTATTTAATATGATTAAAACACAAAAACTATGTTGGTTTGGGGTTTATCTAAGGGGACAATACCATATTTTTCATAGAAGTAGGAAATTTGCTTAGCAACATTTGGATTTTTGAAGATCGATGCAGCATTGGTGATTACAGACACTTTCAGTTTTTAAATTCTAATTTGAACAAACTACATTGCTTTGCAAGAAATATAATAAGATAATTCGACTCATAGACGAATTTTAATCAGAGCGAGGACATAATATATCTAGTATACATGTGTAAATCACAACAAAAATCAACCGGTCAGGAGTTATTTAGTTCACAGACGATTTTTGTGGGGTCAATATTGTCTGGTATTTAGTTATTTTTGTTAATTTGTGGATTGTAGTTTCCCCCGTTATCTTTATTAGCCATAGTGTGGTTACTTTTATTTTGATCCATACTGGTGGCCATAAACATACTATTTACCACAGAGTAAAGCATTTATTTAATAAATTCTCGGGACTAAACACATTGTATGTATAAGGTTCGCCAAAAAGATATCACTTAAAGACAATCAAAGCTCATCATAATCAGTTTAATTACTATACTTTTTGGACCTTTTGGATTATAGCTCTTCATCTTTTATACAAGCTTTGGATTTCAAATATTTTGACCACGAGCATCACTGGAGAGACATGTATTGTCGAAATGTGCATCTGGTGCAAGACATATGGTACCGTTAATTTTATTAAGGTATATATTAATTAAAGATAAACAAACACATGTAGCCAGTATCCTATTATATCCAATGTGGAGGGGTATTAAAAAAGGTAACAGTGAAAAATATACTTTTCATTTATTCAGCGAACAAAGGAACATAATTAATATAGTCGTGTGTTGCTGGTTTCCTAACACATCTAAGTGCACACTGTATATATTTTTGTAATATACAATTAGCACGTGTACACCCACCAAAGGACCAACAAAAGCATATTTATCTTATAATTTGTAACAAATTATGAGTGATAATTATGTATAAAAATATCATATCGGAAAATTGCATAACCTTAGTTGTACTAGCTAGTTCTAGATAAAACTTACAACCACCTGACCAAAAAAACAGAAAATGACAAAAAAATTACAATCGAAAAATTGTTGCCTGTTTTTTCGTGGTCCTGATTGCTACTTTCTACTGCAAATAGACGTTTGAGTCGATTGACAAGTACATGTGTTGATATTGTCACAACCTAGCTTTAATTTAAAAAAAAACACATTACAATTAACAATATGTCATAAACTAAAACAAAAACACTCTTAGACCCCATGTGTACAGCACATTATCTAACCAATGACATCTGTTATCCCGAACGACACAATTTTAAGATATGTGTTTTTCAGGTGAAAAATGGCATGTTTTACAAACAATTGTTATGTTCGTAAATAAAAGAATCTTATTGTCGATATTTCTTGAGCAAATTCATACACGACTAAGGCAATGTAAACGAAGGATGTTTTACTTTGATTTGCTTCGTTGAATTTGTTGTCCCTCGTGTGTTGGATATTGAAACAATCCATGAGGTACCGCGTTTAAAAGTTAGATGACCTTGTATTCCAATCATATTTGGAGTAACACACTGGTGCCAAGTCACACAAGTTTACTCGTATACGCGTATATATAGATTGTAAAACACAATTATACTGTTATTTTGATCAATTGGATAAAGTTTATTCGAAAATGCTGTCCTTTCACTAAATAGTCCAAATTTGCTGACTATGCTGAACGTAAACATGCATTTCAACTTTCAATAAAGGATATCACATATACAGTTTAATTTCTCTAATATAAACTTATTGCTAGAAATTGATAATGATGGTCGGATATAAGATAGTCTTTATATCAAAAGGGACAATTTCAGCATCCAGATTGCGAAATTTCCGTTTTTATGTATCAAAGTTCATGTAAATCTTGCATGTGGAGTATATAGTTCAAAATTGATATCATATTCTATGGCTTGCGTTTCCTAACTTGAAGATGCATTTTCATGATAACATGTTGGACAGGATCTGCTTGTCTTTCGAGTGAACTCATATCACAAAATGTACATCTGTTCTTATTTAACGAACAAAGCAACTTGAAAGTTTATTGTATTATTAACAAACATCGACGTGTACATTGTATGTAAACAATTAGCATAAAGACCCCCACCAAAGAATCAACAAACGCATATTTATCTAACAATGTGTTACAGACTTATTTATTACAAATAAAGCTGTTAATACCATACAGGAAAAAAATCATACCCGTAGTGGAATAACTATTTAGTGACTATTATTTTACGCTTAAACATGTTTCTATAACAACAGTACCAGTTGATATTCAACCACAATTAAGCATAAACAAACATTTAAAAAAAGTGTTATTTAAAGAGAGTCTGATTTAAATGTATATGCATTATCTGTTTTCATGTATAATACTTGCGTCTATGTATTCAAGCTAAGAAACAAGAATCAATCCACCATTTTCGACATTAGAAAATGCCTGTACAACGTCAGGAATCAGTTGTAATTCATTCGTTTGATGTGATTGAGCTTTTGATTTTACCATTTCATTACGGACATTCCGTTTTGAATTTTCTCGATGTGCAGCATTTTTGTGATTTTAGCTTTTTTATAACGCATTTGTTCTTGTGCCAAAATATGGATATTTTCAAGACATTCTTTACAAAGAATAAATTAACATTTACGATGGCATTTAGAATGTGTTTAACGATTCATAATGTCAAATCGTATAATAGCACAACGGCGTATTGAAATTGTTCCATCAACACGACAAAGGACAGGGAAGTTAATTGACATTAATGCACCTGACCTGGTTTATATTATATCCAATGTTAAGGTCAAAATAACGAACAGAAAAGCTGGCATATATAGCAATGCCATTGGTTACTTTTAATTCCGCGGTTTGAATCAGATTGTATGCATTTTTAAATTTAATATATCTGTGCCGATGTATTAAATAGAAAAAATGAGAACCATACTTTTCATATTTATTAAACTGAACGGTCCATGATATTTTGTTTCTGTTTGTTTGTACCAATGAATCGACATAACATCTGAACGTCAATCCCCCCCTCCCCCCCCCCCCAATTTTTTTCATCATACTTTATTTGCATGAAATATACCCTTCAGGAGTATATAAGTTCATCAACGGTTTTGTAGGTTCATATTGCCCTATCTTTAGTTATGTATTTTGTATTTATAAAATGTCGTTTTCCATCGCTATTTTTACATTAGCTATCGTGTTGTCTGTTTCATTTAGATTGTACATGCCAGTAACATACCATATACCACAGAGTATTACATCAATGCAGCTCAAATCCGATACGAAAGCATGGTATGACGATTTTGCTATGATCCCATCACAGGTTTCCATATGCCAACGCCATTAGGAATTGTCTTAAAGGTCTAAGGTTTAAAAAAAACAATTTCTTAGTGACAGTAAAAAAAAATCGCAAAAAATCTATGACTGATATTTGAATCGTTTTTTTTTTTATTAAACCTGTCAGTTAGGGTCTAGATTTATGAAACTTTACAATTAGTATTAGCAAGTTCATCTTACGGACGCCATCACGAGTTGGTTGACCGTTATGGAATAACCGTTTCACAACTGATATCGGATATGTTCCTTACGTCGTAACTACAATCCCCTTCCCTATCATGAATGTGACCTACCAAATTAGACTATTTACCGGATTTGTAATCACATAAGCAACACGACGGGTGCCACATGTGGAGCAGGATCTGCTTACCCTTCCGGAGCACCTGAGATCACCCCTAGTTTTTGGTGGGGTTCGTGTTGTTTATTCTTTAGTTTTCTATGTTGTGTCATGTGTACTATTGTTTTTCTGTTTGTCTTTTTCATTTTTAGCCATGGCGTTGTCAGTTTGTTTTAGATTTATGAGTTTGACTGTCCCTTTGGCATCTTTCGTCCCTCTTTCATCATCACGCCCACTATTACAGACTATTTTAAACGTGACGGTGCAACATACATTTCTCACTTATTCATCATGTTCATCGAACAATGCAAAATGAAAAATATTATCTTTTATTGTTGGTTTCGTAACACATCAATGTATACATTGTATATATATAAAAATAATTAGCATTTGCACTCCCACCAAATGACCAACAAAAGCATGTTTATCTAAAAATTCGATACCAATTAAGAGCGCTAATTATGTAAAAAGTGGCAAACACTATACATGAAAATTTCATAACTTTAGTGGTGCTCAATTATTCTCATAAGCCGACATTAGACGGATAAAAGCCAGGAAAAAAACTGGAAAAATTAAAAAAAAAGGCGCAAACTAACAGTGTTGCCCGTTTTTTCTTGGTACTGATTTGACATTTCCTACTATTAAGAGTCTTTAATCGATTGACTATATTTAATGTAGTACTCAAAAGTAACTTCAGCAAGTTTAATAACAATCCGTGAAATTATAACCTGTAGTTATGCAAACTATTCAAGCATGCTTCAAACGTGACTGTGTCCAAATATAATTTGTTTTAAATCTTACTCAAAGATCAAAACAGTTTGACTGGTGTTATCGTTTATTGCAGATTTTGAAGAAAAAACTATGTGTATATCATTGAATGTTAACATCAATATCAAAGACTCCCGCGGAAGGAACAACAAAGCCATATGTATCTAACAGTTTGTTACCAGTTTTTCAAAAACCGCTAATTCCAAACAGGACAAAAATCTTTATCTTTGTGGTACTAGCTTTAAAGGGATGTTTATTTGACGGCGAAAACTGTTTTTACAATCAATGAAAAAACTCAATGTTATTACATACATAAGAAAAATAAATAAAAGTTTACCTCATTCAAATTTTGAGTTATATTTTTATGGATGAGTTTTATTTCAGTTTTATTTGTTTTTGAAATATATGACTTTCATAATGTCTTTCACGCTGAAATGTTGTTTATGGCTGTATGACATTAAATGTTTTCAGTCTTGTTTTTTTTTTGTACTTTTGTGCAGTGGAAGGCGCTTTTTAGCTCACCTGGCCTAAAAGGCCATGTGAGCTTTTCTCATCACTTGGCGTCCGTCGTCGTCGTCGTCGTCGACGTCGTCGTCGTCGTCGTTATCAATTTTTCAAACATCTTCTCCTCTGAAACTACTAAATGGATTTGAATGAAACTTAAAATGATTGTTCCTTAGATTATCCTGCACAAAGTGTGTGCTTCGATTTTTGATCAGTCAAAAAACATGGCCGCCGTTACTTAAAATAGAACATAGGGAACAAATGCAGTTTTTGGCTTATATCTCAAAAACGGAAGCATTTAGAGCAAATCTGACATGGGGTAAAAATGTTCATTAGGTCAAGATCTATCAGCCCAGAAATTTTCAGATGAATCAAACAAACCATTGTTGGGTTGCTGCCACTTAATTGGTAATTTTAAGGAAATTTTGCAGTTTTTGGTCATTATCTTGAATATTATTATAGATGAAGATAAACTGTAAACAGCAAAAATGATCAGCAAAGTAAGATCTACAAATAGGTTAATATGACCAAAATTGTCAATTGACCCCTTAAGGGGTAAATGTCCTTTAATGACAATTTTTCACAATTTGTTCATCATATTTGCTAACTTTAAAAAATCTTCTCCTCTGAAACTACTGAATGGATTTGGATGAAACTTAGCATGATAGTTCCTTAGATTATCCTGCACAAAGTGTGTGCTTCGATTTTTGATCCGTCAAAAAACATGGCCGCCCTTACTTTAAATAGAACATAGGGGTCAAATGCAGTTTTTGGCTTATATCTCAAAAACAAAAGCATTTAGAGCAAATCTGACATGGGGTAAACATGTTCATTAGGTCAAGATCTATCAGCCCTGAAATTTTCAGACGAATACATGTTTGCCTGGCATTGTTCAATATGTTCAATAAGGCATTGTTTACCAGGTGAGCGATTCAGGCTCTTGAGAGCCTCTTGTTTCTATTGTCTAAACTTGTTCGATTTTTCTAGATCTTTTCACAAAGGAGAAAATAGAACAATTAAGATCGATGACATTAAACATGTATTTGCTCTTTCATAATGTCAAAACAAAGAAAAAATAATTGACATTAATGTACCTGTTTATATTATTATCCAAAAGGAAGTACAAAACAACATAGTATTGCATTTATCCAACTCAATTTCGATACAAAAACATGGTATGGCGATTTTACAAGCAGAGTTATACTCCCAAAAAAAGAGAACGACTTAAATTATCCGTTTACTGATTTGCATATGACAACGCCATTATGAATTGTCTTAAAAGGTCTAAGGTTTTCAAATAGATGTCAATCAAAATCAATAAAGAGAAATTTGATTCGTTTTGTTTTATGTAACCTGATAGTAAGGGTCTAAATTAATGAAACTGCACAATTAGTAGTCGCCAATTCAACATTACGTCCACTTTTACAAAATATTTCAAACTTGACGATGCAAAATACATTTCTCACTGATTCATCGAACAAAACAACCTGATTAATATTATCGTTTATTGTTAGTTTCGTAACACATCAGTGTATACATTGTATATAAATATATCATTAGCACTTGCACTCCCACCAAAAGACCAACAAAAGGATATTTATCTTACAATTAATTACCAATTATGAGTGAAATTTATATAAAAAGCCGACAAAACTACACAGGAAAATTGCATAACTTTCGTGGTACTCTCTAAATATAACAATGCCACGAAGGATGGTCAAAACCCTGGCAAAAAACCCGAAAAACTACAAAAGCCCGATCTTACAGTATTGCCCGATTTGTCTTGATCCTGAGTTGACATTTTCTACTGTTTAAGGTCTTCAATTGATTGACAATCGGTATTTGATGTAATGTGATGAGGTGCTCACATTGGTGGAAAACTAAAACTGTCTGTCATAAATCAAAAGAACCAATGAAAGACTATGTTTATGCAGCATCTTATCTAATTAATTTCATCTACTTTCCTGAAACCGGCACATTTTTTAAATTAATTTTATTTGTCTTACTTGAGAATAATTGCCGTGTTCTACATAGCAGTTGTTAGATACATATATATTATCAACGTAAATTATATTTGTCACGAATATGTGTGAAAAAAAGACATACATTTATAAATTGTGACTTGTATAGAGAATTGTTTCATTGGCACTTATACCACATCTTCTTACATCTAAGAAAGCACGAAAGAGAAATAGAAGTTTAACGTTAGAGTGACCAAATTGCATTTATTTTCAATTGACAGTTTTGTTACTTTAGATTATTCATGATTAAAACAAAAGTTTCAATGCTGTGTTCAGTTTGTCAATGTATCAATATCTATAATATTGTTCTACAAATTTTATTTTGAATCTATATTTAATCATATAAAATGATTCACACCGACCTCAAACGATCTATCATTTTGTAATGAGGCGTTCCCGAAGTGCATACATGCTTAAATTCTTACCTTAAAAATCGAATAACTTATATTTTGTTTTAGTTTTCCAAATGTCTTAAACTATTTCACAATAGTCTATGCCTAATGTTTTTGTTTAAGAAATGGATGCCTGTTAAATGTCTATATATTTCTATTGGTCATTTTTTATATTGACTTTTTATTATAGTCTCCATAATTTTTTACTTATTCCAGTTAATATTTTATCTATTGAACACGAACGTGCTGTGTTTATTTGACTGTATTTAGTTGTGTTGAAAGACGTGCATAATGTTAAATACTATAATACATTTTGAAAATAAAACGTATATGCAGGATTGGACAACACTTGCTTTCTCTTTATTTTGTAACTTAGTTGTAGAATTTTATTCTCCCTATAATCACAGAAAAAATATCATGAGGTGTGCAACCCCAAACCTTCCAAACTAATAAAAAAAACAGTTGCATCCTGTGCAAATTTTGCTAAATGGGTGCACATTTGATACTCGATGCAATTTGGGTACTGTGACGTTAAATATAATAAAAATGAATGAAACATAAGAGTTCATGTTTTTCTGTGTAGTCGTAAGCACCCTTTTCTACTATCCAAATTTGTTAGATTCTTTTATACCTTATTTAGAAAGGAGGAATGTAACATGCACGATCGACGACATTAAACATGTATTTGCTCTTTTATAATGTCAAAACACAGAATAGCACAGCGGCGTATGGGAAATATTCCATTATCACGACAAAGGACAGAGAAACTTATTGACATCATTGTATCTGACCTGGTTTTAATATTATTATCCATAAGGACAAAAACAAAATAGAAAAACACAATTGGCTGATATAGGAATGTCAATTATTAGATAAAAACTCGCCTCCAACATACATGTTGTTAAAAAAAATATTTTTGTATGGTATATGTATAACAGATTGTTTTTGTTTGAATTAACATTTGGTTTCCTCTTATTTACTGACAAAGTCCCTACCGGAGATTACATATTTTTTAAATATCATACAGTTATTCTCTAATTTATAATTCACGAAGGGCATGGTACTCACAACACTGATTTCTGATCTGCATAAAAAACAACGAAACATGATTAGAGACAGGTAGGGTCAATGCAAATTAGTTTCTTGTTTCAAAGTCTTAAATTCTAGTGTCATCCTTTTCCCCCATCTATATATGTCCGACTTTGTTAACCTGTCAGAATGCTTTTCTGTACACTTGGATTATTCTAACAGTTTTTTTTTTAAATGTGTCCCTATTGATTAAATAGAAACATACGTTGAGTAAAATCTGTATTATGTGTTGAGCGATAAAATTGTTTTTTTGTGAAAAGGTATCAAAATACTTAATGAAGGTTTATTTAATCACTTCCTGTTTATTTCACCCTATTTAACAATTTGACTTCTGCATGGTTTGTTTTTAAATATATACAAAACATATTCTGTTCGAAGTCTAGCAGAAGATCTAAAGAAAAAAAAGGATATGAGGATTACAGATCATTTATTTGCAAAATGAAAGTTCAACTTCTTTAAAAGCCTCTGATATTTAATCGTTATTTTTGCCAAGCTAAATATATTCTTCTATCGTGATCCTATAGTACAAGGTAGATAAAATGTTGTAAGACATGTAACGTCAATTTATATTTTTCTATCCAAATAGCAATGACAGGAATTATACCGATATGTGTCTGTTGTAGGAAATGATTCAACAAAAAAGTTGCAGTGATCATGTATTTTCCTCAATTGTGAAGGATCAA
Organism: Mytilus galloprovincialis; assembly: GCF_965363235.1. Classification (NCBI taxonomy): domain Eukaryota; kingdom Metazoa; phylum Mollusca; class Bivalvia; order Mytilida; family Mytilidae; genus Mytilus; species Mytilus galloprovincialis. The sequence continues at coordinate 17,669,651 of NC_134838.1, read as the reverse complement.
ACCATCATATGTTCAATAAATAGAACAAGAGTAGGTGTTTATTGCAATGTCTAATTGGAAATAGATATGTTGATTGTCATGTCATGTCAACATATTATAAATAAATTTGATTTTTCAATGCAAATAAAACGTGATCCATTAAATTAATCGGTTAACTTTTCCCACTTGTGTAAAATTTAAAAACAATTGTTAATTTGTTTGTTCTCTAGTTTTTCATGCCTTAATTATTCAAATTGAATTTTATTATTTTAATTTTTCTGTAAAATAATTTATAAATCATTATAACGGACACGAACTAAATAGTAAAAAAGACTTCATAACCAACTTGAGTGGGAAATGATTAAACTTTGAATTACAGTAAAATTACTACTGTTTTTATTTCTTGTGTAAATATTGTAAGCAACATTTCTGTCATTAAACATCATTTTGTGTAGTACATATTATTTTAAGATATATTGTGATAGATTTATGCGGCTTTTTTTACAAATGTGAGAGATGTAGCGAGCTATAAAACTAGGTTTAATTCAAATGTTACATACAAGGAAATGCCTGTTTAAAGTCTATTTTCGAAATACGTGTGCGATACGTTTGGCTGATTATCATACGTACGCTTATGGTTATTTTATAAAACGAAAGCCTGGGTTGAGTTCAATATCGTAGCAGCTACGTAGCGGCTAGGTAGCTGCTATCAATATTCATGTAGCAACTAGTCTATAGCTATACGTTCAATCTTAAAAATCTACGTAGCACTACGTAGCTGCTACGATATTGAACGCGGCCCTGGATTCACCATAATTGCCGAGTCTTCGATGTAATGATTAACTAATTTTATTCCAAATCTGTCGAATAGAGCCATGTCTTATAAAACTGAACAGTTAAACTCACGAGCATAATATAACGCCAACATTTAAATCATTTTAAAAATGACATTGTACAAAATACATATTTCTTTTCTTATTCAACGATAAAAAAAAATGACTTGTGTAACTGTTTCCTTTTGGTGCTAAAAACAACAATATGTACATTGTATTTCTTTATATAATTGGCACAAAAGACTCCCACCACAGGAACAACAAACAAATATTTATCTAACAGTTTGTTACCAGTAATGAGTGATAATCATCAATAAATACGCTTGATATTAGTATAGAGAAAACAATCAAATGATAAGTGAAATTAGCTATTAAGTGTCGGTCATTCGACGGTTTAACTTGTTTATATAATATTTCTTTTAGGTGGTTAACAACCTCAATAAAGCACAAACACAAAGAGAATAAATAAAAAAATGTTATTAAAAAAAAGATGAAGTGTAAATCCTCATTTCAATTTCGACAAATATTTATACGGAAGAGTTTCATCCCCTATTTTTCCCCGAAATATATAACGACTTTTTTATTTTTTCTCAATTAACTTTGGTTTTTGTCTGTTGTAAATTCTATTTCTTATGTCTTGCTTTTTATGTCTTTGTGTATTCTTTTTTGTCATACCAGAATTCGTTTTAGATTTTCAAGATCTTCTTTACATACAAGGAAATGTTATAGTTACGATGGTATTTTCTATGTTTTTAACGATTCAAAATGTCAAAACGAAAATAGCACAGCGGCGTATTGAAATTATTCAATTATCACGACAAAGGGCAGATAAGATTCTTGACACAAATTGCCTGATCATGCTTATATCAATAGTCAATAGAAAGTTAAAATAAAATATGAAAAAAGAAATATGTTATATTCATCATACACATCAAAGAAATTGTTGCCTTTCAATACTGCGATTCAAATTAGATTGCACGCATTTCCCAAAGTAACATACCTATCGTAGAGTGATTGTATCGGACACAAATTAAGGCTTAGCAATGATACTTGTATTGGTACTCTGAAAAGATAACGCCAACTACGTTGTGTACATAGATAGTGGTAGCGGGAACATCTCATGTGCAATTAAGAAACAATACCTTAAGCGCCTGCTAAGTTATATAAACAAACTCAAATTTTGGATAAATCCAGATAATCAACAAATTTATGAACTATTCATTACAATTGAGTAAAGTACAAACGCATTTACAAATTTTATATGAAGGTTTATAAACAGAACGAGATATGTCATATACGCTGATTAATCAGTAGCATGAAGACACACAGACCAAACAGACAACTATAGATAAAAAAAATAATAGAAAGTCTGGTTTCACAATAGTTCTTAATCACAATTGATATCTCCTTAACAAATAATCACCTTAATCATTGTTTATTTATCCCACCAAAACAGTTTTAAATGTTTACTAAAAAATAACCGAATTCGACTTACTTCCCGAGTCTAAAAAGAGATATTTAGTACGCTTTTTCCTCAAATCTGCAAGTAAGGGACCAGGTTGAACATTTAAGGTGAAAAGCATAATATTCGACGCTCCGGAAGGAAAAGCACAATTTAGAAGCTGAAATAATCTCATTTTTTTCCAACCCACTGTTATAGTCTGATTCTAGATTTAATTCAAGATATGAGACATACTGTATTTGTTGTATCCTATATTTAAAAGCTACTAAATTAATTAGTAAGAGGATATCATCTATAAGGCGGAATGTGAAATTAAAGGATAATGCTATCGTCTTTTAATTCTTCCTAATAAGCTCCTGTATAAAGTGGGCACTAATGAATAAAGGTACAAGTCGACAAGAAGAGGATCATAATTGGTTCCCATTGGGATGCCGATCGTTCGTTGCTAACCATGTCTCAAAACGTAACAAGTATGTTATAAAAAATCCAGAATCAAGCATCTTGTTAGTTGCAGAAAATATTTTGTTCAAATCAGAGGGCAGTTTTATTTCTTACTAATACAAGATACTTGTATCTACGTTCAGTATTCTTTTTTGATGGAACAAAGCAGGATCAGATTTACGATTTGTATTTTAGTTTGGAATGGGGAATGTATGTGTCAATTTAAGAAAGTCAAATATCTTAACCCTATTTCAAGATAAAAGAGACTTATTTTGTTTGTACTTTTACAGATCTTTCAAATGTTTTCATGTCTACCATTGTCTGTTGTTGGTTTCAAACGTGTACATTGTATACGAACAATAAACACCACATTCCTGCTAAAGGACATTATCTCTACGTCGAATATTGCAACAAAAGCATACTTATCTAATATATCGTTATAAGTTATGAGCGATATTTACTTATGAAGCCGCTTATGGCATGCAGGATAAAATAATACGTTCACTATTCAAGTGTTAAACGGTTTTCTACTAGAACCTCAACAGGTGATTACCAACGACAATAATAACATTAACGGAACCAATTTTCCTGCACCAGATGCATAAAATATGGAGAAAATATTTGTTATCAGAAAAAACTAAACGTTTTGATGGATATCTATATGAAACAGTTTTTTACATTTTCTTTTTTTTCAAGTATGAGACTTTCTTAAATTCTACTCGATCAAATACTGCTGTTGTCTGTATTACCTTCAATACTCTTTAAGTATATAATTTTTGTCTCGTTTTTTAACTCTAATTATCTTATTTGTTTTTCCAAAATTGGGAAATGTCACAATTACTATAGTATTTAGCATGTCTTTAACTATTAATAATGTCAGAACTAAGTATAGATCAGCGTCGTATGGAAATTGTTCAATTATCACATAAGGAACAGAGAAATTAATTGTTACAAATGTACCTGACCTGGTTTATATTATTATCCAACAGAAAGTTCAAACTAAAATTGATGGCATATTTATCATCAATGTTTTTCTCTTAACATCGCAGATTGTAAGTATTTTCAAAATTATACCTCAAGTGCCAGTTTAGCTATTGAAAAAAAGAGAACTGTATCTTTCAAATATTGTATTTGGACATTTGTGATGTTGGTATATCAAGATAATGAACAAATTTATAGATATGTAATCTTTTACAATTTTCTGAAGTATAAACGCATATTGAGATTTTGATAGGAAAGTTTATGAATGGAATGAAAATTGGTATATGTCAAAGACAGAAAAAAAAAACAGAAACCCAAATATACAAAGAACCAACATATACTAGAGAACAAAATGCAATCGTCATCTCTAAACTAGTGTTTAATCAACATGTTATGGTCTAAGTTGTAGTGATATATCAATAAATTGTCATTATCATAGATCTGCCATCAACATCAAATTGTACAAATGATCATGTAATTTGTAAATTAACAAAAATGGCGCCCGTTCCCTAGCAACTTTTGAAACGGACAGGATTCTTGTGGCAGTAGATCTGTGTATAGTCGGAATCGTTGAACTTATTGACACACTTAATTTTATACATTTGGATTTCATTCAACTTTCCCGTTTGAATTTTCTGTTTTATAATCGATTTTTGAAAATCGATTAACTAGTTATCATCTTATCAAACAATATTTGACGAGGTTCCAAATGTTACCAACACTATAGTACCTCATCATGTCGTCTATTGTATTTCTGTCATTGCACCCACCTGCGAGCATTTCTAAAAATTCTTTATACAAGGTTAAACCGATTGTGTTTGAACACATAGTTTAAACAGTTAAAGGGCTTTGACTACTTTCCGATAGCTTTGAACAATTGGTCGCTGCCAGAATGTTACCTCTCAGAGACAAAAAAATAACTACACATTTTTAGTATATTTAATAAATCATGAAAGAAACTGACCCGGAAGTATTATCTTTGAGTTTGTCATCACTTTAAGATACTGACGAATCCTAAATATAATTTGACGAATTTTTCTCTTGCATGTAGATGAATATTTGAGGAAAGAAGTCCATTTTTTCCCCAGCTAAATCTCAAATTTCTATAACGCCGTTGATAATTATCGGTTTTTTTTTCATACTTAAGTATATTCTATAAGCGTATACTTGTTTTGTAAGATATATAGATGTTGCGAAACATATATGTATTTAAGTAGTACTTCTGTCTGGGACAGTTAGTTTAGTAAGAATGCCATACATGTAACAATTCAGATTTATTTATATAAAAAAGTAATGATACCGATAACGCCCCGTGTATTTGACAATGATGCAACACAAAAAAATTTACTTAAGGATGTACTTTGGTGAGGTTTTTGAATTTTTGTATTTTGATGTTCGGACTCCTTTGTGTTTTTCTATACGATACAACGTAATACACTTTGCCCCGATAACACCCATTTATCTTTTCATATCAGACTTGACATGACAGTTCATTTAACAAAATTCAAACAGATTCTTGAATTGTTTTCTATTGATTTGAGACCCAAATATTACAAATGCAAATATAAGGTAAAAGTCCGAGTCAGCCTTTTCCCGACATATTTTTTAAATCAAATATCTCACAAAAGAGCTCCATGACTTATCAATATTTTAAGCTTATTCTGATCCTTAACGAAAACTCTTCCAGCTTTAAGTATTAATTTTAAATCCTTGATTTATTTATTACGTCCTTTACATATATTTCCTTCAACTTATTGAAGATAAAACCATCATAGATTGTGCAATTGACAAAAATTAGTAGGTGTATATTATAACGTCGAATTGAAACAATAATAAATTGATTGTCATTTTAATATAGTAAATCATTTATTTTTTCCTTCAAAAATGTACTGATAACAACTTTTCACACTTGCATTAATTAAAATTAGTAATTACAATAAAATTGAGAAAGGAAATGGTGAATATGTCAAAGCGACAACCACCCGACCACAGAGCAAACAACAGCCAGTTTGCCTGTTCTCGACCCTTTACTCGTTCAAATACAATTGTGACGTCGAATTTTCTAAAAACAAAATATGTTTTTGTCAACCAAATAGTAAAACGGACTACATTTAAGAACTGAGAGGGAAGAATATAAATTATATTATAGCAAAATGTCTTCTTTGTTATTCCTTGTTGAATAGATATTAGGCAACTGATATTTTTGTTCCGTGTTCCTAAGTGATTTTTGGACATTTTATTTCTTTTTCGTGCCCAAATAAGGAGCTCACTTTTTTTTCAAAAATAGTATAAGTAACTATTACGTAGATATTCAACTTGTATATCATGATGCATAATGTCAAATCGTAGAATAGCACAATTGCGTACGGGAATTATTTTATTTAAACAACAAAGGGCAGCCAGGAAATTGAAATAATGCGCATAGCCTGGTTTATTTTATCATCCAATTAGAAGTTGAAATATGTAACCTTGTAGAAAATCATTTTCTCAGTCTTTTTTTTTCACTTTATCTTTTTGTCGAAATTTGAAAAGGTGTTGTCAGTTTTCACTTTTATTTCTCTTTTGTATAGTGCACCTCCCTATTCTCAACTGAATCTAAAAAAAAACTTTACTTTGTCTTTTAAATGATTCATAGTAAATATGCAAGCCGTTCTTATTTGTGTAAAATTGGGCACATTAAATGTTTTACATGTTATTTTTCTTTAAAAAAAAAGAGTAATATTTCCGTTCTTTAAGGAAATATAGAGTTTTTATCTTTGTATATGTCTACCAATCATGGCTTCTCTAATTTCAATTTTTTTTAAAATTTCAATCCGAAAAGAAAAGTTTTATTATATAATTCTGCCATCAAGTTTAGTTTTCGATATATTAGATAACTGTACTGCTTCTTAATTTGACGCCATAATTTTTCAAAACCATTATTTGAATATGGCAGTACAAATTTTTTACCAATATTGTAAAAACAAAAATCAAAATCTTAATTTGTTTTTAAAACGGAAATCCTATGATTACTAACCAAAGAGTGAAACGCTACAGACAAAAAACAACAAAATGTATCCAATTCATTTGAACTTTAGTGTACAGTTGTCCCATAGGAAATCATGACCAATCTTCTTATGTTTATAAAGACTATCAATCCACATATTGTACCTGCCTAAAATCAAAACAAATAATCCTTTTATTTACATAAATCTTTTGATCTTTCTTAATAATAATATATATGATATTTCTCAGACGTAGTGCCAGAACGTACTAAGTAATTTTCATGCCACCATTCTAAAAGATTTCCCGGTCATAATAGCATGCTATACTCCTCTCTTATACACCTAGGATATCTCATAAAATCTTTCATTTCTACTTTCATACTGTCATCCATTTATGACTCATTTATATGTGTTCAGTTTCAATCATTTAGGGAAGACTATAAAATCAAATATGTACGATTGACGCGCGTTTTGGCTGCAAATACCTAGTCACTCTCAAATTTACAAACATAAAAGACCAAAAAGAATACAGAGTTGAAGAGCATTAGGTACCCACAGTCACAGATTATTTTTTTTTTATGAAATACAGCTTATGTTTTATATACTTAAACAAGAAATGTTGGTCATGATGACGATAGTACTGTACAAGCCCGTTGTATAAGATTTAATATAAAGGATTTATCATTGGAACCGGGTCCACAGTCAGAGCTAACAAATAAGTATTTGTCAGATCTAATTTGGTATCATACAGTTATACAATTATAAGCCATCATCTCAAATTAAGTTCAGCGTAAGAGGCTAAAAATTATACCTGCAGAAAAAGTTTTTAGCGAGATTATTTTCTCCTTTAATCAATACTTGAAATTTCGTGATTTTTAATATCTGGTAGTTAAACGACTCATGGATGTATGACAGCGTGGTACTGTTACATTCGGTCGCAGACACGGGGGATTCATTAAGACAATAGTTGTTACGAGAAACAATTGATTATTTCATAATTTTTATTTGGTTATGCATTTAATATTACTATTTTATGGATCCCTTTATTTTCAATTCAAGGATAGGTAATAAAAAATATATTCAATCCAAGGTATTGGCGTACTAAATTATAATCCTGGTACCTTTGATAACTATTAATGTTTAGTCTTAGTTGCATGATTTTTTTATTAGTTGTTAGTGGCTTTGAACTAGCTGTCAGATAACTGCGAATACTCTCAGATCTGTTCATTGTGCCTTTATGTGTCGTGATGTATAAGTATACCTGCCCACGTCCACTTGTATTTTTTGTCCATCTGATGAGTTAAGCCTTTTTCTACTGATTTTTATAGTTCGTTCTTTTGTTGTACTGTTATACCACTGTCCCAGGTTAAGGGGAGGGTTGGGATCCCGCTAACATGTTTAACCCATTATTTATGTATTTGCCTGTACCAAGTCAGGAGCCTGTTATTCAGTGGTTGTCGTTTGTTTATGTGTTACATATTTGTTTTTCGTTCATTATTTTACATAAATAAGGCTGTTAGTTTTCTCGTTTGAATTGTTTTACATTGTCTTATCGGGGCCTTTTATAGCTGACTATGTGGTATGGGCTTCGCTCATTGTTGAAGGCCGTACGCTGACCTATAGTTGTTAATGTCTGTGTCATTTTGGTCTTTTGTGGATAGTTGTCTCATTGGCAATCATACCACATCTTCTTTTTTATAATGATAAATCAGTACCTATATGTGCTAACAGTTTTGTGGAAAACATTTATCAGTAGAATACGCGGTAAATAACTGCAAAAGTGTTGAATTGTTAAGCTAAGAGTAGCATCCATCATAAAGCCAGTATTTCATGCAAACATCTTTTAAAGATAAAGATTAACTAAAGAGAGGCAAAAAATACCTGTACCAAGTCAGGAATACTACAGTTGTTTACCATTCTTTTGATGTGTTTGGGGTTTTGATTTTGCCATTTGATTAGGTAATATCCGTTTTGAATTTTTCTCGGAGTTCAATAGTTTTGTGTTTTTATTTCATACCAAAAGCAAAATCAAACTCATAAGTCTAAATACGAACTGATGACAATTGCATGTCAAAACATCAACAGTCTACGAAGCACAAAATGGAAAAATAGATGTCAGTAACAAAAACCAAGAGTGATTTCAAGTGATCTAGAAGAATAAATAGAAGGAAATTTTTATTTAACTTTGTGTGTTACTGCTTGTAATATCCTAAACTAATACTAGACTATTGTGAAACGATTTCGACAAAGACGACTCGCAATCGGCAAGATTTCAATGCAATCTGGACTCAATCGGCAAAAAATTAGCAACGAAAATTTTCTTCAGATCATGCACGTTCCAGAGGATAACTTCCCAAAACACACAGGACAAGGATGCAATTTGAACTCAATCGACAGAAAACAGCAATGAAAATTTTCTCCTGATCTTTCACGTTCCACTGGACACCGTCCAGAAATTACAGAACATTGTTAGGATTTTGATCCGATGCAGCAGAATCTGTCACTACATAGTAAACGCTTGTAATCCACTAGACAAAAACAACTGAGTTTCCCCGAATGCGATGGGACGCTTTTAACTGTCGGGATGCTTGGCCGAACTATCCGGACCATTCCCGACCCGTAGGAATCTGTTACGAACACAAACGTCTGTGTTCAGACAATGACAGGACATTCCAGATAATTGAGGAACGTAATACGACTTTGTTGGGACAAATTCTTTTTTTTTACCATGTGAAAGATACAAATCGGTTTAATATCGGATTGAGAACCGTATAATCTAGACAAATTCGACTGGAAACGGCTGAATTTGGACGATTCCTGGACAATATCTGATAGTTGTCGTGATTAAATAAATGTTTTTATAATTTTTTATCATAGTTTCAATTGCTATTCCTGTCATGTAATATTGCCATTTTAGCTCATAATTTTGACATATAAGTAGGAGGTTTAGATAGTCATATATCCGGGTTGAACCAATCATTTCTACTTAAAATGGCCTGTACTACGTCAGGAATATGATAGCTATTATCGAATAGTCTGTGTTTATGTATGCTGGCATTTGTTTTTGTAATGTTTCTCTTCTATAGTTGACATGTTTCATCTGTTTTGTTTTGTGCCCTCGTTGCATAACTCATAAAACAGATTTCCAACAAGATTTAACAACAGAGATTGATGTATTGCAAAATATCACGACTATGAGCGTTTAAACGAATATAGCTGTATATGTGCCTTTTATATCTGGCATGTATAACACGTCGTCCATTCAATTAAGCAAAACAACTGAACTAAGAAACTGATGAACTGACAACCCAGATACCACAATAAGACATTTCTAACGCAATCGATCACTACTATAAAAATAATCAATTTTATTGTTCTATTTTGGTTTCGTATTTATACTTTTGTTACATCTTTATCTCAGATATATCAATTTTCTTAGCTGTAATGTGTTTTACACTAGCTTCAAGTTTGTTCTGTTTGGTTTGTTTTTTTTAATGCAAATCATTTTGTTTGTTTGAATCGTTTTATATTTGTCCTTTTGTTGCCTTTATTGCTTACTATTTGGTTTGAGTTTTCCGTATTGTTGATTGGTTGATTTCTATTATGAATTTTTGAAATACTAATGCTTTTCTACCTCAGGAATATCTTACCTTAACTGTATTTGGCAAAATTTAAAAAAGAAATATGGTCTTCAATGCTCTTCATTATAGTACTTTATTTTGCCTTTTTAAGATTTTTTTATTCGAGCGGCACGGATGAGTCTTTTGTAGACGAAACGTGCGTCTGGCGTAAATATAAAATTTCAATCCTGGTATCTTTGATGAGTTTATTCTATGTCATGTGGTCTCTCTTTGAGAGTTGTTTCATTGCCAATCATTACACAATTTCTTGCTTTTTTTTGCTTACTCTTTTTGTAACAATAGAAGAAAGACAAAAAATATCAAAGGTAATTTTCTCATTTCAATTTGTTTTGCAATTGTGCTTTGCTAATCGATGGTAATCATACCACACACTCCTTTTATATTGAATAGTTTCTCTTCTAATCGTTTGTTTGCCATCAAAACATTCTCTTATCCGATAACATTTACAGTATCTAATGAATTATTTTCAAATAAACCAAATAGCAGTTAAGTTTTCAGATCGGTAAACTGTTGTAGCTCCTATTTGAAAATGCAATTGACTTTGTAATGTGCGTCGGTTATTGCGCTCAGTCCTAAGCCGGTAAATAGTAAAACAGTCTAATTCTGTTTCAATCTTTTATGATTGCACGTTTAGTAAAAGATAAGCCAATGCGTAAAGTCAGTTTCAAATGCATCAATATAGGAAATGTGGATCATTAGGGAATATTTCTATGATTGTTAGGAAGACATTTGTATCCTATTCAACTATTGATTACCGTTATGAAACTTTGACAAATGGTACTTATTAAGATTGACTCCAGCTACCACTATAATATCGAAACAGAATAGACGATTGCTGCTGAAAAGAGTACATACTGTGACATGGTAATACCATACTAGCGTAATCGGTGAAGCATTCATAGAAAATTGTAAAGGAATTTCTTTTTTATACAATTATTGTAGATAGTTCGATTGATATCAAATCTAATTATTTTTAATCCGTTGATTCAGTTTTTATTTCATTTTCCTAATCAATCAAACCATAGTTTCGTATAAAAAAAACTATACAAAGTTCATATCTATGTAAGTTCAATAATATGTTTAAGACAGACTGTTTTCCCCTATCAAGTATCATAAAATACCAGGATTCAATAGGCTTAGATCTTTAATGAAAAATGCAAATTTCAAGAGAATAATTTAAAATCCTTTTTAAAAGTTTCATCTAAATAAGAAAATTGTGTGTTACATATAATTTTCAAAACGTTTCTTACATTTACACATTTATTTACAAGTTGTGACTTGGACAGAGAGTTTTCTCATTGGCACTCAAACCACATCTTCTTATATCTTACCATTGCACTTCAAATAACTGGTTGGAGCGTTCCGGATGAACGCATATCTGGACAGTTGTTTTGTGTGCGCACAAATTATAGCGTATTATTTTAGTTTGTGTTTTAAAAGAATTTGGTTAAATAAAAAGATAGACAGAAAGCTAGACACTTTTTATTTTTTTTTTTAATTCAATAATAGACTTACTAATTGATTTATCTTTTATACAAACTAAAGATTTCAACTGAATTTTAGCAAAACAAGATAAGATCTAAAAATTTGTAACATCATTGCATCTTTTCTTGCAAAATGACCAACGTTCAGGTGAATGTCGTGAACTAAACAATATAAAAACACTTTTACTGTAGCCTGGTAGATCTAATTCCTTTCATTAACCGTTTATAAAAGGTTGTAACACATCTCATTACTGATTGGGCATGCAGATTGATTAATTTGCAATTGAGTCGTATCAGAACTATGAAACTTACCATTCGATGAAACCAAACTTATATTTTTACATCTTTTTGTTACAATCGTATGACATGTTGCAAACACTAAATTTGACATATTCTTTGTTTGAAGTTCAGATGGACAAGCTTGAAGATAAGCTGGATATTTCCAAACATGATGAATGCCTCTACCCAACATAAAGCTAGATATGCTATTTTTACTGACTGTCCCTCTGGTATCTTTCGCCTCTCTTTGAGTTCAATGTTAATAACAGTACTATAAAAAGAAATTGGAATATATCTCTTCCAAAACTTCTATTTCGATGCAAACCAAACATTAATAGGTAATTGATATCGACAGATATTGATATCGACTGATAAAAAGTAAATTCACAAAAATACTGAACTTAGAGGAAAATCAATTCGGAAAGTCCATAATCACATGGCAAAATCAAATAACAAAACGCATCAAAAACGAATGGACAAGAACTGTCATATTCCTGACTTGGTACAGGATAAGTTGTCATTTCATCACCTGAAGAAGAAGGCAGACACTATGTTTTGTTTACCACCCGTTATCATTTGTGTTTACACTATATTCTGTTTCTTTTGCCGATATGTTATTGTGTTAGTGTATTTGCTTATTTCCTTTTCATTTGTCTAATGTTTTACTGCTGTTGGTATATTTTAATGTTTGTGGAAATGACTATTAAAGTTAATTTTAGAAGACTACATGATTTCATCTTTCTGTGTTAAATTGTCTCATTCACTCAATATATGCTATTTTTTCTTCAAATTAAAACTATTGGGTTGAATTGATTTGAATCGAATTGAATTGAATTGAATTGAATTGTGACAACAATAGTCAAATAATACCAATGAGAGATTAAAGCGTGTTTGTCAGTCGGAGATCGGTTAATTGGATAATGGTTAAACAAGAAGTGAAATGATTTTTCAATATTTACATGACATGAATCTTATTCTAATATCCCGCATCTTGTATATAATTTCTATAACATATTGTTTTAGCCGTGTAATATACCATAGATTTGTATTATCGATAGGAAGGCCTACTTTCACTGCTAGACACGGATATGTATACATAATGGCGAAATCTTACATTGCAAATAAGCAGTAATTGGGATATCAATATTGTGCTCCTACTAAAGTTTTACATTTATATTTATATAATCATCTTTGTATTAACAATCTTACAAAGTTCAAAGATGTACATACAAGATTGATTTCGTTTTAATAGATTCGTTCGTGTTTATGATCACATTATTTCCTTATCTTAGTCTTTTTAATGAATGCCATTCCCCGATCACTGTCTGATAAAAGCAATCAGTTTATTGTAATCGAAATTGTTCTTGTGTCTTTTTTAAAAACCGTACCTTTGTAATTCGCTTGAATGTTGTCTATTTTTTTAGAAGTGCCAGGCTTAAATAGTTACTTTAAGAATGGTAAATCTGCTCAATAGATTTTGTTTTCCTGTACGGTTATATTCTGTTATAAATAATAAGATCTAAAAAAAATAGCGCTTTCAAGTTCATTTCGAAATCTCTCAAGTATTACAATTAATTGTAGAATAACAGCCCCTACAAAGGTACTTGATCGTACGAGGACAACGGTCAGGATAATGCATAGGAAAAGTGTTGATTACATGTACGTTCTTTATTTGGAGTCATTTTAAACAAGCAATGAATACATAGACAATAATATCATATACGCTGGCATGGGAATTCTTAAGGGCCAGTTAATGCCCGCCACCGCCTCCCTGTGCGAGATTTTCTAGCTGTGTTAAATACAAATTGGTGGCCTATTTTCTACTCTTTGGTCGGGTTGTTGTCTTTTGAACACATTCCCCAACTCCGTTCTCAATTTCATGACTCCGCTAAAAAGTCACAATAAGAAATATGCAGATTTTCAGCTTCTTTTTTATTTGAATCTCAAAATTTGTTCTTGAATAAAATACATGTACTCTATAAACATAAAAATGTGGTATAATTGACAATGAGACACAGAAATATAATAATAGGTCACTCAAACTTCTTTTTAATTATGAATAAATAGTCTTAAACAGTTAATTGTTATCTAAACATCATCTGAACATGTTCAGTCTTTCAGTCAATATGTATACTTTGATGCGGTATATTCCCAGACAATTCAGTATAATATTTAAGTTCACATGTAACAACTACCATCAAATAGTCGGAACAAAGACCTTAATTGAATGCCAGCAGTACTAAATCTACCGCAGTGTATAAATCTGACAATGATACGTGAAAGTCACATAGACCCTTCAGAGGGATGTGTTTGATTTTAAATCACGAAGTAATGGTTTATTCATCATGCCGGGTTTTGAAAGGGAATCTCCTTTGATGTTTTTAAAATTTTAAATAAGCAATATTGGAAATCATTTCAGACATTTAGATCAGCTACACACGTATGCCGTTATTTAAAAACACTGTATATTGGAGTGATTTCAGGATGAATCGAATTTACTGAAAACAGTAGGAATGAGCATAATTCACTGAGGTCGCATGATATGAGGACACACTGGTTATATGATTTAACATTTTGTCACCCTCAAGGTGCAACAAAACTGAAAACTCAAATAATCAAAATGGTTGGAAGAATCTTTGATATGGTAATATATCTAAAATAAGTTGAAACCGTGTGATCATTTTATTCGTAATGGACATGCATCATTTGCGAAATTCTGATAAAGTTGTTCAAGCTTTTTCGTTTTTTGTTTTTGTTTTTTTATTTCAATAGAGAGAATACAATCTAACATGATATATTAACAATTATACATTAAAGTGACCGATGAAAAATAATGTTATTTCAATTCTTGAACCAATGCATGCAAGCATCATAAACTTAGTCTTCTGTGCACGATTTTATCATTATTTTTTGCATAAACGTTTAATCGTCAATTTTTTTATCAATCGGTTAGTGTTGTTGTGGAAATATGGCAGGTAATTTAAGTTCGTGCTTTGAAGCCGAAGTTAAACGATTATCACCTGTTGTCAACAAACAACAAAAAAGCATGGATATTGAGCACGTGTTTAACATGTACAATCAGATAATAGTTTATTTTAAGGACATCATTACGTATTGCGTGACCGGATTTTTACGAGAAGGGTCACTCTGAGGTCATTTTGCATACGGAAAATATGTTGGGAAGGAAGCAATTAAAATAAAGTAAACTTCTTCTAAAAAAAAATAAAGAATTTTTTTCAGAAAAAAAGTATATGTACATAAGTTTTATAATGAAAACTATCCATTGAGTTATATAAATATGCATTTTATTTTTTTGATTTTGAGGTTCTTATGACTTTAAGAAATTGGAATAACCGTTAGAAAACTAATGCATCTTAGTTATTGAATATGTTGTTGATTTAAATGTAAGAATAAATGATGTAATACTTACCAAATTATACTGTCAAAGGTTTTTTTAGAAAACGTTATTATATTAGATGTTTTTTAAAGAAACAGTAACGCATCTTTATTTCGAACTCTAAACATGAACAAAATAATGTGCATTTTATTTCTTACCTTTTACCTTTTAACATATATAAACATGAAATGACAGGCTAGTGAAAGACATTAAGGATGGGTTTGATTTAAAATCAAGAACTTTCCTCAATTGATCGTGCTAAGCTTTGAAAAAGGAAAGTCTTCCATTCATGATACATGTATTTTTAAAACGAACAATATTGGAAGTTATTTTAAACATTCAGATTATTATTAATACCATATGACGTAGTTCAATATAAAGACTAATAACATAGAAGTTTAGATGAAAACAGACAAAAGTAAAATCACAAAAATACTGAACGCCGAAGAAAATTCAAAACGGGAAGTCCCTAATCAAATGGCAAAATCAAAAGCTCAAATACATCATACGAATGGATAACAACTGTCATGTTCCTGACTTGGTACAGGCATTTTCGATGTAGAAATTGGTGAATTGAACCTAGTTTTATAGCTAGCTAAACCTCTCATATGTATGACAGTATGACAAGACAGACATTAAAAGACATGAACACCGAGAGAAGACCATAATGCAATGAATGCTATGCAGATATACCGGTGAAACGATTATAGAAAAGTCAGTCACAATTTATATTTTTATTCATGTACAAAAACATGAAAGGAACAGCAATTTCAAAAAAATGTATTATTTTCACACTTGAAGGATTTCGTTTAATGATGAAGTAAAGAACGTTTACCTTACAACAAACATTACAACAAAGATTTCTTAATAACCCCTTTACCAGAGTCTCTGAAGACCAAACTTAATGGTTACATTGCATGCATTGAAATGAAATGCATTTATGAAAATAACTGTGTTAGTACATTGTTCCGCTGTTTATTAATGTTAAACATTTGAAAATTGTGGTAGCTTAAAATATATCTCCTTTCAATTCGGTAAATACATGTAGTTAATGAATTCATTAATTATTTTCTATTGAATCTATAAGTATAACATCCTGATGTGCAATAACATTAAATTCACTTTAAAACGAATTAAATGTTAATTTGTATTTACAAAACATGTTAAAAAATTGTACACATTCAAAGACCTTGACTTAACACGCAATAACAAGATAATTTTTTTTAAATGTAAATAAGGACAAGGCCATTAATTACTGGCCATTATATTAGATTTTAAGTTTAATGTTTTTAAGTTGCCAAGTATGCAAGGTGGACCCATTCTTTAGAGAACTGAAATTGAAACCATTGGTCAACTCTGATAAGTACAAGAAAATCTCAGGTATTCCGGAAGGGTAAGCAGATCCTGCTCCGAGTGTAACTGTAACTATGTATTAAAATGACGAGGGAAACTATGTTTATCACAGCAGACGCAATGCAACATCTTAATATGAACTCTAGATACGAGAACAGCTAAATTCAGATCACAGTGACCAAAAGAAATAAGGGACAAAACGCATGTTGTTTGTTATGATTAATAACAACTGTCACAGAAACTGTCCAGACTGACCTGATGCTTTCAAACGTTCATATTACAAGAGAAGGCGAAAAATACCAAAAGGATATTCATACTAGTCATTCGAAAATAGACCGACAACACCACGGCAAAAAAAGGCTGAAGACAACCAGAAGTACACAAAACACAACATAGAAAACTGAAAAAGTATAATCTTAAATTCCACATTGATTACTATAATCTTGATGCAAATTTCGTATGCCATAAATCAAATATTAAGGTAACAGTAGTATACAGCTTTCAATAGTCAAAAATCGATTTAAAGCGAAAACATTCTACTTAGGTTGATGGTGTTATGTTATTGGACTGGTAGAGGTCTGAACATCAACAGAGATTCTGTTGATGATCAATAAATGCAACTGTAGTATACCGCTGTTCAATAGTCAAAAATCGATTAAGCGAAATCATTCTACTTGTTTTCATGATAAACTCATAATAGATACTATGATGTTATGCTACCGAACTGTTAGAGTTGTTCATTATAATTAATTATTTCGAAACATTGTTATTTTCATAATCAAGTTAACTTTCAAAATAACATGTGGTAGATAACACTGGAAAGTTGTGAAACTCATAAATCAAAGATGATTAACAGACTACCCCATGGCAATAAATAGAAGTGAATGTATCATATTTAATGCATTGTAACAAAGATGAGAGAAGTTTTCTAGATATATTTTCCACAGGCATTTAAAGGTTGGTTTGAAGTTTTTAACATGTTGTACACAGCTTTAATCTAGATTACGGTAAAAGATAGCACTGAATGGAATCATCAACTAAACAATAATTGCTTAAATAGGCAAACTAACAGGACAAAAAGCTTTCCTGCAAAGATAATTTACTATGGTATGTCATAACGATGAATATGTTGATGGTGTATACCAGATCACCGAATTTTTAAAAAGAACTAACAATTTAATTTTAGAATGTTAATTGAATTTGGTATGACTCCAATACCTCATAACCAGCAATTCCAAAAAAAAAGGAAAAAAAGCATTTTACAAATCATTTGATTTATTGAAGTCACACCAAATATTGAAATATCATACACGAGGATACCCATACATTGGTTGATTACCAACGACTATTAGATATGATAGCAAATAAACTATTATATCTCATCATTTCTGTTTGTTTGGTTTTTTTTTTTGTCTTACTTCAAAAAATAGATTAACATTGTTTTGAAAATTTTATTTCAAGCATTATTTGGTAATTGGTGTATGAATTTATTCGTTTGTTTAAAACATTTTTCCCCGACGATTTGTCAGCAGAAGTTAAATTGCACATCTTCGTTCTGAATGTTTAATATATTTAACATGTAATAGCGACATTAATGTCATCAAAACGTATTTCTAGAAATAGAGTCATCAAGTTTACTAATTTTGTGAGCAAGCGAAAGCAAAGTAAAGCCATCTTTAACTCGTGCAATGACTACCTTATCTTTATTACACATCATCAAGGACATCAAATCGCTGGTAAGGTATATGGCATTGATTTTAATCTGCATTTATTGTTTCCATTTTGTTCTGTTCGATCAAGGTTAAAAGATCTAATATGACGTGCTTCTTTTGCTTTGTAAACAACACCTTGATAAAAATCTATACTTATCGCATACTCAGAGATGACTGTTACAACTTTATTTCCACATGTATTGTAATCTATGTGCAAACACTATTTCATTTTTGCTGTCAACGATTAAATCAGACGGGAAAAAATATGGCTTTATAAACAAAACAAAAAAACGAAGATGGGATACAACATAAATGTAAACTAATCAATTTTAAAACGTCAGTCCTTTTTATTTATAATTTTACGTTCAATGCGAAATATAATCGTTTAAAAGCTGCTATTTTTGCCAACAGCTTTACGGTTAATTAGCTCATGGTTCCTGAAATAAACGAAAACATTTTAAATGATTATGATCACGATTAACAGATGAGTGTAACGCAATTTATAATTAACATCAAGAGAAGGTATCATGTCAGCTAAATACTATAAGTTTATGCGATAAAACTATCGTGTTTCTTTTACCTGTACTCGTGCTGAAATAATAAAAAAAAATCATTGTGCATGCGAATTTGATATTTCACTAAACAGGCCTAGGGTCGTTTCCCAATAGAAATCTAAATCCACCACAGTTGATACAAATCCTTCTCCCTAGAAGAACATATTGGTATGTTTTGCAAATTGATTGGATTGAAGAATTGAAGCGTTTTTCAATAATGATCAATAGGCAAACATGGTTGCATATGTAATATATATAGTTCTCATTTTAACCCTACCAGAACCAATTTTTAACCGTCAATTTTTGGTTGGGGATAACTTGGTTTCCCCTTGTATGCTAGTTGTTCAGTTCGTCAGTATATCTGTCACTCTATATTTTGGTAAAAAATTTCTCTATTACATGCTGAACGGAATGACTTTTTAATGATATTTTGATAGTTGATGCTAAAATTGACATCTACTTCATGTTTCATTTTATCTTTACCAAGAGATAATTACAATATTTGATTTCTTCGTGATGATATTTGATACGTTTTGATAAGCTTAAATAACAAATGTGTTTCGAATTCATTTAAGGCCGTATTCAGTACTATATCCTTAATTGCCATTAGTGGTACAATGTTTTCTGTGTTTATTTAGTCACTGTCATTTGATGATTAACATTTAAAGTGCGATGTTGGCAACGATTGATGTATCAACCAGTTGAATGCAGTAAAGCAGTACTTATAGTGATGAATTACTGGTGGGTTTTTTCGTAAGAGAACAAATAAGTTCTGGTCTGTAGGTGAATGAGTTTAAATATAACGATTGAAAAAAACGAGATAACAGTGCATATATCAACATTAGACTTTTCTGAATTGTAATAATTATTTTAAGAAAAAATGTTTCGTTTTATGTATAAATATGTATATACATGTATATTGTAAAACAGAACAGATATTTTAACCTAAACGTATCAACATAAAATAGAACCATGATCATTGCCACAGTTTGCCACCGATCTGCTAAAGAAGATAGCCGAGGTTAAAAGTTGAAGATCAATGCATTGATGATGTATTCTTATGACATTTTAGTCTCGTTGAAATCTCGTTCTGAATTAATTACCAAAACATGTGATACAAGTAGAAAATGCCAATGAATTTTAAAAATGTTATAATCAAACTTATTACTGTGAAACAATTGTGTACTTACAATAAGTTAGTTTTGATTAATGAATTTTTTCAAATTTTATTACCAATTCTTAAATTTTGAGAAAAGGAGTAAGGGGTACACGTATTATATTACCAGAAACACATACATCCCATATCACTTTTTTATTTCAAATTTCTTAGATATGTATTTTTCGATCATTTATAAAATAGTTATCAAAGGTACCAGGATTATAGTTTAATACGCCAGATGCGCATTTCGTCTACGTATGACTCATCAGTGGCGCTCATATCAAAACAATTAAAAGCCAAACAAGTACAAAGTTGAAGAGCATTGAGGACCCAAAAATTCCAAAAAAATGTGCCAAATACGGCAAAGAAGTTGAAATAAAACGCATTTTGCTCTTACAACAGAGAAAAAATCACCAATTTACAAAATTAACAGCATGGTAAATTTGACACGAAAAAGCATCAAAACATGATGAAACTTCCTAATATCAACACCTACCTATAGTTTTGTTTAATGTTATATTTATTCAGATTGGTCATCTTTATTGGATGTAAATAACTGTGATATCTTTTTCACTCTAATTACCCCAAAACAGGTACAAATTGATGAAAAATGGGAAAATCATCAAAATTGGGTACTTTCAAATGGCCGTAGCAAAACCAAAAATGCACCACCATATGATTTTATCCTCACAATTATTTTTGTACAGTCATATAAACCCATAATCAGGTTTAGAAAAAAAAGTTTTATTTAGAAATTTTTCACTTCTTAGAGGTGTACATCTTAATAGACCCATGATTAATGTACATTCATAACTCATATGTAGTGGTCCTGATTTCAAGTATTACCTTTCTTCAATTGGTAGATAGACGTTTATTATCAAATGAAGATCAAACAAGGTCAGTATAATGAATTCAGTGTAAAGCAAACACAATTGTTACAATTTTTGTAAAAATGTTGAACTGGAGAAGCAAAGTTAGAAACTTCATAACAGAAAATAAACTGTAAAAGTATGCTTATTTGCGGATAGAATATGGGAAACTTTTGACCTCACATGGTATATGTACATTCTGCTGTCATTATATCATGACTTCAGATGTCTCTGTGTCAGAAACAGAACTTCAAAAACTACCAGAATAACTTATTGAGGACAATGTTTCAAAGCCTATTTGTTTAGATTCATTCACTAAAACCAGTTTAATGTACTATTATTCTCCATTGCAATATTAAATCACAAAAACACGAATAATGCCACAGGTGAATAAGGGACTGCATACCTCTAAGGCATGCCTTTGTTTAGCCTATAAAACATAGTGTGGTGTTTGAATGCCCAAATTTCAATATTTGAGAGAACTGTTTTGTTTACATTTCTTTGTTGTGTTTTGTTTTGTTGTAATGCTTTATTCTAATATAATGTGACCTGTATTTCTTTGATTTACCAGTTTATCCATTCTTTTGGTTTCTACTTTCTTCTAAAAACTTCAAATCAATAACGGATATTATTTTTAAAGAAAAATCAAGATAAATGATTGGTAGTTTTTGAGTTTTTATGTATAAAGTTACATTTCTAAATGCAACACCATAAGTAAAAAAGGAGACAAACACCAAGCTAATAGGAAATAACATAAAAAAAATAATATTTCTTTAACGTCAGTTCTTTTAAATATAGAATTGTACATAAAAGGCAATAATATATCATTTAAGAACTACTATATTCACCGCCAGCTTAAATCTTAATTATATTATGCATCCTCACCTTAATGAGAACCATTTATAGTGAATACTGAAACGATAAAGAGATAAGTGTAACGTAATTTTAAATAAACATTAATAGAGGGCATCATGTTACAACTATTATCGATAGAAGACTAACGTATATCTCTTTTCTTTCCGGTTTTTATGAAGGAAATTCTATTTATCTGGAGGCAGAAAAAAAGAAAATCATTAATATTATTATCATCATTATTAATTTTTGTTTGTCATACTAAACATATCCAACATCAATAAAAATTAAAAGACATCCACCAACTGTTATGCACCAAATGTTATTACGTATGTTTGAATTCAGTTACCTTGTCATTGGTTGTCATTGTCAGGTATTTAAAATTCCAGATAGATCAGGTTCTGAGCGACCAACACTTTCGTATGCTCAATGTGCATAAAAGGTCACGTGAGCTTTAAACAACACCTGGTGCTGATCGTCGTTGTTTCATATTTGCATCTTTTATAAATAATCTATCCAAATGTGGGATTAAAATCATTGATTATGATTGCCCAATGCCAAATAATCTCACATTAGGAAATAAATAAATTTTTTTAAACTTTGCTGGATGACTGGAAGCCCTTTAAAAAAAAACAGTAACACATTGATAGGTCGTTATGTAAGCTGAATCTTTTAAGAATATGAAAAGGCGCTTTATAGAGAATTTTAATGCACCAAAAAAAAGGCATGCTTCAAAATGTTTACTATAAGAGTATAAATATTGGTGACAGATTAATATGTATTTTGAGCTCGTGATTCGGAATATTGTCAAATACATAACTTATTTAGTATTTATAATCCCAGTTATACAATCAAATAATTACATTAGATGTATGTTTCATTATAATACTTTATTCTGATTGGCTAACTGCACATCACGTGTTATTCCGTAAGCAGTTGCATTGCTCAATACAACTTTTCATTCATGATAACACGTGGACCAACAATAAAGTGCACAGGTGAATTAAATAAAAAAATATATAAAATTCGTGTTTTCATGATCATAGCTAAAAAATGTAATTATAAGTATTGAATGCTTTTTTTGTAACTTTATAGGGTTGTAAAAGCGTTGACCGTGCGCACATTTTTAGAATGAAGCGTTTCTGCGCTTCATACAAAATGTACTTCGGTCAACGCTTTTACACCCCAATAAATTTACAAAAAGAAGCTTCAATTCTTAATTAAAAAATCGTAAAATTGGTCTATAACTACGTAGAATATATGTATACAGTGGCGAAAATATGATTTTTTATTCACATGTTTAACAACTTCTCGGTGGTTAGTTTATGAGTTTGACTGTCCCTTTGATATTTTTCGTCCCTCTTTTAGCTAATATCTCGTTTCATATAAGATAATAAACAAATTGGTTAATTATTCAAATGATCAATCCTCTAAATATAGAATTGTGAGTAGTAGGCAAATGATAACCGTTTAAGAACTGCTATTTTTACAGACAGTTTAAGGTTGATTAATAATTGCTTTTATTATCATTCTAATGGTAATTATCTTTTGCATCCTAAAATAAACGTAAACATGTTAAATTAACTGTAATGACGATACAGAGATGAGTCTAACACAATTCATAATTAACGTGAAGAGATGACATCACGTCAGCTGAATAGTATAATCATAACAGTACTTGTACATCTTCTGATGAAATTTCAACTTTACTGTTTGGGGGCGAAAAAGAACAAAATTTGTATGAGTACGACTAAAAGTATCCGAATGATGTATAAACATATAATTATCGAATGATCTTCTCTTGGTCGGATTTATAAACGATGCTTGTCGTCTGTAAAATGCTGTAAAAAGATGATAAACGATTTGTAATAATATTTCATGTTAAGAGACGGCAACACTCCACTAAGAAACCTTGTAAACATATATAGTCGGATGAAGCGCTTTATACTTTAATTCAACAGAATTGTTTTTAAATTGTTATTTTACCATTGTCTGCTTCTTTTCCTACTGTTCGACACAATGTGTAGTAAAAGTTGCAGTCATCTTTGCAGTATGTAGTTCTTCCACATAACTAAGTCCACCACATGTTATAACGCATGTTAACAGCACTCAATATGGCAAAGTTGGTGTTTACTGACCTAAAAATTGGTTGTCACTTTCAGGTAATGTGCAAATCTAGTGAGATCCTTATCATATGTGTATGATATATTGTTTGTTTGTCTTTTTCATTTTTGGATATGGCGTTGTCAGTTTATTTTCGATTTATGAGTTTAACTGTCCCTCTGGTATCTTTCGTGCCTCTTTTATAAGAGTGGCCGCAATTTTCCCATGATTACCTTACCTAAAATATCTATATATGTAACTGACGTTCCTATATCCTTCACACTTGTTCAAATGCCTCAGTGGCAAAGTGATCTTAGTAGTTTTACTACTGTTATTATTACTAGCTAGTCAACACTGAGGGTGTGAATTTGAACCCTGCACTAGCGGGTGCACTCGACTCTGATCTTAATTGACTAAGATTGTCAGTTTCTTAGCGAAGGCCCAGGGTTTTTTTCAAACACTCCGGCACTCTGGCTTCTTCAACCCTTAAGGAGAACTGACCGCCAAAAAAAAATCATCTCTGAAAGAACTTAGCAGTTTGTTTTAAAAATTATCTGGATTGATAATCGATAGCCCCTTTTAATATTGATCGGGTGGCAAACATTTTTGAATTTTTCATATATAGTCTCCCTTTTTACCTACTTGTAATTAATATTCAACCTCCAGTCTTTGAATGGGATAAATACTATTCCCCTTGTACGCTAGTTGACCGTCCGTTTTTTTGTCTGAAAAAATTATTTCAGTCTCTTATCATTCAGTCGCTTTTGTTTTAACTTAAATGTTGGTCTGTAACTTGAAATTGGTAAGTTGTGATGTGTGGGAATCTTTAGGTAAGCCAAACACATTCTTCCACTTTTTGACGATACTGTACATGGTGAGTGTAATCTATAAGATTAACTGTTTTTATCACACGTTTGTACTGAATAGAATGACTGCATATATAGTCAGAAGCTTGATGGTGATAATATTTAACTTTTGTATGGATATAAGAAGATTTGGAATGAGACAATTCTCCATCCAAATCATAATTTGTAAAATAAACCAATAAAGGTGTAGTTTTCTGATATGTCACATACTTTCTTTTAATCTGTCGATATTTAGATTTTTATCAATATGTTGAATGAACCTAAAGCTTTTGGCTTACTCTTTTAAAGTTCTTAACAAACCTCATTTAATGCTGAAGCAGTGGATTTTGTGATGGGTTTTGTGGCAACCAGATAGTTTCTGTTTCAATTCCTATTGTAAACAATGATCTTATAACATTTTTCTAAATTTGCACAATTCTGAATAAAAGACTTCATATCGCGGTCCAATATTGAAAGCTTCATATTAATCAAAGCAAGAATTACAAAAAAATCTTAAACTCAAAGTGTACTGACATTGAAAGTTGAAGCTAATGTAAACATCTAATATATTTTCCATTCATCTAAGAAAAAAGATAATTATATTGTCTAGTTTCTTCGTGATGATATTTGATATGTTTTGATACGGTTGTATTACAAATGAGTTTTGAATTTATGTTTGGCTATATTGAGAAATCATACATTGATGGAAGTCATTCAATATTTTCCTGTGTTTATCTAGTGTCTGTCATGTTATGATTAACATTTAAAGTACGCACATGACAGCAATTTATGATATATTGACCAGTTAAATGCAAAGAACCAATATTGATTTTTTCTTGGATTTGTTGGTCAATGAATAAACAAGCTCTGTTTCCTGTAACGATTTTAAAACAGAGATTACAATTAAAATTCCTGTATAGTACATAAAAAAAGAATGTGGTATGATGGCCAATGAGACAACTTTCCAAAATGACACAGACATTAACAGCTGAATGGCACCGTAGGGCCTTCAACAATGAGCAAAACCCATACCGCATAGTCACCTATAAAAGACTAAGAAATGACAAATGAAAATCAATTCAAACGAAAAAACTAACGGCATAATTTATGTTCAAAACATGAACAAAAATCACTGAATTTCAGACTGCTGACTACGGACAAGCACATACATACAGAACGTGTCGGGGTTATACGTGTTAGCAGGATCTCAAACCTCCTTATAGTCTTCTACTAAATAATTTCAATTATCTTTTAGTTTTTTGCCTTTTTGGATATCAATAAATATGCATATGTATATTCTAAAACCAGAGCAAATAGTTCTTATATTTTTTACAACCTGTAAGTTAACCAGGACTATTGCTGCATCTACCAAACAAGATAATTGAATACAATATTTTAGCTCTGTTAAAACAGCTTTAGCTTTATGCGCTATAGACCAATGTTTCGAATACATTAACAACTATGTTTCTAAAATGACGGCTAGCTCTGGTTAAGGTGCCGACGTACACTTCTATCACAGTGTTTATTGGCCAAAAGGTTAACGCAAAAGAAATGTTGCTTTTTCAAGTTTTACGGTATAATGATATATGTTTTACATGCAACAACACAAGCTAAAAGTTAAAAACTATCCAAGACTAACAACAAACAAAAACAAGCAACTTTAGTGGTTGTCGTTTGTTTATGTGTTACATATTTGTTTTTCCTTCATTTTTTTACATAAATAAGGCCGTTAGTTTTCTCGTTTGAATTGTTTTACATTGTCTTATCGGGGCATTTTATAGCTCACTATGCGGTATGGGCTTTGCTCATTGTTGAAGGCCGTACGGTGACCTATAGTTGTTAATTTCTGTGTTATTCTGGTCTTTTGTGGATAGTTGTCTCATTGGCAATCATACCACATCTTCTTTTTTATAAGACGAAAATAGATTTAAAAAATAGATCAATTGGCTTAAACGTTAGTACTTAAATATATGAAATTGTCCAGGAAAATAAATCCTTTTAAAAACTGCTATATTTACCATCAGTGTATTGGTTAATGGTGTTATGTATCCTAACGTAAACGTAAATAGTTTATTTTGAAAACTATAATCAAAGACACGCATTTAAAAAAAACATGAATAAAGGTCACCATGAATCTTAAAATCATAAGCGATATGAAACTTTTTTTTTCTTTTTTTTCAGGTGGTGAGTAAGAAACTATTATCATTATATCTATCATGTCCGAACGATTGACTAGCACTTCTGGGTTGACCTTAATTATCATTGATATGTTCATAATCATATATCAACTGTGAACAAAACTCTAAATTTTTGAAATATTAAGGCTTTCTTACCTCAGGAATAGATTACCTTAGCTGTGTCTGGCAAAACTTTTAGGAATTTTTGTTTTGGTCCTCATTGCTCTTCAACTTCGTAGTTTATTAATTTTTTATTTTTTTTTATTCGAGCGTCACTGATGAGTCTATTGTAGACAAAACGCGCGTCTGGCTTAAATAAAAAAATCAGTCCTGGTATCTATGATGAGTTTATTCATAGAAATATGAACACGATTCTAAGTCAGAGTTAATTCAGCTGTCATACAAGTGAAAGGTTTAACTAGCTATAAAACCAGGTTCAATCCATCATCAGAAAATGCCTGTACCAAGTCAGGAATGTGACAATTGTTATCTATTCGTTAGATGTGTTTGAGGTTTTGATTCTACAATTTGATAGAGCCTTTTCGTTTTTGAATTTTCATAAGAGTTCAGGTTTTTGTGACTTTAATTTTTATGGACTTCTTCCAGTCGGTAGTTAAATAAACATAATCTATATAAAAACGGAGTAAAAAGAGTTTTGCATATGTTAAACATCATGTTGAGACAGTGCAAATCTGACCATTAAAGATACGCACAACGCAGTATAGTATATGTTGTGATCTATATTCTTATTTAATATCTGCTGTAAAGAATCGTGTGGTATGTTAAGAAAATTAACATTGGTTACAGGTATAACTTAAAACAAATGGAATTTCACATTTTATTTTCATCCTCAATTCTAATCTGTTATAACAGTTTATATACTCCACACTTTAAACACAAATGACTTGAATTAAACCAATAAATTAACAAGACGAACAAAGGTGATGTCACATTTTCATAATATGAAATATTCAAACTTCTAATTATCATTTGTGCATCTATAATGTTTCTTAATAAAAAAAAATCGAAATTCAGACCCAGTTTAAACAGCTTCGTAGTAATCAGAGCAAGAATTCCAAAAATAAGATAAGTCGGTTTAATTAAATGCTTTAATTACATTACTGATAGTCAATACTAATGTCAACAACTAATATAATTTTCGTTTGAACTCTACAAAAAGATAATTACAATGTCTGATTTTTTCAGTGTTTTGATATGTTTTCATACAATTAGATAATAAATGTGTTTTGAGTTTATCGAAGCTATATTGAGAAATAAGACATCGAAGGTAGTCGTGCAATGTTTTTCTGTGTTTATTTTGTATCTGTCATGTAATGATTAAGATTTTAAGTACGACTATGATAACACTCGATTATGTATTGACCACTTCAATGCAGTAAAGAAATATTCATGTTATAATGGATTTTTTTTATTGCTAGTGAATAAATAAATTCTATTCTGTAAGAGAACGAATTTTCGTGAAACGATTAAAAAAACATGATTACAATGGGTATTTTGTTATTTGATGAATGATTACAATTATTTATTAGATTTTAGCGTTTTTACATATTCATAAATATGTATATGTATATTATGAAACAAGAGCAACCTGAAATTTAACCAGGACTATTGCCACATTGATTACCTGATCTACAAAAAGATAAATCCGGTCGTTTTCTGCTCTTTGGTCGGGTTGTTGTCTCTTTGACACATTCTCCATTATCATTCTCAATTTTACGATCTATAAAACATAATGATTGTGTACAATTTTAGCTCAGATAAAAAGAGCTTTAGATTTATGCGCTAAAGACCAATGTTTCGAAAACACGTAAAGCTATAATTGTAAAAAGAAAGGGCTAACTCTAGTAGAGGTTTCTTATTTCAGGTACTCCTCTACCACAGTTGTTTATTGACCAATAGATTTGTTTTAAAAGCAAACTAAGATACCTTTTTTCTAGTTTTTAGTTTTCATATATAAAGAAATTTGTATTACCTGCAACAACAAGAAAAAGTAAAAGATATCAAACACCAGCAATAAACTAAAACAAACAGACAAGAAATAGATAAACCAAAATGAATCAATTGTCTTAAACGTCAGTTCTTATATTTATAAAACTGTATATTCAAGGCATATACAAATCCTTTTAAAAACTGCTATATTTACCAACAGGTTAAAGGTTAATTATATAATGTATCCAAAACTCAAGTTTATAATGAATATAATAACCAAAAAGATGAGAGAAACACATTTAGAGAATAAGCATAAAGAAAGAATAGCTTGCTAGCTAAATCCAAAAATCGTAAGCAATATGAGACTATGTTTTTTTTTCTTATTTGGTGGCCTTGATGGCAGTTATATTTTCATGGATTGAATAAGAAAATAATCAGTAATATTCATATAATGTCATACTAAGTGTATCCGAAAGTTTGACTGGTTTATAGAAATATCATCACCTGGACCTTTTCCTGTCGGTTGTAGAATAAAAACAGTTCTTTTGCTAGGCTATATGAATACGAAGTCAAAGGGAGGATGTTTTATGTTATAAATCCCTTCAGAGCGTGAAACTCCGGCCGTCAAAGATTTGCGCAATGCACAAAAGTTGGATATTGTGATCTAATTCAAATCTTATTTTAGCTTATTTGACGCAATATGTAGTATCTTTTGCAATAAATAATATTGCGAAACATTAAGAAAATTCATTGTGACTTTTATAGCTGACTATGCGGTATTGGCTTTGCTCATTGTTGAAGGCCGTACAGTGACGTATAGTTGTTAATTTATGTGTCATTTTGGTCTCTTGTGGAGAGTTGTCTCATTGGCAATCATACCACATCCTCTTTTTTTATAGTTAGATAAAAAAAAAATTCACAATGCATTTTTGGCCCCAACATTATTCTATAAAAACAATTACATCAACACAAATACTTCGATCCGGTTTCCGTCTTTTACACTTGAAACTTAAATAATATGAACTTTATTCAATGCATTCAATGCCAAATTAATACAATGACTCGACAATAAAGGGAATGCCACATTTCCATATGATTTTTTATTATCTGTTTTGTATCTGTATTGTTTCTGAATAAAATCTATATCCAGATCCAGCTTAAACAGCGACGAAGCAATCAGAACAAGACTGCCAAAAATAAAAGAAGCCCGTTTGATTAAAAGTTCTAATTACATCACTGGTAGTCATCACTTATGTCAATTTGTAATATAATTTTCCTTTTATCTTAACAAAGAGATAATTATAATGTCTGATGTCTTCGTGATGATATTTGATATATTTTGATCTGATTGGATTACGAATGTGTTTTTTAAATTAATTTAGACCATTTTGGAAATGATACATTGATAGAAGAAGTGCCATGTTTTCCTGTGTTTATTTAGTCTCTATCGTGTAATAATTATATTCAAAGTACGAAGATGACAACACGTGATGGTGATTGACCACTTCAATACAGTGAAGCAATATTTACAGTTATGTTTAACTAATTTTTTTTATTTTAATGAATGAATACTGTTCTGAAATTGAATTAGAAATCCCAATATAAGTCTTTTCTTTGAAAATAATTACAATGATTTACTATGTTTTTGTTTGTTTTGTTGTACATATATTCAGACTTGTAAATGTAAATTGTTAAAGCGATCAAAAATTTCCTTACACTTTACTCGCCTGTCATTGAACTCTGCACCTTTCGCTGTGTAAGGCACTAGTTTTCTAATTAAGATGATAAGATACATTTCAAGCTCAACTGAAATAGTCAGAAACTGATATAATGATGGCCAAAGTACGACAACAGCTCAGTTTGTTAAACGATTGCGTACTTTAGAAAGGGGTCATGAGTTCATGTATTCCTTTAAAGCAGTTGGTAAAACGATTTTTGATTGTCCAATTGGTTATGCGTTTGGTCACAGTTTTGCATATTCGTTAATTAATAGTTGTTGGCAGGCTATTATGTCCTTTGTTGACGTCTGGCAATTTCTCCTCTTTAAATACCACTCTTAACTCTATTAAATAGACATTGAAGATTTAAAATTGTGTTATACAATATCAATGAAGCTCAAACAAGGTAATTTTTATAGTCACAGAACAAAGCAAACACACATCTTAAAATTAGAGCTGAAATTATGCACTTCTAAAGCTTAATCTGAAACTTCAACACAGATTAATTTGAACACAAGCATTTGATCATTTTTATATAGACCCAGGAATGCATCTATATTTTGAATAATCAGCAGCTTGAAAGTAATTGGTAGTACCCATCGGGAGCAACTGCGATAATCACTAGTTGTTGTGGGGTACATGTTACTCGGTCTTTAATCTACTATGTTATAAAGCATAACAAAGAAGATTAAAGACTGAGTAACATGTACTGTAGTTGTTGTGTTTTTTTATGTGTCGTTTTTCGTATTTTGCAGTGGCATTTTGTGTTTTTATTTGACTCATGATTTTGATATGGTATCTTTAGCTCTCTTTTCTTTTTATGGTTTTCACAATTTTCTCAATTCACTATTTTCTAAAGTACTACTGAACATCACGACTTAAATAGTCAACAGTTTAACAATGATTATTTGTAACGTGCAACTTCTCTAAAATTACAAGGTATACCTTTAACAGAAAATACAGGGAGGAAGTTTGGATGATTCTCAACTGATTTAAGTCTATTTTGAACTGCTTTCGATCATTGGAAAACATCACCGCAAAATTAATCTTGTCGTTTGGTGTTGTTTTTTAAAGATTCTACTGTGGAACCGCTTTACAAAAAAATGTACTTTCAGCAATGCGGTGTGCAAAACCATTTTACAAACGATCCGCATTTAATGTTGATAAGGTGTTATGTATAATTACATTTGCTGAACGCTATCGTTGTCTATTTAGAAAATGTGGCTTTGAAAGATACCATTTAAACTCATATGTCAAAAATAAACAGAAAACGCTATGGCTAAAAAAGAAAAAGACCAATAGTCAAACCATAGTACACAAAACACTACATAAAAACTAAAGACTGAGCAACACGAACTCCACCAAAAGTTGGGTGATCTGAGGTGCTCATGAAGGGTAATCATATCCTGCTCCAAAGGTGACACTAGCCATTACTTCAACTTGAACTACAATCCAACTTTAACCAATGATCACGTATCATGATTCATTGACATTCGCTGTGCAATCCCCGTTAAATGTTGACTGGCTGGCATAATATGGCATTAGTAGCACATAGTTTCATTTCAATAATTATCTGTTGCGAGTAGATATTACCTCTATTTCCAAATGTCTTTTCAGTCCCAACTTCATAATTTAATATCAGTTATATAAACCGTAATGTGATATACTTATACAAAAATTTCATTTTTATACTTTGGCTTCGAGATCACTTTATAAAAGCTAAATAGTAATCAGAAAAATAATTAAAAAAATAGATAACTAAATCAGTTTAAGTAAACACTTTTATGACAGCAATGAGAGATGCCGTTAATGTTAACAAGTTTTTGTTTTTAATCTTTTCGGTACAAAAAGATTATTATAATGTCCGATTTCTTCATGATGGTATTTCATAGCTTTTAATTTGATCGGATTGTAAATGTGTTTCTAAAATCTGAAAATACACAGATTAATAATGGAAATTCCAACATGAGTCTTTTTCTTGAATTAATTTCAAAGATTGACTAGTTTTTTTGTTGTTGATATTGGTCTATTTAAATATATGGATGCTTATGGATGACACAGAGCATACAATTCCTAACACTTTATAAATTAACCTTGTGGCTTAGGGATTCGCCGATCTACCAAATAAGATAATTGAGTACAATTTATGTGCAGTTGAAAAAAACAATATCTCAATAGGCTAAAAGAGGGACGAAAGATACCATAGGGACAGTCAAACTCATAAATCGAAAATACACTGACAACACCATGGCTAAAAATGAAAAAGACAAATAGGCAAACAATAGTACAAATGACACAACACAGAAAACTAAAGAAGAAAGGCTCATGTTTCGATTGACTTACAGCTCAGATTGTAAAACGAAAGCTTACTTTGGAAGAATCCAGAATTCGTAGATCGACGTATATTGTCCAATAGGTTCCTCGTTCGATCGCATAGTCTTTCAGTTGAACTATAGTTAAAGAATGAAAACCATTTTCATCTTTTACATCTGGTACTCTCATCCTTTATTCACATAGCCGTTAATTTGAATGACTAGTGGTTTAAAATCTTACAAAACAGATAATGTAATATAAGAGGGACGAAAGATACCAAAGGGACAGTCAAACTCATCAATCTAAAACAAACTGACAACGCCATGGCTAAAAATGAAAGACAAACAAACAACAGCACACATGACACAACATAGAAAACTAAAGAATAAACAACACGAACCCCATCAAAAAACTAGGGGTGACCTCAGGTGCTCCGGAAGGATAAGCAGATCCTGCTCCACATGTGGCACCCGTCGTGTTGCTTATGTGCTAACAAATCCGGTAAATAGTCTAATTCGGTAGGTCACATTCATGAAATGGAAGGGGATTGTAGTTACGACCTAAGGAACATATCCGATATCATTTGTGAAACGGTTATTCCATAACGGTCAACCAACTCGTGATGGCGTCCGTAAAATTTACGAAGGGATGATTTCAATTTTTCCATTTGGAACTCTTGGTTTTAATAGCTTCCTTGTGAGCAGCAACCCTCTATCAAGAAAATCATGATAGGAAATGCAAGCACGGGAATATTGTATCAATTGGGAAATATATACCCCGTATGCAGGTACTGCTGGAATGTTGCTACTTAGAAATGGAAAGTTCACAATTGGAAAGCTGAAATCATCTCTTTTGTGGTAAAGTTTTGTAAATTATGTTCAAACCAGATCATTTCAATATATATATTAAAATCTGGCAACATTTTATTCTGACTTCAGATGAAAATTGTCCTGTAAATTCATTAACATAAGCAACACGAAGGGTGCCACACGTGGAGCAGGATCTGCTTACCCTTCCGGAGCACCTGAGATCACCCTTAGTTTTTGGTGGGGTTCGTGTTAATTAGTCTTAATTAGTCTTTAGTTTTCTATGTTTTGTCTTCTGAACTATTATTTGTGTTTGTCTTTTTTTAAACCATGTAATGGCGTTGTCAGTTTATTTTCAATCTATGAGTTTGACTGTCCCTCTGGTATCTTTCGTCCATCTTTTATAACATATAAATGAAAGATAAGATGTTTGCTTAACAACGAGACAGGAACCGAAATGTATCAAATTACTCGAGGGCAATATTCTAGACACCAAAAAAGGGACACCACGACGGTTTCCACTAGTGGATTCAGAACAACTTATCTTTATATTCGTATAACCGCATGTTTAGTTTTATGTGTACACTGGGTTAAATGTTGTTTTTCTTATCGTTTGCACATAGTGTGACATGTCTTTCTTAAGTTGATTGATATCTACTTAATGAAAACCTCAACAACAGTTTCGATACTTAAAAAAAACAGAAACTGCTAGTTTTGCGTATTTGTGTTGAATTATACATTTTTAAAAATGCAACATCATAAAAGAAAAAGAAAAAAATATCCAACACAAACAACAAATGAACTTAGAATAAAGAATTAATTCTAAAATCAGAAAAGAATAAATTGTCATTTACTTCGTTACTTTTTTATGCTACGTGTAAAGGAAAAAACAACCGTTTATGAACTGCTATTTTGAATGACGGATAAAAGGTTAATTATCTTAAACATATTAAAGTAAACGTAAACAGTTTATATTTAATATAGTAACGATAACGAGATAATTTTAACGCATTTAGGCAATATAGTTTAAGAACAGACATCATGTGAACTAATTTTCATTACCATTATCAATCAGTGATTATCATGTTTTGCTTACTATACTAATTCTGATTTAATTTCAAGCCTTCTGTGGGCAACAACGAGCACATTTAATAAAATATGAATGTAAGGTGGCAGAAACCAGTTATTTTACAATAAATTTTTAGAATTTCATGGATTTATGATTTTATTTTCTTGGAAATTTATTCAAGCTTATATACAAATAAAATGTATGGTTTCAAGTAACTAAGATGTGTGTGTGTGTGTGTGTGTGTGTGTGTGTGTGTGTGTGTGTGTGTGTGTGTGTGTGTGTGTGTTGGTGTGTGTGTGTGTGTGTGTGTGTGTGTGTGTGTGTGTGTGTGTGTGTGTGTGTGTGTGTGTGTGTGTGTGTGTGTGTGTGTGTGTGTGTGTGTGTGTGTGTGCTTATGTGAATATATAGAAAACCTTTAAATTTGGGTGTCTGTCC
Source organism: Mytilus galloprovincialis (assembly GCF_965363235.1). Taxonomy (NCBI): domain Eukaryota; kingdom Metazoa; phylum Mollusca; class Bivalvia; order Mytilida; family Mytilidae; genus Mytilus; species Mytilus galloprovincialis. The sequence continues at coordinate 17,634,255 of NC_134838.1, read as the reverse complement.
AGGATGGAGATTTTAAAATGTATAAATGCATTGAAAATATGGCAAAAATGTGATGCTATGATACAAATCTAATCCTCACCTGTAGAATCCTGCTAATGGCAGACAAACATTTTAGACAACATTCAAGAGAAAACTGATATTCAGTGAATTAGAATCTATCCTTACCATCATTATCTCAAGATATTTTTGTTTACATAAAACTGAATTCTTACCCAACTTTGATTGAATGCCGTCAAGTGAGGAGACCACAAATTTGACTTCTGATTGGACCCATATGTTAAGGAAATCCCCAACCTGTGTATGCAACTACTTACTTGTGTAGTCTTATAGCCTAGAATTTACATTCATTTGTTTTTTTTTTTTTCAGTCCACATGATGCAATTACATACCTTAATGCTTAACTATAACAAAATTTCTGCGTGGGACACATGTTCTGTACACCAAAACTGGTACCTGCCACATAGGCGCTGCTAGAATGCTGCTCCATAAAAATGAAAAATTCCCATCATTTCTTCATAAAAACACATTTCTCATTCGACGTCATAAGCAAGCAGTTGATAAATAAAAGTCAAGATATTAAGCAGAGTACTCTGGATCTGTTGTATCCATTATTTCAAGTTTGATATGAAAGATCCGAGACCATAAGAGTGTAAAGTCAGAAACATAAAACATCGAAGAGCACGAACACCGATACCGGCTCGACTGCTTAAACTGTTTATGATCAATTTCAAGTTGGACTACTATGAATAAAACTGATCAATTTGTGAAATAAGAGACAATAATCGCATATACAGTCATACCTGTACTAACAGTAGTATACCGCTGTTCAAAACTCATAAATCGACAGAAGAAAGCAAATCCCGGTTACAAACTAAAACTGAGGGAAACGCATTAAATATAAGAGGAGAACAACGACACAACATTAAAATGTAACACACACACAGAAACAAACGAAGCATTAGACAAAATCCGATGAAAATAACAAATAAAACATCAAAAATAAAAACATGAATTTGGGATAGAAAAGTACCGTGACACGTCTTATAGTAATGTGAATTTACACTTATATATAAGAGAAAACAAACGACACAAAAGAAACATAACGTTAAAATGTAACACACAGAGAAACAAACTATAATGTTACAATGGCCATATTCCTGACTTGGTTAATGACATTTAAAAAAAAAAATGGTGGGTTGAACCTGGTTTTGTGGCATGCTAAACCTCTCGATTTAATGGCAATGATAAATATAATATAACAATGACAACATAACATTACAGGACTACAATACAAATAAATAGGAAAACATATTGGACAAAGAAACACACGAATAATAGCTAACAAAAGGCCCCAGGCCTAAAATCCAATACGCCAGAAGTGCGTTTCGTCCACACAAAACTTACTAGTGACACCCAGATACAAATGTTCGAAGGCCAAAACAAGTACAAAGTTGAACAGCACTGAGGACCACAAGTTCAAAAAAGTTGTGCCAAAAACGGCTAGGGTTTCTGCTTTGGATAAGAACATTCTTAATATTTAGAACAGTTTATACTTTTGCAAACAGTAAATTTCATAACATGACTATATAAAAGATATAAATGATAAAACTGACGTATTAACTAATTACAGAAAGAAAGAAAAACCGGATACATTACATAAACCAACATAATCCAACACAAAAAAATAGACACACCCGAGTAAGTCAAGGCCTCAACGCAAAAAAATTGACGTCACATTTGAAATTGTAAAAATAGACCACTCAAAGGAGAGCAAACAAGTGGTCCCTTAAGAGAGGTGTTTTTTTAATACAGGTTGAATTTATATGAAATGTGCTACTGAGGGATCTAACATTGGTGGTCTTTTAACACATGTTTTTTTGTTTAATACAGGTGGTCTCTTAAGCAGGTTTGCCTGTACTTCGTTTCACTTAATCTCGGACCGAGAAAAAACTACTTCCACAACCTGATACTACAATAACCATTTATTTGATAATCAGTAATTAGAAAAATGTATCACGATCTTCTCAATCACATGGTAATCTCATTAGGATAATATTAAGTGACACGTCATTGTTAATCCATTTGGAATTTCCTATTCGCTGATTCAACGATGATAATTAGCCTATTAAATTCAAATGAAAAAAATCAATTAAAAATATTTGGTTATTTGTCGTAAAAAAGGTAATGCCTTGAAAAGACATGTTGATTAGGTAAAAAAGACAAATTGTTAATGAATGTCAAGATAGAATGCATTGATTTATGTTTTGAGAAACCAAATGAGATAATAAATAATTGCTTGTCTAGAAAAGACTTCAGTCGGAATTATCACTGCTTAATTCTTCTGTCTGTATACTATTAATTGTTTTCACTTCCGGTTGACTGTTACATATCATTCGGTAAATAGTACATTATTGTATAGTTATAACGATTTTTTTCTAAGAAATCTAAACATTCACTCATTCAAAACCTACTTTCAAGTAAACTTTCAGAAAAATAGAATTTGTTGCAGTATGCGGCTGCGTGTCATATCCATGCATTTTTTGCAACCATTTTTATTATTGAAAGGTAAATTTGCTTAAGGCAGTCACTTTGATTACATATCACAAAAATCAGCTGAAAAACTGGGTGATATAACTGTCTTGCAAAACAATAATTCGACCTCAGATGGGTCCATGCGCATACCATCTTTAATTATTTGCAGGAATGTAAGTCATCAAAAGGAAAATAATTTTAAAGGTGAAAAAAGGGATTCATAATAGATCACAATTTCGTTGACTGGTTCAGCGCGTAAAAATGTCGCAAGATACCAACGGGACATTCAAAAACGCAAAAATCCTTGACAAAATGACAACGAAATGGCAAAAGAAACGAACACGACAAAAAGACTAAGATTTCCACAAAATACAACGTAGAATACTTTAGACTAACACGAACCCAATAAAAAAACGAAAGGTTATATCTGCTGATGCTGAAGGTTAAACAGATCCTGCTTTACTGGAGGCACACAACCAGTTGCTTATTCTTAAATTCGCCAATATTAATCACAATTTTATGAATTGTTTTTTTTTTCGTAATGTGTCCTAAACTTAACTAAGGTAAATTCTAAAAGTAAAACATTCTGATCTATAATCTTTTTCTTGGTTTTACAATTCCATGTTTTAAATTAGTAACTCCACCCTTAACTTATGTCAATGCCTTGCCTTTGTCATTTCGAGACTTGTACCTATTATGAAAAAAACATCTACCATTCAAATGAATTGATCATATAAATGGTACTAACTCCTTTCCTTTCATAACTAGAAATAATACTTGTACTTATATCATCAGACATTTAGAACGCTTCTTGACAATAGATATAACCGATATACATATATGGGACAATGCTGTTTCTATTGTTTTCAAACTGATTTAAATTTAACCAGAAATAACCTCTCCATATTGGAAATAAAGTAGTTTTATATGAAATCGTCTGTGACGAAATTTTAATGCCTTTCGCTGTAGAAGAAAAGGAGAATGCATGTATTGAATGATAAGGAAAAAAGAAGCTATGCAGTATAGAGATGAATCACGGCAATGAGACCCTTTTATAATTATTTTGTTATTACTATTGCTTATTGAAAAAAAAGCAAAATAACAAAACTACCGTACTCGAATTCAAAACGTAGAGTCCCAAATCAAATAGCAAAATCAAAAGCTCAAACACATCAAATGAATGGATAACAACTGTCATATTTCTGACTTCCTTCGGCCATTTTCGGATGTAGCAAATGGTGGATCGAAAGTTATACTTTGAAAGGATAATATTTCATCTACTTTTTATGAACTCTTTATCACATCGTGCGTCTATAGCATTTTTCTAAATTTACCTTCGGTATGAATCTTCTTTCTATAATACGTTATCTGGTCTATTCGGAAATAAGAATTAAAGGGATTTATGGAATATGAAAAAAAATAATAAAATAACCAATAACACATTAATTTGAATAAGAATAAAGACATTAATATAAAGAAAAGGAAAATGTCTCATGATTGCGAATGAAATAACCATACTCCAAAATTTAACTGAAGTGGATTTTAGAAATTAAAAGAAATGAGTTTTTTATGTTTTAATGTTTAGCAATAAAAATATATACACAAAACCTTTTCCAACTGAATGTGAGTGATATTTCTGTCATTTTACAGATATATTAAGGGATGTCATGAAATATTTAAATTTTAAATCATTTTCATCCAAAAAATAATAATATGCCTTAAAATCGGATTTTTATGTTTTATTAAGATGCTGTTTTGCTTTACGGGCGAATCAGTAGACATAAGAACAGTGATATATGAACGGTGCATCTTACGTCTTTACGATTGTATAATAAACACCTAAGTTCATTTAACCACTCATATGATGATCACCTTTTGTCAAACTTATTATATATGTCACTTGATAGTAAAATCTTCCGTTTTAAATACTGTGGATTCATTTATTTTCGTGGGTACCAATTTTCGTGGATTGGTGAAAATTGGCATAATCGTGGATATTTTATTTCGTGGTTTCACCAATCTCTGTATACAAAGTTTATTGAATAAGTGTATTCGTTGACCATATGAATTCGTGGTTCATCTGTACCAACGAAACCCACGAACATTGGTATCCGACGAATAATTATGAATCCACAGTAGTGTTCATTTACAGATTCCCTTTATTCATATGTATCTCTGTGTTTGAAATGCATATAAAGTCCTGTTATGTCTAAATTGTATGAAGCTTTTATCATTGATAGAGTTAGTGCAATGTTTTCGTATTAGAAGACATAGTGTTGACCAATATCAGAATAAGTTTTTATTTTGCGGAGGAATGACCTACAAAATGTCGATGCAGTCATTATTTGACGGAGAATTAGCAAAAAGATGCCGATACAGTTTTTATTAGGTTGACGGGAACAACGTGATAGCAATAGAGTTACACTGCGAGAATGGCAATAAAATGTCGTCCTTGCTTTGCTAAATAGATGAATGACAACAGTGTGTCGAAACAGTTTGTTATATATGGATGAATGATAAAAAAAATGTCGTTCATATTTTTACCTAAATGGGAGAATGACAAAAAGATGTCAACACTGGTTTTGTTATGTGGCGAAACGACAAAAAGATGTATCGATACAATTTTTTATCAACCAAAGGAATGACAAAAAGATGTCGATGTAGTTCTTTTAATTTTGAAGTTGGGAAAGCAAAACAAGATGTCAATACATATTCTATAAAGTGGAGAATGACAACAAACTTTATTGCAGTGTGTCGTATGATTATCGATGACCGATACGTTTTTATGAAGAAACAGTTATCAAACTCACTCCGATACCATAGGTTGAAAAGAGGAAAATATTAAAGTCAAAGAACACAAAACCGAAAAGTGCCAAAACTGTTTAAGGTCAATTTAAAGTTGAAAAAACATTAATAAAACGGGTATGCTTGTGAAGTAAGAGATAATGATTTGATCAAATGTTATTGGACTCGAAATTTACTTCGGTGTTGACATGAATATCAATAATGTGGTCATTTTTATAAATTTCCTGTTTACAAATTTTGAATTTTTCGAAAAACTAAGGATTTTCTTATTACCTTAGCCGTATTTGCCACAAATTTTTGGAATTTTGGATCTTTAATGCTCTTCAACTTTGTACTTGTTTGGTTTATAAATATTTTGATATCACTGATGAGTCTTATGCAGACGAAACGCGCACCTGGCGTACTAGATTATAATCCTGGTACCTTTGATAATTCACAAAATCACAACCGGATACTATACTTTATTTGATAATCAGTGATAAGAACAAATGTATCATGATATTCTAAATCAATTAAAAATTTTAATAGAATAATATAAAACGTCACATTATTGGTTTGTCCATGTGGAATAACCTATTTGCTGATTCAACGTTGACAATTAGCAAATAAAAATCCAATGAAAAAAAAATAATTATTTTTTATTACTTGTCATTTAAAATGATTAAACCCATCGGAGGACATGTTAATTATGACAGTAGCGTGTGAAATGAAAACATAAAAGGTTGCCCTATGCCAGTGGGATGCTGTCTTTCCCCCGTTAACAAGGATATATTTTGTATTTGTTATACTTTTATGATGACATTTCTACGAACTAGTGGAATAGTGAAAATCATATTCAGTAGTGGTATAAAATGAATTGTTGAGGTTGTTAATTCGGGAGTAAAACTGTTTAATATTTAATACATTAAGAACAATTATGTCTATTGGTTGTTGAACTTTTAAATGTACGATTGTACTTGTATATTTCATGTATAGAAAATGAATACACTCATCAGGGCGTTAGCCCGATTGTGTGTGTGTTTTTTTTTTCTATCTAAAGCATGATTCATGCATTAAAACGAATTCCATAATTTAAGAGGAGGTCTTTCATATATACGATCCTGTTTTAAATGAAAACCATGATAACCGAAGGATATCCAATTTCATTCAATGACACCACGGTGTCAATTTTACAATGAACATAAAGAAAAAATATTTATTAATTTCAATTAAGAAGGAATGTATTGATTTGTATTTTGTAAAGCAGTTATAATCCCAATGAGATAATCAAGACATTGCTAATCTAGAAAAACTCTTCAATCAAAATAATTTGCATCTATGTCTATACATGTATAATAATATAGGGTTACTGCATGAATATTGGGGAATATTGTCCCGAGTAGAATTTTTATATTGCACGACTTTGCGAGGAACAATATTCCCCAATATTCATGCAATTACCCTTTTATTGTATAGCAAATTGCAATATTATATTTGAAAGTAAAAATTGGTTTAAACTAAGATTTTGTCGTTGATAACGTCATGAATTTTTATGAAGATTTATTGCACTAGTGCAATATTAGAATTTATTGCAAGGTAGCTTTTGGTTACTTTCTGTGGGAAATATTATATTGCTATGCAATAATAATTAATATCATTGGGTCTATCTGACTTCCGGATGACTACCATATATCTACCAACTGTATATACTTGATATCTGTAAAGCATGTAGTCCATTTGATCATTGAAAATCTGAAAATAAAAATAGGCGTTACCAAAATTTTGCTCTGGATACAATATTTTATCATAAACAAACTTCTGACCAAATTTCATAAATCTTTATGAAGTTTTGATAAAGTTATTAATGACATGAAAATTATAACTTCAGAAAGAGCATAAGTATTAACTTTAAAAAAAACTAAATAAATGCATCAGTAAAATATGCGGGAAAAGAAAATTCATATTTACATAATTTTGCTATGGATACTGTCTTTTGGTCACAAACAAGCTGTAACAGTGTTGTCCACATTTTACAAAAAAAAACATTTAATAGTAAAAAGTTTATTAATATTTTCATAATTTAGCGCTGGATACTGTATTTTGGTCATAAAGGAGCTTCTGTCACATGTTCATAACATGCAATGTGTGTTGAACAAAGGTATTGATGTTCCCAAAAACGTTAACCACAGATTGAACCTAATTGTTGACGCTATAGACGCAGACGAATGAATCTAGAAACGTTATGTATTTACAAGCTTCCAAATTTAAAGAATGAATATTAAAAAACACAAATACTATTACGTAATTAATGCATTTTTTTTAGACAACACAGTAAGTAACGGATATTTATTGTATATGCTATCAATCATGCAAATGAATTGAGCACATTAACGAATTAGGAAAAATTATGTAATAAATGTATTGAAATATGAAATTATATTTTTGAGAAACATTAAATATTAGAGTGTATTGAATGTACTTGTTTTACAAGTCGGTTTGATGTTATATAAGGCGTCTTCAGTGTAAGAAGTAAGAAGTTGTCCGTTTAATGTTGGGTACTACCCCAAAAAAACTAAAATAAATAAAAAAGTTACCAAACTCAAAGGACACTTTAAAACGGAAAGACCATTATCTAATGGTTTTGTCAAAATGTTGCACAGAAACACTGAAAATGACAATTTTTCATACCAGACATTTTTTTATCCTAATACATACTTAAATATACTCAAATACATGTGTTGTCCAAACGTTCAGAAAAAGATAAAAGTGGTTTGATATAAAATGATTATCAATTAAGTCCAATTTTTTTTTCAATCATCTGTAAAGAAGTTTCTGATTTATTTATTATGCATGTTTCGTGCTAACGAATCGCATTGTTTAAGTACTGAATATGACGTATGTAATAGCTTAAGAATAATTGTAGGAAGGGCGCGCTTTCCGTACCAGATGCTCATTGTTATCTTTTTAGAGACCTTCTTAAATAGAATTTTACTTTGTGGATCTTGTTTCAATGTTTGCTTGTATATTCGCCTCATGTTTCCATATATCCATTAACACAGCTAATTATTGTGAATGGCTGTACCACTATTTATTAGCTGTCTTATCAATATATGTGATATGCAACAAAAGAATTATTTATATACGAAATACGTTCTAGACATACGGTATGCATTGTGCACTTTAAAAACAATCAGTTATGATGTTGAATATGATTAACAAACTCTTTTAGAGTATATATGATAATATACTGAAAGTAATCACATCATTGTTTATAAGTCCAATAAGTATGCAATTACTTAACAGTTACATTTCAGCTATAGTTTCAAATCGTATATTTCAATCGCCATTCAGTCAAATAATCTACATTTAGGTTGCATTTCTGCATTTATATTCTGTAAATATTGACAATGCAATTTCCCATAGGAACTCCTTTTACGGCTAAAAATGTACCACTTTTACTATGAAGTTTTGAAAAAAAATCTTATCCTAGAATTGAAAGTTCATATGCATAACAATTTTTTTCAAAGGTCAAAATATAGGGCTGTGCGGCATATTTTCAACGTTTATATGCCCTGAACTTCTCGGAGTTTAAACTTACACTAATTTTCTTAACTACCCCTATCTCGAATGAAAGGTTACCACAGATTTCAATGTAAACAATATGCACGTGTTTATTTACTGGTAACATTCCCAAGTTCTGTCTCTGCGATTTGGAACACAGAGAGCATAACTGGGAACCAGTTTGTAAACAAAATTAATTTTCTATGAATATTCTATTACTCCCCAAAAGAGGCGTGTTTTGAGAAACAGCTGTATTTACAAAGTGCAACCTATACAGACATTTATTCAAATAGAAAACTCTCTAAAATCAGTTTTTCTCACATTAATACTCATTTATCAGAATTAAAGTCTTAAAGAAATCACTGTGTATACTCTAAGTTTTTCTATACTATACATTTTATACCCCCTCCCCTGTTTCAATTTTTTAAAGAATTTGAAAACAAGACTTTAATTATTGCCAGCTTACCCTATTTGAATATTTTCTGATAAAAAATGCCAAGAACCTGTTAAAAACTGTTTTGATAACATATTGAAAGCATATCAGAATATCAGAAATGTAATGTTTAGCAATCAATCATTACAACATTCAAGATTATATAAAGTATCCAATCCAACCTCTATCTCCAGTCCACATCTTACTGTATGCCTATTTGTCAATTAAAGAACACATTTTCTGCCTCAAATGGTCAATTTAGAATTCTTGTCACAACAGTATCATCTGTAACCATATATCTGACACAATTTAGCTACTATATATAATAGAAGTGTTCAAACAACGCCATATTTGCAATAGTTGTATGTATGCAGATACCAGTCTGAGATATAAATTCACTTAAAATGTTGTATAGATGACTGCTAACATCTGATTTTTGCATAACTTCCAAGCATAATTATTGCTTTCTATATCAAGAACTTTAAAATCATAAAATCATAGCATTTACAAGTTAAATTATTTGTTTTATGACCCAGGGGGTAGGCAATTTTCTATGTTTTTTGCCCCTGGGGCCTCAAATTTATTAAATCATTCTGCTGTTTCTAGCAATTTGGAATATTTAGTACATATTCAGGATAGAACACACTATTGTAAGTTTTCTTGAGATATTTTTGTTTTTCTAGCTTGTATTTATTATGCCGTGGTGACAAAAATGCAGATTTAGGTGTTGCGGCTTACTTTTGGGTTATCGAAAGGACACAGATACCCCATGAATAATATTCAGGAAGGATCTATGAGTTTCAATGACTGCGAAGAGTAAATATAAGCACTTCTTAACAATATAACTTACAAATATGCAAATATTATGATTTAATTTTGTATCCAGGACTTTAAGTAAACTATGCATACTGTAAACTGTGAATTTATGCTGAGTCATCATATTTAAGGCCCAGGATTCTATCAATCTTCATTAAATATTTATAAAACTTCTTATTTGAGTTAATTTCTTTAAAATCTCTGAAATAAAGCAAATTTGGTTTAATTCTGAATGTTCCACTTTTTCACCCTATATAAGAGGATTGAAACAAAGTAAATGTTTTAAGTGTCCTGAAATTTAGTGTAAATAAAGGAGACGCATTACAGAAATGCTTGCAATCAGAATTTACATCATAGTGACTCATACAACGGTAATAATGGAGTTGTATGATTTTTATTTAATGCGTAATTGAAGACAACAACTGAACAAAAATTAACCAACATGATAATTTAAAGGTCAAAAACAGGGAGACGTTTCCAACTCGTGGTACACGCTTTTAACTGATAGCGATTTTTAAAACTAATAACCACTTTCTTAATTTTGTGCGTTCTAAACTATTTTCATGATTTACTTTCACCTGGGTTTTCAAAGTGTGAAATTCCAAAATTTAAGAGCAAAGAATGTAAAAATGCCTCAAAGCATCAAGATTTTTATGACAAAAACGGAAACTAAATATAGACAAATTGTCTGAACCTTAGTTTATACAACTTCACCAAAGACAACCGAATGTCTGACACATAAATAAATTGTTCAACTGATACATGATGCAAACGGTGATATATAAGCAATCATTCGTTCATGTTACAACAGGTACGAGGTACTTTTGTACATGTTATAACTTGTATTTTAGCATTGCACAAATGATAAAATGCACAATGTTTTTGTACATATTATTACCTGTACAAAATTGCAATTTGTACACGACATATACATCAACTGAAGTGATTTGTGAGCTGGTAAATGAGCTAGCATGTTCATGAATATCATGTGCACAGTTGAAGAAAACAGTATAAAATATATCAAGAACTTATGATGCAATATTACACAAAACACATGGAAAGGCCCGATTGCATGACAATTACTATTTGTTGCCTTCTTGAGTACCTTCAGTCATAGATATAAATAAGAGGATTTGTAATGGGAAATCATTCTGTTAAGTTCTTGTGTACATTCAGTCAAATATATAAATAAAAAGAGATGTGGGTGACCATTCTGTTAAGTTCAAACGAGGACAACGTTTTATTGTGAATGGCTTAGTTGGATTTTTAAACCTACAACAAATCTATAAATTCAGCATTATTTTTTCTTTCTTATCTTTTATTTAGGATGGAAAACAGGAAACGCTTCTCAGATAGCGTCTCTAATTTCCGTTCGCATCCAAGACTAATGCTGTATAAACTTATATTTCTATTGGTTGGTTATAAGATAGCTTTTCTAAGAAAGATAGTTGAAGCCCTTAAGGACAAACCTTAAACTAAGCATCACCTTGAGATGTAGACAATACATTCAAATTAATCAATTTGAGGATGATGACATTGAGCTTAAAACTTCTACTGATATTGAATTTAACTTAACGTGAATTTGTTAGTGGGATTAGAAGAAATATGATTAATATAGTTAAGGTAAAAATACACACATAATCCGCTTATGTAAACTTTGATAATGAACTTTGCTTCTTTTTTTTTTCTTTTACGGAACAATAAAGACAATAGGAAAAAAGTAAAACAAAAATACCATGGAAAATTGAAAAAGGTTTCATTACACAAAAAATGACAAAATCAATGTTATCAATCAACAGAACGAGTGGAAAACAACTGTCATAATCCGGAATTGGTTTAGGCATTTTTTGAAGAAATGCGGGATAACACGCATGATAACACAGGCATTTTTCTCGGAAAAAGTGAAATGTCTGACAGAATACAAACAAAAATCAGTGTGTCAATGCATAAACAGAAAAACATTTCTGCGCATTGTTTTTCTGCGCATATGACAGTTAATGTCTCCCCAGTGATGTTTGAGGACAATTTATTTGAAAATCCAAACTTATTTAAAAAAATGCTGATTAAAATTATCAAAAAGTATAGACTAAGCCGGGCAAGGGCTTTTCGTGGGGGAGGTAAATTTTGTAACAACATTTTTCATAACGCAATACCTTGTAGATGTTTTATTCATGCCAAATATCACCATAACATCCACCCAAAAGTTAATTTCACAAAAATAATCATGAATATCAACACTTTGAAATGGTCTTCAAAAATGAAAAAGTGTAGAGTTCATACGCTGAACAGTGTAAACATGTAGTGCATTACCACCCTATAAATCGTCAAATATATGTTTATTGATTTCCTACCGTTTTCACCATTCTATATTCATGTTATATAGTTGTATACTGGTGTTTTTCTTTTCTAATATTTTTGCTAAGGCATTGTTAATTTTGTTTCTGTACTTTGTGTTTTTCAGGTTTGACGCTCTCTATATTTCAATAATTACATTAGATGTATGTTTCATTATAATACGTTATTCTGATGGGATAACTGCACATCACGTGTTATTCCTTAAGCAATTGCATTACACAATAAAACATATAATTCATGATAACACGAGGTCCGACAATAAAGTGCACAGGTGAATGAAATAAAAAAACTGATAAAATTCGTGTTTTCATGATCCTAGCTAAAAAATGCAATTATAAGTATTGAATGCTTCTTTTTGTAACTGCATAGGGTTGTAAAGGCGTTGGCCGTGCGCACATCTTTAGAATGAAGCGCTTCCGCGCTTCATACAACATGTACTTTGGTCAACGCTTTTACACCCAAATGAAGTTACAAAAGCATTCAATTCTTATAATACAGTACTTAATATATGTATGAGGGAACAGTCGCTTCGAAGGGATAAAAACCCATGAAACTTCATTAATGTCGATATTTTGTCAAAAGAAGGATTTTGAGACCAATTTCTATTGAACTGCTTTAGTCCAGATTGGCATCCCATCACATTCGTCGCAAAAGCAGGTCACCCTATAGCAAATCATGGCAACTGGTCGTCTGTTTTTTTTTTTTCTATCGTCATATTTTTATTCACCATCAATAAGAAGACAGCAAATTGTTAAAATAGTAATATTGTGATATGGGTTTTCAATATGTATGTTTTTGTATTTATATATTTTAGCATGAGCGTTGTCTGTTTTTTTTTTTCTTCGATTTTTAAATTTTGAATGTCTTTTTGACATCTGCCGCTTCTTTTATATTGTGAAATTTGCTTAGAATTGAGTAAGCAAGAAAAAGAGAAACGCATCATATCGCTGCCCTTCGTGGTTTTATTTTTACATTAAAGTTATAAAATTCATATTTATTGACAATTTATATTATTTTCTTTTTTAGAATGAAATAAGTCATCTATACCAGTATTTTCAGATGCATGACTATATTGCTTGTGATTATCAATTTTAAATCGAAGATTATTTTTATTTTAATGTTATATGATACTTGTCGTGTTTATGGATTTGTATAACGATTTTCCTTGTTCCCACGTATGTCATCTCTAGACGTCAGGCTTATAAAACTTCAACCAGAGTACGACCTTACTGAGAACAAAATTATCCGAATACAATAGTATTTTTATTCGCTGATCTTAGGCAGGTAGGTAACCTATTAACAATAACTGTATCATAGTCAACACAGAACAATCTCGTATATAAAACAAAATTGATTTATTATCTCGAACTCAAGTTCTTTCCCAAGTTATAAATAAACAATGATAAGAAAAAAGTATTGAAGGAAAATCCTCCATTCGACCGACTGAAAAAAAGTTGTATGATTTTTTTTATTAGTTGTTAGTGGCTTTGAACTAGCTGTCAGATAACTGCGAGTACTCTCAGATCTGTTCATTGTGTCTTTTGGTGTCGGGATGTATAAGTACCGGGCCGCGTCCACTTTTTTGTCCATCTGATGAGTTAAGCCTTTTCCAACTGATTTTTATAGTTCGTTCTTATGTTGTACTGTTATACCACTTTCCCAGGTTAGGGGGAGGGTTGGGATCCCGCTAACATGTTTAACCCCGCCACATTATTTATGTATGCGCCTGTCCCAAGTCAGGAACCTGTAATTCAGTGGTTGTCGTTTGTTTATGTGTTACATATTTGTTTTTCGTTCATTTTTTTACATAAATAAGGCCGTTAGTTTTCTCGTTTGAATTGTTTTACATTGTCTTATCGGGGCCTTTTATAGCTGACTATGCGGTATGGGCTTTGCTCATTGTTGAAGGCCGTACGGTGACCTATAGTTGTTAATTTCTGTGTCATTTTGGTCTTTTGTGGATAGTTGTCTCATTGGCAATCATACCGCATCTTCTTTTTTTATATTCTTATGAACAATTTCGTTGATAAGAATTTATTTAAGAGTAGAGTACATTCAAACTAGAATATAGTATTGAGCACAACATCACTATATTTCATAATCATAGTAGTCATCATAAATGATTTATAAACTAAGAAGAAGCTTTACTTGTATGAATACTTAATTCTTGTTTTATATCTTTGGTGTGTTCATATCCATATTCCTGTCGATAATCTATACGACTAAGGTTATATATTCCGGGAGTAGAATTTGTTATCAATAACTTCAAAAAATTTTACAAACAACTTAAACTAAACCAATGTTGACCGACGAATCGCCTGACTTTCCCGACGCATAATGATGACCCTCGTATTTAATGTATCCATATATAAATTATTCAACTGAGTTACATTCAAAATTAATTTTCAAACATTTTCATAGATATATTGTTTTCAATAGTTTGGATGACCTATAATGTTAATATATAGCTCTTTTTATCGGTTTTTGAAGACTACAAGTTTTTTTATTATATATTTTATTTGATATTTATCGTTTTTATGGATTTCTTTCATTATTTGTCATATTCCCACGTACTCGATTTCTTTATATCATGTCCAATAAGAGTAACATCTTACTGAGCAAAAATATCGGAATACAATATTTAGCAGATTTTATTACATGACGTTAACGTATTTACTATTTCTGGCACTGTTGGATATTGATATCTGAAAACAGTTTATTATTTCAGCTGTTGATTTTGCAATTTGCCTAGAGACTTTTCGTTTTGAATTTTTCTCGGAGTACAGTATTTTTGTTATTTTACTTTTTATGTCACATAAAAACGTTTATATTTTGACATCTTTCAAAAAGGACAGGATCACCTGAAAAGAAACAAATATAACCACAATCAAATGCAGTTTGTGCGTTTTATATACATATGTTACTAACAATTGGCTCAATTGGTTAACTAGTCTGCAAAGAATCTGTGTGATATGACATGGAAAAAAGAAACGTCGACGATCCAATTTGTGAAAGTTACAACTATTATTTGTCTGTTTGTCTTTTTCATTTTTAGCCATGACGTTGTCATTTTATTTTCTATCTATGAGTTTGACTGTTCCTCTGGTATCTTTCACCCCTCTTGTACTGCAATGCAAGACCGGTCGATTTTGTAGCTTGCTGTTTTTAGAAGATTACAACACCTTCATATGTAACGCAGGGGATTTCATTCGTTTCGTGTACTACATTATCTATATATACATTAAGTTTGTTTATGTAATTTATACATGTTTTTCGTTTCTTTTACCTTGACCTATAATTGTTTACTTTTATAAATTGTTATTTGGATGGAGAGTTGTCTCATTGGCACTCAACCCACATCTTCTAATACCTATTAAGGTAAAGCAACCATTGCACAAAACGAAACCATGAATAATGTGTCCGTAAAATGTTCTGTTCGTAATATAAGGATAATGTGAATTATCGGTTGAATTATCAAGACAGCAAAATATGTTCGTAATCGAAAAATATTTATTACGAATACTTTTCAAACAAAAAAGCTTAAAACAATAAATAAAAATGTTTCTCAATGGACATTAAATATCGCACCTAATATGCAATGAAAAATGCAAGCAGAGGCACTCCTAGAAAGATACGATTAACATAGATGATAACACACTTCCAATTTTTATTAAAAAATATTGAAGTACTGTAAATCTGACATCCTGGACCTCTTATGAAAAGCTTGTGTATTTTTATTGTATCTTTTTCATAGAAGAAACCCTGCTGTAAAAATCGTAGTAAGTGACCAAAGTGAAAAGATGTATCCTTATCGCCTCAGTATGAAATACGTTTTTCGATCTTAATTATATGTGTAAGGGATAATTGACTGACTTACTATAGAGATTCTTCAAGAAATCAAGTTTCAATATGAATAAAGTAAAAATGGAATTTCAACATGCGCGTGTAAGTCACAAAAAATATATCAGCGTAGATTGTAATTTTTAACGCATTGCAAAATGATTGAGGAATAATCAGTTAGTTTTCACATGATTCCTTTACATAAGAGATTGTGCTTCACAATTCTATATTTCCCTGCCATGATGATTTTGGAATAAGAGTTCCTGAGAGAATTAGTTTAAACAAAATTTTAAAATCGAAAATTTGTATTGAATATACGATCCAAGTGAAAAACGGAGGGATTCGCCCGAGAAGTCCAAAAGGAGTCAACCTGAATGCGTCGTCATGGTAGGCGTCTTCTGGAATGTCCTTCTTCACAATGATAATGCATATTCCGTTTTTTGCTTTATAAGCACACCAATGTTTATGAAGTTCTTTTTTTTTAATACACGTGCGTAAGGTAGCAATCAGGATATGAAACGCTATAAGTTCAAAGTTCAAAGTTCAAAGTTCTTTATTTTCCAATTAAGGGCCCTTGACGGGACATAATGACAACAATACACAAAACATTCTGATTCTTAACACATAAACAAAGAGCCGTGCTGTAGTGACTACTAACACAAGGGTTCCTGGTTCGATTCCCGTTTGGGATGAAAATTTCACGAACTAAATTTTCGGCTCTCCCTTGACACCATCTGCGAGTATGGTCTTGAGGAAACGACGATAGTCCGTCGGAAGGGGACGATAAATGGCTGACCCGTGTTAAGAGAGAGCCATATCTCTTGCACGTTAAAGACAACCTTGTAGATTTCGACAAAGAGTAGGCTAATGCCGCTACAAGGCAGTACTCGCACCCGCAAAATGGAAAGGTTTTTATATAAGTTGCAAAACTTGTTTCCCAATCCACTATAAATAAATATGTTTAAACTAAAGATAAAATTAAAATTTCAAATCTCGTGAAGAGAATATAATATCATAGAATTTATATATCATATAAAATGTCACATCATAAAACAATTGTTATTGTTTTAGTTCTCTCAAAGTTCCATATCTTTGACTTTTTTTCTGCCATGACAGAGTGCCAGCAAAAATAGTTTAATAATTTATTAATTCACCATATTAAATTGAGAATGGAAATAGTTTGCTAACAGAGGTCCACCTCGTCTCTTATCCATAAAAATAAGTTGAAGACATTAATAATACAAGTCACTAAAATGGAAAAGAGACCAAGGGCAAATGCACTTGGACATGTTAGCAAATGGAATTTTACAATGGGCTGAGGATATTTTACTTCTGAGAGAATGAGAGTTGGCAATAGGAAAAATCGTTATAGTCGTCAAAGAACCCATTTATGAAGTCGTCAATATTTGTAAATATCAAGAAAATGATACTGAGTTGATGGATGCTTTTTGTAAATACAGCTATTTCTCAAACCATGCCTCTTTTTGGGAGATCTAGAATATTCATAGAAAATTAATTTTGTTTACATACTGGTTCCAAGTTATGCTCTCTGTGTTGCATCTCACAGAGACATAACTTGGGACTGTTACCAGTAAATATACCTGTGTATATTGTTTATATTGAAATCTGCGATAACCGTACAGTCGAGGTAGGGGTAGTTAAGAAAATTAGTGTTAGTTTAAATCTAAACTTTGAGAAATTCATGGCATATAAACGTTGAAATATGCCACACAGTCCTATATTTTGACCATTGAAAAAAATTGTGGTGCATATGAACTTTCAATTCTAAGATATGATTTTTTTCAAAACTCCATAGTGGTACAGTTTTAGCCGTAAAAGGAGTTTTTATGGGAAATTGCATTGTCAATATTTACAGAAATGTAACCTGAAGCAAATCTAGCTTTAGAATGATTTTTTAAATTTCATGTTCACTAAGATATATGAGATTCAAGCACTCGCCAAAGTATTAGTTAATGAGCGACCAGACATCATCAATATATTAGTATCTGAATCTGAAATTGAATAAGCCTTTTGTTGTGTTTTTTTTTACTTCTTTTTTTCATTTGAATCTCCGATTTCTATTTTGAAGAAGAAAAAAAAACTATTTAAGTTTTATTTGAGTATATCTCATCACATTTATTTTTATTGTCATCTTTAACTGTGGCAATAATATAAGTATTAGTTTCCGAAAAAACAACATCGAGACGAGTCAGCTATATATTATTTTTTATTAAGTTCTGGTAAGAAGTATAATGTAGAAAAATTCTCGTCGTTCTTTTTATGTATTTCTGTTATGTTATGTCCTTTTAGCGGTATATTTGACAGTGCCGTAAAGCGCGGAGGTTTGGCTAGCCACAAAAGCAGACCATTTTTTTCTTAAAATATCCTGTACCAAGTCAGGAATATGGAAGTTGCTAACTTGTAGTTCGTTTAGATGTATGTCCATTGTCGTTTGTTTTTTATTGCACTTCAGTGTTTTTGTTGTTTCAATGTGTTCCCCTTATAGTTGATGTGTTTCCCTCGGTTTTAGTGTAACTCTGATTTGTTTCCTCTCAATCGTTTAATGACTTTTGAACAGCGGTGTACTACTGTTGCCTGAATGCATGTAAGATGATGAACCGAGTGGACAATTTTTATCAATAATGACGTCTTCAACCTCGAAAGAATAATTGTTTGCTGGGGAAAAAATGGTCAGAAAACATCACAGATTGTTGGCCACTTGATAATGCAAATATTTTAAGGTGATCTTTACTATACGCAATATAAAAAAACAATATTCCTCCTTATAAATTTAAATATAGCGGTCTATACAAGTAGGGTCATGTTAAGGTCGATAAGATGAACACTCAACTCAGGAGATGAAAATACGCAATAAAAACCATAGTACTTAAACAAGCAAATATCAATGTGTTTATAGTGATAATTAGAATTAGGGTGAAATATGTATCATTGGTATGGTCTTAATTTTAAATTTTTGGTCGTCAATGCTCTTCAACTACGTACTTTATTTGGCTTTTTTACTCTTTTTTTTTTATTAGAGCGTAACTTGTGAGTCTTTTGTAAACAAAACACGCGTCTGGCGCAAAATTATCCTGGTATATGTGATGAGTTTATTTATTAACGTCTTTTATGTGAATGATACTGGTGATTCTTTTGTAAACGGAATGCATGTTTGTCGTACAAAATTATAAGCCTGAGATTTGTTTTTGTGTATCTATTTTTGTTTTCAAGACAATAGCGAAAATGCTTGAATTGTAACTAAGAAACCAAGTAATGATTTTGGTTCGTTTGACCATGGTAGATCTCGTCAATTCAATGTAAACATTTATAATATACTTTTAATACTCTTCGAAGTATTTGGAGATGCCTTTATTTCTATTGATCATCAATAATTCAGTTCCTTTCTGTTTACTATAGTTTTGCCAAAAACATAAAAAACAGTAAAAATCGCCATTGGATGGCAAAAAACCTATAAGGAGTCGACTTATATTTTAACATCGTTCATTAATTTGTAAATATTGTCTAGCTGATAATTTTTGCTTTTTACAATTTCTTCATATTCATTTAACTTTTCCAAATAATTTTCGAAATCGTTATAAATGCGAATCTATCGTCATGTAAGGGCATAACTTATTTTGATAAAATTAACCTGTCTATCAGGAAAGAAGTCTTGAAATCGTTATTAGATAATAATGTTTTGGATGTAACGCGTCTTCTGATTGGCTGACGTTATTTTGTTATCAGCCCATAGACATAATTTAGTCATGTGACCGTGACTTCATCAACGTTTTTTCATGGTTTTCTACGGTTTAAAATGGAATTTAGAATTAAATTATAAGAAATGACTGTAATATTTTTTCTGTCTATTCGAAATAACTTAAAAAATGTGGTGCACACTGTTGAATAACCAGCTACGCGCGTTATTCAGTGTGCACCAAATTTTTTATGTTATTTCTTCATAGACAGAAAAAATATTACAGTCATTCCTTAAGTAACACTTTCTTAAATGTAGTCGTTTGATAGGTTTGGTCAAAATTGACAGTTGATGGTGAACATGTTTGTTTACAAGTATGCGAAATCATCGAATAAAGAAGGTACCACCAGGATAATCGTTGCGTTTGGTCTTCAAAGAAAGATAGATTTTTTTTTAAAAGTGAAAGAAAATGTGTTGACAACGACAGACAACGACGGCATACGACAATTGATAACAGTATGTTATGATGAGTTTTATGATGAATTTATTTACGTTCATTAAGGCCAGGGTAGCTAATTAATTGAGTATGTCCAAACGTTATAAAAGAATAAAATTAGACAAATGCTTAGGGTCCATGATACCAATACAAAAGTGGAAAGGAAGACAAAACATGTCAACTTAGAAACGGAGATGAAATGCCATCATATATAACCTATGTCACATGGTTCAGGAACGATACTCCTTGGAAGAGATACATAACTAATATTCTGTAGAGAGTATGTAGAGGAATTGTCAAACTCTTGAGTATTATCAGATATATTTTTTAAAGTTACAAATTGTATTAAGTTTTCGTTTTAATTGATAATAATATTTCAAATCTTATATACTTTAATACTAGGGTACCTTCAATTTACTTATCATAGATACCATGATGAAATCTTGTATAACCTATCAGTCTTTGGCATGCATCATCTAATTAAAGGGACTTAAATCATCACTTCAAATGATATAAAATGGAGTTGTTACGCACACCAATCTTACCTTACTGTTCCTAATGTCGTAGCTACAATCCCGTCTCCCTTCGCGAATGTGACCTACCGAATAAGACTTATTACAGGGTTTGTACTAACACGAGGAAACGGAGGGTGCCACACATGGAGCTAGATTCGATGCCATTCCGCAGCAACTTAGATCTGCTCAAGGTTTCGGTGCGGTTCGTGTTGCACTGTTTTACTTTTCTTAAGTGTTTTGTATGCTGTTATTTGTCTGTTTGTATCATTCGTTTTTAGCCATGGTGATGTCAGTTTACTTTCTACTAATGAGTTTGAATGTCCCTCTGGTATCTTTTGTCTCTCTTCTAAGTAAAATTAGCACATCATGTATTATCTGTTGTGATTTCCATTTTTCATATGTTTATAGTGGCCATCATGCAAAGCTGTGCATAGAAACAAGATGCCATATCTGTTTAATAAAAGTAAATATTATAAGTATATTTCAAAGATTTTAAGAGAACTATTAGATTGTCAGAAAAATAGACATGAACTTTCAAGTGGAAATTGAATTTTCCAAAATTTACGTGCTTATTAAAGATTCTTATTATGTTTTTTAATGTAGGGTCTTCGTGACATTTCTTTTCTTTGTTTAATAAAAGTGTAAGTGACATCAGCGGTAGTTTTTTTCTATTTCGCACAAACTTTGATAAGAATGAAAACAAACTTTGAATAATTTGTCTAAATAGATAAGAACTGTCTTCAGGTAATATAGGGTCAAATCGGTTTTAATCTAATCTTTTCTGTTAAACTTGCATAATAGAAGGGTTCCATCATGCACGTTCCGATCTTTATTTTTGTTTTAACAGTTTCATACAGTTCAGGTAAATATATCTTTTGTTACTTTTTACTTAGAAATATGAAAACTCCAATAAAAGAGACAAAATTGTTGAAGATAATATAATGTTTTCCAAATTCTTGTTTTCGTTGTTTTATTTTGTTTCTTTTTTGAAGGATTTTGTTTGATTTGTGTAAAAACAAGAACGGTTGAAATAAATGTTAACAGCTGTTTCTTGAAAACATATCTTAATATATGCATACCATATAAAAATACAAAAAAAAATCGAGAAGCAAATACGCTATGAGTTATAAAATTGTCATGTTCATTTCTATCAGAATAAATCATATTTATATATCAGTCCTTATTGAACACTGCCTATTAACTTTTTATCATGATACACGTGATATTTGACACATAGTTTACTTTTAATTTTCAGGTTTCATTTTGGACCAACTTCCACAAGTTGGAAGTCAAATCGATCATCAAATCAACAGACACATATGTTATGACGATTTAGGTTGTTTCAGTACTGAGGCGCCATTTAGGAGTGTACAACGACCGATAGTACTTCTTCCTGATACTCCTGATAAAATAAGAACAACATTTGAACTCCATACAAGGTCATACCTTTTATCTATACGTGTATCATGCTAACATTACTTTCTTATTTTGAGTCAATAATATTGCATAAGTCAAAATATTTTAAAAGCATTAAAGCCCGTTTCGCAAAATAATCTTTAGACTAAAAATTATCTTGAGGATACTGATTATGTTATGACTCACGATCTATCTTCAACTTAAGATTTTTTTACCTCGCCTTTGACGTCTCCGACAGCGACTTAACACCCAATAGTTACTTGCCATAACCAAGGGTGTCACAAGTCGAATAAAAGTGCATTTTCTTACGAAGCATCCAGTTGTTACCCAACTTTTGGTTGAGTTCATTTTGCAGTATCCTTAGTTTATTGTGCAATATTTGCCTCCTGTCGCTGCCTTTTCAAAGTATCTGCCTAGATCGTGGTGATGTCCATTGTATAACCCTATTATATCTTCTTAATCTTTTAAATGCTGATTGGTGAATTTTTAGAGCGTTTTAATCACCTAAATATTAATATTTTTCCAATCTTACTCAGATTTTCATATTTTCAAAATAAGATACCCTATCACGCTTTTTTGAGATATGTGTATTATGCGGAATAACTCAATATCAAGCAGTCACTTACGGAAATATTTCTAATTATAACTATAATTTAAATACTGAATACAACACAGTTATGAATTAACAATTTATTCGTTATTTCAGAGACATCTGTGGAAAATAATTAACATGCATATAAATGTTTATAACAATTGATTTGTTTAGGTTGGGGTGTTTTGGCGATAATTTTGGTAAATAAAAAAAACATTACCCCATTGACAAATATGTATTTCTTTCTTTCCTCCAAAACAAAATTTTTAAAAAGTAAAAAAATACAACAGAGTATGATAAGAGATTGTATTTCATTATTCACCAGAATATGATATGAAATTGTCTTTCATTATTCACCAGAATATAATATGCTATTGTATTTCATTATACACCAGAAAATAATATAAGAATGTGTTTCTTTATTAGATTACATTTCATTGTTTTAGGAGTAAACCATCAACGGCAGATGAGCAAATACTTGATTATAAAAATGTATCCTCTATCAGAGCCTCCAGTTTTGATGGGTCAAAGAAAACGAAAATAATTATTCATGGATATACTCATAACGGCCATCGACAATGGCTTCAAAACATGGCCAGGGCATTCTTAAAAAAGGTACCAAATTTATATTAGCATGTCAATAAAACCATCATATGAAATAATAAAAGCAATAATGATTACTAAAAGAAATAACTAAAAAGTAAAATAAAAAAAATGAACTCCAAGGAAAATTTAAAACGGAAAATCCCTAATCAAATGGCAAATTCAAAAGCTCAAATACGTCAAACGAATAGACAGCAACATGTAAGTACAAGAACTGATATACTTAATGTAAAGAACAAGACTGTGTTTTCCAGCAATAATCATTTTAGTTTTCTGTTTGAAAATTCTTGGAATAATAAGGGTGTATATATGATTGAAAGACGGCTTGATTTCCATATCGGTAATATATGATCTTTGCTTTATCGTTGTGGTGAGTGATTCCATAATGATAGGGTAATCTTTTGTTTTGCTCTGCTTTTCGGTGTGTTTTTGAGCGTAGTATTGATACTGTTTAATTCAAGGGATTTTCTGATCGGAGTTTTATCACGATTCCTTCTCTCTGCTTTTGTTAATCTATTGATCGTGGTTCAATATGGGGATTCAATAGTCAACCCGTCATGTGTTAATGTGTCTATCTAATGTGACCGTGATCCAGCAAATTACACGAAAAAGAAATGTGTGAGTGGTCACGCGCCAAATTCAGTTACACGCATCGCAAGACAGAAAACGTTGAAACAGATAAATTATTTTTTTATAAGGTCACCATCTCAGAGCTATTTCTGACAGCATGCACCGTAAAACAAGATCATGGATTCTAATTCATCATATTCTTGCAGGAAGATATGAACGTAATCATTGTTGACTGGGGACATGGAGCGGTACCACCATACACTGAAGCTGCTGCAAATACAAGGGTTGTAGGAGCACAGGTTGCTAAACTTATAAGTGTAATTGTATCGGCAGATCAGTCTGGAATTGATAAATTCCATTTGATTGGTCATAGTTTAGGTGCACACGTTGCAGGTTATGCTGGCGAAAGGTTGACACACTTGCCCAGAATCTCAGGTAAGATAACTTTTATTCTCCCTATATAATCTACATGTAAAGAGCACTATGTTGGTATATCTGCAATACTAAAAGAGGTTATTCAATTATATTATGTGCGACTGGAAAATGATATTTAAAAAAAAAAAACATTTATGCATATATGTTTTGATTTTCCTCTATTTTTATCATTGATTATTTTGTCTATTGATATTTGCAGAACATTATGTATTAAGGAAATCATTGGAAATTACGGAACGTATCTTATTCAAAGCCTGGATATGAAAAGCTATACTGTATGCCCGGTTATGTATTCTCTTTAACTTTGTATTTGGTTTTGGATTTTTAAACACTCTTTAATAAAACAGTTCATTCTTGGTTTTACTGTCTTTTGTCTTATAACCAAAAACAATAAAAAAAAAATTATGTGGTGACATATGACAGGATTTTTATGTTTATTTTTCAGGTCTTGACCCAGCAGATCCTTACTTCCAAGGAACAGATATCAAAGTCAGACTGGACCCAACTGACGCCGACTTTGTTGATGTTATTCATACAGATGGTTCAAGCATTTTAAGTCTAGGAATGGGAGCAGCTCAAGCAATGGGACACGTAGATTTCTATCCCAATGGCGGTTCTGATCAACCTGGTTGTCCTGCTGGGCTTCTTTCCAAGATCACACAAACAGTTTGGCATTCTGTCTCACAACTGGATCTTTTGGGTATTTTTTCAAAGTTGATTTAAACTGATTACTACAAATACACATAAAACAATTAGTGGATATTTTGAGAGATATTTATTTAGTGAAGTAATAACCTGTTTTATAAAATAAAATGCCTTTAAAGTTATTTTTAAAGATGTCGTTGAAAGAGCGTAAAAAGTAAAAATTACAAAATGACTCATAACTTAAGAAAATTCAAAACGGAAAGTCCCCAATCAAACGGAAAAATCAAAAGCTCAAACACAGCAAACGAATGGAAAACAACCGTCAAATTCCCGACTCGGCACAGGCATTTTCCTTGTAGAAATTATACAAATTATTCCGTTTTCGCGAAGAATTTATATGAGATAGCTAAATGAAACATAAAGCGAATTTAAAAAACCGTCGCGACTACACATGGGTTTTATACTTTACTTAAATAGAGTATAAAATAGAATAGAACAGAGCGAATTTCGAAAATAAAAATTAATCATTGCGAAAAAGAAAAACACATAAAGAATCCGAGGAAAATCAGTTATTTCACAGTAATCTATAAATCATCTTTTCTCACAATTTAAGATAAATGCACTACAGGAATACATTGCCTTGGACTATGTGTTGCCACCAACATTATAAGCGTCTGATTTGAAAGTCTAAAAATTACAAGATAATGTATTATAATCATATGTAAACTCGATCTTGGAAAGAGCTGAAATCAGTATTCAATCATCGAACGATAACTTGTACCTACAGATGCTATACAAATACCTTAAAAAAACTTTGTCATTTATTTTTCGTGTAGTAAATTAGTTATGCAATATAATCTCTTTCAGCCGGTGAAGGTTCTGTGGCTTGTAGTCATGAAAGGTCGTATATATATTATACTGAATCGATTCTCGCTACCTGTCCATTTATGGGTTATCCGTGTACTAGTAAGGAAGAATTTTCCAAGGGTAGTTGTTTATATTGTGATGGGGGATGTTCTTACATGGGATATAATGCTGATAAGTCAACTTCTCGAGGAAGTATGTATCTAAGTACACAAGCTGCAGCGCCATACTGCAGTAAGTATTTTATAAACGATCTTAGTATATATGTAAACCCCCGCTTTAAAGAGGTTGGGGTATACTGATTTGCCTCTCTCTGTCAGTCCGTCCCATGAAAATTTTTCGTTGCATCCTTCTCAAGAACCACATTAAGATTTCTGAAATTTGGTTTCAGGGCTTATATGTATCAGCTAAACCGTGTGATGCGTTTTCAGATTCACCACTAAAAAACCTCATGACTGGAACCTTATTATACTTTTAGTAGACTAAGGAATAGTTAGAGAGCAGTAGCCCACAGATTCACTTGTTGTTACTGGTTAATACAGGAACTATGATTTCAAACAAATGGCCGCCAGTAGACTTTTGTTCAAAAAGTTGATGCAAATCTCTATTTTACAAAATGGTTATATAAAAAATCAATCATTAAAGGGATTTAAGTCTTAATAAAACAAATAAGGAAGCGTGGAATGAATGTCTATGAGACAACTTTCCACAAGAATTCAAATGAAGTGGATGAAATAATTTAAATGAGAACACCAAAGATTAAATGGATAACTATATTTACGAAAAACACATACGACAGATATCAACCATCGACAACCATTAAACAACATGCTCCTAACTATGCACGTTTTTGTATATTTCTTTGAATGTATTTTCATAAGGATTTGGTTTTGACTGAATTATATTTTTTGAAATACAATAACCGAAACAGAAGGATACAATAGCCAATAGACAGCATCATTTCACAAACAAACGTTGCCGCGATAATATCACCATTATGCCCGCATCACACTGTCCCGATTTTTATATACGATGGACACCCGAATGCGAAAATTGTAAGTTCGTACGAAGTTGGTCCCGATCTCGTTAAAATACCCAAAAGTGACCGAAGCAAGTACGATGAATAACGAAGTCTATACGAGGGTGCCGAAAGTATATACGATAGCAAAAGATGGACATACGAAGGTTAACCGAAGACGGTATTTAAGCTTCATATCTCAGCCGTAGCCTACAAGATGGATCACGAAGGCTACACGATGGATTACGATGATGGCGCGATGACCATTGTTTGATCAATATTGAATATACATTATATTGTACATTTAATTTTTGGTTTAATCATAAGACGGAAGACCGTGGGTATTTCCAGTTACTGAATAATTTCTAAAAAAATAGTTTATGTATCAAATATGCGTATTCAATTTACCATTTTCTGCATGTGTCATATACAAATATAGTGTGCATATTTGTCCCCAATATGTTACATACGAGGGGATGCCACGCTCGGCATTGCCTTGTTTGAACTGTAAAATGTGTGCACTAGTCTGAATAATCACCCATAATTATGCCCATGTTTACTGATCTATCTTAAAGGTAAGGTAATGGGTTCGTTGATTCCTTTTATTCAAAAGGAAAGGAAGGATGTGGGGAAAGCAACAAATGCGGCAAAATATGACATATAGAAAACAAAATGTTTATGGAAAAAACATTCGTGTGACAACAACTCAGACGATACATAAAAAATCAGAATAATGAAGAAAAAGTTGGTTTCCCTATATACGTGTACCTGCAGTGTTGGTATACGAGGCGCGTTTATGATTTTTATTATGTTATTTGATATGAAAAATTGACAAAAAATAATATTTTATTTGTAAAAGTAAATCCTGAGCCTGTAATACCTGCTCTTCTTGTTCCATTTGAATTAATAGAAACAACGCTGTCGCCTTTCTTGTTCTCATAGAATCATATGATATGAGGTCCATGTTTTGTGAACGTCTTTTCTTAACTGTCGTATTAGACTGACCAGTGCATATCGCGCATGGCACTTTAAATGTATTTAAGCGCGAAAATTAACTTAAATTTAGCTGGATTTATTGCCGTCGTAGTTCAATCTTGTCACCTTCGTACTTTTATTCGATGGCATCACGACGGGATTACGAGGTCTTCACGAAGTCGTGTTGCCATCGTAAGACCTTCGGTTATCTTCGTGATTCATTCGTGTAGACATCGTAATGATAAAACTGCCCGATGGAAACGATGGAAACACGAATGCAATACGATGTTCAAAGATGCATTCCCGGTGACATTACGATGGTGAGGATGGTGAGGATGGTGATACGAACTCAATACGAACCCTTAACATCGGACGCACCTTCGAGAATTTTTTAACATGTTAAAAAATTTAGAACCCTTCCCGAAGTTGTCCCCGAAGGCTAGAAAAAGTGGCCGATGGTTCTACGATGGTTAAAGATGGCACTACGAATAGTCCGATCTGGATACGATCAGTCCCGATTTTGAAAATTTTCATAATCGTGTTGCCATCGGCGTTAAAATCGGGACAGTGTGACGCGGGCATTAACGGACTCCTCTACGCGACATCCTTATAATGAGATGAACAGATTCGACACCTTTGACCTTGGTGTATTTAGAATTGGTTTAATGATAATACAAAAACTATGTTCTAAAATCATACTGGTGCTTAATATTTTAAACCATCCATTGCAAATTAAAATCTCAAAATTACTTTTTCCTCAGACTTTCATTACCAACTGAATATAACAGCAAATAACAGTATGGACGGCAAATTAACAGTGGTTCTACAAGGATCAAAAGGAAACACGGATGCTATTTCATTGACACCGTAAGTCAGATCCGTCTTTGATTCTTTTTTCTATTTTTAATTTTTTAACGTGTTTGAAATGATTATAATTTGATTTCTATGTGCGGAAGATTATATAAGGGAAAACTTCCAAATGGCAATAACTTATATTCACTGATTAATAAGCATTGTAACACAGAAAGGAGGAAATGGTTACATCGGTTATAAATCAAGTAAATGACGTCATAGAATAAATATTGTGAAGTTCTCAGAAATATATGGTCTTTAATTCAATATTCTATAGTCTTAAAGGATAAAACTCCGGGGAAAGTTGTACGTGATCTCATTATTCCAGCGACAATTCAAATTTAAACGGATGCAAATGTTCCAGTCTGGGTAAACAGTTAATATACCGGCAATTAATAACATATTTGTGTATAATTCCAGAAAATAGGGAATCGATGAAAAAAATAAACGAACGCAGAAGATAGATTGTATTATTTAACCGATTCTTAAAGAAAATAAAGAAAAAGGAAAAGATGTTAACAATGATGAAATGGAATGACGAAAAATATTTAAAAAATAACATAATAAATATCGCGCTTTATCATTTCAATCTTTATACAAGTGCTCATCTCAACATCCCTCAAGTTATTCTGCGTTTGAGTTTTTTCAAGATCATGTTCCGTAAACTTCAGCAACAAAACCTTAAAAGACGGGCGAAAGATACCAGAGCGACATTGAAACTCATAGATCGAAAAGAAATCGACAACGCCATGGATAAAAAAGAAAAGATAAACAGACAAATAATAGTACACAAGACACAACATAGAAAACAAGAGACTATAAGCAACACGAACCTCACCAAAAACTGAGGTGATCGTAGGTGCTCTGAAAGGATAAGCAGATCCTGCTCCACATGTTATATTAGCAGCCACTAGTTTCCAAATCAATCACCGAATGAATTGTTTTTGTCGATTATACGTTATCAATGTAAAAGAAACGTACACAGATGACGTGTAGTTAAGTAAATATGCATGCTATACTTAATTAACATGTTTCGTTATACAGTTTTCTGGAAGCAATTTCTATCGTTTTTTCAGAAACGAAGAAGTACTTTCGAATGGCAATACAATGACGAAATTTTTTACAACTAACAAAGATATTGGAAATGTCACTGCTGTAGCTTTGAGATATGATAAAACAGCAAACCTTTTGCTTGGATGGGCTTATCCAAATGCATGGTCACTCATGGGAATGTCGTTGCTAGAAGCGGAAAAACACCGCATGTAAGTCAAATTAAATACGTGCATATATAGCGACTTACTACTAGTTCGATATTGATATTTTCATAACTTCAGTTGGTAACTTATATGTTTCTAATTCTAACTATATAATTCATCGAAGTTATGACACTTTTTATGGAAATATGCGAATATTCATTCATATAATAGTACGCGTGTATATTGATGAGGTGTCCTGTCACTCAATTGTCAATGCCAGTGACTGCATCTTATATATCTCCATAAAAAGGGCCGAAAGATACTAGAGGGACAGTCAAACTCATAGATCGAAAATAAACTTACAACGCCATAGCATAAAATGAAAAAGGCAAACAGATAAAGATCACGGATTCTAGAAGCTAGAAATTCTGATTGATCTTAATCTTTTCCTCAGTGTTAATAGAGGTTGACAACTCAAAACAAGAGCATAAAACAAATGCGATGATTGCATTTTTCTATTCGCCAATTTACCATTTTTCAGACTCGGTAGAAACATTTCTTCTGTTCTATCGTATGGTGTTTAAATAATGTAATAGATACCACGGTGGGTATGGTTGTCCTGCGAGAGAACGTACTGTGCTGGTGATTCGGTCCTGACGGGTGCTGGTGATCAATGAAAAAATGTAAACAAAGACGAAAATGATGATTTTTGACGTTTTCATTCATAAAAAATGGAAGAAAACAGTTGAGGTTTTTCAATTTCGTTTCTTATGGGTTCATATATAAACCATTAAAAAAATGACCCTCTAAACTGTTTCAGTAAGCGTAACACAAAAATGCTCATTTTCAGAAAATCTCGAACTGAAAAAATAAAACAAAAATGCTCATAGAGTCCGCTTTCTATACCGCAATCCACACGACAAAACAATTTTGTGAAAAAACATTGCAATTTATTAAAATTTAGCATTTTCTCAATTTATTCATGTCCTGATACTGTGCTGGTGGGTCCTGTCATTGTGCTGTTGGGTCCTGATACGGTGCTGGTGATTTTGGATAAGAAGTTGGTCATATTTGAAACAAATGTTACAAAATCAATAAAATTAGCCAGATAATTGTTGCCAACAGGATCTATGACTCCTATTTTAGCTCTTGTGCATCCATTTGGCTGTTTAATATGTGTTTTCAAATGATCTGAACTTGTATTACATAATAACATAAAAGGGCAACATCTTTCGTCCAATATCAGATAACAATATATAGTATCTAAAATAAGTTAAAAATTCCACAATACTATATAATTCATTTCATGTGTCAATTTGTTCGAAAAAAGTCGAAAAGAATAGACTTTTTTTAATGTCATGATTATATGTCGCTTTCTAGATCTATGCTTAGCATTTATTTCAGATGACATGGACTCCTCACCCTGATGACCCTGCTGCCTTTCATAACTTTATCCGTATACATATATTAATAGATAAACAAAAGGCTGCATGCAACACGTATTTTTGTATTTAAAATGATTCGTTGTAACGAGAATATTTGTGGTGAATGGAAACTGTGAGGGTCACAATCTTAAATTGCTTATAAATGTTGCTGGAACCAGTTTCGTTATCTGATCTGAATTTTCTGAAATGTGCAAGGTAGATAGACATTTTGATTTTTTTTACTCGGTAATGAACCATTGTGTTGATCCCATGCTAAACATAACAAAAATCTCTGTACAAAGGTCTGTGAATTTTCTACAAAAATAGTGATTTTATTTTCCCTAAATTCTCTTTTTCTGCTAAATACAATAATGAACTATAAATAATAATGCTTTGCAAGAAGTTTCCCCTTGATATATGTACAAAATTAGATCTCTATTATTCATTGCCTGTGCTGTTTTGATACTATTGCAGTTTGCACATTTCGGAATTGACAGACCACAGGAGGGGTCATAAACCGTACACGAAAAGATAAAATATTGATATAAGTACTTAATTTGCATCTTTGAACCCCCACCCCGGCTTGTTTTTTTTAGGAGCCTGGGGTGTCTAAAAATGGTCGATTACAGACAGCCGAGTACGCATTTTACTTTCCAGGCGTGTTATTGTTGATTGTTAAAGTCCTGAAAACGGATAGATGGAAACAAAAATGTTTGATATATCTGGCTTTAGATTCAGTTTTTTTTAAATATAAATTAAGGCTACATTTTAATATAATAATTCTATGAATTCACAATATAAAAAAAATGCAGAAAAAAAAATGAATGAAGTGAAATATCTTAGTAAGGAGTCATTACTACAGAGATGGTGTGTTTGACACACAAAACTTAAAAGCTTAGTGATATTACCAATATTAAAATAAAAGTGTATTTTAGTTGGGTATTTTTTCCATTTACTCATTTTCAATTGTAATCAAGGCACATTTTATTTTTATTCATGAAAAATATTTATATATAGAAAAGAAGGACACATTGTTCACTTCCTCCCCCGTAATTCTTTATCAAAAATATTTATTTTGAAATAAAAAAGCTAAGAAATCTATATTTTATTAGTGTTCTCTAGGTTATCTCGTCTTAATTCTCTGACATATTCAGCCTGCCCTTTCATAAAATAGTGATTTTTTTTAGTGTTCTATCGAACTTTCGAAAAAAAAAAATACCTGATAACCGTTTAGACAAAAAAAAAATTGTTGGAAAAATCTTACAGCAAGTGATTCTTAATAGCTATAAGATACATTTTTCTTTTACAATACAACTTTTAAATCTTACGGGAAACTATTCCAAGCTTTCACTGTAACCTCGCTCTAACTTATCCCCATCCCTCCCCCACCCCCCCCTTCCCAAACCACACCAAACAAACAAACCCGCAATACTATTGTCATTCTTATAGTCAGCACTCAATTGTTCACAAACAAATGTGTTTTAAGATGCTAAAGACATGATTCAAACGCTCAGAAAGTCCTTTGTTCTATATTTTTGCTCTCCATTTTTATGCAAAACCTTTTACATTTTTATTTTATGGGTTATTGTTGAAGGTCGTACGATGACGTATGGTTGTTAACACATACTTCCTTTGGTTTCTTATGGAAATTTGTCCATTGACAACAAACATACCACATCATCTACTTTATATAAGTATTGTATAAATCACAACGTATTTTGGTGATCTTGCAAAATGATCGTAATCCCGAAAATCGTAAACATATTTTCTTATCTGAAAAGGGGACAAGAAGGGTTCCATTAACAGGCCAATAAATAAGATTACAGTTAGTTTACAAAAAATTAAAAAATAGGGGTATTTTTTCTCTCATAATAACAGTAAACACATTCACAACAATGTCAATTTCAAGAAAGCAGACAACAGCTAATAAGTCAATAACAGTACAGCATCAATGATCTTGAATATATGCCACTTTTAACTAGAATATAAAAGCACAGAACCAGGACATAGGAGCACAGAACCAGGACCGTTTTTCTTATCACCAGCACAGCGTCAGGACAATTCCGTTTAACGAACTTGCACGACTTTTGCAATATAATATTGTTGTAATATACTTTGCATGGTACTTATGACACATCAGAGAAAAATTAAGCAACAAAACAGTCGTTTTATTGCCGTTCTGATACAATGTAAACAAACCCACCAGCACAGAATCAGGACCCACCAGCAACCCGTCAGGACCAAATCACCAGCACAGTACGTTCTCTCGCAGGACAACCATACCCACCGTGGATACGCTACGCTCGTGCATGTTCTCACTTTGTGGACTTCATTTTATCGTGTTTGCTCCTTACACAAAACTGCTCCAACATAGTTATTAGGAATACGACTGAAATCGAGATTACCTAAATCTTAAATCTTACGGTCACTATCTCGAATGGTTAATATTTCAAATCACTAGTGACATGTTTCCTCAGTCTTAAGATGCTCAAGAGTCGTTATAGATAATTTGTAATAACCGATTGTGTCCTTTTGCGCCGATTTTGCCCGGTGGTGTGAATTCGAATGGAGGATGATGCATTCACATCAGGAGACGCTTACCTGTCGTACAACCTACTGGGGGTTGGAGTTCATGTTCATGTGATTTCATGTGTTTGTCTTGCATTCACACATCCTTTTCAATATAATGGAATTTTATGCGACTGTCATACAAGTAAGAGCTTTAATAAATAGCTATGTAACTAGGTTATATCCACAATTTTCTACTAAAAGAACATACACGTACCAAGTCCGAAATACTACAGTTGTTATCCATTTGTTTAAATGTGTTTGAGCTCTTAATTCTGCCATTTGATTAGGGACTTTCCGGTCTGAATTTTCGTCGGAGTTGCGTGTTTTTTTGTTACTTTATTTGTCCCTCAGTTTGTGTTTGTCACCTTAAATTGTCGTCTTTGCTGATTTATGCTATTCGAACATTGGTAAAGTTTTAGTTGATCAAATTAATGTGATGAACGATGTTATTTAACAAACCAGGAACAAAGTTACATATATATTATTCTGTTCCCAGAACAAACTTTGTCCTTCATTTCGTATTTTATTTTATTCTAGGGACCAGTTTTGTGCCTATGGTAAAAGCGTTCAAAATCATGGAGCAACGTCATTTGGAATGATGGGAACATGTTAAAATCACCATATATATAAAGCATGTCTTGAAAATTAATGAAAATAAATTTGCTTTAGGTCCAAAAAAAATATCTTTTTTTATGTATCCGTTCTTCTTCTCTCAGTCTTATCCTTAGTGGTATTGTTGTAACAGAAAAACATCAGAGTCAAGGATAGTTCATATATAATAATGGTAATTATGTGGACTAGAGTCACCATAATGTTCTACATTTTCAAGCTCAATTGTTACACATTTTTATGTTATTTCGGTCTACTACTTTACCATATAATCTAGTGACAACTCTATATTTATAACATATATATAATTAGGAGTTTCATTATTGAACTCCTATATGTTCTAAATTATAATGGAAACGTACATAAACTGTAAATTATAACAAAAGGGGTGTCAACATCGAAATTTATTTAAATAATTCATGCTTATGATTCATGATTGAAGTCTTGACTTCAAGCTAAAGAATCAGACTTTGCTGGCTGCTATCTACCATTTCATTTAAACAAAGTATCGACAACTGACAATGTTTAAATCTAACAGCAGTTTTGTGAGAAAATAATGATGAAAATCAAAGTTTCTCCGATATAGATATAACTTCAATTTATGTACAATTTTGTACAAAATAGAAAGTTCTGACTTGTAAATTTTTAGTTTGGAAGAAAAGCTAAATATTTAAGTATGTGAACAAATGAAAAACATATTATTAAAGTAAATGTTTTCAAT
Organism: Mytilus galloprovincialis; assembly: GCF_965363235.1. Classification (NCBI taxonomy): domain Eukaryota; kingdom Metazoa; phylum Mollusca; class Bivalvia; order Mytilida; family Mytilidae; genus Mytilus; species Mytilus galloprovincialis. The sequence continues at coordinate 17,598,738 of NC_134838.1, read as the reverse complement.
TAATGACAGTATATTGTAATATTCCTAATATTTGACAATCCTAGGGTAAGTGGGAACAATCGGCATGTTAGGAAATTTTTCCAACAGAAGGGCTGTATTACATTTCTTGCTTAAATTTCTTAAAAGCAAACATCAAAGATATTAGGAATATACAATCGAACTCTATCAGAATGTTATGCAAGTATTTATTGGAGAAACCGGAAAGGTGTCACTTGTGGAGCAGAGCACCTGAGATCATCCCTTTCACCCTGTTTTTGTGGGGCTTTTGTTGCTAAGTTATGTTGAATTTTGAAGTATATTTGTCTTGTCATCTTTTTTCGTGTTTTGTCATTATTTGTCTGTATTACTTCAACTCTCATTGGTGTTTTTTTTCTTGGACTTGTGAGTTTTGATTTTCCTTTTAGTACCTTTCTCTTTTTACATGTCATGGTTAATCTCAATATCAATAGCACATCCAAAGAATGTCAAGGCCATTATATTTTGAAATGACAGAATGGTGAACAATGAGTAAACCATATACCCTTGCTATATTAAATGATCCAGTAATCAGTAGCAAGACATGTACTTAAACATTCATTTATCAACATCTTAATGCTATTCAGGACAAACAGAGGAATCTTCAACTTTTATATCTTAGAAATTATGAATAAACAGTCCAAATAATTATGACGTCTTGAAAGGCTTTTTTAATATTTTTTCTATGACACCTACCTACATCATAATTATTTGGAATAGCTGTATACATAAAGGACAATAAACATTTGTCAGTCAAAGATTTAAAGAAACTGACAATATCATGGCAATACAAAAAAAAGACAAATTACAAATGTGTATTATTTAGAAATTATAACAATTTCAACATTTGTCAACCAGTAACTTTTTTTTTATTTTCCGAAACAAATAATCCAAGATTAAGATATAATATCATTAAAGTAATTAAAACCAAAATGATAAATCTATCTAAAGTAACAAAAATATATATCGTGTATATAGCAGCATGCATAAAAAGAGGCAGATCCAGGGTAATACTAGTATAGGGCACACCAATATTACTTCATAATTATAAATCTTAGTAAATTGTATCCAGTTTAGAAAATTTTACCATTGCCTTTACCACCCAGACCATTATAAAAATAATGTTTGCTTCCCTAAAAGCATCTGACTTTTAAAAAATCCTGCAGAGTCTTTTTTAAATATGCCAACATACCTTTCCATACCCAAAAGACAAGGATCAGGTTGGGGCAAAATATGTGTAAAGGGGGCATTATTCCTCCTCATATTCTAAATAATCTCTGGAGCTGCCTCTGATAATTATCACAACATCAATTATATTATTTATTTCACTATCTTCAACAAACATTTAAGAATAATAAACAACTCTTTATATATTTAGTACTTAAATCAAAAACAGTTGATATACGATAAATAAAATTAAACATAGCAATATTCTAGCTTGGTTTAAAATTTAATACTTGTTGTTTGATTTATAAGATCCCGTTAAAGATTTGAAATTTCTGTTTAAAGATGAAAAATGTTTATGGATCTTCAATATTGCTATCATTTTAAGAAGGTGATAATAACGTTTTACTCTTTTAAGTTGTAAAGAATAAGGTGGAAATTTTGTATGCACTACAACTTTCCAATCGTAAAGAATTCAAAGATCTATATAGCAAGACTTACTTTATAAATCCTTGACAAATCAGAACAATAAAAGACAGCAAAAATAACAATCAGATCATCAGTGTACCAAATGGAATCAGTTATTATAAAGTAAGACTAAGTCTATAAGGTACACATAAGTATTTTACAAGACATCCATGTAAATCAAAATAAGCATTTTCTGACATTCATTAGCTTTGATCAAGCAAGACTCAAGATACATTTAAGAACTTTATGTTTTTTTCAGTATAGCAATGAGTAAGGTAAGAATTATGACAACTTTAGAAAATTAAAATCTATGATGATACTTTATTTACAATGTGCTTTATTTGTTTAGTAACAGCAGGAAACCTGTTCCTGTTTTGAAATGACAAAAATAATATTAAATTACCATGTTTTGAATTATTTTCCTCAACAGAGAGCTATTACTGAATTAATTATTTGATATGTTTATATACTAGAGAAAAGTTTGATACATCAAGGCAGATAACTCTATTTAATTTAATGTAGAGAGTCTTATAACAACAACACCTTAGGGACTGCTGAAGAAATTTAGTCAAATAAAAACAATACATAAAATCATGCTGAAGTACAAAATCGGGTTGTAAAAATTTAAACGTCACAATATTACAATGGTAAGTAATGTTATATATAAATAGCAACTGAAAGTAAAAGTGAAAGTCCATTGTAAGGCAGCAACCATTTGATTTTCTAGGGGGGTATGGATTTTTTTTCTGGACAAACTTTTTTTTTCGCCTCCGGCAAAAACAATCTATTTTTTGGCGAGAAGTTGAAACAATTTTTTACTTTTCAATTTTAGCATTACATATAGTGGCAGCTGAGGGTGAAACAAACAATTTTTTTTCCTCAGGATCAGAAACAAATTATTTTTTTCTCCCAAAACTGGAAACAAACTTTTTTTTCCAAAAAAATCCATAGCCCCCCCCCCCCCCCCAGAAAATCGAATGGTTGCTGCCTTAGTATGTAAGTTAACTATGAAAAGAAATTAAAATAAAGTGTTTTTGTTGTGAAAATGTTTGTTAAAATTATTCTATTTTATTTAGAATAAAATAAAAGATTTTCACAGAGAAAAAGCTCAAAATGAAAGAGTTTTATTAAAAAAAATACATTAAATATTATCAACCTACATTTACTTACAGAAAGTTAATCAATGACTGTGCATAAATTCATTTTTTTTTCTTCAAGTTCACACACAATGAGGACAATGTTTCATTTCAAAGCAACATTGATGATTTACAAAAATTAAACTTTCAAAATCATTACATAAAATTAATCTTAAATATGTTCTCCAATTTATCATTACAAAGTACATGTACTGTAGTATAAAAATGTACTTTAATATAGTGATTCTTTTGTCATTATTTCATAATTTATAAATATAAAAGTTATTAACTCCTTATTCTACTTTAAAAGATTAGACCAAAAACCAACAAAAGAATTCTATTAGCAATGCACAATAAGGTTTTTTAAATAAAAACAAAGGTTGCCTTGATTAACAAAATTGAGTGCATGCTAACAGAAAGCAAGTACATTTTTTAAAATAGTTCAGAAAATTGTCAGCAAAAAAGAAGAACATTCTTAAATACATTTATACTTAACATTGACAATTTTAAAAGCAGACTGTTCACAGTAGTTTTTATACAAAAGTAATAGAATAGAAGTACTACACATCAATTTCATTAATTAATAAATACATGTGCAATCGTAAAATGAACAAGATGTGCTTTCGTCATGATCTTGTTGTTCGAAACATGACAAAACAAGTGTTGATACTTTCTGATTTAAAACTATGTAATAAAAAAGTACTAATCAATGCAAAACGTTCCTGACATTTACTTTATAAGTATTTATTGTATGAATGCATATTATGAGTTTGATTAGCTTGCATGACATCATTATTAGGAGAATAAGCTTGAGTCGGATTTATGAGATTAGAATTTGTCACATGACTATCATCTGGTAGTCCAAGTTGCATAACATACATTTCATTTGGAAGCTGGATTTGTTGTCCATCAGCTGATTCCATAATGAGGCTGGTAACAGGTGTCAGCTGATGCATGAGAAACTGGTGACGACTATCATCAATCACTCGTATGGGACTTCCTGCATGAGAAGCTTGTTGTGACCCTTTATTTATAACAGAGCTAGTATCACTACATACTTCATCTGTGAATGTTGAACTTTCTGTAAATTGAACAGGATAAAGTTGGCCGATATCAGTGCTTTGATTTGGATTTGCTGATGGCATCACATTCTCCATTGTCAGAGATTCATTTCTTTGCGGCATCATGAGATTTACATCATAACCTGGTTTGATAGCAATATCAACATAACGTTGGTCCTTCCTTCTACCCTTAGTATCTTTCGTGTCTTTGGAATTAGAAATATAATTATGTTCATTGTGTTCAAGTCCTTTATGAGTTTTCATGTGCCGAGCTAATTTACCACTTTCCTTAAAAGATTTACCACAACGAAGACATGGATAGGGTCTTTCATTTGTGTGGGTTCTCATGTGGACTTTGTACTGTGATGCTGAGGCGAACTTCTTCTCACAAACTTCACATCTATAAAACTTTCCAAAAGCCATTACTTTAAGGTCGTCTAAACCTGCTTTTAAAGCATGTGATCGCTGATGGGTTCTCCATGTGTCAGGATATTTGAAATCCTTTCCACACTGTTCACATCTATAATTGGCATTGTTGCTGTGTGACAGCATATGTTTGGCTAGATTACCTCTTTGAGAAAATGACATTCCACACACATCACACATGTGAGGTTTCAAATTCACATGTGTTCTCATATGGACTTTAAGTGCACCTTGTGCAGACAGAAATTTTCCACATACTTTACATTCATATTCAGTTCGATTGTTGTCATGCGTTCTCATGTGAACATTTAGTGTGTCTTGTTGTTTAAAACTTTTTCCACATAAATCACAAACAAAGTCTCGAGACCCTGAATGAACTATTTTCACATGTTTGTTCAAACTGTTTCGCGTTTTATATGATTTGTTACAGATATTGCATACATGACTTGTACAGATGATAGAATGAAGTTTACGATGCGTTAGAAGTCCCCTACGCTTTGTAAAAACTTTTCGACAAATTCCACAAACATGTTTGCCATCTTCTGTAACCCATGAATTATATGTTCTTGTAAAGTTTTCCGGATCGCTCGATTGACAGTTATGTAGTTCATAATTTTCTCTATCAGTAAAAACAGCTTGACAAGACTGACATTCTAATCTTTTCTTGTGGGTTTTCTTGTGCTTGGACAGGTTGGTTTTTAAATAAAATGCTTTATCACAAATCTGACATTTGTGTTTTGGTGCCTCATGAAACTTCATGTGTGATTTAAATGTATCTTGACGATGAAATACTTTACTGCATTTTTCACATTTTATAGTAACAAACGTCTTTTTGGTAAACTGCATGGCAGGATATTTTATATGCTTAGATCTCATATGCTTTCTCAATTTCAATTTTGTTTTAAATGTTTTTTTACAGCAAGAACAAATTATCTTTGATGGAGTATCTGCCTTGTGTTTGACCATATGCTGCTTTAACAAAGAGCTAGAATCGAACATAAGGAAACAAGTCTTACATTCAAACTTGTTATTCTTGTTTTTGGCATTCTTTTTATCTTGCTTTAGACTTTTACCAATACATTTTGACTTGCTCATCTTTTTATTAACTACTGGGGATTCTGAAATTCCCTTTGTCAGAATTATTTTTGATGTCTTGCTACCATTTGTTTCATCAATTTCCTGTACTTTCATTTTTGTGAGTCTCTTTTTAGGATGAGGATATTCTTTGATATTTTGAGGTGTGATATTAGTCAGTGTATTTTCTTCTTCAATGCTTTTCAATTCATATAAGTTTTTATCAACAACTTGAACAGCATTTTGCACAATTTTTTCAATGTCATAGTTTTCTGTTACATCTGATTCAAATCCATTTGTTTCACTGTTATTATCTGAGAATTCAATAGTTGTTCTCTTGATGGCTGAATTATTTTGTTTATCCTTTCTGTCTTGATTCTCTTTTACTTCAGACGAGCTTACTTTTTCAGCTATGTTTGGATTTGTTTCTTGTCCAGATTTTACTGTACTTAACCTGCAAGCTGCATCTGTAATACAAAACTGAATTTAAATTAATCATCTCTCTCACAAGTTGTGTGTTCTTATTTGATGACTTGTTTTAATTTAATTTTCTTTGATTTATTTGGTAATATTTTGAGTTGTAAAAAATTATATCTATTTGTTTCTCTTATTATTACACTGACCACAATAAAAGGTGAATTATATATGCTGAAAATGCAGACTATTTTTATGGGTTTATTAAAGTAGATTAGCACTTTCACATATATCAATGCCTCTCCAAGCAAAAAGCAATACATTTTTTTCCTTTTTCAGTCTTATTTCTAATCAAACTTTACTATCAATGCAATGAGGGTCTGAAATTGTGAACAGAGGCTGATTCAGTCATTTTTTAAAAGGGGTTTTAACCATATATGCCCTCATTCAAATGCATTGATCAGAAAACTATCCAGTTGCTAAATAAATTAAAATTACAATGTAATTGAATTATTTTTTGTATTCTTTCTTTTAATATTCATATTGTGTACTGTTTTAAAGTTAGCTATTGATTTAAAAACATATCAAGCCAAAAATGATACTGGATTTAGTTAACTAACTTACGATAACAATGTTTTACAAATTCCTGCATTACACTGGTATTTTCCTTCATAAATTGTCTCCCTTCAGTAGATCCAATATAATTAGATGTCTGTTTGTAAGGGTTAGCCATAATCATCACAAACTCTTCTCCATAATCATTCAATTTCAAGCACTAAAACAAATATATTAGAGATATCTGTATTAAAAACAAATAGATAAACTTCATTTATAATTTTCAATCTTTTTGACATGTTTAACAATTCACTCGAACCCTGTGTCTAACCAGTGATTGTTGTTGCTGTCAAAATGAAAATATGTTCACTGCTTAAAAACTTAAAATTTATTTACCATTAAAGTACAGAAAAATGGAAACTATTTGTTCAGACAGTGTGTTATCTTGATTATAAATGATTCTCAAAGTTGAAGGCTTGAAAAATGTTTATTTGTCTCCCTTTATGGCAAATACAAACCCAACCATTATATCTGTAATTTCTGGTTCCCCAAGTCCATGGAATTTAATGACTTTTACTGATAAATAATTTGACCTACCATATTTTCAATAATCTGGAATATTGTGGTCAATTCAAGTACACTCTTTCCTACATTTAGAGGCTCTCTAAGAGATGACTGTCCATTATTATCTGTACTGCTATTATCTTCAACAGATAAGCCACCTATAAAGAAACAAGAATGTATTCATAGTATACGAATGCCCCACTCGCACTATCATTTTCCATGTTCAGTGGACCGTGAAATGGGGGTCAAAATTCTAATTTGGCATTTAAATTAGAAAGAATACATCATAGGGAACATGTGTACTTAGTTTCAAGTTGATTTAACTTCATCAAAAACTACCTTGACCAAAAACTTTAACCTGAATCCTGGCAAAAGGGACGCACAGACGGACGGAAGGACAGACGGACGGACAGACAAACGGACGTACAGACCAGAAAAGATAATGCCCCTCTACTATCGTAGGTGGGGCATAAAAACAATTAAAATGGTTGACACCTTTAAAAGGAGAAGGATCAAAGGGCCTAAAGTTTGACCTTAAAGTAAAAATCATGAAATACTAGTTATCTATATATATATTTTGAACATTATCACAATCTGTACTTGAAATCTTGTTCTTCAAATCCTTGTTCTTTGTTCCTCAGTTAATAGTTGTCTCTATGGAAATCATACATTGTCATACACATCTTATTTTAGGTATTCTGTTTACTGTGTATTTTAAACTGTGTCATATGTTGATACATGTACATGTACAGCTTCAAATGTATGATATTTTTCTTATTTCTACTCTATATTTTTTATTATATAAAAATGTAATACTAGCATGACTAGACTCCATACATAACATTGATGAATTAATTTTGATACTCTCAGAACTCACTTTCATCTCCAATGATCTGTTGTCCTGCTATTTCTAAAATATTTTTCCTTTGCATATCTGGCAGGTTTTCACTTCTCTGAATATCAGTCCTGTTACACATCACCTTTTCATCCATTTTGATCTAACCTTAATTAAAAAAAAAAGAACAAATTTTTAAAAAGTTAAATATAAATCTAATACAACACACAATATTTTTTGAAATTATTATAATTTCAGAAAATCATGACCATTGGATGTTGTTTTTTTGGGGGAATTTTTTTGTGATGATGGCTGCTGTCTCAGATACATTCAATCTAACATCTTTTTTTACTTAAATTCATCGTCATATCATACAACTGACAAAATGAAAAATTTCAGAATGCAGAAAAAAAGCAATATTTATTTTATTCGCTTGAAGTATTTCCATTAACAATACTATGCCATGTACTGATGTTAGAAATAATATAAATATTTCTACATGTGCAAAAAAGAAATATAGAAAATGGATATTTCTAAAGTGTTTTTTTTTTAATGAAAAAAATTATTTTAAAGTGTTAAATTAGGTTTATTAGTGGCACCAAGGATTTGGAGTTATCAATATGCAATTCCTTGTTGGCATTTAGGTAGCACTCCACAGTTAGGTGTGTAGTTTCGCATTTTGGCCCCTGTGGATTTTTCAAATATGAGAGCGCTAGTGTGCAATAAAATTCATTTTTGGATAGCTGAGTATTAAAATAGCCTTTGTATTGGGTTTATATGAACATCAAGATTATGTAATGTATGTAATATAGGCTGTTTTCTGTATGACAGTCAGTATTTGCATGTCCCTACCTTACATTGGTCCGGCAATTATTGTAATGTTTTTTTCCAACTTTTTATCGCACGAAACTTTGTGATTGGATTTTACGAAAAATGAGGCGAAAGACACCCATGTTTTATTTGATCATTAGGAAGATTTATGAAAACAGTTTCTTAAAAGGTATCACTCAAAGGCATTGAAATTCTAGTTTGATCCAAATTTTGGGGGGATATGTGACATTTCCACCCCCCTTTATGCAATATTTTATGGTAAATAAATGCAGAATGTTGCCATGGATACACATAAAAGGAATTAATTTTCACTCTTTTAACTTTTGAAAATCAAATCTATGGAATATACTGATTACATACATATGCACATGTACAACACAAACAGTTAGGTTAATTTATTAGAAATCCAGGAATAGGAGATGATAAAACATTTTGTGGCTCATTTTTAATTTTATTTTCTAACTGTGGAGTGCTACCTTAGTCATTGTAAGCTTGACATTCTACCAAGTACACAAAGCTAGGATAAAGACAAGTCAGAACTTTAATAACATTTTTTTTATTCATCCCCCTTTTACATGAATTGTTTAAATAATCAACTGAATAACTCTACATGTATATAAAATAATGCCTTTTAAATTTTTTACATTAAGACCAATAATTGGACCACTGAAATATTCTTTTGTTTGTTTGTCTAAATTTAAAATGTATTTTTAAATCAATAATCAATACAACAGTTCTTTTTTTTTGGGTAGTTATGACGGAATGACTAAATGTTTGACAATATATTTTCCTTAAATTTCTGTGAAAGATCGTATACATGTATAAAGAATCTATAAAGGGTAAAATGGTGTACCATGTATAAAGAATCTATAAAGGGTAAAATGGTGTACGCTACTCATTTTTTTCTTAATTCAGAAGTCATGAAACAATAAATGTTATTAAAGTTTAAAGAGAGAATAGCTTCCCATAAAAACGTCAAATAAAAAGGGGTAACAAGCATAAATTTTCATGAAAATTTGAAAATAAAAAAATGTCACATATTCAATATAATTATAAGATTATCTGCCCTCGATTTTAACAGGACTTTTTTCTGAATGTTTAAAATCACTTTAAAAGTTTAGGTTTTTTGTTTGTTTCAACTTTTAATTTTAAGTTATAGATGTTTCTGTTAATGTTATAATATATTCAATGATACAATGTACTATACATGTAGGTATATATTATTTTTAAAAAAAAATCTGCAAAATGACCAGAATGGATGTTCAGAAAAAAAGATACGCAATCTACTTTTACAACGCCGTTTTCCGTTTATGTATCAATTCTGTCATTTGACATGACAACTTTAAATAATCACTGGGTTATAAAGAATTTGTATCTACCCTTTAATTTAATCCCCTCCGCAGGCCTCTTACAAGTAACATACTGAAAGGTCATGGCCATTCCTGTTATGGCCTGGTGTAAATTATAGAATTTAAAAAATACACCGATATACGCATGATTTTTTACGATGACTTGTCTTTTAAACGCAAATTTTCTTATTATCTGCAACAAGTACAGACTGTGTGTATGTTTGATTATGTTAATATTAGTCATGCAAGTGAAATTAACTAGTTTTTACCCATGAACCTGTCTTTGTTTTCATTCGTCAATAGATGGCGCTGTAAATTTCCTGTCTAATGCAACGGGGCACATAGAGGGATTCGGTGTAATTAATCTTGCAGCTCAGCATCATTAGCAAAGTATATGACATAATTTCATTGGGCTGGCATTTCTTATGACCTAGTTATAAAAATGCTGATGTATAACATTGATAAAAGAAATAAATCAATGCACAGTATTAATATTAATAAGGCAGTGGCTCTTTAACCGGCAAAATAGCAAACTTGCCCTTCTATTTAGCCGGCGCCGGCAGCCATTCTTCCCCATGCTAATTTTTCCGGGGGAAAAATCTGGATCGATCCCCCTCCCCCTCCCCCCCCCCCCCTCAGTCAGATTGAAAGGAAAACCAGGATCATGCCAATTTTTCCCCCTTATAGGACGAGAAGCTAATTTTTCCCCTTGAAATAATATTCATTTGATAATAAAATTGAGAATGGAAATGGGGAATGTGTCAAAGAGACAACAACCCGACCAAATAAAAAACAACAGCAGAGGGTCACCAACAGGTCTTCAATGTAGCGAGAAATTCCCGCAACCGGAGGCGTCCTTCAGCTGGCCCCTTAACAAATATATACTAGTCCAGTGATAATGAACGCCATACTAATTTCCAAATTGTACACAAGAAACTAAAATTAAAATAATACAAGACTAACAAAGGCCAGAGGCTCCTGACTTGGGATAGGCGCAAAAATGCGGCGGGGTTAAACATGTTTGTGAGATCTCAACCCTCCCCCTATACCTCTAACCAATGTAGAAAAGTAAACGCATAACAATACGCACATTAAAATTCAGTTCAAGAGAAGTCCGAGTCTGATGTCAGAAGATGTAACCAAAGAAAATAAACAAAATGACAATAATACATAAAAAACAACAGACTAATCTAGCAGTTAACTGACATGCCAGCTCCAGACTTCAATTAAACTGACTGAAAGATTATGATTTCATCATATGAACATCATGCAGGCACAATCCTTCTCGTTAGGGGTTTAGTATCATACCATCATAACATATATGAGAAGAACATAACCCGTGACATGCCAACAACTGCTTTTAGAATAAATGTGTTTAGTTCCGATGCAAAGACCTTATCAGTGACTCAATATTAACGCCAAAATATGCAACAGTATCGTAATTATATCCCTTCTTAATAAGTCTATTCAAAGGTTTAGTAAGTTTCTGAGGTGAATACTGACACCTTTGTGCTTTGTAAAGAATATTTCCAAAAAAAAATTGGATGTGAAATACCTGAACGTATTAGAAGTCTGCATGTTGAGCTATATTTGCTATATTTACGAATGATGTCTTTATACCGATGATTATATATTTCGGGTGTTTTTAAGCTCGGGATTTCGGGATTGACACTTTCGGGTTCCTTTCGAATTTCGGGATGTTTGCATGGATTTTCTGGATTAAAATTTATTTTAATTCGGAATCTCGAAATTTCGTGTTTTAAAGCCCGGGATTTCGGAATCAGGACCCTTCCTACCACAGGCACTTAATTGTTTCTATCCATAGGAAGGTCGACTATCAATATAAATATTCACTGAATCGATTCATATAAGCAGAGACATATATACACATATATATGTCTCTGATTTAAAGGTATGGATTTTTTGCATTAATTTAAAGGGTATAAAAAGCGTCCGAAGCGGAGCCTGTCGTGACCGAATAAAAAGTTTCGTTAGCCACCTTCTTCTATTCATATGGATAGTCGACCATCCTATGGATAGAAACAAGTGCCTGCCACAGTGCTTCCTATCCTATATATTATCCAAATTTTACTGATAAATTATCTAAGTTTTTTTAGCTGTCACCATTACATTTAAGGCAGTGGCTATTTGACCGGCACCGGCAAAATAGCAAATTTGCTATATAGCCGGCTCTGATTAAATTATGGCACTGGCTACGGTTACATGGAAATGTAACAATAATAAAAATATTATTGTTACATTGGAGACTAATTGCCGGAATGCAAAGTTGGGTGAGGAACCGATTAATTACAAATGTAACAATAATTACTGAGGCTACGGTTACATTACGTTATTGTTACATGAAAAACAGCAATGTACGCTAGATTGATTAAACTTAAATCTTCTATAGTTGTATTGCTTCAGTCTTTCATATGTACTAAACAATACTTGTAACTTAATACTGATAAATAATAAAATATTATTATTCAACAAATGGTGTACAACTTGAATAGTTTTACTACGTATTAATGGCTTTGATGTTCTTAAAGATACTACTCAAGATTAGGAGTGTGACTGTCAAACTAAGGCGAAAAATATAGTTCAATGGTTTCACTTTTTTAAAGTATTTAACTGCACACCTACTCTTATTACTGTCATTATACATGTTATACTTTGGACCAATTTTGTTTATGGTGAAAAAAAAAAACTTGGGATGTGTTTTAAACGAAACTGAAACAGTATCAAGACGTACATTTCATACAGCTTTATAACTTGACGCACATTGATAATCAAAAGCAAAGTTTGCTAACTGTAACTGAAATACTAAGAAATTCTGTATGTACACGTATCCGTGGAGGACGTAATTTCATTCATCAAAAATGTGTCGGACTTCAAAAAGAACTTACTGGATTTGTAGAAATTTGTCATTGTAAATAAAAAATTACAGTAAATAAATTGTATGTTATAAATGTATGTAATAAATGTCCTCAACTTTTATTATTTAGTACATATTACTTGTCCCATCGTACATTGTTTTTTTTTTTCATGTAACAATAACGCAATGTAACCGTAGCCTCAATAATTATTGTTACATTCGTAATTAAACCGGTCCTTACCCAACCATGCATTCCGGCATTTAGTCTCCAATGTAATAATAATATTTTTATTATTGTTACATTTCCATGTAACCGTAGCCAGTGCCTTAAATTATATCTCACTGGAATTAAAATGTAAGAATGATAATTAAATATCAAAATTTTATATTTAAAAACTTTTGTTACTGTTACTCAGATAAACACTTAACTTTTAACTATTAAATTAAATATATTCTAAAAATCAAAATACAATTCGAAAAAAACCCTATCCTGTACCTGTATATGGGCAAATTTTATGTAATTTGAAAAATATCACAAACCAAATGAACTGAATATGGGTGAGTACTTTTCAACCTAAATAGTTGGTCAGTAAATTTGATAGTGTGATAATAATGGATGATATAACACCTAAAAAAAATTGAGCTTAATGCACAATTCAATTCCTGCAAAGAGTTTGCATTGGTTAATTCAGGGGCATGGCTACCCGGAGGCACGACAGCACGTGCATTCACGTCGTTTTCACAAAAAAAAAAAAAAAAAAAAAAAAAAAAGCAGAAGAGAGAGAGAGATGAGTTGGTCAATCGGAATCGGAGACTTTTGGTGTCTTTTCCGTCTATCCCGGATATTAGTTTGACAACCTAGTTACAAGTGTTGATGAAGCTGTTCATTCAGAAAAAGATCTTAGCTCCGAAGTTGCGTGCACATTGATTCGGCATGCAAAAAAAGAAATGGCAAAATAAAAATTTATAAATTGAATGTTAAAGGAAACAACTATGTTGTCACTTTTTTTAATTGATGAAATATCATTAAATAACGACATTTGGTTTCAAAATAATTGGTTTTTTTTTGAGATTATGACAAAATCGGAAGGTTACTTTGTATATCTTTGTATGGCTTTCCATGCACTATAAAATGGGTTTTATATCTTCATAAAACATAAACAAGTTTGGTCAAACTTATATTAATTAGAGTGCATTCTATAGTTTGTATGTTATTTTAGGCACAAAGTTGTAGTTTGATCATATGAGGGTCTTGGTGATGCCCTTTGATTCACAGCTTTTCTTTGACAAGTTTCATATGAGGGTCTTGATGATGCCCATTGATTCACAGCTTTTCTTTGACAAGTTTCATATGAAGGTCTTAGTGAAACCCTTTGATTCACAGCTGTCTATGACAACAAGTTTGACATGAAGGTCTCGATGATGCCCTTTGATTCACAGCTTTTTGATAAGTATCACAAAAAGGTCTTGGTGATGCCCTTTGATTCAAATTTTTCTTCGACAAGTTTCATATGAGGGTCTTGGTGATGCCCTTTGATTCACAGCTTTCTTTGACAAGTTTCATAGAAAGGTCTTGGGCCCTTTGATTCACAGCTTTCTATGACAAGTTTCATATGAGTCTTGGTGATGACACTGGATTCACAGCTTTTCTTTGACAAGTTTCATATGAGGGTCTTGATGATGCCCTTTGATTGTTTGATAAATTGTAGTGACTTAGTGATGTAATTTGTGGGAAGATTTTACCACTTTGCATGCAATTTATTTTTTTTACTCCTGAATGTTTTTTCATATATATAAATGTCATTCATCAATGTGTGTGCCTGTCCCAAGTCAGGAGCCTGTAATTCAGTAGTTGTCGTTTGTTTATGCGTTACATATTTGTTTTTCGTTCATTTTTTTATATAAATAAGGCCATTAGTTTTCTCGTTTGAATTGTTTTACATCGTCATGTCGGGGCATTTTATAGCTGACTTTGCGGTATGGGCTTTGCTCATTGTTGAAGGCCGTACAGTGACCTATAGTTGTAAATATCTGTGTCATTTTGTCTCCTGTAGACAGTTGTCTCATTGGCAATCATACCACATCTTCTTTTTTTATATTTAACAAGTTTTCAGACTCTAGGTGTCATCTTTCTCTGGCATTTAGGGGTTGTTAGCATTGTTTATATTTGTGATCAAGTCTACATATTTATCATCAACTTTCTATCTGAATTGTGATGCAGGGTGATTTTTTTGTAATTTTTTCTACTGGTACCTATCTATTATAATTTTTCGTGATGAAAGGTTTAACTCTGACAGATTCATGTGACGATTTTTATGAAAATGTTAAAATCTGATGTTCATGCTTTTGATTAAATTATAGTTTTCATGATTCATAAATGTGAATAACGTTGTATGCGTGTATTGTTGGGTCTGTAACTGCAAAGATTAGATCATAATTTTTCATAAATCATTACTGACAGAAAAACATGGGCCCTTTTATAGCTTGCTATTCGGTGTGAGCCAAGACTCCGTGTTGAAGACCATACTTTGATCTATAATGGTTTACTTTTACAAATTGTGACTTGGATGGAGAGTTGTAGCACATCTTCATATCACAAAATTGGAAAAGGAGACCACAGTAAAAAGACAAACTCTCAAGTCTTAACTTTTTTATTGCTATAAAAAATCTTCATAATAACACACTAATATATAAAGATTGACATATTTCATATATTTTTATACAATCTAGCAATATATATCTACTTCACAAAAAAAAAATCTGTTTACAAAATCAAAGTACCAAAATACCAAGCTTTGCTCCATAATATGAATTACACTACAGACATGTTCTGATAGCTGCCAATGATCTGAAACTTTATAATGAGAAAACTCAAATAGATGTATATGTCATTTCAAAATGACGGACTTTCGTACTACTAATTCATGTCAAATATTTAGGTCTTCAAGGGTGTAATAACTTTTAAAATTTTATACACAATAGTGTTCAAATGTGAGCACTATTTAAGCAATTTCATTGAGCAATAGAATATCTTATAGATTTACTTTATGGCAAAGGAAAATAATAAGAAAAATACAAAAGGCTCTTATTTGAAAATCAAGATTATTTAATTTTATAGGACAGATCAAATAGAGTACTTGCATTTATTTTCAAATATATATGATTTAGGTTTCTTATCCTAGACCTTCAAAGAACTATTGCATAAAATATCACAATTGCCTAGTTTTGAAGTCATCATTTCATGTAAAGAAAAACAACAGTTTATACAGTTAAGTTCCTCTTTCATATAGATGTTTATAAATTGAATACAATTTAGAAATGAAAGCAGCTATAAAAACAACTTATTTAACATACAAACAATTCAAGGATTACAAACATTTCCTTATCCAGTATGCCAAAGTTATATTGTCACAGATTCCACATACACTCTAGATATATTCAAAACAAATGAAAAAAGAAAACAATAGAGCTCCTTCTTTTAAGTATTCAAAGGAGTAGGGGCAATAAGGCCCTTATTTGGCCCAAAATTTACTGCAAATTTAAAAGTTATCATACATATTTTTAAATTACTGAAAAGTATCTCAGGTAGAAGGAATTCAGAAAAACAAAATAGTTTTGGACATTGAACAAGTTATCATGGCAACAAATCATGCCTTAATTTGCATATTTTGTAAAATTTCGTGATTTTCCTTGTTTTTCATCAAATTTGTAAGTATATTTTCGATTGGAAAAGTATGTGCGCACCCAAGAAACAACTTTATATTTGGTGAGATTTTGACAATAGTAATAATAAAGCTTCAGTTAAATTATTTTGTTGTTTCTTGGCTGCACACGATGTTTCCACAACAGAAATAAAGATGGAAAACTGCATAAATTCTGAATTTTCATCGTTTTTGTGAAAACAGTACATATAATGACGTAATTGTGACGTCATCACATAAGAATCTTAATGTTTTTCATTTATATTTCTTGACCCTATGCAATTCTAAAGATTATGTGCCAATTTGAAAAAGTTATCAAACATTTTATTTTCTTGGGCCAAAACCAGGCCTTAATGCCCCTACTCCTTTTGTAACAAAGCTGATATTATAGTGTGGATATGAACATGATGGATAGAAAACCTCGAAGTACTTAAGGTTCTGAATCAATTTAAAAACTAAAAGTGCCAGAGATTTAACAACAAAAACCTATCTTCTCAGTATGCATACTTATTCTATATATAGTCTAAATTCATACCCTATATATAAATATATTTTCAGATGGACTTAAAGTTCTCAATCATGAACCATATATATACATGCAAAAAGATATAAAGGATCAAAACATGCAATTAAATATAAAGAAACTAATTTCTAGGGGGAAAAAAAGGATATTCTTAAAAAAAAAATATTTGCATTAATCTATAATTTTGTAACCGGTCAGACAGAAATTCCTAATTTCCGTGGCACCCAGTGTAACTGGAATTAATTTTCTTCTCACTTAAAGTTCTAAGGCGTATAAATTTTTTGGGCAGGAAAAATTATTGTGTTAAATGATAGGTGTTTATATGGTCATTTCTAGCCTTGCCTTACTCCAGTGAACATCAAAGTGCCATGATGGATCCCTACATCAAGAATAGTGTTAAGCGGATTGTTGGGGAAGAAATTGGAAAATCACAGATCTTTATTGTCACAAATGGAAGGGATGTTTTCAATAAAACTACTGGAATTCGATCATCAACAGAAGCAGAGTACAGAGTTACAAATGAACAGATTCCAAAATGAACTTTTGGTGAACGATGACTACAAGTTTCAAAGAAAGTCTTGCCAAGCAGAAGATAGCAGAAGAAATTCAACTTATATGCTACAGACAGATGTTAGTTAAAATGGTAGATTCATCCGAGATGGGATGGAAAGAGGTACAGGAATATAAGCAAATCCCTTTGCAGATGATTCCTAGGTATATCATAAGATTCTGAGAGCACAGGCACGAGCAGAGAGAAAAACAAAAGCAGAGAAAGCTAAGAAGAAAAGACCAACGCTGTATAGCAGGCCAACTTCAACTTCTAGTGGTAACGACACAAATGGAAAAGCAAGTGGGAGGCCAAGAGTATGCTATAAGTGCTACAAACCAGGTCACTAGAAATTTGAATGTCCAGAGAGAGAAAAAAGTTAATTACTAATTTATTTAATGTAAATAAATTCAGAAGCATTTGCTCAGATCTACTGTATGATAATATATGTAATAGTTTTCAGTTGAATACGAATCACCTAACTGATAAGTTTTTAAAAGATTTTTTTGACATGAATGATAGTATTTTTTTACTCGAGTCTGAACGTATCAAACAGGTTAAATCACACCTGTAGGTATATACAAGCAGAAAGCTAGTCCACAAAGATACTTTTGTGTTTTAGTTGTCTATTGGTAGAAGTGGTGCTACAATGTATGTTTAGAATATAAGGTATAGAGAAGAACAGATCTTCCTTCATCTTTATCAGTAGACTGAATGATGGGTCCATCAACTGCTTTGCTTTCACAAAAACAAATGTATCTTTTTACACAAATTTGACAGGCTTTTGTCTTCTTTAAAAGGAGGTATTTATGTATTTAAACCAAAAAAGTGTTCATAGCTATAGTGAACCACATCAAACTTTGTGCATTTTCACGGCTGTTTTTAAGCATTAACCAAACCTACATGCATAGCTCAAAATCTTATTAAAAATATATATATATATACACCACATCTGCATTTAAGGCAGGTAATCATAGAATACATATAATATACAGCAAAACCATAATAACTCATTCAAAAAATTAAAATATAGAAAAATATTCCAATAGTGACCAAACAACAGATTTATTCATAAATGCGAATAGCACATGACTAGTTAAGTTTCATTAACATATGTATCAAGATAATACCTTCTTTATAAGTAACATTTATGTAATTACACATAAAAATAAAAAACAACACATTGAAAAACATCTATATATGTTTGACAAATGTTTCACACAATTAATTTCATTCTAAAATAAATTTTCTTTAAAAAGTAAGAATGACTGCTGATTTTTATTACATACACACACAATTATTGAACATGTTGAATTATTTTACCAATTGAACTCTTACACACCTTTTTATTGATAATTATTAAAACAAACTGGTTGAAGGCTTACCATATTTGTCTCATACATTCTCTCTGAATGCACATTATGTAAATGACGTTTCAGTTTTGACCTTTCTTTAAAGTACTTAGAACAAATATCACAACAATATGGCCTTTCATTAGAATGAGACCTCATGTGCTGTTTATACTGAGTAGCTGTAGCCACCTTTTTCTGGCAAAGCTCACATGTGTAAAACTTGCCAAACTTTGCCAGAATAGTCTCATCGTTAAGTCCTTCTTTTACTGCATGTGCTCTCATGTGAGTTTTCCAGAGGGCGAGTGATTTTAACTTTTTCGGACATTTGTCACAATTATAGTTAGCTTCGTCAGTATGTACTAACTTGTGACTTCGTAAGTTACTCTGCTGCCTAAAGGACTTGCCACATACTTCACATATGTAGGGCTCTGCATCTTGATGAATTCTCATGTGTACACTCAAAGCTGTTCTAGAAGAAAGAAGTTTACCACAGAGACTACATTCCACTTTAACCGAATCATCCGTACTGTGAGTTTTCAAATGCTGCTTCAACCCATCTGACCTACTAAAACTCTTCCCGCACAGATCACACACATAATCTCGTGTTTCCGAATGAACAGCTTTAATGTGTTTTTGTAAAATTTGCTTAGATTTATAATTTTTCTTGCATATTTCACAAGCATTATCTCTATACAATACTTCTGAATGAAGTTTCCTATGTCTGAGAAGACCTTTACGCTTGTTGAACACCTTGTTACAAATTCCACAAAAATGTTTGCCGTCTTCCGTTTGTTCTGATTTGTAAGTCTTTATAAAGTTAGCTGGATCATCAGAATTACATACATGCATTTCATAATTCTCTCGGTTAGAAAACATTATTTTACATTCTTTGCATTCTGAGAACGGACTGGATCCACATTTTCTAGCATGTTTGTTCAGTGCACTCTGTGTGTGATATTGTCTGTTGCATTGGGAACAGGAAAACTTTGGATCTCCATGACAATTCAGATGATTTTTATATGTGTCTGATCGATTAAAAGTTTTACTACAAAATGGACACTCATACAACTGACATTTTGAATGAGTTCGGTAATGTCGTTTTAAATTTTTAATATCAGAAAAAGTTTTGCTACATTCAGGACATTGTTTTTCCTCAGTATTCATGTTATCAAAAATCTTGTGTTCATCCAAATGATTCTGTAGAAACAACTCAGAGGTAAATCTAAGGTTACACTTTAAACATTGCCATTCACCTGATAATGAGAGCCTAACCCGTTTCTTTTTAACAGACGTTTTGCTGTCTTCTTGATCTTCAGTATTTTTCGTAGATGATTCATTACAGTTTTCAGCATGTTTTGTCAGTAATTGCTTTGTATTAAAATGACGGTTGCAATTTGTGCATGTAAAATTTTGGTCTTTGCTGTCTTCTTGCTTTTCAGTATTTTCTGTAGATGACCCATCACAAGTATAACCATGTTTTGTAAGTGATTGCTTTGTATGATAATGACGATTGCACTTTGTGCATTTAAATTCTGGTTCTTTATGAATTCTGAGATGATTCTTGTATGTGTCAGAACGAGAAAACGATTTACTACAGATCTGACATTCATAAAGCTGACAGTTAGAATGAGTTCTGTAATGACGCCTAAGACTTGGTTTGTCACAGAATGTTTTCTGACAAATAGAGCATTCAGTATTTTTATCATCCATCTTATCAAAAACGAGATGTTCTTCTAAATGGTTTTGGAGAAATTTTTCTGTTGCAAAGTGATGCCCACATTTATCACATTTAAATTCAAAAATTGATTTATCAGACTTCATTCTTCTCGTTTTCCTTTTGGAAGTTGTAGGTTCACATTCTTTCGATTCATCAGATTCAACATAATCTTCATCTCCAATATCATCAACTGTATCTTCGAAATCATCTTCATCAGCCATTTCTTCAAAATCATTTTCATCTTCAAATTCATTTTTGACTGTAATTTCTCTAGACTCAATATTTTCGACATTCTGTCTCTCAGGAGTTATGTCCCTTGCAGCAATAAATTTTGCAGCAGAAGTGTTGTCAGAACATCCATCCAAAGAATCATTCAACTTAACCAATTCCTTTAAAACATTATCAATGGACATATTTTGCTTGGTGACAAGCATTTTGACAATTTTCTCAATTGATTTTTCTACATCAATTTCATCATTAACATCACACGATGCCTCTTCTTCTTCATCATGATCAGCATCATCCAATGATATCTTAGAATTACCTTCAGCCTTAATTTCAGTTATGCTTTCTGGTGTATCTTTCTCTTCAGAAACAGCACCTAAAAGGAAATAATATGCATGTTTTTTTAATATTCACAAGAGAATTCTAATTACCTGTAAATATTCATGAAAGATTACTAAATTGATCGAATTTTGTCAGTAAAATATTAATGATGTTTCTGAATTCCCATTTTGACATTTTTTTTTCCTTTTTCACTTTGCTGTGTCATATGCATAATGTTTAAAACCATTTAGCCTTATAAGTAATCAAATTCAATCCTTTCTTCATCAATATGTCATATCATCTCAATTTTCATTCAAGGGAAATAACTCTAATTTGCCTAAAATATTTTCCTTTTGAAAACTGTTTAGAAAAAAAATAGTGACTATCATGATTATGCACCACAATTTCATGTTCCCGAAACTGTTTTTGAGAAAAAGTATTTAAGTGCAATAATTTTAATGATATTATAGGCATATGTTTTTAAAAGAGGTGCTAAAAGCCTTTTCTGTTTTTCCTAAACTTATTTTTGTATTAGTCAACCAAAATAATCTTATGAAGATGGTTCATAGACATAATGCATGGGTGTTTTTCTTCATCGTATGCATCTTTTAAAAAGTGTTGTTCAAAGAAAACTTACTGTAACAGTGTAGAACGAAATCCTGAGCCATGGTTTTATATTTATCCATAAAACTAATAGCATTCTCAGATCCACAAATATCAAAGGTTTTCTTTCCTGTACTGGTGGTCATCAGAATGTATTGATGGTCTTCAGGTAAAAGTGTATTACACTGTAAAATACACAATCAATTAGGTAATAATGTATTACACTGTAAAATACACAATCAATTAGGTAATAATGTATTACACTGTAAAATACAACATTATTCCATGAAAACTGATTGGACCGATTTCAAACTACAATTACAAAAAAAAAAAAGTCATAAAATTTTTAAATGAAAAGTCTTCTTTTTTTATAATCGGCTGACATTGCCCCTGCATAGTAATTTTTTTTGTATCTAGTACCAATACATTAAATAAATAATACATGAATCCTTATGTCTGGTATGCTGTTATTGTTAAATGATCCAACAGTATGCAATATATAATATAATAAGAATAAGGAGGTGTGGTATGATTGCGGATGAGAC